>NC_050579.1:33820993-36220993 GCF_011100635.1 Trichosurus vulpecula
GCCCCCCCCACCCCCACCCCCGGCCCCGCAATGGAATACTGGCCCAAGAATGACTGCCTGGCTTTGGGGCCAAAAGCAACCTCCTGCTCCCCTCTAAGACACAGAGCAGGACTCCAAGGGAACCACTGTGGCAAAAAGAACACTCCCAACAGGGCGACTAAGGCTGGTTACTCTGTGATCATTAACAGGCACATGCAAACACTTGTGTGCAAAGAAATCTAGGTTTTCACATGCTTACAGGTCCACAGAGAGAGAAAAAGAAAGACAGCCCCCTCTCTACACATCCCTGGAGCGTCACGCCATCCCTTCCCACACATCCTGTACTCATTTTTCCTGTTCTTTCTCTCTTGTCTCTACCCTTTGCCGTGGTTCACATCCTTTTGTTAATACTTCTTTTTTTCTGGCAGATAAGTAGTTTATGTCACTGGAGCCTGTCCTGGTGCTCAGGTGTGGGGCAGAACTGTGATCATTTCCCAGATAAGGTCCTCAGCCCTATCCCAATTTCACTGTTCACTTGCTGTAGGGATAAGCCTCGTCAAGCCCCGTCCTACTGGGAGGCCTCATCTGACAGGGAGACGTGCCTGTCCCACATTTCCCTTGAACTAGAATCCTGAATCTCCAAAGAGGGAAATCATTCCTTTCAGACTATGGTCTCAGGCTGAGTCTGGGGCCCTGGCCCTGGCCACTGCTAGGGGTCTCTTCTGTCCAGGGCACACACCTCTTCCAGGTTCAGAAACCTCTCATTCCTCCTTTTTCCTCTTCCTAGATTGATGCTTCCTCACTCACTGCCACATGACCAAAAATGGACCAATTAATCCTCTCCTTTTCATATTCAAGTCAATCAGTAATTAAGCACCCGCAGCTGACAATGATCACAGCATTAGTCATGACTTGGATTCATTCTGCATATACTTAGGTACAAGGCATCCCAGTCCAAAACCTCTTCATCTTACTCAGACTCAGGGTAAAGCAATGACTTCCCCAAGGTCACTCGAGCAGTAAAGCAACAAAGTTGTCTCTTTGCCTCCAACTCTAGCACTCTCTCCATAGACTTCCACTGCCTGTTCCCCCCACCCCAGGTCAATGTAGAGACCATTGAAGGTAGAGACCATTTTACCTTTTATCTCTGAGTCCCCAATACCTAGCAGCAGGGCTCCTACTAGGTTAAGAGGAAGGGTTTCCGGTTCAGTTCTTTCTCTTCTCTAAGGTTGGCAGGTCTGCCACCTAAATTTGTCCAGTACCTTCCCTGGGGTGGTGTATTACCCTGGCAGGCAGAGCACAGCACCAGCACCAGCACCAGCAGCACAAAGCATGCTTGTAAAGCACACACTTCCCCCTCCCCCTCAGAGTCCCCTTGAGATGGGTGGTACAAGTTCTGATGACCAGATTCACAGATCAAATTGTAAGAACTTGGAATTTTAAGAGACCTTAAGGTCACCTATCAATCTACCCATCATTTATCACTTATTAAGAACCTACTGTGTGCCAAGCACTATGCCGGGCACTGGAGACACAAAGGTAAACCTGGTACCACCCTTGCCCTCAGGGAGCTTACGTTCTATCAGTGGTGACAGAATGAACACACATACATATGCATACCTACATATACATATATATCTATACACATCTATATGTATGTATGCGTGTGTGATGTATATGCCCACAAAACGAATACGAGGCTATTAGAGGTAGGGGGAGGCACTAGCAGCTGGGGGGATCAGGGCAGGCTTCCTGCTGGAGGTGGACCTTGAGGCAAACCAGAGATTTGAGAAAGGAGAGCATTCCTGGTATGTCATGAGACAAGAGATGGAGTGCCACGTACAAGACAACTGTAAGATGACCCTCAAGTGTGTGAAGGGGAATAATTCATAATACAGCTGGCAAAGTAAACTAAGGCCAGGTCATGAAGGGCTTTAAGTGCCAAACAGGGGATTTTAGAGCCGCTCCTGAGGAGATAGGGAGCCAGTGAAGTTTATTGAGTAGCACAGTGACGAGGTCAAACCAGGGCTTCTGGGAAACAGTTACTTTGGTGGATGCGTGGAGTATGGACTGGAGAACACAATCAGGTGAAGGAGGCAAAGGAGACCAATTCAAAGTCTAATGCCAATAGTCCAGGGGAAAAGTGACAAGGTCCTGAAATGGGGAGATCAAAGCGTGAATGACTAGAAGAAGCGACATTAAGTCCATAAAAGTCAAGACTCAAGAACTAAGGTCACACAAGCACTAGGTGGCAAGGTCGGGATTTGAAGCCAGTTCTTGGCACCCCAGATCTGGTGCTCAAGAACTAAGTTTATGGCACATCTTGGATACTTCTCAGCTGTCTCTGCTGCCAGGTTTGACTTCCCCCACCTCTCTGCTCCCTTATGATGCCTTATTCCTAACTCCATCCTAAATCTACTCTCCCACCAGTCCATGTCCTCGGTCAGATACCCTCCCCACAGTTCTCAGCCCTGTCCAGAATTTACTGCCTCACCAAGCTGGACAAAGAGGTTGCGAGAGGTGGTGGGAGGAAGAGTCCTTTACATAATTAGACCATCAAGGCAGAGCTCAAAAGGGACCTTTAAAATTGCTCAATCCACTCCCCTCATTTTACAGATAAAGAAACAGGGCCCAGAGGGGAAGTGATTTTCCCAAGATCACACAGATCCTAAAGAGTAGGGGGCGTTTAAATCCAAGTGTCCTTCTGTGACATCACAGGATAAAAGATTTAGGACTGCAAAGGACTTCAGAAGTCACGGAGTACAGGCCACTTGCTTGATAGATGAAGAAAATGAGATCCAGAAGTCAAATGACTTGCCCAGGGTCACACAGATGTAAATGTCTGAGGCAGGATCCAAACCCAGGCCTTCCTGACTCCTAAGTCCAGGGCTCAATTTCCTAGTCCTCTGCCTCTCCCTGCTCAGGCCCTCGGCCATGCATTAGACCAACCACTTCCCATCTGGTCTCTGGAGCAGCTCTACTTGTCCACCTCAGCAGATGGCACTGTGGATGGGCTGAAAAATGCCCGACAGCCAAGCCCAAGTGATCTCTGGCCCCTCCCTACGCTGTCTGTGGAGACACCGCTGTGACTATGGAAAAGACCCACATGGTGCTGCTGCTCCTCATTTTCTGGTGTGAGGCCTGCCAGTCACCATAGCAACAGGCTCCATTCCGCCTGCCACCCAGGGCTGATGCAATCCTCGAGCATCATGCAATGCCAAGACTCTCCTCCTGGGGAAGAAAGGAGGCAGGGGGAGAGACCAAAGTCGGGGAGGAAATGGGCAGATATTTTCACAGAAATCTTCAGCCTTCCTCTCACCTCCTAGGCTCTGGGAGTTTCTTTATATACCTCTCACTTCCTTCATAGACCTTCCTGTTCTGAAGCTGCCACTTGAGGTCTGAACAGAGTATAAATCATATCTCCAAGACCATGGCAGCCTGGTGGAGGGAAGGGCATTTATATCTACCTCTGTACTGGGGCTGCTCCTTTTATGCTCTAAAGCCAATCACTTTTCTACCTGCTGAGGTGGTATCCAGCTGCTCAGTGCTTTCCTGAGAGCGTGGGGGTGGGGGAGGGTGTCCCTCAGCCAGCTAGCCTTGACCTAGTCACAGCTGATTCCTTGGCTATAACTAATGTAACCCTTATGCTGGAGGAAACTTCCACATTGGAGAATCTTAGAAAAAGCCAGTCACCTTCATGGCTGCTTATATCCCATACCTATACCTGGCCAAGTGGGGGCCAAGAACCCCCATTCCCGCTTGCTTTTCTCATCCATAGGACCAAGTGTTTGACTCATACACACAGAGGAAATGGAGAAACCCACACTCCTGCATGTTTCTTAAGAGACAAGACATGCCCTCCCACCCCCACACCCACCTTGGGGTGGCAGGGATCAGGGAGAGGATCCTACCAGGCCCTTAGGATGGGAAAATCCCTCTCTATTATCCCATCTCCTACCCATGGCTGTGAGACTCTCCCTCCCAGGGCTGCGTCCCGTCCTGCTGAAGTCAGAGCGCTGTGTGTGCTCCCTTCCTGATGGCCCCGGGTCCCTTTCCACTAGGCACTTCCTGGGCTTCTCCCCGACTGGCTGGCACGAAGAGGTTCTACTAGCCAATCAGGAGCTGGCCCTAGGTACAAACAAGTCCTGCTCTGGGACTCTGCTACTGTAGATGACAACGGCTGAGGCCAGCCAGGGATGGGCCAGAGTCCTGGGGTACAGGTGGGAAGTCACACCCACTCTGAGCTCCCTCTGGGCCTCCTCCAGGGATGAGACCAAAAAAATAAAAATAAAAATCACACCTGTGTGGGTACCTGCTTCCCAGTAGTCACCACCCTCCAGGATACGGGAAATGACTTCACTCCAGAGGCCAGTTGGGAAATGATGTTCAGCTATGAGACAGCCCCAGGCCCTGGGCCCTTTGGGAGCCTTGGCATTCTTCTTAGGCTCAGCTATGGGGCTGCTGGCAGCAGAGACAAAAGGTACAGGCTACAGGCAAACAGTTCTTAAACTGTGATCAGGAAGCAAAAGGACAGAAGGGAAAACTGACACCCACAGAAGATACTTGAAATCCATTTCGTCTAAGAGATGGGCCAGTCTTGGAACCAGGTAGATATGTCCCACCTCCAACACAGACTGGCCTTGTGACCATGTGCAGTTTATTTTCTCCCTCTCTCAGCCTCAGTTTCCTTATCTGAAAAATGAGGATAATAGGAGTACCTATTTCACAGGGATCTGTCCTGAGGCTCAGCTGAGATAACATAAGATCGAGTGCTTTAAGCCTATAAATGATAATGATTATTCAGTCTCCTCCCTTCCCGGGCTTCAAGTACCAGATCTTCTAGGGAAGCCTATCCCAATGCTACTTAACTCTAGTGCCCTCTGGGGATTATCTCCAATGTACTCCTTTCTCTACGTGGTTTGGTGGTTTGTATCGTATTGCTGGTTGTCTCCCCCTTTGGGCCAGGAACGTCCCTCACTATGTCACTATGTCAGGGTCGAGGTCCAGTGTGTCCGACTGTGGCTGATCGGACCAATGCAAGATTGGAAGGTTCTACTCCAGGTCGGGCACAGATAGTCCACAGGAACATTTGGAGAGGATTTGGCTCTAAAGTTGTATTTCTTTTAAGCTACTTCATTTCTGCTTTTTTGATGAGGGCCCGCAATGCAGGGCGGTCTTGTGCCAGTGTCTTCCATGTCATACAATTGATTCCAAAGTTCTTCAGAGAGACCTTGAGGGTGTCCTTGGATCTCTTTTTCTAACCTCCATGTGAGTTCTCCTAAAATAGCAGTCTGAAATGCATATGGCTGGCCTGCCCTCCACCAAATGGTCCCCAAACTGCTATTCTTTACAGCAGGGGATAATAAAGAATCAAATCTATTAACAAGCCCCTCATGAGATGGACATTATTTCCAGCGACCCCCGCACCATCCCAACACAGCCTGGAATGGACTTGTAAGGGCTCCTCGTTAGAGGCCTACCACTGACTTACTATATGTGGACGCTTATTTTACACACACTTCTAACAAGCTTGCATCTCTGGGGTCCCATCACTCAAAGCAGCAAATTAAAAGGGAAAGGGTAGGGCTACTTGGGATAAGGCACAAGAGAAGGGATAACTAGCTGGGAGAGGCAGGGTGGTGGGTTTGGAGCCAGGATTTAGAGCCAGGGGTTCTGGGTTCAAGTCCCATCTCTGTCACTTATTACTGGTCTGACCTTGGGCAAAGTACCTATTCTGTAAAATAAGGGATTTAGACTAAATGAGGCCCCTTCCACCTCTGAATCTACGATCCTAGGATCCCCACACCATGACATCTGGGGCCACTGAGAACTCTGGGCTCACACATGCAGCACAGGAATCATTTCGAGACTTGGAGCACTGGATGCACATTTATTAATGTGCGTAATGATGTAATGCAATGTAAAGCCTACTTTGCGAATCTGTGACTTCCCTGGTGTGGAACTCCTCAAAGAGGAAGACTGACACTCCTCCGTGGGTGGGAAGTTGAGTCTTCACTAGTTGCCAAAAAAGAAAAAAAAATCACCCCATGTGGGTGAGAATATAGCCTAGGGCTGACTGACCAAGGTCATCTTTTTCCTGGAGGCAAATGGAATCTTACTGGGTAACTGATCTGGAGTGAAAGGGCCCCAGAATCCAGACCCCCACCTAAAAGTTCTGTTGCTAGGAGCCTATTGCCTGGTGAGGAACCTCCTGCAATTCAGCCCAGCTGGCGTTCAGAAGACAGGCACAAGGTGTGACCCAGGCCCTATCCATTCAGCCCTCCTCAGTCTCTCCAAAGTGACAGGCTGAGTCCAGCTTGGCTTAGAGTCACCTGAAGACCACCCCCCTCCCCAATGGCTAGCATTTATACGGCATTGTAACGTCCGCAAAGAGCAGGAGTTCTTAAAAAAGGAAACAAGCAATTATTAAGTACCTGCTATGTGCTAAGCGCCTTACAAATATCTCATTTGATCTTCTCAACAACCCTGTTATTATCCCTGTTTTACAGCTATTGGAACTGAGGCAGACAGAGGTACAGCCCAGGGTCCCACAACCACTAAGTTTCCAAGACAGGATTAGAACTCACTTTTTACTGACTCCAGGCCCAGTACTTTATCCACTGCCCCACCTAGAGGGGACTTCTGAAGTCTCTTCCCGCTCCAAATCTATCATTCTCTGAAAGAGGGAGGTGCTGCCTGGGCCACAGCTCCGAATCCATCTTCTGCCCCACTGGCTGGGGGAGGACGGTCCAGAGAGATCCAGTTGCCTCCCCAGGAAGGGGAGCAGGTGCCAGGAACCTGCATCTTCTTATACCCACAGAAGAGGGGAGGAATTATACCATCCAGGCACAGGGGCAGGGGGAGGAGAAACCCCCACAATTTATATTCTGGAACACATACATCACTGTAATTCTTGTATTATTTCTATCTATGGTAATGAAAGGAGCAGCTAGGTGGTGCCATAGTGCACAGAGAACCGAGTCTGGAGTCAGTCAACTGTGACCTCAGATACTTAATAGTTGTGTGGCCCTGGGCAAGTCGCTTAACCTTGTGTGCCTCAGTTTCCTCATCTGTAAAATGAGCTGAAAAAGGAAATGGCCAACAGCTCCAGTACCTTTGCCAAGAAAACCCAAAATGGGGTCACGAAGAGTCAGCACAGCTCAAACAACTCAAAAAGAATGACAACAACGGGTAGTGAAGTTCCTGACATGGAAAGGTTTCATTCAAAGGCCTTAACTCCACCAACAGAGGCTTGAGGAGGCAGGGACATTAAACATGATGAACAGAGAAGGAAAGACTTCCATGAAGTGAAGTGAGCTGAGTCTGGAAAACAACCCACCCCAGGGGACAGTTTATATGGAAACAACCACCGCCACAAAGAATCCACAATCACTGTTTCAAAATGACCAAGAACGAGCTTGGGCCCAAAGCAGAGACATAAGGAGATGCTTCCCCCTGCTCAGGGTCCTCAGGTGTGGAACTGTGCAAAAACCCAAATCCAGATTTCTTTGTGTAAATCAGTTTATCAGTACTCTTATTTCCTCTTCTTTTTTAAGTTCTTTGTTAAAAAAAAGGACATTAAAAATAAATAATAAAATAAGATGCTTTTAAAAATCCTTTGTTGTAAGGGCTGGATACAGGAAGAAATCTAGGTGGTATAAAAAGAAAAAAAGGGATCCAAAGATCTATTTTTAAAAAGGCAGAGAAATGAGTCCATAGAGACCCCCTCCCCCACCCTCGCATGCCAACGACTGCTTCCTCCCTCATCTCTGAGGCCCGATTGGACTCTGGACAATTGGGAAAGACTAAAGGGATGAAGGGTGTGGTATCAGCTGGTGCTGCAGGGGCCAGACTAAAAAAAGCCCTCTCCCTTCTGGTACAGGCACAGAGCAGATCTGAACCAAAGAGGGCTGGGAGAGGGAGCAAGCAAACCAAGCCTCTGCCACCAGAAGGCAGGGGAGTCCAATGGGCAGAGCACGAGACTCAGAGTCAAGGTTTAAAATGCTCCACTTTCTCAGCTTGACTAGCCAGACCTGGGTCTGGCCCTTCCCCTCTCCCTGGGCCTTTGTCTCCTCTTCTGTAAACTGAGTGGGTTGCATCTCCACAGTCCCTGTTAGCTTTAAATCTGGATCAAAGCACAGACAGGCTCACTCCATTTGCAGGGGACACAAAGCTGGGAGGGACAGCTAACACATTGGATGACAGAATCGGGATCCAAAAATATCTCACCAGGCTAGAGCTTTGAGCTGAATCTAAGAAGATGAAATTCAAATACGGCAAAGTCTTACATTGGAGTTTAAAAAAAATCACCTTCAAGAATATAGAATAGGGGCCTGGGGCATGGTTAGATAGCAATATGTCTGAGAAATATGGCAGGGGAGGGTGGGGCTGGCAGGCTGCAGACTCAACCTGAGTCAAGAGAGTGATGTGGCAGTCAAGAAGCCTCCAGGAATAAGGCAGGGATCGACCTCTTGCAGTCTGCCCTGTTCTGACCTCATCTAGAGGTGCAGTAGATAGAGTTCTAGGCAGGTCAGGAAGTCCTGAGTTTAAATCCAGCCTTAGGTATTTACTGTGTGACCCTGGGTAAGTCACTTAACCACTATTTGCCTCAGTTTCCCCACCTGTAAAATGAGGGTAATAATTGTACCTACCTCCCAGGGTTGTGGTGAAGATGGTAAAAATGATGGCAAAGTACTTGGCACAGGGGCTAGCACATAGTAAGCACTATGCATAAATGTTCTTCATCACCATCATCACCAGCCTAGAGTTGTGTCCAGTTCTAGGCACTGAATTTCCAGAAGGATATTGATAAGCTGGAGCGTCCAAAGGTAGGCACTCAGGGTCCTGGAGTGACCTCCATAAGAAGACTAGATGTAAGAAGTGGGGACGGTTAGCCAGGAGAGCTGGAAGTGATCGTCCCTTATCAGGTGTTTGAAAGGATCTTCCCAGTGGAAGAGGGATCAGGCTTGTTCTCGTTGACCACAGCGGGGAAGCAGGAGCAGAAGGAGGAATTTACAAAAAGTAAGCTTAGGTTTGATGTCAGGAAAGCCCTTCCCATCTTTGAGCTGTGCCAAGGAGGATGGGGCTGAGAAGGAGGCTGCCCCTCCTTGGGGGCCTCAAGCAGAGGCCCCAGGACTCCTAGCCAGAGAATGTCATACCAGGGACTTCCTTCCAAGTATGGGATTGGATAAGATCACTGAGGAGGCCCCTCCCAAAGGCTAAAATGTTTGGATCTGATTTCTACCTTAACCCCTGGGGCACATAACAGAAATTGGGCATGCGGAGGGCTAGGCTTTGAGACTAGCCACATGGAGGCGGAAGGATGACTAGCTTTGCTTTCCAAATGGAAAAAGCGAGTCTACTGGAAACTCTGGGTCCTGGTCATAGGAGCAGGACTGGCCCTGCCTTTGATGATCACGTAACTCTGAGGAGACTTCCCTAAATCCTTCCTGCTCTGCATTGGGGAGGTCAGCATGTGATTTCCCTAGGGAAAGAAAAGGAAGCAGCAGCACCTGATGCTGCCGTCCCCCCGGCTCCAGCCCCTTCCCCAGACACCCAGGTTCAGCCAAAGATTTGGGGAAGGGGAGCATTCAGACGTCAGCAACCAAGCCCTATCTCCTCGTATTCCTTTTGGTGGCAGATAAAAGAGAAAAAACCCAAAACACTGACTGATCACTTCAGCCTGGGGACAGATGAATAACAGTGACGATCAAAATAACAGGACCACATCTCTACAGAATTTGGCACTTTCTTAACAAAACCCTCTAAGGTTGGTCATTCTGTCCAGACCTGTGATTTGGCTGATTTGGGGAAACTCCCTGCATAGAAAAGCAACTTTATTGTGAGAGGGGACCTTAGAGGCCGCCAAGTCCAACCATAAGTGCCATAAGTGACAGAGATACCCTCCAAGGATGCAGATCTTTAGGTCTTCAGCCTGTCCTTCACTGGACCTCAGTTTCCTCACCTGTAAAATGAGAGAGTTAGATAAAATGACTTCCTAGAGCCCTCCCAGCTCTAGGGTCAAATCTATGAACTGCAGTCTCGGAGGGTGGCACACTTTGCCCAGTGTCACAGAGCTATGTATGGATCCATGTCAGAACTTGAACCCAGGTTTTCCTGACTCCAAGGCCAGCCTTAAGAACCTTAAGGGGAGGGATTACGTATTTTTGTCCCTATCTCCCCAGCACTTGGGCAGCTAGGTAGCACACTGGGCTGGGAATCAGCAAGATTTAACTCTTCCTGAGCTCAAATCTGACCTCAGGCACTAGCTGTGTGACCCTGGGCAAGTCACTGCCCTATTTACCTCAGTTTCCTCATCTGTCAAATGAGCCAGAGAAGGAAATGCCAAACCACTCCAGTATCTTTGCCAAGAAAACCCCAAATAAGGTCCCAGAGAGTTAGATACAACTGAAAACAAATTAATAATAAGCTCAAACACATAGCAAGTGTCAGAGGGAGAATCTGAACCCAGGTCCTCTGACTCCATTGTCCCACAGTTAGTAAGTTTGGGAAAGTTATCACCCAACCCTTACTTCTTCATATTCCTTTGGGTGGCACATAAGAATTGCTTGGGCCCATGAATAATCCCCAAGAGCAGAAGACAAGGGAGAGCCCCTCAGCTCTGGGCAGGGCTGGGGTTGACCCTGCCAGGACCTAGCAGAGCAGAAGTAGGGCTACTGAGGCCTGCCCCTTTGGGACACATCACTAGGAACGGCCAAGGATGGGGAGTCAGGCAGAAGTCAAGGACCAAACCTGAGTGTACAGCTGTTTTCCATCAGTCCAGGAATGGAGGAGAGAATCTAATACTGATGATGACAGTGATAAAGACTAGACAGGGGATTTCCTTATCATAGCCAATTCTCAGGGCACTAAGTGACTTGTCCAAGGCCACATGACTAGGATATATCCAAAGCATAGAACCAAGGTCTTCTTGACTCCAAGCTTTTGCTCACACTGCTGCCCAATGATGAGGATGGTGATGGAAGCCATGGCATCTTAAGGTTTGCCAAGCACTTTGTTTATATGATCTCATTTGAGCCTTACGCTAACCTTGAGTTTGGTGGTATCATTCCTCCCCATTTTACAGATAAGGAAAATAAGACTGGCCTGCTAAGGGTTACCTAGCCAGAAAGTACATGAGGCAGGATTTGCACCCAGGCCCACCTGACACCAAGTCCAGCACTCTATCTATTCTACCACGGCCATCTCAGATGACCAGGCTCACACTGAGACACTGGCCCCTGAATGAAGGATAACCTCTGGGCTTCACTCTGTCTCCCAGATGGCAGAGGGAATGGCGGGCTGACTAACTAAGCCTCTCAGGGAAATAAACAGACAGGTTAAGGAAACTCAGCATTCATAGTACCTGCTCACAAGTCAGAAACCAGCCCTGGCAGAGGGAGGTGAGTGGACAGGCAGAAAAGTGGCTGCCCTGACAACTGAGGAAGTGTGAGCGGGTAGGTTAGGAGCTCTGCTGGAGATGGCATTCAGCCCAGCCAAGAATCAGCGGGAGTGGGAAGAGGTGCAGCCAATGGTGAGGGCTGAGCCTGGCAAAGTGAGACAGTATCATAGGATCGAAGGTCTTGAGTGGGAAGAGGCTGCAGGAGTCCAACATATATGAGGAAACTGAGGCACAGATTGATTCAGGGACTTGTCCAGGGAATGCAGCAAATGGCAGTCTTCTGACTCCAAATCCATGACCATCAAACTTCTGGTCTTGGGAAGGAGGGAAGACCAGAGGAAATCTCAGGAAGGCTTTGAACATTTTTGCAACCAAAAAGGAAAGGACTTTCAAAAGGAGAACATGCTGTACTCTGCTGGAAAAGCCCTGTACCTAACCCTAACCCCTTCACAGGGTCCCCAAGGTCCAACATCAAACTCAAGGATATCAGCTCCATTGATACATGACAAATGTGCTGTTGAGACAAGGAGTGGAATCCAAGGCCCACTCTGCCCACTCAGTGGGGACCGAATGCTCAGAGGCCCAGCTGCAAGCTCCAGAGGATCAGAGGCCACAGATTTTGAGTCGGAAGGAACATCTGAGGTCGTCCAGTCTGACGCCTTCCCTGCTACCTGCCCCTCCCCCACGCCCTCATTTGACACTCCCCCACCCCACCCAGCTGCCATGTGGAAATTCACTTTAGTCATTCACAGATGATATTTTTAGTCCCAAAGTGTTTTTTCCTCTTGCATCAAAGGTGCCAAGAAAATGTGACTTTTCTCAACTGCAGGACAAACAAGTCACCTGGCTCTGTAAAGGGCCAATTGCTGTACCAAGGGAGGAGGCTTATTTAGGCCCCGGGTGCACCTCTCTGCCTTTGGCCATCCCACTGTTTCAAAGTGCTGGCTCCAGAGCCCAAAAACCTGGAATTCAAATCTCACCTCTACTTTTGTGACCTTCTGCAAATCATTTAAGCTTTCTCAGCCATGGTTTCCTTCTCTGTAAAATGAGGGTGTTGGTCTCAATGGTCTCTGAAGTCTCTCTCAAGTCACTTAACCTGTCTGGGCCTCAATTTCCTCATCTGTAAAATGAAGGGGTTGGCTTAGGCCGCTGGGATTCCCCAAGATCTAGGCTCTCAGAATAGGAATATGAACTACTGGGAATTAGAGTCAGCACCAAGCTTCAGACTCAGAGGTTCCTGGAATCTCAAGGTCAACCTATGTGGCATCCCCCTCTCCCCACCAGCCTCCAAGCTTCCAGGCCCTGGCAATGGAGGGAGGTTAGCAGAGTACAAGGTTTCCAGCAGTGGAGATGGGAGAGGAATGCAATATTTGCAGAACTACAAAGAGGCCGGTGTAGCCAGAATGTAGAGAATAAACACAAGGAGAATGGAAAGGTGGCGAGGAGTGAGATTATGAAGAGCTGTCAATGCCAAACAGGGGAATTCATATTTACCCTGTTTATATTATCCTGGGGTAATAAGGAGCCATTGCAAGTGATTAAGAAGCAGGCAGACATGGTCAGACCTACAGTTTCAGGAAAATCACTGGAGGGGTTTACTCTTCTGTGGATATGTGACACTCTCAGGCAATCTGCCCGTTTTCTCTCCCTTGCTGTACACAACCCACCTCCAATGTTGGGTTGGACCCACGTCCAACCTCCATTTCTAGGCACGTATCCTCAAGAATGCCTTTTCTTTACTTCTGACATACAAGGCAACATGCTGCCATCAACCTACCATGCAACGCCTGCTTCCTTTGCCTTTTCAGTCCCCAGAAAACAGTCAAACAATGAGAAAACACACAAAAATACCTATTCAGGACCAACTAGCTCTCCATCAGTGATCTCATAATCTATGATTCACTGATCCTACTGTGTTCCAGAGAAAAGGACTCAGGAGACTAATCACGAGTTTTGGAATCCAGAGGATTTAACACACATACCCAAATCTAAAATGCAGCAAGTGCTGATCCCCTTCAAAGTAGGGCTGCAGGCTCTTTTTGAGGTGGCAAATAATTGGAAATGGAGGAGAGGCCCATCACCTGCGGAATGGCTGAACAAGGTGGGGTATGTGATCATGATGGAATACTATTTATTGTACTATAAGAAATGATGAGCAGGATGCTCTCAGAAAAACCTGGGAAGATTTACATGAACTGATGCAAAGTGAAGCAAGCAGAACCTGGAGAACACTGTACACAGTAGCAGCAATACTGTATGATGATCAACTGTAAATGACTTAGCTATTTTCAGCAACACGATGATCCAAGAAAATTTCAAAGGACTCACGATGAAAATGCTCTCCACCACCAGAGAGAGAACTGATGAACTCTGAATACAGAGTGAAGCACACTTTTCCCCACTTTCTTCTTCTGTGTGTGTGTGTTTTCTTTTGCAACATGGCTAATAGGGAAATATTTTTATATGACTTCACATAAATAACTGCTACCATATTATCTGCCTTTTCAAGGGGTAGGAGAAAGGTAGGAAGGAAGGAGAGAATTTGGAACTCAATTTTTTTTTAAATGAATGTTAAAAAATGTTGAAATGAGATTAGGAAATATTTAACAAAATAAATGAAAATAAATTTCATAAAAACAGGACTGCAGAATATCTGGGAAGAACTTTAACCTTATCTAGTCCACGCCGCTATTTTACAGATGAGAAAACTGAGGCCTAGAAAGGAGAACGGACGGTCCAAGGTCACCCAGACCTGGCAGCAACAGAGCCAGCATTAGAACTCAGGTCTTCTGGCTCCAAATGTAGCTCTGCACTGCATCACCATTCTCCTCAGCTTCAAAGAGCCTACCCTCCATCTGGGGAGATAAGACTCACAGACAGAAGGTCACCAGCAATGCCACAGAGCGGGCTCATGAAGTGCTAGATGGCGTGGCACAGGCATTAAGAGAAGGGGGAGGAATTCAAGAAGTCTTCATGGGGACAGTAGGGCAGTAGCTGGGCCTTGAAGGATGGGGAGGAGTGGAATAACCAGCAGGGAAAGAAGAGACTGTTCCATGTTGGGATGGGGGGCAGGCCCAAGCAGCAAGAGGAGGCCAAGAATGAACATGTCACATCTACGCAACGTGGGCCTAACTAGAATGGAGGGAGAAGACTAGGGGAGCATTTATTGAGTGCTTACTATATAACAGGCACTGTGCTAAGTATAAGGGATACACATACAAGCACACACCTTGGCCTCAAGGAGCTTACAGTCTAATGAGAGAAGAATGAACATAAAGGGGAATACAGCAGCAAATTTGGGAAATAAGCTGGGATGGGGAGAGCGTGAAATCTGGGAGCACAGACAAAGTGCTGCTGGAATGATCCAGCCGGCACTCAGGAGCACCAGGATCAGGCTGGGCATTGACCACCAGAGAATCCCAAGCCTGAAGCACTTCTCTGACTTCCACATTGGAACTCCAGCTCTGGCTACCTTTCCCCAGCCTTCTCCTCCTCCTTTCCAGCTGGGAGGAGACAGGACAGGGACCAGTGATGCCTCTTTCCACCTGGCACCAGTTACACGCCTTACTAACAGCAGCTCTGCAAATGTCACACACTGAGAATAACCCTAGGTTCGGACTGGATGAGAAGCCAGTCTGATGATCAGCCACCGAAAGGAGGAAGGTTGCTTATGAGCTGACAGCAGCCATGTGCTCAGCTCGGCTGTGCCCCTCAGCCATTGGTGTTCAACAAACCCTTAGCAGGGCACTGGGGCATGGCTGAGTGGAGATGCCAGCTGGTCTCTCATTAACCCCCTCGATGATGCGCTGTAAAAATAACAAGCAAAGCATTCCAGTCCATTAACACTAATGCCATTTGGGAGTGGGGAGGGCAGAGGAAGGGGGGTGTGTGGCACTGTCTGCAGCCCAACTCAATTAGCAATGGATGGTTCTATGTACTTATGGGCACACAGACCCAGAAAGGCACAAAAGGAAAGCGTGGGTTCTTTTCACTTAGTTATAGTGACTGGATGTGGGTGGGGAAGGGCAAAGAAAGACATGAAGCTCCCCCCACCCCTGGGGCTGTTGGAGCTACCCCCAGAATGCAAGCAAACCCCAGGGTAACTGTTCAGAGAACTAAAGGAACATGGGATCATGGAGGCAGAACTGAAAAGGGCCTTAAAAGCACCCCCTCATTTTGCAGATGAAGAAACTGAATTGACTTGCCCAATGTCACCAAGCGGGTGGCAGAATTGGGACTGGAAGCCAGGGCCTCTAACTCTAGAGCCAAACCCCCTTCCATCATAAGACGTTGCTTTCATGTGTTGGAAAGGAGTTATGGAGAGCAGCTAGAGGCTTGCTGGGAGCACTGAAGCCACAGGAGGGTTGAGCTGGCTCTGTACCAGGGGTCAGTCACGCGGGAGGTGCCTTCAGCTTTCTCTCAGGCAGCTCAGGCAGCCACAGGTTGCCCTTGTCCCTCATCACATCCTTCATCCACCACAAGAAGGAGTCCGAACCACAGGCCAGGAGAAGAAGGAAGAATTCCACTAGAAGATGTCTGGAACCCTTGGATTAGACCATGGGAACATAAATTTAGGGCTGGAAGTGACATTGGAGGTCAGCTAGTCCAACCCCCTCCTTATATGCAGATGAAGAAACTGAGGCACAGAAAGGTCACTCAACTGACCCAGGGCCACTCAGCTAGCAAGTGGAAGAGACAGGGTTTGTACCCAGGTCTTCGTGACTCCAAGTTTGACACTTCTTTTCCAGAAATGATGGCTTATCTTGTTGCTTTGCAAAACTTAAAAAGCACCATGTAAATACCAACTGGCAGGTAAGTGGTACAGTGAATAGAGCGCTAGACCTGGAGACAGGAAGACCTGAGTTCAAATCTGGCCTCAGACATGTCATGTACCAGATGTGTGACGCTGGACAAGTCACTTCACCCTGTCTGCCTCAGTTTCCTCACCTATCAAATGAGCTGGAGAAGGAAATGGCGAACCATTCCAGTATCTCTGCCAAGGAAACCCCAAATGGGGTCATGATGAGTTGGGCTGAAATGAATGAACAATAACAAAATGCCAGCTATTAGTACTAATGTAGTTGAAAAGGACAATCTTTGAAGTCCCCTCATGCAATCCCTTCACAAGAACAAAAGAACAAACTGAAACCCAGAGAGATCAGTGAAAATTTTGGAGCAGCAAAGAAATCTTAAAGATTAGGCGGTGCTAGTCCAGCCACATAGCTGATGTCATAAAGAACTGAGTTCAAATCCTGTCTCTGCTTCACGCTTACACATGTGACTTGGGGCAAGTCACTTCAGCTCTTGAGGTCTCATCTGTTAAATGGCTGGATTGGACTAAAAGACCGGGAAGGTCTTTTTTGGTTTGTTTTGGCCTTTTTGCACATCCCCAGACCTTAGCAAAGTGCCTGGCATGTAGCAAGAGCTTAACAAATGCTTGTTGACTGACTAAGGTCCTTGGCAGTTCTGGATCCACATTCCTAGGAAGTCCTATAGCTTTTTCCTGAAATTTGTTCCTCCATGGATTAGCTCATGGATCAGAAAATTCTTTAGAATAGTAGAGCTGAGGGGCAGCTAGGTGGTGCAGTGAGTAGAGCACAGGCCCTGGAGTCAGGAGGACCTGAGTTCAAATCTGGCCTCAGACATGTGAGACATTTACTAGCTGTGTGACCTTGGGCAAGTCACTTAACTCCAACTGCCCTACCTTCCCCCCCTCCAAAAAAAAAACAAGAAAGAATAGTAGAGCTGAAATTTATCACAAGTACCAACATAGAAGTGTTCCTTCTTCTACCTTCAAACACTCATTCCATTATCACATCCAGTCCCTACTAACCAAACTTCCAATTCCCCCAGCTTTTCTTCTTCTGACATGGTTTCCTGACATCCTGACATCATTAGGACACTCTACTCCCAGATACACACTCTAGCCACTACACTGTCCTTCTCAAAATCTGGGACTAAACACCGGACCTAGGTGTCCAGATACAGTCAGACCCACGCACAGTTGAGTGGAAAACCTGGTCAGGGCTGAGGGGCCACTCCAAATAGAAGGGGACTCCCAGCACCTCCCAGCACCCACGTGTACCATCCAATCTCCCCTAGATGTACATCATCCCCACTGAAGTTTCTGTGTGATAAGAAGCTGATAATACACGCTCCTGCCCCCACATACAAGGTGGGTGGATGCCACCTACCAACCACTGAATGAAGGGAGGCAGCTCTACCAGCAACTCACACACACTGACTCATTTCCTCCCACCTGCACAGAAATGCTGGCTCTAGATGTTCAGGCAATTAGGAGACTTGCTTTGAAGTGAAAAGTTTTAACCTTTAAAAAAAATCTCCGTTACTATCTAAGGCTAATAGACACCCACTGCCAAAGCCGACTTTCTCTGTGTCCAGACTAAGCCACATTCTGTGATGGCCCTGTTTGGTGGGTTCTGCATAAAGATGGACATTCAGTTCCTCAGGAAGAATGGCAGGAGGGAGGAAGAGGGCAGGGGAAGGAGGAGGAAAATGGGGAAGGAGAGAGGAAGAGGAAAAAGGGAAGCATGGAGGGGAAGGAATACAGAGGAACAGAGCGGGGAAGAGGAATGCAGGAGATTGAGAAAAAGGAAAGCAGGAGGGATGAAGAAAATAGAGCAGGAAGAAGAAGGACAAGAGAAGGAAAGAGGATGCAGGGCAGAGGGAGAGGAGACAAGAAAGGCACAGGATGGGGAGGTGGCTTACAGGATGATATGGTACATCAGATCTATGGGACACTGGTACTGTAGGATAGAGCTGGCTGGGCTTCAGATCTATGCCCCAAGACGAGGACAGACTGATTGCCACACCAAGAAGCTTGGCAGGTCCACAGGGAGAAGACCCTGGGAGAAGATGTGCAGGTTTTCGCCAGAGGACACAGAAGAGGCTGCCTAGAATCCTGAAGGAAGAGTTCAGAACTCACCCCTGAAGAGGTAAGAACCTGTAACAGAGATTCTAAGAGATGGAGGTAAAGAAGGAGGGCATTCCAGGCATGGGGAACAGCCTATGCAAATGCACAGAGGTCAGAGATGGGATATAGTGCAAGCAAAGTCAGCTCTCATCTTCCACTATCCAGTCAGCCAAAGGTTCTCATCATCACAACCCAGATTCCACCTTGATGTCCTCAGTATCTCTGCTGATCCCAGATCTTGATCCTCGAGTGAGCCCTACTTTCACTTTTGCCCTTTGGTCATGTTAGGTTGACTGGCCACAAAACCAACCTCCAACTGCTTCTCAGATCTCACTTCATCTGGTGTTTTCACTACCACTGAAATCCACACCCCTAAGATTCTTTGGTTTGGTCACCATCAGTCAGCCTCCAGCTCTCTCCCCCTACCTCCCCCCTCCCATCAGGTACTTTAGCCATGCCATCTCATTGAACCCTCACAACAAAGTCATGAAGAGCTACAGATACTATTCCTGTTTTACAGGGGGTGGCGGGGAACTGAGGCTGAGAAAAGTGAAGTGGCTTGTCCAGTGTCAGATGGCTATGAAGCATCTGAGGCCAGATTTGAAGACAGGACTTCCTAACTCCAAGTCCAGTAGTCTCTTCACTGTGCCAAGCACATGGTAGGTGCTTAAACAAGGTTTATTAATTGATTGATCCTGTGAAATTAAAAGTCTGACTAGATGATCCAGCTGACTCTAAATCCCATGCTGCAAACCTGGTGATATTAGACTCCTATTAAGCATCGTTTCTGAGAGGGAAGAGCATTGGACAGTACAGTAAAAGGAGGAATGCCTTCCTCATGGCCAACAAGATGGCAGTTTGGGGGCTTAAGATGGATTGACTTGGGAGTCAAAGACCCGGGTTCAGATCCCACCTGCAAAACAACTATACAAGTCACCCTGAGCAAGTCTCTTAACCTCAAAGGGCCTCAAGTTTTCTCATCAGTGATGGCCAAAGCCAAGACAAACCAAGCAAGAGGAAATGAGGAGCTAAGCAAAAGTGGAGAGCATGGGCATGGAAAGGAGGGGATGAAGGTGAGATATGTCAATGGAATGGATATTGAAGGAGAGGGAAGATGATAGAAGCACCAACCTAGACCTGAAAGGGCCATCTAGCTATACCCGCTGATTTTACAGAAGAAAATTGAGACCCAGAGTGAAGTGACTTGCCTAAGATCTAGTAAGCATCAAGAGGTGGAATCTGAACCCAGGTCCTGAGCATGGTCCTACTGCACCACACTGCCTCCCCAGTCGCTGATAGTTAATTTGAAGTTTTAAGCCCAGATGACTGGGGCACACATGATAAAAATGGAAATGAGGACTGTGTGAGAGGGAGTCTCCCACTTAAATCATACATCCTCTAAGCTTGCCTAGCTACAGCATCTGCCCCTGGCCCTGCTGAGCCCAGTCCTCTAGGTGCTAAGAGAGAAGCTGGCAGACCAAGTCATTCTTAAGCAGACCAAGGAGGTCAAGCCAAGTCCAGCTGGGTTCCCACAGAGAAGACCACAGTCTCACAAGGAGGTCTCTCTTTGGGCCAGTTAGAAGCACCACCCTTCCCTCCCCACCCCTAACTCAGGCTCTACAATAATGAAAGCTTCCTCCATCATTAATATGCTCCTGAGAAGACATGGGCTGGGCTTTCAAGCCAAGCCTGCCCGCCCCACCACCGGTCACCACTAACTACCTGATTGATGGCCAAAGGGACCTCTTTTCTTTTTTGCCTTTTAAAAACTGCCCAGTGAAATTCTAAAAGGCTGAGGGAGCCAGGGCTGGCAAGCTCTTCATCTTCCAAGTTCTATTCCTCTCTGTATTAGAACATACCTCTTTCACTTCTCAGTCCTTAGCTCTTTAAGATCCCGCTTGGAAATCTCATTCAAAATCTCTGCTTCCTCCTCCCTCCTCTGAGATTCCTTCCCACATACGTTGTATATGTTTTGTATGTACAGAGTTGTTTGCAGCTTGTCTCCCCCAGTAGAATGTGAGCTGCTTGTTGTTACAATGTTGTTGTTACTGTATAAACTTTTCTCCAGATTCTGCTCCCTTCATTTTGCATCGGCTTATACAAGTCTTCCCAGGTTTCTCTGAAACTATTGCCTTCATCGTTTCTTACAGCCCAACAGCATTCTGTTACAGTGATATACCATACTTTGTTCAGTTATTCCCCAACTGATGGGCATCCCTTCAGTTTCCCATCATTTGCCACTACAAAAAGAGCTAATATAAATATTTTCCAACATATCTCCTCCTCTATCCATACCAATAATATTTGCCCAAGAACAAAGAAGTACTGACATGGGAAAAATGTTCTTCAGTGAGGGCTCTCAATGCGCTCTTGGGGAGGTCTCTTGGGTAAAGGGAATTAAGTAACCCAGCATCTAAGCATTGAGTCCTGTATAAGGGTCTGCATCTGTGTGAGGGTTAGGGAACAGGGTATAAGAAAGAGAACCCAGCTGCTTCCTCCAAGGAGCTTATGGCATCTAGATAAGAAGACAAAACAGAAACAAATCCAGGACCACCTTCAGGACCACCATCTGCTCCCACAGCTGTGATACAGATAAAGGACAAAATGCCTTTTCAAAACTCTTCTCCCTCAGGCCAGCAGGGCCAATAGGTTTCCTATGTATCAGGCACAGGTGAGTCCCAGAGACTTAGGGCCAGGGTCATCATGTGTCTTCCCAGACCAATCAAGACCTTATACTGAACACATTAAGCCCCTAATCTAGGAAAAAGGAATCAGTGAATTCCATTCCTGAGGCTAAAGAGTATCTGAGCAACCAGAGCAGATCTGCCAAGATGGTAAAAGATCTAAGGATATTTACTAAGGAGAAGAGAAGATTGGGGGGGGGGGGATAGGAGAAGCATCTTCATGATACAAAAAACCAGGTTAAGAGCCCCTGGATTGGATGACCTGTCAGGTCCCTTCCAGATCTAGCTTTCTGAGATTCCAACTGCCCTGGTGGAAGACTTTCCTTTGATTAAACAAGCCAAGAGTCATAGTTAATATTTTTATAGCCCTTGGAGTTTTAGCTGATACTTTACATACAACTAGAAGGTGGGGAGGGAATCAGGAAAGACTTTACCTAGAACATGATGCTGAATCTGTGTCTTAAAGAAAGAGAAGGAGTCTGTGAGGAAGAGGTGAGAAGAAGGGACTTTCCACACAAGGGGAAAGGCTAGGGAAGACAGGGAGAGGGCTACTGGGATCCTCACCCTGGTCTAAGTGACTTGCCCATCAATGACAGGGTTACCCAGCCAGTAACTGTCAGAGGCAAGGTTCACACCAGGTCCATCTTGACTAACCAAAGAGGACGATGCCTGGTACACAGTGGGCACCTCATAAATGCTCCATCTATATACCTACCGATTCAGTTGCCCGTTTATTTTCCCATCATATGGTACTACCTTCTGCTTCCACCCTAAGTATTCTGCTAGCTGTTCCCCTGTGAACAATTAGCTAAATTGTCAACTGAGGCTTCTGTCAGCTCCCAGGTTCCCTCCAGACTCCAGGCTAGCCCCCAGCTGCACCTGTAGTACATTGCTAATTCTGCATGGGCAAACCACTAGATCTGGTTATAGGGCATTTGGGGTCCTCACAATTCTTCACCACGAAGTCAATCCTGTGGTCCAGGATGCACCACCCAGCAGGAAGGGGGAAGCCAGCTCCTAATAGGATCAGCACTTCTATAGTCATGAAAGCAACTGGCTGCATCCCAACAGACCTAACAGTCCACCATTCCCCTGTTCACTATGGGAACCTTCAAGGCTACCCAGCAGGGCCCAAGGACAGGGTTGGCCTGGAAAGGCAAGGGTCTTTTAAGGCCACAGGCCTCCTGATCCCTCCAAAAGCCTCCTACATGTGCCTTTCCCACCACCTATAGCAAAAGGTTTGACCTACATTTCCAGGGCCACCTGGGAGTATGATAAGTTTAGCAGAGACGTAGGGGTCCTAGAAATTGGGACAGAGAAGAAGGCAAAGTAACCAGCCCCCTTTTTACAAGCCTAAGTAGGTCACTAAACACAGAGGGCACCTCCCCTTCCCCAGCCTCTGGCTCCTCTGATACCTGGAAGCCAGCCCTGCTATACAGTCCCTTTCCCAAGGGCCAACAACTCTGCATTTGTCTCTCCCTTGGGGGGTAGGAGTGGGGGAAAGCAGGAAATACTCCATGGAGGGGGGCCAGAGGTGAGGTCTGAATGCTAATGCCCAGCCATGAGGAACAGCTTCTCACAGCCACAGGAAAGCGGCAGTTCCTCTCCCAAGTCGTCCCTTCTGTAGAATGGGAAGCAAGGATTCATGGATCATCAGAGCTGAAAGGAAGATCACCTAGTCCAGTCTGACCACCTCATTTTATAGTGGAGGAAACTGAGGACCAACCAGAGAGAAAAAGGACACCATGAGTGGTGGTTGGCTGGGACACCCCCAGCCTGGTGCTCTTTCCTCTTTATTAACAACATTTTTAGTTTTATTGCTGCTCTTTTTTCCACATCAATGTCTCCTCTCCCTGACACACCCCATTCACTTTCCCCTAAACCCCTCAGGACCTTCCCCGAGTAGCTAAGCAGAACAAAGTCAGCACACAGGCCAAGTCTGAAAAAGTCTTGTTCCTCATGCCCCATCTCCTCCACCACGCCATAGCAGGCTGATGGATAAGGCTGGGCCCACTGCTTTTGTCTATTTCCTTCACTCATAAACTCTCCCATCTGTAGAATGATGGAGTGGACTAGGTGGCCTCTAATAAGAAACCTGGGAGCTCCAAAAGCTAGTCTTTGGACCTCTCTGAGCCTCAGTAGAACAAGGGGGATTGACTAGATGGCCTCTCAGGCCACTTCCAGCTCTAATTAGGTGACCCTCTGACCTAGTTATTGGGTGAGCTCCCTACTTTTCCATTCCAGCTTGGTTTAATAGACATCTGTTTAGCAGTCTTATCTCTCATATTAGACCGTATCTCAAGTCTTCTCTGTATACTTAATAGGGGCTAGCACAAGACCTTGCACATTATCATTCAATCAGTAGGTATTTATTAAACACTAGAGCTGGAGATACAAAAACAGAACAGTCCCTCCCTTCAAGAGGCTTACATTCTATCAGAGAACATAACAGATAGACTTATAAGTAGATAGAAAAGGAGTACAAGGTAATGGGGGCTGGTCAGCCCAATGGTTATCTCCAGACTCCAAGGTAGGAGGAGGTCTGTGAGAGGCCTGTAGGAGATGGCACTTGGGCTGGGGCTTTGGAGAATTCTAAGAGATGGAGGTGAGGAGACTGTGAATTCCAGGAATGGAGGGCACAGCCTGTGCAAAGACCAGGAGATGGGAAACTGAATGTACAATGTAAGGCATATCTAACAGGCACTCCATTGTCTGGCTGAATTTGTTGTCCCACAAATCTCTTGCATCTGACCCCACCTTTCCACTCACATCTGCCACAAGCCCTTGTCACCTCTGGCCTAGATTACTGCAAGGGTCTCCAAATGGGTCTCCCTGTCCCAGGTCTCTCCCCACTCCAGTCCATCCTATACACTTCTGGTGACAAAATGATTTTCCTTAAGCGAAGACCTGACCAGGTCACTCCCCAGTGGCTCCTCACTGCCTCTAGGATAAAACTCTACTGTTTGGCTTTCAAAGCCCCTCACGATCTTTCCAGCCTCACTGGATGGACGTCCTCCCTCCTGCACTCTAGGATCCATCCAAACTCCCCTTAGTTCTTCTCCTCCCACGTGACAGTTCAGCCATCCTCTCCCTGACTTTTCACTGGCCCTTCCCCTTGCCTGGAAAGTTCCTTCTTCTCATCTGTTCCTCACAGACTCCCTCTCTTTCTTTTAAGACACAGGTTTAGCTTCATGTTCTAGGTAAAGTTTTTCCCGATCCCCCCCCCCCCAACTTCTAGTACCCTCCCTCCCACACTACCTGGATGGTGCCATGGATTGATAATTTGACTTGGAGTCAGGAAGACCCAAGTTCAAATCCAGCCTCAGACACTTAGTAGCTATGTGGCCCAGGGAAAGTCACTAATCCTCAGTCTGCCTCAGTTTCCTCATCTGTAAAATGTGAATGATAACAGCACTTATTGCCCAGGATTGTTGTGAGAGTCAAAGTGTCTGGTACATTTTGTTCATTCATTTCAGTCATGCCCAACTCTTTGTGTCCCCATTTGGGGTTTTCTTGGCAAAAATACTGGAGTGATTTGCCACTGCCTTCTCCAGCTTACTTTACAGATGAGGAAACTGAGGCAAACTGAAGCAACTTGCCCAGGGTCACACAGCTGGGAAGTGTCTAAAGCTGGATTTGAACTCGGGTCTTCCTGACTCTAGGTCCAGCACTTTATCTACTGCATCACCTAAATGCCCTTGCCTGGCACACAGTAGGTGCTTAATAAAAGCTTGCTGACTAGCTTATATTTATATTCCTAGTGCCCAGCAAACTTCTTGGCAATTAGTAAACACTTAATTAATGTTTGTTAACTTATATTTGTATCTCTAGTCCCTAGCACAGTGCTGAACACCTAGTAGGCCCTTAACGAATGCATGCTGCTTCCTGGAGCCTGCTTCCCAGTCACCCACAGTGTTCCCCATCTTCTTTTCCTCAAAGACCCTGATTAATCCTCAATCCTTCATTCAATGCCTTGGTTTTGGCAGGAAAAGCCAGTAGCTCCCCCCAAAACCTCCTCTTGGCCAGTGTGAGACACCAAAGGCTCCACTGGGGCACTATCTGGCCCTAAGAAATGCCAAGGGGAAAAGGAAATGGGGCCAGAGGAGGCAACTGTACTTCCAGCCCCCAAGAGCAGCTTAAGCCTGGAGCCCTGTTTCTGCGGCACAAGCAATCACTGCGAGGAAAGAGCCAGGATACTGGAGGAGGCAGGATGTGGTAGGCCAAGCCCGCCACTGGGATATTTCCAGGCTACCGCAATGACTGGACTGGAGTTAAAATCCTGAGCTCCACAGAATGGCTCCAGAGCCACCTGTTCCTGGGCTGTGAGCTCACCAACTAGCAGGGCCAGCCAAGCACGTGCCCCTGAAACCTGCAGAAATCCTTCGAGGGGTGTCAAGCTACACTGCTAGTGGAAGCTACTGCCAAACACAAGCATTGAACACTACTGAACACTGGCCTTCACCTGGGCTGCCTCACCCCATGGCACACCTGGTCTGAGATAGTGGATAAAACCCAGTAGAGAAGAGATCCAAAAATTCAGAGCGAGGGTGGCCAAGTTTCCCTCCTCCTTCCTGGCACCCTCCCTTCTCCGGCTCAGAGGACAACACCCCCCCCCACCCCCGCCTCCACCAAGCCCTCCAGCCCACCCTTTCCTGCCTCTCCAGCTCATCTCCATGCCTTTCATCTCTACTTTCTAATAATGAGGAGGCAGAGACAGCTAGGCAGTTCTAGAGGAGCAAGCAGCCTTCAAAGGCCCTTACAAACATTAACCAATTAACCGCACTCCAGTCTCCCTTGATAGAGAAAGAGCATGGGGGAGGAATCCAGACAATGAGACCAGGATCTCACCCATTTCAGAGGGGGGGGAAAGGTAGCAAAAGGTTAGAAGTCATCTTAGCAAGAGCACTGCCTCTGGAGTCAGGGAACTTCAAATCACGCCTCTTACTGAACCTCCCTGGGACTCAATTTCCTTATCTGTAAAATTAGTGGGTTGGGCTATAAAATATGGTGTGTGGGGTGGGTGTGGGTGTGGGTGTGTATAGGTATGTATATACATCTGAGGTCCCTTCCAGCCCTAGATCTCTGATCTAGTCTCTAGTCTTAGAGTCAGGAAGACAGAGGTTCAAATCATGCCTTAAGGCACTTAGTAGCTGTGTGACCCTGGACAAATCCCTTAACTTCCTGGGTGTGGCATCTTCATTTCTAAAAGGAGAGAGCTGGACTGCAGGGCCACCGAGGTCCCTTCCAGACCCAAGATCCTTCATTTTCTTTCCCTCTGAGCCCCAAGGACTCTCTCCAGGAGGCCCAGTGACTTTCCTTAAAGAAAGCATTTCATAGTGGTCAGCCAGCCAGCCTTGGGGCCAGGCAAAGGACAGAGCCAAACCCTCATTAGCTAGGTGACCAAGAGCAAGTTAGTTTACATCTTTTGAGTCTCAGTTTCCTCATCTGTAAAATGGGAGGACTCACTGCATAAGTAAACCCTTTCAAGAGCTATGTAAATGTGAGCTATTATTATTATAATGAACACCCCCCCCCCAATCATCCTCTCAGTCTCCACCCCCACATCAAGTATATTCTTGCTACTCCACACATCTGCGCCTGTCATTTCTTCTTGGGGAAAATTAAAAAAAAAGTTCAGATGACTAGATGAATCTTAATTCTGTCTTCCCATTCCTGAAGCTCTAAAAGCTGAGAGAATTTTTGGCTGATGCTGGAAATGAGGAATAAATTACTATGGCTATTCACAGAACAACAAGAAGACATCCGTCAGAATTTTATGCCAAAGTTTTGGGAGGGGGCACCTCCCCCCAGCCCCAAAAGTCTCATCAGGAATGTGACCCTGCTCATTACCACCAAGCTTAGGAGTTGGGAAGGGGATGGGATCAGAGCTACCTGGGGGCACATTTATGTCTCCTTATCCTTATCTTTCTCCTCACAACTTACAAGAAACAAAAATTGGTTCAATGGATGTTCCCATCAGATCTGATGCTTGGAGGACAGAGGGACTCAGCCAGGGTCAGAACCAGAACCCAAGTCGTGGGTTCATGAACCTTCTGTTGGAAGGAACCTTGGAGACCTCCAACTTCCTCATTCCTGATCTACCCAAGGTCACAAGATCAGAGAGGAGGTTTGAACCCTGGTCCTTTAAACTCATTACTGGGGTTCTTCCCACTGTACAACACTGACTCCCCAGTCCAGGCAGCAAGGCAGCACAGTGGATAGAGCACTGGGCCTGAAGTCAGGTGGATAGGAATTCAAATCCAGCCTCAGATACTGTGTGACCCTGGGCCGGTCACTTAACCTGTTTGCCTCAGTTGCCTCAACTGTAAAATGGGGATGATAATAACAACACCTATTCCCCTGGGTTGTTGTGAAGATCAAATGAGATACTATTTGCAAAGTGCTTAGCACAGTGCCTTGAAAGCAGGGGCTGTCTTTTGCCTCTTTTTGTATCCTCAGCATTTAACACAATGCCTGACCCATCGTAGGAGATTCTTTAATTCTTTAATAAATGCTTATGTAGTAGGCACTACATAAATGCTAGGTGGTGGCAGTAGTAGTAGTGGTGGTAGTGGTAGTGATAGTAGTGGTGGTAGTGGTAGTAGTGATGGTGGTGGTGGTGGTAGTGGTAGTAGTGGTGGTGGTGGTGATGGCAGTAGTGGTAGTGGTATTGGTAGTGGTAGTGGCGGTAGTGGTGGTAGTGGTGGCGGCGGTGGTGGTGCAGGTAGCGGTACTGGTAGTGGTAGCAGTGGTGGTAGTGGTGGTGGCAGTGGTGGTAGCGGTGGTGATGGTGGTGGTGGTGGTGGTAGTAGTGGTGGTGGTGGTGGTAGTGGTAGTGGTAGTAGTGGTGGTAGTGGTAGTAGTGGTGGTTGTGGTAGTGGTAGTGGTAGTAGTGGTGGTGGTGGTGGTGGTAGTGGTAGTAGTGGTGGTGGTGGTAGTGGTAGTGGTAGTAGCGGTGGTAGTGGTGGTGGTAGTGGTAGTAGTGGTGGCGGTGGTGGTAGTAGTGGTAGTAGTGGTGGTGGTGGTAGCGGTAGTGGTAGTAGCGGTGGTAGTGGTGGTAGCGGTGGTGATGGTAGTGGTAGTGGTAGTAGCGGTGGTAGTGGTGGTGGTAGTGGTAGTAGTGGTGGTGGTGGTGGTAGTGGTAGTAGCAGTGGTAGTGGTGGTGGCGGTGGTAGCGGTGGTGATGGTAGTGGTAGTGGTAGTAGCGGTGGTAGTGGTAGTAGTGGTGGTGGTGGTAGTGGTATTGGTAGTGGTAGTGGTGGTGGTGATGGTAGTGGCGGTAGTGGTGGTGGTGGTGGCGGCGGCGGTGGTGGTGCAGGTAGTGGTACTGGTAGTGGTAGCAGTGGTGGTAGTGGTAGTGGTGGTGGCAGTGGTGGTAGCGGTGGTGATGGTGGTGGTGGTGGTGGTAGTAGTGGTGGTAGTGGTAGTAGTGGTGGTGGTGGTAGTGGTAGTGGTAGTAGTGGTGGTGGTGGTGGTGGTAGTGGTAGTAGCAGTGGTAGCGGTGGTGGTAGTGGTAGTAGTGGTGGCGGTGGTGGTGGTAGTGGTAGTAGTGGTGGCAGTGGTGGTAGTGGTAGTAGTGGTGGTGGTGGTAGCGGTAGCGGTAGTGGTAGTAGTGGTGGTGGTGGTAGCAGTAGTGGTAGTAGCGGTGGTAGTGGTAGTGGTGGTGGTAGTGGTAGTAGTGGTGGCAGTGGTGGTAGTGGTAGTAGTGGTGGCGGTGGTGGTAGTGGTAGTAGTGGTAGTGGCGGTGATAGCAGTAGTTATTGTTATGATAGCCCTCTTTCCTCTAAGGCAGGATGCTACCTCTCACCTCCTCTACCAACAGGACATGAGAAGGATATGCGCAGCAACAATGAGAGTTCACAAAACAAAGGGGAGGCAGATTAGAAACAGAAAAGAAAAAGGAAGAAAAAAAAGAAAAGAAAAAAGAAGAAAAAGAAAAAGGAAATGGTACCATGGCAGAAAGATCCATAGAAGAATCCAATTAGGGGCAGGGATAGAAGAGGGGCAGGAGGGGCATGGCTAAAGTTGATGGTCCACTCTGGTTTAGGATGAGAGACCACAGGGCCAGAAAAGACCCAGAGCCCTATGTGACCGATCCCTGCTCATGCCCACCAGCCGGACCCTCTCTGAACTCCTATGCCAAAAGACCAACATCTCCATTACTCCCCAAATCCGCAGTCCCCCAGGATACTCCTGAACTACCACCCGCCAAAAGCAAGGACGGAGGGATCCATCCTCCTACAGCAATGAATTGGCCAGTAGCCTCGGTGATCCAACTCAACTTTGGTTCTTCAAGAGTACTAGCTGGGGCTATCCCTTGTTCCATGGGCCCTCCAGAAAGGGCCCGCACATTCGGCACAGCACAAACACTTAAATAAATGTTTGCTGATTGACTGAATGTGGACTGAGACAAGCTGGGAGAAGAACTCAACACCAAGGAAAATCCCAGGGCACAGCAGTGAGGCCTCAGTCTTGCCACCGTGGCCAGCCCCCAATTGCTGTGAGAGACCAAGGGAAAGGTGGTAAGCCACGGGTAGAGTCAGCCAAGCTGGAATTAGAGCCATGCTTTATAAGCTGACATGGACAGCTTTGGAACCAAGAAGGTACTTCTAGGACCAGCAGAGGTTCCATGATACTCCAAGGCCTTCTCTTGAAGAACTTCGAGCTTTAGTGACTCACATGACTGCCCAATTCATAAGCTCACAGATTTAGAGTTGGAAGGGACCTTTGAGGCATCTAAGCCTGCTCATTTTACAGATAAGAAACTGAGGCCAAGAGAGGTTAAATGCCTTGTCCAGGATCAACACCTGGTTCAGTGATGGAGACTGAACTTAGGTCTTTCTGACTCTAAATAAGACTCTCAATCCCAAAACACATCACATGTCCCTGGTACTCTCCTGTTGGCCAAGAGAGGAACACGTCTACTCTCATTATACTATACAATCTTATCCCCCTTAGAAAGGATCCTTAATGGGGGCCTAGGAGCACTGGTTTGCAAGATGGGGCTTAAAGCTGAGAGGAAGGCTTAGAGATCATCTATTCCAACCTCCTCGCTTCACAGAATGAGAGGCAGCCCTGTGGACAGAGGACTGGACATGAATCTGGACTCGCAGACATTTATGTCTGTGGCACCTTGGGTGCCTTTCATTCTCTGGACTTGGCCACCATGCCTCAGCGGTCTTCTCCATCTGTCTTTGTGGCCCCCTCTCCCATTGGTAAGTTCTTCCCAGAATCTCCATGGTGAGGCAGGGCCAAGACTAGCCACCCTTCATTCTCTGGACGTCATCACTATAACCCTGCAGAGTTACCAGCACCACTCCCAGATTAAATGTTGCTGAGCTTCATCCATGGATGGAAGGGAAGGACAGTTTCCTCTCTTGGAGCTCCGCTACAGAAGAAATCACAGATCCAATCCAAAAGCTGGCATTAGCATCATTACAGAAGAGGAAACTGAGCCCCAAACAGGGAAACTGACTTGTTCAGAGTCACCTAGAAGTAAGTAACACAGCCAGAATTCAAACCCAGCTCTCCATCTACAAATCTAGTGCTCTCCGCACTAAGGTAGGCCACCTTGCCCTCTCCCCTAGAGAGTCACATGTACTATCTCCATCCAGCCAGAGGCCAGCTTCCTGTGGAGCTAAGCTTTTGTGTAGGCTCAACACCCCAGGGCTAGAAGTCTTGTGAGCAAACAGCTTCTTAAGAAGTAGAATGACTTCCATTGAGCCGCAGCCAGCCAAATGACAGCCCGTGTATTTGTTTTAATTTAGGTTCTCATGAAGAGGAAACTTCATGGCTAACAGCCCAAACATGACTCTGTAACAACTCCCCAAGAAGCCTCGTGCAGAGAATGCAGTAGGGAGACTACTGCTGCCTTCAAGGAAGCAATTCTAGAAGTGAGGAACAGGCCTTCCCTTGGGTCAACCCCCAACCCCCAATTCAATGTTGAGCCTCCTGGGATAACAGAACATTAGAAATGGAAAGGAACTAAGGAAATCTAGCTCAACCCTCTCATTTTACAGAGAGAACTAGGGCCCAGGGAAGTCACAGATTCATAGCTATGGAGCCAGAAGGGATCTCAGAGGCCGCTGAATCCAACCTCACCTTACAGACACGGAAACTGAGCAGTTAAGTGACTTAGACAGAGTCACACAGCTGTTAAGCATCTAAAGCAGGACATGAACCCAGGTACTTGGACTCCACATCCAAAGCTCTTTCCACTACCCATGCTGCCTCTGGAGTCTAGGGGCAGGCTCCAATGTCACCATACAAGATATCGGGCTAGTTATTAGACCAATCACACAACAAGACCTTCTTTGGAACGAGTGAAGAATCCTGCCCTAAGCTTGCCAAGGAAGTAGAGCTAGGAAGAGTGGCCAGCAAAGTCCCCAGTCTTGCTCTCTGGCTGGGGATATCCCTTATTCTGAAGGCCCCAAATCATCTCTCTAGGGGTTGGGGAACTGCAGCTAGAGGAGAACTCAAGAAACTTTGCAAGTAGTGCTAAACCCTCACATCAGGATGAAAAGAAGTTTCTTTCCAGGTTTCCCTCTCCCCGACCCACCTTCATCTCTGTCCTTTATTTCCAGAGTCACATCTGATAACTTTGCTTCCCTTGCTTAGGACTTAATGTGCGGAAGAAATGTCAGAGGTGGAAGAGATCACCTAGTCCACCTAGTAACAGAGGGGTCAATGAACTTTTTAAAAAAAAAATTTTGATAACTATTTCAATGCAATCAGTTTCCTTTGTAATCCTACATACTTTATTTTATACATTTAAAAACATTATCCTGAAAAGGGACACGTAGGCTGTCCAGAAGGGTCCATGACACAAGAAGGTTAAGAATCCTTGATCTAGTTCAACCCCCTCTATTGAGAGAGGAGGAAAGTGAGGCCCAAAGAGGCAGGTAGGTGTTGCAGTGGGCGGAGCGCTGGATTTGAAGTCAAGAAAACTTGAGTTCAACGCCGGCCTCAGACACTTACTAGCTACGTGACCCTAGGCAAGACATTTAACCCCTGTATGCTTCTGCTTTCCTCAACTGCAAAACGGGGATAATATGAGCACCCAGCTCTCAGGGCTGTTGTGAGGATCCAATGAGACATTGGTAAAGCACTTAGTACAGTGCCTGGTACTACACACAAATGCACTTGGAGCTATCGTCATCCCCATCATCATTATAGGGGAAGTGAAAAGTTACTCAGCGGGTCTAGGCCTAGAACACCCTGGACTCCTGGCTTCCATTCCAACTAAGAATTGTCCAAGAGGCTCTCTTAGGGTAACCAAGAAGAAGCCACAGGCAGCTCCCTCTCCCCAAATTCCTCACCTAGGAGGGAGAAAGGCAATCAGTTCCAGATGTGAAAAGAGCTAGAAACATTCAGGAGCATTGGGAACAGATAATAAGAAAGCACTGTCATTGTTAGTGTTTGGAATATCACCTCAAGGAAACAGTCACCAGTCCTTTCCCTGCCTGTGGGGTCTGGAGCTGACCAGCTGCAGGGGCCAGAACAGATGTGTGTGTGTGTGTGTGTGAGAATACACATCCACTGGGCCACAGGCTCTGACCTTCATCCCATGGCGTGGTATTGGCCACTACCAGGGAGAGGAGGCCAGAGCAGATGGAGTAGAAGGTTTGGCACAGGACGACCACCCTGGGGACCCTGCTTTGCTCCTTTGATGTAGAGAAAATGAATCAGAATGAGACATCAAGGAGCAGAGTGGGAGGAGGAGGAAAGCAGAGGCAGCAGGGAAAGCTGAAGAACAGGAGCCCAAGGGGATGCAGAGGTCAGGATGTGCGTCTTAGACGCTGCAGGGAATCATGGAAAAGGACTCAGAGAGCAAAAGCTCACTTACTCCCACCCAGGAATAATGTTGCTGACCTTATGGAGGTTGAGTCCTTCTCCCCAGTCCAGATTCTTTCCCCTTAAGCCCACCCTCCTACAACCCAGGCCAGGGGCTCCTAACCTCTCTTTGTATCATGGACCCCTTTGGCAGACCAGTGAAGCCTATAGCCCCCTTCTCAGAATAATGCTTTTACCTAGCTAAAAGAAATGCTCAGTTTCCATTGATGGTAAGTAAAAACAAAAATCCCATTTTTGTTTCCCAGTTATGTTCCTGAACCTCCTGAAATCGTCCATGGACCCCAAAGTAAGAACCCTTGACCAAACCACTCAAAAGAGGCTGCTTTCTCCAAGCCCAGGAGAGAGCCCATGAGGATGCCATCTCTGCACCCAACAATAGAGAGGAAGCATATGCATGGGCAGGATTTGGGATGGGGGTATCACAGTGAAGTCGAATCAAAGGGAGCTGCTCCCCTATTGCCCCCTTCCCCAGGTGGCTCTGAATTCCCGGTCTCCACCTCCCCATCCGGTTTAAGGTACATGATATAGAGTGGTGCAGAGCACAGCCTCATGTAAAGGGGTAGAGATGGGGAGACCTGTCTGAAACATTGAGAACTTAGTCCCCCCCCATCTTAGTAAAAAGGACAGGTGGGGCTGTAAACACCCCAATTCGAAGCAATACCCAGTGGGGACACTGACCATCAAGTCCCCAGGCCTATAGTCACATGATCCCAGGGGACTATTTTGTAGAGAGTGGGTGTAGTAGATGCACGAAATAGAATTCTGGGGAGGGCTGGGAATGGAGGAGAGAAGGGGCTGGCTGGCCAGGGATGATTACAGAGCTCTGGGGATTTTCAGCACTGTAACCCCAGTTGCTCCCCAAGATAGCACAACAGCCCAGCCTCTCACATCTATAACTCCCTTTTACTTATACACACACACACACACACACACACACACACACACACAAACTTCCACCCCCAGGCTGCAGGAGATGGTGGAGCACAGTCAGCAGGGGAGGGGAGGGGAGAGGAAGGGGAAAGGGGGCAGCAACTGGGAGCACAAGGAGCAGGTGCTGCCAGGTGCAGCTACCGAGGCCAGGAGGTACCATGTCACCCCTAAACAGAGCCCCCTCCCATACACGCCCCCCACCATCTTCCGTCCTTCCTTGGGTTTGATTACACAACAGGTAGGGAAGAGGGGGCGGCGGACCACCTGCTCTCCCACCAGCCAGAGCCCAGTTTCACCTATGCCCTGGCCCCCACCGCCCCCGGCCCCCAGTTTCTCCCCCACCAGCCTCCCCCTCTGCTGCAGCCTTCCCGCCCCGAGCGCGCTCCGCGGGGGCGGGGGGGGGGTCGTGGTCGTGGCCTTGACCTCCCTCCCCCTCCTTTCCACCCGGCGCAAGCACGTACTGCTGTAAAGGGTGTCGATCCAGGAGAGGCGCGGCAGGCCCCGATGGCTGAGCGGCTCCATGCCCCGCTGCGCTCACTCGGCTCCGTCAGATCGGAAACCCGACCCTCATTGCACAACAAAGGAGGGAGGAGGGCGGCAGAGCTGGGGGAGGAGGGAGGGACAGCAGCCGAGGAAGCTGAAGTTGCCGCCAGGGGCCGGGGAGAGGCCGGCAAACAGGTAGCAGGGAGGAGCGCGGCGGAGGCAGGCAGGGCGGCCCCGCCGGCCCAGCGCGAGTCCCGAGCGCGCCCGATCGGCGCGGTGCCGGCCGCGCCTGCTTGCCGCCCCAAGCTCCAGCTGCGGCTTCCGTGAATAGACGCGCCGCGTCGCGCCGCGCACTGCTGCTGGCCCAGGGACGGGCAACTTCCCGGGGGCTGCGCCGCGTTCTGAAGGGGGGGACGGCGGCCGGCGGCCAATCGCAGCGAGGCTCGCCCCGCCCCCAGTCCGTGGAGGGAGGGGGAGGGGGCAGGAGGACGGCTGGGGGGGCTGGCCTCCGCAGCTGGAGGGCCTGGGGGACGCCGCCAGCCGTCTGCTAACTGCCGAGCTGGGGGGCGAGGAGAGGCATGGGGGAGGCTGGCTTCTCCCTGCAGAGAGCGAGCCCCGGGGCTGCAGCCGCAGCGGGGCCTCAATCTCCCCCAACCTAAACCGGGTGCGCCAAAAAAAAAAATCTTAATTTGGAAACCCTGCAGTGGAGGTGGTGAGTAGGGTGAAATGTGGGGCGGGTGAGATCGTGTGTGCGGGGGTGCGTGGACTGTCACAGGATCCCAGATCTGGAGCCGGAAGGGACTGCGGACGCCGTCCCAACCAACCCCCTCATTTTACAGAAGGAGAAACTAAGGCTCAAGAAAACGAGCTGATTCCTAGGTCTGGAGCTAGAGAAAGCGCAGAGGCCGTCTGGCCCAGCCCCTTCATTCTACAGAGGAGGCGGTCAGGGGCGCTTAAAGGACTTGCTCCAGGCTCAGGTAGTGACCACGAGCTCTCTGCACTACAGCCAGGTGGAGACCTGCCATCCCAGCATGTACAAGCGGAGCCTCCAGGGGAATCACTATTAGCTGACGGGCTCTCCCCCGCCCCTACAGAGGGTTCGTTCTCAGACCTGGGAGGAGGAACAGGAGCAGAGCTCTGTCTGCATCGAGACAATGGGGCAAGTCCAGATTCCCTCCCAGGAACTAAGAAGAAGTCGGGGTGGTTGGCACAAGACCAGGCTCTACCTCACAAGGGCAAGTCTGCGGTAGTTCCAACCCTACCCTTTCTCGGGGTGGACGATGGAGGCGTCAGCTGCCAATTTGGAGGGTATAGAAATGGCCCTTAAAAGCCCCTCCTGGCCCTGGGTAACCCTTGGGTAATTCTTAACCCTCACAGAGAGGGGAGAGAGAACTGGCCTCAGAGCCCAGGAAGACCTGGGTTCAAGTCCTGCTTGTGTGACCCTGGGTGAGTCATTTAAACTCTCAACGCGCCCAGACAGCTCTCCGCTCTGGGGTGGTGGAGGGCATTTCTTCCTTAACCCAAAGAAATCACAGGTCAGGCTTAAATATTAAAAAAAATTTTTTTACCATTCCATAGCCTCCCTTATACCCAATCAGCAAGCATTTATTAAGTACCTACAGTATGCCAGGTACTGAGCTTAGCACTCCAACACAGAAGGACAAAAGACAGTGATAACAGAGTGTTATAGCGCAGTTTAAGATTTGCAAAGTTCTCCCATTTGATCCTCTCAACGACACTGTAAGATAGGGCAGATATCCTTGACCTCATTTTACAGACTGCAAAACTCAGGCCCAGAGGGATGAAGTTAGAGGTACAACCTGGATGAGAATCCAGGCAGTTGAGATGAGTTCAAATCCTCCTCCAGACACTCACTAGCTGTATGACCCTGGGCACTTTGCCTCTGCCTGCCTCAGGTTCCCCAACTGTAAAATGGGGTTAATGATGGCACCCACTTCCCAGGGTGCCATGAAGGTCAAGGGAGATAACTGTAAGGTGCCTAGCACATAATGGGCCCTGAAAATGCTTATTCCCATCCCCTTTCTCCATTCCAACGTTCTTTCCACCCAATCAAGCTCCCCCTAGATTCCATCTCTCCACCTTAGTCGAATGTAGGGCAGGAATCACTTCCTTTTTGCCAATGGCTCCCATGTATTGTTGTTGAGTCATCTCCTACTCTTTGTGGAAAAACCATAGCACACCAATACTGTCTGTGGGGATTTCCTTGGCAAAGATGCTGGAGTGGTGTGCCATTTTCTTCTCCAGAGGATTAATGCAAACAGAGATTAAGTGACCTGTCAAGATTCACACAGATACTAAAGCATCTGAGGTAGAATTTGAATTCAGTTCTTTCTGACTCCAGGCCCAGTGCTCTATCCACTGAGCCATCTAGGTGCCTCAGGCTTTTATATATGTTGGCCCCTCTCTCCAGACTGCAAGCGCCTCAAGGCACTTTTGTTTTTTATCCCATTGGTTAGGACAGTCCCTGCGCACAGCAGGCATCTAATAAATGTTTGTTGATTAAGGGACAGAACACAAAGATCAAATCAGATCCAAATTCTACAAGTCAGACGCTTTATTGCTGTTTGTTGATCTCTGACTAGAATCTAACAAGGCCCCCCAAGGGTATGGTGCTGCCCTTTTAAGATGCCTTTCTTATTTCTCCAATTTGTCATCTCTTCTCCCCCTTCCCCTCCTCTCCCTGCCCCCCATCCTGGTTCATTTATTTGGTAGAGAGCCAACAGGTCCTTGAAGGTGGTATCCCCAGTACCTAGCACAGAGCTTACTCATTAAGAGTGGAAAGAAAGGAAGGTATTTGTCAATAAGGAGGGGCAACATTCTAGGCCAGCTCTCAGTGTGTCAATTCAGACGTATCAGGGAGAGATATATCTTCTGGTATATTTTTCTTTAAAAAAAACCACACAACTATGTGATAGATGTTCACAGTTTTCTATATAATTCTTCCCTGTTCTTTGTATCTTAAAATGTTTGTGTTTGTTGATAATTGTTAAGATCACAATTAAAAAAATTTTTTTAAAGAAATGGACCCTCAAATAATGGTAGTGGGGTCTTGTTCTTGGTCTGAAAAGCCCCCTGTCCAGCCAGAATAAGAGGTGGTGGAATCTAGGCTGAGTGACCCTGGAGCTTCCCTAGTGGCCAAAGGGGCTGGCCATGCTCTTTGGAGCCATGAGCTCATAGATCAAACCCAGCTAACGACGTGGGGAGGCTAAACTGAACCTTTTCTTTTTAACCAGAGGGTGACTTAGAGAGCCCTCCCCTGGGCTCCACTCAGCTCTCCTTCCCCTCTCTCCTAAGTGTCCAGGTTGTAACCACTCAGTTCTCCAGCCCAGCTCCTTTGCCCCCATCCCACCCAGCCATGGCTTGCAGAAAAGATGAGAAATGCCAAGGCAGACACCCAAAAAATCCCTCCAACAGCACCTGGAGTGTTGGCAGGAAGGGGGGAAGTGCATCTCCTAGGAGCAGCTCCAGAAATAGAGCCACTGTGGGAAAGGGACCAAACAATCTCCTAGAGGAAAGGAGGGAGACACCCACAGGAGAGGGGGGAGGAGGAATAGAAGGGGATGGGAGGGAAGCTTCTCTCCTTTATACTTGCCCCCAAAGCAGAGCCCCTGGAAATCGGTGGGCACATCTTCTCCATCCCCTCCCCCTTGCCCCCAGGAAAAAGGCAAACATAGGAGCATAGATTTGGAACAGAAAGGAAGATCTAAAAGTTTCTCTAGGCCAACCATCTCATTTGCCAGAGGAAACCAAGGCCCAGAGATGGGAGAGTGAGTGGCCCAAGGTTACCCACAGTAAGTAGCAGAGCTGGATTTGAACTCATGTCTTCCAATTCCAAAACCAGTACAATTTCTTCTACACCAACAACATGAGCCCAGCTTCATCTATCATCCCTCATAGGAGTATAGATTTAGACTATAAGGGACCCTGGAAGTCACCTCCCTCACTTTACAGAGGAAGACCCTGAGTTATACAAGGTCACACAGGTAGCAAGTATAGCTGAATCAGGATTTGAATCTGGGTTTTGCACCGCCCCCCCAATCCAGTACAGTTTCCTCTGCACCACTCATAAGATTGTCCTCGCCTGCTCTGCCATTCCTCCACAGTCACCAACCTAAAGACGAGGCTGGCTTATTCAGAGAGCACAAGACAAACTATGCCCATGTTTTCTGTGTCCTGAAGTTTCTCCCAAGGGCCACATCCAAGTGCATGGAACAACGAGAGAGGCCACAGATTTATCCATCTAGGAGCCACGCATATTTGCATGCATCATGTGGAACCTAGCTTGTACAGCTCCTTCTCTGGCAGTTTTCAAGATAAAATGCTGCAATTCCTCTCCTTGGGGCTGACAATTTGTTCATTTTCTCAATCTCTTCCTGTCCACCCCCTGCCACTGATATAGACCTCCTACTTCAAAACTCTGCCATGGTGAACAGGGAGAAACAAACAAAAAAAAAAGCCAGGAAAGGGAGCAGTGAACAACAGTTGATGAAGAAAACCAGACCAACATCTTTTTGGGGTCCTATGAATGAATAAGCATTTTTTCACTTAGTGTGAAGAACAGCTTTCTCTATGACCCTTCTGTCCTCATCCTATATTATCTGGGATCACCGATTAACAGCTGGAAGGTACCTTAAGACTTATCTATCCTATTCTCTCCTTCCCCACCCCACCCCCACTTTACAGGGGAGGAAATTGAGACCCAAAGTTAAGTGACTTGCCGAAGGTCACACTGGTAAAGAAGAGGCTGGGAGCTGACCTGCGGTCCTCTGACTCCAGACCCATCCTTTCCACTATACTGTGTTCTTGCCTCCTCCTTCTTTTATAAGGTATGAAATAAAGGAGGCAGCATCTTAGGGTAGGAAGAATGGTTCTGGAGAGGATATGAATTTAAATCCAGATCTGCTGCTGACAACCTGTGTGACCTTGGCTCACTAAATCTCTCAGGGTCTCAATCTCTTCAATTGAAAAAAAAATGAAGGAGTTAGCCTAAGGTTTCACCTCATGCCTGGCAAATTGGCAAAGATGGGAACAGTCAATGTTGGAGAAGCTATACGCTAGGCACGCTAGTACATTGTTGGTGGAATTGTGAATCAGTACAACCATTTTGGAAAGCAATTTAGAATCATGCAAATAAAGTGACTGAAATATCCATGCTCAGAGATCTCACCCCTAAGCATATACCACAAGGAAGCAATTGATAAGAAAAAAGTCCCCATATATGCCAAAATATTTTTTGTGATAACAAAGAATTGGAAACAAAATAAATACTCATCAACTTGCAAATGGCAAAACAAACTGTGGTATATGAATGTAACAGAATATTACTATGTTATAAGAAATAACAGAAATGGTGAATACAGAGAAACCTGTAAAGAGCTACATGAATGGGGCAGCTAGGTGGCGCAGTGAGTAGAGCACCGGCCCTGGAGTCAGGAGGACCTGAGTTCAAATCCAGCCTCAGACACTTGACACACTTACTAGCTGTGTGACCTTGGGCAAGTCACTTAACCCCAATTACCTTGCCTTCCCCCCTCCAAAAACAAAACAAAACAAAAAAAAGAGCTACATGAACTAATGAAGAGTGAAGTAAGCAGAGTCAAAAAAACAATATACATAAAGACTACAACAAAGTTAAGAGGAAGAAACACACAAAATCAAAACTTGTTCAAAATTGTTACAAAAAATGTTGCAAAATTACAAACAATAAACATGGCTCCAAAAAAGAGATACAAGAAGATACTCCCACCCCAGCCTCAGCCTTTGTGGAGGTGGGAGGCCCACCAATGTGTTACGCTGCACATATTTTTTGAACTTTTGTGATGTACTAATAAGCTTTGATGATTTTATTTCTTTTTTCATTTTTAGTCTTTAAAAACATTATTAGTCTGGGAGGGAAAAAGAAAAAGGTAGGGACATGAGAAATTTTGGTGAGAGGAAAGACATCAGTGTCATCCTTCAGTTGTTTCTTCAGTTGTGTCCAATTCTTTGTGACCCCATTTGGAGTTTTCTTGGCAAAAATACTGCCATTTCCTTCAACTCATTTTACAAGTGAGGAAACTGAGGCAAACAGGGTTAAGTGACTCTCCCAGGGTCACACAGCTAGTAAGTGTCTGAAGCTGGATTTGAACTCAGGTCTTTCTGACTCCAGGCCCAGCATTCTATCCATCGCACCACCGAGCTGTTTCCCCACCACCCGAAGATATCAATACAACTTACTTAAAAAAAAAAAAAAAACAAGGGGGAAAAACCCAAAAGGGTTCGATTCAGTGGCCTCTGAGGTCCCTTCAGGACAGATACTGTCCTTCAAGGACAATCCTAGGGCTCTTTTCTTCTTCAAAGAGAAGCCTTAGCCCCAGCTTGCTCTGAACTCAAGCTAGCAATTCAAGCCTGTGGGCCTTGGCAAAGTGAGTACGATGATCTAGGTCCTGAAGGAAGCATCTACTCTGCTCATGTCTATGGGCCCTAGAAACCAGAAGAAGGAAGAACCCTGATGCCCTGAATCACAAAGCTTCCCTCCACAGAATCATAGAGCTGAAAGGGCATCTCCAGGGCTAGTTTGTCCAACCCCCTCATTTTATGGTGCTTAATTGACAAGGTACTGCTCAGAGTAGAGCTAGGATATGAGAAGAAATGTGGTAGAATACATAAAGGGCTGTATTGGAAGTCAGAGGACCTGGGTTTGAATCTTGCCCCTAACACTTTCTTTGTGACCTGGGACAAGTCACTTCTCCCCTCTATGGGACTCAGTTTCCTTATCTGTAAAATGAAGGGGATCTCTTCCAGCTCTAACTCTATAATTCTCCTGTTACAGGTTATCACCACATAATAATAAATAGCCTAAGTGCCCAGAAAGCTTGGGTCAGATGTGATCTTCTGCCCTTGGAGGAGGATTTCAAGACGCCTTCTCATCCACAAACCCAGGGAGCATGAACTGGAGCCGGCACCAACTCCAATATGTCAGAGCAGCAGTGAAGCATTTGTAGAGAGGCAGCCCTGGTTTCTGCTCTAGGCACTCCCCTCTCTGTCCTCAAATCCCTGGGTCAATTTAATGCAATTCAGCAAACACTGGTGAGAAACCATGCTTGCAACCTTTCTTCTTTTTAATTACATTTTTTTTAATTTTCAGATCAGCATTCTCTCCCCCCCATACGTGGTATGTATATAAGCATACATACATGTATATATAAAAACACACACATCTATGAAACCCACTATCCACCTTGAGACAGAGAGGTGATACACTCAGAGGTCAGATATCTATCTACCTACATCTCTAGATCTATAGATATCTACCTTTGAGATCTTTTTTGAGACCTTTGAGACTTTTCATATATATATATATATACACACACACACACGTATGTATGCACACACATACATACATACATATATATATATGAAGAAGCAAGGAGAAAGACACAGAGAGAAGAGGGAAGGGAGGGAGGGAGAGGGAGAGAGGAATGGAGGGAGAGAGGGAGAAGGACAGAGAGACAGTCTTGGTCAAGTCAGAAGCAAGTAGAGTCTTAGTCCTTTGGAACTGGGCTTGATCATTGTGTTGAGCAGAGCTCCTAAGTCTCTGAAAGTGGCTTGTCTTAACAATACTGCTGTTAATGTAGAGCTTGTTCACCCTTTCATTTCCGCAGACTCTGCTTGTCACTCAACCATCTCTACTGGGGAGACACCCTCCACTTACTTTACCCTGAGCCACCACCTCTCCCAGAAGCTGAGCTTCACTTCCAATCTCTAGCCCAGCGTGTGTATTCCACCAGCCTGACTGCTCTTGGCTGGGCTCCCCTAGAGCCCAGAAAGCCTGATATTGTACATTTGGGTACAAGTGTAAAGTACTTACTTCCCCTTCCGGCATCCAGACTGTCCACTTAGAATTGTTCCCCAGAGGACAACATCATGTACTGTTCCTTTCCTATGTGACCAGTTTGGTTTCTGAAGGTCAGGGGCAGCATCTCCCCTCAGAAGTCAGTGTGATTACCAAAGAGGTCAAGGGGAGGGTGGGAAGGGATGGGGTGACCAGTGGCTAGAATGTCACTAATATAGTTTTTTAACCTATTCTCTTCATCATAGATTTGGAACCAGAAGGGAAGCAAAGGTAGAGTCCAATTCCTCCCCATTATACGTATGAGGAAACTGAGTCTCAGAGAGGTCAGGTGGTATTAGGATCACCTCTATGGGCCTCAGCCTTCTCATCTGTAAAGGATCATACCAAATGGCCTTTGAGGTCCCTTCCCATCTCCAAAGCTATGATCTCATAAATCACTTGACCTTCCTGGGCCTCAGTTTCCTCATCTGTAAAATAAGGCAGCAGTCCTAGTATCTCTAGGACCTGGCACATAATAATAGGTGCCTAATGAAGATTTGTTGAATAACTGAATATTTTATGGACGAGGAAACCGAGGCTCAAGAAATTTAAGTGACTTGCCCAAGGTCACACAGGTAATACACACATCCTCTGATGCCAGAACTGGGGCTTCTTTCACTGGACTGCACTGCCTCCTGCCATGGTTCTGGACCTATAATCCACCTCCCTGGGCCTCAGTTTCCTCCTCTGTAAACTGAGAGGGTCAGATCAGATGGCCTCAGAGGTCCCTCCCAGCCCTCTGGTGGTGATCCTATGAGACCTAATCTCTGTAGGTCTGTCTGTTTCTTCTGTAGAATGGGTGGGGGTTGGACAGCTTCTGAGGTCTCTTGCAGCTCTCAATCTAGGATCTGTGAAGTCAGAAGGAGCCATGCTTCCTCTTCACAGACCTGTGATTAACTCCCTGTCAGCTTCACAGTTCTGCTGGGGGGAGGAGTGGAGAGAGAGAGAGAGAGAGAGAGAGAGAGAGAGACAGAGAGAAGGGAGGGGGAGAGAGAGAGAGATGGGGGGAGGGAGGGAGAAGGAGGAGGGAGAGAGAGAGAGAGAGACAGAAAGGGAGGGAGAGAAAGGGAGGGAGGGAGGGAAGGAGCACCTTGGAGCTGGGGAGGCCACCCAGCTTCCCACTGTCACTGGGCGGTACTGCCGGGATTCAAGCAGACACAGCAACAGCCTCTGGATTGGCCCTTTGCTAAATCAGCCACAAATAGGAAAGGAGCTTGGTGGGAGAATGCAAAAAGAGTGAAGGAGCTGGACAGGACATCAGGTCCCATCAGGCACAGATGATTCAGCAGGAATTGAGAATCGGGCCCAGAGGAAGCAGAGGACATCTCCACCACTCCTGGGACCATCCTACAGCTGAAGGAGAATCAATCACAGTGCTCTGGCAAGGTGGGGTGGTCCACTCTTCCCCTCCCTGTTGGCTATATTTACACATCACCCCATCACCATCCCCAAGCTCTACCCCAAACCTGGCATAAAGAATGGGCTTTGGTTTTCTTCATTTGCCCCTTTCCTTCCCTCCCTCCTCCTTTCCTCTTTGCTATTCCTTGGGAGATTGAGGCAGCAAAGATAAACACAAACCATTCCCCAATTATTCACTTCCCAGAACAAAGTTGTGAGTCAGCCTGAATCATCAGAAGGCTCTGGAGCATAGGCAGGATGTAAAGAAGCACTGCAATTAGCCCCTAGTCACTATCACCAGGAGAGCCGAGACACTCCTACCCCAGGACCTGGCAGTGCAGCCAACCACTGGCTCCCCCTTCCCAGTGCTGCCCTCCGCCCTTCTCTTTCCATACGGAATTGTGGAGGACATGGTAAATGGCTTGGCTAAGGGCTAACAACTGTATCTCTAATATCGTCTCTTGCCTCCTAAGCCTATCACTGCCTCTTACCTCTCCAAGCCTCAGTTTCCTCTTCTGTAAAACAAGGGAGTTGGACTAGATGGCCCTATCCATGATCCTATGACCTGGCTCTGAATCATGCCTTTGTTTCTTATTACCTATGTGACTTTGGACAAGTCACTTCTCTCTCACCCCCAATGTCCTTCTCTTCAAAGTGAAGATGTTGGCCCAGGTGTCCTCTAGGGTCCCTTCAGCTCTAAAGATGAGATCTTAAGTCCTTAATGGATTCCTTCAGAACATTCACAGTTTAAACAGCCACAATGGGCTTTCTGCAAACATGTCAAAGGCTCTTAGTCAGAACTGGACCCCACTGCACTGCCCTATGGTCCCCTTCTTGTTTACTTACCAGAAAGTCCCCATCCCGCCTCTGCAAGAAGAGAGGCTATGATGGGTGAAGAAGGGGCTCCACACAACCAGGACAAAGTTCAATGGCTCCAACTTTCTTACTGGCTCTAAGCAGAGCAGGTGAACGAGCAGCCAGCTGGTCTGGGAAGGCAGGCAACCATCTGCAAACAGTGACCGGCGCTCAGTTGTGATCCAAGCACGTGCCTGGCCCCTTCCTGCTGGGGCTGGCCCTGCCCTCGGCTTTCTTCAGCCAGCGTCCTGCCGAGTGACATCCCAGCTCAGAGCTCTCGGAGCTGTGACGCCACCAGCCTAGGCTGGCACTGGCCCCGATGGGCCTCAACAGAAGGGAGGGCAGTGGGGGCTCAGGCTCCGGCTCTGGGCAGCCTGGCATCACAGAAGAGGGTAGCAAGGGCAGAAAAGCAGCAGCGAAGAAGCCAGTGGGCTTGCTCCCTCAGATTCTTCTTTTTCCCTTTCTTATTGAAATTGGCCAGAGAGTGGCAGTGTCTCTTTAAGGACCAGACCTTCAAAGCAAGTTCCAGCTGCAGTCCTCGATCCCTGGGCCCCTGATGCAGTATGGAGGAGCTCCCAGGTACCACCTGGTGGTCAAGCTGTAGAAGTGCCATCGAGAATACCTGCATTCATCACCCAACACCCCCCATCTTCAACTAACAGAATCCCCACCTACCCACCCGCCTGCTGTCCCAACAAGCACCCGACAGCTGACTGAGTGTTGGCTTGACCCTGCAGCACCTTGCTTGTTAGCAAACAAGGTTGAGGGTTCCAGGCATAAGGGGCAATGCCTGAAGAAGGCATCTCTCCAATGGGAGAGGCAGAATGATAGCCAATAGAAAGGATGCTAGGCTGAGAAAGGCCACTCAGCCCTAGTCCCGTCTGGGCCAGTCAGTCAACAAGCATTTCCGGGGGGAATCTTGTTTTTAAATAGTGGTGGGCTTAGGGTCTCTTTCATTAGACAGGAAGTTCCCTGAGGGCAGGGCCAGTCTTTAGGCTTCATTTGTATTCACAGAGTTTAGCACAGTGTCTGGCACCCGGTGGGTGCTTAATATATGTTCACTGTCAGGGCACCCGGAGTGATTCCAAGAAAAAATTAAAGGGTCCCTGCCCTCAAGAAGCTTATTTTCTATCTGACTGGGACGACTGCTCAATTCTGTCAGAGGACCTGACTATTCAAATCCTTGGCTCTGGACAACTCACTGACCATCTCTGGGCCTTAGTTTCCTCCATTGTAAAATGAGAGGATTGATTCAGATAGATCCCTTCCAGCTCTAGCGTTCAGATATATGACCTTGTTTAAGTCACTTAAATTCCCCTCAGTCTCTGTTTCCTCTTCTGTTGAACGAAGAAATTGGACTAGATGGCCTCTTATATCCCTTGCATCTCTAAAATGATGAGCCTATAATAGAGAAGGAAGGAGCCCACCGACTCCAGGGGCTAAGAGGAAATCCAGAGGAATATCAGGGAAAAGTGAGAGTGATAATGGAGAATCTAGCAACCCTTGGGACAACTGACTGCCACTTCAAGCTTCAGCTAAAGGGAGAACAGGGGGTAGTTTTCATTTTTAAAAAGAGAAGAAAAAAAGGAAACCGAAGGTGCTAAAATTATACCTGTGTGTATGTATGTGTGTGTAAGCATGCGATATCACTATTTCAATCTGGGGGAAATGGAGCATTAGCACCTCAGTGACCATCTTTGTATCTATTAACACCCACCAGAACCACACACACTTAACAGGCTTCAGGCTGCCCTTTTGCAACATTCATTTCTCTTTTCTTTTTCTTTAAGGAAAATTCTTGATGTTCACTTGAGATTTCACCTGGATAAGCATAGTGGGCACACAGCTTGGTATGCCCTGGGCCTGGATTCCACTAGGGATGAGTCAAAGATGAGTCTGGCCAGAGTTACTTGAGCTGTAAGTCAGATGTGTCAAACATGCTGCTTGGAACACCTTATTAAAATGTAATTGGGAAATGTTTAGCAAAACAAAAAGACAATACAATATAGATAATGTGAATTTGTGGTTTCCTGAGTTAATCTGTGCTCTCTTTGAGAGTAAGTAACTCAGGGCTCGCACTTTATCTCCTGCTAAGCTTCTGTGATGTGACCTCTAAGTTTAGGATCCCTGGGCCTCGGTTTCCCACTCTGTAAAATGAAGAGGTTAGCCTCTAAGGTTTCTTCTAGCTTAAATCTTTGATCCTCAAAGCCTTGACGTAATGGGTGGTTAGCCTCAATACTAGCCATATTCCAAAGGGACTTGTAAGAAGCAGGGAGACTGAACTCAATTTGTTACTGAATCAGTAGAAAAAGGTGTCCTCTAGAGCTGTCCTGGACCTTCTGCTCCCCTCTATCTACATTCTCCCCCTTCCTAAACTCATCAACTCTCATGGGTTCAAGTATTTCAGCTCCCAGCTCAGACTTACTAGCCATGTGACAAATCACTTAACTGACAAAAGCTGCAGAGCAGATGGTTTGGGGATGATAAATGGCTCTAAGACAGTGGTTTTCTTTTTTCTTTGTTTTATTAGTATGCTGTGTTTTTATATCACCTTTATTTCTGAATACATCTCTCCACCTCTCCTATCCACAAATCATCATCTCTCGTAACAAAGAAAAGAAGCAATTTATCAAAACCTAGGCTGACAGAGTATGTCATACTCCCAACACATAGTCCTCCACGCTTCTGCAAAAAGGGGAGAAAAGTGAATCTTCTCAACTCTCCTCCAGTGCCCAGCTTGGTCATTAAATGACACAGTATTCACTTTCACATGGGGTTGTTTTCATTTTTTCCATTTACATTGTTGGAGTCTTTTCCTCTTGGTTCTGTGTACTTCACTCTGTATCAGTTCATACACATCTTCCCATACTTCTCTGAGTGGTAATATTTCATTATATTGTGTCAGGTACCTCAGTTTATTTAGCTATTCCACAACGGTCACCTACTAGTGATTTCTGGTTCTCAATCTTTACAAAAAGTGCTGCTATGAATATATGGAAGTACATGAGACCTTTCTTCCAGTGAAATAGTGATTCTTCACCCTTTGTGGTAGGGACCCCTATGGGGCTATGGAGTTAATATACAAATACAAATCTATACAAAAGTAAGCCCACTGTTTTTCAAATAGCTGTAGACCCTGCAGTGATGAATTCAACATAAGCCTGGATTCAAGTCCTTGCTGGCCCTTGAACAAAACACTCCTTCTCAACTCTGGGCATTTTCTCTGCCTGTCCCCCTTGCCTGGAATGCTCTCCATCCTCGTCTCCACTTCCTGGCTTCCTCCAAGCCCAAGTTAAAACTCCACCTTCTACAGGAGGCCTTTTCTATTAAGCCTTTTAATTCTAGTGCCTAGTCTCTGTTGATTATTTCCATTTTGTCCTGCCTATGGCTTGTTCAAGATGACAATGCTTGATTCACTATGAACCCCTGACACTAAGTCCAAGGACCCCCTAGCTTTCAGGTTGGAAACCACTGCCCTGGGTACTTTTCAATCACACATCTAGGAGAAGCCTAGTCAGACTACCTCACTACATAGCTCACCTCCTCTGTGAACAGGGGACTGAATAAATGGTAACTTGGGATGCCATCTCTGCATGGTGTCAACCCATAAGGGGTCTGGGTGTCAGCTATTGTTCTCAGCCTTGTTCTTAGTTCATAGGATACAAACTGAATTTGATTTTTAGAAAAAGTTTAACATTTTTATCAAAGATTTATCAAAATTTCTGGATAACAGAAAGCTGAAAGGATTGCTAACAAACTGGAAAAGAGAACCAGGAGCCACAAATATCTCAACAGCCTAGAGCAATGGGCTAACTCTAATAAAGTAAAATTTTAATCGACACAAACATAAATTTCTACATAGGTTTAAAATATCAAATATAAGATGGGAGGGATAGAAATAGCCAATAATTCAAGTAAATAAGACCTATGGGCTTTGAGGACTGCAAGCTAAATGGAAATCAACAGTATAACCCAGAAGCCCAAAAGCTACTTAGGACAAGAATTTACTTTAAACAGAAGTACGATATTGGTACAGTGGAAAGAACATTGGATCTAGAAACAGAGGTCCTGGGTTCAAATCCCCCACTCTGATGCTTACCACCTATGTGACTTCCTGCCATTTTACTTCCCTGCACCTCAGTTTCCTCATCTGTAAAATGAAGGAGGTTGGAGTAGGCGGCCTCTAAGATCAATGATCCTATAATCCTAAGAATGAGGGAAGTGCTAGCCCCACCATGCTCTGCTCTGGGCAGACCAATATCTGGAATACTGGGCCCAGTTTCCTTCTAAAAGCTTTACTGATATCTGTGTCTTATCCCTCCCAGCTAGGTAATAGTTACACCTATCATGAGTCTCTCTATTGCCCTTGGGGTCCAAAAAATAACTTGTGAGGTCAAGATGTTCCATGACTCACAATCATAGAGCACTACCAGGATAATAATGGTGTTAGAAAGATGGAGGTGCTTGGGAGAACTGTGATCATTGGGTGATTTCCTAAATACAATCCAGCCTGTTCCCTTCCTCCTGGTTAATTCTGGGCCTAACTCATTAACCATTCATCTGAAGGGCTGAAAAAGCAATCCTTTTATTTCTCCCTAATTGATTTTCTGTCCCACTCAACACATCAGCTACTCCAAACCTTCAAGCCCCACACCAGAGCCCTCCTCCCACCCTCTCAGCTGAGGACCTCCCATATTCCCTGCTGAGAAAATCCAAACCATTTGTCATGAGCTCCCTTTCCTTCCATTCTCATCTCACAGTCCACTGACACCACCTCCCACCACCTCTTGCTTCACTCCAGACTCTGCTGAGGAGGTGGCCCTTCTCAACACAGCATCTTGAATCCCATCCTCCCCAGCAGATTGCCCCCACTATCACCTCCCCCCACCCCCAATCTTCAGTCTCTAACTGATTCCTTTCATTGCTGCTGACAAATATGCTCAACTCTCTCCTCCTTAAAAACTCGCCCAAGATCCCACCATCCTGGATTGCCTTAGTCCTAGAATTAATTCTCTTCCTTCTCAGCCAAGTTCCTTGAAAAGGCTGTCTACACACTCACTGCCTCCAATTCTCCTCTCATTGGCTTCTAAGCCCTCTACAATCTGAATTCTGACTTCATCACTTAGCTGAACCCACTCTCTCAGAGTTCCCATGCTCCCTTTCATTGCCAGACCTAATGGTCTTTTCTCAATCTGCATGGTTCCCAATTCTCAGAAGCATTTGATGCTGCTGAGCCTCTCTCCTCCTGGCCACTCTCTCTTCTGAGAGTTTTCATGCCACTGTTCTCTTGGCTCCCCTCTACTCTGGCTGACCACTCCTTCTCAGTCCACACTGCTGGATCTCTAGGTATGCCATACTCTCTGATGGTGGATGTACACCAGGGCTCATTTTGTACCATCTCACTTGGTGGCATCATCAGCTTCTGTGAGTCCAGTTAGTATTTCCATACAGATGACTCCCAGATCTAGATATATAGCCTTAGTCTGTCTGTCTGTCTCTGTTGCTCTCTCTGTCTCCCCCTCTGTCTCTGTGTCATTCTCTCTGTCTCTGTCTGTCTCTGTCACTCTCTCTTTCCCTCTGTCTGTCTCTCCCTCTGAATCTGTCTCTCTGTTATTCTCTCTGTCTTTCCCTCTGTCTTTGTCTGTCTCTGTCACTCTCTCTGTCTTTCTCTGTCACTCTCATTCCAGTTTCATATAACCATCTGTCTCTTGATCATTTAAACTAGATGCCCTGTAGGCATCTCAAACTCAATTGGTCCATTACAAAGTGTATTGTCTGCCCCCTCCCCAAACCTAGCCCTCCTTTGGACATCTCTATTTCAATCCAGGGCACCACCATCTTTCCAGTATCCATGTTTACCACCTTGATGTCATCCTCTACCCCTAGCCAATCAGCTACCACATCTCATCATTTCCATCTCCATATCTCTGTGTCCTCAAAGAGAGCCTCCATCCCAGTTCAGGTCTTTCTCAGCTTTGACCTGGACTCTGAAATAGCTTCTGGATTTCTCTCAAGTTCTCTGTCCTTCACATAGTTGGCCTTCCTGGAGACCATCCTAGAGGTGCGAAGTGATACAGTGAGCTGAACCCTGGGCCTGGAGTCAAGAAGACTTAAGTTCTAATCCAGCTTTAGACACTTTCTTGTTGTGTGACTCTGGGAAAGTCATTTTGCCTCAGTTTCCTCCGCTGTAAAATGAGAATGATAGCACCTACCTCCCAAGTTTATTGTGAGCATAAAATGAGATAATATTAATAAAGTGCTTAGCACAGCGCCTGGCATATAGTAGGTGTTTAATAAATGCTTGTTTCCTTCTTTTACTCTTTCTTTCCTACCATTCTTCACACACAAGGCACTTTACTTAATTTCCACGCCTTGCCACTGGCTGTCTACCATGTCTGAGATGCTCTCCTTCCTAATTTCTACCTTTTGGAATCTCTGATTTTCTTCAAGACTCAGCTCTAACACCTCCATTCTGCATGATCCCTTCCTGGGATCCTGTAAGTGTTGGTGCCTTCCCTTCCCCCAAGGATTTGGTATCTGCATCATAAATGTTGTGTATGTAGCTGTATATGTGCATGTTATCTGCCTCATTAGGGCAGGGATGGTTTTATTTTTGTCTTTTTATCCCTAACACCTAGCACAGTGCTTGGCACATAGGAACAAACATAGCATATGCCTGATGATTGGCTGATTGACCATATAGGCCATCTGATCTGACCCTGGCATTTTAATGGATAAGGAAAGCGAACCCCAGGGAAGGTTCCCATAGACAGGATGTGGAGGTCCTAGGTCTTCTGACTCCAGATCCAGCCCTCTCTGTATCCCATCATGCTGCTTTACTCCTATGGCTGAATATAATCAACACTGTATCACCAACAAAGAGGGCCTCTGGAGTACCCCACTATCCAGACAGAATTCCTCTCCCTCTCTGTCACTGGCAAATGCCTTTGGTGAGGATCCAATTCCCTAGGATCCTAGATCCGGGGCCCAAAAGTGCTTCAGAGGCCATGGAGGCCAACCCCAAGTTAGAGGAGGGCCAAAGGCCCAGAGAGGCTGTGACTTATCCAAGGCTACACTGATGTCGTTGGTCAGTCATTTTTCAGTTCTTAAGGTTCTTTTGTGTTACAGAACCCTGTGGAGAAGGCTCTGGACCCTCTCTCAGAATCATGTACTTAATGAATAAAACACCCATTTGGGGTTTTCTCAGCAAAGATACTGGAGTGGTTTACCATTTCCTTCTCCGGCTCATTTGGCAGATGAGGAAACAGAGGCAAACAGGATTGCGTGACTTGCCCAGAGGTACACAACTAGTAAGTGTCTGATGTGGGATCTGAACTCAGGTCTTCCTGACTCTAGGCCCAGCGCTCTATATACTATGGCACCACCTAGCGGCCCAAACAAGTAGTAAACAGTTATCTATATACCTACAGTTAGAAGGGACCTCTGATGTTATCTACTCCAATCCTCTCACTTTAACAGTTGAGGAAATTGAGGCCCAGGGAGGTTCCAGTGACTTGCCCAACATTATCCATGGAGTATGGCAGGCGGGACTTAAAGCCAAGTACCCTGACTTTAGGACCAGTGAAGCTTCTAATACACTACACTGCTCTATTTCCCCCCACACCTGAAAATCATAATCACAAGATTGTTGAACAAAGGAGTGAGAGCAGCTCCAAATGGAACAATGCCCTGCCTTGGGAGGCAGGGAGTCATCCTCGGCACTAGGGCTCTTCAACCACATGTCTGACAAAAGCAGAAATACGAAGTAAGACAGAGAGAAATCAAGTGAAGTATGTCGTTTGGGCATTAGGTACAGCTTGGTCTCAATAGCCTCCAACATCCCTGACAACCCTGGGATTCTCCAGCTCCATTTCAGTCTCTAGCTCCAGGGTTCTTAACCTTCTTTTGTGTCACAGAATCCTGTGGAGAAGCCTCTGGACCCTCTCCTAGAATCACGTATTTAATGTATAAAATATATAATATTATTTGAAAACAATTAATTATACTGAAATATAGTTATCAAAAAAAGGCTGCTAGGTATCACCGTGAATAGAATGTTGGGCCTGAAGTCAGGAAGACTTACCTTCATGAGTTTGAATCCAGCCTCAGACACTTATTAGCTGTGTGAGCCTCAGTAAATCACTAAACCCTTTTTGACTCAGTCTCCCTCATCTGTAAAATAACCTGGATAGGGAAATGGCAAACTACTCTTATATTTTTTTCTTTTTTAAAATTAATTTATTTTTAGTTTTCAACATTCACTTTCATAAGATTGAGTTCTAAATTTTCTCCCCCTCCTTTCCCCCCTCCCCAAGATGGCATGCAATCTGATATAGGCCGTACATATACATTCATATTAAACATATTTTCACATTAGTTATGTTATAAAGAAGAATTAGAACCAATGGGAGAAACCACGAGAAAGAAGAAACAACAACAAAAGAGAGAAAATTGTCCGCTTCGCTCTGCATTCAGACTTCACAGTTCTTTCTCTGGATATGGATGGCATTTTCCATCATGAGTCTTAGAATTGTCTTAGACCTTGCATTGCTGAGGAGAGCTAAGTCTATCAAGGTCAGTCATCGCACAATGTGACTGTTACTGTTACTCCAGTATTTTTGCCAAGAAAACCCCTAATGGGGGTCCCAGAGAGTTGGACACGACTGAAACAACTGAACGACAACACAGTTATCAAAATGTTTTTTTTTACAAAATACAAGTTCACGGACCCCAGGTTAAGACTCTGATCTGGAAATTCATGGCTAAAATGAGGAGAACATGTGGGCACAGGCGATAAGGCTGATACAAATCGGTTAGCTGAGCTCTTTCCTCAGCCGTGCTTTCATCGGGACTCAGGGCTAAGCCACAGAGCTCCAGGGGAAGGGGGAGGGACAAGGATGCAGCTCTCATCCCTCTCTCCTCTACATCAAAGCCCTGGGTTTTGAACTTCTCTAAAGGCACCATCTTTCTCCCTGAGGGAGAACTCAGTCTTCCTCCCCAGCAGCTTTTGGGGAACTTGCTTATCTGAACAGCCCCCTCCCCCTCCTCACTCCTTTGAGGTTCCATTTGGGCATCAACTCTTGTGGCAGTGAGTTCCAAACTGTTTTTATAAAGCACCCCCATCTCTCAAAAACATTTGAGCACACAACCCCCAATGTGTACTTACTAATTTGCAAATTATATATGCATGCGTTACTTTACTAATAATTCTGCACGTTATGCCCCTTACACAAAAATATAAAGGACAAAAGAATGAGACAAAAATGAGCTAATGATTGACCCTAAAAGTAACAGGGAGGTCAGAGAGTTCAGTGAGTAGCAAGGACAATATGGTGCAGGACTGGGCTTTAGAAAATCACTTTGACAGCTTTGTGGTGGCTAGATTGGGGTGGGAGACCAATTATGAAGCCATCATAATAACCCAGGTGAGAAATGACCAAGGCATGAACTTGAGTAGGGTCCCTTGTGTGAGTAGAGAAAAGGGGGCAGATGTCAGAGATGTGAAGGTAGAAAAGCCAAGATCTGGCAGCTGTCTGGATGGTACTAAGGTTGTGTACTTGGGTGACTGGAAGGATGCTAGTATCCTTGACAGAAGGAGGGAAATTCAGAAGAAGGATCAGATTAGAAGGAAAGATAATGTAACAAGAGCCGAGATGCAGATCACATCCTACCAACCATGTGAGATTCACTGTGTCCCACATGAAATGAAAAGGTGGGAGTGGGGCTCTTGCTTAGCAGTCACTGCCCCCAAATGCAGAGCCTGACAGCCATGACATGATCTGAGGGTAGGTATGCTCAAGTGGGAGGGGGAGAATTTCAGAATGGTGCCCAATGCTGTTCAATGTTGAATTCGATTCTAAGTACCCTGTGGGTACATCAGGCTCAGAAGGGAAGCTGGGAGCCTTCACAAGGGGAAACAGCAGGGCACTGGAGTTAGGGAGTGCCAAGGGGATAGGGATAGGTATGAAGACCAACCCCTTGACTAATTACATCAGGGAGAGTGGGATTCAACCCATTTCACCACCCTCTGACCCCTTGGGGTCAGGCCATGGCCCCCACTCTTGTTCTCTCCCAGAGCATGAGGCTTGGATTCAGCTTCCTACCTATTCTGAAATTGGGATGGATATCAGTAAAATATTCTTTAAAGTAGATTACTGACTTTTTGTGGTAGAAAAAGGCAGGAAACAAAATAAATACCCTGCACATGAGGAACAGCTATAGAGACTGTGAGGATGTAATGGGCTATTACTTCACCAAAAGAAACAATGAATACAATGAATTCAGAGATGAAGCAAAGAGATTTTGGAATGATAAGACTAAAGTAGGCAGAACCAAGAAACTAATACGAACAATGATGATAATAGAGAAAACAAAATATAACACAACAAAAATTAAACTGAGCGCTGCAAAATTATAATAACCAGCTTTGGCCCCAGAAAAGAGAGGATAAGAAAATGCCCCCTTCTTCTTTCTTGGCAAAAGTAGGTGACTAGGGGTGAAGAACAGTGCATATACTTTCAGACATGGTTGATGTATTAATTGGTTTTGTTCCACTGCTTTTTTTGGTCTTTTTTTAATCTTTGTTACAAAGGATGTTTCTCTGGGGAGAAGAGGGGAAGGGTATACTGGGAAATGATGGCGTTAGAAAAATGAAAAGTAATAATAAAAATAAAATTTTAAATTTTAAAAATTAAATTGAGTTACTGAAACTACCTCTAGTCTTCTCAGTCCTCATTATGGTCATTGTGTATATTGTACTTGCTGTTCTACTTACTTCATTCTGCATCAGTTCTTCTACATCTTCCCAAGCTTCTCTGATTTCTTCATATTCATTGTTTCTTATAACACATATTCCATTACATTCATGTACTACACAGTCTGTTTCACCATTGTCTGATGGACATCAACTTTGTTTCCAATTCTTTTCTACCACCAAAGTCAGCATTCTGTATTAAAAAACATTTTCCAAATATTCACCCCTATTTCAGAGCAAGTAGAAAACCCAGTCCAAGCTTCATTTTCCAAAGGTCAATCTGACTAGAGAGGACTCACAGAGTACAAAGGTACGTAAAACAACGTTCTGAGTTGTCTCTGATTCCTAGTTCTACCCACAACTTCCTGGGTCAGGGTCAGAGCCACATTTGCCAATCCTAGATCTGCCTCCAATTTCCATCCTTATTAGCCCTTAGTCAGGATGAGGCTCTGCCCTTTTCTCTCCTAACTGCCTACTTTGGAAATTTCAAAGCCTCCATGAGGTCATCTTCTCTGATTCTAAAGAAGTCAGAATTCTCATGCCTAGTTCTCAGGGATATGACAGTGCTCAGTTCCCTTTCACCTCTCACCAAACCATTCTATTCTTATAACAGTTTCTGTCCTTGTTGCACAAGTTCCCATCTTCTAGAAAAATCACACACCAGTCACATGAGTATGATGACAGAAAAAGAAAATGCTGGCACTGTGTGAGATCTCCCCACTCCAGCTCCTATGGTTGACTTCCTAGCTACCAAACCTAACTCCCTACCTCTAACACTCCCCAAGGAATCTGAAGACCCCCCAACTCAGGACAGTCAAGTCCTGAAGAGAAGGCCAAAGTCTGGCTTTTAGCTTCTACCCAGAAATGGAGGAGAGATCAGGTATGCTGAGAAGGGGGACTCTACTAGGCATCCTGCTAGCCCACAGCCCCTCTCCCAGTTCTGAATGGAAATCAAGGTCTGATTTGCAGCTTCCACCCAGAGTAGGAGGAGAGGGAGAGACACCAAGAAGGAAGACTCTCCCAAGCATCCTCCTGGCCTACAGCAGCATCACAATTCAAGCTATTGTATGGAGAGCATCTTGTCACCTCTTCCCTTATCAGCTGGGGATGATCAGTGCATCAGGGCCTAAGGTTCCCCGATTCTTGGCACAAAGATTTTATGGGAAGTCAGTTCAGAGTCTATGTGAGGTGCAGCCATACCAGGAAACTCCAAGATGTCATCATTGGGAGGAGTTAGAAAATAACCGCATTGAAGCCTTAGCTTTTTTTTCTGGGGGAAAAAGAAGAATGAAAGCAGAAGGAAGAGAAGGGTTTAAAGAGATGTTGTCATACTGAATATTCATAATTTCCAAGCTACACAGAGAGAAAAAACTTCAGAAGAGACACCTAGCAGAAGAAATGAAAACCCCATGAGAAAAGGATGAGGTACATATGATAACCACCATCCCATCTGCTACTGGGTCCAAAGATACTTAGTGAGGCTACACAAAGTGTTTACATCTCAATACTCCTATTCAATGATGAAAGGCAGTTATATTAGCTGCCTGTGCAATCGTTCTAAGAACATTAAACACTAAAAAACAATCACTTAACTTCCCTAGGCCTCAGTTTCCCCATCTGTAAAAAGGGGGGGCAGATGAGCTAGATGGCCCCTAAGGCCTTTTCCAGCTCTAGAGCTAAGATGTTATGATCTCTGTGAGCCTCAGTTTCCTCAATCTGTTGCCAAATTTTATTGTTCCTACTTACATCTCTCTCACATAGTCACTGCCACCCTCATCACCTCTCAGGTGGATGATTCACTTTTCTCCCCACTCCATTCTATCCTGCTTTCAGCTCCAGAAATGATTTTCCTCAAGCATAGGTCTAGCCATGTTACCCCACTACTCAATCAGCTCTAATGGCTCTCTGTTACTTCTAGGATGAACATAAACCTACCCCCTCCCGCCTCCCCCTGCACATGCACTGTGTATTTAAAGCTCTTTATAACTCAGTCTCTTCCTACCCTCCAGTCGTCTTCATACTTTCCTCCCCTCTGCCTACTCAGGAGTATGATCTAGCTGCAGTCCTGGATCCGCAGGATGTCCTTTCTCTATGCCCCGCAGGACTCTCTTCCCCCTGGGAGCTCCCTCCACCCTTTCTCATCATGGAAGAACTCTCCACCAGTGCAGCCTCACCTTCTGATTGGCTGGCTCCTTCAGACCCAGGTCAAAGAGCTCTCATCCCTCTGACTCAACTCCAAAAGATTCCCCTGCCAAGGGTCCCCTCTCCCCTCTCCTTTATGTTCTGTCTTCCCCCATTAGAGTGTAATCTTCTGGAGGGAAGAGCTGTCCTCTCTGTGACTCTTTGTAGTCTCGGGGCTTAGCATAGTGCCTCAGTCCAGTCCGTCTCCTCCTGAGTGAATGTCTATTCACTGTCGTTGAGTTGTTTCAGTCCTGCTTGACTCTTCCCGTGACCCCATTTGGGGTATTCTTGGCAAAGATACTGGAGTGGTTGCCATTGCCTTCTCCAGCTCATTTGACAAATGAGGAAAGTGAGGCAAACAGGGTAAAGTGATTTGCCCAGGGTCACACAGCTAGTAAATGTCTGAGGCCAGATTTGAACTGCGGAAGACTGACTCTCAACCCAATGCTCTACCCACTGCACCACCCAGCTGCCCTCATAGTACGAGCTTAATCAATGCTTGTTGACTGACTGACCCATCCCCAGGCTTTGGTACTGACTGTCCCACATGCCTAGATGTCCCACCTCCTCACTTCAGCCTCTTAGCTTCCCTGGCTTCCTTCAAAACTCAGCTTAAATCCCACCCTCTACAGGAAGCCTCTCAACATCTTCCTGTTACCTTCTCTCCTCTCCTTTCTTTTCTTTTCTCTCTCTCATTATATGTGTGTGTGTGTGTGTGTGTGTGTATACATACATACACTAAGGGTTTTACACACACACACACACACATATATATATACACACATACATCTATACACTTACAGTGTTGCGCACACACACACGCACACAGAGTGTAGTTAGTTATTTACACGTTGTCTCCCCTATTAGAACATGAGCTCCTTAAGGGCAGGGATGATTTTTGCCTCCCTTTCCATCTCCAGTGCCTAGCATATAGTAAACACTTAAATAGATGGCCTTTAAGGTCACTTGCAAATGAGATTTTGTTATTAAAAAAGGTCTTAGTGCTCAATGTTTAGGATCATAGATTTCCAGATTTACAGCTAGAAGATATGACCTCAGGAGCCATCGAATACAAGTTTACAGATGAAGAAACCAAGGCACAAGATGATGTCCGAGTTAAGGGTTTTGCTAGTAAGCATCTGGGGAGAATTCAAATTCGGGTCTTTCTGATTGAGTCTATTGTGCCTTTCATGACAACATCTCCCTTTAAGCTACTAGGCACCGGGACTAGCAAGTCAGTGTGATTGCGGGTAAGTCACTTAACCTCTCTGGGCCTCAGTTTCCTCCTCAAAGGGTGGGGACTGGGTGGCCTCTCACATCCCTTCCAGCTCTGTCTAGGGCAGATGCCAAAAAGCTGCTCAGCCCCTGCTCCTTCCCCACAAAGCCCTCATTTTTTCTGTCCTTACACCCTATTCTATCAAACTAGGCAAAGTCAGCCTGGAGAGGTTCCTGACCTCGACCCACTCAGGCATGCTTAGATGCCCTGGTAGCCAAGGTGAAGCCCAGGGAGCCATTCTGGGGCCTCGCTGCCCCTAACAGGAAGCTGAGAACCACATTCTCTAACACCACAGTGGAGGGGGGGTGGGCAGAAGGGCCTCTTCCTTCCTCTGTGCCATGCTGTTAGAAGCCTCCGGGTTCAGCTCTGCTACAGATGTCCATCTGCCCGCTGTCACTCTGCTATGAGGTTATGCATTCATATAATTAACATGAGGGGGTAAGGTGGAGGAAAATGAGCATTTATTAAGGGTCTACTATGTGCCAGGCACTAAAAATGCTAAATGCTTTACAAATATCTCATTTGATCACAACAATGCTAGGAGGCAGGTGCTATTATCATCCCTGTTTTACAGATGAGGAAACTGAGGCAGACAGCAGTGGAGTGACTTTGGCTACTAAGTGTCTGAGGCTGGATTGGCTTTTCCCACTGTCCCACACTGCCACCCACCAAATAAGCATGACTTTGGATCTGCTGACCTGTTGTGAAGTGTCACCAATGACAATGATGGGCCACACAATGGCAGGGCTGGCAAGGAACTTCAGAGCCAACCAGTTCAACTGAGGGCCAGAAAAGAGAAATGATCCCTCCAGGTCCCAGGGCGACTCATTGGCAGAGCCATAACCCGTTCTCCCAAATTCTCGGCCAGCCGCTCTCCAATGACCACCTGGCAGTTGGGTATGTCCAAGGACCACTTACTGCTCTAGCTCCAGAATAACAACAGCTTATAATCACATAGCCCTTTAAGGTTTGCAAAGTGCTTTACAAATATCTCATTTGCTCTTCAGAAGACCTCTACAAGGCAGGGAGCTAACAGTGCCACTTTACAGATGGGGAAACTGAGTTTGAGAGAGGTCACCTGGTGTCACTGTATTGAACACAGGTTTTCCTGACTCCAAGCCCAGCCCTCTATCCACCCTGCTGGCTCTAAGGGAAAGGGAAGAGAAAGAAGGGAGAGGAAAGAAATACTTTCTTCCTGCCACCAAACACTTCTGAACACATACAGAAGTTCACAAGAATTCTGTGCTTTTAGTGGAGTTGTGAATCCCCATCTCCCCACAGCAAGTGCTGCAAAAACCTTTCCAAGATCAGCAATCCAGATGGGGCAATTCCAGCAGCAGGTGACACATGACTCCATGTCAGGGTAAATTCAAGCCTTTTAGAAGCCCTGGGCAGGCGTCCAAGGGGGATAAGAAGAACTCTGGGGCAAGGTGGACAATGGCTTCAAGACTAATGATGGGAAGTGATAGCCTGGAGGAGAATGTCATGGTGCCTTCCAGACAGCTAGTTAAGCCAGTCTTTTCAACAGGTTCATATTCCCCAGCTCACAGCCAGCAGGACTCCCAGTCAAGGTGCAGGCTGCCAAAGGACGCAGCTGCTCCCTGCCATACTTGACAGTGGTCTGTACTTCAGCCCAGGGATGCCATGATAATAGGAACAACAACCATACTGATACCTCAATGAAGAAGCCTGGAACAAACGGTTGTCACGTACGCTCACAGAAACAGAGGAGGTTATGCTATTAATATAAGACCAGGTCACTGCTGCCAGAAATTAAAATAAGTTATCCTTCCTTAAGGAACCCAGACTTATTGATTGATGGAGGCTATATAATGACATAGTGGAAAATGTGCAACATAGAGCACTGCAGGATGCAAAAAAGACCAGGTCTACTTAAGCAGTTAATCAAGTCTTTCGTTTTTACGTTACCTATATTTCCTATTTTGCCCCTCTCCTCTCCCCCTCCCAGGGAGCTGTCCCTCATGACAAAGAAGAAAATAAAATTTTGAGATAAAAAGAAACAAAACAATACTTTAACAAAACTTATCAACACAGTGAAAAACTTTGATGTGATATACAGCATCCCACACTCACAGTCCTCCACCTTTACAAAGAAGAGATACTTCTCTTATCTCCTTTGAAGCCAAGATTGGTCATTAGAATTTCACAACATTCAGTTTCTTTTTATTGTTTTTAGTCTTTCCATTTACTTTTTTGTATCCATTGTATATGCTTTTTTCCTAGTTCTGCTTACTTTACTTTGCATCTATTCATATAAGTCTTTCCATACTTCTCTGTATTTACCATATTAATTATTTCTTATAGTACAGTCTTATTCTCTTACATTCATGTCCTGTGGCTCTTTTAGTCATTCTCTAGTTGACAGGTGTCTACTTTGTTTTGAGCATAAATGGTGCTGCTGTGAATATCTGGGTGTATATGTGACCTTCCTTTTTAGCACTGACCTCCTTGGGTAGATGCTTAACAGTGGCATCTCTGGATCTTTCCTCTGCTTTCTAAAAGGGTGACAAAGAGGCTTATTAACTTCAAGACCAGATGAAACAAAGCGGTCAATGATAGAATGTTCCAATTTGTCAGTGAGTCCTTCTATATGGGTATTATCTCTAATACTGCAATTCATAACAATACATGCCTGCCCATCTTATGCAACTCCTGGCTATGACCTCCCATAAGTCCTCCACAGGGGGCTGATGTCATGTGCTGGTGGCATTCCCTACATGTTCCTGCCATTTTGTGGATTTCATCTTGTAGCCCATCAATTACATGAATGGCCATGTTCCTGTTTTCCTTTTCTCTCTCTCTCTCTCTCTCTCTCTCTCTCTCTCTCTCTCTCTCTCTCTCTCTCTGTCTTTCTCTCCTCTCTCTCTCCCTCATTCCTCCATGGTAATGTTGCAGCCTGTTCATTCCCATGATGCACCTCTCCACTGTCCTTTAGGTGATCTTCAACATCACCTTTCTATTTTATGACTCCAGCCATATACCTCCATTAGATAAAGTGGTTTTCAAAAAAAAGATAGGTCTTTTTTGCATGAAGATTGGTGACTTTAAATGAATTGTACAATTTCCCAAGGGCAATCTCTATTGCTCACCACCTCCTGTTTAATTCGAGGCCCACTCCATTGTCCATTTGCTTCATTTGTCCAAGATAAAGGCACTGACAGACCGCTAACTCCTTTGACTATTATTCCTGTTTCCAATCTAACATTACAGCCTGATCGTACATACTCCCCCTTAATGAACAATGGTCCAGCCAAACTGGCCCTGTTACTGTTCTTCATAAATAATGCTCCATCTCCCACCTCAGTACCTTTGCAATGGCTGTTCCCACCAGCCTGAAGAGCACTTCCTCTCATCTCTGCCTCTCAGATCTCTGATTTCCTTCAAAGCTCAACTCAAGCACAATCTATGTGAATCTCTTCTTAATCACCTCAGTTACTAGTGCCTTTCCCCCAACGCGACCTTGCATGTGTATTGTATCAATTTGTATCTATTTATGTATACATTTAGAGAAATATGTTGCCTCCTTTGGTTTGATTGTTGGCTCCTTGTTTTTGCAGTCCCAGCAACTAGCAGAGTCTCTGGTATATACAAGGCACTTAATAAACGCTTACTGATTGATAAAAACCACAATCTAGATAGAAGCAGTCCTCATTCATTTGGTTCTTCCTGTGTGGACAGCTAGGACCAACTCGTTTGAATTGAACTCTTTCACATTTATCAAGGCAATTCAAATGGCATCTATTGAACCACTGCTTCTCTCCAACACATACCTCAACTACAAGGCAGAGAAAGTGAATTCTGAAGCCCATAGGTCTGAACCACTTCCATAACATTTGGGTAACAGAAGGTACAAGTTAAGGCTTTGAGCACTGATGGCCAATATAAAGTGTACTCATGATTTTAACAATATTGACGGTTCACATTTCTATAGTGCTTTAAGGCTCGCAAAGTTCTTTGGGGTTCATATGAGATAAATGTATGCAAGACACTGAAAATCTTAAAGTACCTTAGAGATTTCAGCTATTAGAGCTACTCATCTCAGAGATAAGGAAACTAGGCCTCTGCTAGTCACTACCCATGTGACATTGGACAAACTGCCTCCTCTCTTTGGGCCCCAAATTTCTTCTTTGGTAAAATGAGGGGCTAAACCAGGCAATCTCTAAGGTCTCTTTTAGTGCTGAATTCCAGGACCTTGGGAGGCTCAGAGAGTTTAAAGCACTTGCCTATATTACACAGCTGGTATGGTACTGAACAGAAACCTAAACCAGGCCTTCTTACTCCAAACTCAAGTACTGTTCCATTATACTGCATAGCTTCTTTTACTCCTTTCTTAGAATCATATCAGAAATGGACAGAGCACTGGATCTGAAGCCAGAGAACCTGGATTCAAATCCCATCCACTTGTTTAACTGTATGATGCCAGGTATGTCTCTTTCCCCCAGCCCAGAGCCTGAGGATATTATTTAGGGAGGCTCCGTGGCATTGTTTTTATCCTACTTGGAAATTAACATGATCTCTCTTCTCTTCATAAGCTACAAATGGAAGGAACCAACATGTCTCCATATAAACAGAAGACCTCTAAATCCATCTAGCAACATTTCCTGATCAAGAGGAATGCCCGACTTTCTGGCATTGCTTTTTAAAGCATTGATGGGTACCTCACACACAGTATAGAACACTTTTGAATTCTCCACATATTTGCCCTTTGTAAATGATGCATAAAAATTTGATGATCCTGTTATGGCAGGGAAGGAGTGTTCCCAATGGGAGGATCAACTCTATTCATAAGCAATAGGCCCCATGATAAAAGTTCCCCTCAGTAGGCTACACCAAATGGTGGAAAGAGTGGAGGATGCAGGAGACCCAGGTCCTAGTCCAGATTCTGCTACTGACTAGCAGTACAACCTTGAGTGAATAACTTCCCTTTTCTGGGCCTCAGTTTCCTCCCTTATAAAATAAGAGGGTTGGATAAGATGTTATCTAAACATCTTGCCTTTGGATTCTAGAACCTAGAATACCAGCCTCCAGCCTTGATTTCATCCTAGCTGGCTTTGAGAAAAACATGTCCCTTTGCAAAGAGGAAGCTTCCCGCATCAATGAAAAATGGGAAATTCATCTTTCGCCTTCCCTTGCTGGTTTCAGTATTAGGCCATTTGAACCAGGTCTTTTTTGTTCTGAGTTATTTTTACGTCCCAAATTTTTTTAATTATGAACTTGACAAACATCAACAATTATGAACATTGCAAGATACAAAAAAGCAACGAAAAAAATACAGAACTGTGAACTTCCAGTACATTGGGTTCTTTAAAGGTAGCATGGTATGGTGGATAGAGAGCAGGCCTGAAAGCCAGGAAGACCTGAGCCCACATCCTACCTTTGACACCTCCTGGACGTGTGGTGCTGGCTAACTCACTAAACACTCCAGCCAACTCTCTTAAGACTAGAAAGCTGCAGAAGAAAGCTGCAGATGTGGAGGTCTTCTGTTTATATGGAGACATGGTGGTTCCTTCCATTTGCAACTCATGAAGAGAAGAGAGATCATGTTAATTTCCAAGTAGGATAAGAAGACCTTCATTGGGAACAAGGGGAGGGAAGGGTTTGCCATCTGAGAGTTCCATGTACCATGCACCAGTGAAATCGCAAGTCTAGTCCCTATCCATAGATTCATTTTAACAATACTAACAAACAACATTACTTATCTCTGTCCTGTGCTGAATTTCCTTCAACTCTCTCTCTGCGGCATATTGTTGTTGTTGCTGACACTTTTTTCCTTTTATTTTTATTTATTTGGGGCGGGGGCATCATCACCCCTCATCGAATCACAGGATTATAGATTTAGTGCGAGAAAGGACCTCAGAGATCATCTAATCCAACCCTCTCATTTTACAGATGGGAAAGCTGAGGCTCTGAAAGGGTAGGTGAGTAAGAGTAAGTGGTAGAGCCAGGCTTTGAACCTAGGTCCTTGGATGCCAAATCCTGCACACTGATTCTGCCTTCTAACAACTAAGTATGGCCAAGCAAAGCAAATCTACATGTTGGCCACATCTAAAAATGTGTGTATCCTGTGCTTCCAGTCCATTGCCTCTCTATCAAGTGATGGGAGGCATGTTTCTTCATTGATCTTCTGAGGCTATGGTTGGTTATTGTTTTGATCACAGTTCTTCAGTCTTTCAAGGTTGCTTTCCTTCACATTATTGTGGTCACTGTAACAATTGCTCTCCGGGTGCACCAGCTCTTAACAGTCAGGTGGGGGTTGGGGGGGGAGGCGGAGTAACTTTCTACCATCTGGCCAGCTCCCAGCAGGGGTCCTCTCCATAGCGACAGGGCTGATGGTGGGGGAGGGGGAGGAGGTAGTATAGAAATGATGGGGCACGTACCGTATCCTTTCCCCAGAGAATTTAAACATAAAACAAGCAACCGCATTGATAACAAAAAAAGTTGGCTCACACTGAGAGCTGCCACTCACCCATGGGGTGAGCCTGGGGGCCAGGAGGTAGAGGGGAGCAGATAGAGACCAAAGCTAAAACAAATGCAGCTGTGCATGCAGGCCAGCTGAGGGGAGCTCAGTTGGCTGGGGAAGGAGGTTTGGTTTCGGTGGTTGAGGCAGTATCGCAATTACAATGCAAATCTATTCACAGGCCGGAGGCACAGCATCTATGAAATCATCTGGAAGGCAGTTTGTTCTTTGTATCAGAGCAGAGGGGAAGCAGTTCTCTCAACCCAGGGGACAGCAATGGATCCACCAGTCCAGAGTCACACATTGTTAGAAGTGGAGGGACCTCAGAGATCATGGAGTCTAGCTCCCTTATGTTACAGATGAAGAAACGGACACCCAGAAGGGGAAGTGGTTTGTCCAAGAAGACCACTGCTATTTCTGTGACTGATGCTATACAGAAAAGGCTGTTTCTCTTCCTCTTCCTCTCCTTTTTATGAAGGAGAACTCAGACATCTATATTCCAGCTCTCCCAAGAGTAACTGAGACAGAGTGATACAGTAGAAAGAAGGTCATAGATTTAGAGTCCCATCCTCTCATTTTACATTAGAGGAAACTGGGAAGGGACGATGGGGGAGACAGCTAGCTGCTGCAGTAGATACAGCAAAGGCCCTAGAGTTCAAATTTGACCTTAGATACTCAATAGCTGTGTGACTCTGGGCGAGTCACTGAACTCCCTTACCTAAAATAAACAAACGAAACAGAAACAGTCAATAAACATTTATTAAGCTCTTACTAAGTTTCAGGTGCTGGGAAAGGACAAACAGGGTCCCTGCTCATGAGAAGTTCCCATTCTAATGGGGAAGACATCATTTTTAAAATTGTACATTTGAGGCAGAAATGGGAGGTAATTTTGGAAGAACGGTGCTAGCAGTTGAGGGGAAGAGGAGCAGCTTTCTCCAAGGTAGGATTTGAACTAAGTCTTGAAGGAAGCCAGAGAAGAGGCAAGGCTCAAGAGAGCACTCCGGATGGGAGGGAACCAAGTTCGATGGTTGTGGGTGCCAAGAAGGCTGGCAGGGCAGAATTGTAGAAGACAGAGAGGGAAGTGAAGAAGGAAAGAAGGGGCCAGGTCAGCAAAGGCTTTAAAAGACAAACAGAGGATTTTGTATTGGATCCCAGAGGGGACAGGGAGCCAGCCACTGGAGTCAGGTGACTTCCCTTGCTAGCAAGTTCCTAGGTGTGATTCTATCCAAGTCTTCTTGACTCTGTGTTCATGACTCTATCCACAACACCACACTGTCAGAGGCCCAAATGGAAAAAAACCTCTCTATTCCTTACCCTCTGTGTCACTTTGGGCAAGTCACTTGGCCCCCTCTATGACTGGTTTTCTCATCTGTAAAATGAGGGTCAGAATGAGACTAGATGGCCTCTATACCCAGGAGTCTGTGCATTCAGACCTGGATAACATCAGAAATGTGTACAGAGACCAATGGACACAAGTGAGAAAGTGCCAGATTTAAATCCAAGGTGGTTGTTGTTCAGTCATTTCAGTTGTGTCCAAATCTTTGTGATCCCATTTGGGGTTTTCTTGGCAAAGATCCTGGAATGTTTTGCCATTTCTTTCTCCAGCTCATTTCACAGCTGAGGAAACTGAGGCAAATAGGGTTAAGTGACTTGCCCAGGGTTACATAGCTAGTAAATGTCAGATTTGAGGACAGATTTGAACTCAGCAAGATGAATCTTCCTGACTCTAGGCCCTGCACTCTATCTACTATGCTACCTAGCTGCCCCTAAGTAAAGTCCAAAGACCTGGATTCAAATCCCTTATCTCTTACTAAATGTATAACCCTGGACATATTACATCTCCTCTCTGTTCTTCAGTTCCTTTCTCTGTAAAATGAAGGGGTTGGATTAGATCAAGGGCCCTTATCCTTTAGTCTACAGACCCCCAAGGAGTCCATGGATAGAGTTCAAGGGATCTGTGAGGAAGGAAGGGAGGGAGGGAAGGAGAGAGGGAGGGAGGAAGGGAGGAAGGAAGGAAGGAAGGAAAGAAGGAAAGAAGGGGGGAAGGGAGGGAGGAAGGGAAGGAGGGGGGAGGAAAGAAGGGAGGAGGAAAGGAAGGAAGGAAGGAAAGAAGGGAGGGAGGAAGTAAGGGAAGGAGGAAGGGAGAGAGAGAGAAACAAGCATTTAGTAAATGCCTACTATGTGCTAGGCATTGTGCCAAGTGGTTTACAAATATTCTCTCGCTTGCTCCTTACAATAAAGGACATAAATGATATTTTTATCCCCAATGTACAATTAAGAAAAATAAAGCAGAGAGAGGTTGTGACTTGCCTGGGGGGAAAAACCAACCCACCTTTGGTTTTCTTTCTTATCTCATGTATTTCATCCCATGCATTTAAAACCATGACTCTCAGAAAAGATCCTTAGGCTTCCTCAGACTGCCAAAGGGGTCCAGGACACACAACAGTTAAGAAGTCCTGGACCAGCTGGCCTCTAAGGTCCCCACCAGGATTCTGTTTACATTTTTCCCTCTAGGTAGAAAGGTTGGGCAAGTCCAGCTCCATGCCCTTCCTTCCCCAGAGCACAGCTGTGCAAGCCAAGGAGGGAATGGAGCTGGACGAGCATACAATAGCAGGTCACAGGCTTGGTGCTTTCAGATGTTATGATAATAATCAGATGATAGCAAGTGGGTCACTAATAGCATGGAGAACAAAGTATTTTTTCCCCAGAGCAATGCTGAATAAATGGATCCCTTAGTACAAATGTATTACATTGAAGTTCTAATGTGTATTTATTGACTCTTACTTACTGCTACACGCCTTTGTTAATTTCAGCATTTTTTATGTTTGTAGATAATCCTCAATTTTCAACGGTCGGCTTAGCTGGCACATAACTGTGTGGCATCGTCTCTGATTGGTGATCTATTTTCTGCTTGATGTGATTTTACCATGTTCATTTTTTTAAATTTTTGTTCACTAGATTTTTTTTGCCCTCTTCTTTTTCATCAGGTTAGCCAAAGGTGCACTGAGTTTGTTAGGCTTTTCAAAGAACCAGCTTTCAGTCTTTTGTTTTCCAATTTACCCATTTCTCTTCTAATTTCCAAGATTTCCTCTTCTATTCTTAGTTTTGTTTTCTTTGTTGATTTTCTAATTTTTAAATTGTGTGTTCAGTATGCTAATCATCCCTTTTTCTGTTTTGTTAGGACATGAATTCCACTCTGAAGATGGTTTTAGTTACATCACAGAAATTCTGGCATGTTGTCACATCATTATCATTTTATTTCACAGTTGTTTCTATGATTTGTTCTTTAACCTATTTGTGTGACTGGTCAAATCACTTGAGCTCTCTGTTTCCCAATCCCCTACCTGCAAAATCAAAGGGGGCGATAGGAGGGATCTTTAAAATTCCTTCTAGTAGTCAATTAGCATTTATGAAATGCCTACTATGTGCCAGGTGTTATGCTAAGCACTAGGAATACTGAGAAAGGGGGCAGCTACGTGGTGCAATGAGTAGAGTACCAGCCCTGGAGTCAGGAGGACCTGAGTTCAAATCCGGCCTCAGATACTTGACACATGTGCTAGCTGTGTGACCTTGGGCAAGTCACTTAACCCCAATTGCCCTGCCCAAAAAAAAAATAAAAGGAATACTGAGAAAGGCAAAACCAAAATAAATTTAAAAAACCCTTTCTCTGCTTTCAAAGAGAAAGCTCACACTGTCTACCTTAAGATCTAGAGAGTACAATCTTCTTCAATAAAGATGGTGCTGTCACTTGTCCCTAACAGAAGGACAGGAGACTAAGTAAGCCTACTGAACTTGAACTTTGAACTTGAACTTTTAGTGATCTGACTAGAATCTTTGTATCTAAAGCTTAAAATGTCTTTGTTAATAATGTGATTAGGTCAATTCAATGAATACCATGAAAACTTGCCCAGAATTCCTGGTGCCGTCCAATTACAAAGAGTAAGAAGAATTCTGTACGACAGGTTAGTTTGTTCAAAGCTGGTTAAGTCTCTGTTTTACTGGACTCTTCCTCCATATCTTTGTCATACTTCATTAAAACAGATTAATTCACTTTAATAAATTTTTTATTTTTCCCCAATTACATGTAAAAACAATTTTTAACATTTATTTTTAAAATTTTCTGAGTTCCAAATTCTCTCCTTCCCTCCCCATTGAGGAAGCAAGCAATTTGATAGAAATTATACATGTGCAGTCATGCAAAACATATTTCCAACAAGGGTTAATTCAACATAGAATAGGTATCTACTATGTTACAAGGCACTTCTCCAGGTGCTAGAGACCCTCAAGTGGATCTGTGATCTTACCAATTCAGGAATTCCATCTCACAGTGCAAATTGACACCTGCCGTGCCTGCCCATCCAATTTGATTCTTGTTCATGCCCTCCCCCAGGATAAGGAGTTCACCTGTGCTGACAGCCTTCCTCACTTCTCCCTACGTGATGATAGTACCAGTCAGATACTCTGTTGGTCCCTTGCACTTCGCACATAATAACCCCTCTTTTCTTCCTTTCATACAATTCTTTGAAGGTGTACTTCACTCCTGTTCTCGAGTTTTCCTTCTTAGTTACAGCCTGCTCACACCCACCAAGGGCATCTCCCTTGTCCTCTGTGGGACACTTACCTTACTCTTCATGACACATAACGGATGATTAATAAATGCCTTCTGCCCCAGTCATTCATCTATAGTTCTTCAGAAAAGGTTAGGTTCCTCACCTTGCTGCCATATGGCAACACCAGAAAAATGTTTGCATTGAAAAGATAGTCCTCAGCATTCATGGGAAACCTGGGGTCAGTAAAAGAGCTCTGCAGTTTCCTAAACTCCACCCAGCCCCCTCTCTTTCTTTTTTTCAGCTCTGTGGCCAACTTGCTGCCCATGTGTACTGCCAGTCCCAAATAGACATCCTGTTGGACCAGCTCAAGGCCCAGAGGTTCTTAATCTTGGTTGTATCATGGACCCTTGGAGCAGTCTAGAGAAACTTTTGGGCCCCTTCTCAAAAGAACATTTTTAAATACACAAAATAAAATACATAAGATTACAAAGGGAACCAATTCTATTGAAATGCAGCAATGGGAACTTTTTTAAAAATACATTTATTCCAAGACCCCACAGACATTCTTTGTCCATCTTGGCTGGGGATACAAAGATTTTTTAATGATGAAGTTTCTGCCACTAAGAACCTCCAAGGGGCTCAGAAATGGTATCCAGCCCTGCCTCATTTTACAGAAGAGGAACCAGTTTCAAAAAGGGGAAAGGGCATGCCTAAAGATACAAAGCTAAGTTAGTAGTATCTACCAGGTCTGCTGACCTCCAGGGCCAAGGCTCCTTCCAGAGGGAAACACTAAGAGAATAACTTAATAATGACCAGTCAGCTAATCAGTGAGCTACAGTTACAATGAACCTTAGAAGGCTGAACCTCTCAAGCTATTATTATGGAGCCAGGTGGGCTACACTAATAACAGTCCCTTACATGTGCTCAATATTTTCCTTTCTATTCAGGAAGCTGGAGGTGGGGGGGCAGTGATAGAGCACCAGCCCTAGAGTCAAGAGGATCAGAATTCAAATCCCACCTCAGATAGTTGTATGACTCTGGGCAAGTCGCTTAACCCTGTTTGCCTCAGTTTCTCCATCCGTCAAATGAGCTGGGGAAGGAAATGGCAAACCAGTATCCTTGCCAAGAAAACCCCAAATGGGTTCACAAAGAGTCAGACACAACTAATCGACTAAACAACAACAACAAAATGACTTGCCCCAAAGTCACAAAGGTCACAAGTGGCGTAGTTAAGATCTGAGCCCAGGTCACAGATATAAAGCTGGAAGCTACCTCAGAGGCCATCTAGTCCAATCCCATTTTTTTTTTCAAAAGAAGAAACTGAAGGTCAGAGAGATGAATTCACCCAAGGTCACAAATGCAGTGAGGGTTATCCCAGTAGAGCCATGGCCCATGGTTTGGAGGCTTGGGGCTAATTCCTGTCTTAATTGCACAGGATCATGGGCCTGGAAGAGATCTCTGAGACCAATGAGTCCGGCTACCTGATTTTACAGTTGGAATCTGAAACCAGGTGCTCTGACTTCAGGGCTAGTGCACTTTACCAGTTGATCCCTAACCTCACCTGGATCAATAGCAGATATCAGAAAGCCTCACTTTAAAATTCTTCCCCTTAGAGGAATAAGGAAATGGGAAGATCTGAAATGAAAATGAGCTTCCTCCTGCCAGGGTCCAGACCAGGGGTGGGGAACCTGTGGCCTCAAGGCCATGTGTGGCCCTCTAGGTCCTCAAGTGTGGCCCTTTGACTGAATCCAAACTTCACAGAACAAATCCCCTTAATAAAAAGATTTGTTCTGTAAAACTTGGGACTCAGTCAAAAGGCTGCACCTAGAAGGCCACATGTGACCTTGAGGCTACATGTTCCCCACCCCTGGTCCAGAGTTGGCCAGATCAGGTCACTGGGAAGACTGCCTGTGTGTGGTCTAGTGGAAAGGGCTTTCCAGTTCTAGGACCTGGATTCAAATCCCCTTTGAAAACTCAGAAGGTTGGTATAGGGGACCTCTGAGATGTCCTCCAATCTTAGATCTAGGATCCCAAGATACTGAAATAATATAATCCCAACGCTCCAAACTATGGTGGGGAACTAGAGAGAAATCTGGTTTATAGTCTTGGAAATCTCTCATATTTGGATAAATAGAGGCATCAGTTACACCGTAAGACCAAGGAGGGAAGTATGACACAGTGGTAAGAGTACTGAACTTGGAATCCCAAGAGATCGATGCAGCTTTGAATCCTAACTCTCACATTTACCATTTGTGAGACCTTAAAGCAAATTGCTTCACCTCAGTTTTCCCATCTGTAAAATGGGGATAATAAAACATGTCTCATTGAGCTGATACGAGTAAAAGACTTGAAGGCAGGGACTGATTCATTTTTTTTTTGTTTTTGTATCCCCAGCACCACACTCAGTAGGTGCTTAATTAAATGCTTGTTGATTCATTCTGTTCCTGTTTCCATCACTTAAAATCACTTAGTTTGCACCTCCTCAGTTTCCCCATCTGTGAAATGGGGAATCATTCTTACTTCACAAAGAAAAAAATGTCAGGAGGATGACATGAAAGTGTTTATGAAAGGAGGTTTTCAAAATCACGTTAGAGCTTGGAAAGAACCCAGAATAAAGAAAGGAAGAGATAATGCCCCTTTGTATATTTCCCAGTTCTAAAATTTATTCTAATCTACTTAGGACAGAAGTCTGCTGATAACAAGTCCTCCAGAAGGTGGTCAAAGGGGCCTTTTCATGAGAAAAGATGAAAAATGGCTTCTCCTTCACACTTTTTACAAGAGTTTTTCTTTTTCTATATATTGCTGAGCTTGGAATAAATGACCCATTATCAGTTAGCATTTATGGAATTCCCACTAACATCAGTGAAAGTGAAAGTCAGCATTTTGCAAAACCTGTTTTTATCCAGAGCCAATTAAAGATGGCAGGGGAAAATCTAGATTCTTGAAATCTCTCCCCCTCCTTTATAGGAAAAAAAAATACAGCAACATTTAGAAGAGGTGGGAGGAGGAACCGCAGGAAAATAAAGGCTAGTTGTTTCCTATGTTTCTGTACACATAAACACATACTTTAAAGTAGTAACACCTTTCAATCAATCTATCAATAAACATCAGTTAAGCACCTATTCAGTTTCAGGCACTGAGCTAGGCTTTGGGGATACAAAGAGAAATAAAAAACCGAAGTCCAGATCCTTTGCTTTTATTCTATTTAGGGGGGGGGGGGGTGAGGGAAGGGGAAATATAGCCAGTACCCAGACAGTATATAGGCATATAAAACTTATATACACACAATACAAGGCATTTGCTTTTTAAAAAAAAATTAAATTCACCAATAACTTGTTTTACTTTCCAAATATCGTTTCCCTCCTCTCACCCACAAAACCATTTCTCCTAACGAAAAGAAAAAGCCATTTCAGCCAAAATAGCCAAAATTGTCACAACGCATGCAGTATCCCATATCCACAGCCCCCCACCTTTGCTAAGAAGGGAAGGAGGTACATTTATTTTCTCTTCTGAGACAAGCCTATTACAGTTATACAGCATTCAGGTTTTTTTGTTTGTTTTAAAAAGTACTTTTCATTTATATTGTAATAATCCTCAGGCATATTGTTTTCCTGGTTCTGTTGTCTTCACTCTTCATTAGTCCATATGTGTCATTCTATGCTTCTCTATAATATGAATTCTCCATATTTATTATTTCTTATGGATCTATAATGTTCCAATATTCACATAACACAATTTGTTTAATGATCCTTCATCAATGTGCATTTACTTTGTTTCCAATTCTTGGCTTCCACAGAAAGCATGGCTATGAATGGACACCCCTGGGATACACACCGAGGGGAATCTCCAGATCAAAGGCTAAAGGCTTAATTCTTAATTTTAAAAGATTTTTTTTTTTGGATCTTAGCTTAATTCTTAGTTGCTTCTCAGGATGGTTGGGCCACTGTACAACTTCACCAACAATGTATCAGTGTGCTTTTCTTTCCTCAGTTCCTCTAATATTAACTTTGTCATCTTTGCCAAATTACTGGGTAAAATATAAACCTAGGAGTTTTTAGTCATTTTGAACAACCTTTTATATGATTAAGAGTTTGCAGTTGTTTCGAGAATTGTTTATATCCTCTGACAACTTGTCCATCAGGGGAATGAATGACTCTTGGTCTTATATTTCTTTGTTAGTCTTCTATATATCTTGACTATCAGACCTATAAAGGGGCAGCTATATGGCAAAGTGGATAGAGTGCCTGGCCTGGAGTCAGGAAAACTCATCTTCCTGAGTTCAAATTTGGTCTCATGTGTAACCTTGGGAAAGTCATTTAACCCTGTTTGCCTCAGTTTCCTCAGGTATCAAATAAGCTGGAGAAGGAAATGGCAAACCATTCCAGTATCCAGAAAACCCCAAATGGGGTCACAAAGAGTCGGACATGACTGAATAACAGCTGAACAAAGTAGAGGGAGGATCAGCGAGGGGAGAGGCTGGAGCTTGGGAGACCAACCATTCAGCCCCAAGGCAATGAGGTGCCAGATACCCCAGAACAGGAGAGCTGTGATGAAGACAAAAATGACAAGACTTAGCCATAGATTTGATTTATGGCGTGAGAGAGAGTAAGAAATGGTGGCTGATGTAGAGATGGTGGTATCCTTGACAGAAATAGGGGAGCTCTGAAGCAGGGAGGGTTAGGAAAAATGGTAGCAAGTTCTATTTGGGACACATTGATGCCTACAAGAACCCAATTTGAGATGCTCAAAAGGCAGGATCTCGGGAGAGAGATTAGAGCTAGGGAGATCATTTGATATAAGTCTGTAACACTTAGAAGAGGGAGAGATCAAGAAAGATCAAGAAAAGGAGCTGGGCTGTGCACCAAAAGAAACTAGAGATTCCAAGATGAGCTGAGAAAGCCTTCAAAGTGATTTAACTGTGTGGACACTTTTCTTTCAATACACTGGACCAGCAGTTGAGTGAAACCCTTCAGAAATGGCTTATTTGTTGCTTGGGAGGCTGTCAATTCCTATTACTCTTTATGTACCTTTTCCTAGGAGAACCCACTGGATTCAGGCTCCCAGAATAGGCCTTCTTATTAACAGTGCCTAGAAAGAATCCAGATAAAGTTCCCTTTATCAAACTTCAGCAGCCCTGGCTAAGGGAACTCAAATATTTATTGACATGAACAGCAAATATATTGCCTTAACCTTCCTTCCATGATCCTTGTTCTCCTTGAGTTGTTTTAGTCATGTCTGACTCTTTGTGACCCCCTTTGGGGTTTTCTTGGCAAAGATACTGGAATGGTTTGCCATTTCCTTCTCCGGTGGATTAAGCAAACAGGGTTAAGTGACTTTTCTAGGGTCACACAGCTAGTGAGTGTCTGAGAATGGATTTGAACTCAGGTCTTCCTGACTCCAGGCCTGGCATTCTATCCACTGTACCACCTCGATGCCCCTCTCCTTAGAATATACACTCATTTCTCATGCTACATGGGACTGAATTAAAGACCCTTTTTAAGAAGAAACTAATGAAAAAAATGGAATTTGGATCTCCCCTTTAAAAAAAAGAAAAGAAAGAGGGAGGAGGCCCAGAATTTTCAACACAGTATGAATGTAGTCTTTTTCCACCTGGGAGAAGACTCCTCAGCCATCTCAACTGGATACCTCTGGGTGTTTGGGCAAGCCACTTGATAATCAGGTTCTCAGTTTTCCCATCCATAAAATGTGGGGGTTGGATGAGATGATATTTAAGATTCCTTCCAGCTCTAAATCTATGATCCTTCCATACTCTGAATGCCATTCCCAGCAGGGGGAATGGACCTGGGAAAGCAGACAAAGCCCCACTCAGAGCTTGACAGGATCAAAGACAAGGATGGTCGGCAGACAGCAAATGGTTCACCTATGTAAGGCGACTTATCTAACTGGCCTTTGTCATGAAATCTTCCCAGTGTTAGCACAAACTGTTTGTTCTGGCTCCCAGCCTCAATTAGATTGCTTTCTGGTTTTTTTTCCCCACAAAAGGATTATTTCCCCGTAAAAGGATTATAAATTCCCCTTCCCTCCCACCCCTTGGCCTTCTTATCCACTCCTAAGAACCAGGATTGCTCAGAAAGCCTTTTCCCTTCTGCCCCCTGTGCAGCTTGCCAACAGTATCTTCTAACACTTCTGGCTTCTTCAGTTTTGCTTAAGTTCAAAGTTCTGAGCTTGGGTAGCCAGGTCGCTGTTGTCTGGCTCACCGCTGTTCAACTGTAATAGAAAGAGCCCAGTAGTTGAAGCCAAAAGACTCAGCTATAGGAATTGACAGCCTCCACCAGCAACAAATAAGCCATTTCTGAAGGGTTTCACTTAAAAGACCACAAGAAAAGTATCCAGCCAGTTAAATCACTTTGAAGGCTTTCTCACCTCATCTTGGCATCTCTAGTTTCCTTCAGTGTACAGCCCACTCCCTTTCCTGACTTGGACACTCTCATGCTGTATGATCATGGACAAAATCACTTCACACCTTACTTTTCCTCATCTGTAAAATGGGAATGATTATATTACCTACCTTCGTGGAGTTCAGAGGGTAAGAGAATCGTAGATTTAGAATGGAAAGGGACCTTGGAGGTCACTGAATTCAATCCTCTCATTTTACAGCCCAGGAAATGGAGGCACAGAAGAGGAAACAGAGATGAAGAGATACAGAGAGGTGGGGTGAGGGACCCTTACCCAGCGGCTGAGCCTACATTATTCTGTGTCCATGCTCAGAGCTCTATCTACCTCTATCACCTAGTCTCTCCAGAAGAGAGTGCTTTAAGGGCCCCCTTCAGATGTCCTCAGCTGCTAGGCCTCTTCTCTCAAACAAACAACCAACCACAACAAACAATTTCCTGAGAGCAGCCTTCAGAGTTAGGAAGACCTGGGTTTAAATCCCATCAAGACCCGGAATTGCAGAGCAGATGCATGGGGAGGAGTTTCTTGACAGGGATTTTTTTAAGCAAAAAAAAAAATTGGAGGTCCAGACATCCCCACCCCCCAACTTTTTGCATGAACTTAAATATGTAGGTATAATCTCCCTCATTAGAATAGAAGCGCATGGAGGGCAGGGATAGATGGTCTGGGTTTTGGATGTTGGTTTGTTTTCTTCTGTCTATTCCTCTCCTTCCCAACAAAGTTCTTTGCATATATAGTAGCCAATGTTCGTCAACGAGAATTTATTAGGAGCTAACTATGTGAAAAGTACTGTGCCATGATGGTGATATTTAAAAAAAAAAAGGGTAAAAACAAGGTCCCCTCAGGCAGTTCACATTCTAATATGCAAATAATACTTGGTGATTGAGTGATTGCAGGTTACAAGTCCAACAAATATAGGAATTTGTCATTACCTAGAAGAATCAGGGAACCTATGATTTGATTCCCAAGGAGGGGAGGAAGGTGTCGCCAGATAGGAAGTAATGCCCTTTCATGCCCATAGACTCCCCTCAATCAGCATTTCCCAGCCCCAGCCAGGAGTCTGACCATCACCCTAAATTCCAGCCCAAAGAAGGTGCCCCTAGGGCCCCTAGCAGCCTCCTGGCTATGGATCAGGGTGCAGGAGATCAAAAGCTCAAGAGAAGGAAGAGGGTGGGAAGAACAAGATTACTCATGGAACAGAGAAAAGGGGGATGAGACACCACCTAGTTACAGTAACTCCCATTTCTACAACCCCTTCCTCTCAATGACCCTAGGAGGCAGATGAATATACAAGAATAAATGTCTCCATTTTACAAACAAGACAACAAAGGCTCATAGAAAGAAAGCTAAGTTGTTTTTTTTTAAATGTGTATTGGGTTTTAAAAGTCAGAACCTTTGGTAGTAAAAATAGCCATGTCCAGAAAGAATCCACAACCAGCAATTAGGAAAACTCAGCTGCACCAGATTTCTCCTCAACACCCAAAGCTCCCTCCCAGTCTGGCAATCAAAGAACAATAGGGTTTCTGCTTCAGATCTGAAGTATTTCAGTCAGCTCCAGCCAGCCAAGAGGAAGGAGTCCACCTCCCTGCATGTAAAAATAGAAACATCAAATTTCGTGGCTGGAAAAGACCTCTGGGACCATAATAGCAGGTCCCGTTTATGGAGGGAACCCTGCAGGGTACATAGAGCACTTGGCTCACATCCACCCTGCAAGGGAGGTGATTTAAATATTATTTTCTTGGCCTCTGCCCACAAGAGGGCTTTTCCTGAACTTCTCCCCACCCCCAGTTGGGGGGAGGATTCTCACCTTTGTAAAACAATTACCTTGAATATATTTTGCATTTGCTGCATCTTGTAGGTACAAGCATCATCTCCTCTCCTGCCGCCCCACCCCCACCCAGATGAAGGTAAGCTCCCTGAGGGCAGGGTGGGTTTTAGTTTTGCTTTTGTATCATCAGTGCCTGGAATATTTATTTGTTGTTGTTGGGCATGTCTGACTCTTGGTGACCCCATTTGGGGTTTTCTTGGCAAAGATACTAGAGTGATTTGCCATTTCCTTCTCCAGCTCATTTTATAGGTGAGGAAACTGAGGCAAACAGGGTTAAAGGACTTGTCCAGGGTCACACAGATATTAAGTGTCTGAGGCCAAATTTGAATTCAGGTCTTCCTGACCCCAGGCCAGGCATTCTATCCACTGCACCACCCTGCTGCCTGCCTAGAATATGTTAGGTCCTTAATGTGTGTTTGCTGATTTGAACTTAGTTGTCTGGGCTCCCAAGACTAAAAAGTGTCAGAGTCCCACTGTTCTGGGTTTATTACATCATTTTCCTCCATATACTTATGGTCCAGTCAAACTGGCTTTCTTGCTGTAGCTCACACACAACATTCTGCGTCCTATCTCTGGCCTTTAGCACAGGTTCCCTCCCTCCACTTCTACCTCTCATGCCTGGAAGAGGTCAACCACCTCATTTTACAGAGGAAGAAACTGAAGTCCAGAGAAACATAACCTGTCCAAGGTCACTCAAAGAGTAAGAGCCAGGAGGGCCCCAGGTCCTCTGATGCCAAATCCAGCCCTTTCATGATGCATCACTTAAAAATATTGCCCCAGCTTTACACCCTCTGAAGCTATTAAAGGGGCCAAGGTTGAAGTTAAATCTCAAAATTAGCCAAAACAATTACTAGGAACTGAATTCTCCAGGATTCCAGGGCTCCTGGGACCAGGAAGGGAATAGGATGAGTGACCCCAAGGAAGCAAGAGGTCTTGAAGGCAAACATACCCACATCTGGAAAGAGTTCAGAGTCTAAAGTTATGGCATCAAGGAAAAAGGCTCATTTGGGTTCCTTTAACTCCAGGAATCAAAGAGCTTAAAAAAATGTGGGAGGAAAAAAAAAAACAACCAAGCAAACCCTATTTGGAGAGTTAATGGGAAGAAAACCTGGTTTTTATTCCTTGGCTCCACTAACAAAGCAGGTCCCTCTGACACATTTAACTCAAACCCATTAAAGCCTGGAGGCTTGGAAGGCCACAGGGTCAGACCCATCCACTTAAAGCTTTATAGCTCAAAGGATGTCTTGCCTAAGGCTATATAGGTGGTAAGTGGAAAAGCTAGGATTTGAACTCAAGTTTTTTGACTCCATGTCAATTCTTTCCACCAAACCATGGTGCCTCCCCAAGAGGGTCAGCCAGGAGGGCAATGGGCCTCAGCATGGCAGCCTTCCCTGGTCACCCACTCCCGAGCAATGCTGACCCATATCACTAGGTTTTGTTTTCAACTCACCAGCCTGCAAAGGTTAGGCACAGCCTGGCCACCCAACCAACAACATCAGGCATTCAGTGGGAGACACCCAACCATCTAGTCTAGGATGTGGTGCCCTTCTGAGACAATGGAGAAGGGAGAGTGAGGGGGCCAGGGAAAGCAGCCCAAATAGAGGCAGAGTCTGCATAATGAACTCCAAGGGGAGCAGCGCATCAAAGATAGCATTGTGCGCTCCTGCTCCTCCCGGGACCCCAGCCACGTGTGTGCACTCAATGCCTTGCCTTGTCCTGGGTCAGAACTGAGCCCTCTGTGAGGCTCATTAGAGAGCTGATGCTCAGCAAGGCTTTGGCTGCTGTCAGCAGGAGCCAGTTTGGAATTTCTTGAGATGCTTTAAAAAAAAATACAGAAGCAGCAGCACAATTATGCAGTCAGACTCATGGGAGGCAGGCTGAATGCAAAGAAGGGCATTTGTTTTTTCCATAAGAGAAATTTTCGTTGCAGTTCTGGGATGCTTCTGGCTCACCTTACCACCAGAGCGAAGCTGTGATTTACTTCTGTAACTGGATGCTCTGCTGCACATCCTTGTGGAAACTTCAAAGCAGCAGGTCCATCAGAGTCCTCGAATTTCTGTGTAGTTTGGGGGCATGAATGGCTGAGAGCCACAGCTCCAGCCTTTTACCCTGGCACTGTGGTTCTAGTACTACCCACTGGGCCTCAGCCTCCCCACCAACATCAACTTTCACAAGCTGGGAGCAGAGTTGGAAGAATTTGGAGAGGGGAGGTAGAAAAACAATTAATCCAGCATCAAATATTTGTTGTACACCTACTATGCGTGGGGCATCCAGCCAGGAACTGGGGCATCCATCACTTGCAAAGAGTAAAACAATCTCTGCTCTTAAGGACCTTACATTCTAAACATGCAAGGTTTGGTAGAAGAGAATGGGGAAAGTAGCCAAGCTTAACGTGGACATGGCTCCTTTCCACTGATTGGAAGGGACCCTCAAAGGCCACCAAGTCCAACCTGGACCTAATCCTCTTTATAACATCCCCAGGATGTGGGCATACAGCCACCACCAAGCTGCCCACTGAACTTGCAGACAGCTCCAATTTTTAGGACATTCACCCTGACATCAAGCCTAGATGTACCTCTGATGCATCTACCAGTCTGCTCCCGGTTCTGGTCTCTGGGCCCAAACAAAACAAGTCTAATCCCTTCTTCGACTCCAGACAGCCTTTCAAGCACTGAAGGAAAGTAATTGAGTCACCTCGAGTCTTCTCCAGGCTAAACATCCCTAATTCCTTCCAGCATGTCTGGTAGGAGAGGAGCTCAAGGTTGTTGACATCCTGGTTGCCTTTGGGCAATGTCCTTTCTAAACTACAGTACCTAAGACAACACAAATCATCTAGATGTGGCAGAGGATCACACAGCCCCCTCCTCATTCCTGCATCCTGATAGAGCCGAGGATTACACTGGCTGTCATATCATCCCATCGACTAATCTTGAGGTAGTCAAAGAAAACTACTCTCCCCCTTCCTTAACTACATGGCACCCAGTCTGCATTTCAGAAGGTGACTTTTTGAGCCAAAATATAGAACTTCACATTTCTCCCTATTAAATTTCATCCTATGAGATTTTTTCCATCATCCTTGCCTTGTCAAGATCTTTTTGGATTCTGGTCTTGTCATCCAGCATGTTAGGTATTTCTCCCAGCTTTCCATCATCTACACATTTGATAAAACAGGCTCTCTATGCCTTCTACCAAACAATTAATATGTCAAATAGCCCAGGACCAAGGATAGAGCTTTGGGGCTCTCCACATTGCATTTCATCCAGCCATCCACCAGGAAACCAGGCTCTACCCAGAACAGGTACTGTGCCGTCTGATCCTCTGCTGCCCCATTTCTCCCTACCAGGTATGGCAAACTACAGACACGGACCTCCAGAGGACCAAGCTCCACCATCCCAAGGGGATTAAATCACTCAGCTTCAGCCCCCTGCCCTGAGGCTGTGCTAGCCTTATGGATAGATGAATGAGAAAACCCACCTAACCTACTCTCTGTGGCGGGTCCCATTCCAGCCTTTCCATCCCATCTAGCTATCCACTAGGAAACCAGGAGCTACTGACTACAAGCACCTCACTATCCAGACCATGTTTCAATGTTGGTACCACTTTCCATTCTCCCCCTACCATGCCCCTGAAACACATACCTTTTCCATCTCTTGCTCTGAGAACAAAAATCAAATGAAAGTTACTATTGTTACTAGAATCAGTCAATAAGCATTTATTCCATACTATGTGCCAGGTACTATGCAAGCTGCTGGGGGAACATAGACAAAAATGAGTCACTGTCACTGCCACTGCCACTGCCTTCAAGAAGCTTACATTCAAGCAATGCAGACAATACATACATATTTAAGTACTTTAAAATACTGGGTAACTTGGAGGGGGAGGCACTAGCAGCTAAGGAAAATTAGAAGATGATGCTTAACCTGAATTCTGAAAACAACAAGGGATTTGAAGAGGCAGGGTGAGGAGGGAGAGCATGTCTGGGATGAGAGACGGCTAGGGTAAAGGTGTAAAGACGGGAGATTGAGTGTCATGCATGAGGAAAGGAAAGGCAACCAGTTTGGCAAGACCAGAGCAGCCCTTAAGGAGATTAGTGTATATTATAAGGCTAGAAAAGTAGGTTGGGGCCAAATTAAAAAAACTAATAAAATTTTATATTTGATCCTTGTTGTTTGTCCTTCATTCTCAAAGAAAACCATGACATCAGGAAGGTGATGCCATGACTTGCAAGTGAACTGGATTTAAGTGAGGAAGGGTTGAGCAAAGTCACCAGCCCCACTCTCTTCTCCTCTGGAGCCATCTGGGCCCAGTGGCAGAGGCAGCAGGGAGACATTGATGTTTGTTGAGAAGGGAGTGACATAGGCAGACTTGTGCTTTGGAAAAATCACTTTAGTGTGAAGGATGGATCGGAACCTGGGGAGACTTAAAACAAGGAGAACAATTAGTGGCTGTTGTGAAGTCTAGGAGAGAGAGGAGGAGAGTCTGAACTAGTATGGTGGCTGTGTGAGTAAAGAGAAGGGGACATGTGGAAGAGATGGGGAGAGAGAAATAAGATTTGGCAATGGATTGGACATGTGGGATGAGAGGCAGGGAGGAGGCCTGAATAATACCATGTTCTAGACCTGGCTGACTGGGAAGATAGTGATGAACAGGAAGAAGAAAGCTCTGAAGAGTGGAGACTTGGGGCAGGGGGAAGTGATGAACTCTGTTGGACATGTGGATTTAGAGATGCCTAAAGGACATCTAGTGTGAGCTGTCTAGACAATTGAACTCATAGGACCTGATGAGGTCACCAAGAAAGAGAAAAAAAGGGGAGGGGGCTCCAGGACAGAGTCTCGAAGAACACCCACAGTTATGGAGCATAATCCAAACAATGAAAGTGCAGAGGAGAATGAGGAGTAGTCAGACAAGAAAGGGAGAAACCCAAGAAATAGGAGTGTCACAAAACCCCAGAGAGGAGCGAGCGAGTATCCAGGAGGAAAGGTTTGACAATTAAATGCCATAAGGCTCTACTCACTACCATTGGGACTCTCCAGACCAACACTGCTGTTCCTGCTCCCCATCCTTGCATTTGGATTGCATCTTCCTATTAGATGGTGAGCTCCTTGAGGGCAGGGATAGTCTCATTTCTGTTCTGGTGACCCCAGTGATTAGGATATCTCTCTTTACATACTAGATGTAAGCATCAAATACTTTCATACAAATACTTTCTTATTCATTCAACCATTTACCAGAGGCCTCCCTCCCTGTTCAAACCCATGGGAGCAATTAGTCTTTGAGGCGGGTTCCAAATCTACCTAACTTCATCACTCCTCTCCCCTCCCCTCCCCCAATATTTCTTCAACTTGACCACCAGGCTGGCATGAAAGATTCTCTCAAGTGCTTGGCAGCATGAGCTAAGGTGCTGCTCCTCACCACTGACAAAAAGTAAGGGAGACTGGCTTGGTAAGACTTGTTCTTCATGAACTTATATGGAGTCTTAGTAATCACTACTTCCATTTCTAAATGCTTACAAACTAAACCTTCAATAATGGAGTTTCCCCAGAAATCAAAGTCAGGCTCATAAGCACACAAGTTTACAGACTCCAGCCAATTCCCACCCCACCCCACCCCCCCTTTTTTTTTTAAACCCACCAGCCCTGCTCTAGGCCCAGAGTATCTCTTCCAATTCTCCATGGTCTTTCCTATCATCAGCTCCTTCTGTACCTTTCTGCACATTTGTCTGAGTCTTCATTAAGGGCAACCCTCAAGAAGGGATGGCCACAGGCCAGGGAAGCACCTAGAAGCCCATCCTAACCCTTTGTGGCAGCTCTGGGGAGACAGATGGCAGGCCAGAGCTAACATTCCCTTCTCCTTCGAAGGTACTCTCTTTAGTTTCTTGGTTGGTCTGTGTTGACACAAGCCCAGCTGGGAAAGATTAGGGACTTTGAAGCATGAATATTTGCTGAGGCCCTTCTGAGCAAAAGGGTTTGGAGTTGCTGAAAGTAGGTGAAGGAGGAAAAAAACCTTCACCGACCATAAACCCCTGAGTCACCAGCTCTACCTAGCACAGCACCAAAGCAGCCCAATTCAGTAGCTACATTCCAGAAATCTTCTAAGCTGGCTTTTTGAAATACAGAATGGCTTTTTCCCACAGAAAGGCTAGTATAAAAGTTATACTAGAACACAGTGACATCAGTCAAATTCTTAGGTCAGCCTACAAAAACCTATTTCATCAATAAGGCTGTTAAAAAAAAAAACCAAGTACTATATTTTAGGGATTTCTATAAGTGACCCCTGGCAAAGAGAACGCATGGCACAGCTTCCATGGAGGACTCCTATCATTATTTACTATAAGTAATACAGCACTTCAGCCACATTCTGGTAGGTTTTTGTGGGCTAGTTTGGGAACCTAACTATAAATATATTCCTCCCATCACATACACACATACTGTTCCTGCTCCCCATCCTTGCATTTGGATTGCATCTTCCTATTGGATGGTGAGCTCCTTGAGGGCAGGGATAGTCTCATTTCTGTTCTGGTGACCCCAGCGATTAGGATATCTCTCTTTACATACTAGATGTAAGCATCAAATACTTTCACACAAATACTTTCTTATTCATTCAACCATTTACCAGAGGCTTCCCTCCCTGTTCAAACCCATGGGAGCAATTAGTCTTTGAGGCGGATTCCAAATCTACCTAACTTCATCACTCCTCTCTCTCTCTCTCTCTCTCTCTCTCTCTCTCTCTCTCTCTCTCTCTCTCTCTCACACACACACACACACACACATTTTTTCTGTTTCTCTCACACAAACAAATTCTCCCTCCCCCTTCACTCACACACATACACACATTCTCATTCTCTCTCTCTCTCTCACACACACACACACACATTCTGTTTCTTTCTCACACACATTCTCCCTCCCCCCTCACTCACACACACATACACACACTCTCTCTCTCTCTCTCTCTCTCTCTCTCTCTCTCTCTCTCTCTCTCTCTCTCACACACACACACACACACACACACACACACAAAACTTCTCAACAGCCAGCAGAATAACCAACCAGTAGAGAGAGGGGAACAGATGGAAGGGATGAAAGCATTTCAAAGACAAACTTCACCTACTTCCCACTTTTGCCAACATCCAGATAGGAGGATGGGAAAGATAGCTGGTCTAGTCCAAGGGCCTTTGATGTTAGAATGAGCCAACTGAATTTTTAGTTTGTGGACTGGAAGAGGCATTGACAGTTTGCTACTCCACCAGTCCTCATTTCACAAATGAAAAACAAGGCCCAGAGAAATACAACAACTTGTCCAATGCCACAGCTGAAGTCCTATCTCTGCCAACAACATATGCCTCATCCTTAGTTCTGAGATTTAAACCTTCAAGGGACCTTAGAAATCAAATCTAACCACCTCATTTTACAGATGAGGAAATTAGGGCTCCCAAAGGCCAAGTGACTTTCCCAAATTCACAGAGGTTGTGAGCATCAGCTGGGGAATTCTAACCTTCTGTACTCTTTCAGCCGAGATCTTTCTGGCCTGGCTCATGGGTCCCTCTAGTTCTTCCCTCTGGAACCAAGTGACTGAGCCAGGACTTGACCCCAAGTCTTCCTGAATACAAATATAGCACTCTCTGCACTACTTGTCCAATTAAGTATTGGTATGTTGGTTTTTGGTTGCTAATTTTATTTTAATGCAGTGAAACTATTCCAAATCATTGCTAAGAATCAATGCAATGATTTTTTTATAAGTTTATTTATTTTTAGTTTTCAACATTCACTTCCATAAGTTTTAAGTTTTCTCCCCCTCCCTCACCTCCCTGAATCAATGCAATGATTAAGAACAAAAAAACAAAACCACATTTGTTTGGCAGCTGCAAACTGTGACCTAAGCTTGAGACAATTCACTGCTGATGGTCTTGTCTCACTCAGGCAGGCTGATGCTAACCACTAGGCTGCAACATGAGAACCCAAGGCTGGGAGCCACAGGCACTTGCAGGGCTGCAGATTTCCTGTATGGTAACCTCCAAGGTAAAGGTGCAGGACAACGACACAGCACCGTGTAGCATCATTATACAGGAAGCCCAATGAAAAAGATAATAAGGAAGATTAATTTGGTTTTGAATGAAATGACACAGTTTATAAAAATGGGTAAAAAGAACCAGGTGGGAAGTAGGGAAGTTTTGCTTCCAAGACCAGCAAATGCACATAAACAGGAGACCATTTTCCAAAATAGCTTAAGCAGTCATGGCACCTAGATGATCAGAGTAACTAGCAATGTATCTTAGGCCTACCAAACCAATGTGGAAAGGGAATCCTGGGCTTTGAGGAGGTGACTCTGGCTGTTAAATGGTCTGCCCAAAGTCCTTCATATCAGTGTGAATCAAAAACACAGCTTACATTTTATCTCATACCCTGAAAATTGGCAAAGATGACTCAAAACCAGTAACAACAAATATTGGAGGAGCTTTGGGAAGATAAGCACGTTAATTCACCGTCAGTGTGACTTCGAACAGGCCCAACCATTGTCTAAGTCAATTTGAATGACCCAAGACAACACAAAAGGATTCATGATGAAAAATGCTCTCTACCTCCAGAGAAGGAACTAATGGAGTCTGAATGCAGGGTGAAGCATACTTTTTTAAAACTTTCTTTACTTTCCTTGTTGGTTTTTTTTTATCTGTCTTTTTTTTCACAACATGACTAATATGGAAATACGTTTTGCATAAATGCACACATATAACCTGTATCAAACTGCTTGCCTTCACAATGAGGGGGGAGGGGAGAGAGAGCATTTGGAACTCAAATTTTAAAAAAATGACTGTCAAAATATTTTTACATGTCATTGGGGGAAAAACTAAAACATTTGAAAAATATCAAGCTGAAATTATGCAAGAAAAGGGAATGTTTGATACCCTTTTTAATACCCTAAGGTTTATAGCAATCACCCCTACTAGGCATACACCTCAAGTGAGTCAAAGACAGAACAAAGGTCCAATATATATATATATATACATACTATAGTCATTGAAGCATTTCGTGGTCATAAAGAACTAGAGGGGGAGGGGAAAGTGGATGTCCATTGATTAGAGAATGTGGGATATGAATTTAACACAATATTATCATACAGTAGTACAAAATTAACGAGAGGTCCAAAGAAACATGGAAAGATTTATATTTATAATGCAAACTAAAATGAGCAGAACCCAGGAAAACAGTATATACAATGTAACCGTGTAAATATATATGTGATATAACAGTATAAATACATACAATGTAACCACATAAGTATATACGATATAACAATGTAAATGCATGCAATATAATACTATAAATGTATGCAATGTATCAGTGTCAATGTATACAATGTTCCTGTGTGAATATACACAATGTATCAGTATAATCTATATAAGGTATCCATGTATGCCATGTGAGCGTCTACAATGCAACAAGGTACAAGTGTATATGTCTACAGACTGTGCCGGTGGGAGTGTATGCAACATAAATGTGACTGTATCCAATGTAAGAGTATAAATATATACAAAGTGGTGGCATGGATATATACAATGTAAGGGTATAAATGACAAGGTGACTCAAAGGGAAGGAAACCCTTCTGGAAGGATACATCTCACTATAGCAGGATAAATAGTGGGAATTTAGCTAAGATAAACTTAATGGAGCTTGAGCATTGAGGGCCTTGAAGGCTCTGCTGAGCAATTTAGCCTGTCTGATAGGAATTAAGTTAGGTCACAAGGGATAAAGAAATCACAGTTCCATTGAAATGCAACCACCTTTGGCTGGGTGAAGAACAGTGACAAAATAGTTTAGAAAGGAAAGAGACAAGTCAAAACTCAGGAACCCTAATTCCTCTGAAGTCAACAAGCATTTATTAAGAGACTAATATGTGCCAGGAGATGCTATGCTACGAAGAGCCATGGATGTCTCATAGTTTAAGGAGGACCTTCACCCTTTCTCCTCTCTCAGGGAGCTCAGGGATGGGAGGGGACTCTTGGGGAATAGACAGGACCAAATTGGTTTCTCTCCTTCATCCTAAAATTATCATGCATATACTCAGCTCTTTATATGTTTAACCAGTCAACAAGAATTTATAAAACACCTCTGATATGCCCACGATGAGACACAGACAGCATCATGTGGTGGTGGAGATCTGGACTAGGAGTCAGTTCAAGAATTGTCTCTAACATATCTCACAGGATTTGAATTTGTAAAATGGAAGAGACCTCAGCCACCATCTAGGCTAACCCATCCTCAAAGGGAATCTCTACTACAACAGAAGCAGCCTCTGCTTGAAGACCTTCAAGGCAGGGGAGCCCTCCCCTCTTGAGGCTCCTTATTTCACTTTAGGAAATTTGACTCTTTGCAACTTTCGCTCAGAGCTCCTGCTTCTACCCTCCAGAACTAAGAAGAACAAGTCTAGCCCATCTTCTAAATGATAAGTCTTTCAAATACCTGAAGTCAGTTATCACATAGCTAGGTGTCAACCTAGCTCCAGGTGGACCTGGAGTCAGGAAGACTGGAGTTCAAATTCCAACTCAAACACTCACTAGCTAGTAACCATTGGCAAGTCACTTAACCTGCCTGCCTCAGCCTCCTCATCTGTAAAATGCATAATAATAAACCCTACCCCCAATGTTGTTGTGAGGATAAAATTAGATAATATTTCTAAAGTACTTTGCAAACCTTATAGCACTATGGAAATGCTGGCTATTATTATTATCATGACCCCTCTAATTCTTCTTCTATCTAAACATCCCTACTTACTTCATCAGATCCTCATGTGACATAAACTCCAGGCCCTTCATACCTAAGTCCCTAGGCAAGTCACTTAACCTCCCAATGTCTCAGACAACTCTCTAAGACTGTACTGTATATTGCAGGGAAGGTGCTAACAGACATGGTAGAAGGAGCTTCCTCATCTGGGAGTTCCCTCTGACAAAGAAATCACAGAGCCAGTCTCTATCTTCCTCCCCCATTATGTGCCAGGCATTGTGCTGGGTGTTGGGTACACAAAGACAAAATTTAAATATCCCTCTCCCCTCCTCATCCAGTAGAAAGAAAGTTTCTTCATGGCAAGGGCTCAGTATTACTGTTCTATTATTCAATATATATACTATTCTGCCTCAGTATCCCCAGTGCCTAGCACAGTTCCAACACAACAAGTGCTCATTCAATTGGATAAATGGCCTGACCAAAGGAAAAAACAATCTCTGTAACAGCCACCCACCTGCTAGGTGAGTATTGAAGAACCACAAAGCTCTTGTTTTTTAATTACCTGGTGAATATCCAAGGGATAGAGAGAGTTGAAATTAATCAATCAACAAGGATTTATTAAGCACTTACTCTGTGCCAGACACAGTGCAAAGCCCCAGGGATACAAAGAAAGGCAAAAACACAGACATTGGGGAGAAACATGCTCCTGTTCAGTCTGTTCATGCTGGGCAGGGGAGGGGTGTGGGGGTGGTGGAAAGAAAGGAACAAATTGCCAACATCTGTCTGATTCAAAGAGACATTGGACCAATCACTTAACTACTCTGGGTCTGTTTCCCATCTGTAAAATAAGGAGATGTGCCAAATCACCTCTAAGCTCCCTTCCAGCTCAGAACCTACGATCCTATGATTGTTCCACAACTTTATCAAGTGGGAATGAAGAAATGCCTGAGTATATACTTGCCAAACAGACACAGAAACTATACAAAGATAAGCACAAAACATTTTTTATACAAATAAAGTTAGATTTAAATAATTTAAGGAATATTTATTGTTCATGAGTAGGTAAAGCCAATATAATTTTTTAAAATGACAATTTTACCTAACTAATCTATTTATGTAATGCTATTCCAATTAAATAACTAAAAAAAAATCTTACTGAGTTAGAAAAAATGATAACAAAGTTCATTTGGAAGAACAAAAGGTCAAGAACTTCAAAGAAACAAGGGGGAAAAGATGTAGAGGAAGCAGATTCAGTAGTATCAGACCTTAAATCACATTGTAAAGTGAGAGCATTGTTGAAATGTAAAATAGATAATTTTGATTATTTTAAATTGAAATTTTCTTGTATAAATATAACCTATGCAGCAAGGAATAGAAAGAATGCAGAAAATTGGGGGGGAAACTTTCATAGATGATCTCTCATATTGCTGTGGCTTAGGAAATGAGGAGTTGGTTGATTTAGAAAAACATGGAGACCCGGACTTATGAAGGAAGAGGATATCCACCTTCAGAGAAACAGATGACAAGTGGAAATAAGCATAGCATGGTCTTAGATATATGTGTATGAAGGTATATATGTATATATGTGTATGTTTATAGACATATATGTATGTGTGTGTATCTCTATATCTATATGTGCTTAATTGTAGCCTTCTTTGGGGGGGGAGGAAAAAATATAAAGTAAAATGTAGGCAGTAGAAAACAAAAGAAAACCTGCAGGGCAAAGAAAAACTGGATAGCTTTGAAAACAATGTGCATTATTTATTATACAGGTTTTCTTGAAATGGAAATTTATTGTTTTATATTAAATCCTCTCTTATGTTCTGCTGTGTACATAGAAAGTTTTTTTTTTCTTTTCTTATTCTGTATTTAAGTTTAAGCTAAATTTCAACACTTTTTTTTAAAGTGGGAATGAAGGAAACAACAGCCAGATGAAAATCACCACCACCTGGTCTGGAAATTCAAGTTATGCAGAATCATCCACTGAACTTCCTAAAGGAAAAGGGAAGGGGGAACCCTGCTAAGTCAGACATGAAGTCATCTGAGTACCTGGTAGGATACTTCTTTTCTTTAAGGAGAAAGGACAAGCCCCCACTGAGGAAAACTGGTTCTTGCTTATTGGGTACTCTCATCTTTCAGGTCATCAGAAGACTCAGGTCTCTAGAAAGGAGCCCAGAATTCTAGAATCTTAGTGATAGAAGGAGCTTTAGAAGATCACCTCCACCTAACCCAGGTCTCTACATCTCCTCCTTCATTCATTCTAGAATGTCAACTCTCCTCAGAATGAATAAATTTTTAAAAGTACTTATTAAACATTTACTATGTGCTAAGCAATGGTCAAATACTGCCTTCAGGGAGCTTAGATTCTAACAGAGGTAGACAACACAGAAAGGACAGGAGAGATAAAAATGGTAGCTGCAACAGAGGGCAGACAAGTAATGGCCTGATGGCCTGTTCTGGGCCATAGAAAAGGAAGGTTTGTCTGTCAGAGAACGCTGGGCCCCAGCGACAGGCAGAAGTCCAAGTTCCCCTGGGACAAGGAAGAGGGCTAGAGTCTACGTAGTTTGGAGATGACCAAAAAGTCATCTATAATCTAAAGAAGATCTTAGATCTCCAGCTAGATGGGGCCTTAGAGGTCAACTGGTCCAACATCCTAATTTCCCAGTGAAGAAAACTTAGACCCAAGGAGATGATGACCTGTTTAAGGTCACACAGATAGCAAGAATCAGAGGAAAGATTTGAACCTGGGTGTTCTGATACAAGAGCCAGGGCTTTTCCTACTGTACCACAGCACATTCTGAACTCCTACTGCCTGTCATCAGTACTCCTCAAAGCAAACCAAATAGTTATTTACTAACCTCCAGAGAGAAGAAGAGTTGGGTGGGTGGTTTTTTTTTGGTGGGGGGGAAGAAATCAACCAATTTTGAAAGTTATCTGTGTCATTTTAACTGAAACCTGAACAACAGATTAACATGATATTTTTAAAAGTACTTGTTTCCTTCCTGCCAAAAAATTGGACCCATCTGAACACTTCCTTTCTTGCTTACCTTCAAGGGGATGTCATTTGTTTGGTACACAAAAGTGCCATGCTCAAAGATGACCAGCAAATCCTGCCTAAGACTGAAAGAGACGTGGTTCTAACATCCCACTCCCTTCATTAGAAGTAGCACCTTTGTCTCACCCCTTGAAAGGAAAGAAAAATCAGATGATTAAACCAAACAGAGAGACTCAAGATCTTGCTTGGACTTCTATTTTTGGTATTAAATTTTTTATTAATGTCTTGTTTTTACATCACATTCATTTCTGTATATTATTCCTCTAGCTAGCAAGCTATCCATTGTACCAAAGATTGAAAAGAGAGGGAGAAACAGAAGTTCAGCAAAACTAACCAGCATTTTACATGTGTCTGACAATATATACAATATTCCACTCCCAGAGTCCTCCCCCTCTTCAATTTGGGGGTTGGAAGTACATTTTCTCAATTAGGGTCAGAAGTGCATCTCCACTCTTCCCCAGGTCTGACTGCTTAGGCCTTCTAATTGCCTAGAGGAGGATGTAATTTGCGTTTTGATTCCCTGGGGACCTTGTCTCTCCCAATCTTCTAGTGCAGTATGCTTTAAAAGAAAAAAGGACAGGAAAAGTACCAAAGGTACTCATTTAAACTGTTCTTCCTGGGGTTCTGGGAACTGAGTAAGTACAGGCTGGGAATCTGCCAGGGATCCATGGTGTCCACTGAGAGGACACTTCAGAAAGGCCCCCTTATGAGAAGAGTAACATGCTATCTAGAGGCTAAGCCATATTTACTATGACTCTGAAATAAAAGAAAACTCAAATCATGTAATAAAGCTCTGGGTTACAGACTTGACCTTTGGTCAAGTATTGAAGGCCATAAAAAGTGGGTGGAGGTTAGATTGGCATGGAAAGAGGGTGTGATGGCAGAGTGGGAAGGCTTCAAGATAACTGAATCACCACATCTTTCCCACCCCCTTCACTACCTAAGCTTTCAGTAAAATCCTGCAAGGATATACTTTCTTGGTGAAGAAGACTGAGTCAGAAGGGTACCAATCCCAAGAAGAAACAGCTGCCAGGGGCCAAACTGAGTCAGGAAACAGAGGGTTCAAATCTTGCCTCCAACTTACTGTCATTGGACAAGCAACTTAATTTCTCTGGGATATCAGTTTCTCCATCTATAAAATGAAGGGGTTAATCGAAATGGCCTTTGCAGCCCCTTCCAGCTCTAGTCTGAGTCATCTGGGTGGCAACAAGAATTTCAGGCCCATCATTTGGTGATCAAGCAACAAACATTTATGTATAAGGGCCCTCTATGTGCCAGGCAGGTAGCACAGTGGAGAGAATGCCAGGCCTGAAGTCATGAAGACCCATCTTGCTGAGTTCAAATTTGACCTGACACTAACTAGCTGTGTGACTCTGGGCAAGTCACTTAACCTTGGTTGCCTCAGTTTCCTTATCTGTCAAATGAGCTGGAGAAGGAAATGACGAACCACTCCAGTATCTTTGCCAAGAAACCGCCAAATGGGGTTACAAAGAGTCAGACAACTGAAAAACAGCCAAACGACAGTGTGTGAGGCCCTATTGAGGTGCTGGGGATAGAAAGACAAAGATGAAACACTCTTTACCCTCAAGGCACTTCCATTCTACCAGAATACTGGGGATGGGGGAAGCTAAAGGAAAAGATTGGAGGGAAGGGAGTGGAGAAGCAATCCTTCTATTTTTCCGAATTGACTCTTTTGAAAAGGAATTTTAATCACCAACAAACAAACATTCTAATATACAAAGAACAAAAAAATGTGCATGGAACTGTGCATTTGTTACATCTGGTGGATTTTTAAGTGTGTAGTAAATTTAATAAGGTAGTAACAAGACTGCCATATTTGTGTGCCTTTCCAAACTTTTTGCTTTCTTCTGTTTTCTTGATTTTTTTTTCTTTTTACTTGAGCACTTATTATCGAACTCCTCATATGCTCTGTTCTAAACTTTTTCTTGCCTCATCAAGCCTCCTAATGCCATCTCCTTCCTTTCATCTCCTACTTTACTGAATAAGATCAAGGCCATATACTCTAAGCTCCCTCTCCTCCCAACCTCAAAACCCTTCTACATCATCCTACATTCTTCCCCCCTTTGTTCCAGTCTCTGAGGAAGATGGAGCCTGTCCTATTGGTGCCAACCTTCTATTAGGCTTTGGATCCCATCCTCTACCATTTTAGTCCAGGAACCAAAACCAATGATCACTGGATCCTCTTCTTTTCCATCCCCCTCCACAACCCCTACATCTGCTCTGTCTTCTCTCTTCTCTTTCTCATTACTTCCCTGCCAAGTACAAACATACCCAGGTTTTCCCCATTAAAAAACAAATAAACAAAGAAAAGTTCTGTTATCTTTGCCATCCTTCAAGAAGTACATCCCTTCTCCTTTTTCAGGCCAAGCTCCCAAATGGTCATCGACCTCTGAGGTCTCACTCCCTTACTTCTTTGCCCACTTCTCTTGCACACTGGAATAGAACTCCACCATTTTACTGAAAGAAAGAGCTCTCTCCAAGGTTACCAATGTTCTCTTCAATGCCAAATCTTTCTCATTCCTCACCCTTCTTGACCTTTCTTCAGCTTTTGACACTGGTGACCACCCTTCCTTCCTAGATACGTTCTTTTCCCTTGTCTTCTGGAACACTGCTCTTTCCTGATTCTCCTCTTCTCTGTCCTCTTTACTGAATCACTATCCATCTTTTGCCCCCACAGTCCCCTCCTCTATCCTACCTCCCTCAACACCCCCACCCCCACCCCAGTCCCCTCAAGCATGGATGTTTCCCAAAGTTCTGTGCTGGGCCTCTCTCTACATATCCTCTCTTTGTGGTTTTTTCAACTCCTATGGCTTTGATTGTTATCTCTATGCAAATTACTTCAAAAATCGATATATTTAGCATTCATCACTCTTCCAGATTCCAGTCCTGTATCATGACCTGTCTGCTGGTCATCCCAAATGGAATATCCCATCACTCTCACATTAGATCCATTAGATTGTGAGCCCCTTGAGGGCAGAAATTGTTGTTGGTCTGCCTCTTTTCAGATCCTTAGTAATTAGCATAGTGCCTGGCACATAGCAGGCTCTTAATAAATACTTACTGACCGAGTGATTCACATTTTCAAAACAGAATTGATGATCATTTACCCTTAAAACCACCAATCTTACAAACTTCCTGATTTTGGCAGTATCATTACTGAGGTTCCCAACCTTAGAGTCAACTTCAACCATTTCTTCCCCTTCCCCTTCTAGAGCCAAACAGTGGTCAAATCATTCAATCTCACCTCTAAGGATAGCCAGTGGAGGAGCAGGGTCAGGGAGATGGGAGATGTGGCAGTCTGAGGAAGAAGCAGCAGGGAGAACCACTGAGAGCATGAAAGGGAGCAAAGTGTGAGAAACCTGGAAGGTAAGAAGCAGTCAGCTTATGGGGCACTTTCAATACCAAAAGAGCATTTCATATTTGCTCCTGGAGGTAAGAAGGAGCCACTGACATTCACTGGAGTGGCAGAGGGGAAAGGGAAGGGCACTATGCTTTAGGAAAATGATTTGGTAGCTGAGTGGAGAATGGATTGGAACACTGTAATAGTGGAGCTGCTAGGTGGCACAGTGGATAGAGCACTGGGTCAGAAGGGCCTGATTTTAAATCCAGCCTCAGATACTTACTAGCTGAGTGACCCTGGGCAAGTCACTTAACCCTGACTGCCTTTTTTTAAAGAGGAATATTGCAATAGCCTCCTAATGGCAAAAGCAGCTTCTAGTCTTGGCCTCTTTTCAGTCCCTCCTCCACACCACTGACTGACTAATCACAGGTCTGGAGGGACAGCAATCAGAAGGTTTCTGTAATAGTCCAAGTGAGAGGTGGTAAGGGCCTTTGCCAGTGTGGCAGCTGGCTGTGTGAATGGAGAGATGGGATACAGATGAGAGATGTCATGAAGGCATAAATGAAAAGGTTGAGTGACAGATTAGATATGTGGAAGGAGATTTAGGACTCAAAGATGACACTGCATTTCCAAATCCAGGAGACAGAGGATGGTCAGTAAGAGGAAAGCTGCAAAGATGGGAGAGTTTGGGAGCAAAGATAATGAGTTTGGCTCTGGAGTACCTCCATGTTCAAAGGGCAGTTGGTGATGGATGACTGTAGCTCCAAAGAGATATTAGTGCTGGATATAGAGATCTGGGAATCATTAGATGATATAGAGATGATAACTGAATTCATGGAAGCTAATGAAATCGATAAGCGAGACAGTATAGAGGGCCCAGGCTAGAACCTTGGGGAACACCCACAGTTATCAGTCACCATGACAAGGATGAAGAACCAACAAAGGAGACTAAGAAGGGGGAGAACCGGGACTGTGCGATGTCATGAAAACCTAAAGAGGAGAGAATATCCTGGATGAGAAGGGGATCAATAAAGGCAAATGCTGCTGAGAGGTAGAAAAGGATGAGGACTGAAAGAAGGCCTTTAGATTTAGCCACTGGAGGGGAAATGGAGATACTGAGTGTGAAAATTTAAAAAAAGAGGCACAGCATCCAATGGAAACAGCATTAAACCTGGAGATTCCTGGCTCTGACACTTACCAGACATGTGACCCTGGGAGAGGCCCTCCCCCAAAGCCAGGGTCTCCTCATCTGTAGAATGGGGTCCCACATGCCCTATATCACCCACGGCTGGTATGAGGAAAGCACTCAGTAACCTTTAAGGGTTCTAGAAATTTGGACCATTATTCACTAGGGGTTTCCTGGAGGAGGTGAGTTTGGAGCAGGCTCTCACGCTGGGCCAACAGCATACAGTTTGCTGGAAGAGAAGTACTGGAGACCCCTTGGTACTTGGCAGTATCTTGGCAGTGTCCTTCATCCTTTAATCTAAAGTGGCATATAAAATTGTTCCTAGGCTGAGCTGAAGAAATGTTACCGATGGGAAATGCTGCCCATTCTCTGCTAATGAATAAGTGTAATTGATCAAAACATATGAATTGATGGGCTCCCTAAAAGTGCTTTTAGCAAAGTGGACAGTTTTTCATTCAAATACAGATTCACCCAGATAAAATCTAATAATGGAGACTCTGGAACCATCCCAGGATGGGTAATGTTCTTTCTCCTCAGTATGCAGGAAGGGAAGCAGGCTGCAGGAGTCCCATGTCCTCAGTCACAATGTGATCCAATCCCCTCACCAAATCATCCCTTCTCTGTGGATAACTGATGGGATGCAGTGGAAAGAAGACTGGATTTGGGTAGGAATCCCAACCTGCCTTTTATTAACTCTATCACTGTCAAACAGTAAGCAGGAAAGTTCACAAGTCACATAACTGCTCACCTTCCTACCTCCTCCTTGGCTCTGTTAAGATACACTGTCAATAACTCATTCATTCATGCATCTACCCATTCAACAAATATAATTTAGAGTGTGTGCTTAGCACATGTTTGGTATGGGTGCTACAAAAAGGGACAAGGCCCTGTCCTTGAGATTACAGTATTTGGAAGAAGAGATGTTTTCCCAGTGAACTACCTAGGAAAGCATAAGTGTCCTAAGAAAGGGTCAGTGTGCTGCGAAAGAGCAGAGAGAGCTCACTTCCAGCTGGTGAAATCTAGGAGAACTTCCTGGAGGAGATGGCATTTGAACTTGAAGGATGAACAAGATTTCCTGAGGCTGAAAGGGGAAGGAGGAAAAGTAACCCAAAATGGAGGGAATAATCTGAGTGAAAACTAGAGGCCAAAGAAGCTGGCAATATCAGCAGTCCAGTTTGGACCCAGCACATATGGAATCTAAAAGGGGGTGGGCTGGAAATCCCTAGTGAGGTTGGTCAGTGGAGGGCATTGAATGACTGACTATCCAGTTGAGTTAGACCTTGTTATCTAAACAGTGGGAAGCCAGAGAGGGGTCTGAACAGTGGAAGTATAGATAATGATGAGTGGCATAATGAGGCCGACTAATCTGACGATGAGACGTTACTAGAGAGAGAGTAAAGAGTGATCAGCTCCAAGACGGCTGCAATTGCCCAGATAAGAAGCACTGAAGGCTTTGACAGGTGGCAGCAGCAATCAGAAGGAAGATATCCCTACAGACAGACCCAAACAGAGCCCCAGAGAGGTGTAGGCACCAGGCCCCAGCAGCACCCTTAAGCCACATCTGTACAGGTCGCATGGAGTTCCAGAAACTCACCCCAGCTACGTTAATTGGAGCTCTTTTAAGCTCACCCCGTTTGGCCTTAGCAGGTAAAACTGGGAAGTGCCTTTCTTCTGAGACACAATAGGTTAAAAGTCCTGGCCTGAGGTAGATGACAGCTAAAAGACCGAGGTAATCAGTGTCTGGGGGAGGGCGAAGCCTAGAGGGTGGAAGGAAGGGGGCCGGTGAGAGAGCAACGAGCCTACCTGCAGAGGAGACATCCTCGTGGTCTGAGCTGTTGTAGCTGCAGTCGCTGCCCCTCTCCGGGGAGCTATGGCCTGGCGAGTCTCGGCCTGGCACCCCCAAGAATCTCTTGCGCCTCCAGGGCGGGAGATGCTCCCGGGCCCCGCGGGAGTGGGGTTCCTCCGGGGGCAGGGGCGAGCACCGCCCGTCCTTGCCTTCCGCCTCCAGCTGGTCCAGGTCCCGGCTGCGCCGGTGCCGTTTGCCCCCTATCAGGTGCAGCCAACGGTGGGGGCTGCCCGCCCGGGGGGACTTCTCAGGCGCGTCCTCTCGGGGCAGGAAGCGGCAAGGTGCCAGGAGCAGGTGCCCCAGGACGAATTTCTCGTTAAGATCCACCACTTCGAAGTCGTGGTCGCTGCTGTCCCCGCCCTCGTCGGCGGCGCCCAGGGCCTCGGACTCGGCGTCCTCGGGTGCCGCTGGGGACAGCTCCTCGCCTTCCTCCAGGCTGGCGCCGGGGGCCGCGGCGGCCGGGTCCGGGGACTGCTGCGCGGGCTCCTCGTGCGACTGGGCATCCCTAGGGGCGCGCTCCGGCTCGGGCGTGTGCTCCTCCAGGGGCCTCAAGAGCAGCTGCTGGTGGATGGCGGCGGTCAAGCTCCGCACGGCGCCCCCTTCCCCGGGCGCCCCCCGCCACGCAGGAAACGCCAGGTTGACATAGTGGGGAGATTTGGCCGGGGGGGCTACGCTGGGACCGCCTGGGCCGCTGTCCGCCGCGGTGGGCCCCACCAGGGGCTGCTCCGGCCGGTCCAGCGCCGGCTCCTCCTTCTCATCCTCCCCGCCGGGGCCGGGGCCGGAACCGGAGCCGGAGCCGGAGCCGGAGCCGCCGTCGTCCTCGCCGCCGCAGCCCCCCCAGCGGCCGCAGTCGTAGCCCCGCTTCTCCCGGGCCAGGGCCGTCTGCAGGTAGATGACTTTGAACTTCTCTTCGGCCAGCACCTGTTGCAGCCGTTTCAGGTTGAGCTTGCAGCGCTCCAGCTCCTCCTGCATGGCCGGCACCGAGTCCAGTTGCATGGCGGGCACCGGTTCCCCGGGGAACTCGGCCCTCCAGTGGCGCTCGAAGTCCGCAGGCTCCCACATGCTGGCCCCGGGGCGGGGGGCGGGGGGAGAGCGGCGGCCGGAGCCCGTGCCCGAGCCCTAGCCTGGGCCTGGGCCGCGGTGGCGGGACGACCGGGAGGCCCCGGCTCCCTCCGCGATGAGCCTGCGGCCGCCTCTGCCTCCTCTCGGCACTTGATCCCGGAGGAGAAAAAAAGAGAAGAAAAAGTTTTTTCCCCTTCCGCCCCCGTCTGGCTTGGTTTTTTTTTTTCTTTTCGGTTTCAGGTCCCTGACGTAAGCGGCCCGGCCCCTCCGGTGAGGCGGAGGCGGGGGCCCCTGGGACCCGCCCCTCGGGGGCTCGGCGAGCCGAGGCTAGGCGCCCAGCAGTCCGCCTGAAGCCCCCTCCCAGGCTGACCTGCGCAGCGGCGGCAGCTGCGGCGACTGTAGAGCCCGAGGCCGCCGTGGGGGGCTGGGCGCTGGAGGCGGGGCAGGGTCCGGCCAGGGGGGCTCCTCGCGCTGCGCAGCGTGGGAAAGGTTCTACTGCGCGCGCCGACTGGGGACAGGGTCTGGCCAAAGGCCGCGGGGGGCGGGGCTGGGTGAGACCTGGGGAGATGGGCCGGGGCAGCCGCACTCTCTGGCAGCTTAGGAGGGCGCGTGCACCGTGGGGGTGGGGTGTGTGGGAGGGGGGCGGTCGCAGCACTGAGCGGGTGGCGGAGCAGGACCAGTCCGGTGGGGTACCACTCGCGCCCACTACGTGTGAGAAGGCTCAAGGACGCGAGAACAGGACTGGAGACAAGGATCCAGAGGATGGGGGGGCGGGAGGGGGGCGGGGCTGAGTGAAACCTGAATGGTTTGGGGACTCGCGGTCTGGGGGCACTTAGAGATAGGAGGGAAGATTGTTTAGTTGTAGGAAGCCAAGGCCTTATTTATGGAGGAGAGGCTCAGTGTTCGGGGCCAATGGGTTTCTTGAAGATGCAGCAGGAACGCCTTTGCCCATTCCCTCTCCCTACTCCCTTGAAGGTGGTCCGAACTCTCCTGGGGCTTTGGCGAGCATCCTTCAGAAGAGGTGGGCTCTAGGCTGCTTAAGATGCTCCATAGTGGGGGAAGGGGCTCCCGAGGCTCTGTGTTCCTTCCCGGTATTGGGTTCCCTTTCAGACAGGGGACAACAGGACAGAAATGTGCCCCAGTGTGCCTCAGGCAGGGAGCAGAAAGGCAGCAGCAGCCCGAAAAACTGGAGAGGTCTCTGGTAACCTGAGACCTGCACAGATGGAGAAAGAGACCCAAACACCGGGGCTTCCTCGGCTCATTTTAATCAATCAAATATTTATTGAACATCTTCTATGACCTAGGTACCCTGGGGAATACATGAGAAGACAGAGATGCTGCCAGATTTGGGCTGGGGGGGGGGGCGGGGCGGGGCGGGACTATCAGCTACAGATCTCTGTCTGACTTCACATAGCCCTTTGACTTCAAAATACTTCAGCCTTTCCCCGACTAAATCAACTAAGCTTGGAGAGGAAGCTGAACTGAGGACATAGAGATTGTACAGGAGATGAGGGGCCTCCAGCCAGCATCTGTCTGAAGGCTGTTTTTAAAATTGAGAAAGGGAGGATTCTGGTTAGTTGTTTACTGTGTCCTGCTGAACGCTGGTGCATCTAGCTCTCCCTTCCATCGACACCTAGGCCAACCACACTCCTTTTTTTCTGTGACATGGAGTCAGCTCTGATGAATGAGGGCTTTCCTACTTTTTGATGTTTGCTTAGTGTCTAGGCATGCCAGTTTCTACACTATCAGTTCATGTTCTCGGAACAGTAGAACTCCCCTAGGAAAGGAAAAAATTACTTTTACCTACTTGTAACTGGCAAATAGATTCACCCTGCCCAAATTCATCTTTGGTGACTCTCTATAGTGTATCCCAGCTCTACACCTTATCAGGGCACCTAGGCTAATATCCTCCAGGTATGAATCATGGGTCTTGAGACTTGAGGCAGGCATGATTCCATGAAGGTTTCTCAACTCTGAGATTTCCCCCTTTCCAAAGGCTAAGTGTATTCTTTAAAGCGTTGTGCTTTCCCTTCTGGTTTCCTTTGGCTTGTCACAGTTACTGATCATGTGCTGGGGTGGAGGGTGATGGTATGTCTTTCATCAGTCTGCTAGGGGAAATGGGCATAATTTTTAAATAGTCAAAACAATACTTCCAGGTTTTGAATTATATTTCTCAATCATTCAGCCTGTTACTCAACCTTTCTCTCTGCCATGAACCGCACATTTGGAGTAGTCCTCTGAAATACCAAGGTTGTGTTGTAATGGTTTCTTGTCAATGAGGAAGTGACCCCAGGCTGAGAATCACAGAACTTCATAGATGAAAGAGATTGCAGAGGTCATTTAGTCTAATGGGTACCTGAACTGAAATCTCCTCTATGATGTAACTGACAAAGCTAAAAGCCCTTCAGGGAAGAGGAACTTACTAATGATAATGAGCATTTAATTAGCACTCTAAGGTTTACAAAGTGTTTTACAAATATTGTCTCAAAAAGGAAAAGGACCTATATGAATAAAAAAAATTTATAGTAAGTGTGGTAACAAAGATTTGGAAATCAAAGAGATGCCCATCAATTGGGGAATGGCTGAACAAGTTGTGGTATGTGATTGTGATGGAATACTATTGTATTATAAGGAATGATGAGCAGGGTGGTTTGAGAAAAACCTGAGAAGACTTAGATGAACTGATGCAAAGTGAAGTAAGCAGAACCAGAACATTGTCATGTAACTACTCTGTGCTTCAGCTTGTTGTTCAGTCCTTTCAGTCATGTCCCACTCTTCATGACCCCATTTGGGGTTTTTCTGGGCAAAATTACTGGAGTCGTTTGCCATCTCCTCCTCCAGCTAATTTTACAGATGAGGAAACTGAGGCAAACAAGGTTAAAGTGACTTGCCCAGAGTCACACAGCTAGTATGTGTCTGAAGCTAAATTTGAACTCTGGTCTTCCTGACTCCAGGCCTAGCAATGTATCCACTGCACCATCTAGCTACCCATGTGCCTCAGTTTACTCATCCATAAAATAAAGGAGTTGAAACAGTTCCAGAGGACATGCTACCCACCTCCTGCCAGAGAGATGATGGACTTAAAATGCCTAATGAGACATATAGTTTTGGACATGGCCAATGTGGGAATCTGTTTCTTTAGACTATATTTGTTATGAGGGTTTTCTATTTCCTTTTTTTAAAAAATGTTCAAATGGGAGGGAGTAGAAGGGAAAGAAAATAAATATACTCATACACTGAAAAAAAAATTAGAAAAAAGGAATTAAAAGTCAAAGAAAATAAGTGGCTTGACCCCACTGGCCTTTAAAGCCCCTCCAACTTTACACCATGGTCCCATGAAGACCATTGACATTGTTAAACGTTGCTCATCCGCTCAATTCTTTTTGTCAACAATTCCTCAATTTGAAAATTAAACGAAAGCATCATAATATCACATGGATCACCACTTGTGGTATTCAATGATCTAGGTGTGTTTGGCATTATCAAAAGGAGGTGAGGAGGGCTTTCCCCAATAGATAACTAGTCAAAGGATATAAATAAGCAATACTGGGGCAGCTAGGTGGTGCAGTGAGCAGAGCACTGGCCCTGGAGTCAGGAGGACCTGAGTTCAAATGCGGCTGACATTTGACACATATACTAGCTGTGTGACCTTGGGCAAGTCACTTAACCCCAATTGCCCTGACCCAAAAAATAAATAAGCAAACCCAAAAGAAGAATTATAAACAAACATATGAAAGAATGTATCAAATCACCAATAAGAGAAAATGCAAGTCAATGCACCCCTGAGGTTTGGCCTCACATCCAGCAATTGAGCAAAGACAAGGAAAAGCTGGAAAAAGTCAGTGTCAGTGGGGCTGTGGAAAGACAAACATACAAAAGCAAGTGGACCACTTGGGAAAGCAATTTGGAGTTAAACAGATAAAAACAAAAATGTCTGTTCCCTTTCACCCTTTGATTCTACTGCTAAGCATGAACCCCAAGAAAAATAAAGCTTCTGTATACACCAGCATACTTATAGAAGCATGTTGCTCTGCTGTAAGAAACAATGAGCATCACAAATATAGAGAAACATCAAAAGACAGATGAACAGATACAAAATGAGTAAGCAGAAGCAGAAAAATGACATATACGTTGACTACAATAATGTAAACAGAAAGAAAACTCACGGAATGATCCAAATTGTATATTAAGGAATAACAAAGCATAAGAATAATTAAATTTAATAACTAAAAAGTATAAATAAAAGAATAATAAAGAACAAGCTTGGCCCCAAAGAAGAACTATAAGAAGACACCTCCCAATCCTCCTTTGCAGGGCTGGGGAAGGATATGGAACATTGCATATACTATGAGATTTTTTTGTTGTGTTGATTGGTTTTATGGAATCATTTTTCTTTTCCTCTTTAAAAAATTCCTTGTTATAAAGTTTGGGAGAAGGTAAAGGAAGGGATAAAGTGGCAAATCAAGGGGATATAAAAACAAAAGATTAATAAAATCTATTATTAAAATGGGAGCAGGATAGTTTCTGCTGTAGAACTAGGCTTTCCTTGTATCAGTGCTTCAATGTTTTTGGCAAACAAGCCCTATCTTTGAATACTGCATAAATTCACAATGAAATCTGCTTAGAGGTGAGAATGCACCTCTCTTCTCTGCAAAAGTGGGAAGGGGAGCCCCTATGGGTGTGGAACACTGCATATGATATCAGACATGGTCGATGTGTTGTTGATTAGTTTTACTGAGCTATTTCCTCCTCCTTCTTTGTTCTTTGTTATAAGGGCTGGCAGTCTGGGAGGGGAGTAGAAGAGATATATTGTGAAATGAAAGTGCTTCAAAAGCAATAAAAATCAAAATTTACAGTTGTCTTTACATTTGTCTGGTTTAATTTGTTCAGTCCTACCTTATTAAAGGCTGAGGGTTTAAAGTAGCTTCCACCCTTGGTTTTGTATATTTATTTCAAACGATCTAAACAGAAAGAAAGAAATCTGCTTAGAGGTAAAAGACTTTCTCTCCCCTAGGCTGACAAATGCAAACCTCACCCCCACCCCATTGAAGTTTGAGTAATTCCAGAGTTAGATAATAGTAGAAGTAGTAGTGGTAGTAGTAGTAGTAGTAGTAGTAGTAGTAGTAGTAGTAAGATAGTATTTAATAGTAGCAGTATTAAATTAAATCACAGTAGTAGTAAACAGTTCCTCCACAAAGCATTTTCTTCTTCCTGCCTGCCTTGGAATGGAGGTACAGAGTCATTTCTGCTTTGTGTTATCACTTGTCTCTCTACCATGCATGGTATAAGAGCTTATGCCCTGTCTGACCACAATGGTTATGCCTGAGAATTTTCTCATTCTCAATGTATGTGTCATACTGAGAAAATTACTCTATAAGATGACTAAGATTCTGCTGGGTTCGGCCATTCCCATGGAGGAGGCAGAGTGGGCAGAGACCTTTGGGCCATTTAGCTCTCAATGCCACAGTGATAGGAAATTCTCAGCTGAATGAGAATTTTCTCCTTATGCTCAGAGCTGTAACTAGCATGGGTTGAATAGGCCTTTGTCCAGTTACACCAACAAGAGAGAGGAGCACTTCTGGGGAAGAGTACTTCCACACCTCATGGTCTTCCACCTGCCATTAGCCTATGGACTAACTCTCTTCTCTTGGGCACAGCTTCCCCACCCAACCCCTCATGGGTAAGGGCTGGACTGTCTGGGGTTAGTTGTATCACTAATATGAGCCTGTCCTCTGTGTTTGCTGCTTCAGAGGCCCTGCCCAGGGGCCAGGATTTGCCCTAGCTGCCAAGATTCCTAGTTCTGGGTCTGTTTACACTGTCAGGATCAATTTCCCTCACCCTTTCGTCTTTACTGACCTGTCATGCAGGGGATCGTGTTTACCCTTCACTTAGCAGGAAGTCAAGGCCTAGGTTAGAGCGAAGAACGCCATTGAATAGTTTGGTGATCTTGGACAAGCCACGTATGGGAAAACTTTCCTCACCTATCAAATGAAGATGATGCTGGCTCCCACCAGGTCTTTATGGGAATCACACAAGATAATGTATGTCAAAGTATTTTGGAATCCCAAAGCAAAGTGTAAATTAGCTATCATCATTACTAGGGGAAAGTGCTGATAGGTAATGCCCCAGGAATCCTTCTCTACCCTTATGCTGCCAGCCTTTGTTCCCAGAAATGTCTCTCAGGTTGGGGTTTCTCAATCAGACACTGAATGAAAGACATTAGTCAGAGATCACACCTCAGCGCAGATATGAGGCCAAGGCCTTTAGAATAAGCCTTGAGAGAAACCACCGCATTATAAACTCAGCCAGGATCTACTGTAGGTACCTGACCAATACAGCCTTGTGTTGTACCATGTGGTATAGCAGAAAGACTGGGGGCTTTGGGAGACCTGGGTTCTAGTTCTAGTCATGGCCCTAGCCCTAACCAAGTGACCTTGGACAAGTCATTCCCCTGCTCTGGGTTTCACTATCCTACTCTGTAAAAAGAGAAGTTTGGGTTAGAAAAACTCTAAGGCAGAGTTGCCCATGACACACAGCACACCAGAGTGATGCCAGAACCAGATGGAAATTTAATTAGGAAATATTTAACCAAATTAATAAAAATACAATAGATAACATTAAATAGATAACATTTTAAAACTAAGCCAATATGTGACCTACAGGGCTCCTTATGTACGTTAGTGGTACTCATTTCTATTTGAGTTTGACGCCACTGATCTAAGGTCTCTTCCAACACTGACATTCTGTGTTGCTCAGGGTTCCTCCTAGCTCTGACATTCTGTGTTCTAAATTTAACTGAGCTTTCACCTAAGCCTAGGGCACATTGATTGTGGCTATATATATGGAAGGAGATGTGATTCTGGACTGGTAGAGAGAATGCTGAGCATGATGTGACAATGAGTACTTGTAGGGAAGCACTTCAGTTTGTAGAAGAAACTTGGGTGACACATGTGGTTCCAGAGACTCTTTGAGAGAGATGAATGGAGCGAGAAGCATCAGACATGTAAGAGAAGCTAGCTCCTCAACATGTCTCCCTAGAGGCTGCTACAGTAGATCTTCATAGGTGAGAGAAGGTCTTCTCTTGTTTTGAGCTGAAATCTCATTTTTCTCCCAGTTAAAGAGCTTATTCACTCTTATATATGTATGTTCTAATCTGTGTAATTTCTCCAGTCTCTTTGCTTGGATAAATATGTTTACCAGCTATTTGATATCTGCAATAATTTTTTGTGTGACCAGGATTTGGTGGGAAGGAACTAACCTAGCAAGTGTAAGCTCAAGGCAACTTTCTCCCTTTAAAATTTTTTTTTAAAAATGTTCCCTCAATTTCATGTAAAAACAATTATAACATTTTAAAAAAAGTTTTAAGTTCCAAATTGTATCTCCCCCCCTTTTCTGAGACTGTAAGTAATGTGGTATTACCTCCCCCCTTTAAGAGCTAGGTGTATCCCTTCACTGCTGAGGAATTATAATGGAAAGAGCACCAGACTGAGAGAGTAGATGGCTCCATAATAATAGTGTGATCTTACCAGGGGAGCAGCTTTTCTTCTAACCCAGACTTGTATCCCAAGACTGCCAGTATTTGAGGGGGAAGATCAATGTAATCCTATCCCTCTTGGGAATAGACAAGGGAAGGAAAAAAGGATTCAGCCATAATCTTGCTCCTTTCAAGGTGAGAAATCCCCACCTCCCCTGGACAAGAGTAGCACAGATTTAAGACACATCCATCCATGTCTATACATTGGGACAATCCATGTGGGCATATCTGTCCTCCAAGTGGACACACTTATATAAGGTTCCTCCCAGCTCTGACATTCTATGTTCTAAGGCCTTTCCCATCTTTGGCGTTTTCTGTTCTAAAGTCCACCCTGGCTCTGGTAGGCTCTGCCTCTACATACGAAGATTATCATCTTTGTGCCCCCCTATCATCAGTGATCTTGGGGACCTTTTGCCAGAAATGTTGACCTTATTCAGCCATGTATGGCTCTGTCATAGTCTTCTCTGCAATCAATTGACCAGTTCCTCCCCCGTCCACCCCCCACCCGCCCCAGACCGGAGGTTGACCACTAAAGAACATGGAGATATGTTAAGCCCTTTCCAATCCACAAGGTGCTTCATACCTCTTTCCACAATAAGCCTGTGAGATAGGTAATGTAGGATTGCTATTGTCCTCCTCCTTTTTACAGATGTAGAAACTGAGGCTGAGAGAGGCAATGTGCCTTGGAGAAGGTCACACAAGTAGGAAGAAGCTAAGCTGGGATACTCAGTCCAGTGGAGAGTACTATGGAAAGAACACTGGCTTTAGAGTTAAAGGAACCAAGTTCAAATGCTGATTCTGCAACTCTCCGGTTGACTCTGGGCAAGTCACTCATCTGCTCTGTGACTCAATTTCTGCATCTGTAAAATGAAGGGGTTGGACTAGAAGACTAGTTTCATCCAGCTCTAAATCTGTAGTCCCATGAGTCTTTTTTCCTCCTACATCTCCTCTCATCCCTAACACGACCATGCTAATCAGCCTGGAAGGTCTTAATGCTATTAACATCTAGCTCTAACTAGCTGAAGGAGCAGCTTCTTCAAGGGGAGTTAAAGAGGCCAACAGAACTGGCATGAAGACAAGTGGGGGCTGCCATGATGAGCTCTGCAGATGCAGACCAGTGAGTATTCATTCCCCAGCCTAGAGATCAGGTGTGGGCATCGATGATTGAGAGACCCTCAAGTCTATGGTGGGGGGGGGGGGAGGTAAGAGGCCAGTAGAAAGCTGCCTTCCAAAGTACAGGGTGGGGCAATTAAAATAAGCAGTCAGAGCCTCCAGCCAGCCAAGCAGAAGTGAGATTCAGGACTAGATTTCTGAGGTTCCAGGACCTTGAGCACAGGTATTAACTTTCTCCTGTTTGGGTCTGTGGGGCGTGTGTGTGTGTGTGTGTGTGTGTGTGTGTGTGTGTGTGTGTGTGTGTGTGTGTGTGTGTATGAGAGAGAGAGAGAGAGAGAGAAATATTGAGAGAGAGAGAGAGACTTTACCTTGTTTGGTGTCCCATATGTCTGTGCACCCTCCTTGGTATACACAATCCTGTGTGCAGGCAAGCATGCATGAGAGAAAGGGTGCCCAAAGAGATCTAGATCATTCAGAAGTGGCAAAACTGCTTTCTCTGGTATGGGGGAAGCAGGAAGTAGGGGGAGTCCAGAGGCCTGAGTCCCAGGAAGTTACTGAGTTCATCCAGGTAAGCTCTTGTTGTAAAGCCAAGACAGGAAACTCAGCTGGAGATGTTTAAAGCTTGGAGTAGTTTGGCCACTGCCATTCCAAAAGGCCCCTACCTAAACCCCACTATCCTGCAATGAATTGTAATCTCTGGTTTTACCAAGAGGTTTTCTTTTGAAGTATTTTCAAATGAATGTTTTTTAAAATATTATAATTAGCTCAATCTTCCTTTTCATTAAAAAAAATATTTCATTGAGATCTTTTGTTGTTATATCATCATAGTGTTAGACCTGGAAAGGATCTTAGAGGCCATTTAGTCTAACTCTCATTTTACAGATGAAGAAAGTGAGGCACAGAGAGGTTAGGTGTCTTATTCAGGATCTAGGACTGCATAACTAGTATCTGAAGCAGGATTTCAAGCCAACTCTTCTGGCTCTAAGTCCAGTGACTCTACAAATGTTTTTTTCTCCCTCTCCTCCATTCTCCTCTTTCAGCAGAGAGCCATTCCTTGTACCCAAAGAATAAAAAAGAGAGGAAGAGGGAAAGAAAGCATGTCAGCTAAACTAATAACCACATTAACTCAGCCTAGATAGTATATGCAGCATTCTAGACCCAAAGTCCCCAACCTCAGCAAAGAAGAGACAGAGGTTCATTTTTTCCTTTCTTTTCCAGTCAATCATGATCATTAGAATTACAAAGCATTTCTTTGCCTTTTTTGTTCTTTACATCCACCTTGTCATCATTGTATAAATTGTTTTCCTAGCTCTATGTACTTCTCTTTGCATCAGTTCATAAAAGTCTCCTAATGCTTCTCTGAAGTCTCCATATTCATCATTTCTTCTGGTGCATTATGTAATAGTATGACTTTATGTTTTTATATTGGGCAGCTGGGTGATACAGTGGATAGAGCACTGGGCTTGGAATCAGGGAGATTCATCTTCCTGAGTTCAAATCTAGCCTAAGACAATGACTAGCTGTGTGACTCTGGGCAAGTCACTTACCCCTATTTGCCTCAGTTTCCTTGACTATAAAATGAGCTGGAGAAGGAAATGGCACAGCACTACAGTATCTTCGCCAAGGAAACCCCAAAATGGGGTCATGAAGAGTTGGAAATGATTTAACAACAATTTTGTACCACAATTTGTTTGTTTGCTATTCAAATAGTCAATGGGCAAGAACAATCTCTTCTGTCAAAGTTAAGCAAAATCATATAACATTTACAAGGGAACACATGGCACAATGTGCTAGACCTAGAGGCAGAAAAACCTGGGTTCAAATCCTGTCTCTGACTCTTACTAGCTGTGTGACCAACCCCCAGACAAATCACACTTTTGAGTTGTTGTTCAATAGTTTTCAGTACACTAAGGCATTGTTGATGGAATAGTACACTGGTCCGGCCATTCCGGAGAACAATTTGGAACTATGCCCAAAGGGCTATAAAAACTGTGTGTGCTCTCTGACCCGGTAATAGTACCATACCCTTTGACCTAGCATTAACATAATATTGCTGTTGTTCAGTCATGCCCAATTCTCCATGACTCTGTCATCCAGTGACACTGATCTCCTTGCCCTTCCTCACACAAGACTGTCGGTCTCCAGACTCTGTGTATTTTCACTGACAGTCCCCCATGCCTGGACCTCACCCCCTCCACATCCCCACCTGCAGGCTTTCTTCAAGTCCCAGCTGAAACCTACCTTCTGCAGGAAGCCTTTCCTGATTTCTCCTTAATTCTAGTGCCTCCCATCTGTTGATTATCTCTGATTTATCCTGTCTATAGCTTGTTTTTGCATAATTGTTTACGTGTTGTCTCCTCCATTAGACTACAAGCAGGGGCTCCTTTTGCCTTTCTTTGTACAGCTAATGTCTAGCATAGTGCTAGCATGTAATAGGTGTTTAATAAATGTTTGTTGAATGACTGACATATATAATCCCATCATCCACGGGGCTGGAAATGATCTTCATTGCACATGGTCCATCCATGGCTATAGTACCCAACTTGGAGCCAGGAAGACCTAGGTTTTTATCAGAAATTCGATGGAGCTTATTGTTAAATTTTTTCAATGGGAGCATTTACCCCTCAGAAATCAGCAAATGCTACAAACTCAACTTGATTTATTGGTCTGCTCATTATCTAGACATAGGAAAGTCATGGAGGAAATATTCATACAGCAGATTAAACTTAAAAGTGTGATGTGGGGGCAGCTAGGTGGCACAACGGGTGGAGCACCAGCCCTGGAGTCAAGAGGAGTTCAAATCTGACCTCAGACACTGACTTCTGAGGTATGTGACCCTGGGCAAATCACTTACCCCAATTGCCTAAAAAAAAAAAGTATGACGTGCATGTTTGTTGGTTTTTTTTTCAGCTTCAGACACTTGAAAGCTGCAGGACCCCAGGCAAGGCACAATCTGTCTCGGATTCAGTTTCTTCCTCTTTAAAATGAGGGCTGGACTCAGATGACTTTGAGGATCATCTTTGTCCTAAGAAGCTCAGGAAATTGAAATGACTTAACAAAGATCACATGGATGGTAAGCAGCACATTTCAACCCACATCATCAGATGTCAAACTACAGTAAGTACTCTTTCCACTCCACACCATTTTCCTTGTCTTTTAAAAAAGCTTGGGTTTTTTCCCCTCAGTATATAATTGGTCTTTTAACTTTATATCCCTTTATTTCCAGTTAGGTCCTTCCCTTCTCCCCAGGAAGCCATCGTTTGTTGTTCTGAACACTCTAAATTTCTTCCATATCAAATTAGCACTAATTTGGCTCAGAGAACTCTGATGAAGGTAGAGTGTTGTTTTCTATTTTTAACATTTTTTTTAAATTTTGAATTCCAAATTCTCTCCCTGCCTCCTTCCCCTCCCCCACCCATTGAGATGGCAAGCAATATATTGTCAATTATACATGTAAAGTCATACAAAACATATTTCCATGTTAGCCATGTTGCAAAAGAAAGAAAAACAAACCAAAACCATAAAAAGCAAGAAACATAAAGTGAAGAAAGTCTGCTTCACTCTGCATTCAGAGTTCATCAGGTCTGTCCCTGGAGGTGGACAGCATTTTTCATCATGGGTCCTTTGGAATTGTCTTGGATCATTGTACTGATCAGACTAGCTACGTCTTTCCCAGTTGTACATAGTTTCATCGTTGTACAATATGGCCGTTACTAGGTACAATGTTCTTCTGGTTCTACTCACTTCACTTTGCATCAGTTCATAGAAGCCTTCCTAGGTTTTTCTGAAACTATCCTCCTTGTCATTTCTTATATATTATTGTTCAGTCCTTCAGTCCTGTCAGACTCTTCATGATCCTGTTTGAAGTTTTCTTGGCAAAGACACTGGATCAGTTTGCCATTTCCTTCTCCAGCTCATTTTACAGATGAGGAAACTGAGGCAAACAGGGATAAGTGACTTGTCCAGAGTCATACAGCTAATAAGTGTCTGAGGAGCTCAGGAAGATGACTCCAGGCCTTGCACTTTATCCACTGTGCCACCTAGCTGTCATTTCTTATAGAACAATAGTATTCCATCACAACTATAAACCATAACTTGTTTAGCTATTTCCCAACTGACAGACACCTCCTCAATTTCTAATTCTTTGCCACTGTAAAAAGAGCAGCTGTCAACGTATTTTTTGTACATATGTAGGTCCTTTCCCTTTTCTTTGATTTTTTTGGGGTATAGACCTAGTACTGTTATTATTGCTGGGTCATAGGCTAGGTGGCATGGTGGATATAGCACTGGGCCTGGAGTCAAGGCTCATACTTGTGAGTTCAAATCCAGCATCAGACACTTACTAGCTGTGGGATCCCGGGCAAGTCACTTAAACCTGTTTGCCTCAGTTTCCTCATCTGTAAAATGAGCTGGAGAAGGCAATGGCAAACCACTCCAGTATCTCTGCCAAGAGAACCCCAAATGGGTCACAAAGAGTTGGACACTAATGAGCACATGACAACATTGTACCAATGCTGGGTCAAAGGGTATGCATAGTTTTCTAGCCCTTTGGACATAGTTCCAAATTGTTCTCCAGAATGACTGGACCAGTTCTCTATTCCATCAACAATGCATTAATGTACATATTTTCCTTTACTATCTTGTTAGACAATTTGATAAACGTGAGGAAGTGCCTCAGAGTTGCTTTAATTTGCATTTCTCTCATCGATAGTGATTTAGAGCATCTTTTGGTGTGACTATTGTTAGCTTTGATTTCTTCATCTGAAAACTGCTTGTTCCTATCCTTTGATCATTATCATTTGGGGAATGGCAAGCCATCTTTTGTAACAACTTTTTTTAAAGAGAGAGAGGAAAAAAAGGGAGAGATGGGGCAGCTAGGGGATGCAGTGGCTTCCTGGAGTCAGGAAGACCTGAGTTCAAAACTAATCTCTGACACTAACTAGCTTTGTGACTGTGAACAAATTACTTAACCCCTCTTTGCCTCACTTTCCTCATCTGTAAAATGGAGATTAATAATAGCACCTACCTCCCAGGGTTGTTGTGAGAATCAAGTGAGACAATAATTATAAAGCACTTGGCATAGTTGCTGTCACATAGTAAGCACTATGTTAATGTTGACTATTATTATTACATAGAAAGAGAGAGAGAGAGAGAGAGACAGAGAGAGAGAGAGAGACAGAGAGAGAGACAGAGACAGAGACAGAGAGACAGAGACAGAGAGACAGAGACAGAGAGAGAGAGAGAGAGAGACAGAGAGAGAGAGAGAGAGAGAGACAGAAAGAGAGAGAGAGAGAGACAGAGAGAGAGAGAGAGACAGAGAGAGAGAGAGAGACAGAGAGAGAGAGAGAAGAGAGAGAAATTTTCAGTATAACTAAACTCTTCCACTGTGTCTGATAGTATATGCTACATTCTATACCCCCTAGCCTTCTCCACCACTGTGATAAAGGGAAGGACAAATATTCTCTCATTTCCAAGGCTTAGCAGTTCATCACAGAGCATTCAATTTCATTTCAAAATTTCCTTTCTGTTTTAATAAAAGCATAGATAGATAGATGGATAGATACATAGATACATAGACAGATAGATAGATATAGTTCCTAGAAGGCCCTTGGCTAGAGTCTCTAATTTGTTCCTCTTGGGTACTGTGTGGATTTTCTGCAGGGCTCCTTCTAGAACCTTGAATCTGCCTTCCCTCAACAAGCCCAGTCCATCCTGAGCTCCAAATGCAGACACTATCAGCAGCCATTGCTGTCCATACTACTAAGATTCCAGTCACTAGATCCAGATAGGTCTGGAGTAGAAAGTGAGGCTGGTGACCTTGCACAGCCCTCCCTCACTCAAATCAAAGTTAACTGCAAGTCTTATCATCATTTCCCTGATGTCATGGTCCTCTTAGAGAATGAAGGACAAACACAACAATAATTAAGATGCCCATGAAAAAGTCCAAGTCTTCTCATCTCCTGAAGTTCACAAAGTCATACTTCACCCACAGCTCGGAGGCAGGAAGGGGAGGCTAAGACCCAGGCCAAGCTCTTTCCCTCTTCTGGGAGCAATTCCACCTTAGGGACTTGGCTGGAAAGCTTGTACCCTAAGCTTCAAGCTGAACCACTAGGATCTGAATTGGTCTGCTGTTTTCAACCAAACCCACAGGGAGTACTTGAGTCTCTTCAACCAATCCTAACACTTCCTCTGTGGTGTCGCTCCAGTTCATGCAATGGCTTCCAAGGCCTTATAAATTAATTTTTCAGCTTTAGTCTAAAGTCAGCTGTTCTCACCCCATAGAGGTATCAGAGTTTGACATTTTGTTATTTATAGTAAGGGGTAACTGGTTAATTGACTCAGTGGATTTTATACTATCTTGTACCATGATTGTTGGATGAGATGGACTCCAATGTCCCTTCTAGCTCTAAATCTGTGATCCTACAAGGCTAGCTGTGGAGTCAGGAAGACTTGAGTTTGAGTTTTGCCTTTGACTTGTACTGGCTGTTTGACTAATCTCTTATTGCTCCCAGTCGTGCCTTTTAAATGATTGATATCCTTTATTTTTATATTAACATCATTTATCAATATAACCTCCCTGCCTCCTCAGCTCAGCAAGCCATCCTTTGTAACAGAGAATAAAGAAAGAAAGGGGGGGAGAAGCAGTTTAGCAAAATTAACTCTGACACTTTATCCCAGGCACTTCGTGAAGACTCTTAAGTTACTGATGGACTGAATTGCTGATCTGCATTGGTGGAGGGATTTTCCATCCTGGGAGTCCATTTGAGAAACGGATGACATCCTTCTTGTTATTGTTGTTCTGTCATGTCCAACTCTCCATGACCCCAATTGGGGTTTTCTTGGTAGAGACACTGCAGTGGTTTGCTATTTCCTTCTCCAGTTCATGTTACAGTTGAGGAACTGAGGCAAATGCGGTGAAGTGACTTGCCCAGGGTCACCTGGCTAGTAAGTGTCTGAAGATTTGAACTTAAGAAGATGAGTCTTCCTGACTCTAAGCCTAGTGGTCTGTCCACTGTGCCACCAGTGTAGATATCTCTCTATGTCATTTAACTGGTGGGATTGGGTAGAAATGCTGTATGTGCTCACTCTGGAAACTATTCATAATACCAATATTCTTCTCCCTTCTGTCAGAAAGGAACTCCTGTTCAGGCCTTCCATCTTGGCACAGGGCAGTCTGTATTTGCCCACATTGTCATTCAATTCTGCTTTGTTGGTTGGTGATCACACTGAGTACCACGCTGCCATCTGTATGCCACACAAACTCTGTGCACGTTTCAATGCAATGTGACAGCAGGATTGTGTTTGGAAGAAGCCATTCTTGGGAGACCATAGGCATGCGATGTAAGCACAAAGGGAAGAGTTTAAGGGAAATAGTGTTATTTGAAAAACCATTTATGGGTCATACGAACAAACAGGTGCACTGATACACTATTGGTGGAACTGCTATTAGTGCCAACACCTTGGAGCATAGCACAGTAATATGCCATAAGTCATGAAACTGATCGGCGCTTTTAACCTGATGATTTTGCTACTGCAACCCTAGCCCAAAAACAATACAAAAGCGGGAAGGGGAAGTTCCCCATCTGTCCAACAAGATCCACAGCTGTTCAGTTTGCAGTAACGAACGATTAGAAGCAACCAATTCAACCACTGAAGAATGCTGGATAAATTGTGTCGTGTTAATGGAAAAGAGGCAGCTTTGGTGTAATGAATAGAGAAATACTGGGCTTGTAGAGCAGATAGGACCAAATCCTGCCAACCTCTCTCAGCCTCAGGAAATACTCTGGGAGTGACTTACTCAGGACTTCATAGAGGAGGTTGGAATCGGCAACAACAGAAATAACAGCTATGATTTATATAGTACCTACTATGTGCCAGGCACTGAGCTATGTACTTTACAAATATCATCTCATTTGATACCTATAACAACCTTGGGAGGTAGGTGCTATTATGATACCCATTCTGCAGATCAGGAAAGTGAGGCAGAGGTTAAATGACTTGCCACAGTCACACAGCTAGTGTCTGAAGTCAGATTTGAACTCGAGTCTTCCTGGCTCAGCTCTAACACTTTATCCACTGTGTCATCTGGTTGGCCCCATTGACAAAAGGAGGTCCCTATGCTAATGAAATTACAGATTCTTCATATTTTAATGCAATGGAACATTCCAGTATTAAAAATGATAAAGATGAAACATACGAGGTAGTATGGAAGGACTGTCCTATGAGGATGTGAGCTCCTTGAGGAAGGAGACTGATTTACTTTTGTCTTTGCATTTCCAGTGATTATAGCTCAGTGCCTGAAAGTTAAGTGCCTAATAAATGCTCATGGATTGATAAACCCACACAAGGGAATGCAGAGTGAAATAAACAGAACTATAATTATGCTACTATATATGTGTGCGTGTGTTTACATAATACATGTACATTAGAACTGATATATAGATTAAAAGATAGAGACAGATGATGGATGGATAGATAAAGAGATAGAAATAAAGAAACAGAAAGAGGGATAGATGGATGGATCAATCAATATACATAGATAGATAGATAGATAGATAGATAGATAATGTTGGGAAAGGAATTAGGCCTGTGATTTCCTTTGCATAAGGGTTTATTCCCTCTAACTTCACAGGCCAGTATCTTTTCCATCCCTAACCTCCACTCTCAAATATCTAATTGCCTCTTGTACATCTCAGACTGTATGTCCCATGGATATTTGAAATTCGACATTTCCAGAACTCACCTTGTTATCTTTTCCCCAAGCTCTACCCCCTTTCTAACTTTGCTATCACTATTCTCCCAAGGGTGTCACTATTTTCCCTGGCTTTCAAGCTCATAACCCACACATCACCCTTGATTTTTCATTTTTGTCACCCCTCTCCAATCCAATCACTGCCAAGTTTTATTGATTTTATCTTCGTAATATCTCCTACATACATTTCCCTTTGCTCCTCTGACAGTGCCAGCCCCTGGTGCAAGCCCCCATCACCTCACACTTGCACTGCTGCTGGTTGGTCACTTTCTCTCAAGTCCCTTCCTCCACTCAGCTGTCCAATCGATCTTCCTGAAGCATCATGTCACCTGTCCCCATTCATTAAACTCCAGTGGTTTCCTATTCCTTCCAGGATCAACTATAAAAATCATCTGTTTGGCTTTGAAAGCCCTTCATGGGCTGGTGCCTTCCTTCCTTTCCACTCTTCTTCTACCTTACTCCCTTCCATCTACACTGCAACCCAGTGACATGGAGCTTCCTGCTATTCTTCACAAAGTCACTCCATCTCCCAGTTGGGTGCATTTTTCCTGGCTCTCCCCACTGCTCAGAGTGCTCTCCCTCCCCATCTCTGCCTCCTAGCTTCCCAGGCTGCTTCCAGGTCTCATCTAAAGGTGCTCCTCTTCTAAGAAGTCTTTCTGCAACCCCCTTGGTGGGAGGTAGGCTGGTGCCTTCTCTCTGAGCTTATCTTGGATCTGTCTCCTGTACATCTTCACCTCCACCAGACTGTGAGTTCCTTGAGGACAGGGATTATGTTTTTGCAATTCTTTGCATCTCCAGCTAGTAGCCCAGTGCCTGGCACATAGTAGGCACTTAATAAATGTTTGTTGACTTCTCTGTAACTTAAATTCTTAGAGTTGTTTAGGGCAGTGAAAGGATGAATGACTTCTCTGAGAATGCACAGGTGATATGAGTCAGAGGCAGGACTCGAACCTAGGTTTTCCAGATTTCCAGGCCAGTTCTCTGTTAACTCTCCCATTCTGTCTTCCTCTTACCCTGTCTCCTGCTCCCACTCTCTCTTCTCCCTCTCCCTCCTCCATCTTTCTCTTTTTCCATCCCAGCTACCTCCAAGTCCTTGGGTAAAGTGAGATACACTCATATTAAGGAAAAGAAAAAAAAAAAAAGAAAAGAAAAGGAAGAAGGAAAAAAAAAACTAAAGGTGAAGGAACCATTGGCAGACCTGGAAGGGGACACAGCCAAAGCACATTCATTGCTTTGTTGACAGTTTGTTCATTTCCTTGGTATTACTTTGTTAACTAGGGGTTTAGGGCAAGATTCTCTGTCTCTCTATGTCTGTCTATGTCTCTCTCCTCAGCTATTTCTGTCTCTGTCTGCCTGTCTCTATGTCTCTCCCCAGCTGTCTCTCTGTTTCTGTCTCTGTCTCTATCTCTCTGTCTTTCTCTATCTCTGTCTCTTTGTCTCCCTATCTCCCCAGCTATCTGTCTCTCTGTTTTTGACTCTGTCTCTCTCTATCTCTCTGTCTCTGTCTCTATCTTCCCCAGCTTTCTCTGTCTCTTTTTCCTCTTTCTGTCTCTACCAGCCTGGGTCTCTCCGTCTTAGTCTTTGTCTCCTTTGAATCTGAAGCTCTGGCATCCTTCTTGGTGTGGAATGAGAAGCCAGGTCCTTGTTCACCTGCAATCCTAAATAAGATGGAGGCATTGACTTGCATATGGCCGCATGGTGGGTGTTCTCTATAGTTACTTGTGTAATTGTGATGTATTTATAGCCCCAAAGTGCTTCGCTGTTATTTCTGGATTGTTCACATTTTCTCACCCCCGTATTTTCCCCTCAGAGGCAAGGTTCCTAACATTCCGTCCTTAATGGCCCAGAGCTTCTATGAGAGGGAGGCCACTTCATTTGGTTAGAGGCCTAGGTTATAGATGGGCCCTCTTCCTGATCAGAGTTCCAAGAGATCTTCAAGCCATAGAATTATAAATTTAGATCTGGAAGGAACCCAAGAGGCCATTGAGACCAACCTCCCCATTTTACAGATGAGGGAACTGAGGCCCAGGAAAGGTTAAATGATTTGCCCGAGTCACACAAGTAGTAAGTGGGAGAGTCACGATTTGAACCAGGTCCTCTGACTCTGGAGGGATTGCATTTCCTGCTATATTCCAACTCAAAGTGTATGGTATGTCGAAAGCAGGTCAGGAGGGTCAGCCAAGCACAGTCAGGATGAAGTATTTAAAAGCCATGGTTTCTATCCAAGTCAGGAGTATGTATAGGGGGCAAGCTGAGTGGGTTTAATGGGAAGTATCTGAAATAGAGGCAGGGAAGGGGGAGGGTGCTTTTTAAACAAATGCATCCTCCCTGGGGGGAGACTTGGCAGAGAGAGAATTTGTTTTGCACCAGTGCCCACAGCTGCAGCCAGCAGGGTCTTACTGCTTTTATTTGGTGCTTCTAAGATATTTTGATTTTCCTTAAATTGTTTAATTCAAATTTCTTTTGGGGGGGGGGAGGTGGGAGGAGGGTCAAATCCTATTCCTATCCCAGCTTTTAATCCTACAATCCTCTTCCCATACAGGCAGAAAATGCTAGACCACCAAGAACGTATCTAATACTGTATCCCCCTTTTCCTAATGCAGCTTGGAAGATGAATCTGGCTGCTTCAGGCTATTAAGGATCTCTCCCCCTCCCTCTCCCTCTCATCCCCACTAGCTGATCTCTGATAGAATTTGCCATTTGCTCATCAGAAAACAATTCCAGTTTCTGGGGCTTGTTATGAAAAAAGACTTCTCCTGTTTCTGTCCCCAGCGGGAGAGATTCAACTCTCCTTGACTTGTGTATATGTAATAAATATGATCTGGAAAAAGACAGATGAAAGAGAGGGGGCTGGGGAGTGGGGGCAGGGCTGAGTGATGGGGACTGAGTGCATCCACATTCCCAACACACACACACTCACAAATACCCTTTTAGGACAACGTGTTAGTTATTAGTGGGACATTTCCTTGTCGTTCCCTCTGAAAAGCATAAATGCCCTAAAGAGATGTGATATTAGGTAGACAAAGGCAGGAATCTAGGGCTTCTGGTGGGGTGTGTGTGGGGAGGGGGGAGAGGAGGCACACGTTGTCTTTGTTCAGCAGTTGTGGCCTTTGTGAGGCTGAAACATCAGAGGATCAGTACTGGGTGGGTCAATCTGGTGACCCCTTCCCCCTCCATTCTTTGTAGAGGTGGACGACTGTGGGCGTGCAACGTTGTCTAAGTCTGACTCAATTCATGTGTTAGTTTTACTGACCTGCCTCCTCCTCCCCCTTTATTCTTTGTTAGAAGGGATTCTTCTCTGGGTTGGGAAGTGTTGAAGAAGATATATTGAGAAACGAAGGTGATACAAAAATAAACGATATTATTGTATTTTTAAAATAATGATGCCATCAGTATTTCAGTGGATCCATTGTCTTTTTGGCCAATAAAGAACCCAATCATTTATCCAGTAAGCTTGGTACATTAGGGGAAGTGGTGGGGGGTTGTTAATCTATCTATCTATCTATTTTACCTCTGGACTTGTGTTTTATTGGCACAGGGACTCCCAGTAAAGAAAATCCCTCCACCATCAGAGTTGCCTGAGTCACTGAGAAGGCAAATGATTTTCAACCCTGGATCACACGGCTACTATGTATCGGGACTTGAACCCACATTTTCCTGATTTTGAGACCCTCTCTCTCCCCTACAACCTCTCAACCCCCTAATTATTTATTGAATAATCAACAGTGCTTTGCTTTTCTGTTGTATCTTGTTCACAAAAGCATCTTGTCTTCACCATCTTATGGTTTCCTGACTACAAACCTGTGAGATCAATGCAAGTAGTCATTAACTCTATTTTACTGATAAAGAATCTGAGGCTAGGAGAGATGGAGAGACCTGTAGGACCACACAGCTAGGAAATGGAAGAGCTGGGACTCAAGCCAATGTCTCCTGACTCTAAGTCAAGGCCTAAAGATGATAGGATTTGCCCATAATCCCAGAGCTAAGGGATAGAGCTGGTTCTACAACTGAGGCCTGCTGATACCAAGCCCAGCACTCTTTCTTCTCTGTTTTGTACCCAACATTTTCCTAGGCGTTATGGGAAGTAATATTAAGTATAAGACACAAGTGTAATTATCTCAAGGAGGTTGTAATCTAGTGGATGAAATAAGTCACACAGAGATGAAAAAATCAAACAACAGTATAGGCTTTTTGATCTTGGGATAGTCACAACCTCTCTAGACCTCAGTTTACACCTCTGTCAAATGGGGTTGGATTTGATCATCTCTAAGGTCCTTTCCATCTCTAATATTCTATGATCCTAAGTGCTGGAGGTGGGAAGAGATGGACACAGACAGAGACAGAGAGAAAAAGAAAGACATCAAAGTCAGCCAACAAGTATTCGTGCTTTCTATGTTCCAAGTAGGACAGCTAGGTGATAACATAGTGCATAGAGCACCGGGTCTGGAGTCAAGAAAACTCATCTTCACCAGTTCAAATCCTGCCTTGGACACTTTCTAGCTGTGTGACCCTGGGCAACTCACTTAACCCTGCTTGCCTCAGTTTCCTCATCTGTAAAATGAGCTGGAGAAGGAAATGGCAAAGCACTCCAGTATCTTTGCAAAGAAAACCCCAAACTGGGGTCATTAAGAGTCAGACATGATTGAAATAACTCAACAGCAAATGTTCCAGGTACTGAGCTAAGTGTTGGGAATACAAAGAAAGGCAAAAGATGGGTCCCCAACCTCAAGGAGCTCACAGTCTAATAGGGGTAGATAACATGCGAACAACAATGTACATACAAGCTATATACAGAGGAGATGGAAGATGACTCCAGAGCAGCTGGGAGAGAAGCAGGGAAGGTCTTCTGGAGAAGGTGGGATTTGAGAGAAGCCAGGAGGCTGAGGTGAGGAAGGAGGGCATCCCAGGCGTGAGAAAAAGCCAGTGCCTTGGAATAGTCAGGGAAGCTCCTTAGAGAAGGATTTAGGGGTCCCCTTGGCTCTTGAAGGATAGCTAAGATTGGGAAGTGGCGTGGTTAGGGTTGGGGGAACCAATAACATGAGCAAAGACCTGAGGAGAATTATCTTCCTTCTCAGGTTGGGTTCCTTTGTCCACCATACCGGCTATACTTATGCAGGGGTAGCAGCAAGAATTTGCATGTATATAGGTTTTGAGATTGACAAAGAGCTCCATATACATGACCTCATAGCAAGAGACAGAGACCAGGGTAGGGGTCTTGCCAGCACTTCCCACTAATTCCAATAGGTAGAGACTCCGTCCAGGCCCACTGTCAATCTAGTATTTCATACCATATTAGTCCAAGATCCAGGATCAGGGATTTAAAACTGGAAGCAATCAATGTTAGAGTCGTCAAGTCCAACCCTCCATTTTACAGATGAGAAAGATGAGCCCAGAAACATAGGGTCCTCACAGTTATACAGGTAGTCAATGGCAGAGCTAGAATTTGAACCCAGATCCACATATACCATCAGCACTTCATTGACAGCAGAAGTACTGTCTCCAAAAGGAGGTGGGTAGTGAGGGTGTTAGTGCCCCATGGGGTGGGAGGGTGGGCAAGGTGGTGGTTAGAGAGCTAAGTTTCAGAGTGGTGAAGTATTGCCCATAGTCACATAGCCAGCAAGGGTCAGAGCCAGGGATTGTATCTTGCTGTCCTGACAAAGGCAACTTGGATCTAAGCCCAGGTAGGAAAATCGACATTATCCTCGATCCAGAGCTGGAGAGCCCCCAAGAGCCCTCTAGTCTAACTCTCTTATCTTGCAGATGAGGTAACTGAGGCTTAAAATGGAGGACCATAGACTCATATAGCTGGAAAGGACCTCAGAGGCCACCTAACACAGCCTCCTCATTTGAGAAGATGGGAAACTGAGGCCCAGGCAAGTCAAGTAACTTTTAGTATAATGGACCTAGAGCTGGAAGGCACCTCAGAGACCATCTAGTCAGTCCATCCCCTTCATTTCACAGATGAGAAAACTGAGGCACATGGCTGGGATGGGGGCGGGGAGGGAGCTGGAGAAGGAAATGTCAAACCACTCTAGGATCTTCACCAAGAAAACACCATATGGGGTCATGAAGAGTCAGACATGACTGAACAACCACAAAAACGACAAAGGTAATAAGGGACAGAGTTGGGATTTGAAAGTGCCACATTCCTCACTTTTATCAATATTCATTTATCCTGTTATTCCACATATATCACTATTTCTGCTACGCCAAGCTGCCTGTCAAGATGAATACAGGGAGAAGTTATTTATTTTGAAGCTTGGGAGATGTGTGTGTGTTGGGGGCGGGTGTGGGGGAGTGGGTGGGAGGGGAGGTGTCAGGGCAAGGAGTGGGCGAATAGCTCAATTCAAATTTTCCACGACTATGGAAAATAGTGTCATGGGGCTCCCCCTGCTGGACCTAAAACAAAACATGCCCCTGCCTGAGGAAAGCCTAGAAGAGAGGATTTTGGAAGGGCAAGGCGGAAGGTGCCAGGTGAAAGGCTGTATCAAACCTTTGGTATTTCTCCCAAAGAGCAGGTGGTGAGTTCAGAAGGATTTGAATCCAAGGGTTCTGGCCAGCTGGGAAGTCCCTTTGGGAAGCCTATGTGATCACAAGAAGACGACAAGAGCATGGAATCACCAGATTAAGTCAGTAGCCTAGCTAACTCCTCTCATTTGTAACTGATACCACCACCCACCCACCCATTATGTCATCCTGATCAAGTCACTGTGCTTCTCTCTGTCTCAGTTTCCCTTTTGAACCTTTTGTGAAGAATCACCAGTAAGAATAATCCTATAACAAGTCAATTTCTGAACTCTTTTTTTTTTAAGAGAAAGAAATAGAAAAAGAAATAGGGCAGCTAGGTGGGTCAGTGCATAAAGTAAAATCAGAAAGACCTGAGTTCAAATCTGACCTGGCCTTAAACACTTACTAGTTATATGACCCTGGGCAAGTCAGTTAAACCTATTTGCCTCAGTTTCCTCATCTGTAAAATGACCTGGAGAAGGAAGGGGCAAGCTACTTCAATGTCTTTGCCAAGAAAACCCCCAATGGGGTCGTGAAGAGTCAGACATGACTGAAATGAGTAAGCAACAACAAAAGAAATATGATCTGTTGCTCTTCTAATTTTTTATGCCGTGATTTTCAATATTCAGTTCACGTGCATATTTGAGATTTATTGTGGAAGATAGTGGAGGATGTTCAACTAAACCTCTAATTTTCTCAGCAGTTCTTATCAAATAGAGAGGTTTTTTCCAAGCAATTTATGTTTGGGGGTTTATCAAACTCTGGGTTATTGAGATCAACTATTTCTGAATCTTCCTTGTCTGCCCTGTTCATTGGACTGCTTTTCCATTTCTTATTCCATACAAAACAGTTTTGATGACTGCTGATTTCTAATGCTATTTCTCCTTCATTCCTACCTTTTTTCATTATTCCATTTGATGTTCTAGATCCTTTATTCCTCCAAATGAATTTTTAAAATTTATTTTGTCTAGCTTTGTAAAGTATTTCTTTGATAGCTTGACTGGTGTAGCACAATGTCTGTATGTTAACTTCAGTAGTATTTTAATTTGTACTGTACTGGCCCAGCCCAGCCACAAGCTGGCTATTTGAGTTATTCTCTCTCCTTTAAGGATTTTTTTCTAGTCTTATCTGTAAAGGGATTGAGTATGCTTTGATGGATTGACCCCCAGATATTTTATGCATTTGTAATTAATTTTGAATTGGCCTTATCTCCTGGGTTTTGTTATTATGATATAGAAAAACTGATTTGTGTGTGTGTGTGTGTGGCTAAATTTTGTAATCATCAACATTAGTTATTATCTCAGGCTCTTTCTTTGTTTCCTTTTCCTTCCTTCCTTCCTTCTTTCCTTCCTTCCTCTCTTCTTTCTTTCTCTTTTCTTTCCTTCCTTTCTCTCTTCTTTCCTTCCTTTCTCTCTTCCTTCCTTTCTCCCTTTTTTCTTTCTTTCTATTTTCCATCCACCCATCCATCCTTCTTTCCTTTTTTTCTTCCTTTCTTTCACCATCCCGCAGGATATAATTTGAGGATTAAAAAGGAGGGGGGTAACACCCCTAAACTAATCTTTTAAAGACACTACTAATTGTAAATGCCAAATCAAAAGTTAGGCACGTTCATTCCACTCTGGCTTTTCATTTCATCCCATCAGCTAATTAAAAGCCGCAATTTAGACAATAATGGCCTAACTGTCTGGATTTTGGAATCAAACACAAACCCAACACTAAAACATTGGATGGGATAAAAGCTAATGGATCCAGGAGCAGTGCAGGCTCCTGCTGGGTCTGGCCTGGCCTCCTTCCAGGGACAGCCCCGCCATATTTGATTAGCGGCACTCATTCTCCAAGCGCTTTGGAGCAAACTCACTACAGGGGCGATAAGTGAGCAATTTATGAGACTAAGTGGTTTTTTGGATCTGCTCCCACCGCTGATGGAGCAGGATTTAATATTTATTCCATGTCCCCTACCACCATCACCACACCATACCCTTGCTCATTGTCACTGGTCAATCCTTTCTTCTCCCAGACTCTGCTCTTGGTTCATGGAAAAGTCACTTCTGAAGTAACCAGCAAAAAGACAATACAAAATGAAAAACATCAGAGAAGAAACCAAGGAGAAGAATGCCCAGAGATCCATCTGCTTAAATGGCTAATGAAATAGTGAACAATAGAAACAAGACAGTTTTCTATCTGTCCCCTTCCCCCTCCCTCAGACAGGAATTGGGGCATCCATGCCAGGCTAAAAATAGTCTGTCACTCAAGAACCAGCCATGTAGAGCACACAATGCTAGGATGCCTTAATTTTGCCACCTTTCATGTCCTAGCCTTCTTCTTTCTCACACTTGCCAGAAGGCTAGTAACTGTTCTTCTAGTGTTCTGTTGGGTAGAGGTATTGGGGGAATGAATTGCATCTTATTTTAATTTGTTTCTCCTTCAGCACTTAGGACAGGGTTTTTTATGCCACTGGCCCTTGATAAATGTTTGCTTATGACAGATTAGTAATGGACTGTTTATAGAAGCTAAGTATTTATGGGGAGAGATGTGTCACATTCAGACACTAATAGTATAGTATGGTGTAGCAGAGGGATGGATAGGTAATCAGAGGACCTGTATTCAAATCCCCACCTCTGACACTACCTATTTAACTTCACCTTGGCTGAATTACTTCATCTCTCTGGGGTTCTGTTTCCTCCTCTCTGTGATAAGAGAATTGGACTAAGTTACCTCAAAGGCTCTCCCTTACAGCTTTTAATGTCGAGGTTCATAGACTTCAAGTTAAAAGGGCCCCTAGAGACCATTTAATCCAAATTCCCACATTTTACAGATGAGGAAACTGAACCCCAGGGAGATGAAATGATTTGTCCAAGGTCATGTGGGTAGTAGTAGAACCAAGATTTGAACCCAGTCCTTTTGATTAGAAAGCCAATGTTCTTTTCACTGTGTCATGATGCTTCTTGGAAACAGGCTTAGATATGACCTGGTCTACTATAACCCCTAAAATTAAGACCAAGAAAGATGAAGTGACTTACTCAAATAATTGTCAGAGCTGGGATTTGAACACAAGACTTCTGACTCCAAATCTGCATTCTTTCCACTAAACCACACTTTCTTATTGATTTTCTTACATCTCTAAGATTTCCACTTGTATTATCAGCCCTCTCCTTTTCTCCCTCTCAGAGAGTCATCCCTTAAAAAATGATCAAATGAGGTAACATATATGTAATCTATAAATCTTAAGGTTGGTATGTAAATGCTAGCTATTTTTAATAGGATATTAAGAAAGGAAACAAAGAAGAGAAATTTTCAGCAGCTATTATTATTATTAACATGATTTTTAAAAAAGAAAACAAAGAAGAGAAAATTTCAGCCAAACCAATCAACACATTGGCAAAAATTTTGACAATGTATGCAGTGTTCCACACTGATGGACCCATAACCTCTGCAAAGTAACCACCCTGCCTTTAAAGGGAAGATCAAGGCCTCCCCTAAAAGCATCCCTGGGAGATTTTTAGAGAGAGACCTGGACTGTGTGCTAGGAATGGGGTCAGCAACATTTTGGAGGTGGCACAGCCAGTTTTCAGTCATTTGCTACCTCTCTAGCAGATGGGATAAGGGGACTGACTGCCCACAAGTCACACCCTTTGCATCAGCCTCCCCCCACCCACCCTGCCAACCCCAGAAGCTCTACAGCATGAAGCCATTCAGTTGAAGAGGTATGGCCAGCCTCAGCAGGCCACTGGTATTAGTGGGCTTTCCCCAGGTAAACCTGTGTGCTTTCTGTGCCAAGGTAGGATGAAAAGTGACTTAGAAGTACCTCTCCTCACAGGGGTACTCTTTAAAGCAATCACCTAGAAGTCCTTTGGGGGGAGATCTTTAGAAGGCTCACTGTGCATACACCAGCAGAGATACTGACAGATGATTTTGTAGGCTTACCAAGAGTCAGGAGGCTTAAATTCTTTTATTAGCTCCAGCACCACTAAGCTAGGAACAAATGATTCCCATTTTTGTAGATTCTAGTCTCTGACTACAGTTCATCAATTGTACGATCTTAGACTAGTTCCAGGATTCCAGAATTTCAGAGGGAATGGAGGGCTCATAGTGACTCAGAGGCCATTTGGAGAAACAGAAAAACAGAAGAGCTTACAAAAGACTTTTCACATACTATCCCCACCCTTTGTGAGGCACGGAGTACAAGTGTTAATATCCATTTTAGAGGTGAAGAAACTGAGGCTTAAAGGGGGCCATCACTTGGTAAAGTCCACATGGGTAGATTTTTGACTCTTAAGTCCAGTATTCTTTTCTCTACAGCATGTTGCTGCAACTACTTGGCAATTCAGTACCAAAACATCTGTAGAATGAGAGGTTTGGATGTATGTAAGATATAGATAGGGACTCAGACTTTTAGAATGGCGAGGGGATTTAAGATGTATGCTTCGGATTCCACAGTTATCCTGTTCCTTTTTTCGAAAGTCCTTTCGCATATATTATCTCAAAGGATACTCAGCACCCCCCTGCCTCCACTGAATAAGGCAGCACAAGTTTTATCATCTTCATTCGACAGATGAAGAAACGAAAGCACAAAGAAATTAAGTGACAGATATTGTTGATTTCACATTGCAGAAGACTTGAAGTTAGGAAGGATAGTTAAGACATCACATGACAGAGTCAGGACCCCCCAAAAGTTCTGGACAGGCTGCAATCACAGAATTCTACATCTGGGAGGTAACTCAGAGGGCATTTGGTCTAACCTGTGCCAAAAAAGGAATCCCTACTATAACCTAGTAATCGTCCAGCATGGCTCAGTGGAAAGAATATTGGCTATGGAGTGAGGGGATAGGGGTCCATGCATCTTCTCTGACACTGTTACTTTCAGCAAGTCACTTTACCTCTCTGGGCCTCAGTTTCCTCACCTGTAAAACTGAGGCCACTGGACTTGATGATCTCTGAGTTCCTTTAGATCTAATCTCTGATATTCAGATTGAAAACCTTCAGTGAAGAGGAACCTGTTGCCTTCAGAGGCAGCCCAAGCCCTTTGGAACAGCAGCCATTGTTTTTCTCAACATCAAACCAAAATCTGCCTCTTGCAACTTCTTTTTTTCACCATTATTTATTTATCTATCTATCTATCTATCTATCTATCTATCTATTTATTCATTCATTCATTCATTCATTTATTTACTCATTCATTCATTTATTTATTCACTCATTCATTCATTTATTTAATATTGTTAAGTTTGAGCATTGATTTTCACAAGAGTTTGAATTACAAATTTTCTCCCCATTTCTACCCTCCCTCCCACTCCAAGATGGCATATATTCTGGTTGCTCCATTCCCCTGTCAGCCCTCCCTTCTGTCACCCCACTCCCCCCCATCCCCTTTTCCCTTACTTTCTTGTAGGGCAAGATAGATTTCTATGCCCCATTGCCTGTATATCTTATTTCCTAGTTGCATGCAAAAACTCTTTTTTTGAACATGTTTTTTAAAACTTTGAGTTCCAAATTTTCTCCCCTCTTCCCTCCCCACCCACCCTCCCTAAGAAGACAAGCGATTCAATATGGGCCACATGCATATCACATTACTCCCACAACACTCATGTTGTGAAAGACTAACTATATTTTGCTCCTTCCTGTCCTATCCCCCTTTATTCAGTTTTCTCCCTTGACCCTGTCCCTTTTTGAAAGTGTTTGCTTTTGATTACCTCTTCCTCCATCTGCCATCCCTTCTATCTTCCCCCTCTTTTTATCACCTTCCTCCTTCTTTCCTGTGGGATAAGATACCCAATTGAGTGTGTATGTTATTCCCTCCTCAGGTCAAATCCGATGAAAGCAAAATTCACTCATTCCCCCTCACCTGCCCCTCTTCCCTTCCTACAGAACTGCTTTTTCTTGCCACTTTTATGTGAGATAATTTACCTCATTCTATCTCTCCTTTTCTCCCTCTCTCAATATGTTCCTCTCTCATCCCTTCATTTTATTTTATTTTTTTAAATATAGTCCCTTCATATTCAACTCACCCTGTGCCCTCTGTCTATATATATGTATATTCCCTTCAGCTACCCTAATACTGAGGTCTCGTGAATTATACACATCATCTTTCCATGTAGGAATGTAAACAAAACAGTTCAACTTTAGTAAGCCCCTTATGATTTCTCTTTCTTGTTTACCTTTTCATGCTTCTCTTGATTCTTGTATTTGAAAGTCAAATTTTCTATTCAGCTCTGGTCTTTTCACTGAGAAAGCTTGAAAGTCCTCTATTTTATTGAAAATCCATATTTTGCCTTGGAGCATGATACTCAGCTTTGCTGGGTAGGTTATTCTTGGTTTAAATCCTAGCTCCATTGACCTCCAGAATATCATATTCCAAGCCCTTCAATCCCTTAATGTAGAAGCTGCTAGATCTTGTGTTATCCGGATTGTGTTTCCACAATACTCAAATTGTTTCTTTCTGGCTACTTGCAGTATTTTCTCCTTGATTTGGGAGCTCTGGAATTTGGCAACAATATTTCTAGGAGTTTTCTTTTGGGGATCTTTTTCAGGAGGCGATTGGTGGATTCTTTCAATTTCTATTTTACCCTCCGGCTCTAGAATATCAGGGAAGTTCTCCTTGATAATTTCTTGAAAGATGATATCTAGGCTCTTTTTTTGATCATGGCTTTCAGATAGTCCAATACTTGTTGAATTATCTCTCCTGGATCTATTTTCCAGGTCAGTGGTTTTTCCAATGAGATATTTCACATTGTCTTCTATTTTTTCATTCCTTTGGTTCTGTTTTATAATATCTTGATTTCTCATAAAGTCACTAGCTTCCACTTGCTGCAATCTAATTTTTAAGGTAGCATTTTCTTCAGTGGTCTTTTGGACCTCCTTTTCCATTTGGCTAATTCTGCCTTTCAAGGCATTCTTCTCCTCATTGGCTTTTTGGAGCTCTTTTGCCATTTGAGTTAGTCTATTTTTAAGGTGTTATTTTCTTCAGTATTTTTTGGGTCTCCTTTAGCCAGTCATTGACTTGTTTTTCATGGTTTTCTCATATCACTCTCATCTCTTCCCAATTTTTCCTCTACTTCTCTAACTTGCTTTTCCAAATCGTTTTTGAGCTCTTCCATGGCCTGAGACCAGTTTGTGTTTTTCTTGGAGGCTTTTGATGTAGCCTCTTTGACATTGTTGACTTCTTCTGTCTGTATGTTTTGGTCTTCTTTGTCATCAAAGAAAGATTCCAAAGTCTGAGTCTGAATCTGAGTCTGTTTTTGCTGCCTGGCCATGTTCCCAGTCACTTTACTTAACCCTCAAGCTTTTTGTCAGGATATGACTGCTTGTAGAGTATAGAGTACTTTGTCCCAAGCTTGAGGGGCTGTGCTGTTGTTTTCAGAGCTTTTTCTACATAGCAAGCTGTGCTACACCAGTGCTATTCCTCCCCCAAGAACCACCAACCTAGACCGGACTCAGATCTAAACTGACTCTGCACTCCTGCTCAGATACACCACCTAATTCCTCCCACCAGGTGGGCCTGGGGCAGGAAGCAACTGCAGCTGTAGTTCTGTAGCTGCACCACCTCTGCTTCCACCGGGGTAGAGGCCGAACCGTGAACTCCTTTCACTTTGTTCCCTGCAGTTTTTCCCACTAACCTTCTCTGTTGTCTTTGGTGTTTGTGGGTTGAGAAGTATGGTAACTGCCACAGCTCACTGATTCACGGTGCTAGGGCCTGTTCTGTCCAGCTTCCAGTCTGGTTGGTCCGGGCACAGTTCTGCTCCCAGCTCCATGCGATAGACTTTACCCAGTGACTATCCAGGCTATCCTGGGCAGGAGCCCTGCTTCCCTCTGCTATTTTGTGGGTTCTGCAGTTCTAGAATTTGTTCAGAGTCATGTTTTTACAGGTGTTTGGAGGGCCTGGGTTGGGGGGGAGGAGCTCACACAAGTCCCTGCTTTCCCCTCTTGCAACTTCTTTCATGGTCATTGGCTCTGCCCTGCCCTCTGAGGCCAATTCAAACATGTCTAATCAGTTTCATATGACATCCATTTGCAACAGTTATCAGGTCCCCCCATGAATCTTCTGTTCTCTGGACTAGACATTTTTCAATTCTTTTAACCAGTTCTAATATGGCATTGACTCAGGGCCCTTCGTCACCTGGGTTGCCTTTCTCTGGATCCACTCCAGCTTATCTGAATCTTTCCTAATCTGGAGTACTCAGAAATGAACACGCACACACACACACACACACACACACACACACACACAAAGAAATGAGCACAGTACCCCAGATATGGCCTGACCAGGACAGAGTAAAGTGTGGCTGTGGCTATGACTCCTTTATTCCTTGGAGTTATGCTTCTCATTATAGAAAACTGGATTGAATCTAATAAGAAATTCAATCAATAAATTAGTCAAAAAGCATTTGTGGAAGATTCTGTGCCATGTGTTGCTTTCTCTCTACATATCCATGACACAGTCAAGTTGTCTACTTCATGTCCCTCACCCTCACCACACGAATCCATCTTCTCTTCCTATCATGCATTTCCTTGATGGCATCTTTTACTGGTGTTCTCTTTCCAAGTTCCTCATTGGTTAGCTCTTCCAGCCAGTTCACACCCATTACATGCCTTTCCATTGCCCTTTGTATGATACTCATTTTCAATTTTTTTTTAAAGAGGCAATCAGGGTTAAGTGACTTGTCCAGTGTCACACAGCTTGTAAGTGTCAAGTATCTAGATTTGAACTCAGGTCCTCCTAGCTCCAGGGCTCATGTTCTTTCCACTGCACCACCTATCTGCCCCTCATTTTCCATTCTTCAGAGGTACCATGTTGCGCAGCCATGCCACACTGGTAGAACACCAGTATTAAAAATATTTGTTTCTGGGAGAAGCTTAGAGTCTACTAAGAGAGTTTTACAATTTCCTGAATGCATTCTCCCCCACTCTTCCGTTTAATCTGGGCACAAATTCACTGCCATCTGTACTGATATACAGACTGATGGACAGTCTCTACAGGTTGTTTACCCACCTGTACCATTATCTGAGCAATAGACATTCTTCATCCATTTGGTTTTTCCTGTTTGGATAGTCAGGCCAGATTGTTTTGAGTGGTTACATATCTTTTCCAGGAGGTTCTTCAATGTTCCAGGGCTTGCTGCAACCAGCACAATGTCATTTGCAAACAGAAGCATTGGGAAGATGTTACTATCCATAAAGAATTGTCATAGAATACTTTCAGAGCTTGAAAGGACTTTAGAGGCAGCTAACTATAGTGGGGAAAGTGCCAGATTAGGAATTATCATTGTCATTTTAAAAATATTTTTTCAATTATGTGTAAAAACAATTTTAAACATTTAGAAATAACTTTTGAGTTTCAAATTCTCTCTCTCCTTCCCTCCCCTCCCCCCTCATTGAGAAGGCAAGCAATTTGATAAAGGTTATACATATCATTGCCATTTATACTGGCAGTTAGGATGTTGGTTGAATAAGCCACTTCACTTCTGTTTCTGCATCTGTAAAATGGGGGTAATAATTCTTGAAGCTACCTACTTCACTGTGGTTGTTGTGAGAAACCAGTGGTATAGTGTACATATGAGCTTTGTAAATAATAAATCTCTCTATACCAATGAGCTAGATTGTTACTATTATCTGCAGCTTTAAGCAGCTGTGGGTTGATATGTGTTTGCTTTGATGGTGGAGGTGTGGAAGAATAACTTGGCAGGGCTGAGGCTATTAATGCATTTTCTCACTTTCATGTTGAAACTGTAGTCATTAGTCATAGGGCATTGTGAAGAAACTACATCCAGCTCTTGCTTTTTCTTCACTGATTTATGTATACTTATGTATATAGCATATCCTCTGCATATCCTGGGGGAGGTGGGGAATAGGTTCTCAAGCTTCCTGCAAATACCCCAATCTCCAGTGCCTTGAGGCTGTCAGCTTTCTCCCAAAGGTCACCCTCCATCTGCCCTGCTGACTCAGCCATTCTTCTTGAGATGTAAAACTAGACAGTACTGTGGGGGTACATTCTGATAGTGAGGTGCAGAAATAAGAGATGGGTCTGTTATCACAAGATGAGAAGGACCAGAAGTAAGACTCACATTGGAGATTCTGAAGAACAGTTGAGCAATGGTAGCAACTTCTATATTCAAAAAAGATGTGATAGACAAGCCCAGGGAGGCAAGCGTCCAAGAATACACAAATCCATAGTGGTTTGACCGCATACAAAAATGTTATTTCTAATTTGATTCTCTCAACCATGCAGATGCTACTTTGAGCCCTAAGCTGGGGCTAATTCCTCGCTATTCTCCCCAACCCCACCTTGAAATTCCCCTGCAAATTGATCTTTCCATTAATTTCAGCTGTGGACAGCTCTTAGTTCTGAGCATTTCCCCAAATTGTTGGACATTATGACCCATGCCAACTCTGACATTCTGTGGTCCTGAGATTCTATGAATAACTTGAACCCGTGAGTCAGGAAGATTTCTTTGCCTACATTGTTTTAAATTTTATCTTATTTTAGTTGAGATCTTTTGTTCTTCCCATCACAGTCATTTCTGGATATATTCCTCCCTCTCCTTTACTCAGCAAACTATCTACTGCAAAATAAATAAAAACAGTTGCCCCCAAAATAATCACAATATTGATTGTGTCTGAAAGTATACGTGACATCCTATGAACTTCTCTATTACTGTCTAGAGAACCACTATACTTTTAGTAACCTAGGTTCGTAGTAACTTTGGTGTCTGACCACTTGCTCAAAAACTCCACTGATTCCCAATTACCTCTAGTACAATTGTAAGCATTTTGCATTTTTGCATAGAGACATCTTCACTCCAAATGTTCATGGGGAGTATTTGTGCCCAGTCTGTGGTAGAGCATTCTGAGCTTGTATTGGTCTGACTGGCCACAGCTGGACACACTGTACCTTGACCTGAACATCATGATGTCATTTTGGTCCTCTTCAAGAATGGAGGACAACAACCAACCAACCAACCAACCAACCAAAGCACTTCATAACCTGATTGCAACCTGCTTTACCAGCTTTATTACATACATAGACTCTATGGGATAGTTAATCAGGTCCTGTTATTTTCTCAAGCATAGCACTCTATTCATCCCCTCTTGGAATACACTCCTTACTCATCAAGGCTCAACTACATGTCCATTTCTGCAGGAGGCCTTCCTGATTTCCCCACTTGCTTGTGTCCTCCCATGGAAATCAATTTCTACCTTGCATCCATCTTGTATCTACTGCCCTGCCTGGTCTCAACTCTATGGCACAAGATGCCTCTATGATTTCTCTTCCCCACCCCCATTTCCTGCTTCCTTTTGTGCATTGTCTCTCCCTTGGATTGTAAACTCATTGAGGGCAGGGGTTGTCTTTCTTTTTATAAGCTGTATCCCCAGTGTCTGGTGCATTGTAGGCACTTAATAAATATTTATTCAATTGGATTGTATGCATTTCAATATATATATGCATATATATATATATATACACATATAAGGCCAGGAGTGGGGTTACAATTGACTTAATCAATCAAAATAACTAACAAAATACTCTAGTTCTAGGTGGTGCAGTAGGTAGCACACCAGGTCTGGTGTCAGGAAGATCTGAGTTCCAACACTTACTATCTGTGTGACCCTGGGTAAGTCACTTCATCTCTTTGCCTCAGTTTTCTCAGCTATAAAATGGAGATAATAATAGCCCCCACCTCCCAGGCCTATTGTGAGGATCAAAGGAGATATTTATAAAGCACTTAGCACAGTACCTAGCACATAGTAGGCATTTTATAAATGCTAGTTATTATTATGTGAGAACATCTCTATTGAGCCAATCAATCAGTCATCATATAACCCCACTTAGAGTAGCTATCTTTGTCAGGTGGCAGCACTCACACTGAATCATTCAATTGAGGGCATTGATCTAGGTTTGCGAAGTCCTTAAAGGCATTGGATGAAATAGAGTCGTACTTGACAGGTGTGCTGACGTTAGCTGGGGTTTAGTCATGGCCTGTGGGTCTTCTATAAAATAGCAAACCAGGGTGGAACCCAAGCCTTTCAGGCAGCTTAGAGGGTATAGAAGTCACCCAAGCACCTGACAGGAAACTGCTGCTGGCAGGAGGGGTGTGAATGGGAGGTAAGCCTTTGTCTTCTCCCCTCACCACTCCCCTTGACCACAGGAGGACCTCAGGAACTTTGGGGGCTCAGATTTGTTCTTCTCATTAATATCCTAACAGCATCCCAAGAACAGTAGTGACTGCCAATAGAATCAGCACTGGGACCCGAGGATCACAGAAGAGGACGCGCCCAGCCTGAGCCCTTCAGCAGTTTCCCTCGGGGCAAACTGCAGCGCCTCTGGGGAGGGAAGCACCAGATTCCGGAGCAATCTACACCTGCTACCTGCCTTTGAGCTGAATTTAGACAGCTCACAAAGGAACACGTCTTGCACGGGCTGGTGCATCTTACGTATACGAGGAAAGTCAATCCCGGAGACATTAAATGATTTGCCTTGATTCATATGGCTAATGTCTTAGGTAGGATTTGAACCTAGATTTTATTAACTCCAAGTCCAGCACTCTACCACGCGGCCTCTAGAATTTCCAGCTCCCATGGGAGACACCCCTGGATCAGGGTCAGAGGAAAATTGCCAAGGAAATCTCGTAGGAAAGCAACAATGTAGGTAAAGTCCTCCTACTGGGAAACTCATCTTAAACCTCCCCCCACCCCTCATAATGTAGTTGTGGGCTTTGCCTGGCTTCTGAATGGCTTAAGAATTCCTTTTCCCCACCCCTCCCCCTCTCTCCCTCCCTCTCCCTTCCTCCCTTTCTCCTCCCTTCCTCCCTCTCCCCATCTTCCTCCTTCTTCCTCCCCTACCTCCTCCCCTTCCCTCCCCTCCTTTCCTCTCCTCCCTCCTTCCCTCTCCCTCCTTCCTCTTTCCTCTTTTCCCCTACTTCCCTCCTTTTTTCCCCCACCTCCCTCCTTTTTTCCCCCACCTCCCTCCTTTTTTCCCCCACCTCCCTCCTTTTTTCCCCCTCCCTCCTTTTTTCCCCCTCCCTCCTTTTTTCCCCCTCCCTCCTTTTTTCCCCCTCCCTCCTTTTTTCCCCCTCCCTCCCTTCCTCCCCCTCCCTCCCTTCCTCTCCCTCCCTCCCTTCCTCTCCCTCCCTCCCTTCCTCTCCCTCCCTCCCTTCCTCTCCCTCCCTCCCTTCCTCTCCCTCCTTCCCTTCCTCTCCCTCCTTCCCTTCCTCTCCCTCCTTCCCTTCCTCTCCCTCCTTCCCTTCCTCTCCCTCCTTCCCTTCCTCTCCCTCCTTCCCTTCCTCTCCCTCCTTCCCTTCCTCTCCCTCTTTCCCTTCCTCTCCCTCCTTCTTTCTTCCTCCTTAGAAATAAAAGAATTGGTATAGGGAGAGTTCTATAGTCTGGCCAAATTGTCCTTTCTATTTCTCAGCTCTGCCTTTACATAGGCTGTTCCCTATTCCTGGAATGCTTTCCCTCCTCAATTTTGCCTCTTTGAAATTCCTGGCTTTTTTCAAAGCCCAGCACAAACAAGCACCACCTCCTACAGGAAGCCATTCCTGATGCCTCCGGCTACTAGTGCCTCCTCTTCAAAATTACCTTATATTGCTAGTTCTTTGTGGTCAGAGGCTCTTTTTGCTTCTGGCTCCCCAGTGTCCAGAACACAGTAGGGACTTAAGCACAACAAGCACAGTAGGTACTTGTTGAATTTACAGATGAGAGCACCTGAGCCTGGGGTTTAAATGATTTGCCCCAAAGGAAGCAAAAGGCAGAGGTAGGATCTGAATGCAGATCTCCTGACCCTTAATCTAGTTAGGGCTATTTTTGCTGTCCATATACCTCCTGCCCAACAGAGCTGGGGTCAAGGAAGAAGAGTGGGATGTGATGATCAGGACCACATGGAAACCAGGCCCAGTGCTAAGATCAGCCTGAAAAAGATGCTCACTAAAGCAAATGATCTCACTTAAACATGTGAATGGAAGGAAAACTCTCGAGGGGAAAAATAAAGAAGAAACTCAGGGTGATGGAGGAAGGGGCTGAACGCTATCTAGGAAGATTTCCTAAAAGAACTGAAAATGAAGGTGACTTAAGTCCTTGGGAACAGGAGGTTTTATGGAGGGCTTACTGGAGGAATTCTTGTGTTTAACTTTTTTTTTTTTTTTTTTTTGGAGGAGGGAAGGCAGGGCAATTGGGGTTAAGTGACTTGCCCAAGATCACACAGCTGGTAAATGTGTCAAGTGTCTAAGGTCGGATTTGAACTCAGGTTCTCCTGACTCCAGAGCCAGTGCTCTACTCACTGCGCCACCTAGCTGCCCTGTACTGGAGAAATTCTATTCTGACCAACCATTATGTTTATTTTTTTTTTTAATGATAAAGAAATGCAAAGAATCATGGAAAATTCAGCCTTGAAAGTAACCTTAGACATCACTGGTTTAACTCGGATCTGAACAGCTGTCCTTTCTTTTTCAAGGCAGTTGGGGTTAAGTGACTTAGGGTCACGCAGCCAGTAAGTGTCTGAGGCTGAATTTGAACTCCACTTCTCTTGCCTCTAGAGCCACTGCTCTCTCCACTGTGCCCCCAGAAATCCTTTCTAAAATAGCCCCAAGGAGGGGTCCAAACAATAAGGGATTGGGGAGGTGTTTTGGGAGGACTGCGTAAGACCCCATAGGAGAGAAATACTTCACTGGAATGTCGGGGTTTTGTGCTGTTATCAACTGAATGTGCGGATGCCTTTCAAAGGGAAAAGTAATATTATTTCCCTTTAGGTTAATGAAATCACCTGTAAATTGTTCTCCTGGTTCTGTTTACTTTGCTCTGCACCAATTCACCTGCCTTGGCATATTTCTGCAATCTCCTCCTCTCTGTCACAATAAGATTCCATTCTATCCATAAGCCACAATTTTTTCAGCCATTCCCCAATTGATGCACCACCCCCACTCTGTATGGAGTTTGTTTTTGTTCCCACAAAAAGTGCTGCTAAAAATATTGTGGTCTATATGGGGCCTTTCTCTCTGCCTTTGATTTGCTTGGAATATATGCCCAATAATGGGATTGCTTGGTCAGCAAGTATGTGGACTTTAGTCATTTTTCTAGCCTCCTTCCCTTAGAGCAATATTAGTCATTTTTTTCAAGTATAAGACAATCTTTTGTGCTCTTTAAAAAATACAAAAAGTGAAAAGGACCCAGGGGAGCACATAAAACAGATACAGAAAAGGCTTCTTGTAGAAGGTGGGATTTTAGTTGGGACTTAAGGGAAGCCAGGAGGTGGAGATAAGGAGGGAGAGCATTCCAGGTGTAGGGGACAGCCAGAGAAAATGCACAGATTGAGAAAATAGAGTGTCTTATTAGAGGATAACAAGGAGGCCAGGGGATGTATGGGGTGATAGTGGAAGGTGGAAGGAGCCTGGAAAGGTAGAAGGGCTTAAATGGCAAACAGAAATGCATCTCCTTCCCTTCATTGAGGACATGAGAGACTAAGGGTGTGTAATACTGCATACGTTGTCTGACTTGGCTGGTATGTTGGTTTTGATAGACTTCACCCCTCTTCCTTTTTAAATCTTTGTTATGGGTAATGTTTGCTGGATAAGGAGAGGGAGAGGAGGAGTTTGTGTGTGTAAATGAATGTAATGTCAAAACAATAGATACCGACAAAAATAAAATTTAAAAATAAAAATAAAAGTCTTTTCTTTGGAGCTCACATTTTCAGTGCCAGGGACAATGCCCTTTCATCTCTCAGGCATTAAGAGAACTCGTTTTTCTATATTTCCTCTTTATTCCCAGAAGAGGGCGCCAGGACAATGCCCTGAGCTGTTTCTAGAACTCAGCTCTTTCCTTGTCTTTCTCCCTTTCTGAAAGGAAGGGAAAGTTTGTTTCCAAGTAAACAGTTGGCTCCGAGAATAAAAAAAGGAAGGGGGAGGGATTCCATCATTCTGCAGAGGTATTTGGGTGAAAAGAAGATCCTGGTGTGGAAATCCCTCAGCCAAGCGGTTGGCTGTGGAGCTCTGGACCCAAGGGGTGCTACCAGTGAGTGACCCTGCTTCCCTAGACCACCCTGGCAGGGCTCTTGAAGAGCTGGTTGGGATGGCACAAAGGCACTAGTAGAAGGAGGCCCTGATAGAATGGAATGAGCCAAAGGATCTTGGGAACACAGATCTAGACACAAAAGAGACTTCCAAGGCCATCTAGTCCAATCCCATAATTTAACAGATGGGGAAACTGAGGCTGGCCAAAGAACTCTAAGTGGCTTGTCCAAAGCTACACGGGTCATAGGATTCTAGGACCATCAATCTAGAGCTGGAAGGAGATTCAAAGGTCATCAAATCCAATCCCCTCAATTTATACACAGGAAACTTGAGGCCAAAGAAATCTAAGTGACTTCTCCAAAGTGACATGGGTAGTAACTATCAGAGGCAAGATTCGAACTCAGGCTTATGACTCCAGGGCGAGTGCTCTTTCTGCCATTCCACTTTCTACCACACCACTCTTTCTACCATCCTATGCTGCCTCCAAAGAAAAGGAATTTGTTGTCGTTCAATCCTTTTAAGTCCTGTCCGACTCTTCGTGACCCCATTTGGGGTTTTCTTGGCAAAGATACTGGAGTGGTTTACCATTTCCTATTTAAAGAAGTGCTACCATGGGGCCAAGCTGCCCTATGACACAAAAATCTATCTTTCAAAATTTAATTTTTTATTGATAGCTTTTATTTTTAATGTTACCTTCATCTCAGAATATAGCAGTGAGCCATCGCTTGCAGGAAAGAAGGAAGCAAGGAGAGAGCAAAGAAGGGAAGGAGGGAGGGAAGAAGAGAAGGAGAGAGGGAAGAAAGAAATGAAGCAAAAAATTTAGCAAAGCTAGTCAGCACTTAACTGGTTCTGGCGGTATATACAATGTTCCATACCCACAGTCCCCTACATCTGCTGAGAAGGAAGTGAGCTGAATTTTCTCCTTTCTTCTTTGGAAACAAACTTCAGTTTCTGATATGTGTGTGTGTCTATGTACGTATATATGCATACACATATACACATACATGCACACACATATATGTGTGCATATATAATATACATATGTATACATGTGTATATATGCATATATATATACACATACACATGCACCCACATATATTTCTTTCCCCCCGCTTATTAGAATTTTATTTTTTCCAATTATATGTAAAGATAGTTTTCAACATTCACTTTTATAAGATTTTGAGTTTCAATTTTTTTTCTCCCTCCCTCCCCTCTCCCCTCACCAAGATGGCAAACAATCTGATATAGGCTACATATGTACAATCATGTTAAACATTAGTCAAGTCATACTATAAAAGACGAATCAGAACAAAAGGGAAAAACCACAAGAAAGAAAAAAAAAGAAAATAGTCTGCTTTGATCTGCATTCAGACTCCATAGTTCTTTCTCTGGATATGAATGGCATTTTCCATCATGAGTCTTTTGGAATTGTCTTGGGTCCTTGCATTGCTGAGAAGAGCTAAGTCTACCAAAGTCAGTCATCACATACTGTGGCTGTTACTGCGTACAATGTTCTCCTGGTTCTGCTCACTTCACTCAGCATCAGTTCATGTAAGTCTTTCCAGGTTTTTCTGCAATCCACCTGCTCATCATTTCTTACAGCACAATAGTATTCCATTACAGAATACAAGTTTCCATGGTAACAAGAGCTCTGGCTTGGGAATTGGATAACCTGGGCTTGAATCCCATCTTTGCTACTTACCCCATCTCTGACCTTGGGCAATCACTGGAAATTAATGTGATGGAACTTCCCTGAGTCTTGGTATCCTCAGGCATAAAAATAGGGGGTTGAGTCAAATGATCTCTAATGTTTTCTTCACCTTCAAATCCACTACACCCTCAGCTTCTTCTAACTAAAAGCAGGCAGTAGAATATTAAGGGGTTTGGAGTCTAGAAGGCTCTGACCACTCTGGGGGCATGGGGAGGGCTGTCAGTCTGGAAGGTGTTAAGGGAGGTAGTGCTGGCAGGCTCTGGCTACAGGGAATTAAGAGGGGAAGTTGGGTGCCAATAAGGAAGGACTGTGTCAGTCAGGGGACAGGTTAGATTGTGTGGAGGACTGGGGAACGAGAAGATGAAAAGAGAGGGCAGTAGGGGCAAAAGGAAGGAAGAGATGAAGGAGGGAGGGAGGGAAGGAGAAAGGAAGGGAGAAAAGGGAGGGAGGAAGGGAGGAAGAAAGGAAAGAAGGAGAGAGGGAAGGAGGGAGGAAGAAAGGAAGAAGGGAGGAAGGGAGGAAGAAAGGAAGGAGGGAGGGAGGAAAGATCAACATACCCTTTCATGGTAGGCATCCCTTAGCGTGGAAACAATGCCAGCCCAGCCCTATCGCACTGTGTTTTCTGTCCCCGACATTTCATCCCAGAGGTGTGGATAGAACAGGAGACCTTAGAAGGGAGAGCACAAATTTAAAGGGTAAGGCTCAGCAGAAACAAGTCCTGAGTGAGGCCCTCCTCCACAGAAAGCCCTGTGCTAGGCACAATGTGGGGGGGGGGTGCAGTGGAGATGTAAGATAAATAAGAGATTCAGTCCCAGCTTTCAAGGAAGTCACAGTGTGGTTGGAGGGACAAAGCACGCAGATTATCGGACCATAGACATAGAACTGAGAAGGAATTGCCTCTCTTGTCTTCCGATTCTCTTCGGAGTTTATTTCTCTTCTAAGGGGAGTCCAAAGGACAGGATGGTGCTATGAGGCAGGGGGACACTATAGAGCCCTGGGGAGAAGGAAGGACTCAGCAGATAGGGAGAATTACATATATCAAATTTTATGGGCTCCTTTATGAGCTTTTTTGTATTTTCTGTGGGGGTATCTTAGAGAGAGAGAAGAAAGAGAGAGAGGAGAGATGGGGGAGAGAAAAAGAAAGGGAGAGAAGAGAGAGGGAGGGAAGAGGGGGGAGAGATAAGAAAGAGAAGGGAGAGAGAAAGAGAGAGAGAGACAGGGAGAGACAGAGACAGAGAGACAAAGACAGAGCGAGAGCAAGAGCGAGAGCGAGAGAGAGAGAGAGAGAGAGAGAGAGAGAGAGAGAGAGAGAGAGATATTTATCTATATTTACACCTATATCTATGTAGGTATATATATGTGTATATATAGTTACATTGAGTATCTATGTGGGAGCTGGGGACCTTTTTACCCATCTGTTGGGGTGTGTGTGTGTGTGTGTGTGTGTGTGTGTGTGTGTGTGTATACCATATGAAAGCTATATTCTGAGATTTCCCAGAGGGAACCCTGGGGGGAAGAGCAAAATGTGCCAAAGGGGTATGATTTGGGGAATACACTTGCCCCCCGCCGCAAATGGAACCAACCTGGATGAAAACCACACTTTAGGGCTTCTTTTGCTTCTGTTAAATGCCAATCCTATAAAAGCCATCATGATGGGGCAGAGGACACACACACACACACACACACACACACACACAAAAGAACGATTCTTGCCTGCAAATAGCTTACTTTCTACTGTGGAATACAACATATAAACAGATTAAATAAATTTGAAATAATTAGAGGTAAGAGACAGAACAGTTTCTCAGGCTGTTTAAGCTTACCATGCAATATGGAAACACTGTGAACTAGTGGAAAAAGCCCAGGATCTGAAGTCTGGGGACTTGAGTTCAAATCTCAACCCTACTATTTAATACCTGAGTAACTTTGGAAAAGTCATTTGACCTAATCTGTGATCCTATACCAACAATCATATTCTTCACCCACAGTAACACATAGAAATCTAGTTGGCGCAGTGGATAAAGTGCCAGGCCTGGAGGCAGGAAGACTTCTCTTCATGAATTCAAATCTGGCCTCATACACTTGTTAATTGTGTGACCCTGGGCAAGTCACTTTACCCTGTTTGCCTCAGTTCCTTCATCTGTAAAATGAACTGGAGAATGAAATAGAAAACCTCTCCAGTATCTTTGCCAAGAAAACCACAAATGGGGGTCACGGAGAGTCAGACACAACTGAAAAACAACAGCAAAATCATTCTATGGTGAAAGCCCATTATAAAGCACCTCATTATGTGACAGGTGCAGTTATGCTCAGGGTCAGATTCTTGGGTATAGAGAACCATAGAATGTATCTCTTTGGCTCTGACTCTGAAAGTCAATAATGGGAAGGTTATCCTTCTCCCCGGATCCCGATGCTCATAAAAGCAGATGGAAGTGAGGCATGGAGGCAGAAAAATTGTGGGCATCACCCTGGTTCTGGAGCCAGAGGGCCTGGGAACATGTCCCACATCCAACATGCGCTACCTGAGCAATTTGGGGCAAGTCCTTTTACCTCCCTGGGCTTCAATTTCTTCCTATGTAGAGTGCTGGGGTTGGACCAAAAGTCCTCTGAGGTCCCCCCCGCCCAGATCTGTACAGTCCCGTAGACCTGTGATCCTATGATCAAAGTAATTTCTAGAGCATATGTGTGTGAGACCTTAACTGAAGGAATCAGGAAAGGCTTCATGTAGGAGGTAGCCCCTGAGCAGAGCCTTGAAGGGTGACTACAGCAGTCTTTAAACATCCATAGTTTTAGGTGGTTGGTTTGATTCAGACTCATTATAAACACCCCACACATTTCCATGGCCCTAAGTCCTAACCAATTATCAATCTGTCAACAAGGGTTGGTCTTGGGTAAAATATTTGCAGAGGGTTTTGAAATGTTTGTAGGCTAGTCAGGTAGGAAGGAAGGACTTCTTCCCATGCCCAGAGACCAGATAGGCCTGGCTGGGGTACACAGTAGAGACTTAATAAATGATTGTCGATAGATGGATTGATTGGGGGAAGGTCCCTATGGAGGCTGGGGTACATAGTAGGGACTTAATAAATGCTTGTTGTTGGATGGATTGATTGGGGGAAGGTCCCTATGGGTGCTAAAATCTTTCTCACCACTAACCTTTCACAGAGCCCTAGGAAAGGTAAAGGGAGACCAACAAACAGCATGGCCTTCCTACCCATGGGACAGAAAAATGGCCATAACCACCCAAGCCAGGGCTCCTCTCCATCTTGGCTCCCGTTCACAAGTTCTATTTTTCTTCTGATCCTAAGGAAATCCAGCCACCAGGAAAAGCAGCACCTTAACAAGAATTTACTAAGCTTCTAAAGACTACTGGATCCAAAGACAGAGGAACCACCCCCAAATGCCAGCTCCACTGCTTCCTACCCTCATGACCTTGGCAGCTAGGAGACAAAGGGGATAGAGTCCTGGACTTGGAGACAGGAAGACCTGAGTTCAAATCTGCCCTCAAACATTTACTGAACTGTGTGACTCTGGGCAAGTCACTCTACCTCAATTTTCTTATTTGTAAAATGAGGATAATAACATCTACCTCCCAGGGTTATTATGAGGTTATATATATATATGTCAAGCACTGTGCAAAGTGCTACACAAATGCTGACTAGCAATGGTGCTGCTGCTTAACCTCTCTGAGCCTCATTTATTTAAAAAAAGGGGAGGGGGTTGGAGATGATCTTGAAGACCCCTGCCAGCTCAGTCTTTCCTAATCAGAAAAGAGTAACTGGGTGTGAGCAGGTTTGAGGCCCTCACCTTTCTGGGTAGGGTTGGTACTGATTCTGGAAGGATGTCAAAAGAGGAAGAACATGGGGGAGGGGACCACATTTGTTCATGGAAACAGATAATGAGGGCTCTCTCATTATCCGTCAGGGAGACGGCTTTCATAGCATCTCACAACACATTCTGGGCTCTCCATCAGCTCATAAATCTTCCCTCAACAGGGGCCAATAAATCAGAGGGCTTGCCAAGCCCCCCCTGTTTCTTGGTGCCCCAGGGGGAAGTCCCCCCACTAGCTGTCCCTCCCCACTCTGGAAGAGGCGTGTGTGAAGGAAACCATTGGGACGGGGGGGGGGGAATGTGGGCCCCCCACCCACCAGTGGACTTGGCTAAGGCATGTTAATTACATGGTAGCGTGAGCAGTACCGGCAGCTATGATTTATTGGCCATCGTGACCAGGCATCCGGATGCTTGGGATGAAATCCCACCAGCCTTTGTCCTCACTGGGCACTGCATGGGGGCCAGGGGAGGTGGGACATGAGGAATGGGGAGGGGACCTAAGGACCCACCAAATTCTGAACCCTCAAGCAAGGAGAGGTAACTTACAGGCAGGATAGTCTAAAGCAGGGGTTCTGAACCTTTTTTTAAAAAACATCATAGACCCCTTTGTCAGTCCGGTAAAGCCTATATTGCCTTCCCAGAATAAGAAATAAAATACATAGAATTACAAAGGAAACTAATTATACAGCGTGTCCTAAAAATCTTAGTGCAATTTTAAGCTTAAAGCTGTATTGAAATAAAGATGTAATTTTTTCCCATTCAAATGAACAAATCCCCTGAAAACTTTCTATGGACCTTAGGCTAAGAACCCCTGGTCTAGAGGAAGAGATACAGTATTTCTGTGGCTAGAATCCTCAGTGGTGAGCCAACAGACTTAGGTTGGTTTCTTGGTGACTTAGCTTCTCCTTGGTCTGTTTCTTCATGTGCTAAAGAGTCATGAAAGTTAACGTTCATATGGCGCTTACTATGCGCCAGGCACTCTGCTACATGCTTTACAATTATTATTTCATTTCATCCCCAGGACAGCCCTGGGAGGTAGATGCTATCACTATCTCCATTTTACAGAAGAGGAAACTGAGGCAAACACAGGTTAGGTGACTTGCCCAGGGTCACACAGCTGGTAAATGTCTAAGGCTGGATTTGAATTCAGGCCTTCCTGACTTCAGGAAGTTCTTGGTCCTTTATCCACTGTGCCACCTTGCTGCCTTGAGGCGTGTCAAAAGGGGATGATCCCTTGTTTGAGACAGTGTTATTTTAGGAGCCAATGGGCGGACTAGCCTTCTGTCTCTGGTCTAACCTGGCTCACTACATGCATATCACACTGGACAGAGGATAGAAGGCTGGATGTGGAATCAGGAAGACCTGAGTTCACATCCTGCCTTAGACAGGACCATGGACAGGTCACTTAACTCCTTCAGCATCAATGCCCTCATTTGTAAATAGTGTTAATGAGAGTGCCAACTTGCCAGGGTAGCCATGAGGATCAGATGAGGTTGTGAAGCACGTTGCAAACCAAGTGATTAGTGTGGTGGGGGTCAGAAAGGGAATTTGGCTCCGGAGGAGAGTCCTCTAACTTGGCTGGTTTATGCTAATACAAAGGGTGGGGGAGGCTGGAGAGGTTGAACACCAAATGCAGGGACAGGGATAGGACTCATAAAGACGAGATTTAATTCAGTAAGGTATTAAGCACCTACTATGCCCCAGGCATTAGAGATACAAAGACAGAAAAGGGAACAGCACCTGCCTTCAAAGAGTTTTCATTCTACTGTGGAGACAACATATGTAATCCTAGGCAAGTCATAACCATTCAGCCTCAATTTTGTCATCTGTAAAATGGGAATAATATAGCACCTCTATCTCATCCTGGGATCTCTCAACTAGACAGTAAACTTACCAGGACTAAACTTCCTCAGCGAAGCGAAGCTCCGGTCCCCATCTGTCTGTACTTGGCGTTCGCCATCTTGGATTCGATGAGCCTTTCATGAGCCTGTCTGTCATTTGTCTACTTTCTTTGGATGGATGTCCTATGTGGAGTCTTTAGCTCTCCTAGGCTCCTAAGGAAGAGCCGGCAGCCATGACATCCCCTCCCCACCCTTCATTGGTATGTGGCCTATATTAATGGGTCAGCAACATATCACAGTGACCAACGGGGTGAGAATCACAGAATCTCAGGGCTGTATCTAACCCCACCTGCCTCTCTGGCCTTCCCCATGGCTCTCCTTTGAAATCCCTCCACTGCAGCCATGACTATAGCAGCCATTCAGTCCTTCCCAGCCACCAGCTCTTAACCATGCCCCCTCCACTCTGGCCTTCATTCTTATCTCCACTCCAAAGGAACCTTGGGCTCAACCATCCTGGACAAGGTGAGCTTTCCCCTTGTCTTGCCCAGAACCAACATTTTCTCTTACTTCCTCGTCTCTAGTGCTAAACGGTGCCACCCCGAACCCTTTTCAGCTCCTGTTTATGTATTGTTTTCATCCATTAGAATGGAAGCTTCTTGAGGGCCGGGACCATCTCACTTGTTTATAATTGTATCTTCAATGCTTAGCACAATGCCTGACACATACACAGTAAGCACTTAATAAATGCTTGACCGATCCATCAATCAGTCTATCACCTATCTACCTATTGTCTAACAACAATAATAACAGCTAGCGTTTATATAGCACTTTTAGGTTGGCAAAGCATATTAACTGATTTGATCTATTGACCTACTATCAACCTACCTATCATCTCTCTCTCTCTCTCTCTCTCTCTCTCTCTCTCTCTCTCTCTCTCTCTCTCTCTCTCTCTCTCTCTCCTGTCTTATCTGCCTATCTGCCTATCTATCATCTTGTCTGCCTTCTTTCTTCCTTCCTTCCTCCATTTCCTTCTTTCTTCCTCCCTCCCTTCCTTTTTATTTCTTTCTTTCTTTCTTTCTTTTTCTTTCTTTCTTCCTCCCTCCCTCCCTTCCTTTTTCTTTCTTTCTTTCTTTCTTTCTTTCTTTCTTTCTGGCTTTCTTGGTTTCTTTCTTAATTTCTTTCTTTCTTCCTTCCTTCCTTCCTTCCTTCCTCTCTCTCTCTCTCCCCTTCTTTCTTTCTTTCTACCTTTCTTTATTATAATCTATACATGAAGAGGAAGGAACCCCTCTACAATATTCCTGACAAGATGTCACCGAGCCTCTGCTTGAAGATCTCCAGTGATGGATTGAAGGAGAGGGAGGACCCATGTACCTTAAAGCTGCCCTCCATTTTGGAAACTAATAGTTTAGAAATTTTTTCTCATATCAAGCTTGAATTTGCCTCTGCAGCTCTTGCCTAGACCGAGCAGGACAAGTCCAACCTCTTCCGTATGATAGCTCTTCCAATTATAAGATCATGGCTCTAGGGCTGAAAGGGACCCCAGAGGTCACATAGTAAAACCCTACCATTTTGCAGATAAGGAGACTGAGTCCCAGAGAAATTAAGCTTCTTGGCCAAGGTCACATGATTAGTGAGTATTTCCTGTCCATGTAAAACACTCCTAATTCCTACAATTAATTCATGTAGCCTGTTCACTAGCCCTTTCCCCAACCTGGTCACTATCTTACAGATGTGCCTTAGTATGCTTATGTCTTCCTAAGAGAGATGGGAAGGAGTGTGAAGGCAGGTAATCCTGGATGAGAATGAAGCATGATCAAAGGTGTGGAAATGGGAATGTAAATGTCAAGTCTGGCTGTACTAGAAAGTGTGTCAATAGAAGTTGTGGGTAGAGAGGGCTAAAGAGGTAGTGAGGGGTCAGATTTTGAGAGGCTAAGAATGCCAAGTTTAAGGAGGTCCTGAGGGGTCAGATTGTGAGAGGCCTAGAATGCAGACCAAATTGTCTGGCCTGTAATCAGTAGGCAACAGGGAACCAGTGAAGGTTTTTCAGCAGAGGAATGCCAGGACCAGAATTGTGGTTTAGATGACTAAAGACAGATAAAGCATTTATTAAATGCTTATTATGTGCCAGGGTTCTGCTTTAGGAAGATTAATCTGGTACTAGTAAGCAAAATGATTCGATTAGAGGGTCTAGAAGTGGAGAGATCTATTAGGAGATCAATTACAATTCAGTAGGGAAAGCTACTGTAATTATAATTAGGAGGCCATCGTTAGTCTAGGCAAGATATAATGAAGGTCTGAACTAGGCTAGGGGCAGCAAGAATTGAAAATATGGGAGAGATTGGTGGAGGACTTAGTGATTGATGGAGAAGTGATAGAGAAAGAGAAATCAAGGATTTCTCCAAGATTTCAGAGCAGAGTCTGGGTGGCTGAGAAAATGGCAGTGCCATTAACAGCCAGAGAGATGTCAAGAAAGGGAACCAGTTTTGGCAGAAGGGGAAGAAGGTTAATTCAGATTCAAGTCTGAGATGCTGCCAGACTTCCTAGTGAAGGTAGGGGAAGAGCAGACCATTGGAAATTATAGCTCAGTGCCCAGGAGAAAGGTCAGAGCTGGAGAACTATCCCTTTAGAAGCTTAATCAGAATTGAGAGAGCAGATTAGGTCACTGGAGGAAACATCATAGAAAGGGAAGATAGCCATGGACACTGGGAGTCAGAGTACCTAGATTCATATCCTTCCAGTGCTTACTGTTTCAATGACCTTGGTCAAGTCAAGTGGCCTTCCTGGGCCTCAGGTTCCTTATCTTTAAGATAAGGACTTTAGATAGTCTTTAAGGTACTGCCTGGCTCCATTTCCTTACTTTCCTAATTGGGGAGTGCCTCACCAGGCCCGCTATATCCAGGTGGTCTCCAGTTATGCTTTACTTTTCTCCCAGGCCACATCTTCACAAGCTTCCTCCTTGCTTGTGTGAAAACATACTGAAGAATTCAGTGAAACCTGGGAAGAATCGTCTGAATCGATACAAAAGTGAAATGACCAGAACTAGGAGAACAATTTACACAGTGACCACAATAATATAAAGGAAAAACACATTGATTCAGAACTCTGATGAATTCAGTGATCAGATGTGATTTCAGAAGGCTTGCAAGCCTCATACCTGTCAGTAAAGAAGTCTGGAACAAGGTATATGCTGTCAGACTTGACTGATTTGTTTTGCTTGACTTAAAGTTATGTGTCAAGGAAGAGTTCTATGGGGGGAAAGGGGTGGTGGAAGGAAAGTATTTTTTTAAAGAGCATCAATCAATAAAATATTTTATAAGAGAAAAGTTGAGAGTGATCACTGGTTAGAGTGAGAGAACACATTTTTATTTTATTTTAGATTTTAGTGAATTTTTAACTTTCAAATAAATTGAAATGCCAAGGGTTAGAAAGAAATGGAACTAGTTAACCCCTTCATTAAAACACATCTTCTATGAGATGTTGGTTCTCTCAGTTGTTCTCAGAGCTGTTTCTTCTCAAAAACACAGGATCTTGGATCTCTACAGGTGAGAGGATCTTCTCCCCTGAGGGAAGGGGAAGAGCAGAATCGGAACTTCCGAAGAAGGAAAACAGAAATCTCTGAAAACCAGGGGGCCAGCTTGGCCCCAAGAAACAATAATAGGTACCTTCCCAGTTCTTGCAGGAACCGCCCAGCCCTAAATCACAGGCCTGCCCAGGCCCTCCCTCCCAGCTGCACTTGGAGGTCTATTCATTTGGCACTACCCCCTCCTTTCTTCCTCCAACCCTCCCCCATCCCAAAAGATGCGCTCCTGGGCATGGTGAGATTCCCGCCTAAAAGAAGCAGCTAGTTAGGTAGTAAGGACCAAAGCCCAGAGCCACTGCAGGTGATGATGGTGCGGAAATATTTTCAGAGTTTTCCCCGCCTTTGAAGTCCTGCTCCACATCCTTCTCCCTCCCCGGGGCCCTGGGGCTCTGATTTATTAGGTAGTTCCTACCCAGGAACCCATATTAGCCGCCGCTTCAAAGTGCTGACAAAGGAGAAGGGTAATAGATAAATGGACCCGTGCTAATTGCTGTGATTGATCTGGCAGTATTCTAGATACTCAGATAAGAACGTGGAGATGGGGGAAGAGGATACTGTGCTTCTCTCCAAAAGACAAGCCCTGCCTGGCACCATCTTGGACGTGTGGCCCTGACATTCAAAAGATGGCATTTCAGGCTGCAGAAAAAAAGAGGGCATAGAGTTCTGGCCCTAGGGCATTCTGGGGACCAGGCAGGAGAGAAAAAAAATCCACATTTGCTGGGGCAGGGAAGGAAGGGAGGGTAACTGGAGATACTTTGGTGCAACGAAAGACCAGGCTCTGGAGCCAGAAGACCTGAGTTCAAATCCAATCTCTGATACTTCTTACATACATCACCCTGGGTAACTCTGAGCCCCCAGTCTTTTCATCTGTAAAACACAAGGGTTAGATTATATTATAGCTCTGGAGCTGGAAGGAACCTTGGACAGTATCTAGTCAGTCACCCTCAGTTTGCAAAGGAGAAAAGGGAGGCCCAAGAAGGGATTATTTTTAACCATTTCCTTGAGGTTCCCAACTTGAGAAGTGGAGTGAACACTGGATTAGAAATCAGGAGACTTAAGGTCTGACCCTAGCTCCCTTTATAACTTAATTATGTGGGCCTCATATTTCCCTCTGTAAAATGTCTGGGTTGGATTGCATGTCTAAGTCAGTCAGTAAACAAGCATTTTTAAAAAATTACTTTCAATTAACAAGCATTTATTTTTCCCACTCTTACCTTCCTCACCAATGGAAAAAATCAAATCTTTGTAACAGATATATACATATATACACATACATATACATATATCCATACACACATGCATGCATACATACATACATACATATATGTGTGTATATATATATATATATATATATATATATAGTCAAAAAATTGGCCAGGTCCATAAATGCACCTTTCTTTCAGAAATCAACAAGCATTGACTAAGTCCTGAGTGTGGGACAGATACTGTGCTAATCACTGGGGGTACAAAGAAAAGCACCACCCCTTCTGCTCACTCTCTCACTCTCCAGAAGCTCACATTTTAGTCTAAGGTCCCTCTTAACTTTCATTGAATTGAAGAAACATTTATTAAGGTCATCAAGACACATCATTCTGTAGTAGACATTGAGGGAGATGCAAAATTTAGATAAGACCTCATTCCTTACCTTCAAAGAGCTTAAAGCTGAGTTGAGACCAATTCAGTTAACCATAGCACAAAGTGATATATGATAAATGTATGAGAGATGTGTAAACAAGTGTTATATTAGGCCTGAGGGGGAAAGGTCATAAGTCACTGGAGAGATGAGAGGGAGGGGGCCTCCCTGGAGGAGGGGGACACTTGGGGTGGGTTTTAAAGAGTTGTTTAGGAATTCCATGGGCAGAAGAGAGGTAAGGTGAGAGAAACATTACGGGAAAAGAGAATGGCCTCTGCCACCATCACTCAGCAATCTCAATTCCTTTGAGGTTAACTCTATCTGTCTCTAGAACCTTCCCTAGATCCCAGTGGCTATTATCTACAGGCCCCAAATCATTCGCCCTCCATTCTCCAGGAATTCAATCCTTGGTTCAAAGTTGTCTTCTCCTCCCCAAGCCCTGCCCTCATACCTGGGGACTTCAATATCCGTGGTAATGCTCCTTTGAATCCTCTGGCCTCTCAGTTCACCAACCTCTTCAACTGCCATGACCACCGCCCCACCTGAGGCTGATCATTCCCTGCGTGCCATCGCTCCTCACTCATAACTATTCAGCTTATATTGTCTAGAACTCTGAAATCCCTCCCTTGGACTATAGCTCTTGTTTTCCATCTGCTTTACTCCCACCAAACCTGTTCTTCCTTTTCATCATGGCCCCTACCCCTCCTTGCCTTCCTTTGCCGGTCTGATCCTGTGGTCCAGTGGTTCAACCTTACATTGTCCTCTGCCTAGAATCCACTCTTGCCTCACCCTTTCCAAACACTAACCACAGTTACTCCCACCATTTGCCCCCTCCCCCCTTGTCATGTGCCGTAGAAAGTCATGTAACCATGCTGGTGGGGACAAATGTCATCTGGTCTCATTGAAGCCTTCAGTATTGCAGGATAATCCTATTGCTCTTCCTATATAGACAGACAACTGAGACAGGCAGACAGATATTAGATAGATAGATGCATGGATAGACAGACAGATGTGTGGGTAGACAGAGAAAGAAAGACAGAAAGATAGAAAGAAAGGAAGGAAGAAAGAAAGAAAGAAAGAAAGAAGGAAAGAAAGGAAGAAAGGAAGGAAAGAAAGGAAGAAAAAGAAAGGAAGGAAGAAAGAAAGGAAGAATTTAGTGAGTGCTAACTATGTGTCAGGCGCTGGGTTAAGAACTGGCTATACAAATACAAGCAAGCGAGATAGTTTCTGTCTACAAGATGTTTACCTTCTTTTTTGTGAGAAAAAACCTTTATTGCCTTGTTTGAATGTAGCCCGGTGTGGTTGGTAAACTGGATCTCAAGGTTTGTCTAGTATGGAACCAGAAACAGCTGCCATCCAGATGAGCCAGCTGTCCCAAGATTCCAGATAAGGGCTGACTATACTGTCCTCTTCCCTTTTGTTATGAGCCCAACCACCAAGGCACTGATTCAAGTGCGTGTTAGTATTTTCTCCCCCTTCGTTCTTGGCCCCCCCTCTCTTTTCTGCTTGCAAGCAAACAATAGCTAGCTTTGCCCTCTTGGGAGTTTTGCAATGATACCTGGGACGTGCTTCCGCCATATGTATTCAATGTATTGCTCCCGGTTTGGGAAGATGTTTACCTTCTAAAGAAGACATGAAAGAGAGTAGGATAGGGATGGGGTATGCTGGTGTCAGCATGGTGTAGAGATGGTGAGGAGGTGGAGTCTGTCTCCAGGCAAGATAAGGTGAAAGGTCACCGGGGGAGAGTCTAAGATAACAGTCCATCACACTCCGCCTGGCATTGGAACCAAACTATCTCTTCCCTCCTTGATCCACCTTCCCTACTCACTGCCCTTTCCCTCTCAGCAGAGAATCTCATCATACTCAACTAAGAGTTAAGAGCTCCCTTTTCTCCCCCATCTCCCCCTCAAATCTAATCAACGTAATTCCCCTCTTTGGGCCTCAGTTTCCCTCACATGCAAAACGAAGGGGTGGAAACCGATGGCTGGTAGGCTCCCTTCCAGCTCTGAATCTACGATCTGAGGTCCCTGTGTTCTTTACACCACTTCTCATGTATAAATCACCATTGGAAAAACAGTGCCATCTGCATACCCCAACACGCATCTTTTCCTTGCCTTTTTCCTCACCTGAAATTCTAGTGCTTCTGAGATCCTGTGTTCTGTGGCTCTTGGCAATGCACATCATTGAGAGAAGACAAGCAAGTAGCATTTATTGTAGCATCTTAAGTTCTGCAAAGCATTTTACACACAGTATCTCACTTGGTCACGATTTGATGTCGGTGTTCACAGTAGCAAAACTGTACATGAATGACTTTGCTACTCTCTCTCCATGATACAATGATCCAAGACAATTCTGAAGGGCTTATGATGAGAAATGCTCTCCACCTCCAGAGAAAGAACCAATGGAGTCTGAATGCAGATTGAAGCAGACTTATTTTTCACTTTACTATTCTTGGGATTTTTTTGGAGGGGGCAGAATCTATGTTTTCTTTTGTATCATGGCTGATGTGGAAATATGTCTTGCAGGATGCAAATATATATATATATATATAATCTATATTGAATTGCTTGACTTCTGAGGGAGGGGGGAGGGGAGAGGGAATTTGGAGCTCAAAATCTTAAAAAACAAATGTTAAAATTTTTACCTGTAATTGGAAAAATAAACTAAAATAACTTAAAAAATATATTTGGGTTTAAAAGTAGAACTTTGGACTTCTGGTTAAGATGGCAACGCAAAAGGTGGCAGAGGAGCCTAGGCTCTCCTACAAAACTGCCAGAGAATGTCCAAATATCCAGAAATGACTCTGGAATGACCATGAAGAAGTCTGACAAGGAAGGAGAAGGAAATTCCATCCAGGACAACAGAGGCTGGTGGAGGGTCGAACTAGGGAAGCCAGTGCCAGCTCAGGGGTCACACCAAGTTAACCAGCATAGATTGGAAGCTGGGTGAATGTGATTGTTCAGGTGAGAGGCAATGAAGGCCAGAACTAGGGTGGTGGGCCCAGTGTGAGGGGAGAAAAGGGGAGAGATATGAAGGTCTCCAACCTGTGTCTCCTGAAACTGAATCCAGGGCATCTCTCTGGCCTCTATCGTTTTTGCCTCTGACTATCCATTTGGGAGACTTTGCCTCCACCCCTCCGCCCCACCCCCAAACCTTTTCCTTCAGGTTTTTTTTTTGGTGAGGTAATTGGGGTCACACAACTAGTAAGAGTCAAGTCTTCTTGACTCTAGGGCTGGTGCTCTATCCACTATGCTCCCTAGCTGCCCCCTCCTCCAGTTTTTTTTCTTAATGCATCAGTGGATAGTGGTGGATTTGGGAATCAGAAAGGCCTGGGTTAGAATCCTGACTCGGACACTTCCAAAGTGTTTTCTCATCTGTAAAACAGAAACAGGAATGGCATCTGCCTCATCAGGTCACATCTGTACAGAGAGACAGAGGTTATACAGATGTATTTATATAGAGAGATGTGTGACCTTGTACATATAGAGAGTGTGTGCATATATATGTATATACATATATATGTCTTTTTCTCGATAGAGCTCTCTATATAAACATGAGTCATTATTATTATGTGATGACCACATCAGCCTAGGAACTTTTCACGTCTCAACTTGGACAGAAATTATTTTTTTAAATATTTTAAGGGATTTTGTCTGAAAGGACAAACAGCTGACATTTCAGTAACAGTGAAAATGTGCTTGGCTGAGACCTGGGCTCTTTCCAGGTGGGTATAGTGAAGGCATTTAGCAAACCCGGTCCCTCAACCTCTAATATAGTAGGGGGGGGTGGGCAGCAGGCCTCTGGGGGCACAGGGACAGGAAGGGCTCTGGAAGCTGCATTTTATTTTTTTTTTTGTCACTGTCTGGACTAGTTCCTCCTCCTCTTTCTCCTCTCCCTCCTCCTCCTCTCCTCCTTTTTCTCCTTATCTTCTTTCTCCTCCTCCTTTTCTTCCTCCTTTTTTTCTTCCTCCTCTTCCACATTGCCTCTAGCAAATTCCACCCCTTTGCTTGTGTGGTCAGCCCCAGGAGAGGGGTGGGGAAGGAAGGGGCCTGGGATAGGGTTGCCTCCTTCCCCTTGGGGAGGGGACAAGGTCCTACCCATTTCAGGGAGGTCCGAGGACTGCCCTTAGCTGGCATTCCAGTGGAATAGAAGGGTCCTGGGAGTCAGGAGATCCAGGCCCCAGTCCTGATTCTGCCTTTATCTTGATGTAAGACCTTGGGTTGAATTCTGGCTCTATCTTTTATTAGGTTGTGTGACATTGGAAACATCATCACCCCTCTCTGGGCTTCATTTTCCTCCTGTGCAAAATAAGGAATTAGACTAGATAACCTCTAGGGTCCCTTCCCCCTGTAAACCCCATGATCCTCTAGGACAAGGACTTTTAAAAAAATTTTTATATTTATTTAAATTTTTTTCAGTTCTAATTTCTCCCCCTTCCTCTGGTTCCTGTCCCACCCATTGAGAAGGGAAGCAATACACTCTCTAAACGTGTGAAATGGTACAAGAATTCTTAAAGTGGGGTATACAAACCCCAAAGGAGTCCAAGGAAAGGTTTTAGGAGGACTATAAAATTGTATGGGGTAAAAATTGCATTTTAATTTTCATTAGCTTCGAATTGAAATATAGAATTTCTTTAAATTATTTAAAAACCTGGTTCTGAGAAGGGGTCCATAGGCTCAGACTGCCCAAGAGGGCCGGCCTTTCCACCACAAAGGTTACAAATCTCTGGGCTGGGAGTTCTAGGTGAGAAAAGAGCATCTTTGGTTAGTTTCCAATCCTGGCAGTACTCAGTGCTCACATGGTCTTTCGGCCTCATTCGGAAGCAGGGATACCCCTCGATGTCAATTGCTTATTTAGAACCTGCAATTTCAAGGCATTGAGAAAAATATTAGCAATAACTGACATGTTTATAGTTTACCAAGCAATCTACAGACATTATCTCATCTGACCCTCATGACGATGCTAGGAGGTTAATGACGAGGACCTGGACCTGAATCACACCCTCGAAGATTATTAAACCTGGGTATGACATTGGGCAATCACTTAACCTCTCAGGGCCTCCGTTTGGTCATCTGTAAAATGAAGAGGTTGGACTCAATGGTCTCTGAGACCCTTTCCAGCTTTAGAACTGTGTTCCTATGATCCTCATTTTACCTATGAGAAAATGGAGGATCAGAGGGGAAGTGACCTGTCCAAGGTGTCCGACGGGGGTTTGAACCTTTGTGATAAATACTGCTCTCTTCTAGTAATCCTTTTAGAGGGGCCAATGTTCCTGGGCGTCGGGGTAACAGAAGAAGCTTTTATACCTCAGTATGAATGAACTCATCAGGTCAGCTTTTCTTGGGCAAGAGATTATTAAAAAGAAGGAAAAAGGGAAGATGGGGGACTCAAAAGCTAGCTCAGAACCATGGACTCGTAGAATGTCAGATCACCAAGGATCCATGGACAGCACCTAATCTTGCTGCCTCATGGCCAGCCCTGCCTGATGGAGCTCAGAATCCCTGTACCCTTGCCCAATAGTGCTGGGGGGCCAGTCCTATCTAATAGACATCACATCCTGCAGGATAGAAATCTCCTTTATCTGAAGGATTCCCGGGCCTTGCCATCCACCATGCAGATGCGCCCTCCTGTGTGAGCTCCTTGAGGTCAGGGACTTTCTGTTCATATTCCTAATGCTTGACCCACAATAAGCACTTAATAAATTTTTATTCATTCATCCATTTTATGGAGGAGGAAACAGGCTCAGGGACAAGTGACGTGTTTATTGTCATACATGCAGGAAGAGGGCTGGCCTCAAAGAACTGTGAATGGATATGCCCAATCAAAACCCTTGCCACGAGATCCCAGCTTGTTCTCTCAGAAAAGTTGCTGTGGGTGAGGATTTTTTTGGAGGGGATCAGGTTCCAGCCCTATGTTTTCATTGATACAGGGAACTCCCAATGAGGAAATTCCCTTTATCAATGCAAATTGGCATCTCCTCTGCAACTTACAATGTTAGAGTATTACCTGGGTCACTGAGGAGTTAAGTGGCTGTCCTTCCTGATTCCAAGGCCACCTCTCTTGACCCGGCCAAGATGTTTCCTCTGGGTAGGAATTTCAGATCAGATAGTATAACTAAGCCACCAGCTTAGAAAGATATCACTTATTCTTTCCCAATGAGGGATAATCGAGAATATTCATGTTCCTTTTGTTTGTTGTCCCCATACTTGCCCAATCAGTCATCAGCTAATATCCATACTCTTCCCAAACATACTCCTCCAAAACAGAAAAGACTCCAAACCCCAATACTTCCTCTGTGCCCAGCCTCCATGGTAGGGATACTTCTTTTGAAGCTATCCAGCTTTATTTCACATCTTCTCCTTCTCATTCTTTTATTGCTCTCCTACCTACACACCCGGGGGCCATCTCCAGTCCTCCTGATCTATATCTTGCCACTGGACCCAGATGGCTCCGGAGGAGAAAGTGAGGCTAGTGACTTTGCACAGTCCTCCCTCACTTAAATCCAATACACTTGCATGCCATGGCATGGTCTTCCTGATGTCATGGTTCTCTTTGAGAACAAAGTACAAACAACAACAACCTATAATCCTACCTGGACACAATCCAAATTGGATTGTTTCCTGACTATTTGACTTCCTTCAGATTCATTTCCTATTTGTCCATCTCTGAACATGCAGTTCCCAATACCTTGGAATGCCTCCCTTGTCTCTCCAGATACTTCACCCCCAATCATCTTACATCAGCTGAAATTGTACCCATCCTTCCATATGTAAGGATAGAGACTGGATCTTCGATTTCATAAATAAAACAATGAATGAAAAAGCATTTATTAAGGACTTATTATGTGCACACATTACTATGTGATGGGGATACAAATAGAAAAGCAGGACAATCCCTGACCTCAAGGAGCTTCCATTCCAACTGGAGGAGACAACACCTTTAAGAGGCTCAGCTGAAAGTCATGTGGAAAGGTCCCAGGGTCCTTAGAGTGCATCGGTAAAACAAATGGTCATGTATCTTATTTAAAGTCATCTTCACTAATAAAACCATGCCAGTTTCTGGCACTGAATGATCTGATAGTGGCAATATTTTGGTGATGAGGACTTTATTTTCTGGGTCTTGAGTAGCTGTGGTTGCCAAGGACCTGGGAACTTGAGCACACCCAGAAACAGTCACCAAGTTGTGTCTACACCATGGCTGCTTCCAGGGCTGTGTCTTTGGAAACCAGGTAGAGTTGTCAGTGAGCAATGCTGCTCCTATTCCCAGGTCTCTTGAGTGGCTTCCACTTGTCCTTTGGAGGATCAGAGCTTGGTGGTGGCGATGGCAGGAATGAGTGGACCTTCCTTCACAAGGCTTGTTCCCTTTGGTGATGTCTGTGGGGTAGATTCATCTGTATAGGAAACTCCTGGATGCTGCAGGAGAGGGGCAACTTCCAGCCCTAGTGGTCTGGAGGGACTGAGAAGTTAGGTGGTGTGCCCAGGGCCATGTATGCAGGATGCACCAAAGGGGGCACGAGAACCTAGGTCTTCTTGGCTCCATTGCCAGCTCTCTTCCCACTACACCAGACTGCCTCTGGTAAATACAGTGTTTTAAATTTATTTTATTTCTTTAATTTTAAATTTATGGACTAAAACAAGCATTTCCAGAACATAGTATAATTTTTAAAAAAGATGATTGTGCATGAAATTGCAAATCTATTATGTACAACTTGCTATTCCTTTTAAATATATAGTAAAATTATCACGTAACTACCCCCCGCCCTTTTCTTCCCTCCCACCCCACCCTAGAGATGGCTACCATTAGACACAAATATGTATATTATATATATGTATATATATGTAAAATCATTCTATACATACTTCTATTTATCATTTCTTTCTCTGGATGCAGATAACATCTTCATATGTCTTTTGTAGTTAATTTGGATATTTGTAATAGTCAAATGAACTCAAAGTTGCTTTTAAAATAATATTGCTGTCACTGAATACAACATTGATATTAACTATAAATAAATAATGCAACAATATAGTAATTCATATTTAATTAATATAGTGTTTAAAACCAGACCTGTGATTTCTTTGGTAGGGGGGCTTCCTTTTGGAAAAAACTCTATTGGGGCAGCTAGGTGGCACAGTGAGTAGAGTACCGGCCCTGGAGTCAGGAAGACCTGAGTTCAAATGTGACCTCAGACACATGACACACTAGCTGTGTGACCTTGGGCAAGTCGTTTAACCCCAATTGCTCTGCCTTCCTCCCCTGCCCCCCCCCCCGCAAAAATAGAAAAAAAAACTCTATCAATGCAGAATAGTTTGGGGAGTGACCTAAGGCACAGAGAGACTAAAAGATTCGCTCAGGGTCACATGACAGGATATTTCAGAGGCTGGACTCAGCATTTCCTGACTAAGAGGTGGGCTGTCTATCCAGGCTGCATATATTTCTGTAAAGGAAGAAAGAGAGGAGGAGGGAGAAGCAGGGGGAAAAGGAGAAGGAAAAGGAAGAGGAGGAGGAAGAGAAAGAAAGAAAAGAAGGAAGGAAAAACATATATAATATATGTATGCATAGTTAATGATAATCTCATTTGAGCCTCCTGAGATACACTGTGTCGATATCCTCATTTTCACATTTTTAGAGTTGGGAGAGACCTCAACAATCCATTTAGTCCAACCCAAACCTTCAAAGGCATCCTCACTTTATCATGCCCAACAAATGGTCCTCCATCCTCTGCTTCCTCCATCCTCTGCTTCCAAGGAGGGGGCGCTCTCCCATTTCAAGGCTGTGTATCCCACTTCAGGTTGGCTCTGGATGTCTTTCCTGATCTCAAGCCTAAATTAGCTTCTTTGCAACTTGCTCCTGGTTCTGCCCTCTAGAACCAAACAGAGCAAGTCTGATGTCTCATCCAGATGACAGCCCTTGAGAGCCACAGCATTCCCCTGATTATCCATTTAGGAATCCTGCCCCAAAAAGGAATTGTCATCTAGTCCTACATCCTAAAATGTTAGTCTGGCCTGATTTTTTCTTGCTGAAGCCCTTCTGGCTCTTTGTCATCACTGCTTCCCCTGCTACACCTTTGACAAACATCTCTTTCAATGATCAGTTTTAGAATTCCCCCCAGGAAGTCCCTGAACTCAAATCTGCAGACTATTCTCTTCATTCTTTTGAAAAGTGAGACATTTGCCCTTTTCCAGTCCTGTAGAACCTCTCCACTCCACAATCTTTCGAATATCATTGACAACAACCTACTAATCCTCTTGGCCAGTTCTCTCAAAACCCAAGGGTGTTGTTCACTGGGGTCAGGTGATTTGGATTCATCTACAGCATTTAGGCAGTCTCTCATCTCCTTACATATCTTGGGCATTGACTTTTCTTCATTTTAAATTTAAAACTCTCCATTATCCATCCTTGTTCTGCCATCTGCAGTGCAAAGGTAATTTTTGGTGGCAGAGAAAAGAGAAGCCAAAAAAAAAATCAGCAAATTTACCTTCTTTCTCTTGTCAGTTATCACCATCCCTTTCACTCCAAGCTGCTTGGTCTTTTACCTAATAGAGCCTTTAAAAAAGGATCTCATTTTGGTTATTACAAGTTTTACCCTCAGTTCACTATGAGCTGGGACATTCCTATAACTTTACAGCATCATATGTTCGTATATCCATCCTCTTTTACCTGTCTTTGCTTCCATCTCTCCTACTCGTACCTTTTAAACACCTAAGCTAGTGAGCACAGAGTGCTCGTACAATAGTCTCTTCAGACAAACCCTCTTTTTCTCTTCCTCAGAATTGTTTCACTTTTCATCTTCAGAATGTCATTCATAGCAGAGTCCCATTCCCCCATAGAATTTTATTCTATTTATCCTTCCTCTGAATTCTTTGGAATCTGTTCATATGGTATAGTCAACCTTGGCTTAGCTTTCCTTTCCTTTTCTATCACAAACTCTAGGAGAGAGAAGGAATTCTCCTCCAAAATTCCCATCATTTTCACCCCAGAAACAGATTTCTCTTCTATTAGCAAGAACCATATTCAGAATACAATATCTCCTTGTTGGTTCCTCCACCTTGTGAAGGCTGGAGTTACCATTAAGGCAAGTCGTGAAGTTATTGGGTGCATTGGCTGCTTTGCCTTTGGGAGACAGAGAAATAGGGAGAAAGACAGAGAGAAGAGAGGAGAGGAGAGGAGAGGAGAGAGAGAGAGAGAGAGAGAGAGAGAGAGAGAGAGAGAGAGAGAAATGGGAGAGAGAACTCCAGTAAAACCACATCACTATCGTTCATATGATTTGTTCCCCAAACTTTCCATTTACTTTCTCTTTCTGTGCACGTGTATAGTTTGCTCCAATGACAAACTCAACTCTAATTCTCCCTCCATTGATCTTCACCCAAATGTTCTCCACCATGATTCCTGTCTGTCTCTGTCTCTCTGCCTCTCTCTGTCTCTCTCTCCCAAAAGCAAAGCAGCCAATAACTTCATGACTTTCTTTAAAGGTAACTCCAGCCTTTAGAAGGTTTAGAGAGGAACCAACAGTCCTGTTCTAGGATTTCCTCACATGTGTATACCCTCTTAATATGTAATGTTACCCTAGCCCACAATCTATCCTGTTTCTTTTGAGCAAGGTATACTTAATATGTAATGTTACCCTAGCCCACAATCTATCTTGTTTCTTTTGAGCAAGGTATACTTATTCAGAACCGTACTGAAGTCATGGGCTTCATCCTACTAAGTCTCTATGACACTTATGAAGTAAGATTTGTCTTTGTCTCAGGACTTCTCATTCATCTTCCTTGTTATCTAACTTTGGGTTTTTGTGAATAGACATTTGAGGGAGTGCTTATTCTTTTAGTGAATTTTGTCTCCTGTGAACTCTCTCACCATATCCAATCAGTTGCCGAATCTTATCATCTCTCCACAACATCTTTCAGATACATCACTTTCTTTCTACCCTCACTTTCTTCAAATCTCTCTCCAGGACTATTACAATAGCCTTTTTTGGGTCTCCCTTCCTCAGGTCTCACCCCACTCCAGTCTGTCCTTCATTCAGCTGTCAAAGTAATTTTCCTAAAGCCCAGGTCTGATCATGTCACCTCCCTATAATACTTTTGGGATCAAATACCAACTCCTCGGTATGCTTTTCACCACCTGGTCCCTTCCCATCTTTCTAGTTTTCTTACACATGAACCCCTTCCACACACTTTACTGTGCAGCCATACTGACCTACTCACTGTTCCAAAGGCATAGCCCTTCCTCCCCAAGCACTGGCACAGGCTGACCCCCATGCCTTGGATGCATTCCCTCCTCACCTTTGTTTCTTAGAATCCCTACTTTCCTTCAAGACTCAGGGCCAGCAGCACCTTCTACAGGAAGCCTTTTCTGATCCCTGTCAGCCCTTCCCCATCACAGACTTATTTTGTATCTACTTAATTTTATTTTTAAAATATAAGTGAGAAATACTGTTTGTGTTAAATATCAACATATAGTTTCTATTCTTTCTCTGCCCCACACTAACAAACTCATTTTTTTCTCCCACTCATCTCCCTCCCCTCTTTGAAAAAGGAAAAAAGAAAAATAAAACCCTTCTAACAACTATTCATAGTCAAGCAAAACAAATTTTCCCAATGGCCACATCCATATGTACATCTCATTTCGCATCTTGAGTCCATTGCCTACATATATAATCTATACCTACATATATAAGATGTATATAACCATATACGTACACACGTCTCCTGATAGAAAGTAAACTCTCTGAGGGAGCTGTTTCATGTCTTTGTATCCACGACACTTAATACACATAGTAGACAAGTAATAAATATTGATCGATTGGTTGGTTGGTTTCCTTTTGATTCTTTCCTTCTCCCAGGGAGAGATCCTGAATTCCCAGAATTTAGAGCTGGAGGAGCCCCTAGAGATCATCTCACCAGCCCCTTTGACAGAGGAGGATATTAAGTGGCTGGAGGTGTTGGACATTTGAGCCTATTTTGGAGGAGCAAGGGAAAGATTTCCCCAGTTTTCAGCCTGAAAGAGCCCTAGAAACCACAGAGAGGTGCTAAGTGTGCTCAGGGTGGCAGGAAAGTTTTTCTTGGACTGTGGGAGATCAACCAAGAGGGCTACAGAGACAGAGCCCTGTCTGGTCTGGTCTGTCCATTACAAGTCTCTGCATGTTTCTTCTGGGTTCTTACCTGGGGGCAGGTAATAAAGCCAACCAAGAGGGAGATGGATGGGGAGGCCAGCCACGTGGCGTAATAAAGCCCAACCCAAGAGGAACTGACTAGGAGGGAGGAGTGTCCAGCCTGCCAGAGTCCACAGGAGAGCTTTAATCTCACCCTTCTAGGAGAGCGAGGGAGGAGAACCCAGCCGAACCATGCCCAGGGCGGTGACAGGAATGGGCCACAGGAGCTTGAAGGAATCAGACAGCTCTGAAGAGGAAATGGAAGGTGTTTTCTGGGATGCCAGGGGGGATTTTAGGCAGCTGAAGGACAGCAGGCCCTCCCAACATTCCAGTGACATTGAAGGGCTCAGAGTGAGAAAGACTAGCCGGCCTGTGAGATCAAAGGCCAGGAGGATTGCTGCTAATGTTCGGGAGCGCAAGAGGATCCTAGATTATAACCAAGCTTTCAATGCCCTCCGGCTGGCCCTCAAGCATGACCTCAGCGGCAAGCGGCTGTCCAAGATTGCCACTCTCAGGAGGGCCATCCACCGGATCACCTCCCTGTCCATGTTCCTGCGCTCTGGCTCTGCTGCTCGGTGGCCCTGCAGCCACCAGGAATGTCAGACCCATTATGGCAGAGCCCAGGAGGAGGAAGCTGGCTGGGATGGTCACTCACAGCCCTTCCAGATGCCGATGGACTACAGCTATGGAGAGGCTGCTCTTCCCTTCCAACTGCACCCTCCTTCTCCTCTCTACTTGAAATATTCTGAGACTCAGTTTTCCTCCCATCAGGAAAGTCAGAAGGAGGAGTCCATCCCTCCCAACCCTGTCTACCATTCCAGTGGGAGCTGTCCCCTTGGGGAGCAACCCCCTTGCTATCCAAAGTATGTGGACAACCTCCGAGCTCCCTCTCCCAGAGCAAGTCCCTGGCAGCTTGGGTACCTCCGAGGACCAGGGCCGGGTTGCCAACAGTCTTTGCCCATGCACTGAACTGGACTGCTCACTCTTCCTTGGAACACAAAGGGATGCTTTCTCAGCTGCTCAGATAAGGATAAAACCAACAAGTGCTGGGGGGAAAAATCTATCTGCTCTGGAAACATCCACCAAAGATGTAACAAGATGGCACCGGAAATGAGAGAGAAGCTATAGCCCTGATGAGGGGAGTGAGTCCCTCCTGGGAGGGCGGTGGAGGGGACTGAGGGCAGACATGGTGACTGTGATTGAGACTCAGGGATGGAGCTGGAGGGCCTTTTGTTTGGGGGCTGCTCTCCTAAATCTTCAGGAACTGCTGCATACAACCGTCAGTAAGCAGGGCTGTGTCTTGCATGCTTCTTAGATGTTCAGACTCCTTTAAGCTTTATTGAGAGTCTGGTGTTTTTATTTCTAGGATCTCTGCGTCGGATCCTACTTATTCTCTGGGCTTTCAGGACATGAAGGCTCATTTGGAACAAGTGAGGCATGTTCATGTGTGTGCTTATGGATGTGTGTGGGCAGCTGTGTTATGGGAGTGATTAGCATGATTCTGTCTACTGTGTATGGGGAGGGGGATCTACGGGGGGGGGAGGGGACAGTGCCATTCCCCGGTGCTCCCTTCTACTCACCTTGGGGACAAAGGGCCTGAGCTTTGAAAAAGTTGGAGGCAACAACCGGAGTAGCTAGAGGAAGGCCACTGGTCCTGGGACCTGCAGATCAGAGACCTGAAGCTGGAAGATTTCCCAGAGGTCATCTGGTTCAACACCCTCATGTTACAGATAAGGAAAGTGAGGCACAAATAGCAAGCGACAGTGAGATTTGAACCCTGGTGCACTGCATCTGAATCCAGTATTCATTCCACCAGACCCCATGGCCTCTCCCCATGTCACAGCTTAGCCAGCTCAGAGCTTTTGTCTGCACCCCTGCAGGTAGACACAGAATAGGGGTGGAAAGTGGGTCCTAGGGTGGAAGGAAGGAGGTGAGCTAGCTAGCATAGAGAGATAATAGCATCCTTAAACCAATGAGGACCTTGGAAATCACCTTGTCTAACTCTGGTTTTACAGTTAAGAAAGCAAAAAAAAAAAAACAGAGAAGGAAGGGACTTAGGAACCAGGGTCAAGTTCATAGCTTACCAACTTGACCCTGGTTCCTAAGCAGAGCCAGAACAGCACTGGGACCTAGCTCTCTTAACTTCTATACTCCAGTGACAGCAGAGTGTGATCCTTTGTCTTTTCTGAAATGTCAAGTGGGAAGAGAGCTAAGGACACCTAAAGGCAGGTTGAATGGCAGGAGGGGGGTGGGGAGGGGGGGTCTTCCTTGGCTCCATAAAGTATGTTTAAATCTTAGAATCTTAGATTTAGAAAAAGACTTCCTAGTCTAAGCACCTAATTTTACAGATGGGGAAACTGAGTCCCAGAGAGTAACTTGACCAAGGTCAAATGGTTAGTAAGTGGCAGAGCTGGTGTCTGGACCCAGGTACTTTGACAGCATAACAAGATTGAGAGTTCTGAAGTCCAGGAAAAAAGAAATGAGTATGTGAATAGGGAGTGATTTCAACTCTGGGGTTAGAAGGGACAATATGGAGGAGAGAGAGAGAGAGAGAGAGAGAGAGAGAGAGAGAGAGAGAAGGATTGATTGATGGAAGAGGAGACACAGCAGGTTGAATCAGAGGAGGGGACTTTTGCTCCCTTCAACAGACCTATCAAGATGCTGTGTCGGCTGTTTGATCGATCCAGACATGAAGACTGTCTCAGAAACTGGCCTCTAGGCCTCCCTTGGCATCACAGGGAAGAGGATCGGGGGCTACCTAATGGTTTGGGAGTTTTGAAAAAAGTCAAGTGATGACTGACAATTGTGTGGTCCTGAAGTAAGAGACTAGGAAAGAATATGCCGGGATGCTGGGCACCAAGCAGGGACACTGGCTGGGGAAGAGGAGAACCTTTTACTCTTTGAAGAACAGGGGATGTTCTATCCCCTGTGAATTTTTCTTCTCAGCCCCAGATGGAGAGAGTTCTGGCAAAACTGGAAGGCAGGAAAGGCCAACAGCTTTAATTCACAGGATCAGAGCTAGAAAGGACCTTAGAGGTCATGGAATTAAACCCTCTGAGACAAACAGGTTAAGTGACTTGCCCAGGATCACACAGCTAGTCACTGTTTGAGGTAGAGCTGAGCCCAGGTCTTAACCCCAAGTCTAGTGATCTAGACAACATGCATCTAAAGTGCCGCTCTCCTAACATGCACACCAACAGCCAAGAGCCTTCCTCCTTGGGTCAACCCTCCTCCCTGTGGCTTTGCTGGGGCTTTCTGATTTCACAGTACTCAGAAGGTGAGCCCTAGACACCTCAGTGACTTCCCTTAGTCAGAGATGGTCAGGAGTGCAGTTGGGAACAAAATAAAGGACTCTGATCCCCTAGCATTTTCTCCCACCCTTCTTGCCTGACATGGATGCAGGCCTGTCTCAGCAGGGCTTGTGCATGTCACAGACCAGAACAACCCATGTCACTTTGTCAGCATAAATGTGTGAGGTCCACAGAGGTGAGGTAACTGACCTGTGATCCCAGAGAGAGCACTTGATCTCTACCTCACTGACTCTGAATGAACCACTCCACTCACTAGACTGTACTATTCCCGAAGCATTCTCTCTCCTCTCATCTTCCTGGGGGCACTTTGCCTAGGTCTCTCCTTTCCCCTGTTACTTCTGACCTTGTAAAATCAATCTGTGTACAGGTGAGATTTCTCCCCTCCTCCTCAAAACTGCCTGGCACATAGTAGGAGCTTAATAAATGCTTATTGGAATGAATTGAATGTTTTCCCCAACACCTAGAACATGGCTCTAAACATAGTAGTGTATGTTCTTGAATGAATGAATGAATAAAATTGGTGCACTGTCTGCATGACTGAGGGAAGGCAGTACTCTCATGGAGGCCAGAAGGGGCATTGTCCGATCTGGAGCTCTTCCCCCCTCCATTGGTTCATATTTTTATTCCCAGGATTCTATTAGTCAATAGGTGCTGAATGCAGCCCTGGACCCCAGGGATCACAATGGAGTAGGGAGATGATGACTGTAAAAGGTATCATTTTCAGCTGGTGGGGGTGGGGGTAAGGGTTGGAGTGTGGGGGAGGGGGGAGAGGTAGGTCAGGTTTTCACCCTGTTCCTGAAACAGAAATCAGGAGTTAGAAGCAATCACCATCAGGATCACAGTTATATTTATTTAGTGACTTAAAGTCTACATTAAATCTCTCATTTCATTTTCACAACAAATGTAGGAGGTAAGTGCCATAATTATCCATATTTTACAGATGGGGAAACTGAGGCTGAGAGGTCACACCTAGTAAGTGTCTGAGTTAGGGTTTGAACTCAGGCAGGAGGCTGTTTATTTACTGATTGTGTGTGTGTATTTGTGTGTGTCTGTATATGATTATGCTTGTGCATCTGTGTGTCAGATCAGTGTAAATGTCTTCTCACCTGTGTATTTGTGCATAGACATGTCCTGGTCTATGAACACATGTGTGTTCATATATGCATCAGCTGAATGTGTTTCCCTGGGGGTGGTGAGGATGGGGAAGACCTGAGATTTCATAGGTATTGGGAATTCCCAGTGTAGAAATGACCTCTGGTGGTACCATTCGACAACTCATCTCCAATTTTAGTCTTAAAGTGTTTCCTGGGACGTTGAGAGGTTAAGTGACTTGTTGGTGGTCACAAGCTAATACTGTATGCCTCAGAATCAGGATTCGAACCCAGAATCTCCTTGACTCTGAGGACGGCTTTCTCTCAACTAAGTCACACTGCATTTTGCATGTGTGTGTGTGTGTGTGTGTGTGTGTGTGTGTGTGTGATAATAACAGAAGACACTCATCTAATGCTTTAAAGGTTGTGAAGTCCTTCACACATACAATCATACTTGATCCTCACAAGAGGGAGGGACTATTATTATCCCCATTTAACAAATGAGAAAACTGAGGCTGAGAGGGGACAAGTGGCTTGTCCATGGTCACTTAGCTAATATGTGTCTAGGGCAGAATTTGCACTCAGGTCTTCCTGGCTCCAGTTCAGCACTCTTTCCTCAATTCCATTTGGCTGCTGAGCTTCCAGACACTTTACCATCTATTTTACAGACAGGGAACCATTATTTAAAAACATGAAGAGACTTGTCCAGGGTCACCTGTCATGTGTGAGACTTGAACCCGGATCTTCTTGGCTCTGAATCCAGGGACCTCTCCACTATACCTTGCTGCCTCCTCCTCAGTGTATATCTGTCTAGAAGTCTCTCCCCACCCCCCACTCCCAGCTCATTCCACTACGCCCAGTGCTCATTCTGGGCTCCTGAACTTGACCTGCACCTGCCCCTAGCCAGGTCTTCTGGGACTGGCTGTTTCTACAAATCAATTCTGCTCTGAAAGGACCAAGATTCACCACAGACAGAGGAAATAAAAACACGCCGCTGACTGTGAAGACAATTCCCAAAGAGGATTCCATTGAATCATGGCAGCCTGAGGGGGAGGACAGTGGGGAGAGGAGTGAATCTGTTTGGTCTGGACACCCAGACCAAAGTACAGGATGGTCCCCAGGCTGAGGGACAATTGGGAAGGGAAAATAAACACTCAGCTGGTCCTGGTCCAATTGTGTAAAAACCAGCTACATAGCATTATGAAGGCATCTCCTGCTACACATGTGCAGAGGGTGTATGTGCGTGTATGTGTGTATAAATGTGTATGTATGTATACGTATGTGTGTGTGAGAGCGAGATGGAAACAAAAAGAAAGAGCCAAAGAGACTGATGCACACAGAGAGAGGGACAGAAAGAGAAAGAACAATAAGAGAGAGCAACAGGGGTAGAGTTAGAGATGGAAAGAGCAAAGAAGAGAGACAGAGACAGGGTAGAGATAAAAAGAGAACAATAGACAGAAAGAGGTTGAAAGAGGGAGAGAAAAAGAGAGGGGAGGAGAGAGAGGGAGAGACAGGAAGACACACACAGGAAAAGAGAGAGAGAGAAGAGAGGAGAGAAGGAGAGAGAGGAAGAGGGGGGGGAGGGAGGGAGACAGAGGGAGAGAAGGGAAAAGAGAGAAGGGAGAGGAGGAAAGAGAGAGAAAGAGATAAAGGGAGAGAGAGAAAGGAGAGACGGGAAGAGAGAGACGGAAGAGAGGGGAAGAGACAGAAAGAGAGAGAGAGAGAGAAAGGAGGTGAGGGGGAGAGAGAGAGAGAGAGAGAGAGAGAGAGAGAGAGAGAGAGAGAGAGAGAGAGAGAGAGAGAGTAGAGAGAGAGAGAGAGAGAGAGAGAGAAGGAATTGCGAGACAACAGTGACACACAAGGCTGCTGGAACGACTGTGGTAATTGTTCTCATTAGGAAGAGTCTTGGTAGGATTCGAGGAGGAACCAAGTCTAGGGCAGGACTTTGTTAAAGACCCTTAAACCCGAATCAGGAATAAGCTTTTCAGCGACAGCCAACACTTTCCTTGTTTGCTTCAGGGAGCAATGCCAGACTGTCGGGGCAGCACTTTCCAAACATATCAACGTTTCCCCACACATGGGACATTTCTATTTTTTTTTTCTAAGAGCTTCCTGAGGGGGAAATGGAACCTGTGCCCGCTCTCCCCAGGAGGCAGCAGCCAAGGGCGGATCAGAAGACTCGGGTCCAATCTCAGCTCCGTGACTGCCCGCCTGCCCGCCTGTCTGCCTTTGGCTTCTGCCTCTTTCTGGATGCGCGACCTCAAGGCCCCACTCACTCAGCACCTCTGGGAGTCATTCAGCTCCGCTATAAATGAAGAAGTTGGACGGAATCAGGGGATGCGGGGCGGGGGCGGGGGGGGGGGGTGGGATCCGTGACCAGGTTTCAGGACATCCATGAACTTGGATGGAAAAGCAATGACATCCTTTTTTCACTTACTTCTGATTGAAATCTAGCATTTCCTTTCAAATAGGAATGAAAATTACACAAACAAAACCTTTTCTCTGAGAAGGGGTCCCGGGGCATCATCAGAGTGCCGGAGGGGTATGTGACACTTAAGACTGGAGTAGGAGTCCTGGCCGCTGATTTCGAAGCACCGACCTTAGCGCTCCCAGGGTGCCTGGGAGGATGTGGGGGTGGGGTCTGTGCTGGGGTCAGGCTGAAGCTTTGAAATTTCCCCTGATTGTCCTTTCGTGGGATTCCTACCATTTGGGTTTTCAAAGGCTGGGTTGGGGGAAGAGGAGGATGTGGAGAGGAAATGGATTCTCCCCATCCCGCATCCACTTTGCTGGAGATGGCACAACTGGCTGCTGGCCGGAAAGGCTCAAAGGCTCCTCCGAGTCCTCCCCAGCTCATGTTCTTTTCCGGGCCTGTCCCTCCACTCTGACCTCCTCACCCAATTATTATTTGGCATTTCTGTTTTCCTGTCACTCTTCCCCGCTGTTCTTTGGGCCAGATTTAAACTTCTCCAGCACCTGGCTTCACAACCACATTTCTTAGCTCCCATTCCACTCTATTCAGGGAGTTGCTGGTAATTGTTTAACAACCGGCTCTAGGCAGGGCAGCCTTTTCCCTTTAATCTGCGTCCCTGACATTTTCTCCATCACTTTCTTAAGTCCAGAAATCAACAAAACAATGAATCAAGCTCCGGTGTGTAGTATTTGCTGATGCCTAGCTGTAAATGTTCACGTTGAAAATTCAACAGTTAGCTTGCTAGGAGTTTGACACAGAGTTATCCCCAATTCCTCTCCATTCCATTCTATTAGAATGGCAGTGTGCTGCCATGACAATCAGTCAGGACGCATTTATCAAGCACTTGCTGGGCACTGTGTGCTAGGGATGGAAAGAGAGGCCAATACAAGAACACCGAATTTGGAATCTCAGGACCTGAGTTCAAATGCTGATTTTGTTGTTCACTACCTGTGTGACTGTAGACAAGTCAATTCACCCCAACCTCTCTGGGCCTCAGTTTCCTTATCTATAAAATAAAGCAGACGAACCAGGTGGTCTCTGGTCTCTGAGGTACCCCTAGACCAGGGATTCTTAACCTGCGATTCATGAACTTGCATCCAATTAACATTTTTCTTTGAGGCTTTGGTTGCAAATGTTTTCACATTGTTGCCTTCTGGGTTTGTATCTTGGTCTTCCTTGCCACCATAGTAGCTTTTTATGGTCAACTTCTTTTTTTGTTGCTTGCTCACTTTCTTAGCCTATTTCTTCACTTTGAACTTTATGTTAAAGTTGGGCCAAGCTTCAGGCTTTTTCATGCTGTTTTCAGAATTAGTTCTGGGGGTCTGCAAGTTTTTGGTACCTCCAAGGTGGTGTGATCTGGGAGGGTGGTCACTTCTCTCCTGGTCTGTTCTCTGGTCTTTATCCAGAAAGGGCCCCTACTCCTCTGCAGCCACTAGCACACTCTGCTCTAAAATTGTGATCCAGAACTGCTTATGGACAAAGTTTCCAATTGGTGCCAACTGCACCCAGTGCCAGCAAACTGACTCTTTCTGGCCAGTTGTCTCATTCTCTCCTTGGCTCTGGGCTGAGAACTCCTGAAGCTGCTGCTGGGGCCACTGAGGCCAGAAACCTCTCCTGTCTACCTCCTAAGTTTTCTTAGGCCAGAAAAAATGTCTCACCTGGATCTTTTGTTGGTGTTGACACTCCAAAAAATTTGATTTGAGACATTACTTTAAAATTGTTTGGAGGGGAATGTTGGAAGAGTTCAGTTGGGTGGCTGCCTGTAATCCCTCTGCCCCAGGGACCACTGTTTTTAATATTTGTAACCCTAGGCCTGGCACAGAGAAGGATTTTAATAAGTACTTTTAAAATTGTTTAATTGAACCCAAGTTCTCAGCCAAAAGATTCAGTGCCTTTAATGAGCTCTTGGAAGAATAACTGAAGCTCGTGTACTCTGTGAAACTAGTCCTGAAGTTCTTGAGCACTTTGGCCAGCCTGAGTCCAGCCTTTCAAGTTGGGAACAGGATAGAACAGATGAGACCTTGGGTGTCATCTGGATCAAGCCCTGTCCAGATCCCAGATGCCCTATCTTCAGTCTCACCAACCAAATGGGCTTTCAGCCTCTGCTTTCATACGTCCCATGATAGGAAGCTCACTACTTCACGAGGTGGTTCATTCAACTGGCCAGGAAGTTGCTGCGCAGCTAATTGAATCAACGTTATCTGGGAAATTAAATGTGCCCTTATAAATATGGTGAGGAGTGTCCTGGATGCTAAAGCTACTTCCTTTCTGGAGGGAGGCATTGCTCCCTAGCATCTCTGGCACCAGCCAGCCTCCTTTCTCTATGTTCACAAGGCCACCTTAGTGCTCTGTCCCTTGACCCCAACATAATGATGTCATTTTGTTCTTCTTCAAGCACCCAGAGCAATAACCACCTAATATGGCCAACTCAACGTGCCACACTTCATTGGTGGCCCTGCTTGAGGCTCTTCCCTCACCTCTCGTCCTCTACCTAGCTGCCTAAATTTTCCTAAAGTGGAGCTCTGACCACACCCCTCAAGAACTTTCCACTGCCTCCTATTGCCCCCAGGACAAAATCCAAACTCCTCAGTTTAGCATGCAAAGCTCTTCCCAATTTGTCTCCAGTCTCCCCAACCTCATTTCATATTGCTCTTCCTCATACATTCTCCATTCCAGTCAAACTGGCCCATTTGCTGTTCCTCAGACTTGACACTCCATCTTCTGACCACCTGTCTTTGCAAAGGCTCCTGCCCCCACCCCTGCCCACCCATTTCCTGAAATGCTTTTCCTCATCTCCTCCCCCTAGAATCCCTAGCCTGCTTTAAGGCTCACCTCTGGTGCCACCTCCTACAGGAAGCCTTTCCTGATTCTGCCAGTTGCTGGCACTCTCTAGATTCTCAGATCATCTTGTATTTATCTGTGTCCGTGTTAGAACACCTCCCACATGAGGGCAAGAGATGCTTTTTTGTCTTTGTATCTCCAACATTTATCACAGTACTTTGAACATAGTAGTTACTTTAGCAAATGTCTGTTGAATTGAATTAGAAGTTAGATGGTAATAAGTTCTCTTTTCTTTCCTCTCTCTTTCCTTTTCCTTCCTTTCTTTCTCTCTTTCTCCCTTCTTTCTTCTCTTCTTCCTTCCTTTCTCTCTCTCTCTCCCTTCCCTCCCCTAGCCTCCCCTCCCCTCTCCTTTCCTTTGTTAAACCTGGAAGTTTGGTCGAAGGAAACAACAGAGCTAGGTGATAGAAAAATCCATGTTGTTTATTATTTTCCCTTAAAGCATAGCTAAGCTAGCTTACTTGTACATACAAGGAGTCAGAGCACAAGCTCTGGCTGGCTGAACGAAGGAATGAGAAAACTTATATACGTTATTTTAGCAGACCCAGCAAGCCTGTGTTACCTCACTTTTATGGCCCCCATGTATTTTTAACCATGATACAAGAAGAGGATTTTCCTTAATGGAATAGGTTTGCAAAGACAAGAGTGTTGACAAGGGTCAGTTAAAGTATATGCCCGTAGAATATTAAGTGAGGTAGTCTTCTTAATGGCTAACAGGGGTAAGAATGTCCTTGGTCAGTCTGATCTGGCCTTGTTGAATGAGCAAACTTTAGAGAACAAAGAAGCCCAGGTCCTGGATCTTCTTCCAGTTACTCATTAATTCAGGCTCTGGGTCTGGTTGAAATTAAAAATGATATAAAATGGTATAAAATGTTCCACACCTTTCTCCTCTCCTCTCCTCTCCTCTCCTCTCCTCTCCTCTCCTCTCCTCTCCTCTCCTCTCCTCTCCTCTCCTCTCCTTTCTCCTCTTCTCTCTTTCCTTCCTTCCTCCCTCCTTTCCTCCCTCCCTCCCTCTCCCTTTTCTTCCTTCCTTCCTTCCTTCCTTCCTTCCTTCCTTCCTTCCTTCCTTCCTTCCTTCCTTCCTTCCTTCCTTCCTTCCTTTCTTCCTTCCTTCCTTCCTTTCTTCCTTCCTTCTTATCTCCTGTGCTCAACATATGACCCATTCATTTTCCCACTCCCAGCATAGGTTGCTCTGACACTACTCACAACCGGTGTTTTACAACCTGCTCATGCCCACCTTATATGTTTCCATTACATTTGAGGACTCAGTGATTCTCACCTTCAATTCTACTCACTTTATGGAAATATGGGGCTTTTTCTATCCAGGTTGAACATGGCTGTCTGGGACAGGATTTCTAAACAATAGGAGAGACATCCTTAGGAGAAACAAAGTAAATTTATTTCACAAACCTTGCAAGATTTGGGCACACCTCCATAATAGAGGAGGCGAGGTAAAAGGGAACCTGCCTTAATCTATACTCTTCATGAAAAGATTCCTACCCACCTTTATCCCTTCTCACCATTGGCTGGGAGGTGGGCTTACAGTCTAGGTGCAAAAACTACACAGAGGACCAAGGTTGATCCAGTCCATTCAGGTTTTTCCCTATCAGAACTCAACTGCCAGGGTGGCATCTGAAAGTCTAGGAGAAGAAATGGGATGGGGGGGAGGAGAGACCTTTCTGGAGCAGAGAACAAATAGCTCACAGGAAGTTCATTATCTCCTAACATCTGAGAGAGAGAGGGAAGGGCATGCCCACAGTTCCAGGCCTTGACCTTCCAGAATCACAAGGCCAAATCCCAAAACCTCTCCTACTCCATTAGATATACCCTGTGAAGTCTTCACAATTATCCATCCCATTCATGGCTATTTCCCCTCACAGGAGAGCCAACCTATGAAGAGAGAGACTTCGGAAAGGGCTCATCTCTCCCTCAAGATGCCCAGGAATAGGCAAGAACTGGGTCTTCTGGGAATAGCTCCGGACTGAGGTAGAGCTCTGAGCCTGCTGTCCTAGACCTGCCCCAGGCTAAGACCCCTAATGACTCCAAAAACTGCCAGGCTATAGATTATTTTAGGCCATTTCTTCAAATCTGGTTCTCATGATTTTACAATAAAACTCATTCCCCCAAGTGTCCTTGTTCCTGGAAGTATGGCTGCCACCCAGACCTCATTCTGTTCTGTGGGGAAGCAGAAATCTGGCTTGTACTTCTCCCCTTCCTTTCCTTTTCCCTATCCTCATCTGCCACTTTCTAGTGTAGTCAGGACCTGGAAAAGGACAGAAAATCCACTCCCTTCAGTTTGAGGGTGAGGGCTAGAGGAGAGAGAGTGGGTTCCATGGTTAGGGAAACACGGGAGCTGGTAAGAGCCATGCACAGGATTAAACTATTAGGACGAGTAAGGGAAGAGGAGATTGGTTAGGTTAGTCTAAGATTCTGAGTCCAGCCCAGGATCATAGAGCTAGAGCTAGGTGGAACCTCAGAGACCATCTAGTACAAGTTCCCCATTTTGCAAATAAGGAAACAAATAAGTAACATATATGTACTTAAAAGACTACCCCTTTGAGGCAAGCCACGAAGTCCTGCAAGTAATTCCTATTTTGCAGATCAACTCATTGATAAACAAGGCTTTACTGAGCCCCATGAAGTGGGGATGAAGCCAACCAGGTATCTGGAGAGGCCAGTGACTTGGCCAGGGTCACACAGCTAGGGCATGAATTAGATCACAGGTCATCTGATGCTCCCCAGTCAACGCCTTTTCCCCAACAAGATGCCAGCTCTCAGTGGATGCTTATTAAAGGACTCTTGAATTAAAGGGTATGGCCTATATTTGTCTGTCTCTCTGCATGTGTGTATGGTGGGGGGTAAACACTGACAAGTAAGCCCCTGTTGCAGATAATCTGCCTTGTCCCACTCCTTTTCTCTGTCCAGCCACTCTTACACTTTGTGTTCCCATAAGGTCCACTAGGTGGGGCCCCACACCGCGCTCCCTCCCCACCACTGCCAGAAGGTCAGGAAGAGCCCAGGCTGGTTCTGTTTGTTGGTCTGCCTGAGGGGCCATGAAATTCCCACTTTGCCTTGCAACTTTAATGCCGCGTTCCACCCCAGGATATGGCCCCTGAGTTCTTTATTGTCATTGTTTGAGTTTGTTATTAATAAACCAAAAAGGCTCTTTTATGTAAGCTCTGTGAGTTGTATCCTTCTGTTCTCCTGGACATCCCCTCCTGGGTGCTTTCCTCCCCTGAGAAAGCTTTCCATCCTGACACATCGATTTCTTGATTTCTTTCTGAGCTGCATTACTGACCGCGTAGCTAGCCCCACGTGCCCTGGGGCTCCAGTAAGAGGGTCTCTTAAGGGGTTTACATATTTATAAGCACATTAACATAGCCATGGGAGACTAGAGCTGCAGGTTTGAAAAAAACAAAACAAACTATTTCTTAAGCAGGAAGAAATTGAAAATTGGATGACAGGGTTGGGATGGGGGCGGGGAGACTCTATAGCAGGTAGGGGGCATCATAGATTTAGAACTGGAAAGCAAAGGACCTGAGAAGTCATCTAGTACAAGCCCCTCATTTTACTGATGAGGAACCTGAGGTCCACCATGCTTAAGTGACTTGCCCAAGGTAGAAAATTGCGGAGACCAGACTTGAATCCAAATTCTCTGATGTCAGAGCTGGCGACATTTCCATGTGGGGGACAGCGGCCTTCCAAACTATTCTCCAGATTAGGGAGTGGTTTGGAGGGGCACAGGGCACTCTTGTATTCATCTCTTTTCCCTCTTCCTGTGCTTCTTTTGTTGGGAGTGAGCAAAGGAGAAAAAAGCAAATAGGCTTTGGTGAGGGATTGTTTGGGACTGAATCCATGGCTTCTCAGGCTTCCCAACACTTTGTGGAAAAAAGCCTTGTAGGTTTTCTTTGATTTCTACTGACCATCATTTCCCTTAGATTGTCCAGGCCTTGATCCCGGCTGCCCCCAGCTGTGAGGTTCAGAGGAGCCCACACCACTAGGGCCGGCTCGGACCAGCTTAGGCTATCTGTTTCTAGAATCTGGGTTCCCAGGTATCTTTTGTTCCATTTTAAGAACGGAAAATCTGCCCTCTTCCCACCTGGCAGGTGATCTATTAAAGGCTTCCAGACTGAGCAATAAACAGCCTATTATTTTAGTTCTGGCAGGCAGGGCTTAAGAGCAATACAGTCACATAACCAATAAAGAATGGGTCTGGAGGGGGGGGAATAGAAAACCCTTGGGGTTACAGGTCATAAGCTAGCCAAGGATGTCTTCCAAGGAGGCTAAAAATGCCAAGCTTTAACACGGAGGCAGCTCTGCTGAAGGAATGGGCCACCTGTCTTCCTCTACCTCCAGTCCCAGAATCCCAAATGTTCTAGTTCTCGAAAAAGACGCTAAGTAACCACTAACTAGAGATGAGAATCATCCATCCCTTCTGCCACAGAGAAGACACCTTTGGGTCTGTGCTCCAGGCTTCTCACTGCCTTCCACTACCTCATTATCCCAGCCCAGCTGCTCAGTCACCTCCCTTTGCTCAGAGGCACATTTTTAGATGCAGGTTCATGCTTATTCCAGCACCATTTCCTTCCTCCCTCCCTCCCTCTCTTCCTCTCTACCTTCCTTTCTTTTTCTCTCCTTTTGTTTTCTTCCCTTCTTTTCTTCCTTATTTCTCTTATGTTTCTTTCCTTTTTCCTTCCTTCCCTCCTTTCTTTCCTTTTTTCTTCCTTCTTTCCTTTTTTCTTCCTTCCTTTCTTTTTCTTTCTTCCTTCCTTTCCTTCCTTCTTTCTTTCTTTCCTTCCCTCCCTTCTTTCCCTTCTTCCTCTTTGTTTCAAAAAGGCATGAATATATTTTGTTTTTTGACAAAAGAGTTATTTCCCAACACCCAGACAGACCCTCTTTGTCATTATTATTAATATCTAGCATTTATGGCACATGGTAATGTGCCAGACACCATGCTAAACACTATTACAAATATTATCTCATTTGATCCTTACATTAACCCTTTGAGGTAAGTTTTTATAGTTAAGGAACCTGAAGCAGACAGAGGTTACATGACTCGATCAAGGTCACACACCTAGAAAGTGTTTGAGGCTATATTTGAACTCAAGTCTTCCTGACTCCAGACCCAAGTACTTGATCCCCTTTTCCACTTAGCTTTCCATTTGTACTTTACAACGTACATTCTCCAGAATTGTACCAAGCATCTCTAACATGCATGATATATAGAGAACCAATTTATACCCTTAGAGAGTTGTCTGTGGCAGTAAGAAGATGAGTGGCTTGCCAAGGGTCATGTAGCTAGTTAGAGTCAGAACTTGAACCCAGCTCCTCCTGCCTGAAGATAGCTCCCTCTACACCATGACAAGCTGCCTTTATATTAGTCTCTTTATGTTTCTCTGAATTATTCATATTTATGTTCTTGTAACATTTTCATTCCAGTGAAGGCACTTTCTTTAATACTAGTTCCTGGCACAGACTGGGCACTGATGCCTGATTTTGACATACTTCAAGGTGGATTTTGTGGGTGATGCAGGAATAAGGAGACCCTAGAGTAGCAAACATATTTTGGGGTTTACCGAATTCACCAGCCAGGGAGCCCTCCGTGCAGAAGCAGAGACTCCCCAAAGTGAGTTTACATGGGGCTTATACATGCTTAAACCACCAAGGAGGGGGAAGGCTTCAGGCAAAAGGAGATTAGGAGGGCACATTGCGGGCTGTTAAAATGAGATGCTTTGGCATGAATGACCAAGCTGATTCCTGAAATGAGAGAACCTTTGAAGGCTCCCTGAATAGATGTAATCACATAGAATGTTCCTGTGGAGGGGTTATTGGGGTGGGGAGCATGGCAAGGAGGTCCTTTAAATGCTTAACACAGGCAGCTAGGTGGCGCCATAGTGCACAGAGCCCTGGGCCTGGAGTCAGGAAGGCTCCTCTTCCTAAGTTCAAATCCAGCCTTGGACATTTACTAGCTGTGTGACCCTGGGCAAGTCACTTAATCCTGTTTGCCTCAGTTTTCTCATCTGTAAAAATGAACCGAGAAGGAAATAGAAAACCACTCCAGGATCTCTGCCAAGAAAAGCCCAATTGGAGTCACAAAAGTCATACATGACTGAACAACTGGACAACAGCAATGCTTAACACAAGATGGAAGGAGTTGTGTTCAGTTTGTGATCCACAACTTCCTTTCTGAGCTCAATAAGTGTATAAAGCTCTGTGACTTCCTGAGAAAGTCATTCCCCTTCCGTAGGCCCCTGTGTCCTTATCTATGAAATAAGTTAGATGGGGTTTTCTCTGGGAGCCTTCTAGCTCTTTCAGAAGTCTCTCCTTTTGTTTCTGATTCAACCCCTTCTCCCTTATATCAACAGGACAGGGATGCTGAGCCTGGATAATACAGGGTGACCTCGACACTCAGAGCAATAACTAGGAATCCTTGTATCTGGGACAAATCCATTTGGCAGGTCCAGGATAGGGGAGAGTTGGCTGTACAAGCACTCATGACAGTTCCACCGTGAATATAGCACTAGGAGATGGAGAAGAGTGTCCCCCAGAGTCCCACCCATGCTCCAGTGGGACTTGGGAAGAATGTAGGGAGAAGAGCACCATGGTAATGAAACCCCAGTGATGGAAGCCTTAGACTGATCACCTGACAAAAGTCCTGAGGGCTGCATGTGAGGTGAAAGAAGGAACACTGTCATCACGAGAAGGAAACCTGCCCTAGACCCATGTCAGTACCTTGGATTAAACCCCTGGCTGTCCCTCTCTAATTATAGCTTTTTGGACACTGGCCACCAAAGTGAGCCATAGCCTAAGAGAAGAAGGAGCCCCTCCTAGGATTAGGCTCAATAGACCTTAGAAGCCTCCCTCATTTTTCAGATGGGGAAACTGAGGTGTAGAAAGCATCAGAATGATGATTTGAACTCAGGTCTTGCCACTTCATGTTTGGAACTCTTTCCACTGTACCACAGAGCAGAAAGAGAGAATCTTCTGCTGAGCTTCTCACATCTGCTTCTAGCAGCTCCCAAGATAGATATCCCTTCGCCTTTTGGTTTTCTTATTTCTCACCAAAAGGTTTCTTTTTAAACTCCTTTGAGTCCATGGGATAGGTGCTCCTTAAAGGATGTGCGCCATACACACACACACACACACACACACACACACACACACACACACCCCTGCTGTCCAACAGACAGGATGAATGATGTGTTTGGAAACATTCTTGGTCAGCTCCATGTTTTGTTTAGTCAGTGGATTTCAGACCAACTGCTGTTCGTTTCAATAATCAATAGTACAAGAAATCGCAGGCCAGAGGTACCAGGCCATTTGTTCAGCTCAACCCCAGGAGCAAGGCTGCTCCCCAGAATTCCATGGAAGGAGGGAGGGCCTCTCACTAGGCAGGAGGAAGATGAATGGGCCAGCAGCATGCTTGCCATAGCATTCAAGGATCACTGAGCTAGAAGTCGATGCACATAGCAGAGAAAAGACTCTGGTGCCTTCATTTCTTGCTCTCCTTCCCCCTCACCCCCACCATGGCTCCCACTCACACACACACACACACACAGATGGAGGGGGTGGGGAGGCACCATTGCCCCAGGAATGAAGCAGCAGAGATGGAGAGAAAGACAGAGGGAAGCTGACTCAGGCTCTGGGAGGGTATTTCCCCAGTGAGGCAGAGCTCGAGAGAGCTCTTGCCTGGGGTTGCTTCTTTGGGGAAAGGGGAATTGGAACGAGAAACTAAAACCCTCAGAGGAGTAATGGGTGGGGGGAGTGGAGTGGAGAAGAGGTTGAAGGAGGGAGGACAGGCAGAAGAGGGAAATGCTGGCGTGGCTCTGCTTAGACACAGCCACCCACGCAGCAGCCTCCTTTTGCTTCTTCCTTTCAAAGAGGGAGACACCACCACAGGGACAGCCCATCCCTGCCTGAGCTCCAGACCCTGCCTATGCCTTCGGCGCTAGAACAGAGAAAGCAGCAAAGTTGGCTGCAAACTTGGTTTGCCCTGCCCGGACTGTTCCACTTGGCAGCAGCAGATTTCTGTAGCCTAAGAGGCATTTGCTTTCAGTAAAGAGGACAGGGAGAACGGTGAGCGACGTGGAAACAAAAAGATGGCTTTCTGAACCAGCTGCTTCCCCACCTTCATCCCTACCCACCAGGCAGTGCCCTGGTATCTGGGCTGGGGCGATCTGCTCACCCATCCCCCTAACAATTTCCCCGCTGGTTGACCCAGGCCAGGGATGGCAATTTGACATTCCATCCGGTTCCTCGTTCTCTACTGCCTTGGTGCCATCTGCCTCAGAGTCAGGAGCTGGCCTGTCCAGGGAGCCAGGCAACCATGGAAAACAATACTGAGACCCAGTTCCCAAAGACTTTGGAACCCAGCATTGTCCTGCCCCTGGACTCACAGGAGACAGAGAAACTCCTCACCAAGACCGAGGACAAAGATGACAAGGCTATGAAGGCATCCAAGTCCTTCTCGGGGGCCATGGAAATGGAGCAGAATGGTCACAGTCTGCCATACAAATCAGTGTCTGAGGGGCACCTGGAGGCCACCCCTCGTTCTCCTTCCAGGGTCAGCTCACGGAGGGCATCCTCCATTGCTACCACTTCCAATGCCCAAGACCAGGAGATGCCAAAGGATTACCTCATCTTGGCCATCCTCACTTGTTTTTGCCCCGTATGGCCTCTGAATATAGTGCCACTGATCTTTTCTATCATGGTAAGTGTTAACCTCCCACTTGGAATGTCCTAAACTTGCTCTTTTATAAAACTGCTGCCAATTTTTCTTTGGGAGACTTGCCAAAGATGGATGAAAGACTCGGAGGGAGGGTACCATAGAGGGAGGGGTGCTGAATATGGCAGACCTGAGTTTGAATATTGGCTCTGATGGTTACTGTCTGTGTGGTCCAGGAGTGGAAAAAGCCCAAACTGTAGAGTCAGAGGAGCTGGGCTCAAGCCTCATCTCTGATGCTTATTACTTGAAAAACCTTGGGTCCATTATCTAACTTCCTTGAGTGTCAGATTCCTCAACTATAAAACATGGGGGTTGGACCAGATGGCCAATCAAGTCCCTTCCAGCTTTCTAGAACTATGTGCTTAGCACCACGTCAGGCAAATAGTAGGCACTTAATGAAGGCTGGTTCATTCTCCTCCTATAAGTCACTTAGCCTTCTTGGGCCTCAGTTTCCTAAAAAATGGCAGAGCCTCTGAGGTCCCTTCCAGCCCTAGATCTGTGACCCTCAGCTTCCTTACCTGTAAAATATTTGCATCACTGACCTCATCTGGCTTTAGAAATCTTAACACACCAAGCAGTTTTGGTTTCATGAGTCTGGCTTGATTTTACAACAAGGTACAAGTGGGGTGATGATAATATTTATGGCTACACTTAGGCCAGGCTCCTAAAACCCTGACTCAGGGTTGTACCAAAAAATGGCAAAGGTGCCCTGTCTAGGGTCTACCAGTTGAGTTATGCCCAACACAAGTGTGCTTGGGGAGGCAAAGCCAACTTTTCTTTGCCCATTTGTTTTTGTTATTAATAAATCCTGCCTGGGCTTGCTTACCTTATATGTCCTGTGTGTGTGCAAGGGTGTAGGGAAAGGAGGCGAATAGTAAGAGAAAGTGAGGGAAGCCAGCTTTAAATCACAGCAGGCATGATATCAGAGGTATGGGTGGAGGATGCAGATTGTTTTGAAAAACGTTTTTGCCAAGTAAACTCTAGGCTTGGTCTCCTTGAGGCTACCCATTACAGTGCCCAGGTCTAGGAAACTTGCTCTCCAGATATTTTTGACAGGTTCAGGATTGAGAGCATAGCCCCATTTGCAATTTGGACCTAGGCTAGCAAAATTTGCAGCCCTCACTCAGACTGGGTTCCAACTAGGTACAAAGAAATCTCCCCATAGGTACAATGAGTTACTGGAGCACAGATTCACATAAACAACCCAGGCAGGACAGAGGACTAGAAAATACATACCAGGGAGCAACCAGACCCCAGGGAATGGCATGGGATGACCTAATAGGCCTTCTCCATTTCTGGTTTCCAAGTGCACTCGTGGCAGCTTCCCAGCTAAGGATTGAGTTGCCTTCTGGTGCATTTCTCTCAGAGATCGGCACAAAGAGGTTGGTTTTCATTCCATTTCCCCAGGGAAGGGATTCCCCATAAAAAAGCTAACTTTTGGTCATTGGTGGAATGCTCTGAATGCAACACTTCCTTATGACTCCCTGATCCTAATCCATATGCGCTTGGATGGAAGGAGGACACTAGTGCCATCTGCTAGGGTCACTTGGTGAAGAAATAAACTCATATGTACAGACAAGAGAATGAATGGAGGCTTGAAGAGAATCCCAAATCCCAGTGTTGGAAGGAATCATAAACCTAGAGGTGGAAGGAACCTCAGAAGTCAATTAATCTAACCTTCTCATTTTACAGGTGAGGAAACTGTCCCAAGGAGGTTGAGGTTATGTGACTGACCCAAGATCACAAAAGTAGTAAGCATGAGAGATAGAATATGAACCCATGTAAAATTACTCCAGAGTTACTCTTTCCACTGTCATGAACTATCACCCCCCTCCCAAGTATCCATCCTGGATTGGATAGCACTTGGAGGCTTCGGGTAGAGTGGAGGCACTGACCTTGGAGTCAGGAGATAGCAGTTTTAATCTTGGTTCTGAATAACTAGCTGTGTGACCAGGGGCAAGTCATGTGAGCTCTCTGACCTTCCGTTTCTTCATTTGTAAAATGGGGATAATATTTGGACTTTCTACTTAATAGAGTCATAGCACCACTGATTTAGAGCTAGAAAAGATCTTAGAGGCCATCTAGTCTAATTTCCTCATTGAACATATGAGGTAACTCATGCCCAAGGCATTTAAACACCTTGCATAATAAGACAGTAGTAAGTGCCAGTGGGAGGACTGGAACCAGGTCTACTGACTTCAAGTCCACCATCTTTTCCACCGTATCACGGTTGTTGTAAGAAAAGGGTTTAGCTTTTCATCTGGAGTAAAAAAAAAAACTGGTTCTCAGACTCATCTTCCACTTTCAAGAAGACAATCATTGAATTCAGAATTAGAGTTTCAGACGGGAGGAAAAAACACACAACAAAGCGGGATTTCTTTGGATTGAGTTTCCCCTGAGGAGCTGTCCATGGTGTGAAACTGGAGGATACCTCTGTTGCTTCAAACATGTAAACCTTTGGAGAGGAGAGGGAAAAGAAGGGAGTGGGGAGGCACTTATCAAGGAAAACATATATCAAGCAATGGGCCCATTGGTCAGGCGGGTGTGGGGGATAGAAGATGGGGGGAGGGTTGTCTGTTCTTTCTTCTGGGGTGTGGCAAGCAGCAGAATCTTTTTTTTTCTTTTTTTTTTTTTTTGGAGGGGGAAGGCAGGGCAATTGGGTTTAAGTGACTTGCCCGAGGTCACACAGTTAGTAAGTGTGTCAAGTGTCAGAGGCTGGATTTGAACTCAGGTCCTCTTGACTCCAGGGCTGGTGCTGACAAGCAGCAGAATCGAGCTACTTTAGTTGAAACAAGAGACGCCCTTCTCCTTCAGCTCTTTCCTCTCCCTAACTCTATATCTCAAAACTCCTTTTCATTACCCTCAATTTTCACCTCCTTTGGTCTGCTTTCTAATGAAATGCTGACCTTTCTCCTTAGCCCCTGCCTCTGAGGCAGCTAAATAGTGCAGTGGATAGAGTGCAGAAGTCAGAAAGGCCCGAGTTCAAATCCAGCCTCAGATACCTACTAGCTTTGTGAGCTGAAGCAAGTCACTTAACCTCTCTATGCCTCAGTTTCTTCATCTGTAAAATGGGGATAAGAATAGCAACTACCTCTTAGGACTGTTGTGAAGTCTAATGAGGTAATATTTGTGAGGTGATTTGTAAACCTGGAAGGGCTAGCTATTAGCTCTTACAATTTGGCCTCAACTTCGTCACTCATTTGAAAGTTACCAACAATCTTTTTTCTGTCAAATTCAATGGCTTTTTCTCAGTCCTCATTTTCCTGTAACTCTCTGCAGCATTTGACGGAGCTGACCCCTCTTTCCTCCCTGGGTTTTCACAACACTGCTGTCTTGGTTCTCCTAATTGTCCAGATGTTCTATTTCTTCCAGTATCCCTTGCTGGATCATTGCTTGGGTCTCATTCTTCAAGAATCCAAGGCTCTTACCTGGGCACTCTTCTCTCTCTACACCCCATATCTCAAAGATCTCATCGGTTCCTTTGGGTTCACTGATAATTTCTACTCATATGACTTCTAAATCTACATATTCAGCTTTCATCCCTCCTTGATCTCCAATCTGACACCGACAACTTCCTACTGAACATTTCCAATTGGATGTCCCATAGGTCTGTCAAACTAAACATGTTCAAAACAGAACTCCCTATCTTTCCCCATAAAACCCATTCTTCTTCCTAACATCCCTATTTCTGTGGAGGATACCATCATCCTTCCAGTCCCCCAGGCTCTCAATCTCACTGTCATCCTTAACTCTTCACTCTTCCTCAAAGCCCATATCCACTTAGTAAGCAAATCTTGGTGATTTCATTTATTCTACCACTCTTGCATCTGTCCCCTTCTCTCTGCTCACACCATAAGCACATTAGTTCAAGCCTCTCATCACCTCTCATTTGAACCACTAAAATGATCTTCTAATTGGTCTCCTTGCATCCAATGTCTCTCCTCTCCAATCCATCCTCTCCACATTACAGTGATTGATTCTCCTAATGCACAGGTCTTACCACGTCATGCCCCTGCTTAAGAAGTTCCAGCTGCTTTTCTCCGTTGTCTCTACTATAAAATAGAGACTCCTCTGTTTGCCATTTAAAGTTCTTCCCAATCTGGCTCCAATCTGTCTTTCAAGCTTATTGAACATCATTGCCTTTAATGCACTCTTATGTTCCAGCCAAATCAGCCTTTGTTGTTTCTCATGCGCATTATCTCCCATCTCCATGCTCTTGCCCACTCCATTTCCCCATGCCTAGAAGGCCATCCCTTCTTGCCTCTGCCTATCAGATTTCCTAGTTCTCTCAGCCCAAATGTCACCTCCTATAGGAAGCCTTTCCAGATCTTCCCCTCCCCCAATAGCTGTTAATGCCTTGAATTGCTTTTTGTACATAACGTCCCCCTCCCACTGCCCCAGAATGTAAGGTCCTAGAAGAGAGGGATGATTGTTTCATTCTTGTGTTCATATTCCCAGTACCTGGCTCAGGGCATGGCATGGAGTCCATGCTTAATGAGTGAGGTTAAACTTACTTTATAAGTCTCTCATCCAAGAATCAGCCTAGCTGAGTTGACAAAGGCTCATCACCAGAACCTCCAGGCCACTGCATGATTTTTTTTAAATGTACATCGCTTCTTGTAAAGCCAATCTTCTGAGCCTTGGAGTCCAAAAGATTGGAGTTCAAATCCAACTTCTGATACTTACCTAGCTGAGTGTACACAGGCAAGCCATTTAAACCTCTCTGAATCTCAGTTTTTCATCTGTAAAATGGGATGATAATAGCCTAGTGCACTGAGGGGTTAGGTTACATGAGCAGTCACTCAGCAAGTATGTGTGAGAGGCAAGACTTGAATCCAGTTCTTCCTGGCAAAGGCCAGCTCTCTAGCCACTGCACCATACTGCTTCTCCTAATAACAACAATTGAGTTTAAAGTTTGCAAAGTGATACACACATGATTTCATTTAATCCTCCAAACAATCCTGAGAAACAGGTGTTATTATCATCCCCATTTCACAGATGAGGAAACTGAGGCCCAAAGAGTTTAAGGAACTTGCCAGTAGGCATCTAAAGCAGAATTCAAACCCAAGTCTTCCTACCTCCGAGCCCAGCATTTTATCCAGCATACGTGTTGTCTTTGTATCTCTAGCACCTGGCATAATGTTTGGCACATGGCAAGTGTTTAATAAATGCTCGTTGATTCATTCTTTCTTTTGAGGCTCATTTTCATTACTCCATGACTAATGCAGCCTCCTTGTTCCCTTTCTCCATTAAACCCCAATTCCTCCAGATGGCACCACTGATGCATTTGGATTTTTCTGAATCAGAGGAGTTTTCCCGATATAAGAGATTCAGGGATGGGCAGGGAAAGGTGTCTCCTTTGTGGGCTGAGGAAATCTGTTTATGGCTCCCTTCAGGTCTCTCCACTCTGCACATACACATGGCATTGAACAGTTGCAGTCATATTCCCAATTGTTCTGACCATAAGTACATTAACTGGGGTGGGGGTGGGCGTGGAGGGGCTGGAAGGAGCCCAGGAAAGAGAGAATACCTACAACTCCAGGTGGAAAATGCTTGAACACTCAGATAACTAAATGATCTCATTGGTATGGGTATTTTCATCATTGATATGGATTATGACTCATCCATTGCTAGCAAGCATGATTTGAACCCAGATCTTTTGGATGCCAGTTTTAGCACCGTATCCCTTACAACTAAAGGTAAATACAGTGACGACCAAGACAGCTGGCATGGAAAGGCCAAATGGTAGCGGGCTTGCTCTCATCCCTCCCACTATAAAGAAGACAGATACAGATTCAGGAGACAGAGAAAGGATTTAAACCTAGATCCTCTGACTCCAGATACAGGGCCTTTTCCATTGTGCCCCTACGTAGCAAACGAGACAATATTTATTTCTTTTAAAAAGCACTTAGCATAGCCTCTAGCACATAGTAGGTGCTATATAAATGCTTATTCCCTTCCCTTCCCTATTGCCCTGCCTCTCAAACTTGTCCTCCTGTAATTATCTTGCAGATTACAGTGTAGTAGAAAGAATGACACCAGATTCGGAGCACAGTGCTCGGCACATAGTAGGCATTTAACAAATGCTTATAGATCAATTGTTTGCATTGGAGAACTTGGGTTCAAATCCTGATGCTGAGACTTACTACCTGTAAGGAACATGGGGCAAGTCACTCAAGCTCTCTGGGATCAGTTTCCTCATCTATAAAATACAGCAATTGAAAAAAAAATAATAAAATTAAATTAAATGAGGTGATTGGACTCAGGAGTTGATAAGGCCTCTTTCAGTTCTAAAATAATTCTCCCGTACTATAAAGCCTCCAAAAAGGTGGGTGAGGGTGCAAGGGTTGGGGGAGCACACTTACTGGGTTGACAGACTTCCTCCATATCACTAGAGGCAGAAAATAATTCAAGAAATTTACAACAAAGGATGGCAGGTGGGTAAAAGTCAAGAGGGGTTGACTTTGAGGGAGAGTATCTGGGGAGAGTTTAAGCAAGCTCCATTTACCTCTACAAAAGCCACACATCTGTCAGCCCTTTCAAAGCTGCCTGTTCCCTGGGGACTCCACGATACATGCACATACTCTAAGAGGAGGCTATTTTGGTTGTCAAGAAGGTGAGAGAATTCCTAGATAGGTCATGTGAAGGAGGGAGGAGAGGAGGCTGTAGAATCAGGGAGGAGAGGCCAGAGTTAGTGAGCAAAGTGGTCCTGCCAGCCAACTCTACCTCCCCTCCCACCCCACCCCCTGCTGTAAGTCATAGGATCACTCACTCAACAAGCATCATGTGCCCATCACTGTGCTGGGTGCTGGATATACAATGAAAAAAAGAATTAATTCCTGTCCTCAAGAACTTACATTCCTTGGGAGAGAAGAATCATGGAATGTTATAGGGGAGTAGTCAGGGGGTGCAGTGGACAGAAAGTTAGACTTGGAGTCAAGAAGACCTGAGTTCAAATGTGGATTCAGACACTTAATAGCTGAGTGACCATGGACAGGACCTTTAACTGGCTCCAGCCTCAGTTTACTCATCTGTAAAATGGAGATAAGACCGACACTTACAAAACAAGGTTGTTGTAAGGATCAAATGAGATGATTTTTGAACCTTAATGCTCTTTATAAATGCTAACTACTATTAGGAACACATTATAGCAAAGTCAGAAGGGACCCTAGGAATCTAGTGCCCTCCTCCCATTTTACTGGAAAGGAAGCCAAGGTTCTTCAGAGCAGAAGTCTGTTGGCTTCTCCCCGATAGGACTTGAAATGTTTAGCTGAAGATCTGGTTGCTACTATTGTTGGAGGCTCCAGACCCAGTTTTTGACGGGTGAAGGGCCTCCTGCAGTCTCATTGCATCTTGTGCTCCAGTCCAGATGGTTCCTTGACAACAGGAGAAAGTTGAAAGTACTGCAGAGGTGCAGCCAGGCTGGCCATGCTCCAAGTGGGAATAATCCCAAAACCCAGACCATGTCTTGCTGGCAACACCCCTAGGTGAAAAAGCATTCTTTAACTGCCTGCCTCATGCTCAGCTGGAAGCTCCCTAGTGAGTCTGCACCAAAAAAGGTAAGGGGGCAGGCAGAGGAAGGGAAGCCAAGGAAGAATGGGGAGAACAGGTGTCTGGGTCAACAAGTGGGACCCCAAGTTCTGTTGTGTTCAACACAAGGCAGGAGAGAGAACTAGCCCCCTTCCATCAGAGTGGCCTGGGGAGCTATCTACGGAAAGAGAGCTAGAGGACATCAGCTAGCTGGAAGCAGAGGGTCTGTGTGCCGACCCTAAATCTGCTGCTTACTGTGTGGCATTGGACAAGTCATTAAACTTCCCGGGATGTCCATTTCCTCCTTTGTAAAATGAAAGATTTGGACTCAGTGACTGCTAAGGTCCCTTCCAGCTCCAAATAACCACCACCACAACAATAATAATAACCACTAAATAAAGTGCTTTAAGATTTTAAAACTGCTTTACCTATATTATTCCATTTGATTCTCAAACTCTGATAACTCATATTATCCCCAATTTACAGATGAGTAAATTGAGGCTAAGAAAGGTTAAATGACTTCTGCAGCCTGTAAGTGTTTGAAGCTAATTTGAACTCATGTTATCCTCACCCCAAGTCCAACACACTCACCTCTAGTCTTAGAAGTGAATGGACAACAAGGCATCTGGTGTGGGAAGTCCAAATGCTATGACCCTAGCTTGCATGCCTCCTGCCAAATAAGAGAACAGGTACAGACTCCCAGACCTCTTGGGCTAAAAAAGCCCGACAGATGCTATCGAGACTAGAGAGAATGCTCTCCAGGTAAGATCGTCTCCTATCAAATCAATTGGTCAATAAGCAGTTCTTAAGAACCTATTACTTGCCAGGAGCTCTCCTAGGTGCTAGGGACCCAAAGACAAAGATGAAATAGATCCCTGCCTGTAAGGGGCTTACATTCTATCAGGGAGAGAACATGAATATATAAGGGCACATGCAAAATAAAAACAAGGTGATGGATGGGGGAGACATAGCAGCTGGGGGGATCATCTACAAGGAGACACGAGGGAAGCTGAGGATTCTAAAAGGCAGAGGTGAGGAGGGAGTAATAGTGTGAGCAAAGGAATGGAGTTGAAAATGGAGTCTTGTGTATGAGTAACAGCAAGAAAGACAGTGTAGCCTAGGACTCATGGGTGCTTGCCCTATCATTCTGGAAGGAAAGGCGACTGATTCTAAACCTTCCTCAATGTTTAGTCACTCCTAATCTCTAAAAGGCTTTCCACTGATTTATCTAACTCCCCTAGGGAAGAATGGAAGGTCACCTCTTCCGAATCTATCCCTCAGAGAGGTGTATCATCAGAGAAGGGATGAAGGCTTCTGGGACAGTCTGGGGCTAGTTTTGTGGCCAGATAAGCCTTTACATCAAAATTAAGGGGAAGGAGTGAATCACTTCCATTGTCAGCATTTTCTGTTTATAAAGTAACACTTTATCAATTCTCATTTGCTTCTCGGGAGCAGGGCAGAGATTATAATCAGTCTCACAATAAAAGGACCAAGGATTTAGAGCTGGAAGGTACCTTAGACACTATTCACCATTCACTACTTTATTTTACAGATGAGGAAACTGAGACCAGGGAGGTTGTGACTTATCTAAGTTCACACAGTACATGACAGAGGTGGGCTTTTCCTTCTGCATCACTAATTAATAGACTAGGTCTCATTTCCAATGCTCACTGATTCAGGAATTTGTAAAATGCTTGCTAATGTGCAAAGCACTGGCCAGGACTCAGATACAAAGTTTAGATGAGACAGAACCCTGCTCTTCATAGACATGATGCCTAGAGGTCAGAGGCACTAATGCTGAAAGGCCCTCAAAGCTTGAAGTCAACATACTGAACCCTTGGAGAGAAGTCTGGAAAAGACAGGGCCAGGGTCGCCCACCATGTTCAGGTACTCACCAGGCTTTCCTCTGGATGCCCCAGGCTGTGGAGACTACTACCTTACCTTGGCAGCTTAGTTCATTCTCTCATCTCTCTGGTATCCTTCCACCAGGTCCCTGGTGTCCTTCCACCAGGTCCCTGATAGCCTTCCACCAGGTCCCTGATAGCCTTTCACCAAATGAGTATGAAGAAAGTAGTCTGTTCATCCCCACACCACAGTTTTTGCATTTTAACTAAGACCTGGGTTTGAATACCAGCTCCTGGACCTTCTTTCTCTCTAGATTTCTTTGATGGTTGGGAGTTAGTTAAGGACTTACAAGCACAGGGTAGAGAGAATAAGCCAGAATATGAGGACACTGTTCAGTCCCTTGACTTCCATGATGATGGTAGAAAGTCCCAAGGACACAAAATGTTTTAGACCAAGAAAACTCTCTCTCAGAGTGAGAGAAGGCTGTTCCCTTCCTCTCTCAAACCAGTTGGTCAGTCATCAATCAACAAGCATTTATTAGACACCTATTCTGGGCCAAGGATTGGGGGTACAAAGACATGAAACAATCCCCACCACTGAGGAGCTTATATTCTAGGTGGGATGGGGAGAAGGGAACAAATGTGCACACACTACAGTGGAAGGAGTGTTGAACTTGGAGGCACGGGCCCTCAGTTCAAATCTTGACTCTACTACCTGGGTGATACTGTGCCAGTCCTTGGACTTAACCTCTCTGGGCCTCAGTTTCCTAAATGTAAAATGAATAGGTTGGACTAGATGGCTTTTAAGGTTCCATTCAGCTCTAGATTCAAGCCAGGTAAGATCATCTCCTATCAAATCAATTGGTCAACAAGCAGTTCTTAAGAACCTATTACTTGCCAGGAGCTCTCCTAGGTGCTAGGGACCCAAAGACAAAGATGAAATAGATCCTGCCCTCAAGAAGCTTACATTCTATCAGGGACATAGTGGCTTGAATCCTGGCTCTGACTTTAGCTGTGTGACCTTCCCCAAGTCATTTCCCCTCCTTCTCCCTCAGTTTCCTCATCTGTAAAAGGAGAAGGTTGGGTTAAGTAGACTTGGAAGACCCTTCCAGCTTTAGATCTATGGTGCTGTAAGTAAATACAAGGTACATACACAATAAACACTAGGTAATTTGGGGAGGAAGGAGTTATCATGGGGGAGAGGGGTAGAAGTAATCAGAGAAAGTTCTATGGAGGAGACAGCATTGACAAGGCATTGGGGAGGCAGTGGAAAGACCTCCGGATGTGAAGTCAAAGGTTCAAGTCCCAGCTTAGCCACATACTGTGTGCCCTTGGGCAAATGACAGAACTTCTTTGGGTCTAAGTTTCCTATTGTGTAAAATGAGAGGGTTAGAAGCAACGACACCTAAGGCCCCACCCACCAGGTCCTTTGATCCAGCTGGGAAGTTGAGGAAGGGACATCCTGAAAAGGCGCTGCCTGCCCCAGGACAAAGGACCCTCCCAGGGTCTCAGCACTCCTAATCAGTTTTCTGGTTTGGAGAAAGTGACCTAGAACAGCTAGTGATAATAACTAACATTTAACCACTGCTTACTATGTGCCAGGCACTGTGTTAAGTACTTTACAATTGTTATCTTATTTGATCCTCACAATAACCCTGGGAGGTAGGTGCTGTTATTATCCTCATTTTATACATGTGGAAACTGAGGCAAACAGAGGTTAAGTGGCTTGCCCAGGGTCATACAACTGGCGTCTGAGGCCGGATTTGAACTCAGGTCTTCCTGACTCCAGGCTTAGTACTCATTTCACTGTGCCACCTAGCTGCCACCTAGAGAAAGTTCTGGGGGAAGGGGCTGATACAAATAAGACTGTGTGACTTCTAATGGGCCCAGTCCTCCAGACCATGTAAATTAGAGGCTAGGATGGTGTAAACTGTGCCAGAAAAGTCCTCTGAGGGCTTACACCATGGGCACAGAACTGGGCTTATCCTAGGACAGGAATGGTCAATGGAGAGTCCTCACCCCTTAGTGACTGTGAAGGGGGCATTGTTCAATCCTGTGCTACTAGAACAGGAAAACTTGCCAGAGCTGTAACTAGGACAAGGCAAGTAGAGTCTAGCCCCAGAGTATTGAATTTAAAGAACCATTGATTTCAAGGGTACTCTTTCAGAGCATAGAAACAGCTCAACTCAGCACCCAGTCATCAAGAATATTTAGTTAAAGTCGGAAGTTCTTAAATAATGCTTCCTCACGATCCTCTCCCCACCATCTGCCCCCCAGACTGGCTCCATCCTTCTCCCTTCCCTGGTGGTGGCCTCCCCAGCAGTAGCCTTGTGGTGTCCAAGGGCCTTTGTATCTCTTCCATAGGTTGGTGTTCCCAGGTATGGAGTCCCTCTTTATCCCAACTCAACTGACTTTGTCTTAAAAAGTTGATCTGAGAGCACCATTCATGATGCTTACCTGGCGTACATTTTTGTAATGTTTGTCCTTGGTCCCAGAATTCCTAGAGTGACCTGTGTTGAACTTATATGCCCCAGATTCAATTTGGGAGGGGGGCTGTCTCTTAAATCATAGCACTTTGTTTCATTTTGCTTCCACTAGGACACCTCTTGAAAGCCTTAGGTTAGACATGACCACACATCTAGGTCTTGGCAATTGTCGCTAAAGGATCTTCGGCTCCTATATCTAAGCACTCAAGGTGACAATGCATCTCAGGTATAATCTCCTTACTTCACACCCATGGAAAACTCAGAAGCTCATAAACAATGAAGACAGTCCTCCCCATCTCCAATGAACTCCACTTTCCCCTGAGGGCTCCCATCCCAGTCCACCTTGTGGTTTGAACTCTCTTCTCAAGGAATGTTAACTTGGGTTGGTTGGTAGAGAGTCAGCCCCTAACAGTCTGCTGAGTCCCGCTTTCACTTCTGTGGATGTCTTCACCCTCAAATTGAGGCTGCAGAGAATGGCCCTGTACATGGCCTCCACGTCCTCTCAGAGAGGTTGTTAACAGATATGTCCACATCTTCCTCAGGAAGATAGAAAAGTCCAAACCAAGGCTCACCCCAGCTAAGCTCACCAAGTGATCATCCCAATATTCATCATCTACAGGTCACAGATCTAGAGCTGGAAGGCACCTTAGTCACCATATCATTCAATTCCCTCAGATTCCTCCCCAAGACTAGGTATCTTAATCTCACCCAGGCTGGAAATACAGCAACTACCCATGGGCCCAATCCCATCGCTAATAGGTATGGGAGCTTTGGCCTGCTCTGTTTCCTACCTGTGTCTGCCCTCCCCAGGCAACTTGGTGGCCCCACCCTCCCAACAGCTCACCACATCGACACCATCTTTCATATGGACACCCAATCAACACAGCCACTACAGTTCAAAACATTTGAGCTCAAGAGGTCTGCCAGGTCTTCCTGGCAGCAGGGATTATAGGTGTGTCCCACCAGTTCTGGCGCCAACCCTCTCATTGTACAGATGAGGGAACTGAGACCCAGAGAGGTTAAATAATTTGCTCTTGGTTACACAAGTAGTAACATTCAGTGTTTTTTCAACTGCCACATTGGCTTCATGACTCTGCTAAATAATATGGGTCATTGGCTCATACATTTATTTATTTTTAAAAATTATTATTTTTTATTTTTAGCATTCATTTTATTTTTTCACATTCTAATAGTATTTTATTTTTTCTCAATTACATGTCAAGACAATTTTTAGCATTCATTTTAAACAAGATTTTGAGTAATTTTTCTCCCTTCCTCCCCTCCCCTCTTCCTAAAATGTTAGGCAATTTGATATGTTATAAATATCCTATCATGTATAACATATTTCCATATTAGTCACAGTTGTGAAAGAAGAAACAGATCAAAAGGGGAAAAACCCTAAAAAAGAATAAAGTAAGTGAAAAAAGTATGCTTTGATCTGCATTCAGAGTCCTTTAGTTCTTTATCTGGATGTGGATAGCATTTTCCTTTGTGAGTCCTTTGTATTTGTCTTGGATCATTGTCTTGCTGAGAAGAACTGAGTCATTCATAGTTGCAACACAGTGTTACTAATACTGTGTACATTGTTTTCCTGGTTCTGCTCATTTCACTTTGCATCAGTTCATATAAGTCTTCCCAGGTTTTTCTGAAATCTGCCTGTTCATCATTTCTTATTGCACAATAGTATTCCATTACATTCATATACCACAGCTTGTCCATCCATTCCCCAACTGATGAGCATCCCCTCAGTTTCCAATATTTTGCCACCACGAAAAAGACTGTTATAAATATTTTTGCACATGTAGGTTCTTTTCTCTTTTTATGCTTAGTATTTTTAAAAATTTTTAGTTACAAATTCTCTTCTTCCCTCTAATTCCTCTCCCATCCATTGAGAAAGAAAGCAATATGTTATCAGTTTGTCATGTGAAATCATACAAAATATTTCCATGTTAGATTGTCTCATAAATTTAGGGGTGAAAAGGACTGGAGGGATTATCTAGTCCAAACATTTCATTTCATAGATGAGAAAAATGAGTTGCAAGTACTTAGGTGAATCCTCTAAGGTCACATAGGTAGGAGGTATCAGAGACAGGATTTGAGCCTTGGGACCCAGAGACCTTGTTTCCTCTAAACCTGTAACTGTCCTGTGTCTTTTGGCCAAATTTTTTGAAAGAATGTCAAAGTTACTATGACTGGTCACCAAGTCAGGACCTTACATTTGATAATAGTGATCATATCACTTAAACAAAACCTTGCCAGCTGCAGCTGGGCCAACTCACCAGGGTGAGCTGGAAACGATCCTGTCATCATCCATTTTACTCTGTGTACAGGTGGAGAATGCGGGCATTTACTTCAGTGCCAGCCTAGGTTTCCAAGCCAATAAAGAGACCTCATATGCTCCGGTCCAAACTGTACTGAGCATTAATGGTGGCCATCAAGGGTCCTCCTTCAGCAGAAACCCCATCTCCTGGGATCAGGAGATGTTCCCTCAGCTGACCCAAAAGCTGTGCTCACAACAGATACAAATTGTTGATGACACCTGAGGTCCACACCATGTTACTGTTGAATAAACACTGATTAAGCGCTAACTATTGGGCAGGTAGGTTGCACAGGAGATGGAGTGCCAGGCATAGAGCCAGGAAGACTCATCTTCCTGAGTTCAAATCTGGCTTCAGACACTGACTAGCCATGTGATCCTGGGCAAGTCACTTAACCTTGTCTGCCTTAGTTTCCTCATCTGTAAAAATGAGCTGGAGAAGGAAATGGCAAATCGTTCCAGTATTTTTGAGAAGAAAACCCCAAATGGGTTCATGAAGGGTCAGACACAACTGAAAAATGACTGAACTGACCTGAAGCACTGTGCGCAAGGCATAGTACTCAGACTGGAGAGTTAGACAAAAGATGACAAGGCATGCTAGAGAATATTATGCTAAGAAATATCTGTTATTGTCATGTTTGTGGAGAGCTTTCTTCCAATGTAGGGTCTGCCATTTGCTACCTTGGGCAAATCCCTTCACTTCCCTGGGACTCAGTTTCCTCAGCTGTAAAATGAGAGGCTGAGGTTGGGTGGTCTCAGAGCTCCCCTCCAGCTGCAGCTTGATGAGCCTAGGACCCTGAAACAAATTTCCTCTGATCCTCACTCCCACCTGGCAAGATGGATTCTGTCAATAGAGCGGAAGGAGGATTGGCTCCGGACCTGGGTTGAAATCCCACTTCTGACCCTTCCTGCCTGTGTGTGATGTCTCTGAACCTGAGCTCCTGTCTTCTCCTTTGCAAGAGGAAGGAGTTGGACTAAATCTGACCCGGGGTCTCTTCCAGCTCCAAGAGCCTAAGATTCTTATCTTATGGATGAAATTTTATAGAGGTTCGGGGACTTGTCTGTGGTGTCACCCCCAGAATCCAAAGCCAGGTCTCTCCTACCAACAGGTACGCTGACTCCACCCCTCCCCCACCTGGGACAGCACAGACTCTTTAAGTGACTTCAGGGGACGAAAGGGACCTCAGCATTCCCAGAGATTTGAAAGGGCTCTATTGCAAGGATGGGCAGGTGCTGGCATGGTGGATAGAGCTCTGGGCCTGGAGTCAGGAAGACCTGAGTTTAAAATCTGGCCTCAGATACTTCCTAGCTGAGTGACTCTGGGAAAGTCACTTAATTTCTGTCTGTCTCAGTTTCCCCAACCATAAAATGGGAATAATAACAGCATCCACCTCCCGGAGTTGTCATGCTGATCAAATGAGACAATATTTGTAGGGCATTTATCCCCACGCCTGGCACACAGTGGGTGCTTAATAAGTGCTCGTTTTCTTCCTTCATAGAAGAGATCCCAGAACATTGCTCTTCTTACAAACCTTTCCCTCCATCCTAAGGATCCATAAGATCATGGATCTGGAGCTGGGAGGGGCCTTTGGGATCACTGAGTCCAACCCCCTCATTTTACAAATGAGGAAGTCACGTTTGGGAGATGTAAAATGTTTCATACAAGATCATGCAGGTAGTAAGTGGTTGGATCCTCTCGCTTTACAGAGGCCACATGGAGTACCAGACTCAATCAAGAAAACCTGGGTTCAAACCCAACTGTAGGCATTTGCTAGTTGTGTGATTCTGACTTCTGTGCCTCAGTTTCCTTATTTTAAAATGGGGGGGGGTTAGACTCGGTGGCCTCTGAGGTTCCTCCTAGTTCTCTACGACCCTATGAAAAAAGGCACTTACCCAAAGTCACACATTGTAGCCAAGAGGAAGGGCTAGGAGCTGAAGGAGGGTCCTTGGATCCCAAAGCTCAGCCCTAAGTGATGTCTCCACGTTTTGATGCCATAGCTCTCCTTACTCCAGGAGCATGAGAGAGCAGTACTGGTTAGAGCTAAGGCTGTCTCTGGGGTTGCCCAAGTCATGACTGTCTTGCTTAGCTGATGAACTGTTTTTCTCTGCCTTCCCTGCTTACCAGTCAAGAGGTAGCGTACAGCAGGGAGACCTGGATGGGGCCAGGAGGCTGGGCCGCCTGGCAAGGCTGCTCAGCATCGTCTGCATCGTGCTGGGAATCCTCATCATCGTCATCTATGTGTCTGTCAACTTCACAGGTAAGCCTCCCAAAGGCTGGTGGAAGTCCTCCATCCAGTCTTGCAGACACCTTAGCTCCCAAGAGGAAAGAGGGAGGTGGTTCAGCCTCCACATGCAGACCCCTGACCCTCAGAAGACAGTGGGCAAGCAAGGGTGGGGACCCTGAATGAGCCACACACTCGGGAACTTCCTGCTTCCCTAGGATGCATCTCTAAAATGTTCAGGGTGTTCAAGTAACAGCAGGGTCTTCACCCACTTAACTAGCTAGCTGTGTGACCCCGGGTACATCACTGAGCCTCTCTGATTCCTCATCTGGGGATAAAATGGGGATTATAATAGCACTTACCTCACAGGCAGTGGGAATTAAACAAGATAACATCTTAAAGTGCTTTATCAATGCAATAATAAAGCTAGTGTTCAACTAGATTCGGTGGGCTGGGTTGTTTTTTTCTCTCTCTAAAAAATCAGACCTGTGATTTCATTGGTGTTGGGAACTTCCAATGAAGAGATTTCCACAAATGCGAATAAATGCCTCTTCTGTAATTACTGTCTTAGAGAGCTGTCTGAGGTGCTGAAAGCTTTCAGTGACTTGCCCTGGGTCCCACAGCCAGTATTGATGAGTGAGACTTGAATCCAGGTCAATCAATTAATAAACATTTATTAAGCACCGACTATGTACCAGGCACTGTGCTAAGAGTTGGGGATATGAAAAGAGGCAAAAGAGTGTCCTTGCCCTCTGGGAGCTTACAATGTAGTGGGGGAAGTAACATACAAACATATATGTGTGTATGCATATATATATATATATATATACACATATATAAAATCTCAAGTTACCTGTAGGATAAATACGGGAAAATTAAAAGAGAGAAGGCACTAAAATGATGAGGTTGGGGAAGGTGGAATTTTCATTGGGACTGAAGCCAGCTGTCCATGTCCCTTCCAATGATTCCACCCTCCATCCTTATAACTTTAAACCAAAATATCCCTCCCTGGCCAGCACTTCCTTACACGTGTAGTCTCCTCCTAATTAGGATGTAAGTGTCTTCCACAAAGGCAGGCCATAGCTTCACTTTTGGTATTTGCATCCTTAGAACTTAGTACAGTGCTCAACATGCCACAGGAGTTTAATATGTGCTTTTTAATCCAGTCAGCCAACCAGCCAGCCAGCCATCCACCCAGCCAGCCCTAGCCAGCCAGCCAGCTAGCCATTCATACACACATATACCATGCCAACTTCCAAGGGCCTTTTGCAAATATAGGATTTTGTGTGCTGAGAAGCACTGCTGTACTGTTTGACCTTGCTTAAGTCACTTCCCTTAAGATCCTCAGTTGCCTTATTTGTAAATTGGAGGGGACTGGAGCAGATAGCTTGAGAGGCCCTCCAACTCTAGGGCTCTAAGAAACTGTGGCTTCTAAATTTTCTTCCAGCTCCAAGTAAAATATTTCACTGTTTTGTTTCCTTATCTGTGAAATGGGGATAACGCCTACATTACGTGGTTGTCATGAACATCAAAGAGCAGGTTGAGAACTGGGAAGTTCACTGCACATAAATGTGTCACCTGCAGAGCAGAAGCAATGGAAAGAGAACTGGGTTCGAATTCTACCTTCTGCCACTTACCATCTGTGTGGCAAATCAGTTAACCTTTTTTCTGGGCTTCAGTTTCTTCATCTGTAAGATGGGATGATAACATGTCCCTCCCTCACAGGGCTGTTGTGAAGGCCAAATGAGAAAGCTGTAATACCATCCACCCCCTTTGCAAATTTTAAAGTGATGTGAAAATGTCCGTTGTTAGAATAGCCATGGGGCATGTGCAAGGGGCCATGAATGTAGAGGGGCTGGTAGTGTTTATGAATTCAGGGAGTTGGAACAGTTGCTGTTGAGTAGCTCATTTCCTTCCTGTGGCGCCAGGAGGCACCGACATCAATCTCTTCCTGGCAGGGGAATGGAAGCCCAGAGACTCCAGGGCTCCAAGGGCAGAGCCAAAGGCCCAGCTGGCCTCCTGATGCCTCTAATGCATTCCCTCTCTCCACCCCTACCTCCTTTCTCTGTGCTGCTACTGCATAAATAAGCACTCTCTTGGCCACTGCCCCTTAGGATGGAGGGGAGAGTAATTGTTAATATCCCCATTTCATGGGTGAGACAACTGAGGATGAGGGGACTTGCCCAGAGCCACACTCTTTCCATTAGACTATGGTTATTACTAGACTGGGCATTCCACTGAGCTGACCAACTTCATCTCTGTCAGGGCCTCCAACTCCATCATTCTTCTTTACTTCCTAGAAAGCAGCCACCCTTTCATAAGCCAATGGAAGGATGACTGCCATCAGGTCTGCAACAGGGGTCCTAGAGAAGCAGCTTAATTGGATTGCAGTGGAAAACACTGAATTGGTAGACAGAGAACCTGGGTTCAAATCCTGATTCTATTTACTAGCTATATGAATTTGAGTAATTCAATTTCATTTAGTTCTACAAGCATTTATTAAGATGTTGTGTTGGATACTGGGAAAAAATGAAAGCAAACCCCCGCCCTCCAGGAGTTTACATTCTACTGGGAGATGCCACATGTACTCAGAGAAGAAAATACGAAATGTATACAAAGTCATTGAGAGAGGGAGTGAGTAAGAATAATTGAAGAGAAAAATTCTGCAAGAAATGAGGATGGTGCTTTGAAGGAAGCCAAACAGTATGGTAACCCTAGTGGATAGAGAGCTAGCTAGGCTCTGAAGGCCAGAAGACCCAGGTTCAAATCCCACCACTGACACATATTGGATGTCTGATGCTGGGCAAGTCACTGGATCTCAGTACTCTGGACAGCTCTCCAAGATGATAACTTATAAAGGTTACCATACTGTACTGGCAAAGGGAGTTCCCTCCCCCAGGAGTTCCCTGTACTAATGAAATCCCAAGTACATTTCCTATCACTAGGGATCCTAAGAGGTTGAGGTGAGGAGGGAAAACTTTCCAGACATGGGAGACCTCTTTTGCAAAGGTGTGGAGGTGAGAGGTTGAGTGCTATGTACATGGGGCAGTTAGTAGGCTAGCTTGACTAGAAAGGAGAGTGTATGGAGAGGGAGTGACATGAAATGAAACCAGAAAGGTAGGTGAGAGGGCTTTAAATACCTGGCTGAAGATTCTGTATTTTATTCTAGAGATAAATGGGAGCCACTGAAGAGTTTTGAGGGAGGGTGGGGAAAGACAAGTGCCATTTTTAGGAATATCACTTAGGCAGCTCTAACAGAGGATGGATTTACAGACCGCCCTCTCTGGGCTTCTGTAAAATGATGGTTGAGATGCTCTCTGAGGTCTTTTCCAATTTTAGATCCTATAATACTACAGGCCCAAGCATCCAAATGGAAAACAAGGTCTGGATTCTTATCCCAGCACACCTCTCCTTGAAGCCTGCTTACCTTGTGGGTTTGTTACTTTCATGAAATCTTAAATAAACAAATTGGAAGCATAAATGAGACACTTATCTCCCCCATGACACAAATCTCTCTCTGGTAGTAAGCTGAGTGTGTAGGGAGACACATTCATTAGCCCCAGTCACTGGGGGACCAGTTAGTGCAAGCTGTCCAAAAGATAAACAATTGCACGTGGCTGAGTGTCTTATCTCACCATCCACAGAAGGCATAGTTATTGAAATCTTAGCTCGCATTCTGATCTGGCTTGATAAAATGCTTTCCTCTAAACAGTCCTGTACAGTAGGCAGTGGAATATATTATTCTTGCTTTATAGATAAAGAAAATTAGGATCAGTAAAGTCCACAGAGCTCAGGATTTAGAGACTCCTGAGATACTTTAGTCCAACTCTCTCCTTTTCTTTTTTGTTTTAAAGCTGGTTTTTATTTTATTTTTTGATGTTTGGTGCTTCCATCCCCCCAGCAAGCCATTCTTTATAACAAATACTTTAAAAGAGGGCAAGAAAAGCAGTTTAGAAAAACCAATCAACACAGAAACTGAGGGTGATAGTCTATGGGTCATTCCTCATCCCTGGTCTCTTACCTCTATGAACAAGGGAGGGAGGTACATTTTCTCAGCTCTTCTTCAGGGCCAACCTTGGTCATTATAATTAGGTTGCATTCAGTTTCTTTTCTTTTCTTCCAAACCTCTCATTTTATAGAGGAGGCCCAGAGAGTCATACAGTCCTCTCTCTTGCTATTGATGGCCTCAGTCAACAAACAATACGATACAACAAAAACAACTCAAAAGATCCAAGGGTTTAAAATGGGAGGGGAACTTAGGGGACATCTGGTCTAATATTCCCATCTTATAGCTGTAAAAGTGAGGTCCAGAGAAGTCAACTTGCTCCCCTTTCTTGAGTTCAGCTCCTCAATACTTCTCTTTCTCTCTTACAGTCTGGAAGGATTAGCCCGAGAATTTCTGGAAAGATGCAGGCACTGTGTAGGTGCCACCTTGTCTGGACTCCCCAGTAAACCGAGTGCTTCTGGCCACTCATCTTCTGCACCATCCGTCCTGGGGAGGGCATGCAGTTATTCCCCAAGTCCTCGAGTGGTGATTCGACACCCCCTAAACTTCTCACTCAAGCATGGACTGATGAAAGGGCTTGGATTTCAAGGAGAAACGACAACAGTTTGCAATAGTTATTTCAGCCTGGACCCACTGGGAAAGGACAAGGAGCCAAAAAGGGGGGAGGGAGGAAATTTATTCTCAAAACTGAAAAAAGCTAGATATCTCATGGAAATTTCTGGACTTTTCTTTTGCTCAAATCACAGGGTTTTTGTTTGCCTTTTGATCAGCCAATAATATAACTCAACCAACAAGCTGAAACTGCCAGACAGAGAAGGAATATGCTTCCAAAATCAGGAAGGTCAGAGAAATGAAGGCTCTTCTGAATGTGGACACAGACCTGAATTTGGACATCAGAAGAAGAGGAGGCAAGGAGAGGGACTTTTGTTTTTTGTATTTTTGATGAAAAAAAAAAAGACCATTTGCATGCATTATTCCACCACTTCCCCACCCCCCACTGCCCATTCATTCCTCTGAACTCAGCACCACGGAGCTCAGAGACAGCTGGCAAAGATGGGGCTGACATAGAGCAGATTCCCAGGGCAGCCAGAAAATCCTTTGCAGCCGATTTGGGCCATGGGGGAAACTTTCACATGAGACTAATGCCAATTCTCCATCCCCAAAGCCAAGGGTGCTGTGTGAAGGATCTAACATTAGAGAACAAAGTAGCCTTGAAATTCACTTCCAGGCACCATTTGGTTTGGAAAACATTCCATTTTAAATGCACTTGAAGCCAATTTAAGCTTGAGAAGGGGGGCTGTGATCAGTGACCCAAAGAATCTGTGAGGGCCTCATCCATCTATCCCAGTACCTCCCCACTCCCCCTATATTTCCTGGATAAGCACCAACTGATTCCTGGTAGCCCAGGAAACTATCTCCTCCCCATCTCCAAACCAAAGGAGAATGGTAGGGAAATGAGGGATGCCATGTTTCTTTTTAGGTCTGTTGCTGGATTTCCTTTATGCTTACCCTAATTTCTTCTCAGCACTGGGCATGTACTCATCAATTAATCAGCATTTATTAAACACCTTCTGAGTGCCAGGAACTATTCTAAGTGTTGGGAATACAAAGACCAAAAGGAAATATTTCCTGCCCTCAAGGAGCTTATATTCCATTGAAAAGAGACAACGTATAGACGTGTAAATAAATACAAAATCCAGGGACAGGGAAATGAACTGGGCCTGTAATTTCATTTGGTGTAGAAAGCTCCTGGTGAGGAATTCCCACTACCAATGTAGGTTGACATTAAGAGCAAATAATTGTGGGAAAAATTTGCTTTCTTCATGTTCGTGGGTTACTCTTTCACATGACCCATTTCTCTCTGTTGTCTTTTTGTCTGAGTCTCGGTCAATCTCCCTGGCTCCTGTGGGGCAGCTATTTGTAATTAGTAAGAGAAAGAAGGTCCCTATCACCTTAGATAGAGTTGAGAAATCTCAACTGTGTGAACTCTTTTGTATAAAACAAGGTATGGTGAGACTGGATCACCATTTTCAAGGGCTCTTAACAAAGGAAATGCTAATCAGTGAATTCTTCATGTCCAGGGAAGTCTGAGTAAGCAGGTTTGGGCTTACACCAGCCCAAAAGCAGAAAACATGGTGTTTTCACAGATTGTGGAATATGCTAGAGTGGGCCATGACTGGTGGATCTCCAAGACCGTTAATACCAATATTAGTGGGCATTCCCAGGAAAGAGAGAAGTCAGTTAGCAATCTCTCCCACCAAAATCAGTACACATGCCTTTCCCTTTCCATACTCTATTGACCATAAACTTCTAGAAGACCTAGAGTGAGCCATCAAGAGGACAGTCCTTAAATTCCTACTTCTAGGGCTATTTGCATTCTGTGAATGGAAGGAAGGGAAGACTTTGTCTCCAGTTGAAGGAATCTCAAGCATGTAGAAGCAGGTGGGAGCCCAGGGGAAGGGGTCTGAAATCCTTCTAGTAGGCTTACTCTGCCCAGATGTGAGACCCGTCTCAAATGTGACTGGTGCTAACAAAGATGTTGACTTTATGGGGTAAATGAAGTCCATCCTTTCTTCTGGATTCCAGTTTCAGGTAAGCCAGGGTCATCTGTATAACTGGCCCTTGAGGCAGCTCCTTCTTCTGGTCTGTCCAGACCTCTCTTGGGCATTAAACCAAAGCTGAGAATTGAAGGAGTTCTCTACCACAGAAGTGAGGGGGAGGCTGTAGCCCTGGAGGTAGGGAAAGAATCGAGGAGCAGATTGAATTTGATGGAAAGGAAATAGCAGCTCGGATCTTGGAGGACAAAGAGAGCTTCTTAGGAGGAAGCAGTGTGGGGCAATGGAAAGCACATAAGATTTGGAGCCAGAAGCCCTGGGGTCAGACACTTACCACCCACTGTGGGACCCTGGGCAAATTCCTCCCCTCTCTGAGCCTACGGAGATTGGACTAAATGACATCTGAACCTATGGTCCTATAACCAAATGACCTGTCAGGTTCCTTCCAACCTTAAATCCTATGATTGTTTAGGATAAGTCTAATATTTTTTAAGATCAACGAGTTCAGGGGAAGAGCCCCCAAAAGACCAAATGGGGTTTTTTTGTTTAAAAAAAAGAGTCTTTGAACAACATGAATCCAGTATCATATTTTATGAGCTAGAAGGGGCTTTAGGAGTCCTGTGGTCCAACCCCTGCCTCTGGGCAGGATGGTAGCTAAGCCTTGTGGGGAGGATGACTAGAAAATGCAAGAAATGAATGTTTCTGTCTTTAAAGGTTTCTGGCATCTTCAATTCACCTGGGAGAATATGGAAAGTAATTCCTACGCAAGTACCTGCCCATCTGTCTACACATCTACACACCTATACACACACACACACACACACACACACACACACACACACATCCAGGACAGCCAATGATTTAAGCCCAAGAGAAGTCAAGCTTCTGATGGGAGGCAATGGAAAGTGAAACCCAAGGGAAGAAGGAAGCAGACATCCTAGGCTCTTGGCTGGAGAGCTGAAAGGAACCTCAGGATTGGTCTAGTCCAAAGCCCTCATCTCTAAGATGAGGGTCACACAGGTAGTGACATGTCAGAGGCAGATTTACCCTCAGCTCCTCTGCTTTAGAGCCAAGACTGTTTCCTCGGTGTTAGGACACAATGATCCAAGTAACCTCCAGGCAGGAAGGGCTTCTTCTTCCCAGAGCCCCAGGTTGGACTCAGGTTATGATTCTCCTGGCAAGAGTGTGCCTGGTGAAACCACCTCTGATTGATCCAAAGCTGCCCCAGACCTCTCTGGTAAGGGCCTTTGCATAGAGAAATGGGTCCCTTCAGAGAATTGCTCTGGGGGCTGGGGTGAGCATCACTCTGTCCTCGGAGCTTGATGAACACTCAAGTCTCCTTCATTCAGAATTGGCATTGATCATCTTGGCAAACCAATGGCTTGACTGCAGTGCCGAAGATGAATCCCTATGATTTCTCCGTGGAGTGGGGGCTGGGGGTGGGAGTACACTGGGCTCTTCTTCTCCATCTCTTCTCCCACTGATCCATGCACACAGGACAGTTAGCATGTCGATCTCAGGGGCACTTTCTCTGCTGAAGGACTGTCCCGAGCCCCTGTGGCTCTCCTTGTCAAATAGCCCAAACTGCATGAACAACTCAGGGATGTCAGCTTGCGGCTTCTGGCCAACCTCTTCCCACTCCCCACCTCCATCTTCACCCACCATTCTTTTCCAGTGGGATGAAACAATGTAGAATGTGTAATGTCCCTTTGGTTTTGTTGCTTGGCATGGAAAAATAAAATTAAACATGCATGGTCATCTCTGAATCTGTCTGGTCTGTACAGAGAAACACCAAATAAGAGAAGCAATCCTGTAAGAAGAAGGCAGTATGGGAGCCCTTTGATGTGCCATCAGGAGCAGGGTTCAGGCTAGGCGAAGGAGGGAGAGAGGCTCTTTTGGCAAAAGACCTAGGTTCAGATGTTGCCTCTGACACTTTACCACTGCAAACCTGGGCAAGTCTCTGAACCTCTCTGGGCCTCAGTTTTCTCACCTGTCAAAAGAGGGAATTGGGCTGGATGACCTTTAAGATGTCTTCTAGCTTCAGATCTATGCTCCTTTGATCATTCCTAGCTGCATGACCTTGGATAAGTACCTGAACCTCTGTGGGCCTCAGCTTCCTCGTCTATAAAATGAGGAAATTGGACAACATGTAACAGGAGCAACTTTCAAAGACTTACAATCTTTGATCAACATTATAACCCACTACGATTTCAGAGGACCTGTGATGAGGCATGCTCCAGACAGATCAAGATGCAGAATGAGACAGACACTGTTGGGCACGGCCAGGGTGGGAATTTGTTTCCTTGACAATGTATCTATCAAAAGGGTCTTGTTTTTCTTCTTTTTTAACAGTGGTGGAGGAGAGATGAGAGGGAGAGAAAAGAAATGTTTGTAAACATTTCCTTTTAAAGGAAACATTTCCTTTTAAATTTAAATGAAGGGGTCAGACTAGATGGCTTCTATGGTTCTCCCCAGCTTTATATCTATAATCCTCAGTCACTTAACTTTCTGGTCCTTAGTTTCCTCATCTTTAAAATGGGGGTAATGATACTTGTCTGCCTTATGGGGTTGCTGTAAGGAAAGTTCTAGATAAATACCAGCTATGGTGTATTTAATAATAAAAGTCACAGAACTTTCATGTCCCAGGCAGTGCACTTGGAGACAGCTCCATATACCAGTAAAATAAAAATAACTGTTGGGGGCGGCGGTTTTGGAATCAGGAAGACTTGGGTTCAAGTTCTCCCTCCGACCCACTCTGGCTATGTGTGACCCTGGGTGAGTAATTTAATCTTTCAGTGCCCCAGGCAGCTCTCTAAGACTATAAATGGCAGAGCAGGTGTTGATCTGCCATGGTAGAGGGCGTTTCCACACTGGGAGGTTCCTATACTGATGAAATGATTGGCTGGGAGCAGTCACACACACCCAAAGAACCCTGCAAACAAGGAACTTCATTTCCAGTCTCCCAAATGGAGAGGGTTTGCAGCTTTTGGAGCAAACCAGAAGGGCTGTCTAAGCCTCCTCCCGCTGTGAACATGTCCTAAATCTTGTGGACATGGGACATTTTAGCACATCAGGGCCTGGCCATGCATCTTAGGACTTGGAGCAAGGAGGAGCCTGTTGGAAGCCCAAAGCCTCAGAAGCCAGAAGCAGGGGTGGGGGTGGGGGTGGGGTAAGGCAGAAATCAATGACTCTGGAGGCAGATGAGAACCTGGGACAAGCTGCTTCCACGTTCAGGGCCTGAGGCCCTGCCAGTGGTCCCATCCCTTCTCAGTTTCCTGGAGAATACTTCCCCTCCTCTCTGCCCCCCCACCCCCGCCCTGAAACACACCGCAGAGTAATTAATACAGCAAAGGAAAGCCAGAGGCTGTTCAATGAGGTGTGTGAGGATCCAAGATGACATACGCTCAGTGCTCTGCAAGTCTTAAAATGCCCCATAAATGCTAGCTATTATTATAATTACGATTGCATCTAATTTCAACCTCACGAGGATCCCTTGAAGGCAGCTTATTATGTAGGCATCTACAACAACAGACCCTGGAAAAGAAGTCAACCCATTTCCTCCACCACCACCATGGTGCTCTCCCCTTAGAAAGGAAGGGAGTGAAATAAGAAAAATCAGTGTTTCTTACCACTCGCCTCCAATAAAGTTGCTACCTGTTAAACAGGACAGAAGTGGCTCCAAGTCCCACATGTGACACTAACACCTGTGTGTCCTCGGTGGCATAATTTATCTCTCTGAGCTTTGATTTCTTAATCTACAGGACAGGAATCATAACACCAAGCATACTTGGGCCATACAGCTGCTGGAAGGATCCAATGAAGTCCTGATGCACAGATTTTAAAAGGAGATAAAAATATTAACGATCTCTATTGTCTTTATCCTTATGGTGATGGTTATCATTAGTGGTGCTTCAGGGTGGGGGGAGCAATGGAACAGAGCTGGAGGCTTGGCTCTGTGGGGGACTCTGTGTGGTCTTGGGCAAGAAATTTCACTTCTCAGCCTCAATTTCTTCATCTGTAAAATGAGGATAATAATCTCTGCGGGGAACAAATGAACTCATGTATGGAAAGCATTCTGCAGCCTTTAAATGCAACGGAACTGCCTGCTTATTCCAACAACTGCCCATCTTGTTCAGAGCAATAGTCCCAGCTCTGCCAATGACTCTCAGTGTGAACCTCTCTGGGCCTCTGTTTACCCATTTGAGAAATGGGGATGCTGCTACCTGCCTTCTGTAACTCAGGATTGCTGTAGCTAAACATTGAATACATACATACATATATAAATACTAGGAAGGAAAGAAATAGAAGATGTTATACAATATAAATGGAAGGTACTGTTGTTACAGTTTAAAATTGCTTCTGGGTTGTTTGCAGAGCCCACCTGGCTTGATGCCTGGCCCTGCCTCCCTCTCCACCAGGCTAGGGGACTGACTAGGTGGTGGGTGGGAAGAAGCCTAGAGAAAGCTGATGATCTCTTGTCTGGGAATCCAGAGTTGATTCTTCTCTGTTTTGAGGATGGACCATAGAATCCTAGCCTAGGTGAACTGGGTCTTACAGGTCACCTCTCATTTTACAAACCACTCATTTTACAGAAGAGGAGGCTGAGCCAAGGTCACACGGCTAGTTGGTGGTAGATTGGGGATTTGACCTTAGGTCTCTTGGCCCCCAGACCCAGTGTAGCGGACTTGGAGTCAGGAGATACCTCAGTATGAATCCTGGCTCTGAGGCTTAATAGCTGTGTGACCATGGGAAAGTCCTAATTTCCTTGGGTCTCAGTTTCCTCACCCATAAAATGGGAATAAAACCTCTAGGATTTATGCTAACAGGGCAGGTCACTCACGCAGAATGTTTTGCAAATCTTAAAGCACTATAGAAAGTCACCTATTTCGAGGACACTGGTCTATGGAGGCAGAAATATTTAATAGGATCCTAGACGTAGACTTGGAAGGCACTTTGTAGTGCAGCCTCCTCGTTTTACAGAAGAGGAAACTGAAGACCAGGGAGGTTAGGTGACTTATAGGATCATTGAGCTAGAGATCTAGTCTAACTAGTCCAACCCTATCATTTTACAGATGGGGAAACTGAGACCCAGGGAAGAGGAGAAGAGACTTTCCCAAGGTCACACAAGTGGTAAGCTTCAGAGGGAGGATTTGAACCCAGGTCTTTTGACTCCAGAGTTAGGGCTTTTTCTACTGCACCACGCCTCTAAAAGCTCTATTAGATGACAGACTGTGGACCAAAGCTCCCACACCCGTTACAGAGGCAGACAAGGAAGGGAGATGGAAGGGAGTTTGTCCAGGGTCGGGGAGATGGGTGGGCAGCACAGCGAGCGAAGGAACGTGCAGCGAGTTGGGAACCACGGGGGAACCTTTTAAGTCAAGTTAGCGATTCGTTAATGGAAAGTATCGCAAGGAGATTAAGTGAGAAGAGATTGGGAACGAGATCCATCCCGTCCAGCCTATGAATATTTGATGGGCGTTCTTCAAGTGAGTCTGTCTTTGGCTGTCGGGGCTCACGGGAGGGAGACGGAGAAAAGACGGTGGAGGAGGACTGAGTTCCCGAATCCTTTACCTCTGCTTTCCCATTAAGCCCCAGTTTATCCGTTAGAGCCAAGGGCTGCCAGCCAACGAAGGAGGATTTGTTCTGTGACTCAGCGTGAACTTAGAATCAGGAGAGTTCTTTCTCTGGAGCTGGAGAGCATTTTTTACCCTAAGTCCTGTATTGAAACCTAGTTTTCTTATCCATAGACCTGAGTGAGAGGCAGCGTGGGAAGGTGGAGAGAGCCCCAGCTGCAGAGTCAGGTCTGGGTTCAAGACACATACTGACTGTGAGATGCAGAGCAGGTGCTGTTCTGCACTGATTGAGGGCATTTCCTCACTGGGTGTGCCCCTATACTAATAAAAGCACAGATAGCCCCTGTCTCCTGGGGTGGTTGGGGTGGTCTAATGAGCTCGGGCTTCTAAAACTGTTTGCAAACCTTCAAGCCAGCTTTTGGCTATTGTTATCATAACCAGGACCTTTCAGTGGTTTCCCAGCATTCATGCCCAATTAAGAGAACAGATTTCTTTGGTCTTAGAAAACACAATAGGGAAAGATGGTTGGATTTAGAGTCAGAGGACCCGGGTTCAAATTTCACTCAGCTACTGATCCCCTTTAACCCTGGGTAAATTCCCACCTCCTGTAGGGGCCTCAGTTTCCAACTGTGTAAAATGAGGGGGTTGGGCTCCATGACCTCTGAGGTCCCTTCCAGCTCAGGATCTGGGCTCCTTTAATTCTGCTGGGTTAAGGCTCAGTGAATGATGATGTGGATGACAGGTCACCAACACTTATTGATTACTGGAGGGAGGGAGGGAGCTTTTCTTTGGCGAGGGGGTGTTAGTGATGCACAAAAATAAAAATAAAAATACCTGGGAGACAGAGGACAAGGTGGTATGATGGAAAAGGCACTGACTCTGAACTCTGAGGACCTGGGTTCAAATGCTGCTTCTGATGAGTATTGTGTGGTTTCAGGCAAGTCAGTTTCCTTGTCTGTAAAATGATAGGCCTCTGAGGGATGTTCCAGCTCTAGATATATCTTATGTTCTGCACTCATTCCAAATGAACTGTACCTTCTCATTCCTCCTTTCCTGCTTTTGCTCCTAATGGGAGGAGCCTGATGGAGACACCAGGTAGTAGCAGAAGGGAGTGTTGGCTTCTTAGCCACAGGAGAGGGTGCAATGCTGATCCTCAGCGGTGCTTCTTAACCCCAGAGTTGGAAATCTGGGATGGACAAAAATAATGGCCGTGGCAGCTGGTACTACTGCAACGCTCCGAGATGTCTGACAAAGTGCTTGGCCTACATTGTCTTACATTGGCTTTATAAGCAGGATGGGACAGGTATTCCTAGCCCCCTTCTGAGTACATAGCAGCCCCCCTGGGGGGTCATTTCCCCTACTCCCTGCAGGCTCCATGTGGGGGTGGGAGGAGTAGACCGCTCATCCCCTCAGGGTTTGACAGTGAGTTCCTAGATGGTATTCTAGCCCTGTTGCCCACAAGCCCTCACCAGTGTGTTCCCTCACTATCCTATCGTCAACATCAGTTTTTTTGACAGAAGAATATTTACCGAGAGGGAATAGCAAGGACCAAAATTACAAGACCTTCCCCAGACTGGGGGCTGTAAGAAATACAGGCGACTTCCCAACCCACTGAATGAAAAAGGCTTTTGTCGTTTTTCCGGTGTGTGGCCCCTTTTGAGGTTTTCTTGGCAAAGATACTGGAGTGATTTGCCATAAGGAAACTGAGGCAAACTGGGATAATGACTTGCCCAGGGTCATACAGCTAGTACACATCTGAGGCTGGATTTGAACTCAGGTCTTCCTGACTCCAGGCCTGGTGCTCTATCCACTATGCCACCTTGCTGCCCGTAGGCACAGAAGGCCTAGGGAAACTCAAAAACCTCTGAATCACTCTGTCGGAGTAAGACCAGCAGTCATGGAGGAAGGCTGAAGGCTTCTTTCCTGCCAGCCACATGTCTGAATGTCAACTAGCTTCTAATTCCCCACAAATCTTTCCTTACTCTACTAGCGTGAATCAGTCAGCTTACCCCTTCCCTAATGCCCGGTTCTCTTAGACCTAGATAAGAATCCTATAAAAACTCAACAGACTTTACTGATTTGGGAGAAGGTATGCCATTCCCTATAGGGCCCAGCCCTAGAGGTGTCCAGTGCCATCCAGGAGCCTGGTGAGGACCTGCCCTGTTTCCATCATCCTCCCTGAGCACCCCTTGTTTTGTGAGTAGCTCCCCTCACCCAAGCTGGCTTGCTTTACTCTCTTGTTGTGAGTCCCATGTGAGTCTCTTTACTTTCTTGTTGTGAGCCCCATGTTTCCTTGTACTGGGCCTTTGGTTTTCCAAAACTTCTTAAATCTGTGTTAGGACAGGGGCTCCTCATTCTCTCATGTACGTAGTGTCCCTGGGGAGAGTGGGCTCAAGCTTCAGAAATTAGAGCCAATTCACCTCAGGGCACTGCTTCAGCATTGTCAGGTGGCTGGCTTCTTCCAGGATTCTGTGTCTTGACTGACAGGTCAAACCACCATTGGGTTGGGTCAAGCAGGTCACTTGGTGGCTGCTGCTGCTTCTAGTGACCTTTGCTATCAATTCTGATTGCTGAAGGAGCTCTGAGGGTCGAAGCTGCTGTTCCCCACCCCCACCTGGTAGCTCCAAAGTCACCAGAAAAGAACTGGAGAGATCATCTCTTCAAACCTTTGGCACACACATCCTTCTGGCTCAGTAACTTGGCAGCTCATGAATTTCCAGCCCTTCCAGCTTTAACGACAATTAGAAGGCATTTCATGATTAGAGAGTCCTGTCCCTGAGACATCATAGATGAAATCTGGTTCCCCAATCTGGTTCCATCTTGTGGCTTGGAACTGGACAAGGAATGTCTGCTCATGCTCCAGGGCCCTGGCCTACCTTGGTTAGTTCTCTCAAGGCCTGAAGAAGAGGCTGAGGGTCTGAGAACCAAAGGGATACTGCCCATGGTCCCAAGAGCACCAGCAAATATCAGAGCCAGGTGCTCCTTCCACTTCTGCTCCTGAACGCTACATAGTAACCTGAGCAGCATTAGTTCTGGGTCGCTACATCAAAACCTTAGGACAGCCAGGTAAGGCTAGAGGCCACCTAATCTATTCTCCTAGTGTTACAGAGGATCAAAAACTGAAGCCCAGAATTGCTAAGCTAGTTAGCCGAGGAGCAAGGACCAGAAAATTTGGTGTCTTGGTCCAGGGTTCTTTCCACTGTACTATCCTGCCTCCTAGGCCAATGAAAACTAGAGCAAAGTCAGACAAAGGTAAGAACCATGTGGCAAGACAACTGAGACACAGGCAGAGTGAGTTAGAGCTGATTGGGGCTCTGATCACTAGCAATATGATAAGGATAGACGACATTTATAAGGTCTTTATCCCACTTGAGCCTCACAATAACCCTGTGATGGTATTTTGGGGGGGCCGGGGGGGCAGAACTGTGGTTCCAATGGCACAGAGGATCCCGCCCATTCCTCCACTTACAGCACTCTAAAGATTCCCCACTTTACAGGTGAGGAATCTAAGCTTGAGAGGTTAAGTGTGGAGTGGTTGAAATGAAGGGAGCAAGGAGTAAAAGAAGACACCAATGTGGAAGCAGCACAGGCTTCAGATCTGAAAGGGGCCTTTTCACAGAGGAGGAAAAGCCTGGCCCAAGCTGGTATGAGTAGAAGAGGCAGGTTTCAAACCCAATCAATCAATAGGCAGTTAATAGATGCCTACTATGTGCCAGCCCTTGTCCTAAGCCTTGGGGATACAAACACTCACAAAATGAAACAATCCCTGCCTTTGGGACATCCTGGGGAAGGGAGGCATGTACCTATATAGGCTTAGACAAAATAGATATGACATAGGTATAAGATAATTCTGGGAGACGGAGACGGGAGGGAGGGGGCAGGTTTCACATAGAAGGTAGAATTTGGGCTGGGCGGTGAAGGAAAGGGAAGGATTCTAAGAGACAGGGGTGAGGGAATGCATTGCAGTGACGAGGGATAAAGGTTCAGAGGTGGGAAATGGAGGGTGATGTGTGAGAAAAAGGAAGGCCAGTTTGACAGGACCATCACATGCATGGAATAGAAGGTAGGGTGGGGCTGGGTGGGGAAAGGTTCTAAATGTTAAAGAGAAGAATCTGTATTTGGTTCCCTAGGGAATGGGAACCACTGAAGTTTGCTGACTAGGAATCCTGCATTGTAGGCAAATGAATGGACAGTAGATGAGTGTTGAATGGACAAAATTTTATTTAGTTCTTGCTAGAAGCCAGGCCACCAGACACTATGCTAAGCACTGGGGATACAAATAGAGAAAGCAAGATGGTCCCTGCTTCCAGGGAGCTCAGATTCTAATACACGTTGGCCGCAGTTTGAAGGGCTTGATGCAGAGGGGCCACGTGAGAAGTTATAGTAATAGTCCAGGTGAGAGGTGATCACTTGGATGGTGCCCTTGTGACAGCGAGAAGGGGCTAGCCCAGAGCCTGAACCATTGTAAACACTTAATAAATGTTTGTTTGGTTGATTGATTCATGAAGAAGGTACATTTATACTTGGGGGGGGGAAGGGGGGAAGATATGGTTTGGTGGGGAGGAGGGTGTGGTGGCTACTCTAGGCAAGGACTCCGGGGCAGGACAGGGATTGCCCATCCCAAAGCAAAAGAAAACAAAAAACAAAACCCAGAAAACTCATTTGCAAACTCAGACTAGAAAGGGTCCCCTTGGGATAGTGGGAAGCGTGGGAGAGGAAAGCATGTGCTTTGGGCCTATCCAGAAACCTCAACTCCCAACACAAATTAACATTCTGTCTCTGCTCTGTGTCTCATTTACTCCAAGGATTAACCTGTCTCTAATCCCCTTCTGGACGTCACGGAGCCGCCCTGGCTCCACTGAGCAGGGAGGTTGTAACAAGAAAGGGAGGGGGAAGCAAGAAAAGAGGCCACGGTGACCAGGAAGACCCAGCAGGCCTGGACAAAGGCCATCTGTGGCCCGTGCATGGCAAAACATGCTCCTCCTCCTCACCCTACCTCACCTGCTGAGGGGCAGGCAGGGAAGTGCCTGGCACGGGGCTGGGCTGCCTGCTGGAGATGGAAGCTGACAGATTTTCCCAGGATGCTGAGCCCGGGGGAAGGGAACAGAGTGCTTTAGCCTTCTGAATTATTGACGTGCTAGCCTGCTGTGGCTCTGAATAATTTATCTTGGAGGAAACGGCCAGAGGATTACAAACCAATTTGCACGTCATTCCCAGATCCTTCAAACCACTTCCACTCACATTTTATTCTTTGTCTCATGAATTTGCTCAGGGTAGATACCAGCACTAAAGTAAGACCTTTGGTTGTTCAGTCGTTTCAGGCACACCCGACTCTCCATGACTGTTTTTGGAGTTTTCTTGGCAAAGATATTGGAGGTGTTTGCCATTTCCTTCTCCAGTTCTTTTGTTTGTTTGTTTGTTTAGTATTTTATTTTCCCCCAATTACATGCAAAAACAATTTTAAACATTCATTTTAAAAAGTTCAAGTTCCAAATTCTCTCCCTTCCTCCCTCTCCACCTCCCCTCATTGAGAAGGCAAGCAATTCGATATCGGTTATACATGTGTAGTCATGCAAAATACTTCCATAATAATCATGTTGTGAAAGAAAACATAGACAAGTAAGACCTCAAGAAAAATAAAGTAAAAAAAGTTTGCTTCAATCTGTATTCAGACACTATCAGTTCTTTCTCTGCAGATGGATAGCATTTTTTCATAAGTCCTCTAGCATTGTCTTGGATCACTGTACTGCTGAGAATAGCAAAGTCATTCACAGCTGATCATCTTACAATATTGCTGTTTCTTCGTACAAAGTACATGTTACTTTGCATCAGCTTCTGTAAGTCTTTCCAGGTTTTTCTGAGAGCATCCTGCTCATCATTCCTTACAGCACAATAATATTCCATCATAATCACATACCACAATTTGTTTAGCCATTCCCCAATTGATGGGCATCCCCTCAATTTCTGATTCTTTGCCACCATTAAAGAGCTGCTATAAACATTTTTGTGCATATAAGTCCTTTTCCTTTTTATTTTTTATCTCTTTTGGGATACAGACCTAACGATGACATTGCTAGGTCAAAGCATATGCACAGTTTTATAGCCCTTTGGGCATAGTTCCAAATTGCTCTACAGAATGGCTGAATCAGGTCACAACTCCACCAACAATGCATTAATGTCTCCTTTTTCCCACACCCCCTCCAACATTTGTCATTTTCCTTTTCTGTTCTATTAGCCAATCTAAAAGGTATGAGGTAGTACCTCAGAATTGTTTTAATTTGCATTTCTCTAATCAATAGTGATTTAGAGCATTTTTTCATATAGTTAAAAATAGCTTTGATTACTCCATCTGAAAACTGTTCATATCTTTTGATCATTTATCAATTGGGCAATGGCTCTCATTTTTATAAATTTGACTCAGTTTTCTATATGTTTGAGAAATGAGATCTTTATCAGAGAAATTTGCTTCAAAATTTTTTTCACAGTTACAATTGCTAACTGTATTTCCCTCCATCCTATTTTCCCCTCTTTATTCTATTCTCTCCTTTCATCCTGTCCCTCCTCAAACGTGTATTGCTTCTGACTGTTGTCTCCCCCAATCTGCCCTCCCTTCTATCACTCCCTTCTTCTCTTATCCCCTTCCCTTCCTACTTTTCTGTAGGGTAAGATAGATTTCTATACTCAATTGAGTGTGTATGTTATTCCCTCTTTGAGCCAATTTCCGATGAGGAAGATTCACTCCCTCTCACCTCCCCCATCTTCTCCTACATTGTAAAAGCTTTTCCTTGCCTCTTTAATGGAGATAATTTGCCCCATTCTACCTCTCCCTTTTCCTTTTTTTTTTTTAGATATCATCCCTTCATATTCAACTCACACCTGTGCCTTCTCTCTATGCACACTCCTTTTAACTGCCCCAATAATGAGAAAATTTTTATGAGTTACAAGTATCATCTTCCCATGTAGGAATGCAAACAGTTTAATTTTATTAAGTCCCTTATGATTTCTCTTTCCTATTTACCTTTTTATGCTTCTCTTGACTCCTGTATTTGAAAGTCAAATTTTCTATTCAGCTCTAATCTTTTCATCAAGAATGCTTAAAAGTCTTCTATTTAATTGAATGCCCATTTTTTCCACTGAAATTTTTGCTCACTCAGTTTTGCTGGGTATGTGATTCTTGGTTGTAATCCTAACTCCATTGCCCTGTGGAATATCACATTCCAAGCCTTCCAATTCTTTAATGTATAATCTGTTAGATCTTGTGTTATTCTGACTGTGGCTCCATGATACTTGAATTGCTTCTTTCTGGCTGGTTGCAATATTTTCTCCTTGACCTGGGAGCTCTAGAATTTGGCTATAATATTCCTGGGAAGTTTCATTTTGGGATCTCTTTCAGGAGGTGATCAGTGGATTCTTTCAATTTCTATTTACCCTCAGGTTCTAAAACATCATGACAGTTTTCCTTGATACTTTCTTTTTGTTTTTGGTAGGGCAATTGGGGTTAAGTAACTTGCCCAAGGTCACACAGCTAGTACATGTGTCAAGTGTCTGAGACCAGATTTGAACTCAGGTCCTCCTGACCCCAGGGCTGGTGCTCTACTCACTGCGCCACCTAGTTGCCCCTCCTTTATACTTTCTTGAAAGAGGATGTCTAGGTTCTTTTTTTATCATGGCTTTCAAGTAGTCTAATAACTTAAATTATCTCTCTTGGATCTATTTCCAGGTCAGTTATTTTTCCAAAGAGATATTTTGCATTGTCTTCTATTTTTTCCTTCTTTTGGTTTTGCTTTATTGTTTCTTGATTTCTCATAAAGTCATTAGCTTCCATTTGCTCAATTTTAATTTTCAAGGAGTTATTTCCTTCAGTGAGCTTTCGTACCTCCTTTTCCATTTGGCCAATTCTACTTTTTTAAGGAGTTTTTTCTGCAGTGACTTTTTGTGCTTCTTTTTCCATTTGTTTTCTTCAGTATTTTTTGTGTCTCCTTTACCAAGCTGATGACTTTTATCATGATTTTCTTGCATCACTCTCATTTCTCTTCCCAATTTTTCCTCTGCCTCTCTTCCTTGATTTTCAAAATCCTTTTTGAGCTCTTCCATGCCCTGAGACCAATTCATATTTTTTCTTGGAGGCTTTGGATGTGGAAGCTTTGACTTTGTTATCTTCTTCTGAGTGTGTGTTTTGATCTTCCTTGTCATCATAGCAACTTTTATGGTCAGAATTTTGTCTGTTGTTTGCTCATTTTTTCCAGTCAATTTCTTGACTTTTAACTGTTTGCTTCCAGGATGGAGGGACACACTGCCCCAAGCTTCAGGGTTTTTGCACAGATGTTTTCAGAGATACTTCTAGGGAATTGTAGGTTTTCAGTTCTTCCAAGGTGGTACAATGTAAGGAGAGGTGTGTTTACTGCTCTCCTGGCCTGTGCTCTGGTCTGTGAGCAACCACAAGCACTCTTTTCTGCCTTGGGTTGAGGGTTCCTGCTCCACTGCAGCCTGCAAGCTCTGGTGTGCTAGTGCTCCTCCTCACCCTGGGACCGAGACCCAGGACTATGACTTGGATCTAAGTATGGGTAAAGCAACAGAGTTATGCCTCAGTACTAACAAAGAGACCCCTGTAATCTCCTTCTGATCATTTGTTCGACTACCTTATGGTCTATCGGCTGAGAGCTCTGGAAGCAGCCTCTGCCACTGCAGATGCAGTGGCTCCCATGGTCTGATCCTGGTTTGCTGTGGTCCAGTATGTGCTGGCATGGCCTGCACAAGACCGTGCTCCACTCTCACCCAGGTGCAACAGAACTTTCTTGCCAAACTTCTAAGTTGTATTTGTCTGCAAGATTATTTCACCCTGTCCTTTTGTGGGTTCTGCCACTACAGGAATTGCTTTATGACATTATTTAAAGGTGTTCAGAGGAGTTTGGGGGAGAATTCAGGTGAGTTTCTGGCTTTACTCTACCATCTTGGCTCTTCCTGCATCTCCAGCTCATTTTACAGATGAGAAAACTGAGGCAAACAGGGTTAAATGACTTGCCCAGGGTCACACAGCTAGTAAGTGTTTGAGTCCAGATTGGGACTCAGGAAGATGAGTCCTCCTGATTCCAGGCCCAGCACTCCATCCATTGTGCCACCTAGAACACCCAGCTTCAAATCCTGCTGCCATCACTTACTCTCTGTCTAATCTTGAGCCAGTCACAGAACATCACTGGGCCTCAGTGTCCCCATCTGTAAAATGAAGGGGTTGGCAGTGATTTAGGTTAGATTGTGTCTGTTGTTTCTTCCAACTGAATTTCAGTTGGAGAGATTTATAAACCTACAAACCCAAATTAGTAATCAGTGGGAAGAGCATAGATTTGGAATCAGAACATGGGTTTGATTCCAGCTTCTATTACTCTCTGTGTAACCTCAGGCAAGTCGTTGAACATTCTTGGGCCTCAGTTACCACATCTGTAAAATGTGGCAGTAGATGGCAGGCTGGGTGCTCGAAGTCCCTTCCAAATTCGTCTCTGCGTCCCCTCAAGATGAAAAAATCAGCATATAGCAGGAAGAGCACAGATTTGGAGTCAGAGGGCCTGGATTGGGGTGGTAGGGCTACTTGGCATAGCCAGAGAGGGACAACAACATTTTGACTGTCAGAGAGGATGTATGATTGTACAATCACAGGTTCATAGATCTGGAGAGGGAAGGGACTATAGAGACCATCATGCCTAACCCTTTCCCATTGCAGATGGGGAAACTGAGGCTGGTAGAGGTTAAGTGATTTGCCCAGGATATCTAAGGCAGGATTTGAACCAGGATCTTCTTGATTCCAAGTCCAGAATATTAGAAGGGACTTTAATATAGAATGCTAGAGGTATAAGGGGTCTGAGAACGCAGAACACCAGAATTAGAAGGTGCCTTAGAATTTAGGGTGTCAGTACAGAAGGGACCCTACTAGAACACAGGATCTCAAACCCAGTGGTGAGTTAAGGGGATGTCTACCCCAAGTATGTGAGGACTTCCCCTCAGCAGGAATGGGCAGATAAGAACAATTTGTTCCAAAGGCCATTAAAAGGGGAGTGAGGCTAACAACTTCACGCAACTCTGCCTCACTTAAATCCAATTCATGAGCAAGGCAAGACATCGCTCTGTGACACCATGGTCCTCTTCAAAAATGAAGGACAAACAACAATCTCTCTCACCAGTCACATCATGGAACTAAATGACAGGATCATAGGCTTAGAGATGGGCGGGAACTCAGAGGCCATCAAGTCCAATTGTCTCATTTTATAAATGAGGCAGATGAAGCCCAGGGGGGTTTAAATGACCTGTTTATCTGAGGTCCCACAGGGAGAAGGAGCAGATCCAGGTTTGAGCTTGGGTTCCAGACTCTATGGCACACCGTCCAGCATCTTTCTGACCACCTTCCTACGTAGGGTGTGTCAAAGAGCCGAACATACAAGGTTGGACTGAGCCAATTACGGAACCACTTTCAGTTTCTCAATCAGAAGAATGATGTGGTCAGCCCTGTGCTTTAGGACCAAGGTGGGGACAAAGCAGAGGCTGGAATTCCAAGTGGGAATTTATTGTAATGGTCTGAGCAAGAAGTAGTGAGGGCCTGAACTAGAGTGAAAGCTGTGTGAATAGAGAAGTGGATGGATGGATGGGAGGTGCCATGGGGGTAAAATAAGTAAGATTTGGCAACTGACCAGATATGGGGGGAGGAGAAGTCACGGCTTACAACCTGGAGTATTCTAAGGACAGTGCTGCCCTTGACAGCATAGGGAAGGCCAAAAGGGGGATGGATGGGCAGGAGGAAACAGAATGAGTTCCATCTTGGATATGTTGAGTCTGAGATGCCTTGTGGATATCTAGCTCCAAGCATTCAATAAGCAGTTGGTGATTCTCTCAGGTTACTATGAATTTACTTGGGATATGTATAAACTTAATATGAAAACTGTACTTCCCTTTGAGGAAAGGGACTGTTTCATTTTTGTCTCTGTATTCCAGAGTCTGGCACATAGTAGGTGCTAATTAAGCATTAGTGCTAATTGATTGACTGATGCAGGACTGAAGCTCAGAAAAGAGACCGGGGCTGACTATTAGATCTGGAAGTCATCTGCTCACAGATGATAATTAGGCCCAAAGAAGCTGATGAGATCACTGAGATATAGAACACTGGGGAGAGAAGAGTAGAGGGCTCAGGCTTAGCCTGGATCATTTGTTTATGCTTCCCAGTATCTTGGATCTTCCTTTAAAATCTGACACTTTATACTCAGAACGTGGGAACTAAATGGATCTTAGAGACCACATGATCTCTTCTAAAGCATGCAGAGGTTCTTAACCTGAGCTCCACAAGCCATGAAAAGGTTCATAGATGTCTGTGAACTGAGAAAGAAAAAAAAATTAATATTTTCCCTAAACTCTAATCGAAACTTAGCATTTCTTTTAATTGCTTATTTAAAAAATATTCTTGAGATGGGGTCCATAGACTTCACTAGACTGCCAAATGAGTCCGTGATACAAAAAAAGGTTAAGAACTCCTGTTCTTATGCCTTTATTTTAGGGAGAGGCCCAGAGAGGTTTGCTCCAGGTTGAACAAACACAGCAGGTGAGAGAGTCAGAATTAGAACTGAGGTCTCCTGGCTCACACCCAGTTCACTGCTCAATGCAGGACAACATGCTGCCACCAGTGACAGGCCAATCAACAACAAACAAGCTTTTATTAATTGTCTATGATGCGCCTGATGCTGCACTAAGCCCTAGGAAGAGAAAGGCAAAGCTAAGATAGTACCTGTATTCAAGGAGTTTACATTCTAACAGGAGACATAACAAGTAGGCACAGAAGAATATATTGAATCAACATTAAATAGTAAATACATATAAATATAAGGTGGGGCAGCTAGGTTGGTGCTGTGGATAGAGTGCCAGGCCTGGAGTCAGGAAGACCTGAGTTCAAATCTGCCCTCAGGTACTTTCTAGCTGTGTGACCTTGGACAAGTCACTTCACCCTGTTTGTCTCAGTTTCTTCATCTGTCAAATGAGCCGTAGGAGGAAATGGCAAACCACTCCAGTATCTTTGCCAAGAAAACCCCAAATGGGGTCATAAAGAGTTGGACACAATTGAACAACAAGGTGGTTAGGGAGGGAGGGCACTAGCAGTTGTGTGTATTTGTAAAGGCTTCATATAAGGACAAGGGGGTACTTGAGGAACCTCTTGAAAGAAAGGAAGACTGGGGGCTCATTCTCTGACTGACACAAGGTACAGGCATGGGAAATAATTCAAATCTCTTACACTCACTCCCTGCACTTAGATCCCCTGCCTCCTAAGAATGGAAAGTCTTTTCCAGTTCAGTGCTGCTGAAGTTCAGAAAGGTGGGTACCTGCAGAGCCATAACTGGGTATGTGGTCAGGGAAAAAAATGGGATCTAAAATAGCACTGACTCAATTATTCATGCTAATAGGGGACAGGGAGATTAGACTTTTTACGTTAATGCTCTAAGAGGTTCCCTCTTCACTAAGGCAGATGACAACCTTTCTGAGGCTACAGAGGCCAAGATGCTGCAGATGGCCTCCCCCAAATTGGTTCAGCTGGTCTTGAATGGCAGACACAAAGTCCATTGCTGAACCAACACTCAAAGACTTTGCAGTTTGGAAGGCCCTGACATAACTTGTGAACCAAGGCCCTAGGGCTACCTTCATGTCATTGTGAGGACTTTGGGAGAGAAAACTGATGACAGATAAACCCCTAATCCTCTTTTTGACTAAAAATTGCAATAATCTACAAAAAAAGAAATCTAGGACATTATGATGATTCTCTCCAAGAAGACATACCTAGGATCCATGGACTAAAATGCTAGAGGAAAAGTCAGCCTAGGGATGAGAGATGCTCAAGAAGGAAATTCTGAAGACACAGAGGCAAACAATACCAATAAGAAAGAAAAATGTGGAGAATTTGTCTGAAGGCATCAATGCGGACGCATAAGGAGCTCACCAACCAATTGTGACATAAAATAAGGACACAAAAGATAGAAACAAGGCCAGGTAACAGAGAATGAATGTCCTTCAAAAACTGTCAGGCATCCTATAAAGCTCGGAATGAGCCGAGACTAACTAGGGGGGCTCAAGTTAATATAAAGTTTATTTTTTAATGCTATGATGAGTAAAAAGAAGGGATAAGAACTTTACGTGAGATGGACGGGATGATGATAAAATACAGAGAGGGCAGAGCTACTCAACTGTCATCCTGTTTATATTTTCTCAGAAAAGAAGAACAATTCAGAAAAATCAGAAGGAAATTGACTAACAGGGAGTTGACATCCAAGATCAGTAAGGAGACGGGAAGAGTGCTTAGCATCCTGCGATGATGAAGCACTTTTGGTCCAGATGATCCACATCCTCAGTCCCTGAGAGGACGGCGGATGTGCTTGGTAAGCCACTATCAGTAATATCTGAAAGATCATGGAATATGGGAGAGTCACCCCAGATTTGAGAAAGGCAAATGTTTCAATTTTCGAAAAAGGGAAGAGAACAAGAGTCTGAAAACTACATATCAGTAAACTTGACTCCAATTCCTGGTAAAAGCCTGGAGCAGATTAAAGAGAAGTTAGGTGAAGAACTGGAAAAAGAAAGCAGTGATAAGAAAAAGCCAGCATGGATTCAAGAACAGGTTATGCCAGACTAACCTTGTTTCCTTTTCTGACAGAATTACTAAACTAGTAGAAAGGTGTGGATATAGTTTTCCTAGATCTTGGCAGTCTTTAATAAAGTATTTCCTGCTATTCTTACGTAGAAGATGGAGAGAGGAGGACTAGGTGAGCATATAATTAGATTGAGAATTGATTCAAAGGCTGGACTCAAAGAATATTGACGTAATGTTAACAGTTCAATCTCACATTGACAGGAAGTCTTCCATGGAGTACCCCTGTGTCATTTAACATTTTTATCCATAGTTTGGATAAGACAGAAATTAAATGGTTCATTAAATTTTCAGATGATATTAAGCTAAGGATAGTGACAAAAAATTTTAAATATAGTTGGGACTGGACTGGTATCTAACCTGTAAGTGGCCAGAAGCAGGTGAGTCAGGAATCAAATAGTGGCTTAATTGATTTCTTCTTTTTAGTAAGTTAATTTTTTATTTTTAGTTTTCAACATTCACTTCCATAAGTTTTGGCTTAATTGATTTGAAAGTGAGGAAAATGGGGGCAGCTAGGTGGCACAGTGAGTAGAGCACCGACCCTGGAGTCAGGAGGAACTGAGTTCAAATCTGGCCTCAGACACTTGACACACTTACTAGCTGTGTGACCTTGGGCAAGTCACTTAACTCCAATTGCCCTGCCTTCCCCCCTCCAAAAACAAAACAAAAAACGAAAGTGAGGAAAATGGGTTTGCAAACTGAAGTCCCCCCCCTAAGTAAGAGGACTTGACATACTGGGGGAGGGAACCTAACACAGTTAGCCTTAGGTCTTGAGTAAACAGTTCCCATGGCAGGTCCATGTATACAGGCATTTTTGGAATGATACAGGTGTTCTTGAGTCATGTGGGAACAATCCCTCTTTAGAATTGTTGCATAAGGGTCGTTGAGCCTTGTGATCCTTTGGCGGGGTACAGAACCAGAGTTAGCATGGCAGGAGCAGGAGTGCAGCACCTGATTTGGGTCACTTAGCAATTACACAAGCACAGGAATTGTTAGAGTATCAGGAGGTTTGATGTATCACTTTCTGCTACAGCATATCAACTGCATCTGGCTCTCAGATCCCAAGGAAATTATTGATTAATATGAAAATCATAAGTCCCTCGGAGAATACCTGGTGCCGGTCAAAGCAATTCATTTTGCCAGAGGATAAGATCATCCAGAGGATGAGTGCAAAGGATTGTTGTCATGCCAAGCCCAGGGCACTGCCTGCTTGCTGGGCCTTAGCTCTGCAAAACAGAGTGTCTCCAAATATCTTGACAACAGTGAATACTGGGTGAAAACTCAATGTAGAATCAGGTTCTAGAAAAATACTGACAAGCTAGAGCACTGGGCTGAATCTGAGTGAGTAAAACACCGGCTCTGGAGTCAGAAATTCAATAGAGATAAATGTTAAGTCTTACACTTGGGTACAAAAAAATCAACTAATAAAGATGGAGGTATGGTCAGATGGCAGTTGTTTTGAAAAAAAATGGGATTTTTAGTGGACTGCTCACTCAATATGGATCAACAGTAGCAGCCAATTCAATCTTGGGCTTCCATGAATTGAGAGGTGACAGTTCCACTATAGTCTGCCCTCTTAAACCTCTCCTGGAGTATTACGTTCAGTGCTGGCCACCACACTTGTAAGGATGTGGATAAGATAGATAGTATCCAGAGGAGGGTAAGCAGGATGGTCAAGACCCTTCAGACAATGTCACACGCGGATGTTTGGCATGAAGACTCAGGGAGGACATGATAGTTTTTCAGGTTTTTGAAGATTTGTTCTGTTTGGCCCCAGAGGGCAGAATCAGGAGGAATGGGTGGAAGTATAAAGAGGCACATTTAGGCTCAATTTCAGGAAACCCTTCCTGACAATTAGAGCTGTCCCAAAGTAGATGGGCTGCTTTGAGAGGTGGCAGGTTCCCCTCCTTGAAGCTTGTCAAGCAAAGGCTGGATAACCGCTCGTCATGTACAGTAAAACATGGATTCTTTTTTTGGGGGGGGCACATCTTAAATTTAATAATTTAGTGTAAATTTGTGGGTTTTTCCTGCATTGAAATGTTTTACAATTTTTATTTAGTATTTTATTTTTCCCCAGTTACATATAAAAACAATTTTTAACATTAATTTTTAAAACTTTGAGTTCCAAATTCCCCACTGAGAAGGCAAGCAATTCAATATAGGCTATACAAGTGCAGTCATGCAAAACACTTCATAATAGTCATATTATGAAAGAAAACATAGTCTTTATCATAGCCTATTCCCCACCCCATTTATTCTATTCTCTCTCTCCTTTTACCCTGTCCCTCCTCAAAATTATATTGCTTCTGACTTCCACCTCCCCCAATCAGCCCTCCCGTCTATCACCACCCCCTTCTCTTATCCCCTTCCCCCCTACTTTCCTGTAGAGTAAGATAGATTTCTATACCCAATTGAGTATGTATGTTATTCCCTCTTTGAGCCGATTTTGATGAGAGTAAGGTTCACTCACTCCCTCTCTCTTCCTCCCTCTTCCCCTCCACTGCAAAAGCTTTTTCTTGCCTCTTTTATGTGAGATAATTTATCCCATTCTACTTCTCCTTTTCTTTTTCTCTCAGTACATTCCTCTCCCACCCCTTAATTTTATTTTTTAGATATCATCCTTTCATATTCAACAGACACCTGTGCCCTCTATCTATATATACTCCTAACTACACTAATAATGAGAAAGGTTTTAGGAGTTACCAATATCATCTTCCCAGCATGGATTTCTTCTGTGAACATGATGGATTAGATGACTACAGAAGTCTCTTCCACCTCTCAAATTCTGTGATTCTGAAAAATCCCAAACTTTGCCCCAGAAGCTAAGCCTTGTGTCAGAAGAAGACAAGAACAGCTGCCCAGGACTGTTTTCCCTTCAGTACTCCCAAGGTCACTTGGTGGGGTATCTCTGATTTCTCCTTGTTTTTCCCACTATGCCCAGATTCAAGGTGGCCACCCAGCATCTGCTCAATCTGTGCTTTGGCCTAACTCCTATCCACCAGCCTGTAGAAAGCTGGGTGAACACTAAGGACAAACCTATCATCTCCCATAACCAAATGATTGGAACTGATGATAAGTTTTAATGATCCAACCGACCTTTCTAGTCTTATTTCACACGATCTAATCAGCTCCCATGAATTCAATTATTAGCTCTATGCAGATGATTCTCAAATCTACTTGTCCAGCTCTAACCTCTTTGATGTTGTCTCGCATCTCCAATCCCCCATTGAACATTCCACCTGAATGTCAGACAATTGTCTTATACTCAACATGCCCAAAGTTCAATTCGTTATCTTTTCCCTCAAACCTTCCCTTCTTCCTAACTCCTCCATGACCATTGAGGGCACCACCATCTTGCCAATCACTCAAGCTCAAAACCTAAGCATTAGCCTTGACTCTTCACTCCATATACCCAATCTATTGCCAAGGTCTGTCAATTCTACTTTGATAACATCTTCCTCTCTCTTGACATAGCCACCATTCTGGTGCAGGGCCTCATCAACTCTCACGTGGATTATTGCAGCTACGTGCTGATTGGTCTCCCTGCCCCAAAACTCTTCCTACTCCAGTCCGTCTTACACTCAGCTATCCAGGTAATATTCTGTAGCCAGAGTGGCCTTTGTTTTCTTTGAGTGACTCAGTTTATCTCATTGAGCCTCGCTGGGCCGCACCTGGGAGCAGAGAACTTCCTGTGTGACCTCTTCCAGGGCAGGAAGTCCAGACCATGCCTGGGATCAGAGAACTTCCTGTGTGATGAGTCATGGGGCTGGCTGAGGGGAGGTGTTGACTCCAGAGCCATGCCCTATTGGGGGTTAACCTAGTCTATGCTAGGGGGAGAGGCCAACTCAAGAACCAATCAGCCCTGGTCATTCAGGCAACGCTTGATGATGTCAAGAACTCTATAAGAGGGGAGAGGACAGCTTGAAGAGCCCTCTTTCCTTTTCCGGTTGGTGTGGGAGCAGCAGGGAGCGTGACTCTGGGCCAGCCCTTGCCCTTGGGCCAAGCCCAGATGTTGGTAACTGTGAATTGTATTGGGTCTGTCTGTTGATATTTGTAATTTGTTTGTATTTTGGTTTTGAGGTTTAGGATGCTGGTTTGTTTTCCCCCCAAACTAAATGAATGTTTTGAACCTCAGGGTGCTGGCTTTTTCCCCTGAAGTACATGAATGAATCTGTATTTGGTATATCTCTTGATGCTTGTCTCTTTGCTCCCCTGAACTAACTGAATGCTAACTGAATGCTGGCGTTTTCCCCTGAACTAAATGAATGTTGTCTGTATGCTAACTGAATGCTGGATTAAAGTAAGCTGGTCACCCCCTTCACCGTGCTTTCCTTGTTTAAGCAGATAAAAAGAACCTGTGCTTTCCCGGTGTCCCGGTAGCCTCCTGGGTCCCAGCAGCCTCCTGGGTGCTGGCTGTGGGTGCATCTTACGCCCCCAACGGAAGCTGCTTATACATATTCCTAGAGGGCAGGTCTGATCCCATCACTCCCCTATTTAACAAACTGCAATAGTTTCCAATTGCCTCTGGTGCAAATATAAAATCTGTTAAGCTTTTAAAACTCTTCCAGGGGCAGCTAGGTAGCACAGTGAGTAACACTGGACCTGAGTTCAAATCCAGTCTTAGATATGTGATACACTTACTAGCCCTTGTGACCCTGGGCAAGTCGCTTAACCCCAATTGCCTTGCCTTCCCGCCTCCAAAAAAATAAAACAAAAAAATAAACCTCTTCCTAACCCAGCCCTTTCACACCTTTTCAATGTTCTTAGACCTTACTCCCTTGCCAGTATTCTATAACCTAGTGACTGGCTCACTTGCTGTAGCTCACACAAGACATACCTCCTAACTGGGCATTTTCACTGGCTGCCCCCCATACCTGAAATGCTCTACCTTCTTGCTTCCTCCAAGTTCCAGCTGAGATCCTACCTTCTGCAAGATGCCCTTCTGGACTCCCCTTAATAATCATGTCTTCCCTCTGATATTGCCCTCCTGAATATATCATATTTGTACACAGTTGTTTGAATGTTGTCTCCTTCATTAGATGGTGATCTCCTGAGAGTCAGGACTGTTTTTGCCTTTCTTTGGACCCATAGCACTTAGCACAGTGCCTGGCATATAAGCTTACTAAACGCTTGCTCATCTGACTCAGTACATTCTTGTTAAGGGACTGGTTTTCCTAGTGGTCAGATTTATCATCAATGCTTGTTGACTTATTTCACATTGCTCTCCTTCACTCACTCTTCATTCATCATTTATCAAACACTTACTATGTGTATAAGGCATCATACTGGAGATTAAACCAGACTGGGTGTTGGAGGAACCTGTGGCCCTCTAGGTCCTCAAGTGTGGCCCCTTTGACTGGATCCAAACTCCACAGAACAAATCCCCTTAATAAAAAGATTTATTCTGTAAAACTTGGACTCAGTCAAAAGGCTCCACCCAAGGACCTAGAAAGCCACATGTGGCCTTGAGGCTGCAGGTTGCCCACCCCTGAACCAGACCCTTATCTTGTTTATTGAAGGGATTCCACATATATATTTAACATATATAAAATTCTAGAAGCCAGTACAGAGAAAGATACTGGATGCATGACTTCACTGATAAAGGGAATACAGGAAGTCCTTCTACCCCCATAGGTGCAGGTCAGCACCTTTGGTATAACATATAATCTTAGAGTTCAAGTGACTTGACTATGGTCACGGAGCCAGTCTGTGTCAATTGATGTACTTGAGCCCAGGTTTGTTCTGACTTGAGTCCAGTTCTCTATCCAATGTCAGGCTGACTCTAATCCTGCACAAAATCTATAAATACCAAGAAATTTCATAGGTTTGGTTGGAGAGCAACTGACAGAAAAGGGAGACCTTTAAGATGCCTGAGCTGGGCCTGGAAGGGAGGTGGGGAATTCAAGAGGAACAGGTGAAGAAGGGGGGGCGTTCTGGGCACAAGTTATCACCTGTGCAGTCGTGTTAGCAAGGAAAGCAACATCGTGTACATGGGACAGCAAGCTGGCCAGTTGAAACAGGGAGAATATATGAGGAGCAACGTGAAGTAAGACCAGGAAGGTGGGTACGAGATTACAAAGAGCCAAACCAATCTACCAGCTGTTTCCTGCATTTGTCCAGCCTCCTGTGTTAACTGGGAGCTCTCTCATATCTGGAAAGCGCTCCCTCCTTATCTCTGCTTTTCAGAATCCTTCTCTTTCATCAAGGCTACCATATCCTCCATGAGGCCTTTCCTGATCCCCTCAGCTAGTCGTTCTTCCCTTCTTAACTTTTCTTGGTGTATGTAGTTTGTCTGAATCTTTTTGCCCCCATCATATTTTACCTCTTCCAAATCAGGGCCATTATATTCCTCTTGGCATATTGCAAGCTTCCTGGGGTAGGGACTATTGTTTTTAATTACTGTATCCCTAGCACCTAGCACTGTGTGTCGCCCATTTGTGTTGGCAGGAACAGGGGAAGAGCCTAGATTTATGATTTCATTCGGTATGGGAAACTCTCAGTGTTGAAACTTCCTCCACTGATGTAGCTAAGTTTAAGAGAGGTGCCCAGGACACTGAGATGTTAAGAAATGTGTCCAAAGTCGCACAACTGGTACATGGGAGAGACAGGACATAAACCCAGGTCTCACAGTTAAGTCCAGCTCTCTAGTTACTGTGGCATAGTGAACTAGACTCTAGCCAGGGTTGGGGAACCTGCAGCCTGAAGACCACATGTGACCCTCTAGATCCTCAAGTGCAGTCTTTGACTGATTCCAAACTGGCTGCACTTGAGGACCTAGAGGGCCACATGTGGCCTCAAGGCTGCAGATTCCCTACACCTGCTCCATCTGTTAGTCTCTCCCACCAGCAGCCTGTTTACTCCCACAGCCAGTCAGAAACAGTCAGCAAGCTCAAATTAAATGCTTCTGAAGGAAAAGATGTAGACACAAAGGGAAGTGACATCTCTGAGGAAGAAAACCAGAAGCTGTGGGCTGGATGCCTGGAGCACTCGCTCATTCCCCTGGAGCTTCCAGGCCTTAGGACCAGGGCAGAAGTGGGCATGGGGCAGGCAGGAGAGGTCAAGAGGGTGCCAGCCAACAGCTGGGACACAAGGGACCACGGAAGGGTTTGCTTTGGCTTGAGTTTTGTTTTTGGAAAGTGATGTTGGGGAAAAGCTGAGGATCAAAGAAGGGCCGGACCTTTTTGGGATTCGTGGGACAATAACAGACAAGGGGTAAAAGGCAGAGACAGTCTGTTCATACTTTGCATCTGTCTTCTCTGTCAAGGAGACTGATCCAAGGGAAACCAGGAGATATTGAGAGCATTTAACTGTGCTTTGACCTAGGATGGACTACATAAAAGTTAGAGCAAACATTTACCTGGAGCTTACTATGTTCCAGGCACTGTTAAGAACTTTACAATGATTATCTCATTTGATCTCAGGACAACCCTGGAAACAGGTGTTATTGGTATCCCTATTTTGCACGTACGGTGAACTGACTTTCTCAGTCATGCAGCTCCCAAATGCCTGAAGTTGGATTTGAACTTAGGTAACTCCACACCCAGATCTCTACCTACTGTACCACCTAGCTGCCACTCTTATCCCTTAGGATTGAAAGACTTGGCAGAGATGCTTGCTGAGCCATCGTAGATGATATTTACAAGACCTTGGAGAACAGGAGAGAAACAACAGGAGAAACAGAAATGTCCAGTTTTTCCTAAAAGGGACAAGATCAGACTCAGCAGACTGTAGGTCCAGTGAACTCAATTTTATTTTCTGACAGAATTCTGGGTTGTATTTTTGTTACTGATGTGTCTGTTTTTACATTACCTTCTTTACCAAACATATTCTTCTCCCTCCCCTCTACAAAGAAACATCTCTTATAACAAAGAATACAGAGAAGAAGTAGTTCGACAAATCTAACACATTGACTGATCCCGACTGTGTAAATCATGCTCCACAAAAATAATCCAACGCATCTGCAAAGCGGGTAAGAGGAAGAATTCAGAAAGAAGGGAGGGACATCTCTCTTCCATTGCTATTCTGAGATATTACCTTGAAAAACAGAGAGGAGGCAAGATTTATTACCTATGATAATACTCCTTGAGGAGAAAAGAGCCCTGGACAAAGGAAAAGGTAGTCATACTTACAAAATGTATTCTATTTAATGTGTCTATATCACAGCCTGGTAATGTCACCATAGATTTCTATTTACAAGAATTCAGGGGGAAAGATTGAAAAGGTGTCCTCAGTCTTTATGAACATTTCTGACATTCTTTCAAACAAGTAGAAATTATGGAATATAAAGGTTTCTTTACCTCTTAAGTGATAGACATGTATTTATTTCCTTATTATTTCTCCAGGTCAGGGAAAGTTTTTCCCCCCTAGGGACGGCAGACTGTTTTTTAACCTGTTAAAAGATTTATTTAAAAAAAAAAAAAAGGAAAACCCTTTAGCCATACCAGATCTGAAACTGTATTATAAAGCAGAAATCATCAAAACTATCTGGTACTGGCTAAGAAACGGAGTGGAAGATCAGTGGCATAGATGAGGTGCACGGTACACTGTAGAAAATGACTAATCTAGTGTTTGATAGACCCAAAGACCCCAGCTTCGGGGATAGGAACTCATTAGTTGACAGACTGCTGGGAAACTCGGGAAACAGCACGGCCAGAACTAGCCACAGACCAGCACCTTACACCCAACACCAAGAAGACCAAGATGGGTACGTGGCTTAGACCTACAGGGGGAGGCCCTCAGTAAATTAGGAGAGCATGGAATAGTTTATCCGTCAGATCTATGGAGAAGGGAGGAATTTATGACCAAACAAAATAGGGAGAGCATTACGAGATGCAACATGGATAATTGTGATTACTTAAATGTAAAGGTTTTGGGACAAATAAAACCGATTCAGAGGCTGTCCTACAAGCATGCACAGAAATCGCAGCAGGCTTCGGACTACGATTCCCAGAAGGCTTTGTTCACCCTAAGAGCATTTTCCAGAGGGTGGGCGGTCCGTCTTACGTCACTTCCGCTCTGGCGCCGCCTTTGCGTCGCTTCTCCTGGCAGCTTTTCCTCCTCCGTCAGGTGCTGGGGGGCGGGGCGGGAGCGCCACGGCTGAGTGGGAGGAGCGTCCGCTGGAGGAGGTGTGTCGTAGTCCGAGGTCCGCGCAGGCTCAGAGGGCAGTGTGGAGGCGGTGCCCATTCAAATGCCCAAGTCCTGCCCCTGCAGTCCTCAGGCCTTCTCACTGTTGCCAGAGCTCGAAGGGATGAACTTGTGCTACCCGTCTTGCTCTTGGTCCTGTCTTCCGTCCCGCCGCTCCTCTTCCTCCAGGGTCCCCCCTGGTAGCACCCCATCCAGGAAGCCTTCCCTGATGCTGCCGCTGATACACGCTCCCCTCTCCTCAAAGCGCCATCTGTTTGTTCCCCAGTTTTGTCTCTAAAGAGGGATTGTCCTAAAGACAGCGTCCCCCTAGGAGAGACATGACCGCTTTGTTTTGGTCCTTCCCCTTCCCCACCAGCGCCATGCTCTCAGCCTCCTCTCTGCCTCGGCGGGCAGGTAGGAATTTCTGCCCTGAGTCGGGGGCACAGGCAGCACAGGGGTGACCCCCCCAGGTCTGATGGTTCTCGTGCCCTCCCCAGTTCTGGCTCCTGGATTCCCGACGGCCAGGGCTGGAAGGGTGAGTGGGAAGTGCCTCTTTCCTGAAATACCAACTCAGTTCAAAGACCACGGATACATTTCTTTGGCGTGTGCTACAACTCTGAAAATTGTGGCCATCAGAGAATCACATATTTAGAGCCAAAAGATATGGTAGAGATCATCGACTTATCCTCCCTCCACAAAAAATTACCTTACAATTACTTTGGTTTTTTTTTCAACATTCATATATTTGGGGTTCCAAATTCTCTCCCTCCATCCCCTCTCTCATGTATTGAAGAAGGCAAGAAATAGGGTACCCATTACAAATGCCAAGTCATGTAAAACGTTTCTGTATTTGCCATTTTGCATTTAACAACAAAAAAAGGGAAGAAAAATGAAAGAAAGTGAAAAATGTGTTAATCTGCCCTCAGAGTTCATCAGTTCTTCATTTTTCATCATGAGTCATTTGGAATTTTCATGGGTCATGTATTGATCAGAGGCATTAAGTACTCTTGTATAGCCAAATGAAAGATAATATGGCTTCTAAAGTATTAATGGGAATAATTTGGGAAAAAGGGAAAAGAAGTTTTATGAGGTAATATTGTTTACAAATGTAAATAATATTTATGTATAGATGGAAAAAGTTAAATGTGGATTTGGATTCATTCCATCATCTAAAATATAAAGATAAAAATTATATGGTTCAATTCTTTCAGATCAGGTATAATTAGAGAAGAATAGAAAAATAGAGGAGAAACTGATGCAAATGTGTTAGAGCAGTAACTTATGATCTTAATGGGAAGATTTTATGAACAAGGGAGGAAATGCATGCAAGCTATTTAGAGCTAGCTTTAAGGATGTTCCTTAGGCAATAGTCACTGATCATTGGAACTTGCCATTCAAAGACTTAATGGGACTGTTAACTGACTGTTTTTCTGAGTCTAACTCCAGGTGTGAGTATCAAGGAAGGCTGACCCAAGATGGCCGCAGCCCTGTTGGAAGGCAGGCATGAACTGCAGGTATGATTTCTTGGCAAAGTTGAGGGGGCAACTGTTCAGCAGATGCTGAGGTGGGTCCCTCTTGACTTAACTGAAACCTGGCAGACTAAGCCTGGCTCAATGCAGCTTGCAGTTTGACATAGCCTCTGCCTGGAGTTGACAGGAAGCTGGGGAAAATATGGTCCCCTTACTCTAAGTCCCTACTCTCTTGGTGGCAAATTTCTATAATCAGAAGGTTTTGTAAATCTATTAAAATAATTGATTATGGAACATCTTAGATTACTATAGGACTGGGACTAGTGTTAAGTTAGGTTTTTTTCTTGGAAATGGTATGGAGACAATTAGGTCAAGGGCTTATGAGAATATTTTGTTATTTGGTTAATATCATGCTTGTCTAAAGCTTTGTTACAATTAGTAATGTTAAAAGAAGAATGGCTTGTGGTTTATTTTGTAAATGCCATCAAAGAAACATGGCATGACTAAAAGTTTATGATGTTATATATACTGTGTTAAGAATTGGTTATCTAATGTATTTATGTATGTGCTGGAGTCTGCTGTTAATTCCTCAAAAAACAGAAATATTATTCTCCTGGTGAGGAAATATTAATGTAAAGTATATTAAGTAAAGTATGTAAAGAGTTCATGTAAAGTATGAGGAACTGGGTTCTGATGTAAATTTCTTAAACATGGCAATTGGCCAAAGTTCCAATTTTGAATTTGTAAAAATGATCAGGGTATAAGGATTAGAAAATTGTGCCAAGGTAACTTTTGTAGGAAAATGGAAAGAAAGCTGGTTCCTACAAGAAGGCAAGAAGAAGATGCTGGAGATGGCTGGAACAAATACCAAGGACCAGAAGACTTCACTGATGTTGTTCCCTGCCAGACAGCCTTATGGGAAGAGACTTTTGAATCTTAAAGGGACAATTGCATTATCATTTTCTTTTGGGTCTCTGTATCTGTATTTACAAAGGGGACTGCCCCCTTTGATTTGTCAATGCGTCGATCAATCCTTCCCATATTTAAAGGCGTGATGATTAAGGAGAAAAATTCAGATGAGAAAGAGAGTAAGGGAATGTGTGGGATGGATTTTACGAATCCAAGAATTAAAAACAGAGGCATCTCAAGGTGAAAGTAGAAAGGAAAATTTATTACGATCCCGCAGGAAAGGGCAACCCGGACATCAAAAGGACTGGGGGTCCTCTCAGTGTCACAGCGCACTGGACACAGAAAATTGGGGTGTTTATATAGGTCCCTAACCGCAATTCCCCCTCCCAACCTCCTTCCTCTCAGCTTGCAGACATAAGCTTTGAGGGTACAATCTGGACGCGATAAATCTATCCCAGGGACAATGGCAAGGAACAAACAGTATGGTTATTTTTGACAAGCAGGTGACGAACATGAACTTCCCACCATTCTTATTTCATTCTACTATCAACCTCAAGGTAGTAAATCTGTCTTAATGACAATGACAATGACGATTGAACAAACAGTTCGGTTATCGGTAACAGGCAGGAATTAGTTGTTAGTTACCTCATTTTCACATCTGTGGCTATGACGGATATCCCCAGTACCCTTACACCTTGTCTCCCATCATTCATATCTAACTGGTCTTGCACGTCAACATTGCACCTGGCTTTCCGGCTTTTCATTCATTTTTCTGCTGAGCTGAATGTCCCTTATCCTGGGGTCAGTACACAGGGGGTGAGCATCCTGTGTCCTATCCTTGCTGACTTATTCACCTCAACCCTTCTTTCTTTCAGGCCTCTCGCCATTAGGTAAATACACAGGATGTGAGCATCCTGTGTCCTGTTCTTAACCTCGGCGGCCTTACGGTCACTAGCTAAGCTTGTGGAGGGGAAAACATCTAAGTAGAGAAATGGCTTTACAGAAAGGAAAATATCTAAGTAGAGAAATGGGACTCACTATCCTACTTATTTCTATTTATTTAATTTGTTCCCTTTTTATGAGAGGTCTTCACTCGTCCCACACAGGAATATTAAAAATGTGGAAACAAAAATTTGAATAAAAGAAGAGGGGGAAATTGTAAGAAATGGGAGGAGGAGTTTTATTTCCACAGAACAAAAGGTGTACTTCCCTCCCCTCCCCCACCCCAGCTTTAGCAGAAACCAGGCCTAAAGGTTGGTCAGGTGAGAGGTCAGAGGCTTCTACAAATGTGCATGCTTTTTGAGAAGGCAGTCTGGGGAATTAGAGGCCAAACCCACTTGAACCAGTTCAAGCTTATCTAGGGTCTGGTCTTGGTCAAGAATCCAGGCCTACTGATTTGCATAATTTGCATATGTTAAAGAGGGAAAGTAGGGGAAGTAAAAGAATATAGTTTAATCCTAAACCAAGGCAAGGAAAATCTAATTAACTTCACTTTTGCTTCTGTATCCTTATTATCCTATCTATATAAACTGTATAACCTAAGAAAACTGTGTGAAAAACAAAGATTGTAAACTAACCGTAACTCTAGCAGGAGTGGAGGGAATGGTTACCCCTGCTCCTGCAGCTGTATCAGCGTGAGTGTTCCACTAAGTACTATACTCACTCTCCTGAGGAGTGCAATAGAATGCCTTTCTCTGCCCACTGTGGTGTTGAGTTCTTTGGGTAAGAATGGGGAAATCACATGGATCTTCCTAAGATTAAGTGAAGAAAAACAAAAGGCAGTGAAAGCTTATCCTGGGCTTACTTTGGGATCTTGCCCTGTGATCCCCACTGTGGTGTTAAGAGGGCTACTGCTCCTGATTCCCTTGGGAAACCCTGTGGTCTGCACAGTCTTCTTAAGGGGACATTACTTGGGTCCTCCTTAGGGTCTGACCCCTAGGAGACCCTGTGATCCCCACAGACTAAGGTGGGGCTACCACTTGGTCTTTCTCTGGGAGTCCTGTGGTCTGTACAGCTATCACAGGGTTCTTCCTCAGGACTTTGGCCCTGCCTAGGAAGTCCACTGATCCCCAAAGCCGCATTTTCTAACAATTTGGGGAAGTCCAGTGATTCCCAAAACCACGTTTTCAGAGAACCCAGGGAAGACCTGTATAAATCAATGCAGAGTAAAGTGAGTAGCCCAGAAGAAAAATTTATCTAGTGCCAGCACTGTAAAAACAAACAAACAACTTTGAAAGGTTTTCGAACTTTTATCAACACAGAGGATTCTTTATCAACACAGAGGATTCATGATGAAACACGTAACCCAACCTCTGCCATAGATGTGATTGACTTGTAGGGTGCAGATTGTAGCCTACATACTTTGGACATGGCCGATGTGGGAATTTGTTTTGTTTACCTATGGATATTTGATATAAAGATTTTATCTTCTTTTTTTTCCTGCTGGGGAGGGGGAAGTGGGAGTACTAAAAAACAGATTTTTATTAAGGGTGGCCCTCCTTCCTGGGATGGGAGGAAGAAGGATGAGAAGGAAGGCTTTTTTTTTGGTGTGGGTGGTCCTCTCTCCTGATACCTTAATAGGTCATACCTTTTTATCTAATCTATAACAGGGGTTTAAGATTCAAGTGCTTGATTCAAATCTGCTTTTTCAGGAAATAGTGAGTTAAAGTAAAGTGAACCAGAAAATGAGAGGCAGGAAAGTTTAAAGAAAAGAAGACCAAGCTGTGTGTCAGAAGGCTTGTATTTGAGACTCAGCTGTAATTTTTAGTAGCTGACTGAATTGAAGCATAACTCAATATGATAGTAAAAATGTTTTAAAGTACTATTAACTGAAAATGAATAAAAGAAATAGAGCTGTGCAAAAAAAAAGTAGTTGAGAGACAACTGTAACAGTAAGGCAATAAACACATCAATGATAGTTGTGAATATGCCTATGTAGTTCTGTATCGCAAGGTACGAGAGACTCTCCATAAAGAAGGTAAAAGAAGTATAACATTTATTCAGACACCAGAGAATCATATCCCACATGGCATTTTAACTTATCTATCAGAGCAGTGAAACATTCAATACAGAATATCACAACATGGAGCCTCTCCATCCCAAAACCTCTCCTACCCCCTGCTGGGGGGGTCTTCTCCAAAACAAACTCACAGTACAGCTAAGTCAGCCTGTTCAGTTCTAACAATCACGAAGGCGGCCATTAGTGGCCATTAGTAGCCATAACTGCTCCCACAGCTGGGGCATGCTCTAGTTCTCTCTCCTTCTCTCTCTCTCTTCGAATTTCCTGTGACATAACTTCCTTTTCCTGTCAGGAAGCTCCTCCTACCACATATGCCTTAGGCTCCCTGTGAGGTAAGCAGGTCACATGGCCTATCAATGGGTAGGAAAGATCTTCAAATCTAAATTACTACTACAACAACAAAATCCCAAAAGAACTGGATCTGGTGATGAATGTTACACAAATATTTTTAATACCTAGTCTAGAGGGAAGTAAGGGATCAGAGGATAGTGAGGGCCATGCTTTGGGCTGGATGATAAAGAGGAATATCCATGAGAAGGCTAAACAACTAAAATCTTGCCTGGCTTTAGTTTTCTCTTTGAAGAATACTTATCTTTGAACTGGGAATGAGAGCCCAAAATTGTTAACAAGAAGTGGATTCACAAAGGAAAAGGAGATGGACAGGAGTCAGTTTTCCTGAAAGAAATGTATGTGTTTGACAACTTAGCCATTATCATATGCCTCTGAAAGATCTTGGAGAACAAACAGGTGCCACAGGACTGGAAAAGGGAACATGTACCAAGTTTCAAAAAAGATAGGGTGAATTCTACAAAGCTTAGGTCTGTGACTTCAAATTCTGGCACATTCCTAGAATACATTGTGAAATGAGTAGTTAGTGAGTAATTAGAAAAGACTTGTATTTTTTTATAATGCTTTTTGCTATTTCATCAAAGTCATCTCCGGAAAGTCTTCTTTCCCTCACCCTCCAAATTTAACTTTCCTTTATACCAAAGAAATAGAGTTACACAAAAATACCTATTATATTGCTTCTACCTGTCAGTTCATAAAACATTCTCCTCTAGTGGTCTCCATCTTCCCTGCTATGAGAAGCAGTAACACTTTTTTCAATTACTCAGAGTTAGGCATCTTTTTTGTTTTTAAAAAAAGTCTGTTTTTGTAATCTGATTATAATGTTCTATTGAAGCTGCTTATTTCATACTGCATCAATCAATACACAGTCGATGCCTCTCAGAATTCCTCAGTTTTTAATTTTTTACTGTGTAACAATAATATTCATACGCCATTTTTTTATTGGTGAGAATTCAATTTGTTGCCAGAAAGAGTGCTGTTATGAATGTATATAAACTCAGGCTGTGGCCTTGGTCTGGTTATAGAGAAAGGGTATCCAACAGGGTACAGTGAAAATAGCTCTAGATTTCGGCTGAAAATGCAGATCTGCCATTTTACTCCCCATTAGACCTTATGCAAGTTACTTTTCCTCACTGGGCCTCACTTCCCTAATTTGTAAAATGAGAAAGTTGAACTCTAAAATCTCTTCCAGCTCTAAGTATATGAATTGGAAAGTCTAATAGGAGAGGAATCCTTAAGTGCCTGCTATGCACCAAGCACTGTGCTGGGTTACAAATAAATAAAAGCAACAGTCCCTACTGTCAGGGAGTTTACATTCAAACTTAATAGCAGTTAGAGCTATACTGGGGTAAGCACAAATATCTTTGGTGTTTCAAGTGACATTCAAGGATGTGCCTGTGGAATTTACCTGGGAGGAGTGGGTATACTTGAGCCCATCTCAGAAAAACTTGTACAGGGATGCAATGCTGGAGAATTACAGAAACTTAGTCTATGTGGATAAGAACAGCTATGCCTTTGGAGTCTTGATATATACCATGGAGACTTTTAAGATTTTAACTTATTATTTGACATACAAAAGGTAGATATTCCTAATCCTTTTGTAGCCAAGAGACAGAGTGCTTGTGTTTCCTGTTTCCAGGAAAAAGGTCTTTGTATGCCTGGATTTGTTGCTATCCTTGAGAATGTATCTTCCCCTCTCTTTTGTTTCATATCCAAGATTTTCTATTTTATCCCAGTGTAGGTATCGTCATATACAGTGTTCCCATTGTCTAAGCAGGTAGTGAGTCAAACTATTTTTCCTAAGTCCATTCCCCCATAATATAGTATATCCTTCAGTGGTCCTTTGTACCGTCCTTGGGGGCTTCCTAGCATGCCTTCTTTTTGCTCCAAAGACAGCTCTGAATGGGATGGATAATTGTGAAGACTTCACAGGGTATATCTAAGGGAGTAGGAGAGGTTTGGGATTTGGCCTTGTGATTCTGGAAGGTCAGGGCCTGGAGCTGTGGGCATGCCCTTCTCTCTCTCTCTCTCTCTCTCTCTCTCTCTCTCTCTCTCTCTCTCTCTCTCTCAAATGTTAGAAGATAATGCATTAACTTCCTGTGAGCTATTTGTTTTCTGCTCCAGGAAGGTCTCTCCTCCCCCCCACCCCATTTCTTCTCCTAGACTTTCAGATGCCACCCCAGCAGTAGAGTTCTGATAGGGAAAACTTGAATGGACCAGATCAACCTTGGTCTTCTGCCTAGTTTTCATGCCTAGACTGTAAGTCCACCTCCCATCCAATGGTGAGAAGGGATAGAGGTGGGTGGGAATCTTTTCATTAAGAGTATAAATTAAGGCAGGTTCCCTTTTACCTCGCCTCCTCTATTATGGAGGTGTGCCCAATTCTTGCAAGGTTTGTGAAATAAATTTACTTTGTTTCTCCTAAAGATGTCTCTCCTATTATTTGAAAATTATGTCTCACACAGCTGGAGCTAGTTTTGCGATCTTTTATTAAGTTTTATGAATGTTTTTTAAAATGGCAGTTCTCTTTCCCTACTCCCCTTCCCCCCACCCCCAAAACCCCTTACTTTCCCTCTAACTAGTCCATTGAATACTCCTTGGTTGAAAAAAAAAATCTCAGACAAAATCAACTAACATAGCCAGCACCCTTGATGACATAATATACATTCTGCACCCTTATTCCCCAACCTCTTTACTAAGAGTTGAGAGGAGTATTTCATTTATCTGCTCTGTGACGGAATTCTGAGATGACTGTCCCTACCACTCTTTCATTTTCAACTAATAGGATTTGCAGTTTCTAAACCAGATGTGATCTACCAATTGGAGAGAAAGGAAACATCTTGGATGCCAGAGGCAGATATTCCAAGAAGCATGTGACTATATAAAAACTAAAGCAATGGGTCATTGCTAAATATAGCTTTGTTGGCCATTTTTGGTCAAAGCTCTGTGGTGATAGTGTGATTGAAGATATTTCCTGCCCATTCAATAGGCCTCAGGTGGGGCCAGTTAAGGGGGGGGGGGGGGCGGCTATCTTTGTGATTCCAATCAGTGATTAAAGATCTTTCCTACCCCTTTTGGCAATTGATCATGAGACCCTTGGGCCCTAAAAAGAGTATATATATATATATCCAGAAGGTAGCCACTGAGAACTGAGAATTCAGAGGTCAGAACAGAAGCCAGAATTCAGCCCAAGGAAAAGGAGTGAGAACTCTGAGTCCACAGAGCTGCAGAAGAAAGTGCTGAGCACAGAGTGGAAACCAGGGAGCTTAGGAGACCAGATAACTGAGGGGGGACAGGATTCATGAGTGATTGTTTACAGGAAGGCCCTGGGTGGTAGGGGGAAGGTTACAGGGTGACTTGGCTCTTTGCTGCAATACTGTGTTTTAATCTCCTTGTTGCTACATTGAGGTGGGCTTACTGGTTTTGGAATACAATTACTGCTTTATCCAATTAGAATTACTGGTTATGTGATTTGATCCTCTGGTGCCTAAATAAATGTTACACTTCCTCTGCCTTCTACCTAGACAGTTTTTCATACTTTCGATTCCAAACCATACAGGCATGTTCATGGTCATCCTTGAGGTCATGAATCTTGCCTTACTGATAAGAGCTACACTGACATAAAAGATTGAATGAGGTGGTCTTATTAAAGATTCTCAGGCCTAGCCAGAGGAACTGAGACTTTGAAACTACATTTTTTTAACTCAGGAAGCTACTTTTTTTATGCATCTCTTTATTCTCATGTACTTCCACTCTCAAAGAAAGTTATTATCTTAGTTTGGGATAGGGGTTTCTCTTCTTTTCACTAAAGATTATCTTATCTTAAGCAGGCATTCTCCTACCTCACTTCCATCAATTCAGTTCTCCCTTTTAACATAAACATATCACTTCTGTGTTGTTTTTATGATTATGTTGCTTTGCGGCTGTTTCTTTTTAAAATATTTAATCAAAACCTAATTCCCATTTCTTCAGTCAACCATTTTATGTCATCCTGTTGTTTTTTTTTAATGCTTTGAAATTATATTTGTAAAGGCACAATAATATGTTTATATGACAGGACTTATTTAACCATAACCCTATCATTGGACCCATAGTTTTCCATATTTTGCTATTTCAGAAAAGGCTGCTATGCATATTATTTAAGCTTTCATTAACATTTTGAGGATATAGGCCTAGAAGTGGGACCACTGGGTCAAAGAGTATGAACAGTTTTAGAGATCTAGCTTAAATTGCTATATTGCTTTCCAGAAAAAAAAAAATGGGTGGCAGCAGCTTAATAAGCACTTATTACAACATAACAGCCAAAAGTTATAATTTTAAAGTATCTTTGCTAATCTGATAGCTTTTAGGTAATACCCCCAAACTGTTTTCATTTTTACATCTTTGATTTCCAGAGTTTGAGTAATGTTTGTGGTAATTGTTAATTATTTCTCTTGTGAAAAATGCCTGTATTTCTCAATCATCTACCTTTTTGGAATTGTATCTTACTCTTACAAATCCAATTAATTCCTTACAAAGTAGATATGTTGGATTTTCAGCTCAAATTTATGGCAACAATTATCTGATATTACCCCTTTCCTCACGTTTCTTTATTCTATGTTTCTTTCTCCTCCTAGATCTCTCTCCTCCTCCCTTTAAATTCATTAATTCTTCTTTCTCTTTTTGTTCAGTCTTTTCCTTTGTATTTTCATCTCAGATGACATGGGTACATTTGCAAGCTCTCACAGTCATCTACTTTTTATGGAGGGTCTTTCCTTATTCCATTCAAGTGTCAACCATTTAGAGTAGAGTAAGGACTTATTCATCTTCCAGGTTAATTCCATCTGGTCAATTCATTTACATATGTTAACTCTGAGTCAACATATTCTTACAGAAGATAAGCTGTGATCCTTGGTAAAAGACCAGTGAGACTAGCTTTCTCAAGTGGGATGGGGAGAGAATAGCTCTAAAACCTTTGAGCAACTAGGAACTTTGGGAAATGGAAGAAAAGGCATGGTTAATCAGCTCTTTATTCTTTCAGAGAGCAAAGAATTTAGTGGAAAGAAATCTTATGAATGTTGTGATTATGGGAAGACCTTCAGGATGAAGACACAACTTACTGTGCTTCAGAGAATTCATAATGGAAAGGTTTTTTATGACTGTAACGAGTGTGGAAAAACATTTCATCACAACTCAGATCTTATTAAATATCAAAGAATTCATGCAGGAGAAACATTATGAATGTAGTGAATGTGGAAAAGCCTTCAAGAGGAAGCCACATCTTACTGAACATCAGAGAATTCATACTGGAGAGAAACTTTTTGAATGCACTGAATGTGGGAAGGCCTTCAGCAGGGGTGGGGAACTTTTTCATGTTGGAAAGCCGAATTAATATTTAGCTGTAATCAAATAAGGCAGCATTCAAGAAACTTCAATTATTTAAAATGTACATTATTTTGTAAAAATCTAATTACCATGTACTTAATAATTTCTAAAGATGAAAACTATTTGTTAATTTTAAAGTTAACTAACCTTTTAAAGACTTTGTTGTGTCTGCTTTTTGTTGGAAAGCATTTGAATATTTGGTTGCAGCAGGGAGGTCCATGGTTTCAGTTGATCCTCTAGGTGGGTATCAGTCATTTGTGACCTTACGGGAATCTTGATTTGATTTAGGTAGGAGAATGTACAGTTGCAGCAATAAATGGTTGAAAAACAAGAATGCATTTTTGGGGCATGTTGCCAAGGGTGTGGGTATTCTATTGCATTTTTCCATATTTCAATTGGACTTTTCTTAGCATCAACCAATGACTTTAAAGTGTCATCTATTGAAAGCTCTATCAATTCCATCTGTAGTTCTTTAGGTGCTTTGGTAATATCAACTAGGTGAGGCTGAAATGCTAATTTGAGTGTGATGTCACGATTCTATTAGTCAGTGAAATTTTTCGTTGTATTCTCCAAATAATGGGTCTGTAACAGCTGCAATTCTTCAAATGATTTGCATATATCATCCTCCTTATCAATGACCTTTGCTAACTGTGGAGAATGTTCATCTCAAATTTCCTTTTGAAGAAGTGTTTTGAAAAAAAGATAGCTTTTTTTGAAATGCTTGGATTTTTTTTTACCATATATCTATATGGAGATATAGATATTATAGACTGTTTTACCTTGCAAAGAAATATTCAAGTTGCTTTGATTTGATATATCACACAGAAATGCAGCATTCCTATAGAAATCTTCTTTCAATAATTCATATTGCTGATTCTGTCCTTCATAAAATTTAACTATCTTTTCACAGAGATAAAATTTTGGCTAACACCTGTGATAGCCAACACACTTTAGAATGATATGGCAAATCCATGCTGAATACCTCATCTTCCAACTTTAGCATGTTATGAAACTGATGATGCCATGTTGCATTTGCACGAATATAGTTAACAATACTTATAACTTGTGGCAAAATGTCACTTAAAATAGTAGCTTTAGCAGATTTTGCTGATGCAAGATACAATGAAAAGAAATGAGAGCACCTGGATTTGTTAATACTTGTTTTTCATCTGTGCAATAAACTCTTCATGTTTTCCTGTCATGGAAGGTTCAGTCTGTTACATACGCTCACTAAATTTACCAAATTCAGTCCAACTTCACAACATTTATTTTGAAAGTTGTTGAACATATCTATTCTCCATGTTCTGTTTGCAAAAGTGCCCAGACCAAATATCTCTTTGTAGCAAGGAAAATCTTGTGTTATGACCCAAATGAAGTATAAAACCAGCACTGAGTCAGTTCAAATGACATGAGTCATTCAAAGCGATTGAATAATATATATTTTCCTTCTGAAGTATTACATGAAGTTGTTCTGTTAATGTGAAGGCTAACTCATGCTGCCAATCAATTATAGTTCTTCTTGAAAGAGGCAGTTGTTTGCACTTTGAAATGTTATGGGGGAGGGGGGGGCAGGAGGTCCTAAGGATCCCACAACTTCAACAATGCATTCTTTCACAATTTCTACATCATTGAATGTCTTCCCTTTTTTTCCCCCGATTATATAAGCTACTTTATAAGTTTTTCAGTGGCATTATTTCCTGATCTTATTGCTGCTTGAAAGAATTGTCTTCGCTTTTGCTTTTCATCTTTTAATTTCTGCAATACAACTTTTCATACCTCTCCTCTCCCTCTAATTTAAAATATTTGTGGTCCTTACGACTGTTATGATGCTGATGAGCATTGAATTTCTTTAATGTTGATATTGCAGTATCACAAAGCAAGCAAATCTTATCTTTAGCAGAAACAAGGTAATATTGCAATTCCCAATCCTCACTAAAAATCTGTTTTCTTCCTTCAGCGTTCTCTTGGTCTCCTTTGACATGATGGGCTGTAAAGCAGACAGAATTAAAAAATACTGTCGAGCTGTACAACTATTCACAAATTCCACTTCAAACAGAAACACAGTGCATTGTTGTCAAAAGGTGATAACAGATTGGTGTACTTGACCCCCTCCCCCCCAAACTCTAACCAACCAACTTTGTAGTGATAGTGGCGCCAGTCTGGCAAGGGAAGTTAGAACAAAATAATGAGCATAGCAGTCGTCATTTTAGCTCTCATGGCTTACTGTTTTAATTGTGCTTGTCAATCCGGGATTGTTTCATTGATTATTTTATTCTTTGGTACTTTAAATGCATTCATTTTAAAAATAAAAATATCAAAGATAAACAAAAATATATTAATAAAAATAAAAGGATTTATTTTGTAAAATTTGGATTCGGTCAAAGGGCCACACTTAAGGACCTAGAAGGCCACATGTGACCTTAAGGCCAAAAGTTCCCAACCCCTGCACTCTGTCAACCTGTCTTTCACAGGTATGAGGAACTGTTACATTAGCAGCAAACCTGGAACCAAAGACCCCTCCAAGGTCAGTTTGTTTTTAAGTTACTTTAAAACAACAATTTTTAAAGAAGAAAATAAATACAACCCTGCGTAACATAGAGCTATTTCTTGTTGCCTTTTCCTTTCCACTTGCTTAGGAATGTCTAGGAAACTGGGAATTTCTTTGCTCAAGTGATGTATGAAGCAGCACATTGACCAGGGTAAGAGTACACTCTCAATCTTTTGATACTTTATTAAACTGTACAGCCAGATAAACTGTCTCTGTCACTGTACACAGAAGAAAGAAGAGTGTCTGGGAGAGGTAAACAGTAAAACTTTCCCGTGGAAGGGAAGATAGGACTCCCCGTCCTATTTCTTCATAGCAAGATTAACCTTCATTACGGCAGCTGCCTGACCCTCTTGGATGTGTTTCCAATCATCCCAATCCTGGCTTTCTGAATGGTCCTCTTCCCCTTTGTCTCCTGTCCCTTCCTGACTGGGATGCTCTGGCTTGGGCAGAGTCCTGGGTGAGAATGAAGGGCTCGGAGGGTGCCTCACTCCGGTGGGTTGGACGAGAAATCGGGGCCGCTTTCTCGAGCCTCCCGCTTCCAGGATCCCCATTTCCTGGCCCATGCTGGGGTCTCCTCCTCTCTGATGGGAACCTGGCTGCTCTTCTCTTCCACCACCTTCCGGGGCCCGCGCCACAGGCCAGCCTTCAGCTCAGTCCCACAAACAAGAGAGGGCTGGCTCAGCCCAGGCAGCTCTTCAGGGTGTTCCTATGCAAGCCTCCTCCCATCCCAGCACTGTCCTGGCGCGCCCAGGTGCCTCTAGCCGACTTGGCCTCTCTCACATGGACTAGGGGGGCGGGGGGCGGGGCTGGGCCCAACTTCAGGGTCAGCCCTCCTCAGCTCCCGGCCGCACAGAGGTCCACCGGCCACAGGAGGCACGATGCCTTCCCCAGGCCAGCCGCCCCCACCCCTCCACCCCCTCGCCTTTTCCAGGCTGGCTTGCCGGGGTCATCCTTCAACCAGTCTCTGACAGCTGCATCGCAGTCGCTAACGCCATCTTGGAGGGAACCGGAAACGGGAGACTTTCACTTCCTGGAAGAGGGCACGCCCCGTGGGCGTGGCTTCAGGAAGCTGTCCTCCCTCTCTCTGAGATCAAGCTTGGGAGGGTTCCTGGAGTCCTCTCTCACCCTCATGCCTTTGCACTGACTGTTCCCGTGCCTGCCGTGCTCTCTCTCACCTCGTGCCTTCCCCAGTTTCTTTTACCTGCCAGTGAAACTCTCACCTTCCTGCGGGATTATCCCGTTTATCCGGCCTTCATCTGGTCTGTGCACACTCGTGCATGTTTGCAACCCATCAGACTGAACTCCCAGGGAGCCTCTTCCCCCCTAGTGCTTAGCACAGTGTCTAGCACACAGTAGGTGCTTGCGGGCAGCTAGGTGGCACAGCGGATAGGGCATTGGGTCTGGGGACAGGAAGACCCTGAATTCTAATCTGGCCTCAGACACCTACTGGCCGTGTGACCCTGGGCGAGTCATTTCACCCTGTTTGCCTCAGTTTCCTCATCAGTCCTATGGGCTGGAGAAGAAAATGGCAAACCAGTCTGGTAGCTTTGCCAAGAAAACCTCAGATAGGATCTCAAAGGGTCCAACATGATTGAAAAATGACCAAAAGAGGGGTCTTCCTGACTCCATGCTCAGCACGCACCCAGCTGCCCCAACTGAGGCACAGTAGGTAGTTAAGAGGCAGCTAGGTGGCTTAGTGGATGGAGTGCTGAGCCTGGAAGCAGGAAGACTTGAGTTCAAAGCCCCCCTCAGACACTTACCAGTGGTAGGACCCTAGGCAATGCACTTAACCTCTTTGCTTTAATCCACTGGAGAAGGAAATGGCAAACGTTCCAGTATCTTTGCCAAGAAAACTCCAGGGACAGTAATTGGTGTGCTTCAGTCCATGGGGTCATGAAGGGTTAGAGACGACTGAACAACAACAGGTGTTTAATAAGCTTAGCACATTGCCTGGCACATGCTTGTTGACTTGACAGAGCACTTTCTTCCCAACAACCCTTCCTTGTAGAGATTATGCATAGGGAAATTTGGGTTCAGAGAATTGAAGTGTTGTCCATGCTCATAGAGCTAAGTAAGAACAGAAGACGGAATCAGAATCTTTGTTTTCTCGGAGTCATGAAGCCTCCCACTCCCAAAGAGCTTATATAGATAAGTCCTTAGTCCCAGATATGCAGGAACGTTGCCAGGATAAGTGAGGCTACCCAAGGAAAAGTGCTTTGGCTTCTTAAAGACAAATTGCTATCCATATCCAAGACTTCATCATTATTAAATGAAGGGCAAGATAAAGTAAGCAGGGCAACTCTAAGCAAACACTAGTACAAAGCCTCCAGATTAGGAAAAGAGTTAAAGTTTCTTACCAAAGAAACCTATTAGAGGCTAGGACCTAAGAGCAGGAGAGCTGCCTTTGTTTAAAACATTTAAAAGCCACCTGGATGGATGGAAGAGAAAGGAGAATATAAGACACTCTTCTCTCCAGGCAGAAGATCAGGTGAACTAGTGTAGTGAGAAATGGAAAATACCCCATGAGTGACTCTCAGCACAAATACTGCATTTACTAAGCACCTACTACGCGTGAGGCACTGGAGACACAAACACAAAGAACCAGTCTCTGCCTTCAAAGATCTCACATTCTATCGAGGGAGCCAACTGGGGAGTGTGAGAGTGTGTGTGTGTGTGTGTGTACACACTAAATCAAAGGTGATTTTGATTGTGGGGATAATAGTAATGATTAAAACTTATAGTATTTTACATACATTATCTCATTTGATCCTCACAATCATTCTGTGAAGTAGCTGCTATTATTATTCCCATTTTACAAATAAAGAAACTGAGGCAGAGAAAGGTTAAGTGATTTGTCCAGTATCATACAGCCTGTGCATGTCAGAAGTAGGACTTGAACCCAAGTCTTCCTGACTCAGAGGCCAGCTCTCTATCCACTCTATGACATTATCTCTTATGCAGAGAATTAAGACATTTTGAAGCATTTCTTTCCCTTAAGAAAACTACTCATCTATGAAATTTCTCATTTGGACAATTTACAGCTATTTGGCTTTTAAAATTAAAAAAAAAAAACCAATGTCTTTTCAGTCTCTATATCTTGTGCTTCCTTTGCAGGGAGGAAAAAGCCTCGATACTGTAATTGCATTCCATAAACCACTTTAAAAATTACATTTTTGGGAAAAGCCATATTTTGAAAATTATGCCTTTAACCTACCCTGCAAACTGCTGCCAAACAAACACTCTTCTTTTAACAAGGCTTCTACTCTGTCACTCCCCCATTCAAAGACCCACAATGTCTCCCTGTTTCCTAATGCATCAAATGTAAATGGACCTGAATGCCTGCTCTGGCTCACTCCACCCTCTATACTCAACAAACAATTGAGTCACTAATAGTGAAAAGTAAGAAGCCTGAATTATGGACGTTACTCCCTCAACACAGACCTTTTACTCTGGTCAGGCCAGCCTCTCCACAGGACAATGAATCATTGTGCTCATTTTGCCCTCTGTACCTCTGCTCATACTATTTTTCCTTTCTAGAATGTACCCCTTCCCCCCAAGCCTATGCTATTTCACAATCTGCTTATCTTCGTTAAAGTCACAGCCCTGAATGGGCTTCATTAGGCTGCATATGCTATTACAATGGTTAATTGGCTGTCTGGGGACTGTAGATCCAGCTGAGGTGAAATGCTGCTCTTTCAGCAGAATCACTTGGAGAGAGCTGGGATACCGTCCCCCGCCTCTGTTGCTTTCATCCATTCATCAGCATTTTTAAAACATTGTGCAGGCACAGGGTAAAGCAGGAGTTTGGGCACTGTCCAGGGAGCCAGGTGAAAAATTAGATTGCTAAGTGAGAGTATTCAGCACCATGGATAGAAACCCAGCACTCAAAGAAGCTGCAGGAACAAAGTGGGGACATCAGAGTTCATGCAGCATAGCCTATTCCTGGGTTTTGTTTATAAGGGGGAACCTAGTCTATCCCAAGGCCGCTCATTCCATTTTTGGACGCACTATTTAGTCTACAATTTTTCCTTCCATCAAGCATAATTGCTGTACATCAAGCCTATTTGTTTAGGGCTGAGACAAAGAAATCACAAATGTATCTTCTTGGCTAAAGGCTGCCTCTTCTTGTCCTTCTCAGGATTATATTTTATTTTCAATCTGTACTATGTCTGCCATCTCAGTACAAGTAATGAAGGAGCTTGTTCTGACAAGAGAACCCCTCTCCTTCAAGAGAATAAAATTTCTAAGCCTCTAATAGAAACCCCAAGTGGTCTTCTCATCTGCTCTTCTGTTTCAAGAAGCACTATACCCAAACTATCCTAAATTACATGATACAGCATCAAGATACAGCATCCACTGGCCATGGAGTCAGAAGCCCTGAATTCAAATAAAGTAGATTTTTGGCTTACCTATATACCCACTCTCGAGTTTTCCTGGGTGGCTCAGTGTGATAAGAAGGGAAAAAAGAAAACTGTGCACCTTGAATATTTGCTTTCCCCTTATCTCTCTATACTGGCCTAAAATACTCAGGTAAATATGCCACTTGTCTCTGGATCCTCCAAATCCTTGGGATAGGTTTTTTGGGGACAGAGATGGCAGGAATAACTTTTCAAATCAACGTAGAGAAATGTCTGAAAAATGAGTTCTCTGCTGCGTTCTAACTGTGGGTCCAGCTCCCTAGGCCAGTTGTTACCTGCCATTCTGATGCTGAGCAACATGGTAGGGGAGTAGCTCGCCAGGAATAAATGCTATATTGGACAGGGGGGAGGAGGAGGAAGAACTGTATTGTTTGTTAGATGGGTTTCTTACATGGGCAGGAGTAGAGAGAGTGGGGACCACTGCAAATAAAGTCCAAGAGCCCACCTATTTACCCAACAACACACTGGATGGGAAACCAAGAACTGTTACTGAAAGCAAAACTTTCTTTTCTTAACTCCCAACAGGTCAAAGATGTCTTGAGCATGCAAATGGGGATTCCTTAGGTTTGAACATACAGAGACAAGAGGGGCTCACAGATCTTGGTTCAAGGACTTGCAATAAAAGTCAGGTATTTCAAGCCTGAGTCTGGCCAGGGCAATATTAAACAATTACTGCCTCACAATTCCCAAACTACAGCTCTTAAGGCAGACAAATTGATCAGGCATCAGGAATGGGCTTCTTAATTTATAAAGCAGATGCATCAGAGCCCCAAAGTTTGCAACATTGCCCCATCAGCTGATTATGGACTGCTGCTTATGGGATGGGCCATGTTGACTATTGGCATGGAACACATTCCATAGGCCTAGACCAGGACTCATCTTTCACCTGGAAGCTCCTGAGAGGACTCAGGAACCAGCTAGTTGAACTTCTACCCTCAAATAAACCCCACCTGAATATGAGTTTTGCACTGGCTTATGCCTTTGCTTCCCTAGGATGGCAGCAGGCTTACCACATAGTAACTTGAACCATGGGGAATGGAATTGAGAGGCTGATCATCTCTCCATCCCTAACAGCCACCATAGAGAACCTACAGAGAAATGCCCACAGATGAACGACCAGAATGGCATGTTAGGAATGATTAAAGGAACTGGGAATACTTTAGCCTGGGAAAGACAAAACTAAAAGAAGATCCAACACTACCTTCAAGTAAGTGAAGCGCTCATTGTGTGGTAAAATTAAACTAATTCCATGTAGCTCCAGAGGAAAGAATTAGAACCAATAGGCAGAAATTATAGGGAGGCATATTTCTACTCAACTTAAGAAAGAAGTTTCAACATCGTGAGCTGTCCAATAATGGAATGGACTGCCTCATGTGGTGGTGAACTCTTTGAGGAGATATCTCAGTACAGGCTAGATTACTATCTGTTAGGGGTGCTGATGCCTGCACTGGGTGGGAAGTTAGATTAAGTCATAGGTTCTTAATTTGGGGTCCATGGATCCACAAGCAGTCCATAGATAGATTTCAGAGGTCCAATTAACTGAAATGGGAAAAAAATGACATCTTATTTTCACTAACATCTAAATGAAATTTAGCATTTCCCTCAATTATGAAGATAGGTAAGGTGTTTGCTAGCTAGCTTAAACCAACATTGATTATTAAATTTTCAGTGTAAGTATTTACATCTTGGAAATTGGCAAATGCTACAAATCAGGCCTGGATTATTTTACTGCTTGTCCAACCTTAAGAAAGTGACAGAGAAAATATTAACAGTGCAGATTAAACTTTAAAATGTGCTGTGGGTACATTTCTTTTTTTTCTGAGAGCCAGTTGTGTTGCAACAATTCAACTAGCAGCTGCTGTGGGGGTGAAAGACCAACACAAGCCTAACAACAAGACTGCTGCCAGCACAAGTTCTTTTGATCTGCTTTACTAAGGAATGCAACGTTAAGGGGTTAACAATCTTATTTCAATCCAACATACAATTATCATTCACTTAGTTCAGGGGTAAAAGCCAGCACCCTGAACTTCAGAGCAAATACAAACAAATTACAAACATACCAAATACAATTCGTAGTTACCAAGAAACCAGCATCTGCATTCAGGAGCCAGGGAACTCATAACAACAGCTGGCCCAGAGTCATGCACCACTCCTCCTATGGCTCAGAGCCCCAAGGGAGAACACCAACTTCTGGGTTTACATATCTTGTTCAGGGTCAAAGGTGAGTCATACACGCGACTCACCCACGTCACCTAAAAGCATCACAAAAATGTGACTTAAACCCACGTGGTCTAAAAGCCTCTGATGTCACAAACATGTCACTCAAACCCATGTAAACTAGGCTTTCCCTTGAGGCAAGGAGGTCATCAAGGACTCCTAATTTAATCAAGGAAACAAAGGCCAAACTCTTCAAGGGTATTTGATTGAATAACTGTTAAAAAGCCAATCTTAATTATCAATGCAGGTTGTTAAACATTTATCAATATATCCCTGAATGTAGACAACAAATATGATTGTGAGAAGTGGTCCGTAAGCTTCACCAGAATGCCAAAGGGATCTATGATGCAGAGACAGGTAAGAACACCTGGTCTGGATGGTCTCTAAAATCCACTCCAACTCCGGGATTCCATGCTTGCTTATACTAATGTGAATTGTTTTCTGAGCAGAAAATCATACCAGCTGTTTGAGTTCCTCAGGGATCTTCATGACCTTTACCGAGTATATTTTTCATTGAAAAAAATTTAGAGACAGTTGTTTAAAATGGAGTTTCCTTGCCTTAGAAATATTGCTTCAATCAGCCCTTCCAAGGGAATCTGCAGTTTGTGTGTAGGAATTCTGGATAGAGGGAAAGGAGTAGGAGAATATGTGATGGCTGGAGTGAGAAGTATGGTGCCATTGCTGGGAAGCTTAAGCACATTTTTCCTTGAAAGAAAAATCTCTGTAAATAGAGAAAAATAATGGAAAAGCAAAATGAATAGTTTGGTGTGCTAGAAAGAAAATTTGGATTTGGAGGCTTAGGTGTTCCGCTGGCTCCTATCCTGACTAGCTGGTGAAGGTGGAAAAGTCGTTTACCTGCTGTGGCCCTTTGTTTCTTCATCTACAAAATGAAGATTTAAAATACTTCCTTTTCTCCCTCACTGGGCTGATAAGAAGAAAGTTCTCTAAAAACTTTTATGTGCTCAGGAAATGTCTATTTCCCTCATTATGATTATCCTATACTGCTCCTTCTCTATTGCCCACTTTCTTGAGGCATATGAGATATGGAAATATGAAGGATTATTAATCTCACAATTCACCAAGAAAAATACCTGAAGACAGTCATAAAACATACTCTCAATTGTCATATGAAATGCTTCCTAGGGCATCCACAAGAAGCCAACACCTTGCCATGTGATGAGTTGCTAGTCAAGATTCCTTAACAAGGGCAGCGAAGGGACAAAGAATTTCAGGATCTTTCCTGTGGCCCCAACGTTCAGGTAGGGCAATCCAAAAAAAAAAATATGTGACATGTTGTGGTTAATAATCTCAAGGACAGTGGGGAGGAAGGGACCTCAGGGGTCATACAGGCCAATGCCCTCATCGTACAGTTAAGAAAATGGAGCCCCAGAGAATTGAGGTAACTTCTAAGAAGTATCAGAGCCCAGACTAGCTCCAAAGCCAGGGAGTGCTCTTTCTAGTTCAGCAAAGCAAGTGACAAGACATATGGGAAATTACATGAAAAGCTTTCAGATGATAACCCACAAAAATGAAGTCACATGAAGACACATCATAGTCTACAATACACTTGATAAGAACAACCTTGAGAACTTACCATGGAAAGTTTGAGTCAAATGACCCCCGCGGTATGGCTCACATCTCTTGCCCTCTCTCTGCTCACATGGCATCGTCCTAATCCAGATCCTCACCACTTCCTTCTCTCTCCTGCTTCTAACCTCTTTCTTCTACCCACTCCCCATACAATTAATCTATCAATCAACATTTATTCATTGCCCACTCTGTGCCAGGCACTGTGCTAACGCAGCTTCCAACATAATCTTCCTGTAGCACTCCCCTGTTCAAAAATCTCTTGGTTGCTACCTATTACCTCTAGGATAAAATACAAACTCCTTAGCTTGGAACTATGTGGCTCCAGTTGACCTTCAGTCTTATTTCACATTCCTTTTCCTCAAACATTGCATTCCAGCCAACCTGGCTTCCTCCCATTTCATCTGCTATTCTATCTTCCATCCCAAAGCCTTTGCACAGGCTGTGCCCCTTTTCCTGGAAGGCACTTCCTTCCCAACTTCATTAGTTCCTTATCTTCCTTCAAGCCTGAGCTCAGATACCTCCCCCCTGAGTAAATATGCCTCCCTGATCCCTCTGACCCGTCCAATGTCAGGACCCTGTCCCTCCTCAAGTTACCTTATATGAACTGACTGGTGGATGTTATTCTATTCCGGTCCCCTCCCCACAACAGCCTGTAAGCAACTTGAGGACAGGAACTATGTACTTTTTGTCTTTCTATGCCCAGTATCTAGCACACAGAGAACCTTACACATAGCAAGCACTTAAAAAATGTTGGTTATCTGAATCAAATAAAAGTAATCATAAAAATCAATCATAATTCGGTAAGTTTTTATTAAGCACCTAATATGTACTCAAAAAAATCACTGTGATAAAGCCTGGGGTTACAAAGACAAAAAAATGAGTCTTTGCCTGTGGGGAGCTTATATCCTTTTAGGGGAGAAAACGCAAGCACATAAAAGTATATATGAAATAAACAAGGTTATTGCGGGGGAGGAGTGGGAGGCACTGTGAGTTGGGGGTGGCCAATCAGAAATGGCTTCCTGTAGGAGTGCTTGATGGAAAATGGAAACGTGTTACAGGTGAGAAGACAGGAAAAGCATAAGTACCCTTGCTTGCTCGGGACTCTCTCTTTTAAATCAAGTGTCAAGACAGAAATTGATGAAAAGTTGGCATTTTAAACAAGTCAGAAGAAATGACAGAAGATTTCAAAACTGAAGTGAACACAACAGATGCTCTCATTATGACCACAAGGAGAGTCAAATCTTAATGAAGAGATCCTATCTTGGTGCAAAGTTCTTCAACCATGAGAGATGTTCTAGCTTCCCTGATATCTGCTCAATATGATTTGGGCAGAGCCAAGAAATAGATTAATTTCAGCTCATGTGAAACTTTCATGAAGACTTAACAATGGGACCAAAGCCAGAATCAAGTCATCATCAGTTCTCAGAGATGAGGTCTTCTTTTTCAATTCTCCATCACTTTTTGAAAAGAACATGCCCTACAGGTTGGATTTCTCTTCAATATCTCAACAGATTTGTGACTTCTTCAATGTGGGGATTCCCTCCCAGAGTATAGAATGCAACCCATTCATACCTTCCCATCCTATACAATTCAGAGGAAAAGACCTCTGCAGTCACATAGTCTAACCTCTACCTAACTCAGAATAGCCCCTGAAACATCCCTAACGGTCATCTAGGCTCTTGTCTACACTCTCCTGTAAATCCTCAAGAAAGGGTCTACTCAACATGCTAGGTGCCTTCCTCCTGAGCAAAGTTTCTTAGGTCCATGGATATGGATTTTAGCTAGCCCACGAATTTAGGTGGGGGAAAATTTCATCTTTATTTCAATATAATTGGTTTCCTTTGTAACTGTTTGTACTTTATGCATTTAAAAACATTATTCTGAGAAGGGGTCCATAGGTTTCTCTAGATTGCCAAAGGGGTCGATGACCAAAAAAAGGTTCAGAATCCTTGCCCTAGACATCTCAACATCATGTGGGTGTCAGGGAGCACATGAGCTATCCCTCCATTATCCCTTGTTCTCACCACATGTGTAGGCAACCTCCTTTTTTGGATACACATTTCAATAATAACCTCTTTTATGAAGCTTCTCCCACACAATCCTTTACAGTAATTATACTGAAGCTTACTAACACCCAACATGTGTCTAGATTGCCCTTTGGGTGACCTCTAATTTTAATTATCCAGAAATGCTAGAATTTAAACAGTGATTGAGTCACATTCCTGGGGTTTTGTTCTTCTGGATGTATACCTGCACTAAGGAATAGCATACTGAGTTCATTCTTTTAAATTTGTTTTTACACCACTTTAATTTCTGAATATATCCCTTCCTATCCTGGCTTGTTCACCTGAACACCTTCCAAGTTTTACCAAATGTCTCTGATGATTAGAATGAGTCCTCCTCTACTCCCCATTCCCCCAAATTTCAGATACTCTCTTATCAGTGAGCTGTCTCTTGCAACAAAGACTAAAAGAGCAAGAACCACCTTCATAAAAAAGAGTGATAACTACGCCTGATGGCATCTTACAGGAAAATAGTCCTAAAGCTGAGCCTACAGATAACATCATTAGTCATATACTACCATAAATGATTGAACAGAGAGTGAGATGGAAAGTGAATTCAGTTTTATCAATAATTCACTCTCAATGTTTTACCAGCATGAAGCTTCCTCACTGCCTATTATCAAAAAATTGTGAGATTCCAAGTCATTTCCCTTGTGTGGGCCTCTGTTTCATCCTCTTTAGAATGGGAGGTAGGGTGAGGGAGGACTGAAGTTCTACTAAATTGTCTCTAAGGTTCCCCTTGACTCTGACGTGTAGATACTCAGGCCAATAATCAATCTAGGAAGGAGTGTTACCATGGGAAGAGCTTAGGATTTGGATGCACGAGCAGGGTTCAAAATTTAACTCTGGAACTTATTAGCCATGTGACCCATAACCTCTTAGCCTGTTTCTTCAGCTTTCAAATGAGGGGTCTGGACCAGATCAATGGTGTCAAACTCAAATCAAAGTAGGAGCCATTAAACCACACGTTAGGATCACTACAGGCCACACACTGACTTAAAAAATCACCTATCAATGTTATCTTTCTTTTATTGTATTTTTATTTTGTTAAGTATTCCCCAATTACATTTTAATCTGGTTTGGCTACACTTGGTTGTGTTGTAGGCTATGTGAAGCCCCATGTCTGACACCCTTCTAATGCTCAATCTGTGATAAGTGGTAAGTGGTTAAAAGATTATTTTTTCATTCACTCAGATTCAAAATTTCCAAATGTGATTTCTCTCTTAATGGGAATGGGAGCTCAAACTTTCCTCTCGCAGAGAACACAGGAGCTAACTCCATGGCTACGTGTCTAAAAGAGCCAGATGGCCTCTGCTAAGGTGGGCCCACTTCATCGCCATTCTGATGGCCCAAAGACACTGTTATCTTTCTTCTTCATTACAAACTGGCTTACACAATCACAGGCTTGTCTCTGTTTAGGGCTGCAGAGGAGCAGAAGACCATGAAGATGGTCTTGCTTGATTGGGAGGGCAGCTGTCATCTGATGGCAGGATGGAAGCTTGGGAAAAGCAGATGAGACAGCTCCCAAGAATACTAAATGCCAAATAAGGTGAATGAAGTGGGAGGGGAGTCATCCACCGAAGTAGTTTCCAGGCCAATATTACATATATGTAAACATGAACCTTAACAAGTTTTCAAAAATGACGTGGATGATTGGAGTCCCACCTGAGCCCCAACATGCTCTAGCACTAAATTGGTGGGGTTAATTATATGCTGCTGGTGAGGCATTCCCTAGACCTTAAGATCTGTGTGTGACCAATGGCAGCAGGAGCAGGGGAATTCTCTTGTCACATGATGTGCTCTTGTCTGTGTCTTCTCCCTTCTGAGAGGTGAAACAGCTTCTGATTTAGGTCAAAAGCTTAACTGAGTTGGCCAGTGGTGTCTTGGCAGCCTCATGCTGACCACATCACAACCTGCTCTACAATTTTGCTAAAATATGCCCACAAGACTAAATAAATCAGGTTTCCTTCTGACTGGGAGAGAACTAAGGTGGCTGGATGTGGAAGGCAGACCCTCCCAGCAACACTAAAACCCTCACATCGAAGCCTGAGGTATCACAGGCCTTTGGTAGCAATTCATTCTGGCCTTCAAGAAACAAAATAATCTGTTTTAGTTTCACTTGAAACACTGTAAAATTGGATGAATTATATATAGTGAGAAGCCAACCTCAGAGGTCCACCTCATTCTGGCAGGTACTGCTCCACCTGTTATTTTCTCGGACTTATCAAACAATAATCGTTTATTAAATAACTATTGTGTGCTAGATGTGTGTATGTTTATAGACGTGTGTGTGTGTATGTGTGTGTGTACACATCTACAAAATAAATACATGGTAATTTGGGGTAGTAAAAGGGAGTAGCAGATGTGCAGGGGAATTAGGAGAGGTTTGCACATGACAATATTAACAGGAAGCCTTTTGGGAGAAATAGGGTACCACACTGTAAAATCATTCGGGAAATCAAACTTCCAATTTTGTGGGGTTCATTTAGCCAAATCCTACCCCATCTTTGAAGGCCCAGCTCAAATCCCAAGTTCTCGAAGATTCAGAAACACGAGGAAGTTTCCGAGGGAGAACAGAATTGTCATAAAATCACAGAAGGGTAGAACAGCCCTTCCTTTTAAGGATGATCCAATCCAACTGAAGGGCAGAAAGAGGAAGTGACAATCAAAGAATGAGTCAGCAGCAGAGAAAGACCTAGAATCCAGGGCTCCTGATTCCTAGACCACTGACCTTGGTACTGGGCACCTTTTCAAACTAACATTTTAAACGAAGTACATAAAAACATACTGTCCAAGAATGATTTAAGTACCTACCTGCAGGGGGATGGTCTACATTTCCTCCCAAGATTCCTTTCATTGACAGAACTTTATGATTACTTGTAATGTCTACTGGACTATGATAATTCAGTTCAAAAGGGTTAACTTTATATTAGTACCTCTGTTACACAGCTATTTTAAGGAAACCTTTAGTATCATCATCATTAGTTTGATTAAACACTGATCTATGACATACAAAGACATTTCCTGCCCTCTAGAAGCTTCAGATTGAGAGGTCATGAAACAGCTAGAAATAGATGTTTAAAACAACTAAGACATTAAAGTCCAAATTCAAGTCTGCTTAGCAAGACGGGATGGAAGAGGGCACCTTGGAAGCTGAAGGCCCGAAGGAACCACTACTTTTCTATAACCCATCCAGACATGTTCCTTGAGGAGGTGATTGAAGCACAGGTGAAGTTGGCTAGCTGGGGGAGAGAGAGCATTTTATAGCAAGATGAACAGATAAAAGCTCCAAGTAGAGAGAATGGGCAGGGAAAGTCAGTTGAAAACACAGGAAATCAGGCACTTTTGAACACAGGTGGACTTTGAAAAGGAAGTGGGATCTCAGTGAGATCTTGAGGACTTCTAGCAGTCTTCGTGAGAGGCAGATGACCATATCCTTGCCAAATCCTAACATTTAAGGGCCCCTGTTACAGGCTCCCGAAGCCTCGCAACTATACTCGGGGTTCCCCCCAAGCCCCAGGCCCTTGCCTAGCAAAGGACCTGATCTCGTGGACAATGAATGGGGCGGGAGCCGAAAGATGGTGAATGACTCTGAATTTTATTTCAGCAAGCAGCACCTGTATATCTTTAGTGAGGCAGGCACATTCTTTGGTTATGTGGGTGAAGGACAGGTAAAAATCAATACACCTGGATACTAGGATCACCCCAACTCCGCCTACTCTCCTCCCCTTCTCTTCCTGCTGCAGGCAGGCAGTCCAGGCAAAGAACCGGAAACTCCATGTGCTCTGGCAAGCCCAGAGAGCCGGAAGTTCCATGTGGTCAAGCAGGTCTGGGCAAAGACCTGGAATTGCCAGGGAGGCAACAAAGGGGAGACCCCTCCTCCTGGCTCCACCCACATCCCAAAGCCCTGAGTCTATCTCAGCAGGCCCCTGGGCCTGGAGGTCCTAGGAGGACAGGGCTCAGCTCTAACTTGGCCCGCAACAGGCCCCAACACTCATGAGTTTACAAGGTGACAGGAAGTTTTCCTTTACTTCCAGCATCAAAACATGAATGGAAGGTTAATGAAGAGTCTGACTATGTGTGGCTATCTTTTTGGAGGCAGAGAGAAGTAGTGGATAGGAGGTTGCTCTTGAGAATCAAGGAATCCCAGGCCAGAGTGGGGATCCCAGTTTGAATTCTGATTCAGCCACCTAAAAGATGTATAACCCTTGGAAGTTGCTTAATCTGCCTGGGCCTTCCTTTCCTCATCTGTAGAAGGGGTTTATAAAATCATTGTGGGACTTCCCTGAGAGGGTCATTGTGAGGTTCAAGTGAAGTAATGTTTGTAAACCTTCAAGTGTTATGTGAATATCAGTCATTACTACTGGCAGTCATAATCCTGTTGGTAATCTTTCATTCAAGGTTTGGGACCTTTTGAGAAATGCTCATCATCAATTATGTAATGGCCTTTGCCAAATTTCTTCGTGGGTTGATGTTCCAGGACCCTAAAATTAAAAACTCACAGTACAACCATTTAGAATTCTAGTTTATTATTAAATTACATAACAAAGCTTTTTCTATACAGACAGAAAATGCACATTAGATGAGAATTAATTACAAATACAATAAAATAGGTTCCAATAAGCTATTTTAAAAGAAAAAAAATAGAAAGTGCAACTGGAAAAGAATAGACAAGAGTTTTGTATTGGCATTTTTCATGAGGAAACATCTTTCATCCTGGTGATGTATGATGGTAACTGATTCTTTCTCTCCCCTTTTAAAAGCTGAAAGAATGAAAGCAAATGCAAAGGCCCTAGTACCTGGGTGAGATAGATCTAGGGTACAGAGAAAGTCACCAAAGACCCCCAAATATGGCTCAGCTTTGTCTTAATTTCTTATTCCACGAACAGTCTTGGTACATTGTCTGGCCCTTCCTTTAGTTTCACCTTCCAGAAAGATTTAAGTTTGGTGGTACACTCAACAGGATTGGCCTACGAACAAAGTTGTGCATCTTTCCAATGAGTTCAAAAAGGCAAAATGACTCCTGCCCCAAAGGATGGAACACAATTCCTGGAGTTCTCTGAGGAGTTACCCATCCATCAGTTACACTTGTCACAGAAGTCGATGTTACTTCAGGTCTAGCCAGACTAACCCAAGTGTCAATGTTCTTGGGGCAAGGTTAAGTGGGAATTCTTGGTGGTCATCAATTATTTGGTGGACTCTAATTACTTGTTAATAATCTAACTTGAAGTATAACAAATAAATAAGCCCAGTCTAGGATGGACATTCTATTCCTTTCCATTGCCAGTTGTCATAAAAACAAATCTAGCTAAAGAGAAGTAGAGACGTTAATGATCAGCATGTATAAGTTTGAGGTCCTTCAATTTCCATATGTTGCAGAGTTTGAAAATATAACAAGATTAAGCCTCTTCCTTGTCATATCAGAAACAGGTATTTGATTCATACTGCCATAAGCACAATCTTTCAGTAAGATGCATTTAGTAGTATCCAATACTAAAGAGAAAGTGGTGAATGTATCTTATCCTACACAGAGAAGCAAGTGACCTTGCTGGGAATTTCTTGCCATGCTCTGTCTCCAATTTCAGGGTTTCTCCTCCATAACCACAGCTCTAAGTGCCATGGATCATGGATCAACTTTCCTTACTGGGAAGGTTTTTCTTACAACCAAGCCTACAAGTGAACAGGCAGAAAGGAGGGAAGAACAGGGGGCAGAAAAGCCCTTTTCTGACAATGCAAACACATGATGGTCAAGTAGGGGAGTGGAGAGGACTGGCATGGGAGGTGGGTTTGGATTCAAGCCCTACCCCTTTCTGCCTGTGCGACCCTGCGCAATCACTGCGTCTCCCTGACCCCCAGCATCTTCTTTCTCTATAAAAGAGTCAGACTAAATTAGCTCTGGGATCTCTTTCTACTCTAAATTTCCAAACTCTTATCCTATGTAAGTAATATAATGTATTTTATAGGGAGCACCTCACCTCATTCATATATGAGTGGAAAATTACCAGGACAAAAGACCAAAAGCACCTGGAGCTGATGGCTTGAATTAGGAAAGAACCAAGTAGTTTTTAATTAAACATTTTACTAAGATATCAATAAACCCAAAGGAAAAAAATGTATCTTTTGGAATTTCCTGGCCCTGCCACCATTTTTGCTGCCATGCTTTCTAATCTTGACAGTGAATTAGAATGTTCTGAGTGTCTGGTTGTTAATAAGACAGAAAAGAGAAAAGTTCATAATTCATGGCACTGAATGTTTCTTCCCCAAAGCATCAAGCAGTCCTATTTTTTTTAGTGATGAGATCTTTTGAGCAAAGAAGTAGGATTTCAGAATTGGCCCCTCTCTTCTCAACAAGAATACACCACCAGGCAAAAGACATGAATTTGAAGACAAGGGTACAGGCTGCAGGGATTAGTGTAAAGTCAGAGCTCAACAGCACTCCTCCCTTTCTTGCTCTGATAGGAAATGGGAGAAAGCACATCAGACAAGGAGGAGTCGAGGGCCCTGGGCTCTGGAGCCAGTCCTGCCATTGACAAGTTGGGTGATCTCAAGCAAATAAGTGAGCTTCTCTGGCTTAGATGAGCACCAGGGTCCCTTTCAAACCTCATATTCTATGACACTATAGGGGTTGTTGGTGGTTTTTTGCAGGGGGTCTTTTTGGAGAATGTAGGAATATATTAAACAAAGCCACTGCAGAAATATAATGAGTATGTCTTGGCCACTGGTACACAGTGTTAAGTGAGAGAGACAACATTAAAAATGGATCATATGGGCTCTGGGGTGGCAAGGTGGGGGGGAAGGTTATAAAGTAAATTCATTAGCAATAGCCACTAAAGAAACAAAGGATACCTGCCAGAAATTCTACTCCTTCACATATGCATGACCCTGACTTAACCAGTCAACAGAACTGATTATTTATTTTGTTGTAGTAAGCAAGATTATTCTTCTATAATAGTTTGATTCTCATACAATTAGATTTAATGAATGCACCAAATAATCAGACCAGTAAAAAGACTGGTTATATAATTAAATAAATAACTTTATTTTATGATACTGCAGATTTTATAAATGCCAACTGTAGAGTAACCAAAAGTTCTATAAACTCTAGCTGGGACACACCCACCAAGTGAGGCCCTTTGAAAAAAATCAAAGACAATAAGAGTCAGGGGAGCTCTGATCTCCCAACAGAGAGAATTTAATTAACGAATTTACTTCCCTGATCCTTCAAGCTTCATGCAGGGAAAACTAATTTTCTTTCAAATCAAGAGCATCCCCAATCAAGGAAGTGATCAACCCATACATAGAAAAATAAACCCAGTAATTTAAAAATATTCTTATCACACGTCTTTCCAATCCAGAAGGCAACAGAACTTTGACACCAAAAAGAACAATCTCTGTGGTCTCTGGATCCTATCATGCCAGTGTGTCAATCCAGGTCACAGGAACATAACGTGGCTTTGTCACTACGTCCAAAGCTCTTTTAGTCCTTCTGGTGGAGCCCAGAGCATGAATCAGCACCTCCAGAGGTCTAAAGCAGCCTTTTTTTCCAGGAAAGGAACAGAGATATTGGGCAAGTCTCCACATTGCCTATGATCACAATCATTACCAAGATGGGGAATTAACTGCCAGGAGGACTGATCGAGCGACTGAACTTTAAGAGAACTCCAGTGGAGAGTTTATAATTTCTCAGTGACTGACAGAAGACAGGAGCAGTTGAAAAGAAGATTCTGCACTATGTATGCTGAACAGCCAAATAACATTCTGAAGGTTCAGAAACCTTGACCAGATGAGATCTTCTACATTCAGAAAGACACAGGGTGACCTGGTTTCCTCCCACAGCGGGAGCAAGAAGACGGGATAGATAATGCAGCACAGGATGGTATGGGGGCTCTTTGTTTTTGTTTACCCATGACACAGTTACCCAAGGTGGAGCATGCCTGACTGCAAACTGGACCATACCCTTCCTCAATGACAAACATATGTCAGTTCTGACTCAGGAGGGCTTGGGCCATGTAACAGTTTGGGGGAGTTTTGAAAGCTGGCTGAGGTAACCTAAGTTTCTCATTTCATAGTAGAGTTTACATTGCATTCTACTTTCAAAGCAGAAAACATTAATTCAATCTTAAAAAGAAGAAACCAAAGTCAAAACAATGAACAACCTTTTAAAAAGCCATTGTGTCTTTTTTTCAAAGATTTTTAGATGACCACCAGCCCACCAAAGCATACAGACCAAGAATCCTTCTATCGATGCAGTTTGCCCATGGTTAGAACAAATATTCTACTGCATTTCAATTAGGGCAACAGTCTCAGTCTTCCTTATGCCAAAGTGAGGCTGTTTCCCAAAAGTCCCCCAAACTAGATATATGCTCAACAAAAATAGGTGGGTTAGTTTCTGTGCAAACTGAGTTACCTCTGAATATAAAACCCCCCAAAACTGAAGACAGAGTAGAAATCTACAGCACAGATGACACAGAATGACCTGTGACGGTTTACCACAAATTAAAAAAAGGAAGAAAGAAAAAAAAAAGCTGCATTCATTCATAAACCAACCCTGATGGCTTAAAGCTGCAATACACTGGTCACAGGCCAAAAAGAGCCTGGAATGGGACTTCAAGGGACATTGGCCCACTGAAGACACTCAAGCTTCAGACATACTTTTCTTTTAGTGAACAATCGCCAGTTTCCATCATAGAGCCACTTTTTCCCCTTAATATGTTTACTTACCTCATAGCGACACAAAGGATTGAAAACTTTTCTTAGTTTGGTTTGGTTTTGAAACAAAAAGGGGGAGATAAATTTTGGTGAAAAGAGGACACAAACATTGCAGCTTCAGCCCCAACCTGGACCAGCACCATAGCCTCTCACAGGCCCCAAGTGACATGATGATGGCCAATAACTCCCCAGGTCTGTCCATGTCTCCTTCCCATTGCTCTGTAATTGGAATCAACTCAAGGAAGTGGTGGTTGTCAAGAGTCTCTAGAGAATGTCCATTAGTGGAAAGCATACAGTAGCAATAGGATGGTGCAGACGCCAACAACACCACCCAGGATGAGGGAGTCTCGACGTTTGCGCAGGTTGATCCTCTGGATTAAGCTGTTTACCGCAGGAAAACGATCTGTGGGAAGGCACTGTTAAGGTCACATGACAATGGAGGCCTCTTTGGGAAAAGCCAGAAGTCACACTGACTTGTACAGAAGATCAGCAGATGGTCACAAACACAGGTAAAGCAAAGAAAAGCTCGAAGGGCAGAGATCACCCCAACCCTGACGAACAAGCACTGTAGATACATGTTCTACATGCCCTGGGCAGCGCTTCCACTCCTCCCTCTGACTGATGGAGCCGGGAGAAAGATACTCCAGGGTGTCTTTTGTGCTGCTGACCACAAGGCAGCCCAGCCTAGCGGGGCAGAGAGCAGGAGGCAGCCGGGCATGTCCCTCTCTCTGATCACCCTCCACCCCCTTTCTGTTTTGTCTTCCTAGACTAAAAAAACTATATGAGGGCAGAAGGAGAAGGTCTTATTTATCCTTGTGTCTACCCAAATGCTAAGAGTGCTTTCTACATTGCCAGACATAGAGAAGGCATTCAATAAATGCAATTTAATAAATACAATATTTCTGAATAGACAGACTTCAGAATATTGTTTTGCTTTTAACTCTGACTTTTAAATAACAAATTAAACATGATGTTAAGTTTAAAGTAGTATGAATTAGGCGAGATAATGGGATCCACAAGTCTAGAAAACAGTGTGCTTTTTTCTCAAAGTAGTGTAATGAGTGCCTTAGTGGTCAGCAAGAGTTAATGATCTTCTCAGACAGCCTAACTTTCTACGTTACTCAGGAGGGTAACTCTGATACTGGGGAGAAAAAGGCTTATTAATCTGCACTCATTTAATGCCTTATTTTCCAATCTCTGGATGTACTTCATTCTAAGACTAGAAAAACAAGGAATAAAAAAGTTAAGAGTCACAACCAATCAGCAGTGGAATCGAAGACCACCAAGGTGGACTTCTAACAAAGGCAGAAGAGGTTTCCTCGCTAACCACGAACAAACCCACATGCACAGCTGCCTTTCTCTTAATTCCCTGCCAGTGATTTGTTTTGTAAGGGACAAAGAAGCGAGCAGCACGCAATTTGGGTAAGTGTGGCAGATCTGAGCATCTTTACTATTCTGAAGCTTTCAAAATGCAAAATCAATGCAAGCTAGTGAATCATTTCCAATCTATCCTACTTTCTTTCCCCTAAGCCCATTTATCCTACAGCACAATGCTCAATCACTCGTGCCATCCATATTTTGGAGATGAGACAGATGAGCACAATCTCTCACAAAGCAGGAGTGCAGTTTATATTTATACAGTGTGACTGTGACTGCCGAGTATCTTCAATGCTACTGATGGATGTGACCATGCCAGAAAGTACATATAAAACACAGACGTCAAACTTTCCCAAAGGATACTGGCCAGTGTGTTCATCCTGCTCTGTATAGACTTCAGCATCCCTCTCTGAGACGTCATATTTTCTTTCGTTGCCATTGCGATGCTGAAAAGGGCGTGGGAGAGAGAAGAAAATTAAATCACTATTAAGGACATTCAATTCCATTAGCTGTAAAAGGAACACAAACTGATTATCACAGTGTGTACTGCCTTGGAAAGAGATGGCTGAGAGGAAGGCAAAAACTGACTTCCCAAACTACCTTCCTGCTGTTCTTTTCTCTGCTGATCCTTAACGATCATTCTGTTCTGACTGATCTTTCACATCTTGCTATGTAAAAAGAATATCGAACATGAAAATGCAGTCATGATAACAGTTAAGTCAGACACTGACTGCAAAGCCTCAAAATATTTCGGGAGAGGCCGCAAGGCATGGTGTAAAGAGTAGGAGAGTAGGGAAGATCTGGGTTCTAATCCAGATTCAGACACTTAATAGCTATGGGACCCTGGGCCCTATGCCTCAGTTTGCTCATCTCTAAAATGAGAGGGTTAGATTTCATGGCCTACAAATTTCCCACAAGGCTCCAGACTGATGATCCTCTCTGTGCCCCTGGCAACTCTCTAAGGCTGCAAAGCAGTGTCCAGCTGCATTGGTGGAAGGTGTTCCCTCAGAGAGAACTATCTAGGCCAATAAAAATCACAGGTCTAGTCCAAAAAGAGGAGCATTTGGTTCTGCTTTTTCAAAATGCAGGTGAGGTTCTTTTTCTTACTGAGCAGCCCAATACATTTTATTCCCCTTTAATAATATGAGGAACGCCACCTGAGCATCAATGTGTTGGGAGAAATGTTATACCTAAGTGAAAATAAGGCAAACCCTGAACCCTGACATTCTACCAGGGCACAGCTTTCTCTGGTATCAATACAGGTTCCATTTACCTTAGTATTTTCTCAGCACATAGTGCGGTGCCTTTCATATAGTACAGGCCTAACAAATTCAATGATTTTAAATGTTAATGGGCTTGAATGTGAAATAGAAACATCTACAGACCCATTTCAGCAGAGACCTAACACCTGGGAGGGCAAACAGAAGGTGGACAGTTTGTAATGTCACCTGTGTAAACAAGGTGGTCAGGGCTTTCTGGATATGGGTGTGCCCTACTTCAGATTCTGAAATGATTCCATGAAGACATGATGGATATAGGGGTAGTTAGTTCCACAGGAACAATGTTGTAAAGGTTGTAATGGGGATAACATTTCACAAATTTACTGTGGGAGTGTGTTATAACTTGTTAATGATTATTTGTGAAAAGATCTTGGTTGGAACAATGGAAGCATATGAAATGCAGAGATGCACATTTCTGCCAGTGTGCCTGTGCAGCCATGAAATATGCCACTAAATGAGACTGACATGGATTAGAGAAGAGATTGCTGTCTGAGGAGGGAGTGGTCCAAAGAAGAATTCCAAGGAAGGTATGAAATGACAACACAATACAACTGGCCAATAATATGACGCAAGGCGAACTAACCGCTCAAGAAAAACAACGTGCAGCCTTTCGAGTCCTTTGGAAGGTGGTTTGTGCATAAATTTGCTTAAGGCAAGTAGCACTGTCGGTTAAATCAAATGCTTGTAAGTATGAATCAGTGTGGCACAGTGAGTTGGGTTCAAATCTCACCTCTGACACTTCCTGTAGTATAAGCCCCTGGGCAAGCCACCTAAACTCTTTCTGCCTCAGTTTCCTCAGCTACAAAATGGTGATAATAACCCCTGTAATGTGCCTTATAAGGCTGTTGTGAGGCTCCAATGAGATATGTAAAATGCTTTTCTAACTTTAAAGCACAACATACATACGTATTACTAAAATAATACCTCCCAGTATAAAACAAGGAGAAACTATCAAATTAACTGAAATTGTTATATATTATAAAGTAAACACGCTGAAGTCATTTTACCTTCTATCAAACTTATCAAAATTTCCTTTTTTTTTTTAAAATCAGTTTCTTCTTTTTTTTAATGAGGAGGAAGGGAAGCTAGTCATATCACTGCCAAAGAAAGGGGGGTCATTGAGGCATCTTGTAAATGCCCAGCAGAGAACAAAAGGAAAGCTGAGAAGGAAACAGACAAGCAGGACAACCATGGCAGTAACATGCTGACCTTATTACATACTTTGAAAAAGCAAACTCTTTAATAAGGATATGTCCTCTCCTCTTTGGATATAAAAATGTTTGGGGGGGGGGTTGTTAAATTCAGAATAAAAACACCTAAGCCCTCACTCTTAATATAAAATGAATGTTAACATGGTCCAAGAGCTCTGTGATTGGAGTCAGAAAATCTGAGTTCAAGTCTACACTTTAGCAGTTACTAGGCCAAGTCACTGAAAACAGTCATAATATTTCCCCTATGGAAACATATAACATGAATACAATGATCCTACAACTAATGTTAGAAACAACAGATGAAAAAGCAAGTGTACGGAGTATTGTTCATAAGCCGCTAAAGGGCCAGGATGCTGAAACATTTAATACAGGGAGTTCTCGAGTCCTCCACACTTGCAGATAAGTAGGAGATACATAGGCTGGTAGCAGGGTTAACTGTGCTGGAGCAGCCATGGGTACAGCCTCCCTTAGGAATGCTTGGAAAACTCTTCCCTCCCCTGCCCCAGGTGATGATAAGGGACCAGGCCTAACTGCAGAGTTCTACAAGTACAGAATTTCCACATATGGCCCTACCCAGTGGGCTCAGGGGCTTCCACTGCCAATGGGTGCTGTGTTTAGGACTGCCTTCCTTTTCAGCCCCCCACCACTAAGGATTACAGTTCTGCCCCTACTGCCTTGGGGCCTAGCCAGGACCAGGTCTGAGGTAGCATTGCTGATGGGAAAGGAGGAAGGACAAATGAAGAGACGGAAGTGCCCTTGGCAGTGCACCCTACTGAATAATAACTTTGCACTGAACGTATGAACCGCTCACTGCCAATGGTCCAGGTCCAGCAGAAGTTTTAGAATCACAGGGCACAGGAGACCTAGAACTGGAAGGCAGCTCAGAAGCCATCTGGACTAATCACCTTATTTTGAGGAAACTGAGGTGCAAGAAGGTGAAGTGCTTTCCCAGTATCACTGAGCCAGCGAGCCTGAGGCACCAGATTTAGCCTCAGATCCAGCTCTTTTTAGGAGTGGTCCTTGAGATCCTGAGGAGTGGAAAGGCAAGTAAGCATGCCAACAAGCCATGGAGGACTAAGGAAGGAAAGAAGGGGGGCGCCTGGGGAGTTGACGTAGATGTGTTTTTCCCTCTCAGTCCGGCCTAATGTTTTACCAAGGCTTGAGAGGCACAAGTCCCAGGCTCTATAATTCCTAATCCCTGACTCTCAGAAGCCCATTATGCTGGAGACGAGGGGGCTATCCCGTCTACTCCACCCACAGAGGTGGAGAAATACGTGTTCCTGGCATCCCAAAATAGAACTCCAAAACTATTCTCTCTTAGAAACACTGTTACACCTGGTAGTAAAGTTGAGTATCATTAGTACAGGACTATATTTTAGATAGATTACCAAATACACAGGCTTATGTATGACTTACAAGGATACAATCAGTTCAGAAGTTGGGGACTTGCCTGTTTGTACTGAGCACTTACTACGAGCAAAGCCACTGAACATCTCCTAGTTTAGAAGAAGCACTGTTCTCCCTCCTATTCTGAAGCTCCCCCTCCCCATCCCATGAATTGGAAAAGTCACCCAGGGTTCAGAAAGGCCAGGCCAAGACAATCCAGGCTCTTCTCTATCCTACAGCAAGCTGGAAAGGCTTCAAGCCTAGACCAGTGAGTAGCTAAGTTCAGGGAGGCTTATCACTAGAGAGCTGGCCAACCAAGCAATGCATTTCTGGGGCCACACAAACATTTTTCTGTTTCTATCAAGGCACAAATCGGCACCAGTAAAGGGACTGCCCACAGAGCTGAAACCACAAAGGCTACGTAGCAAGCTTCTGTGTATACGGCACAGGGCTAGTTTCAAAGTCCAGATCTCCTCCTGACTTCCTGACAAAAATATGAGTCATGGCAACTCCGCGTTCTTATCTGATTCCCAAAGGAGCCCTGACTAAGCCAGTACGACTGGAGGGGAGAAAGAGGGAATGATTTCTCTTTAAGAGAACAGTACTTCTATAGAATTGCTTCAATACCTCTTTTAAAGTCTACCCTCTGAGTAATGGAGTTTACATTGCTTTGTGGCCATCTTCAAAACAGTTCATTCTCCTATTCTCTTTTCTCTAGATATGGGTATGCAAATTCAGCCTGCTAGCTAAGAAGAGTTTTTTTACATTTTTAAATCAGGTTTTATTGTATTTAAGAATGTAAAAAATTATTGTTGGCTTGCAGGCTGGCTGAATTTGGTCCTTGAACTACAGATAATAACCTGGAGCAGAGATCACGCCTATCCTGCCTCCTACCATGCCATGCTTAGGCAGGTACTTTTAAGTAATATTAACGGTGGGCAGCGACAACCTATGATCACTGCATATGACACAATTAATCTCCATGGCACCAGATGATAGAATCTGTAAATCTGAAGGACCTGCTTCCCCAGATTTCAAATACAATGTAGCATTCTCTATAAACAGGGCAGCTGGGTGGTGCAGCGGATACAGTACCAAGAAGAGAATCAAAGAAGATTCCTCTTCCTGAGTTCAAATCTGGCCTCAAATACTTCCTAGCTGTGTGACCCTGGGCAAGTCACTTAATCCTGTTTACTTCAATTTGCTCATCTGTCAAATGAGCTGGAGAAGGAAATGGCAGACTACTCCAGCATCTTTGCCAAGAAAACCCCAAATGGCGTGGTGAAGAGTTGGACACGACTGAAAAACGACTAAGCAAACAACAAAAAACTCTATAAATACACTGGTTTAGATTTTCTTTACTAGGAGAGACAGAAACAAAGGAAAAAAGATATGACAAAGAGTTATAAATATATAGCTTCCTTTGTGAGTTCAAATCCAATAGGATATAGACACATTTTTGTCCAATTAGGTATTTCCATGTAACCATTAGATACAATTAAAAACGTGCTTTTAAATTGAATACTTTTTTATGATGCCTTTCAAATAGGTGCTATGATCTATTGTAAAACAATACCTGGCTGACAAATTTAAATGTCAAACCTGGAATCAAATTTCCTTTTAAAAGTCTTTATCTGTAAAATGGGGATATTATCATCTGCACACCTTCATTCTCTCCCAAGTAGATATGGTAAAGATTTTTTAAAAAAATTCCCAGAAGGCACTTTGCATTCCTCAGAGAATAGATACTTTTATCCTACATTATGTCATCCTGTTGAATATGCATGATCTCCAATAGTTCATAAAGTATATTCCAATGCCTTTTTCCTTCTCATTCCATCATCTGGAGTCAAGCTGAGTCAAATCCACACTGCGATTGTTATTTCAAGGGTCAGAGAAGCACACACAAAATATAAACTCCAAATAGTGCACAATGCTTTTAAAAACAATAAATCATTGATGTGCTTACGAGAATTCCTACTTTCTTACTTGCTACCCTGTCATTCGTTTTTACTTTTCAACTTCAGCTAAATAATGCGAACTCTCATTTATGGCTTTATCCTGGGAGGATTCTGTAGTTAGAGCTGATAATCAAGGCCAATGTTAAGTGACAGCAACTCTTTCTAACTGACTGATGTTGGAATTCAGCTTTAGTTCAACATACGCTTTTAAAGTAAACAGGATAAAGAAACACACAAAAGAAAAACTCAGATTTTACTCTATTTGTTAGGAATCATTATCATGTGATAGTCGGCTAAATTCTACATATTATATACATACATGTACTCTTATCTAGGTTCACATTGCAATTACCGTGTTGATAGGAGAAATATTTTTAAAACTGTGCTAAATAAATGTTTTTAATTAGAAAAAAATTAGAAAAGCATAACATCAAGGGTTCCCACATTTTCATAGGATCGTAAGAGTTGGAAGGCCGCAGAGCCTTCCTTAGACACCTAAGCTGTCCCAATCCTTTTACAGATAAAGAACCTGAGGTCCAGAAAGATGAAGTCATTTGCCTACCATCCTAGAGGTGGCATGAGTGAGCTCAGGCCCTCTGACTCCCAATCCAGTGTTCTTATCACTTAGAGCTCAATCCACCAGTCAACAAGCATTTATTAAAATGGGTGGCACAAACGGGGAGAGTGTTGTTACCAAACCCAAAGAGGCTAATGGTGTCAAATCGATCAATAGAGGTCAGAAAAGATGCGGACCCAGGAAAGACCATTGCCTGGGGCAAATGAGTGAAGCTGGAAGCCACCTGCAAAGGGCTAAGGAATGAGTGAAGAAGTAGAGGCAACAGGTTGTAGACAGCTTTTTTTGAGTTTAGCTGAAAAGAGAGGATATAAAGGATAACAGGCAGTAGATACAGTGGGATCCACTTAAGGTTTTCTAATTCTGGGGGAGGACTTCAACAAGTTTTGGAGAAGTAGTGAAGGGACCAGTACGTAGGAAGAAATGAAACAATGAAGAGGGGATAAGTGAGGGGCAATCTGCTGGAGAAGCTGGGAAAGGACAGAAGGGCACACATGGAAGGGTTGTTGGCACTGGGAAGGGTCATTTCATTAGAGACCAGGGTAAAGGAAGAGAAAGTGGAAGACAATGTTATAGGATTCTGATAGGAACCCAGTTTGTGAGGAATAAAAGGGCTGCTCTCCTGCAAGGAGGGAAGGCCTTGTTTAAGTTGCATAACATAAATGCATGTTATACATAAGCATGTTCATGCGACTTCTTTCAGCTCCATTCAGCAGCATGAGGAAAAACAGAGAAGGTGGATGGTGTGAGGAACCCAAGGCCCAAGACGAGCAAAAGACAAAGGCAGATTTGGAGAGTTGATGGTGGCGCAGAGCTGAACTAGAAGGGAAGAAAGTCAAGTCCCAAGGTTCTCCCTCCCTTCAACCTTTTATGTCTCACACTGCCCACCTCCATCCAGAAGAGTTGGTAGTAAGATGCTTGAGGCAGCTTAACTTCAAAAATCGGGCAGGGAGAAAAGGAAACGGGGACACAGAGTGAAGCTTAGGCGCTCAACCCCTCAATGCTCTGAAAAGGGAATTCTGCATAGGTGAAACGTGTTACATTGCAACTTGGGGAGGGGGGGAAGAGTATTGATGTAATCACCATTTTACAGATGAAGAAACTGAGGTAGAGAGCAGAAGTGGCAGTCAGAATTTGAATTCATGTCTTTCTAATAAATTATGGCTACTAGATGAGAGATGCTAGCATCTCCTCTGACTAAACTTTCCAGACTACTCTACTAAAGTGTTTCATCACTATTTATAAGAAGAGAGAGGAGGGAGGGAGGGGGAGAAAGAGGGAAGAGAAAGAAAGAGAGATAGACAAAGAGAGAGAAAGGGAGAGAGGAAGAAAGGGAGAGAGGGAAAGAGAAAAAGGGAGGGGGGGAGAGAAAAAGAAAGCTCACGAGCACAAGAGAGAATGAGAATCTGGGCTAAAGTTTACTGAAGAGGCAGATAAGATTTCATACAAACTGTATTGGAGGGCTTTGTGAAGAAAACACACATAAGGAACTTCTGGAGTAACACTAAACTCTTTCCTTAACCATAAGACCTTTGGCAATGTCTATACTGGCTGCCTGCTAACAATTCTGCTTATTGTCGACAATTATGTGGCTTTCTCAGTTATACCCAAATTTTGGGTAGACAGATGTCTTCATTCTCCCTGACCTCTCTGCAGCCTTGGACACTTGGTCACCTCGATCCTCGCTTCTCTCCTGGTTTTCCCTCTCCCAAGCAGACCACTCCTCAGTCTCCTTTGCTGGAGCCTCTTCTAGATCATGCCCTCTAACCACAGGTGTCCCTCTGGGTTCCATCCTGGATCCTCTTCTCTTCTCCCTCTATCCTAGTTCACTTGGTGATCTCATCAGCTCCCATGGATTGAATTACAGTCTCTATGCTGATGATTTCCAAATCTACCTTTCCTGCCCAACCTCTTGGTTGACTTCCAATCTTGCATCTTCAAATGCCTTTTGGACATCTTGAACTGGTGGTGTAGTAAACATCATAATCTCATCATATCCACAGTAGGACTCATCATCTTTCCCCTTCCTACCTTCCCTATCATTGCAGAGGGTCTCACCATCCCCCCCAATCCTCCAGACTCACAACCTCACATCCTCCATTCTTCACTGTCTCTTCATACACCATGTCCAAGCTGTTGCCAAAGCCCATCGATGTCACTGTTAATAGTATCTCTCATCTACATTCCCTTCCCTCCTCCAACACTGCCCCTACCCTGGAGCAGGTCCTCTTCACAACATGAGTTCTACTCACATACACTATTCACAACAGCTGCTGCTGGGTCTGCCTGACTCACTCTCTCCCCATTCCAGTCCGTCCTCTATTCAGCCACCAAAGTGATTTCACAGGTTTGATCATGTCACTCCCCTACTCAATAACCTCTAGTGGCTCCCTACTGCCACCAAGATCCAATACAAAATCCTGCTGGATATTAAAGCCCTTTACAACCTAGCCCCCTCCTACCTTTCCAGTCTCACGCCTTGTTCCCTTTCGCAGCTCACTGATTTCAGTGATGCTGGCTTCCTTGTGGTCCCACAAACAAAACCCTGCATCTCTTGGCTCCAGGCAGTTTTCTGGCTGCCCCCCCACCTCCCCCAAGCCTGGAATGCTTTTTCTCTTCTACTTCACCTAGGGAACTCCTGGGCTTCCTTTAAGCCTAAAATCCCATCTTCTACAGGAAGCCTTCTTCAGTCCTTCTTAATTCAAGTGCCTTACCTTAAACCCAGTTCACTCTGAAGGTCATAGAGTGGGCCACAATAGGTTCCTGCCCAAGCTCCACTTAATGACCCAGACGGCTCTGGAGGAGAAAGTGAGGCTTGGTGACCTTGCACAGCCCTCCCTCACTCAAATCAAAGTCAACTGCAAGTCACATCATCATTTCCCTGATGTCATGGTCCCCTTTGAAAACGAAGGACAAACAAATTTATCCTGTATAGAGCTTGCATGTGTATGTTTGTTTGCCGTTGCTCTCATTACAATGTGAGCTCTAGGAGGGCAGGGACTGTGTTTTGTCTCTTTCTGTGTGTTTAGCACAATGCCTGGCACGAAACAGCACTTAATAAATGTTTATTGACTGATGGACTGATTTTAATTCTGGAGAACGGATAGCCAAATGATTTAATTATAAACAACAGTCAAAGAATAATTAACTTCTATGCAAAATTTATCCAGGTTTTCATGTATTCTAATTAGGTAAAATGTATGAAATCCTAATTAATGACTGGATTAGGTTCTACCAGGTAAAATTCCTTATGATGGAGCACTGCCCCTAACTAATTAATGCCACCCCCAAATGCTTGTCACTACATCACTGGATGAGGGGGCAGGCAGGGTGGGAAGTGAAGCAGCATTGCTGGCCTGCCTTCCTCGAATTGGAGTATTTGGGTCAGACTGCTCAGTGCAAGGCAGCATGACTGCAGTCTCTAACAGTGAGTACTTCTTGGATTATCAACAGATACAATGTCCTGAGGCTAGCCCACTTTGCCTGAAGAGGAATGCCAAGGACCTCTAGGCCTCCCAGTGCTGAGCATTTTCTCATTAGGGAAAATGTGATGCTCACTGTCTCAGGGGCCAAAACTCTGGCCTTTAACTTAATCTTGATGGCGCCTAGCACAGCACAAGACACAGGTGGGCTCTTAGAATGTGATAACAAAACACATTTAACATGAAGTTAAAACCTAAAGACCTAAGAAAAATCTCTAAGCATGCTCCAGCCTGGACTGTCTGTGATGTTATTGTGCCAGGGTCTGCAAGTCTGTGTAAGCAGCAGAAATGGTGAAGCGTCTGACAGATCTCCTCTAGCAAGGCTGTACTTACACTGCAACATGAATGGGAAAGACTGAGACGTTTAAAAATTAGGTTTATTGGTACTGTATTTTAATTTTTAATCTTTTTTATTGACAGCATTGCTTCATTTCTGAATATATATCCTCCTCCCTTACGCAGTGATCATCCCTTGTTCTAAAGATTAAAAAAGGAGAGGAAAAGGAAGTTCACAGCAGCTTTATTTATATACCACAGCCAGTCTCCCATCCTGCACAAACTGTCCTCTGGGATCAAATCTGGTTATTAATTATTATAATTATAGATCAGTTCAGGTTCGGCACACTGTCGTTTCTGTTTACACTGCTGTCTGTATGTTTTCGTGGTTCTGCTCACTTCACTTGCTATCAGTTCATAGAAGGCAGACGATGCAGCAAACTTCCTCAACCCTTCTTAGAAAGAACTAAAACCCAACACCCAAAGGCCAGTGAAAAATTAAAAGAGAAGACTCACTAATTACTAGAAAAGGAGAGTAGCCTGGGGAAATTGGTTGAAAGGATTATCCCTTCAATGGCCCCCATTTAGATACGAGAATTACTACACAACACCTAAAATGCTTATAATGCTGTCCCGTAATCATCAAAAAAGTTTACATAATGTTCACTATATTTCGTTTAATAAGGCAGGAAAATATGCAATATATTTAAAAATATATAAATATAGTACAGAAATGAACAAAGTTCAGTTATGCAAAACACCTCATCTGATGACACAAGAGAAATGAGGTTTTAATAGATATGTACTCTCCAAAACCTGAAATTTGAAAAGCTCTCTCCCTTTCATAGGAAGTAATAAGACTAGTAAGTCATAAGCACCTAAGGGTTTGGCCAGTCATATTCTCCCCTCTCTGAGAAGTTTAAATCAAATTATTTCAAGTTCTGGGAAATCAAATTACAGAGTTTATATATATATTTTCATTCTGATTTGCATATTAACACTGTAAAAAATCTTCCTACCTTATTGTTTCTTCAATCAGTCGATCTGAGCTGCAAATAAAAGGAAAGCTGGATTTAGTTTTATTTATAAAAATATTTAAAAACACAAATCCTACTGTTCTGTACAAATGAATTGCACATTTTTATTATATTTGAAAAATGGTAATTTCTTTTCACTGAGTAAGACCTTCAGGAAAGCATTTAGAAAAGATTCTGGAACCTGGAACCAGTTTACTTCTACATATGGGCTGCTTCCTTCATCACCTGTGGCCTTCTGGTCCTGGAACATCCAATCATCCCTAAGATCTTCTCACCTTGGAATCTCTCTCCCCCAAGAGGACCCCTTCTCCCACTGGTGAGTTCCTTCTAGGGCCTCCACTTTGTAGAGAGGCCTTGGCTGGCTGGCTGGCTCTGTGAGTGTGTGTGTGTGTGCGCGTGCGCGCGCGCGAGCGTGCGCTGCAGTGGTTTGTCATTTCCTTCTCTAGCTCATTTTACAGATGAGGAAACTGAGGCAAACTCAGTTAAGTGATTTTCCCAGGGTCACACAGCTAGTAAGTGTCTGAGGCTGGATTTGTACTCAAGGAGATGTCTTCCTGATTCTAGGTCTGGCACTCTATCCACTATGCCACCTAGCTGCCCCCAATACCACACTCATAGTCTATTACCTTCATTCCCACTCCTGACCTTACTTGTGTATTGTCTTCCCCCATTAGGACATGAACTCCTTGAGGGCAGAGCCTATCTTTTCTTTTCCATTATTTGTATTCCCAGAATTTAGCATAGGGGCATATAGTAAAGGCTTAAGAAATGCTTGTTTCCTCCCTTATCTTAGGTCTGAAAAGCTGATGGTCTCTGACTGTATACAAACAGTGAACTCCAATTCTGAGAGATAACTCCCACAAGCCTTTTCCTATCTATTAAATTATACTCTATTTAAAAATTTTTTTGATGCTATTTAGTGCTCACCATAGTCAGCACCAATCATTTCTTTTCTGGAAACGTTAATGGTATTGAGGATATAAAAGCATGAGCTTCTGGGTAATCTACAAGTTTCAGGCCTCTCTCAGTTCTTCCTGAATTAAAACCTCTCATACATTTCTCCTCAATCTCATCTCTTTCTACTACGGCAATAAAGTTACTAAGGAAAAATCAGCATTATAATAAAAAAGAAATCAAAAGTGAACTCTGAATAAACATAACCTGGAGAATGGACAACAGAAGATCCCTCTCTCTTCTCATACTTGTGGGGGATTACAAGTATGAAGCATCACATGTGCTCTGACATGTGGTCACTGTCAGGTGGTTTTGTTAACCTATCTTAAAAAATTACATAACATGACCATGAAGGCCAACTTAGTATCATTCAAGTTCAACTTATTTAAGATTATGGTATTAGAAACTAATGTATTTCTTTGGCCCAGAAAAGGAAATCTACGCATTTATGCTTAATCCTTAGGGATAGCAAAATGAGGTCAGGGGTGGTCTTGGTAATTTCAGTTGTTCTCCTTAGAAAGACTTGGACAAATATTTCTCATTAGGACAACTGGAAATTTGGATACTCAATAGGCACTTCATAAAACTATATAGAAACTATGACTAAGCAACAAGTTTATTATTCTCTCAAGATCAATTAAACACCACTGAAATAAGGAGCTATGTTCCTTTGTCAGATACTTTACTTAGGGATGACTATTTCTATGTTTAAACTACATTTTTTAAAAAAATCTCTCTTCCATATTATGACAAAATACTAGGTCAAGAAGTTTCAAAAGTGAAAAATGTTACTTTATTCATTAGTGTTTTCATAAACCTAAAAGAAATTATAAAGTCATTCAAATAGTAGAGGTGGATAGCGTACTTCAGTAAACCTCTATTTCTACACATTCATTTTGGTTTACCATGGAAATTAAATAATTATTAATTATTCTACTCTACTTTTACTCAATAATTGTTCTAAGTGTGGCAACTCCATGAACTTCCACTGCTACTACAGATGTTGTCTACAGTTTTCTGCTATATTTTGCATTTCAGAAGAAAAGCATGTTTTCAAGGTTTAAGGTCTTGTTAAAGATAGTCACTACCTTCTATTCGATCATAATTTACCCGTTTGCATCCATGTCTTTGCTTTGGGAGCTTTCTTGAGGTCCTCCTTCTGGGAATGAGCTTCCTTGGGCGAATAACCTGCAGTTGCGCCCTAGTCCTCAACAACAGCTGGTCCCTAGAACTGGTCCTTCCAAGTTTGCTAAGCACTTCACCTACATCACTCCATTTGATGTCCCCAACAACCTGGGAGATGAGTACTGCAGAGAGGATGATTCCCATTTGCCAGATGAGAAAATTTAAAGGTGCTTATCTGTACACTACAGGGCCCCTTAAAGTCTCTCCAGCTTCATGGGAAGGACCTACCCAAGCATGTTCTCTACTGGCCTACCTATTAAGGATCCAGAGTCGCCTGCAGGACACAAGAGGGCATGATGATCCGTGCACTTTTCATAACCAAGTAAAGGATTTCAGAGGCACTGTGGGTCAAAGTTTTTGGGTTGGCTAACGGGGGAAGTACAACATTGCTTCCATGGGAAACCATGTTTCAAGTGTCAAACTACTCACATGTTAACAGCCTAGCTTCTACTAGCCAAATATGCAACGACAATGTACCCTGGGTGAGGTACATCTCCTAGTGATATTAACGAGTGAATTGTTTTGGCATTGTCATTGTCATATGACTAGGTCCCCAATTCAATTAGGATTTATGAAATCACTCTAGTAAGTCTGATAATTGACCACTTGGGTCTAGTTCCATTTTCAAGTTTGCTTTCAGTATCTCTGCTAAGGATTTCTGGGGACTAATTTATTACACATGGTGTGGAATGAGCCCACACGATTCTGAAATTGTTATGGGATATTTTCAAAAGAGCTGAAAGAAAGCCTACTTTCCATATGCTTGAAAAAAAATGATGGCTATTCCTGAGAGGCAGCACAAAATAGCACCCAGAGCACTAGATCTGAGCCAAGAAATCTGGATTCAAATCCTGCCTCCCCCTTACTTAGCTTTGTGACCATGGAGAAGTGCACTTCTCTTGGATTCTGTTTCCTCCTCGGCAAAATAGGAACAATTGATGCCCAGAGTCCTTACTCTAGTTACTGAAAGGAAGCAAGGACTCCACTGTACTTATTCTTTGGTGATTACGCACAGCTTCATCAAGAACAGGTCATGCCCAATTAACCTCATTTCCCTTTCTGACAAAATGACTTTCAGTAACACAGGGATATGCTGCAGATATTATTTACCACGATTTTAATCAAGTTCTTCATATTATTCCTGTAAAGAAGATGGAGAGATGGACGCTACACGATGGTGCACTGAGACGAGCTCTGAGCTGGCCAGAATCAGGCCAGACTCCGAGGTGGTAAGGGGGGGGGGGGGGAAGAAACAATGTGGCTGTCTCCAAATATCTGAAGGGAGCTCATGTGGTAGCAGGGCTAGGCTTGTTCTGTCTGGCTGCAGAGGGGAGAATCAAGAACACTGAATTGGCAGGGAAAGGGACAGATGAGAGACATGTTTTAGAGGTAGAAATGATTAGATTTGCCAACAGATTACTTACATGGGTAAGTTTGAGGGGAAAAGATAATGCAATGAGGTCTGTGATTCAGATCAAACAGCTGTTCACCTGGGGGAGGAGAATGGAGTTTAGGAAGCCCTAGGCACCTGCCTGCAGCCACCCAATGACTTGGCTGGGAAAAAGGGCTGGGGGAAGAAGAGGGTTCCTGAAATTCTGTGTGCACTATGACAGTAGCTGACCTAAGAAGGCCAGTCCCAGATGGGGGGGGGGAGGAGTTGGGAGTTTCCCCAAGGATGGGAAGGGAGACAGTAGTAGTGTTGGGTAATAAAGGTGGGCAAGGTCCCCAACTGGCTATCTTTAAGAAGGGTGGGATACAACACAAATTCCCACCCTCTGATCACACACCCCTTGGGGTTAGATATTATATGTAGTAGGCTGGATAGCACATAGAAGGAAAGGAGAGATAGAGAAAGGAAGAAAGGAAGAGAGGAAGAGAGAGAGAGAGAGGGAGAGAATTAAATTTTATCCAACTAGCATTACGTCTTTATTATGTATAAGTTATAGGGCTAGGCCCTGGGAATAAAAGAGAAAACAAAGAATAGTTCCTGCCCTCAAAGAATTTATACTCTTCCAAGGGAATTCAATGTTTACACAGACAAGAAAATACAAGGCAATTTGAAGAGAGAGTACTAACAACTAATGAAGGGACTCAACTTTTTTTAGAGTCACAAACAACTTTGGAAGTCTGGTGAAGCCTGTGACCCCTTCCCAGAATACTGTTTTAAATGCAAAAAAAAAAAAAAGAAAAAAAAAAGAAAAAAGACATAGGAACAAAGGAAATCAATTACACTAAAATACAGTTAAAAAAAAAAACTATTGTCTCAAGGTTAAGAACTCCTGAAATAAAAGATCAGGAAAAGCTTTTCATAGAAGAGCCACACGAGCTAAACCATGAAGGAAACTAAGGATTCCAAGAGGCACCAGTGAAGAGGGTGTGGGGAGTAAAGGAGGCAATGAACCGGGCCCAGAACTGAAAAGGAGAAACAGAGGAGACCCCATTGCACCTGGAAGAAAGCGCAATGCTTTGCACAATCTCTTATTTCTCCCTAAACCAAAGGCTTGTCTTTTTGACCATATTCTCCTGGTGATGCTATATGACTCCAAAGCAAGGAGGACCACAGTCTATGAAACAGGTCATGGCAGAACCAGGAAAGCAATACACACAATAACTACAATAATGCACAGAGAAAGGACCAACTCCAATCACCAAAACAAATGGTGAGAAATTATAATGACCAAGCCTTGTCCCAAAGACACATGAAAGTGTATGTCCCCCTCCTTTTTTTGAAGCAGTGGGTATGGAAAACTGCACATATCAGACTCGGTGGTGGAATACGTAAACTTCGCCCAATGTTTTTTTCTTCCTTTTTAGTTTTTCATTAAAAGGGATGGATTTTTGAAAGACAGAGGAAAATATATATTTAGAAATGAAGGTGATATAAAAGCAAAAAATATCAACAAAGTTAAAGAAAGGAGGTCAAGATGCATCCAAAAGGTGTTGATGTTTATCCTTTGGTTTTTGAAGGGGACTGATGACACTGCCAGTGACATTCTGACTGGGGTGTGAACTAAATTTAAGTGAGGCAGAGCTGCACAAAGTCATCAGCCTCATTCTCTCTTCCTAAGTCACTGAAGTCCAGGGGCAGGACAAAAGTCAAGATGACTGGTATGGCCTGGGATGCAGTGGATGACCTTGGTATCTCTGATGCCTGGTTAAACTCTAAGTCTCCAGCCTGCTTCAGCTGCCTTCATGGCTTTTGGAAAAACTGTTCTTATCTGCCCATTCCACAGGGGAGTAGAGACTCTTCACATGCTTGGGGTAGATTCCTCCCTCCCCCAACTCACCAATGGATATGAAGCCTGCCGTTTACCTTCGGCCAAGATGGTTTACCAGGGAGCGGCCACTGCACAGGCTGGAGCTTCTTGGAGCCACAGGTGACAGTTAGATGAAAGTAGACACCAGAGGTGTCTCCACAAAGGGCTCCACACGCCCTCACACCAGAGATGCTAGTCCTCTCTGAACACCATGGTTGGTAAGCAGAAGCAGGTTATAGCATATTACTAACTTGCTGAATAATGCTTCAATATGGGAAGAGTCAGTGCTGGAGGGATTACGGAATGACAGACACACACTGGTGGAGCTGTGAAATGATCTAACCATTCAGGAAAGCAAATGGGAATAATGCAAAGCAAGTTATTAAAATGCTCATACCCTTTAACCAAGATATTCCACTGCTAGGTACATACCCCAGAGAGTTAAATAGTAATAACGATAACCACAACAATATTAATATAGAGAAGCGTGAGAAGGCCTTTGCAGAAGGTAGGGAATGTGGATGCAGAACACTGCATATGTCCGATTTTTTTCTGTGTGTTGCTTAGCTTTGCTGAATTGTCTCCCCCTCCATTATAAGGGATAACTCTGTATAGGGAAAGAGGAAGGAATCGATTGGGAAATGAAGTTAATTTAAAAAAAAGACAGCAATAAAATTTTATTTTTTTAAAGAAAGAAACACATAGCCAAAAAAGGTGGCCAGAAAACCTTAATAGGCACTGTGTGTCCCAACGGTATCCACACCACATCAAGAAATCAAAAGGAAGTTTCCTAGCATGTTGAGTGCACACCCTATGGATGATTTATAAGAGAACATACACAAGAGTAGCAGAGGATGAGAAAATGTGGATGAGTTGCAGTCTGAACTGCTGGAGAGAGTGCCTACATCAATGCAATAACAAATCCTTGGAAATATTTTGAGAGACAGATGCTGTCCTACAGTGTAGAGAAAAAATAACCCAGTTATCTGTAATTAATATTTTGAAAAGGAGGCAATTCACCCCTTAATTTCAGTTCTATGTGCTTGCAAAAAAATTTTCATCAGTTAGCGTTGTGAAATAAAATATGGAAAATTGTAATTCAGTTTTCTGCTACAGTTCCAAGAGGAAACTAAAAATATGAAAACAAGTCACTGTTCTAACATACAGTGTATGTTCTAGAAAGAAAATCGATGTCTCGGTCATGAAGATTACCAATGTAGTAAACAAAGACAATTTGCAGAAACATTTGGCTAACTTCTTCCTCCCCACTTTAAAATATTTTTAAGTATGAACACCTAACATATTCTTTGCTGAAACAGAACATTTTAGCCTAATTAGTATTTATCAAACTACCATGGATAGTTATTACAATTAAAGGAATGGCAGTGTGGTGTGGGAAAGAGCACAACACTTAAAAAGTCAGAAGGCCTGAGTTTGAATCCTTACTCTGCTACTTGTGGCATGACTTTAGACAGGTCCCCTTCCTTCTCTGGGCTCTAGTTTCCTCCTCTGTAAACACAGAACCCAGGACTAGATAATCATTAAGGCTTCTTGCACCTTTAAATTCCAAGGTCCTATGAACAGGGTTTTCCATTTGCTCCCCTCATAAGGTTATCCTATGCCTCCATCAGCTGCCATTCAGAGCTAAAAGTAAGCTTAGGATCATCTAGTTCAGTGCTCCCTAACCTGTGGATTGAGACCACATACGGGGCTGAGAAAAATTTGGCAACAGTAAAAGGTTTCTGAACGTGCAATGACCAAAAATTAATTCAAAATCAAACAAGTAATGAATCCGAGGTGTTTCTGGAAGCGCCTGTGTTGCATGGTGCAACTTCACTGCAGCCTTGGTTCTGAACACAAAGCCTGCTGTCAAAACCTGAGAAGGGATCCTGAGTGGAAAAAGCTGAAGAAGCCCTGAATTCTAGTCAATCCCCTGCTTTTTAGAAATGAAAAATCTGAGGTTCAGAGAGGGGAAGTTTTGGGAAAAGTCACATGCTGCAGCACACAGGCCACCAAACACTGCAGTTACATTCTAATGGAAGTTAGTAGCTGCAATGAGGAATAAAAACGAGTGAATTCATACTTCCAAACTGTTTCAATAAAACAGTATTTTTTTTTCATTAAGGATGGTCAGTGAGATTTAATATATAAAGTGTCCCTGTTGGAAAAGATAAAGCATGGACAAATATACTCACGAAAGTTTTTATTATTAAGTGCCCACCGTGTGCCAGGCATTGTCCCAAGCACTGGGGACACAAAAAGTGAAAAAAAAAACAGTCCCTGTTCTCAAGGAGCTCATCTTATAAGGGGAAGAAAAAGCAAGCAAAACAACTATGGCCAAACAGGATAATTGGAACTAACTTCACAGGGAAGGCATTAACTCAGAAAGGGTTTTTGCAAAAGGCAGGATTTTAAACCGAGTCTTGAAAGAAGCAAGGGAAGCAGGGAGGGGGATGGAGGGGGAGCATTCCAGGCATGGGAGAGCCCAGGAAAATGGACTGTCTTGCTTGAGGAACAGCAAAGAGGCCAGTGTCCCTGGATCATGGAGTATACATACAGAGGGAAATAAAGTGTAAGGAGACTGAAAAGGCTGGATGGGACTGCTTTGTGAAGGGTTATGGGGTTTTATTTGACCCAAGAGGGTTTGCTCCAGGGAACTTACTGAGTTTATTGACTAGGGGAGTGACACGATCTGATCTGTGACATAGGAAGACTGCTGTCATAGCTGAGTGGAAGATAGACTGGAGTAAAGAGAGACTTGAGGCAGGAACAACCATCAGCAGGCTGTTGTAATAGTCCAGGAATGAGGTGATGAGAGTCTGCACCAGGACAGTGGCAGAGGACCAAAGGGGACACACCACAAAGGAAGAATCACTCAGACTTGACAACATATTGGATATAGGAGAGAGTGAGTGAGGAGTTGAGGATGACATGGAGGCTGCAAGCCTGGGTGACTGGAAGGATGGTGGTGGCCTCAACAGTAATAGTGGGTTAGGAAGAAGGCAGAGTTTGGGGGGAAAGACCAGCTCAGCTTTGAACATATTGCATTTAAGACGTCTAAGGGTCATCCAATTACTGACAAGTGGTAATGAGCAACAAAAGCAGAAGTTTTAATCAGTCAAATGTTCACAGCAGACATTCATTTGAGTCCAAGCAGGATTGATTTTTCTTTCCTATGACTCCCAGGTTCTTCTTAATCCCCCTGCCAGAATACTAAGTCCATACAGCTTCCACCCAGGTTCATCAACACTCCCCACGGGGAGCTCTCTGAAGTGCTTTTTCGGACTGTTCTTTTTGCAGAGATCTGCTTTCTGCCCTGAGTGCTGGGGAGGGGTCATGTCTCATGTGGCGAAGGATTCATGGTTTAATAAAGTCATTCTAATAGAATAAAAGAAACGGGCAGGCAAGTTCACTATTTAAGTTTCAAACAAAGAATGAGTGCTGCATTAAACCTCCTGACTTTTCTGACTAGTTGGACAAGAACATGTGAATAAGTAAGCAAAGTATTGTTTGAAGCAGCCCTCATCTGTTTTGCCTTCTGTCTCAGTGTGGCATCCATTTTCATCAGGTGAGGCAGATGGAGAGACAGATTATTTGACAAAATAATCTAAAAATATCCCATCTAGGAAAAAAATGTCAAAAACATGCTGAAACCAACAAATGCTATTTTTAAAAGGGCACAAATCCAGTGATATCTAGCATTAAGCTAAAAATACGGATGGTTATATGGTCTCTGTAACAAAAGATGCACTCTCTCAAATACCATAAATATCCTACACATAATATGGGGTGGGGGGGAAGAGAAGCAAAAAACATACTATGCTGCCCTCACCTCTTAGAAGACTTCTATCATTATTCATTACTAACAATGGTATAATACTGAAGAAGGGCAGCTGGGTGGTGCAGTGGATAGAGCGTCTGGCCTGGAGTTAGTAAGACCTGAGATCAAACCTGGCCTAAGATACTTCAGCTGTGTGACTCTGGCCAAGTCCCTTAACCCTGTCTGCCTCAGTTTCCTCATCTGTAAAATGAGATGGAAAAGGAAACAGTAAACCACTCCAGTATCTCCACCAAGAAAACCCCAAATGGGGTCACAGACTTGGACACGACAACAAAATGGAACACCTAGAACTGAACACACTTCAGAGATGGTACAAGGGGTGAAGTTTTTGTTTGTTTTTAACTGAAAGACTCTTGGTTTGGGAAGCTAGTGGCTGCAATGGAGTACCCAATCCCAGTTCTTCCTTACCTCTAAGACATTGGCACTAGGCACCAGGTATCTGTCAGCTCCTAGTCACTGGCTGCTTAAAACTTCTCTAGGCTTACCACTATCCAAGGGGCATTTCCTATACTTCAGTAGCTCGTTCCTCATGCTTCCCTTTCCCACTCATCGCTAGGAGTTGACAAATAAAAATTACAGAAATTCTATATTGTTGTTTTTTAAATCTCTGCAACCAGGATGACCTCAATCCAAAAATCCCCATCTATCCAAATGTTCAACCTCATTACATAATCTAGTCACAGAAGGACATCTCAAACTTCTGCCAAGTATTATGTAAAATACTATGTTTACACTTTAACACTACACTGAAGATGAATTGGAGCTACAGAATCAAAGGGTTGGAAAATGTTATCATCATCAAAAAGTTATTTTCAACTAAAAGTTTCTAAGATACCTAGCACTTTCTTGCACAAAACCCTGCTAGAACTGCTCACAAAGAGTTTCCAATCCATTCTTCTCCCTCCAGGAAGAATTATACTTGAAACACTCAGAACAAATGGCTGTCTTACCTTGTTTTTCCCTAGCCTTGTAAGCTTTCCAGTTCTGCTTTAAAACAACAACAAACATTCACAATCCAAAAAGCCTCTAAATCAAAACCATTTCTCTAGTTATCATGACACAATTTAAATCAACTTCTTTGCAAGACAGTATCTTTCTATACCTGTGCTAATCATGAAGTTAACCCTTAGCCTTAAGCATTGCTTATGCTCTAGATCCTATTTTACCAGCCAGTAATTATCTGCATTGCTCTCTTCCTACCATACCCACTTGAAGAGAAATGCAACTGTATGAATTTATAGAGAAGAAGGTCCCATAGACTTATAGGAGCACAATGATGAAAACTAACAACTTCTGAATAATTAAGTCCCCATCTTGGGATAGTAAGATACAACAGATTTGAAACAAAATGAACATCAACACCTAAGAGGCTTAAACATTATTTCAAAATATAAACATTTTTTGGGGGAAAATATAATCTACTAATTCATAAAACTTAATAGAAAATCTGATTGTGTCCTACTTTCCTTGTATTCACAATCTGTTTTATGTCATGAATCACGGAATCATGGTGTGGGGCTTCCTGTTAGGATCTGTCAGAACATTAATAAAGAAACCATCTGCCTGGTCATTCTGTTTCAAAAGTAATACCTATAATTTGAGGGTTAAAGAGTAACAGTTATTTAGATTGTTTTAGATATTCTGCATTTGGACTACCGCTAACCCAAAGGGTCAGGCAGAATCCATTAATGGATAAAGGCCAAAAATGATTAAGACATAAAGGTGATGTAAAAACAAAATATACCACTAAAAATTAAAAACTTTATTTAAAAAATGTGTTAAGAAATGAAGCAATTTCACAGTACCTCTATGTCTGGCCTATGTGACATGGATGGAAGGACTGATTATCAAAAATAAAACTCCTAACACAAAGTACTCAAAAAAAAAAAAGCCCCAAAATGATTTTATCAAACCCAAGTTCTTATAAGTTCTTTATTGTCTTGAGCTGATTGTTTTCATCTTCATAGCAATCTGTAACTGAAAAGACGCTCTAAAAGTAAAACGAAAACTTATGGATTTGTTTTGCATAATTTCACATGTATAATTGATATAATAATGCCCGCCTTCTCTCTATGGGTGGGGGAAGGACTGGAGGAAGGACTGGAGGAAGAGAATTCAGAACTAAAAAAAATTTTTTTTTAAAAACAACAACAGCAAGAGATAGAAAGAGAAATTCCATTCAAAGTTACTGAAGGCACTATAAAATATTTGGGAGTCTATTTGCCAAGACAAACCCAGGGCCTATATGAACATAACTATGAAACACTTTTCACGCGAATAAAATCAGATCTAAATAAATGGAGAAATATCAGTTGCTCATGGTTAGGCCGAGCTAATATAATAAAAATGACAATTCTACCTAAATTAATCTATCTATTCAGTGCCATATCAATCGAACTACCAAAAAATTTTTTTACTGAGCTGGACAAAATAATAACAAAATTCATTTGGAAAAACAAGAGGTCTACAGTATCTAGGATATCAATGAAAAGACATGCTAGAGATGGTGGCTTAGCCACACCAGATATTAAACTGTACTACACAGCAGCAGTCATCAAAACTGCCTGGTACTGGTTAAGAAACAGGGGTGTGGATCAGTGGAATAGGATAGGTACACAAATAGGTGAAATCAACAAGTTTAGCAATCTACTCTTTGATAAACCCAAAGAGGCCAGTTTCTGGGCTAATAACTCACTATTTCACAAAAACTGTTGGGAAAATTGGAAAATGGTAGGGCAAAAACTGGGCATAGACCAATATCTTACACCATATACCAAAATAAAGTCAAAATGGGTTCATGATTTAGGAGTAAAAGTTGATACTCTAAGTAATTTGGGAAAGCAAGGAATAGTTTACTTATCAGATTTGTGGAAAAGTAAAGAATTCATGACCCAACAAGAGATAGAGAGCATTACAAAATGCAAAATGGATAATTTTGATTATGTCAAATTGAAATGTTTTTGTACAAAAAAAGCCAATGCAACAAGAATTAGGAGGGAAGCAGAAAATTGGGAGAAAATCTTTGCAACTAGTATCTCTGATAAAGGCCTCATCTCTAAAATATACAGGGAGCTGAGCCAAATATATAGGAATACAAGCCATTCCCCAATTGAGAAATGGTCAAAGGATATGAACAGGCAGTTTTCAGAGGAAGAAATTAAAGCTATCTACAGGCATATGGAAAAATGCTCTGGATCGCTGCTGATTAGAGAAATGCAAATCAAAACAACTCTTAGATACCACATCTCTCCTGTCAGATTGGCTAAAATAACAAATCAGGAGAATGATAAGTGCTGGAAAGGATGTGGGGAAATTGGAACATTGTTGCATTGCTGGTGGAGTTGTGAGCTGATCCAGCCATTTTGGAGGGCGGTTTGGAACTACGCCCAAAGGGCTATAGAAATGTTCATACCCTTTGACCCAGCAATTCCACTTCTAGGGTTGTATCCCAAAGAAATCACGCAAGCGGGAAAAGGAAACATATGTACAAGAATATTTATAGCGGCTCTCTTTGTGGTAGCCAAGAATTGGAAATCAAAGGGATGCCCATCAATTGGGGAATGGCTGAACAAACTGTGGTACATGAAGGTGATGGAATACTATTGTGCCATAAGAAATGGGGATGATGCAGACTTCATAACAACCTGGAAAAACCTACACGACATAATGCTGAGTGAGCGGAGCAGAGCCAGGAGAACGTTGTGCACAGCCACAGATATATGGATTCCGTGAGGACCAACCCTGACAAACTGTGCTTTTCTCAGCAACCTAAGGGGCAAGGACAACTCCAGGGGACTCACGATGGAGAAAGCTATCTTCATCAAGACAAAGAACTGCGAAGTTTGAATACAGACTGAGGCACACTACATGCTCGCCTTTTCTGCTTCTCTTTTGTTTTGGGGGGTTTTTTTTTGTTTTTTTTTTTTTTGGTTCTGTTTCTTCTTTCTCATGATTCATTCCATTGGTCAAAATTCTTCTCCACGACTTGACTAGTGCATAAATTAATTCAATGTGAAGTTATACATGACAGTTATATGAGACTTCATGCTGTCTTGGGGAGGGAGGGGAGAAAAACTGGAACTCAAAACTATGTAGAACCGTGCGTGGTAAACTAAAAATAAATAAAGAAATTTATTAAAAAAAAAAAAAGAAATTTTAAAAATACATAATAAATTTATTTTCAAAGAAAGATATGTAGCTGTAAAAACAACCAATTTGCATAAGATCCCAACACAAGATATTCAAAAAGTCTTAGTGCAGTTTTAAGCTTTGATATAGAGAGAAGGACCTGGATGGAGTCAAGACCTGAATTCAAATCTGGCCTCAAAGTTGTATGACCCAGTACAGATCATTTAACCTGTTTGCCTCAGTTTCCTCAATTGTAAAATGATTGGCAAATAACAGCACCTACCTCCAGATTTATTGTTAAGGACCAAATGAAATAATATTTGTAAAGTGCTTAGCTATATAAATGCTTATTTTCCTTCCCTTTTCCCCTTAAAGGTAAGGCTTTTGAGGCACTCCCTTATATATAAAGAATTATTGTTGCCCCTGTCTTTGCTTCATGGGGGGAGAAGTTTCTAAAGCTTTTTAAAGAAATCTGTGGATTCCTTAGCACTCAACATTCCATCTGCTGCAGCCCTGAATGTTCTCTCCCTATGAGAATCTCAAGGCTCCCTTCGTGGTTCAGACCAAATTCTATTCCTCACAAAATGCCTTTTCTGATTCCTACCCCTGCCCCACTTCCCAATTACATGGTCTGTATTCTGTATGGACTTATCAGTATTCAGGTTCCCCTTTAACAGAAGCTCCCTTATTAAGGGCAGAGACAGGATTTTTTTTGTCTCGGGATCCCCAGCCTTTAGCACAAGGCCTGGCACATAGTAGAATCTCAAAAAGCACTTGCTGTACTGAATGAAGAAAGGAAGGAAATGGTAGAGCAGCAATGGCTTAGTTTTGCCCTCATTCCTGGGGCAGATTCCAAGGTACGGCTGACTGATTCATCTGTCTCAAATATATCTCCTCATACTCCCGGAGAGTTTTTACTTTAATTTGTTAACAGTTAAAGATTAATTTGGGTTAACAAGCATACTAGTTAAAAAAAATATAAACATGCCTTTGATGATTATGGGACTATCACATACAATATTCACACATAAAGTACTATGTACAGTTTCAAAGGATATTATATTCCAATATACTTGAGGAGTTAGGGATAGCCTCCCCCCTCCCCTCCCATGAGAAGAAAACAGAAGGAATCACAGACAATCACAGATGGCAAAGCTAAAAGTTATGTGATGAATTTATTATATACTTGAAAAGCAAGCTCTCCATAATAAAAACAATTTTAAAACTCCAATGGTTTTTCAGTAAAATAAATACCAATGCCAAAGAGCAATCATTGTTGCTCTGGTGAATCACTATTTACAAAGCACTAGTTCTACTGACAATACACATTTCAAGTTCCAAATAACAAACCTGCAATCAAACATCTACAATACAACTATATGGATGATGAGATCACTAGTTCTTGTAAGTGGTTCTGTTTAGCATGACAGCTTATCTCTACTGTTTGTGGCTAGAAACTTCAGGCAATTAACTTGAGTTTACATGTCCAGAAAAATTAAATAGAAGATGATTGCTACATCTGATAATAACCATTCTCTGGTGATTGAGTCAATGAGAAATCTCAGAATTCCCAAGTGGATTATTTATCATGCTGGAAGCACTTCTGAAAGACTTACAATAATGAAAGGAATATTAATAATTATAATGAGCATTAAGCATTCATGAAATGAAGAAGCTCCTTCAACCTTCTGTCTTCTTCACCTACCCTCACCCTCCTATTGCACTATGTCAGAGGAAAAGCAACATTTCTTCATTTCCCAGGCTAATTCACCCCTGTCATATATTGGAAAAAGTACTGACCTGGGAGTCACAAGACTTGAGTTCAAATTCCACTTCTGATACTTACTACCTGTGTGAAATTCATGAAGTCCAACCTCTCTGGGCCTTAGTTTCCTCCTCCATAAGGGGAGAAAGCTGTATGAGCAGGGCTCTGAGGCCCCTTCCCACAGGCCTAGGCTCCCAATCCACAGCTTCTGTGCTAGATCTCATCCCCTCCCCCCTCCTTTAAGTCCTTGTAGCTTCTCTCTCTCACCCCCCTCAATTTCTTCCTTTCAATGCTGGTGTCACAATAGTCCTAGCCCAATCTCGGGCACGGTTAGAAGTTGGTAGCCACTGTCTCATGGGCAAAGCTAGCCGGCATACCAGAGCCAGGAGAAAAGATGATAGCAAGACCAAAGTATCAAGCCAAAGTCAAAACTCAGTTAACTGCAGAAACTCTTACATCATGAGATCCTGTTGGAGAGGGACTATCTTTTGCCTCTTTTTGTATTGTCACTGCTTAGTACAGTGCCTGGCACACAGTAGGTTTACTGATTAACTGATGGAAACTCCCCCAGCCAAAGGACTGGCCAGAATGGAAATGTCAGGAATATCAATGCATTACTGAAAGCATTAAATGAACAGTCAGGAGTGGGGCCAAGAGGAACATTCCATTATGAAAGCATGGGACAGTCCCTGGGAAGGGGGACTGGTGGCTGCACATGCCGCACAACAAGCCCATCTGCATGGTTTTCTTTTAAGAGTAAGCTAAATGTACTCTTTTTTTTCAGAAGGGAGGAATCAGACACCTGGGCTCCTTCCCCTCTATCTACAAGGATATTTAGGTCTCCTTTATCCTAAAAAATACTTCTCTAGACCTAGTTACCCTCTTGAATTACCATCTTCTCTCTCCTTCCCTTCACTGCTAAACTTTTGTAAAGATCAGACTAAATCTGTTATCGCACAATCTCTATGGCCACAATAAATGGTTAATCAGAGAAAAAACATGTCTGATGATTCTGTGAACAAGATGGAAAAACATGGTCAGCCAGCCAGTATGGTTAAGTATATTGGTGAACAGTGAATATGTGCATTCATATCAATTTGAAAGGCAATCTTTAGTGCCAGACCAAAGAGCTCTGTCCTTGGTCCTGTTCTGTTCACAGTCCTACCAGGATCTTGGATACAAGACCAAGATGACATGCTCATCAAATCTGCAACTTACATGAAACTGGGGGAGAAGAGTACTTAATATGGTGGATGACAGCCCTGAAGCAGTTCCAAAAAGACCACGACAGACTGGAATAATGGGCTAAATCTAATACGATGAAATTTAATGGAAAAACATTAAGTCTTAACACTTTTTGAAAAAAAAAAAATGCAGTTACACAAAAACCAGATGAGGGAGCTACAGGAAGACAAGAGTTCAAGTGAAAAATACCTCGGATTTTTATGCACATTCAATGAGTCAACACTATGACAAGGTCATTACAAAGCTAATGTGATCTTAGGCTATATTAATAAAAGTCTATCTAGAAAGAAGGAAGTGAAGCATTCATATTGTATTCTACCCTGATCAGATCATATGGAGAACATTATGCTTGTTCAGCTCTATTAGGCAACACATTTTACCCAGGATAATGACAAGCTGAAGTAAATCCAGGACAACAATTAGCTTCAGGTCATTTGCACATCTGTCAAGCTTGCTATCTCTACCTCTATTTAAGTTCTTCATAACGATGTTGAACTATATATCCTAGTGGCACTCCAGTGGAGACTTGCTTCCAACTGACAACAATCCATGGGTCTAGTCACTCCAACCTATGTGGACTTAGCCAGCCTAAGTATGAAACCTAAGTATATCATGTCTACAGCTTTGTACTTATTACCTGCTACTCTAGTTATCTTGTCCAAATGAATGTTAGTCTTATCTTGATAAAGTCATGCTAACATTTAGTGGATACTGCTTCCCTCTCTAAAGCAAGTCACAAATGTACTGCACCGAAGGCAGAGAGAGAGCAGGAGTATCAGCAGATGTCCAAGCGGTTGGATTCTTTCACTACCACTATCCTGGATGCATCCATGCTAGGTTTGTGATCAGTCTCCCAAAACCCTCATCTATTCCTTCTTTTCAGGTCATACATGGTAGATTTCTACAACAATATGACTTATAGTTCTACCTTCACCAATCCTTACTGTGTTTCTCACCTCAGGTTTCTAGATTTTGGTATACAAATAAATCTTTTTAAATATACAATGCTGTTCTATAGAAGGTCATATCATAAACAGATTAGAGTAAGAGAAGTAATGGTGATGCCAAAAAGGGAAAAGAGTATCAAAGAAACAACACAGAAAAGGAAGTTTAGAAAGAGGTCGAGAAAAGCAGGACAGCACTGGAATTTATCATGTTAAATGTATTATGTGCTTTTGAAAGGCTATACATAAAGTTCTTTTTCTGTTCTTTGCATACGGAAATGAACAAGTTCTTTACTGTCCAACTCATAATAAAAAAAGGAATGGAAACAATGAACTGGGACAAAATCTTTGCAGAAAGTTTCTCTAATAAAAGACTGATATTGAAGATATAGAGGGAATTGATGTAAATATACAAAGAACATAAACATTTAGATAAATGGCAAAAAAACAAACAAACAAACAAACATGAACAGGTAGTTCTCCAACAGCAAACTACCACGCGAAAAAATGTTCTAAATTACTACTAAGAGAAATGAAAATTAAAACAACTCCAAAGCTCTAAATGACAATTGTTGGAAAGGCTGTGGGAGGTCAGATACACAGATGCCTTCTTGGTGAAGCTGTGAATCAATGCTACCTTTCTGAAAATCAATTTGGAACTATGCCCTGAAAGTCTCTATACTATGCATACCCAGCAACAGCACTGCTAGACCTGAAATCCAAAGAGATCAAAGATAAAAGACCCATATGGACAAAAATATTTTTAGCAATACAATTTGATATTGGAAAGAACTGGAAAACAAAGGAGATATCCATCAATTAGGCAACGGCAGAACAAATTATGACACATGAATATAATGGAATGGAATTGCATCTCTAAGAAATGATGAAAGTAATGCTTTCAGAGAAACCTGGGAAAACTTGTATGAACTAATGTAAAGAGAACAAAACGAGGAGAACACTTAATTAATGATGACAACACTGTAAAGGACAACAACATTGAAAGATTTAAGAATTCTGATCAACTTGATGACCAATCATCATGATTCCAGAGGACTAATGATGAAGATTGCTTCTCACCTCCTGGCAGAGGGAATAACGGACTAGAGGTACAGAACAAGACATTTCAGACACAATTAATGTGTGAATTTTTTTTTTTGGGGGGGGGGTTACTTGACTATACCTATGTGGTAAAAGGGAGGGCTTTTTTTTTCCAGGAGGAATCAGTGGGAAGAATGATGGATTTGAAGAAAGAAAGGAGGGAGGGAGGGAAGGAAGAAAGGGAACACCAATGAAACATTTAAAATCTAGACAGACGAGGGCAGAAGTTCAGAAAAGGATGCAGATAAGAAGGGCAGTTATACTACTGTATTAGAGGAAAAAAAATCTGTGTATAACAGAGATTCACAGTTTCACATGTACTCTTTTTTTAAACACAGAATTGTTCATATTTGTCGAGTTCATAATTAAAAACAAACTGAGAAAAACCTTCATACATACTATTGCACCAGCCTATCCCTTTTAAATCTATTCTGTTCCCTATGAATAAGGAATGGACTTTCAAAATAAAATGCTAGTCATAGTTCTAAAGCTGGAAAGGACCTTGGAAGCAATTTAATTTAGTCTAATACTGTCACTTTACAGATGTGAAAATTGAGGCCTAGGCAAATGAAGCGACTTGTCTAAGGTCACACAAGAAGGAAGATGCAAAGGAAGATTTCAACCCAGATCCTCAACTACAGAAACCAAGGTTCTTTCTTGGATGCTGCACTCATGATTGTTGACAAATTATACAAAATTATCCAAACTTTATTCCAAAGCAATAGAATTTAAAATCCACAGGCTAACCTTATTTTCTTTTAAAGTTCTCTTGGATTCCATGGAACAGAGAAGTAAATCCATAAATCCACCCAGGAAAATATTCTTGTTTGTGCAAAACATTTACTTGGCTCAAGTAAATCTACTCACAACTATAAACTACATTTTATATTGTAAAAAATACTTTACTTCCTGCAAGAACGAAGTATGGAGTCAAATGATCACACCATTGTGTTTTAAATGGGTGGTTTGATGCTGTCCAATTTTAACAATGTCACAAAGAGCATTTTTTTCTATGTCTCTGTAAAACCTTATCAAAGTCCAGATACACATTCTCATTCAATGCTCCACAGCTTAGTAAAACCTTTTACCAAATGCCCCTCCAATTCTTTGACCAGCCTTTATCTTTCATTGTACTTGTTTTTCTCTCTTACACATATGTTCACTCATTCTGGCCTTGGAGGCTTTGCATATGCCCAGGAAATCCTTTCCTTTCTTTCCTACTGTAAGAGATGGGGGGAATGGTTTTGTTTCCACAGAGCTGAAGGTGTCCTTCTACCCCTCCCCCACCCCAGCTTTAGCAAAATATAAGTCAGGTGACTGACTGGAACTACTTCCAATCAGATCTCTGATCTAGCAGAAACCAGGCCTCAGGTCGGTCGGGTGAAAGGTCAGAAGTTTGTATGCATGATTAAAGGAGCCATCTGAGGACCGCATGATGTAGGCAGTCAGGGGGTTGTATTTGGCCAATGAAGAGCTTGGCAGGAGATTTGAAGGGAAAGTCAATATAAGGACTGGTGTCCATCTAAGTCCTTTGTACTCTCTTGTACTCTGTTCAGGGTATGCGCCCATTTATTTAGACTGAATAAATGCAAAACATAATTAAAATGCCCCCGCTTGGGTGGCGTCCTTTCTCATGAGAAAGCAATAAAATTCCTTTCTACCTTCTACCTTGAGAAGCCTCTGAATTTAATTTGGGGAAGGGTTGCTGTCCCACACGCTACCTTGCTGGTGACAAGCTTCGCCTCTCCTTCAAAATTAATTTCCTCTGAACTAATTCTTCTCTTGACTCTAACCACTCACATTCAATCCAACAACCTCATAATATGCTTGAATACAGCTATAATTTGCAGGGATTATTCCACAAATCACAGAATTTTACTGGAACGAAATTTAGAGCTCTTGTCAAACTAGAATTCAACGAACTGCATATAAGTCACTGCCATATGCAACTGTAATTCTCTATGCCTATATCTATTCTGTCTCTCCTTTAAATATTAAGCTCATAAAAGGCTATTTTAAATATAACTCCAGCGCAGTGCTCTGTACCACGGGTTCTTAATAAACATTACCTGACCCCATTACTTCCATCACTACACTGACCACTAAAATTCACTCTTGCTCCCTATGCCCACACTACTAATGCCCACAGATGATAAGGAAACCAGAAGGAATGAAGAAGAGAATGGGGTAAATATAGCAAAGAAAGAACAAAGGCCATAAGTGAAAGGAATAGTTAGCCTACTGGTCTTTTCTATGTGCCAAGAGAATATGATAGCTTGCTCAGATTAGTTGGCTAGATAGATTAAGGCAACCTGACGTGTTTCCCCTGAAGCAGAGAATTCATTCAATGATTTGAATATTTATTAAGTACCTGCTATGTGCAATACAATTACTCATGAAGCAATTCTGAAAGAATCTTCAACATGACACTGTTTTTTTTTAAATTTTTTGACATTCACTTTTATAAGATTTTGAGTTCCCGATTCTTCCTCTCCCTCTCCTCCCTAAGATGGCATGCAATCTGATACAGGCTATGCACATGCAATCATATTAAACATATTTCCACATTAGTCATGTTTAACATGACTCTGAACCTCAACTTTCAGGGGAAACACTTTCATAAAACGTGGATGACCACAGAAGTACACTTAAAAAAAAAAAAAGTCAAGGGTGGCATTAGTTCAAGGTGCTCAATTCCAGGTGCTCAATTCCAAAGGTGTTTTCGATCATTTTGACAAGTTTTCTTTAGCTAAAGTCTTGCAAACTGAGTCAGTATTTCTTATCATTCTAATTTCATTAGAGATATGGGAAGAGGTTTTCTTGGTTCATAATCATAATTTAAGAAAAGCCAGGTGAACATTTAGTATGAATCATTCAGCTGCTTAAGTACCATGTGTTAAAATGGATACACTGTCCACAAAAATACACTTTTTAGTTTTCAACAGTGTTGCTTCATAATTAATTTTGCAATTAATTTTGCAATATCAACATATGTCTCCAGATCACAGAATGATCAGGCAGTATAACTCAACTGTTTGCCCAAGGAAGGGCAGCACAGACTTAAGGTAAGTGGCAAAGTGAGAAAATGCAGGTGTTTTGTTTATCTTTTGAAAAATCAGGTACAGTTTTTCAATAATTAAGCTTTTATTATTTCTCTTTCCCATCTCCCACCATTACTGAGAAAAAGACCCAACTAAACCCCTTGTTACAAAAATGCACAGGCAAGCCAAAATTCCTAGAGGCCTATCCTCCTTCTGAGCCCACTGCCCCACTGTGGGTAGGCGTGGGCAGGTTCTTCACAACTAGTGCTCTGGAACCATGTCTGGTCCTCATGTTGATCCCAGAAGTTCAGTCTTTCAAAGTTGTTCCTTTAAAAATGTTGGGATGGTGTAGATTGCAGTGTTCTTCCCACTGTGCCATAAATAAATGTAAGGGCTTTCTCAGCTACAACAGAACTGTGTCCTAACCCTTATTTACTATGAGAGCTTCTTTGATCATTTCTTCAGAAAGCATCAACACATGGCTGCTCCTACCTGCACAAGGCCTACATGGTCAGAAGAAGTTGAACCCACCTGACGCCCTGTTCAACTTGAACAGTGGAAAATCAAGCAGACAGGCTGGCTCAGGGCCATGTGGCATTCTGCTGTGAAAACCCTCAACTCTCTGTGGCTCCATGTAATGGCACTTCTCCTGTCCCATGGAATTGTGACACAGAGTACTTTTCAGTTTTTAACTGGAACTTGTTTAGAATACAGATTCTGTTCTATGTTTTCCAAAAGTAAATGCTGAGTTGACACAACTTTTCCTCTTAGAGCAGCAATTTTCATAACATTCAATATTACAAAGCACTCTCATCTTCACTGATCAGCCTGCTTTTTTTTGGATAGAAAGAATTAAAATAAATGAAGGATATATTCTTTATTAAGAGAACCAACGAGCTAATACAAACACCGGAACAAAAGCTGCTTCAAGCTGTAAAAAAAGCTTGCCTCTAAAACCTAGGAAATTCTCTTTCACTTAATTGATGCTCTGTGGCAAGACGCAAATAAAAAAATATCCTGGTAAAGTTCCCCAAACCAATACCTGTCACGACATAAAAACCACAACTAATTCACTCACTTTTTAATTGTCCTTTTGTGTTCTTCCTTGGTCAGACCATGCATGTTCATTGTGTTCACCATAACACCTTAAATTTACTAGATTTTTCAAATCCTAGTCAAAAATCACTAAATAAAAATGAACAAAAGCCACTACCCACAAAACTCTCCATTTCAACCGCAGCTAAAGCAATTCCCAAATAAAGGAAGTGGGCAGTGCTCAAGGCATCATTTGCTATACTTTCAGGAAGGGTCAATATAAACATTATTTCGTATTTTAAGTTTTGCAGATGATACAGTGCCTAACCAGACTTCCAAAAAGGCAGTTAGGTGGAGCAAAGGGCCTGGAGTCAGGAAGACCTGAATTAAAATCTGCCTCAAATACTTCCTTGCTGTGTAGCCTTGGGCAAGTCACTTGGGTAGTTTGCCTCAGTTTCTTCAACTATAAAACAAAGAACACAATAGCTCTTATATCCCAGGGTTTCTGTGAGGATCAAGTGAAATACTTTCTGCAAAGCACTTTAGCACACAGCAGGCGCTTACTAATGCTTACTGTCTTCAGCCTTTGTCCAAAGGAAAACTGCCTTAGCCTTAGCAGACACAAGGCAAATCCAATGTTTCTGTATCAACAAAGTTTCTGTATCAACAAACCTTTGTCCAAACTGCCCTAAAAGACAAGTAAGATGTTAAGGCTCAGACCTCTAAAATCAAGAATGAGTCGTATTTACATCAAGGTGAGTGCGATAGTGAAGCCCTCTCGTGGAATCTGCATCTCGGCCTTTCTGTGAGTTAAGTGGAATGAATGGGGGTGGGGACCTCTCGGCATGGCTCAGGGCTTCTGACTGACAGCTAGGCCTAAGTTTCGAGTTACTAAAAATCACCGGAACTGTGTCCTCGCCAAATATGGGAAAAAGTGTCTTTAAGAGTTTGGCATTGGCTAAATTGTACCTGGGGTAGTAATTTCTGCGAAATTGTGAGCCTGGACTCCACCAATGAGAGTAAAAGACCAGTGGTGGAGTTTATGTCGGAGTATAAGGCTGGGTTTTGCCCTCTGGGCCCCGCCTCTCCCTACTGATTGTCTATCAGTTCGGAGACCTTTCCCAGAGGGATCGTAATAAAGAAGTTTTTCTGTTCCTAAATTTGAGAGATCTCTGATTTTTTTAATTAATTGCTGGTAGGTGGTCTCACCCCACACAATGGAAAGCTATGCAAATGTGAAGAGAAATAAAAAAGAAGAGTTGGGAGTAGGTCTGTGATGGGGAAACATGTCTGAACTTTCTTATTTCTAATTTATTTCCATGCACTAAGCAAAATAAGTCAATACTGATTTCAATTTACCATAATCCCAGAGTAGTGTCTAGGCCAAAAATGTCTTATTCAAATGCTTAATATAGCAAGCTAGAGTTAATATGCACAAATATTGAGTAAAAGGTTCAGCTTCTAAAACAAATTCTAATAAAGAACAAGAGACGTTTCCAGAATAAATACTAATACTTCAAACCCTAAAAAGAAAGTGTCATATTTCCATATTTATGTGATCCGAATTAAACTAAATCACTGTAGTGAATTCCATTCTCAGCGTTGCTTCATTCCCTGTGATCACTTTGCTCCAGGACTTATGCCTGAGTCTCTAGTTCCCTGGAGAGTCAGAGGAAAGTGATGCTAGAAGGCTGTATCACAGGATCACAGACAGCCTCAGAGCAGGAATCACCCGATCCAACCTCTTGGCGCTGGGAGGCGTTCAAGTGACCTGAATGGACAGAGGGACTCATGGAGGAGCAGGAACCTATTTAGCTCAGCAGAGAAGACTGTAGATACAGAAGACAATTCAAGTAAAAACAATGAGCTGGGAATGAATAAGGCTCATTGGAAGAAGACAGTTTGGGGCCATGGGGAGAGAAGAGGATGGTGCAGCAACTAAGTATATTAAAGGATTGATGAGAATCCACTCCTGGCCAACTAGTGGCAGGTAACCAGGAGAAAAAAGGCAGGAAAGGCCCACTAGTTTTACAGGGTTTCACTTGGAGGCAGCATTCATGTAGTACTATGTTTGTGTTTCTTGCAGCGTTGACACCCTATTATGATACCCCCTAAATATGCACCCTATTCAAGCTGACATCATGAGTCCTGTAACGGATGCCCTATTCATCTCTGTGTCTTGGAATCTATCTTCTTTTAAGTTCAGCTTAGGTATCATCTTTGCTGTTAAGTCTTCCCTCATCCTCCAAGACTGCTGGTGTTTTCTTCCTCCTCAAATGACCCTGAAGATCCTATTTCTTGGATAGACTACTCTTATAGGTGCCTAACACATGCTTATACGAAGAATATAAGATCCCTCAGGGCAGGGACAACTCCATTTTTGCCTTGTATCTCTAGCACCCAACCCAGGCACAACACTTTGCACATTATGCCCATAAGTGTTTGTTGCTGATCCACCACATACCGGGTACACTCTAGTAGGTGGGGATCTCAGGTATGAATGTCTGTGAGAAATCTTCAAAGCTGCAAAATAAGAGTCACACAGCCTTTCCTGACCATCTAAGCTGTAAGTCAAGTAGACTTGCAGTTATCCTATGGTTCCACCAGTCCTAGGATTAACATTAACTTCCCTCATGTTTCCTAGATCCCAGCTCAGTTCTTCTGGCAAACAATTTGGTCAAATCCCTCTCACTCCTTGAGCAGTACAACTTCCAACATATTCTCCCTCTACTCTGGACTAACTTTTCCTTAGACAGGCCGTTATTTATAATCTAAACACACCTTTATGCCTGCCTGTCCACTTCTGCAGTAAAGATGAGAAGTGCAGGCCTAAGATTTTTATTTGATTTTTGGTAGCATAGGGCTGAAAGAATGCAAATGGATGAGCTCTCTATGGCAGTAAAAGCAATGAGAAAATAAAAGGTTGAGGAGCAGTCTTTTAGGGGTGGGAGGGGGCCAAGATAGGACAATATCTTGAGTGACAAAGGAAAAACAAGAAAAGCCACCAGCTTATGAAAGCCAAATGAGAAGAGAATGTTCAGGAGAGTGATAAGGTTTTTATTAAAGAAGGCCTTTGGGAAGTTAGATCATCTTAGGATTGTCAGTTCATTGAATAAAAAACATTCACATCTTGGGCGGACTGCTCAAGCGTGCTGATACTCAGAAAGATGAAAATGACTTTTGAAAAATGACAAATTACCATAATATTCCCTTTTTTAGACTACTACCTAAAGTTTAACATTTAACATGTCATAGCAATCCTGACATGCTTGTCCCCAGCTGGCTTTCTAAAGCAGCTGCATTCCCGCTGGTCAGTCCCATTAGGAGAGCATTCCAGAGTGGAGCTGGGGGACCCTGACAAACAAGCACTGGGCTCATGGTGACTTGGCAAGAGAATCAGCTCTCAGCCAATGCCAAATGGGGCTTTCTCTGCCCCTCACAGTTTCCCTCTACCTTAGCAATACAATCTCACTACCTGCTTTGTCTAAGACAAACATGTTGAGACCCTTCACTTTTTTCTTCAGTAGGATCCATCCTGTGATGGCATGTCAGTTTTTCTTTAGCTTCTCTTAATGCTTTCTTCTATTAATTTTCCACTAATATTCTTCCCTTCGCACAGCTGTTTCCCAATCCAAGTTTTTCCTATTTTTGAGACTTTGAAAAATTAGAAAGTTAATGACATTCTGACAAAATGTGAGATACTTTTATACAAAAATGATACATTCAAAATAAGGAGTAAGAGTGCTTTGATAAAAAAATACAAGGCAAGGAACCTAATACCAAGCCCACCACTAACTGCATTATCTTGTTAAGTATAAATCTCTCTCTCTTTTAAATTTTTGACATTTTTATTTAAAGTTTTGAGTTCCAAATTCTATCGCTCCTTTCTTCCCTCCCTTCTCCCCTCCATGAGATGGTAAGCAATCAGATATAGGTTATACATGTGCAATTATGTAAAACATTTCCAATGTTAGTCATTTTGGTCAAGAAGACTGAAAAAAAGAAAGAAAGTGAAAAATAGCAAGCTGCAGTCTGTATTCAATATCAGTTCTTTCTCTGGAAGTGGATAATATGCTTCATCATTAGTCCTTTGGGATCATCCTGGATCACTGTATTCCTGAGAATGGCTAAGTCATTAACAATTCTTCACTGAACAGTATTGCTGTTACTGTGTACAACATTCTTCTGGTTATGTTCACTTCACCATGTGTTAGTTTATGTAAGTCTTTTCAGTAAACCTCTTTTTTTTTCCCCAATTTGCCCATCTATAAAATGGCAACATATACCCTCACCTGCCTTCCCAGGTCACAGAGCAGAAGTCAAAATGAGAGTGTACAAAGGCAAGCTTTTCATAAAAGGCCATAATAATGTGAAAATATTACTAAACTCTCTAGCCACTTCCTCCAAAATGTGTATTAGGATTTTTGGTAAAAGACTTTAATTGGAAAGGAAGAAAATTAACATTTTAACTTTCCAAAACAAATAAAGAACTCCAAGAATGTGTAGCTCCTGTCCATGGGAAAATCACCACCAACCATCTGATGTTCATTCATGTCACCAACCTCCTTTGACTAACGGATTATGGTATCAAGTCAAGCAAGCAAGTAACCTAGATTTCATCACCAGTCAAACTGGGAAAAATAATTATATCCATAAGAATAGTTACAAGATCATAAAAATAACAAGAAGTTATTAAGGACATAGGCTAAATGACCACTAAAAGTTAGGGTTTAGTTTTTTTGAAATCAGCATCAGTTAGTAAAAACACACCACTGCTGTTTTTCAGTGCAAAAATATGGCTTTAAAATATCTTTGGAAATTGTCTCCACATAACAACAAAATCTTAAGAAAAAAATGAAACTAAGAAACTAAAAAATCCCTCTCTGAATGAAAACTTGTCATAGTAAAGCCTTTCCTCATGAAAGATGAAAGTAACAAGTACCTTGGCAGGAAATTTATCCAATTAATTACAAATGGTCTTGCTGAAATATCCACATTCTGGCTGCTGCCCTCGCTTTTCGATTTTATACTAATCTAAAAATCTAGTGCCAAGCACTTAGCATTTTACAGGAAATACAAAGGCAACACATTTAAAGAACAAGGAAAAAATGTTTCCACTATTTGATATTACTATTATTTAATATATTTTTGTCATTAGCAAACAAATTTCCCCATTAATTATACCCCAAATCAATCTGATATTCTGAGGAGCTAAGTTCCAACACTGAGAAGTAACTAAGCCCTTGGCTTCTATTGGTTCCCCAGAAATTCTTCTGCCTTAGATGACTCCATTTTCTCTCATTTTCTCACTGGGCCATTGTGAGCCAAGTACCAAAGACATGTTGGGGGTTATTTCTGAGGCGGTGTAATTCAATAAACCACACGGGACACTAAAACTTGAGCTCAGAAGTCCTCATCCTCATCCTGTCACTATTTTTCTGTAAGATACTGAGCAAATGATTTAAACCTTATGGATGAACAGTATTAAGCAACTTTAAGATTTTGTTTTTAGGAGCAACAGAAATGATTGCAAAGCAGTTTTTTTAAATGCACGTTTGTTAATAAATAATGTGTCCTGAAGTCATCAAATGAAAGCTATTAAGTATACAGTCTCTCAAAGAAGGAATTCTTTCACCCACACACTATGTCCACCATCAGATGTTCTATTTTTCCTTGAGTGTTTTTAAATCACTGCATTTCTTCTTTAACAGTTTAATTACTACTGGCAATAACAGCAGCATAGTCTCTGGTACATGTATAGCATACTACATACATTATCTCATTTGATCTTCATAGGCAATGGAAAAAGCTATCTGCACCCTAAGCCCAGCTCAGCTACTCATTCACTAACCAGTCTTGAACAAAACAGAGCTCCCAGGGAAGAATTTCCTTTTCCCAATGTAGACGGCCAACTTAAAGAGCAAACCAAGCCCCTGAGAAGTTCCAAGACTCACCCACCATCAAAGAGCCAGGAGTGTCAGAGGTGGGGTCTTGTACCACGCTGTTTTCGCTCAGTGGCCAGTGCTCACAGGACATGTAGAGCATTTTAAGGTTTTAGTAGCATATGCAATTTAACTAGAGCTCAATGATTTGATCTGGGAAATACTAACGTAAAGTAGAATCTCTGTCATCTTTTGTTCATTCAACAAATACTTATTGATTGCTGCTATATGCGAGGAACTGTGGGCTAATACTACCTCCCTTAAATCACTATTTCATTTCCTGTAAACACTGGATTGTGAAGCCCTGGTCACAACACAAAATGCTCTTTAGTGTGGAATATCACCAAAATTAGAACCACATCTGGAGACTGCACATACTCTGGGAAACACTGCCCCCTTGTGTCAATAAATAAAAATCAACATCTCAATGAGGAAGCCCTTGATGAAAGTGCCAGGAAATGTGTTCCCAAAGAGCAAACTATGGCAAACCTCATTAAGTTGGGAAGGTTTCAAGAATGGTAGTAGAGTGTGTGTGTTCTGTCTAAGAATCAGCCTATCTGAATTCGGAAAGGCTTATCACAGGCCTGGCCACAACAACTTGTGAAACCTCCTACTGTGGTAGAGGGGGTTGTGTTCACACTGATGAAATCAAGGCTCCTTTAGAACTGTGAAGTGGGAAAGAAAGCTGGGAACTCTCTCCCTACACCCAAAACACTCAAATCTCTCAAAAGTATTGTTTCTGTTCTGATTTTTGACAGCTCTTAAAAATAATAAAGTGGCCACACTACACTCACAAAGACACACAGATACGACAATAAGACAAAGACAGATATCAGCACAGTTTTAAGATTGACTATTACTCATACTATATCATAAGGTGTCCAGACACTAAGTTCATACAGAGACATAAAAAATTCTATTAAGCCCCAATCTTTTCCACAAAGTACATATATTATGACAGCATTTTACAGGCTCACGGTCACAGTTACCGCTTGAGGCACTATTCAAAATCAAGTCTCTTGATTTCAAGTGCAGACCTGCTTTGCAAAAAACACTCACAGAGATCAATAAAAGAAGAGAGACAAGTTAACTTGTTGAGAACTCCTTCCTCAGTATTTCATTTTTATGGGTTTAAGAAAACAAATTTCACTGGTTTCAGCATATTCTAGAAAAGGAGACTTCTAAACAGCACAACAAAGCAGAAACTGGATTTTGCTATTTGTAGCAAAGATGGAGAAAACACATGAACGAATGAACGAACACACACACACACACACACACACACACACACACACGTATAAAAGTTGCCTTGTTATGTACTTTGAAGCAATATACTAAAAATTCAGACACTACTATTTTTAATTCAGGCACTACCAATAAAAACCTTTTTTTAGCACTTGGACACTGCCTATGATTTTAAGATCTGGTGCAGGAATACTTAAATGTGGATTTCTAGCTGCAGTGGCTTCCTGGGGGAACTTTAACCTCAAATAAAGTAACTACTATCATTCTCCAACATGATCCAACTCTAAGATTCAAATACAAGGCAAGGGGAAATAATTTATTAAAACAAAACTGCCATTGGCTTCAAAGCCTTCTATTTTAATTTCTTCATCCAATGCTCATTACGGGACTTGTTTTAAGGATTATATTTAGGTACGACAGGTTGGTTTAAGCATAAGGCTGGATAAAGATATCATTAGCATAGTCTGAAGTTATTTCCAAAGGGATGAAGATTGAGAATTTACCTCCAACTCTGCCAAAAGATTTTCACTGTACACACACAATTCTTCTGGTTCTCTTTTCTACAAAATGAAACCCTTCAATAATAAAAATCTCATTACTGAAAAGGAATCATTATCAACTTCTGTGATGAAAAGTCACTGATAAGGGACTATCCACCCTCAGAAACTGTGTCAAAATTTGCATCACTGCTTAACACTTTCACTTTCCAGAATGGTTTCCTAGAATGGCAAGAAAGATTCTCTTTTCTTCCCCCAAGTTCAAGATACTTCATGGAAAGCAAAAAGCCTCTCTTTATCTGGAGTCAGAGTATCAGTTCCAAACCCAGTTCAGCTGCCATCATTTAATACCTGTGTGGCCTCCAGCCAAGACCCTTAAATTTCTCTGGAGCTCAGTTTCCTCACCTTAAAAATAAGGAGGGTGGACCAGATGACCTACAAGGTCCGTTCCTGATTTAAACTTACGATTCTAAGAACCCACCTGTCTAATGTCCCCAGAGGAGAGAAACCCAGGGATCAGATCAGGAGAGTCACTTTATACTATTTTCTTCTTCCTGGAAGAAGACACTCTAAGGGAGTCTCTCTTGAGAGTCTGGCCCACAGTCCTATATGAGAGGCAAATTTTAAATGATATTTTCATCTTCCTCTAGAGAAATTTAAGATGCGTATATGTGTACATGTGAGTATGTTTATGAGAATGACTCATCTACACTACATAATAAAATTCAAATTTTGAGGTGGAAGCCAACCTCCTTCTTCCTTTTTCCTTCCCACAATTATTCCCATTTTAGTAATTACTATTTGAATCATTATTTTAGTAACATTATCAATTTAGTAAATTTAGTATTTCTTTTTACAAATATTTTCAGTAACAATATCCAAAATTCAACAACTCCCTGGGACTAATGGACAGATTTCTGAATTGTACATATTCGCCATAAGTTTTCTTTTGAACATTCTATATAACCTTAACAGTGAGTTTTCAAATTCAACTACTTTTAAACATCTAGTACGTGCAAGGTTCCTTATATCTAATGCACATATGATGCTAACCTTTAGTTTAGGATTTTTAGAAACACAGTAAAATTTCACTTTAAGGATTTACAATACAACTAGATCCATATTTGCCTGCGATAGTTTCAATTCAGTAAACAAAGAATGAATAACTTCTATGTACCTTGTGGGGATCAAATCTTGGGACTCTAACTCCTACCTGAGGGAAAGATCCCCTGGACAGCACCCCAGGCAAAGGAGCTGTTTATACACCTCCAGTTACAGGAGGCTCACAATCTAACATAAGATAATTCATCCCATTTTGCTAAAGCTAATGGTTAGGAAAATGATGGTATAATTAAAAAAAACCAACCCTTTTTTCCTACATGTGAAACTCAGTATCCACTCCTTACAAATAAGGTACTGGTGACTTAGATCACCAAGGAACCTACATTAACACCACTTCCTCCTCTCCTTCCATATAAAGAAAAGTTCCATATAAAGAAAAAGTTCTAAAACAGTAAAAGAAACAGGTGGGGTAAGTGAAGATTTTAGATACTCTACTATACAGCATCTTTTTTCTCAAGTTCTGAACAAGTAGGATTTTTATAAATTCAAAGAAAACTATGTAGAATGTCCACCTACAGTTATAGGAACCTTGATCTAGAGTTAGTGGAACTTTATAGGCCATCTAGCCCAAATCTGCCATTTTATGGAGGAGGCAACTGAAACCAGAGAGGCTAAGTGATTGGTCCAGGGTCATACTGGCAATTGGTGACAGAGGCAGGATTTGAACTTGGGTCTTCTCAAGTTCAGCACTCTAAGAACTACACTATGTTGGCTCATTTAGTAACACTTACTTTCGTAGGTGGTCATGTTCTTTCAGAAATAATTCAGTTCTTCTATTGTTCACTCCAGAACCACTTTTATATGACCTGGGAGAGAAAGAAAAAAATATGTAAACACATTTTGGCAGGCATACTGAAAAGCTATCGAGTGTTATTACTGGTCAGAATGTAGACTATTTTTTCCCCTAAATACAACTTGCATGAAATCTGAGTGAAGCCTATAAATCAAGAGCTATGAAAGCCTTAACATGCAGTAAAGACACTTTGGGACACTTGGAACACTTTGTTTTTGTGAATGAAGGAAGGGGTGTGTGGGTGTGTGTGTGTGTGTGTGTGTGTGTGTGTGTGTGTGTGTGTGTGTGTGTGTGTGTGTGTGATAATTTCTGTGGCATGGCCTACACTTCGGAGCGGCCTATCACATCATTATGGTAATTCACACTGGTGTTCTCTAGTCAGGTAAATGAACATATAGTTAAACCAACAATTAGTATTTTAAAATTTATAAATCCTTCTTCAAAATAGCACTGAATTTTTACATATATATGAATTTTTGCCTCTAACACTTTGAGGGTAGTGAAAAATCTCTTCCTATGCTTTGTTTTCCTGTCCCCAAAACATGAATTTTTGCTTCTTGCTACTAGCCAACCTCCTTGAAAAAGCTGCCTACACCCAATCCCTTTCTATGCTTTGTTTTCCTGTCCCCAAAACATGAATTTTTGCTTCTTGCTACTAGCCAAACTCCTTGAAAAAGCTGCCTACACCCAATCCCTTTCTATTGTATCTACCCAGTTCCTTGCAATCTGACTTCTGATCCCATCATTCTACCAAAACTGCTCTCAAAAATATTCAATAACCTCCAAGTCATCCAAACCAATCACTTCTTTTCATTACTTCACTTTCCTGGCTTCTTGGCAGTGTGCCACACTGCTGACCACCTCCTTCTCCTGGAAACTCTCGTCCTGCTCAGCTTCTAGGTTACCACTCTCCTCCGTCTCCTACTTCTCTCTTCACTTCTCCTCCTGATCCTTGATGGTCTGCCCCTTAAGGTGCGGTCTGTCTTCAATGCTCTCCTTTCCTTCTTCACACGCTCTCCCTTATTCATTCCCACAGCTCCCCACTGCTACACCCTTGTCTCCAGTGCCAGTCCCATATGCCCCACAGCACTCCACTCAGACTGTAAATGTCCAGAATCTAGGCTATGTCCCCCCAATCTGTTCCTCTCTGATTTCATTATGCCTGTCAACAGAACCATCATTTGCCCAAATCCCACATTAAAACCTGTCATCTGCACTTTTCTCCCTCTCTTACTGTGCATATCCAATTAGTGTCTAACTTGAGGCGCTCTACCTCGGCCACATTCCTTACTTTTGTTCCCTCTTCTCTCTCCTCACTGTCACTAGTACTACCACAAGTCTAAATTAGCACCTACCTGGACTACTGTGAAAGCTGTCTAATAAGACCACCTCTTCCAGCTCCTGTCTCTCCTAGCTCTGCAGTCCACCTACATGCACAGTGGCCAAGTTCTTCTTTCTTACAGATCTACTCAAAAAGCCCTCTTCTCTGCTCAAAAGCCCTCCATGGCTCAGTGTGGACTACTAAGTAAAATCCAAATGCCTCTGTCTGGCATTCAAAAACCTTCTAAGTTAACCTCACCCAACTTTTCCAGGTTGGTTTTATGTTACTTCGTAGCATATACTCGAAGCTGCAGCCCAAAAGGACTATTTGCCACTCTTTACCTGCACATGCGCCACAACTGACCACCTCCCTGCCTTTTCCTGTGGTGTTCTCTATGCCATATCCCTATTTAATTTCTGCCCATACTCTAAAGCTCAACTGAAAAACCACTTCCTCCAGGAAGCTTTCCTTAACCCTGACTCCCAGGCCTTGGCTTGCACCACTCATTCATCTGTCCTGCTGTCCTTCACGTTCTGGTTATGTCATATTCCACTCCTAGACTGCAAGTTCTTGGAGGGCAAGGCCTAGGCCCTCTTTAACCTGTTTGTAAATGTTGTTAATAGGCTCTGTACCTTTATCTCCCCTAAATGGAGGTAATAATTTATATTAAGCATACAGCAGAGAAAGGAGAGAAAGAAAAACAGTCAAAGTTAGTGGCAAAAAAATTGTACTAAGTCTCTCTGAAATTTAGTCAGCAGAATATAATAATGAAAGTACTATGCTATATCTAGCTATAGGACTTCTGGCAATGACAGCCAAGCTATCAGGAAAAGAGCCACAAATCTAGGGTGGGGAGAAGGGCCTCTAAACGTAAGGAATTTAACTAGGAATAGTACTATCCTCAGGCCCTCAGGGCTCAGCTTAACAATTTATTAATGTAGTCAGTTTGTTGTGTTGTTTTGTTTTGTTTAATTTTGCAATCTTGGTTGGCAAGCTCTCTCTCACCACTCACTCGATGGGAGCAAAAACTGACAGGGGACGTGGCGGGAGACCAACTAGTAAAGCACATGGGATCATCGAGCAGCCTGACTTCAGAAGCCCCTATGGGCATCAATTTATCTCAGAACCAAACTTCCTAACAACCTTGCCTCACCAAATAAAGGTAAATCATATTTAATTGTTGTACTAGCTAGGCTGTGCCCTAGATGATGGAAGAGAGGAACGGGAGAGGCAATCACTGGACCATGGCCAGTGCCATGCTGGAACACCCTCTGGTTTCTCTCTCTCTATCCTCAAAGCATTTATTAAGCACTTACTATGTGTAATGCTTGAAAGGTAGGATGGCCTCTGCTCTCTGGAAGCTCACGTTCTAAAGGGGCCTCTTTTACAATGTCATTTCCACTGATTGAAGGCCTATCAGTTTCTGATGTTGAGCTAAACGACAGGGCCTGTGGTAACCAGCACTTTCTCTTCTAGGTTTTCTGCAGCTGTGGCTGCAGCATCTGCTGAGGCAGGTGTCAGACTACATGACCACAGGGGTTGGTTCCCAGGAGGAAGCCTGAGAACACTGGCTGGAAGCATGGCTATTCTTTATCTTTTTTTTTTTTAGAGGGGGAAGGCAGGGCAATTGGGGTTAAGTGACTTGCCCAAGGTCACACAGCTAGTGTGTCAAGTGTCTGAGGTCACATTTGAACTCAGGTCCTCCTGACTCCAGGGCCAGTGCTCTACTCGTTGCACCACCTAGCTGCCCCAAGCATGGCTATTCTTAAGGCTCTTGGGTTTAGGGTCCTGGGCTGTCTCTATCAGGATTGGGGGAAATGGTGTCCACTGTGGTAGTGGTAGTGGTCTGACCTGCCTGGCCCACACTCCTGCCTCTCCCCTGGTGCCCTGGCTGCTTCAACTAAGCTGGCAAGCCCACCCTGGAAGTGACCCTGGTTGGGAGGGCAGGCTCTTCTAGACAGCAGCTGCTTCCCTGGGTGTCTTCCTCCCTGGTGGCTCCTTCCTTGAACAACTTTTGCTTACCCCAAATATGTGACCTTCTCTTCTAGACTATAAACTTCCAGTTTCCCAGATGGTTGGTGTCTCTCTGCTTGTGACCTCATGGGTGGGAAACCAATCAGTCCTGAATAAAAAGACCAACCTTCCTTATAAAAAACCTGAGCTGTTCCAATAGGAGATCTGTAATAACCCCTACACTGAGGGGGCTACCCTGAAACCCAGACCCAGGGCCACCAGGACCTGAAGACCAAAATGCCCAAGGTGCACAAGCACCACCCTTGGTTGTACTCCCTCCTTGCCCCTTGCCAGTCTTGCTCTGGGTTCATGTAGTCCTGGCCTCAGTGTGAGGGGGCTACCCTTGTTAGAGGTATCAGCCCAGTGTAAGAAGGAAGGGTGGGGAGCATCAATACGTTGCCCAACTATCCCTGCCCCGCTCCCTTAAGGAGTCGAATGTCAAGTCGCATGGCCTTTAAGGCACAAAAAAGGGGCTGACTGCCTTTAGCACTGACTGGCCCATCTAATCCTGAGAAGCTCCTCAGTCCCCAGCAACAGGCCTGTCAGGCACCGTGAGAAGGTGCTGGATACAAAGATGAGGATGAAAGCAGCCCTTGACCTCTGGCTTCCCTTCTCTTGGGGGGGAAGCACTGCATGTGCATGAGTCAATACAATTTCAGACAGGGGTGGGGAGAAGCACCAACAATTGGAAGAGGAAAAGCCTCAAGTGGCATTGGAGCTAAGCCTTGGAAGAAGCCAGAGATTTCCAAAGATGGAGATGAGAAAGGGGAAGAACATCCAAGCGTGGGCACAGAGGGAACAACGTCCCGTATATAGAACAGTAAGCAGGCCAGTGTGGCTAAACACAGACTAGATGAAGGGTGGGCTGGGAAAGCAGGCTGGAGAGATGAGTGTGAGCCATAGTGGGAAGGCCTTTACAGGCCAAACAGGGACAACAACTGCAACGGGAATTCAAAGAAGGAAGAAATCAGCAGAGGAAAAAACCACAGGAAAGTCCTTCAAAACTCTGTGAAAGAGCCGGGGTTGTATTCAGCTCTGGGCACTGCATTTCAGAGACATAAGATGGACCTTTTTCTTTCTTTATCAGACCTGTGATTTAAACAGCATAGGGAGCGCTCAGTAAGAAATGTTCTCTATCAATGTAGATCATCATGTGCTAAAAAAACTCTAGTCCAGAAAAGCAGGAGCAGGCTGATGGACACCCCAATTCAGAGCCTCTTTTAGAGATGAGTCTGGCCATACACGGGGAAAGTTATAGTGAAAAAGAATGACACCCTTTGACCCAATAATTCCATTGTTGAGAAAATATTCTAAAAGTTACAGCAAAAACAATCCCCTTCCACCAACACTACCACCACTACCCACTAACCTCCCCCAAAACCCTGTATGTTCTTATCTTAATGCACATAAAGTGGTCAAATAAGGAAAAAAGATTTGTACTGAATCTCTCTGATAAGGGTTTTTAGTATCCAAGTTATATAACCAATGAAGAAAAATGTGTATTTGTTAAACCAAAGGCCATCCTTTAAGAGACAAGTGGTCAAAGGATAAGGACAAACAACTCCTAAAGAACTGCAAACTACCATCCGATGATCAACTGTGAATGCCTTAGCTTTTCTCAGCAATACAATGATCCAAGACAATTCCAGAGGACTTGTGATGAAAAATGCTATCTGCCTCCAGAGAAAGAACTGATGGACTCTGAATGTAGACCCAAGTTACTACTTTTAACTTTCTTTATGTTTTTTGTGGGTTGGCTTTTTGGATTTTTGAATCTGTTTCATTTTTCAACATGACTAATACAGAAATATGTTTTGCATGATTGCACTGTAAAATCTATATCTAATTGCTTCCCATCTCAGGGAGGGGAAAGAGAAAGGAGAGAAGGAAAAATGAATGTTAACAATTATATTTAGGTGTAATTGGGGGAAACTATACTATTACAAAACCTGCAAACTATTAATGACTATGTGAAAAAATTCTCCACATTATTAACAACCGGTTTCATCTCACACCTTGCAAATCAGCAAAAACAACAAAAGACCAGAATAGTTCAGGTTGGAGGAGTTTTAGGAAGACAAGCATACTAATGTCTCTAAGGCTGTGAATGAGTATATTTATTATGGGAAGCAATTTGGAATGATGCTAATAAAGAGGCTGACATGTACATACATTTTGACTGAGACCCTACTGTGAGGCATAATAAACTTTGAAGAGGTCATTAATAAAAAGAAAGTCCCCACATATGCCAAAATATGGATAGTAGCACTTTCTGTGGTAACAAAGAACTGGAAACAAAACTGATGCCCATCACCAAGGGAATGGCTAAACAAACTGCATGTAATGGAATGACTGTGACATAAGAAACAAGGCACGTGATGAATCCAAAGGAGCACAGTCCACATGAACTGATGCAGGGTGAAGTAATTAGAACTAAGAAAACAGGTGTAATGACTAGAACAGAATCCACAAAATCATCAAAAGTGAATGATGAGAAATTATAATGTTGACCTTAAAGAAAAAATAAGAGGAGATCTTCCTCTATTCCTATGGGAAGGGCATCTCTCACAGATGTGTAACAGTGCATATAAAATCAGATTTAAAAAAAATATATAGAACAGTTTTTCATAATTTTTTTATTCCTCTTTTTCTTCAAAAAATTCTTTGTTAGAAGGGACAGCTCTTTGGGAGAGGAGAGGGGGAATACAGGAAAATCTAGATGACATAAAACAAAAGATATCAATAAAAATCTTTTTAAAAAAAGTTATCTATTCAAAGATTTTCAGGGCAGCATTATATGAAATTGAAAAAAAAATTCCTATAAACAACCTAAATCTTCCTTCCCTGTTGACTTGTTGGTTATTTCCACCCTTTAATACTGCACCCTAAGGTTACACCCTCTCTCTTTTCATTTTATACTCTCCACTTCAGTGATCTAATTCCAACCCACAAAAGCAACCACCATTACGATACAGACAGCTCCCAAAGCTGTATCTCTTGCCCTGACCTTTCTCTTGCACTCCATATTCACATATCCTCTACCTAGATGCCCCATTGGCACCTCATATGTATCAACATACTCCCAACTGAGTTCTCCACCGGCATCCTCTCAAGGTCATAAAGGCAGCTCCTCAGCACACTGGGTGACCAACTTATGGGTGGATACGAACAAGAGTTGCACAGAACAAGCAAGTATAAGTGAGCAGGGATCATCATCAGAAGGGGAGCCACTCATATCAATGACATCACAGATGCACTGGGGTACTATTTCCTCCAGGGCTCAGCCCATTTCTCTGTACCCCGAGCATTCTTAATAAGCATTTGTTGAAACTGAAACTTTTATTACAGGATAGTTTAAAGAGAGAAATGACTAAAAGGGAGGCCAGTGGAAGAGCAAAAGGAACAAAGGCCTCACCTGAACTAGGAGGGGGCAGGGGCTGGGAGTGGTAGTGAGAATGAAAGGAGACGTGCAAGAAAGATTTTAGAGAGGCAATCAATTAGATTTCACAAGTCAATGAACTTAGGGGGTAAGGAAGCAGAGTAAGTCAAGGGCAACAATCAGACTGAGCTAGGATGAGTAGGAAACCAATGGTGGTATTATAACAGAAATTGGGATGTTGGAGGAGAAACAAGTACCATGGCAAAGCTTGGCTTCAATCTATTGCATCTGATGGGCTAGTAGGTCATCCAAGTGGGAAGAGCCCATTACAAAGAGGGGAAAGCTACTTCAGAAACTGGAAATAAGATGTGGAAATAACCTAAATACAGAAAAAACAATTATAAAAGTACTATTTTTACAAAGATGCTCACCTAAATCTTTGATTTAAAAAAAAAAAACTTTAGTTACCTGGGAAATTCACTCAGTGAAAACAAATTATTCTTAGCATTATCCCCATCCAGCTCTCATGCTGTTATTCATACTGTTCCCTTAGGTAAGCTCTCTATTTTAGCCTAAGTGGTCTATTCTACATTCCCCAGATTCCTAAATTCCTCCAGCTGCCTCACATCTACAACTCCTTCTTTCGTCTAAAGCCTTGGCCACTCCTTGGTGACAAAACAGGTTCCTTCCTCTGAACACCTCTGCTACTTACTGTTTCAAACGCTTACACCTATTTATACACTTATTTATGTATACCTATATATAAGTACACACACACACACACACACACACACCCCTTCCTTCTACAGTGGCTTTCCAAATTAGACTTTAAGCCCCTAAAGGGTCAGCAACTAGTACAATAGAAGCATTTAAATATTTGTAGCTAATAATAATAATTGGGCCTGATTATAATATACTATAATAGCCTGAAAGCTGCTGAATTAGAGCAACTCCTAGAAATACCGGAGAGAGGGCAGAGGAAATGGCTTTCCAGGGTAATAATATGCACCAATAATTAGCCTTTCTTTCATTCTGCATTTCCTTTCTTTAGACAGCCCCATGAAAAATACTAAATAAACATTCTACTTGGGTGTAATTTTGCCCATAAGTCATTTCTCATGTGTCTGTTTTTCCTAGTTTTGGTCCATTATTAGAAAAGAACAGAAGAAAAACACCACTCTTTGGGACTGAGCTGGTATTCTGGCTAATTAACTGCTATCAAATGAATAAGTCACAAGCCGAGGATAGGACTTTGGGCATGGGTTATGCAGAAGCAGATCCTAATCTATGGAACAATATGGCGATGCCTTCCCCAAAAGATCCTATTCTATTCTACCATATACCTACAACACATAGATCATATGAGAATTTCCTGAGACACTGTTTTAACTAAAGTGATCTGATGCGCAACTTCTGCGAAATGATTAGCACGCAGCTATCAATGCTAGTTAGAGAAAAGATTATCCGAGGTCTTCTCTGTTCTCAATAAGGACAGCTGCTGAGAACAGCTATGCTGACTAATACTAAGAATGGACAAGATAAAAACAGGTAACAATTTCTCTTAAAAGATCTACTGTTTGAAGTTGCGTGACAAAAGAATAAGGCTAACAAAGGTTCCAGTCTCCTATCTGGCCCTCTACCTATATTCCCTTAAGCTCCTTGCCAAAAAGTATGGCCACTAATGGAATTAAGTCTTCCCAATTTACATGCCTATAGACATACTGCTATATTACCATAAGGTTACTTTACTAACATGTCCAATATAAAATTCACCTGAAGGTTCTCTTTTAATTTCTAAATATGATTAAAGGTTGCTTGAGTTTTCATTATATAACTTGATAAACTTGACAAATATCCATATAAATATGCATAATGACTTACTCAATATCCTTTCGTACTGATCCCATGAGGTTCTCTCTTTCCCGTATTGCCAAAAAATTTGCTTTGGTTTTATGAAATTCATGTGTGTAATCCTGTAATAGAGCAACATAATATTCCCACATAAAACAGTTTCTGTGCCTCAATCGAACTGAGTTTCTGTCAAAGAAACTATTTAAATAACAAGATCACAAAATATGCCTAAGAGCAAGAATCATCCAGTTAAGTAACACTTGCAAAATGATTTCACTGAATGTAAAAGGTACTTTCAGAGCTCTACAAACCAGAGGATTGCACTGCTATGGCAGCCCCCAAAAGAAGGCACAGATATGGAAGAGCTGCGTCCTATAAAAAATGTTTGTAATCATCATCAAATTTCAAGAATCACAGAACTGCACAATTGCAGAGCTGGACAGGACCTCTGTAGCCATCCAGCCCAGTTACATGGAAAGGAGTGCTCTTTCCAACACACTCAACAAGCAGTCACCCAGCTTCTGCCTAAAGAAATGCAAAGCGGGTGGGGGTGGCGGGGGGGTGGGGGTGGGGGTTAGAATCACTAACTGCCAAAGCAACCCATTCCACTGTGGGGAAGCTCTGTTAGGAGCTATTGGTATTATGATTTTTAAGATATTAGTTATTTTGAGAGAACACAACTGACACCCTTAAGCAACAGGTGATCAGAAGAAAAACCCTAAAAATGCATATTTGCTTACATTAATAATAAAAACAAGATTTGAAAAAAATAAATTACATAGGTGAAGTGATATTAATTTTAAGCAAGCATAATTTTAGAAAATAAGATTCTAGGGGCAAGAAAGGAGCAAGGGACAGGTATTACTAGACTTGCTAGTCCTTTGTCACCCACATTATGCATTAAGTTTTCACTTTCGCAGTTATGAAGGAAAACAACAGGAAACAATTATCACTGGTTAAAGTGCTGAATAACAAGCAATAAAGTTGGAAGGGAGAGGTTATGCAAAGGCGACTAAAACTGCTAATTTTATGTGATGGTAAAGACAAAAGTCATTTGGGGGAGAATTAACTGACATATATGGAATTATCCAAACAATTTTTTCCCAAGATAAAAGAACTTTTTTTTTATAAGTTCTAGAACAACTCTTGGGGATTGTACCACATTCACCTATGTGCTCATTAGTTTAGCTGATGGGGTTACTTTCAAATTCAGTACCTTCATGAATGAATTTCATTTCATAAGGGAAACCACCCACAGAAATTTAGTTCACATGAAATGCTTATGCAATCCAGGAGAATACAACATACCACAAAACTTTAAGGAACAAAGTCATCTACCCCAAAGAATTAAAATTCTTGGATATCCTAACGGAAAAAATGTGATTTTTTTTGTACTTTTGATGAATCTTTAGTAATTTTCCCAAAAAATCTGACAACAACAAATAAATCACTTTCCCGTATTGTTCTCATCATCTTTTAAAAGAAGGGACAGGGATGGTGGTCCTTTGGTGCCTGGCACTATACAAAGAAAACTATCTCAATCTCTATTCATACAAAGTTTACAATGGGTTAAATCAGGGCTGTCCAACCTCAGGTTTTTATTGAAACTATAGACAATATATTTTGATTTGCCATTTTATTTTTTTTAAATGATTACTTATTTAATATTTTTCGTTTTCAGCATTAACTTTCACAAGATTTCAAATTACAAATTTTCTCCCCCTTTCTACCCTCCCCCCCACTCCAAGATGGCATATATTCTGGTTACCCTGTTCCCCAGTCAGCCCTCCCTTCTGTCACCCCACTCCCCCCATCCCCTTTTCCCTTACTTTCCTGTAGGGCAAGATAGATTTCTATGCCCCATTGCCTGATTTTATTCCCTAGTTGCATGCAAAAACTTTTTTTTTTTTTGAACATCTGCTTTTAAAACTTTGAGTTCCAAATTTTCTCCCCTCTTCCCTCCCCACCCACCTTCCCTAAGAAGGCAAGCATTCAACATAGGCCACATATGTATCACTATGCAAAACCCTTCCACAATACTTATGTTGTGAAAGACTAACTATATTTTGCTCCCTCCTATCCTGTCCCCCTTTATTCAATTTTCTCCCTTGACCCTGTCCTTTTTCGAAAGCATTTGCTTTTGATTACCTCCTCCCCCATCTGCCCTCTCTTCTATTTCCCCCCCTTTTTTATCTCCTTCCTCCCTCTTTCCTGTGGGGTAAGATACCCAATGGAGCATGTATATTATTCCCTCCTCAGGTTAATTCCAATGAGAGCAAGATTCACTCATTCCCCCTTACCTGCCCCCTCTTCCCTTCCAACAGAGTTGCTTTTTCTTGCTACTTTTATGCAAGATAATTTACCCCATTCTATCTCTCCCTTTCTCCCTCTCTCAATATATTCCTCTCTCATCCCTTAATTTGATTTTTTTTTTTAGATATCATCCCTTCGTATTCAACTCACCCTGTGTCCTCTGTCTCTGTCTCTCTCTGTATATTCCCTTCAGCTACCCTAATACTGAGGTCTCATGAATCATACACATCATCTTTCCATGTAGGAATGTAAACAAAACAGTTCAACTTTAGTAGGTCCCTTATGAGTTCTCTTTCTTGTTTACCTTTTCATGCTTCTCTTGATTCTTGTATTTGAAAGTCAGATTTTCTATTCAGCTCTGGTCTTTTCACTGAGAAAGCTTGAAAGTTCTCTATTTTATTGAAAATCCACATTTTGCCTTGGAGCATGATACTCGCTTTTGCTGGGTAGGTGATTCTTGGTTTTAGTCCTAGCTCCACTGACCTCTGGAATATCATATTCCAAGCCCTTCAATCCCTTAATGTAAAAGCTGCTATATCTTGTGTTATCCGGATTGTGTTTCCACAATACTCAAATTGTTTCTTTCTGGCTGCTTGTAGTATTTTCTTCTTGATCTGGGAGCTCTGGAATTTGGCGACAATATTCCTAGGAGTTTTCTTTTTGGGATCTTTTACAAGAGGCGATCGGTGGATTCTTTCAATTTCTATTTTACCCTCTGGTTCTAGAATATCAGGGCAGTTCTCCTTTACAATTTCTTGAAAGATGATTATCTAGGCTCTTTTTTTGATCATGGCTTTCAAGTAGTCCAATAATTTTTAAATTACCTCCCCTAGATCTATTTTCCAGGTCAGTGGTTTTTCCAACGAGATATTTTACATTGGTCTTCCACTTTTTCATTCCTTTAGTTCTGTTTTATAATATCTTGGTTTCTCATAAAGTCACTAACTTCCACTTGCTCCAATCTAATTTTTAAGGTGGTATTTTCTTCAGTGGACTTTTGGACTTCCTTTTCCATTTGGGTAATTCTGCCTCTCAAGGCATTCTTCTCCTCATTGGCTTTTTGGAGCTCTTTTGCCATTTGATTTAGTCTATTTTTTAAGGTGTTATTTTCTTCAGTATTTTTTTGGATCTCCTTTAGCAAGTCATTGACTTGTTTTTCATGGTTTTCTCCTATCACTCTCATTTCTCATCCCTATTTTTCATCTACTTCTCTAACTTGCTTTTCCAAATCCTTTTTGAGCTCGTCCATGGCTTGAGACCAGTTCATGTTTTTCTTGGAGGTTTTTGATGTAGGCTCTTTGACTTTGTTGACTTCTTCTGGCTGTATGTTTTGGTCTTCTTTGTCACCAAAGAAAGATTCCAAAGTGTGAGTCTGAATCTGAGTTCGTTTTGGCTGCCTGTTTATGTTACCAGCCAACTACTTGACCCTTGAGCTTTTTGTCAGGATATGACTGCTTGTAGAGTACAGAGTACTATGTCCCAAGCTTGAGGGGCTGTACTGTTGTTTTCAGAGCTATTTCTACAAAGCAAGTTCTGCCACACCAGTGCTCCTCCTCTCCCAACAACCGCCAACCTGGACCACAATTCAGATCTAAGCAGGCTCTGCACTCTCACTCTGATCCACCACTTAATTCCTTCTACCAGGTGGGCCTGGGGCTGGAAGCAACTGCAGCTGTAGCTCTGTAAGCAGCCTCAGAGCTGCACCATCTCCGCCGCCCCCGGGGCCATGGATGACCACCAACTCCTTTTACTCTGTCCCGCAGTTTTTCCCACTAACCTTCTCTGTTGCCTTTGGTGTTTGTGGTTTGAGAAGTCTGGTAACTGCCATAGCTCACTGATTCAGCACACTGCGGCCTATTCCGCCCGGCTCCAGGTCTGGTTGGTCCGGGAGCAGCCCACGCTGGGCTCTGCTCCACTCCGCTCCCAGCACGGTGTGATTGACCTTACTCAGGGACCATCCAGGCTGTCCTGGGCTGAAGCCCTGCTTCCCTCTGCTATTTCATGGGTTCTGCAGTGCTAGAATTTGTTCAGAGCCATTTTTATAGGTGTTTGGAGGGTCCTGGGGGAAAACTTTAGGCAAGTCCCTGCTTTCCAGCTGCCACCTTGGCTCCACCCCCCGATCTGCTATTTTAGTGAGAGCTTGGCTGTAGCTCATCTTAGTTTACTAAAGTCTTTATGTAAATTTCTATGCTTGTAGGTGGCCCAAATAAATCACACTGCTGGCCCCATGCATTTTGGACAGCCCTGGGTTAAATGGCTGCAGCAGTTAAACTGCCTAATTAGAATTACCTCCCTCAACGGGTGCCTCATTTTGTTTAATGGATGGGATACCTGAAAAGCTGTGTGTAAATTGATTTTTTTTGAAACGCAAATCATTTAAAGATCCACTATCAATAGCAATGTAAAGGAAGCCTAAGATCAATAATATTTTATATTAAATCTTGAAGGAACCTTGGGGATCATCTAAATCCAACCAACTCACCTTAGATAGGGCTACTGAGGCCCAGAATTTAAATGACTTCAATCAAGAAAACAACAAACATTTATTAAGTATGTACTATGGTGCAGGCCTAAAGATGCTAGATGCTAGGCATACAAATATGATGAACAAAACAATCTTTAATCACAAGGAACTGACGTTCTAACGGGAAGACAAGTGCACACAGAATTATATGCAGAAGAAATCTAAAGAAGTTAAAGACAAATAAATACAAAGCAGCCAGGCAGATGGAATCTGGAAAGGCTTCATGTCAAAGGTGGTACTCAAGGTAGGTCTAACCAAGGCATACATATACTCCAGGCAAGAGGGACGGACAGTAAACTAAGGCCTGGAGGGAGAAAATGGAGTATTGTGTTAGTAACTGAGTTTGGCTGGTCTCAGAGGACCAGACGGGGAAGTGATGGGGGCTGGAATGAAACAATGAGGTTGGCACACAGGCTGGGCCAAGACTGCTAAGGACTTTCATAGGGATCTGCTGCAGTGGAATGGAGCCAAGTGCCAGGGTCACACCTGTGCTTAAAAAAACCACTCTAGTGGCAGCGGGGAGGATGGACTGAAGTGGGAAGAGATTTGAGACAAGGAGAACCATAAGGAGGCTGCCGAGGGCCTGAATGATGGCGGCAGCTATGTGAGTGGAGAGGAGTCAATCTCAAGACAAGTATAAACAGAAATGGTAGCAAGGTTTGCGAACTGATTGGATCTGGGGGTGGGGGAGAGGGAAAGCAGAGAACAGAAAATAATGCTAAGGCTCTAAATCCAGGAGATGGGAAGGACAGTACAGGGAAGTACTATATAATACAGCTGAATCATAATAAGTAGTCTACAATAAGGCTGAAAAGGGAGATGGGGGCCATGTAGTGAAGAGCTGTAAATGTCAAACAGAGGTGTTTACATTTGATCCTTGAAGTAAGAGGGAGCCTCTGGAGTTTATGGAATAAAAGGGTGATACAGTCAAACATGAACTTAAGGAAAAATCAATGTAGCTGCTATGTGGAAGATAGATTGGAGTGGGGAAAGGCCCTGAGGCTGGAGGCCCAATAAGGAGGCTACTGAAAAAATCCAGGAAAGCAGCAATGAGGGCCTTCACAAGGGCAGCAGTTATGTTTGGTGAAAAAGGCGGAGGGATCTCAAAAACGTTGTAGAGGAAGAAATGGATATATGGTGCGAGAGTAAGAAGTTGAGGAAGATACTAGAGGTTGTGAACCTAGACGACCAGATTCATCCTTACCACAATCTACAACTACTAAATAACTCACTACTCACCTAGCTCATCACCCCTGCACCCTCTACATTTTCCTCTTCAAAACTCTACCCTTTAGTTACTCAGTTTAAAACACCAGTGTCCTCTATTGCCAGCTCCCTTGCTTCCCTGGGTCCTATCAGCAATGCATATTGCCAAACCCCATCCCAGTATTACTCCTACCATCCATACCCTCTGCTCCTACTCCTGTGCTCACAAAGTCCCATAAAAGAGCGGCTATATCTGTCTACGCTACCTAATCTCAACCCTTCAGCAAAACCACCTTTCAAGGCCTTTGGTGATTCTTCATCCTCCTCCCCAAAGAGACTGTTCCAAACTCTTCTCTCTAGACTCCTCTCCTTCCCTTTCCCCAGACCCGTATACCTAGGAAACAAAACCTAATACTTTACTGAAAAAATTCATTACAAGCTTGCTCTCCTCCTTTTCCCTACATTTCACAACCTCATGACATTATTCCCTATCCTTGCCTCCTTTATTCCAATATCTGATAATGAGATGGCTCTCCTTGCCAAGGCCAACCTCTCTACATGTAGCCTTACTCCCATTTCCCTCTGTCCCCTCTAGTGATCACTCAATCACCATTTTCCCCTACTGTCTACAAACATACCGAAATCTCTTCACCATCCTACAAACCTTTAGTAGACCCTATCATTCTTCATAAGCTATCATACTAGATCACTCTTCCCTTGCCCAGCCAAACTCCTGGAAAAAGCAGTCGATAATCATTGCCTCCAATTCCTCTGCTATTACTCACTCCTCATTCATCCTCATTATCACTTAACTGAAACTGCCCTCTCAAAGGTTAATGATGAACAATAGGGGAGCAGGGAGAGAGATACCTTAGCAATTATGGTGAGAGGAAAATCTCTTGGCCAAACAAAGAAGAATGGATCAAAGGTGAATTTTTATTACATAAAACTGAAAAGACTTTACACAAACAAAATCAGTGCAGTTAAAATTAAAAATGAAAAAGTTAACTGGGAAAAAATCTTTATAGCAAGTTTCTCAGATAAAGGCCTATATTCAAGACGTATAGGGATCTGATTTAAATATCTAAGAACAAAAGCCATTCTCCAATAGATAAATGACCAAAGGATATGAACAGGTAGCACACAAAGAAATTCAAACTATCAGTTGTGAAGGGAATTATGATTTTTTATTAATTGATATGTGTAATGAATATACTAATAATTTAGATTTCTCATGAGACTCTGGCTTGGGAGTCAGAGAGTTACAATGCAGCTTGAAATGATCGAACTCTTGACAATGCTCTCACAATCACTGCATTCTCGTGCCAGTGTACATTAAGAGAAGCGAATCAAGACTGCAGAACTTGTTCCCGTGAGAGACCTCTAGTTTTATGACCCACCAAGTAATGACCCCCCCCACCCCAAATTTGAAGCAAAGAATTACTGTATTGTGGACTTGTGAGCCTGTCGTGGGAAACCATTTAGGTCCTGGAAAATGATTATTTGTAATCTACCTTCCCCACTTGTGATTTCTGCATATAAGTTGTGCTTTTACTCCAGCTTGGAGGGCATTCCTCACTCTGAAACTGATTAATTAAAGCACTACTAGATTACCGGCACTCTTGTCTCTAGGCCTGCTTTGTGAAGTTCCAACTATTTCCAGGTTAGAGACCAGCTCAGTAAAATCCTGTTAACACAATCATATAAAAATGCTCTAAGTTACTTATAATAAGAAAAATGCAAATTAAAACAACCCTGAGATTTTACCTCATACTCATAAAGCAAAGATGACAAAAATGAAAAATGACAGTTGTTGAAGGGAATACAGCGAGGCCAGACACACTAATAATGCACTTTTGGTAGACTTGAGATTTGGTCCAGTTATCTGGGAAGCAATTTGGAAGTATACACAAAAAGTCACTAAACTATATATGCCTTTGGACCCAACAATACCACTAGCAATCTCATGCACCAAAGAGATCAACGAAAAAGGGAAAAAATGTACAAAATATTCAGGTCAGTGACTGAAGGGACTGGACATGAAGGGAGTACCCCTCAACTGGGGAAAAGCTGAACAAATTATAGTCCATGCATGTGGTAGTTTCATTGGTAGAGGGAACTCCCTGGCAAGGAAACTCCCTTGACTAAAGTAAGTCATGACCTTGTCTACAACCTGCAGTCTCAGGAGATCGCTTAGAACACGGAGAGGCTAAGTGACAGGTGGTACAGCCGGTGCATGTCAGAGGGAGAACCTGAACCAAGATGCTCTTGGCCTCTCCTCTAGCCACCACATTAGGCTGCCTCTCACATGAATGTAAAGGAATATTGCTGCATAGTAAGAAAAACACAAAGAACAGACGGAGAAAACACGGGAAGACCTCAACGAACGAATGCAGAATCGAGTGAGCAGACCAGGAGATTCTATACAATGTCAACACTGTAAAGAAAAAACAACTTTGAAAGACTTAAGAATTGTGACCAATGCAATAATCAACTACAACTTCAAAGAAGCAAAGAGGAGGCACATGACCTCATCTCCTGAGCGAAAGCTCACAGTCCAGGGGTATAAAATGAGACATCCATTTTCACACATGGACAATGGCTGGGTGTGTTGTGATTGGTTATGCTTATCTGCTACCAACAGGATGTTTTTGAGGGCAGGGAAGGGTTTGGTGAAAGTGAGGCTAAAAAAAGGAGTATCAGTGAAGCATTTTTAAAAAAGACATAGAACAGAAGAAAGTTCAGAAGACACACAGGCAGAACAGCTTTGAAACTAACCTGCTGAATTTCTTATACACATCAAGGCACAGGCTGTAAGCAGTAGAGTTTCATGGCTTCATGAATCTCTTAATTTCTACTCTTTGTATATAGAAATACTTGGTGGTGTTTTTAAGTTCAGAATAACAAAAAATGAAGTTTTTTAAAAGATCATGTTGAAGTCAAAATATAAATTGAGTGTTTCTTTGTACTTTTGGTGTGATGTCAGAAGGTATTTGTTTTTCTTCTTCTCAGTCTTACAGAGTAAATTTTAAAATCCATGCCCTACCTCCCCTGATTAAGTTCACAACAATCTTTTAAGTGTCAATTCTGAAGGCCTTTTCTTAGGCCTTCTTCTTCTCACCCTCTCGGGAACATCTGACACTAGTAACCACCTCTCCCTTCAGGATACTTTTTTCTCTCCCTTTTCAAAGACACTCTTGGGTCTCCTATATGTCTAGCTCTCTTCCTCAGTCTCCTTTGCTGGTTCAGCTTCCAGATCACCCTTTTAACCTTCTTCTCTCACACAATCTCTCTTTCATCGATTTCACTGGCTCCCCGAGTTTAGCAAGCACCTCTACGCTGATGACCCCCAGATCTCTAAATCCACATCACCAACTGCCTACTGCCCATTTCAAACTGGAAGTCCCACAGACACCTCAAATTCAACATTTCTAAAGCAGAACTCATCGGTCATCTTCTCCCCCACACCACTCCTCTTTTCAATTTCCCTCTGTCTGCCTAGGGTGCTACCATCTCACCAGTCACCCAGGTTCTCAATCCCGGTGTCACCTTCTCACTCCTCACTTTCACTCATACCACGTACTCAAACAGCTACCAAATCTTGTCATTCCTATCACTGTAATTTTCACATCCATTCGCTTCTCTACCCTAACACATCCACTAACCTCATTTAGGCCTGTACCGTCTCCACTCTGGACTACTACAACAGTTTCTTAATTAGTATTTCTGCCTCAAGTCTCTCTCCACTCCAGTAGAGCAATCACTTGGCTGCCAAACTGATCTTCCTTAATCAAATATATGACCGTGCCAATTGTCTACTATTACTCTAAGAATAAAATCTTTTATTTGCCATTTAAAGCTCTTCAGACTGGCCCAGACTTCCCTTTCCAGTCTTATGACCCTTCATGGTCACTAGAGTTCAGCCAAGCTGGCCTCTTCTTGTTTCCCCATCTCTCTCCCCTGGGCCTCTGCCTTGGCTGTCCCTCACATCACCTCTTAAAATTCCTCGTTTCCTTCAAGTCCCATCTCAGATGCCACCTTCTGCGAGGGCTTCTTCCTGGTTCTCACCCAGATGTTCATGCTTTACCCCACCAAATCACTGTGTCTGTTTTCTAAATCCCTTTTCTCTCTGAGTCCACACAACCCCCTCTCCTGGCTAGATTGGAAGCTAACTAAAAAGCAGTAACAGTTTCACTTTTGTCTTTATACCCCCAGTATCTAACCCTGTGCCTGCTTGTCGACTGACTGACTGACACTCTCAAAAGGAACAGGGAAATTCTGTTTGGGACATGCTGAGTTTGACATTTCTATGGGACATTCAGCTTGAGGCATCCAACAGGTAAGTGGCCTCACAGGCCTGAAGCTCAAGGAGAGACTAGAAATGGATCATCAGCTTAGAGATCATAATTAATCTCATGTGAGCTGATGAGGTCAGAAAAGAGTATAGAGAGCGAATAGTTTATGACCATGCCACTTGCCTACTACTACTGTAAGAATAAAAAAACGGCATGGCAAGGAACGAATTGTTTTCAATAGTAACTCTTTCCTAATTTATCTTTCCCTAGAAATCTAGAATTCAAGATAAGCTGGCCCAACATACCATAAAAGGTCTCTTCTGTCTCCTGAGCATCCTTCTCCCACTGGTCATTACTTCTTGATCACAGCTGGTAAGCCAATGAAAACACTAGGTAGTTAATTACTTCCCTCGCCCTAGACCTAGGTTATACCTCTTATTAACTGATCCTCCGTTTCATAAGACAATTGCAATAGTTAAGAGCCATTTTCAGAATGTACTTGGAAAGTTTTCTTCTTTACAAAAAAAAAAAAAGTGAATCACTGGGAAGCCCTCCTGCTCTGAATTGTTTTAAACTCTTGCAAAAAACATCCAATGGGAAAGTGTGAAGCACCAAGTTACCTGCAAGATGTCTCGGTGTCGCTGCAATGTGTGCATGAGCGCTGCATTGAGGGAGGGAACGCCAGCACTATTGGTGTACTCCGCCATTTTGTCATTTACTCCTGTAAGCTACACAAAAGGACAGGGCATTAAACAAGGCATTTTAGAATACGTGATCAGATCTATGCCACCAAAGTCAAACCGCCCTTTCCACTACATGCCACAGCATTGGAAGCAGGGGTAACACACAGGGAGAGTAAGGCAAATGGGGCTCAGCTGCTGTCACCAATGCTAAGACGTCAACAAAACAAGCTAATGTGTCAATAAGAAATCTGGCAACAACTGCAGTAAATGTCACCTGTCCTGGGGAGTGTGGGGGGAATATGACGACTCATCTCTCTGGGTGACTGGGAGAATTCAATCAGCATGTCTGAAGTAATATAACAAAGCTTTATTCTAAATGGCCAACTTGCTATCAGAAAATATACATATGTATATATATATGATTTTAAAAAGCACTCACCCTTGCCAAGAGTTGTTCAATCTCCACAGCCATTGTTTCAAACATTCTGTCTTGACTTGATCCATTTAAAAGGGGCGTTGTATCAGAACTAAAGCAATATTAAAGTAAAGGGAACCCATTACTTCAGGTTTCAGGCGAGTTATATAATAACAGTTTACAAAGAACTCAAGCATAATTCCTGTAATATGCTTTCTTTTTTGAGTTAAATTTTCTAAATTGGCTTTTTCCATAAGACTCATATCTAACTTACACCATAAATACTTTAACTTCTGAACCCTGAATAAATCAACACAAATCTAAGCAAATTTTAGCCATACTCTAAAGAGATTCTCACCCATTTGTCAATAGTAGATATGTATTATAAAACCACTCATAGAAAAACTTAAAATGTTTACCATTTCCAAAGCCAGGAAGTAATTGAAGCCATGGCAATGTCTAATTCAACTCTGGCTTCAAAGAAGCAAAATATTCTACATAATTAAACTATGAAAATAAGAAGTAAATCATGTTAACTGAAGTACTTAGAAAGGCCATGTCTTACGGGTTTCTAAAGGAATAAATTGTTATTACCCCAAAACAAATAGCAATAATGATCCCTTTAATGCATTTATTCTGACACATGTTCCATCTCGATAAATGAGTTAAAGTTACAGTAAATCTGAACACAAAAAGAAATCACTTCCTTATTCCTAAAATAATTTGCAGAAGACAAATATCCATAATTTAAGAATAAATACAGAGTGACAGAAAGAACAAAAAACCAGATATGTGGTGATCCAAGTTTCATACTGAGTTCCATCACTGGCTAGTTGTATGACCTTGGGCAAATCAGTCTCCACCTCTGGCTCTCAAGTTCCCTCCTTTAAAAGGTCCCTAAGATCTCTTCCAATTTTAATTTTTAGGAAGGAGGGAAGGACAGGAGAGAAGAGGGAAGGTTCAAACTTGTAATTTCATCAGTGTAGGGGATTTACAGTGGTGGCACTAACGAGCTCTAACACCTTTGCCCTGAGTTACCCGGGTTAAAGGCAGGACTTCTTTAAATTTATTTTAACTGTTCCTCCTTCTTCAGACTTTCTCCCAGAAGCCATAATTAAATCACTATTTTATGTCCATACCTTTTACAGGGAATATACCTCCAAGGAGGTCAATGGTCAAATAAAGGTCCCAAATACACCAGAATATTTATAGAAGCACTTTCTGTAGTGGCAAGGAAATGGCAACAAAGGATGTGTCCACTGACTGAGGAATGGTACATGAATGTAATCTTGTGGTATATAAAGATAATGGAATGTTACTTTCTCATAAGAAACCATGAATATAATGAATACTAAGAAGCATGAGAAGTTTTATATGAACTGATACAAAGCCAAGTAAGCAGAACTAGAAAAACAACATAAATTCTGTAAATTTGCTTACAACAAAATAAATGGATCCAACAAAACCATCCAGACTGAATGCTGTAACATTATAATGACTAAACTTGGCTCCAAAGAATCTATGAGAAGAAACCTCCCCCATTTTTTTGCAGACTGGATGGGAGGGAGGCCCCACCAGTATGGAACACTGCATATAAAGTCAGACATTTTCAATATGCTTGTTAGACAGAACTTTTTTTTATTCTTTATTGTAAGGAAAGATGGCTCTCTAAAGAGTGAATTCTGTTATATGAGAATGCAACATCCTCGATCTTTCTGCAGATGTGGGGCACTATCAGAATAGAACACTACATATAATGTTAGACTCAACCACTGTGTTAGTTTCACTCAACCTGGTTCTTTGTTTATTTTTTAAAAACTGTTTTAAGACTCTCTGGGAAAGGAAGAGGGAAAGAACATATTGGAAAACATGGGTAATGTACAGGGTGGGCAGCAGGTGGTGAAAATGCACAGAAAAAGACAATAAAGTGCAGAAGGGGAAACAAATAGAGCAATTTTGTCACTAAGAGTTAAATATCACACGTAGCTTAAGAAAAACCGAACTTAATCTAAATGTATGGTTTCTTAAACAATTTGCTTTCCTGTTCTTTGTACACTGAGATGATTAAGTTCAGAATAAAAGACAATGAAAAAGATCAAAAGTAGGAGATGTAAAACCTAAAGTTTTAGTAAATTTTTTAACAGTCAATTCTCAAGTCTACTTCCTTTCCATGGCCCTCATGACATCTGACAAGTTACCAATAAGATGTGAAATAAACAAAGTTGATGCCAAGAGAGATGAGGGGGGGGCAAGAGGTTTAGAAGATTCACAAGGAGGAACAGAGAACTGTTTTTAAATATAAAATGGGCAAGAGGCCATGGGAGGCAGGAAAACAAAGATTCGAGCCCTGGCTTCAGTATGTATTAGCTATGTAAACCTAGGCAAGTCACTTAAACTCGTAATGCTACAAAGCAACTCTCGCATTAGCAGAATGAGTTGCTATACTAGCACTTTTCTACCCAAAGAATCCACAGGTCTAGACAAATAACTGGTCTTCTGCCTAGAGGTTCTCATCATAGCAATCCTCCCCTCAGTTGCCAAACATGCCACACTCCACCTCCACCCACACCAGTCAATAAAGTCCAGAGACTCCTTGGGTTCAAATCTAAAACTCTCTGTTTGCTATTTAAAGTCCTTCATGACATGGCCCTTTCCTTCCTTTCCAGTCTTCTCACACATGGCTCCCCTCCATGACTCTGGCTTCCTGTCTGCTCCTCAAACAGGACACCTGCCCCCCTCACCCCACCCCATCTCCTGGACTCTCCATTGGCCCCCAGGCCCCAGGCAGGAAGGTAGCTCTTAGCACCTTCCCCCCCTGCTCTGTGCATGGCTCTTCCCTCACTCCTTGGTGCCTCCTAATACCATAGGAGCATCTTGAGGGCAGGGACTGTGTTTACCTTTCCTTGTATCCCTAGAGCTCAGCACAGTGCCCTGGAGCCCTAAGAGGGAGAAAAGAGCAACATACTGTGAGGATGAGAGAACTGTCAATAGCCACTGACAGGTACCATTAACTCCCCAACCATACTCAGCAAGGCACACAGGCCTCAATAAAGGGAAACAAAAACCAACTTATATGCCATAGATGTGCCAAGAGCCCCACAACGTGAGGTGCCAGCCAACATGGAGGGAAAAAAATGGCATTCCCAATTTTGTCACGGTAGCAGTATTCAGGGACAGCCTTCAATATGGGGAGCCAACAAATGTTTCAGACTGGACTTCTAATCTGGACCAAAGCCTTGGCTTTTAAAAAAAATCATTTTCTGCTAACTCTACAAAGTAATTTGCATTCTGTTTTAAATCTTTATATGAGGATGCTTTCAAGGCAATTACTCCTGAGTAGCTACACTGAAAATTTACTGTATGTCTCAAATGTCTTAAGAGAATTAATCATTTTAAAGCTCAGAAAAACTTAAATAAAGCACTGTGTAAAAGAAATTTTGCAAGCAGTCCTACAGAGTCAAATATAAGAACTGATTCAGGCATACCTTTTTCCTGGCATAAATAGAGCTCTCTATTAGAAAGGATCATGTTACAATCTTTTCACTATGTCTATTCTGGTTAAGTGCCCATGAGGACACAGAGCAATGAGTCTAAGTGAGGTCTATAGTACGCTAAGTTATTACTTCAGAACTGCTACCTACATCAGAATATTCCAAACAGCACTATTGACTGGTTCCATGAAAAAGACAGTCTTAACTGAAACAGTGTTTCAGAGGGTCTGTTAATTCCATGGAACAAGTGATCAAATGATGTTACAGTAGGGGTTTCTTCATATTACTGAACCTTAAAAATGCACTTGCTGGGGCATAATCATCCCAATAAAGAAACTAGTTAAAGGACAACAAATCAGAGCATTACTTGGAATTCACTTTCCAAAAGTACACCAGACTGTCGTATTTCTAGTAACTGTGCAAGAAACAAATTTCTGAATTTGGTTATGTTTTAACAACAATGCAAAAGAATGCTGTTTATAGCATGCTAATATAACCTACACGCACCTACCAAAAATGAATACTTCGGCTGGCAAATGGAGCACTGGCTAAAATCTCCGAAAAACACTTCAAGTGTTTAACACTCAAACCAAACTGGTGCCCAAAGCCAGAGAGGGGATGGCTCAGCCACAGCAAAGTTCCAGTATCCCAACAAGGAGGACAACAGCATGTCCGGCCAACTCTAAGACAGCACAAAGGCACCTTTTCTCTGGCTGCCCAAGGAGAAGGAGGAGATGGTTCCAAGAAGGGAGAGGGCCTCTGCTCAGGGTGGGTGGGAGGAGGATGGCTGGCGACAGAGACAACAGAGTTGTCCAATTCCTTTTGTTTTCTCTGCAATGAAGAATGACCTTTACTCTAGAAATGACTAAGCTAGAGCTGATGTTGAATACAAGTAAGAAGATCATGAAAAAATACTCGGTCTCCCTCAAATCATCGTGACTGGGCCGGTCTTTTCCGAACCCACATCTGCGTGCATGCTGAGTTAGTCAGTGACGTCTGAAAGATCATGGAAAGCAGGAGAGATCCCACAAAATTTGAGAAGGGCAAATGTCCCAATTTTCAAAAGAAAGGATGAGTACAAAGCCTGAAAACTCTAGGCCAATAAGCCTGAACCCCAATTCCTGATAAAATTCCAGATCATATCGTTAAAGCTGTTGTTTGTCTTTCATTCTCGAAGAGGACCATGGCGTCAGGGAGGTGATGCCATGACTTGAAAAGTGAATTGGATTTAAGCGAGGGAGGGTGCAAAGTCACCAGAGTCACTGTCTCCCCTGGAGCCATCTGGGCCCAGTGGCAAGATATAGCTCAGGATGACTGGAGATGGCCCCAACATCATTAAAGGGATGTTGGTGAATAGCTACAAAAGAAAGCCACTGTGATGACAAAGAGCCAAAAAAGAGTCAACGTGGTTCCATCAAGTGCAGGTCATGACAGATTAACTTCATTTCCTTTTCTGAGAGGACTGCTAAACTGTAGTGCGGGAATGCTATGGTTATTGTTCACCTAGATTTCTAGTAAAGCTTTTAATAAAGCATCTCCTGCTATCTCTTGTTGAGAATATATGTGAACCAGATGATAATAAGTTTAGAAGGATTCACAACTGGTTAGATGACAGGACTCAAAGAAAAGTCCAAGTTCAGCTCCAGCGGTTTGTGCTTACCTTGTGCTATTAATCATTTGTATTCATGACTTGGACAGAGGCAGAAAATGTCCTTAGCCATGGCGCTAAATGGACAGAGGCTCATCAAATCTGGAGATGATGCAGAACTGGGAGGGAGAGCTAACCTAATGGATGGCAGGGGTGAGGTCCAAAACCAACTTGAGAGACATTGGACTGAACATAAGAAGATGGAATTCAACAAGGATAAATGGAAAATTCTTGCACTTGAGCACAAAAAAAAAAAAAAATCAACTACCCAAGTATAAGATGGAAGTTATTGGAAAAAGAAGTTATTCTGAAAAAAATATGGGGGCTTTAGTAGACTGGAAGTTTGCTAAGAGTCAGCAGTGTGATGGGGCAGCCCCTAAAACTAGTGAGACTTTGGCTGCATGAAAAAGAGGGTGGCTTCCAGGAAAAGGGAGAGTCCTACTAGACAGACTTCATTAGGCTTGTCCTGGAGTACTGTCTTCAGTTCTGGATGCCACAGTTTAAGAAGTATATTGATAAGCTAGGCAGTGCCCAGAGGAGCACAACAAGGGCTTGGTGAAAAGCTTTGTGAGTGTATTGTCATAGGAAAGCCGGCTGAAGGAACTGGCATGTTTAGCCTGGAGAACAAAAGACCCAGGGTGTACAGAGTAGCTGTCTTCAGTATTTGAAGGGCTGTCATGTAGGAGGAAAGAGACCTGTAAAGTCTGACCCCAGAAGGCAGAACCAGACGCAATGCGTGGAAGTCATGAAGAGGAAAATTTAGACTCAATGGTGGGAAGAATGCCTTAAAAAGTGGACCTGTCGCCAAGTGGATGGATGGGCTGTGTTAGCAGGGAGCGGGTTCCTTCAAAGGAGGGCTCCACGCAGAGGCAGGACAATCCCTTGTCAGGTAAGTTTTAATGGAAATCCCTTTCTTCTATGGGGTAGACCAGATGGTTACAGAGGTCCCTTACTACTCGCCTGAAAACTATGTCATTCTAAGTCAACAGAAAGCACAATATGTTTACTTTGAATAAGGATAGATCCTTACTAACAAATGGAAAATTCAGAAGACTAATGCTGATGCCCATCCCCCACCCCTTGGCAAGGAGCAGTGGACTAAGGGTATGGAATAAGGCATATATTTTCAAACATGGCCAATGTATTGATTTGGTTTCCTTAATTACGCTTATTTATTACAACTGAGGGCTCTATCAGGATAGAGGATAGGAGGGTTATCCATGGGAAATGCCAATGATGTTAAAAAGAAAGGAAATCAACAGAACAGACTGATACATAGCCTTATTTTGCCCAAAGTAGGAACTCTATTTTCAATCTAATTGCACACTCTTAAGCACTGGCATTTCTCCATCTGTCACAAGCTTCGCACACAGATCTTCCACAATGCAAAACCTTTTAGGATTGAAAGAAATAATTTTAATGAATTAGTAAAAAGAAAATAAATTCAAGGACAGACTGAATGTGAACTAATAAAATCGAGTAAATATTTTGTTTTGTTTAAAGTAAAAGCTTAAAATATATTATACAATGTAAGGCAAAAGAGAGATTTTGGTAGTACCTATACCTGTCGCGTCTTCCATCTCGGGCACTACTGTGACTATAACTTGTGCACAGTTTACTGAAGGAAACCAGTTTCAGATCAAGTTCATTTTCAAGCTGTCGGGCCTGTTTCCGGAGATCTTTAACAGAATTTGAAAAGCAAATAATTAAAAATGGAGGGTTATTAGTAAAAATACAAAATGATATAAAATATTTGGGTTTTTGGAGAACTGAAACCCTCAGCACATGTTCCAAGTATGAAAACATGTGACTGGAATTGTCATTCTTTGCCCCAGGTAGATGATGCAGCAGAGCGAGACTTGGGCTGGAGTCAGAAAGTCTTGAATTCAAATCTGAGCTTGACGTGTCCTAGTTATGTGACCCTAGCCAAATCACATAACTTTTGTCTGCCTCGCTTTCCTCAACTGTAAAATGGGAATTGTAAGAACCCCTACTTTCCCAAAGTTATTATGTAAAGTGTTAGGCACAATTCCTGACATATAGTACATGTTTAAAAAAGCTTGTGTCCTTCCTTTCTCCCAGTAAAAAAAAAAAAATTCAAAGAAGGGAACTAAGATAATAAAGTCAATCTATTTTTTTTTCGTTTAAAATGTGATTAAGGAAACAATGGCCTAATTGGTCTACATTTTAGGCAAGTGCTAAATGAGTCCTCTTCTATGGTAACTTTATCCTGCATTCTCTAGCTTAAGCAGACCCTGTCACTTATAATTAGCATATAATTGAGAAATTAATCTCAAAAGGACTTAAGAGTCTAGGGCACACAATTTAGCAAATATTGCCCTTATATTATTATTTTCAATAAGCTTTAGACTTTTCTCCCCAAAGAGACTGTAGGTCCATTGAGAGGAGGAAACATGCACCCCAAATAGCTTCTAGCACATAACAGGCATGTAATATATCCTTGCAGATCAATGTATCCAGTAAATTCTTATTAAGAAATATCCTAAACATCCATAATTGTACTGAATAAAGTTTACAACCAATTAAATATTTTAAAACATCTGTTATGTGCCAGGTACTGTAAAAAATATTTACAATTATATGTGCAAAAAACAAAGTAAAATATATTTACACATTTGGCAAATACCCCACAACTCATTTATAAAAATTCATTTGTTCTGTCCATTAAAAATTTAAGTGGTTTTGCAAATAAATCCAAAAACATCAAAGCACAAGGTTTCTATTTTGAAAAGTCAGCCAGTCAATAGATATTTATTAAACACCTACTATGTGTCAGGAACTGTGCTGGGTGTACAAAGATAGACAAAAGACAATCCCTTCTCTCAAGGAGCTCACAGTCTAATGAGAGAGACAACATGCTAACAACTATGTACATGAGATAAATATACACAGGATAACTTGGAGATCATTTCAGAGAGAAGGCAATAGCATTGAAGGGTGAAATGTAGAAAAAGGAGTATCAGTATCATGTTCGAGGAACAGCAAGAGAGGCCAGTGTCACTGGTTTGCACGGTCACAGTGGGTTGTAAGGTGTAAGAAAACTAGAAAAGTTTTGGTCAGGTTATAAAGGGCTTTGAATACCAAATAAGGATTTTATATTTGATCCTGGAAGTGACAGAGAGCCACTGGACTTTACTGAGTAGAGAAATGACACAGACCTGCACTTCAGGAAGATCACTTTGACAAGTGAGTAGTGGACAAAACAACCAGCAAGCTACTGCAAGAGGCCAGGAGTGAAGGGATGAGAGCCTGCACCAGGGTGATGACAGTCAGCAGAGAGAAGGGGGCATAGAGAGAGAGACGTTACAAAGATTAAATCAAAAGGCCTACTAATTTAAACAGACTAGACTGGGGTGGGGGAGGGTTGCGGGGAAGAAAATGAGTACAAGATGACATCTAGGTTATGAGCTTGGATGACTGGAGGGATCACTGGTCCCCTCAACAGCAGCAGGGAAAGTGATGAGGTGGAAAGGGTTTGGGGGGAAAGACAATGAGCTCAGTTTTGGACATTTTGAGTTTAAGATGGCTAAAGGACATCTAATTCAAGATGTTTAAGTTAGAGATTTAAGACTGAAAAGTCAGCAGAAAGATATGGGGTGGACAGACATAATTGAATCCATGGGAGCTGATGAGATCAGCAAGCAAAATCGTATAGAGGGAGAAGGACCAGGACAGAGCCCTCCAGGCCACCCATGGTTAGCAGATAGGAGTTGGATCCAGCAACAGGAGAGGTCAGCTAGGTAGGAGAACCAGGAGAGAAAAGGGGACAAACTGCCTCAAGTTTTAAGTTGTTAGGATTTGAGTAGTTCAAAAACTTACAATCTCAGTGCTATCTCAAAGCAGCTCTGATATACTATAATAAATAAAACAGCAAAACTCTTTTAGAATAAAGCCATTGCTCTAATTCCTTTTGACAGAAGCAATGTATACAGCAGATACTTCAGCACCAGACTTAGACCTGAGACAGATCTTAACATGAAATCCAGCTAGGTTTAATCATCAACCTAAAGCCAACCCCACTTAAATATTAGGTTCCTTCAGAGAGAAGGAGAGTTTTACTGATGGAGGTAACACCCTCTTCCAATGCAGGTCAGCACTGTTGCTGCAACTGACGAGATTTACCTCAAGTGCTGAGAGGCTGTGACTTAGCGCCAACCTAGGTCTTCCTGCCTCCCAGCTTCTGTATGACACACTGCTTCTCATATTCTTTCATAAGATCTCACTTAAGTCCTACTTTTGTTGGGTATCATATGCCCTGCTAGACTGGGCTGCGCTGGTCCTTACAACCTGCAGAACATTAGGTGTCTGAAGAAATCAAAGACGGCTGTCTAGAGTACAAGAGCTGAAAGAAAAAGGTGTGCAGAAGAAAACAAGATTTATGATAATGGCTCAGTTTCCCCTCAGAATCCAACAACAGCCAATGCTTTGCACCTGAAAACACACCAATAAGGAATGCCTCAGTCTGACAAGCATGACAGTGTTCTCAGCAAAAGATTAAGAAATAAAGTCTTTGGTTTGAGAAGGTATGTGTCATGATCCTTTCTCAAGCCTCAAACCAATACAAGGGCATAGTCTTTACTTAATCAGTGACTTGTTGACAGAGCTGTTTTTGCTTTTTAAAAAATGACACTTAATTTGCAGAGATAGAAATCGTACCTTAAGAGTGTATTTAGTGGAAGCAATTTTTGGAGGAGGCTGAAACTTTTTTCCCCTAAATACTCTGATGAAATTGGGTATAAATATACCACACAACGCATTACATTAAAAAATGTGAGCTCTGTTGAGCAACATATATACACAAAGAAAGAAGAAAACAAACAGCAAAATAAGAGAAATCTATTGGTTTTCTCTGAATAAATGAGTAAAGCAAGCTTCTGGAAACTCTGTACATAGGCTTTCTACTTCTCATTACTTTTTTAAGTGAACACAAAGAAGAGTCAAAATTATAGAGAAACAATGCCTAAAGACATATATTTCAGTAAATTCTAACGCACGTTAGTAACATATGAATCATCCCCAATGGCCAAAGCAATAGTACAATGCACCAAAACTTTTTAAAAAGATCACCTCAGTTCAAAGTGCTTCTTGACTAGGGGTCTTCGAAGAAGTGGGCATGTCCTAAAGTGGCGTTCCCCGCGAGTGTTTAAAAACACTTCATTAAAGCTTAAGAAGTTGCTTCTTCTTAATAGAAACCACTGAGTACAAGGCTCTGCAAATCCTTCTTGGATCAGATTTCATGCAGATGGCCAAAAGAAGTACTCTATTACCCATAATAATGATGATAAAAATGAGAGGCAACAGGGTCCCATACCAGGCTTGGAGTCAGGAAGATCTGGGCTCAAGCCCTCTCCAAGTCACACAGTAGCTGGTTGACTATGGGTCGACAAATCCTAACCCAGGAGTGGGGAACCCACAGCCTCAAAGCCATATGTGGCCTTGTAGGTCCTTGGGTGCAGCCTTTTGACTGAGTTCAAGTTTTACAGAACAAATCCTTTTATTAAGGGGATTTGTTCTGTGAAGTTTGGATTCAGTCAAAGGGCTACACTTGAGGACCTAGAAGGCCAAATGTGGCCTCAAGGCCACAAGTTCCTCACCTCTGTAACCCTTCTGGGACACAGTTACAAGTGGTGGCTAATCTGTATTAGTGGGAAGGATTTCTACATTGGGAGCTAATGACGAAATCACAAACCTGTGTGATTTCTAAAACTACTACTAATCGTAACACGTCCATGGTGCTTTACAGTTTGCAAATCTATTTACACTCATCATCTCACTATTTCCTCAGAAATGCCCCTTCAGGTGGGTATGAGGTGTTACTGGTAATATACTTTTTTACCTGTTCGAGGGCTCAATAAAATTAGAAACATCACCCAAACTGCCAAAAATAAAGATGCATCTTTTTAACACCAATATTCTACCAAGGTTTTGAGACATGGGGGGGATATCCAAGCCCTCAAACGAGTACTGCACAGAGAGCTAGGGTGGGAAGCTGAAAGCAACATAAAACAACTAAGAAACCTGGAAGATGAGCAGGAGTGAAGGACATCAGCAGGAAAAACGTTCTGGTGGAAAAAGATGGGCTGGTCATGTACAGTGGGCAAGGGACAACAGGTCGACAGTGTGAGCACTACCGTGGTGAGCATGTGTTATCCAGATGTCAGGGAAAGAATGGAAGGACCCTCACATGTTGGAGGTGAACTCAGGGGAAGATATGGACTACAATCACTCACTGAGAGGGACTAGAACCCAGATCTTTGTGACTCCAAGACCATGTCCCTCTGCCTCTCAGGCAGCAGTGTGGTGCAGGGGAAGAGCACTGGATTGGGTGTCAGAGGCCCCCAGTTCCAGTCCTGGCTCTGCCCTTTATTCCTATGTAGCCTTGGGAAGCCACACTATGGGTCTCAGTTTCAAAAATCACAGATCTAGAGCAGGGGTTCTTCACCTCTTCCAGATCATGGATTCCATCCTTCTCAGAATCATAATTTTGAAAAAAATGCATAAAATACACAGGGTTACAAAGGAAGCCAATTATGCTGAAATACAATTATCAAAATATTTCTAAAGAAACAAGTTTCCTGAACCTAGGTTAGGAGACCCTGATCATGAGTCATAAGGGACCTAAGAAGCCTCCTCGTCCAACCTCCTCACTTTACAGTTGAAAAACTGAGTCCCTTACAGTTTTAAATCCATGAATATTAATTTTTCAGATAAAGAGGCCAAGACTGGTCTGAAAATATGCTTATACGTACCCATGTCCCATAGATTCAGGGAAGAGCAACAGGAAAAACAAAGAGGTAAAGGAAACCCAGAGCACAAACTTTTCATCAAAGAGTTAGGTAGAAAAATGAGTGAAAGAAAAAGTTTATGAAGCACTTAGCAGAAATTCGTTCCAAACACCCTGCAGGAAAACAAGTACAAAATCCCCAATTTTTTTTTTTGTCAATCTTGAAAGGCTTTAAAATCAATGACTTGAGTCAGAGGCCCTTAATTCCAGTTTTACCTCTGATGAGTTTTACCTTAGGCAAGCCTCCTGAACCTCAGTTTCCTCACTTGCTAAATGAAAGGGCTGGTGACCCTTCTGGGCCTCAGTTTCCTTATCTGTAAAAAATGAGGGCCCTTCCAGCTCTATGTATATGGGATACTACGATACCATACCACAGTGAGCTGTGATTTATTCTGCCTGTGAGACTTAAAACATACTTTCTAAAGAAAAGATAATGGGGGCGGGGAGAGGGTAGAAAAGGCATAAAAGAGCGTCCACTGATTTTTGGATGGAAGGGCGAAAGAGAGAGAAAAGAAGGAAGGGAGAAATTGGGGGGGGAAAGGGGGAGAGGGAGGGGGGGGAAGAGACAGAGAGAGAGAGAGGGAAGAAGGGAGGGAGGAAAGAGGAGAGGGAAGGGAGGAAGGAAGTGGAAAAAAGAAAGAGAAGAGAGAGGGAAGGAAGGAATGAAGGAAAGAAAGAAAGAGGGAAGGAAGGAGAGAGGAAAGAGAAGGAGGGAAGGAAAGAAGGAAGGAAGGGAGGGAAGAAGGAAGGAAGCGCAGCGGGCTCGGCAGCAGTCCAGGCTCTGTCCGCCCCGCCCCCAACCCCCCTCACCCCTCCCTTCCCGGTGGCCCCCCCGCCCGGCCCCCCAGCTCGAAACCCAGGCCTCTCCCCCCACCCTCCCAGTGGGCCGCATCCCCGCCACCCCCCCGCTCCCATACTCCCCGGAGCCCAGCCCCTCCGGGCCGCCTGTTCTCCTCGAGGCCGCCCGGCCGCGGCCGCCCTGCGCTCCTCTCTCCCTCTGAGGGTCCCCTGGCCCTCCGGCCCCGGTCCTCACTCTCTCACCTTCCCAGTAGTTGCTGGTTCCTGCCGCCATCTCTGTTGTCCAACGTCAGCCGGAGCCGGGGAGCACTGGAGAGGAAGAGGGCCAGAGCGCCGCTTCCGCCCCACCGCCCTCGTCGGCTCAGCCCGGCTCTCCTGAGCCGGGGCCGATGGGATAGGCGAGCCTCCGAAGGCATCGCCATCTCGCGGTGGGGTGGGGGAATTGCATCCTGTGAACACAGCCCTTTGGACTGGGCTTGGCACTTTGGATTCAGCGAAGCCTCGGGCCACACCCCCTGCTGTTCCCCACCTTTTTCCTTCCGCAAAGCCTCCAGTCCCTTGCCGCAGATCTACAGAAGGAGGGATGGAACTGGAGTCAGGAAGCCCTGATTTTGACTCCTTCCTTAATAGCTGTGTTACCCTGGGCAAGTCACCTCAGTCTCCTTCAGTTTCTTTCAGAGCCAAGGAGCCGTACCCAGCCTAATACTTCCTAGCTGTGTGACCCTAGGCAGGTCACCAACTCATGTGACTAGGACCACAACTTACAGAAAAGATGCTCCTTGCGTTAGTAGAGGCCCTTCCTCCCCAGGAGCCTCCCACAGCGAAGACATCACAGGTCCGTCCCCTATCCCCTGTCCTCACTTTATTTCTCAGGCTGCTGGGTGAGACTCTGAATGAAAGATCTGTGACTTCCTTGGCAAAACCTGTCAAGTCCTAGGGAGTTGTGTGAAGTACGTAGACATTAAGGGGTTACCCAAAGATGTATAGCTAGTAAATAAATGAGAGGGTTGGACTTAATGAACCCTAAGGTCCCTTCCTGCTCTTAGTCCACCATCCTACATCCTAAGTGTCCAAGACAGGGTTGTGAGTGAACCCCAACTCATTCCTCTTTGATACCTCAATGATGAGGGCACAGTCTCTGGGAACCCCTTGAACCCTTGAACTCTCCTTGAATCTTCCCACTTGATCTGGCCTTGGCCTGAGGCCATAACCATTAGGCCCAAATGCCTACCTTGCCCAGTCCTCTATTGTCCAGCTGTTTCCCACCCTTAATCCTGTTTCCCATCCTTAATCCTGATCAAAATATTTATACCCTAGCTCTGTTACCCTAGCCCTTTACTGTCTGTCATTTCCATGTAGCCTTCAGCTATTTCCCACCCTGGAGTCTGACCTCATCCCAGTCCCTTCAAGCTCCTCCTTAGACTCCTCCTCAAGTCCTTCCCTAGACCCCTCCTCTAGTCACCCCAGACCACCCCTCAATCCCTCCCACAATCTTCGTGTATATAATCTCCATCTTGCCTCCATGAAGGTGGTCAGATCCAATCTAGCTCAGATTGATCTGGCCCGCTTTCCTTACAGGCGTCACAAGGGGTGGGATCTCTTGGGGCAGGCCTATTTGGCTAACTCTTAATAAACTTTGTCTTTTCCCTTGGCTGAGAAAGCTTGAGTCGAATTCTTTCAGCAGGACCCGCAGTGTTGGTACTTTGGGGTGTTGAACACCCCTCATCCCAAACCCTCTTCATCAACACATATGAATAATGGGTATAATTACAGAATCCATCCCCACCCCCCATAAACACATGTTGATGATCCTGGCCTCCAACTTCATCAACCACCTACATTCCCAAGGCTTTCATCTTCCTCCTATCTCGACCACATGCAAGGATAGATGGTCATACTCTTACTGTAACTATCTCCCTTAACCGTTGGGCATTTAATAAATTGTTGAGTGGTCCAGAATCTGAAATTCTCTTGACCACAACTTACACATGAATCTCTCTCCTTCTGTCTTGTTTTTCATAAACCATTTCTTTATCTTCATGGCCAACCTCCTGTCCTTTTACCTCCTCCATGTTCTCCCAGTCTCTCATGCCTGCTCTCCTGGTCCTTTTTTCCTTTCACAGTGTTAACGCAATGATTGACCAGTCCAACCACACCCTATCAGTAACTGTTGAATTCTTTGTCCCCTTGTCCTGTCATGAACTTCCTCACCTGTCTTCACCATTTCTACTCTATTTTTGAGTCATCCTGGAGAAAGGGATGGTCACACTGACCAGGTCACTACAAATGTATCTTATCTGCATGAACATCATTTTATTCCTCTCTGATTGACTATTACTCTCCCTACTATTCCAAACCTTTTCTTCTCCCCTCTAACCTCCTACATCATCTCCTTCCCCATACCTATCAGCAAAACCTTGGCTCCCACCTTACAAAGTGTGTGTTTGAAGGAGAGGGCATCCCATAGAGCAAGCTTAGAGCTGAAGAAAGCTCCTTTACATCATTTCCCTTGGGTCAGCCACATGTGCTGAATCAGTGCTTGAATGACTAGGCACTTTGGTATGACTCATTGGTCCCTTGAGCCACATGACTGTGGCAAAAGGTCACTAAACCAGGAAGAGCCACCCACTTAGACTCTAAAGGGAAAGATGAGTTTTACCCTTGTTCTTTCTGTTACTAGAATGTGTGGTATGGAACACTATCCCTTCATCTTCCTTTCTCTCCCTCTCCTCCCACCCTCTTTTCTCTTTCTTCCCTCTCTCTCTCTCTGACTTCTAGTGGGGGTGGAGGAAGAGAGCAGGGGAGGAACAGGGAACAGAAGCACCTTTCTGCCAATAGCACCAACACTGGCAGGCAAACATGGCGGCTAGAGCCTGGGTTACCTAGACAAGCCTGAGCTTGGGGTCCCTGGCTTTCTCTTTTGTTTTGTGCCCCTACTAGAGCATACCTTAAAAGAGACAACCAGCAATAGGAGCCCAAAGCTGTTTCTGCCAGGAGACATAAGCCCTGAAGAAGTCTTTTAAACAATGCAAAGCCAAGGTGAAGACCAAGTACCTATTCGAATCAAACTAAACGTCCCATGATTAAAACTTTCTCCTGGGAGAATGTAATAGGTAGTTATAGGATACTCCATCATGTTTTAAATCTTTGTCAACATGGATTTAGGAGTGGTGTTTTAAGCATTTCTTTTGTGTTGAAAAAACAAATAGCTGTCCCATACTTGGTTTTCTTTATGCATTGAGTATCTTTCTATGCCTTTTGGGGGACACTCATGGGTCAAACCTAAGTTTTAAATGATTTCTCCCAGGGCTTCAGAATCAGGGTAGCCTACCTAGGCTGATCTTCTGATGATAGAAACACAGTCTATCAAAAGGTTTATGTTGTTTCTCCCATTTGGCTCAGCTCCTTGAGAACAGGGTCTGGTTTTTGCTTTTTGCTTTTCTTTATATCCCTAGTATATCCCTTAGGAATGCCTGGCACACAGTAGGTGCTTAATAAATACTAGTTAACTCTCTGATTATATCACCTTCATTTTTCCAAACATCTCTCCATCATCCCTCTCTGGGAGATACCCCTTATAATAAAATATAAAAAGAAAAAAAAACAGCTCAGCAAAACTAGTCAATACATTGACCAAATAAATCCTCCACTATATACAGTGTTTACATCTATAGTCCCCCACATCTTTAAAGACAGAAGACACATTCTCAGATCTCTTTTAGGGGCTTTGCTTGATCATTCCATGGCATCAAATACCCTTAGCTTACATTGTTCACAAATATCTTACACTCTCTCACATTGTCAATAGTTTATGGAAACTTCAGAAATTCCCATCTCAGAAGGACCACCTTTGGTTTGCCTCCAGCCTTGACCATTATTATGGCTTCAAGCACTCATTGCTTTTGAGTTCTCCAGCATTGTGCTTCTAGCTTCAAGGCCCTCACAGTAGACTTTGCTGGGCTGGCCAGCAGGTGACTAACTCTCTTGGCCATAACTTATAAATGGCGTGGAGAGATTGAGATTGGCATGTGGGAAGGTCACACAGATGAATTTGGGAACACCTGCATTAAAATAAGCCACTAATGGCCTATTGGAAATAGGTGCTAAATGTGATAATTTGTTAGTCATTTTTTTAGTGACGTCCAACTCTTTGTGATCCTATTTGGGGTTTTCTTGACAAAGTTACTGGAGTGGTTTGCCATTTCATTTTCCAGCTCATTTTACAGATGAGAAAACTGAGGCAAATGGGGTAAAGTGACCTGCCCAGGTCACACAGCTAGTAAGTGTCTGAGGCTGAATTTGAACACAGGAAAATGAGTCTTCCTGACTCTAAGCCTCATACTCTATCCACTGTACCACATAGCTGTCCCAGACATGATCATAGCAGCAGGTAATTACAGCTCATGTGATATTTAAAGCACCCCAATTCCAAAGAAATGCTGGCACAGGACCTGACAACCTGACCCTCTAGATCTAAAAGGGGATAAATGATAGAAACCTATAGCATGCTTTATTTATCAGGACCTGATGAAAAGGTCATATGCACACACACACACACACACACACGCACACACACACACACAGATCACCTACTTAAAGAACAAAGATCTGAACTTGGGTGTCAGAGCTGGAAGGGACCTTAGGGTCCACCTAGCCCTATCCCCTCATTTTTCAGCTGAGGAAACCAAGGTCAAGGCAGGTGAAGTGACTTGGCCAAAGTCACAGGAAGTGTCAGAGGTGGAATTTGAACCCAGGTCCTCTGACTTCAGAGCCAGCCAGATTCTGGCTCTGCTCCTCCAGTAAGGTCTGAAGTGATGACTTTCACTTTTCTGGGCCTCAGTTTGCTCATCTGTGAGATGGGAAAGTTGGAGAAGATAATCTCTAAAGTCTCTTGCAGCAAGAAAACTTGTCAGTAAAGACAAGTTTTCAAGGATGTGACCAGCAAGAAGATTGTGAAAAGCATGAAAAAAAAAACTAAGACAAATTGGACATGAACATTGTGTGTGGCAGAGGAAGAGAGGAGGAGGGAGGAGAGAGAGGAGGTGGAGAGGGAGGGGAGTGGGGAGAGAGGGAGGGAGGGAGAGGGGAAGAGAGGAAGAGAGAGAGAGAGAAGGAAGAGAAAGAGGGGAGGGAAGAGAGAGGGGGGAGAAAGAGAGAGAGAATGATCTATCCCTTACCCCAGAAGCAAGCCCCACTAACTCAGCTTCTGCACGCACAGCTGGCAAATTTGCTGCTTCAGTAAAATTAGTCTTATGTATTTCAGAAAAGAGCCTTGTCAGGGCTTGAAAATGATTGTTCTTTTGTAGTCATGGTTCTAGTTGGGTTTGATTTTTTTTGGGGGGGGGTGCAGAGTAGACCAGACCTGCAATTTCACTGACATCCCCCAAGAGGAGACTTCTCCTCCCAATGCATATCTACACCTGCTCCACAATTTAGGATCTTAGTGAGCTGACTGGGGCTCTGAGAGCTTAAGTGAGCTGCCCCAGGATCAAGGACCTGCTTATGTGTCAGAGGTAGGATTGAACCCAGGTCTTCCTGACTCCAAGTCAACCCTTTCTCCAGCCATACCACCTCTCTTTCATAGTTACTGATCTTTGGTTTTTCTTGTTGAAAGGCTGATGAGACAAAACACAGGAAAAGACAGACATCATAAAATAACCTTTATGCACGATTATTAGATCTGTTTACATGTTTAAAAAAAAAAGGACCTCGTTAACAGTTTTAGATTTCACATAAATTACAGATTGGCTCTTTAAAAAAAATACTATCACTCAGTTCCGCATCAAGTCCTTTTGAAATTTTTTTTTTCTTTTTGAAGGCACAGTGCATGTTATAATATACGCCCAAGCCTGAAGTGGTTGAGATGAGTGTGGATCTGCTGGGCACCCTGGTAGAGACAGCTACAACAGCAAGTTTGTTCTGCAGAAACCAAGCATGGGCCATTCTGGGAAACGGGGAGTGCGGGGATTTGGATTTGAATCTGAAGCTGAGGAGAAAACAATACATTCATGCCAATGACCCAGAAGGATTCTTGGGTGACCAAGAGGGAAGATGGTGCACTTGCCTCATGCTGCTGACTTAAAGTGTCGATCACACATATTTACACAATAATTGGAACCCAATTGCCTCTAAATGTCTAGCAAGTTTCAAATTCCATTTCTGCCAAGGTGGGAAATGGCCAAGCCAGCATTCTTAAAGTCAGGCAGTGGGCTAGTTATTGCTAGAGATGGGAAGTGAGTGTTAAGGAAGAGGCTCCTAGAACTACAGGACCCCATCTGTCCTCAGGCTGGCATCAATCAATTAAGGACCCTAATCATCAAATCAAAGAGATGCTTCAACTAAAAGAAATCAGAGGCCCAAAGATAAAAGGAGAGGTTAATAAAATGGAAGTCACTATGGATATACCAAAACTGAATTTTGGGTAAAGAACATTAAAGCAAAACTTAGAAGTTTCAGTTGCCTGGCTGTTGCTGGTAGGGGTAATATTGGAGTTTCAAGAGAGCCTTTCAACACACAGCAGGGTCAAACTTGGTGGTATGAGTACATTTCTGGTGGGAAGAGAGAAGAAACAGGGACCATTAAAGCTGAGGCTGGTTATCAGAGTCAGCTCCTAACAGCCCTCTCTGGATCAACTTGGGACTCTCTGATGACAGCCTAGGAACACAGAAGTTCAGGCAAGATCTTTTATTCATTTTTGTCAAGTCACAATCAACTTCATTTAATGCACCCTCTTGCCGCTGAGCACCCCAGTCCCCACCCCCCTCCCAAGGCTAATACACCCAACAGGCCATATGTTTCCCATCTGGATAGATGAGGAGGTCCCAGGCAGAACTCCTTTCAAAGGGAGTAACAAGCATCCCACACTTACCCTGGGAACATCACCACCCACCACTAACATTCTCCGGCAAAATTCAGCAAGAGGGCAGCATCTTTCCCTGAAATTAATCGGTCAGTCTACCTCACTGGACCAAAGGACCCAATAAAAGCATTTTTACACAAAAGCGGACAATTTCACTGTTACCTAATAGGTCAAATTGCCTTTTATTAAGGAGCAGGGATACAAAACCGACTCGCCAGGCCTTGGGAGTCAAGGCACAAGTTGAATCTGGGCAACATTTCTCAATACTGTACGCTTGTCCATGTTTCCATGACTCCTCAGGAGATGAGAGGCTCTGGGATAAAGCACAGAGAGGACTAATTCCCTCCTCTCTCTGGCCTCAGGACATAGGCGGCTGGGCCTAATATGGCTAGTTTGGTTCCACAAACAGACATGAAAGAAGGCTGAGAACCCTTAGGGTTAGTAGTCACACGTCCAGGACACTCACAAGAATTGGGGACACAAGGCTCTAAAGCACACTGGCATTTTTAGAAACTCCTCATTTTAAGACAAAAAGGTTCTATTTTTTTAACCTAACTTAAAATGTAGAGCAAAATTTGGTTTTCCTTTCAAAAATTAAAAAAAAAAGACCCAAAGAACTCCCTCTTCCAACTCCCCTGTCCATGCTCAACATGCCCCCCAACAGCTGACAGATGAAAGTAGAAGGTAAGCTTCTGGAGGGCAGGCCTGGGCTGTCTTATTTTTGTCTTTCTATCCCCAGCACCTAGAATAGTTCCTGGCACGTAGCAGGTACTCCATACATTCTTGGTGAATTCAACTGAAAAACAAGACGTTTGAGTTCCAGGAAGAAGTAGAGATTCTTAAGCCACCTTCTGACAGAAAGCATTACTCTTGGCAAGTGAAGACTGATGCATCATCTCTCATCTCAGGCCAATGGCATTTCCTTTCCACCTGAACCATCCCAAGTGGAACCTGCCACTCAAGTTAAAATGATGCTTTAAAAGCTGAATCCAAAAGTTTTTTTGTTGGTTACTTGATAAAGCACTTTGAAAATGCGGATGAAATGAGTCTAGTACCCAAAGAAATGTTAAATTATTATTAAAGGGGAAGGGATAAGGACCAGTAAACTTATAATAACCATTACTTTGGCACCCCACGAACTCCTCTCCTGGAGGGGCTTCTGAGCCCAAGCCTGCCAGAAGAACAACTTAATTCTGAACCAGCACAATTTAAAACTGACCCTCAGCAGTTTCATTGGCACAATGACGAATCCTACTTCACCAAGTCTCTGGATACCACTCTATACCCAAGCCATGCTGAATGTTACTGGCTGGCACTGAATAACTCAGAGGAAGGGCTCTGGGATGGAGGACCGACATATGGATGCTCAATACGATCAGAAGAGACAAGTTATTCTGAACCCTTGATGTGCAACTAGGCCATTAGGATACTGAGAGGTTATCTGATGTTCTCATTATCCCATGACCATAACTCACACTTCTGCCCAATTCACGACTGTGATATTCGACATGATAAAATTCAAGCTGTTCCTGTCTTCCGAATAACCCGACTGACCAGCTGTAGAGAAAACACCTTCATCACCCAATACTGCTCACTTGATGGGTGACAGCCATATTTAAAGACCCTGCCGCCCAACCAGAACCGCGTGAGTTAAATCAGAGAGAAGCTCTCAGTGGAACTGCTGGGATGAGCAGCTCGCATATCTGCAAGGGCCTGAGTCTGTGACATCAGCCAGGCTCCACAAGGAGGAGGAACATTTGGCAGCTCATAGCATGATGCTGTCAATGCTGCTTGGGCTGAAGAATAATGTTAAGAGGGTGGGTGGGTGCTGTGGGTTTAAACAGAGGTTGAGAATGTGCAAAAGAGGAGGCCCATCCTCAACACTTCCAGATGCCGTCCATAGAATGCCAGCCAGCAAACGGGCTGGACGGACCAGATGAAGCAACATGGCTAACACAGTATAGCAAAGGTCCTGGTTTAGGGAAACATTAACAAGCCAAGCATCCTCCTGGTGATGAGCCCAAGCTCCGCAGGTGACTGCAGCAGGGCACCTATGGGTTTGTGTTTAGCTCAGTTCAAGACAGGCAAACTGAGTCACCATGGTTAAACCTCCTCCTCCTCCTCTCTCTTCTGAAAGCCTCATTGAGACCCTCCACTATGAGGCCTACTGGTTTCCCCCTGAAAAGCAGAATATTCAGCTTTGTGAAATCTAACAAGAGAGGTAGTGAGATCCCATTTTGGAGTTTATCCTGACAGCTCCCAATTAGTTTTAAGATAGAGAAGCCCCACAAGCCTTTTCTTTTTTCTCTTAAAACTCAACTTAGCCTCCATTCCACGTAAATAACAAAAGGAAACTCATTACTTTATAAACTAGAAGAAAAAAAATCCTCAGAAGGTTGAAAGAAACCTAGCCCTTTAAAGCTTCATACCACTGATGCTGACAGCTATCCCTGCAGTCCTGTTTCAGGGGGAGGGAAGTGGAGAGGCTTGTTAACAAGGGGCAGAAGCTAAAGCCACTAGCAAATACCCGGAATGCAAACGCAACATCTACCAGTCAGCTCGAGGCTGCCATTAAATGAGCTAGACAGCTGGGTTTTGTTGGAAAAAAAAAAGGGGGTGCGAGTGGGGGAGAATGTGTCTTGCCCCACCTCTGATGCATAAATAGAAAGAGATCAAAAAAAAAGGAAAAAAAATGAGAGTACATTGAAGGAGGACCAGATCTTCCGTATTCATGGAGGTTACACATTTTTTTTTTTAGCCAGTTCACTTTTCTAAAAGCTTTCTGAAGATGCAGGACAGATGGCCTCCTGCCCGCCTGCACAAACATGGCATCTCCCGGAAGCAGGGAGCCCTCCTCCAGCTCAGGACGTAGGCAGGGGAGAGACGGGCGGCTCAGTGTTTACTGGAATACAGCGTCTCCTCTTCCGTGTCTGTTTCGTCCTGGAATTCGTGGCTTAAGAGGGACTTCTTGGAGCCCGTGGCCATCAATCGGATCTCGTCCTCATAGTCATCGTGATGCTGCCGGAGCCGATGGAAACCATCCTTGTGTCTGTTGGACTTGATGGAACAGACACACCAGATGATGCAGGCTGTCAACACCAATGCTGACATGGTGGCACCTGCCAGGGAGAAAGGAACACTGAAATGTTCTCTACATCCAAATACGCCCAGAGCAGGGGGAGTCAGAGGGCCTCAGTTCAAAGGCTGACTCTGCCACTTAACTACCCGTGTGACCTGGGGCAAATCACAGAACCTCCCCAAGCCTCAGCTTGGTCGTCTGCAAAATGGCACTTGGCACACAAGGTCACCTCTCAAAAGGAGTTTTCACGTTCTTGCTCTGGACCAGCCGGAAGGACTTTGCCTTAAATCAAGGGTTCTTGACCTTTTAGTGTCCCAGACTCTGCCTTTGGCAGTCTGGGGAAGCCCAGCAACCTTTTCTCAGAAGCAACTTTTTAAATCCACACAATAAACTAAACAGGATTACAATGGAAGCCAATTATATTGAAATCTAATTGTCAAAATATTTTTTTTAAAAAACAAGGTCAGAGACCCCAGGTTAAGACCCTACCCCCAAACCGGCTATTCAAATGCCTTGTTGGAGCCAGGGACTTGTCTAGGGTCACAAAGCCACTAAGTGTCTCAGGGCTTCTTGACACCAAGTAGAGCATTCTATTCATTGAGCCATCTAGCTGCATACTTTAGGGGGCAAAAGACCTGACTTTGAATCCAGTCTCAGACCCTTCCTTACTGGCTGTGTGACCATGGGCAAGTCACTGAACTCCGGTTTGCCTCAACTGTAAAATGAGGATAAAAATAGCCCCTCTATTTCAGCGTTGTTGTGAGGATCAGATGAAATCTATGTAAAGAGCTTACCACATGCCTGGTGTGTAGAAGAGCTGTATAAACACTTGTGCCCTCCCTCCGGAGGTCACTGAATCTCAAATCTAAGGATGAAATGGAACAAGGGGAAAGGAGCAGGGGGTGTCTGCTCTAGACTAAGGGCATCCACTCAGCCCACTGCATCAGCAGCATGGAACAAGACTGTGAAGGAGGCAGGCCTCAGGTGCAAGCACAAGTCTCTTTACCTGCTACGGTCACCACAAGCTCCCTGGGCAAGCCAAAGATCCGGTTGTCTGTGTCAAAGACGATGACCACTGAGCTGGCCGCATCATGGTGCACAAAGACCTGGAAAAGCAAAGCTCCTGGGGTCAGAAAGAAGTCTGCTTACGACCATAAAGGCAACAAGATGGAGGTAAGTCACGGGTCCCACGATGGGGATGATGGCTGAATAACTACATAAGTGAAAGGGCTCTTCTTTGTCTTGGGTTCTACTGGGGCCTTCCCTGCTAAGGCTGCCTTCCATCACTTCTGGATCTTAGAGATACCTATTTACTTGCATGTTTTCCTCCCCGTTAAAGCATAAGTTCCTTGAGGGCAGGGGCTGTTTGTGTATCCCCTATGTAGATGCTTAACGCATCTGACAGTTGGCTGAATGATCACATGTCAGATGGGATGGGCAGCAGGGAGGTGTGGCAGGACAACAGCTAATAAGGTCCTGCCAAGGAAGATGGCCTAGTTTTTTTTTCTTCCCCTAAAAGGTAATGAAACCATTGCCAAGACTCAATTGGCCTAGGGAACTAAGACTCCTATCACTGAAGTAGCCCAAAACCTAGTACATGGGGGGAGTCATTAGGCTGGACGCATACTTCAGACCAGGCACCCCAGCATGGTAGATGGGGAGGCAGGGGAGCTGCATCCAAATGAACCAATGGCCTATCACTGGTCCATATTCTTTCCATGCTATAGCTCAGCACATTCTCCTTTATTCAAAGCTAGGTAGCCCACACACGTCTCATCTCATTCTCATCCCAAACCTCAACTCCTGGACTGGCTTGAGGCTATGATCATTGGGAGGCTCTCCCAAACTGACAAGGTCACACATTCTTATCAGTTGACCATTTGAGAATATTAATGTAATAGAATCTGTTTTTCCAACATAAAGAATAATGAACGTGAAGAATCTTTTTTAAAAAGGGGAAGATGCTTGTGATGTATTTGAAGTCAGAGGACCTGGGTTTGAATTCCATTTTCTACCTTTATGACTTTGGGCAAGTCATTTGCCTTCTCTGGGCCCGAGTTTCCTCATCGATCACATGAAGGGAGTGGGGCTAGATGGCTGCTTAGGTCCCTTCCACATCTAAATCTAGGATTCTATGACTGTGCCTTACTCAAGTCTCTCACCTGGGAATGCTGCTGCTGGTAGCCATCGGCGATGGCATTGATGTTATGGAAGCCGGGGGCTAAGAGCACGTGGAAATAGCCACCCTCCTTCGTGTGCACCTTGATGCCTTCATTGAGGACAATGACTGCCTTAGAGACCGGTTTTCCACTCTTGTCCTGGACGATTCCACGGACTCCCTTGTGGACCTGGACAGAAAAGGCCGAGTCAGAGGTCTGCCATTCTGATTTGTTTTTGAAACTCAGGCCCCTTTTGCTAAAAGATTATTATCATGCAGCCAGAAAGGCTGAGCTTGAAGAATTCAGAACAACGTGGGAAAATCAATATGAACTGATACAGAGTGGAGCAAACGGAACCAGGATGACAGGAGACACCATGACAGTGTTAATGAAGAGATCGCTAAAAGGAGGCCTAACGCCGAGTTAAGGGGAAACCAATGACAGTCCCAGGGAACAGATAATTGCACCTACCAGCCCCTCCTCTCAGAAGTGGGGGCTACCAGGGCACATGGGCAGATGATCATGGTGGGGGCTGTTTTTTGTTTTACCGTCTTTTCTTTGTGATGGGGGAGATGACATTGACATTAAAACAAAAACAATTACTAAAACTTAATTTTTAAAAACATGAGGTATAGGAGAAGGAACACAGGTTCTAAAGTGAGAAGGTCTGGACCTAAATCCCACCTCGGACCTGTGTGACCTTGGGCAAGTCACAACCTCCCTGCACCCATTTCTTCATATATAAAATTAGGAGGTGGACTAGATGGCTTCAGAAGTCCCTTCAAACTACACATATATGACCTTAAAAAAAAACAAATAAACTCGCGTCTCAGTCTGTTTGCCATGCCAAGCCTAGATCTATCATCTACAGCCTACAAAAGGCCCTTGGCTGCCATTTCCTCATAGATCGCCTCAGAGGTCCCTTTTAGCCCTAGAGATCTCATACGTCCCTAGGCCTCAGTTTCCTCATCTGTAAAAGGAGGGATTTGGACAAGATAGCCTCCAAAGTACCCTTCTGGCTCAAGACTGATGAACCTAAGAAATAAGGGCCTTCGTTTGAAAATTTCAGAGTTAAGAGCTCAAGATAAAATAATATCCTCCCTATGAAATCTGACCTTGTCTCCAGTGCTTCACGGTTTGAGGGACGGAAGTGGGGAATGAAGAACCATTTCTTTCCTCCTGAGCAGAACTAAGAACAATGGATGGACCCCTCAGAGAGACCAAGTTTGAGTCTTGATACAAGAAAAATCTTCCTAACAATGACAGAAGCCTCAAAGTTGAATGGCCAGCCTCTGGAGAGGGTGAGCGAGTTAGGCCCCTCACCCACAGAGTCACTCACATCTCCAAGGAGAGGCTGGACAACCACGGAAAGGAAATATGGTCCTGTCCAGGCTGGCCAATGAGTGCCTGAGCCACCATGCTGTCACTGGCGTCTATTTCAAGAGGAAAGTCTCACCTCTACCAGCATGCTAAGAAGGGATTTCTTGTTCTCTGCCCACAAGGTAGGGAGTTGTCCAGCACTGGGGAAGTAACAGCAACTGGTGTATACGGTGATCTCTGGACAGTGGCCATATGTGACACTGTAATCCTGGAAAAGAAAGTTAAGAAGTAAGCATCAAAAAATAAATCAGTAAGAAGGATGTTTGTGTGATGGAAGATGCCATTGGATAAGAAAACAAGAAGATCTGTAAGATTTTTCTGGGAATAGAAAGTATCCTTCCTAAGTAGAAGCCTTCTCTGACAAGGGACTCACTTCCAAGATACATAAGGAATGGATCCAATTTTATAAGAAAAGGAGCCATTCCCCAGTTGATAAATGGTCAAAGCATATGAGCAGGCAGTTTTCTATGGAAAAAATGCAAGCTATCGACAACCACATGAAAAATGATCCATGTTGCTACTAGAGAAATGCAAATTAAAGGACATGTAAGGCTCTACCTCACACCCATCAGATTAACAAAAATGGTCAAAAAGAAAAAAGAAAAAATGACCTATGTTGGCATATGTTGCAGGGGCTGCAGCAAAGCAGGCATGCTGATGTACTGTTGGTAGAGCTGTGAATCACTGGTCCAGCCCAAAGCAAAAGAAGAAGGACTCAAGTGTACAAAAAAAAATTTACAGCAGCTCTTTTTGTGGTGGCAAAGAACTGTAAACCAAAGGTGGTGCCCATCATGTGGGGAAAGGCTGAACAAGTTATGATACCTGAATGTAGTGGAAGACATTAACCATAAGAAATGACCAAAGGGATGGCTTTAGAAAAACCTGGAAAGACTTTTATGAACTGATGCAGAGTGAAGTGAGCAGAACCAGGAGAATAATTTAGATAATAACAACCACACTGTATAGACAACTTGCGAACTCTGATTAATGCATGACCAAGCACAATTCCAGAGGACTTAAAGTCTACTACCCACCTACTGACAAGAAGTACAGAATGAAACATATATTTCTGGACATGGCCAATGGGGGAATTTGTTTTGATGATGATGTTTATTTGTTACAAACATTTTGTTTTTCTTATTTTTTTAAGGGAGGGGAGAGAAGAGGGAGAGAAAATAAATGTAGATTTTTTTTAAAAAGTAAAAGAACAACATAGGTCTGAGGCTGCAACAGATCTCACCCGGGTAGGGAAGTCAGAAAGAAAGGACACAGATATAGCAAAATAGCCACAGCAACACTGTTTGTAACTGTAAGATGCCAGGGACAAATCATATGCCCAGTCATTGAGGGAATCACCAAACACACTGGTATATGACTGTCATAGATTACTGCATCACAAGAAAAAACTGGAAGGCTTTAGGGGAGAGAAGATAGAGAGCCAGCCTCAGAGTCAGGAAAATCTACCTTTGACACATCCTGGCTGTGTGACTTGGGCAAAGCAATTAACCTTTCAGTTCCTAAGACACACCCTAAGACTCTCAGGCGCTGACTTGAATCAGAGGTGGGAGCTCCCTCACTAGGAATTTTGTAAACCAATGAAATCTCTTGTCTGTACCCCCAAGGACACACAAACTGTTTAAACCATCCAGGTAGGGTAGAAGGGGGTTGGTTGTCTGTTGAGAAATCAGTGTTTTGAAATGAAATTTATTGGTTAAAGAGACAGACACACAAAGAGAAAGACAGAGTCAGGGACAGAGAGACAGAGACAGACAGACAGAAAGGGAGAGGAGGGAGCAAGTACCTTCATGCTGCCCATGTGTCCATGCCACTCCGCCCCACGAATCACTCCTCCTGGAATGTTCTCATCTGTAAAAACATCCAGAAATATAAGGCCAGGGATAAGCCAGGCATGCTATGCTGTTGAAGCCCTACACACTGTGATGAGGCACCCTGATGTCACGGGCTGGCTCAACTATTGGCTAGCTATGATGTCACAATCAGAATCACTGCCGTTGGACTGCCACCAATGGACAATGCGGTGTAGGGGAAAGGGTACAAAATCTGGAGTCAGAGGCCCCGGGTTCAGCTCCTGGCTCTCCAATTTCCTACGTGTGTGAGATACCTTGGACACTTCACTTCCCTCTTTGGGCCTCACTCCTCATCTGGAAAATGAAGGGATTTGGATGAGATAATAAGTGAGGTCCCCTCCAGCTCTAGATACAAGGACCTGATGACCCATCTGGGACCCAGTTTCCTTTTTTGTAAAATAACCTCTAAGGTCCCTACAAGACCCTAAGAATTTTATGATCCTAGAACCAGAGCCATAACTGGCCATTTTAGCCTATTAACAAGAGCCCTCAAATCAACAAATTCAGTTGAGGTCAGGAATTAAAGGGGTTCATAGGTACATGTCACTGCTAAGATGTATCCTCTTATGGATATTTACTTAATGTATTATGTTTTAACTACTATTTTACAACTTATAATTACATTTGCTTTATATGTCATATAAATTTTAAATTTAATATATAATATAAATATGTATTATATAATATATTAATGTGTATTAATTATACATTATAATGCTGTATATTACATTATTAATTTTATGTTTTTATATACTTAATTTACTAGCTGTACTTTAACTAATGAATGCTCAGTGGTTTCTACCTACTAAAGGAAGCCATGTATTAAATTTGTGTGTGCTCTAAATTCATGTATCCTGAGACAATATTCCAGTTGTCCCTCCCTAGTTGTAGCTCCACCTGTAATAAATAGCTCAATCATCCAGCGGCAGAGGACACAGCCTGATGGTTACAGCCTGAGGTGGCTGATTGATAGGCAGCCTGGCATAATGAATGGAGGGCTGGACTGGCAATGAGGGAGATTTGGATTTGAATCCAGTTTTGGACACTTCCTGGCTATGTGACCCTGGTCAGGTCTCTTAAACTCAGTTTCCTCATCTGTAAAATCAGGGGGTTGGAATCAATGGTTTGATAAATCCTTTCTAGCTTTAAACTTGTAACCTTTAATGCAGGAAGGCTGGAAGATATGGTACATCCACTTCCTCTGTGGAGACAACAGAAAGGGATTCCAGGCAGCCATAAGAAGCCATAAGGTGCCGGCTGCCACTAGTAAGTCAGCACAGCAGTGGGCACTAACTATCAAAGGAGTGATGGGACTAGATGCTCTCCAAGGCTCCCACCAACTCTCTAGCAGTTCTATACATTTATGAAGCCTTAGACTGCCTCACCTGGTCAGTTCTTTTGTGGGCAGGAGGGTACACAAAGGTCCTTCTAGCTAAGGCCTAAATGCCCCAGTGGAGTAACTATCCACGTGGTTAAGTTTTACAACATTATAAGAACCAAAAACCCTCCAAGGAGAGAGAGAGTCCGCAACACCGACTGATACGTACCTGATTTATTTGGGCAACTGGGCTGTCCCATGTGCATGGACGGGTGATTATTGGCATAGAGAGATGCCAAATGCCTCAGAGTCTCTTTGTTTTCCACTATAAAAACAAAAGTTTCCAAGTCAGTGAAAGAAGAGATACATAAGGAGATGGCTTTGAATTTCCAACTTCCATCTCTAGATAAGAAATTAACTGACTTCTCCATCTGAAATCAGAGTCTGTCTCATTCCCTTAAGCACCACCCATGCGCCCAGACACAGAGCTAACCCATTCAACCAGAGGCTAATGAGCTTAAGTTCATCAGATCTGGTGAAGGATAACCTTTCCCAGGATAAAGTGCTAATACTGGGCTCACATGTTGGTTGCCATATTAGATATGAAAGCTCTTTTCTTACAGACAGTATACTAGAGGACCACGCGTTGTAAGGTCTAGGCCTACTCTTCTACTAGCTTGCTGGGTGACTTTGGGAAGCTCGGCCTCTGCGCCCCGAGTTTCACCATTTGTGAAATGGGGACAATAACCATACAACTAGGACTCACTCATAGGGTGGTTGTCAGGAAAGACACGAATAAACAGGAGACATGATTTTATGTTTCCTTTCATTTCTGGTTGGAAGACGACATCTCCTTACAAGCTCTATGGCCATAATAGGCTGGCAGCCATGCCAGGGAACATACAGATGTCAAACTACACATAGAGAATTTTAGACAAAGAGCTGGCTGGGCCCTAAGAGGAGTCTGCCCAGCCATCCATGGGCAAGGCCATGGGCTGACCTGGAGGGCTGAAATCACAGAATTTCCTGAGGACCCAGGAAACCTAATTCTGGCTACGCCGCAGCAAGTGAGGGGCCAGGGCGGCAATGCCTGACCTTTGGGTCAGGTGACCCTTGTCTACATGCACATGCTGCGGGCTGGGGTCACGCCGGTCACAGTGGTTTTCCCTGGTTCACATGCAGGGTTCAGCCCCAGCCTCTGACATGACCGTATGATCCTGGGGAAGAGCCTCTGAAGTTTCTTCAGCTACAACTGTATAAATCTCTGAACCTCTTGGCACCCCATCCTCCTCGGTAAAATGACGGGATTGGCCTCTGAAATGTGTTCTAGCTCTAAACCTATGGCTCAGTCTTATGAACAGGTCACCTCCCTTCCAGAACAAGCATCCATTGTATCATTCTGAAAAAGAAAGGAACTCGGCAAAACTGACCCATAGCGTAAGCAGTGAGCAGAGAGAACTGGACTGGGACTCAGGAAGGCTTGAGTTCAAATCCAGACTCAGACACTCACCAGCCATGTGACCCCGAACAAGATACTTCACTCTGTTTGCCTCAGTTTCCTCATCTGTCCAATGGAGCTCATAAAGGGCACCTACCTCCCAGTGCTGGCGCTACATAAATGCTGTCATCATTATTATCATTAACAATGTTCTGCACCCATAATTTCCCACTTCTGCAAGGAAGGCTTGGTGAGCTCATATTATTAATTAGCACATCACTTGGTAACCAATCGGCAAGCTTGGCCGCACTGTGCACACAGCCAACATCACCAAATCCACTGGCATTCAGCAGCAGTTGGAATCAGGAGCAGGTCTGGAGGTTAGAGGGTATCTGGAGAGGGAGGAAGAACTGGGTACAAGTCTGGCCTCCAACACAAACAGGCCGTGTGACCCTGGGCAAATCACTTACCACCTCAAGGTTCTAGGCCATTCTCTAAGACTAGATGTTGCAGAGAAGGTACAAACCAGCACTGGTAGAGAGCATTTCCTCATCTGGGAGCTCCCTACACTGATGAAATCACAGGTTCAAGAGAAGAAAAAAAAATGCAGACAGCACCAATTGACATGACTGTGATCCTTCTATGAGTGTTTGGATTTTCAAAGAAGTTGCTTATTAACCCAAAGTAATTTCTAGTTAGTGGATCTTTGGGTAGCGTGAAGAATATCCTGTGGGACAAAGGGATTTCCTGCCTGAATGTCAGCAAGTGGAGTATCTTCTGTTGAATCTCAGAAGACACCCCCTCCCCCCTTCAGAGCTAGCCCGAGATGTTCTTCTGGGAGGAGATTCTGACTCCTACAGATTCTCTCCCTTCCCTCCCCAGCCCCCGACACCTTCCTGGCAACAATGGCCTTCCTTCTTCCTTCACCTGGTTTTAGACCTGCCCAGGGTTTGGCTTCTGGAAGATGGGCTGGGATGGGAGGGGCTGCATCATCAGCACAGCTGGTCCCTCCCCCAGGGGGCTAAGGAAACTCTTCAGGTACCACTCAGGCTTCAGAGTCTTTCCCAATTAGTAAAACTGTCAGCTCCCTGATCGCCTAAATGACCTAAAAAGGGAAGAATGACTTTACCTACAAGGAACACTACCTGTGACCCTCAGCCTGACAAGTGCAAGGAGGTAGGGGCAGTTAGAAAGCAATCTGGTTATCTTAGTGGACCACAGACCCAAAGGTAATTTGATCATGGACTGTAATAAGGGAAGCAAAGAGGGCTTCCAGGAGCATAGAGGTGGTGATTCCTCTGTCCTCAGCCCTGGTCAGACCATATTTGGAAGGCTCTGAACACGTCTAAGGAGGTTAAGAAGAGCAGTGACGTGGACTACCAGGAATGAGAAGATCCATGAGATCAGGCCATATAAAGATCATTGAAAGGAACTGGAGAAGAGAAGAAGGGGGGGTGGGAGGATTGGAACAAAGATGGGACTCATCCTGTTTAGCCTCAGAGGTCAAAAGCTGAAATGGGGGAGGACGGTTCTACCTAAGCATGTGCTTCCTAGCCCTTAGAGCTGGTCAAGGCAGATGGGGCTGCCCTGGCGGGCAGTGGGGCTTCCTCTCTTACCAGAGGCCCTCGAGTGCGGGCTGGAAGGCCACGTGTCCAGAATTTTGTACAAAGTCAGTTCTGTTCCAGCACCAGTGAGACCAGACAGCTCCCGAAGCCTCCAACCTTTGGCTCGGAACCTAACCCTGATTCAAACCACTGATGGAAGGCTGCGGACTGCCCTCCCTGTCCCAATGAGACTGTGCACAAAGGATGAAGGCGGAGATACCTGTCTGCACGGGTTTGTCGTAGGGGTAAGTGACCAGCACGGAGCCCCCATCCAGAGCCACAGACAGACTGAAGTCCTGCTTCTGGATCAAGTTCTCAATGATGGCTCTGGTCTCAGGCTGGGAGGCATTGCCTGGAAAGGAAAAGGGTCAGATGTGAGCTGCCAAATTCTGTGCTGAATGGACATTTGTTCACCCACTCACCAAGCACTTATTAAACACCTACTATCTGCCAGGCATCATGCTAGGCACTGTGGACATACATACAAACTGAAGACAGACCCTGCCCTCATGGAGCTGACATTCTATCAGGGAAAACAACATATATACAAATAAGTAAAAAGAGAGGGCAAACAAATTACAAAGTGATGGGGGGCACTAGTAACTGGGAGAATCAGGAAAGATCTTATGCAGGAGGTGAGGTTGGAGCTAAGCCTCAAAGCTAGGGATTCTAAGAGGTGGTGGTCAGGAGAGAGGGCATTCCAGGCAGGGGGGAAGAGTCAATGTAAAGACGTGGAGGTGCGACATGTTCCAGAGAACCCAAAAGGCTAAGCAAAGTAATTTGGCTAAAACATAAAAGAGTATGTGAGGGAGAAAAATGTATTCTAAGCCTAGAAAGGTGGGATGAAATTGAGTGTGGTGGCACATGCCTATAATTCCTGCTAATGGGGAGGCTGAGGAGGGGAAACTAATTGACTTAGGGAGTTCTGAGCTATAGGAGACCTAACAGTGATTGGGTGTCCAAGGCCAGCACCAAAGTGGGGAGGAAGGACATAAAGAAGGAGAAGGAGGGAGGAAAGGAAGGGAAGGTGGGAAGGAAGGAGGACGAATGAGACATAATTTTTTGGACATGGCCAAACTGGGCATTGGATTTGCTTGATCACACATGGAGAACTTTGGTTTTCTTGCTTTCTCAATGGAAGATGAGGGAACGTAGAAGGGAGAGAAAGTGGGTCATTAGAAAAAAATAATTAATTTTTTAAAAGTGGTACCAGAAGATCTGGGTTCAAATCCTGACTCTGCCTTTGTGTCCTCAAGCAATTCACTCCACCTCTCTGGGTTTTAGCTTCCTCGAAAGTTAAAATAAGACAACTGGACTGACTACAACCACCTAGAAGGTCTCTCCCACCTCTAAATGACATCTTAGGAACCTCTTAATGTCTCAGTTTCCCCCACTGTAAAGTGAGGATAATATTGCCTGCAGTACCTCAAATATATTCATGACCTTTAAAGTGCTACATGAGTGACATTATCATTCATCAATATTATTCAGTCATTTAGTTACACCGTAACCGCCTTTACAAGGAGACAAGAAATTTGGCCAACACTGACTGAAAACCGGCCCCAGAAGGCTCAGCCCCACCCCGCCGTCTGATGGGGTCTGTGCTCACTTGTGAAGTCCGTGTCCAAGTCCTTGCCGTGCGCGTTGGTGCGCCCCATCGGGGAGGTGCAGGCCTTCTCTTGTGCTCTCTCCCGCCCATCTGGATTTAGAGAAGGCACAATCACAATTCTAGTCCTGTCAATCAACTAAAACACAAACAAACACCAGGGAGTCCGTTAGTTCTCCTTGTGGCCAGCATGCATGCGCCCCTCCCCTACCCCCTCATTCCCCCAGAAAAGGAGGCTCTCAGTCAGACGGTGATAGCACTGGGGCCAATTTCTTCTGGTCTCAAGTGGGATTTCTGCGATTCTTTTTTGTTTAACACATGGAGGGAATGTGGCGCAGTGGGAAGAGCCCTGGCTCTCGAGTCAGAGGACCTGGGTTTGAAACCTGCCTCTGATGTTTACTGCCTGTGTGACCTTGCACAAATCACTGCCTCTCTCTGGGACTCAGTTTCCCCATCTGTACAATAAGGCAGGGCCCAGGAAGCTCTTCCCAGCTCTAAGCCTCTGATCCCATGGTTATCGTGTAGACAGACGTGTGCAGGGAAGGGCTCTTTTTTCTTTTGTCTTCACAGCCTCAGGACTTAGCACAGTGCCAAAGATAGAGGAGGCAGCCCATAATTTATTCGTGCATCCTTCACATCTACGCTTCTCTCATCACTTCTACCCTGTGAGATGAGTTCGAAAGCCAGGGTCTAGACCGGGTGTCCCAAAAGTGTTAGTGACATTTTCAGGCATCAAAAGCTTGGGTGATTAAAGCTGTTAAAGCTTAAAACCACACTAGGATTGAAAATATTTAAAGTTTATTAAATATCATAATTTATACCTATTAAATTTATGAAATAGACATATTTATAGATATTAAATCTATAAGAATTTTTCCCAAAAACTGATAACATTACATTTATAAAATATATTTAAAATACTAGGTAGCCTATTTTCAAAGACTAAAACTATCCTGTGTTCAAAGGATGATGTTTACATGACGTGAGAACAAGTGCCTTGACATGTATTGATCACTGGGATCAACGGCTTAGACCTCGGAGGCCATCTAGGACAACCTTTCTTTTGACAGATGGGTAAACTGAGGCCCGGGGCAGTTAAGTGACTTAGGATCCTAGTTCTAGAACTGGAAGGAACCTCACAGACCATCTGGTCCAACTCCTTCCTTTTTTTTTTCTTTTTACAGATGAGGAAACTGAGGCCCAGAGAAGGGCAGGGAAATTGAGAAGAGCCAGCTTCTTACTTTGGTAACAGCTGGGTTCCTCTTGTAGTTCAGGCAGAGGAATTCCGCCAGGGCCAGGAGCAGCTCCGTTCCGACGGGGGCATTCCCATGGATTCCAGCCACAAATCGAATCTTGGGCTCCTCGGGCTCAGACATGTTAGGCTTATTGGAGATTTCAAGGGACCAGATCTGACGGAATTCAGCACTCTGACCCAAACTTTCAAAAGCCAGAAGAAAAAACAAGTCAATCACTGCACATTACTTTGACTGAATTACTTCCAACAAAATGCAAAAAGGAAAGCCCCCAAAAACTCACTCGGGATTATGATATTCCATCAGCAGATGCCCAAGAAAAAAAAAAGGTAACCCCCTACCACCTCCAACATCCTAGGAAGAAGCTGTTTGACAGTGTAGAAATGAGCCAAACAGAATGGAAACCCCCTGAGGGCAGGGGTTGTTTCATTTCTGTCTATGGTGCCTAGGTTTCCCTGGGATGGGGAGCTCCCTATGAGCAAAGTCTCTCCAGCAGAGCAGACCAGCACCCTGTCTGCTGGGACACCGAGACACAGCGCCTTGTCCAGGTGACATTAACCAAGATTTGCCAGGTCTGAAGGCAGGCTGCTATCTGCTAGACCAGGAGTTCTACATACTGGTCTCAGGACCTCATCATATTCTCCCCTGCCCCTCCCCTCTTCAATAAATTTATTATTGGTTTTTAACATTTTTTTTTAATTTGAGTTTTCAATTCTCTCCCTCCCTTCGGTGTCTCCTTCCTTCATCGAGAAGGTAAGTGGAATACTTCTTTACATTCTCAAAAATTATTGAGGATTGTATGTGCTGACACCTATCACATTATAAATGAAAATGCCTTAGCATTATTACCAGTTGTGAGCCTCAAAAGGCTTTAGAGGACTTCCTGGGGTCCCTGGGCTACACCATGCTCCTTATCACTATAGGTTTTATTCTTGCCACTTTACAGATGAGTAAGCTGAGGGTCAGAGGGGGAACAAGAGCTGCCCAGTTTGTGTTAGAACCCAGGCCTTCCTGACTCCAAGGTCTGCTCTCTCTCTCTCCTGGCACACAGGAGGTACTTAGTAAGCGCTTGGTTAGCATCACTGGAAGAACTACCCAGCATATCCTATTCAGCTCGAGGAGAACATCCCAGGGCAAGCTCCCAAGGGGACTGAGGAGCCAAGTGCAAGGAGCCCCTCACTTGGTGAGATTGGTGATGTGGGGGTAGTTCATGACGAGTCCTCGCAGGAACTCTGACAGGTCCTTGTAGGAGTGGTAGCGATACAGGGCCAGATTGGGCGAAGAGCTGAGCATGAGGCGCTCCAGGCCGTTCTCCGCTGACAGGTCTTTGATTAAGGTCTCGAATTCCTTGGTCGTCGGGTCGCTTGTGCCACTGTCCGCTATGATCTCCTTTATCTTATTGGACTTGTTCCGGGAATCTGATGAGGATCGCACGAGTGTGAAATTGACCTGGACCGCCCCTTCATCCTTCACAGTCACATTCTTCGTGACAGGATTGTATCTATGACCAACAATGGAGAGGAAGATCTCTTAAAAGAGGGGAATGAAATACAATGGCAGCCCTGTCTTTTGTTTGGATTCCTAATGTATACCTCCTCTCCAACCAGAAGCAGTGTTAAGAGATGAGACAGGATCTATGGTTTTACTGGGTCAAAGGGAACTCCCAGGAGAGGAAATTCCCTCTACCAAGGCAGGTCAGCACCTTCTCAATGGACGTAGAGAGGGAATGGAGTCACACAGACAGGAGGCATCAGAGGTGACACTTGAACCCGGGTCTTCCAGCTCCCTATCACTGCCTTACTTTACTGGACACATTAAACATTAATCCAAATAACTGAACTTTCTTTAATAATGGCACATTTCATATTGATTCATTTCACTAATACATCTCTCAATGCCCCCCTTGCCCTATCTCATCGGGGTTTTTTGCTCATCAACAGTAAAGATTAGTACAGGAAACACTCAAAGATGGTAAAGAGGCTTCCACATCTAAGGGAGAGGGTAAGACTGAAGGAAGGAAAGGAAAGGAAACCGAGCACAGCATGATTCTAATATAACAATAAGCTCCACTGAGCCACAAAGCAGAGAAAATGCACCTTCCTCCCTTTGTTGCAACAGTGGGGGCCCATCCCTTATTCTGTGAGTCCTGGCTAGTTTTATGAACTTCTCTTTTTTATGCTTTGTTACAAGGGCCGGCTGGGAAGGGGAGGAGTCAGAAATCGAGGTGAAATCAAAACAAAAGGTATCAATGGACATTAAAATATTTTTTAAAAAAACACCAGAGGTAAAATATGGTCATAAAAAGGGGAGCAGCCACAGGGAAAGTACTCTACTGGAAGAGTTCTTCCAGCATTTATTGAAGTTATTGTACAAATTTTTTAAAAAAGGAATGCTAAAAATAAATAAACAATGCATTAAAAAATAAAGTAACTTTTAAATAAAAAAAAAATTAAAGGTATTATACTCCCTTTGCCACTAGAGGGGAGTCAAGCCCACAGAAGGTTGCTTCTTTGCAGCAAAAGGCTTTCTGCAGCCTCCCTGGGAGGGCCTGGTGTACTCTTCAGTGAGAGAGGTTAAGAAGGCTAATAACCCTGACCCACCTCTGTGCCTTTGCCTAGGCTGTGCCTCATGTCAGGAATGCACTCCTTCCTCATTTCCCACCTCTTAAGAGTCCCTAGATTCCTTCAAAGCTCAGTTCAAATGCAACCTTCAACATGAGGTCCTTCCCAATCCCCTTGCCCCCTACCTACTGAGGCCCTCCTCTCCCCATTATCTTTTATTTACTAGGTATATATTTTGCATACACAGGATGAACCCCGAGTCTTAGGGCAGTTTTAAGCTATTAAAGCTTACTGAAGCTGGGAATACAAAGGCAAAACTGAACCAGCCCCTACCCTCAAGGGGCTTACCGATTGTGATGGAGAGCACACACACACACACACACACATATGTATTTATGTATAAATAAATATTCATATAGGGTACCCACAAATACATATGGAGAGCATTTGTCCATATACACATATTCATATACGGTATCCCTCAAAACTTAGCACACTGCATTATGAACATACACACATATACATGCACAACCATATATACATATACAGCCACACACATGCGCGCGCTATCTGCCTCATTGAGGGCAGGGACTCCTTTGCATTCCTAGGGCCCAACACAGTGCCTGGCACATAGTAGGTACTTTATAAATTCTTATCAATCAGCTGACTCCCATCCCCACCCCCAAGGCCATTTTCCCACTGTCCAGCCACTCACTCACCCTCGAGCCGAAGCTGTGATTTTATAAGTTCCAGGAACCAAGAGGCGCCAGTAGTCCCCACTTTTGTAAGAGGTGACGGGATGGTTGATGTCAGCTACGCTGATGGTGGCATTTAAGATGCCTCGGCCGTCCGTGGCATCCAGTACAAATCCTCTGACACCTCGATGGACCTGGACAAAGCCCACCAATTAGAATCAGCAGGCCGTTCTACGGTGTTGAGTCTTCAGAGAGTGTCGGAGCCCAGGATGATGGAGCTTCATGAGCTCCATTGCTTCCCAGGATTCCCAGAGAAGCTAAGTCCAGCCACCTGTGATCTAACTGCTCTGTCACTCGTTACATTTAAAACAAAAGGCAAACTTTCTGTTCTTTTCTGATTCCATATGTGTTTTCATCATGCTGTCCTTTCTGCATCCTTTCCCTCCCAAGTCTTTCTCTCTTCTGCATTTTTTTTTGGGGGGGGGTGTTTATCAAGCCTCTCCAGTAAAGTTTTTGACTGAGGCTGAAATATCTGTTCTTGGTGCTGCTCTGCCTCCCTCTAGTGCCCTCACCTTTTGGCTTCTGTTCTCAGCATGAAGTTTAAAGGAATCTAAAACCGGACAGGCTTTTGTTTTCTAGATTCTCTTCCATGCAGCCCTTTTTTGTGGCTGCTGCCTTTAACTGGACAACAGGATATTTCGGTTTTCCACCAGCTGGATGTTGCTGTGCTTTTCCCATGCCTTTCCTCAGACCCTCTCAAGCCCATCCTGCCCGGCTGGTGCCTGACATTGGTCACTAGGGGTCTCCCATGGTAACTCCATCTTTCCTCCAATGGTCCTTGCCATGGCCACGATAATGGCACATACTGTTGTGTGCAGATCCTGAAATGTTCTTATACTTTCTGTCAACTACTGAGAGGAGAATGTGTTTGTTCATAATGGTTATCGCAAATGCCAGTATTATTTCAATCATTCTCATCATCATCATTTTGATTTTACCATCAGACAGTCAAATGTAAGAACACAAGTTGAATGTAAGCTCTGTACTCCCAGAGCCTGGCATAGTGCCTTGAAGATAGAAGGAGCTTCATAAATATGTTCTGTATTAAATTGAAATTGAAAGAAAACTACTTTGGTCAATGAGAGTAAGTTAAAAGTTAGGCTCGTTTTCATAATAAGGAAGGAACACTGTTAAAAACTTTCTGTAAAACACCCAAACATCACACTCGAAGGTGAAATGTGACCCTTTGAGCTCTTAAACACACACCTGCTTCATGAACTGGATCAGAGACCTGCGATTCTGCTCCCAATACTTGGGCAAATCCTTCTCGTAAGGGTATTTTATACAACTTAATTCGATCGTCACTTCAAAGCAATTTGTGTTGAGATAGTTCCAGTCTTGCATCCCGCCTAGGGAAGAGAAGAGTCAGAAATCTTAGAACCCAAACCCTGAAGAAGGGAAGCACCAGGGCATCCTTAGCACGGGGACACAAACCTGCAATGTTAACTCTTATCATGAATCCAATTCTATAAAATGAGGATGAGAATAGCACCTACTACTTAGAGTTGTTGAGAGGGTCAAGCAAGATAATATATTTATAGTGCTTTGCAAACTATAAAAAGCTCTGGGTGTTAGTTGTTCTCAATAATTATGATGATGATTATTAGAGAGGGCTATACCTGGGACACTGTACCAGTTGGCTCCATTGGTTATTCCATGGGAAAAATGCTCATCAGGATACATATCCTTGCAGGAGCTGCCCTGATACATCTCAGAATTCTCCTGGAAGAAACAAAAAACATTTGATGAGCACATCTTGTGATGACTGGCAGAAAAGAGCTTTTGGCTTGGCATTCCTTCTAATTTACCCAGAGGCAGCAGAGTACAGTAGGAGGTGGGGGGGAAGCATTGAATTGGAGACAGATTTCATGGGTTCAAATCCTGACGCTGCCCCTAATTCCCTGTGTGACCTCAGAAGTCATTTCTTCTCTCTGAGACTCAGTTTCCCCATCTATAAAATGAAGATGTTGGTCCAGATGGCCTCTGAGGTCCCTTCCATCTCTACATCTATGATCCTATGATGTCTTTTCAAACAAAGGATGCAATTTTTAAAATTTGGGAATTAAATTCTACAGCACTTCTTCCCTTTTGATGGAAGCCTACCTTGGAATAAGAAAGAGCCAGATGTTGGAACACAGTGTCATCTGGAGATCTGCTATAGGAAGTAACTCCTTGCTCATCATCGTCATACGGGTAGTTCACGACCAAAGAACCTAAAGGGAACACCAAAAAATGAATGGACTTGATCTGATGCATGACTGGCCACACCCCACTGGTGTAAAAAGGAGCCCCCTCCCACCAGAGGCCATCGAATATCCATGGCGGAGATCCTGCCAAAGCTATGTGCTACCTTTCTCCAGGCAGGTCATTCCAGAAAATCAGAGGAGTGGGACACCCATTGGCGGCACTTCTAGACTTGCTGGACTTGGTACAGTCAAAGTAATGAACACATGCCATGACCCAGATCACACAGTAAAGACTGGAGCGATGCTTTAGTCAGGGTTATCACAGTGCGTGGCACACAGGGGCACTTAATAAATGCTGGAAGGCATCAGCAAAAGGATCAGGGTATGAGATGCGCACATACAACAACAAAAAGTCAGCTGGAAGGGATCACCGATCCCTATTGGGAGGTGGGTGGCACTGCCCTCAAGACCAAGGAGAAGCCCAGGGCCCCCCTGAATTTGGGGCCTTGCTTGGGAAGGCACGCTCCCTCTGCTCTCTCCACACCACCTGCAAAGACTCGTCGATCTCCATCCCACCGCTTTAGCTTGCCTGACACCCCTCACATCCCCATGTCCAGCTCACTCCCTCCGCAGGACACAACCGCCTTTGATGGGCATCTCTCCCCTCAATGTGGGGACTTTCCCCCTAGAATCCAAGCTCAGGGCAGAAACTGTCTGTCCTTGAAAACATCACAGTCCACATCACAGTGCCTGGCACCCAATAAGTATTCGACCAATGGCTTTTCCATTCATTCACCTGTACACGGAGGGTCTCCTAAAAGCCACCCTAGAAACAGTGTCTCCATGGCAGGAGCTCGGGGATTTCTCTCTCACTGGCTGCCCAAAATTTTCATGACCTGCAGCAATTCTCAAGCCTTAGACAAGTTCAGCTATGTAAAAGGTGCCCGTGTCGACATTCTGACCGCTCCCTGAGGGCCACACCAAAGTCTGCATGTTTTGAAGTCCCCTGGGCCTAACAGGTTGGACCTTGCTCTAACCAGAGTCCTCTCTCCTCTACACAGATTGTGGCCGGCCTTCTACTGACCAACTTATGCTGAACGCTTCCTCCTCCTCCCATCATACTGTGTCCCAGCTGCGGGGCTTGGGAGGACTGGTTAGATTTAAGAATAAGCTTAGGAGAATATATAATATATACTGATATTTACTAATATATAACACTAATATGATGATATTGACGATGATAATACTGCTTAATAAGCTTAAGAATATGACAATAATAATGATATAACATACACAAATATAATAATATTTCTTGATAATATAATATATACAAATATAATTATAATACTGCTTAAGAATACCGCTCAATAATATAATGATACTAATAATATATACCAATATAATAATATTTACTATATTAATATAACAATAAATACTGCTTAATAAGCTTAAGAATACTGCTCAATAATAATATACTAATGATAATACTGCTTAATAATAACAATATATGGTCACTCTTCAACATTCACACCTTTAACTTTTACAATTTCAAGCATTTGTGTGATTTCATTAGTAAACTCATTTTCACTTTCATTCGCCACTATGCATGGTACAAAAAAAAAGAAGTGCCATGTGCTGGTTTGTGGGGAGACTGGCACTAGCATCCTACGAGGCACTTCACTGGCCTTGTTCACCCTACCACCGTGTATTCACTGACTATTTTAATTGTTTGCCTTTAAAACTCAAGTTTTGTGTGGCAATTATGCCCCCAAAGTGCACTACAACTCCTTTGGGCTCTAAGCCCCAGAGTACAAAGTGTGGCTTAGTGAAAAAGACAAAGGTGTTGGATAAACTTCACGGGAGAATGTCTACAGCTGCTATTGGCTGCAAGTTTGTTAACAAATCAGCAACTAATTATATCCACAAAAAGGAGGAAAGCATTTAGAGTATTGTAGATTTCATGTGTTACGAAAAGTGAATATTTTCTGAAATCAATGTAGGTTTTCTTTTTCCCATTGAGCTGTTAGCACAAAAGGTCACAGAATTCTAGGGAATTACTAGAGAGAAAAAATGTTCTGAATGTTACCAATATTATTTTGTATACTGTATTCTAAAGGTTACTTCACAGTTACTCTGTTAGGAAAAGTGTGTATTATCAGAATTAAGATTTTGTTATGAAGAACTGTATGCAGAAAGGTCTATTTTCAGCAATATCCAGTGAAAGATTACAGCTTTTGGTGGTTGTGGGAACCTAATCTTATTTCCCATTATCAACATTCATAGATTTAACTTTTGCATCATTTTCTATGAATATCACCTCACAAAAGTTGAGAATTGATTGTAGTGACAATGCAAACACTATATAAAATATTAATGATAATGCTGCTTAATAAGATGAAGAATGCTACTTAATAATTATACATTATATATATATATTAATACTGTTTAATGAGACAAAGAATACTGCTGAATAGTAATACAATAAAAATGCTAACATATCCTAATATAACAGTACTAGTTAATAATATACACTCATATGTAATGCTAGTGTAATGATAATAACGATCATAATACTGCATAACAACAAGGTGAAGAGTGCTGCTCAATAATAAAACAATGCTGATAATATATAATATATAACACTGCTTAATAAGATGATAAGAAATATGATATCTATACTCCTAATACTACTATCTAACAGTAAGCTGAAGAATATGACTTAATATAATATCAATATTAATTATAATACATATAACAATACTACTTAACAATATGTACATGTATGATGCTAATATAATGCTAAAAATAATTCTAATCAAGCAGAATAATGCTGCTTAATAATATAACAATATAATATATAATAATATTGCTTAATAATACTATTTTATGTACATATACGCATACACACACATAAAATTTATGCATGCACACATTACTGCTGCTTAATAATAAGCTGACGGATACTGCTTAGATTTAAAAGAGGACAGCCGTGATGAAACCACAGGATCCCAGTTCCAGAACAGGAGAGGCCCTTAGAGGTCTAATCCAATCCCTTCATTTTACAAATGTCCAGAAAATGATTTGCCTAATAGGCATCAAGCAACAAAGGTAGCGTTTGAATCCAGGTCCCATGACTCTAAATCTGGGAATCTTTTCACCTTGTTCAATTCAGCAGGGGAGGAGAGAAGGCAAGAAATCGGGGAATGGATATGTTGACACTGCCCTAGGGGAATTTACAACTGGGCAGGGGAAAAGTGGGGACTAACCAGTAAAGGGTCTGGAGGACAGGAGGGTTACAATCAAATCTCTACAATTTCCACAATCACAGTAGCAATATCCGGACACCCTAGATATGAGAAAAAGAAGAAGTGCAAGGCCCCACTGGAGATGAGGCCAAGCTAGAAGCCCGGGGGGCCTTCCCAGCATCACACCTCTTCCCGCCCACTGCCTACCTCCATGCAGGTTGGCAGACAGCACAAACGGGTAGGTCTTCAGCCAGCTCATGACGGCCGTTGTCTCAGGCTGCACAGGGTCTGTGATCTGGAAGAACTGGTCCGGGAAATTCCGGTTCAGATCAAAATTGTTGCTGTTGTTTCGGCCGACTACGCCTGTGGAGTCTCCTAGGGGCGACAAAGCCAGGGTGGGGACTTCAGCCCATGGCTGAGTTAAAACAGCGCTCACCCTGTCGTAAGGGATGGCTCTTGGGTGAGGGCACGGAAAGGGAGATGAGAAATTGGAATGTATACAAAAACAGGAGATGTAGAGTAAAAAAAAAATCTTTTTTAAACCTCATGTAATTAATTTCCCAAATGTGATCTAGCCAGACCCTCGCTGCCACCTCCATTCTTCTCTGCCCATCTGCCAGCCTTGATTGTTTCCTCCTACCATCTGCAGCACCTGGCCAAGATACACCTACCCATAGCCTCATTTAATGGGCTTCTGAGCCACAGTCTGAGCAATGCATATTTGTCCTTCACTTGGCTTTTCTAGAGTAAATAATGTTCACAGCTGACATTTGCTGAATGTTTCATGCATTACAAAAGTACTTTTATGCACATTAGCTCACCTGATCCTTATCACAACTTTATGAGGCATATACTAGAAATGCCAAATTCCCTGTGTGAGAGATGAGGAACCCAAAGTCAGGCTGCTACGTGTCTGTGACGAGATTTGATCCCAAGTCTCTCCTGACTCCACAGATCAAAGATTTAGAGCTAAGAGGGATCTAAGAAGTCATTCAGCCAAACCTCCAAATTTTATGGATGAGGAAAATGAGAGAGTGCAAAAGGGACGTGCCTGAGGACAGTGAGGGAAGGGCTTTGAACCCAAGAGGGTTCCAGCGTACCACGGACTTCTGGGAACCGCTCAACGAATTGCTTTTGCACTGCTGATTTCAATGAGGAGGCTTTGCTGTGCACAGGTCAGTGCCATCCACAGACAGAGGCATCTGGAGAATGCCCCAAGGAATCCTTCAAGACTGGGGAACATGTCTTCAGTCTAGACCCCCATGTCAACACGGTGCATGATGCCAAGGGGTACAGTGGCCTAGATAATGAGCACATTGCCTGAATTAGACTAAGACTGACCACTTATCCCAATACCCTGTATCCTCAGAGGAGAAGCAGGGCAGAGGGAACAGAAGGCAAAGAGACCAGAATTCAAATCTAGCCTCAGACACTCTCTGGCTATGTGTCTGTAAGCAAGTGTGCCTCTAAGGCCCCTTCCAGCACTAAATCTATGATCAAATGATCCCATCTTCTCAATACACACTTTAAAGGGCAAAGAAATCCAGTTACACAAGTTATAATAAGCTATTGCTTTATTACAAATAATCCAAACAGACTGCCGTAGCCACACAACCACTGACTTGAGATGACATCTCATTGTTCTGATGACTATTTGGAACAAACCACTCTCAACCTACACACTCCAAGACAGTCTGGCAAGAACTTCAGTTAGGCAAGGCCCACCCCCCAAGAGATCAAAGAAAAAGGGAAAGGGCACCCATGTGTACAAGCATACTGATAGAGGCTCTTCTTTGTGTCAGCAAAGAACTAGAAACCAAAGAAGCACCTGCCAAGTGGGGAATGGCTGAACCAATTATGGAAATACACGTAATGGATTATTAATGCGCCGTGAGAAACAAAGAAAAGAATGGCTTCAGAGAAATCAGAAGATTCTTCTGAAGACAGAGTGTGGAGAGCACAACCTGGAGAACCATGTATACAGTAACCACAACACTGTAATGAGGAGCCACAGTTAAAAGTGAAAGGGGTAAAAAATAGATGTGTAATATGTATACATATGTGCATGTATATATAGCACACTAAGTGTATATGTGTGTGTGTGTGTGTGTGTGTGTGTGTGTGTGTGTGTGTGTGTGGAAAGTTGAGCATGTTCAAAAGTCTTTGGGAGAAACACATCCTCCACAGCATGCCTTTGAGTGTGAAAGACCATCTGGAGGAAACTGTAAAATGAACGACCCATTAACCGGATGGAAAAAAGTCCGCTTCCCTGGAGCATAAGGCCTTCTGGAAGGATGAAACAGGCAGGAACACAAGAGCAAAGGGGCATCCAACCAGTCCCCCCCCCCCCCACACACACACTTTCTCTCTCTCTCAATCTCTCAAGTATCCCCATTACCTTCCAGAGACTTCTCGTAGCCATCAGGGTTCATGGAGGGCATTAGGTGGATCCTGGTGCTACGGACCAGCTCGGTCACCTCCGGGTCTGTCCCAAAGTTCTTGCAGAGGAATTCGATGAGGTTCAGCAGCAGCTCCCTGCCCACAACTTCATTCCCATGCATGTTTCCAATGTATTTAAATTCTGGTTCACCTGGACACCCAAAATGCAACATTAGCACATGAATCTGTTTTTACTGGTTCTTGAGGATTAAAGATTTGGCCAATGCTTACGGTCATCCTAAATGTTAAACAAAATGAACACTATTATATTCCAAAAACATATTAACCCCCTGGGGGAGCAGAGATGGGGTGGGAGGGGGGTGGCAAAGTGATGATTTTTATTCTTTACTAAGAAAAAGAAATACTCCTCCTCCCCGTAAAACAGCCTTTCTGTAGATGTGGAAAGCAACCTCACTACAAACTCCGCATGGAACAAAAATACTAATATTTAGCTCTAAAAATCTAATTTGACACTAGAGACATGTAGCATATTAATTTAGACTCCCAATAAGCATTAAGGAGCTTTTCTTCTCTCCAGTCAAAAGAATGCCTGCATCCCTTCTCTGCTTCAGTTACATGTGTGTATGTGTGTGTGTTCATGTATATAAAACAGACATAAGTGGAGATGTTGTACAAAGACATAAATATAACACAGGTATTTATAGATAGCAGCTATGTAACTGGAGCAACAAGAAAGCAGCCATTTTTTTTTGCCTGGAGGGAAGCCACTTAATAACACACATGGAGTGTTTAATGTACTACATCGCCAGTGTGAAATTATGGGTATATACACACAGAACATATGTCCTCATAACTGAAAACTGGAGGCATGCAGCATATGGACCAGAGCACATACATCATGTGTGAGATACACATATGTACACATTACTGATGATAGCAACACAGTGAAATACAGAGAAACACAGAGAAAGATACCAGCAGAAGCAAATAAAACACACAGACAGAACAAGAGGTAAACAGAAAGATCTATGGATGGATAGAGGATAGAGGTAAAGAGACACATACATATGTGGATAGACAGATGCATACATAGAGATATACTTTTTTAGGGACCAGACCTATGTCTCCACCTTTGTATGAGGCTCTTAGTAAGGTCTCCCTCTAACAATGGAGGTCAGCACTTTCCCTGTTGCTTACAGTTTAAGAGAATTGCCTGGGGCACTAAAGGGGTGACGTCACTTGTCCACTGTCACAAAGCCAGGATATGTCAGCCGTGAAACTTGAACCCTGGACTTTCCGACTCTGACTGAGGCTGGCGCTCTTCACTGAGCTACACTGTCTCCCATGTGATATACAGAATAGCACATCTTTCTGGACCAATCAATGCAATACACAGCAACTGGTTTTGGGGAGCATTTACATGCATTTACAGTAGCACAGTGAAAACAGCAATGCCTGCACAAGTCAGAGAAGCTAGGTTCAAATCCTGCCTCTGGCATTTACTATGTGTGATCTTGGATTAATGATATGAACCACCGCGAGCCTCAGTTTCCCTATCTGTGAAATGAGAGCATTGGGCTAGGCAGCCTCTGAGGTCCCTTCCAGCTCTAGATCTAGGATCCTTTAAGTCACTTAACCTCTTTGAGCCTCAGTTTCCCCTTCTGTAAAAATGAGGGCATCAGGCTCCAGCTTTTCAGACCCGTGATTTCCAAAGCCAAGCCTCTTACCTGGTTCATGGACACCTGGATTATCTGATATCTCCATCACATAAAGCTCCCTTGACTCGACAGATTTCCCTAACGAATACAGACGGGTGATGTTGGGGTACTCATTAGCAAACCTCCTCAAGAAAATCTCCATGTCAGGGAAATGGTGGTGGTGAAAGTCCTGGGGCTGGATGGGCTGGTGGGAGGCGGTAGTCTCGGGGGCATCTGTAACAGGGGCCACACTGGGCACTGATGTCTTCGGCTCCACAGAGAGGATCACCGTGGGCCGGAGCAGGAAGTTCACCTCCGTGACCAAACCTTCTTGCACCACTATGTTACTGACTGTCATCGGCATGTACCTGCGGAGACATGGGAGAACACAAACGATGGAGTGTCAGTTAGCAGGTGACACGCTCTTGCTTCTAGAGCAGGGGACCTTATGGGGCCTGTGAACTTGTTTTTTTAAATATCTCGAGAAGCCTTTCAATCGAATTGTCTTCCTTTGCAATCCTATGTATTTTATTTATGCATTTAAAAACATTATTCTGAAAAGGAGTCCACAGGCTTCACCAGCCTGTCGCCAAAGGGGCCCAGGGCACAACAAAGGCTAAGAATCCTCAGTCTGGAGGCTGGGTCCTCCCACTTCTGATCCTTATTCTAGAGGCTGGAAAAGCACAGAGGCCTTTTCCTTTCTGGTTACTAGAGAAACCATCAAAACACCAACTACGTAACAAAGGGCTTGAGATTCTGCTTTCAACACAAGGTGATCCCTGGGGCCCTTTCCAACAGAAAAGACTGCAAAAACCAGAGACTCCTGAGAATGCAAATGCCTTGAGGGCAGGTACTGTTTCTCAGCTGTCTTGGTATCCCTAGTACCTAGCACAGTGCCTGACAAGTAGCATGGCAAGGCAGAAAGAGGGTTGGCTCTGGAGCTTGAGAATCTGGGTTCCAATCTCACCTCTTACCCTTAATGTAACTCTGGACAAATCCCTCCACCTCCATGGGCCTCATTTCCACATTGGAAAAGTGACCCTTCCAGCTCTAGAGCTGGATTTTTTGATATGAAGAGTTCAATCAAAGCTTATTGATTCCAGATGCTGTTAAGCACCTACTATGTGCCGGCTGATAAAAACACCAAGACCAATATGAGACACTTCCTGACCTCCAGAGTTCTTCAAATTCTGCAGCTCACTGAACCAACCTGGGTATTGCCCAGAGGCAGCTAGGTGGTGCTGTGGATAGAGCACTAGGCCTGGAGTCAGGAAGACCTGAGGTTCAAAGGCAGCCTCAGACGCTACTATCTGTAAAATGGAGCTGATTACAGCATCTACCTCCCAGGCTTGTCGTGAGATAATAGGGGTAAAGCACTCAGCCACAGTGCCCGGAGCGTAGTAGGTCCTGTTTTTCTCTTTCCTCCCTCCTTCCTTCTCTCCCTCCACCATGTTTAGGACACTGGGACACTCAAAGAGAAGACCGGTTTTGGCCGATTCTTTGCCGTCTCCTCACCACACTGTCAGCTCCAACACTGTTGCCAAGGAGGAGAGCTCGAGATGAAGCGAGGGATTTTTAAGAGAATCCTGACCAAAGACGCTTCCAGAAGCCTTCCAAGCACAGGGGAGCTTTTTCACTTCCCATAAGAGGAGGCAGATGGTGGCCCTACCAAGCAGCCTGCGCACCCCCCGACTGCACACACCACCACCACTCGAGTGATGACTCTGCACGGCAGTCGCTATTCTCAAGCTCTTCACACCCATCCTTTCTCACAAGACTGCCCCTAAAATTCCATTCAATTCAACGAGCATGTTCAAAAGGGCGCTGGAGATAAAGACAAAAACCCCAACAGGGCCTGCCCTCTGGAAGCTTGAGTTCTACTGGAGGGAAACAGGTACATCCTCGGTCAGCAAACACAAACAGATGCTTTCAAAGCCAATATCGATCCATTTCAGGGGAGGAGAGAGAGCTTCCATCGGGTAGGGGGAGGGGAATTAGGAAAGATCTCACCTAGCCAGGGATGACATTCTAGCTGGCCCTTCTATTGGTCAACTGGCTGAGAAAAGAAGTCGGCAGAAGTCCTCACTCACCAGGGGAACAGAATGATCAGGCACTAAAGCAGGAGAAGGCCAGACGTAGCCAACACAGCGGACATTTTATCGGGCATCTGGTGATCAAGGCACAGACCAGAAAGCCCAACAATTTAAGGGTGCTTTTCTGGCTCAAAGCGAGGCCGCCTTACCCAACAGAGACTGCTGTGATGTTATAAGTCCCGGCGACAAGCAGTCTGTAGAAATCGCCATCTTTGCCGCTCGTGATATTATGGTTGATGCCAGCCACCGAGATGGTAGCATTTTCCAGGCCAGAACCAGACGTGGAGTCTTTCACAAACCCTCTAACTCCAATGTGGACCTGAGAGAACAAAAGAACAAGGAAGTTGAAGGGGGAGGGAGGGGCCATCCTAACCTCCCCTAATCACTAGGCTGTGTGTGGTCCAGGGCAGAAAGAGTTCTGGATGCATCAGAGAGGATGGGTTCAAATCCTGGCTCTACCGCAACTGGGCTTCATTTTCGTCATCTGAAAAATTAAAAGGCAAAACCAGAGAACCTCCAAGATCCTTTCTGGCTCCAATCCACAAGGGTATGAATTTCTTTTTTTTGGTGGGGGGTGGCAATTGGGGTTAAATGACTTACCCAGGGTCACACAGCTAGTGTCTGAATCTCTAAAATGAGACAAAAGAGTCATGGTCTCCTCAAAAATCTAGTCAATATCTGTATTTAAAATAAAATGTAAATATATACTCATGCATGTCTCAAATTCTTTAAATTTAAATTATATTCTTCTGCCTTCAATCTTTTATGTCAGAAAGACATCTGGCACAGTGGATAGCATCTCCTCCCACACATCAGAAAGAGCAAGTTTCAAGTCTATCCTTGACCCAAGTTATGGACCACAATCAAGTGACTTAAACTCTCTCCAGCCCAGTTTTCTCCTTGTCCCCCCACCCTGTAATAAGCTCCTTAAGAGTCACAGTTGTTTCATTTCTGCACGCAGTACAATGCCTAGTGCAGAGGAGGCCCTTAATCAATGCCTGCTGAATCAAACTGGATGGCAAGACTACAGATTTGTCTGTTTTTCTGAAATCTTTTTTCCCACCAATAATATCTAAAACTGTTGACTTTCTCTAAGACACAAGCTGAAAAAAAATGCTGTTAATAGCCCTAAGCCAAAGGCCAAGAGACCCAGGAAGACCTGAGTTCAAACATGGCCTCAGACACTTCCCAGCTGTGTGACCCTGGGCAAGTCAATGAACCCTGTTTGCCTCAGTTTCCTCATCTGTCATATGAGGGAGTGGGTTTCTGAGGTTTCTTTCAGTTCTCGATGAGGGATGCAACGTTTGGGATACTTTTACCTAGCTGCATTTTCCCTCCTGTTCCCCTCCTCTTTCTTTTGCCATCTTTGTTACAGGAGACAGCTCTCTGGGTAGGAGAGTTGAGGAGGAATAGATTTGGAAATGAAAATGATATTAATACAAAAGAGAGTAATAAATGCAAATTCCTTAAGTCGATGCCCATTTCACTGCTAATGCTAATGACCAAGTCCTTCAAATGAGGTAAGAACAAAAAAGTCAAACGACTTCAGGTCAGAGCTTCTACTTACAGTTAAGAAAATCACAACCTCACCAGAAAGTGAGGAAGACAAATGGGGCAAATTCGTTCATTTTTAAAGGGCTCAGAAAGAGGCGTGAGAAACGCTCTGGGAAATGAGAGAAAAAAAAAAAGAGACATTTTGTTCTCCTTAGGGCCGCTGTTATAGCCTTATCTCCAAAGGTCAGTTAAAAGTTTGCTGAATAAACACTGTCGGGAACTCTGTGCTAGGTACACTAGATTTCACAGACCATGAACATGGAACTGGATGCACAGAATGACTGAACTGAAGGAGCCTCCATGGCCGGCTGGGCCAGCCCACACCTGAGCACGCCACTCCTGACTGCACACATTCCTTCTCTCTCCTCATCTCTACCTCCCAGGATTCCCTAGCTTCCTCCACGTCCCACCTCAAATCCTGCCTCCGACAAGAAGCCTTTCCCAAAGCCTCTTAATTCTGGTGCCTTCCCTCTCTTGACCCCTTCCCATTCAATCAATAAACACTTACTAGGCACCTACTACGTGCCAATCATTGTACTAAGTATTGGGGATACAAAAAGAGGCAAAAGACAGTCCCTGCCCTCAAGGGGCTTACACTCTAACGGGGAAGACAACATAAAACCAAATATGTAGAAAGCAAGTTATATACAGGATAAACAGGAAATGATTAAAAGAGGAAAAGCCCTAGAATTAAGAGGGTTTGGGTAAGACTTCCTGTAGGAGGCAGGGTTTGAGTCAGTAGTCAGAGAAGAAGGATGGGAGCATCCCTGGCCAGAGGAAATGCCTGGAAGTTGTCTTCCCCTTTAGAGGGCAGGGACAGTCTTTTGCTTTTCTCTTTAGCCTCAGTGCTTGGCACAGTCCCTGACACACAGTAGGTACTTAATAAGCCCTTACTGACTGACTGAACCAGAATCCCACTCCAACATTTGCTTGCAGACCTTCGGAGAACTGTAATTCTTTGGAAGGCTTTCCTGTGATAAAGCTGAAATCTGCTTCCTCAGCTCCACTCACTCCCTGCTCCATGCTCTGGGGCCAAGCAGAACAAGCCTCCTCTCTCTTCTACAGGATGGCCCTTTATAGATTTCAATCAGCTGTGATATCCCCTCCCTCCACACCCTCAGTCCCAGAGGCTTCTCTTCTGCAGGCCAACATCAATGGGGCTTCCATATGTCCTCAGCTCAGGGCCTTTCCCTGCCTCCACCATCCTCCTCTGGAGACTCCCCAGCTAGTGAGATCCTAATTTTTTTCTCTTTACATCCACCAAAAGCTCCAAGCCCCCAAAGTCCCCGATAAAGGCGTTTCTGTATGTTTAGCCATTGAGGATAAATATTTTCATAAGGAGACCAGAGGGTGAGGGTGTATTTTTACCTTTTCGATAAATGTGATCAGAGATTCCCGATTGTTCTCCCACTCCTGACGAAGCTGAGAAGCAGGCGGGTACTTGCAACAGGACAGTTCTAACGTGATCTCGAAACAATTGGACCACATGTAGTTGTAATCCTGCATACCACCTGTGGGATTGGAGCAGGGAGAATCATTGGAAGGGGAAAGGCATCCTTTCAATCAGCTGCCTCTGCAGGCCCACAAGTTGCAGCAAGTCTGGATTTCCACTGTTCATTGCCCCCAACAGCCACCTCTCTCTGCTCCTATTCTGGAGCAGTCAGACAAGCAAGCCCACATTGAGTCTCCTACAAGTCCCATCTCAATCTAGCCTTCATTTTGGAGGAACATCCTTTATTCTTCCACGATGGACTGACTCACTCTCTGTCTCTCCGTCTCTGTCTATCTCTCTGTCTCTCCCCTAGTCTTCTCAAAGCCCCAACCCTCCCAGTCTACCAGCAGATGACTTCACCGCCAACTTCACCGATACAATGAAAGCCTAAGCTCCCTCTGTCTTCTCCCTTGCTCCATACCTCATGACCTCCCTACATTCTCACCTGTCTACTTTTCCTTCACTGGAGAAAGAAGTCATCCTTCTTTTTTAAAATAGATTTTATTTATATCTTTTGTTTTTGGATAACCTAGATTTCCCCTGTGTGCCCGCCTTCTCCTCCTCTCTCCAAGAGTCGTCCCTTAAGGTAAATTTTTAAAAAGTAAAAAAATCAGCAAAACCCATCAATACATTGAGAAACCATAGCCTTATAAGCAGTGTTCCATACCAGTGCCCTGCCCCTGCCTTCCATTTCACTATTCCCTCCCAGTTCATTTTTTAATTAAAATTTCTATCTATATCTTTTGCTTTTATATCATTTACATTTCCCAACATATTCCTTCTCACCTCCTCCTCCTCCCAAAGAACCGTCTCATAATAAAAATAAAAAGCGGGGGGGGGGGGGGAATTGAGCAAAGCTAACCAACATACTGAAAAAGTCTGACATTACAAGCAGTATCCCATCCCCGTGGAGCTTCCTAGCTCTAAGAAATTGCCCTTCTACTGGTCCCCTTTATCCCAAATATCTGCAGTACCTAACACTATTACTATTACTAACATCTATATGTAATTGTAAGATTTGCAAAGCACATTCCACACATTATTCATCATGCAACCTTGAGTTATGACTTCCATTTTACAGATGAGGAAACCAAGGCAGTCAAAGGTGAAGGGACTTGGCCAGGGCCACACAGCTAGTCAGTGTCACAGTCAGAAAGTGAGCACAGGTCTTCCTAATTCACTTCGATTTCAACACTTGGCCCTGAGCCACCGAGGAGGAACAGATGTAAAGCATTCTGTAAACATAACAGCTACTAATGGTTATTATCCTTACGATTATTAGTCTACCCCGTCTTTGCCAGTTAGCACTTTCTCATCCTCTTCTTCTCCCCTTTCACTGTCCCCTTCTCCAGGGACTACGAGCAAGCGTGCTCAGGCCCCTCCCTCCCTTTTCCCCTCCCCCATCATTAACCAAACCATCCTTGACTCTGCTCCTTCCTCAAGACAAGGCCCCACCTCAGCCCTCACCTGTTCCTTTCATGGCTGTACTAGAGTCGTCTGCACACACTGCCGATCCCCTCATTCACTCACTTCTCAATCCCCGGCAAGCTGGCTCTCTGGCCCCAGCATCTCATGTCTTTCTTTTTTCTTCTCTATCTCTCCCTGTCTCCCCTTTCCCTCTCGACTCTGTGTCTCTCCTTTTCTGTCTCCTCCACCCCTCCCATGTCTGTCTGTCTGTCTCTCCCCCAATTTTTAACTGCCAAGCCGGCCTTGCCTCAGCCCGGGATCACAGGGCCACAGCAAGAAGGCCCCTCAAAGGCCATCTCATCCAACCCCTTTGTTTTACAGATGAAGGCATGGAAAGAGATCACCCAATCTCACATGGAAGTAGCCAGCGTTCTTTCTTCTGGTCAGGTCTCAACCTCCCTGCCTTTCTCTACAGCTTCTGATACTGCGGACAACCCACTCTTCCTTGATCCTCTTTCTCCTCCCTTGGTTGACACTGCTCCTTCTCAATTTTCCTTTATCGAAATAATTCATATCTTTTATATACCTTTTTAGATACCTTTCTCCAATCTCACATTTTCCAACATTTTCCCTTCCCCGCCCTTTCTCAAAGACCATCCCTTACTATAAAAAAAAAAAAGAGGGGAGTGTTCAGCAACACTGACCACCATATTGAAAAAGTCTGCCATTACACACAGTGTTTTCCGTATGCCCGGCACCCCACCTTTGCAAAGAAGCATCTCCCAGGTCTCTCGCCTAGTATTAGCCTCTTCTTCAGGGTCATTACCCAGGTCCTGCCCCCAAAGCGTGGGTGTCTCACAACACCACGTGTTCCTAGAGGCAACTCATCAACTCCCATGGATGCCATCAGCTCAAGGCAGGAGATTCCCAAATCTACAGATCCATTCCCAAGCCCTCTCTAGAACTCCAGTCCTGTCCTGCCCACTGGCCACTCCCCCCAGCTGTCTCACCTCTGTTTCCAAATTAAAGAGTCCAAAATGGAACTCCTCATTTTCCTGTCTCCATGTTCTTCTCCTCCACACATCTCTGCTTCCATGGGCAGAAACACCATCCTCCCACTCAGCTTTACAACCTCAAGGTCATCTTAGCCTAGGGGGTTCTTAACCTGAGGTCCATTGCCAAGAACATAGTAGGTGCTTAAAAAAAAAAGTGTTTCTTGAATTAAACTGGAGGTTGCCAGAGAGATAATCCAAGCTCACTCCATCACCCCCAACACACACACACACACACACACACACACACACACACACACACACATTCTCACTCTCTCTCTCTCTCTCTCTCTCCTCCTCCACCCCATCCCGCCCAAGACGTCTCAGCTTTATTCCAGGGGTTTCTAACGGTAATGTGCTCCATCTCAAGGCATGCCATATTACTTACTTAGTGACCAGTCGCTTCAGGAGGGCAATCTCCTGAAAGGTAGGATCATATGATTGAAATTGGCAAGAAGCCTCAAGAAACCATCAAATCTGACCTCATCTCACAGGTGACTTTTAGTATGGAGGAAGGAATGCTCAGCTTGGGAGCCAGAAAGACCCTGGGGAAGCAGCTTTTTTCTTTGTAAAGGGGGAATCATAATAGCACCTAGCTGTCAGGAGGATCAAATAATATGTTCTTAATAACATAAAAAGAACAATTTTTAAACCCTAAAGCCCTCTATTTGCTGTTACTCTTGTTACAGAAGAGGAAAATGAGGCCCAGAGGGGAAAAGTCAGGTGCCCAAGGTCACACAGGGAGCCCTGGAGGCGGATTTGAACCCAAGTCCCCTGCCTCCAGCATCTGCTCTCCTTTGCTGTGCCACACTGCCCCCAGTCCTAAAGCCCCCCTGCTTGTAGATGGAAGGATGAGTGGACAAAGTTCTGTCCGCAGCAGTCCCTCCTCTCCCAGGGCCTGGGCACCGCTTTCCTTCTGTGGCCATTGATGAGAAAACAAGGCGAGGTCAGGTTCGCCCCAGTGCCCTTTATCAGGTTACAATGAAAGCACCACGTGCAAACCCTCGCTGGTTTGGCCAGAGCCAGACCCACAAAGGCCTTATTTATTTTCAAAAGGAATTAATCTTGAAACCACCTGTGTTACGCAAGCAAGATGAGGTTAGACAAATATATCTTTACTCCTTCTAAAAGATACACAAGGAGGATCAAGAAGGGAGAAAATGGGGGTGGGGGAGAAGGTCTGACAATGCTCAGATGGGCAGCTGGGAAGCAATTAAGCTTAAGTAAAAGGCCAACCATGCCGAGGGGCTTAAAGAAGCCATTTTGGAGCTGGGGTCTTAGTCTTATCTGTGCAGGGGCTATCTTTGGCCTTTCTCTGTAACCCCAGCAAGGAGTGCAGTACACATAGTAGGTGCTTAATAAATGCTTCTTGATTGACTGTCTAGGAGATCAGGATATCTAGAATCCTCTCACTGGTATGTGTATGTGGTTACCCTCCAAAAGAATGTAAACTCCTTGAGGGCAAGGAGTCTTTGTATCTTTGTGTCTGAGTGCCTGGCACATAGTAGGAGCTTATAAATGCTTGCTGACTGATCAAATTGCCTCTTAGCATCTCCATGAAGCAGACAAAAGAATGGGGTGAGTCAGAAGACTTGGCTTCAAATCCCACTTCTGCTACTTCACTACCTGTGTGACTCTGGGCAAGTCACTTAACTGCCTCAGTTTCCCCATCTATAAAAATGAGATTTGGACTCTGTGATATCATCTAAGGACTTTCCAGCTCTGGATCTGCTACCCAATGATCAATGGCGGAGTGGAAAGAGCCCTGGCTCTGGAAGCAGAGGATGTGGGTTCAAATCCCACCTCTGAAGCTTAGTACCTTTGTGACCTTGGACCTTAGGTGACTTAAAAAAAAATCTTGCTTGGCCTCAGTTTCTCCATTTGTTAAAAAACCCAATGTGAAGGTTGTAATCTGATGGTCCCTTCTAGATCTGAATCTATGACCCCATAGACTTTTGCCCTCTGCCCCTAGTTCTGCATTCTGGTCTCAAGCAGAATAAGTCTGATTCACCATCCCTGTGACGCCCTTCCCATTTCTGAAGCCAGTTACCATGTTCTCTGCTTGCTCCCCCTCTTCTGGGCTAACCCTCTCTCGTTCTTCCTCCTGACCTCCATGTACTTCACTCTGACCGTCCTCCTCTCTTCTGATCAGGATTTGGCCTCTAGAGGTGAGCTTCTGTTTTACCTTGCCTCCAAACTGTACCACTCCCCCATCATTTCCAAACCGAGCCTTCTCCACCACCTTCCAGTTCTAGCCGTCCTCTATGTGTTGTGTTCCTCCATTAAAAAATAGGCTTCCTGAGGGCAGGGACTGTCTTAGCACAGTGCTTGGCACATAAAATGCTTCTTTCATTCATTCATTCATTTGTGGAGCACAGATCTGGAGATCTCGGTATCTCAGTGTCAGAATTAAGGTCAAATCCCTTAATTAACTCCCTTTAATTTTCAGATGAGGAAACTGAAACCCAGGGTAGTTAAGTGTTTTGCCCAAGGTCACAAGAAATGCAGAGACAAGCTATCAATCCGAGTCTTCTGACTCAGGCACCAATGTTCTTTCCACCAAACCATGGAGATGATTTGGTAGAGAGAATTATCAATTGATTGACTGGGTGGTCTATCAATCAGAGAACATTTATTAGTCTCCATACAACATGCCAGGCTTCCTACTACGTGCTAGGGATAAGAACAGAAAATGTTCCATCTGCTCAGGATTTATCTTGGGTGTACACGTTGTCTCCCCTGCTGGAACAGAAGCTTTCTGAGGGGAGAGGCAGTCTTTCCATTTTTTTCCCCCTTTGTATTTCCCATTAGGACAGGGCCTGGAGTAAATGCTTTACCAAAGTCCCTGCCCTCAAGAAGCCTACATTCTACCAGGGAAAGTATTGTGAAAATGAACACGCACACATACACACAATGAACAAGGGATAAAATAACATGTTAAGCGTTTTGCAAACCTTAAATCACTGCATAAATGCTAGTTGTTACTGCTGCAGTTCCTTGTATCTCCCCCCGGAGAATTCTTATCCATCCTCTTCACTTCCTCATTCCCTCTCCTCTCTTCACCCCTTGGACTGCTCCTACCCCAAAGTCACAATATCACACAAAGAGCCGTGTGCACTTCACCACTGCTCTGGTCCCCAGTTCTGCCCTAGGCCCTAAAAGGGCAGGGGAACCCTATGGAAAGATTCTCTTCTCCCTGGGCCTCCTAGTTCAGTCTCTGTATATAGTAGGTGTTTAATACATGTTTGCTGAATTATTCCCTTTGGAGCCATTTAGCTGACCTCTGCTGATGAAACCTGACCCCCAGAAAGCGGAAGCAGAAAGAAGGAGCCAAGATGGGCAGGAGTTATTGGATCTCCTCAGCTATTCTCCGATTTCTACACACACACACACACACACACACACACACACACACACCCAGGCAACAGAAACAGATGGTCCTGCTAGGTTCTGGTAAATGAGTGGGGAAGGGTTGGGGAGTGGGGAGGGCTCAGCTCTCTCAAGAGGATAACTGCAAGCCAGACCAAGGAACTCCACCTCCAGCTTTAGCATTGTCTCTGCAGCAAAAAGTTAAAAAAAAAAAAAGGGTGCAATGAGGAATGAAAGGAGATTTGTCTGATTTTTTTCCCCAAAAAAAGAAACCATGAGGGAAGAAGGAAGAGAAATTTGGCTAAAAAAAAAAACAAAACTTAAACCCCAAGCCAGGAAAAAGCACAGAAATGCAGTTGGTATCCATAAAGCCTCTGGAAACAGGAAAACTGTAATAAAGACCTGGCCTGGTGCTTACACACACACACACACACACACACACACACACACACACAGAGAGAGAGAGAGAGAGAGAGAGAGAGAGAGAGAGAGAGAGAGAGCCCAGACACCCGGGAATGGGGGGGAGGCAGGAACAGAGGAGAGGAGGGCCATCGACTTCGTCACCCACTGCTAAATGTATACAGGATTTCTCCTGCATAGACATGCTGTCTGCCCTGCTACAATGGAAGCTCTCTGAGCGCAGGGCTACTTTTACTGTTTTTTCCCCATTAGAACAAGGCTTCGAGTAAAGGCTTGATAAGTATGTGCTGATTGACTGAATAGCATAGAAGAGCTAAATCAGGGATTCTGAATTTTGGGGGGGGTCTCCTTTAATGCTAAGGGGTTACTTCCAAGACCACCCACCTCTAACTTATCCTACCTAGAGCTGGTCTATACCTACTTATTTGCATATTGCCTCCCCAATTAGGCCAGGAGCTCCATGAGGGGAGGGAATGTATTTGCCTTTTGGTGTCCCCAGGGCTCAGCACAGAGCCTGGCACACAGCAGGTAATTAATAGATGCTTGTGGACTAGACTGGACTTTTTGCCCTATGGATCCTTTGGACAGCCTGCTGAAGCCTGTGAATTCCGCAGAATAATGTTTTTAAATGCATCCAATATATATGATTATAAAAGAAGCCAATTATATCCAACCCAATCTAATAAAGATTTATTGAGCACTTACTATGTGTCAGGCACTGTGCTAAGCTCTGGGGATATAAAAAATAAGCAGAAAGACGATCCCTGCCCTCAAGGAACTTAATTATTCGGCAACATAGTTATTAAAATGTAAAAAAAGTTCACAGAATTGAGGTTAAGGATTTTCTGCTAAAAAAAAATACAAAGAAAAAAGATACACTTTGTGCCCACAAAAGGCTTCCGGCCTAATTGGGAAGACAAAATTTATCGAAGTGAAATAAATAGACCTGTGCAAGAAAGAGAGAGAGAGAGAGAGATGACTACAAAACTGTATTTATGCGCTGTCTTGCAGGTGAAAAGCCTGGCCTTTACACCTGATCTGTGACTGCACCTGTGCAGGGAACTCTCCCAACCCATGCAGGTCAGCCCCTGCTGTGAGAGCCTCGGCCAACAGCCTGCATGTGTCAGGAGGGGAATTCAGCCTGAGTCCTTCTGACTCCTGGAGCCGGCTCTCTACCCAGGATGTGTCACACACACACACACACACACACACACACACACACACACACACACACACGTCCAACTGAATTCAGACTACTGTTGCGCTAAACAAAGCCCTCAGTAAGTACCTGGCTTCCATATCGTCTCTGTAGGCAGCCAGAAGAGGATGTTCCAAAACTCTAAACTCTTAAGTCCCTCATCAGCAAGCTGGAAGTTCTCAGACCATCTTTCCCTTTCTTCAGAGTAATCACTTTGAAAATATTATAAGGGAACATGCCCTGTTAATAAAGTCAGGCACTGCTCGGCAGGGATGGAGGACTGGGGGCATGAAACATGGCACACGCTGTCAGACTCTGTGGATATACTGATTTGGTGGAACTACTTTTTACTGTCTTTAAATCTTTGTTATAAGGAATGGTGCCCTGGTTTGGGGAGGAGAGAAGAGAAGGTTATATTTGGAAATCAAAGTGATGTTTAAAAAAAAGATAACAATAAAAACTTAGATATCTGAAACATTTGAAAATTTCAAAATAAAGGCAGGAAAGAAGAGGCTTACCAGCCCTCACCAATGGCATACACTAAAAGAGATTCACATTAAAAAAAGAAAAACAAAAGAAAAAAAGATTGAACAGCTTGCTATAGGCGTAGACTTCATCCTGCCAGGATTGTTTCATACAAGCCTGTGGGGGAGAGAGAGAAGGGAGGTTCAGGTGGCTCCAAGCACTAGAACGATGACTCTGGGCCCTTCATCGGAGGCTTCTCATTATGGTGACCTGGCTCCCTCTAGAGATGATGCATCTTGGACCATCTGCCTCAGGGCTCTCCCTACTTTAGTCCACCCTCCCCAAAGAGGCCAAAGGCCTTTTCCTACCTCATATGTAACCTCTGACCCCAACACCACCCCTCAACCCAACTCAAAAACCCCAGGGCCTCCCTAGCACCTCCTGGTCAAAGCTTGTACAAACTGGATCATTCCTACCTTTCCAGTCTTTTCCCATATACAACAACACCCCACCTCCCAACTCCATGGCTCTGCCTTGGCTGTCCCCTCCCACCCCCAAGCCTGGATAGCCCTCCCTTCTCAGCAGAAAATCTACTCTCTGCAGGCCTTTTTCCAGCCCCCCCACCCCACTCCACAGCTAGAGTCCTCCCCACTAAAGTTACCTTCCGTCTACTCTGCATGCATATTAAATGTACCTATTTATTTACAAGGCAGCTTAAATGGTGCAGTGGGGATAGATGGAGTGCTCAGCCTGGAGTCAGAAGACCTGAGTTCAAATTCGGCCTCATGACACTTACTGGGCAAGTGACCCTGGGTAAGTCACTTCACCCTGTTTGCCTCAGTTTCCTCATCTGTAAAATGGAGAAGGAAATGGCCAACCACTCTAGTTGCTTCACCAAGGAAACCCCAAATGGGGTCATGAAAAATCAGAGATGACTAAGTAACAATTCACGTACATGTTGGCTCTCCAATGAGAACGTAAGCTCCTAGAGGGCAGGGACGACTTTTTGCCTTTCTTTAAAATCCTTGTCTCTTAGTACCATGCCAGGCACAAAGCAGGCCATTAATTCCTGTTTGCTGACTGACTCATGGACCTCAGCAAGGCTTTCATACACACGTGTACATATGTATTCATGTATACACACACACACACACACATCTATGAAGCATTGACTAAGAGCTCTACAACTAGCATGTCATCTGATCCTCCTAACAACTTCCGGAAGGGGCTGTTATGATCATCCCCATTCTACTGATGTGGAAACTGAGGCAAAGAAAGGGGAAGTGATTTGCCCAGGTCAGATCATGAAGAAATCCGTTTAAAGGGACAGACCAGGCACCAAGAAATTCCAGGACACCTTTCCACGCTTAGGGGTTCACTCACTACTGAAAACTCATCTACTTCCGTTTAAGCCTCTGATCCTTCCCCTCCAAATTCTACATCCCCAAATGAGACGGACGGGCTGAACAGCGAATGGGTCATTTCTAGGAAATCACTAGGTTTTACATTGTCTTTGCCTCAGTATCTCTCTCTTCCCTTTCCCCTTTCCTTTCCTCCCATTTTCTTCTCTCTCTCTTCCTCTCCTGTCTCTTTCTCCCACCCCCTCCTCTTCCTTCTCTCTCTCCCTCTCTCTCCCCTCCCTCCCCTCTCTATTATTCTCTCTCTCTCCCCCTCTCTACTCTCCCTCCCTACTATTCTCTCCCTCTTTCTTCTCTCTTCCCTCCCTCGCTCTCTATTATTCTCTCTCTCTTCCTCCCCTCCCTCCCTCTATTATTCTCTCTCTCTCCTACCCCACCCCCATCACCCTCTCTCACATTTGGAAGATGGTTCAAGTCCTCCGGTGTAGTGGGTGGATCCGAAAGGGATAGACTAGAAGCAGGCCAACGAGTAAGGAGGCCAACTGAATAGTCTGGCCGAGAAGAGATGAGTGCCTGAGCTAAGGTGGTGGCAGTGGCAGGAGGGGCACAATGAAAGAGGGTGTTGCAAAGGAAGTGGCCAAATCTTGTTTCAAACTGGAGATAGGTACGTGTGTGTGTGTGTGTCTGTCTGTCTGTCTGTCTGTCTGTCTGTACAGAGAAAACGGAAGGGGAGAGAAGAGAAACAGAGAGGACAGGAGAGGAAAGAGAAGGGGAACAGGGAGAGAGATGGAGAGACGGAGAGGAAAGAGGAGGAGGGAAAGAAGGGGGCGAGACAGGGAGAGAAACAGACAAAGAAAGACAGAGAGACAGAGGATAGGAGAGGAGGGGAGGGAAGGAGAGGCAGAGTGAGAGAGGGAGGACAGAATGAACCTCCTGTACCTCCTGTCAGCCAGGCAGGCCATGTGCTAAGTGCTAGGGACACAAATAAATACGAGAGAGAAGGTCCTGTCCTCCAGGAGCATAACTTTAACAGAAGAAGACAGCACATAACCAGAAGGCCGGGGTCTCAGGGCTAGAGCTGAAGGGAATGAATGGATGAAGAAGGCTTTATCAAGACCTGACTTCGTGCCAGGCACTGTAAGTGCTGAGGATACAAATAGAAAAAGCAAGACAGCGCCTGTCCTCAAGGGGTTGCCATTCTAAGAGGGGAAGACAAGCTGCCAAGGCCCATTCCAGTTCCAGGTTCTTCGGCATGAGGTCTGTATTATAGTTGCGGGGGGGGGGGGGGGGGGGGGGCCCTCTGTCGGAAGGCACACCACACCAGGCTGGGACAATCCTCATGCCCCAAAGTCACTAAGTCACTCCTTCCTTCTATTAACCACTCCAAGCAACGGGGCCCGAGTGCACCCTTTGGGTCAATATCCAAACCTTGTCCCATCCATGCCCAGGACGTGTCTCCTAGCTGACCCTCTCTCTTCAGCCACCACCCTGGGTTGGGCCCTCAAGTCTCTCTCCACCCCAAGCCATCCTCCCCACAGCTGCCAAAGTGACTTTTCCTATGGCCAGGAGTGTGCTGGTAAATGTTTAACAACTGGTTCTGGGGTGGGGAGGGGGGAATATACATATCTATATATTTCTATATATAGATATATATCTAGAGAGAGACAGAAATATTTCTCTCTACATATATACAGACACACAGCACACAGCACATTTTAAATTTAATCTGCATTATTAACTTTTTCTCCACCACTCTCTCAAGTCTAGACATTCGACAAAACCATAAATCAAGCCCAGCTTGGTAGTATTTGCTCCCAATGAAAACAGAACACAATGGGCTCACGTGAGTAGGTTGGCCACAGCACACTGCCTTATAATAAGCCCAGGTTATATACTCCCTTTCTCAAGAAGCTTCAGTGACTCCCTATTACCTCTAAGATCAAACAGAAACTCTTCTTGGCCCCTACTTTCCTTTCCAGCCTTATACATTACAGTCAGCCACACCCTCCCCACTGCTGTTCCTCACACAGGATTCTCCATTTCCCATCTATGTGTCTTTGCTTGTCCTACCAACCGGGGACCCTGAGAATCCCTGGCTTCCTTCCAGACTAAGCTCAAATCCCACCTTCTGCAGGACATCTTCCCTGGTCCAGCTGCCTTCCTGTCCAAGGCTGCCTTCCAATCTACTCTGTCCACTTCCCACATGTGCCGATGATTTACACACACATTGTCTTCTCTCATAGAATGTAAGACCCTAGAGGGCAGAGCCTCTCTTACTTGCTCTGCAAGTAAGCATGGGGCCTGGTACAAATCAAGGGCTTAATAAACACCCATCAAATGAGTAGGGGTCTCTGCCAGTTACACCTTGGACACTGTTTCCTCCTCTGGAGGATGAGGATAAAAACAAGTGGGTGTCTATGAAATAGAGGAAAAGACAGATCCTTCTGCAGTCTGAGCTGTGGCCCCTGAGTCCCGGCACCTGGAGGGCCTGATGTAAGCCTGCTTCCCTGCATGGGCATCACTTTCCTTCTCCATAAAATGAGGGGGCTGGCTCAGGCAGCCTCTGACATCTCATCAGTCCAAGGTTTTTGATCCAATGGAGGGGAAAGAAGAAAACCACCTCTTGCTCCATTTACATGGAAGAGCTTCCCTGAAACCATGACTTTCAGCAACACTGAAAACCAAACCCATCATCAGATCAGAGGCCAAGAAAGACCCCTAAGGACCCCAGGAGCCAGGATCCCAGGGCTGGAAGGGATCTCAGAAGCCATCTAGTCCAACCCCCACCTTTTACGGATGAGGAAACTGAGGACCAGGGTGGTTCAGTCACAGAGCTGGGATGGAAGCCATGCCCTCTTGCCTCTGGATTCCCCAATTTCCCCACCACATCTCCTGGCAGCCTCTCTTTGCACCATCCTGAAGGGGGTCAGAGTCCCAACTCAGCCACTGACTCGCCTGGTGATCATCGACAAGTCACTTTATCCCTCTAAGGCCATTTCCTTATCTGGAGGGAGGGGGAACCAGTAACGAGGCTCTCACTACCTGCCTCAAAGGTTTACCATCGGGATCAAATTAAATACTCTCCATTAAGAACTCAGTTCCTCTTCAAGTACTTTGTAAAGGCAAGCTATTATTATCCTCATATAAAACATCCCTCCCTCCCCTGGCCCGCACACACACAGGCAGAATGGCTCAACGACCCCAGTGAGAGAGACACACATACTACTGCACACAAGCTCAGCACTCACTGAGTCCCATCCCCCCCATTTTACAGAGGTGGAAAGGGAGGTCCAGGGACCCCGGCCATAAGTTGGTCTAAGCTGGCCTGGTGGACAGAGTCATTCTTTCTCTCTATCTCTATCAGAGGTTCCCAAACTTATTTGGCCTATCACTCCCTTTTCAAAAAAAAAAAAAAAGAAAAATTACTTGGCACCCCGCTGGAAATCCACTTTCTTTAACCCTTTAATGGTTTTTTGGGAAATTTGCATTATTTCAAAACATATTAAATATTTTTTTTAAATGATACATCTTAAATTTAATAATTTATTGTAAATTTGTGGGGTTTTTCCTGCGTTGAAATTTTGATGACACAATATTTGGATCATATAACCACATAGTATCATGTTGTAAATAAGTTACTACAGGCACATATTCCTGCCAATGGGTGCTGGACTTCCCAACAATGTGCTACACACTCACCTGCCAACACTTGTTTGTTAAGACCTGTCTGCAAACTTAACCGATGATGGCTTATGACTTGCGTTTTGTATGTTTATTGGAAAATAATGTAATCATTACGACTTTAACTGTTACACAACAGATGAAACACGTACAAACGGTTTTTCAAAATTTTCTTCTTTTCTCTCCTTATTGCTTCCATTACCCCCTTATTTTTATTCAATGCCCCCCAATTGTATCCAACGCTACAGCCCCCCTGGATCATTCCAGCATCCCCCCTAGGGGATGGTATCTCCCACTTTAGGAACCTCGGGAGAAGGTAGTCCTTTGAGTCAAGAAAACCTGAGTGCAAATCTGGCCTCAGACATTTACTAGCTGTGTGACCCTGGGTAAGTCACTTCACCCAGTTTGCCTCAGTTTCTTCATCTGTAAAATGAACTAGAGAAGGAAATGGCAAAGCACTCTAGTATCTCTGCCAAAAAATCCCAAATGGAGCCATGAAGAGTGGAACATGAATGAAATGACACAGCATGTCTCTGTTTCCCCATCTGTAAAATGGGGGCAGATAACAGAATCTACCTCCCAGAGTTGCTGGGAGGATCAAAGCAAGTAATATTTGTGAAGCACTATACCCGCTCACTATTATTAGGGAAACTCATAGGAAATATTTGAGTCTGGGTCCTTCAACTCCCAAATCCAGCCATTTCTTCTACAGCACAGAACTGCCTCATTCTACCAGTACCTTTAAAATGGAGCCACTGCTCCTTACGGAGATCAAACAAGCAATCAAGGAGCGTTTCTTAAACATCTACTCGAGGGCCAGCTTTGTGGATGCAGACACAAAAACGAAACAGCCCCTGCCCTCAAGAAACTTCCATTCTGCTGGGGGAGACAGAATGTTTAATAGGAACGTACAAAGATGGTGCCAACAAGACAGGGTTTAGGCCCCTCAAACATCCGCCTGAGGCCCAATTATCTGCTGTCAAGGATCTCACTGCAATCTCAGGGTGAGAAATGCAAATGGCTGGCAGATGATTTTGTCTGAGTCAATCAGCCATTCTGGGAGAGTTTGATTTGTTCTAGTAGGACATTTGTTAAGTATCAGAAACCACACAGCAGAGCTTCTCTTCTCCGAGAAATAAATTAGCAGGATTTTTACAGATAGGAAATTTATTCTGAGTTGCAGAAATGGTCTATTTAAGTTGAGATTTTTTTTCCCCTTGAGAACTGCTTCTCTGCAGTGGGGAGCCACGGGGGTGGGATGCTGCCTATGCTGGCAGACCTGGTGGAAACACTGGCTCATTCAGCTGAACTCCCCCCCCACCCCCCGTTTTATTCTTCATGACAAGGGATAGCTCAATGGGGAGCGAGGAATAGGGATTGGACCTGTAATGTGAGTGGGACAGGGAGTCTCGGATGAGAAAAGTCCCTCTCCCAACGCAGGGCAGCACCTCCTCAGCCAATGACTATTTTAAAGCTGGGCTTCTCTTTTTGTGTTTTGGATCCCATTTAAGCAGGCAATCCAGGGAGGCCTATGGACCCTTTCTCACAATGTTTTCGAATAAATAAAATAAAGGAAACCAATTATATGGAAATAGTTATCAAATATATATATATGTGTGTGTGTATGTGTATATGTAAATATATATTAAATATATAAATATAAAAATATGTATGAAATTCACAGAGTCCTGGCTGAGAATCTGTGTTTTGGAGTGTTGGCTAGGGCACAGAGGGGTTAAGTGAGTTACCCAGGATCACAGCCAGTATTGTGAGAGTCAGGACTTGAACCCAGCTCTTTCTAGCTTTGAGGTCAGCTCTCTCTACTGCTCATAGCTGAGGGAAGGGATATATTCAAAAATAATACACATCTTTTATCTTTACAGACATTATTGATTAATGAAAATATTTTTAAGTACTGTTTTAGCTTCTGTGAAATATTAAAACACTGACCAAGAGAACAGATACTCAGTTGAATAATTGTGACAGGTCCTGGATGAGAATCCTGACGACCTATACAGGTTCAGGGACGACCCACCCAGAGAAGCTCACATCCCTCAAAGCATCTGTACCACGACATAGGGACAATAGAGGAAATCTGCTGGTACAGACGCGACAGCTACAGAGCCCATCTGGGTGGCTGCAGCAGAAAAAGCCCTCGGCTCAGACAACAGCACAAAGCAAAAAGCTTGATCGGAAATGAAAAGACAGACCGGTCTTCTTCGAAGCCTATTTTGGATGTCTCGCTCCATCCTGAAACCTTGGACGAGGCTGGGAGGGAGTGGTCCCTCATTGAAGGACCTGGGGCAGTGGCCTGCTGACCTCCAGGCAGAGATGTTACAGCAAGGGTTCCTTTGGAATATGGCTAGGACTACACAACCACTGAGCTCCCTTTCAACACTCAAAACACTATTTTGTTTTTACTCATTCCTGTGTGTTTGTTTCCCCCCAAGGAGAATTCCCCTGAGGGCAGGGTCTATGTCATTCTTGGCACACTTAATAGGTGGGTTTGTTTTTGTTGTTACTGTTTTTTTTAAATGGGTGTTGTTAAGTCCAGCAGTCAATCACGGGCCTGATGCCAATACTGACTGGCTTAGAACAGGAATGGGAAACCAGGGGCCTCCAGGTCCTCAAGTGTAGCCCTTGTGACTAAATCCAAACTTCACAGAACAAATCCTCTTAATAAAAGGATTTGTTCTATAAAACTTGGACTCAGTCAAAAGGCCACACCCAAGGACCTAGAAGGCCACATGTGGCCTCAAGGGCAAAAGTTCTACACCCCTGGCAGAAGCTTTAACCAGTTCCATCTGACCTACCTGGGCTCCTCCATAGGCAGTTTGGTGGTCTTCCCCTCCAGAGGGCTCACCAAATTGATGCCAGATGTAGTGTAAACACCCCATCGGCTTTAGACCTATTCAGAACACCAGGGATTCAAGCAACCAGCTTCAGTCCGGTTCATCTAGTAGCAGGCCTGTCTATTTTTTAATTGATTTTTCCCCCTCTCTCACTTCTACTGCGGAAAAAAATTCTAAGCAATATGCAGGATATCATTGGATTCCATATCACTTTCATTAGTAAGCAGAGTCTCATCTCCTTCCCTACTCAGTGAGCTTCTCTACACCAAGGTGGGATGGGGGAAGGCAGCTCCACAGAAGTAACCAACGTAACTAGTATATGAATATATGCAAAATGACTATCCATAGTCCTCCACTTCTGTAAAGAAGGGAAGAAGGTACAAATAAATGCATATTGTTGAGGGGGGAAAATACCCCAGCAGGCAAAGGAAGAGGGAGAAGTTTTGAAACTTTCAATCAGAAGCACAAGAAATGATTTTAAGTTCTGAATTCTTAAAAAAAAAAAAAACCAGTTGAGCGGACCCCTTAACAACAGTTAACAATTCTTATGGAAATGTCTCCCCCCTCCCATTAGAATGTAAGCTAGATTAGGAGTAGGGAGGGGAGGGGTAGGAGGCAGATCTGAAAAGAAATTAGAGGAAAAACACTAAAACAACCACAAACAAAAAAAAAGGATGTTAACTCCAGAAGGATATATGGATGCTTTCTGCTTTAGTACAGCGCCCAGTAGTAAGCCCTTCATAAAAACTTGTTGATTGGTTTAAAACGAATCAACATCCACCCCAAAATAACCCAACAGAGTATGAGTCAGTGTGAGCTGAGCAGGTGGCGGGCGGAGGGTAAGGGATGGCATCCTTTGTCTTTGGATGTCACCCAGCTCCCAGCACCGAGCACAGTGGCTGGGCCTTTGGGGGGAACTTTTCCCCCTTGGGCTGGTCTGCTGGCTGCTGGTGTGGGGAGCTGGGGAACAGGCTGAGTCAGAGCACTGAAGCCCAGGCCATCTCTTTAACCACCTAGCCACAAGGCCTCCTGCTCTGCAGTCACTAGGCCTAGAATAAATGTTTGTTGGTTGTAAGGGAGCTCACAGAATGATTTAAAGGAAACTATAGTCAGTCAGAAGATGGGTGAGGGGAAATATGAGAGCCTTCAAAAAGCCAATCCCTCCCCCAAGTAAATGGCCGAGGTTTCCCGGTGGTAGTCTAACCTACATCCAACTTTAACTTTGCAGAGCCTGTGGACTCACCCCCGGCTGCTTATCTTAGGTTAGGATATTTCCTTCACCACTCCCACTGAATATATATTTGCTAATGGAGTGATCACACACTGCAAAGCAAGCAGATGGTGCGGGACACAAGAACAAGGGAGTTGTCCCTAGAGGTCCTGAGTTCAAACTCCACTTCCATCACTTAGCACCTCGGTGACCCTGGACAAAGCCATTTTCATTTCTCTGGAGCCTCACTTTCCTATGTGACCTCTAGCTCTAGATCTATACTCAGAAGATTCTATGAAGATTGGCAACAGCACAGTGGAAAAGAAGGCCACTGGCCCTGGAGATGGAGGCTTTGGGTCCAAATCTCACCTCTCTGACCGTGGGCAAGATATTTCACCTTTATAGGACTCAGTTTCCATATCTGTAAAATGGAGAAGAGAGCTTCCAAAGTCCTTTCCAGCACTAGGTCTAGGACTACTTTGAGTGTGAAAAACAAATTAAAAAAAAAAAAACCCTTGTCCCCAAAGACCTTGGCTTTGTCACTCAAGGGCTGGGTGACTAGTCTAGGAGTTTTCTTAAGAAGGAGGACTGGTTTGTGCCTTTCTTTGTATCCTCATTGTTTACCTGCCACATAGTAGGTGCTTAATACACACTTGTGAACTATGTGACTTTTGGTTAGTCACTTTAGGGCCTCAGTTTTCTCATCTGTAAGATGGGAACATTGGACTAGATAGTCTCTGAGGTGCCTTCTACAACTAGACCATGTCATGGACTCCTACAAAAGTCTGGTGAGACCCAAGGACTCCTTCATGGCATCACGTTTTTAAATGCACAAAATCAAATATAAAAGATTACAAAGGAAAGCAACAGTACAGAAAAAAAGTTGTCAAACTATGCAATTCGGGCTCCTCAGGTTAAAAACCTTGCTCTAGGTCTCCCATCTTATGCCATTCCTGCTTCTAAGGGCTTTTTCTCAGCCCTCCCCTCTCTCCATCTCTCAGCAGCCTCTCCCTACGGGCACCCTTCTCTCCTCTCACCTGTCTGCTCCTCCTCAGTCTCCTCTGCCGGATCCTCTCCAGCTCACTCCCTCTGACTGTAGGCACCCCACAGGCTTCTGTCCTGGGCCCTGGTCTCTACCTCCCTCAGTATCACTTCATTTGGCAATCTCATCAGTTCCCACGGATTTAATTACTATCTTTATACTGACGATTCTCAAATCTAATCTCTCTGCTAACTTCTCATCTCAACTATTCATCTACCAGACATCTACTACACATTTCAAACTGCATGTCCCAGAGACATCTTAAACTCAACACATCTAAAACTGAACTCATTATCTTTCCCCCCAAATCCTCCCCTCTTTCTGACTCCCCTGTTATTGTCCAGGGCACCACCATCCTAGTCACACAGGCTCCCAGCTCCTCGCTGTTGTTCATCGTCTGTATCAAATCAGTTGTCAAACCCTGCTATCTCTGCCTTTGAAACATCTCTCATACACACCCCCTTCTCTCATCTGACACTATCAAGACGTACAGACCCTCATCACCTGGACCTCTGCAATGGTCTGCTGGGGGGGGGGTCTCCCTGCCTCAAGTCTCTACCCCCCTCTAATCCATCCCCAATCAGCTGTCAAAATGATCTTTCTAACCTGCAGGTCTGACCAAGTCATCCCCCTACTCAATAAACTCCATGGCTCCCTATCACCTTCCAGGATCAAATTCAAAATCCTCTGTTTGGCATTCAAAGCCCTCTCCAGTCTTCTTAAGACTTAGTCTACAATTCAGTAACCCTGGCCTCCCACCTGACCCTCCCTCGGCCAAATTCTTCGAATTTTCCATGGCTGTCCCTCATGTCTAGGATTCTCTCTCTCCTCATCTCCACCTCCTGGCTTCCCTGCCTTCTTCAAGTCTCAGCTAAAATTCCCCTTTCTACAGGAAGCTTTCCCCCAGTCCCCTTCCATGCAGTCTTCCTCCTTTTAGTCATTTCCCACTTATCCTGTATACATCTTGTTTGTACATAATTGTTTACATGTTGTCTTCCTCCATTAGACTGGGAGTTCCTTGAGGGCAAGGACTATCTTTTGCCTTTCTTTTAAGCCCAGAGCTTACAACAGTACCTGGCATATAGTAGGCATTTAATAACTGGTTCCTGACTTTATTCCCAAATGAAATAAAAAGTTCATGGCGGGGGGGGGGGGGGGGAAGACATGCAACTAATTTGGCATCATCTGATCCCACAGATCCAGAGCGGGGGGAGTCCACCAAAATGTCATTTTACGCACGACCTGAGTGCCAATCTTATTCTCTAGTTACAAAATAGGCCACTGTATTGAACCTAAAGGTCAGCATTTATATTAAGTTACTTCAATTTACAAAAGGAAACTCGTGACCCAAGGCAGAAGCAAATATTCTTTCTGCAGATAAAAAGCAAAGGCAAAGTAATAACTCATAGTTGGGCAGGGCTCCAGTAAAAACAGACTCATCTACTCCTTCCTTAAGACCAAATGGCAAAGCCCACGGCTCCAGCACTGGCTCCCCGAGGAGCTGCCATTATTAAAAGGAATTTTTAGAAGTGAGCAAAGTGTTAAGATGGGAGATTGAAATCCAACAGTTCCCCACCCCCCAAAGCTAACAGATCTCAGCACAAGAGAAAGAACAAACCAGTCTGGTGAGGGGAAAAACAGCATACCCATCTGTTCAATTTTTTAAAAAATGTAATTGACTCGGATTGTTCCTGGCTTGAAATCAGAGTATGCCAAGAAACAGCCACAAAATTAAACCCTCAAAAATACGCTTTGTAGACTTCCCCCAAACTGGCCACTTCAACCAACTCAAGAGCTAGAGGCCCTTTGGAGGGCAGGCTCCTGCCCTGGCCTCTGGTCCCAGCTCCAGGCCTGTATTTCCAAGCTAGCTGCTGGAAGTTTCCACTGGGATACCCTGCAGGTTGCGCTGATTCAGAGAAGGTGGAGTTAGCAAGGTATCACCCTAAGCGATGTTACTTTGGAAGAATGCAACAGGAAAGGAAAGGGTGCCAGATAGAGAGTCAGAGGACACAGCCAGCTCCCTCACTGCGCTGTCCTTTGGCAGAGAAGTTTGTACCTCTGGGACTTCAAGTATAAAATGAGGGCACCTGACCAGAGGGAAGTTGTGTCGCTTAGCTTCCCCAGGACTGTTTCCTCCTCTGTAAAAAGAAGGTGATGGACTAGATGACTCTGAGGCCTCACCCAGCTGAAGACACAAAGCTGGGACAGATGGCTAACACACTAGAAGACAGAGTCGGCCTTAAAAAGGTTATCAACAGGCTAGAACACTGGACTGACTCTAGGAAGATGAAATTCAACAGGGATAAATGCAAAGTTTTGCACTAGGGTGAAAAAAATCAACTTCCCAAACATAAGACAGGAAGAGCACAGGTAGATCATCAGTTTTCCTGATACAGATACTTATCAACATGGCTTTAGTGGACTGCAAGCTCACAGAATGAGGCAGCCATAAAGGCGAATGAGATTTTGAGCTTCCTCAGCAGAGGCAAAGGTTCTGTACTCCGCCTTATTAAGACTCTGTGTTCAGTTCTAGGTGCCACAGTTTAAGAAGGGCATTGATAAGCTGGGAAATATCCAAAGGAAGGCAATCAGGATGATGAAGGGCCTTGAGTCTATGTCACATAATGAATCTCCAAAGCAACTGGAGAGGTTTAAACCGGACAAGAGAAGACTCCAGGTGAATGACAAGATTCTGCCTTCAAATATTTGAGGGTCTGTCACATGGAGAAGAGATTATGCTTGTTCTACTTGGTCCCACAGGTCAGAACCAGAAGCAAGGGGTGGAAGGTACAAAGTGGCCAAGGAAAACCTTCCTAAGGATGCACTCTATTTGGCTTCACTTACAATCCTATGTATCTGATGCATTTAAAAACATGATTCTGGGAGAGGCCCATAGGCTTCACTAGGCCATTTGCCCAAGGGGTCCGTGACACACAAAATATCCAGAATTTCTCTTCTAGAGCTTTGCTACAATATGGATCACTTTGTCTGCAGGGTTTTCAGGAAACTAGGACTTCCTTCCTGACTTCTGTTGTATCTCTTAACTGGCCTCCCTGCCGCCAATCTCCCTAAGGAATCAGCTTAGGACAAATCCCTCTCCTGCTCAAGAACTCTCATAGCCTGCAGAACAGAGTCCAGAGCTGGAGTCAGAGAACTGAAGGGTTGGAAGGGAACTCAGAACACACACAACACACACACACACTGCAACAGTGCTTTCAGCTTGAAGTCTAGGCCCCCATGATTCCAGCCATTTCTTCACCAAATATCCAGGGGTCTTCAAGATGGGGCTCTGGCTCATTTTCCACTCTACCCTACACACACACTCTATTGCACAACTAATTTATTTATCATCACCATCCTATCACTACTCACCAACAGAACTATTTGTCATCTCCCAGAACACAATAGGGTTGAGCTTCCCAATTAATCAATCCAGGAGCAAGGGCCTCCCTTCTATGTGACAGGCATTACATACTTACCAAAAACTACCCCCTTTTTCAAAGTCCGGATCCAATACAAACTCTTCCAAGTTTCCCAAATTTGCTTCAGATGAGACTAAGCCCTGACCTGCCCCCCCACCCGCTCACCCCACTACCCCACATGCATTCCTATAGCCCATAGTTGTATCAAAAAGGCTGTGTTTAGGTCTTTTAAAAATAAAAATATCATTGACATCCCTTTCTCACTGCCTACCCAGCCAAGGGACCCTTGTGACCAAAAAAAAAAAAAAAAAAGAGGGTTAAAGCAGTTTAGCAAAACTAATCAAACAGGTCTGAGGTATATGTAATATTCTCTACCTATGCTTCCCCACCTCCCCCAATATCTGCAAAGAAAGGAAGGAGGCTATTCTGATTAGGTCTTCTGCCTTCCTAATTAGACTATACGTTAACAGTGGGAGTCACAAATTGTCTATCTGTATATCCATCATGGCCCCTAACAAAATGCCTCTGACACAGTAAGCGCTCAATAAAATATTTGTTACATGAATGAATGAAGAATGTGACCTATTGTGCTCATCGCCGAGAGTTCCCAGGGACACGGGCCTTGCCGCCCTGGTCAATGTCCTGATACAAACTTACTCGATTGCTTTTCATCGCCAGCTCCAAAAAACAGAGCTCCCTGAATACTCACACTTCACCATAAGATCCATACCCAGTGAAAACTTCTCGCCTCATTTGCCGGAGAATGAGAAATAAGTTAACAAATAAGAATAAAGACTGTCTCACAATATCTAACCTTTGCTCCTGAATAGTTAACATTTCCCCCCGCCAAAAAGTAGGAGACAATACTGAGAGTGGCTCCATTAACATCGCACCTTGTAAATGGCTTCTGACCCTCACAACAACCCTGTGAGACTGGTGTGATCTTCACCCCCATTTCACAAATAAGGAAACTGACGCTCAGAGCTATGCATGGTTTGACCAGGTCGGAGTTGGGATTTGAACTCTAAGGTCAGTGCTCTTTCCACTACATAAACCTAATACACCCGAAATTCAACCTCACAATAGAGAGTGCATAATTACTGAGAAGCTATTATATTTCATCTGTAATTCAATTTCTTTAAAAAAAAAACCAAACACGTCAAATTCGATAATTCAGACTAACAGGGCTACTTTTTCATTTGTGGTTCTTAAGGGCTTCTGTGTTGAAGAGGCATCATCTACATCCATTTCCAGGATCAAAATGGAAAGGGAGAATCTTTTTTCTCTGCCACTGCTTGACTGATCACTTACTCTATAACTCAACAAAGAAGGGGAAAAATGTTTTTTGTTTGGTGGCCAAAACAGTTACATTTTCAATAAACAAGTTGATTTTACTATTGTATCCCAGGAGGATAGAGCACCTTGACTCACTGGAACACCACAAACAGCATCTCTCTACCTAACAGCCCTTCACAGCATGAAACAGCTTCCCACCAGACCACCTGGCATTTCTTTTCACAGTTAAACTGACAAGAATTATGTATATCCTGTCTAGCCACATTCCGGATCACTACCACCACAGGAGAAGGTAAAACAGGTGAGAAAATGTGCAATTAATGGAATGTTTTCATTTTCTTCTTTAGAAGAAATGAAGAAGGAAAAACTCAGGGTGGTTTTTTTTGTTTGTTTGTTTTGGAGTTCTGCTATTACTTCTATTGAATTTAAGATGATTATTCATTCAAGAGCTTTCCTTTGAACTTTATGTCCCCTGGCTGGCCAGTAAATGTAAACACATCGAGTGGGGTGCCTCATGAGCAACAGCTTGCAGAAGAGTCTGACCCAAAAAGTGCTTAAAAATTAAGAGTACTTCTCTGTGATCCCACCGAGGAAAGGGGAGCCCAGGATGGAGCAGGGTAATGGATAGGCTAAAAGTCTGTAGCAACCCAGAAAGACAAAAATTCTGGGAAGTAGTGGCCCTAACTGACTACATCCTCACGGGCATATTGTATTCACCAGGCAGCTATATCCTTGTACCTTCTGAGGCCTGGAGTTGTACTGGTAGAATTGCCACAACAGAGTAAGCTATCTAAAACCAAATCCCTGGAGATGGCTATTGTTTGAATCATTTCCTCCCCTGTGAGGGCTGAATCATAATCTCACTGAGAAACACAAGCTGACGTGGTAAAGGGGCCAGATAAGAGGCTAATCTGTTTCAACTGGTAAAGTCACCAAATGGGGCCAAGGAAAACCCAAGGCATTGACCTTGGGTTATCACAGGATTATTATCATAGTCCTACCACATAGGGCTCAAAAGCATGTTTTTCCTTTTTAAAATCTGAACTAATCACCCCGATAAGCAATCACTGAAAGGTCTACCTCAACATTTCTTCCTCCCCTCCCGCTCCCACTGAAGGGTTAAATTTTCTACTTCATTTTCTCAGGGTGAGGGACAAATTTCTTTTCTTCTTCCTGACATTGGCAAATTCCAATATGGTCTTCCATTGCCTAAAAGTTAAAGGGCACAGAAGAGTCCAACCAGCCAGTGCTGCCCAAATCAGATTAAAACATGATTAGGAAACACTTAATAAAACCAATAAAAATACAACAAAATATAGATAACATTAATTTGTGGCTTTCTAAGTCAATATGCGGCACAGGGATCCATTTCTGTTTGAGTATGACACCAGTGCTCACATCTACGATGCTGTAAACAGAGCTGACCTTGGTCTTATAGTCAGGAGAGACCTGGGTTCAAATCCCACCTCCAACATTTACTAAACCATGTGACCACTGGCAAGTCTCTACCACACAGAGCCTCATTTCCCTCATTTGTAAAATGGGCAAACACCTAGAGAACTTCCCTCACAAGGCTAGGGTGAGGCTCAGGCAAGATAACAATCACATTATAAAGTGCCCTGCAAACTTTAAACCATCACCCAAGATGTCAGCTATTAGTGTCGGTGAGAAGTAGAGCTGCCTAGCTCAGAAGTGCTGAAACACAAACAGACCAAACCAGATTAAAATTTAACTGGGAAATATTTAACAAGATCAATAAAAATACAATAAAACACAGATAACGTTAACATGTGGTTTTCTAAGTCAACATGCATCCCTGCAGGGATCCTTACAGACAGAGGTTTAGTGAGCCCCATTTCTATAGGAGTTTGACCACTGGTTTAGGGTGAGCTTCAAGGGCCTCCTGCATGCATCGGTTGTGTAATAACAGGCAAGTTATCTACAGGGCAATAACAAATCTAAGTTGCAAACAGCTTCCCTGGCTGCCTGCATCGAGAGAATTCCCATACTGGGAGGTCTCCCCACACTGAAGAAATCACAGGTCAGACGAACAGAAAGAATGCACACCAAAAATATCACAACAGAAAGATGTAAAATTACAAAGAAGATACCACTCTTCCACCCCTTGGCAGAGGGTGGACAAATCCACACCAGAGATGGTGCCTGGGGCTTATTTCCAGGCCTTTTCAATGTATGGATCAGTTATGCAGATTTTTTTCCTACTTTTTTTTTGGTTTTTAAAAATACTATTTATTATATGGGATAGCTCTCAGGGAAAGGGCAAATTATGATGATGCAAAAAAATGACATCAATAAGAACTTATTTAAAAAAAAGACAGATCACTGGACCTCCTACACACACACACACACACACACACACACACACACACAAGATACATCACTACTGTGGCTACGGTTCCGTTTCAGGGAAACACCAAGCGGGTAAAATACAAACATAACCCTGAGTAACAGGTGGTCTTGGGTTTTTGTCAAACCTGCCCTTTCCTGCCTCTTGAAACACCCTGACTAATCAGTGCCTGAAAAGCAAGAGCTAGCACTGCTGAGCTGGTGGTTAACTTCTCAGTAGTAACTTCAGGCAAGCATTGAACCATGACAGGAATTAAGAGTGTGACAAGGCATACCACGTACCTGAACTACATCACTGTGGCCTGTCCCAGCTGCTCCAGGATATCCTGGTTTGAATCTAATCAATGTCACGAGCTCCAGCTCAGACTGGGCCCCACAGAGGATAAACACAATGAAATAACTTGCCCATGAAGAAACCACTATGGCTTCTACCACCAGGGAAATCAGGTCAAGGTTCACCCAAGTGGCTAAACTGACGATAAGCCAGAAAAATGAGTTAACACAAATGTGGAGACAGCTACAATCAGGGAGGAAAACAGAAACATGTTCAAACATTTTTACTTCTTCAGTAGGTGGCTACTGAACAAGTAAATTAATTAACCAAAAGCAATTTTTTTAAAATAGCATCATAGGTCTAGAAGTGGAAGGGACCTTGGCTCATCTAATCTGCCCCCATTCTACAGATGAGGAAATCAAGTCCCATGGGCTTGTGATTTGACCAATGTCATAATCACACTACATTTCTGAATGTAAAACAAAAGCATTTTTGCAACCTTGTGTAAAAGCCCAAATAATTATACACTGCAAGCTGCCCAATTGGAAACTTATCTCCAAAGCTTTTGTAACTTCTAAGAAAAGTTTTCATTCCAATACTGTGAGATGGCTACATCAATTCTTGTCTGAATTAAGTAACTACACCTTCTGATGGCCCCTCTCCTTGAACAAGTCTTACGTTTTTATAAAACATGAGCCAAGGGCTAAAAAGAGAAATTTTTAAAAATTCTATTTTGTTTTAAAAAGAGGTAGCTAGGAAGTGAAAGGAACCAAAGTCTGAAAGACCTGAGTTTGAATCCAGCCTCTGACACTGACTAGCTGTGTAAAACTGGGTAAGTCACTTAACCTCTGTTTGCCTCAGTTTCCTCATCTGCAAGCACCTACTTCCAGGGTCACTGTGAGGATAAAATAACTTGAAGGTGATATAAAAATATTATTTTAAAAGTCTAGTTTGTTTCCCCAATGAGAAAAGGTCTATGATTTCATCACAAGGATAAAGGGTCAGAAATCATCTCTGATTGCTATGGGAAAGAGGCTAATTTATAAATATTTTTTAAAATAATTTTATTTTTTACTTGTAAGTTAAACACACAAAAAAGAACATTCCCATATACATAGCAGAACATAAAAAATGATGTTCTATGAAACTATGAATCTCCATTCCATGCCCCTTGCCCTTAAAAATTGGTAGGTTTTTTTTTTAAACAAATTCCATATGTTATTTTCAACACTGTCCTCTAAAGTCCTTTCCGGATGTTAGCCTTAATGTGAAATAGCTACTCAGTGCAAGGCAATATCTTTGAGGCCTAGCATTACAGGGAAATACAAGACACCATCCTCTATGCTCCTCAAGGAAAGCAGTTTAAATGGGTAGAGACACTTCCGGGCACGTGGGAGAGCTAAATGATGACAAAAGTTAAAGGCTGGAGACAGAGGTAGGAGACAACAGTGGAAGAGCCTTTGAAGAGCAGAACGGATTAACTCACCAAGTGACAAAGTAAGTCAAAATTTCAGGGATTGCACCATAGATAAATGCAGCAGAGGAAGGGATTAGGAAAAGTAACACTTCAACACAAGACCTTGGTGTCTTTAAAACCTGCTCAGGAAGCCATTAGCCATTTTACTTGAAGGCATTAACATAATGATGGAGGGCTTCCCAGCATTTGAGGAGGGAAGGCAGACTACTGAACAACTCTCAGAGGCAGAGTATGAAACTCCTTCCTCTCCCCTCCCCCCAAAAGTCACCAAAACAAAAGGCAGAGCTCGGAGCAACGTCCTACCTTCCACGTCATACCAATGGGCTCCATTGGTGATCCCATCTTTGAAAGTCTCGTCTTCATCTGAAGGACAGCGGGGATCACCAGTTTTCATGATCGGGTGTTTTGAGGCGTAGGATCTGGCCAAGTATTTGAAGACTTCATCGTCATCAGTCCTGCTATAAATCCCACTGGTCTTGTGCTGAGGAGAATCGTCGAAAGGGTAGCTGGCCACCACAGAGCCACCATGTAGGTTTCCCGAAAGCACAAAACTTCAAAACAAAAACAAGAAAAAAAAAAAGAAATCATCATTTATTCACTGAAGTCCAACAATGAAAACAAAAAAGATAAACACTTACAAATTCCCACAGCACCTTTTTAACTTGGCTTTCAAGATCAGTATCTGGCAGGTTAAACACTCTGTAAACACACACCCCTATCTGAAATATATGAACCATTTAGGAGCTGTCCAGAACCAGAGAAAGTCAGAAAACAGAGGAAGCATTAGCAGTTTAAAAACTATGACAGAGTCATTCCTCTTTACCCTTGACAATGGAAAACTACCCAAAGACCTGTTTCCATACTTCATGGAGCTATGATTGCAGTGGATATGAATCTGCCCCACCCCACCTGCTCACAGGGAGAGCTCAACCCCCCTCTGCACCTCCAGAGAGTTCTGAGGAGTTCCTGTGAGCCAAAAAGAAAACTGCCAGCTTGCCAACCCTGTGTCATAAGATCACAGATCAAGAGCTGGAAGAGACCTGAGAGGGACATTTTAGGTGAGGAAGCTGATGTACCATGCGGATAAGAGACCTAAATAAGTAGGAAAGGAAGGATCGGACCCCAGGTTCCCCTGATCTGGGAGGAAGCGTAGCACAGTGGAAAGAGTTCTGGATTTGAGGTTGGGGACCTGAATGACTTTGGGCCTGTCCCTTAACTGTTCAGGGCCTGTAATATGAAGGGACTGGTCTTGATGACCTTTCCCAGCTCTAAATCTAAGGTAGCGATGCTACTAGAGTCCCATGACTCCAGAGGCAGGCACTGCGCTCTTTGCTCCGTGACACATTGTCTCTCTAACCTTTGCGAGGCTGGTCCATGGATGACAGATACGCATTCCAAACTTTCGCCTATTCAGCTTGGTAGAAGTGACCCGAGTTTGCACTTTGATGGATTGTCCTACCAGAACCCAGGGACAAGCTCTAACCCTGAGGAACCATGAGAGACAATGCTGGCTTTGGAGAAGAAAGGAGGCAGACCTTTCAAATTATGTCAGATGGAGTCACTTATTCAGTTGGTCTGACTTAAGGGTTCTTTATTATAAGAGAAAGTTTCTTTTTTCCAAAATCATTATTAATTTATTTAATATTTTTAGTTTTCCACTTTGATTTTCACAAGAGTTTGAATTACAAATTTTCTCCCATTTCTACCCTCCCCCCACTCCAGGATGGCATATATTCTGATTGCCCCGTTCCTTAGTCAGCCCTCCCTTCTGTCACTCCACTCCCCCTGCCCCCATCCCCTTTTCCCTTACTTTCTTGTAGGGCAAGATAGATTTCTATGCCATAAGAGAAAGTTTCATGAAACTGAGACATGTATCCAGAAATGACTGGTGTAAAAACAAAAAGACTTCAGTAAAACCTTCCCTCAAACAAACATACATAAACAAAATAAGAAATAAATGAGTGAACGAAACAAAAATAGCAACCCAGGGGCACCTCTAAGCATGAACTGATGAAGGAGGCAGACAGCAGCCTCATGCTTAAATGGAAATGCAGCCATGATAAACTAAGGTTAAAGAGGATGCTTTAGATGGGGAAGAATTGCGCTTTGCACCCCTTCAATTCAGAGAAAGTACTGGCCAAGGGGAATTTCGAATTTTAATGACACCGAGGGCCATTATTAAAGCAGGCTTGTGCAAAGGGAAACATATTTAAAAACAGGATGTGTTCTGACTCAATCTCCCACTACACTGTAAACACACATAGGCCGATGTCACATTTCCAAAAAGGAAGCCAGAGTTGAGAAGGCATAGGACAAAAATCAGAGACCCACTGGAGGCCCCACTTAAAAAGAAGGACAATGGGGGACATCAAAGGCTGTTCGCTTTTACAGGGTCCCTCTCTTTTCAAGCCCTATTTTTCTGATTGGCTCCCTAGATAAAAGGGCTTATTTCCAGCGGCATCCACAAAAAGCAGTGAGAGATGAGTCGGCTGCCCATAGCTTGGGTATTTCTGCTTTTCTAAGGAACTTAAGCAAAACCATCCCATTCACAAATGCAGCAACACCAAAGGCCAAAAACAAAAGCCTGGTTTGAGCCTGATGGTTCACCTTCCACTCTGTTTCCCACATCACAGGCCTTTCACTAAACAACATTTCCCTCTCCACTGAGTCCTGTCTTCCTGCAGTTATCAGTAATGATCTGGACCCTATGCATGCCACATTCTCTCTCACTGGGGACACAGAAGAAAATTTGCTTACAAATAATTAAGTCTATCTAATGTTCTATTTCACAGAATATTCTAAGAATGACTAGTTTACAGGGTAAGAGGTGATTACAGGGTCCTTAAGAGATGGAAGATCTAGACCAACCCCCTCATTTTACAGATGAGAAAACTGAGCCCCCACTACACCCAGCTGACTAGAGTCAAAGAGTTTATGGCAGTCAACAGAGCCCTGGACCTGAGTTCAAATGTAGAGAGAGAGAAAGAGAGAGAGAGGGAGGGAGAGGGAGACAGAGACAGAGAAAAGGAGAGGGAGACAGAGAGAACCACCCAGGCATGGGACGTTGGGCAAGTCTGTCTGCCTCATCTGCCTCACTTGGGGGTAACAGCAGCTACCTCCCAAGGTTGTTGTATCTAATGAGATATTTGTAAAGTGCTTAGCATAATTACTGGAACATAGGAGTCACTGTTTAGTCATTTTTCAGCCATGTCTGACTCTTCGTGACCCCATTTGGGGTTTTCTTGGAAAAGATACTGGAGTGGTTTGCCCTTTCCCTCTCCAGCTCACTCTACGTGAGGAAACTGAGGCAAAAGGGTTAAGTGACCTGGCCAGGGTGACACAGTAAGCATCTAAGGCTGAATTTAAACAAAGGAAGGTAAGTCTTCCTGACTCCAAGCCCAATGCTCTCTCCATTGTACCACCTAGTGAGACATAGGAGATATATATAAACGTTAACTAGGTAGTGGTAGTGGTAGTGGTGGTGGTGGTGGTGGTAGTAGTAGCAACAGCAGTAGTAGTGGTAGTAGTAAGTAGTAAGAGCAATCAATAAGTATTTATTAAGGTACTCTACTACTAATCCTTAGTACCTAGTATCTAGGATAGTATCTGGCATGTAGTTTTAGGTACTAGAGGAGTACCTGGCAAACATGGTATGTATATAAAGGTCCAACGATTATAAAGACAAAAAGAAAACAGCCCCTGACATCATGGAGCTTCTGGTCTATCGGGACAGCCTAAGTATATATACACTAAATTAACATAAAGTAAGTTTGGCTTCCCCCAGAGATACCTCTAACATGGCGTTTGATTCTCTCTGACTGCTCAATCCCACCACCAGCTTTTTACCATTCCAGGGCTGGCCAGAAACAACCTAAGTCTTTAGATCTTCCAGTGTTCTCTCTACCAGACCTTCCAAACTGAAATGGGTTATCAATTTACTTTCCTGTTTGTACACCTTTAAAAAAATGCCTTTAGAGTATCACAGCTGTGTTTCTCACCTACTTCAGAGCAGCAGCTAAGAGAGGGGGAGGCAGCTCTGCCTTAAAGTGGCTTAGCCAAGGTCTAAACAAAGTGACTTGGGGTCATGGACACACAGATTGGGAGCTGGGACTGAAGAAGTCATCTGATTTAACCTCCTCCTCATTTCATAGAAGAGGAAATGGAAGTGCAGGAAGCTGTGACTTGCCCAAGGTCATTTATGTCACTGGGATTATATACCTTTAGAACTAGGAGGAACCTTGGAGGTCAAATGAGTCCTACTGCCTTATTTTACAAGGGAAGAAACTGAGGCACAGGGAGTTAAATGACTTCCCCAAAGTTGCAGAGGGAGGTAACAAGCGAAAGAGCCAGAATTCAAACCCATCCAAATCTAGCACATTTTCTTCTTCATCACCGAAAATAACAGGGAACTGACTGAAATGAATTATTTGTGACCATTTCAGGGTGCATATAATATATGAGTTCCTATGACGATAGTTTCAAGCTACAATAATTCATATCTTTTCTAAATGCTTACTTTTTATCACAATCTCTTGTTTTTAATATGCCTTTGATTTCTGAATATAACCTTCCCCTCCAACCAAAACTATCCCTTGTTACAAAGAATAAAAAAGAAGAAAAAGAATAGCAGTTTAGCAAAGCAACAAATTAATTAAATCTAATGTTATCACGAATATTTCAACCAATGGGCCCCCTCTGCACAGAAAGGAGGGAGGGGTGCTTCCCTCACTTCTCATCTCTCTTTCAGGGATAAGTTTGGCCATTATAATCACACAGACCGGGCTGAAGAAATTATGGCACCTAAATGTGAGAAGGGGATGCTTTCTGAGAAACCTGGGAAGACTTGTATGAACTGATGCAGACTCAGGTAAGTAGAACCAGAAGAACAATATATACAATGACAACATTGTAAAGTCAAACAAATTTGAAAGCCTTAAGAATTTTGATCAATGCTGTAATCAAATACGATTCAAGCAGGGTGCTGTCAAAACTTGCTGACCTCCTGACAGAGAAGCAAGGGAGTCAAGGTGTAGAATAAGACACATTTTTTTTTGTACCCAGCCAACGTGAAGCTGTTTTGCTCAACTATCCAACCATAGACAATTACTAAATATCCTTATCCATAAAGGGGGGACAATGACATTTCCAGTACCTACTCCTCCCAGGGATGGCATGAGGGAAGTGCTTTGCAAACTTTAAATAAAGCATTTCAGAAGTATGGCAGGGATCCTGTTTTTATCTTTCTTTTGACCCCCACACTTAGCACACTGCCTGGCACAGTAGGCACTTAATAAATGTTTATTGATTGGTTAATAAATACTTGAATTTTGAGGATGACAGAAGTGTGAATTACCTGACTATAACAATAAAAATGATGCAAAAAAATGAATAAAAGAAAAAGCCTTTATTAGGCACTCAATATATGCCAATAATTGGAAATACAAACAGAAAGACAGATATTTGCTGTTCTCCAAGATCTCACATTTAAATTGAAGACCAGACATTATAAATCAAACATTAAATTATAAGTTGGTCAATTTTTAGTCAATAATTTAGTCAATAAAATTGACTTCAAAGAAGAGATGAGAAAATATATCTCCATTCTGTGCAAAGGTAGGGGACTATGGATCTAGCATACTGAATATACTATCCAGCCTTGCTTAGATTACCGTTTTTCCTTTTATTTTTATTTTTTGTTCTTTAACATAAAGCATGGTTCTCTGGGCAAGGGAAACAAAGGAAAAGAGGGTGATATAAAAATAAAAGAACTAAAGCCTTTTTTTTTAAAAATGTGAATCATCATAGTTTCAGGCCATCTACATAGCACACAGTAATACTGTACTCTGTACTTGTCACAAATAATTCATTTCAATCAGCTTTGTTACATTCATTGTGTCAAAGTGTGCTAAATCTGGAGATTAAGGGACCTGGGCTCATATCCTGTCTGTCACTTACGTATGACCAATGTATCTTTAAACAAATCACTTCCCCCTACTGGGACTCAGTTTCCTTATCTGTCAAATGAGAGGATTAGACAAGATGGCCTCTGGGATACTTCGTAAGCCTAAACCTGTAATTGGGTTATTCTCCACAGAAGAATAAACCCACAAGGTCAAGGGGAATAAACAATTCATAAAATCTGATTTTTCCACATCATTTTCAAAGTTAACTTAATATATTTTTTATTTCAAAGTATATTATTAATGTATATACAAGGAAGATAGAATGAGGCATAACCCCATTTAAATAAACATAGCTACTGTCTTCCCAGAAGTAAGCCTAATTAGGTGAAACTGTCATTTATACCATAAAACACACCAGCCAAGCAAGCAGTAAGATGGGCTGCTGATGCTATGGGACTTTTCCCCCTACAAATCCCACTTCTGTCCCATTCTGAAGGTAAAATCTTTTAGATTTCTGCTTCTCACCGAAACAACACCAATGTCTAGTGGAAAAAAGGGCTGGGCCCACAAAGCTGCCTAGGCAGAATCAAGTGCTAATTGTGCAACTGGGTGACCTTTGGCACGTCATTTCTGTCTGGGACCTATGCTGTCCCCTCTGCCGGGATGACCAACATGCCAGATAATTCCTCTCTGCCTTCAGGGTAGTTCAAGTACCACCTGATCACGGGGATAATCTGGCACCAGTCCTAGATCAGGGTTCTAGGTCCAAGATGAAGATTGCAGGGTGACTTCAAGGTAAACTTGGACTAAGAGAAATGCTGTTGTTTCAGGGGAGAGGGGAGAAGAGAGAGAGGGAGAGAGCCAGGGGAAATCAAATATATTTTTTAAGTGCTACAACTCTATTAGTTTTATCACTCCTAGCAATTAGATAGTGCTTATCCTTTGTAAAGGCTGTAACGACGTATACAAAGGTCATATTTCCTATGCAGAGGTCTGGAGCCCACACCTGGGTAATCCTGGGCGATGGGAGCTTTGCAGGAAAAATCTCCCTAAGCACTAATGGGTAAGCAACCCATCTACAGGTAGAGGCCGGCAGGTAGATACTGGAAGGTATCTTCAAGGGGATTGGAGGGGGCCCTGGATGTGGACTCAGGGGACTAGGGAAGACAAAGGTATACAAGCACTGTGCTAAGCCCTTCACAATTATCCACTCATTTGCTTCTCACAACAATCCTGGAAGGTAGGGACTGAAGCCAACAGAAGTGACTTGCCCAGGGTCACACAGCTAAGTAAGTGTCTGAGGCTGGATTTGAACTCAAGTCTTCCTGACTTCATGCCTAAAACATTATCAACCTCAGCAGCTAGCTTCACCTCTCTGGGTCTCAGTTTTCTCATCTGTAAAATGAGGCTCTGATGGCCTCTAAAATTCCTTCTAGGTGTCTATGATCTTATCAACCAATCAATCAATCGATATTTATTAAGAGCTCACCATGTGGCAGGCACTGTGCTGAGTGTGGTTGTTCTCTCTTTATTAAAAGGAAGAAACTCCTTATTTCAAGTAGGACCAGGAACCCTTTAGAAGTTTCAGAACCTCCCAGCCACATATCAGTTCCCTGAACGGTGCCATGTTTCTGTACTCACAACCCAGCTGGCTAAAGAACCAGGCTCAGCTGCAGAAGGATGACCCAGGCAGCTGGGGCAGAAAAGGATTCTCCTGTCCTCCTTCTACGAGGACAGGGGAATAAATGGGGAATGCAGAATCACAGGATCTTAGATCTGGAAGGAACTTTTGATCTAGTCTCTTATTTTACAGAGAAACCGAGGGAGAGCCCAGAGAGGGAAAGGGACTGGATCAATGTCACACTGCAGAGGCCAGTCTAGAACCTGCCTTTTTAGTCCTGTGTCCCTTGGGACATCTTTCTACCACACCTGGCAGTCTCCCTCCTTTGGTCCCTGCCACTTGGATTTGAAAAGGCCCAAAGGAAGCATGGAGAGGCCCAACCAGAGAGGACTGCTTCACCTCTACCCCAACACAGGTCCCCTTCCACATCGTTACAACTTGGTGTTGCACACAGTCCCCAGTATGGCTTCCCCCCACCACCACCAGGACACCCACACCAAAGGCACCTTTCCCTGCACATCTCCAACATTCTTGCCTCTCCCCCTACCCCATACATCACTCTCCCTCCCACAACCTTATATACACACCCCTCTCGAAGGCAGGCCCCTCCCTGAGCAGGACACCCCAAAGGCACCTTCCCCTGCACATCCCCAACATTCCTGACCCCGCAAACATCACCCTCCTCCCACAACCTTATACAGTATACACCCCTCTCGAAAGCAGCCCCCTTCCTGAGCAGGACAGCCCAAAGGCACCTTCCGCTGCACATCCCCAACATTCCTGACCCAGCCAAACCTCACACACCCTCTCCTACAACCTTATATATGTGTATAACCTTCTGGAAAGTAGCCTGTCCCCATCAGGACACCCCAAAGGCACCTTCCTCTGCACATCCCCAACACTCCTGACCCTCCCAAACATCACCCTCCTCCCACCTTACACACACACCCCTCTCGAAGGCAGCCCCCTCCCTCAGCAGAACCCCCAAAGGCACCCGCTCCCATCTCATCAGCTCGTGGGCTCACAGCCCCATCTGGGCAGCGCCTGGACAGGGTGTGGGGGGCAGCCCGGCCCAAGCCCTCCGTTTACAGAGCAGGGGTCTGGGGGGCCCGCGGCGCGTCCTCACTTGTTGCTCCGGATCCAGTCCATGACGGCGCGCACCTCGGGCACCTCGTCCAGCGCTGGGGGCTCGCCGGTGCCGAACTGGTCGGGGAAGCTGCGGTTGAGGTCGTGGCCGCGGCTGTTGTAGCGGCCGGCGCGGCCGTCGGCGGGCGCGGGGTCGCAGCGGCCCTCCTGGGCGCGCTCGAAGCCGTCGGGGTTGAGGCTGGGCAGCAGGTGCACGTCGGTGGTGTTGAGCAGCCGCACGAGGCGGGGGTCCCCCCTCGCGTAGCCCGCCGCCAGCTCCCGCGCCAGGTACACGAGCACCTGCCGAGACACCGTCTCGTCGCCGTGCATGTTACCCACGAGCTTCACCTGCGGCCGCCCGGGGATGCGTGGCCCCGGGTCCGGCCCGACGGTGGCCGGATCCTGCTCCTGGCCCTGGCCCCCCAGGCCCGCCGTCAGGCGCAGCACCCACAGCGGCCGGCCCTCCAGCGAGCGGCCCAGGCTGTAGAGGCGGCCCAGGCCGGGCCGCGCGGCCGCCGCCAGCTCCGCGCCCAGCTCCGCCTCGTGGTAGTAGCGGCCGAAGGGGCCGGCGCTCTCGGGCCCCGGGCCCGGCGCGGGCTCGGCGGGAGCCCCGGGGGCCGGGGCCGTGGCCGTGGCCGTGGCCCCCGCCTTCTTGATGTGCGCCAGGAGCGCCGGGCACGGCAGCAGCAGGAGCAGCAGCAGCAGCGGCAGGATCCGGGAAGGCCCGGGCTGGGCGAGGAGGGTCCGCCGCCCGCGGCTCCACATCTTCAGCAGCGGCGGTGGCAGCAGCGGCGGCAGCGGCAGCAGAGGAGCCGATCTCCGGCCTCCCTCCCTGCGGCCCGGCCCAGCCGGATCCCCTCCGCACCCACCCGCCTCGGCCCTCCCTCCCCGGCCGCGGCCAATTCCAGAGTCCGCTGGACCGGGCGTCACGCAGGGGGCGGGGCTCCTCTTAAAGTCGCCCGAGTCCCTCTGGGGCGCCGTGCCCTCCGCGCCCAGCAGGGAGAGCTGCAGCGTCCCCGGGAGGTAGGGCAGGGATCCCCGCTGCCAAGTGCGCCTGGGCTGCCCGGCCTTCTCCGTGCCAGTCTCCTCCCTCATTCCTCCTCCTCCTCCTCCTCCTCTTTCTCCTTCTTCCCTTCTTCTTTTCCTCTTGCTCCTCCCCCTCATCACCTCCTACTCCACCTTCTCTTCACTTCTTTTCCTTCATCCTCCTCCATTCCTCCCTCGTTTCTTTTGTCTTCCTCCTCTCTCCTTTTCCTCCTTCTTCCCTTGACTACTTTTCTTCCATCCTTCCCCCTCTCCTCCTCCTCCTGCCCTTCTTTGCTTCTCCTCCATCCATCCTCCTCTTCTTCCTCCTCCATTATCTGGAGTCTTCTGTAAAATCCTCACCTTTTCTGTCTCCTTAAATTAGCCCTTCCCTCAGTTTCTGCCCTTTCTCTTTAGAAGTAAACGACCAGCGAAATCTTAAAGATGGAGGGGACCTTGGTCACCTTCCAGAGCTCACCTCCTCTGTGCAGAAATCCCTTCTAAAGCATTTCCTGACTTGCAGATATCCGGCCTCTCCTTAAATACTTCCAGTGATGGGGAGCCTCCTACTCAGACTCCTCCAGTTCTCAGAGTTAGCAGGGTCCTCATGGGCCATCTAGTCCTGTCTATACCTGATCAAAATCGGTTCTACACCCACCGTTCTTCCAGGGGTAGAGGAGCATCCTCAGCTTGAAGACCTGCGATGACGGGGCACTCATTACCTGCTGGACTATAGCCCACTCTGTGCTTGACCACCCCCACCTTTTGAGAAAATCATTTCCTTATGGGGGAGGGGAGACATAATTCCACGGCTTTTCCTTTCTCTCCTAGTCCTCTATTCCCCCTCTATATCCTTGAAGTCTTTTTTTTTTTTTAGTAACGTTTATAGAGCGCTTCAGTGTCTTCCGAGGCTAACTCACTTCATTTCGTCAATGTGCCCATCTGTCTAGTGGCTTTCACTCGGTTCACCTGCCTACCTTCCCCAGGAGCTCCCTATTTTTAACTGGCCTTAGAATGATATTTGATTAGGCAGCAGGTGTGATGTGGCTGGCTGCGTTGGCACTGCAGGGTGGGGCCATTCTGAGAGAGCTCCAGAGGCAGTGGCGAAGCCCCTGTCACAAAGGTTGAGGAAGTACCTTTTTATCCTGGAAGAGGCCTTTGCACTAAGCTAAGCAGGTGTGACCGCAACTCCTTTACCGTCACTTTCTACTTCCTCCAGAGCCGGTTTTTTCAAAGTGCTTTCCCTTCCCTGGGCTATCATTAAACCCCATAAAACAACAAATGATGAGTTTCCACCTGAGAAAGTTCCCTAGCCTGTGCAGTGAAGAAAGCATAGAGCTGGAAGGACCATTCAGTCCAGTCCCCTCATCTTATAGATGGGGAGACTGAGGACCAGGGATTTCAAGGTGACTTGCCAGAGGTCACCAAGTAATAAGTGACATTGACAGAATTTGAACCCACATCCCATGACTCCACAGCATCAAGCGTATGGGAACTGGCATCAGGATACCTAGGCTGGAATCCTGGTTCTATCATTTCCAAGCTGTATGAGTCTCTTTGACTTTTCTCAACCTCAGTTTTCCTCATCTGTAGAATGGGAGGAGATAAGTCACAATTTTTACATCCTAGGATTATAGATCTGAACCTAAAAGGCCATCTAGTCAAGTGAATATAAGTTTCCTAAGGGCAGGGACTGGTTTCATTTTAGCCTGGTATCCTCAGCACCTGGCAGGCATATCATCAATGCTGTTAATTGATCTATTGATTGGTTGCCTAAGCCTCAGAGATGGCACCAGATGGCACCAGACGGCTGTGGCAGAAATTCTCTCTGAAGATGTTACTGAGGTGTGAGCTGTAATTATTTCTCCCTGCTGCATCACAAATTAGCCTTTCGGTCTTGGATGAGTCACTTTCTTCTCAAAGTCTCAACTTCCTCATCTCTAAAATGAAGGCACTGGACTCCAGTTCTCCTCCATTCTAACACTCTATGAGTCGAGTGCAGTGGTGGACACTTCAGATTTGGAGCAGGAGGCCATTGGGGCCACCCCTGATGAGGAAACCCAAGCCTAGAAGGGTAACTCAACCAGTAACCTGGTCACCCAGGTAGGAAGAAGCAAAGCCAGGATTTGAACCCAGGTACGCCGACTCTCCACTGAACCACTTTGTCTCTCGTAGAGGTTGTGGTGAGAGTCTTGGAATGATTGGGAGCTACCAAGGTGAGGAATTGCAGTCCTTTCTCCCATGTTATTTTATCTAAATTAGGTGGCAAGCATGAGCATCACCCCTCCTACTAGCACCCTGGTAGTCACTGAGCTCTTCGGCATATCCACTGATTACTATGGCGTCAGTTACCCTGAATACTTAATCATTGTAAGACATACTTGTAATACATGTAAGAATTATATATGTACATTATATATACATATATATGTACATATTACATATGTAATAATTTTATATATACATATATAGTATATAACATGCATATAATCCATGTAATAATTATATATGTAATATATATTATGCATACATATGTGTGTGTATATCCAAATCAAAGGAATGAGTGCCAATGACATATTAGCATCATCTAGTCAGGGCTTCTTAAACTTTTTCCACTCTCTACCCTTTTTTGAGTTTTGGCAGTGTTTGTTAGCTTTGTGTGGCCCGAGGGCATGTGCAGGACAAAGTGCACATGCTTTGTGTTCAGAACCAAGGCTGCAGTAAAGTTGCCCATGCAACATGGGCAACACCTTGGATTCATTATGCATTTGATTTTTTGTTTTGTTTTTTGGCAGGGCATTTGGGGTTAAGTGACTCCCCCAAGGTCACACAGCTAGTACATGTGTCAAGTGTCTGAGGCCAGATTTGAACTCAGGTCCTCCTGACTCCAGGGCCGGTGCTCTACTCACTGCATCACCTAGCTGCCCCAATGCATTTGATTTTGAATTCATTTTTGGTCGTTGCGCATGTCTTCAGAAACCTTTTACTGTTGCCAAATTTCTCATTACCCCACATGGGGTCACGACCCACAGTTTAAGAAGCACTGATCTAGGTGACACAGGGGCTAGAGTGCTGGACCTGGAGTCAGGAAGGCTTGCATTCAAATTCATAAGCTTCAGACTTATTAGCTGTATGACCCTGGACACATTACTTAACCTCTGCCTCAGTTTCTTTATCTGTAGAATGGAAATAGTGATAGCACCTGGCAGGATTGTTGTGAGGATCAGATAATATTTGTAAAGTGTTTTATAAACCCTAAAATGCTCTATAAATGCTAGCTATTGTTATTAATTTCGTTATTATTTTTGTCCTGTAACTACTTGTACCTCTCCTTTGATTTTGATCTCTATCTCTTCTCTTCTAGCATCTCCCACTTCCTGGCTTTTGCACAAGCTGGCCCCCATGCCTACAGCACGCTCTCCATACATGTTACTCTTACTCCTTCCCTGAAGGATCCCATCTCTACTTCCCTGCTTACGTGTTATGTCCCTCCAGTAGAATGTAAGTTCTTCAAGGAAAGAAACTACTTTTCATTTTGTCTTTGCATCTCTAGCCCCTGGCACTATGCCTTGAACAGAGAAGGCTCTTAGTAAATGCCCATGGATAAGAAAACAAAATCCCCAATCTAGGGCTGGAAGTTTATTTTACTATTGAAGAAACTGGGTCCTAGAGAAGTCAAGTGACTTGTTCAAGATCACACAAAGAGTAAGCATCAAAAGCAGGATTTGGGTTTTTAATTTTTTTTTTCATTAAAAAAAGCCTTGGGTTTTGGTTTTTTGGGGTTTTTTTGTTTTTGTTTTTGTTTTTTGGTTTCTAGAATCTAGAGGCAGCTTAGGAATGTGGTAGATAAGAGTTCTGGGCCTGGAGTCAGGAAGGCCTGAGTTCAAATTTGGCTTCAGACATTTCCTTAGCTTTATGAGCCTGGGACCTGTTTGCCTCAGTTTCCTCAACTGTGAAATGGGTATAATAACAGCCTCCCTCCTGGGGTTGTCATGAGGATAAAAATGAGATAATAATTGTGAAGCACTCAGCACAGTGTCTGGCACATAGTAAGAACTATGTAAATGTCGGCTATTATTATTAATTCCTCTCCCCGCTTTGAAAGAAAAAAGACAAAAAAACCCTTGTAACAAATATTCATAGTAAAGCAAAATACATTTCCTCATGTAAACATATGAATGTGTCTATGCAGATGCATACACATATATGTGTGTGTGTGTGTGTGTGTGTGTGTGTGTGTGTGTGATTCTGTAACCTGAGTCCACCACCTCTCTATCAGAAGGTGGGAGCACGCTTCATCCTTAGTCTTCTGAAATCACGTTTGGTCATTGTATTTATCAGAGTTCCTAGGTTTTTCAGAGATGTTTATCTTTACAATGTTACTGCTACTGTATAAATCATTCTTTCGGTTCTGCTGCCTTCAGTCTGCATCAGTTCATACAATTCTTCCCAGGTTTCTCTGAAACTGTCTCTTCACTTCTAATAGCACAGGAGTATTCCATCATATTCATATAACACAATTCGTTCGGCTATTCCTCAATTGATGGACAGCCTCAGTTTCCATTTCTTTGCTCCCACAAAAAGAACTGCTCTAGATATTCCTGCACATGTGGGTCCTTTTCTTCTTTCCTGGACCTCTTTGGGGTCTAGGCCTATTAGTGATAGTCTAAAAACAGGATCTGAACCCAAGTTACCTCACAACAGAGGCTCTTCTCTTTTTACTGTTCTGTGCTGCTTCCATTGCATTGGATTAGGTTGGATTGGATCCAGACCTTACTCAAGTAATAATGGAGCAGAATGGGCCTGAAATGTGAGCAAACAAGTATAAGAAAAAATGTTAACATGATATAACACGAACCTCAGCTGAGAGGTGATCACATTCCTGTCAGCTGAGTATTTGGAAGAGGAGTAGCCATATTTGGCCCTCTTCAAGCTATAAACCTTCATCTTTAGTAGGTGTTACTACAGCATGAACTTCAGGCAAGGAGACCCAGATCTCCCCAACCTGTATGACTGAGCAACAAAAAGGAAATAGAGGATTGGGTTCGTACCTTTAATCCTCTCTCTCTGCATAGTAATTCTTGAGTCTTGTGACAAGCATCCCTTAGCTTGATCTGCTAAAGAGAACTCTTGGCCCTACAAAAGAAGAGACTCTGAAAGATTCAAAATTGTTTATGGAAAGAGGCGGGAGGTTCCTAGCAATCACAGCACTGAGCATTTGGTTAGCACTTACTATGTGCTAGGCCCTGTGTTAAGCAGCCTTACCTGAACTAAAGGGAAATATTCTTGAGATGTCTGCATTAAACTATTCTCTCTAGCAGGGGTTTGTGAAATTGCTTTCTATAAAAAGTCAATAACTATATTTTAATATAATTGGTCTCTTTTGTAATACAATGTATTTTATGTATTTAAAGGTATTACTCTGAAGAGTCCAGGGGCTTCTCCAGACTGGCGGAAGGGTCCATCTCACACACACACACACACACACACACACACACACGTACAGAGTTTAAAACCCCTACTTTTAAGGAATAAAGTCAATTAAAAATACAGAAGAGGTGAGGACCTTGACCAAAAAACCCTATCATTTGGTCTTAGAGTACAAAAAAAGCTATGGATGTATAACTAGATTATAGGTTTCTGAAGGGTGATGGGATATTTCAAACTCCATTAATTCTCATGTTCCCGGTAATCCACGCAGAGTTGGTTTCATCCATAGTAGGATTACAGTGGCAGAAAAACCCATCAGCCCAAAAGAATCTCCCCAACAGCTCTGACCCCCTAACTGAAATTTTGTCATTAGAGATTCATCCCTTTAGATTAAGTCTACAACTCCTTTGCTAAAATCAAACCCATCTCACTGATGGGTTTCTGTCAGTTTATGCCCACTTTCCCTCCCTTCACCTGCCACAAGCATGACCCATTTCTATGGGTGGATGGTTAGGTTTAGAATATTCCTGCTCTCCCCTTATTCTGAGTAAATGCCATGCAATGATATGTTTGTGTTTATCTTCTCATTTAGTAAATGTTCCAGGACGAAGAGTCACTGGTGTCATTCTTACTGATCTGTGTAAATGGAAGGCACATGAGTGGGGACTTAGCAGCTACAGCTGTGAGTATAGAAGTATAGACGTGTGCCCAACACCAGGGTTACCCCTAAGACCCTGAGACTCTTCCTGGGAGGAAAAATAGATTAGGTTATCAGCACCACCTTAGTTGAGTTTGTGGTGAAGTAGGAGGTAGCATAGTGGATAGAGGGCCAACCCTGGAGTCAGGAAGACCTGAGTTTGAATCCTGTCTCAGACACTTCCTAAGTTGTGTGACCCTGGACAAGTCAATTAACCTCCCCAGCCTCAGGTTCCTTCTCTATAAAATGGGGATAATAATACCACCTATCCCTCAAGGGTCCTGTAAGGACCAAATGTGATAATATATGTGACGTACTTTGCCAAACTTAATGTATTATATAAATGCTAGTGATTATTATTATCTTAATAGTCTAGAGTACAGAAGATTTGGTGGACAATGATGGCTGTCTTCAAGTTTTTGGAGGACCCTATGGAGAAGAGGAATCAGTCTTGTTCTGCTTAGCTTCAGAGGGAGGAACTGGGAATAATGTGTGCAAGTGGCAAATAGGAAGATTTCAGTTTGCCAAAAGGAATAACTTCTGAATAATTAGAGCTATCCCAGAGTGGACTGGGCTGCCTGGGGTGGGCTCCATATCACTGGAAGTATTCAAGCAGAGGTGGGATCAATCAATCCAAAAACATTTATTTTTTAAATAATATTTTCTTTTTTCCCCAATTACATGTAAAGGTAATTTTTGACATTCATTTATTTTTAAATTTGATTTCTAAATTTTCTCCCTCCCTCTCTTACCTCCCCACCAACCTGAGACAGGAAACCATTTGATATAGGTCATATACCTATAGTCTTGCAAAACATATTTCCATATTAATCATGTTGTGAAAGAGGTCACAGACCAGAAGGAAAAAAAAAACATGAAAAAAATAAAGTGAAAATAGTATGCTTTGATCTGCATTTTGACTCCGTCAGTCAGTTCTTTCTCTGGAGGTGGATAGCATTTGTCAACATGAGACTTTGTGAATTGTCTTGAATCATTGTATTGCTGAGAATAGCTAAGTCTTTCACAGTTGATCATCATATAATATTACTGTTGCTGTGTACAGTGCTCTTCTGGTTCTGCTCACTTCACTTTGCATCAGTTCATGTAAGTCTTTCCAGGTCTTTCTGAAATCAGCCTGCTCATCATTTCTTATAGCACAATAGTATTGCATCGCAATCATATACCACAACTTGTTCAGTTGTGTCCCAGTTGATGGCATACCCTCAGTTTCCAATTCTTTACCATCACAAGAAAAGCTGCTATAAATATTTTTGTACAAATATGTCCTTACCCCTTTTATTTTTTTAATCTCTTTGAGATACAGACCTAGTAGCGATATTGCTATATTAAAGAGTAGGCTTAGTTTGATTGCCCTTTGGGTATAGTTCCAAATTGCTCTCCAGAATGGCTGGATAAGTTCACAACTCTACCAGTAATGTATTAGTGTCCCAATTTTCCCACATCTCCTCCAACGTTTGTTTTTTTTTTTCTTTTCCGTCGTATTAGTCAATCTTATAGGTGTGAGGTGGTACCTCAGAGTTGTTTTAATTTGCATTACTCTAATCAATAGTGATTTAGAGTATTTTTTTCATATTACTATAGATAGTCATCTGAAAACTGCCTGTTCATATCCTTAAACCATTTATTGGCTGGGGAATGACTTAGCAAACATTTGTTAAAGTAAGCTGAGGGCATACAAAGATAAGAGTGAAATAGTCCCTGCCTTCAGTGAGCTTATAGTCTAAAGGAGGGGACAGTATCTAAGCATGCAAGTATATGCACAGTACATACCAAATGAATACAAAGTAGCTTAGGAAGGAGGGCATTAGCAGCTAGCAGGAACAGGAAAGCTTTCATGAAGGCAGCGGCACAGGAGTTGAGTCTAGAAGGAAGCAAAGATGAGATGGGAGTAAATTTCAGGCATGGGGTATGGGATGGCTAAAGCAAAAATGAAAATGGGAGGGGTGTGTGTGTGTGTGTGTGTGTGTGTGTGTGTGTGTGTGTGTGTGTAAAATGAGAAGTAGGCCAGTATGGCTGCATTGCAGAGTTCAAGAAGGGGAGTAAAGTCTAAGAAGACTGGAAAGGTAGGAGTGGGTCAAGTGGTAAAGAGCTTTTAGGGTTAAATAAAGGAGTTTATATTTGTTCCTTGAAGCAACAGGGAGCCATTGAGGTTTGTTGGGGAGAAAGGGCAGGGTAGAAGTGATGAGGGTATGAAATAGGCAGAGGTAAATATGTGAAAGGAAAGAAGAGGATGTGAATGAGAGATATTGTAGAGATAGAAATGATTGAATATGGGCTCTAAGTGATAGTAAGCAGCCAAAGGCAACCATGAGGTTGTTCCCCTGGGTTACTTAAAGGATAATGGTGCATTAGTCTTTCTCACCCCTTAATTTTGTTTTTGTTTTTTTTTACATAATCATCTCATCATATTCAACTCACACCCATGCCCCTTGTCTATGTATACTCCCTCTAACTGCCCTAATAATGAGACCATTCTTAGGAGTTACAAGTATCATCTTCCTACATAGTAATGTAAACAGTTTAACCTTATGGAATCCCTTATAATTTTTCTTTCCTGTTTGCCTTTTTATGCTTCTCTTGAGCTTGCTATTTGAAAGTCAAATTTTCTGTTCAGCTCTGGCCTTTTAATCAAGAATGCTTTGAAAGTCCTCTATTTCATTGAATGTCCATTTTATCCCTTAAGGATTATGCTTAGTTTTGCTGATTAGGTGATTTTTGGTTATAATCCTAGCTCCTTTGTCTTCTGGAATATCTTATTCCAAACCCTCTAATACTTTAATGCAGAAGCTGCTAAATCCTATGTAATCCTGACTGTGACTACATGATATTTGAAGTTTCTTGCTGGCTGCTTGCAATATTTTTTCTCCTTGACTGGGTGTTCTGGAATTTGGCAATAATATTCTTGGGAGTTTTGGGGATCTCTTTCAGGAGATGATCAATGGATTCTTTCAATTTCTATTTTGCTCTCTAGTTCTAAAATATCAAGGCAGTTTTCTTCAATAATTTCTTGACAGATAATATCTCTTTTTTTCAATCACAGCATAATTCTTATTTCTTTTCCCAATTTTTCTTCTACCTCTCTTATTTGATTTTTAAAATCTTTTTTGAGCTTTTCCTGGAGTTCTTATTGAGTCTGAGATCAATTTGCCTTTTTCCTTGAAGTTTCTCATGTAGGCATTTTGACAATGTTGTCCTCTTCTGAGTTTGTGTTTTGATCTTCCCTGTCACCATAGAACTTTCTATGGTCAGGTTCTTTTTTTGTTTCTTGCTCATTTTTCCAGCCTGTTTTGTGACATTTAAAGTTGAACATTGCTCCTGGGGTGGAGGGGGCACTATCCTAAACTTCTCAAGCTGAGGCTGGGGACCCTGCACCAGGGCTGCAGGGGGCCTGGATGCTCAACCAGGCCCATGGGGCCTGGCTGTTCATCTGCTTCACCAGGGCCATGGGGGCCTGGCTACTCACCTGCTGGAGCTGTGGAGCTGTGGTCACTGACCTGAGCTGGGGTTTGGGGTTTGGGGCCCCCATATGGCTTGCTGGGGTGTAGCATGCCATTGCCTTGCCCAGACACAGTAAGACAAACCTTTTCTGCCAACATTCCAAGGTGTCTTGGGCTGGAAAATTGTTTCAAGCAGTCTTTTTGTTGGTTCTGCCACCCCATAATTCATTTTGAGGCTTTAATAGTTGTTTGGAGGTAAATTTGGGAGGGTTCAGGCATTCCTGCCTCATTTTGCCATCTTGGCTCATGGAAGTCCCCTAACCACCAAATCTAATGGCTTTTTCTCAGTCTTCTTCCTCCTTGGCCTCTTCTCCTTTATTTGACATTGTTGACCAGCCTCTCCCCCTAGATCCTCTCCTTTTCTTTTTTTTTCTCCTTTGCTTTATGCCTGGCCCACCTCCTCTTCTAGTCCTTAATGATATCTTCCAAGTCACTGGGTCTGAACTCTTCACTGGCAATGATGCTAAAGCTATCCTAGTCATGTCCACCATTTATCTCTCCATTACCTTTTGAGTAAGCAACAAATTTAATTCTTCAAACATTGTTTTCTATGACTCACAGCCATATAGCCCTTTCATAGTATTGGTATAGGCACAGTCCTGGGTTTCAAGGAGAAGTCTGGGAGCATGAAAAGTACCTTGAAATTTCCCAAATGTTACCAAGCTTCTTCTCTACCTCTTATTCAATTCTGGGCTCAGGGCATTGCCCATCCTCCCCGTCTGCCTAAGATAGGAGTACAAAATAGAAGACCAGTAAGATATGGAGGTTAGACCTGAGGGTCCTTCTGGTTCTAAATCCTATGCATGAGTACTTTCAATTAAATGTTGTAATTGATATCTTTTCTTTAACCACCTTCCAAATACCTTTACAAATATTCCAATTTCCAAGTATATGACTCTTTCTTCCCCCTACTTAGAGAGCCAACCCTTATAAGAAAAAAGAAATTAGAGGGATGGAGCCAAGATAGCAGAGTAAAATCAGGGACTTGCTTGAGCTGTCCCTCAAACCCTTCCAAATACCCATAAAAAATTACTCTAAACAAATTCTAGGGCTGCAGAACCCACAAAATTACAGGGTGAAACAAATTTCCAGCCCAAGACAACCTGGCAGGTCACCAGGAAAGGTCTATTACACTGCACTAGGAGAAGAGTGCAGCCCAGCGTGGGCTGTGCTGGCACAGACAGGGCTGAAGCAGGCCTCAGGGGACTGAATCACTGGCAGCTATGGTGGTTTCCAGACTTCTCAACTGACAAACACAAAAGACAAAGTAGAAGGTCAGTGGAAAAGATCTGTGAGATCTGAGTGAGAGAGGAGCGGTCTGGCCCTAGCCCTGGGGCAGCAGAGGCAGTGGCAGTGGTGTTGGTGGCGGTAGCAGCAGCAGTGGTGGCAGCTGCTTCCAGAGCTCCTGGCCCACAGACAGTGGGGAGATCAAGAGCTGATCAGAGGAGGATTGCAAGGATCTCTTTGGTGGTGCTGAGGCAGGATTCTCTTGCTTTGCCCTGCTTGGATCTGGGTTGTATACCTGGGTGGTGGTCCTGGGGTAAGGAGGAGCACTGGCATGGTGGAGCTTGTGGCAGCGGTGGAGAGGGAATCCTCACAATTTCAAGTCAGTAAAGAGTGTTTGTGGTCCCTCACAAACCAGAGCACAGGCCAGGAAAGGAGTACATACCTCTGTTTGATCATATCACTTTGGAAGAACTGAAAATTTACAAGCCCCTAGAAGTGTCTCTGAAAACAGCTTCACAAAACCCCTGAAGTTTGGAACAGGACACCCTACACACTGGAAACAGAGTCCTACCTTAACAAAGAGTTAGAAAGTCAAGTATTTGGCTGGGAAAATGAGCAAACAGTATTAAAAAAACTCAGACTCTAGAATCTTACTTTGGTGACAAAGAAGATCAAAACATACAACCAGAAGACAAAAAAGTCAAAGCTCCTACATCAAAAGCCTGCCAGAAAAATATGAATTGGTTACAGGCCATAGAAGAGCTCGAAAAAGATTTTGAAAATCAAGTAAGAGAAGTAGAGGAAAAATTGGGAAGAGAAATGAGAGTGATGCAAGAAAATCATGAAAAATGAGTCAACAGCTTGTTAAAGGAAACCCCCCCCCAAAGAAATACTGAAGAAAATAACATCTTAAAAAATAGACTAACCCAAATGGCAAAAGAGGTCCAAAAAGCCAGTGAGGAGAAGAATGCCTTAAAAAGCAGAATTGACCAAATGGAAAAGGAGGTCTGATAGCTCAATGAAGAAAATAATTCCTTAAAAATTAGAATGGAGCAAATGGAAGCTAATGACTTTATGAGAAATCAAGAAATTATAAAACAGAACCAAAAAGAATGAAAAAAAAAAGAAAACAAGGTGAAATATCTCATTGGAAAAACCACTGACCTGGAAAATAGATCCAGGAGAGATAATTTAAAAATTATTGGTCTACCTGAAAGCCATGATCAAAAAAAGAGCCTAGACATCATCTTTCAAGAAATTAGCAAGGAAAATTGCCCTGATACTCTAGAACCAGAGGGTAAAATGGAAATGGAAAGAATCCATCAATCACCTCCTGAAAGAGATCCAAAAAGGAAAACTCCTAGGAATATTGTAGCCAAATTCCAGAGTTCCCAGGTCATGGAGAAAATATTACATGCAGCCAGAAAGAAACAATTCAAGTACTGTGGAAACACAATTAGGATAATACAAGATCTAGCAGCTTCTACTTTATGAGATCAGAGGGCTTGGAATATGATATTCTGGAGGTCAAAGGAACTAGGATTAAAACCAAGAATCACCTACCCAGAAAAACTGAGTATAATACTTCAGGGGAAAAAATGGATATCCAATGAAATAGAGGATTTTCAAGTATTCTTTTTTTAAAATTATTATTTATTTATTTAATATTTTTAGTTTTCAGCATTGATTTTCACAAGAGTTTGAATTACAAATTTTCTCCCCATTTCTACCCTTCCCCCACTCCAAGATGGCATATATTCTGATTGCCCTATTCCCAGTTCAGCCCTCCCTTCTGTCACCCCACTCCCCCTCATCCCCTTTTCCCTTACTTTCTTGTAGGGCAAGATAGATTTCTATGCCCCATTGCCTGTATATCTTATTTCCTAGTTGCATACAAAAACTTTTTTTTTGAACATCTGCTTTTAAAACTTTGAATTCCAAATTCTCTCCCCTCTTCCCTCCCCACGCCCCTCCCTAAGAAGGCAAGCAATTCAACATAGGCCACATATGTATCATTATGCAAAACCCTTCCACAATACTCATGTTGTGAAAGACTAACTATATTTTGCTCCTTCCTATCCCCTTCTATTCAATTTTCTCCCTTGACTCCCTTTTCAAAAGTGTTTGCTTTTGATTACCTCCTCCCCCTAACTGCCCTCCCTTCTATCATCCCCCTTTTGTATCTTCCTCCTCCTTCTTTCCTGTGGTTTAAGATACCCAATTGAATGTGTATGTTATTCCCTCCTCAGGTCAATTCCGATGACAGCAGTATTCACTCATCCCCCCTCACCTGCCCCCTCTTCCCTTCCTACAGAACTGGTTTTTTTTGCCACTTTTATGTGAGATAATTTACCCCATTCTGTCTCTCCCTTTCTCCCTCTCTAAGTATATTCCTCTGTCATCCCTTAATTTGACTTTATTTTTTTAGATATCATCCCTTCATATTCAACTCACCCTGTGCCTTCTCTCTCTCTCTCTCTCTCTCTCTCTCTCTCTCTCTCTCTCTCTCGCTCTCTCTCTCTCTCTCTCTCTCTCTCTCTCTCTATATATATATATATATATATATATGTATATGTGTGTGTGTGTGTGAGTGTGTGTGTGTGTGTGTGTGTGTGTGTGTGTGTATTCCCTTCAGCTACCCTAATACAGATGTTTCATGAATTATACACATCATTTTTCCATGTAGGAATGTAAAAAAACAGTTCAACTTTAGTAAGTCCCTTGTGATTTCTCTTTCTTGTTTACTTTCTCATGCTTCTCTTGATTCTTGTGTTTGAAAGTCAAATGTTCTATTCAGCTCTGGTCTTTTCACTGAGAAAGCTTGAAAGTCCTCTATTTTGTTGAAAGTCCATATTTTGCCTTGTAGCGTGATACTCAGTTTTGCTGGGTAGGTGATTCTTGGTTTTAATCCTAGCTCCATTGACCCCTGGAATATCATATTCCAAGCCCTTCAATCCCTTAATGTAGAAGCTGCTAGATCTTGTGTTATCCGGATTGTGTTTCCACAATACTCAAATTGTTTCTTTCTGGCTGCTTGCAGTATTTTCTCCTTGATCTGGGAACTCTGGAATTTGGCTACAATATTCCTAGGAGTTTTTTGGGGGGGATCTTTTTCAGGAGGTGATCAGTGGACTCTTTCCATTTCTATTTTACCTTCTGGCTCTAGAATATCAGGGCAGTTCTCCTTGATAATTTCTTGAAAGATGATATCTAGGCTCTTTTTTTGATCATGGCTTTCAGATAGTCCAATAATTTTTAAATTATCTCTTCTGGATCTATTTTCCAGCTCAGTGGTTTTTCCAATGAGATATTTCACATTGTCTTCCATTTTTTCATTCCTTTGGTTCTGTTTTATAATATCTTGATTTCTCATAAAGTCACTAGCTTCCATTTACTCCAATCTAATTTTTAAGGTAGTATTTTCTTCAGTGGTCTTTTGAATCTCCTTTTCCATTTGGCTAATTCTGCCTTTCAAGGCATTCTTCTCCTCATTGGCTTTTTGGAGCTCTTCTGCCATTTGAGTTAGTCTATTTTTTAAGGTGTTATTTTCTTCAGTATTTTTTGAGATCTCCTTTAGTAAGCTGTTGACTCATTTTTCATGGTTTTCTCCCATCACTCTCATTTCTCTTCCCATTTTTGCCTCTACTTCTCTAACTTGCTTTTCCAAATCCCTTTCGAGCTCTTCCATGGCCTGAGACCAGTTCATGTTTTTCTTGGAGGCTTTTGATGTAGGCTCTTTGACTTTGTTGACTTCTTCTGGCTGTATGTTTTGGTCTTCTTTGTCACCAAAGAAAGATTCCAAAGTCTGAGTCTGAATCTGAGTCTGTTTTTGCTGCCTGGCCATGTTCCCAGCCAACCACTTGACCCTTGAGTTTTTCGTCAGGGTATGACTGCTTGTAGAGTAGAGAGTACTTTGTCCCAAGCTTGAGGAGCTGCGCTGTTGTTTTCAGAGCTATTTCTATACAGCAAGCTCTGCCACACCAGAGCTACTCCTCCCCCAAGAACCACCAACTCGGACCTGACTCAGATCTAAGCAGGCTCTGCACTCTCACTCTGATCCGCCACTTAATTCCTCCTACCAGGTGGGCCAGGGGGCGGAAGCAACTGCAACTGTAGTTCTATAGCTGCACCTCCTCTGCTGCCCCTGGGGCAATGGCCAAACCAGGAACTTCTTTCACTCTGTCCCCTGCAGTTTTTCCCACTAACCTTCTCTGTTGTCTTTGGTGTTTGTGGGTTGAGAAGTCTGGTAACTGCCACAGCTCACTGATTCAGGGTGCTAGGGCCTGTTCCGCCTGGCTCCCAGTCTGGTTGGTCCAGGCGCAGCCCATGCTGGGCTCTGCTCCACTGCTCCCAGATACGGGCAATAGACCTTACCCAGAGACCATCCAGGCTGTTCTGGGCTGGAGCCCTGCTTCCCTCTGCTATTTCATGGGTTCTTAGGTTCTAGAATTTGTTCAGAGCCATTTTTTATTGGTGTTTGGAGGGTCCTGGGGGAGAGCCCTAGGCAAGTCCCTGCTTTCCAGTCACCATCTTGGCTCTGCCCCCCTGAGAAAATGATGAAATCCTCAAGTATTCTTAATGAAAAGACCAGAGCTGAATAGAAAATTTGACTTTCAAATACAAGAATCAAGAGAAGCATGAAAAATTGATCGAGTAAACAGAAAAAAGCATATGTGTCTTGAACTCCTCTATGTGTCTGATGCCAACCACCACTCTCAGGGCCCCAGTGAATCAGACAATGCCTCCTTGCTATTTTTCACTGGCAGTTTCACTCTGCTTCATTGAGCTAACTGGACTTTTGTTCTTCAGTTCTTACAAATTTTGATGATATTTTAAAATCACATCAAAGTATAGATTTGCTGTATTGAATAGTGACACCAAAGGGACACATCATTAGCTGCACATTGTAAAAATAACTTTTCAAATCACAGGAGGAAAGATCTGGAAAAGCCATTTAGTCCACAGTATTTTTTTACCCTACTTATTTTAATTATAAGAGAACTGAAGGCCAGAGATAAAGTTAAATGCTGAATATCATCAGGTTAACTCTTGCCTGAGCTTCCTGCCTTAGGAGTCACAAACCTCTCAATGTTTGTCAATTATTGATCATACTGGTTTCCCATAAGAATATTTAGAGGAGTGGCAGCATTTGAATACTAGGAAACTCACAGAATGGGAAATAAAAAGATCTGGATTTAAGACAAAAAAAAGAGAGAGATAGAAATAAGAAAAAAATAGCAATTCAGCAGAATTGACCAGTATGTCAACTGTGTGAAAATGTATGTGACACTCCTTACCCATAGTTCCCCACTTTTGCAAAGAAGGGTGAAAGGGTCAAGTTATCTCTTCTTGAAGCCAAAGTTGTTATGATTACACAGCATTTAGTTTGGAGTTTTGTCATTTTTCTTTCTTTTTTATTTTGTTTTTCTTTCCACTGACATTGCAGTATTGTGTACATTGTTTCACTGGTCTGTTTTTCTTCACTTGATATCACAGGATCATAGATTTAGAGCTCCAAGGTACCTTAAAGAACATTGAATCCAACCCCCTCATTTTAGAGATAAGGAATCTAAGACAGAGTGGTTAAATGATTTGCCTAGAGTCACATAGCTTGTAAGCGTCTGAGACAGGGTTTGAACCAAGGTCTTCCTGAACTCAAAATTCAGCACTCTATTTGATGGCTCAAGCAATTAGCAGATAATGGTTTTAATCCATCAACCAAGGGATTTTGAGCTTAGCACACTTCTGCTGCTGAGTTTGTCTATGTCCTCCCATGTTTGGGCCAGAAACTCTGAGGGTGTTCCCCTCCCAGATTGATTTTATTTTGGGGGGACCAGGTAAAAGAGGCCATTCTTTGTTTCATTTCTTACCTAGCCTTAATCACTGAATGGGCATTTCCCTTGTCAAACTGAGACCTGGGAAAGAGCTCTTCAGGCCTCCCACTACATCCGCGACCATCTCCAGTTGCCCTTATTAATATCTTGCCACTGGACCCAGATGGCCCTGGAGGAGAGAGGGAGGCTGGTGACTTTGCACAGCCCTCCCTCACTTAAGTATGATTCACTTGTAAGTCATGGCATCACCTTCCTGATGCCATGATCGTCTTCGAGAATGAAGGACGATAACAACAACAATCTTATATGAGTTCTCTGTATTTGCCATTCCTTTAGCAGAGATGTCAAACAAGAGAAATAATTATTTCTTTCCAATATTTAATAATTAATTATTGAATTAGGACCAAGGTTTTTCCCCTTTTCTACTTCCTTATCCAGAAATCAACCAGTGTGGGAAGTCTTGATCAAAATTTACCCAGCCAGGGAGGTTAAGATCAAGGCAAACACAGTAAAGAAATTCTAAGTTTAGGTGAATGGGTGGATTCCTGCTTATTGTGTTTACTTAGGTGTGGGAAAATGTGGGCAAAATGGATATTGATAAGTCTATTTGACCAAGACTGGGTGCTCAGTGTCACATAACTCAAGACGCTCATTGGTGTAAGCCCCCTGTCATTATAATATCCATTCTCTCATTACTTCTTAGCCAATCAGAATTGATTTCCTCCCTCACATGCACTCCCTTTTCAAAAGACTTTATATCAAAGATTCTACAGGTTTGGTCTCTTTGTTTACCGAGGGGAAAATGAGCCTGTTTTGTTGACTGCCTTCTAGATGTAGTCAATAAAATTCATTACAATCTACCTAGAAACTCCATCTCTAGGAAATTTTAAATTGTCACACAAACATAAAGCCCTGGGACCCATGAAACTCACAAGACTCCAGAATGCAGCCATGAGCCAATTAAAATATCATTGGGAAATATTTAACAAAATAAATAAAAATACAATAAAAAGAAATGTTAATTTGTACTTTTCCAAGTCAATATGACACCACAGGGATCCTTCTGTGTGATCCCATTCTATTTGAGTTTGACATGCCTGTCTTACAAGCCCATTACATTACTAATTTGATTAGTCATTTCCCAATTGCTGGGAACCCCTTTTGTTTCCAGTTCTTTGCTACCACAAAAAGTGCTATAAATATTTCAGTGTATATGAAGTGTTTCTTTCTCTCTGACATCTTTGGGGTCTAATACATCAGTATTTTCGAATGACAGAGAAAACAACTCCAAAGCATGCAACAATCTTACTCATTTGTGTAAGGAGGGAAAGATTAATTAACAAATCCCTTTCATCCATGAATATGTATGGATGTGTCCTGGCTCTGACATGTGGCACAAGAAGTCAACCAGAAAGAGCAAGCTTTACCAGTATGTGGTAAATTTAGTAAATTTACCAGGAAGGCCTCCCTTGCTCTCCCAAGATCTCTTAAATGGTCTCCCTAGATTCCTGTCTGGCTGCATGCAATACAGCCAGAATACTATTAGATATTCACTCTTTGGTTCTTAACATTTGTTCATTCTTCCAGAAGCATTTAACTTGATGGGAGCCATTAATCTACTAGCAGGATGAGCTTAGAATAGAAACAGTTGAAGAGATTGAAGAGAACCTGAAAGTTCTCTTAGAAATAAGCCATAGGATTGGGGCAGTCCCAAGAGGAGAGAGCAGGAGTGCCAGAGATGAACCTTGCTGACTTCATAGCTTTGCCTAAGGCTGACCCTGGAACCCAGGCAACAGATATTTACTGGAACCTAACATGGACATGCACAGACAGTTTAGTCCTGCCTGGGAGTCAGGAGGCCTGGGTTCTTATCCCAGCTCCCTTAATCTGCTGACTAATCTTTGAACCCTCATCCTCACTGGGCCTCATTATCATATAAGATGAGGAGGTATCCAGGCTCTCTTCCACTTCTAATGTTCGTAGGAACATGGGTCTAAATGGGCATACCCTTTGACCCAGCAATACCATTACTAGGTCTGTATGCCAAAGAGATCACAAAAAAGGAAAAGGACCTATACGTATGAAAATATTTACAGCAGCTCTTTTTGTGGTGGCAAAGTATTGGAAATTGAGGGGATGCCCATCTATTAGGGAATGGCTGAACAAGTTGTGGTATGTGGTTGTGATGGAATACTGTTGTGCTATAAGAAATGACAAGCAGACAGATTTCAGAAAAACCTAGAAAGGCTTACATGAACTTATGCAAAGTGAAGTGAGCAGAACCAGGAGAACATTGTATACAGTAACAGCAACATTTGATCAGCTATGACTAACTTAGCTCTTTTCAGCAATACAATGATCACAAGGACTCATGATGAAAAATGCTATCCACAACCAGAGCAAGCACTGATGGAATCTGAATGCAGATTGAAGCATATTATTTTTACTTTCTCTATTTTTTCATAGTTTTTTTCTTTTTATTCTCTTCCTTCTTTCACAACATGAATAATGTGGGGATATTTTACAGGATTTCACATGCATAACCTATGTCAAATTGCTTACCTTTGTAGGAAGGGGGAGGAGGGGAGGGAGGGAAAGAGAAAATTGGCGATCAAAATTTTGTTTAAAAAAATGAATGTTAAAAATTGTCTTTACATGCAATTAGAAAAAATAAAATACCATTTAAAAGGAACAAAGGAGCTGGAAGGGACCTTTGAGGTTTTCTCATCTAACCTCCTTTTACATATCAGTAAATTGAGGCCTTAGGATCATGAACAGGGTCACACAGATAGGAAGTGGCAGAGCCTGGATTTGAATCCAGGTCCTTTGACTCCAAATATGACCTACTTTCTACTGTACCATACGGTCCCCTCCTGCCTTGCTGTCATCACTTGTAAAGTATGAACAATCACCTCTGAGTTGCCCACCTCAAAAGGGTGGTTGTGAGATGCAAATAAGACCATCAATGTAAAAGTGCTGAATAATCCATAAAGGCTTTGAATAATAGTAATAATCATAATAATCTAACATTTATACCATGCTTTTAGGTTACAAAGCATTATATATATATACATATTTTAATGTTATATATGATATGTGTGTATCATGGATATAATTTGATCTTTAGAAGGATCTTGGGAAGTAAGTGCTATTATTATACCCATTTTATAGAGAAAGAAACTGAGGCTAAAGGCACTTAAGTGACTTGTATTGTAATTCCCTCAATGAAGTGTCAGAAACTGAAGTTGGGCATGCTTATGAAAGGATCTTGGATCCTAGTCCATAACCAAAAATTCTCAGTGACCAGGAGTGAATTGGAAACCAGAATTTGCAATCTGATGTTGATAAGAGACTCAGATGAAGAAAGTCAAGAGAACCCATCCTCTGATGCCCTCTGATGTTGGCCACCATTTCCCTTCATTTTTTCTCAGGCCCTTTAAGACTCAGTCCTCTGCCAATCCCTCCCCCTGGCATAGAGGTGACTCTGGATTCTCAGAGATTATGCCAGGGGAGCATCCTGCCAGCTGGATGTCATCTTGAGAGTGAGTGATGACAATGCAGAAAGGGAAAGGAAAGGATTGGGGTTATTTGAGGAAATGCCTTGGGACTGGGTGGAGAGAGGGAGATGGAGAGGGGGAGATTTGTCGTGATGTCAATACATGGGGAAGTAAGATAGAGTAAGATATGGTTACTATGGGTTCTCAGACTTCCCCCTCATTGGCCAATCTCCTCTGCCCCCCAACTATCACCTTACTATAACATCCCAGCACTGCACAAGGTGCAGATGGAGACTCCAGAGCTTGGCACAATGCCAAAAATTTAATCTACAAAATGGACATTTCAGGCATGTAACTGGTTGTCAATTTGATCGTTATTGAAGAACACGCCTCTCCTAGTTCCTGAGGAAAAGCAAGAAAATATGGAATATTGTCTCCCAAATAGAATGTAAACTCCTTGAGGGCAGGGGCCATGTTTTTTCCATTTTATGTTTCCCACACCCACCCCATTCTCCTTAGCATAGTGCCTAGGACATAATAAATGCTTGTGGACTGACCAGCTTCCTGATAACCTCCCTAAAATGAGGAGGTTCTAATACATACAGTAGTCCCTTGCAGATTTAAGTCAATGACCCTGCCAATGGTAATTCATCTGTCTAAAACCAGAACAGGATACGCTGACATTGCAAAAGCTAATAGCCAGATGGCTGGAGGCACTAATGGCTACTCTGCCTATTTCAAGCTTTTCTTGTCTCCACCACTGAGTGATGACCTAACACCCCTTTCCTGCTGCCCTAACCAGGGATGTACTGGAGCCAGCTCTTACCACATTGTTAAATCGTTGCTTTGAGTTATTTGGACTTTGGAAATTGGCAAATGCTACAAATTAGGGCTTGATTTGTTGTTTTGTTAATCACCCAGATTTAAGAAAGTAATGAAGAAAACAATAACGCAGATTCAACTTAAAAGTGTGCCTTGGGTACAAAATTTTGGTGAGTTGATTAAAGATTTACCATCATGCCCTTGCCTAACCTCTCCTGAACAATTCTGGATGCCTAACCCTCTTTACTTGTTTTCCCTCTGATTTCTCAGGACAGAATGTGGCAGCTGGGAAGAGGGGGAGGTCCTGCATAGTGGAGGCAGTAAAGCTAGAATATCTTCCCCTGCCCTTTTGCTTTACACTTATTTAATATTTAATTTCCCCCCACTTACATGTAAAAACAATTTTTAATATTCTTTTTTAAAATTTTGAGTTCCAAATTGTTTCCCTTTCTCTTTCCCTTCCCTCCCTCCCTGAAATGGCAAACATTTTAATATAGGCTATACATGTGTAGTGGTACAAAAATATTTCCGAATTAGTTATATCATGAAAGAAAACAGACCCTCCCCCCCCAAAAAAAAACTCCCAAGAAAAATAAATGTGGTTAAAAAAGTATGCTTCTATCTGCATTCAGTCTCCACAAGTTCTTTCTCTGGAGATGGATAGCATTTTTCATCATAAGTCCTTTGGAATTGTCTTGGAACATTATATTGCTGAGAGGAGCTAAGTCTATCATGTTTGATCATCGCACACGGTGGCTGTTACTGTGTACAATGTTCTCTTGGTTCTGCTCATTACACTTTACATCAGTTCATGTAAGTCCAGGTTTTTCTGAGTGCATCCTGCTCATCACTTCTTATAGTATAATAATATTCCATCACAATAATATACTACAACTTGTTCAGCCATTCCCCAGTTGATGGGCATCCCCTCAATTTCCTATTCTTTGCTACCAATAAAAGAGCTGCTATAAATATTTTTGTACATGAAGGTTCTTTTCCTTTCTGTATTTTATCTATTTTGGGATACAGATCAAGTAGTGGTATTGCTGGGTCAAAATGTATGCATAGTTTTATTGCCCTTTAGGCATATTTCCCAACTGCTCTCAAGAATGGTTGAATCAGGTCACAACTCCACCAACAGTGCATTAATGCTTCAATTTTCCCACGTGCTCTCCAACATTTGTCATTTTCCTTTTCCATCATATTAGCCAATCTGATAGGTGTGGAGTGGTAGTTCAGGGTTGTTTTAATTTGCATTTCTCTAATCAATAGTAATTTGTAGCATTTTTTCACATAACCATAGATAGCTTTGATTATTTTGTCTGAAAACTGCACGTTTATATCCTTTGACCATTTATCAGTTGGGGAATGGCTCTTATTTTTGTAAACTTGACTCTGATCTCTATATATTTGAGAAACGAGGTCTTTATCAGAAAAACTTGCTGTAAATTTTTTTTCACAGTTAAGATTCTGTGTCTTTCCCTATATCCTATTTTAATCCCTGTTTATCCACCTCTCTCTCTGTCCTCTTACCCATCCATCCTCAAAAGTGTTTTGCTTCTGCCACCACACCCTGTCCTTCCACCCTCCCTTCCACCACCACACCCTGTCCTTCCACCCTCCCTTCTATCATCACCCCCCCCCCTTCTTGTCCCCTTCCCCTCCTATTTCCATGTAGGATAAGATAGATTTCTATACTTGAGTATGTATCTTATTCTCTCTTTGAGCCAATTCTGATGAGAGCTCCCCTCCATCTCCCCCATCTTCCCCTTCCAATTAAACCTTTTTATTACTTCTTTTATGTGAAATAATTTACCCCATTCTGATGTGATCTAGAGGTGCTAGGAACCCTGAAATGCAAAGGTGCAGGGCAGGGGTCTGCCTCGAAAGAATTTGACCACTCAAGCCTACTTTCAGTCCAAGACAAGGTTTATTATGTTGCCAATGGAAGCAGATGGGATTCTAAGAATCTGCACATTTGATGAGGATAAAGTTGGTACTTTTATACAGAAAAAGACTGTGAGAAAATCTGGATGGGATCAAGGAGTAGCAAATAGCCTGGGGTGGTCCAGAGGTAACAGAGAAAGGGGTCTGTATGGGATTAAGGAGTGTGAAGTAAGCTAATTAAATAATCAGGATGGGCTGTGGTGGGCTAGATGCCTCAGGCAAATGCCAGGGATCTGGGCTGGTGAAATTTGTGGGAAGTTCAGGGGCTTTTCCTTTTTTGGTTCCAGATCCCAAAGATATGGTCTTTTTCCTTTTAAGGGTTCAGATCCCATCCCCATCAATTCTACCTCTCCCTTTGTCCTTTTCCCAGTACATCCCTCTTTCTCACTCAATTTTTTTTAGATGAGAGTTGAATATGATGGGATGACATCTTAAAAAAAAAAACACCCTCAAACACTTACTAACTGTGTGACCCTGGGCAAGTCACTTAACCTTGTTTTCCTCATCTATAAAATGAGCTGGAGAAGGAAATGGCAAATGGCTCCCATATATCTTTGCCAAGAAAACCCCAAATGGGGTTATGGAGAGTTGGACATGGCTGAAACCACTCAACAACAACAACAACATATGTGTAACTTGCCCATGGGGGTAAAGAAACTTGGAGTAGGGGACTGACCTGCAGGACAGATTCCCGAGGTTTAAAGTTCACCCTAGCTTTTATTTTGAAAGAATTTGTGGGAAGAGGAAGAAGGAAGCCACAGGAAGAGATGAAGGAGATAATTCAGCCTTCTAGTCACCGAGGTATAGATTCCAGGAAGCCAGTGTGGCCAAAGGCACCGAGTTCTAGAATACTTAGACTCAGAGAGCAGGTCTCAGAATGGTCAAAAGGAAAGGGGTGCCTCCACCAGGACTTGGAGAGGGGCAGAGCTCTGGTCCTTTCCCTACCATCCCTTGCTCTCCAGAGGCCAGGCTGCTTTTCCTTCAAGCCCCGGTTCTGGATCTCTGGTGCCCTCTAATGGTCATTTTCCCCCTGCCTCATTTTTCTGGGGTTCTCCAATGCTCAGTTTTAGTCTGTGACTTCATCATCACTATGAGAAAAGGATTGTCAGAAGATATGCCAGGGGAACACAGCTCCAGACAGGTAAAGACAAGAGCCTCTGCGTCTGTTATTAGTTTAACTTAGCTTATCGCTGAGTTTGGCCATCAGATGATAAATGTCTGGGCTCCTGAAGCTTGTTCAAGGAATAGAAAATAAAACCTTGGGTCCAGATCTCTTGCTGAATGAGAACATGGTTTTTATTCATCTTCCCTTCTACCTTTGGTCTCTGTAAAAAGCATGCCTTCCTCTTAGATCAGGATTTCCCAAGCTCCCCATTGGATGGTGAACTTCTTGAGGGCAGGGGCTCTTTTTTTCCCTCTTTTTGTATCCCTATCACTTAGCACAGTGCCTGGCACATAGTAGGTGTTTCATAAATGATGTATTGATTGATATTTCAGTTGAGGAGGATGAATGGGGGGAAGGGGCTCACAGAATATCCATTGTTACTTAGGCTGTATGAGCCATTGTTCTGATCCAATATGGCCTCTCTTCTGTGCCTTTGGGTGGGGGAATTCAAAGTTTAGAACTGGAAGAGGCCTCAGAGGAATAAAGGAATGAGAGCTGATTTTGGAAAGGAATTAAAAGCTACAAGTTAGCAAGTTTCTTATGGGCTAATCCCGGTCTTATGCAATAACTACAGGCAGGTAGGCTGTTCTTTCTTGGCTCCCCTTGACTCACATCCTTCTGGGCCCTGGGGGAATTGCCATCCTCCCTGCAGCTGACTTCTCCTATGTGTCTATCTCGAGTAGAGTGTGAGCAGAGACCATTTTGCTTTTTCCATTCATATCCCTAGTACTTAGCACAGTTTTTGACTCATAGTAAGAGCCCAATTAATAAGAGGCAGCTAGGTGGCACAGTGGATACAGTGCCAGGCCTGAAGTCAGGAAGACCTGAGTTCGAATCTGGTCTCAGGTACTTGTGTGACCCTGGACAAGTCATTTAACCCCATTTGCCTCAGTTTCCTCATCTGCAAAATGAGCTAGAGAAGAAAATGGCAAACTTCTTCAGTATCTTTGCCAAGAAAACCCCAAATGGGGTCATGAAGGGTCGAACACAACAGAAAAGCAACTCAACAAGAACAAAATGCCTACTAAATGCTTTTTAATTCATTTGGCTATGTCTTGACCCTTATTCGGCTACGTCTTGTCCCCTAGTGCTTAGCATACAGTAAGAGCTTAATAAATGCTTGTTGATTCAATGATTAACTTTCCTACAAATTTGTCTGGTAAGGTTAAAGGGAATCTGCATTCTCAGCTCTCGATGACAGAAATGGGCATCTCAGGCCTTGGGAAGGCACCATTATAATTCCCCTAATTCTGTTGTTCCATGAAATAGCTCACAGAATCACTGACCAAGGCAGAGCAGAGAGGGATGACCACTTCCTTATTCCTGTAAAGTAATGGCTGATCCCAATAGCTCTGGAGAGCTGATTGCTAAATTTTTAGTGTGAGCATTTATACCTTGGAAACGAGTAAAAGCTAAAAAGTGGGGTATGATTGGTTGTTTTGCTGATTATCTCGACTTAAGAAAGTGATGGAAAAAATGTTAATACTACCAATTAACTTAAAAGTATGTTGCATGACCTTTTTCCCCCCTAGAAAGTTGGTTGTTAAATATTTACAAGTCAACCTTTGCCTGTGAGCTATGCCCCTCATACTTCAGCCTAAAATCACACTTTTCTCTTTTGGCTGCCACATCATTCTGTTGTCTCCCAAAGCCTGCGATTCTCCAAAACCCACCGATATTGTTCAGACCAGCTGCCCCCTTCTTGTATTTGTGAAATTGATTCTTAAAATCCAAATGCAAATCTTTATAGTTAAACCTGTTCGATTTCATCTTAATAGATTCAGACCAATGTTCTAGTTTAGCAAGCAGGGTCTTTTTGTATCCTGACAGTCATCCATTGTGTTAGCTTTCCCTCATTTTCAAGTTCAATTTTTAAAAACTACCACTGAAATGAATAGAATGCTGGGCCTGGCAGAAAATCCTGAATTCAAATCTGGTCTCAGACACCAGCTGGGTGACCCTGGGCAAGTCACTTCACCTTGGGTTGTCTCTGTTTCCTCAGCTGTCAAATGGGGACAATAATGGCCCATCCCCCCTTGACTCCCTTTCTCCCTTCCCCCCCCCCCATTATTGTAAGGATTAAATTAAATAATGTTTGTACAGTTCCTGGCACAGACTCGGTGCTATGTAAATGTTTATTCCTTCTCCTTATCCAAGTTATTAATTCAAATAGATCTGAGTCAAGCACAGATCCTGGGACACTCCACCAAAGACATTTCCCCAAATTCATCAAGCCATTAACATTACTCTTTGGATCCAGATGTTTTACTCAATCTAAATCCATTTAATTGGACTACTGTCTAGCCAGGAGTAAGCTGGTAAGTGTTTAATAACCAGATCTCAAAAAAAAAAGCAAATATATTCATGACACACTTTTAAATTTAATTTGCCTTATTAACATTTTGGCCATTGTTTTCTTAAATCTAAACAAACAAAACAATAAAGCAGGCTGGGACACAAGCAGTGTGCACCAACCAACCAATAAAATCCTTAAGCAGGTTCCCATGAGAACAATCTTTTGACCACAGGAATATGTTTTCGTTTAAGTCGGTAGTGTCAACCTCAAGTAGAGGGACCACTAAGCCTTACATAAGGATTTCTGTGGACTCCATATTGATTTGGAAACCACATATTAACATTATCCATGTTCTATTGTATTTTTATTTTGTTAAGTATTTCTCAATTACATTTGAATCTGGTTCCTACCCAGTCTTGCTGGACAATGCTCTGTGTGTTTGATGCTTCTGCTATAAGTCATGAATTGACCACAAAGGGCCACAGACCATTGGCTTGATGGGGAACCATGATCTTAGGTTAAATATTTCATCCCAAACTTCAAGGGAGGTAAAAGTTTTGCTGTAAGTTCCCTGTTGAGGATACCCATAAAAGGCCATACTCTTTCTTGCTCAGGACGAACTTGATTAAAAATATGTCATGGCAGATAAAAAATCAGAAATATCTTAGGATTGTAAAGTGTCCGAAGCTTGGGAGGTAATAGTCCTAATCTCCCCCACCATAGTGAGACCATTTCTGGAATGTTGGGTTCCCTTCTGAATGCCACCTTTTAGAAAGGACATTGACAAACTGGAACATGTCTGAAGGAAAGTGACCAAAATGCTTAGGCCATGACATATGGGGGATCACTTGAAGGAAATGGGAGGTGTTTAGCCTGCAAAAGAGAAGACTCAGGGAGTATATCATCACTGTGTTCACTGGGTCCCAAAGGGTAGGATGAAGGATTATGGGAGGAAGTTGGAGAAAGGAAGGTTGAATGATAATGTAGAGAAATTGCCTAAAACCTTAGAGCTTTCAGCAGCCTTTTCATCCTGGAAGTTCACTTCAGCCCTGGAACTCACAACTTGGAAGTACCCTCTGCCCCTGAGGTCCCTGCCTTTGATTGGGAAGGCTCCTCCCAGAACCTCCATTTAAGGAGGGCATCCAACAGGATGCACGCCTCTGAATTTCTCCATCATGTCCTGGATTGGGTCTCTTCTCTCCCCACCCCCTTTTCAACTTCCCTTTACGTGTTGCCTTCCCCCACTAGAATGTAAGCTCCTCGAGGGCAAGGATTGATTTTCTTCTTACTTATATTTGTATTCCCACTGCATGGTACATAGTAAGTGCCTAATAAATACTTGTTAACTGACTAACTGACTGAGCTTCCTTAAAGTGAAATGGACTGCTTTGGGAGATAGTACAAATTACAAATGTAAGTATATACAAAATTAATATGTATACTATAAATTAATACATATAATCCATACAAATACATATATACAATACATGCAAATCCATATACAAACAAATACAAATTTCATATCAGATAATTTAGAGTTATAATTACTAGCAGTTGGAGGGAATCTGGAAGGTTCTCATAGAGCAGGGGATGCTTGAAGTGATGGTGGGGAGGTGGGGAGGGGGCATCAATCCTAATCTTTGAGATTGGTGTCAAGGAGAATTAGCCTCCCTACCCATAACACTGCAACAGAATTCTGAGTTATGTGGAAAATCAGCCTCAAGCTAGCATAGTAGAAATTCTGGTTTTTGTTCTTTTGTCCTCAACGTATCCCGCCAGATCCTCAATAGTACAATGTGTGTTAATCCCAACTATGATGTACCAGAAAGTGTTACAAGTTAACACAGCAGTGATTTGCTAAGCTTGCATTCCCAGAACAGGAAGAAAGAGACACAAGCTTTCTATTAGAATGCCATGTCATGGCATATGAAACAATGAAAAATCTCAACAGAATAGAATATATTAACATATGTTCTCCAAGGCAATCTCGCAACTTGAGTAGCCTAATCTGTTGGCTTTGAAGAGCTCATGTTATCTAGAAAATATTTCAGGGAATGTAAAAAGATCAGCAACTTTCACAAAAGAATATATTTGACTACAAAAGTTTACATTTGTTTCTTCCCTTTGCCTTTTTTTTGTGGGGGGAAGGTGGGGTGGGTGGGAGAAACAGCAGTAAGGGAGGTAGGCAGACCCATGACTTCACCTGCACAGGTAGGGAACTCTCCATGGTAACCCATCCAGAACTTAGAGTCTTAGAAACTTGTCTGGGAATAACACACCAAAAGAACATTTTAGTGAGTTAGAAAAATAACAGAATTCATCTGGAGGAACAAAAGAACTAGACTTGCTGAGAAACAATCAAGAAAGGTAGGAATGAAGAAGCACTTCTAGACCTCAAACTAGACCTCAAAACCATTTGGCACTGGTTCTAAAATACAAATGTAGATCAGTGGTTGGTTGGTCATTGTCCATTCTCAAAGAGGACCAAAATGACATCACTATGTTGGAGTCAAGTCTCAGTGTATCTGACTGTGGCTGATCAGCCCAATAGAAGCTCGGTATGCTCTACCACAGTTCGGGCACAAATAGTCCACACGGACATTTGGAGTGGAGATATCTTTAAATTAGTGCATCTTACATTTCTTTTGAGCTACCTCAATTCTGCTTTGCTCATAGAGCACAGCACCTTCTTTGATATGAGCACACCATTCTGGGCAGTCCTTTGCCAGTGTCTCCCATGTCATGCAATCAATTCCAAAATTGTTCAGAGAAAACTAGACAAGGAAGAATCAGGAAAAAAAGCAACCTGAACTCAATAATCCAGTATTTGATAAATCCTCAAAATAGAAATTACTCAGGAAAGAACTCCCTAGTTGTTAAGAACTGCTGAGAAAACTGGAAAGCAATCTGGTAGAAATTGGGCTTTGGTCAAATGCTTACAACCATATCCCACAATAAATTCAAAATGGATAAGCCACTTAAATATTAAGGATCCTAACATAAAAATGGAAGAAAAGCAGATTATATGCATCTTACAACTACGAGTAGAAGATGATTCCTCAACAGACAAGACAGAGAGGCAATTATAAAAGGTTATCATATGAAATTGAAAAGTCTTTGCACAAATAAAAGTTATGCATAAAGGATAAAAAATGGGAAGCAGTCAACTGGGGAGGGGAAGTTTGTATCAAATATCTGATAACGGTTTGACAGTCGAGATATCCTGATAATTAACAGTAATCTATAAGACTGAAAGCAATTTCGAAATGGCAAAGTAGCCAAGGAGACAAACAATGTTCTCAAAAGAATTGTAAACTATTAACAACCATGAGGAAGAATGCTCCAAATAAAAAATAACAAGAGAAATGCATGCCAAAACAATGCTGAGATTTTACTTCAAACCCAGCAAACTGGGAAAGATGACAAAAGAGGGCAATCATTAATGTTGGAGGGGTTATGGGAAAATGGACCTATCAGGGCATTGTTGGTTGAACTACTAGTGTCCTGCTCTTATCACCTTTATCTATTTTGGATATTCAGACATTTCTTGTTTTATTGTGTTTTATTGCACTTCAAAAATATTGTGTTTTTTTATAAATTGAAGGTTTGTGGCAACTGCCTTGAGCAAGTCTATTGGGACCAGTTTTCCAACAGCATATGCTCACATGATGTCTCTGTGTCACATTTTGGCAATTCTCACAATATTTCCAACTTTTTCATTATTTGTGTATCTGTTGTTATAATGATCTGTGATCAGTAATCTTTGGTGTCACTCCTGTAATTGTTCTGGAGCACCAAGAACCACACTCATGTAAGACTGTGAACTTAATTGATAAATGCTGTGTATATTCTGACTGCTCCACCCACCTGCCCTTCCCTTTCTCTCCATCTCTCCCTCTCTCCATGGGCTTCCTTATTCCCTAAAACACAACATTGTCAAAATTAGGCCAGTTAATGACTCTGCAATGGCCTCTAAGTGTTCAAGTGAGAGGAAAAGTCAATCGAAGCAGCAAACTTCATTGTTGTCTTATTTTAAAAAATTGCCACAGCTGCCCCAGCCTTCAGCAACTACCACCCTGACCAGCATTGAAGCAAGACACTTCCACCAACAAAAAGATTATGATTTGCTGAAGGCTCAGATGACTTTTTTTTTTAGCAATAAAGTATTTTTTAATTAAGGTATGTACATTTTTAGACATACTACTGTTGCATACTTAATAGACCACAGTATTAGTAAAAACGTAATTTTTATATGAGCTGGATAACCAAAAAATTCACGTGACTTGCTTTATTGCAGTGGCCTGGAACAGAATCCTCAATATCTCCAAGATATACCTGTATTGTCCTATATATGTACCTGATTTCTGCCCTGATAGAACATAAACACCTTGAGGGCAGGGACTCTCACTTCCTTCTTTGTATTTCCAGCACTTAGCAGAGTGCCTAGAACATAATAAGTGCTTGATAAAGGTTTGTTGATGGATTGCGTCATCATTTTCACAAAGGTTTATAAAGATGAAAGGGCAAAGTTTGATCATCATTACTGAAATGAGAAATGTTAGCTAATTCCTAGTTACTTAGCAAGTTGGTAGGAGAATGTAACAAATTGGGTTTACAGTCAGATTTAGCTGAATTAGACCCCAAAAGATAGGTCCCAGAGGATTCCAGGACAAGTCAGGGTGGTAACCTATTGACCACTGATCAGGAAGCCTAATTCCCAGGGATCCCTGCCTTAAAAAGTACAAATACTTTAACTGACAGTTTTGTTATTTGTGAAATGCTAACCAGAGGCCCCTGGGGAAACAAAGGCTCATTTTGTCTGACTTCCCCACTTCCTCCCCCTTCCCTTCAGCGTGACTATTGAGACCAAGAGAAAGAATGGGTCATGCTAGAGTGACACCCACAAAGAGACATATACCATGATTCCTGTGTACTCTGAAACCAACTTTCTTCTAAAAAACATGTTTTGTGGATGGTTTTTATTCACATTAATGTTATTTCCCAATGACTGTCCTATATAGTGCATCTTTCCTTGTAATGATGCATGTTTTTGCCCCAACTAAGATGAATGTTTCTTACCAACCACCACTGATTTAACAAAATATATATATATATATATATATACACATATATACATATATGTGTATATATATACACATATACACACATATACATACACATGTGTGTATATGTTTGTATGTGTATACACACATTCTTTCTATAATCCTTGAGCTAGCTATCTTCAAGTGGGACTAGAAAAGATGCTGTCCTTTCTTGTTCAGGATGACATTAGTATAAGGCTGAATTAGCATACACTAGAATATTTCAATAAATATTCACAAATATATTTAAGCAAAATAAAGAAACATCTATATAATAATATATGTCTCATTGCACAGCGACGATCCATCACCTCTCTGCATTGAGGGGGAGGTATGTGCTACTGTTAGTCCTTTGGAGTCCTTGCTATTGGTCATTTCACTGAGCAGAGCCAAACATAACATATCATCACTGGGCCTACATGCTGGGGCAAAAAGGGGCAACAGAGGGTACCCATATAAGACCTAACTCCCTCTTTAAAGATTTACTACCTAATTGGATGCAGAAGATCCTTTTCTAAAACCACAGTGATTACTAATGTGGCATGTATGGCAAAATGATGAGCGGGAATCTGTATTAGAGCCTGGGGGCTTTCCATAAATAATAACATGTTACCAGAGACTGCACTGTGGGGATGCTTTTGCCCCATGTAAGATGAAGACCCCTAAGCAATCACTCTAGATCTAACAAATGTCCCATCCTTCTCTCCATAATTCCTGACCTGTCCTCAGTTGTGATTATAAAGGTCGTTGCCAATTCCCTGATATTAGTGCAAAGGTGCTATTAGCATGCAAAAGGACTTTGTAAGTTCCTTGTGGACAGAGAAGCTTTTTGATGTTGTCTTTGTGTCCCCAAGCCTTGCCCAGTGTGGTAAGTAGCTAATAAAAGCTCAGATTGTTAGAAGGGAATCCCTAATTTAAAACCTATTCCCCAATTACTTAATCCTTATTAAATACATATTTCCTATATTAGGTTCAGGGATATTTTCTGGCAAAGATTTGCCAGACCTATCTTTGACATCTTTTGATGGTATGATGTATTTTGCAGAATAAAGATAATCTTGACCAAAGATGTCTTCAAATTGAGAAATGTTCGACATACAAGAACCAAGAGAAACATAAGGTACACACCAAAGTCTGACTATAAGAGATTCATAAGAACAGATTGCTTACCTTTTATATAACATAAAATGTAAAATGTATGTCTAACATTCTTATTAGTAATTGTCTAGCTCATAAGAAAGAGGGGGGTAAACCTGACTACAATATGAATTTAAAAAGTAAAACCATTTAGAAACAACTAAAACAGTAACTATTTTATACAAAAGAGGTGCAAGAAGAAGAAAGGATACAGAAGATTTAGATGGGAAGGAGGGCTGGTAGTTCTGGTAACCTACTTTCATCGGGAATGGGTTTAAGAGGGAACAATACATATATATTTAGAAGAGTACAAAAGTCTTCTAAATTTAGAAGAAATAAATGGTAGGGGAATAGTGAGGGGGGAAAGGACAAGGGAGGGATTAGGACCAAGGAGGGATTTTTAGAGAGGAGAATGAGGGAATAGGTAAAGGGAGTTTAGATTAATGGGAGAAGGGGGATAGGGGAGGGATCCTTAGATGGGGGAAGGCAAGTAAAAGGAGGGCAAGGTGGTTGGTGGAGGAGTGGGGTAGGCAAGGAATAGGAAGGCGATGTAGTGGGTAGAAGTAAGGTAGAGGAGGCAGAAAGGATAGGAAACAAAAGATATGTACAAACATAAAAAACAAAGATCCCGAGTAGATTATGTTTGGGAAAGTATATGTCTATATACACACATTTATATGTATAAGTGTATGTACATATCTGTATGTCTATGTATATATCAAGAAATATCTAAATTATATTGTAGCCTTTTGGGGGTGGGGGGAGGGGAAAAAAGAGCAAAGTTAAAAAGTGCACAGCAGAGAACAAAAGAAAACACAAGGAAGCAAAGAAAAGATGGACAATTCCCAACACAAGGTGTATTACTTATCATACAGGCTTTCTTGAAATGAAAATTGATTGTTACATATTTTGAATCCTCTCCTATGTTGTGCTATGCACATGACATGCTTTTTTTCTTTCTTACTTTATATTTAAGTTTTAATATTTAAGTTTAAGATATGTTTTTGTTTCTTTTCCCTATTTTGTATTTGTGTTCTAGTAAAATAAAAAAAAACTGTTTTAAAAAAAGAAAAATCACATACTCCTTGAAGGAGGCTAGTATTTAAACTCTAAAACCAAAGAACTCTAGAATTTGGGCTTTCTCATGATACAAGGTACACACAGTGCTGTCTAGGCCAGAAGCTATTTAGAGGTCATGATGCTTAGGAAGTTCAAATGCCCCATTTCTTCACACACACACCCAACCCTACAAATTCATAGGAAGTTGTAATTCCTGAACAGTCCTTAATCTCCCTTTTTCAGAACATATGCAAGCACATTCTTAAACCTGTCATGTGCTTCTGCAGGAGGTCACTCTCCCTTGGGGCTGAGTTGAGGGGAGAGTACAGAAGGAGAAACATTCTCCATCACATGTCCCAAAAGAATAGAATGTATGCTCTGCAATTTGGAACTACGTCCAAAGGGCTATAAAAATGTGCATACCCTTTGACCCAGCAATACCACTTCTAGGTCTATATCCCAAAGAGATCATACAAATGGGGAAAGGACCCTCATGTCCAAAAATATTTATAGCAGCTCTTTTTGTGGTGGTAAAGAATTGGAAATTGAGGGGATGCCCATCAGTTGGGGAATGGCTGAACAAATGGTGGTATATGATTGTAATTGAATATTGTCATGCTATAAGAAATGATAATCAGGCAGACTTCAGAAAAGTCTGGAAAGACTTGCATGAACTGATGCTGAAGTGAGCAGAACCAGAAGAACATTGTACACAGTAACACAGTCACAATGTGCAATGACTAACTTTGGTAGACCTATCTATTCTTAGCAATGCAAGAATCCAGGACAACTCCAAAGGACTCATGATGGAAAATGCTGTCCACATCCAAAAAAAGAACTATAGAGTCTAAATGCAGGTTGAAGCATATTATTTGTTCTCTCTTTTGTTTTCTTTTTTGTTTGTTTCTTCTTTCTCGTGGTTTCTCCCATTGGTTCTAATTCTTCTTGACAACATGACAAACGTGAAAATAGGCTCAATATAAATCTATATGGACAGCCTATATCAAATTGCATGCTGTCTTGGAGTAGGGGAGAGGAGAGATGGGGGGGGAATCTGGAACTCAAAATCTTATGAAAGTGGATGTTGAAAACTAAAAATAGATAAAAAACAAAAAAAACCTAAAAATACAAATTGACAAATGGCATCCAGAATCCCATAGGGGATGCTAGTATAGGAGCTATATAGTTAGACTGGAGTCATGAAGACATAGGTTCAAATCTCATCTCTAATACTATCATGGACAAGTCTCTTGCCTCTCTGAGCCTCAGTTTCTTTATCTGTAACATGAGGAGGCTCAAGATTAGGACCTTTGATGTCCCTGAAGGTCCCTCTTGGCTCTAGACGTGATCTCCTATAGGTCACTTAACCTCTCAAGTTTCCTGTAAAAATGAGGGTGTTACATTGCATCACCTCCTACCAGGGATGGGGAACCTGTGACCTTGAGACCTTGTAGGTACTTGGGCGAGGTCTTTCGACTGAGTCCAAGTTTTACAGAACAAATCCTTTTTATGAAGGGGATTTGTTCTGTGAAGTCAAAGAGCCACACTTGAGGACCTAGAGGGCCATGTGTGGCTTTGCGGCCACAGGTTCCCCACCCCTGTATCTAGACCCTTTCCAACTCAATATCAATAAACCTGTTTGAGTAGTTATCAGTGCAGATTTCAGTTTTAGTTGTGTTTTTTTTAAATCCCAGGTCAGACAGGATCAAAAGACTAAAGTCATTGTCTGAGATGTCATAATCTAGCACTCTGTTGCTAAGTTGCTAAAGGTTTTGGATTAGTCTGAGTGCAGCCTCTGAGGGTGGAGGTTGGCTGATGGGAACTTGGCCGCTAATAGATTTAGCAGCATGGCTGAACAACTGACAGAAGAACAGATTGCAGAATTCAAAGAAGCCTTTGCACTATTTGACAAGGATGGAGATGGTAGCATAACAACAAAGGAACTGGGAACCATAATGAGGTCACTTGGGCAGAATCCCACAGAAGCCGAATTACAGGACATGATTAACGAAGTCGATGCTGATGGTAATGGCACAATTGACTTTTCAGAGTTTCTGACTATGATGGCAAGAAAAATGAAAGACACAGACAGCGATGAAGAAATTCGAGAAGCGTTCCGTGTGTTTGACAAGGATGGCGATGGTTTTATTAGTGCAGCAGAACTTCGCCATGTGATGACAAACCTTGGAGAGAAGTTAACAGATGAAGAGGTTGATGAGATGATCAGGGAAGCCGACATGGACGGTGATGGCCAAGTAAACTATGAAGAATTTGTTCAAATGATGACAGCAAAGTGAAGACGTTGTACAAGACGTCTTGGGCCACGTTGTTTATTTGTCTTTTCTTTGTAACTTCTCTGTAAAAGGTTCCACCCCCGCCCCCCTGCACTGCAGATGTAGAAATTAGAACCTCATTCCTCCATGTTTTTCTTTCTTTATCTCTCTGTCATTGTCCAGAAACTTTATTTTGGAAAATTGATGAGGCAACATGTTACATGTGGCTTACTCTGTATATATCTAAGCCCTTCTGCAATCTAAACTTGGATGGAGTAAATACTATATAATGACAGTCTTGTGTTTACCTTCTCATTTAGTAAATGTTTCTAGATGAAGTTACTGGTGTCATTGTTATGGGAGGCACATGAGTGGGGACTGAGAAGTTACAGCTGTGAGTACAGAAGCAGATTTATATGTCCAACACCAGGGTTACCACTAAGACCCTGAGATTCCTCCTGGGAGGAAAAATAGATTAGGTTATCAGCACCACCTTAGTTGAGTTTGTGGTGAAGTAGGAGGCAGCTAGTTGGATAGAGGGCCAGCCTTGGAGTCAGGAAGACCTGAGTTTGAATCTTGTCTCAGACACTTCTTGAGTTGTATGACCCTGGGCTAGTCATTTATCCTCCCCAGCTACAGTTTCCTTCTCTATAAAATAGGGACAATAATAGCTCCTGTCCTTCATGGGGTCTTGTAAGGATCAAATGGGATAATATATGTAAAGCACTTTGCAAAACTCAATGTATTACATAAATGCTAGTGATTATTATTATTTTGATATAGGCTAGAGTAGAGAAGATTTGGGGGGGGGGGGTTCCATATCACTGGAAGTATTCAAGCAGAGATGGGATCAATCAATCAGCACATATTTATGAAAGTAAGCCATGGATACACAAAGATAAAAGCAAAATAGTCCCTGCCTTCAAAGAGCTTATAGTCTAAAGGAGGAGACAACGTCTAAGCATACAAGTGTATGCACAGCATGTACCAAATGAATACAAAGTAGCTTAGGGGGGCAGCTAGGTGGCACAGTGAGTAGAGCACCAGCCCTGGAGTCAGGAGGACCTGAGTTCAAATCCTGCCTCAGACACTTGACACACTTACTAGCTGTGTGATCTTGGGCAAGTCACTTAACCCCAATTGCCCTGCCTTACCCCTTCAAAAAAAGAAAAAAAACAAAGTAGCTTAGGAGGGAGGGCACTAGCAGCTGGCAGCAGCAGGAAAGTCTTCATGAAGAAGGTGGCACAGGGGTTGAGTCTAGAAGGAAGCAAAGGTGAGATGGGAGTGAATTCCAGGCATGGAGTATGGGATGGCTAAAGGAAAAGCGAAAATGGGAGAGGTGTGTGTGTGTGTGTGTGTGTGTGTGTGTGTGTGTGTGTGTATTTAAAACAAGAAGTAGGCTAGTATGGCTGCATTGCAGAATTCAAGGAGGGGAGTAAAGTTTAAGAAGACTGGAAAGGTAGGAAGGGGTCACATGGTGAAGAGCTTTTAGGGTCAAAGAGAGGAGTCTGTATTTATTCCTTGGGGCAATAGGGAGCCATTGAAATTTGGGGGGGAGCAGAGGGGAGGGAAGAAGCAATGAGGGTATGTACTAGGTGGGAGTAGATGTGTGAATGGAAAGAGGATGTCTATGAGAGATATTGTAGAAATAGAAATGTTTGAATACGGGGTGTAAATAAGAGGAAGCAGCCAAAGGAGACAATGAAGTTGTCCCCCTGGGTGCCTTCCACAGTGAAGCAGACCATGTGATGCAAGCACGCACCCAACCCTCCCCACCACCTTTTCTCTGAGTGCTTGCTCACTCACCTAAGCTACACTGAAGACAGCAGGTCTGGGGGATTTTGGGGAGGAAGGAAATAGCCATGGGCAGCCACATTGCTGCAATTCACTCTCAAGGTCTTGGGGGTAACCCTGGTGCTGGGGATATATGTCCATTCTCCAATGTCTGCACTGGTATACTTCCCATCTACACAGCTCGGTAACAATAACATCGTTAACCCTTCATCATAAAACATTTACTAACTGAGAAGGTAAACAGTAGACTATAACAATACAACATTTACTCAAAAGAAGGCAAGAACAGAAATACCCAGTCCACTACAGACATGGGTCCTGCCTGTGGCAGATAGGTAGGAGGGGAGAGTGATTGCCATTAGTGAGGCACAACAATAGGGAAATCCCTGCGCTGGGGGCAGGTCACAACTCTGGACTGAAGGACTAAATGTCTGTGGCCTTTTTAGAGAACAGTCTGGACCTCACATCACCTCCCCTTCTGAGCCTCTGTGCCCTCCTTCTGGATGGGCAGACAACTGAAGCAGTGTTAAAATCTTTTAGCAAATAGTAGCCTTAAGCCTGGGGTCTGTAGATCTTCCTAGTCTGCTCCCTTGAGAAGGCTAATGCAGCAGGACACTCTTTCAATAAAAAGCAGTTAGCTCCCTTTATTCCTAGAATCTTCAAAGTTAATCATCTCTCTGTAGGCTTTGAGGGGTTTCCCGTCTCTCTAGGGCAGCTGTCTGCGGTGGTGGTTAGAGTACTGAGACCAAATCTAACCTCACTCATTTGACCCTGGAGAAGTAATTTAATCACTATCTGCCTCCATTTCTTCAATTGTAGAGATAATAATAGTATCCTCCTCACAGGATTATCGTGAGGATCAAATGAGATGATATTCATAAAGCACTTAGCACAGTGCCTGGCACATAGTAGATACTGCTTGTTCCCTTTCCCTTCCCCTTCCTCTCTTAAGCTATAAGTGGCTCTAGAGAGCAAGGCAGTCCTCCCTCAGCCAGTTCTTTACACAATATAGGATGCTTCTTTTGCCAATCCGCTCCCAGCATCAAAGTTTTCCTCCAATCAGTTCAGGTCCCCACCACAGATACAAAGCCTTCTTGTCCAGTCTACTCAGCTCCTATCAGCCAGCCTTCCCTCAGCTTCTCAGCTCCTTAGACTTCTATAGTCTGTTTTCTTTAAGCAACTTCTACTATTCATCTACTATTGTCATTTGTCTTGCTATATCTTCTCAAGCTAACATCTCATTGCTTCTGACTTAGCAACTAACACTCCAAATCAGGGCCTCTTCATGGGTCCTGTGACCCATCTCAAACAGGTGGAGAAACCAAAAATGCACATTTCTGATATGACACAGTTGTTATATAAGAGTTCCACAGTCCCAAAATAATTCTGAGATAGAAGCCCTAAAAACAATCATAGGCAGCAAGGAAGGTACTGATAGATAAGGAGAAATTGATGATGGATGGGGAAGCATAATGATGGAGACAATCTACTGTAACCCAGAAAGAGGCTGCTCCCAACCACACGGTAGGCCAATGTAGAGCGTCAATGCCTGTCCTGGTCCTCCTGTTTTTCCATGTGGGTCCCTACATCTTAGGTGATTGGAGCATGTGCCACCCCCGTTAAAATTATACATCTAAAAAAGAAAACCCAGACTGAATGCTGTGAGATCATAATAATCAGGCTACTACCATTTTCACTAACTTTTGCCCTACATCTTTCATCTGCTTCTCAACCAAGCTCCTTTAAAAAAAAGCAGTCTGTGCTCATTGCCTCTACTTTGTCTTCTCTCACTCTCTTTTTAACTTCCTGCAATCTGAACTCTGACCTCATCAACGATCTTCTACGGACCCAATCTAATGCCTCTTCTTGACATCCATCTTCCTCGGCCTCTCAGATTTATTTGACGTTGTTGACCAACCTCTCCCCCTAGATCCCTCTCCTCTTCTTTTTTTTTCTTCCTTGCTCTCGCTCCATAATTGGCCCACCTCCTCTTCTAGTCCTTAATGATATCTTCCAAGCCACTCTTGGATTGGATTCTTCATTGATGATAATGCTGAAGCTATCCTATTCGTGTTCACTATTCATCCCTCTATACCTTGAGGGTAACTAACAACTTTTAATTCTTCAAAGATTGTAGTTTTCTATGATTCACAGCCATAAAGCCTTGCCAGAGTGTTGGTATTTATTGTTGACACTGTCCTGGGTTTGAGGGAGAAGTTTGGGAGCATGAAATGTACCACGAAATTTCCCAAATGTTAGCAAGCAGCTCTACTTCAGATTCAGTTCTGGGCTCAGGGCATTGTCCATCTGCCCTGTCTGTCTAAGATATGAGTACTGATGGACCAGTAAGATATGTGGTTTAGACCCCAAGGTCTCTCAGGTTCTAAATCCCATGAACCTATGTATGAGTTCTGTCTACTAAAAATTGTTATTGATATCTTTTCTTTCATCATCTTCATTTCCAAATATATCACTCCTTCCTTTCCTTCATAGAAAGCCAGCCCTTAGAAGAAAGAAGGAAAAAAATAGCAGTTCAGCAGAAGCATCTCAACTATATAGAAATATATACAATATTCTCCATCCATAGCCCCTCACTTTTGCAAAGAAGGGTGAAAAGAATAAGTTATTGCTTCTTGAAGCCAAACTCGATCATTATAATTATGCACGATTTAGTTTGGGGTTTTTTCATTTTTCTTTCCATTAACATTGTTATAACATTGGGTATATTGTTTTCCTGGTTTATTTTTCTTCACTCTGGGCCACTTGGCATCATAGTATCTTAGATTGAGAGCTTCAGGGGAACCTTAAAGGTCACTGAATCCAACCCCCTTATTTTAGAGATGAAGAACCTGAGGAACAGAGAGGCTAAATGATTTGCCCAGAGTCACACAGCTTGTAAGTGTCTGAGGCAGGGTTTGAACCTTCCTGACTCAAAATTCAGCACTATTCATTGCTTCATGATGGCTCAAGCAACTAGCAGACAATGGTTTCAATCCATCAACCTTGGGATTTTGAGTGCAGCACACTTCTGTTTTGTTTTTTGTTTCTTTCTTTCTTTGTTTTTTTACCGGAAGACTTTCTATTGTAGGTGGAGTGGGATAGCTGGACACAGTTTAGATGATTCCAATTTTGTTGGCAAAATCTAAAGTATCACAGTCTGGAGCAGGTTGGACATAGGCCTTCTTCTCTCCATCAGGCCAGATCAGCCCTTTGACCTTGGCCACATTGATGTCATATAGCTTCTTTACCGCCTGCTTGATCCGATACTTGTTAGCCTTGACGTCCACAATGAAGACTAGGGTGTGGTTGTCTTCAGTCTTCTTTATAGCAGACTCAGTGGTCAAGGGGAAATTAATGATGGCATAGTGATCAAGCTTGTTTCTCCGAGGGCACTCTTCCGAGGTTATTTGGGCTGCCTTTGGAGTCTTAGTGTCTTGAGTCACCAGAAGGTGGGTGATGTTCAGATCTTTTTCTTTTTGTGGCTATGGACACCCTTCAATACCTCCTTCTTGGCCTTCAAGGCTTTGGACTTGGCTTCTGTCTTGGGTGGGACAATGGCTTCCTTCTTCGCTGTCAGCATCATCTTAGGGGAAAGGGTCTTCCATGGTGCTTCGGCACTCTTCTGTTGCTGGGTTCCTCTATGTCTTATCTTAATTCTGTATATTTACCATTTCTTATAGCAGAGGTGTCCCTGGAGCCCATGAAGCCCTCAACATTCCAGAATGCAGCCAAAAGCATATTGAAATGTCATTGGGAAATATTTAACAAAATAAGTAAAAATACAACAAAACACAAATGTTAATTTGTAGTTTCTAAGTCAATATGCCACCACAGGGATCCTTCTGTGTGATTCAGTGGTCCCATTTTATTTGAGTTTAACATGCCTGTATTACAAGTCCATTAAATTATTAATTTGATTAGTTATTCCCTAGTTGCTGGGAACTCCTTTTGTTTCCAGTTCTTTACTACCACAAAAAGTGCTGCTATAAATATTTTAGTGTATATGAAGCTTTTCTTTCTTTCTTTGACATCCTTGAGGTCTAATACATAAGTATTTTTAAATGACAGAAAACAACCCCAAAGCACACAACAATCTTATTCATTCATTTGTGTAAGGAAGGAAAGATTAACTAACAAATCCCTTTCATCCATGCTTATGTATGGATGTGACCTGGCTCTGACTTGTGCTACCATGAAGTCAACCAGGAAGATTAAAAAAGGCCCCCCCTTGCCCCCAAAAGATCTCCCGATTCCTGTCTGGCTGCCTGCAATACACGATCAGACATTCACTCTTTGGTTCTTAAAATTTGTACATTCTTCTAGAAGCCATCAACATGATGGAAGCCACTACCTACTAGTAGGATCAACTTAGAATAGAATTAGTTGAAGAGATTGTTACCCTGAAAGTTCCCATGGAAATAGGACATAGCACCTCCCAAGAGGAGAGAGCAGGAGTGCCAGAGATGAGCTTTGCTGACTTCTTAGCTTTGCCTAAAGCTGAGCCTGGAACAACAGATATTTACTGGAACATAGCGTCACATGCACAGACAATTTAGTCCTGCCTGGGAGTCAGAAGACCTGGACTCTTATCCCAGCTCCCTTAATCTGCTGACTAAGCTTTGAAGCCTTGCCTTCACTGGGCCTCATTATCCTATAAGACAAGAAGACATCCAAGCTCTCTTCTAGTTCTAATGTTCATAAGAACATGGGTTTAGGAGCTGGAAGGGACCTTAGAGGTTTTCTCATCTAACCTCCTTTTACATATCAGTAAATTGAGGCGTTAGGAGCATGAGGGATTTGACCAGGGTCACACAGATAGAAAGTGGCAGAACCTGAATTTGAACCCAGGTCCTTTGACTCCAAATATGGCCTACTTTCTACTGTACCATGCTGTCCCTTCCTGCCTTGATGTCATCATTTGTAAAGTATGAATAATCACCTCTGAGCTGCCTACCTCAAAAAGGTAGTTGTGAGAAGCAAATAAGACAATGTAAAAGTGCTGAATAATCCATAAAGGCTTTGAATAATAGTAATAATAATCATAATAATCTAACATTTGTACCATGTTTTGAGGTTTACAAAGCAATCTCTCTCCCTCCCTCCCTCCCTCCCTCTCTCTCTCCCTTTCTCTGTACACACACACACACACACACACACACACACACACATCTCCAATTTATAGAGAAAGAAACTGAGGCTAAAGGCACTTAAGTGACTTGTATTGTAATTCCCTCAATGAAGTGTGAGAAACTGAAGTTGGGCATGCTTATGAAAGGATCTTGGATCCTAGTCCATAACCAAAAATTCTCAGTGACCAGGAGTGAATTGGAAACCAGAATTTTCAATCTGATCTTGATAGGAGACTCAGATGAAGAAAGTCAAGAGAACTCATCCTCTGATGCCCTCTGATGTTGGCCACCATTTCCTTTCATTTTTTTCTAGGGCCATTTAAGACTCAGTCCTCTGCCAATCCTTCCCCCTGGCATAGAGGCAACTCTGGATTCTCAGAGATTATGCCAGGGAAGCATCCTGCCAGCTGGATGTCATCTTGAGAGTGAGTGATGACAATGCAGAAGGGGAAAGGAAAGGATTGGGGTTATTTAAGGAAATGCCTTGGGACCGGGTAGAGGGAGGGAGATGGAGAGGGGGAGATTTGTAGTGATGTCAGTAAATGGGGAAGTAAGACAGAGTAAGATATGGTTACTATGGGTTCTCAGACTTCCCCCTCATTGGCCAATCTCCTCTGCCCCCCAACTATCACCTTACTATAACATCCCAGCACTGCACAAGGTGCAGATGGAGACTCCAGAGCTTGGCACAATGCCTGAACACATAGTAGGTAATTAAAAAACTTGTGGTTGATTCTCTGTAAAGTGCAAAGAGCCAGAGGAATACAAAGAGCCAGAGGAATAGAGTAAAAAAATTAATTTGCAAAATGGATGTTTCAAATATATAACTGGTTGCCAATTTGATCATTACTGAAGAACTCTCCTAGTTCCTGAGGAAAAGTAAGAAAATATGGAATATTGTCTCCCAAATAGAATGTAAACTCCTTGAGGGCAAGGGCCATTTTTTTTTCTATTTTTTTGTTTCCTATCCTGGCCCCACTCCCCTTAGCATAGTGCCTGGAACATCATACGTACTTAAAAAATGCTTGTGGACTGACCAGCTTACTGACAACCTCCCTGGGTGTCAATTTCTCCATCTCTAAAATAAGGGGGTTCTACTGTATACAGTAGTTCCTTCCAGATTTAAGTCAGTGACTCTTTCAATGGCAATTTCTCTGTCTAAAATCAGAACAGAATACACTGACATTGCAAAAACTAATGGCCAGATGGCTGGAGGCACTACTAGCAGCTACTTTCCCTATTGCAGGCTTTTCTTCTCTCCATCAGATAATAAATGTTTGGGCTCCAGAAGCTTGTGCAAGAAATAAAAAATAAAACCTTGGGTCCAGATCTCTAGCTGAGTAAGAACATGGGCTTTATTCATCTTCCCCCTTACCTTTGCTCTCTATAAAAAGCATGCCTTCCTCTTAGACCAGAAGTTCCCAAGCTCCCCAATAGATGATGCGCTTCTTGAGGGCAGTGACTCTCTTTTGCCTCTTTTTGTATCCCCAGCACTTAGCACAGGGTCTGACACTTACTAAGTTTACTCACGTATTGATTGATTGATATTTCAGTAGAGGAGGAAGAATTGGTGGGGGTGGGAGGTTCACAGAATATCCATTGTTGCCTGGGCTGTATGAAGCGTTGTTTTTATCCAATATGACCTTTCTTGTGTTCTATGCCTTTGTGTGGGGGAATTCATAGGACTTTGAAGCTGGAAGAGACCTCAGAGGAATAAAGGAATTAGAGCTGATTTTGGAAAGGTAGTACAAGTTACAAGTTAGCAAGTTTCTCATGGGCTAATCCTGATTCTACACAATCACTACAGGGAAGTAGGCTTTGTTCTTTTTTAGCTGTCCCCTGCCTCACTTTCTTCTGGGCCCTGGGGTTGGGGTGGGGGACACTTACCATCTTCCCTGCAGCTGCCTTCTCTTATGTATGTTGTCTACCTCAATGAGAGTGTAAGCTCTTTGAAAGCAGAGAATTGTTTGAATTTTAGTTGTGTTTTAAAAATTCCAGTTCTGCCGGATTGGCAGATTAAAGTCATTGTCTGAGATGTCATAATCCAGCACTCAGTTGCTAAGTTACTAAAGGTTATAAGTTAGATGGAGTGCAGCTCCTGAGGGTGGAGGTTGCCTCATGGGGATTTGGCTGGTAGAACATCTAGCAGCATGGCTGAACAACTGACAGAAGAACAGATTGCAGAATTCAAAGAAGCCTTTGCACTATTTGACAAGGATGGAGATGGTAGCATAACAACAAAGGAACTGGGAACCATAATGAGGTCACTTGGGCAGAATCCCACAGAAGCCGAATTACAGGACATGATTAACGAAGTTGATGCTGATGGTAATGGCACAATTGACTTCTCAGAGTTTCTGACTATGATGGCAAGAAAAATGAAAGACACAGACAGCGATGAAGAAATTCGAGAAGCGTTCCGTGTGTTTGACAAGGATGGCGATGGTTTTATTAGTGCAGCAGAACTTCGCCATGTGATGACAAACCTTGGAGAGAAGTTAACAGATGAAGAGGTTGATGAGATGATCAGGGAAGCCGACATGGACGGTGATGGCCAAGTAAACTACGAAGAATTTGTTCAAATGATGACAGCAAAGTGAAGACATTGTGCGGGATACGTTAAATGTCTTGTGCCACTTCATTTGTCTTTTCTTTGTTTGTAACTTCTCTGTAAAAGGTTTTCACCCCCCACTGCATGTGTAGGAATTAGAACCTCATTCCTCCATTGTTTTTTCTTCTTATCTCTCTGTCATTGTCCAGAAAATTTATTTTGGAAAATTGATGAAGTAACATGTTATGTGTGGCTTACTCTGAATATATCTAAGCCGTTTTGCAATGTAAACTTAGATGGAGTTCGTCAAATGAGGGACTATCTGGGTTATGCCTTTTTTTTAAAGAAGTAGTTAGTTTTCTTTAGGAGCTAATAGCGTCGTGTTGTTGAAGTGTGGAGTTGTAACTCTGCATGGACTATAGACAGTCAACAATATGTACTTAAATTTGCACTATCGCAAAAGGGGGATGTTTTCCAGGTTGTCATTTTCAGTCGTTCGGTGGTGTATGACTCTCCATGACCACATTTGGGGTTTTCTTGGCAAAGATACTGAAGTGGTGTGCCATTTCCTTTTCCAGCTCATTTTACAGATGAGGAAACTGAAACAAACAACAGGGTTAAGTGACTTGCCCAGGGTCTCACAGGTAGTATGTGTCTGAGACCAGAGACCTGAGATTTGAACTCAGGAAGATGAGTCTGGGGAAGGCAAGGCAATTGGGCTTAAGTGACTTGCCCAAGGTCACACAGCTAGTAAGTGTGTCAAGTGTCTGAGGCTGGATTTGAACTCAGGTTCTCCTGACTTGATGGCCAGTGCTCTACTCACTGTGCCACCTGGCTGCCTCAGTATCTTCATTTTTGCAGATGAAGGAACTTGGTTTCCAAAAAGTGAAGATACTTGCCCATAGTCTCACAGCTAGCAGATGTCAAAGGAGTCTTCCTGACTCCATCTCCAGCACCTTAAGCAACCTCATACTAGCTGTTGAAAGCTGCTGAAGTTTAAGGAGAGGTATGTGTTTCCCCACAGTTCCAGGACAGCGGGGGTGAGATTGGCAAGATATTCCATTGGCACATGTCAACCCAAAGGAAATGGGATCTCATTAATTGCCCATAGGGACTTACTTGACCTTTACATTTCCTTTCCTCTTCTGTGAAATTCTACTTCCTGGAGTCAGACTATTCTTACAGGAGAGTTTGGACATTTGCCCAGGGACCTGGGAGGGAATCTGCATTTTTTGGTTTGTTGGGTTTTTTCTGCTCTTTTCTAGAACTGGAAAAAGCAAATGCCCTGCCACTTACCAAAAAGTCTGTTTAGTCTAGTTTAGCCTGGCATCTGTGGATTTATCCAGCTTACTTTGTGGAGATCATTTTACCCTGATTTATTACACTGGCACCACTCGTCCATTCCCTCCTTCTGTTGCTTGATACATAATGGATCCATTATACTTATGCCATGTGTGGGGCGGTCCACCAGTGTGGCCCTCCATCTCCTCGCTGGTCTCGGTTAAGGTCCAACTTCCAAATCACTGGGTCTTGATGAGCCCTCTAGTGGCCAATCTCAAAGATGACACTCCTGATGATGTAACCTCTTTAAATAGCCAGGTTCTCTCTGGTTTGCCTGTAGCCCTAAATACCACTGAATAAAAGCAGGCTCTTTGAGACTCACATGTTGCCTAGTCCAGCTGATGAGACAATGAGGTGGTACTGTGGGTAGAATGTTGGACTAGGAGCCAGGAAGATCTGCCTTGGTGACCTCAGGTGAGTCCCCTAGCCTATCTTTGCCTCACTTTTCTTATCTGTAAAATGAGGCAGCTAGGTGGCGCAGTGGATAGAGTCAGTCCTGGAGTCAGTAAGACCTGACTTCAAATTCAGTCTCAGGCACTTACTAGTTGTGTAATCTTGGGCAGGTCACTTGACCTCGTTTGCCTCAGTTTCCTCATCTGTAAAAATGAGCTGGAGAAAGAAATGGCAAAGCGCTCGAGTATCTCTGCCAAGAAGACCCAAAATGAGTTCACGAAGAGTTGGACGTGAGTAAAAACGACTCAACAGCAACAACAAGAAAACGGGTATAAGGATAGTACCTCCCTTTGAGGATTGTTATGGGGATCAAATGATGATAATGGATATAAAGTGCTTTGTAAACCTTAAAGCAATTATGTACATTATGATGGTGATGATGATGATGCTTATGTTTAATCCTTGGATTTCATGGGAAAGGATCTTGATCCTATATAAGCATCTTTATGATGTCTAGCATTGGGAGTAAAGACTTTTTCTTCTGCTCATTTAATCAATTAATGAGCATTCATTAAGCACCTTCTATGTGTCATACTGGTGGTTCTGGGGATTCTTAACCCCTTAGTGCCCAGATAACTTTGTATGACTATTAAGTTTCAGAGCAGATGCCAAAGTGCACTCATAAAGGGAGCTCCTCACTGACTACTTAGTGGGTGTCTTATAGTGAGATTTCTTTTGTGTACAGGTTGGGGTAGATGGCTGCCAACATCTTGTCCTATTCTCAAACTCTGATTCTGAGGTCTAGTAAAAAAATTATGCTAGGCACTGTTCTGGGTGCTGGGGATACAAAAATGAAAGTGTCACTTCCTGCCCTCAAGGAGTTTGCATTCTATCAAGAGAGACAATACACATACACTAAAAAAGCTATTAAAATCTATGTAAAATAAACATAAGGCAACTTGAGAAGAGGAAGAGGTCAGGAAAGGTTCCATGTCAAAGGTGGTATTTGGGTTGAATTTTGAAGGAAATTAAGGATTCTGAGAGATGGAAGGGAGGAGAGAAGACATCTCAAGCATGGGGAGAGATTGTTCAGAGCTATGACCTCTACCTATGTACTTGGTCCCATTTCCTCCACCCTCCCTCATACACCGAAGTGTAGGAACTAATGCTCTACCACTTGGAAACCAATGTCTTCATGGGTAGTTGAGGTCCAGAGGTTCCTTTTCCAGGGTGCCTCAAGACCAAAAGATTCTCAAAAGCCCAAGGGCTCTTTGGAGATCTCCCTCCAGCCTTACGTGCTCTAGAACATGCTATTTTATCAAAAGGAAATGGAGAAAGTCATGTAACCAGCTGGGTATTATGGTTCCCTGCCATAATTTAGATTATGTGCCCATTCAGGTCTGACCCTTCAACTTGTCCCATTGAGTACAATTGAAAGGAGGGGCAGTTAGGTGGCGCAGTGAGTAGAACACCATCCCTGGAGTCAGGAGAACCTGAGTTCAAATCCAGCTTCTGACACTTGTGACACCTTACTAGCTGTGTGACCTTGGGCAAGTCACTTAACCCCAATTGCCCTGCCTTAACCCCCTCCAAAAAAAAAAAAGAATGTTTCTTTTGGGCAGCTAGGTGGCGCAAGCACCGGCCCTGAAGTCAGGACGACCTGAGTTCAAATCCGACCTCAGACATTTGACACATGTACTAGCTGTGTGACCTTAGGCAAGTCACTTAACCCCAATTGCCCTGCCAAAAAAAAAAAAGGAGGTTTCTGAGTTATAACTAGTGTAGGATAACCAGGGCTTGGCCCCAGGGCACTATAGGATTTTTAGACTTTCAGCAGCATAGAATAATTCCGCTCCTGATATCTACCTGTGTGACATTAGGCAGGTCACTTATCCTCCCTGGACCTTTGTTTTATCATCTGGAAAATCAGAAGTTTGGATTAGATGTCTCCTCAGGTCCTTTCCAACGCTAGAACCACAATCCAGACCTTGTATGGTCTATCATCCAGAAACTGAGCTTAAACATCTAAATAACGAGAATAATTAGTTAAAATAGGAAACTACCAGAGGGCATGCTTCCTCCCCCTGGTGACCATACCACAGGTAAACTAGACCCCATCCCAGCCCTGCCTTGTTCCCGTCTTCTAAAGAGATCTAAGGGCCTGTTTCATGCTGCTTACCACAGCAGCCAAAATCACTAGTTACAGCTCTTAGAGATGAATATTGAGAGCCACTAATGATGAAGTTTGCTGGGGATGCGGGAGAAACAATTGTTTTCAGCTTAAGGGAATGGGGACTAGCAAGAGGTTTTAGGGAGGGGTCTTCATTTTTTTTTATTCTTTTTGATCGGTTAATTAATTTTAGTTTTTAACATACAGTTCCATTTAAATTTTCTCCCCCTCCCTCCTCCTTCCCTCCCCAAGTTGGCCTGCAATCTGATATAGGCTCTACATATACATTCTTATTAAACATATTTTCATATTAGTTATGTTGTGTAGAGGAATTATAATGAATGGGAGAAACCATGAGAAAGAAAAAAAACCAAAACAAAACAAAAAAAATAGTCTGCTTTGCTCTGCATTCAGACTCCATAGTTCTTTCTCTGGATGTGGATGGCATTTTCCATCATGAGTCCTTTGGAATTATTTTAGGTCCTTGCATTGCTGAGAAGGGCTAAGTTGACCAAAATCAGTCATCACACATTGTGGCTGTTACCGTGTACAATGTTCTCCAGGAGGGGTCTTCATTCTAAAATGTGGGGAGGGCCAAGGAAGAGAAAGAAGACAGAAATATTTATAGAGCCCCAAAAACAGTTTGATCTGCCCATTTTCACAAGAAAGACCAAGTGGATGAAAAATATCTATTGCTCAAATTTTAAGATACATTTGGACAGACACCCTAAAAAAGCTTGGCCATTAGTATTTGGAATTGACAGTAAACCAGGAGATGGAGATGGACAGTAAACCAGGCTTAGAGTTCAACAAGAAGGGAAAAGGTCTGAATTATCCTTAGGAAAGGGCAAAGCTTTGTACTGCCCTCCAACATTTTGTGAAAGCAAAGGTCCATCCTTTTAGTATTAACATGCTACCAGTATTGCTAGGAGGCACACTGGATAGAATGCCAGGCCTGGAGTCAGGAAGACTCATCTTCCTGAATTCAAATCTGGCCTTGGACACTTACTATGTGACCCTGAGCAAGTCACTTAACCCTGTTTGCCTCAGTTTCCTCATCTATAAAATGAACTGGAGAAGGAAATGGCAAACCACTCCAGCATCTTTGTTAAGAAAACCTCAAATGGGGTCACAAAGAGTTAGACGTGACCGAAATGGCTGGATGACAACAGCAAAAGTGTTGCTAAATTAGTCAATAAATAGATAAGATAATAAGCACTTACTATATGCTAGGCACTTCGCCATATGACAATGAGATATGGAATATAACTCCCTCCAAAGAACTAGAGATGAGCATTAGACAGAGGGAAAGGGAGAGATGCCCTGTGGGCATGGGCTTGTTATAACAGATCACTCATAAAGAATTCCAGAGGAAAGGAATAAGCTACATCATCAAAGAATTGTATGATGGGAAGAGAAGAGGGACTGGTCACGTGGCAAGAGTGAGTGAGGGATGACAGGTGGTCAGCTAGAGGGTCAGCTGAGACCCTCTCAATGGCAGGAGGAAGGAGAAAAGGCCTCCAGGATGTTAGCTGGGCATCCTATAGGGACTTTATCTACAGAGCTGGAGAGTATTTCTCATAGATCCATTAGAGTGCACAGTGTCCTGAACATTCTAATGCGGTTTGAATTCTGAATTCAGGCATTCTTCTGTTTTTGACTCCCTCCCTGGCATAGTACCTGGCACATAGTAGGTGCTTAAGGCTGGTTGAGTCCAATGAAGCCTGCTACACATCCCCTGATAGAGGAAGAAAGTACTTATTAGTGCCTACTATTTTCTAGGCCTTGTGCTAAGTGCCTCACGAATATAATTATCACAATAACCCTGAGGTAGATGCTATTACAATCCTCATTTTTACAGCTGAAGAATCTGAGGCAGAGAGTGGTGAAGTGAGCTGCCCAGGGTCACACAGCTGGGAAGTCTTTGAGGCTGCATTCGAACTCAGGTCTTCCTGACTCTGGGCTTACTGCTCAATACACCATGTCACCCAGCTGCTGCTATTCAATTGAAACATTGAATCAATCCTGAATTTAGGCATTGTTCAGTTTTGAGCTTTGTATCCAGCTCCCAGGCACAGTGCCCGCCTTCTCAATAGAGGCTTGTTGGTTGAATGATTGCCAAGGGGAGATATCAGATTCTACTCTCTCTTCTCCATTTCATTTGTAACAGAGGAGTCTATGGTTCTTTGGTCACGGAGCAATTGAGAATGGAAAGCTAACCAATATTGATCAGTAACAACCTTAACAGAAGGCTGATCTCAGAGCAAACTTTAAAAGCGGGGGTGGGGGACCCCTTGCCCATATTTGAACTCATGAAGATGAGCCTTGCTGGTTCCAAGCCCAGTACTCTATGCACTATGGCGCCACCTAGCCGCCCCATCTTGTCACGTAGTGGCAGATAAGACGAATCTGGGTCATGCTTCCTAGATTCATTTCCGCTCTTCAGCCCGCTTCCCCCCAACTCGCTCCGCTGCACATTCATCCCTCCTCACTCAATTAATTCATGTTTCCTGACCCATGGAAGAAATAAGAATAGGTTCAGGGACTGGTCCTATGGTTTTATTGATATGAGGAACTCCCAAATGAAGAAACTATCTCTGCTAATTCAGGCGGCCACCTTCTCTGAAACTTAGATTCTTAAAAAGTTTCCTAGAATGCTAAGAGATTAAAGTAACTTGCACCTGCTTGGGCACCTAGGTGGCACAGTGTAATCAGCATCAGATCAGGAAGACCTGAATTCAAATCCAACCTCCAACACTTACTAGCTATGTGACCTTCAGCAAGTCACTTAACTCTGTTTACCTCAGTTTCCTCATCTGTAAAATGAGCTGGAGAGGGAAATGGCAAATCACTCCAGTATTTTTGCCAGGAAAACCCCAAATGGGGTCAGAAGAGTTGGACATGACTGAAAAGGACTGAACAACAAGCTTTCCCTGGATCACACGGCCCGTATGTTTTGGAACTGGAACTTGAATCCAAGTCTTCCTGGCTTAGAAGCCAACGCTGCCAGCTCCACTATACTGCCTCTCATGGGAGACAATCAAATTCAGCCACTGCCGAGGCTGGTTGGGTTGAGAATCACCACTCTTGGTTGTGATTTTTATGTAATACTTTTAAAGTTTGAAAACACTTTCCCCAGGTTATCTCGTTGAGTCTCACACATCCTCCGAAGCAGATGCTTATAGATATTACTATTTCACATTTTATAGATACGGAAGAGTGAGCCTTCCTTACTCGATCCATCCATTCCCTTCTAGTTATCATTGTATGTTTCTTCCTCCTTGAGAAGCGTCTACAATAGATGCTTCCACTTCCTTAGCTCTCACTTGCTTCTTAACTCTCTATAGTCTAGCTTATGACTTCATCCTTCAGGCAAAACTAGTTTTTCCCAAAGTTGCTAACAATCTCTTATTTGCTAAATCTAATGGCCTTTTCTTTATCCTCATCCTTCTTGACCTCTCTGCCAGAGCCATCTCTATCCCAAATATTCTTTTTCATTTCACTAAATGTATTTATTTATTTTTAGTTTTCAACATTTACTTCTATAAGATTTTGAGTTTGGGGCAAGCTAGGTGGTGCAGTGAGTAGAGCACCGGCCCTAGAGTCAAGAGGACCTAAGTTCAAATCCGGCCTCAGACACTTGACACACTAGCTGTGTGACCTTGGGCAAGTCACTTAACCCCAATTGCCCTGCCTTCCCCCCTGCAAAACATAAAAATAAGAAAAAAAGATTTTGAATTTTAAATTTTCTCCCCTTCCTTTTCCTCCCCCCTCACCAAGATAATGTGCAATCTGATGTAAGCTATACATATACATTCATATTAAACACATTTCCACATTAGTCATGTTGTAAAGAATTAGAACCAAAGGAAAAACCATGAGAAAGAAGAAACAAAAGAGAGAGAGAGAGAAAATAGTCTGCTTCAATCTGCATTCAGATTCCATAGTTCTTCCTCTGAATGTAAATGCCATTTTCCATCATGAGTCTTTTGTAATAGTCTCAGGTCCTTGCATTGCTAAGAGCTAAGTCTATCAAGGTGGGTCACCACACAGTGTTTCTGTTACTATGTACAATGTCTTCCTGGTTCTGCTCACTTCACTCTGAATCAATTCATGTAAATCTTTCCAGGTTTTTTTGAAGTATGTCTGCTCATTATTTCTTATGGCACAATAGTATTCCATATACCACATTCATATACCACAATTTGTTCAGCCATTCCCCAGTCGATGGGCATCCCTTCAACTTCCAATTTTTGGTCGCCACAAAAAGAGCTGCTATAAATATTTTTGTCATGTGGGTCCTTTTCCCATTTTTCCAATCTCTTTGTATCCCAAATATTCTAATGGACTCCTTGTGCCCAACTTGTGGTAGAGCCTTCTAAACTCACACTGGAGTGATCAGCCACAGCTGAACGCATTGTACCCTGACCCCAACATCATGATATCATTAGCCTCTTGGGAAATGAAGGGCGGACAACAAAAACAGACCAATGGTGTTGATCATCCTCTTCTCCTCCACGCCCTGTTATCAATAGGTCTTCAGAACATTACTCTCTCCTCCTACCTATCTTACCTCAGTCTCCTTTGCTAGATTTTCAACCAGGTCACACCCATGGTTAATGGGTATCCCCAAGGGCTCTATCCTGGGCCCTTTTCTCTTCTCCCTCTACACTATTGCACTTAGCTCCCATGGATTCAATCCTCATCTGTATCCTAATGATTCTCAGATCTACTTATTCACCCTTAACTTCTCTGCTGACCTCTGATCTCTCATCTCCAGTTTCTTACTAGATATCTCAAACTGGATGCCCTGTAGATATCTGAAACTCAAAGCTTTCAAAACTGGACTCATCCTCTTTCCTCCCAAACCCTCTCTTCGGCTTGCTTCTCTATTACTTGGATGGTATTAACATCCTCCCAATCACTCAGGCTCACAACCTAGGAGTTATCCCGGACTCCTTACTATCTCTTACCCCTAATTGTCCAAGCCATTGCCAAGACCTGTCAATTTCACCTTTGCATCATCTCTGGAATACCCCCACCCCCGACACTGCCACCCCCTGGTATAGCCCCTCATAACCTCACACCTGGACTATTGCAATCCTCCCATTCTAGTCCATCGTCCTCTCAGCTGTCAAAGTGATCTTCCTAAAGCATAAATTTGACCATGTCACCTCCCTCTCTTACTCAATACTTATTCAATACTCTTATTCAATAAATTCCAGTGGCTCTCTATCAATTCCAGGATCAAATATGATATCTTCTGATCGCCCTTCTAAGCCATTTATAACCTGCCCTCCATCTTTTCAGTGTTCTTACATCTTATACCCACACCTCACCCCGCCCCACCCCCCTTCTACAGTGATCCTAGCCTGGCCGTTCCTCCAACCAGACACTCCAACTGCTGACTCTGGGCCATCTCCCACGTCTACAATGCTCCCCCTCCTCACCTGTACCTCCTGGCCTCCCTGACCTCCTTCAGTCCCTGCCAAAATCCCACCTTCTACAGGAAGCCTTTCCCGATTCCCCCTTGGTTCTAGTTTCTGTTGATTGTTTCCCATTTATTCCATCTATAGCTTGTTTGTACCTAATTGTTTGCTTATTGTCTTCCCACATTAGACTGGGAGATCCTTGAGAGTAGAGACTGTCTTTTGCCTTTCTTTGTATCCCCAGCACTTAGTACTGTGTCTGGTACACAGTAGGCACTTAATAAATGTTTATTGACTAACTAATTGCAAAGCCAATGCTTTCACACTTGCCTTTGGACAGAGCTGACTTAGTTCACTTGAGTTTTTCTGTGATTGTTTTCCTCATTGGTGAGATCACATTTTTCTAGGATTACTTGAAATTCAGGGAGTCTGTCAAGGTTTTGATGGCAGTGTAAGTTAATCTTGCCTGACTTGCTCAGCAGAACTTTTAGATGAGTTCAGGTATAGTGGAAAGAACACCAGCCTGAATCAGAAGGCTTGGGTTCAAATTCCAGGCCTGTCACTTACTTCCTGTGTGATATTGGGTGAATCCCTTGATCCTCTGGGTTTCAGGCTTCAGTTTCACAGGATCCTAGATTGAGACGGTCCTTAGAGACCATTAAGTCTAGCCCCCTCATTTTAAGATGAGGAAACTGAAGCACAGGGACATTAGTTGACTTGGCAAGGATCACACAGCTAGTAAGTGCCTGAGGTGATATTTGAACCTAGCCTTTCTTGTCTCCGAGTCCAGCCCTCTACTTACTACGCTACGCTGCCTCTAAAATGAGGGAATTCAACTTCTACCACTTATTGCATGCATCGCTTTGGGCAAGTCATTTCTCTTCTATAGGGCTTAGTTTCCACATTTGTGAAATGAGGGGGTTGGAAAAGACAGCCTTTCAGGACCCTCCTGGTTCTCAATCTATGCTCCCGTGATTTCCGTTGACTAAAGCATAACCACGTAATTAAAGGTTTTGTGGGATGGGCAGCATGTTTTTGCCAAAGGTCGGCCTCTCTAAGTATGGTAACATTCCCACCTAGTTACACATAAAAAATGACAGCTTTAATTATATCTCCCTGAAGATGTCTTTCTGGAATCTTGTCTTCTCTCGGACATCCATAAAAGGAAACAGACTTTGACCCCAATTTCCCTTATTCATTAGACACCACCACCATAAAAATATTTAGAAGCAGCCATATAAATAAGAGCAGTGAAAAGGTTCACGTTATTTCATAGAAGCCGTTTTCGAAAGGAGTCAGCCTCCCAAAGGTTATCAAGGTAAGAAATGAGGCTTTGAATTACACAGAAAGAAGAAGGATGGAAATGGAGGGAGAAATGAGGGATGAGGCTGGAGAAGGGGAAGCTCTCCCCTGGAATTGCTGTCTTTGAGTGGAGTTCGGAATGTCAGGATGGAATGAGCAGAGACATTCCATTCTGATTAAGGATTTCACCACTGTAGAAATTCCTCCTACTGATAAAGATCCGCCTTTGCTTTAAAGTCCTAGACAATTGTGTGGGGCTGAATAGTGAAAAGTCTTGCCCAGGGTCTCACATAGCTAGTATGAGACAAGGGTGGGTCTTCTTGAACCTAAGGTGGGTCATCTATTCCCTGCCCTGAGCTGCCTCCTAGGAAGTAGCTCTATCTACCCTGGTTCTACCACCTGTGTGACCTTGGAAAAGTCACTTAAATCTGTCTGGGGCTCAGTTTCCTCATACGTAAGATGAAAGGGTTGGACTATATAGCCCCTGAGGTGCCTTCTAGCTTGCTCTCTCTCTCCTCTCTCTCTGTCTCTGTCTGTCTCTGTCTGTCTCTCCCTCCCTTTCTCCCTCTCTCTCTCCTCTTTCTTCCATCTCTCTTCCTCCCTCTTTCTTCCATCTCTCCCTCTCCTCTCTTTTCCTTTCCTCTCCTCTCCCCTCCTCTCCTCTCCCCTCTTTTCCCCTCCCTTTCCCTCCCCTTCCCTCCCTCCCTGTCTTCTCTCTCTCTTTCTCTCTCTCAGTCCCTATCTCCCTCTCCCTCCCCACTCTCTCCTTCCCGCTCCCTCCCTCCCCTCTCTCCCTCCCTCCCCTCTCTCTCTCCCTCCTTTCTCTCTCTCTCTCTCTCTCTCTCTCTCTCTCTCTCTCTCTCTCTCTCTCTCTCTCTTTCCTCTCTCCCCTCTCTCCCTTCCTCTTCATCTCACTGTCTCTTTCTCTTCTCTCTCTGCCTTTTACTCCCTCTCTTTCTTCTCTCTTCTCTCTTTCTCTCTCTGTGTCTCTCTTTCTCTCTGTGCATCTCACTGTCTCTCTTCTCTCTCTGTCTTTCACTCCTTCTCTTCTCTCTTTCTCCTCTCCTCCCTCTCTCTCTCTCTCTCTCTCTCTCTCTCTCTCTCTCTATCTCTTTCCCCTCTCTATACACACACAAATGCATCCATACATATATGTGTATGTGTGTGTTTCTCTGTGTGGATGTATACATTTACATACATATACAAACTGCACCTATGATTTCAAGCTCTGTAGGAGAGAATTCCCACTTCTGATGTGGACTGGATTCCTGATGTAGCATTTGTAGTCTTAGAGAGCTGCCTGGGACACTGAGAAGGGATGTGACTTGCCCGGGGCACACAACCTAGATGTGTTTGAGGGGCAGCTTGAACCCAGGTCTTCCTGGCTCCTTAAGGTCAGCTCTTATCTCCATCCACTAGGCCATCTTCTCCTCTTTTTATATGAGAGCCAGTGTGGCACGATGGATAGAGAACTAGCCTCCAAGCTGGTAAGACAGGCTGCCAAGCTCCACATCTGACACCTACTGACTTCATGATCTTGGGCAAGTCACTGCACGTGCTCCTGCTCTAGAAATTCATTTAGATTCTAAATTAGAGAGGTGCTAACCTACATTGGTAGAGAGAGTTTTCTTCTCTGGGAGTTCCCTCCACCAATGGAATTACAGTCCAGTCCCTAGCCATATATGTGTATATGTGTGTTTACATATATCTACATGTACGTTTAACTATATCTTGATGTCGTATTGTGCTAGGGAGGTGACTCTGGTTTCTTAAAGGCTCTTCCAGCAGCACACGAGATTTGTCAGGTACTACCAAGCTATAAAAGCCTCATACAGAGGACCTGGGACAGACTGTGTTTGCCACCTGTCACAGGAAGACCCACCTACCCAAATTCAGTGAGGCTCATACACAGGCTGGGCAAGGATTAATTTTAATTAAATTAAATTAATTAATTAAAAAATAATTTTTCAGCCTTGAAAAATCTATTGTGTCATAGAAGAGTTTTAACCTGTGCTAGTTTGAAGAGAGGACCCAAAGGAATGAATGGTGTCTAAAGTACTCAAAGTTTAATATATGTGTTTCTCAAAATTGTAAATAATATGCTTAATGACAAGGAATAGACTGGTATCAATCAGGAAAGGCTGCCTGGAGAAGGTGAATATTAAGATGGGCCTCAAAGGGAAGGATTTTTATGGGGATGGGACATTTCAGGTGATGGGAAAGAGCAGAATCCTAACTAAAAATTCTGATTCCTGGGACTATTTCTGCAGTGGGGGGAGGGGGAGAAGAAATGGGGGTCAGGGCATGGAGAAGACAGCCCACCTTGGTCAAGTGCAGTCATACCAAGCAATCCCTGGGTGTGAGAGGTTAGATATATCAGGTAGATGGATGCAGGAATGGGCTGAGGGAGGAGAGGGACCTCTGTGCTAGAAGCCAGGGCCTGGGGGAGAAAAGGGTGGGGTGGGCTTATCCTTAAGGCTCTAGAAGTCACAGGGCTTGCAGAAGAAAGCAAGGCAGAAGAGGAGTGAACCATAGGATCACCACGAGGATGGTGGCACATCACATCACACTAGGGATGGTTCCAGATGGAGGTGGAGGTGGGGTGGATGGGGGGTACACAAAGAGACATGGAGACAGGAGCAAGGGGGCTTTGTCATTGTTATAGCATTTCAGAACTGGAAAAGAATTGAGTGTTCAACTAGTCCATCTTACAGATTAAGAAACTGAGGTTCAAAAAGAGGGAAGTGACTTGTACAAGGGATAATTTAAAAATACATATGTTGGCTGGAATAGAGAGGCCATGTTGAAATTGCCTTTATTCCGAGGCACCAGCAGCTGAGTTGTGGTTTGTGGGGTAATCATGGAAACACCCCCTCGTAACAAAGCCCCTTTGACAAAAAAGATCCAAGAAAGGAATTTACCGGGTCAACATGATGGTTGCTCAAACCAGAGTTATAACTAACAAGTTTTATACCAGGAGCAGCACAAACCAGGAAGGGACATCATCAAAAAATTGTCCTTCCTTTCACCCCAAATTCCCAATGCTATTCCCAATGTCCCCTGCCCTTGCACTGGGTGGAGACTTAAGGACATCAGAAGAACAGAGATGAAGGAGAGAAGGGAGGAGCAGAAGAAAGGTAGAGCTTGACTAGGAAGAAACATATCTATAGCTTCCTACTTTAATTCTTTTTACTAACTAGGTGCTATGTTCCTTTATTTCTCTGTAATTAAAGGATGGAAAATACTTTTAGCATTTGGAATCCTATTTGGGGCAGATTTTCAATTACTGCCTGTATGGGGCAGCTAGGTGGTGCAGTGAGTAGAGCACCAGCCCTGGAATCAGGAGGACCTGAGTTCAAATCCAGCCTCAGACATTTGACACATGTACCAGCTGTGTGACCTTGGGCAAGTCACTTGACCCCAATTGCCCTGCCAAAAAAAAAAAACCAAACAATTACTGCCTGTGTGACCTTGGGTAACTCACTAACCTCTCTGGACCTCAGTTTTCTCATCTATAAAATGAGGGGATTGGACTAAGGTCCTTCTAAATCTATGATCCTATTATCTCCATTTCCCACTACTTCTACAGGTCTCCCAGAGATTTAGTTTTTTTGTTACAATTTCTCAATGCTGAAAGTACTTTGGATTTAAAGCTGGAACAAGACTGTTAAGTTTGTAACTCAGCTGAAACTTTTTCATATTGAATAAAAAGCATTTACAGGTAGCCTAGCATGGCCAACGCAGCACTGGATTCAAAGTCAGGAAGAACTGGCTTAAAGTCCTTCTTCTGACATAGGGCCCATGGTGGTACAGGTTTGAATCCTGGCTCTGCCACTTACTGCTGCCTTTATGATCTTGGACATCGTTGAACCTCTATGGACTGCAGCCTCTTCATCTGTCATGTAAGAGGGTTGGACTAGACGACCTCTGAGGTCCTTTTCAGGTTTAAGTCTATGAAACTATGAGCCTATGTCTTAACATATTGGCTGTGGGATCCTGGCAAATCACTTAACCTCTGCCTGCCTGCACCTGGCAGCTTTCTTAAGATTACAAATTTCAGAATTATTAATGGCCTCCCTGGTAGAGGGAAGAACTCTCTGTACTGATGGAATCACAGGCTCTATCCAAAACAAAACAAAACAAAACAAAAACACAGGCCTGCTGGTTTATGATTAGCAGGTACATCTGAAATATTCAACCTATTTTTTTCCCAGCAGATCTGACATTACTAAAGATGGCCTGGAAGAAGAACATACTAATGCAAAGCTATGGGTCACAGCTTTTACTGATTTTACTTCTGCCTTGTGGATTAATGGGTAAGTTAAAGTCTTCTTTTTTAAAAAAACAAGTTTTATTGATGCCTTTTGTTTTTTTAATATGACACCTCCCATAGGATCCTCCTTTGTCACAAAGAAAAATAGGTAAGCAAAACCAACTGACACAGAAAACACATTTGATAGCACATACTGTCTACTAACAGGAGAGAATCTATTCTCTGGAACAATCCTGGTCATTGTCTTTATTGCAAGTTAGATTGTCTTGTCAATGTTTTTCTCATCCACATTATTCTAGTCCTAGGGGGCTCTTAGCCACTATGATTGTATTATTAACTTATCATCTGATACACAAAACAACATGGGAGAGAACCGCTGTGAACCCAAAAGCCATTATATTGCCCCTAGACTAAAAAGAGGCCTAATTGTTATAATAGGACAAGGGCTAATTAAATTTCCAGAGACAAAAGGGGTAGATTTGGAAAGGGCAGTGAACAGATCAAACCATATACCACCTCACAGGTAGGAGATAAAAAAGGCCTGGGAAGAATTGGGCTCTAGTCCTATCCAGAAGGGGGGAAGAGACAGAAAGCATTGACTGTGAGCTAGCCAATTCTTTTTTAAGTGTAGGATAAACTCACAGCAATGATATTGCTGAATCAGAGGGCAAGGTCAAGTTTGAATTCTTGGGCAAGCCACTTAGTCTCTCTCTGCCTCAGTTTCCTCATCTGTAATATGCAGGGGTTGAACTAAACTCACAATGGTATCGAACTCAAATAGAAAAGGGGCCACTAAACCATATGTAAGGATTCTGGAACGCTGCATATTGATTTAGGAAACCACATATTAACATTGTCTATGTTCAATTTTATTTTTACTTTAAAAACTATTTCCCAATTGCATTTTAATTTGGATGTTTGACACCTGTGAATTAGAGAAATTTAAGATCCCTTGCAGGCCCACACCTGTCTTTATGATAATTTCTCTCTGTGTGCGTGTGTGTGTATATGTATTTCCAGATGTCATCCTAACTGTGAATAACAACATTCAAGACTATGTCCTACAAACCACACCTGGCACTTCAGAGTCTCTGAGATGTGCAGTTCAGAATCATAGCCAAGAGGAAGAGTTACTCTGGTACCGGGAAGATGGGAAGGTGGACCTGCAAGATGAAAACAAAATCAACTCTAGTGACATCTGCATCTACCCTGTCAGTGTGGATGACAATGAAGTCACCTTTACCTGCGTGTTGCAACGGAACCAATCCATGAACATCTCAGTGACTTTGAACGTCACTTGTGAGTTGAGGGGCGAGCAAGCCTAACTTTAATCACAATCAGTTAAGAAGAATTTATTAAGCACCTACAGGTGCTATGTTAAGTGTGGTGATACAAAGACAAAAGTGAAAATAGTTCTTGCCCTCTGAGAGTTTATATTCTATGGGATGGAGAGATAATACCTATGTTTGAAACAGAAACGCAATATACATATACCAAATGAATGCAAAGTAGGGAGGGCACTAGCAGCCCAGGGAGGGTGAAATCAGGGAAGGCTTCCTGTACAAGGCAGTGAAGGAAGCCATTGATTCCAAGGGACAGAGTTGAGGATGAAGTACATTATAGGAATGGGGGACATTCAGGGCAAAGACATAGGTGGGAGATGGAGTATTTTGCGCGCCCAGCACCAGAGGTCAAAGTGCATGGAGGGGAACGATATATAAGAAGAGTGGGAAAGTGAGAGGGAGTCAGGTTGGGACCAGATTTAAAATGCCCAAGAGAGAGGTTTATATTAGATTCTAGGGTCAAAAGGGGATTACTGGAGCTAACTGAGGAGCAGGGGATCATGGTCAGCCCTGTACTTTAGGAAAGTCACTTTCACTGAGATAGGGAAACCCAATAGGAAACTATTATAATTGGCCGAGCCAGAGGTGAATACCTCCCTTGCATGTCAGAAAGTTCCAGAGCTTGACTGAGAAGCAGAATTCGAGCCTACTTGTCCCACCACAGTTGGCAGGAGCAAACCCCCTTGGAATTTGAAGGGCTTTGCTCCATTTTCATCCTGGGCTTGAAATGAAAGAAAGAAAACAATCTCACCTTCATCTCCAAGGGCATAAATAAACCAGCTGTACATTTGAAAACTGTACCATTTGTGTGGCCCAGGAACTGGTGGGATGTACAAAAATGGGAGGTGGGCTAAATGTGGCCCACGGGTTATAGTTTACCAATTCCTGATTTAGGGCCTTTGAAAAAAGAGAAAAAAAGAGATAAAGCTTATCTAGTAGGGCCTTCCACAATCAACTTTTGGAACAAAACAACATGGGGCATTTGGAAACTATCTGCCTTTTCCCAGCAACACCCCACATATTCAAACACTATCTAAGTACCAGGATAGGCTGAGCAGAATTGAATTACATTCAGAAGAACTCTGAAAAGTCAAGTTTTCAAAAGAGCTATTCATAGCACAGCCCATCCTCCGTTATTCCTGGGGTAATTATTCATTGTATGAATTTTGTGGCTCTTTCCCCCTCCTCCTTCTTTTCAAACCTGCTGCCCTCCTTTTGGCCTCTGTTGCTAGTTTGTGCCTCCATCAGAGGATGGACATGGCATAGAAATGAAGGGGAAATTCAAACCAGCCAATTCTTCTGCTTGTTAAAGTCCTTGTGCATTGGAGCATAGCTGTAGAGCAGGAAGGGACCCCTCTCCCCACATCTAGTCCAACTTCCTGATTTTGAAAATGAGGAAACAGAACCAAGGGAGGCAAAATGACCTGCCCAAGGTCTCATAGCCAGAAATAACTAGAGGCAGGATTTGAGCTCAGTTCCTCTGGTTCTAAAGTCTTTCACTCTAACTTACTGGGGCAAAAAATAGACACATTACCTAGGACAAAGCTTAAGGATGATATGTTTGTCTCAGTTAGCCATAAAACTGGGATGAGCTATAATGTAAAGTATACAGGGATACTTAGAGCTGCAAGAGACTTTGGAGATAATTTAGTCCAATTTCTTCATTTTACAGATTAGGAAACTGAGGCCCAAGGAAGGACATGATTTGAACATAGTGCAATGAATTAGCTCCAGTAGAATATAAGCTCCTTCAAGGCAGTTCTTGTTTCATTTTCTTTTTTTTTTTTTTTGTCTTTGCATTTCCCAGGGGCTGTTTCTGTGAGAGTGAATAATAAATGTTTATGGAGTTGAATTAATTTATCAGGGTAGCAAGTAGAGTCATAAATTTAAAGCTGGAAGGGCCTTTCTACAGATAAGGAAATTGAGGAAGATCAATGACCTGTCCATGTTCATGCAGGTAGTGACAGTGCTAGAATTTGAACCCAGGTCTTCAGACTCCTAAATCCTGTATCCTTTATGTAGCACCAATCTAGCAATATGGAATTTAATGTTGATAATGTAAAGACTTATACTTGGGTTGAAAAAAGTTAGTTTCACAAATAGAAGATGGGAGAAGTATGGTTGGACAACAGCTCACTTGAAAAAAATCTGATTTGTTTTTCAGTTGTAGACTACAAGATTAATATGGGTCAAAAGTGGGACATAGCAATCAATAAAGTGGATAAAATCTTAGGCTGCATCAAGAAGGGCCTAATATCTGGAACACGAACTAGATGGCCGCTCTAGATGCTATGGTGTTATTGTAGCCCCTCCCGCAAGCTTCCAGGGACAAATGAAATAATTCCCTGGGGAAGAGGAGAATTTGACTCTATCTCATTCATCCCTAGAAGTTTGCAATAGAATCTACCTTATGACCCTGTGTTCTTATGACCCTCTGGCTTCAAATCCAGCACTCTGCTTTGCAAGAAGGCAAATTTAAGTTTGTACCTATGGGAAAATATTTAAATAACTAGAGATATTGAGAAATCAAATGGGCTGCTTTGATGGGTAGACAGGGTCTTCAACCAAAGGCTAATGGCCTCTTGTTGATTATATTGAATGTAGAAGGAATTCTCATTCATATAGGGGTTGTTCTGAAAGGACTCTGAGGTCTCTTCCAACTCCTTATGGACAAGATCCTTAGGATAAAGCTAATTCTGCAGAGTCAACAATGCACTGTCACAATATAGAGAGTTTTAAGCAAAACCTTGCTAATCCACTAACTAAACCCAATTGATTGTACTGTGCAGATGAACCTATTCTGGAAGGGACAGATCTCCAAACAGTCGAGGAAGGAAGCAACGTAAAAATAGACTGTAATGTGCAGTCCAACCCCCAGGCTCAAATGACATGGTACGTAAACAACAGTATCCTGAATCTGGAGAAAGACCGCCACCAAATATATCAGACAAGTGAGCTGTTCCAGCTGTCCATTTCCGACGTCCTGAAATCCGACAATGGGACATACAGTTGCTATGCATATTCGCCTCTGAAATTGGAGATCAAGGATTTCCACCTGATCATCAAAGGTAACTAATACACCAAAGAAAGAGATGAGAGACTTCCTAAGTAGAAGGTAGAATGGTTTCCTATCTATGGTAGGCACTTGAACATTAGTTAATGATGATTATGAAGATTTTCCACTCCCACCCTCAGCCCCCACCTGGAATTAAACTCTGAAGTGCAGGGAAAAGAACACTGAAACCAAAGGCAAAGGAACTGGGTTCAAATCTTGGTTCTGCCACTTAGTAGCTGATATGATAGGAACAGTACTAACCATGAAGTCAGAGGACCTGGGTTTAAATTCTGCCTCTGTCATTCATACCTGTTACAGTAGGAAGAACACTGACTTTGGAGGGACTGGGTTCAAATCCTGCCTCTGATACTTACATGACCTTGGACAAATCAAATCATTTCACTTCCTTGGACCTCTCTCTTCCCATCTGCAAAAAGAGGAGGTTGGATCTCAGGGGTGGGGAACCTGTGGCCTTGAGGTCACATGTGGCCCTCTAGGCCCTCAAGTACAGCCCTTTGATTGAACCTAAACTTCAGAGAACAAACCCCTTTCTGTAAAACTTGGACTCAGTCAAAAGGCCTCACCTGGGGACCTAGAAGGCTCCATGTGGTCTCGAGGCCGCAGGTTCCTCACCCCTGGATTAGAGGGAACCTAAGTTTCCTATTACGTCTAAATCATAATAACCTGCATGACCTTAAGCAAGTCACTTGGGCCTCAGTTTCCTCACCTGTAAAATGAGGTGGTTGAACTAGTTAGTGCCAAGATCCCTTCCAGATTTAACTCTATGATCCCATGAACTAAAACATAGGGCCAGTCAGTGGTGTCTGCCACTAAAGATCCTGGTCACTTTTGAATGAAATTCAAATTTAAATTAAGAAAATTCAGTCTGTTTCCAGCTCTGTTTTGACCAAAGGGATAAATATGCACCTGAAATGAAAGGCTAAGAAGAATATTCCTTGAATTACTTTTGGACAATGAAGGGAGCAGCCACCGGAATTTTCAGGTCCAAGGTCATTGAAACATGAGCAAAGGGAGAAACAAGAAGTAAAGGGAGGGAATTGTGATGCAGGGAAAGGAGCATTAGATTTGTAATAAAAGAACCTTGACTCCATCATCATTCCCTGAGTGGCCTAGCATAAGATATTTCACTTTTCTGAGATTCAGTCTCATCCTCTATAAAAAGAAGTCATTAGGCTGGCTGACCTCTGAAGTCCTCTCCAGCCTGGAATCTATGATCCCAAGAAAAGGCAAACAGAAAAAAGTATATAAGGAGGTAGAGCAGCCGATCTCTCCGGTCCCTTCCAGATCTGACCTTGGGCTACTCTTTAATTCTGAGCCATCGGGTATCTAGAGTATACTGGGGTGGAAGAGACAGCTGTGAAAACTTAAACTGCTCCCCAATAAGCGTGGCTTGCCCAGGGTTGTGACCTGTGCAAAGAGGCCACCTGAAGTACTGTATGGTTTTGTTTTCCTCTCTCATATTTCTTGTATGAACAAAGGGAAAGGTAAGATATCCATTTAGCAAAAACTGAAAATGACTACACACATTTTTCCTGTTCTGGATTGCAAACTATGTGCGAACAGGCCTCACCTCTGACTCCCTCATCACAAAAGCAGATACATCATTAACTCCATGCTTTGCGAGTATATGCTTCTCACTCCAGGCACTTTTGTCAATCTCTCTCCCCAGAAGCATCCACAGAAAATGGCTGACTCAGCCATAGCCCTTGGATCTTTTGTCTTTCTTAGTGGCCACACAATTCTGACCAAGTGGGAGGTGGGGAACAGAGGCTAATTGATCCCCTACCTCAGTGGTGACCTGAGTTGTTTCACTGGGAAAGGAAGTGATTGCCCCTGGGGGGGGGGGGTACTTCCAGATCCAAGCCACAAAGAAACAAGACACGTACAGGGTGGAGGTGGAGTAGGAAATGCCACAAGATTTCCAGCTACCATCTTCACCCATAGTTTGTAGGTTTACAAAGGTCTCAGAATGCAATGTCCTAGCAAATAGCAAACGGAACCCACACTCAGAGATGGGGAAATTAAATATCAACATAATTAATTCTTTCTGGTTAAAAAAGCAATGGTGTAGGCATTGCTTCAAGTCATGCAAGAAACATGAGGCTGATGTGTCAGGCAGGCTGCCAGGTTGGCTTCCAGGTGTGTAGGATCCTGTTCTAGGTGGAGATATTCCAAACCATTCCTGCATAGCCCAGTAACCAACCTTCCTCCTCACCCTCCTTATAAACTGTCATTGCTGCTAGCACTGGGCTAGAATACCCAGTCCAATATCAATCTTTCAATAGCTCTCTACACATTCTAGCACCCAGGTTTAGGTGCTTAATAAAAAAGCTAGACTGACTGATTAAAAGGGACAATAGGCATCTTTTCTGAGCATAGACGCCTGCCCAAATATTTGGAAATGATTTTCTAAGAACCAGGGTGAAAGTGAGGGGGGGTGAGGGGGGAAGTCCCACAAAACACCAGTTCTGTGTGGGCTGGCATTAATGTGAGTTTAAAATCAGGTACCATGAAACAAGGTGATCTCATTCACAGAAAGAAGGCTTTATAAACCTGGTCTGGCCGAGATTCTCAGCAGAGACTTGAGATCCAAATTTCCAGCAGCTAGAATAACTAAGATTGGAGAGGGTGGCTAGAAATCACAGGGTGGCTTTCAGTTTTCTGTGCTGGTTACTTTTCCAGAAGCACCCACTTTTCCTTATTCATAGTCTTGACTGAGTTGTCCCTCCCAGAGTGGACTGCATAGGGAATCATCCCACCCATCAGCAATGTAAGGGAATTCTACTTTCTCCCAAATTGGACAGATCAAGAATCAGGGTCACCAGGGGAGGCAGCAACATAGTGTTCCAGTGGGCCCACCCAACCTGCTTTCCTATGAGAAATCATTTCAAGAAAGGGGCAGCCAAAGAATTTTGATTTATTTACTCCTGAAAATTATCCATAGTGGGAGGAAGGGAGTGGATGCAGAGCTGGAAGGAACAATCTAGTCATGGGGGTCATAGATCCAGGGGAGACCTCAGGGGTCACTAGACAAGAACATAAACTCATTGAGGAGAAAGACTGTTAGCCTAGCACCGTGCCTAAAACATCAAAAGTGCCTAAATAAATGCTTTTGATTGATTTTATCTAATCACATCAGAGGCCTTAAGAGGACCGCAAAGAGGTCACATGGGTAAGTCACTCTCAGAGGCAGGATTTGAACCCAGGATTTGAAGTCCAAAGCCAGTGTTCTTTCTGCCATATCATGTTACCTCCCAATGAAAAATAGTCAGGAGAGAGGATGAATAACCAACATCAATTGGCATGTTCTCCAGTTTCCAGTTGTAAATCTATATACATCGTGGTATTTCAGGGGCCTGTGATTTTTGTGACCACCAATGCTGATCTCAACCTGTCTCTACTATTTATAATCTGTAGCTTAGTTCCCCACCATTTGACTGAAACTTCTCTCTCCAAGGTCACCACTGATCTCTTTGTTGCTAAATCTGGTGACCTTTTCGCAGTCCTTGCTGCCGTGTCCTACACTGCTGACCACCCCCTTCTTTTGAATACTCCTTCCTCTCTGATTTTTGTGACCTAGATCCACCTTGGTTCTCTTCCTACACAACCAACCAATCCTTCTTTGTCTCCTTTGAGAAATCATCATTTATGTCCTCCCTTCCCCCTCCCTCCCCCCTTGTAGGTTTACCACCCCTCCTACTTCTTTCGTTCCTTTTTCTGTTGTCTCCCCCAAATGATCTTATCTCAGCTTTCCAGGATTCGACCAATGTCTTTATGCAAATGACCAACAGATTTACATCTTTCTCCTGAGCTCTAGTCTGGCATCTCCAGCTGCCTACTGAACATCTCCATTCCTATGTCCCATAGACACACTAAACATAACATGTCCCAAACAGAACTCATTATCTTTCCCACCTTAAACCCTAGCTTCCTGATTTCTTTCAGGCTTCTATAATTTCAACTTCAGAGCCATCCTTAATTCTTTACTCTCTCTCACTTCTCATATCCAATTAACTGTTAAGTCTTATCAAGTTCACCTTCTGAGAAACTTTCGCACCTGTTCCCTTCTCTCCACTCACTGATAAGTATCCTCATTGCTTTTGGCCAGGACTGTGCTAATTGGTGCTCTTGCATTCAGTCTCTTCCTTCTCCCATCTTCCCATCTTCCACTTCCATCTTCCAGCTGCCAAATGGATATACTCAAGGCAGAGGTCTGACTGTGTCACCTTCTTACTCAAGAAATTCCAGGGTCATCCCATTGCCTTAGGAAAAAATTCAAATTCCTCTGTTTGGCCTTAGAAACTCTTCCCAATATGGCTTGTCTATCCTTCTAGGCTAATTACAAATCAATCTGCTTCATGTATGCTATATTCTAGCCAGACTAGCTTCCTTGGCTTTCCTTTTGTGTGACATTTCTCCAGCCTCTCCACCTTTGCACAGATGATCCCCCAGGCCTGGAATGCTTTCCCTCCTCACCTCTCAACCTCACCTCTGTTTCTTGGAACTTCTAGCTCCCTTTAGGACTCAGCTAAAGTGACACATCCATCCAAGAGAACGTTTCCAGTTCCACAAACTGCTAGTGGCCACCCACCTCCCAAACAAATCCCTGTTATTTTATATATATCATGTTCACTTCTCTATAAACATTTTGCAACTCCCTCTCAATAGGCTGTAAGCTTCTTGAAAGCAAGGACAGTTTCACTTCTGTTCTTTTATCTCTAATTCCCAGCAGAAGGCATGGCACATAGCTGATGTTTAATAAATATGTTGCTTAAGGCTCAGGGAAGTTAAATGATTTTCTCAGTCACCCAGCTAGGTGGAACTGGACTTTCTGACTCCCCATGTATCCAGTATGTCATGTTCCTGTCTGCCTACCTGTCTATGTCTGTCTGTCTGACTATCTACCATCCATATATCCATCCATCTCTTTGTCTCTATCTATTCATTTATCCATCTATCCATATCCATCTATGTATCCAGTCATATTTATACCCATTCATTCATTTATCCAACTATCTACCTCTCTATCTATCCACCTCTCTATCTATCCACCTCTCTATCCATTCATCCATCTATCCATGCATCTATCTACCTCTTTATCTATCCATTTCTACATCCATCCATCTAGGTCTCTCTATCCATCCATCTCTCTATCCATCCATCTATCTTTCTATCCAGTCAGCCAGCAACCTACCTATTCATCGGCTAGTTATTTATGGGCAGTGGTAGTGTAGTGGATAGTGAATAGAGAATTGGCTTCAAAGTCAGGAAGACCTGAGTTCAGGTTATGTCTCTGATGCATTCTGGCTGTGTGATCCTGGGCAAATCACATAAATTCTTAGGAGTTTTCTTAATGGGAAGCTCTTTACACCGATGAAATCATGAGTCTCAACAAAATATATATAGACACATGCTCACATATAAATATTTTTTAACCTCTGATTTCATGAAAGTAGGCAGCTCCTGGTGAGAAACATCATCCTCTAATGAAGATGGGCATCTTTGCCACAACTTACAAACCTTTGAAAGCTGCCCAGGACAGTAGGAGGCTGGGTAATTAGCTCAGAGTCATTGAGCCAGTAAGTATCAGAGGCAGGCTCCAACCACTAGAATCCAGGGCAGCCTGACTCCAAGGCCAGCTCTCTATATACTAAGCTACCATATGCTTATCATAGACATAAACAGAGCATTCCTCTGCACTAATGTCTTCTTCCAGTGCTTCTGAGAGATAAAATGATTCAAGGGGAAAAACTCTGGATTTGGGTTCAAGTCCCAGCTCTAAACCTTATTGCCTGGGTGACCACGGCAAGCTGCTTCATCTCTCTGAGCCTCAGTATCTTTACATGTAAAATCCAGTAGTTGGGCTGGCTGGCTTTCTAGATGGAGTCAACCATTCAATCAATAAACATTTATTAAGTGCCTTCTATGTGCCAGGCACTGTGCTAAGCACTGGGGATACAAAAAGAGGCAAAAGATGGTCTTTGTCCTCAAGGTGCTCATGGTTCAACAGAGAGGATCCTAGGGTTAGGGCAGGGAGGTGACCCTCAGTTTTTGTAGAAGGCTACACAGAAAAGCATGAATTCTGTTAGATCTTGTCAGGCTGGAGAGGTTTGGGGCAACTGACCTGGAAATGAACAGTAAGTCTGTGCTCTGAAAACCAGCCTCAATTTGGAAAGACTTATGACTAGGCTGGAGTCAGGATGCTAATTCTTTCTCATGCAAAAATTCCTCAAGTCAGCCTGTGGAGCCATAGAGGGACCTGGTGCTGGTGGTAGGAATGGCCACAATGGACTCACAGGTCCTTCAAGTAATGAAGCATTGAAGTGTGTGTGTATGTGTATGTGTATGTGTGTGTGTGTGTGTGTGTGTGTGTGTGTGTGCGTATGGGTGTCCATGACTACATGAATATAGATATTCTACAATCTCACCTTCCATTCCTCTGTGTGATCTATATATGAATTTTTAACAGATAAAAAAATCACTGTTCCCATCGAACCTATTATTACTGCAGTTGTGGTGGTCGTACTCACCATATTGTTTGGACTGTTCGCAAGAAGAAAAAAGATAATGAAGGTACCTGGGAATTCTAGGATGGGGGAGGGGAGCTATCAAAATCATCCAAAAGCCAAAGGGCTAATTGTACAGAGCTAGGAGCAATTTTCTATCCTGTTTCCTTTCCAAAGGGAGGGGTGCAGTGGGAAAAAAAAAAAAAAACCAACACTGAACTTCGAGTCACAGGACCCGAGTTCAAAATCCAAGTCTTCCACTTACTACCTGTGGGATTGTAGGGGAAATCACTTCATATGTCTAGGCTTCAATTTCTTTGTCTGTAAAATGTGAAGCTTGGACCAGAGGGCCTCTGAGGTTCCTTCCAGCTATAGCTCTGTGAGTCTATGAACTTCATCTTCCTAAAACCCTAAATGAGATGGTTAAGATTAAGGTTAGCCCTCCTTCAAACATGTAAAATCATTTCTGTTGTGTTTTGCTTTTAGCTCTGCATTAAAGATAAGAAATCTCAAAGTGATACATCTCTGTAAGTATTTGGTGATCAATGATTTTCTATAGGGTATCTGGTAACCAAACTGTAACTAAGGTGGGACAATGGGGCTTTGTCTCAGGGTGTCAGTGGAAGGAACCATCCCTCTCTGTGGCAGCTTGCTTTCCCTGCATTCATAATCCTCTCCTATTCCTTGGCCTCGCTGCTTCCCCAGGGTCTTGTGGTCTTGCTACCTCTGTCCCCAGGGCTCACTTTCCCTATTGTTTTGACCCTCTGCCTCTTACCAGTTGGTAGTTGAGGTTAGAGATCTTTAGTTGAATGATTAATCCAGTTTCTCTTCTGAATGACTTCACTTGGACAGACTGATCTCATCACTTCCCCACAATTATATCTCTGCTGATAACCCAAGTGGATGGTTTTCCTTGGGAAATCCTTCTGTCTGAGGGGTTAGGAGGAGGGACAAAGAGAATCTGAGAGTATGCCTACCTTTAGTAGGAAGAGAAGTGAAGTAACTACCAAGGACAAGCTAGGTTGGCAGGCTGCCCAGACCTAAGCACCACCTTCAGCCTTGGGCCTTCAACTCCTTTTGAGCAATTTCTGGCTTATGAAACTGCCTTTTTATTGCCATGTGGTGTCAGTGACTGAGAGGGCCTGCCCCAAGGGAAGACACCCAGGTCGAACTCCTTCATACTAGGGCTGGGAGCAAGGTTAAGGTTGCAAACTGCATCCTCAGTCCTAGATTTCTTTCCTCTTTGGGGCCTGTGTCAGTACTAATGCCTCCCATCAAAGTTGAGAAGCCAGTGGGCAGAGTAGATGAGTATGGCACCCTGGAGCTCTCCCCTATGTTCCATGTGCCACATTTCCCCATTGATGGAGTTTTGGGCATTCATTTGTGCTTCTTTCTGATTTTAGGTGAAGAATCAAGCAGCCTGTGAGAAGAGGGCAGTACCAAGGCCTCACTGGGTGCAGAGTTTCTTATGTACTCATTGCTTTTATTAAAATGTGCTCCTTTTGGATGGTAGATGATGATGAAGAGGTGTTGGGTAATCATTTAATGCCAGTCTATTTCTTTTGGCTAATTCAAGGCATTAAGAGGGGTTAAGGTAGTCATGATCCTTCCTCTTGCACAACATCCCATTTCCCACCTTCACACTTCTGCATAAGTATCTGGAATTCATTTCTCCTTAGTCCCCCTTTCCTAAAATCTCTGATTCCTTTTAAAGTATAGCTCAGATAACATCTCTTAGGAGGGCCCTTTCCTAATCTCCCCAGTTATTAGCACCCCATTACTTTGTACAGATCATGTCCCTCCCTGTCTGCTACTCCTACCTCTGGAATATAACACTCCTTGAAGGCAGAGAATGTTTTGTAGTCTTATTTTGTTTTTCAAATCTTTTTATTTTCAGTTCCTGGCACAGCATATGCTGGGAACTTCATAAATGTTAGTTCAACTGAACTGAGTTTCCATTTAGCTTATGTATGATACCTTCTCAGTCCTGGGTTTGTATGACCTTTATTCACTTATGCACACATAAGAGTAGCGTGAGATGGGGCCAAAGAAAAAATCAGTTTACAAGCACCCCCTGCCTTCTCTTTTCGCACAACAATTTCTAGAGCTATGCTTGGTTACGAATCAATATATACTCATTGGACACATTTAGACTAAAATACCCGTCTTTCCTTAAAGTCGATGTATCTATGGTTTTTTCCCCTCCATTTTTTGCCAGTGGGCATGCACCAATCCAAATTTCTTTTCTCCTCTCAATTTGTAGCTGTACAAGTCTCTCTGATAAAGGCCTCATTTCTCAGATTTATAGAAAACTGAGTCATATGTATAAAAATAAGAGCCATTCCCCAATTGATAAATGATCAAAAGTCATGGACAGTTTTCAGATGAAATAATCAAAGCGATCTACATAACCATATGAAAAAATGCTCTAAATCACTATTAATTGGAGAAATGCACATTAAAATAATTCGGAAGTACTATCTCACACTATTAGATTAATTAATAGGATAGAAAAGGAAAGTGACAAATGTTGGAGAGGATATGGGAAAATTGAGACACTAATGCACTGTTGGTGGAGTTGGGAACTAATTCAACCATTTTGTAGACCAATCTGGAACTATGCCCAAAGGGCTATAAAATCATGCATACCCTTTGACCCAGCAATACTATGTTGTTCAAATGCCAAACATATGCTTGCCAAAAAGACTATTTTACTGAGACTCAAGTCAAGTGCTCATACGGTGGTCAGAAAAAGTGATACAAGGACACTCTCAAGGTCTTCCTTAAAAACTTTGGAATTGATTATGTGACATGGGAGACACTGCTACAGGACTGCCCAGCATGGCATGCCCTCATCAGAGAAGGCACTGTGCTCTATGAGCAAAGCAGAAATGAAGTAGATTAAAAGAAATAAGAGATGCACAAATTTAGAAAATCTACCCCAAATGTTCATGTGGACTATTTGTGCCTGACCTATGGTAGAGCATTCCAAGCTTGTATTGGTCTGATCAGCCACAGTTGGACACACTGTAACTTGACTCTAATATAATGATGTCATTTTGGTCCTCTTTAAAACAAAGGACAACAACCAACCAACCACTACTAGGTCTGTATACCAAAGGAGAAAAAAAAAAACCAATAAGGAAAGGTGCCTATATGTACAAAAATGTTTATAGCAGTGCTGTTCTGGTGGCAAAGAACTGGAAATTGAGGGGGTGCCAATCAATTAGGGAAGGACTAAACAAGTTGTATTATGTGATTGTGATGGAATACTATTATGATATAAGAAATGAGGAGCAGGATGCTCTCAGAAAAACCTGGAAAGACTTACATGAAATGATGCAAAGTGAAATGAGTAGAACTAGGAGAACATTGTACATAGGAACAACCATATTGTAAAATGATTAACTGTGAATGACTTAGCTATTCTCAGCAATAAAATGATGAAAGGCAACTTTGAAGGACTTATGAAGAAAAATGCTATCCATCCCCAGAGAAAGAACTGATGGAGTCTAAATATAGATCAAAGCATACTTTTTAAAAAACTTCCTTTATTTTTCTTGGGTTTGGTTTTTTTGTCTTTGTTTTCTTTACAACATGACTAATATGGAAATATGTTTTGCATGTTCATGTATAATATATACACATGTATAACCTATATCAAATTTCTTGCCTTCTCAGTGAGGGAGTCAGGGAGAGAGAGAGAATTTGAAACTCAAAATTTTTAAAACAAATGTTAAAAATTGTTTTCAAATGGTGATCAGGCAGATTTCAGAAAAAACCTAGAAAGACTTGCATGGACCGATGCTAAATGAAGTAAGCAGAACGAAGAAAACATTGTACGCAGTAACAGCAACATTGTGGGATGATCAGCGTTGTGAGACTTAGCTCTTCTCAGCAATACGATGATATAAGACAATTCCAAAAGACTCATGATAGAAGAATTATAGAGTCTGAATACAGATTGAAGCATACTATTTTCTTTTTTTTTGTTTTTTCTTTCTCATGGTTTTTCCCTTTTGTTCTGGTTCTTTTTTTCAACACATGACTAATGTGGAAATACGTTTAATATGATTTTACATGTACAGCCTGCATCACATTGATTGCTGTCTTAGGGAGCAGGGATAAGAGGGAGCAGAAAATTTTAGAAATCAAAATCTTTTAAAAGTGAATGTTGAAAAACTAAAAATAAATAAATAAAACATTTGTTTTCACATGTAATTGGGGGAAAATAAAATACTAAATAAATATTTCAAAAATTTTTATTGAAAACTAAAACTTAAATATACAATAAGAAAAAGAAACATTATAAAATTAAATTTTGAAACTTAAATACAAAATAAGAAAAGAAAAAAAGCATTGTCATGTGCACAACAGAATGTAAGAGGATTCAAAATATACAGCAACAAATTTCTGTTTTAAGAAAGCCTATATAATAAATACTACACATTGTATTGAGAACTGTCCATCTTTTCTTTGCTTCCTTGTAAGTTTTCTTTTGTTCTCTTCTGTGCACTTCTTACTTTGTTCTTTTTTTCTCCCTTCCTTCTCCCCCTCCCAGAAGGCTACAATTAAGCTCAGATACATGCACACACACACACACACACATGTATGCACATATCTACACACACATATATACATATACACATATATACTCATACATACACATATACATATATTTATATGCAAACACATACACATAAAGATAGATATACATATATATATATACACACTTAACATACACATACGTATACTTAGATATCTATAATCACACTCATATATAGACAAATACATTCATATGCATCTATGTAAGACCATACTATACTTATTTGTCCTCTGTTTCTCTGAGGGTGGCTAAACTCTTCCATCATAAGTCCAAGTTTTTCAAAGTCCATCAACTCATCATTTCCTACACCACAGCAATATTCCAACCTAATACTGTCTAGTTATTTTAAATAGTCCAAAACAACATTGATGAATATGGCTGACACATAGTGCAGTTTCCCTATTTTTCTCTTTTGATTAAATTTATTTTAGCCTTAAATTTGTCTGAGGGCATAATTACCACCCCTGCTCCTTTTTCCCTAACAAATTCTACTCCTGTTCTTTATTTTATATTTGTGTTTATCTCTTATTTCCTATCCCTCCTGACTCCTCTACTTCTACCTGCTACCTTGCCCTCCTATTACTTAACCTACTCTCCCTTCAAGGATCCTTCCCTTATCCTCGCATTCCCATTAATCCAAACACTCTTCTATATCCTCTTTATCCTATTGCCTCACCCTCCCCTCTAAAGATCTCTCCCTTATCCTCTTCCTCCTCCCTATCCCCTTAGCATTTTATTTCTTACTGAATTTAGAAGACTTTTATATTCTTCTAGATATATGTATATATATATGTATATGTGTGTGTGTATGTATGTATGAGATATAAGACAAATGTAGGAAAATCTACTTTCCCCTTGTTCTAATGCTTCAGGACAGTTTTCTTTAATTATTTCTTGTATTATTACACCAAGATTCTTTTTTTATCAGAGCTTTCAGGTAATCTGACTATTCTTAAGTTTCACATTCTCTTCTATTTTTTTCACTCTTTATATTTTGTTTTATTATTTCTTGGTCTCTTATGATTTCGTTGGCTTCCCCTTGCCCAATTCTGATTTTTAAGGAGTCATTTTCTTCCTTAAGACTCTGGATTTCCTTTTCTAATTGCTTGACTTTCTTTTCATAATCTTGTTTTTCTTGGATTGTTATTTGGTTTTTTTTTTTTGGTTTTTTTTTTTTTTTTGGTTTTTCCTCAATCACTCTCATTTGATGTTACAGATCTTTTTCATGCTCTTTTATGAATTCTTTTTGGGCAGATGACTATTTGATATTACTTTTTGGGGGTAAGAGATGGTTTCTTTGCTTTAGTATCCTCCTCTGAAGCTGAACCCCAGTCTTCTCTACTCCCATAGCAACTTTCTATGGTTGGATTCTTTCTTCTTTGCCTGCTCATTTTTTTTTTTAATTTGTAGGAGCTTACTGGGGATGGTGCCTCTGGCCTCAGATCCTCCTTCAGTTTTACCCTCTAGACTGGAACTGAAACCAAGATCTCCAGCCTCTTGTAAGTGCCCACAGCCAGTGGGGTCCCAGCCCCACTGCTTCTGCACTCAGTGGTTGTGTGCTGGATCCTTCTCACCCAGGTTCATGTCTCTGCAGCACAGCTGGGTCTGGCATTCTTTGTCAGCTGAGGTTCCCTCAATCTTCCCTGGCTCAGGCGCCCAACTCTCCTCACTGTCCAGAAGGTAAATGTTCCTGTGGCCTAGGCAGAGGTGGCCTTCCAACCCAGCTAGCCCTAGGGCTCTCCTTATTGTTTAAGTGGAACTAGCCTGGAGGTGTTTACTCTTCATGGGGACCAAACCTTGTTCTGAGATTTTTCTTCAGATCTTCTTCAATTGTCCCAGGAGGACCACTGTTCTGCCCCTACTCTTATTTATTTTTACCATTCTATATTTGCTCTGAGGTACTATTTTATCTCATTTGTGGGGAAATCTGGAGAGCCTGGAATTCTCTGACCTGCTCCTCCATCTTCCTAAATAATTTTTTAGAAAGAAAAAAGAAAAAAAAAATTGTAGCTGTATTTCCCCACCCCCCACCCCCCATCCCCCACTCCCCAAAGTTACCAAGTTGCCTAACAAATTGTTATCCAGTCCTGGCCTGCTTGTGGTCCACCTGTGAATTTTGTCTTTGTGTCTCCACTGCTTAGCATAGTACCTGGCACATGGTAGGTTCTTAATAAATCTTGACTGATGGTGAGTGGGGGATAATTCTTGTGAAGACTTCACAGAGAGAGAAAATATAAAAATTACTTTTTTTATTTCTGGAATAGGCAGGGGCAATGGAGAGGATGGAATGGACTCAGGGTTTGACCTTGTAGGAATGTGATTACCTAACTCTCAGGAATTCGGGGCCTGGGGCAGTAAGTACCTCTCCCTCAGTGCTAGTCACAGGGTGGTTACCTTATTTGGACAAAAGAACTGCATACTGATTGTTCCCTGCTCCTGGAAGCTCCCCCCTCCCCCTTTTCCTCATTATTCCTCTTTACTTTATGTGATTTGGATTGGCTGTGTTTGATTTCCTGGTTCTTTACCTAACTTTTCGCGCCTAGATTGTAAGCCCTGCCTCTCAGCCAATGGAGAGGAGGGATAGTGGTGGGTGGGAATTCTTTTGCTATAGGATATATGTTGGTGCTTTGGTTTTGTGATCCTCCTTCTTTCACTAGATCGTCCTAGTGGAGGCGATACCCAAATCTCGTGAGATTTGTAAAATAAAATTAATTCCTTTTCTGCCCCTACCTGAGAAGCGGTCTGTGAATTATTGGAGTACTTGGGTGGTCTCACCACCCCACACAATGGCTTGATTGGTGAAATGGCCTCTCTCCTCTAGAAGCTGCTTCTCCCACTCTTTCAATTTTAGGACCATTTTCATTTTCCTCTGTAAAAATGCCGAGCTGCCAGAGATAGAAGAAAGGTCTTTATTGATGGAAAAAGCAAGAGAAGAAATGGACAGAATGCATAAAATCTTAGCAGGAGCGTTGCTAAGTAGTCAGGGCCAAATCTTTCCTTATGGCTCCCTTTCTTCTTTAGCAACTTCAGCTGGTCAGGGAGACAGATTACAAGAAAGTTTGGTCTAGGGTTGTTGTTGGGGGTTTTTCAAAATTTTCTGAGTGGCAACAGCCAGAGTAGCAGGGAGGTCTCCAGATCAGTGGATTTTAGAGCTGAAAAAGACTTTAGAGATTATTATCTAGCTTAATTCCTTAATTTCACAAAAGAGGAAAATGAGATCCAGAGAAAACAATGACTTGTCTGAGGTCACATAGGTAGCAGAACCCTGATTCCAACTGAAATCTCTGTACTCCAAACCCAGTATTCTTTGTCCTATCTCACCAGGTAATCATTTTGATGGGGTGCTTGAGTGCCTGTGCCTGGAACCCAATTCTAAAACCATATCCAGTTCTAAAATAACATCTCTCCCTAGCCTCAAAACACTATCCCTATCAGTTTCTCTCTAGCGAAATAAGACCTAGCAAAACGCTTATCTCTCCTCCTGATACAGTGGACAGCTGCACCTATACAATTTATTAGTTTGACCAGTTGTGTGCGTGCTAAAGTGGCTGTGTACTGGGTCATAAAGATATTTACTGCTCACTGGCCTATCATGTGCATGCTATACTTAGGCATATGTATACTCCCTTACATTTATCTTGTCTAATAAGACACTGATGGAAGCAACCTGGGTATTTCCCAGTCAGCCCAGACCATTAGTTGACTTAGTGACATTTCAGGCCTAAAACCACACCTCTATATAGCCCCTCCTTGGACTATTTCCCAGTGAACTCTGGGTAAGATACCTGCACAGTAGATACAAAAAATGCATGTTCCTTTAAGAACTGACTGCCCCTTAACCACTCTCTAATCCCACCCCAAAACACCTAATTAACACATTTGGCAGGTTTTACCATCAAATATCCCATATAAACATTAACTGCATCCCTCTAAGGTTGCAGGTTCCCTAAGAACTCTTGCCCGCTGAAAAGTATAATAAATCTTTGCCACCTTGACTTAAAGAATGCTTGACTTTGCGAATTCATTCCAGACAGCCCCGACCCTCTCCAGTACCTGGGTCCTGGAGGGGTATCCCCCTCAATGACCCTGTCTGGGAACTCCAGTCTTGGGGTTCCTGGACCTCATTTCCCAACCTTCAACAATTTCACTTCCATAAGGTAGAATTTCTCAAAGTGAGATACTTGGAGATTCAAACACTCTTGAAGACCAGAAAAAGCTCCTAAGGATGATTCAGTATTAAGGTGAAGTTGGAGACCTCACTGGAGGTCTTCATACAAAGCCTGGGTGATTCCTTGTCATTTATGTGTGTATGTGTGTGTGGGTGGGGGGGTGTATGTATGTATTTGTGTGTATGTATATATGTATGTATGTATATATGGATATAGATATCTAGATAGTTACATTAAAGTAAATATTAAAGTAATTTAGTGATATATAAATATGTCATTAAACTAATTCAATACAATTATATAGAATATAGTTAATTTAACTATACACAATAAAATTAATCATATATATTTAATTTAATATATCTATATCTACCTTATATTACATGTGTTTCCTTTACATACAGATACATATAAATGTATATAACGTACATATATGTTACAGGGCTATAATGTTTAGGTATAAATTGATCCAGATGACCAGTGAGATCACTTCCAACCCTGAAATTCTTTGATTCTGTGATTCTGAGAGGTTAGTATGATATAGAGAAGTGAACTTGAATTCAGAAGAGGCTTACCTCAGTCCTACCTCTGACACGCACTAATTATATGACTCTAGGCAATTTCTTTTACTTCTCTGAGCTTTGTTTGTCTCCTTGGTAAAACAGAAATAATACTACTACCTGTGGTGTCTACCTCTCAGGGTTGTTGTGAGATGCAAGTGAATGAATGAATGGCTGGCTAATTAAATTAAAATAATCAAATTAAATTGAATTAATTAGATAGGCTTCCCAAAAGTTTAGTTAGTTGCTAGGAGTTGGCAAGAAAGATTAGACATTTAATGTCTTAGCCCCACCTCACAGAATTACCAATTAACTTTGTTCTAGGACACGGAATTCTCCTGATGAACTCATAAGCAAAGTTATTCAACAGGAAAGAGTTTATTTACCCTTATAAAATCCAGTAGCCTTGACTTATGATACTAAAGTATCATAGACAATTAACAGGAATTACAATATCACTATCTGCTAATCCCATTTTGATTTTCTCTTTAAGTTAAGGAAATTCTGATCCTGTTTGGTTTGGTGTTCTTATTATTGTTGCTGTTAATATTTTTTTTAACCATAAATATGTTGAGTCAACCCAATCTGAACAAATCTAAGAAAAGTACCTGGAACTTTGGAACTTGGGAATACTCCACCACCATGATAATTCTCCATTAGTGATTTGGATAGATAAATGATTACTAATGTGTTGGAATTGTGAAACCATGGGATTGTTTCTTGGGTTTCCCCATAGTCACACCCAGCCCCACTATGGCTTAAGGAGTAGGCAGGTAGGTGGAGTAATTGGGACCATATGGTGAAATTTCTTTAATTCCAAACTTAACAAGTAATAAATAAAATGAAATTTCCATATACAATGTAAAACAAATAATGAAAATTCTCATGAAACCATGTATTTCTGTTACATATTGCTTGTTTTTCCCTTTAAATATATAAATAAATTCAATATTTTACTTTCAAAGCTGTCCTGATCATCTGTATTTCCTTCTGAACTTCCTTATTAGCCTTCCTTCCCTCATTTCTTCCTTTCTTTCTCTTTCTTTCTTTCTTTCTTTCTTTCTATTTTTCTTTCTTTCTTTCCTTCTTTCTTTCTTTCTTCCTTCCTTCCTTCCTTCCTTTTTGAAAATACACTTTTTATCCCTCAACTCACTTCCCATCCCACAGGGGGTAAGAATGGAAAAACAAAACCCATATAGCAAATAAGCACAGTCAAGAAAAACTAATTTACACATTGGCAATCTGAAAAATATCTGTTTAATTCTGTGTCTTGGGCCTATCCCATACTTCAGAAAGTGGGCAGCATGCTTCATTGTTGGTCCTTTGGGGTCATCATTGATAATTTCATTGATCAATTTCATAAGTCTTTAAAAGTTTTTCTTTTAATCATCGTATTGATATTATAGAAATGGTTTTCCTGGTTCTACTCAGTGTACTCTGTATCAGTTCATACAACTTTTCCTAGATCTTTCTGAAATTGTTCCTTTCTTCATTTCTAATGGCACAATAATATTCCATTATATTCACATGCTATAATTTGTTCAGCCATTCCCCCATCAATGAGCACCACCTTAATTTCCAGTTATTTGCCACAACAAAAAATAGGTGCTATAAATATTTTTGTACATATGGTCCTTTTATTCCTTCTTTGAGATATAGGACTAGCAATGGTATCTCTGGGTCGAAGGACAGGCACAATTTAATAACTTTGGGAAGCATAATTCCATATTGTTTTCCACAATGGCTGGCTGACTCACTTTACCAATAGTGCATTGATATGCTTGTTTTCCCAAAACTTTTCCAACACTTGTCATTTTCCTTGTTTGACATTTTGTGCTAATCAGATGGGTGTCAGGTGCAATTTCAGAGTTGCTTTAACTTGCACTTCTCTAATTATTAGTGGTTTAGAGCATTTTTTTAATGTGGCAGTTGATACTTGGATTTCTTCTTTTGAATATCCTGTGACCATTTATCTTTTGGGTAATGTCTTTTTTTCTTATATATATTGAATCAGTTTCTTGAATATGTCAGGTCTCATGGTGAAATTTTAAGAGACCCTGAAGAGACTCCCCCCTCATTTCTTTCCCTCCCCAAAACCCCTTCCTCCTGCATTTGGTGATACCTAAAATTTCTCTTCAAGTTTCAGTTCTTTGGATTTTCCTCTTATAAAATGCAAATACTCTTGAAAGAGGAGACCAAAGGAGACTTGGCAATCAATGACACTTTAGTGTGAATGAATTCATTGGAATCCTTCTGAAGCAGTAGGTTTTGATTAGGAAAGAGTAGGAAGAAGTAGAGGGGACTGAGTAGCTAAGAGGGTTGGAAAGGACATTGCAAAGGAAAAGGAAAAGCAGTCCAAATGAGAAGCTGGGATTGATGCTTATGCCTTGCCAAACACTGATGTTGGTTACCTCTGCCATCCACATTCTCTTCCCACTCATGGATTCTCTACTAAACTCTTCTGAACCTTTACCAGTGTAAGGGAACTCACTCCACCAATGCTGATCGCTAGTATTGGCAACTCAGAGTGTTCAGTGGCTTGCCACTTGGGTCACATGGGAAAAATAGGTCAGAGAAGGACTTGAACAGAAACTTTTTGGACTTTGAAGCCACCTACCTACCCACCAGGTAAAGCACTCGGACCCTGGGGTTCAGGAACTTAACATTTTTTGATAAATATATTTCAATCTAATTGATTTCCTTTGCAACCTGACCTGTTTTATTTATGCAAATAATATTCTGAGAAGGGCTTCACCAGACTGTCTGCTCAAGGTGCCTGGGGCACAAAGAATGTGAAGACCCCCTACATGAGGCTGGCTGGGCTCTTGCATGGGGTTTTTTTTTTAAAGGAGGCAGGGTAGGGTAGGTGTTAGAGAGCTTTGGCTTCTGACTGAGGGGACTTGTATTCAAAATAGCCTTTGCTGGTTGCACTCTGGGTGACCTTGGGCAAGTCATTTCTGCTAGCTCAGCCTGAGTTTCCTCTTTAGTAAAATGAGTGCTGGACTAGGTGAGCTCTAAAGCCCTTTCAGGTTCTAAGTCTGATGAACAATCAAATTAGGAGTCTGGGAACATATTTCAGGAAGCTTATGCTTCTGACCTTTAAGTTCCCTCCTCCCACTCCCAAACACACACACACACACACACACACACACACACACACACACACACACACACACCCCGGAAGGGGAGGGGAAAAGGGAGGGATGGGGAAAGAGTGAGAGAGAGAGAGAGAGAGAGAGAGAGAGAGAGAGAGAGAGAGAAGAGAGAGGAGAGACAGAGACAGACTGTTCTTTGTATCTCTGGAGGAATATGTTTCCAAAGGACATAAAGAAATGTTACAGAAAGGCTGATGGATACTTCTAAACATAAATGTGTCTCCTTTGTGTGAGAAATGCTGTTGGCCAGTCGTTTCATTGGTAACTATGTAATTAAGAATGAAGCCTGGACTGTGGTTTTGAGTCAGATAAGCGGCTGAATAACTCGTCTCCAAGGCCACATTTTCTCCTCCCCACTTGCTTGTTACCCTAACTTCACAGAATTTTAGACTTGGAAGGGACCCCAGACCCCATCTTGCCCAGCTCCAACCTGCACAAGAATTTCATCCCCACCGCAGCAGACAAGGGGCACAAGCCTTTGCTGGAAGAGCTGCGATTGGGTGGGTGGGTAGGCTTATTACCTGCTAATGAGTAAGAAGCCATCTCCCCCCACCCCCACCCCCCAGGGAGGGCTCTCATTGCTGTAAGGTTTGCAGTGATTTATGCCCATCATCTCCTCTAACCTTTCCTGATCTCCCCAGTGCCCTCTCCCCTCTCCATTTGCCTTTATTTATTTGATCTATATCTGCCATAGTTTTATATGTTATACATGTTTGTATGTGTGCATATATACATATAATTTATATATATATATATATATATATATACATATACATATATATGGAGAGAGAGAGAGAGACAGAGAGAGAGAGACAGAGAGAGACAGAGACAGAGAGACAGGGAAGGTGTATAGGGGGAGGAGGGTAGCAGAGGGGAGGGGATGGCACTAGCCAAGATGAAAAGAGACAAGAGTCTCCCTAGTAGAATGTCAGCTCCTTGAGGGCAGGAACTATTCCACTTCTGCCTTTGTATCCCCAGCCCCCAGCACAGTGCCTTGGCACACAGGGATGGGACAGGATCTATGATTTCGTTGGTATAGAAAAAACTTCTTACCAGTTCAGGTGACCATCTTCTTTGAGACTTTGTGTTAGAGCCTGGGTTCTTAACCTGTTTTGTGTCCTATAGCCCTTGGGCATCTGGTGAAGCCTATGGGCTCCTTAGAATAATGGCTTAAAATGCACAAAATAAAATACACAGGGAACTAATTATGTTGAAATATAGCTATTGAGATACTAAACAAACAAGCAAAAAACAGCTAGGGGGTGCAGTGGATAGAGCACTGTCCCGAAGTCAGGAGGACCTGAGTTCAAATCTGACCTCTGACACTGACTAGATCTGGGACACCAGGCAAGTCGTTTAAACCCATTGCTTTCAAAAATAAAGTGAAATAAAAAACGGGTTCACAGAATAGTAATAAACTAGCATTTATGTCATGATTAAAGGTTTGCAAAGCACTTTTTCTCATTTAATCTTCAAAACAACCCTGGGAGATAGATACTATTATTATATTCATTTTATAGGTGAGAAAAAATGAAATAGAGAGAGGCCTAAAGCACTGAGAAGTTAAGTGACCGGCCCAGGGTCACACAGCTAGGATGTCATACTAGATGCTTAATAAATACTTGGCTTGGCATGTATTAGGCAATGATTAAGTTTTGATTAAGTTTTACAACAGTCCTGTGAGGTAGTTACTATAAGCATTATTACGCCCAATTTAGAGATGAGGAAACTGAGTCTCAGAGAGGGAAAGTGCACACGGTCAAAAAGCTAGGATATATTAGAGGTAGGGTTTGAACCCAGCACTCTAGCCCCAAATCCAGCCTTCTATTCACTATTCACCACAGGCCTCTCTGATCCTTTTTCCACTTATCAGCCCTTAATGCTGGAAAGACAGCTCTCTTATTCCTCCCAAGTCATCTTTTCTCCAGCATTAACACCCTGCTATTATTCCTTTTAGTACATATTCAATCAATCAACAAGCATTTCTTTCTACTTAGGGTGCCAGGCAACTTGGCATAATGAAAGGGGCTGGCACCTTCAGAACCACCTTGGTTCAAGTTTGGCCTCTGCCCAGGACTGCCTCTGTGATCCTGGGCAAATCTAATAGCCTTTCAGAACCTCAATCACTCTGTAACACAGCACTTCTTAAATTGTGAGTCGCAACCACATACAAGGTCTTGAAAAATTTGACAACAGTAAAAGGTTTCTGAATGCATAATGACCAAAAATTAACTCAAAATCAAACGCATAATGAATCTGAGGTGTTTCTGGCAGCACTTGCCCATGTTACATGTTGTGCTGGGCAACTTTACTACAGCCTTGGTTCTGCACACAAAGCTTGCATACTTTGCACTGTACATACCATCACGCCCACACAGCACCAATTAACACTGCTGCTGAATTCCAAAAAGGAGTCATGAGTGGAAAAAATTTAAGAAACCTTGCTAACAGATGCCCACCTGCATCCATAGAGAGATTTTTCTCACCAGAAGTTCCCTATACTAGTGAAATCACAGGTCTATTCTTCCCCCCTCCCCTCCTAAAAAAAAGTGCCAAGCTCTGGGGATTCTAAGACAAAAATGAAAGCTGCTACCCTCAAGAGACTTACAATCTAAAGAAATAGGGTTATGCATAATAAAATCACTTGGATTTTTTAGTTTTTCTTTTTCAAAAATCTTTACTCCCTACCCTTCAGTAAACACCAAGAAGAAAATGAACTGCATGTGAGTCACTTCCTTATTGCTCAGTCGTCTTCTCCCTTAAGTTATCAGAGTAGCATCGAGGTAGTTTTTTTTTAATACATCAGTTATAAACAGATTATTTCCAGTGCATATCATGCAAGACTTTTGCTTAGAGTTACATTGTATAACCAATGGGAATTTTAAAAGAACCTACAGTCAATTGGAAGAAACCAGTATTCTTAGAGGGTTTTCCCAGGATGGTGCATTGGAAAGAGCTGGAACTGAAGCCAGAGGACTTAGGTTCAAATTGCACCCCTGCCATACTGGGCCAGTTCTTCCTGGATGGATTTCAAAAGACCTGGGTTCAAATCTTGCCTTTGACATGTAGCTACCTTTTCAAATGTCAATTATCTCATCTGGTTTCTCCATCTGTAAAATCAAGACAGAGTTAAAGTAGATGTCCTTGGAGGTCCCTGACAGCTTTAGATCCTTGATTCTATCCCAGGTCCTGACACATGTTGCCCATCCATCAGAAATACAGGGGAGTTTCAGACACCACGTTCTCCTCTCTTAGGGAAGTCTTTCTTTTGAATTACCTGATCTACTTGCCCTTATTTTTTCTGACACTTGTAATCAACAGCAGCATCTCCATAAAAATGTTCCACAAACAGTAATACTAATCTCTTTCATTTGCACAGAGGTTTCTAGTTCGTAAAACTTGCTCATACTTATGGATAGTGTTTGCAATACTGTGTTGCAAATACCCAATCTTAGCCTGTGATGAAACACACTTTCCACTTGTCGGAAGAGAAATAGGTGACTATGGGTGTGGAATATTTCATGTACACTCAGACACAGTCACTGCCTGTTGGTTTTGCTGAATTGCATTTCTTGGATGAAAAGGGAGATGTTATATAATGTGGGGTATATCAGGAAATAATTGTAATGTTAAAAAAACCAAAATGCATTCATCAAACTTTAAAAAAAATCACACAGTGCCTCATATGCAGGAAGTGCTTAATAAATGTTTGTCAGATGAAATTGAATAAGGTCATTTGCTTCTTAAAACAACCCTATGTGGCCAAGATGGTGGAGTGAGGAAGAAACCCTCTGAAGCCTTCCCAAATTCCCCTCCAAACAACTAGAAACCACCTCAGCATTGATCTAGGAGCAAGGAAGCAGTTTGCCAGCTAGGCAGGAAAAAAATCTGTCTTACCGGGGTGAAAGGGAAGCTAGGTCCAAAAGCAACAGCAACAGCAGCCGGCCTCACAGTAGGGGGCCTGCAGCAAGGTCCCAGGCCTGGGGCAATCCATCAGTGGGGTCTCACCCTTCTGAAAACCAGCAGCCCCCTGGGCAAGCAAATAGTGCAGCACAGCAAGGTCCTACCCCAGGGAACCCACACCCAGCACAAGTCACCAGCTAGGCCTTGACTCCATTGCTGACCAGTAATGAAGCCCCACCCCAGGGCTGGCCAACAGCAAGACCCCTCCCCTGGGGCCTGCAGCATCTAAACCCCAATGGGGGAGGCAAAAGGGAGGCCACATACCTTCAGTACAAGCCAGAAGAGTAGACTACCCTCCAGTGAAAGCAAATAGCTAAGCCCAGAAGCCCAATAAAAGCCAGGAATAAGACCCTGAGACCCAGCACAAAAGCCTGGGACAGTGCAGAACCAGAGCCTAACTCACATAAAAACACTGAGTCACAATAAAGGCAGAAAAAAATGAGCAAATAAACAAAAAAAGAATGACTATAAAAAGTTACTATGGTGACAGGGAGGATTAAGGCATAAACTTAAAACAGGACAACAGTTTCAAAATGGCTACATGTGAAGCCTTAAAGAAAAATGTAATTTGGTTTCAGGCCCAAAAAGAATTCTTGGAAGAGCTTAAAAAGGATTTTAAAAATCAAATTAGAGAAGTAGAAGAAAGATTGCGAAAAGAGTAATGCAAGAGAATAAAGGGGCAATAACATGGGAAAAGATATACAAAAATTTACTGAGAAAAATAACTCCCTAAAAAATAAAACTGGCCAAATGGAAAAAGAAGTATAAAAGCTCACTGAAGAAAATAATTCCTTAAAAATTAGAATTGAACAAGTCAAAACTCTATGAAACATTAAAATATGATAAAATAGAATAAAAAAAATTTAAATGTGAAATTTCTCATCATAAAAACAATTGACCTAGAAAATAGATCCAGGAGAGATAATATAAAAATTACTGGACTACCTGAAAGCCATGATTAAAAAAAAATCCTGGACATCTTTCAAGAAATTATGAAAGAAAACTACTCTGATATATTAGAAACAGAGGGAAAAATAGAAATCGAAAGAATCCACCAATCACCTCCTGAAAGAGATCCCAAAATGAAAACTCTCAGGAACATTATAGCCAAATTCCAGAGTTCACAGATCAAGGAGAAAGTACTGCAAGCAGTCCAAAAGAAACAATTCAAATATTGTGGAACTACAGTCAGGATTACACAGATTTGGCAGCTTCTACATTAAAGAACCAGAGGATTTGAAATATGATATACCAGTAGACAAAGGAGTTAGGATTACAATCAAGAATCACCTACCCAGCAAAACTGAATATAATCCTTCAGGGAAAAAAACCAGATATTTAATGAAATGGAGGATTTTCAAGCATTTCTAATTAAAAGACCAGAGCTGAATAAAAAATTTGACCTCAAAACACAAGACTCAAAGGAAACATAAACAGGTAAAAAAGAAACAAGAAAGAGAAAACATAAGAAATTCCATAATGTTAATCTGTTTATATTTGCATATGGCAAGATAACATTTGTAACTCTTAATGCCGCGTTCCCCCTAGGCCTCTTCCTGGGCCGGGGGTCGCGGGCAGTCCTCCCCGGGGGACCTCTTCTGCTCCTACACCGAGCCTTCGGTCGTCACCGGCCGGCCTGGCCTCCACCCAGACCGGAATTCACCAGACAGAACGTCTCGCTCACGGTCTTTATTGGTACATCTTCCACGGCGACTGCTCGACTCTCTCTCTTCCCCTATCCCCGTACATTATATAACCTATTGCAGCCAATCCAGTGGCGAGAGCTATAACATTGCCTTATATGGACGGGCTTCATCCTAAGCCGGCACCGCCCAGCGATATACCCGGAAAAGCGTTATACCCGGAAAGCTGTAGTCCCTGCCCCACCCTCCACCCAGCCCTAAGCGGCGTCCCACCCCCACCCAAATCCCAACATCTTAAGACCTTTTTTACTATAAGAGCAATTAGAAGGAGTGTGTGGATATAAGGTGACTTTGATGGGATGATGTCCCCCTCAAAAAAAAAACCAAAAAGAAAATAAAGGCATGAGAAAGAAAATTACAGTGGAAGAAGGAGGGGAGAGACTGAATGGGGTAAATTATCCCACATAAAATAGGCATGAAAGAGCTATTATAATGGAGGGGAAGGTGGTGGGAGTGGCGGGCAAAGCTGCTTACTCTCATCAAAACTGGCTCAAAGAGGGAATAACATACACACTCAGTTGGATATATAAATCTATCTTACCCTACAAGGAAGGAAAAAGAGATGGGGTTAATAGAAGGGGGAGTGGGGAACTGATAAAAGGGATCGTAGATTGGGGAAGGTGGTGATCAGAAGTAAAACACTTGTTAGGAGGGAAAGGGTGGGGGGGTAAGAGAGATAAACAGTGGAAAAATAGCTTATACAAATGAGGTGCAAGAGGAAGAATGGATACAGAGGAATTAGATGGGGAGGAGGGCTAGTAGTTCTGGTAATCTACTTTCATCAGAAATAGGTTTAAGAGGGAATAATACATATATATATTTAGAAGAGTATAAAAGTCTTCTAAATTCAGAAGAAATAAAATGGTAGGGGCATAGGGAGGTGGGAGAGGACAAGGGAGGGATTCTTAGAGGAGAGAATAAGGGAATAGGTAAAAGGGAGGTATAGAAGGGTGTTTAGATTTATGGGAATGGGAGGATAAAGGAGGGATCCTTGGAAGGGGGTAGGCAAGTAATAGGAGGGCAAGGTAGTGGGTAGAAGTAAAGTAGAGGAGTTAGGGGACAGGAAACAAGAGATATGCACAAACATAAAAACAAAGATCAGGAGTAGAATATGTTTGGGAAAATATATGTCTATATATGTATGTATATATGTGTATTATATATCTATAGCTATAGAGAAACATATCTAGCCTCCTGGGGGGTGGGAGGAGGGGAAAAAAAGAACAAAGTAAAAAAGTGACAGCAGAGAACAAAAGAAAACTCACAAGGAAGCAAAGACAGACAATTCTCAACACAACATGTATTATTTATCATACAGGCTATCTTGAAATGAAAATCTATTGTTATATATTTTGAGTCCTCTCTTATGTTCTGCTATGCACACGACATGCTTTTTTTTCTTTCTTACTTTGTATTTAAGTTTCAATATTTAAGCTTATGATATGTTTTTATTTCTTTTCTCTATTCTGTATTTTTGTTCTGGCCCTTGAGTCTAATATAAAATTTAAAAAAAAGAAAGAAAAATAGCATAGAGAGAAATACAGTTAGTTATCATAACTATAAATGTGAATGGGATGAACTCTCCCATTTAATGGAAGTGGATAGAAGAATAGATTATAAACCAGCTTCCTACAACATGTTGTTTACAAAAGATACACTTGAAGCAGAGAGATACACACAGGGTAAAGGTAAGAGGCTGGAGCAGAATCCATTATGCTTCAGCTGAAGCAAAAAAAAGCAAGGGTACTAATCATGATCTCAGACAAAGCAAAAGCAAAAATAGATCTAATAAAAAGAGATGAGGAAGGGAACTATATCTTGCTGAAAGGTACCATAAACAATTAAATCATGTCAATACTAAACACATGCACCAAATGGCATAGCATCTAAATTTTTGAAGAAGTTGAATGAGTTACAGAATGGAATAGATGACAAAACTATATTAGTAGGGGACTTCCAACTTTCTCCTCTCGGAACTAGATAAATCTAACCAAAAAAAAGACAAGAAAGAGGTTAAGGAAGTGAATAAAATTCTGGAAAAGTTAGATATGATAGATCTCTGGAGAAAACTGAATGGGAATAGAAAGGAATATACTTTTTCCTCAGCAGTACATTTACACAAAAATTAACCATGTATTAGGACATAAAAATTTCACAACCAAATGCAGAAAAGCAGAAATAGTAAATGCATCTTATTCAGATCATAATGCAATAAAAATTACATTCAATAATGGACAATGGAAAGAAAGATTAAAAACTAACTGGAATTTAATAATCTAAACCTAAAAAATAAGTGGGTCAAAGAACAAATCATAGCTCTTTTTGTGGTGACTAAGAATTGGAAAACAAAGGGATGTCCATCAATTGGGGAATGACTAGATGAGCTGTGGTATATGATTGTAATGGAATATTATTGTATTATAATCGTATTATTGTATATATAAACGTAATATAAAATATATAAATATAAAATAATATAAATATATTATTGTACTATAAGAAAGGACAAGCAGGATGATTTCAGAGAAACCTGGAAAGACTTACATGAACTGATGCATAGTGAAGTGAACAGAACCAGGAGAATGTTGTACACAGTAACAGCAATATTGTTCGATGAAGGATTGTGAATGACTTAGCTATTCTCAACAATGCAATGATCCAAGACAATCCCAAAGGACTAATGATAAAGCATACAATGTTCCTCCAGAGAAAGAACTGATATTGACTGAATACAGACTGAAGCATGCTATTTTTCACTCTTTCTTTTTTTTTCTTTTATTCGAGTCTTCTTGTACAAAATGACTAATACAGAAATGTTTTATGTAATTGCACATGTATAACCTGAATCTGATTGCTTACCGTCTCAGAGAGGGCATTGGGGAGGGTGGGATAGAATTTGGAACTCAAAACTTTAAATAAAAATGTTAAAACAAAAAAAAAAAAAACACAACCAACCCTGTGAGGTATGCATCGTTTCCATTTTACAAATGAGGAAAGTGAGGAAGGTTTCATCACTTCCATTTTACAGATGAGGAACCTGAGGCATAGACTGGTGAAGTGACTTGGTTCATATAAGCTGACAAGGGTCTTCTGACAGCTAGCACAGTGAGGGCTCCACTAGAGTAGAAAGAGTGTGTAGTGCCTCAGACACTAGGCTGTGCAACTGTGGAAAAGTTTCCTTATCTCTGTGAACCTTAGCTGCTGCCTTTGTGAAGTGGGAATAAGAATACCTTAAGTATTTTACTTCACTGTGAAGCCAAGAGGATCCAATGAGATGATGTATATGTATACATTTAACATACACACGTATAAAGCACTATATAAATGCTAGGTTCCCTTTGTTAGTAATAGGCTTTCATTTTCTGATGTGTGGAACTTCTACCATTAACAGCAGTTATTCATAACAGTAGTTACTTCCATCTTGTTGCTATTTCTGTCTTTCTGATCTTATAATTTGAAAAATGGAGGCAGGAGAATCAAAAGGCTCCATTAAAATCTTCTGACTTGCTGAGATATTGAAAGGCTTTAATTAGCGGCAGCCTGGTTCAATAAAAAATTGGTTGCCCTGGATAGATTTAGAAAGACCTGGGTTCAAATCTTGCCTTTGCCACAAGGTCACTGCCCCTCTGAACGTCAGTTGTCTCACCTGTAAAATGAAAATAACATTCTCTAATCTCTAATTTATAAGGCTGTAAGGGAGGTGAGTCATAGGACCTGAGTTTGAATCTTGGCTCTGCCATTTACTACCTGCGTGACCACGGGCAAGCCATTTAACCTCTCTGTGCCTCAATTTCCTCATCTATAAAATATGGGGGTTGGACAAGATGTTTTGTAAGGTCCCTTTCAGCCCTAGAAATACGATCCTATTAATTTAATCTCTCTGGGCCTCAGTTTCCTCATCTGTAAAATGTGGAGGTTCAGCTAGATGGCCTGTCAGGTTCCTTTGATTCTAGAGTAACTGTGGTCACTAAAATCTTTCCATCTCTAAATCCTATGACTTCGGTGTAAGACCTCACTGTCTTTTTATAAGACCTCATTGTCTTTTTATACTTGTCATCCAACACTTGAAGATCACTGTCTTTAAATCTCTGCCTCAGGTAGTAAAGAATTCTGTTTACAGAGTGAAGGATGAAAGGCAACCTCATTTCCATTTATTGCTGCTTTTAGTCTGGCATGCTGAACAGCATTCCAGAAAGGAAGCTGAAGCCCAAGTTCTCTTAAGAGGGTGTTGTTAGTGGCAGCTTCTCTCTTTTTTTTTCCCAGTAGTTTTCCTTGTAACTCCTACCTGGGTCATTTTCTGTTTAGTTTGCCTTTGTAGTCCTCTGCCTAGCTTCCTTTCTTTCTTCTCTCTTCTAATACCAGATTTAGATTTTCATGGAGAAGTGGTGCAGGAGATTAAAAAAAAAAGATTTTGTAAAGAGAAAAGCTTTCCATAAACTTGTAACCAGTTTGGGGCTGGAGATTTACATCTCAAGCTTCTAAGTCTTGCTATGGCATGGCCACAAGGACCTCTTCTGTCCAAAGAATCACAGAATTTTAAGATCTGGTCCAGAGATGTCAAACTCACCACCAACAGTCTTGTATGTAACAAAACAAAACAAAACAAAAAACAAAAAAATCAACTCGTGAGTGGCAGAGCCAGATTAAAATGTAATAGAGAAATGTTTAACAAAACAAGTAAAAATATGCAACAACATAGATAATGCTGCTATGTGGTTTTCTAAGTCAATATACAGCCTGTAGGTATCTGTTTAGGATTGATCTAGTCCAACCCTCTCCTTTTAGAGGAAAGAACTGAGACCCGGAGAGGGAGAAATGACTTTCCCAGCGTCTCTCAACAAAGTAGGGCCAGAGCCAGACCAGAACCCAGTTTTTTCCACTACTCAATAAGGTCCCAACTCTCCTCAATCAGTTGCTGGCTAAGGAGAAGGGAAAATAGGGTCAAAGAAAAGAATCTGGGAGAAGTGCAATATTAGCCTAGTTCCCCTAAGAACACTGTCCCCAACTAAAGATATCGGATTTTAGCAACGCCTTTAAAAATTATCAATATCTTCTGTGTTTCCCTCACCTTCATTTCCAAATACTTCTTCCTTCCCACAGTCATCTCTTACAACAAAGAATAAAAAAAAGGAAAGGAAGTCAAAGCAGTTTCATGAAACTACCCAGCAAATCACAGGCTCCACACTCACTGCCACGAAAAAGGGAAGCAGGTGAATTTTCTCATCTCATATTCTTGGCTAAATTGGTCACTACAAATATACATGCTCAATTTCCCTTTGAAAATTGTTTCCATTTCCATTGCTGCATTCATTGTGTGTGTTGTTTTTCTATTCTGCTGAGTTCACTCTGCATCAGTTCATGGGAATCTTCCCATGCTTCTCTGAATTCTAACCCTAACCCTAAATACTCTAACCCTAACCCTAATCCTAAATTTTTTAAACTATGGTGCGGACCTAGATCCACATCCTGACCCAAGGGTGGGGGGTGGGGCTGGTGCTGACTGGAGGCATGAGCCCATTGTTTCTTATAGTACAATTATATCCTGTTTTATTCATGTGCCATAATTCCTCAATTGCAGGGCATCTACTTTTAGTAAAGAAATTGGTCAATTCTCTCCTGTTCTTCTGCAAAAGACAAGAAGATATGACCTAGAGCAGAAGTTCACAAAGGGTGATCTGGGGACCCTGAGACTATTTTAGAGGCTCTATGAGCCCAAATGATTTCCATAATAACACTAAGATATTTTAACTTCTAACATGTTAAATATTGATAGATATGATCCACATAAAAAGAATTCTTTGGGGAATTCTAAAAAATTTTTAAGAGTACAAAGAAATTCAAGGCCAAAAATTTTGAGAACTACTGGTCTAGACCAGTAGCGTCAAACTCAAACAGGAATAGGGACACTAATTTGTACATAAAGATCACTGTGGGCAGCATATTTACTTAGTTTCAAAATATAATATGATCTATGTTTTATTATATTTTTATTTGTCAAATATTTCCCAATTACATTTTAATCTGTTTCACCAGCTTTGGGGAGTTGAGTCACGCATTTGGCATGGATTGAGAAGTGGATAGGTGGGTAGACCCCAAATTCATTAGTGGTTCAATGTCAACTGGAAAGGTCTCCGACAGATTGTCCTAGGGCTCTGTGATTTGTTGTTGTCATGTTCAGTTGTGCCCAACTCTTCACGGCCCTATTTGGGGTTTTCTTGGCAAAGATACTGGAGTAGTTTGCCATTTCCTTCTCCAGCTCATTTTACAGATGAGGGAACTGAGGCAAACAGGGTTAAGTGACTTGCCCAGAGTCACACAGCTAGTGGTTGGCCCTGTTCTATTTTACATTTTTATCAAGGACAAATAAAGGTATGGATGACATTTTTACCAACTTTACAAGTGACATGAACATGGGATGTTTAGCTAACGCACACATTGTTTGGCTTTCTAGGCTGATTACACATTACTCTATACTCCAGTCCAACTGGCCTTCTTGGTATTTCCCGTCCATGACATTGCGTTTCCTGCCATTGTGTCCTCAAAAAGGCCATCCCCCATATCTGGAATGCTCTCCCTCTTACCTCCACTTCTTGAGCCCCTAGCTCACTTTAAGCTCAGCTCAAGGGCTGAGACCTCAGTAGGCCTTTCCTGACTTTCAAAGTTATAAGTTTGACCCCTTCCAAATAACTTGTCTTCATTTTGTACCTACTCTGTACTTAATTACCTGTGGATATGTTGTATTCCCCCAGGAGAATGTAAGCTCCTTAAGGGCTAGGCTTATCTCACTTTTACTTATGTCCAGTGCCTAGCACAATGGCTGGCACTTAGTATATGCTTGTTGGCTGAAATGATCAGAACATCCAAAAAGGCCTGGACAGGAGAGGGATGGTGACCAGACCTGTGAGTCGAATGGCATTTCACTCTTGGAAGAAGAAACTCCCTCTTCCAATACAGATCATCATCCTGTTTTTAATCTTAGAGTCACCTAGGCCACTAAGAGGTGAGAAGGTTTGTCCATGGTGATGCATTTGGAATGTGCCAGAGTCAGGATTTGAATTCAGGTCTTCCTCACTCTGAGGTCAGTTTTCTATCCATTAATCCATGCTGCCTTTCACAGGGACTGAAGCTAATGAGATGAAATTTAATAGGGACAAACCAACGTTGAGCCTTAGGAGCAGTGGGAGAACAGGCGTTTGCATGGCACTTACTGTGTGGGCACTGTGCTAAGCACTTTACAAGTATTATCTCATGTGATCCGCACAATAATCCTGTAGGGCAGGTAGGTGCTATTATCACCTTTTTACAGTTGAGGAATCTGAGGCACATAGAGATTAAATGACTTGGCCAAGGTCACACAGCTAGTAAGTGTCCAAGGCTGAATTTGAACTCAGATCTTTCTCACTCTAGGCCCAACTCCCTGTCCATTGTACCACCTAGTTACTCCTACACTGGACCAAACTGGCATCACAAATACAATGTGGGGGAGGTATGACTAGTCTGAAAAGATCTAGGGGTCTAATTGGACTGAAAAGTCAGTAGACAGAGGATGTGTAATGGTGTACTCCTATAATCACTTGCCTTCTGCTAAGGAAGGCTAGAGCAGGCTTGAGCTTAGGAAGGCAGAGCTGCAGTCAGGCTAACTTCAACTGGGAATCCAAACTAAGTCCCAGGAGACAGTAGGGAGGTGAACCAGCCACATCAGAAGGGGAGTAGGCCAAAGTTTCAGTGTTGATGAGCAGTGAGTAGGCTCAGGTCCAGGAGTGGCCATTGCACTTACAGCCTGGGGGACATATGGAGACTGTATACACACACACACACACACACACACACACACACACTCTCTCACATAAATGAATGAATGAAAGCTAATGTGATCTCAGGCTAGGCTGAGAGGCCCAGCTTTCAGGGATCAGGAGGTGATCAGCCATCTATAATCTACCCTGGCCATGCCACATCTGGAGGCCTATGTTAGTTCTGGGCTTCACAGTTTAAGAGCTGGCTAGCATCCAAGCAGGGTGACCAGTGTGGTGAAGGGTCTTGATTCTATGCTATATGAGCATTAAATGAAGGAGCTAGGGATATTTAGCCTGCAAAAGGGATGTCTCAAGGGGGACATGAGAGCAGTTTTCAAATATTTGCATGGAAGGAGAAATAGACTTATTTCTACGTTGTCCCGGTGGGGGTGGAGGTGGGGCAGAACTAGGAATCATGGGCAGAGTTTGGACGGAGACAAATTTAGGCTTGATCTTACAAGAGAATGGGCTGCCTGGGCAGAAGCTGATCTGTTGCAGAGGAGATGCCTCTTCAGGAGTGGGCTCGGACTATGCAGTCACTGAGACCCCTTCCAACTCTGAGAGTCTGTGATACTGCTAAATAATATGCTGGACAAATAAGCCAAAGTCTTCAGAAGGAGGGTCATAAGATCCTGCCTCTAAAGCTGGTAGTGCCCTCTCCCACCCCAACCCCTCAGAGAACTGGCTTCAAATATGGACTCCACTTATTAGCTGTTTGATCTTGGGCAAATGGCAACCTTTCTGAGCCTTATATTGTCTATAAATTGAGGATAATAACACGTATACTGCCTCCCTCATTGGACTAATGTGAGGACCAAATAAGATGATGGCTATAATGGCCTTTGCAAACTTTTGAGTGCTATATAAACGTCAGTTGTTAATACAATATAAATAGACATTATTATAGGGTTGTGCTTCTGGTAGTCAGATAAAAGGTGATAATTTGAAAAAAGATCATTAAATAGTGACTAAAATGAGATCAAATGGACCAGAAAACATGTAATATGTATTCAGAATCTCTTCTTCCCATCGTTCTCCAAGGGAGACTTTGATTCCTGCCAGGAAGAGAGCAGAAGATTGGGGCCATGGAGCTGTCCATGCTGCTCCCTTCTGAGAATCACATCTATGGGAATCTTGGGGCAGAGGAAGGACAAGATGGGAGAAGCTTACAGGATCATGGGATTTTAAGCTAGAGAAGACTTTGGGAATATGCTGGCTGGGCCTCAAAGATCAAAGATTGAGAATTGACTTAAAAGTCATCTAGTCCAGCCCTTTTATTTTACAGACGAGAAAACTAAGGTCCAAAGAATAGGGTTCACTTAAGGGTAAGTTGGGTTATGGTGGTGTAGTAGATAGAATGTCCCCACTTGGAGTCAGGATGATCTGAATTCAAATCCTGCCTCAGATACTTAATAGCTTTGTGACCCTGGACAAACCTCAGCCTTCTTCCTCAAAATGGAAATTGTCATTAAATGGAACCTACTAACCCCATTCCTATAAAATGGGGATAACAGCCTCTACCTTCTAGGGTTGTTATGAGACTCAAACAAGGTCATGTATGTAAGGCACTTTGCAAGCCTTAAATTGCTATGTAAATGTTTGTCGTTGTTTAGTCTGACTCTTTGTGACCCCATTTAGGTTTTTCTTGGCAGAGATACTGGAGTGGTTTGCCATTTCCTTCTCCAGCTCATTTTACAGATGAGGAAACTGAGGCAAACAGGGGTAAGTGACTTGCCCAGGGTCACACAGCTAGTAAGTGTCTGAGACCAGACTGAACTCAGGTCTTCCTGACTCTAGGCCCAATACATGTAAATGTTAGCTATTATTATTATTATTATAAGCCTTGTTGATAGAGTATCTTCAGCCCCCTTAGTCTCTGCCCTCAGCTACTTCCCATTCATTGGTGTGGACCTGGGGCTCCTGAGGATACAGCCTTCTTTCCTGTTTTGCAGCTTAGTTCAGCGGCAAGAGGGCTGAATTTGGAGGCTAAGAACACAGGTTCAGATTATGGCTATGTCACTATATTAGCTCTGTGAGCCTGGATGGGTGAGACCTCAGCATCTGTCTCTTCTTCTATAAAATGAGGTTGGCTTAGATGAACTTTTAGTTCACTCCCAACTCTAGCACTGACCCTCAAAGAACTAAAAAGCCAAGTGAAATGGTCGTGTATCAGCCAGTGTGCTAGGAAATGTTTAACAACTGGGTTCTCCAAAAAAAAAAAATGCACTCAGCATCTCAATTTTCTCCATCACTTTCTTAAGTTTTGACAATTAACAATCCCTTTGGCAATCAATCAAGACCTTTCAAGATATAATAAACAAATACAAACATCCAAATCCAGCCTGTTCTCTGACCCTACACTTTGCTGTTGTTCTTCAGTTACGTCTGACTCTTTATGACCTCATTTGGGGTTTTCTTGGCAAAGATCCTGCAGTGGTTTGCCATTTCCTTCTGTGTGGGATGAAAAATCAAATAATGGGAGAGGCATCTCTAGGTAAAAACAAAGTGAATTTATTGGATACACCCTCGGGAGGGAGGCGGGTGTCACTGCCAGTACTGCACTAGAGAGTGAGGCAAGGTACAAAGAAAATGCATCGGTAAATATACTCTAACACAAAGATTTCCGCACCCCCCCATCCCTTCTATCCCTTCTCGCCATTGGCTGGGAGGCGGGCTTACAATCTAGGTGTGAAAATCTAGACAAAGAACCAGGAAATCAGATCCAATCCATACATACTTCCCTTATTTGGCTACTGATGTGGCAATGATATGGCTAAAGAGAAGGAGTGAGGAAGGAGAGGGGGACCTTCCTGGAGCAGAGAACAAACAGCTCACAGGTAGTCCATTATCTCCTTATCTGATAAAATTCTTGTGCTAGCACCCAGAGAGGGGGAAGGGAGGGGCACCTACAGCTTCAGGCCCTGACTTTCCAGAAGTTGGGTAAGTCACTACAAGGTTAAATTCCAAGCCTCTCCTACTCCTTCAGACATTCCTCATTCCAGAAATATGAGAAGAGAGTAGCCCCTGTGAAGTCTTCACAAATTATATCCCTCTCACTTCTCTAGCTCATTTGATGGATAAGGAAACTGAGGCAAACAGTGTTAACATGACTTGCCCAGGGTCACTTGGCTGGTAAGTATCTGAGGCCAGATTTGAACTCAGGGAGATGAGTCTTCCTGACTCCAGGCCTGGTGCTCTGTACACTATGGTGCCCCCTAGCTGCCCCTATATTACCTGTCCTGTAAAATTAGAGGTTTCTACCACATGGAGGTCCCTTTTACCTTTAAATGAGAAATTGTTCATCTTTGTGGTGTCATGGATCCCCTTGGCAGTCTAGTGAAGCCTGTGGGCCCCTTCTCAAAATAGTGTTTTTAAATGTATAAGAAAATTAAAAAAGTTAGGGACCCCAGGCAAAGAATCTCTGCTCTAGTATCCAGTGATCCCCTGCCCCCACCTTATTTTAAGATTGAGGAAACTGGTCTCTAGAGGATGGGGGTGACTGTCCCATGATCACACACCTGGTGAGTCGTAGAACCAGACATCCCTTCGATTCAACAGCTCTGTTTCTGATAGAAGGGAAAGAAGGCTGGCTCTGTGAAGCCAGAGGACCAGGGTTCAAATCTTGCCTCTGACATTTACTCCCTGTGTGACACAGGGTGAGTCACTCAGCCTCCCTGGGCCTCAGTCTCTTCATCTGTAAAAAACTGAATGGCTTCTGGGGGACCGTAGTGGGACATTTCAGAGGCCAAGCCTTCCTTCTTACACCAGGTGGGGGCGGGAAGAGGATGGGAGCGGAGATGTTGTGTTAAGAATGAGCAGCGTTAGCGACTGGCTGGGCCCCAGAAAGGGCTTCTCCTTTAGGACACGGGGATGATGGGACCATCACGGCCATCCCCTCCTAGCTCCCCACCCCAATCAGTGAAGCAGCATGGTGTGAAATTGCTGCCCTCCACGGCCTTAGCAGGAGAGGAAGGGAGCCTTGGGTGTGAGAAGCAAGACCTGGGAGGAGGAGGAGGAGGAGGAGGAGGAGGAGAAGGAGGAGGAGGAAGAGGAGGAGGAGGAGGAGGAGAGCTTACTTTTTAATTTAAACTTGTAGGTTTTAAGAATCTGATCCAACAGCCATTTATTAAGGGCCTTCTGTGTGCTTCGCACTAAAGATACAAAGATGTAAAAGGATGTAAAGGAGGAGAAGGGGAATGAAGAGGAGGAGGAGGAGGAAGAGGAAGGATGGGGAGGAGGAGGAGGGGATCCAAAGTAAAAACACATTTGGAGGAGGGTGGTGAGTTTCTTGCCACTTCAGGTCTTCAAGGAGTGGGTGACTGACCCTTGTCAGGGAGGTCACAGATGGGATATTCGTTCAAGTGTGAGGTGGATTTCGAGGCCTCTGAAGTCCTCTCAAACACTGAAATTCTGTGATAAATATGAGGGAGCTTTTGCTCACAATGAGGGGGAAGAGGAGAGAATTTAGGAGTCCAGGACAAATTCTGAAGACAACTTGATTTGGCCTAGGGTGGGCCCTATTCATCCAGTCATCTCAAATTCGTATTGCCATTCTCATTGGTTTTTACAGCACCTTCATGTCCATATACATCCTTGGTAGGACTCTGGTGCAAAGATGGGTTTGTCTAGGTGGGGCCTCTGAGGTCTTTCCAACTTTGAGATTCTCTAATGGGAAGCTCTGGTCCAAACGCTTCCTTTCTGCAGATGAGGGCCAGGAAAGAGTATGGACTTGCTCAAAGTCACAGAGGCAGAGCAGGAATTTGAAGCCAAGTCTCCCATCTGTAATCCTAGGGGTCTTAAGGAACCTCGGAGCCCCTTACGGGGTCAGACTCCTAGGATTGTACACAGAGCCAGAAATGGCCTTAGAGCCTTTGGGTCCAACCCTCTCATTTTAGGGATAAGGAAACCGAACTCCACAGCAATTAAGGTCACAGAGCTAGTATCAGGACTGGGTTTTGAACGCAGGTCATCTGATTCTAAATGTCTCCCACTTTCCCCTGTATCACACTCCCTCTGGAGGTTATCTGTTCCAACCTCTTCATTTTACAGATGAGGGAACTAAAACTCACATATCCCACTTTTTGGTGGCTCAGCGGGTGGATCTTTTGGGGTGGACCCAACATAGAAACATCTGTCTTCAGCATTTTGCTTATAAGAGGGCTAAGATGGGTGTGTGCTATTGAGTGTCAGGTTAGTTCTGAGGGTGGCACCCTCTGAATGAGGGCAAAGTAAGGGAGACATGACAAGGCCCAGGTGATAGGAATCTCTGGGCATGGGGTAGGAGGATGTAATTATAAGAACACAGGAATGAACAGGGTGGCGGGGGTGGACCGCTGCCCTAGCATGACTGATCTGAGAAGCATTTTATTTTAGATTTAGTCTTTTGTTTTTACATCACATTCATTTCTAAATATGCCCCTCCTTACCTTAATGATCTAGCCTTCCCTCTTAACAAAGATTAAAAAAAGACAAAACCAACATACTTTTTGACTGTTTGGCGATACACGTACCATTCCACACCCATAGTCCCCCACCCCTGAAATGAAGGGAGGGAGATGCATTTTCTCAACTCTTCTCCAGGGCCACGTTTGGTCACTGCAATTACCAGAGTTCCTTTTTTGGGGGGTCTTTGTACTTATACTGTTGTCATCGTGGATAGTGTTCTCTTGGTACTTGGTTCTCTACATCAGTTTTTTGTTTCTCTGAATTCTTCATCTTCATCATTTCTAACAATACAGTAATATTCCATTACATTCCTATACCACAACTTGTTCAGCCATTCCTCAATTCATGGGCATCTCTTCAATTTCCAATTCTTTGCCACTACAAAAAGAGCTGCTATATTTTTGTATAAATAGGTCCTTTTCCTTTTTATTCTTTCCCCAGCAAATTGTTCCCCTTTTAATCATATCCAGGTTTACTGGATTTGTTTCTGTAAAAACTTTTAGACTTTATATAATTAAAATTATCCATTTTATTTAAAAAACCATCTCTTTGGGATATGGAGCTAGTAGTGGTACTGCTGGATCAAAGGATGTGCATAGTTTTGTAGCCCTTTAGGCATTGTTCCAAATTGCTCTTCAGAATGGCTAGACCAGTTCATGACTCCACCAACAGTGCTTTAGTGTCCCAGTTTCCCCACATTTCCACCAACATTTGTTATTTTCCTCTTCGGTCATAGTAACCAATCTGAGAGGTGTAAGGGGGTAGCTCAGAGTTGTTTTAATTGGCATTTTTCTAATCACTTATGATTTAGAGCATTTTTTCATATGACTACAGATAGCTTTGATTACTTTGTCTGAAAACTGCCTGTTTATGTCCTTTGACCACTTATCAACTGGGGAATGACTTGTATTCTTATAAATTTGACTCAGTTTTCTATATTTTTGAGAAATGAGGCCTTCAACAGAAAAACAGAGTAGAACATTGTTTCACAGTTTTGATTATTGTGTATTTGCCTCCTCTTGTTTTTCCCATTTGCCCTTCTCTCTCTTTTCCCCTATACCTCCTCAAAAGTATTTTGCTTCTACCCATTGCCTCCCCCAATCTGCCCTACCTTCAATCAGCCCCCCTGCTTGTCTTATCCCCTTCCCCTCCTACTTCCCTTTAGGGTAAGATATATCTTCAACTGAGTATGTATGTTGGCCTCTTTGAGCCAATTCTGAGGAGACTAAGGTTCATGCGCTGTCCCCTCCCCCTCCTCCATCTTCTCCTCCACACTGTAAAAGCTCTTTTGCTTCTCTTTTATGTGAAATAATTTACCCCATTCTACTTCTCCCTTTCCCCTTCTCCCAGTGCCTTCCTTTTTAGTACCCCTTAATTTTATTTTTTTTACATATTGATCCCATCAAATTCAGCTCACACTTGTACCCTCTATGTATACTCCTTCTAGCTGCCCTAATAATGAGAAAATTATTGAGAGTTACAAGTATCATCTTCCCATGTAGGAATGGTAAACAGTTTAACCTTATTGAATCCCTTGTAATTTCTCTTTCCTGTTTATCTTTTTATGTTCCCCTTAAATCTCGTATTTGAAGGGCAGCTTGGTGGTATAGTGAGTAGAGCACCAGCCCTGGAGTCAGGAAGAACTGAGTTCAAATCCAGCCTCAGACACTTGACATACTTACTAGCTGTGTGGCATTGGGCAAGTCACTTAACCCCAATTGCCCTGCCTTCCGCCCTCCAAAAAAAAAAATCTTTTATTTGAAAGTCAAATTTTCTATTCAGCTCCGGTCTTTTCATCAGGAATGCTTGAAAGTCCTCTATTTCAGGGCTGTCTAACCTTAGACTATCTTAGGGCTGCATTAAAATAAAATAATTATTTGAGGATGCCACCCAGAATAAAAAATACAGTACACTAATAGAAAGTGGGGGAATGCACATCATTAATACGACAGGTGAAGGCGTGAAGTGCGAAAGCAAACACAAAACAACAAAGCAACAACACAACAGTATAAAGGTAGGTGCATACTGACTAGTCTGCATTGTACAGATGGAACACATCCCACAGATCCATTGAAAATTCTGCGCGATATGTTCTGTCCATAATACTGCTTAAAAACACCAAAGAAAATTAACATCAATGAGATTATTAGTGATGGAATTAAAAAATTTAATATGCATTTCATGCAAGTTATTTTATTTTTTCACTCATGAAAATTAAAACCCACAGGCGGGCCACATAAAATCGCACTGCAGCCCCCAGGCCGTATTTTGAACATCCCTGCTCTATTTCACTGAATGTCTATTTTCCTTCCTGACGGATTATAATCAGTTTTCTTGGGTAGGTGATCCTTGGTTGTAATCCTAGCTCCTTTGCTCTCTGGAATATCATATTCCAAGCTCTCTGATACTTTAATGCAGAAGAAATCTTGTGTTATTCTAACCATGGCTCCATGATATTTAAATTGTTTCTTTCTGGCTGCTTACAATATCTTCTCCTTAACATGGGAGCTCTGGAATTTGATGATAATATTCCTGGGAGTTTTTATTTTGTGATATCTTTCAAGAGGGGAGCAGTCAATTCTTTCAATTTTACCCTTTGGTTCTAGGATATAAGGGCAGCCTTTCTTGATAATTTCTTAAAATATGATACCTAGGATTTTTTTAATGGCTCTCAGGTAGTCTAATAATTCTTAAATTATCTTTTTAATATATTTTTCCAGTTTTTTTCCAATGAGATATTTTACATTTTCTTCTATTTTTTTCATATTTTAAAATTTTGTTTGTTTATTGATATCTTACAGAGTCATTAACTTCCACTTATTCAATTCTAATTTTTAAGGAATTATTTGTAGCTCCTTTTGCATTTGGCCAATTCTGCTTTTTAAGGAATTCTTCTCTTCAGTGGATTTTTTTACATCTTTACTATTTGGCCTATTCTGTTTTTAGGTGTTATTTTTTCAGTATTTTTTAGTGCTTCATCAAGTTGTTGACTTTCTTCATGATTTTTTGTGCATCACTCTCACTTCTTTTCCTTTTTATTTGATTTTTAAACTCTTTTTTGAGTTCTTCTAGGAATTCCTTTTTTGGCCCTTAGATCAATTCACATTTTTCTTTGACGCTTTGGATGTAGCTGTTTTGACTTTGTTTTCTTTTTCTGTATTTTGTGTTTTGATCTTCCCTGTCACCATAGTAACTTTCTATGATCTGGCTCTTTTTTCATTGTTTGTTCATTTTTTCAGCCTATTTCTTGACTTTTAACTTTATATTAAAGTTTCCCTCTGCTCCCAAGGTAGAGGAGGCACTGTCCCGAGCTTCAGATTTTTTGTGTGCATGTTTTCAGACCAAGTTCTGCAGGTCTGTAAGTTTTCAGTTCTTCCAAGGTGGAAGTCAAGAAATAGACTTGAAAAATGACAACTTGAAAAAAAAAACAACAACAAAAAGAACCTGACAATAAAAAGTTACTAGGGTTTCTATTTTGTTATTGTTGTTCATTCACAGCTCCACAAACAAGGTATTAGTGTCTGGGTGTGAAAGAGTCAATGTTGACTTATTGGCAGCTCCTGACAACCTGCATTAGACACCTCTGTGTAAAGCTTGGGAATTCAATGGCACACTGGTCTTATAAAGCTTAGGAATTCAATGGAGCTCTGCCATGCCACCAAAATTCAGCAAAATTATTCAGGATACTAGGAGATCTTGATTTCCAAGATGACTGAAAAACTGGATAAAAATCCCAAGACTAGAAGGATGGATTCTGACAACCTACAATGATAGCCATCATTTCTTAAATACTCCCTGTGGGCAGAGTACTAAAAACTGTGGGTGCTGGGGGGAGAGAAAGGAGGAGAGATACAAATTTTAACTTAGGTAAGATAGATTCCCTGTTCTTGTAGACCTTAAGGTCTAAAAGGTGGCTAAAGCTTCTACATTAAAGGATCAAAGGATAATCCAGAGGGCAAGAGAACTAGGATTACAACAAGGTATCACCTACCTAGCAAAATTAAATATAAGCCTTCAGTGGGAAAAAAAAACGGACATTCAATGAAACAGAGGACTTTCAAGCATTCCTAATAAAAAGACCAAAGCTGAATAGAAAATTTGACTTTCAAATACAGGATTCAAAAGAAGCATAAAAAGGTAAACAGGAAAGAGAAATCATAAGGGATTCAATAAGATTAAACTGTTTCCTACATGGGAAAATGATATTTGTAATGCCTAAAATTTTCTCATTATTATAGCAGATAGAATGAATACACATAGACAAAGCAGAGGTGTGAGTTGAATGTGATGGTATGATTATCTAAAAAAGTAAAATTAAGGGATGAGAAAGAATATATTGGCAGAAGGGTAAAGGGAGAGGAAGAATGAGATAAATTATCTGACATAAAAGAGGCCTGAGATCTTATAGTGGAAGGGAAAATGAGGAAAGCAAGGGAGCACATGAACCTTACTTTCATCAGAACTGGCTTGAAGAGCCACTCAGTTGGATGTAGAAATCTATCTTAACCATACAAGAAAGTAGGAAGGGAAAGGTATAAGAGAAGTGGTGGGGAGGAGCTGATAGAAGGCAGTTTGGAGGAGGTAAAAGTCAGAAGAAAAACACTTTTGAGAATGGACCCGCTAAAAGGAAAGAGAGAGTAAGATAAATGGGGAAAATAGGATGGCAGGAAATACATAGCTGCTAATTGTTTCTGTGAGAAAAAATTTTTACAGTGAGTTTCTCTGATAAAGACTTCATTTCTCAAACACATAGAAAACTGAGTCAAATTTATAGAAATAAGTGCCATTCCTCAGTTGATAAATAGTCAAAGGATGTGAATAGGTAGTTTTCAGACAGAGTAATCAGTTATCTATAGTTATATGAGCACATGCTCTAAATCACTATTGATGAGAGAATTGCAAATTGAAACAACTCTGAGCAACAACCTCACAACTGTCAGTTTGGCTACTGTGACGGAAAAGGAAAATGACAAATGTTGGAGGGGATGTGGGAAAATTAAAACATTAACTATCTATTGGTGAAATTGTATACTGATTCAAGCACTCTGGAGAGCAATTTGGAACTATGCCCAAAGGGCTATACCACTACTAGGTCTGTATCCCAAAGAGATTAAAAAAACAAAAAGGAAAAGGACCTATGTGTACAAAAATACTTATAACAATTCTCTTAGTGGTGACAAACAATTGGAAATTGAGAGGATGTCTATTAATTGAAGAATGGCTGAACATGTTGTAGTATGATTATGATGGAATACTATTTACTATAAGAAATGATGAGCAGGGTGCTCTCAGAAAAATCTAGAAAGACTTACGTGAACTGATGCAAAGTGAAACGAGAGGAACCAGGAGAACACTGTACACAGTAACAGCAGTAAAATATTAAATGTAATATTTATATCATATTTATATTATCATTTCTTAAATACTCCTTGTAGGCAGAGGGAGAGGGGTGGGGAGAATGGGACTGGAGTTAAGAATACCCAAGTTCAAAGATATTGTGTGACCCTGGGCAAATCACTTAACCCTGTTTGCCTCAGTTTCCTCATCTGTAAAGAGCTGTAGAAGGAAATGGTAAACCAGTCCAGGATCTTTACCAAGAAAACCCCAAATGAAATCACAAAGAATCAAACACAACTCTTAAGTCTGTGCTAAGACTTTGGGGACACTCAATATCTATATATCTATATACATATACATATACATTCATATGTATATACACATATATTTACAATACATGATATACACATAATATATAAATATAATATTTAATAAAAATAAAATATTAAATAAGATTTTTTGAAAGGGTGGGACGAAAAGACAACAATGCAGAACCCCTTAGAGCCAGGGTGATTTTCAACTTTGCACAGACTCGCTGAGCGCTGAGAGGCATCTCCAAACTCTCTTCCCTGTCACAGAGGGTAAGTATTGTTTGAGCCTGCTTCTATACCTCCCATTCCCATGCTGAGACTGCACAAAGGACTGGGCTTCCAGGGCACCACATAAAAGTTCCACAAACTCGTTAGAATGTTACCTCTGGTAGGTTTGGCAGAGTGTCCATCCCAGGCATCCTTCAAGGCTCAGCTCAAGCACCACTTTCCACTTGAGGTCTTTCCCCACTCTCTCACTTCTTCCGCCACCCCCATTTGTTAGTTACCCTGCCCATTCTGGTAATACTATGTATTTACTTTGCATGTATTTTCTATTCATTTATGCAGGATGTCCCAAAAGTTTTAGTGCAAGCTTTAAGCTTACTTTAATAGTTTAAAGCTTTAACAGCTTTTTGTTCTTGTGGGGGAAAACATATTGGGTGTCCCAAAAGCTTAGTGAAGTTCTAAACTAGCTTAAAACTAAAGCTAGTTTAAAGCTGGGGCAGCTAGGTGATGTAGCAGAGGGAGCGCTGGGGACTGGAGTGAGGAAGACCCAAGTTCAAAGATATTGTGTGACCCTGGGCAAGTCACTTTACCCTGTTTGCTCAGTTTCCTCATCTGTAAAATGAGCTGTAGAAGGAAACGACAAACCAGTCTTTGCCAAGAAACCCCAAATAGAATCGGAAAGAATCAGACACAACTCAAAACTGTGCTAAGACTTTGGAGACGCTCAATAGTTGTTTTCTCCCCAGAAGAACAAAAAGCTCTTTGAGGGCAGTGACTATCTCAATTTTGTCTTTGTGTCCTATCCATAGCTTCTAGCACAGTGCCTGGCTCATAATAGATGTTTTGATAAATGTTTTATTTATATTTTTATATTTATAAATGTTTAATAATAGATGTTTAATAAATGCTTATTGAATGAATGAGAAGAACACTGAGTCCAGAAGTCAGGGGTGTATTGGTTTTGAGTTATGGCTGTTACTTTGGAAGAAGATGCTTCAGCTTTGTTTTCTCATCTGTAGAAGGGGACAATAATTCTTATTCCATATTTAGCAATGGGTTGTTATGAGGATCAAAGGAGAGAAATGCCTGTTAAGATGTTTTGTAAACAGGAAATTGTTATGTGATGGTCAGTTACTGTCAGTTATATTAGGCATCCCAGGCTTTAGGAGACCTGTCCTTAGCCTAGGTCTTTTCCTTTGTCAAAGTCAAATCTTGCTGGGGGAAATGGGAGGAACTTCTGCATTCTAGGGATAGCTAGATGCTGCTCCTGGCTTTATGATACTCCCTGATTCTAGGATGAGGCAGCAATTTTTGATTGCTCATTTGGATCCTACTATATGTACAGCCAAGACTGGTGGTGTCAGAACCAGTTCAAATGTCTTTCCAAACCTAAGAATTTGGGTCTAACTATATTGTGAAGGACGCTCACCAGACTGGAAATCAGAGGACCTTTGATACAAATTACAGTTTGACTTCTTGATTGATGGGTGACAATGGATAAATCAGTCCGATTACTTCTCTACATTTCTGTTTCCTCCTTCCTAAAGTAAAGTCTCTTCAGTTCTAAGTTCTATGAATTTGGAACTTCCAAGTGTCCCATAATTTATAACTGGATGGCTGGGCTGCAGCCCTGTGGGAGGGTGGTTTAAGTCTTAGGAGAAACTGCAAGTGCCTGGCAGCCAAAATCATCCCCCTCCCCTCAGTGATGTTCCCCCTCACCCCCACTTCAGGTCCTCTTCAAGTTCACCAAGAAGCCTGGAAGAGTCACTTCCATACCAGCAGGTCCAACTTGGACCCATTAGAGGAAAAACCTCAGAGGCCCTTCGTAGGGAAGACTGTGTATGTGTAGGCCAAACCTTCGAAAACCCTTTTGGGGGAGGGGGTCAGCTTCTAGTGTGACGACTTAGAGAGACCATCCAGACTAACCCTGTTATTTTACAGGTGTGGAAACCCAAGCCCAGCAAAAATCACACAGGGAGCATGAAAGCAAATGTCCCAAGTCCCCTGATTCCAAAGCCATTATTCTTTTTAACTGAATTTCAAGCATTTCAAGAAGGATTTAAATGAAGAGATATAAGAAGACACCCCCAACCTACACCTTCACGGAGCTAGGAGGTCTACAGGTGATGTCCTCGTTCAGTCCTGTCTGACACTCTTCAAGACCCTACTTGAGGTTTTCTTGGCCAAGATACTGGAGTGGTTTGCCATTTCCTTGCCCAGTGGATTAAGGCAAAGGGAGGTTAAGTGACTTGCCCAGGGTCACAAAGTTTAGTGAGTGTCTGAGGCCAAATCTGAACTCAGGTCTTCCTGACTCCAGGCAGCCATCTAGCTGCTTCAGGTGTTACAAAAAGCATATGTTTTTAGACTTTTGAAATATGTAACCAGATAAAAGCAGGAGACAAAAAGGAATACATATTTATATGTTCTCTCTCTATGAAAGAAAGAGAAGCAAAAGAAGGGAAGGAGGGAGGAAGGAAGGAAGGAATTAAGGAAGGAAAGAGGGAGGGAAAGAAGGAAGGCTGGCTGAGTGTACAGCAAAGGAAACCGCTGACCACGTCCAGGAGGGGTTGCTCTTTAAGCATCTCAAGTCTGTTCCCTGGTCAGGAGAACCCTCTTTCCTCCGGGACCTTCAGGATGATGGGTGGTCTCAGCTTTGATCAGTTGCTAAGCCAAGCGATCCTCCTTCGGCCTCCCGGTGTGGGGCTCTCCCCCCCACGCGCTGCCTCAGCCGGCGACTGGGGCGGGGCCGTGGATTCGCGTCCCCTGATACGGAGTGCCCCCAATTCGAAGCTTCACCGCACTAAGACTTTTGGGACACGGGGCGGAGGGTGCAGTCGGGCAGGAGGCGGCTTGGTACAGTGGAGAGTAGGACCACAATGTGACCTTGGGCAAGTCACCCCTGAGCTCCGTTTCCTCCTCGGTAAAATGTGGGGGTGGGACCAGCCGGCCTCGGGGGTCCCTTCCAGCCCCAGATCTAGGGTTTCTCTTTTGCGTCTGGCTCCAGTACCCCCCAGGCACACAATAGGCGCTCAATGCTTCCTGACTGAGGTTACCTGTTGATTGCATGGTCAGTAAGTGAGTGGCCGCGGCAGCCCCACTACTGGGGAGACCCTCTACGGCCTCCGGACCTGGACCGGGATGGGGGGTGGGGAGGGGCCCGGAGGCACCTCCGCCGCCGGCGTTGCCGTCGTCACGGAGCCGGCCCGCCCCGCCCCCCGGGCGGGGCCAGCTCCCCCGACGGCGCTGACTCAGCAACGCGAGGGGCGAGGTTTGTCCCTCGGCGGACCCCGTTTATCCCTCCCGGCCTCGCCGGGGCCGAGCCAGTTTCCTCTTTCCGGCGCTCGGGGTGTCCGCCAGCCCTATCCTGCCGCTTGTCCCGCTCACTCCAGCCCCGCTCCGCTCGCCCCGGCGCCTGCCCCCGCCCGCCGGACCCGCACCCGAACCGGACCCACACCCGGACCAGCCGCCGCCAGCGCCGCCCCCGGCCCGCCTCGGGAACCCCGGACAGCGACCGTTACGAGGCCGCGCGCGCGCCGACCTCGCCATGAACGACGCTAGTGAGAACCGAGACGGGGAGCGGTGGGGGCCGGGGGGTGGGGGTGTTGGGACCCTGCGTGCGTGCGCCCCGCCGTGTGCGCGTGCCCGGCGTCCCCCCACCCCACCCCGGAAGAGGGGAGGAGGGACCCCCGGGCTGCAGCCGTGCTAGGACGGGGAAACTGAGGCCCGGGGGGGAGGGGGAGACCGCCCAGACACTCGACTCTCACCTCCTCTATGGAGAAGACATGGAAACTGAGGCGGGAATGGGGGAGCGCCCCTAGGTCACCCAGATAGACAAGCGGCAGGGCCGGGGTCATGGGAGCAGAGGGCCAGAGTAGAAGGGACCATGGGCACGGTCTGGTCTTAACTCGTTACTTGACAAGACAGGGAAACTGAGGCGGGGGTGGGGGTGGGGGAAGCGCCCCAGGTCGCCCAGCTAGACCAGCGGCCGGGCCGGCCGGGGTCGTGGGAGCAAGGGTCTGGGGGTGTCATAAGAGTTGGGGGGATCTCAGAGCGCCTCCACATTGTATGGAGGGGACTGGCTGGTCCTGGGCTGTATGCACCTTGAGCCAGTCGCATCTGCCTCGCCAACATCCCGCTTTCCCCCTTTGTAAAGTGAATTTATAAAGTAAGTTCGTCGGCGCACGTGTCTCCTCCTGGACTCCAGGGCCCCGCAGCCTGGACATTCTGGGACCGAGAAGTGAGTATAGAGGATAATCCGGCCCCTGTGTGTTTGTGTTCAAGTGTGTGACCGGCCGGCGGGCCTGAACCTCCGCAAGGTGGCCGCTGTGATGCAGAAGCTGAGCAGCGACCCCCTGTTCTCCCTGGCCCAGAACGTGGGCAGCACCCACGACCTGCTGGACGTGTGTCTGCGGCGCTCCACCGTGCAGGACACGCAGCATGTCTTCCAGCATGCCGTGCCCCAGGAGGGCAAGCCCGTCACCAACCAGAAGAACTCAGGTAGTACCGAGTTACCTGTGGGCTGCATTTCTGGGCTGCCCCCTTGCTTTTCCCTAGAAGACTGTGTTCTCTTGCTCTTTGCTCTATCAGCACCACTCAGACAAAGGAGAAAAGTTTGCTTAAAGGGCTTGGGGTAAACTCCTAGAAGAGATTCTCCCCTGAAGTACTTAGTCTGGGCCTCTTTAAGTTTTACAATGCCACCTATGCTGATTTCCCAACAAACCGATGTTAATATAACATTGATGTCAATATCAATGTTGCTGGTGTCTTCTCTAGTGCCTTATACACTGTTTTCTGCTTTGACCAATGCAGCAGGCACCAGGAGGCCTTTTTAAAAAAGTGTTAAAACTCTAGGTTGGCCTGGGAATGAGACAATGAGCTTCAGTTCTAATGGTGAGAGGCCAAGAATATAGAAAGCCATCCAGCATAAATATAAAGTGAATAAATACAGATGTATACAAAGTCATTAAATACTGAGCAGTTTGGGGGGATTAGGAAGGATTCCATGCAGAAGATGGTACTTGGATGGCATCTGAAAGGCAGACAGGGACCCTTTGAGGCAGAGGTAAGGAGGGAGGGAAAAAGGGAAGGGGTTGTACAAAGGCCCAGAGGTGGAGGAACAGCAAGGCCATTTTGACCATATTGTAGAGGCCAGGGCCTTTTGCAGGGCCAGGTTAGGTAGGGCTTTCAATGCTGAACAGAGGAGTTTATATTTGATTCTAGTCAGTAGAAAGCTACTGGAGTTAATTGAGTAATGGAGGTCATGTGGTCAGTTCTGTGCTAAAGGAAAATTACTTTGACAGTGAGTGAATGATGGATAGACTGGAGTAGAGAGAGGCTCAAGGCAGGCAGACCAAGGAGGAGGCCACTGGAACACTCTAGGGAAGAGGTGATGAGGACCTGAACCAAGGTGCTAGATGTGTGAGTGAGGAGAGGTTGGATGCAAGAAATGTGAACGTAGAAACCCCAAGATTTGGCAGCTGATTGGTTAGGTGGGTTATTGGGGGTGGGAAAGTGAGGAGTCCAGTCAGGATAATGCCAAGGTTAGGAACTGGGAAGGATGGTGGTACTTGTGACAGAAATCAGAAGGTTTGGAAGTGGGAAGGGTTTGGAGGGCAAAATGTGTAGGCACTGCCACAGGTAGGAGAGACCTGGGAGAGGAGAGTGATGCCCAGGAACTAGGGGGGTGATGGGAGGGAGAGACCACCTGAAGGAAGTGCTGCCCAGTGCTCCCTGGGGCAAAGATCCAGCCTCCCTTTACTAATTCCAGCCCACTTCCAGCTGTTAGAAGTGGGAGGGCTCCAGGTGTATTGGCATTAAAATGTTACATTTGCATATGTAGGTTAATTAATACAAGAATAAATGAGCCAAAGTTTTGAGTTCAGTTCTCATACAGGCCAGTTAACTTCGACAGAGGAAACTATTCAAGGCATTCCAGCTTCCTGGGCTGTTTGCTGTCCAGTATCTATGCTAGAGAGAAAAGCAACTGTTTGGATACTTAATTGGTGTCTCTCATTTCTGTATGCAAAAGATAGGATAACAGGACAAGGGCACTTAGACTATTGAATGTATTCTCCAGTAATTTTAAAGTTCTTATTACATACTGGTAAGATAAGCAGGTTTCTCTCCCTTGCCCATCCCCAGTCCCATCAGCACACAAGGGGTCAGGTCCACCAAATAAAGTTATACAACGAGGACAGAGACAGAGAGAGAAAGATATACAGACACACATGCATACAATGTGAGGGACAAAGAAGACACCTAGAAGTATAGTGGTCCCTAGACCACAGTTTACAGGGTTCTTATAACAGTAACATTCCATTACATTCACTTGTCCCTATTTATGTAGCTGTTTCCCGACCAATGGGTGTATATGTTATTTCCTGTTCTTTGCTCCCACAAAAACTGGTGCTGTAATACATGTTCAGTTGTAGATAAGACCTTTCTGGTTTAGACCTCCTTGGGGAGTACACCTAGCAGTAGGCTCTCTTGGTCACAGGGTGTGGATGTTTTGGTCACTTTCTTAGTATAATTACAGATTGCTTTCCATACTTCTTGGACCAATCCATAGCTTCACCAGCAATGCCCTAGAGTGCCTGCCTCTCCTTGTACAACCCCTTCATCTCTGACTGTTCCCATCTTTGGTTATCTTGCCAGTTTGCTGGGTGTGGGGTGAAACCTTAGAGTTGTCTCCATGCACATGTCCCTTGTTGGTAATTTAGAACATATTTCATTGGTAATTTGGAACATTCTTTCAAATGGGTCCAGGTCTTTTGAGGAGCTGTGTATATGGTCATTTTTATCTGTTCCTATCTCTGTCTTGTTCTTGAGTTGTCCACAACTGCAACATGATGCTCACCAGGAAATGCAGTTTTGTGTCTAATACAGCCTAGGCAAATACAGTGACTTTGGGATTTCTGTTTTCTTTTGTTTTTGCAGGGAGATGCTGGATCTTTTCATGTCTGAATGTCATGAGACTTCCTTTCATGAAAAAGTTAAATATCGAAGAATTCGAATTCAGTCAGTCTTATCTGTTTTTCTGGGACAAGGTATGGGAGTGAACTCCTTGCAGATCCATTTCCCTTACATTATCACCACACCTTTTCAGTAGGGACCTCCTCCTCAGAGCTTGGGTTTCCAGTTTGGGACCACCCGTAGTCCTGTAGATGGTGCACCATTATTGTGCTCTCTGACATGTTACATATCCTTCTCCTACAAAGGCACAGATGTTAGCAGCTGGCAGGGAAATCCCCTCATTGCACTATTGCCTATCCCCTCTGTACCTGTTGGTATTTCTGATCATTCCGCTAGGTCGTCTAGATTCCTTAGCCTTTGATAGACTACATTCCCAACTGCATGTAGGACTTGTCAGGAAAACAAGTTTGGATTGTGTCTTGAGGAAAAACAGTGATGCTTCAGAATCTCATCTCTTAGGGACCTTAGCGGGCATCTAGTTCAACCCCTCTATAACCTTCCTGACAAGTGGTCATCCAGCCACCACTCGAAGACTTGGAAAGGTAGTGAGTTCCATGTTATAAACATCTTTGTTAGTGTTTTCTTCTTTCTCTGAGCCCAAATCAAAATCCTTGGATCTTCACTTGTTGATCCTAGTTAGATCCTCTAGAGCTCAGCAGAATAAAGCTCTTCTTCATTGCATATTAAAGCTCCTTTAAGACTGTGGTCATGCTCCCTTCAAGTATTTAAGTTTTAGTTTCCCAGGATCCTTCCATCAGGCCTCATAGGACACAGCGTTCTGATTGTGATCTTCTGAATGTACTCCATTTTGTCCATGCCACTGCTGTATAGTAATGGGGACAGAACATAATATTTAAGATAGAGTCTGACTAGAATGTATTACAGTGCATCAAGGGCCCCCTTGGTCTTGCATCTGTACTTCTACTAACGTAGTGCAGAATTAATTATTATTGTGGTGTGAGTTGGCTGTTCAGTCTGTACTCAAGTGTAAGAAGAAATAGTGAACCACTGATAGACTCTTGAAGGCATATTTTGACATTCAGAAACCAGACTGCTGAGGCCCACAGATGTCCCATTACTAAATGCCTTATTATGTTCCAGGTTGAACGCTGTTACTTCTTTTTGAATGCTTTTGTGGAAACGGCCGAGGAACCGGAGGATGGAAGGCTGGTGCAGTTCTTACTTACTAATCCTGCAAATGACGGCGGACAGTGGGATATGTTAGTCAATATTGTCGGTAAGACATTGTTTCGCCAAGTGTCAGTTAATTAAGGGAACTGAAATAGACTATATTAAAGGCCCAGGATTCTAATGCTGGACATTTAATTAGCCACTCACTCATGACATATATTTGACCTGATGGAAGGGTTTGTGTATAACCTGGGGAATCTGTCTCAGCTTTGTTCTTCACCATCTTTCGTTCCTTCCTCACATACCTTCTGTTTTGTTGATGACCCTGACTTCTATTAATTAATGCAACACAGAATAAATCAATATGTTTTGGATAGGCTATTAAAATTGTATACATGTTTAAGAAGAGGCAGTTAAACAAATGATAGACTCTTGAAGGCCTATGCTGGCCTTCAAGCACCATATTAGTTATTATATGAGGAGGAAGGTGAAGATGTGTGTAGGCAGAAACAGAATGGATTCCTCAACAGACCACCTGGACAGAAAGAAGAAATAGATAAGGCCAGAAAACAATTCACTAGTAGTAATCATAGGGGACAGTATTCACATACCTACTAGATCTCGGTGCCCAAAGCATAATGACTTTCCTTAATAATTCCATCCTTCAAAAGGTAGAGAAACCAAGGAGAGGAAGTTCTGTTTTAGGTTTAATTCCTACCCACAACTTGTTGCAGAGACAGAAATGATGGGAATTTGGAGAGGTAAGAGCGGTAAGATGTCAAGTTGTCAGGTCTGTATTAGGCACCTGCTGTGTGCCAGGCACTGTGCCAAGCACTAAGGATACAAAAGAAAGACAGTTCTTGCTCTCAGAGAAGCTCATGGTTTAATGGGAAGGACAATATTTATGGACAAGATATTACTAGGCTGAATTGGAGCTCACATGAAAGGGAAGGTGATGGCATCACTGGAGAGTGGGAAAAGGCTTTTTGTAGAAGGTGAGGTTTTAGCTGGGATCTGAAGGGAGCCTGGACATAGAGATAAGGAAGGTGAGCATTCCAGGCTTGAGGGACAGCCAGTGAAAACCCACAGAGCTGGAGGGTGGAGTGTCATGTGTGAGAAGCCCTAAGGAGGGCCGCGTCACTGGATTGCAGAGCACATGAGGGGAAGTAAGGTGTAACAGATGTAACAAGACCAGAATCCTCGGTTAAGAAGGGCTTTAAAGTCCAGATGTTGGCTTTTACATTGGACCCTGGAGGTGATGGGGAACCACTGGACGTTAATGAATTAGAGGGTGGACAGAGTCAGACCTAGGCTGTAGTAGATCACTTTGGCAGGTGAGTGGATGAAGGATGGGAGTGGGGAGAGACTTGAGGCGGTGAGGCCAACCATCAGGCTGTTGTCGTTGACCAGGTATGGGATAACAAGGACCCATTCTACTCTGTATTAGGCTTTGTGATGGAAGAGGGTAAGCCAAGAATAGTTTGACATATATCTTAGGTTTTAGGAGAACAGATTTCAGAGGATTCAGAGTGCAAATAGGCAAGCCAAGATCTCAAGGACTTCAGTTTTCTAGGGGGAGGCAGCCTAGGAGTGATGGGAAGAATGAAGTAATGAAGACAAAAAGGGGAACAGTCCCAATGGAAAAGAGATGGGAAATTGTCTAAAGAGAATATTGGCCAACTTCGCTTATGAGGAGACGCCTTGTACAGAGGGTAGAAGCAAAGGCAGGCAATGGGGAATGGCCATCAGAGCATGGTACGGTCCTGTAAAAATAGTACCAAGACTGCTAAAGCTAAAGATGGTAAGAAAACAGAAGCACCAAAAAGGGCTGCTCTTGTTTGAGCCATATTGGGGGGACAAGGAGGAATAGAGGAGGGGTGAAGCAGTAAAAACTCCAAGTGGGGAGAAGGCCAATAGTTAGTCTTATTTTGCTTGTTTTCTTGGCTAGGAGAACGATCTTTGGGCTGACAAGGAAATGCAGAAATAGCTTATAGGGAGTTGATAACCTAGGATTAATCAGGGGATGGGGAGATCTCATTACCTCTGATGCGTTCAAGGCACGGCTTCCAAATGATCCCAGAATCCTCGGGTGCTAAAGAACTGTCAGATGTGATTGCTGAGCCTTCATGGAGAGTATAGGAGGTCCCCAAAAACGGTAGTTATCTCAGTTTTTAAAAAGGAGAGAGGGAAAGTAATGGGATCTGCAAACAGAGGCCACTGAGCTGGATTAAATTCCTGGAAAAATTCAAGGACTGATTAGTGAACATCGAGAAAAGGCAGCTGTGATCACAAAGCCATTACGACATCTTTATAAGGCTTATGGATCAGCAGAATGCCGGGCTCTAGGCTGATTTTAGCAAAGCCTTTGACAGTCTCTCATTCTGTTCTTGTGGGAAAAGTGGAGAAAGATGGGAGAGATTAGAGAATAAATGGATTTGGATCTGGTTGCACGGCTGGACCTAAAGAATAGTTATCAATAATTCATTGTTAGGGGTAGCTAGGTAGTAGTGGGTAGAGCATGGGCCCTAGAGTCAGAAGGATCTGAGTTTAAATCTGGCCTCAGACACTTACTAGCTATATGACCCTGGGCAAGTCACTTTACCCTGATTGTCACCCCACCCCCGCACATAGTTCATTGTTGGAAAGAAGTCTCTTCTGAGGGGCCCTAAGGATTTGTGCTTGCTTAAGCTTTTCTAATCCATGATTTGGTGAAAGCCAAACTGACTTTTATCAAATTTTCAGGTGACATAGAGTTGGGGGAGGATATGTTGTGGGTGATGTAATTTGGGCAGAATGTTGGGCTCACATTTAGGAAGTTAAAATTTAATAGGGGTAAATGTGAAATTTTACATTTGAATTTAAAAAGTCAGCATCAAGTCCAAGATGGAGGAGACATGGTGCTGTGTGACATCTCATTTGAAAAAGGATCTGGTAGTTTTGGTGGACCACCAGCTAAAAGTGCTCTGCCAGTGTGATTTGGTGATAGTCGTGCTCTTTGCCCTGGCTGAGTCCATCTGGATGACTGGATAGAACTCTGGGTGTTTCTTTTTAGGAAGGATGTTGATGGGGAGGGCTTCCAGGGTGGTGGATGGCCTGAGATTGTGCAGAAGGATCTCGGGTTGAAGGCCTAGGGGAAGCTTAGCCTAGAAAAGAGGAGATGAAGCTCATGGCAAGCTCCTTTGCCCGCTCAACTTGTGGGAAAGGATTCCTTTGTTTACAGGAAGAGGAAATACCTTTGGTTTATTGTGCCTGCAGGGGCATGGCCAGGAACAAGGACTGGCTGGGCACTGCAAAGAGGCACATCTAGGTTTCACCTCTTGACAGTGTTTTTAGCCTTGCCCTGGGATTTCATTGAAGTAGGGAACTTTGGTGAGTAAAGTCCTTCTACTGATGCAGAGCAAGAGAGAGCTGCCTGGGGCGTTGGGAAAGGGAGCAGTGTGCCCAACATGCAGCAGAGTTAGGGCTTGAACCCAGACTCATCTGACTCTGGGGCAGCGCTCTGACAACTAGGCCATGGTGCCTGCCTTCCCACCAGCTAGTGCTCCACAGGGAGAAACGGGCTCTGCTCTAGAAGTTATCAGATTAAGGTGCAGAAGTATTGGTTGGGGCTGTTGTAGAGAGGATTCTTGTGCAGGTATGCCTTATACTATGTACTCCTAAATCTGTTCTACCTTCAGGGAGGCCTCGGCTCCCCCCTTCCATATCTCCCGTGTCCTCAGTTTGGGGTTGGCACAGAGTGCCAAACCTAGAAAGTGCTGTATTTAGAGAGCCAGACTGGATGTGTAACGGAAGGTCTTCCAGAAGTATCTACCTTCAAACTGTGACCTGAGTGTGCCTGGCCTGCTACTTCTCTAGGTTTTCGTGACAGCTGAAAGCATACTAGGCCATGGATTCAGCTCAGCGTTCAGGTTTAATCAGAAAGATGAGCGAGCTCAGTAAAGTTAAGAGGTACACACAAAGGGGAAAGCTATTCCTCATTTGGACTCTTTGACCTGCCTTAAAACAGACAGGTTTTGTGTCCTTTCCCTTAGGCGTATGGCACTGTTCACCTAGAGACAGGCTAGACAATCTGGACTCTGGGCCTCTCCCCTCAAATGGCTCTGCTGTGGGACCCTTTCAGGCACGGCCTTGCCGTGGACCTCATCATTCTGCTCCTTCCCTGCTCTTCTCTCTGCAATCTAACTATTGGAGCTTTCGATGTTGACTTAGATGGCCCAGGAGCCAGAGCAGAGGGTGTATCACATGGGACGGTTGCACATGAAACTGTACTGAATTCTCTATTCTTTCTGTAACAAACATTTTTGGGGAAACACTCGTAATTAGCAGCAGAAAGCACAGTTTAATGATTGAGCTGGTTGGGGCAGGGTGGCACCTGTCAAGAATAGTTTGGTCCATGGCTTCTCTGTATTACGTGAGTGACTGGGAACTTTCAAGTTTTGCTATGTAATTGTAGCTTATCTCATTAATCTCCCCTCAGTATTGGAAAGAAAACCTCTTTTCAGGAAGCCTGGCATGCCACAAACTTGAGACTGATTTTCCTTTGACATCCAGTGGTATCCTGATGTGGAAATAAAAGTAACAATGGCATATTGACACAAAAGCCATTCATTGGCTAGGTGCCGCACTCAACATCTGGTGTAAAAGATCAAGGGTGAGACTTCTATTCTTGGTTGGGTAGGTTTGGCTTTCTTAATGTGCATAGTTCTGTGAATGCCCATAGGCAGTCTACCCAACCTTCTCTTTGTTAAGAGTTTTATTTGTTGGCCAGAAAGGGTTCATCCTTACAAAACTTGTGGAGAGTGGATTGGAGACTAAAGGTGTCTTTAAAGCTGAATGGTTTGGCTCAGCTTCTTCCAAGGACCTGTCAATCAATCACTTGGGCATTTAATAGGTGGTTGGGATAGGGCCTGTGATGTCACTGGTCTAGGACCTGCCTGGTGAGGAGGTTCCCTTTACCACCACAGTTTGACACTTTCCAGGAGAGGTGACCTGAAAGGGAAGGGATTTGCCCAGGGCCACATGGCCAGGATGGGTCAGAGGCGGGGGTAGGACCTGGGTCTTCTTGGTTCCTGGGTTGGTCGTCTACCTCTTATGTTATCCTGCCTCTCAGGGGACTTACATTTTCCTAGAAGCCCCTTAATTGTTCTTTTCTAAGGTAAACGGGGAGCCACGGATTGGTCTGAAAATGTTGCTTATTGTAGGTAGCCCAGCCAAAGAGAGTTTTCTTAGGAAAATCACCAAGCACTTGGCACTCAGATGTCTTGGGAGACTTTGTGAAGTAAGCTAAACAAACTGACTTCCCTCTCATTGTCACCTAATACGAGACTGAAAAATACACGGGTGAATCATCTACATATCAGGTCAGAAAGTAACCCTGACTTGTTGACTCTTTTGCAGGCAAGTGGATGGGGGTATTGGCAAGAGGTGAGCCGTGGGGTCAGGGGCCTGATTTCTACTTCTAGCTCTTCCAGCTTCTAGCAGCAGGTCTTCCAACCACCAAGCCTCAGTTTCCTCAGCTGTAAAGTAGGGATATTAATGCTTTCACCACCTCCCCTGAAGGGCTGTTGCTCCAGTGGTTTACAAAGAGCTTGGTGGGTCCTCCTCAGGGGTGCTGCTTCCTTAATTCTGGATTGTGTTGGAACCTTTTTGAACAGTGGACGTTTTTTTTTAATGTTTAGAAAAATACGGACTTGTTCCTAAGAAGTGCTTCCCTGAGTCTCATTCAACAGAGGCATCTAGAAGAATGAATGACATTCTGAATCACAAGGTAAGAGGTGTGGGGAGAGGTGCTCATGTGTGCACCCCAGAGGTGTCCTCTGATGTGCATATATACAAGTGTTAGTGTTTCTGCCCAATTCTTTCTTGATCTCTTTCCTGACTGGAAAGTTTGTGATTTCTTTAGTAGGAGGAGCTCCCCTCTACCAGAGTGGATCTGTCACTTTCTACCCCGCAACTTCTAGTCTTGGAGAGTGGCCTGGGGCCCTGAGGTGAAGAAGTGATTTGTCCAGGGTCACACAGCCAGTGTGGGTCAGAGGCAGGACTCAAACCCAGCTCTTCCTGACTTCGAAGACAGCTCTCATCCCCCTCTGCCAGGCTGCTTCTCATTTCATTGATGTCATAGAACAGAGTGCTAGCTTGGCTTCTGTGGGCAAGAGACTGGGACAGGTGTGGGCTAGGATTTCTGAGGGAAGCTATAGTTCAGGCTGCTGCTATTAACCTGTCTTCACGCTGACCTGCCCTCAGGAGAAGCTCCTTTATCAACCTGAAGCCTTTTGGACGTAGGAGTTGCAAGGCTGTAATCTGTAGCTGTAAACCAGAGGGTTCTACTTAGCTTTGCCATTCCCTGGGAGATAGATTTAAACTTTATAATGGCTCACCTTTAGATGAGTTTCCCATCACTGGAAGTGAGCTGGAACTGTTCACCTGTGGACTGCCCAGTCCATGCCCTGTACCTCAGTGTAACCAGAGTGTCTCCTTTGTTCCTGCTCCAGAGCTCCATAATTAGTACATGGCTCCCTTTTATCTCCAATGTGGCATGTTCTTCTTTGCCACTTGAAATAGTGTATCCCATCCTGAAACATACCCATAAATGAGACTACTCTCATTCCTCAGGTACTAGCATAGCGTTAGCCACAGCTGCTCAGTGGGGAAGAAAAAGTTACCAACAGGTAAAATTCAGAGAAGGTCAAATCTATGAGACTAGATGGTCCCTGGCTGCAGGGTAGGGGGTGGCATGGAGTCGCCTGTGTCTGCTAGTCTCCCCCAGGGCCTAGTTTCTTCTAAAAGCAGCCCTTTCCCTAGCACCTTTTGGTTGCACTGGTGGTTAGTCCTCATGAGAAGTGTTTTTAGCAATTCCTTGTTCTGCATTAGATTGAATTTAAATGGACCCATTGGGAAAAAGGGTAAGTAGGGTCAGGAGCAAGCTTGTGTGCTCTGTTGCTTTCAGCATCAGTCAGCACCAGTTTTATGTTGGAGGAGTTAGCGGACCAGTGACAATTCTGTATTAAAGTTGATTTAGGATATGCTTAGGATATGATCAACATTTTCTTTTCACAGATGAGAGAATATTGTATACGACTTAGAAACTTGGTAAAAAGTGGAGCAACAGAAGAAGATATCTGTATCACCCGGGACACCATGATGGAAGAGGTAATAATAGTGATTTGACTGTCATTAACGCCCTTCCAAAGAGCTCAAAGAACATTCACATTTGTTTTATTTGTAATACCTTGTGAAGGCAATTCAGAGGCCCAGTCACTATTATTTTCAGTTTACAACTGGAGAGACTAAGGGACAAAGTGTAATCCTGGATTTGAGACTCAAATCCAGGCCTCCTGACCTTGGATCTCCACCACAAATTATACACTTTGTGTATAATTAATTTTCTGTATGGCTTGGGTCATGGGGAGGGGCAGGAATTACTGCAGGTGGAAGATTTTGAAACACCATGATATTAAAGTTTCATTAGTAATGGGCATCATAACCCTTGGAAATTGAAATAATGGCCTCTTTGGGCTTGGAGGTATTATAATAATACTGCTGACCTTTGCCAATCTAAAGGAGCAGTGAACTGAACTTTGTACAGTGGCGTAACTGTGCATTAGTGATTTCCTGGTTCCCCACACACTGCTGGTGGGATTGTGGGAGGAGTCTCAGCAGAGCTGTCTAGAACAGAGGTATCAAATGAAACCAACCAAATCAACTTGCTGATCGTTTCTGATGCTGTGTTTCCTTGCATATCTGTCATCATCCATCCTCTGGAGTTGTGATTTGGTTATGCACTGATCCAAGCTCTTTGCGTTTCTGTGATGTTTCCCTTTACCTTATCGTGGTTGTGGTGCTAGTAGGTGGCAGTTTTGAATGTTCAGGGTCTTTGGCTTCAGGGTGTACAGACTGACCTGCAGGGTCAGACTCAGGATCCATCCACCCCAGTCTTCTGTTTCTGTTGTGGAAGTCAGACTCCCCTGAGCAGTCTTTATGGTGGTTTACTTCAAGCTTACCTATGTGCCGCCTTCTACTCTTCCCTCCTGTGCTGTTCCTGACCCCCAGGGTCTCTGGTGGACTGTCTAGCCCCTGGCAACCTCACTTGCCCTTTGTCTCTGTTTCTGTGAGTGCCCATGGTCGCCTCCAGGACCACCCCATGGCCATAGAAGTGGTACTGTGAACTTCGTTATCCTGTGGATTGAGGATTAGTATGTGTTAGTTCCAGCTTGTGGAGAGGGATTGTTCAGGCATGCCCATCGGGGTTAGGTTCAGGATATGAGAAAAAATAGACTTAACCCTTAGCCTGGGCCTCAGTTCATCTTAACTTGAAGATGCAGAAGTGGCTTTGAGGCCTTGGAGGGCCCCAGGGTTGTCATGATGAATATTCATTTTTATCCTCATAAATACAATCACAGTATTGTAAACTGTGCTGAGAAGCCAAACTAGTAGTAGTTCCTGGTTGATGATGAATTGATATTTGTAAAGCACATAGCACAGCACCTGACATGTAGTAGGCACTTAGTAAGTGCTTGTTTCCTTCCCCCGTAAGAGAAAGGCAGAAAATGCTTGTTCTTATTTCTTCTAATACTACCCTGTCCAAGCTTTAGGGGGTGCTTTCCAGTTGTCCTGAGAGACAGTAAGCAAGGTAGTGTTGGCTCTCCATTATTCTCCATTACTCTCCATTCCTTTTAGGGCAGGTCAAATTCTGTGTCCCAATTTCTTTTTTTTTTTTTAATGAAAAATTTAAAAATATAAATGTTGTTTTCCAGTAACACTTGGGTAATAAAACACCTTTGGGAAGGGTCCACAGTACACACACTTCCTTTTGAATTCTCTCCTCTTTGGCAAATGATACAATAGCAAATTCCCATAATAGTTCTCTATTCTTAAGATAGGGACTGTTTATATACCTTCTGCCCCCAGTAGATTTTTTAAAATTTAATTTTAATTTTTTTGCATTTCAGAATCTACTTTCTCTATTTTTTCCTCCTCCCATACTTCCCCTTCCCCATTTAAAAGAAAAAAAGAAAAACAGAATTCTTGTGACAAATATGCATATTCAAGCAAAACAGATTCCTTCGTTGTCTGTGTCCCAGAAGTATCTCATTCCACACCCTTGACCATACTCACCTATGGCAGGAGGTGGGTGGCATGTTGCATCATAGGTTCTCTGGAATTGTGATGGGTCACTTCATTGTCTTTCCACATGGGCTGCCTCCCTCTGATACCATAGAAGGAGACCTACTTGTTCTGGGAGCCTGTCTCCTCCCAACAACATTCTGCTTCCACTTGCCAGGCATCTTGGTAGGGCCTCTTCCCCTCCTCCCCATTACTACAGTGCTAACCTTAAAGGAAACTCCTCACCTTTCTCCTTTTTCCTTTCCCCAGCAACCACCATCATTCTCCTAACTGGACTCTTCTTTCTCTGCTACTCATCTACCCCAGCCCTGTTAGGACTGGTTACATTAGGTTGCAAGCTCCTTGGGAGCAGAGCATATTTCCTTCACTGTATCTGTATTCCCAGTGCCTGGCACCTCTTTCTGAATACTTGTCGATGGGTTGATCCTGCCCTTTTGCTAGTGTTCTTGTGTCTCTCTGGAAAGTCCCACTTTCTGAGCACCAGCAGCTCTGCCCACTCATTGGGATGACTAGTAACCAATAACCAGAGGCCACCATTAACACCTTCCAACTAACATGCCTTCCCTTGTCCTCTGCCTTCTTCCTGCCAACCAGGGCTTCCTCTCTTCTGGATCTGCCCCCAAGCTGTCTCTTAACATCTTTTTACTTCTTGGTGTTTCTAAGTAGCTGCAGTCTTGTCCCCAAACTGCTCTAAGTCCCTAAGGAGCTGCTCCCTCTGGTGTTGCTTATGAAAAAGACTTCAAAGTTGGATTCAAGACATAATTTCTCTCTCTTTCACAACTGTCTCAGTATGTTCTCATTTTTTGCTCCCCTCCCCCGTTGCACAGTTCTCCAGCTCAGATTTTGGCAGTCCATGGACTGAAGGGGTTGGGTGGGGGAGGGATGGAGAGGGTGGGGCTAGGAAGGATCAGGAATGGAAGAATCCTATTTGTATTCCTTGCCTTGGGGAAGAGGACTTAGATGACTCTCTTCCCGTCATCTTGCCTTTTCACTATGTAGTTATGTTCCAAGATACTGGGTTGGCCCTTGGCTTAAGATACTGTGAGTGCCAGTTGTCCGTGTTCCTTTAGGACTGGGCTATATTTCTAGCCCAAGCTTGTTTATACCATCTTGGAAAAAGCAAGTGATGCTCCAACAGTTGCCCACAAGAGAGCAGAGTGGGATAACAAAAGCTCATCCAGGCTTAGGAACGGCAATGCTAATACAGAGTGTATACAAAAAAGGAAATCCACTGGATGGCTCCTGACCTGAAGTCAAGAAGACTGGAGTTAAAACTGAGCTTCAGACACTTACTAGCTGTGTGACTAGCCAAGCCACTTAGCCTCACTGCTTACCTCAGTTTCCTCATCTGTAAAATGGATCATTGGGAAATAATTTTTGTGAAATGCTTTGTTAACCTTAAAGCTAGTGGTGGTAGTGGCGATGATGGTGGTGGTGACGACGGTGGCAGTGATGATGTCAGTGTCTATTTCAGAAAGCTGGATTCTAGGTCCACTCTTTTGCTAAAACAAGCACTTACTGTCTTAAATCCAAATGACCCCTCTGTTATATATTGTGTAACTTTGGACAGTTTGGATAATTAAGAGAAAATGAGCACTCCTGAAATCAGAAGATGGCTGTAAGTCTTCTAGCAGAGACGGGGTAAAAGTCTCCTTTCTCCATTGCACTGCCTCTCCAGCTGCCAGTGGAAGTGCGTTCTGTTCCCTGTCTGGCTGTGCCTTGCTGATGGGAGTATATTATGGCTGGCAGGGGTGGCTGGGGGGAGAGACAAATTTAGACCTCTTTGGGGGCAGCTCTGCTTTATAAAAGGAGTCGCCCTATGAGTCATTAGATAGAAAGCTCTCGTCATCCTCTTAAGCTATGATTGGACAGAAACTTAATTTATGCCTAGTGTCATAAAGCATTGCATAGCACAGCGTGTGCCCAAGTGCTGATCTTTGAGGACAGTTCGTGACTGTCATAGGTAGCTGTTAGGGTGAGGCCCATGTTTCTGTTTGGCTGAGGTTGGTTGTGTCATTCTCTGTCACTAGGGTCTGAAAACTTTTAGGCCTTAGAAGTCAGCTCCCCGTCTAAGAGCTGAAGGTAGTTAGGCCTCTCAGCAGCCCATAGAATTGGGGGCTTGGTGAAATAACTTCTTTCCTCAGCCTCTGAATGGCAGTGTCAGCAGATTGGATACGTGGGTGGCTGTAAATAGATACTGTGTCTAAGTAACATGGCGTTGGTTCCAGCAGGCAAGGTGCCAATGGACAAATGCCAGTCTTCAGTAAAAGTTAGCAGTACAAATCGGTGTATTTATCTCTTCCCTCATTTCTCCATCTCTTCCTTTTCTCTCCTCCCCTCGCCTTCCTCTGCCCCTAAGACTTCAGTGGTCCCAAATCGAAAAGAGTAGGGTGTGGTTTCCGGCCTGATTTGAGGAGGACTGATGGTGCTAACCTTTTAGCAGCCTTCTCCATTCACTCAGGGCCTTCAGCCCAACAGAGTTCATTTTTGTCCTTTTTCTCCCTTCTTCCTCTCCCCTCAACTTAGCTCATGGTACACTGTACACTGTACACGGTGATTTCTGCCACACTGGATGTGCTGCTAGGCCCAACTCCTTTCAAGTGAGGGAAAATTTGGGCTCAGAGACAACACTCAAAAGTGAAAAACAACCTATAGTCACATCAGCCGCTCCTTCGCCATCTCTGCCCAGGTCTCCTGTCCCCTCCTTTTACCCAGAATCACTTGTCAGTTGATGGTCTGTGTATTCTCAGCTTGTTAGACTTGAGCTTAGTATTGCTAGCTTAGATTCTTCTGGCACTTTACAGTTACAAACATTACAGTTATGCTCAACATGCGTTTTCTCATTCAGTTCTTACGTCCATCAGTAAGCACTTAGGAAGTGAGTCCTGTCTGCCCAGTACAGTGTTAGGCATTGGGACTGCAAAGCAAAGCAGAAGACAGCCCCTCCGCTCAGGAGCCTGTGTTCTATGGGGAATACAATATTTACATATGTAAGTAGATGCAAAGTAAATCCCCTGGCATTTTGGATGGGAAGGCCTTGGCAGTGGGCACCCAAGGAAGGTGGCATTAGAACCAAGCTTTGAGAGAAACTAGGGATTCTGTGAAGAGTAGGGGTCATTCTCTCCATTCTCCAGATGAAGATATGGAGACTTCAAGAATTAAAAGATTGGCTCAAGGCAGCAAGGTTGTGCAGTGGAAGGAGCGACTGGCCTAGAGTCTGGAAGACCTGAGTTCAAATCCAACCTCAGACACTTCTTAGCTGTGTGACCCTGGGAAAATCAATTCCCCTCTTTCTGCCTAGTTTTCTCACCTGTAAAATGGGGTTAGTAGTATCATCTATCAGGGTTGTTGTGAGGATAAAAGATGATACTTTATTTTTTTTAATTCATTTTTATTTTATTTTTAGTTCCAAATTCTTTCCTTCCTCTTTTCCCCTCCCCACTGAGAAGGCAAGAAAAGTAAAGTCCATTACAGATACGTGTAGACATGCAAAACATATTTCCACATTAGTCATGTTGCAAGAAAAAGAAAGAAATATTAAGAAATTCATTCTGTACAGAGGTGGGCAGCATGCTTCATTATGAGTCCTTTGGCACTGTGGTGGGTCATTGATCAGAATCACTGAGTCTTCTACAGTTAATTATCACTGCAGTGTTGCTCTTCCTGTGGATTGTTCTCCTGGCTCTGCTCTTTTTTTACTTTGCATCAGTTCATCTAAGTCTTCCCAGATTTCTCTGAAACTATCCCCTTCGTCATTTCTTACAGTGTCCTAGTATTCCATCACACTCACATGCTGTGACTTGTTCTGCCATTCCCCACTCGATGGGAAGCAGTGGAAATGATCATTTTCTATGACTAACATCCATTTAGCGCTTTCACATTTACAGAACGTTTTACACCCATCATCTCATTTGATCCTCATGACGCCTGTGTGAGGTGGGAGCTACAGGCAACATATCCATTTTACAGATGAGGAGACAGGCTCAGAGAGGGCACGGGCTTTGCCCAGGGTCACCCAACTAGTTAGTTTTGAACCCAGGTATTCCTGATTTCCAAGCCCAGTACTCTTACCCACCGCGCTGTCTTGAAAACATCTTGCTTAATTGCTGATTTTAAAGAAAGTGACCAGGGCCTGAGTGAATCCACGATTGCCTGCATAATTCTGGCTAGAAAACTTAGCTTCTACTGTGCTCTATTTCTGTGTGATGCTCTTGCTGAACATAGCTTCTAGGTAAGATGATGTGTCCTGGTCTTATCACAGGGTATTAGGGGTAGGTCTAGGCAGGGAAGGGAAAGAACAATAGATTATAGCTTGGCCTGACTTTATCCCTCTTGTATTTCTTCTCTCTGTCTGCCCTAATTTCTGCCTGAACTCATAATCTACCTTGCCTCCTGCAGGGAGAGTGAGGAAGTGGGAGGGAGAGAGCTGAAGGTCTAGAAAGGGGAGCTTTAGGGCAGCCCCCCACCCTTGACAAAAGGCTGAGTGAAAGGCAACGGAAGCTAGGAGCCAGAGCTCTGAATTAAGTCAAGTTAGTTGGAGCCCAAAACATGTACTCATTGTACTTAATTTTTATGGAATTACTTAGATATTTTTGTTTTCCTCTAGTTGCAAATAAAACATTCCTTTGGAAAAACTCCACCCGCCTCTTAACAGAAACCAAGAGAAAAAGGGATTTCTCTACTTGGTCGAGGTTAGAAGGGGGCTCGTTGGATCTGTAGTGGCCAGGTGTGGTGGTTGTGGGCCAGACCAAATCAGTGAATCCCAAGAGCCCTTGGGGCAGGAGCAGAGGGGGCATTCAGGGCCCTTTCCCATCATGTCCTTTCCCCTTGTATGAAGCCTAGATCAACACCTGTCATTTGTGTGGGTCAAAAAAAAGTAGTCCTTAATAGTCTTCTCTCTGCTAATTGGGTTTTGTGTTATGCAAACTCCTCTCAGTTTGATCCTCCACACAGTTAGCAGGATGGGGTGGTGGAATGAGCCCTGGCTTTGGAGTCGGAAGCCTGAGGTTTAGTCCTGGCTTTTCCATTTCTTGGTGAGTCATTTAAGTGGTTTGAGCCTCCATCTCCTAGTTTATAAGAGGAGATAATAGATACTTGTATTGCCCAACTACCTGGTGATGAGAAGATTGCATTGTAAACCTTCAAGTGCTGTATAAACATGAGACAAGGCATTGTCTGCCTCCTTGGATAATGCCAAATGAATCGTGTTTGTCGTTGGGTTGTTGTCCCAAATGGCCACAGATTTGTGGTCACTCTGGGCCCACTCAGCCAAGCCTCTGCTTACAGAGACAAAGGGACTTGCCCAGGGTCACACAGGAAGTGGCAGAGGTGGGATTTGAACCCAGATCTCCTCTTTGTGATTCAGCCCCATTGTCAGTGGCTTAGGCTGTTACAAGTAAATGCTCTGATAATTGAAAGCTGACTGACATGTGGGGCCAGTGGCAAGTTGCTGAGTGAAATAATCCCTTTTACTCTACACCTCCCTAATTTATGCAGACCCTCCAACACATCCAGGTCTAATGAATGCCCTAACGTGTCATTTCCTTGTCCAGAGTTAGCGGGTGGCAGTGTCCTACAGATCACAAGCGTCTCTTTCAGCCGTCCTGATCTCCTTGGCTCCTGGTGCCTTCACACTTCCCTGCCCCCAGTTATTTTGCTTCTGTTTGTACATCTCCCTACAAAGGGTGTCCTGAAAGTCTGAGCGTAGTTTTAAGCTATTAAAGCCCATCTTCCCTCACAAGACCATCAGCTCCTTTCAGGCTGTGACTTGACTCTTTCCTTTGTGTCCCTGTTGTCTAGCACCAGGGGCACAGTCAGTTCTCGCTGACTGATATCAACCCTGGCTTGGAGTAAAGACACCTAATCTGTCCCATGCTAGTACTAAGCCGGGTTCATTATCTACAGCAATCCCAGCTTAGCTGCGGTGGCCAGCGGGATGCCCCCATACCTCATCTTTACCCATAAGAATTGTTGTTTTAAAGCCAGCTCGGGGGTGGTCTGGCTCAAGATCAAAGGGGACATGGTGTGAAGGCCAGCTGTGCAGGCTCATAAAGCAGGCAGCCAAGCCTAGTAAACGAGAGATCCCTAAAGAAAAGGAGAACAAAATGAAATGAAAGACAAGAACAGTCGTTTCTCTGGGCTTCGATCTTTCTGGGATGAGTGAACCCCCTTAAGCCGGGGGCGTACAAATCATCTTTTTGTGAGGTTTTTGAATGATGTCGGGGCTCTCCAGGTTCAGCGGCCTTCCTGACATCCCCCGCTTAATCAGAGAGTGCCTTTAATCCTAGCTCCTGCTGCCTGGCTCCTTTCTGGTGCTTACATGACAATGGATGTCAGAACAGAGAAAGCTCTTCCTGCCACCTCTAAGAAGTTCCATACCTTTGACCGCATCCATCCGTCTGTCCATCCGTCCATCCATCCATTCATTGTACACATACATTGGATTCACAAATCAAATGGCTTTTCTCCTGGCTCTTAGCTGCTTGCTTGCTTTCCTGCGTTGGAATTCAAGCCCAGGCAGGGACATGGTTTTATAGAATGACATTTAAGACAGTTGTGTTTCACACCTGGGCCTCTGGAACAACAAAAGAGATTGAGTTTTAATGTCTTTATCTCACCAGGAAGCTGATTTATAAAACCCCATGGAACAGGGAATTGGATAGCACCTCTTTTATCTGGGATGATTTAGTTAGTACTGGTTGGAGCCAAAAGATCCCTCTTAAACATCCCACACACACTATAAAAATCACTCTAGAGACAGGAAGAGACCACAGAAGTTACAGCATATTTTTTGAACCAAACAAAATTAGGGTTAACTGCTACCAAGGGGGTGGCTTATTTTTGTGGGGGAATTGAAGGGCGGCCCAACCCGTGGTTGGTATCTGCCTTTCTGAAATGTAGACATTAAAGCCAGCTTGGTTTGTCCTAGGAGAGCTGGGTGTGTGTGTGGTTGGGGTGGGAAGAAAGTTGAAAAAAAAAACAACAAAGGATAGGGGATTTGTCCACCCAATAATGGAATTCATCAGCTGCTACTAGTTACTATTTTAGAGTGAGAAAAAAATGCTGGTCTGTTGTGGGTACTGCCATTCTATTTATCTACTACTAGAGAAGCGGAAAGGATGGAATTGCTATGTGTAACAAACCCAATCTGTAATTTCATTGGTGCAGGGAAGGGCTGGGGAGGAAACCTCTGGCAGTGCCAATGAGGACGTTCCCTGCAGTGTCCTCTTCGAGAGTTGGCTGGGCCACTGAGAGCTTTAATGACTTGCCAGAGGTCTCATCTCTTTCCTCCCCAGGTGCTACTTGCCCCAGAAACCTCTTCATCCCAGAAGCTCACTCCACTCATAGAATTCACACATTGAAACTCCCCTTTGACTCTCTCCCTCTGGACTAGATGGCTGCTCTCAGAGCCTCTATTTAAGATGGGTACCCAGGCCAGCCATGTCTCATTCCTCTCTAGACCCCACTCTGGACTTTCTCTATCATGCTTCTATCCCCTTTGCCCCCTTCCCCCACCCTCCAACTTTCTCTTATATATTGTCTTTCCCCATTAGAATGGAAGCTCTTGGAGAGCAGACTATTTTCTTTATACTTAAATTTGTCTTCTCAGTACTTGGCACAATGTAAGTGTTTAATAAATGTTTGTTGACTGACTGTTCCAACCTGTATGTGTCAGAGATGGGTTTTGAACCTCGGTTTTACTGATTCTAAAGCTGGCATTTTCTATCCACAGTCCATTGCTTCTCATTTTTTTGCAGCCCATGATAATAATGCTGTGTTGGACCCAAGTCTTGGCAGGTCCAACTCCATATTGTTCAGTCAAGGACACACCAGTTAGGCAGTCAGGGAGTCAGCAACATTTATTAGGCACTCAATGGGTACCTGGCACCAGGCTAAACACCGGGGCTGTAAAACATGGCAAAGCAGTCTTTGGCCTCCAGGAGCTCATGTCGTAAGTGGGGAGACCACAAGGAAATACCAGCTACATCCCAGGTGTACCTAGAGGGAGAAGCTGCCGCTCTAGGCTTCCGTGACATGTCTTTGGATCTGAGGAAGTGGCCAACTATGCAGAACGTGTGTTACTGTATAGTAATGCTAGAAAGCAAAGTCGCTGTCTGGGTCCCCTGCTCCAGGGGCTGTAGCAAACCCAGGCTTTTCAGCAAGATAGTCACTGTGCTGGCCTATCCAGTATTGATTGGACACCTACTATGGCCCTAGCATTGCGCTGGGGTGGGTGGGTGAGACACATAGGTGGCCCTTGATCTCACAGGGCTCGAATCCAGTTAGAGAAGAGAGATGGCAGTGCAGAATGACGGGCCAGAGCCTTTGGTTCCTGAGCGGAAGAGCCCTAGGGTTGTATAAGGGAGTGTGGGCTGCAGTAGCAGGAAGGTTTCCGGGAGGAGGCAGGACTTCAGCTGGGCCTCAGACCAGAGGGGAAGAGAAATTAAGAAAAGCAGATGTATGCTGATGAGAAAAAGCTTGGCTTATTTAGGAGAGAGGGAGGCCAGCCCCGGTTTCAGTCAGGGGTTGGCATTGTGCCATGGGACCCTTCCCACCACTAGAGAAGGCCACCATTTGACACAGATATATCTATAACTATGTCTGTGTCTATATCTATGTGTATATCTATATATAAAACCATAGTGTGCATACTTCTAGTGGCAGGTAACATATTGCCTTATAGGTCCTTTGTAGTTAATTTGAGTATTTATAATACTCAGAATCACTGGTCATTCACTGTTGTTCTTTGAACAGTATTGCTCTTCCAGCATCCAGTGTTCTCTCGGTCCTCCTCATTTCACTCCTCATTATTTTAAGCGGGACAGTTCAGACTGGAGACAGTGTGGAAATGGTTGTCTCTCCTGGTATGCTGGGTATAAAGGGGGGGAAGATGAGTCAGGGATACTTCTGGCCATTGAAAAAAATACCAAGTACTTGCCATGGCCCCCACGTTGTGATGGTTGATGCAGGAGACATAGACCCCTGTCCTCGGGGAGGGTATAGTCTCATCAGGGAGGCGAGACGTATGGTACAAGTAGGAACAGTAAATGGTAAATTGCTCATTTATGGCATGGCCAGCAGTGAGGGGAGCCCAAATGAGAGGGACAGCCATGGCGATGTGTGGAAAGGGCAGATCTGGCAAACAGAGCAGTTGGTCAAAAAGCCTTAAGTAGATTGCCTTAAGTGTTAGGTCCAGTTAGACTGGAGACATCAGACTGTTTATTTCACAGTATGTGGAGGAAAAGTAGGATGGACAAAGCTGAGGGGTGGGTTGGAAAGTGGGGGGATCGCCTTCTTGATTCTGATACAGTATATGTTACGCACTCAGAAGCTTCCTGAACAAAGCTCTTCTCCCCAGGCCTCTACTAACCCCTTTCTAGAAAGTGAGAGGACTGGTGCCAGCCAGGTCCTGAGGGGGTTATGAGGAAAAGGCAAAGGCTGTGTATCATCATTAGAAACACAAGGCTCATCTTCCTGCAACAGACTGCCCTTTGGATGTGCCTCAGGCAGCGGGCGCCACCAAAGTCATTAGAGGACTGTTTAGCGTTCCCAAGACTGGAGGACCCTGGGACAATCAAAGGGAAGCTGATGTTTAGGGGGAAGGAAATAATTTATAAAACACAAGTTGTTATTTATCATTTATGGAAGGAGGGACACAGTTCTGGTCAGGCGCCTGTTTTCTTGGCCTAGGAAACTTGAGCAGGGTGAGCTTCAGGCACAGTAAGCTCTGGGAGTTACGTGTTGGACACTTCAGCACGTGCTGTTCAGAGTGTTTATTGGAAGTGTCAGGAGTTGGTTCATGCCCAGTGAGGACCCCTGCCTTTTGGAGGGAAATTGACTTTCCTTGAAAATGCCTGGCTTTAAATTTGAACCTTTAAATTTTGGGGGGTTCCTATAATGGTGAGGAGGGTTGCCGCCTCCTGGCTGTGGCTCATCTGTTGTTCTTCTCCCTGCTAGGTCTTCCGAGTGGTCAGCATCTGCTTGGGCACCCCACCAGACAAATTTACCTGGGAGTATCGAGACAAGGATAAGACTTACCATAAGATTGGACCCATCTCACCCTTGGAGTTCTACAGGGAACATATCAAGCCTTTCTTCAACATGCAGGACAAGGTTAAGGACTGTTGTTAGTAGTTGCTGGCCTTTGGCTAGAGGGTGGGTCCAGGAATCTGATTGTCTATATATGACCTACACACTAGACCAGGGTGGGGAACCTGGGACCTTCAGGCTACATGTGGCCTTCTAGGTCTTTAAGTGTGGCCTTTTGACTGAATCCAAATTTTACTGAATCCAAGTTTTCCCCACCCCTGGACTAGAATCTCAGCTCTCCTTATCTGAAGGAGGCTTGTTTTTAACTTGCTCCTGAGCTACATTCCACACTTAACTCTGGTGGTTTAGTTCAGGGTCATCCCTCAGGCCTTGCCAAGTTCTGTCTCCACAGATTCCTTTGACTTGGACCGGATGAGTGGCTTCCTCCCTTGTGGAAGGTGGCCATGATTCTTCCTCGTTTTTTTCTGCTTCTTAAAGGTTTTCCCACCTACTCAGCAGAAGACTCCCCCTTGGTGCCCTGGCCCTCTTCTGTGTCCTAATGGCCTCTTTCTTCAGAGTTGGGCCCTTGGCTCTTTGAAGTCATAGCTGGATGTTGAGCTTACTCTGAGATCACCCCCTTATCACAATTGGTGCTTATTGTTTGGAAGGATTATTTATTTTGGGGAAGTCATTGCCCACAATTAATAAGTACACCCCTCAAAATAAGTCCAGGTCAAAAAAAAGACTCGTTTCCCTTTGTTCGGATTGCAGGCCACCTCTGGGCCCTGTCCAGTACTCTTTTTGGTGCCTTTCATTGATTTGTGTGTCACTTGATCATGTGGTTGTGGTATCCGTGTACTTTAGGGCAACATATGTCAGAGCAGTGAATTGCTTGTAGCTTGCCTGGAATGGATGGGCTGGCCCAGCTCTCTTGACGTAACCTAGTTTGTGTTGTAATGAACACGTCCTTGGTCTCCTCAGATTTGTCTAGTGAATGACCCTCGGAGTCAGCATAAGTACAACAGGCTGTACACCGTGGAGTATTTGAGCAATATGGTTGGTGGGAGAAAAACCCTGTACAACAACCAGCCCATTGACTTCTTGAAAAAGATGGTCGCAGCCTCCATTAAAGACGGAGAGGTGGGTGTTGGCCTTGCATGTCTCTTCCTCTTCCTCCTTTGGTGTATGAGGATTTGGGGATAGTCTGCTGAGTCTGCCCCCTCTCTTTCTAGGCTGTGTGGTTTGGCTGCGATGTTGGAAAACACTTCAACGGGAAGCTGGGCATCAGCGACATGCAGATGTGAGTGTGGGTGTTCATTGGAAGGTCACATCCTGGCTTTGTGGACACAATGCCTGTGGGCTTGGTGTGGAACGGGTGGGCTCACCCATAGACATGGATTACTGGAAGAGCGTCACCTATTCTCCACCATATTCTAGGATGGGCCTTTTTGCCTTTGGTGTGGCTATCAGATACCCCTTGGGCAGGCAGTCTGCAGAAGCTTCTGGATCTCTTTTCAGAATTGAAACACATTAAACACATAAAACAAAATACATAGAATTACAAAGGAAACCAGTTATATTAAAATATGGTTATCAAAATGTTAAGGAAAAAATAAACCCCAAGTTCATGGACCCCTGGTTAAGAATCCCTGCTTAAGAGCCTAAAAGATCAGAGGGGAATCTTGAGTTAGTGTTGTGTGTGCTTAGGCTGCTTAATTTGGAGTCAGGAAGGCTGGGGTTCAAATCCCACCTCTCAGACTTGCTAACTATGTGCCATCTCTAGGCCTGTTTGCTCATCTATAAAATGTGAGTGGTGAGTAATAATACCTGCGATGCCGACCTGTTGTGAGTCCCAGATGAGGTGATGTTTTTAAAGTACTTGGTAAATCATGAGGGGGAAACCTCAGGCCCAGGCAGGTGAAGTGATTTGTCTAGCATGACACAGGAAGTAACCATCAGAGCCAGGATTTGAATCCAAGACTCTCTGAGTCCACAGCCACGGCTCCTTAAACTAGAGCGCACAGTCTCTGATCTCTTTGGCTTTGAGATTGGGGGGAATACATTTAATCTCTTGGCTTTTTAGCAGATGCCCACATGTGGCCTCAAAACAGGCCTGGTGGGACTTACCTATAGATTTTGCATGCCCCTCACAAGGAATGGCCAGGGCTTTTTAGGGATGGTGCTCCTAATCTTTTGCATCCTAATCTTTTTTTTTTTAACATGCCTTGTTTGCAGCTATGACCATGAGCTGGTGTTTGGTGTCTCCTTGAAGAACATGAACAAAGCAGAGAGGTTGACTTTTGGTGAATCCCTGATGACTCATGCCATGACCTTCACGGCGGTCACGGAGGTATGCCCGGTGCCCCTCCACCCACCTGCCCCCTGCCGCCAGCGGTGTTTGCACAGATGGATTTGAATTCTCCCTCAGACCGCTTGTCTGGCACAGCTTCATTCACCAGCATGTGTGTTGTTCTGGAAAGGTCGGCTTCTGGGCAGGATGTCACACCTGCGTCACTTGGGGCTTGGCTGGGTCCTCAGAGACAGTACAAATAGGAACTTTCCAATGAAGGGAGGAGCGGAATCTGGGTCAGAGGGAGGAATTAGTGTGGTGCCCCCCGGCCCAGCCCAGCCTGCAGACATAGACATTCTTGGTTTGCAAGAGGTTGGGAGTGAGTTTGGAGACAATTCTTGTTTTCAAAGAGTTAAAATAAGCCTTGGATGAAGCATGCAGGAAGTCCTGACCTGGTGGTCCTTTTCTATTCTAACTCACCCTGCTTTTATTAGGGCTTCAGGGTTTTCCTAAAATAGAAGTGCATAAGGAGAACGTGTTCTTTGTGTACATCCCCGGGCAGCATTCAGGGGAGTGGGCAGAAAGCACTTGGATGTCTCCACAAAGCACACTAGGATGCCGTCCACAAAGTTGTGATAATAACTGGTGCTTGTTTCTAGAATCCACTGTTCCGAATGAACCTGGCGGAAAGTGGTTTCTCCTGACCAGCCTGTGCTAGAATTGCTAGAGAGGCCATAGGTTTTTTTAACCCCTTTTATTCCTTGTCCTGTTATTATATGGACAGTGACATTGTGGGGTAAATTGGGCACCATACTTGAGAGGCAGGAAGACCTGGGTTCAAGTCCTCCAGACATGTAGGAGCTATGTGGCCATGGGTGAGTCACCGGACCTTTCTTCACCTCGGTTTTCACATTCACAAATTGGGGGAAAGGAGTTGGATTCAACCCTCTGGCTTGTAAGGTCCGTTCCAGCTTACATCTGACAGGTGATCTCATCTGAGAGTATATTGGAAGTAGGAGAATAGAGGAGAAGGTGGCTGTGTTTCTCCTGGAGGGATCTGTTGGGTTGATTGTTGATTGCACACGTATTTGTGAGTGCCGCCCCCTGTGTGAGGTTGTGTGCTAGTGTGGCCCCGTGCCTGCTCTCAGGGAGTTTGGGATTGTGTAGGCAGGAAGAGAAGGGTTTGGACCATGGGGGTGCCAGGATCCATGCTTACAGAATCCTCTGGGCCCCAGTTCTGCTGAGCTGTGTTATTGTTGGGGATGAAGTTACAGAGGAACTCGTTGGTCTAGGAAGGGGTTTGTAATTGTCCGTTCCACTGGGCAGCTTCTGGTTTGGCCATATTACGTCCACTTTGGGGGAGATCGTGGCTGTGGCTTCTATTTCCACCTTTTGTTCCTGGGGGTTAGGCACACCTCTTTGCCCCCTTGGTTCCCATCTACCTCTTGCACTTAGAGCAGCATCCATCCTCTCCCCCTCATTTTCTGGACGAGGCATCTGAGGCCAAAAGAAGGAGAAATGGCTTGTCCAAGATGGCCCAGCGTGGTAGTGGCAGAATGAGGCAGCCTCTGGTTGCTCTCTCTGCTCTGCAGAGCTGGCAAGGACTTGGATGAGGCCTGGGGCAGCAAAACTGAGCACAGCCTTTGTGTTTTGATAGGAGATAAGAGGCTTTTTAGCCAAAGGAATGAAGCTTCAGTTGTGGAAGTGTAGGCCTCAGGGGAGAGAGGTGAGTTTGGGGGTAAGGAGGCCTTCCTGCTGGCCCTGGAATCCCAGGTCATCAAACACGGAGGCATTGCTTTCTAAGACAAGACAAGAAAGCCCTTTTTTCGTATCGTATGTGCGTGTAATTGGGTGAAATCCTTCCCTGATGTGCTATTTCCACTCCAGAAGAGTAACAAGATTGCCAAGTGAATTTACCAGATTACCTCTAAGGATTGCTTTTTTTTAAAGAACTGATCTCCTCATGTAGCTAACTACTGGTAACGTGTTACGGTGACAGATGTTCATAAGAAGATGTGAGCTGTTGTTTTGTAAGGTCACAAATTGCAAACCTGTGAGCTGTTGTTACACAAATGATTGTGAAGAGTCAGATTTTTCTTCAGTATTAACTTGTTCCCAAGGAGCCACACAATCCGACAGCAACATTGACCTCCAAGCTGGCGGTAGCATCGCTGGCAATCATTTTGCACAGATTTGAGAAGACAGGGGCTTTCTGGCTTGGAGAGGATTTCTTCACACTTAAAAGTGAATGGAACTATGGCCCCTGCAGAGTGGTGGTGGGATGGGGGAGCCTCAGCCATGGATGTGTTTCCCTGCTGGGCCTCACAGCTTCAGAAACAGGGACAAAGGTTGGAGTCTGAAGCCCCTAAAGGCGTGAGAGAGAGAGAGAGTGTGTGTGTGTGTGTGTGTGTGTGTGTGTGTGTGTGTGAGAGAGAGAGAGACAGATTAAATCCCATAACTTAAACAGCAGATGAACATTTGGGTTACACAAAAGAACATAAAGTTCAGTGCTGAGAAGCGGTTTTAAGTAAGAGCTGTCTTTTGCCATTAGAAATATGGGGTTAGAAGGGATTTTTCATGAATAAAATATTGAATAAGTTGCTCACGTTTACATGTTTGGACATGCTGTCTTATAAAATTCACTGGATTTATAATTCCCCACTAAAGGCTTTTGGTTAGAAGGGGATTTATTTGTGTGTGCGCGCGTGCGTGTGCATGCGCATGCATGTGTGTGTGTACATCTAAATATCAGAGGGCTTTTCACAATTTGTTTTGCTTGCAGGGCTTCTCTGCTGTGTCTGATTTCCCCTTCACACTAGTCTAGTCACTTTTACTTTCTAGAGATGAAAACTGCCCAGATCCGTGCCTGTATCTCTCTCCTGTGCAGCTTTGCTCAGGGTGGTTTCTCAGCCAGGTCTGAGGAGTGACTCTGGGTCAGCTGGACACCTGTGGTGCAGGGCGGCTGCTGTTAGAGTCCGTGTTTGTGGAAAAAAGGAAGAGCTGGCCTGTTGTAAGGAACAGCAGAATGCAGAGTGGAGTATGTGTGCCAGGAGCTCCATTTCTGTGGCCCAACTTTCTTGTGAAGAGCTCACGGGGCTTTTACTCTCCTTTCCTTTCATCTCATCATCTCCTTCTGAGGGAGTTTGGCCCAGAAACGTTCATGGCATCATCAGCTTTAACCTGGAGGAGACCTGAGAGGTCACCTAGACTAAGACCAGTCCATCTATCCATCCTTCCTTCCCTCCCCGCTTCCTTCTTTTCCTCCGTCTGTCCCCCCCTTCTTTTCCTCTGTCCCTACCCCCTTCCTTCCTTCTTTCCTTTCCTTCCTTCCCTCCTTTTTTCCTTTCTTTTTTTTCTTCTTTCCCTCCCCCTTCCTTCTTTTCCTCCATCCTCTCCCCTTCCTTCCTTCTCTTCCTCTTTCCCTCTTTCCCTCCTTTCCTCTCTTTTTCCTTCAGGTTAAGTGACTTGTCCAGAGTCAATGGTCAGTTACCCAATGAGTCACTTGCAAAGGAAAGGTAGGAGAGGTTTTTGGTCTCTAATTACCATCTCAGCAGGTGACACTTGTAGAAATGTTTAATGAGGTGAAGGATTAGTAAGAGAGATGGCCCCTCACACACTGTAACCCTTCCTGATGCCAGCAGGAAGCACACCTGTGATGCATGCCGCTTCTAATGAGCATTTTCTAAGGGCCTTTCCTTAGCACGTGACCCTTCTGCATAGAGGTTTATTGGCTGTTGTTGATCCTGGAGTGGTGCTTGGTGTCTGAAAAAGGCTGTGAGGTCAGGCTCACCAAAGGAAAACCACAACCTCACAGAAGAAACTGTCCCTAAGTGGGTGTTGATGGATAGGAAGTCAGGAGCTGTACCTCCTGCTGACATGTCTGCATTTCTGAGGGGAGGGGGCAAGGTATAGAGAAAAGACTTTGCCGCAAGGAGGGGCTTTCCACTTGTCCTCTGCTGTCATATGTGAATCAGTTGGGAGGAGGCTTTGCCTCCTTCTTAGAGAAGATGAAAGGCTGAGTTTATTTGCTTAAAACAGTGATGGGAAGAGAGGATCTATAAGCTTGAACATTATTCTCTTTGACTGGTTCTTTTGTTTAAATTCCACCTTTTTGATTTTGGTTGAGTTCTATTAAGTGTTTGTATAAATGTCACTGAGGAAGGAAGGTCCTGGAGTATGTTGGCACTCAACTTCCTTAAGGGAAAAGCAGACCCTGGTCAGAAGGTCGGTGATGAGCCCGGTACATCCCCAGAGCTAGTTGGGCAGGAATTCACCAGGGCAGAGCTTGAAATAAAACCTTAGGAAGAACGAGCATGTTGTATTTCCCCTTCTTTATTTTCACCATCTTTGCAGACCAACTCTAGCTTCAAGTGACTTGCCCAACTTCCTTCCAGGAGTGTAGAATTGGGTTGGGGGCAGGACCTGTGATTTCCCTAGAGTAGTGAAGGTCCTTCCACCAACACTGGTTGGCCCCTTCCCTGCAATATAGAGAGTTACCTGGAATGCCAAGAGCTTCAACGATGTGTCGGAGGCAGAACTTGAACCCAGGCCTTCCTGACTTTGACACCCATGACTCTAGGCTGCCTCTCATCTGATTTTGTGTCAGATGTAAAGGCACAGATTGTAACTGATCCATGACGTTGTTAGTTAGGGGATGTGGTGTTTTCCCCCTCTGGGGACTCTGGAGCATTCAGATCACTTGTTTTTTGCTCATCTTCCTGATGACAGGTAGATGTGGCACATCCTCAGGGCCCGTGCAGAGCAGCCTGTGGGCATCGGGGGGAGCCCAGAAGCCAGCTGCTCAGCAGGGAGAAGTCATTTTTTCCTTCATTCAGTCATAAGTCTAAGGGTCTTGAAGTGCTGACTCTGTGCAAAGAGACTTTGGTAGATGTAAGGGCACAAACTTTTTCCTCAAAGAGCTTACATTTGTTTGGGGAAGCTGAGCTATTTATACAAATACATGCCATATTTAAGTACTCTTAATTCTAGTACAAGGGAGTAGAGGAAGCATCTGGCCAAAGTATTGGAATTCAGAGGAGGAGGAGGACATGGCAGGCCAGGTCCCAGCAGATTGTGAGCTCCCTGAAGGCAGGGACTGGCTCCATCTTTGTATTTCTAGTGCTTGTCACAGTGCCTGGCACCTAGTAAGCTTAGTATGTGCTTGTTGACTAACAAGAACAGTCTCAGAACTGGTCCTGTTCTTTCTGTGCCTTGAACCCGGTGGGTTTGGAGGGCTGCTAACTGGGGTTGGATGAAGGTTATGTGGTGACCCCAGGCTGGGGATAGGCCTGGATTTTTGAGTGTCTTGGGACCTGGCCATGGCTTAGGCACAAGTCAGGCACAGTCAAGTCTCCAGGGTGTATTTTGAGATGGGATAAAGCAATCAATGGGTCAGGAACAGTAGTTACCATGGCACTTGGGGACTGTTCATATTATCTATGTTTGGGTTTGTTTTTCAGGGTGCTCATGAGGGAACATATGAAAAATGGAGAGTGGAGAATTCCTGGGGTGAAGACCATGGCCACAAAGGTAAACTCATGCTGCTTGTTGTCAGCTTGACTGGTAACTGCGACGTCCCTTCAGAAAGTCAGCTGGGTGGGCTAGGTCCTGGATCATCAGGCATGAGGTTGGCAGGATCAGAACTACTCCAGGAAAAAAACTGAAGGTCTGTCATCTATGATTACATTATGGCATACCCTGACCGATAACTGGCCTCATTCAGGTAATCGGGTCTTCTGAGAGGGAGAAGAGAGGCTGGCGGAGGGGCCTGTTTCAGGTTAGCACCAAAGATCTCTCGGTTTTGTAAAAGACACAGGTGATCAGGAGCTAATACAGGTTTCTGTTGAGAGGCATCGTAGAAGTCATGAGTAAACAACAGAGAATACACTTTTAATGTGTATTTTTAATAGTAGATAAGAGCTTTTAAAAAGTGCTCATTACTTAGTTTCTAGGGATTCAAACCAAGAGACCGTGAATTCCAAGAGACCGTTGATCTTAGTCCTTACAGTGCCTAGTGCGTTTCGGGCCTGGAGCCAGACCTGCCCCAAGGCCGACATCCCTCCAGGGAGTCAGTTATCCCCCAGGGAAGCAGGATCCCTTTTCCACTGTTGTGCCCTGATCAGAAAGGCAGGGTGGATGGACATCTGAGCAGTGGCGTGGAGGCCCCATTGAGGCCCAGGCTAAGCAGGCCTCTTTCACCCAGCCAAGAGTCGAGAGTCAAGGAAAAAAGACTTAAGAGGTCAGAAGATGGAACTTTGTGGGTCTTCTCAATCATATTTTCTGTTGTCTCCTTCATTTTCTTTTAGAAGGGCCTGTAGATCTGAGCTTTGTGCTCCATAGAGCTTGAGAATTCTGGTTTGGGTAGTGCCCACTGAGAGGTGGCAGCAGCAGCCTGACTTACTGGATGGGGAGGGGGTCTGGACATTCCTGTCAGTGGGGCTCTGTATCCTTGTGGTGTGATGACCCTCAGTGTCACTCATGTCAGCCCATTCTCCAGGGGCCCCCTAGTCCAACCCAAAGCCATCCCTATCATCCCATGCCCAGAGGTCATCCAACAGCTAAATGGTTGGGCATTTTCACATCCGGGCTCACTTTGGTTCCCTTCCTCTGTCAAGCAGCTTTGAGGGCAGTGAGGAGAGCCCTGGATTAGAGGGAAGAGATGTGGGTGCTCATCCTGGCTCTGCAGTCCATCACTCTGCAGGTGACCTAGACAAGTCCGTTGTCCCTTGTCCATTGTGTGTGTGAGGGGGGGTAGGAGAGAAGGGTAGTGGGCTGAGTGATCTCCAAGGTCCCTGACAGCTCTGCCATCCTCAGATCTCTGCAGCCTGAAGGCCATTTTGTCCTTTTTTCTGTAGCTTTTGGCTTCTTGGTGTCCCAGGTCTTTTCATCTCCCCATGAAAATGATCTTCAGTGATTCTTGGACTCTTGTCCCTTGGCTCTGTTGTGAAACCCAGTGGCCTAATTTTTGTCTAAACACACGCAAGTGCTTTTAATGCCTTTCTGTTCATCATCAGATTGTTGTATCTTCCCCCTTAGAGAGAGCTTCATTGATTTCTCTGATTGTTGTGTGATTCCGAAGGTGCTTGTTGCAATGCCTGCTGTGAATTCAGGCAGCATGAGGCTGGAATTGGGAACCCCACTGAACTGCTCATATTTTAATGGTGGTTTCCTGTTAGATGGCTTGGCTTTCCTTTGAGGCAGCAATTAGGGGTACTCTAGGGAGGCTCTCTAAGGAAGGGCCAGCATGGCTTCAGAAATGTCCAGACAGTTCCCTGAAAAGGAATTTGAAAAAGCATTCGCCATTGTGTGTGTGCGCGCGCGTGTGCGCACGCGTGCACAGGCCTTAGGGCAGTCACTGGCTGATGGCACTGGCTGGAGGCATGGAAAAAGCATTTGAAGGATAGGATTATTTGTAGGCCGTTTTAAGTTTTAAAAACCTTTTCCGGAAACGAACTTAAAAAGCATTCAGTTCTGCCTTGTTTGATTTGTTCATTCATTTTCCCACAGTTGCTGCTGCTTCAGTTAAACCTCTAATAGCCTCATGTTAGCTTCTGACCTGCCCTGAAATGAAGCAAACCCAGGCTCCTTAGGTTATTTGTCATAGAGCTAGTGACAGATTAGATGAGTTTGGGTCACTGGGCTCACACTAGGCTGGCTCTCAGTTTGGGGGACAGAAATGGTAACAGCAGGGATAGACTTTTCTTTTTTTTTCTTATTATTTTTATTTATTTCATCAAATATTTCCCAATTACATGTGAACAGATTTTTAACAATCATTTGAGTTCCAGATTCTCTCCCTGCCTTCTCCCTCCTTGAGAACATGACCAGTATGACTTCAATCATACATGTATAGTTGGGCCTGTTTGGTCCATGTTAGCCACGTTGCGAAAGACAACAAACCAAACAATTAACAATAACGTTTTTTTTTTAAAAGCCTGCTTCATTCTGCATTCAGAGGTCATCAGTTCTCCCTCTGGAGGTGGAGAGCATTTTTCCTCACAGGTCAAAGATAGTGCTGCTTTCCGAGGTGGGCGACGAAATGAAGCTGTTTTTCCTTATGGCTTTCCTTCGAGTTCTGAGGTTGGCTCAGCCCTAATTTAAAAAGCAAAACAAAAGACCAAACTTTGGAACCAGCTTCAGACTGCTTTGTTAATCTTCCTACCCCATGTCCCCCAGCCCTCCACCCAACCCCAGTCTTGTCTCTCCCCTTACCTCATCCCTCTGGTGAGTTAAGAGAGAGCAGGGGTCCCATTCCTGCTGTTCTGCCCATAATCTTTTGTTATAAAGTCTTTAGCTATCTAACTGGAGGTTAAACTAACTTTTTGTTATTGTTCTCAAATAACTGAAATGCCAGAGATTATGTAAAGCAAAACATTTCCTAAGGGAGCCAAAAGATAACTGGGCTTGGGGGAGGTTCCAAAATAAATTCTTCCCATGGGCTGCTTGGCTCTTCCTGACTTAGTGGGAAGAAAGGCAAGAGCATGTTTACTTGGCACATTTGAGAATCTTCTGAGAGGAGTTTCTAGGTAGGGGATTACGTTCCCTGGGTGTGTGTTTACCACCCATGACCCTATTGTGCACAAGTGGCATGGCCCAGGAGACTTTGCACCGATGCATCTTTGGGGGGACAGTACTTCTGCAGAGAGGCGTGTTCACAGTTTGTACCTCTTCTCTTTGGGGTTTCTATCAGATGAGATTGATTTCTCCTGAAAAATCGACCCTGATAAAACTCAGTGGAGACAGGCCGAGCCTAAAGACTGCTAGATGACCCATCCATGTCTCCTTGGTGGGGGCTCCCCTGAAGTTCATGTCCAGAACCCTCTGCTTGGAGACAGTCGTGCATGTTGCATAGTTTGGTGGCTTCTTGAAGCAGCCTAGGACTTTGTTCTGACCGTGGGCCACCTGGGCTTGTATCATGGGCCTCCTTCCCCAGTTGGGGTTCTGCTCTTGGTGACACCAGTGTCCATCGTCAGCCATGCTCTAATGTTGGAGCACGTTCAACATCTGCCCAAACATCTGGGCATGTTTGCTTTCCCCATCCTTGGAGGGACTGATATTAAGTTTTTGATCATGTTTATGGATAATTCTGTTTTGATGAGGAGGTTGGCCTTGGAGCCGGTGATAGAACAGTCTGGCCTGTTTAGTTGTGAATTAGCTAAGCGTTTCAGGCCTAGAGGGTCGATGGCTGCCCATGCCCAATGAGAAGGGATAGGTTAACAAACACAAGGGCTGCTTTTTACACAGGATGGCATAAACTGGGCAAACCGCATGACATCAGGTGAACCTCAGTTTCCTCATATGCAAAATGTGAGTTCTGTTTCTCACAATAGTCCAGCCATTCTTCATTCACTCCTGGACTGTCTCTGCCTCCTTACCCACCTGCCTCCACACCCCCCTCCCCCCTAAATAAAACAAAAACAACCAACCAAACAGAAAACAAAACCCCGCCAGAGCTGGCCTCTGCTGTGGAAGCCTCCTCTCTTCCTTGCTGACTCTCTGCCTAGGACTACCATTTTAGGAAGGGCCCCAGCCACGCTTCCTCTCCTCAGACCTGAACTTTGCCCAGACATCCCTCTCTCCCTCTCCTCCCCCGCTTTCCAGGTCCCTTTTGTGTGTTGTCCTGGAAGGTCAGGACTGTGTTACTTTTATTTGGTTGTTTGTTTATTTTTGGCGCAGTGCCTGGAATGTAGTGAGCACTTTAAAAAGCTTTGTGTCTCTGACTGTCGGAGCATTTTACTATCTCATTTGATCCTCAAAACAACCTTCTGAATTGGGTGCTGTTGTTATCCCTGTTTTACATAGGAGAAAAGTGAGGCACAGAGATGTTGTGACTTTTTCCCAGGCCTACACAGACAGTAGCGACTAAGGTAGGATTTGAACTCAGGTCTTCCTTACTCCATGTCCTGAACCATGATGATAAATGCTGTCCACCTTCAGAGAAAGAATTGGTAACAATTGATACAGGTTAGACGTGTGCAGTCATGCAATACATGTTCCCTGTTAGTCTTGTTATGAAAGAAAACACAGACCAAAAAAACCCCACAAAAAAAGTGAAAAATAGTCTGCTTCCGTCTTCATTCAGACCACATCAGCTCTTTCTCTGGAGGCGGATAGCATTTTTCATCATGCGTCCTTTGGAAATGTCTGGGTCATTGTATCACTGAGAAGAGCTCAGTCATTCGCACTTGGTCATCATATAGTATTGCTGTCTCCTGCTTCTGCTCACTTCACTCTGCATCCGTCTGTGTGAGTCTTTCCAGGTTTTTCTGAGAGCATCCTGCTGGTCACTTCTTAGAGCCCAAAAGTATTCCCTCACACTCACATACAGCAGTTTCTTCAGCCAGTCTTAAGTTGATGGGCATCCCCTTAATTTCTAGTTCCTTGCCACTACAAAAAAGAGCTGCTAAAAATATTTTTGTGTAAGTAGGTCCTTCTCTCTTTGGGTTACCAACCTAGTAGCGGTTTGGCTGGGTCAAAGGGTGCATGTGGTTTTATAGCCCTTTGGGCATAGTTCCAAATGGCTCTCCAGAGTGGTTGGATCAGTTCACAGCTCCACCAGCAGTGTATTATTGACCCAGTTTTCCACATCCCCTCCAGCATTTATCCTTTTCTTTTTCTATCACATTAGCCAGTGTGATAGGTGTGAGGTGATGCTGTGTCTTGTGTACCTAATCTAGTCCCCTGAGCCCCACTCTCTTTCTTAGCCAGTTTTAGATACTGATTTATAATACAGTTTGAGATCTGATAAGGGTAAGCCATCTTCCTTCACTTTTTTTCCCATTAATTTCCTTGATGTTCATGACCTTTTGTTCTTCCAGATGAATTTTGTTATTTTTTTTTCCAGCTCTGTAAGATAAGTTTTGGTAGTTTGGTTGTTTCACTGATCCAGTACACTTTCAAATCGACTGTGTGGCTATTTAGTCCACTTAATGAAAATTTCAGGTCACTCTGTCACCACTGATGACTAAAATTTAATGTGGAGGACTGATGAGTAGTGGGCTTGGGGCTGCAGCTTGTATGAAAAGAGCTAGAACTCTGCTTGCAAGGGAAAGAGGATGAGGGGGATCCACGCCTGAGAAACCCAAGGTTTCTCCTCACTGACAAGCTAAATTTATGTGCCTGGGGCATTGTGCTCTCTGGGCAGTTCTTAAGCATAAACACTCACTCGGTGTCCGTGGCAGAAGGGGTCTAGTGGCCTTCCAGTGACTCTTAGAATATCAGGTGTCCCTAGTTGTGAAGGTAGAGAACAGTGGTGGAGCCCAGAGTTGGCACCTGGGGAAGGTAGGCAAGTGGAACTTCTGGGCAGCTGCCTTTCTACTTGTTGTCAGGCTGTAATGTTTACCTCTGGCCTGTGCTGCTGCAAGCTTGTCCTGTGAGAGAGGAGGAAGGAGTGAAGAGGCAGCTACCCAGGAAGCTCAGTTTTGGTTGAAGTTTTACGTAGTAAAGCCTGTGGGGTTAGTGAATGTTCTTCCTGTCTGCCTTAGAAATGACCTAGGCCAATGATAAGAAATGTGTGATTGGGACCAGCAGGCGTCAGGTTTGAAAAGCAGAGGGATTCTCCTCCGGCTTCATCTAAGGGTGTGCTCAGGGCCAGGTGCTGGTGATACACAGACAGAACCAAATAGTCTCTGCTTACATTCTTCTGGTGGAGATAAGTAACTGCAAAATAGACTTGGAACTTGTGGCCTCGGGTCTCCCCCAAACTCTGGGTTCACATGGATCCCATACAGTCTTGAAAGTCTGGCCCAAAGAAAGTACTTTTCTTCCTCCCTTCCTCCTATGGTTCTGTAGGCATCCTGTGTATAACATGAATAAAAGGTGTGGGACAACACTGCCCCGCCCCCCCCATCTTCTGCCCTTCCCCCCCCCCCCCCCCCCCCCGCTCCCTCCCCCCAGATGTATGAGCAGATAGGGCAGAGATTCTCCACGCTTGGTGCTCACTAAATGCTTTCTGATTGATAAATAGACCGTTAGCCTTCCCCTGGAAGGTAGATTCACTTGGGCAGGGTGGGGTGTCTGACAGACAAGTACTTCTCCTCACCTTGGATTGCCCCAAGCACCTCAGCAGTAGCAGTGGAGGAGAAAGTTGGTAAGATCCAGATGTCTTCCTGATTAGGTGAGAGATGATGAGGGCCTGGACTAGGGTGGTGGCCACATGACTAGAGGAAGAGGAGGATGACCCTGAGGTCGTGAACCTGGGTGGTACCTTCATAGCAAGAGGGGACAGTCTCCGTCTTCCTTTGTTATAGTTCTTCATCACAAGCTTCATAACTCATCTCTCCTCCTGGCTCTTGTTGCATTTTGTCCTGTGTTCCTCAGTCCCATCCTGACTCATCTCTTCTTACAAGTTAGCCCCTCTGTTCCGGATCTTCGTTGGTGGCTCCCTCCAGAAAGGGCACCTCTTCTTTTCAGTTTAAGAACTTCTGGCAAATCAAAGTTTAGTCTGGAAAGAAACTTGTGTGAACCGTTCAGATTACTGCTGGACCTTGGCTGCTTTTTGAAAAACCAACATTCTGGTCATCTAATTGCGTCTTACAAGGCCAGTCACCAAACAATTCTGGAGACAGCATGTTCCATGCATCTGGACACAGGAGCAGGAGTCGCCTTGTCCTTTGTAGTACTGCTGAGGGCTGGAACCAGACATGGAGGAACTGGGAAGAGCCCAGAAGCCCTGCTGGCTGACAATGACTTAACCCAATATGGCTCTGGTTTGTGAGCCTGGTGAATGGTCTGGTGTCAGCTTGGAAGGTCTTGGGTGGAGTGCCCCAGGGATCTCTGGGCTCAGTGACTTGGATAAAAGTGTACAGGGCTTGCTTATCGGACAAGCATGAGGTGAAGCTGAGATGGATAGCTGATGTTATTCCAGATAACGGATAACGGGATCAAGAGCCAAAATGGTTTCAACAGGCTAGAACTCTAGGATGAAATTTAATAGGAGTCATCGTGAGGGATCACACAAGAAAACCAAACTGCAAGTACAAGAGGAGGGGGCGTGCCTAGACAGCAGTTTGTCTGAAAAATAGGGCTTTTGGTGGGTGAGTCAGCAGCATGCTGGGGGTGCCAAGAAAGGTGAAGCCATCGCAGGCTGCAGTAACAGCATCCAGGGCTCACGAGGGGAGAGGCCAAACACATCAAGAACACTGGGTTTAGTTCACGTGAAACATTTCAAGAAATCTCGATACAGCTGAAGAATGTCTAGAGCAGGGCAGCTAGCTAGGTCACACCTTGCGAGGATCAGTTTGAAGGAGCTGGGGTTGTTTGGCCTGGCAGGAGAAGCCTTAGTTGGTCAGCCAGGTGGTGCTGCAGATAGGGCCCTGGGCCTGGATTCAGGTAGACCTGAGTTCAAATCCAGCCTCAGGCACTTACTAGCTGCATGACCCTGGGAAAGTCACTTAACCCCTATCTGCCTCAGTTTCCTCAACTGTAAAATGGCATAGGGTGGTTGTGACAATCAAATGACATAATATCTATTGAGTACTTAGCACTTAGTAGGGGCTTAATGTTCCTTCTCTTTCCACTTAATGGGGCATGATTTTAGCTTTTGAGTATTGGAAGAGTTTCCGGTTGGAAGAAGGAATAGATTTGTTCTGTTTGACCCGGGGGGGGGGGGGGGAGTGGGGGGTGCCACAAAGCTAGAAGACATGTGCAAAAGTCCTAAGGAAGTAAATTTAGGCTTAATTTAAGGAGAATCTTCCTAACAATTAAAACACTGCAGAGGTCCAGTCAGGATTCCCTCTGTCACCCGAGGTCATCAGGCATAGGCAGGCTGGGTGTCTTTCGGGCACCAGGTGGCCTAGAGACCCTCGAAGGACCCTGCTGACTCAGGTTCTGTGGCAGCGACAACTACTAACACTTGATAGAATCCTGAAGCTGTGCATCGAGATCCCTTGTCTGTGCATCAGTGCCGTTGTCACCCATCTTGGGGCACTTCCCGGGCCTCACAGCCCACAGGATTCCAAGTCTCTGGATAGGTGTGACTTCATCAATCCTTACCTTAGTTGAATTATTCCTGGCTCTTTGAAGTAACCAAAGCCTCCAGGGTTAAGGCCTACAGGGCTGGTGCACAAAAGGCTATGGAAACCAACTGTTGGCAGGTGATTTTAATTCTTGGTACAGATGCTTCCCCCCCCTCCCCCCGTGGAATGAAGGGTGATGTGGGAGGGCCATACCTGGGGACCCCCTCCTGGAGAAATGGCCTTCTGATGGCCTGGCTCTCAGTGATCACTCACATTGCCTTCATTTTGCTTGGCTTCATGTTAAATTCGTGTGCAGATGCCCTCCTATTAGTTTGGAATCTTCTGGAGGGCAGGGCATGTTCATGTTTTCATCTCCAGGCCAGTGCCCTGTGCAGAGGAGACACTTAGCAGCTGTTTGGTTCCTAGAATGGAGAGGAGATTGTTGTTCACCTGAAGGCTGCTCATGAGTGCAGGCTCTAACAATCACTATGAGGCTGAAGTCCTAGTGATTTTTGCAGAGCTCGTGAGGGTGGGTCCTGTGCAAAGACCAGTGAGTCTTTGATGCGGTAAGAAAACCTATGAGAGGGAGGGGGAGGAGGAAACTGGCATTCTAGGTCAGGTGGGGTTTGTTGGAAGATTGTATTTAGAGAGGTGATCACAGCCATAGGGAGGAGGACCTCATCCTTGGCACGTGTCAGGAGCTTCTGGAGGGGTCTCAGGCTTTGTCAGCCAGCTCTGGTTTTATATCAGTGCTGTGCCAGGGAAGGGACTAATGGGTGTGGAAGTTCTGTGGAGCCTGAGGCAACAGTGGCATTATCGTTGACCAGCATTTTTTTAATTCTCTGTTTAGAATATTGGGGCCATAGATGGGCACAGGTGAGAAAACATCTTTTGAGCATCCAGTGGGCATTTTAACGGGCCAGAGTCCCAGGGGAGTGCCCCTGAAGAGGGAGAGCTGTCATGTGACCTTATGATTAGCAGAAAGGGAAGCTAGATTCAGCATGTCTAAAACAGAGCACATTCTTCCCCCTAAACCCTGCCCTCTTCCAGACATTCCCCTTTCTGTTGAAGGCAGTACCATCCTTCCAGTGTCTCAGCATTGTGACCTTGGCATTACCTTGGACCCCTCGTGTTCTTTTGGCCACAGAGCCAGTCAGCTGCCAGATTTTGCTGTTTCTGCGTTCACTGCCCCTCTCTGCTCCCCCAGTCACCACTCTGAGGTGCAGGCCCTTGTTACCTCGTGCCTGGATTATTGTAGCATCTTGAGGCCTGTCCCTCGACACTTCTAGCCCTTCTGTATTGCCAGAGTCATTTCCCTTCACCACAGATCTGACCATGTGACTTCCCACCCAGCCAACTCTGGTGGCCTCTTATTGCCTATAGAATGAAGTGTGAACATCTGGGCTTAGCTTTGAAAACCTTTCACTGCCCAGCCCCTACCTAGCTTGCACCCCCCACATCAATCCTCACAGCCGCAGCCCATCCCCATCCCAGGCCTTGAAGCCACTCTTCCTCCCTTCCACGAAGCCCAGACACCATCATCTTCATGATGTCTCTGTTGCTTTCCCCAGCTTCTGGAGCCTTTCCTCCCACAGAACCTCATCTTTCACTAACTTGTCTGGGTATATAGATTAAAAATATAACATATTTATTAACTCTGTGAAGTAAATATTTCTTATCTTTACCATTAGAACGTAGGTTGGTTGTGAGTTTGCTTCTTGTCTTTGTACCCCAGTGCCTAGCACAGTGTTGCTGATTGATTCCTCAGGCAGGGTGGAAGGAGACGCCAGACTTTCCAGGTCATGTCACGTTGGTGGCGTGAGGGCGTTTACTTTGTGCGCAAGCTCCATGGGGGCCATGCAAAGACAGAAACAGGGAAGCTTTGAGGGAAAGAGCTTTCTTACCATATGATGGGAGATAGGAGACTAACATAAAAATACGTAGCTAAAGGCACATTATTATGCTGGAAAAAACCCTGCTTTGCTGGAGGAGGGATGAATAATAATTCCTCTTGGGAGAACTTAATTCAGGAAGACTTCATGGATCAAGGGAACTTTGAGGAAGTCTTTGAGGGCAGGGAGGAACATGAATTAATGGAGAGGAAAAGGGACTGGCCAAAAATGATAAAGCGGCTGCAGAGGCTTGTTATTCTTGGTATGTTAATTATACTTTCGGGTCAAGTTAAGGGAGTGAGATTAGGAAATAACATGGCGCTGCCATCTGTGGGGCTTTTGAGGAGTGATAACAAACAGACCTTTCCTGAAACAATACAAGAGCAGGGAGAGTTTGGGGGTCAGAGGGAGGCCATTGAGTTTTGTGGGAAAATAGACCTCTGGGTAACGTCTGAATGTCGTGCCGATATCAGGGAGCCACCGACCCCCGTGGGCTTGTCTCCTCGATGCTGCGTTTGTATTTGCCCAGGGAAATAAGCCCATTTGCTGATGGAACTCTGTTATGGTTTGAAGACAAAATAATCTCACCCTCATCAGCCAAGACAAGCACTCGCCTCGTTGTTCTCCCTCATGTGCCTCAGCAGTGCCTGGCTCGTACCCAGGAGGAGTCTTCCTCAGCAGGGGTGGATTCAGCATTCCATTGTCCCCACCACCAACCGGATCTGGGTGTTTACATTGATGGGGATGGCTCTCCTTAGATCTTGGTCCAAAAGGCATGCACATTGCGATGTTACCCTCCTTCTGGTTCTCTTCATCATCCTTCCTTCCTGCTTGCAAAACACACACACACACACACACACACACACACACACACACACACACACACACACTCTCACTCTCTGTCTCTCTCTCTCTCTCTTTTTCTCTCTCCCATTTTCTGTCTCTGTCTCTCTCTCTCTCCCCAGCCCCCCTTTCTATCTCTCTCTGTCACACACATACACACACATACACACACACACACACACACACACACACACACACCACGCTCTCTCTCTCATACACATGCAGACGTAGATGGAGACAGAGTGTGTGTTTTCGTCCAAAAAATGTATAAAACATTTTCTAGGTAGAAATTCCTCTATCTTCCTATCTCCCCCAAGGCAATGTGGGACTGTGGAAAGAAAGCTAGATTTGAAATCAATGTACCTCACCCCTGGGCCTCAGTTTTCCCATCATTGGCCTCAGTAGTTACCACTAGCCCTGCAAAGCGATGTGCTTATCAACTTGGCAGAGATTTATTAACCATTTAATCAGTTAAATCACTGAGAAACACTCCAAAGGGCCAAGAATGCATATTACTGGGGGGAGAAAAGATCTAACAGCTAAATGATCCATTTTTCCATTTAATCTGCTGGTTTTCGTTTCCTCAGAAGGTTTCACAGACCCATCCTCGGCTCTCTTCTGTCAGAACTCTGCCTGACAAGTCCTATTCGTTGTGTGTGATATCTCTTTATACATTAGCCTCATTAATATACCTCTTCCTTTAGCCTGGGAGCATCAAGGTGACTCAGGGGATAGAGCCAAGCACTAGCACTGAATTCAGGAAGACCTGAGTACAAATCTGGCCTCAGGCACTTCCTAGCTATGTGACCCTGGGCAAGTCACTTCACCCTGTTTGCCTTACTTCACCAGAGAAGGAAAAGGCACCTGGCTCCAGGATCTTTGCCAGGAAAACCCCATGGGCAGTATGGTCCACAGGGTCATGAAGAGTCAGACGTGACTGAACAACAAACAGATCCTTTGACATAACCAATTTGAGCTGGGCCTTTTCTGGTTCACACACACCGCAGGCTTTGTAGACCCTTCCCTGCTTCTTACAAAATGTAAGATCATTCTATCACTCTCCTTTAAAGGCCTGGCCATTTGCTGATTTTTGTGTCTCTACATTTTTAAATTTGATTACAGAGACAAAATGTTTTGTTAACAGGACACACTAGAAACAAACCAAAGGAAGTTTGACTGTCTCCCAGGCTTGGAGACTGCCTGGCTCTTGGGGAGGACCTGCCTGGTTCCCAGGGCTCCCCCAGGACCAGATCATGGGCTGCAGCGGTCCTGGAGTCCAGAATGACCAGCCCCAGCTTTGCTCCTCCGGCTGCCACAGCATGGCTCACCTCAGGTTTCAGACATGGTGATCCTAATCAGCTCAGTCAAACTCCAAGACACTTCGTGTCAACAGTGGGAGCAGCCTCAGGTTCATTATTTGCTCGGGGCACAATTACTTGGCGGCGACCCTGTCTGGGAGGCTTCACTGAGCCCCAAAGAACTCATATCCTGCAGAGACACTTGGCAAGCAGGCCCTTTAAGAGGCAGATCACCACTGATAGGAGTTCTAATTTATAAGCCCATAATCTGATCTCTTGCTTTTGAAAGGAGATGGGGTAGGTAGATACTTAGTGTCCGTGTTCCTTGGGCATTTGGGGAAGATTTATTTGCTTGTGTGATGATAATATTTCATAAGCACACAGGACTTTATTACACAAACGCGTCCAGTCCCTCACCTGCCCAGCCCCCCTTCCTGCCAGGAGCGGGTTTGAGCATTGATTTACTCTGAATTCAGGCCCGTAGAAGGATGACTCATGTCTCGACTGGTATATTGTTTGGTAGTGCATCCCCATCTTTAGTGACTTATTGAAAGATCTGCTTTAGACAGTCCTGTATCTGGAGGGCGGAGCCCATGCAGGACTCCTGAGATGCACTTTCTGAAAAGTCTCCATCCCTGGTCCTGAACTGGGCTAGGCCCCAGTACCCTGACCCTGAGCAGGCTGGAGCTTTCCAAGCCAATGGCAGCCTTCCATTCCAGGACGGGGGATGCTCTAATTTCTCCGCCTCTTTGAGCAAGGAGGTGAGGTCACTAGGGGAGAGGGGAAAGCTCTGAGCACTGGCTCAGGCTGTTTCCTCCGAGGATAGACATGCCGTGCTGTGTCAGGCTGAGTGTCTTGCCATCCATCTGAAAGGAACGGTAGAATAGGCATCGCTGACCTTGCAAAAACCTCTGCAGCTTGGAGGCGGCTCCTTGTGCTCCTCAGGTTAGCATCACGGACTGCTGAGTAGGTCCCTTGCCCAGAGCCTGCCCACAGCCCAGGGCCAGAGTGGGTGCTGAGCCCACCCCAGCCAGGATGCTGTCAGCTGCCTGCTTTTCCCTCTTGGGCCCCTGCAACATTGACAGGTGTCCTGGGTAAGAGTGGAGTCTTCCTTGTCTCTTTGAAGTGACGGCATGCAGTGCATTGCTGGGCTTCCCTTCCTCATGTACCCTTAGCACTTGGGACCAGCTTCCTCTTCCTGGTTTCCTAAGTGGAATCTATGCTGCTTTGGTTTGACCAGAGGGGCTGTTTAGTCTTCCTGGTGGGAAGCTGGGCTCAGCAGCTCGGAGCCAGAAGGCCCTGGGGACATTTGGCAGCACTTGATATCTCATTGTTAGGCCTGTGGAGTCAGGGAGGCTGAGCAGCAGCTCTTTCTTCATCATGTGTCCCCACAGAGTCTGTTATAAGGGAAAGCCAGGCCCTCAGGGATTTTGTTTGGTCCCCAGCAGAGCCCCACCACAAACATTGTTTGGTGACAGTGGAAGGGCCCTGGTTCTCAATCCCAACTGCCCCTGTGGCTGCCTCCTTATGCCTTAGAGAGGGAGGGGAAAAAGTGCTGGGGCTGGGGCTATGTCTGCTCCTGCCCTCTCTGGTGCTCAGCCATGCCCCTGGCCTCTGACCCACATGCTTCTGTCAGGCCCCTGCTCCCAGCCCTGGTTCACACTGTGTCCTTACTCTACCCTGCAGGCTACCTGTGCATGACAGACCAGTGGTTCTCTGAGTACGTATACGAGGTGGTCGTGGACAAGAAGCATGTGCCAGAGGATGTGCTCGCCGTCCTGAAGCAGGAGCCCATCGTGCTTCCGGCCTGGGACCCCATGGGGGCTTTGGCCAAATGACTCCCATGGCCTCCAGCTCTCACTTCCTCAAGCACAACGGGAAGTCCTGGGGACTGAAGCCAAAGTGGAGGAGGTGATGTTGATGTTGCCGGGCCTAGTCAGACTCCTGGTTTGCTGAGCCCCTCGCTCCAGGAGCCTCTTGGGGAATTGTGCTTTCTGCTGTACTGTGGAATCCAAACACTCTCATTTCAGACAGGCTACTCTTTAAAAACAAAAAGACCAGGTCATACTGTTTCCTCTCCTCAATCCCAGTCACTCAGGCTCTTGTCACAAGCTCTGCCTGATTCAGAGGGAGGGGGGAGGGGGGAAATCTCTTAGTGTTTTAATCAAACTAAAAAAAAAGAAAAGAAAAAATTGAACTCCGTAGAGCAGAGAAAGACCTTTAGGCCATAGGGGGATGGAGACAGTTGGGCTGCTTTTCCCCATTGCCTGTGGTTCTCAGGTTTCAGATGGAAAATGTCACCCTAAGATTTAAGCCCATAGAGCTGCATGCCACTTGACCAATGACGGAGACTCTGCCACTGTGGTCGCTGAATTTCATCTTTTCCATTGTAGCTTTATCTGCCTCTACCAGCTTGGGATGGGGATGGGGATGGAGGGCGCCAACTTCAGCCTGCTTGCCATGGCTTGGAGTTACAAGGTGGGGGGAGGGGAAAGGACACATCACCACCCGCTAAAATCCCATTGAAGTTGGGGCTCAGGAAGTTGAGGTGAGACAGTGACCAAAATCATATCATGACCTGAATTTAAAAAAAAATAGGGGAATCTCTAGCCAAATGGTGTCATTTTAAACTTCTGCATCTGAAGGGGGGCAGGGCGGGAGTGGGGCTGCATTCTTTAAGACAACTAGATGGTGCTGTGAAGCTTTGGAATAAAACATTTTCCTAAATGAGACTGAGTTGAAGTGTTTTGTCTGTACAGGTGAGCCCAGTGAGAGGCTCCAGGCATGTCCCCAAGGGATAGTCTCTTGAAGGACCTTCTCCCCCAGTTTGCTGGCCCAGAACTGGTGGCACTTACTTGTGACGCCACTTCCCGGAGCCATATCTCCTTTCCTTTCAGTAGAAGTGAATATTAAGAAAAGGCCTCCCCAGAACCCAGGGGCTGTCTGGAGAGCTGGACCGCAGGCCACCTGTCCCTCTGACCTGGGAGTTCTTCACGTAGTTTGTGTTGTGGGATTCTTGGGCAGACAGTCTGACAGTCTCTGGACCCTTTCTCAGAGTCCTGTTTTTAAATGAATCAAATTCATTCAAATCAGAATCAAATGCCAAAGGTTTCTGGAGGGCCAGGACCGTATCTAGGGGTTTCTCCTCTGTGTCTTGCCTCTAGAATTCACTAGAATGCCCTGTAACACAGAAGACATGGCCCCTGCCCTCAGAGGACTTCCAGTCTGTCTGGGGAGATGAGCTACGTGTCCATGGAAATGACCCAAACAGGTCACAAATAGCATTTCCGTACAGTGGCACAAGAAGGCCCGGCGGATATGTCTTGGCATCTTCATCGGTGCCATGTAATAGGCTTGTGAATCATCTCTTTCTCAAAAGAAAGTATGAAGTACCATAGAGTTGAGAGGAAGATAGGATTTGGATTTCTTGCCCCAGCAATTAAACATGCATTGAGCTCACATAAAGGCCATGAAAATGAAACCTGCCAGCCTTGGAGCTGCTCCCTGGGCTTGGAGTCAGTGGAGCCCAGGGTTCGAATGCTGCCTTTAAATCTCAATCCTCAAACCTCAATCTGTAAAATGGGGATAATGATGGCTCTGTGCCTAATTCACTGAGTGTAATACTCAGATGAAGTTGTGGATGGGCCGTCTAGTCCTGTTCCCCTCTCTTAGCAGGAGAAAACTTGAGGTCCAGGGAAGTTGTAACCTGCCCATGATCGAACCCACTATTAAGGAAGGGAGCGTCACTTCAGGTTCCTCCGTTAGCTGTGATTCCAGCTCTTCTGGAGAAAGACAGGTGACCCTTTAGCCCACTGAGCCTGCTCCTGGGCCTGGGGCCTGAGGAAGGCAATGACAGGCACAAAGATCAAACACCTAGCAAAAGAATCCTTGCCCCACGTTGTGGTAGCAAAGAATTGGAAACAAAATGGGCACCTGTCAATTAGGGATGGGCTGAAAAAAAACCAAACCTGGTATGTGGATATCTAATATTATTGTGCGGTAAGAAATAGATGAGAAATTCAGAGAAATGGGGAAGATGTAGATAAATCGAGGCAGATGGAAACAGCACCCAGAAAAACATACATAATGAATATGATAATGTCAGGGAAAAGATCTCCAGAAGGAAGCTGGGCACCAGGTGCCCAAAGGTGGAGCCAGTGATGGCGGCAGGGAACAGCTAATGGGACCTCCCCCTCCTCTCGACTGGGTCAGAATGTTGTAGGGACCTTGTCAGATGTAGTCACTAGATCAAGGGGTTTGTCTTGTCCAATTTCTCTGTTATAAAGGAAGATTCAATCTGAAGGAGGTGGGGAAGGTATTTTTTTTTCTTTTTTCCTCTCAGAAATGTGATACTAAAACAAAGTACTCATGGAGAGGAGGATGGAGACCAGAAAAATAGGACTGAGCAAGAGCAAGAATGGGTCTGACTCCGGTGTCCCCCTAGGGTCTCCCTAAAGCCAGGTTATAACAAATCCCCCTCAGCCCCTGAGGTCCCCAGATGTTCTGCAACCTTGGTCTGGGAGAGCACAGAGACCCAGTGGCAAGAGGGCCTGTAGGTGCATGGGGAAGGGGTCCTACAGAAGGAAAAGCATGAAGGGTGCAGAACATCTTTATTTCAAGGATACTTTGACAAGTCAGTACATATTTTTTTTTTCCTGAAAAGAAGAAAAAAGCTAATGTAAACTGCATCAAGTAAATCTTAAAATGATTTTTTTCAAATTCATTTTAGGACACATGAAAAATCGTCCTCATATGACAGAATGTTGCTCTTTCAAAACACAAAAATATATTTTAAAAAAATTATTGATCCTAAAACCTTTTATTTTTACATCATCATACTTTTCCATTATATTCCTTCCCTTATAACAAAGAATTTGAAAGATTTTTAAAAGGAAGGAAATAAACATTAAGGACCTACTATGTGCCAGGCCAAACTAAGCTCTGCAAATAGTATTTAATTTGATCCTCACAATAACTGAGACCATGGTCTGTCTAGATCAGATACCCTCTTCTCTCCTGATTTCCTCCACTGAAAAATGACCTACACCTCCTTAACTTCCTTTTTTTAAAAAATAAATTTATTTTTTATTTTTAGTTTCCAACAGTCGTTGCGCAGGTTTTTGGGTTCCAGATTTCTCCCCCTCCGTCTCCTCCCCCCTCTCATCAAGACAGCATGTAATCCAATGCAGGCTCTACATATACCTTCACATTGAACTTAATTACAGAATAGTCCAGTTGTAAAGAATTATAACCAATGGAATGAATCACAAGAAAGGAGAAACGAAACAAGAAGGAAAAAAGAGCAAATAGTTTGCCTCCATCTGCATTCAGACTCCATGATTCTTTCTCTAGATTAACTTGCTTTTTTCACACTTGCACTGGCTTTTGAGAGCCAGTGGTGAAGATTTTCAGTGCGAACACTTTTGGCCTTAGAAGTTAGCAAACGCTACATATTAGGGCTTGCGTTATTGTTTTGATTGTCCAGACTTAAGAAGGTGATGGGGAAAGTATAATGCAGATTAAACTTGAAAAAGTGGCTTTTATGTACATTTTTACTTGAGCACACGCCAGATATAAAGGAGAGTCTGTACAAATGCCCAGAGGTGGGACAAAGGTGAAGATGAGGGTGAAACATGAGTTCATCAAGAAGAATGACTGAGTGAATGAATGAAAAAGCATTTATTGAGCATATACTATATGCCAAACACTGTGCCGAGTTATGGAGGTAGAAATCCAAGGAAGCAAGACAGCCCCGGCCCTCAGTGGGGCAGGCTAGAATGGGAAAGGCTAGTTCATGGCATGGCACCTTATTCCAGGATTGCTTACCGGGGCCCAGGGTCCTGGGGCCAAGCCTGAGAGGTGGGATGGGGAGAAGGGCCAAAATGGCAAGCTAAGAGGGCTGTATCTTATCCAAGAGGCAATAAGGAAAGAGCCATTGAAGATGCCTCAACAAGACACCAACACAGCTAGTTAACATACATGCATGAGACAAAGGCTAGGACTGGTTTCATTTTAGGTTTTGTATCCCCAGTGCCCAGCTCAGAGCTCGGCATATAGTAGATGCTTAATAAAAGCTGATCGATTGATCGGGTGAAAGAAGAATTGTAAGAGGGGAAAGGTGTAGAAAACTGCTCTGAACCCCTCAGGGTATTGGTCAGTATGAGCAGAAGGGATTGATAAGAAGGGTAGAACCACACAGGATTTGTAAACTTGGAGGATGTGGCTGGGGACGGAGGGAGGTGAGGAAAAGGGAAGAGTTGAAGATGGCTGACTCCGAGGTTTAGAAGCAGGGGTGCTACCAACAAAAAATAGGAAAGTAAGGAGGAGAGGCAGGTTGTGAGGGGAAGAGGCTTATTTGGGTTGGCAGGACATCATGGGAAGATGTCCAACTGGGGGTCAACTGGAGATGTGGGATTGGAGCTCAGGGGTGCAAGTGGGGCCAGAGGGCAAGATTTGGAAGTCATCTGCCTCAAAATAACAACCGAAGCCACAGGGACAGCTGAGTTCCACAAGAGAGAGAGACAGTAGCAGGAGAGCCCATAAAAGTCCTGCCAGTTTTCTTTGAAGCTGTCCCCCTCTTATGGAGCCGTGGTATCCATTCCTTTCCTATGCCATACATAATTTGTTCAGCCATTCCCCAGCACTATGGCGACAACATTGTAGAAGTAAACAATTTTGAAAGGCTCAGGATACTCTGATCAACACAATAACCAGCTATAATTACAGAGACCTGATGATGAAGGATGCTGCCCACTTCCTGGCACAGAGGTGATGAGTTCAAGATAAAGAATAAGACACGGGCTTACAATGGCCAATGTGGGAATTTGTTTCACTCGACTGTACATGTTTGTTACAGGTCTTGTTTCTCTTTTTCCAGTGTGTGGAGGTTAGGGAGAAAGAAAACAAATGATTGTTAATTGGGGAAAAAGTACAATTTAATTTAGAAAGTCACGAGAGAAGAATGAACCTCGGTCAGAGCCTTGGGGGACACAGCTGGCTGGATCTGAGATCTGAATCGTTCTCTCGACATTAATGTTCTTTCAAGTGTGCATTTGCTTAAATTGATTTTGAATTGCAGAACCTCCTGCCCACAGAGCTGACTTTCTGGAGTTCAAAATAAAGAATAACAGGTTCATGGACTTGGAGCTGAGAGGAACCGTAGAAGACAGCTAATCTGATTCCCTCATAAGTGAATTAATGAATGAAAAAGCATTTATTAAGCACTTGCTATATGCCCAGCACTATGCTGAGTGCTAGGGATACAAAGAAAGGCAAAAACACAGTCCCTACCCTCAAGGAGCTCCCAATCTAATGGATCATTTGAAAGAAATTGTAACTTCATTTGGACCAGGTTTAAATGATACATTATTTGCCAAGTTTAAGTTATTTGGCATCATGACTTAGTGATCCACTGGTCTCCACGTCAGAAGACCTGTATGGAATCTAAGCTCTGATGCTTACTAGCTGGGTTCTGAGTTGTTTTCTCATCTATAAAATGGGGATGGTAATGCTTGCCAGTCCTCTGTTCTGGGGTTACTTCAGGAAAGGGCCAGAGAAATGGGCCTGGTTGCTTTTACCTGGTGACTTGAGGACTTTGTGGGGTTCATTCATTCTGCAAACATTTCTGGAGCTCTGCCAGGTGCTAGGGATACAAAGTCAAAAACAAGATAATTCCTGCCCCTCAAGGAGCTTACGTTCTCTGTGGGTATAGGGGAGGAGGAGAGGACGATGGCAACACGTATACAGATAAGTAGATACGAAATATAGACCAAGTAAATATAATACAGTGTAACTTACGGGGGAGGGGAGGGCACTGAGGGGCTCAGATGGGGAATCATAAAAACTGGTATTGAAGGAGGCTGAGGATTCTAATAGGCAGAGCAAAGGAGGGCATTCTAGACCTGGAGAACAGTGGGCAAAGGCTCAGAGATATTGGAAGGTCAAGATAGGAAGAATAGCAAACCAGGCAGACCGTCTAGAATGTAGAGTGTGTGGAGGGGGCTCATGTCTAGTAGCTGGAAGGGTGGAGTGAAGCCAGATTGTGAAGGGCTGTAAATGCCAAACACAGGAGTCTGTGTCTGATCCTAGAGGTAATAGGGAACCGACCCGGGGAGTGGCAAATCAGTTGAGTACTTTCCGGATATCAATTCCTTTCCATTTAACAGAGATAAGATCTCTCTTTCAAGGTTCTTTTAAGTGTCATCTCTGCTAAGAATCAAGTAAATTGCAGAGAGGAAAATTCTAGGTAGATCCAAGAACTTGCTAAAAATATGAGTTATTATGATAAAACGTAAGTGTATGGCAGGGTTGGCTGAAGAGGGGATGGAACTATTTTTCCCAGAGTTCTTTAGTAGTAAATAATTTTACTGATGCCTTTTAAAATAAATTATAATAATTTCTAGACATATCCTGCCACTACCCCCTTCAATAAAACCACCCTTGTAACAAAGGAAAACAATTAAGCAAAATCCACTAATCTAGTGTCTGACAGTGTATGGGACATTCTGCTCCTGTAGTCCACTCTTCCCCTCCCCTCCTTTGTGGAAAGAAGGTAGGTATATTTTATTATTTCTTCCCGGGGACTAAGTTTGGTTGTTACTCATTATTCAGCTTTCTTTAAATACTCTTTTCTTCTACATTGTTGTAGTCATTGTATCTGTTGATTTCCTTATTTTACCCTGCATCTGTCAGTTTCTCCAGTTCTTCTAATGACTCTCCGAATCCTCCATGGTTGTCACTTCTAATTGCACAATAACCTTCATAATCCACAGTTGTTGTTTGTAACCATTCCCCACACAGATGAGTCCAATTGTAGTGATGTGAGTGTACTGGTATTTATTGAACCCTCATTTCTACCTTTCACATCCTTGGGGGGGGGGTGGGGGAGGAAAGGGTGTGCCCTGGAGCTTTTTAAGATTAGGTAGGATAAATAGCCTTGTGTGGCAGCTGTGTGTGTGTGTGTGTGTGTGTGTGTGTGTGTGTGTGTGTGTGTGTGTGTGTAGTTTCTTCATTAGATTATAAGCTCCTCAAGGGCAGGGACTGTCTTTTTGCTTGTATTTGTATCCCTGGTGCTTTGCACAGTGCCTGGCTCCCTAGTAAGCTGTCCACTCCAGGACAAAAGGGTTTCCCAACAACAAGCCTACATCTGCTTCTGGCCTCCGGGACCAAACAGAGCCACTCTTAACTTTCTTCCACGTACGCAAAGACGGCTATTCTTTCTCCTGAGTCTTCTTTCTTTTCTTTTTTCTTTCTTTTTTTTCCCAATTAACTTAGTAATGCTTGGTGCTTTGCCTCCTCTAGTTCAGCAGCCACTCTAGGCAAAGAAACCAGCTCTCTGAGCTCTGGGAGGTCCTGGCCAGCCCCAGAGTTCTGCTCCGGAGGTAGCTTCAGTAAGTGACTGACCACAAGAGAACAAGGCCAGGGCCTGAGTCATGCTGCCCACCCTCAGGATGTGGTGGCGAGGGCCGCTCTTGCTTGGCCTCAGATGGTCATTGAAGCTTTAATCTGCCGCCCGCTGTGTCAGCGCCAGGAGAGGCCCCCTCCTCCCACGGGGCCCAAACTCCCTGGGGACCGGCCTGGCACAGCGTCACCAGCTGGTCACCAAGAGCCCAGACTTGCAGTACGGTCAGTATTTCACTATCTTTACTATTGCCTTGTTGTTTTCCATGTTAGCTGTTCCAGCCCACAACTGCCACAGGTCCGATATCTTGTACAGAGTGGTCAAGGAGACGGACTCTGCAGAGTTCTCTCTCCCAGAGCTGATGAAGAGCCTGATTAAGAACCGACTTTCTTCCACTCTGCTCTCTTCTCAACTCACACAGAACTGCTCTTAAAGGATATTTGATTCCGACCATCTGTGTAGTGAAAAGAGCATGAAACCTGCTGTGGTCAAGTCCTGGTTCTGGCACTTGTTGGGCGTGGGTGACCTTGGACAACTCCCTTTACCTGTCTGAGTCTCAATTTCCTCATCTGTAAAATGGAAACAGTAATGGAGAAAGACTTGGGAGCCTCCAATGAGACTGACTGTGTATGTTAAGGAGCTTAGTAAGCCTTCCAGCAATGTCTCCTAATTACCACCTTACCTTTGTTATGGGTCTTCTTGGTCCCTTCCCCTCGATGTCCCCTTCCTCTCAGGGGTCAAAGAACCATTGCCAATGCCCTTTTCTGCTGTGTACCACCGTATTCACATGTGGTTGAGCAGGAATGAATGTAAAGTTGTGGATGAGGACAAACAGGATCCTAAATGGGGAAGAATTGTTGCCAAAGGGTCGAAGGGTCTAGGTATGTGGCTCCAAGGACTTGAGCCTTTCTTGGGGCTGCAATACAAAGGACAGAGGGAAAGAGAAAGGCTGAGCAGCACCCCTTCTGAGCCCAGTGTAACGGGGGTGGGGGTCAGAGGAACCAGATGGGGCTGGGACCTCCTCAGTGACTCCTGAGGGGATTTAGGCTGGCTTTGCACCAACCACTTTGGTAGTGAAACAGGTGCCTGGTTCTGGGCCTCCCTGGAAGTCCATTTTCTAGGAGGAGGCAGAGGATTAAATGTAACTTTTCTGTCTCAGACCAAAAGGCTGAATGTGACCCTGTTAGTTTGGTGTCTCCTGTCCTTACACTGCATCAGAACTGGATGGAGGTGAGTGAGGAACAGAAAGAGGTCTAGAGTCCAGGGTCAGGGTTGGGGGATGGGGTGGGGAGGAGATAAAGAAAATACTTAAAACATTTGAAACTGACACATCATTTCCCTTCCTGTCAAGACTGGCCCCCATTTTTCATCCCCTCTCATATGGAAGTAGGATTTCCATATTTCTGTTAATAGCATTCTTCTTCTTCCAGTAACCCATGTTTGACTGCTCTCTCTGCCCCCTCCCACAGAGCCATTTAAATATGAAGGACAATAACAACAGGTGTGCAGGAGAGGCACAGGGTCCAGGGCGAAAAAGGAATCCATTTTTTCAGGGTATAGAACAGAAGGACATACCCTAGCCTTCACTAAAATCTTCTGTCACCAAATCCTGTTGGTTCTTTGTAAAGTTTTTCTGATACGATTGCTATACAGCCAAGTGAGCACTTTGAATTACATATATGATTATGTTTGAGCCTCAGAAATGGAATGTAAGCTGTCTGGAGAGGGGGTGAGCTCCCTTTCCTTGTTGGTATTCAAGCAAGGACTGGAAACCATGGTGGGCTATTTCGTGGGGGATTCCTTTCACAGAGGGGTTAGTCTAGATCAGGGGTGGGGAACCTGCAGCCTTGAGGCCACATGTAGCCTTCTAGGTCCTTGAGTGCAGCCTTTTGACTAGTCCAAGTTTTACAGAACAAATCCTTTTATTAAGGGGAATCTGTTCTGTGAAGTTTAGATTCAGTCGAAGAGTTACACTTGAGGACCTAGAGGGCCACATGTGGCTTTGAGGCCACATGGTCACTGACATCCCTCCCGACTCTGAAACTCTACCATTCTGGGATTCTGTGACTCAGAATCAGTGGCCCCTGCTGCCTCCCTGCTGGAGAGTGAAAAGGACAAAGGGCCAAAGATGGAAATGAGGGATGGCCACAGTTAGGTTGTGGAGGGAGGAAAGGGAGCATCATCTGATATAAAGAAGAGGAAGTCAGGGGTTACAAGGAAAACCAGGAGAGTGCAGTGCCACAAAAGCCCAAGGAAGGAATTGCAGAAGGTGGCGCCCAAAAGTCTTAAAGGCTTCAGAAAGGGCTGAGAGGATGAGGACCAAGAAACCTCCACTGTAGGCAGGATGGTGGGGCTGGACCTGCAGTTGGGAGGACCTCGGTTCGACCCATAGCTATGTGACCTTGGACAAGTCACTTCATTTCTCGGTGCCTCAGTTTCTTCACATGTAAAGGGGGGATCATAATATACCCATATCCTACCACATGGGGTCGTTATGAGGAAAGCACATGATGATCCTTAAAGCACTATGTATACGTGTATACATGTACATGTACATACATACACACATGAGAGTTACCCTTATTGGTGACCTTGGAAAGGGAAGTTTTAGTCTGGTAGTAGGAAGAGAAGTCAAACAGCAAGGGGTGAGGAACCCAAAGAATGGACAAGAGCAAGCAGATCATCTGTGTATGGAGTTTGGCAATGAAAGGGGGCAGCTAGGTGGTGCAGTGGATAGAATGCTGGCCCTGGAGTCAGGAGGACCAGAGTTCAAATCTGGCCTTAGACACTTACTAGCTGTGCCACCCTGGCCTTAACCCTGTTTGCCTCAGTTTCAACCACTCCAGCATCTTTGCCAAGAAACCCCAAACAGGGTCACAGAGAGTCAGACACAACTGAAGCAATTCAACAAGGTAGGGAAGAGATGAGTATGTTTGAAGGAGGAAAGAAAGGGGACCTTAATGCGGGAAAGATTCCATATTTGGAGAGGTAATTGTGAGAGTGAGGTCTTAGAGGTTTGTAATATTTTGTCCTGGAAGGAAGTGAACAAGAATTTGTGAAATGCCTACTGTGTGCCAGGCACTGTATTGTCTCATTTGATCCTTACAAGACTCTAGGAGGTAGATGCTATTACTATCCCCACGTTACAGCTGAGGAAACTAAGGCAGGCAGAGGTTAATAATGATTTGCTCAGGATCACAGAGCTAGTAGGTGTCTGAGGTTGGATTTGAATTCAGATCTTCCTTAGATCAGGACTCTTCTAGGCATCCCTTCACCGGTTTCTTTGGCAGTTTGATGAAACTTATGGATCCCTTCTCAGAATAATGCATTTATCAAATATGTTAACAGAGCCCCTGAAATCTATCCTTGGATCCCTTGGCAGTCCTTGGTCCTCAGGGAGAAAAACAATCAGAATCTCCATACTGGGAGGAATCTCCAAGGAAAGTAGTCAACAAGTGATGAATCAAAGAGGCCACATCTTCACGATTCTTCATTTTCTTTAGCCTTGAAGAATGAGGAGGGCGATCCAGGAGTGGTGACTGAGGTAGTCCCAGGCTGCTGAAGACAGTAGTGAATAGGTTGTGGTAGAACATGGGATGGAGAAGGGTGTGTGGCCAAGAAGGAGCAAACAGACTGGATAAAGCAATCGATAGAATAGCAAACATTTATTAAGCACGATTACGTAGTGTGCTAGGTGCTGAGGAGACAGAGACCAAGACTGAACCCAACTCTGTTCTTCAGGAGCCTTCTACTCAGAAAGGGGAACCTCCAGTGATGGAAGATCCTGGTGAGACCTGAGAGGAGGTTCAGTGGGTGAGATAGGGGAGTGAGGGAGATGCAGGCAAGGATGCTGTGTTCAGAGGGGGTAAATGACAGATTCCACTGAGGAAAGGAGCAATGCCTTATGCTGGGGGAGCAGAGAAAAGTGTCCTGGAAAGGGAACTCTATCCCCGGTTGGAGGAGTCGATTCCGCTGTCTCTGTGTCTTTAGATAAGTGATTTCCTCTCTTGTGGCGGAATTCTCTCATCTTCCTCCTCTGTAAAGTGAAGGGGCTGGGGAGGATGCTCGTTAAGGACCCTTCTGGTTCTTGGTCTATGATCCAAAGTCGCTGGCTTCTCAAAACAAATTCCAGAGGGGTCTCAGTGCTTGCAGTACTCACACTGATGTCAAGGTGGCAGCAAAGCCTTATCGCTGATTCCTCGGAGACGGCGGCGGACACCGCCCCCCACCCCCCCGACCCCGGCCCAATTGTAGAGGCTAGCTCGAAGTCCAAAAGCAGGTATCTCCCCAACTCCGGAATCTTAGTTCTGAGATCACTGAGCTCTGTCCTCTGAGGTTTCACAAAAAACAAAAAAACTCTCCGAGTGAGCTCCTGATACACAGACTTGACGGTATTAGATGAGACTTTTTAGAATATAAAATTTTGCTGCTTTTAATATAATGGGGGGAGGGATGGGGGGGAGCTTTGCTTGTTTCCCAGCTTCCCTTTGGGGTGGTGGGGGGAGAATAGTCTCTTTGGGCACTTCTTCTCTAAGAGAAAAAATTAAGGGCCTGATTTAATAACTGATCTGGAAGGAGGGACTGTGGTGTAAATGTCTGGGACTTCAATCTTTTGGGGCAGGGCGGGGGGGGGGGGGTTGGGGGGGGAGGGAGAAGGAAAAATTTTTTGGAATTGAAAAAAAAACAAACAGGAAAAATATGCTTCTTTGTCTCTGAGAATCTCCCACCCCCCAAACCCAAAGTTGGGGCTTTGATTACTTAATGCTAGTCCTAAGATCAATTGTCCCAGGGTCTATGGCCCTCTCAGGACCTCAAAGCACTGCTTCCACCCAGTCCGTGGTGGGGCAGTCTGGAAAGAGTGCTGCATTGAGTCTGATCCATCCCTCGTTTTACAGATGAGGAAAACCGAGGCAGAGACAAGTTAGATCTAAGTGCTAAAGGCAGGATTCGAGTTGAGCTCTTCCTGCCTCTCACTTCAATTCTCCAGAGTCAGAGAATCTTAGTTCGAATCCTGACTCTCCTACTTTCTACGTGTTTAATCTGGAACGAGTCCCTTCCTCACTCTGGGCCTCAGTTTCCTTCTCGGTAAAATGAGGGGACTAGATGACCTGTGGGATCCCCTCTAGCTCTGAATCTGTGATCCTAAGGAGGGGAGAGATCACGATGGGACCCAGAGTCCCCTAGAAACTGCACAGTTCTGGTGTGGTCTCTGCGCGTCAGCTTCGGGGCTCCTGCTCCCCAGAGCCATCCCAAGCGCATCCATACAGCCACCCACCGCTAGGAGGAAAACACAGAGGCAGCCGTGGTGAAACATAAAGTTTATTCGGCTAAAAGTGACGCAAAAATTCTTAAAGAGCTCTTTGGCAGCCGATTATCTGGAAATCAGACCATGTGAGGGGGACTGGAGTACAAAAACCTCCCCCACCGCATGGGCTGCTCTCACGCTCCAAGTCAGGCACCAGAGTGACTTCAGGGGCAGGGGGATTCAGACTTGGATGACTCTCGGGGGAGAAGGCGCTCAGATTCATCTGGCACACAGGTACTGGCTCCTTGCTCTTTTCAGCCCACACCTCTCCCAAGTCTTGTTCCCCGGCAGAGAGCTTGGGAGCTGTCCTCTCCTCTCTCTCCAAGCCTCTTCTCTGTGGATCGGATTGGAGAGAGACAGTAAGTCGGACCGAAAGATCCCTGTGCTCTGTCCCTTGCCGCTTTTCTGGGCAGCCTCAAGTTTCCAGAGTGCTCCAGCGAAGAGGGAAAGCAGGGGAGAGGAGCGGGGCCGAGCAGGGTCTGGGGGCTTGGGTGGGGATGCTCTGGACTGCGGGTGTCTCTGTAATGAGTGAAGGCCTGGCTAGGGGAAAGGGGCACGACAGAGAGAAGTTCTCCGTGTGATCGGGGGCGCTGGGAGAGAAATTTGTTTAGTCTCATTTGGCATTGACTTTGCATCTTAAGGGAAATTTCGTTTCTTGTGGTTCCATGCCTGTTGCCTCACCCAGGCACTTCTGCAGGGACCGTTCCCATTTGACACGAATGCCCGAATACTGAGAGAAGTGGATGAATGAACACATGGTTACGCAGGCTGGGTCCCACTCCCTGAGCCAGCATCCCCGGATCGGCCGGGCGAGCAGCGTGCTCCACCGCTCCACAGGGCGTTCGGAGTTTCGGTCAAATTCAAATCCTTGTTCAACACAGCTGAAACAGATGAACTTAATGTGGATTTCATGCATTTATTTATTTAGTTAGTTATTTTTGCCGTGAAGCCAGTGAATCAGTGCGGTGTGGGTGGAGAGTACTGGACCTGGAGTTAGGAAAAACTGTGTTCAGATCCTGCCCAGAGACAGAACTTAGCGGCTGCCCCCGGTCCTAGTTTCCTTACCTGTAAAATAAGGTTAATAACGCTCGTAATAGTAACTCACAGGATTGTTGTGAAGCTCAGATGAGGCATATAAAGTTCTTTGCCAACTTTAAAATAGTACGTATGTTATTATGATGATGATGATGTCAGTCTCTTTAAGAGTTTGCAAAACTCACTGAAGCCGGAGAGCTCCGAGCAGCTGGTTCCCTTCCCCACCAAACCTACTCATGTTAAATGAACATTCGCCGATCTGGAAGGGACCTCAGAAACTGTGGGGTCCAATCTCTTTATCTGTACAGATGAGGAAGCCAACGGCCAGGAAAGCAGAATGACTTGGTCAAAGATGTAGAGCTGGTAATGGTCAGAGGCAGAATTTGAACCCAGATCTTCCCACTGCCAAATCCAGTATTCTATCTACTACTCTTTGGCTATCTATTTTTCCTGAGTAAATGTGTATGTGATCTGTTTTGACTAGATGAACCAGGTCAGTGGATTATTTATAAGTTTGCTTAGCTCCCTTTATGGTGAGAGAAGGGCAGCTGGTCCAAATATCGAGTGTCTTTTGCTTTCCATCCCATCAGGAAATGGCCGAAGAAATCTAATACTGAGGTTAGTGTGGAATGTGATGGGACAGAGGAGCGGATCAGGGGAAGAGATCCATGCCTACCTAGCCTGTCTCAGGAGAGATGGGGTTGTGGAAGTTGGCAGCTTGGGCCCTATGTCCCATCATCAGCTTTGGGACAGAGCCCTTCAGAAGGTTCATGGCCATCCTCTCAGCATTTCTGCTGTGGAGAATGACCTGCTGCTCAGGACTGTCGGCACAGGAAGCCCATAGCTCGTGAGATGCAAGATATTTTGGTTTTTTTCTCAGGGAACCAGAGTGAGCGATGATTTTGACATGGCTCCATCAATGAATAAAAGTCCCTTCCTCCTACTAACTGGACATAGGCAGTCCAATTAGGAAACCTCAGGGATGTTGCCTGCCAACAGAGTAATCCAAATATATTTTTCATTACTAGTTACTCCTGCAAGCCTCTGAATGTGCTATGGGAAGCAGGGACGGAATAACACGGTAGGCAGTTGTTGTTGGGCATCAGTAAGAACAAGGATAAATCTGGCTGGCCCCCCTGAGCAAGAGAGGGCTGACAGATTTTCCCAAAATCTTCAGGTAAGAGCTATTCATGGTTAGGTGCCTGTTGAATTCCTTTTGATAAATATACTGGAAGCACACACTCTTATTGGAAAATGTCTCTCTCCAGACCAGACACTGTCTTAGGTGCTGGGGATATTAAGTCAAAAAACAAAACAATTCTTGCCTTCAGGGAGTTTACCTTCTCTTGTAGAGATACACCATGTACACAGATAAATAAATGCAAAATATTTACAAAATGATACAAAATGACTTCAAGAGGGAGAGTAGTACCTGGGTGGATCAGGGAAAGTTTCCTGCAGGAGGAACCTTAAAGGAAACTAGGGGCTTCTGAAATTCAGTGCTGTCTAGTAGATAGAGCATCTGGCTTGGAGTCAAATGTTCTAGGTTCAAATTCTGCCTCAGACACTTAGTCATTGCCTGATCCAGGGGCAGGGCAGGGGGGAGCCCTTACTTCTCTGGGACCCAGTTGTAAAATCTAGATCTTGTACTAAGTGCCTTCTAACTCTAAGTATATAGACTGATGAAGATGGTGAGGTGGGGTGAGGAGGGAGTGGACTCCAGGCATGGCATTAGGGCCTACTTATGCAAAGTGATGGTAGAAGAGGACATGTACACTTGGATGTTTCATTGTACTTTCTCGGGGGAGTGGGGGTGGGGTAGCACTGGAAACTCTTCCCTACAGCAGCCTGGCCAAAATATCCTGAATGCACCAGCAAGCCAGTACAGGAGGTTACCTGGGTAATGTCATACACCAGAGATAATAATGCAAGGCGCTCCTTGGAAAGCAGCTTGGGAGGTTTAGCTTTTGGTGTGTTGAGAAGACAGATACAACAGGGAGAGGTCACAAGTCTTTGCCTTTATCCAAAGGTGTGCCCTGGGAGAGTGAGTCTGAAGCCAGTGTGTTCTAAGTCAATGGACTTCAGTGAGGGTGTGAGCTCTTGTTCTTGACTGCCCATCCTGTCCCACCCTCTCTCTGTTTATATTTGGCAATCACAGAGTCACAGCTCAAACAATGAGCATAAAGAACTCTCCCATGGGCCCTGGATCCCCATGGCAGGAATGACTGATGCTCTGGTCTCTGACCACCTCTGTGGTCCCTTTCTCAGGTGTTGTGCTGTCTCTCTCATGTGCGAGTCAATGCCTATACCATTTCTGCAGAACATTCTTAAGCCAAAGTCACTGTACTCCACATCTGGAGACAAGAGTACCAGCTCTGCTGGTAAGATTTACAAAGTAAGATTTACAAAGGGCTTTCACCCCATTAACCCTGAGACATTGATAGTGCAGTATCTATTTTTTCAGTAGGATCAAAGAGGTCAGGGAGGTGCCAGCTAACAGTTACTCAGCTGGTAAGTACAATAGGCAACATTTGAACCCAAGTCTCCTGACTCTACCCAAATACTTCTTCCCTAGTACCATGATGTCTCTAGAGTATTTGTGTGTGAATTACCTGTGTAGCCCAGGGAGGCTGCTTTCCTCTCTGTATCTCAACTTCCTATAGCACTAAACTTGGGTGGGGGTTGGATTTGATGGGCTCTAAATTCCCTTCCCCCACCTAAATCCTCCTAACCACTCTCTGATGTTTTTTTTTTTCTCAATCCATACAATGTCTTATGTAGTAGTAATGGGCTGGGCACAATAAACACTTCAGTGCATTTTATTTTCCTTACAGATTCTGCTAATTAACTTAGTAACTAGCCACGGTGAATTGGGAGAAAGGATGTGTGTGGAATGGGATCAGGTACTGAGCACAACACCAGGGGACTGGATGCTGCCTTAGGAACATCTATTATGTGTGGGAAGAAAGCAATATAGCCCTCTTCCCTTATGTGTGTATAGATGCTTAGCCCAACTTTGTGAATAGATACAAAGAACTAACCAGCCCATATATTTTCTTTTCTCTTTACAAAATCACCCTTTCCACTCAAAATGTCAATACTTTACTCATTTTTAGATCCGATCCAACACCAGCCAAAACATCTATGGGGTCCTCGATAGAATTTCAAAAGTCATAACAAAATTAATATGGAAAAAGAGAAGGGTAAAACTACCAGAGGGGGGGACTATGGAGAAAAAAAACCTGGTGTTGTTGGGCATCAATGGGCACACTATTGTGCAAACTGGCTCTTGGATCTCAAATGTACTGTAAAGTACATTTATACAAATGGTTAATACTGGATCAAGATTTTTTTAAACAAAAGAAAAACTATAAATCAATAGAAAGTCCAGAAACAGAATTAATATACATGAGATTAGTGTTTGAGAAACCAAAGCCTAAAATATAGCAAGGAAGAGAACACTTATTTAATAAAAGCTGTTGGAAAAATTGAGCACGGTGAAGAGTGGGTTAACATCATATACTACAATGATCTCTGATTGGATTAATCATCTCCATATTTTTAAATCACAAAAAATAGAAAAAAAGAAATAGTATATTAATCTCAACTGCAACAGGGAGGAACAAATTTATTGACAAATAGGAAAAATATTGGAGACAAAATTGAGGGAGCCGATTATATGAAGATAAGAGGATTTTGCATGATAAAGTAATATCTCTAAAGTGAAAGAGAATGGATTAGGAGAAAATATTCACAGTAAATAGAGCTGATAAAAATCAGACATAGAACATTTATAAGGAACTAATACTGACTTATATGAGTAAAACTTACATTTATAGGAATATCCCCACATTAATATATTTCTTCAAATGGAGAAATTATCAAAGGACATGCTAAGGCAGGTTTTGAAGAACAAATACAAATTGTTAATAACCACAAAGCAAGACATTTGAACTAATAATTGGGAAAATAAAAATCAAAACTTGAAGAAACCATCTTCACTACCATCCAATCAGCAAAAATAGCTCAAAACAATCATATTCAGTGTTAGAAACAGGCCCCCACTAATTGTTGGTGGCATTATAGAGGTAGGGGTGGGGAACCGTTAGCTTCGAGGCCATATGTGGTCTTCTAGGTCCTTGGGTACAGCCTTTTGACGGAGTCCAAGTTTTACAGAACAAATTCTTTTAGTAAGAGAATTTTTTTCTGAGAAATTTGAATTCAGTCAAAAGTCTGCACTTGAGGACCTAGAGGGCCACGTTTGGCCTCAAGGCCACAGGTTCCCCATCTCCTGGATAAGCTTTTTGGTGAGAAATCTGGATACATACGATAAGGCAGCTGGGCATGACCTCTTTGACCCAATTGTTCTACTCCTGGGACTTTATCTTACAGATGTTAATAAAAGGAAAAAAAAAAGAAGGGGCACCCATTTCTATGAAAACATCTTTATTCGTTAAAGAGAAAAACTAGAAATGACCCATCTGTCCAGAATGACTGCGAAAATTGTGATATTTGAATATAATGGCACACTATTGCACCATAAATGATAAATGTGAAGAATTCAAAGATACAGAGAAAGACTTTCATGAAGTCATGCAAAGCTAGGTCAGAGAATGAGATTAGCAAACACATTTTAAAATACCAACAAGAGTGACAAAATTATGTGAGTACCCAGGTAGAAAAGGGATTGAAGGAGATACAGAACAAATAAATGACTTGCTATTATTTTGTTGAACTTTATATTTTTCTAAGCAAAATATAAGTCATTTGGATTTTAAGAATTCATTTAGAGATCTTTTCCATATTTTGATTCTTTGTGAATTTTATGTGCTTGACAGCATTACTAAGTTTATAGGAATTAAAAGTAAAATTAAAAATAATCTTGCCCTATCTCCAGAGGACACTTACTAGCTATGTGACCCTGGGCAAGTCCCTTAACCACTGTCTGCCTCAGTTTCCTCAAATTGGGGATGACGATAGCATCTATATCCCAGGCCGGTCGTGTGGATAAAATGAGGTAATATGCATAATGCACTTTTCCAACCCTAAAGTGCTATACAAATTCTAGTTATTATTATTGTTGTTAATTAGAACCAGGAGTCAGAAGCCGTTGAGTTTAACCCCCTTATTTTACAGATGAGGAAACTGAGACACAGAGAGGCCAAGACATTTGCCTAGGGCCACATACTTAGTAAAATGGCTGAGGCAGGATTTGAACTCTGATCTTCCTGCCTCCAAGTCTCAGTCACTACACCCAGCTGCCTCCCATGTCTCTTTCAGTTCTGACACTCTGCAGTCCTTATAGATCCATCAGACTTTAGGCTGAGAGGGTGTTTAGCCATGACCTTGGCCAATCCCTCGTTGTATAAATGGAGACCCATCCTGGTTGGTAGATGTAATAGCAGACAGGCTAGCAGCTGAGTTGTGGGAGAAAGGGCCTCTGAGGCCTGAGCCATGTCAACAAGATCCTTTCAAAGTGACATAGCCCTTTGTCTGATGGGGTGAGATAAGATGGTGTGAAGAGCACCCAGTAGTGACCATTCCCTGACTCTAGCACAGGAGAGAATTGTGACAATCCAGGGGATGAGCATCCCTGCTGCCCTGCAAGTGATCATAGGAGTATCATTAGCTATAGGCTGAAAGACAAAACCAGATGGATCTTAATGCTACATAGTCATTAAGTAAGGACATAGTGAGCTAGGGGAGAGCTCCCAGAGCAGAAAAGCGGCCAGATATGTTAATCTCATAGCAATGTGGGGCAGAAACCATGCCAGGCCTGGGGAGGATGGTGGTCTGAGGTTGCCAGATCAATGACCCATGGCCAAAGGACCAGGAAAGGCTTCTCACAGTATCGTCACACCCTCAAAAGCAGTCTGAGCCTAGTGATCTAGGGAGAGAAGGAAGATAAAGGAAAAAGATTAAAGAGGAGAGGGGAAGAAAGAGGAGAAAAAGGAGAAGGGAGAAAGAAATAGGAAAGAAAAGAGAAAGGAAAAGATAGAGAAAGAGAGAATGAGAGAGAGGAAAGGAAAGGGGAAGAAAGAGAGGAAAGAATGAAAAAGAAAGAGGGAGGAGAGAGAGGGAAGGAAGAGTGAGAAATGAAGAGAGAGAGAATAGATAGAGAGATGGGAGAGAAAAGAACAGAGAAAGGGAGAGGAGAGAGAAAAAAGAAAAGAAGGGAGAGGGAAACAGAAAGAGAGAAGAAAATCAAGAAGAGAAGGATAGAAAAAGGAAAAAGAGAAAAAGGAGAGAAGAAAGGGGGAAAAGAAAGGGGAGAAGAGAGAAGAGGATGAGATTCAGATCCTCAGACCAAGGCCACTCTTCAAGGTCTATAGGTTAAGAGCTCTGCCCCAGGGAAGGAGTCTGGCTGCTGACAGGATAGAAAGGGCTAGAGTTTATATGGGGGGCAGGGGGTACAGTTTAATGTTTGTGTTTTTAAAATGTAAAGGTTTGCAAAGAAGCAAAGAATCTGCGAGTTGGGAAGGTCCTTGGGAGTTGCCTAATACAATTGTGTTGGAAAGTTTGGGGCTCTTGATTTCTTTCCAAATAGAACAGTTTGTTTTTTACTACTGACATGGATAAATGGTTTACATCATGTTTCTACAGCTAACAATTAAATTCTAAAAAAAAATTCAACAAAACAAAATAACCAAACAAACCCAAAGTGTTCATCTCTGTCCTGAGCATCAATTTCTTTCTGTGTCTGACACTAGTTTTCTGGGGACACATAATGGAAGGGTTCCTCTAGACTGGAACATTTTTTGTGTGAATTTCCTGGAGCCTCAAGAAGCAGCCCTCTCAGAGTCATGTTTTTAAATGTATAAAATAAGAGCCCTAGGATTGTAAAGGAGACTAATTATACTGAAATGAAGTTATTAGAATTATCAGTGAAAATCAGTTCAAGGACCCTATGTTTAGAATGAGAGAGAGAGAGAGAGAGAGAGAGAGAGAGAGAGAGAGAGAGAGAGAGACAGAGAGAGAGAGACAGAGAGAGAGAGACAGAGAGAGAGAGAGAGAATGAACAAACAGATTAGCTGTCTCTCTTGTCTCTCCTCCTTGTTTCAGGGTGCAAGGAGGAGGAAATGTCCTGCTCCTGCTCCTCCTCCTCCTCTTCCTTCTCCTCTTCCTCCTTTTCTTTCTTCTCTCTAATCTCTTCTCTCACTTTCCGCTACCCTCTTCTTTCTTCATTCTATGGCGAGCCAAGAATGACCCTCATTATGGCTGATAAAAGTAAGAGGGATACCTGGTACTCACCTACCTCCAGGAGGAGAAAACTCATAAAGGGCTGAAGTGGAAACAGACGTAAGCCAGGACCAGCTGGTGAACCTCCAAAGCCTTTGAACACTCCCATGAGTCCCCTTTGGAATTCCTGCAAAGGTTTTTGTCTCCTCCTCTAATTAGATTGGCGTTTCCTCAAGCACCAGCTTTCAGGACAAACGATTCCTTATTCAGTCCTATTATTTCCTCCATGTTGTCTAATTACTAGTATAGTAACCGTCATTTTCTCCTCTTTTGCTGCAGATCCACAGTATTTCATCGATGTAATAGGTTCAAGAAGCTTTTGTGGGCTGGCCTGGGAACCCGACCATGTATAACATTGTTTCTATGGGAAAGTGCATTCTGGGCTCTCAACAACCTACTTCCAAGTGGCCTTCTGAAACACAACACATCTGGAAGTCAGGAAGCACCTGTTGTCCACAGAATCATAGCATTTTCGAGTTAGAAAGGATCTATGGTTTAGGATCATAGATTTAGATCTGGAAGGGACCCCAGAGGACAAAAGTCCAACCCCTTCATTTTACAGATGAGGAAACTGAGGCACAGAGAAGAGGTGTGATTTGTTTAAAATCACAGGGCAGCGTCAAAGGGGACATCTGAACCCACTACTCTGCTGTAGAGACAATCCTCTTTCCACCACACCGTAGTCATTTAGCCCCACAGGCATCAGGAAGGAATTTCCCAATGGAAAACACCCAGCAAGTCATTCAGAATTTGCTTGAAGCCCTTGAAGGAAAGGAAGCTATTATATCCTGAAGCCACCCATTCCACTTTGGGATGGCACTAATTATTGGAAAGCTTTCCTAGGTACTTTTTTAAGCCTAAATCTGTCTCTCTGCCCACCCCACTGCTTCTAGTTTGGGGGCCAATTCCTGTTTCACATGACAGTCTTTTAAATACTTGAAGATTTGTTTCCAGGCAAGTCTAAAATGCTATTTGGAGGGCCATGACAATCTTTTCCAGTTCATAGTGATTATTGAAATAATAATCCTGACAGAAACCTGAGGTTCTGCTATGAACCACTTGATATATGAGCATGCATGTGTGTGTGACAGAAAGAGACAGGGGGGAAGGGAGAGAGAGGGAGAGAGAAATAGAGAGAGGGGGGGGAGGGAGAGAGAGAGAGAGAGAGAGAGAGAGAGAGAGAGAGAGAGAGAGAGAGAGAGAAAGGAGAGGAGAGGAGAGAGAGAGAGAGAGAGAGAGAGAGAGAGAGAGAGAGAGAGAGAGAGAGAGAGGAGAGGTGAGAGAGAGGAGACAGAGAGAGAGATGGTGATGTGGCTGGGGCAATAGATGCCAAATTTGCCTCGTCATCTACTGAACAAACAATACCTTCCTTAGCACTCAAAATTGCCCCACTCACAACTCACAACTTGACAGGGTATGCCCTGGTTTGCCAAAGGCATAATGTTCAGAAATTGTAGGCATGGGTGGACCAATTGATTATTTGTACATGGCCCAATACAGATTGAGTTTTCAATCAGTAGTTCCCCAACTGCCTAATGTATGCTTGAGTCCTTGGGAGTTAGAAATAGGTGTAAGATACAAGTCCCTTCTCCCTTCCCCCCAGGAATGTATGAGGAGAATGATCTTTGGACTGGGGGAAAAATAACAAAAATAATTACCAGAGAACTCACACCCAAGATAAGTGAGATGGCAGGAGCCATCATATACAGTGTGAACTGCAGGTGAGGGTACAGGTGGTGATCTCTGAAATCTCTGGAGAATAAGAGGAGTAATGCAGGAATAGAGAGAATCAAGTGTCCAGATTTTCAAAAGGGAGGAAAAGATTCTCCAACCTATAGGTTGATGAGCTTGGCTCCAATTTCTAGCAAAATTCTAGGGAGTAGGTAGTGAGCAGATTGGGGGAATTCCTTGGTCATTAATTTAGAGATGGAAGGTGTCTTCAAGGTCATCTAATTCAACCGCCTTATTTTAAAATTGAGAAAATTGAGCCTAGAGATGTTAAGTGACTTGGGAAAGGGGAAGGAAATAAGCATGTATATAGCACCTACTGTATGCCAGATATTGTGCTAAGTGTTGGGTTGGTTTTTTTTTAACAAATTACAAACAAAATTACAAATTTTTACAAACTATTATCTCATTTGATCCTTACAATAATTCTGTAAGGCAGGTACTATCATTCTCCCCATTTGACAGTTGAGAAAACTGAGGCAAACAATTTAAGTGACTTGTCCATAGTCACATAGGTAATAAGTGGCAGAATCAGGCTTTGAATTTAGCTCCTCCCACTAAAACTCCAGTACTTTTAGTATGATTGGATTCCAGCCATGCATTTCACAAAGTCTTGTCCTTGTGGACAAGATAAAGAGATACAGGCTATACGATGGCACAGTTGGGTGGATTGGAAGGCACCTATGGCATAATGGACCAAAAAGTGTCCCCTATGACACTGGAATTGGAGTCAGAAGACCCAGGAGGCAGCACTGGTACAGTGAGAAGGTCCTGGTCTCTGGACCAGACCTAGACCAAATGCTAAAAACCTGGGTTCAAATCCTGCTTCTGACCCTTACCACTTGTATGACCTTGGGTTAATCATTTAAATTCTCTGGATGTCAGTTTCCTCATTTTTGAAATGAGGTGCTGGGATGAGGTAGCCTCTGAGGCCCTTCTAGTTCAACAACTATTGTCTCGGATTTGAATCCTGCCTTAAAACACTAGCTGTATGCATTTGGACAAGTCACTTAGCCTTGGTTTTTTTCTCGTTTCCTCATCGATAAAATGTCAACAGTGTGATAAGGCAGTCACAGATGTGATCTTTGGCTGTGTAAACTTAGGCTGGTGTAATAGAAGAAGGGGTGAGGTGAGAATCCTGCCATCCTTTGCCTTGGTCAGAATACATCGAGAAAATTGTGTTCGGCTCCGGGTCCCACTTTTTAGGAATGACACTGAGAAGCTAGAAGATGTCTAGAGAGAGTGGCTGTGATGGTGAAAAGATTGAAAAGGATGTCACAGGAGGTTTGGGAAAAAGGAAAACAGAAGAGATGATGGCCATCAAACATTTGCCGATTTATCATTAATTGGGTGGGTGCCAAAGGAGAGCAATTACAAGGTGCAATGTAAAGAATAGTGAATTTGGCACCATGGGGCTTGAGTTCAAATCCTGTCTCTGATACCTTACTACCTCGGTGACCTTAGGTTATTTTCTCTTGGTGGGCCTCAGTTTCCTCATCCAAAAAAAAGGAGGGGGCACACTCAGCTCTAGATCTACACTCCTATTTAACTCCCTGGGCCTTGGCTTCCTCATCTGTAAAATGAAGACAAGGCGACCTCTGAAGTCTCTCTGAGCTCCTGATCTGTGATATCGTGATCTGAAAAGGGGCTGGAGGAAGATTTCATTTCAGTGACAGGGAAAATTTCCCGCTAGTTGGAGCTGTCCAAATGGGAAGGTGGTTGTCTTGTGTGGGGAGGAGTAGGCAGTGAGTTCTCCATCTCTGGAAGTCCTTAAGCAGAGACCTCATGACCACATATTGGGGTTGTTGTAGGGCAGGAGTCCTCAACCTGGAGTCCATGGACCGCATTGGTGACTGTGGATAGATTTCAGGAAGTTCATGAACATGGATGGAAAAAAGATTGCATCTTTAATTTCACTAGCGGATGCTAACATTAACTCTAACTGAAATTTAGCATTTCCTTCAATTATTTAAAAATATTATTCTGAGAAGGGGTCCATAGGCTTCACCAGATTGCCAAAGAGGTCCAGGACCCACAAAAATGTTAGGAACCCCTTTTGTAGAGGGAATATCTTTCCAGTTAGACCCCATGACCTACAAGGTTGCTCCTAACGCTGAGATTCTGGGATCCTATAGTTCAGGAAGACAAGCTATATACACCTTAAAAAGTAAAGACAGGTAAGGCAGTGTGTGAGAAGCATAAAGTAGGCCAAAGAATCCTAGGGGCCTGAGCCTCCAGGGAAGACTTCATTTTAGAAGGTAGGCCTTGAATTTGGGTTAGAAGGATAAACCAGTAAAGAAGCAAATAGAAGGAACTGGGTGGGCCAACATGCAGAGATGAGACTATTGTAGGCATGGTCAGGGACAGTTAACAGACCAGTCTGGCTGAATCCTAGGCTTCACCTGTGGGAGAAGGGGAGATCACATTCAAATGATCACTTAGAAAGGTATAGTACCAGTAGGAAGAGTACTGAATTGAGGCCTACATCCTAATTCTAACTAAGGCCAGCAAGTCCCATAACCCTGTAGACCTCACAGGAATGGTGTGAGGATCAATAGGTCAAAAAAAATGGGAAAGTATTTTGAGAATAAAAGTAAAACATAAAGAAAGGCAAGTGGGAGCTCTAGTGAGTAAGCACATGATTGTGTCCCCTCCTAGAAGGAATAGAGGGAGGGCTTTGTGACTCTAAATGTCTAAATGGCTGCCAGGTTCAAGTAAGCTGCCCTGTATCTAAGGCCCAGGATTCCTTCCTTCCTTGCTTCCTTCCTTCCTTCCTTCCTCCCTTCCTTTAGAATTGGGTAGCTTCCCCTTACTTCTGATAAAGTTCTACCCACATGTCCAATCTAGTCCAATTCAGTCCAGCAAGCATTTAAGTATCTCCAAGGTGTTGTACTGGGCTAATAAGAATACAAAGACAAAATTCAAAGACAATTCCAAGGTTGTAAACTTGGAGACTCTAAATGAATGTTGATGCGCTCAAATAAAAGCAAGGAGTTTGGAGGAGAGGGGAGAGAAGTTTTGGCCTGAGATGGTGATGGGACATTCATAACGTGGGAAATATCTGCCAGGCAGTTAATGATACAGGAACAGAGACAGACTGGGGGTTAGATATATTGGGTGTCCCCAAAGTCTTAATGCCATTTTAAGCTAAGACTTAAAACTACATTAAAATTTTTGCGATATTTTATATATAGATCTGGGACTTATCTACATAGAGAGACCCAGGGTGATGGGTCCAAACACTGTGATCGCTATAATTTACCCTCATCACCAGCATATTGTGGACACTCGAGGCATATTAAATGATGACTGAAAAGTTGAGGATAAGACCCAAGGGAAGTCTGGGCTTTTTGTTTGAGCAGAAGGCTCCCAGAACACAGGCTCATAGATTGAAAGGCAAGGGACCTTAAAGATCATTGCCCCCTCATTTTCTAAGTGAAAAAACTGAATCTCGAAGTTAAAATGCCTTGCCCAAAGTCGCACATGTAGCAATGATTTTTTTCTCGTCTTATTGTTTTTTTTGTATTTATACAATAGACATTGCCCCTTAACCCACCCTACTGTTAAATCTTCCTTTATAACAACAACAAAAAATTTCAAAACCAAATAAGTGACTGTAGCTGACTGTGTATGCCACATTCCACACCCATAGTTCTCCTCCTCTTTACTGAGAGAGGAGAAGACATGGAAAAAGTAGTAACCATTTGAGCCTTTGATTCCAAATCATCATGTTGCCTCTATGCCACAGGACATAGGAGAGCCTATGGGTCTACTCCAAACTCATTACATTAAATTAAAAAACTTCCAAGATGAGAAATTTTTTGGATTTCTGGTCTGCCTTTGGAGTGTTTTGTTGGCATAAGTCAGTTTCACAATATATGACTAAATTCCCTGGATTTTATACCCAACGTGCAAAAATGAGTCCAAGTCCCCAAGGGTGACTCAGTACCTTCTTCTTGTCCAGATACTTCTTGCCTAAGGCTACTTTCCTCTCATATCAATCTGACCTCCACTAAAGTCTTCCCCCAAAGCCTCCTGGGAGTGTGGAGGTCATTCTGGGGTCCCAAAGGCCATGTCAGTGAACCACAAGTCCTGGGAGGAAACTCCAAAAAACCAGAGGTTTCACGCATTGTCCAGTCTGTATGTCTGTGGTCCCACAACCAGCCTAGAAGAGTGGGAGAGTCTTATCACCAGATGGCTGGCCTCCGGGGGATGGATATTTTTGGCCACAGGCACTCATAAAGAATGTCTACTGGGATATAGAAGGATTATGATCTGAATCCATGAATGGGTATATTTGAACTAATTTTGAAAGAAATTAGGGATTCTAAGAAATGGAGATGATAAGGGAGGGTGTTCCAGACATATGCAAAGGCAGAGATACAGTAAATGGGATGTTATTTGCAATCTACCCATCCTGGTGAAATCACAGATCCTGTAAGTATCGAACAGTCAACCTCTGTGAAGGGCCCAAGTCTCTCACAAAGAAGTAACAAGGGGCAAGGAGCTGGCTGGCATTCTGGAGTTTTATTTCTGCCCTTCTTGAACCCGTGCAGCATCCAAAGCTTAGTGGTTTCTCAGTCTATCCATCCTCACATCTTCTGACACCCATAAAGACCAGCACACTTTGTCCCAAGACTGTCCTTCAGGGGATAGCCAAGCCCACGTGGGCAGGCTGTTGCAAATGCAGAGTAATTTGGGGGTGGGGGAAGCCCGGGTGTTAGGATATGCTTCAATGGGAAGGTGGCATTTGTAGAGCTTGAAAAAAGTGAGAGATTCTAGGAGGCAGAAGTGAGGTGTGAATGCATTCCTGATGGGAGATGAATGTCAGCCCAGTCTGGCTGAAACACAGCCTGCCTAAAGGAGGGTAATAAGCAATAAACCAGGAAAGGCAGGCTAGGCTGGAGCGAGAGTGTGAAGGGATTTAGAAGCCAAACAGCAAAGTTTGTATTTTCTCCTGGAGGCAGAAGGGAGACATTGGAGTTTTTTGAGCCAGGGAATGACATAGTCAGGTCTGCACTTAGGAAAATTACTTTGGCCTTTGCGTGGAGGATGGATTAGAGGGAGTAGGGAAACAGTTAGAAAGTGATTCTAACAGTGCAGACTAAAAGGTGAGGAATGTCTGAACTAGGATGGTGGCTATGGGTGTGGAGAGAAGGGACAGACCGCAAGAGATGTTATGGAGTCAATGAGATTTGTCAACTGATGGAAGGGAGTGAGGAGATGAGGATGACTTTAAAATTGTGAGTCTGGAGAACACTGTACACAGTAACAGCTAATGACCAACTTTATAGACTTAGCTCTTCTCAGCAATGTAATGATCTAAGACAACTCCAAAAGAATCACAATGGAAAATGCTATCCACATCTAAAGAAAGAACTGTGGAGTCTGAATGCAGCTTGAAGCATACTATTTTCACTTTGTTTTTTGTTTTTTTTCTTTCTTGTGGTTTTTCCCTTTTGTTCTGATTCTTCTTTCACAACATGACTAATGTGTACATATGTTTAACATGATTGTACATGTATAACTTATATCAGATTGCTTGCTGTCTTGGGGAGGGGAGAGAAAAAGGAGGAAGGGAGAAAAATTTGAAACTCAAAGTCTTACAAAAATGAATGTTGAAAACTATCTTTACAGGTAATTGGAGAAAAAATACTATTAAGAAAAAAAAGATTCTGAACCTAGACTAGAAGCATAGTCCCTTGACAGAAATAGGCAATTTTAGAAAGGGAAGGGAGGGTTTGGGTGGAAAGGTAATGAGTATAATTATGATCATGTTGAGTTTGAGTTGTCTATTGGAATCCAGTTGCAGAGATTGCAAAACCAATATACTTCTTATTTCTAAATGACAAGCCAGGATGCCATTAGCCTCTGCAGGCTATGGCCCAGAAATACCACAGGCTATAAGGTCTTCCTTCAGCAGATCTACATAAAATCTCATCCTGTCAGATACTTTGAGGCCCTGCCTAGTAAAAAAAAAAATGACTCTCAGAGAGTGAGTGCCTAGGATCATGGTTCTCTTTGCTCTCGTTCTATAATAGCCATGGATAATATGAAGCCTGAGGGGGAAATTAAGAGTTCGAAATGCTGGATGTCCAGACATGCTTTGGCAAGCAGGCAGAAATGATCTCAGTTTATAATATGCAACAGAAATTTTTTGGTTCTTTTTTTTTAATCCCCTCCCTAGAGTTGGTGCTTGTTTTTGTCTTGAATACAAAGCAGTTTGTTTAATTCTCTTCAGGTGCTCCATTAAGCTAAGGGCAAGTAAGACACTGAAAGAGGCTCCTACTACCTGAGCTCAGGCATGCCTGCTTGGCTGCCTTTATTGTCCAGTCTGGAGGGAGAACGGTTCCAACATGGCAGGAGCTAAGTTCTAGGCCTGACTCCACCACTATCTCTCTGTGCAGCTTTGGGCAAATTTGCTTCGTCTCTTTGGGCCTCAGTCTACTCACCTGTATGATGGAGGTGATGATTTTTGTCATGCTTTATCTCACAGGATTATTTTGATATTAGCAAGGCGGGGCAGATGTGTCTAAAGAAGAGCTCTGTAACATTGTGGGATATGTGAGTGTGAATATTTTAACTTGAGATCATAGTCATAGAGCACCAGTCACTAGACTGCCACCAACAGGGTCAAGGACACAAAAAGGGGGTTAAGAACCCTTGAGGAAGATTCTGCACCTGCATCCTGTCTTAGCTCTGAGGCAATATTGACATGTGAGGTTAAAGTGTAGGACCCAAATAAAAGATCCCCAGGTCTATTTAGAATATACTGACTGGAATAAGGCAGAGAAATATAATCATGGGCATTTTCAAAGGGCAGGGCCTTCTGATGACTAATGACAGTTCTGTACTTATCCAGTGATTGCTCACCTGTGGAAAGGGTGGGAATTCAGATTCATAATGGCAAAGAAATGAAATCAACTTTCTTATTTGCAGGAGATTTGCACAGAGGATGTGCCAAATGAATGTTTATTCTATTGAAATGAATTGGCCTCTTGGCAGAGCTGCACTAATTAGCCCTGGCTGCTTCTGAGTAGCCTTGTAAAGAGCTTCCCACTGTTGGCATTTCAGATTGTAGAGAAGAGTGTGAATAGAAAGTGCCTGGCACTAATGTAAGAGATGATGCCCCTAAACAAGGGTGTGTTTTGACTTGCCCCCAGTGGTAGTGACCTTAGAGCTAGAAGAGATCAGAAATCAGCTAGCCCTTCCCCTATCTATTTGTAGATGAGAAAACTGACGACCAGGAGGAGAAGTGATTTTTCTAAGGTTGCATACGTGGTTAGTATGTGTTATGCCACGCCTTCAATGCACTCTAACCTGTGTATCCATTAATACATGGGTAGAATGAATACCCAACAATGGCTGAGGGCACACAGGGAAACTGGCAATATGGAACCCATGTCTGCAACCTGGGCCTCATTTGCATCAGTCCATTCCAATACAATCCATTCCAACCTAATCCAACAAACATTTATTTTTTTAAATTAAATTTGAGTTTTTTTCAGTTAACAAGCATCTGTATTTTCTTTCCCTCCTCCACAATGGAAAAAAAGAAGAAAAAAACCAAAATCCTTGTAAAATATGCATTTTCATGCAAAACTAATTTCCAGTCTGAGCATGCTCAAAAATGTATGTCTAATTTTGCATATTTAGTCCATTGCCTCTCTTTCAGGAGGTGGGTACCATTCTTCATCATTGGTCCTCTGGAATAATGTTGATCACTGAATTTATCAGAATTCTTTACAAGTATTCATGTTTACAATGCTGTTACAGTATAAATTGTTCTGGTGATGCTCTGCATCAGTTCACATATAATTCTTCTCAGATTTCTCTGAAACTATTTCTTAATTGCTTTAGCATAGTCATTCTAAAAGACAGTTGTGCTATAGATTACAGCCGAAGTCACAGACCATAATTTGTTTAGCCATTCATTAAGTGCTGGGTACTCTCTTAGTTTCCAGTTCTTTGTTACTATGAAAAGAACTGCTATGAATATTTTTGTCTATATGGGTCCTTTTCCTTTATCTTTGATCTCTTTGGGGCACAGGCCTACTAGTTGTATTGCTGGGTCAAAGATCATGTACAGTTTAGTAACTTTGGGGGAATTCAGGATGATTGAGTCAATTCACGCCTATACCAACAGTGCATCAATGTAACTCCAACAAGTATTTATTAATTTGTTTACTGTGTGCAGAAGGACTGTGTTGGTGCTAGGGATATAATGATAAAACAAAAAACAAAATTCCTGCCCTCAAGGAGTTTGTGTTCTATTAGGCGGATGCAAGATGTAAAAACAGTAGATGGGACTGGACTTGTGTGTAGATGGGATTGGACTGGACTTGTGATTTCATTAGTGTAGAAGCTTCCAATGAGGAAAACTCCCTCTCTATCAATATGGGTTGGAACCTTCTCTAAAACTTAGAGTTTTAAATGGAGATTGAGAGGGTAGGTGACTTGTCCAGGGTCACACAGTTAGTCCATGCTAGAGGCAAGACTTAAACCCGGGTCTTCCCAAGGTAGGCTCTCTGTCAACTTTCCCATCATGTCTCTCAAAAAGATAAGTACATCCATGGTCATTAGAGGAAGAGAGAGAGGCTCCAAACACATGATTTCACTAGCCATTTGAGGTGGACTGATACCTTACACAATCCAGGTAGATGAAGATATATTATTCAACAAAAAAGATCCCAGAGGATGGCATTCCTAGAAACTAGTGAGTTTAGCTCCTCTCATCTCCTGGTCCCCAGTCTTTTCCATCTATTAGCCTTAGTGGAAGAAGTTGAGAGATTCTCTGAAGAGAACCCGGGATGTCGTAGATGTGTTCTAGAATAGAAGCTGCTCCCCAGGACCCCATGAAGGGGTTCTAGAAGGCATGGGTCATTTTGTGCTTGGGGCATATCTGACCACTGCTATGTAGGAGGAGGTCTGTGGAGAGCCTTGTTCTCCACTGGAAACATCCCTCACCACATCATGAGCCTCCTATGAGACTTGTAGCTCTCATTCATATAGTGCCACTTTCAAAGGAAGGGCTTCCCTCAAGACACCTCTGTGACAAAAGTCTCACAAGCTCTATTTACCCTATTTCACAAATGAGAAAACTAAGTCCCACAAGGTAAACTAAGGTACCCACACCACTGGGAAGTACAAGGAGAAGGGAGCCAAAAAGAAGTGTGTCTGCCAGTATATCTTAGGGGATGTAACCTGTCTGTCTCCTAGGAATCAGGCAGAGCTGAGCACCATTGTGTCCAGATCCCAAGCTCCAGAAGGGAGAGCTTTCCCATTTGCATAGGAGCTTAAAGTCAAGGCTCTTCCTTCCATACTTGGGCTTCTTCTACCTGTATGCTTTTACACATTCTCCTAGAGGTAGATGATAATGACACATATGTCAAGGATCCCCAAGGAGAATGATCTACTAAGTCTTATAGACAGAGGCAATATGAGGGAAGTGGGAAGCAAGGAAGAGAATAGGAAGCGGAATTGGCCTGAACAAAGTTGCTGTGAGGATCAATGAGTCAACGTGAAACCCTTAGTAGCCATAAAGTACCATACAAAGTCTAACGCAAAAGTGTAATAAAGAAGGGACAAAGTTCTAGGGAGTTTCGGGGTTCTGAAGGGAAAACCTTTCCTTACTGTGTCTCCTGAGGTCTCCCTCCCCAGGTCTGCTGGTTCCCCATGTTGCTTGCTTTGGATAACCCTGGGATGGGTGGGGAGGGGAAGAGCTAGGAGAAAGAAGAGATCACTCAGGACTAGCGTGCTTGGGAAGACCTTCCTGAAGAAGGTAGGTACCTTATAGACAATGACTTTTTTTTTAACAAGCTCTTTATCCTCAGTGCCTAATATAGTGCCCTATATGTAGCAAGCATTTAATAAGTTTGTATAATTGCATTAAATTGTAGCTACTTCAGCCTACTATTAAAGAATCAGTGGGGGTTTAGAGATGCAGAGACTTTGTAGCAGCTCAGAACAAAACCAGAAAGCCTTGATACCATCTGCCCCAGTTCAAGATGAGGGTGTCAAATGGTAGAGAAGCAGAGGTTGAAGGATAGGGAATATTAGCCAACTAGAGTTGGTTGTCAATAGACTTTTGAAGGTCCAGAAGAATACCTTACATGGCATACCAGAAGAATACCAGTCCATTTTACCATCTATCTTCCCTTAGGATCAATGCATGAAATCTAAAAACATCATTACACATCCTAGGTATAATAGGTTTATCCATCAAAGAGGTACTTGTTGAATGCCCATTACTATGTGCAAAGCACTATGGGTAATATAAAGAAGAATAAGGCATAGTTCCTGCTCTCATAGAGGTAATAGTCTAATAGGAGAGATAAGGCAGGTAAACAAATAATTAGTAGATTAGAGCCAGATTGGGCCAGGTTAATGATTTTACATGTCACCCTATAGGCAATAGGGAGCAAGATTCTCAAGCAGGGGAACGATATGGAATAGGATTCAAGAGACCAGGTTCAAGTCCCATCTCCATCCTTTGTTATCTGGATAGCCATAAGCAAGTCCCTTAATGTTTCAAACATTCAATTTCACCATCTGTGAAATGGGGATACTAATATTTGCAGGGGATTGGTATGAGAATCAAAGGAGGCAATGTGAAACACTGCAGCCATAAAGCACTGTGCAAAGGCCAGCGTGAAAGTGTAATAACAAAGGTTCGAAGTTGTGGGGAGTTTCAAGGTTCTGAAGGGAAACCCTCTCCCAGGGTGTCTCCAGGCCCACCTCCCTGGTTTTGCTGACTATTTATTTATGCTATATTTATCTCCTGTTACAATCCTTCTGATTGTATTGGCAGGGAGATGATGGGTTGGGCCAGTTTATTGCAGATGAGCCTTGAGCTGTCATTCAAGGGAGAGGGGGAGAAAGAGCTAAGTGAATGGAAGGGGTCTGATTGTCACAGGAAACTTTACATGGAGGTTTAGGGGTAGAGAGAGCGAGGATCAGGGGCAGGAAGCAGCAAGAAGGCTTACATGGCTGCCTTAGCTGGGGTGGACTTCAATCAGGCTACAAAAATAGAATCAGGGACCCACAGACTTTTAGAGGTTGTGCTGGAGCCACTTGAGTATTTGACTGTGGCATCTGATATCTCAGCTGAAATGTTAGTCATTTAATGTAGAGGTATATCCTTGACATAGGTCACGGACAGGCAAGGGGGCCTGGTAGCTCCAACAACACTAAGAGAGAAAACGACACTAGATTTGGGCTCAGTTATAAAACAAAATGAACAAGATGCCAGTCAGTTGCAGCTCATACTATAACCTTAACTTGGACTGCAAGTAGGCAGTAAAAATATCCCCAGCAACTAAAAATATGAAATGTTATCCTTTCCTGCTGCCTCTCTTCTGTTCATAAAGAAATGAAATCATCATCACCTTGTCTTAGGTGGTAGTCTGAGAGCTGGAGAGGTTGCGTCATTTGTCCACAGGCTAAGAAATACATATGCCTTAGAAGGTCACTAAATGAGCTCACAAATGAAAAAGGGGACCAGAAGCAAAAGAACAACAGAACTGACTTCTGTGGAAATTATGACCAACCGTAGCCCCAAAGAAGAGATAGGAGAAGGCACCTCCCTCCCTTCTCGGCAGAAGGGGGGAAGGGTATGGCTGTGGAGCTCTATACCTGTTGTCAGGCTTTTTCAACCTGTTGGTTAGTTTTACTGAATTGTTTTAAAGCCCAAGTTTTGCTTTAGAAACAGCGGGACTGTGAACAAGTCACACAAACCTTTCTGGCTTTAGTTTTCTTATCTGTAAAATGGAGGTGGTGAACGTAGTTTGTTAAACCTCTAACTGAGGTTGTTGGGGTTTTTTTGTTTGGTTTTTTTTGCCGTTTTCCTGCTGCCATAGTAGTCTAATGAAACCTACTGACTTCTCAGGGTGTTTTTAAATAATCGAAGGAAATGCTAAGTTTCATTTAGAGTTTGAGAAAAATAAAGATATACATATATATATATATATATATATATATATATATATATATATATATATATATATTCCCATACAAGTTCACAGTGCCCTGAAAATCTCTCCACGGACCCCTTCTTAAGAATCCATGCTCGACAATTTGGAACTATGCCCAAAGGCTATAAAACCATGCATACTCTTTGACCTCGCAATACCACTCCTAGGTCTGTATCCCAAAAGAAATTAAAAAAAAAGGACCTATATGTATAGAAATATTTATAGCAGCTCTTTTCTGGTGGAAAAGAATTGGAAACTGAGAGGATGCCCATCAACTGGGGAAAGGCTGAACAAACTGTGTTATGTGATTATGATGAAATACTATTGTGCTATAAGAAATGATAAGCAGGATGATCTCAGAAAAAAAAAACCTAGAAAGACTTGCATGAGTTGATGCAAAGTGAAATGTTCTGTGTACAAAGTAACAGCAATGTTGTAAGATGATCAGCTATGAACGACTTAGCTATTCTCAACAATACAATGATCCAAGACAACTCTGAAGGACCTGTGATGAAAAATGCTTTCCATCCCTAGAAAAAGAACGGATGGTGTCTGAATACAGATTGAAGCTGACTTTTTTAACTTGCTTTATTTTTCTTCAGGTTTTTTTTTAAGTCTGTGTTTTCTTTCACAACATGACTAATATGGGAATGTTTTGCATGACTACACATGTATAACCTATATTGAATTGCTTGCCTTCTCAATAAGGGGGGGTTTTCAATAAGCGGGGTTGAGGAAGGAGGAAGGGGGAGAATTTGGGACTCAAGGTTTTAAAAACAAATGTTAAAAATTGTTTTTATGTGTAACTGGGGGAAAATAAAATACTAAATAAAGAAAAAATAAAGGCATTGAAAGGCAAAAAAAATTTTTAATTAGAATTTAAAAAAACTTCTGCCTAACTACAAAAAAAGAATCCCTGCTCTAAGCATTACATAAATAGGCTGTTATTAATATTGGTTTTTGAATTGAAAGGGGCTTTCAAAAATCATGTTGTCTACCTCATTCTGTCTTTGGACCTCTAACCCAGCTCAGATGTGCTGCCTGATTCCATCCACAGCTGTTGAACTCTATGCACAGAGCCAGACAGCCAGCTATGACTTTAAGGTCCCCAAGTCATCATATAATGTGAGCCCTTGCACGTCTCCCTCCCTGTCCCACCTATCCAACAGAGTATTCTAGGCAACCTTCCATATTAGGGTATGTTTTCCTTGAAAGGTATAATGCAATCTCAACAAAGCCAATGTGTGCTGGCCCAAATACACCTTAGACAGTTTTTTAAAGACATAGCCCTCAAAGAATTCAGATCAGCTGAAAGTCCTTGGCTGCCTGCTGGTTTTTAACAGGGCCACAAGTCTAAAGTTCAAGAGGGCTCAGGTTTCTCTCTCTCTCTGCTCATGGTTGACGTCTCAATCCTCCCCACAGTCCAGAATCAGCCCTGTCTTTGACTCCACCCTGCTTCATAGTAGAGATAGGAATGCAGGCTGCAGGGCTTGCCCAGCCCTCCTGGGAAAAATGCATGGGCTTGAGAACTCCATTAATACCTGGCTTTGGCAACCTCACAGGGAAAGTGCAAACTGCCACTTAGTAGGTGAACGTGGCACCATGAGGTGGGCCCCCAACTCTATTACCAAGGGTGTTGGCTCCAGAAGCCCTTCAGGGAGGGTTATGGACTGAAGAAGAGGAAGTGGAGAGCAGGAGTGGGGTCCAAGGTAGTGATGGATTTCCAGAGTGTAACAGGGGATATTGTAAACTGGAGTAAAGCCAAAGTCAGCCAGAATGGTGTCAGATGTCGCTAGGGGGTTTTTCTTGAAAGCTTTTCAAGAGCAAGACTAAGTAAAGGATAGAGAAGTATATGCGAACCTCTCTAACCTTCAATTTTCTCATCTGTAAAGTTGGGGGGAGGGAATCTTAGATCAAGAAGGGATCTCAGAGACCATCTAGTACAACTGCTTCCTTTCTAAAAATGTGGAAATGGAGTTCTAGGGAGATGAATTGACTTGACCAGAGTCACAAAGGTAGTAACTCTTAGAGGAAGGATTTGAACCCAGGGCCTCCTGACTCCAGAGCCAATGATCTTTTTACTTTCACAGCTGTTAGCTTGGATGCCTATGATTCCTGTTTCTAATCTCATACAATGTAGATCACAAAGATCTAAATAGAGCATGACTTCTTCAACTCTACATTTTGCTATGTTATACTTATTATCCATTTTGTTGTTCAGTCCTGTCCAACTCTTCATGGCCTCATTTGGGGTTTTCTTGACAAAAATCCTGGAGTCATTTCCTTCTTCAGCTCATTTTTCAGATGAGAAAACTGAGGCAAACAGAGTAAATAACTTGCCCAGGGTCTCACAGCTAGTAAATGTTTGAAGCCGGATTTGAACTCAGGAAGATGAGTCTTCCTGACTCCACACCCAGCACTCTATCCACTGCACCATCTAGCTGCCCTAATTAATTATCCATATTAATTTATTATCCATAGGGCACAAAATATGATTTTTTTCTAACCCAGTACTGTTCTCTGCCACGTACCGGAGTTGGGGAAACTTGGTTTACGTCCCATCTCTGGCACTTCCTAGCTGGAGTGACCCTGGGTGAGTAAATTCAATTAAATTCAACAAACATTTCACCTCTTCGAAGCTCAGTTTCCCCACTTGTAAAAACAAGGATAATAATACCTGTAATCCCTCTAGTCCAGGACTGCCAAGAGGCTGAAAGTAAAGCATCTGCAAACATTCAAGCGCTCTGTAAACATTGGTTCCTGTTGTTGTCTCGGAGTTCCTGTCTTCTAACTCTCCCTTTTAAGCTGCTTCTTATTCCAGCTCATTACATGGTCCTTTGGCTTCTCTTCTCTACCTTATCTGGAAAGACCCCTTTCATCAAATTCACCTCATCGGGGAAGGAAGGAAAGACACATCTAAAGCGGCTGAGCTTACCGACTTATGCCTCGCCCTTTTAAAACTTAAATACACCTCGTCATTTCTCCTCTTACTGATTCTCATCCTCAATCAATAAACTTCTAGAAGGTGAGAACTCCAGTCTCAGTCAGGAACTAAAAGTTGCCATTCTGCAGAGAGATCTTCCAAATCCCAGAGATTTACTGTATTAGGTTGGCCTAAAATCTTTTAAAAAGAAAGAATTTTTGAAATTTTGAGATTAAAATTTAGGATTCCACATTTGGTTGAAAGCGGCAGATTTTACTTTATCCCTACACGGCAAGCCTGGGTATTTCCCTGAAGCTTCCCGCTGAGCGTGTAACTTGTCCTCTGGTGTTAATTTCACCTCTCCATTGCCCCCTTTCCCCAAAGACACCTGCACCTAATCTTTTCTCCTTTTTCTGTATGTTCTTGAAATAGGACCTGGTCGCTGTACAGTTGTGAGGACGTCCAAGAGCTGGAGGAGAGTTCTCATTCCAGTTGGCTACAAATGGACATGAGCACCATCTGCTAAACACTAGGATGGAGACTACCCCACTGAATTCTAAGAAAGGGCAGTCAGCCTGCAAAGATGGAGAAGAGTGCCAGGAAAATGGCATTCTGCAAAAGGGACTCACTGGCCCGGGGGACAAGGCAGAGGCAGGACAAATCTCAAATGGGTATTCGGCTGTTCAGAGCCCAGGCATGGAAGAGGACACCCAAAACGCCATTCCAGCAGACAACACTGCCCTAGGCGCCGAAGTTCACCAAGGGGAACGAGAGACCTGGACCAAAAAGATGGACTTCCTTCTTTCGGTCATTGGCTATGCTGTGGACCTTGGCAATGTGTGGCGCTTCCCATACATATGCTACCAAAATGGAGGAGGTCAGTACCGGGAGGGATAATGTGTAGAGTTATGTACATGAGGCTTCTGGTGAAGGTGAGTCTTTTCTGTATTAGGACCTCTCACTGAGCTTATCTAGGATGTATTAAAAAGTGAATAATGGTTCAGCAATAATATGGTACACATTTATATCATATTTATATCATATATCATATATAAATGCTTCCTCACAACAGCAGTGCAAAGGATTGCTGTTTCCATTTTACAGATAAAGAAACTGAGACTCAAAGAGATGAAGGTTACTCAACAGTGTACATCTAGCCATTGGCGGTGCTGGGGTTTGAACTCAGGATCCTTTCACCTATAACACATTGTTGTTTCAACTGGGAATTAAAACTCAAACTTTTTGGACTGTTTGTTAATTCTACTAAAGGACAGATGACTTGAGAGACTGTGTGTTTGAACAAAAGTTTAAAGCAAGTCCCAAAATTAGTTTGATAGTTTCCTTGGGAATCCTCCAGAATAGGGAGCTGCCAGGGCTGAGCTAAATCTGAAGTCAACACGGGCTGTATCCAGCCCTGTCAAATCAAGGCAAGAGGCATTTAATAAGCATCTACTATGTGCCAGGCACTGTTTTGAGGGCTGGGGATAAAAAGAAAGGAAGGCAAAAGACAGTCCCTGCTCTCAAGTTGCTCAGAGTCTGATAGGGGAGACATGTAAGTAATTGTGTGCAAACAAGAGATGTCCAGATAAACTGCAGATAATCTCAGAGTGAAGGCATTAGACCATAAGAAGGCAGAAACTATGCCTTACACATCTTTACCTTCACTCCAGCACCTAACATAGTGCTCTGCACATAGTAGGCACTCAACAAATGTCTGTTGAATGAATGACTAGACCCCCAAGTCTGAACTAGAACAAAACAGATCCTGTGGATGGACAGAAGTGACTGTTTACTTGTTCCTGTTCTTCCCACCATATGTGACTCGGAAGAGTCAAGAGATACAAGCCATCATTTTGTCTTTGTCCTTGTCTGGAGCTCTGATGATAGGCTCAGGGTCAGAAGGAGGTCAGAAATGAGGCTTAGTGGGAATTTATCCATCTGTAATGAGTTTGCATTTCATCCTATAGGCAATAGGGAGCAACTGAAGATTCTGGAGCAGGAGAGTGCTATGGAATAGGATTTGGGAGACATGGGTTCAAATCCCATCTGGATCCACCCTGCCTCCTCACCTCCCTCTCATGACTCTCTTAGTGACATTGACTATTTCCTGGATTTTGCCAGAAACACTTCAATCACCATACAGAAAGATGCGTGGGGCAGTTTAGGAAGAATCCTGGAAGCCCAGAAGCACTCACTTGGGAGGAGAATCGACTTCTTTTTGTCCCAGAGGGAGTTTATCCTTGGCCTGGGGTTTTGACATAAAGGGGTGGGCCTCTTGTTTTTCGCTGACACTCTTTCCATTCAGGAAAGATTTTGAGAGGAAAGATGCTGTGGCAATACAGGGTAATTCTCCTTATTTATTTTCATGCCAGATTCTCAAAGTATGGCTACCAGGATAATCTTAGGTTCCTATCACTTTCTTCCTCTGAAAAGATCAATGCATTTTTTTTTTAATGAAAGAGAAAGCCTTTCATAAAAATCACCACTGGCCCAGCCCTCCCTATCAAACCTAGGGCAAAGGTGAAGCCTCTCTCTGTGCCTGAACAATTCCTTTTCCAACCCAGCAGACACTTTTCTGTGGATCTAAGTTATACTGTCCTTGTGGACACATACATATGCAATCACTGTTGCTGTGGGGTGGTCTCCATGGCTGATACAATGGAAACCAGGAAATACAGTCAAATGTTGAGCATTGTAGGGATATGGAAGGGGGGTGGGAGCATGTTTGAAATTCATAGATAAGTAAGCCTGGAATTTTAGAGCTGGAAGTCACCTTAGAGGCTGTCTAATCCAACCCATTCATTTCAGACCTGGGTTCAAATTCTAACATATGTCATTAACTCAATGCCTGCAGTCCATTAGGTATTCATGACTTCCCAATTCCTAAAGTGCAAATTTCACTCTTCTTATCCAGTGAAGCACAAAATCAGAGATAACATTCCTTCTCCTTCTCCTTGGTTGTAGGGGCCTTCCTTATCCCCTACACCATCATGGCCATTTTTGGTGGAATTCCTCTGTTCTATATGGAGCTAGCTCTGGGCCAATATCATCGAAATGGCTGCATTTCAATATGGAAGAAAATTTGTCCCATTTTCAAAGGTAAGTGGATTGTTGCTGGTAGTCCTGGGGCAGTGGATGGAGATTTTTACCCCTTAGTGAGGGTGATAACAGAGAAAAAAAATCTGAGACCAGAAGAAGAGACCGTTTTGGAGTAAGCACGCATCCCTTCTCACCATAACTGTTTGCAGAGCTGTGATAGGCCTCCAATGCTCCATTTGACTGTCCCACTACTTACAATGATCTTGGGATTGCTGGGATCTCATCACTGTGAATTATAAGGACCTAGAAGAAGAATTTTAGGTCCTTGATGTCTTGGGACTCTGTTTTTTTTTTCCTTTGTAACCCCTGTGTCTTGGATAGTGGCTTGTCAATAGTAGGCACTGAATAAATGTTTGTTCGATTTAATCGATATTTACGTGGCTTCTGAAGGTTTACCAAGTGCTTTTATCTATTAACTTACTCCCTCCACTAGTTACCCCTCTATACTTACTCTCTTTATGAGATATTTGTCCATGTCTTTCTGGAAATCACCCAAGATGGTGCTAACCAATGCCCAGGAGGCCTCTCTCTTGGTCTTTTGATATTTCCAAGGGGCACCAGGAGTGCCCTCAGGCCATTCATCTCTTTTGCTAGCTCTCAGCATTCCTGCTCTTTAGGTATTGACCTTCCTGTGACCCCTCTCTCTGACCACCCAGGGATTGGCTTTGCCATTTGCATCATTGCCTTTTACATCGCCTCCTACTATAACACCATCATGGCCTGGGCTCTCTACTACCTCATCTCTTCCTTCACAAGTCAATTGCCCTGGACCAGCTGCAAAAACCCCTGGAACACGGACAATTGTACCAACTACTTCTCAGAAGGCAACATCACCTGGACCTCCTACTCTATATCACCTGCTGAAGAATTTTATACGTAAGTGCATGTAAGTGACCTTTGTTGGGGGGGGGGCAGGCCGCCCTCCTGAGACCTGCGTTCTTAGGAAGCAGGCAGGGGCTCTTCACCCCTCCTCCGCTAAGCTCTCTAAGTATTATAGAGATGGAAGCATGGTACAGTAGGGTTGGCCTGAGGCAAGACTGTGAAATAGCACTCCCCTCACTCCAACGTCCTCCCTCCAAATGCCTGAAGAATTCCTGTTGTCCTAACCAAATCTGCCCTCCCTCTCTGTTGCAAACCTCTCTTCCTCCATCAAAACTCCCATTTCCTCTCCTGCCCTTCTCTCCACTGTCTATAAAAAATGTGATAAGCTAATTCATACAAAGAAGATGCCTTCCCCAGGTATCTAGGGGAGGTAGTGTATTAACCCAAAGGTATTATACTTTAAGAGCAGAATTTCAGGGGCAAGATATTTCTGGGGCAGCAGTGAGGCCTCCCAATGCCCCTTAAGTCACAGCACATCAGTGACTGAATATTACACCTTTCAATGAAGTTGGCCCTGGGGTATAGCTACCAGGTGCTGAGAAGGAAGGAAGGAGAGGACAGGAAGTTCATCTGTCAGCTTTATTCTTTTTCCAGGTGATGGTTAATTGAGTCTGCTATTCCATCCTGAGAAACACAGGCAAAGCCAACCTGTGTTACTCTGGAAGCCTGAAGACCAATCAAATCTTGAGTCCTTTAAGTGCACCATGACATGGTGGATACCCCTTTTTTCCCCTCTTGGAATAACCTCAGAACTATATATACATACATACATCCACACACACATACATTAATTTTTCAGTCACTTTCAGTTGGGTCCAACTCTTTGTGACCCCATTTGGGGTTTTCTTGGCAAAGATATTGGAGTGGTTTGCCACTCTCTCTGTATGTGTGTGTATATATATTACATGTAATATATATGTTATATATGCATATATATATATATCTGTCACAGAATTAAATTATTTCCTCCTATCCCTCTAACGAGTCTTTCTGTCTCATTCCAGGCGCCATGTCTTACAGGTCCACCAGTCTAAAGGACTAGATGATGTGGGGGGCATTAGCTGGCAACTGGCCCTCTGCACAATGTCAATCTTCACTGTTGTCTACTTTAGCATCTGGAAAGGGGTCAAAACATCTGGCAAGGTGAGGAAGACAGCAGAACTCTTTTGCTTAGTGATCTATTTCTTGTCAAAGGCACAATGCCCCAGGAAACCCTCAAACCCTGAGCCCAGTGGTCTTGCTCCCCAAGGACAGCTAGATCCAGAACAGAAATATTTACCGAAAACTAAAAAGCATTCCACAGTGTTCAGACGGCACACAGCAAATCTAAAACCAAGAAATTATCTCAAGCTCAGTAACCATCGCTTTCATTTTCCTACACCCCACTGATGTTACCAGACAGAAGGGATAGAACCTCCACCCACAGAGGTCTTTAAAGATGGAAGAGATGTCTATCTCTCCAGGATGGCTGAGGTGTCATCCTGCCTTCTCTTTAACCCTCTTCTCCTTTGCAGGTGGTGTGGGTGACAGCTACTTTCCCTTATATTATTCTGTCCATCCTGCTTGTAAGGGGGGCCACACTTCCAGGAGCCTGGAGGGGTGTCCTTTTCTACCTGAAACCCAATTGGCAGAAGCTCCTTGAAACTGGGGTAAGACAAAAAAAATAGAAAAACAAGAGAGGAAAAAATAAGGACTTTACTTGCAAGTCTATCATTTCATTGATGGAAGGTCCACTTCCTCTGAATAAGTCCATATGGGCCAGTGTTATGAATATTAGGGAGCCAGGAATTGGGAGGAGGGATAATCTGCAGTGATGTTTAAAGCTCCAGGAAAAGTGGGCTTGAGAGCTGTAGCTGAGGTGATGCATCTTGACATATGCCTAGATGTCAGAACAATTGTCACAAGCAGCCTTCACCGGATACATTTGTGGCTCCCTTTGTGGAACCTTCTAAGACAATTTTCCATCAGTCTCATTGGATTTGAGCTTTGTGAAGATGCACATCGATGATGGCCTCCCCATCCTAGTCCCTCATCTCACCAATTCTTCCCCTTGGTTGTATTTCAGGTCTGGGTGGATGCCGCAGCTCAGATTTTCTTCTCGTTGGGTCCTGGCTTTGGTGTCTTACTAGCCTATGCCAGCTATAACAAATTCAATAACAACTGTTACCAGTGAGTATCTTGGAATGTTGGGTGTTTCACCATTGTAACTCCCACCATTCTGTGGGAGTGTGAAATCGATGAAGACTTCTAGAAAGGACTTGAGCCCTCAGAACAGGCATGGCCTGGGCAATGACCATGGTACCTGTACAGGTGTTTAGAGCTAGAACTCCTGCCCTGCCTTATTACCTTACAGGGTGGCAACCTACATCAGTAGAGGGAGTTTCCTCACCTGGGAGTTCCCTATACCAAAATCTCAGTGGAGTCGCCATCCCAGTGTTTCTTCTACTTATGTCTCTGGCTGGCTGAGCTATCAAGCAGAATCAGGCCAGTCAACATGATAAAACCACCAACTGAAACTCTCATGGGGTAGTTGTGGCTCAGTCAGCTGGTGACCTACGTGGAAAAGAGGGGCAGGGAGAATATCTCATTGACTGCATCTTATACGAATCTATTATTGTGGAGGAATCTCAATAGGACAAAATTCACGCAGACAGCCCTACAGGAATGTTTAGGCTAGTCACACCCATTCACTGCGTTCACAACAAATTGACCTCAGAGACACTAAAGGCATTATAGAAGAGGTCATCTAACCATAATAAAACTTATTTTTCAAATGGCCATAAAAATCTGTGCATGCTCAAGTGCCATGACTGCCATACCCCGTGTGCCAAGGCCCAGTCTGGTACATTGCATAAACACTATTGCCCTTTAATCTGACTATCACAGGTCCTTACCAGTGGCTGGTTCCTGAGATAACATGCTGGTTGCAACAGTCAAATGTTAGCCATTTGACAACCTCAACATATGGTCCATGTGTGCCGATGGTCATCTCAGTCCTTGGGCTCTCTGGGTGCCAGAGGTCACATGCAGGAGGTCTGGACGATACTATGAGTTAGGTCCTTTCCTGCAGGCCACCAGATTTCAGATTCCTCTCCCCCTGAACAGCCATATGGAAAAGCTTCTGATATTTTATTTCCTCTGTTAATAAGAACTATGACTTGTTTCCTCAAAAACCTGTGAGTCACTGTCCTTTCCTGCACACATGGTGGTATTTAATTTGCAAGCCAGGTCCAACTGAGGCAGCCTGAGTTGGGGGATAGGAGAGTGGAAGGCAGGGAATAAAGAATTCTGATGGTACTTTTTATTAGATTTTAAAAACTCAATATGCTCACTCTTGCTAAGGGAGACTTGAGCAGGCTCTCTAGGATATGTGTGAGGGTAAAAAGGAGCTCTGGGTGAGGAGTTAACTTTCTGTCACTTCCTTCCCTACACTTTATTTCCTCATCTGTAAAATGGGTGGGCTGGACTAGTGGGCCAGTCTCAGGTCCTTTCTAGCTCTGAATCTATGATCCTATGAATGACACAGACAAACATCCCTGGGAGGAAGGATAATGGAGAGGAAAGAGGACTTGGGCTTGAAGTCAGAAGATTCAGTTTCTAATCCCCCTCAGCTGTGTGGCCCTGGGCAATCACTCTCTCTCTCTTTCTGGGCCTCTGTGAAATGAGGGGCTTGGTGTAAATCACCCCTAAGGTCCCTTCCTGCCCTAACTCCCATGGTCTGTGAGCTGTTCTGGTTTTTCAGAGATGCCCTGGTGACTAGCATCGTAAACTGCATGACAAGCTTCATGTCAGGATTTGTCATCTTTACCGTGCTTGGTTATATGGCAGAGATGAGGAGTGAAGATGTGTCCGAAGTGGCTAAAGACACAGGTAGGAGCCTAGACTCCATTTCCTCGCTTAGTCCTTACTTGGGCCAACTTGGTTAAGGGTGGGGGAGACTGAGTGGGGAGGGAGAGGAAGACTAGCTCACTCTTTTATGCGTTTTTAAAGATTTTCTAAAAGCATATAGAATTATATAATATATAATTTACCTAATACAATATAATTTATCTAATAGAATATTACATATAACATCATAATTATGTATAATAAGTTTTATATATATATGTTTTAAATTATATATTCCTTTTAACCTTTTGAAGGTTTGGCAAAACACTTTCTCTGGAAATGTGACTCACTCTCATGTGTTCTTGGTTTAAGGGTCTGAAAACCTGGGTTCAAATGCCAGCTCTGTCACTCCCTGTGTGACTTTGGAGAAGTCATTTCCTCTCTAGGTCTCCTTTCCTCACTTGTAAAATATGGGGCTTAAAATAATAACCTCTGAGTTTCCTTCCACCTCTCGATCGAGGATACTATAAATAATTCTGGACTTTTAAAGAAGAATCCAGCCTGCCTGACGTGGCCACCTGAGTGTCCCACCATCATTCTCACTTAACACATTTCAAATTAATTTTACTGTCTTCCCTGAGAAACCAGTTCTCCTTCTTGATTCCTTTCTTTCTGTTAATGGCAACATCATTCTTCTAGTCACCCAAAGCTTAAACCTTCAGTCTTCTTTGTCTCCTCCCTAGGACTTCATTCTCCATCCAGACATATTCTTGATTCTTTCTTCAAAAGGACTCTTAAACCTTTCCCCTTCTCATCTGTTTCCCCTGCATCTCATCTGCTCTAGGCCTCTATCATCTTATGTGCAGGATAGTACAATAGCCTCTTAACTAAGCCTCCCTGCCTCCAGGGACTATATTTTAAGAATATTTTTGTCCCCTTAGCATCTGGCTAAGCCCTGCACCCAGGAGGTGACAATAAAGATTTCTCAATCTGTTAATAGATTTTAAAAATGCAGTGTGCATGTCAATAAAGAAATATTTGTGAAGAACCTACTATGTGCTAGGCACTGTGGTAAGAGCTGAGGATACAGAGAAAGATAAAAGATGATCATTGGTCTCAAGAAGTTTCATCTCATGGGGGAGACTAAAGGCAAACAACTACATACAAACAAGCTATAGATTGGATGAATTGAAGATAATTAAGAGGCAGAAGGCACTAGAATTAAGGGGGATTAGGAAAAGCTTCCTGTACAAGGTGGGATTTTAGCTAGGACTTGAAGAAGGCCAGAGAAGCCAGGAGGTGGACATAAGGAGGGAAAGAGTTCCAGGCATGCGAGACACACAGTAAAAATGTACAAAGTTTGGAGACTGTGTGTCTTGTTGGAGGAACAGTGAGGAGGCCAGTGTCACTGGATACCAAGGGATGTGAGGGTGGGAGGGAATAGGGGAAGTATAAGAAGATTGGAAAGATTGGTGGGGAGCAAGTTATGCAAGGCTTTGAACACCACACAGAGGGTTTTCTATTTGATCCTGGGGGTGATAGGGAGGCATTGGAGGTTGCTGAGCAGGAAGACGATGTGGTCAGACCTGCTCCCGAAGAAGATCACTTTGACAGCTGAGTGGAGGATGGACGAGAGTGGGGAGGGACTTGTGGCAGGGAGACACCACCCCTCCCACCAGGAGGCTATTGCAATAGTCCAGGCAAAAGGCGATAAGGGCCTGCACCAAGATGGGGCAAGAGTCAGAGGAGAGAGGGGAGCTTATGCAAGGGATGTTTTGAAGGTAAAATCAGCAGGCCTTGGCAAGATTGGATATTGGGGGGTGAGACAATGAGGTATGGGGTTTCAAGACATCTGAGAAGGGGCCAGATTCGCAAAAGCCACCATCATGCAAAAAAAGGTTAAGAATATAGAAACATTCTTGCCACTGAGTTGTATGAACTAGACTATTCTGCTCCTGGATCTTTCCATCAAATACCGTTCATTCCATATCTGTCTGTACATCTCAGGGAGGGTCAAATGACACCCTCTGAGAAAAAGCTTTGTGCTGCTCTGAATGGGGGTGCTGGGGGAGCAGTCACCCAGAATGGGTCCATCAGCCACTATGGAGCTGGAAGGGATCCAGCCTTAAGCCATCTGCTCTAACTCTCACATTTTATGGATGAGGAAGCTAAGGCCAGGCAAGTAGAACAATGTGATTTGAACCCAGCTCCTCGGATTTCAAGGCTCTTCCATTATAGTCCTCTGCCTTCCTAACCCTCCCTGATTTTTTTTTAAGCTCCAAGTTTCTTTCTTCCATGTTAGTTGGAGGCCTGGCTGTGTCCATGGCAGAGAAGCCCTGATGACTGTCTCCTTTTCTTTACCCACTTGCCTCAGGGCCCAGCCTCCTTTTCATCACATATGCGGAAGCCATTGCCAACATGCCGGCTGCTACCTTCTTCGCTATCATTTTTTTCTTAATGATAATCTCTCTGGGCTTGGATAGCACGGTGAGTGGACTGCTGTTGGGGGGGGGGGGTGGGAACCCGGGATGGGGTGGAGTGGGAGGGCAGGAGGAAAGGCACTTATTCAGAGATTCTTCACAAGAAGCCTGAATAAAACCTTTGAGGGCTTAGCAATGCATGGAGGTGTCCCAGCTGTTTTTTATTTTTCTTTTCCTAGACTTATTCAGGTGATGGATTATTTTCTTGTTTCTTTTTTAAAATCCTTTTTATATCACCATCCTGTTCCAATCTATCCCTCTCCTGAAGAACCATCCTTTTTATAACAAAGCATTATAGAATTTTTTTGAAGTTTGGCAAAACCAATGAATTTTGTAAGTCTCCATATCCACGTTCATGCCTCCTTCTTGGCAGAGGTAATATATATCTCAGTGTGTGTACACAATATACATGTATGTGTATATGTTATGTGTATATATGCTTATATATACACATGCATGCACACACATGTAGATATACAATATATATGTACACACTTGTAACTAACACGTATCACACTGTATATATACATGCATGTACAATGTATATGTGTACGTATGTAATTTCTTTGGAGCCAAGCTTGGTCAAACAATGGATTCTTAATCATGGAGGGGACACTGCTTCCAAATGTTCATTCACAAGGGAACCAGCTGCTGTGACCCCGCACTGCTTCTTTTCTCCACCAATCATCCAACCTCTCACCCTCCCTGGGCTGATCCTGACAGTGCCATGGCCTGTCTCCCATGACCCCAGTGCCCAAACAGTTATTCCCATGTTAGAAGGTCTCAGGCATCAAGGTGCCAAAGTGGGTACCCTGATGACTTCTCTGGGCAGAGAATCCATGGGGATGAGGACTCATCTCTCCACATATACTTCTCAGTTCGCAGGACTTGAGGGCGTGATCACTGCGGTGCTGGATGAATTCCCACATGTCTGGGCCAAGCGCCGGGAGTGGTTTGTGCTTGCTGTGGTCATTACCTGTTTTTTTGGATCTTTGTCCACCTTGACTTTTGTGAGTATTGACTGCCCTTGACTCTGAGCCTCTCGTGGGCAGGCCCTGGAGTAAACCCAGATCAGACCCTCACCATCTGAACCCCCAAGGAAAACCAAGTAGTAACAATCCCTTAAAGAGAAGGCATTTTTAACACGCATGTGTTGGTCCCTAGATGGGTGATTCTGCCGGTCTTGACTCCTGGGAAGGCTCTCAGAGACTGATTTACTCCAACCTTTGCACAAAGCCCTTCCTCATTTGCTTCTGGTGGACACAACCCTTTTGCCTTAGCTCTTAAGGGGGCTAGTGCCCTTTAAAAAGTTTCCAACCTATTTCTCACTTTACTGTTATTAATCATATAGGAAAATGTTTTCCCAGTGCACAGATTATCTGGAGGGCTGTAACAGAATAGCTTTGTCTTCTCCTGAGTTCTAGTAATGATGAGAGAAGACAACTTCTCGTACTGAGAAGCAGCGTGGAGTCATATAACCTCTCTGGGCCTTAGTTTCCTCACCTGTAAAATGAAGGATTTGGACTTGATAACTTTGAAGGCCTGTTCCAGATCTTAATATACCATCCATGTGAAGACACCCATTTACCTAGAGAAGCCAGGAGGCAGATGCCATGGCGATCACCAGATCTAGACCTGGAAGGCCAATTAGTCCAACTCCCACATTTATTAAACGAGGAAAATGAGGCTGAAATGGTGGGGGGGAGTAGCTCAAGGTCAGAGTCAGGAAGCATCACAGTGAGATTTGAACTCAGGTCTTTTTACTACTAATCTTGTGCTTTGAATGAATCAAAAGGTATCCACCAAAGTCACAAATCTTTTTATTTTTTTCCATTCTGACTCCTATTTGCAAATCAAAATCTTCAAGCTATAAAAGTACTTGATACAGTCTCATTGAGGGAAAGGATCCAGCATTTATTAAGCACCTATTATGTGCCAGGCACTACACTAAGCACTTTACAAATACTATCTCATTTGGTCCCTCACAACCACCCTGGCAGGGAGATACAGAGGACAGTTGGGAAAGAGCAGGTGCCAGAGTCAGGAATACCGGACCCAGGGTCAGATGTATCTGATAACATGGGTCCCCTCTGGTCCCAGTCTTTACAGGTTAAGTATCTATAAGGCTAAGTACATTAAGTGGTGCTCAAAAAATACTTGCTGAAGGCATCAACAGCAGCTGGTTGTTTAAACCATACTCCTAAGGGAGAGGAAGACAAAAAGGGGAGAAGGCTGACATGTGGAATAAAGCCTAAGCAGAAAAGGGGAGGCATCACTATGGGAAGGATAATATGGTGTAACTGGAGAGAGGGCTGAACTTGGAATTGGCAGAGAACTGGGTTCAAATCCCACCTCTTACACTTCCCAGCTGTGTGACTGTGGGAGGGTCACTTAACTGCTCCCTGACTTAGTTTCCACATCAATAAAATGGAGATAATAGCTGTATTGCCTACTCCCTAGGGTAGTTGTGAGGATCAAGTGCAATAATCAATCAACACACATTTATTCAAAACCTACTATGTACCTGGAATGGTACTAGGGACTGGAAATACACAGAATAAAAATATATAGAAATAAATACACAGAATAAAAGAATCCTTGATAAGATATGCGAATTGCTTTGTAAACTCTAAAGGAATATATAAATGGTGGTGGTGGTGATGATGATGATGATGTTATGGAGACTTCTGGGTACTAAAATTAATGCCTCAATTGAAAAGTCAGAATTTTCTAGGGAAAGAAACGTTTATAAGCCCTTTAACTACTGAGTGTGGGGGGGCAGTGATGGGTATTCATAATGGCCCCTAATTCCCAGATCTCCTCTCTTGTTTCCAGGGAGGGGCCTACGTGGTGAAGTTGCTGGAAGAATACGCCACCGGACCAGCGGTGCTCACAGTGGTGCTTTTAGAAGCAATCGCCGTGTCTTGGTTCTATGGTAAGAATATTCTTTTGGCCGGTTGTGAGTCCTAATGAGAACGGCAGGGAGGGCTATGCTGTCACAGGCAGGATCCACTCCTGTCTCTGCCAAGAAAACCCCAAATGGGTCATGAAGAATTGGACAAAACCAAACAACAGCACGGGCACTGAGTCGTGTCTCGTTACCTTCTGCAGAATAAGATGTTTAGATGGGGTACGGATAGGCAATTTCATGAGTACAAGGCATTCCTTGAAAATTTTCAATGGACCTGATCAAATTCACTCTTTCTCTGAGCAGAAAACTACATGGATGAAACCATCACATCAGTGCTTGACAACCCACAACCACAGAGACAGGGACCAGCAGGCTATGCTAGCCTGCTCCTAAGGGTCAGGGGAAATACACACACACACGCACACACACACATATCCTCTTTTTATATCCTACTGAGACTCTGGTTCAGTGTGACCCTGAGTGTACTGAGGAACAGGGGCTGAAAAATCTGCATAACATGACTTTTTCTGCCTGTAGGTATCAACCAGTTCTGCAGTGATGTGAAAGAAATGCTTGGTTTCAGCCCCGGTTGGTTTTGGAGGATCTGTTGGGTAGCAATCAGCCCAATATTTCTATTGGTAAGTCAGGATTTCCTTGTGTTCTTCTTTGCCTGAGGAACTATCTTCAGTACTCTTTAAAAAAATATCTCACTTTTCTGTTCAGGAATCTTTAGTGCCTTTTTCTTACCTATCACACTAATTCTAATCTGATTCTGTCATGTCAGATCAGTCTGCTGTTTGACCTGTGTTTGAATCCCCACTTTGCCACATATTGTCTATGGGAGCCCGGACAAGTCACTTCCCCTAAGACTCAGTTTCCCCATCTGTAGAATGAGATGATCCCTTCTAGCCCATGTCTCATTACTCCCCTGCATGGACTTTCTTGCATCCATCAAACAGATGTGGCTGTTGTCTTGTGCATGGCCTTTGTGGTACAAGACACCTAACTCTAGGCTCAAATTAAAAATATAAATGGTTTATGGTAGACAGGTTATAAGGAACGGAAAGTTCAATCCTATCAGCTGCTGTAACTCATTTGTGTAGGTACACACATACACACATTCATGTATATTTGTATATGTTCAAATTCCGTATGACTTGTGGTTCTAGAATCAGTCTGGCAGGGGAAGACCCTCAGAATTTCTGACTAGAACAGAAACAATTACTATTTACACTCACTCTGAGCCATCAAACAAAATAATGAGTAAGAGAGGCTTGGGCTGGGACCTATTATTGGCCAATCAACGAGAGCCAGAGTGATTTGGGTTTAAAGGCATAACAGTCAAGTAGCTTCTATATGGAGCAGTTGGAGGGGGTGTGGCCAGTGCCCTGTTTGAGAGATGGGATCCTGATTGCTGACATGCCACAGAATCTCAGAGTCAGAAAGAGCCTTAGGATCTGTCTAGCCCAACCTCCTCGTTTTATGGTGTAGAAATTAGACTCAGAATGTGAAAGTGCATGACCCAGCTGGGATGCACTGAACAGGAATCTTTTCTACTCAGAACCAACAAGTAGTCTTGGTGTCCTTTCAGGGATCTGTTCCCCTTAGTGACCACTTATGGTCCACTTACGACCCTGTTTCTGCTCTGAGATATCTTTCTGTAGAGGGCACTGCTGCTTCTCAGCAGAGGCTATTCTTCAATATGTCCCTGTGTCTCCTACTTCTTTAAGGGGAAATCTTTTGATCTTCCACAGTCCCTAAGGGATTAGAACCACAGCCAAATACAGAGTCAATATGTCTGCCACATTCTAGTTTTTATCTTGCTGTAGTCTTAGTGTAAACATGAATCTTTCTGACCAAACAGTCATTTCTGTATCTTTGCTTTCAAAACAACCCTTTGGTCATTCCATGCCATGTACACTAACTCACACAAATCTTAACTCAAATCCTGTGACAACTGACTCATTTTTGCCTTCTGATCTTGTAAATTGCCTTTCTCTGTCCAGAAACACCCTTCCTGCTCCTCTCCCTGGCTGTCTTCTCTCACCTCCCTCAAGTCTTGGCTCAAAATTCACCTCTGCTAGGGAGCTCAACCTAAGTGACACCCCTGCAACTGACCAATTGACTATTGATCCATCCTGTGTTCATGACCTTCATTTGTATGTCAGTGTGTGCATTTATTTACCAACGTTTATTGTTAAAGTCCCCACTTAGATTGTTAACTCTTTAAGGGAAATGCCCAAGTCTTGTATTTTTTTCCATATGACCCACAGCACCATCTCCAGTTCTTTGTACATGGTAGGAGAATACTAAGACACAATTTCAAGGGTCCCCAGGAGTAGATTTTCTAGAAATCTGAAAGAGGGACAGATTTTTTTAAGGAAAAGATTATAGATTATGCTTATACCAAAAACCAAAGAGCTACCAACAGGACAACAGAAACTACAACTCATATGCCTGTTTCTTCATTTCTAAAATATCTTTATGAGAATGGTTTATGCAAGCATCTGGGGTATCCCTGATGAAAACCTGAGAAGGAAACCTGCAGGTTTTGGAAGACCTGCATTTGCTACTGTATTTGCATTTGCTACAGTAGTCCATATTTCATTGTCACACAAATAATGAGGAGCTTGAGAGAATGGAAGATCTCTGTTCTCATTGCTTATAGATTTTGCATTTGATATGGGAGAACAAAAAAATGTTTAAGGCTCTCCTGAAATAAAGTATGTCCCATGCATATGTTAAAATTATTAAAAAAAACTCTACAGCAATCACTTTGCTTAGGCAGTCTGCTGAGTACTGACATCAAACAAAGTGAAACCAAGGAGATCCACACTCATCTAAGGGATTGCCTGGTGTTGGAAGCAACGTTCTGTACAGAATCCAGACCAAAGAAAGATTCTTTTTTGATGGTGCTGCTTTCCCAGTGCTTCTGCTTACAGATGATGGTGTAAGAGACTGAGAACATCAAAGACCTCTCGATGGAGTCCAGAGCAATGGGGAAGAAGGAAGGAAGGAAAGAGAGGGGGAAAGAAAGAAAGAGAGAGAGAGAGAGAGAGAGAGAGAGAGAGAGAGAGAGAGAGAGAGAGAGAGAGAGAGAGAAAGAAAGAAAAAGAAAGAAAGAAAAAGGAAGGAAGGAAGGAAGGAAGAGAAAGGGAGGAGGGAAGGAAGGAAGGGAAAGAAGGAAGGAAAAAAAGAAGGAAAGAAAGAAGGAAAGAAGGGGAAAAAAGAAACAAAAGTTGGTCTAACCATGTATAATAAAAAAAGGAAAATAAAATACATACATTCTCCAGACAATATGTAGCTGCAGAAACAATCAATTGAAGAAGAGTCAAACCTTACTCTGGGCACATGCCTTGTGCCTTCCACCTCCAACAGAAATGTGTCCCCTGAGGGAAGGCAGGAAAGGGCTGAGCAAGACAGCTCCCATCTGTCCCAAAGCAATGATTTCCATTTGTGCCAGAACAAGGCAGCTGCCACCTCCCCCTGCCAGTCCAATCTCCCAATAACTGGGGTGTGGAGAAACTCTGGTGCAAAGAGGAGTAAGCTTCCCTTTGACCTCATGCCTTCCATCTCCTGCTGCACCCTTCTCCTGCCTAATCTCCACTCTTTGAAGGGAAGAAGAGTGAGTAGTGAAGTGGGACTTCCCATCTGACCATTTAACTCATGCCTCCCATCCCCTACTGCATTTTAATCTTCAACCTCCTTTGGGAAGAAGAATGACACCCTCCAATCAATAATGAACACTCTTCTGCTTGGTCATACTCTTCATAGCCCAGTGATTCTGAACCTCTGGGGGTCATCATCCAAACCCCATTCCCAACTCCCACTACCCAATTCCTTATTTCCATCCCCTTCAAACCCCTCCCCCCTAAAGTTTCAACCAAGCTCCACAAGCTCTTATATTGTTTCCTACAGAATGCCTGTTCCATAGACAAAAAACTTCCTTTCATCCTCGATCTTTTCCCCTCCCTCTCCTTCCACCTATTTGCTATTACTGAAGCCTGTTCACTATTACTGAAGTTCCCCCCTGATGACACAGCCTCCCTGGCCACCCTTTCCAACACTTATTGCACCTTCACTCATCTCCCTTGGCTCACTGGTCAACGCAGGGGTAGGGGGAGTTGGAATACTCCTTGTTCCCCCCTACCACTTTCAGTTACCTTCATCAGTCAGAATCCTCTCCTCCTTTGAGACTTATGCTATTCATATCTACCGCCTAATCAAAATCCTGATAGTTGTTGTCTATAGACCTCTAGGTCACTCCACTTCCTTCCTCAATGAATCTAATACCTGGCCCACAATGTTCCTTTTCTCTCCAACTCCTGCCCTCATACTAGGGGACTTCAGTATACATATAGGCTCTCCCTCAAATACCGTAATCACTCCATTCTTCATCCTACTCACTTCCCATGACCTACTCCCACTGCAGGCATCCACAAACACAGTCATACCTTTGATTTTGCCATCACCCAGAAATGTACCACCTTTGTGTTCAAGAATTCTAAAATCCCCTTATGTGATCATAATCTAGTGGCTTTCTACCCCTCCCTATGCCTTCCCTTACAAAATCCTACTCTTAATCCTCACTGTGACCTTGTCACTTGACCCCTCAATACACTCCCCTGCTGCACTTGCGACTCTCCCCTCTTCTCCCCATCTTGACCCCTTGGTGAGCCAATTCAACTCCACACCATCCTCCCTTCAATCCTAGCCCCCTTATCACATTGCCCGTTACACCCAGTCAATTCTCAGTCTTGCATTCCTTGGATCACCACCATTCCGACTGGGTCCACTACAAATTTATATTGCATAATTTCAACTGGGCCCTTGCTGCTGCTAGGCAATCCTACTATATGTCCCTTATCAACTCACTCTCCTACTCCCCACAGCAGCTCTTCTAACACTTTTCATCCCTCCTCAAACTTCCCGTGTCTCCCCTCCCCCACCTCAATTTTACCTATTTGAGCCCCCTCTTCTCCCCTCTTCCTCATCTCCTATAATTCAGGTGCCTTCTGCCACTCTCTCCTCCACCCCTGTGTCACATGATGAAGTGACCTTATCCCCTATCAGGGATAACTCCTCAACTTGTTCAAGTGATCTCATTCCATCCCGTCTCCTCCATCAGATAGACTCCTCTGTTACCCCACTTTCATTTATTTTCAGTCTCTCTTTGTCTAAAGGCTCATTCCCTGTTGCCAGCAGACATATCCATGTCTCCCCCATCTTGAAAAAAAAACCCAACCCTCACTTGATCCTTCCTTCTCTGCTAACTCTTGCTCTATATCTCTTTTGCCCTTTGGAGTTAAACTCCTTGAAAAGGCATCTACAACAGGTGCCTCTGCTTTCCTCCCGCTCTCTTGTTGTTTAGTTGTTTCAGTCACATATGATTCTTGGGTTTTCTTGGCAGAGACAATAGAGTGGTTCACCATTTCCTTCTTTGGCAGATGAGGAAACTGAGGCAAACAGGGTTAAGTGACTTGCACAGGGTCACACAGAAAGTGTCTGAGGCTAGATTTGAACTTGTCTTCTTGACTCCAGGCTCAGCACTCTGTGCACTATGGCTCCACCTGGCTGTCCTAGCTCTTTTCTTAACCCTTCATAATTTTCTAGCTTCTGACCTTATCCTTCCACCAAAATGTTCTCCAGAATGCTCGTTCTCCTTGACCTATCTGCAGCCTTTGACACTGTTGATCACTCTCTCCTCTTTGATATACCTTCTTCTCTCTAGGTTTCCACCTCTCTCTGTCTGTCTATTTCTCTCTCTCTCTTTCTTCTCCTCCTATCTCTCTCACTACTACTGAGAATCCTTTGCTGGATCCTCCTGATCTCACCCTCAACCTACAGATGTCCCTCAAGGTTCTGCCCTAGGCCCTCTTCTCTTCTCCCTCTATACTTCATCGGGTGATCTCATCAGCTCCCATGGATTTAATTACCATCTCTATGCTGATAATTCTCAAATCTATCTATCCTGCCCCAAACTCTCTGCTGACCTCCAGTCTCACATTTCCAACTGCCTTTCAGATATACTAGATGTCCAGTAGATTAAATATGTCCAAAACCGAACTCATTATTTTCCCCCCAAACCCTCCCCACCCCCACCCCCACCTTCTACCTTCCCTATTACTGTGGATGGCAACACCATCATCCCAGTCTACCATCCTGGACTCCTCCCTGTCTCTCACCCCTCCATGTCCACATTTTGCCAAGGCCTGCCAATTTCACCTCTGCACCATCTTTCAAATGTGCCTCCTTCTCTCCTCTGACACTGCCACCCCCCTGGTGCAGGCCCTGGTCATTTCACACCTGGATTATCACAATAGCTTGCTGGTGGCTCTCCCCATCTGAAGTGTCTCCCCGCTCCAATCCATCCTCCATTCATCTACAAAAGTGATTTTCCCAAAATGCAGGTCTGACTGTATGGCTGCCACCCCTCCTACCACTCAATAAACTCCAGTGGCTCCCTATTACCTCCAGGATCAAATACAAATTGTTCTGTTTGGCATTCAAAGTTCTTCAAAACCTACTACCTTGCTCCCTTTCCAGTCTTCTTACACCTCACTCTTCACCATATTCTCTTCCATCCAGTGACATGGGCCTCCATAAACAAGACCCTCCATCTCTCAGTTCTGCCCATTCTATCTGGCTGTCCCCCATGCCTGGAACACTCTCCATCCTCTGCTCCACCAATTAACCTCCCTGGCTTCCTTGAAGTCCCAACTAAAATCTCATCTTCTGTAGGAAGTTTTTCCCAACCCTCTTAATTGTAGTGCCCCCTTCCATTCTTTCCTATTTATCCTGGATATAGCTTTGCTGCACATATTTGTTTGCGTGTTGTCTCCTTACAATTCTATTAGATTGTGAGCTCCCTAGGGTACGGGATTGTCCTTTGTTAGTATGTGCTTAATGAATGTTTATGGATTGATTGATTGAACAAGTTGGTCCATCATAAAGTAACTTTTGAATGGGTGAAAGGTAAACAATGAGATGGACCAGAACGAAGTGGGAGGAAAATAGTAGACTGCATAATATTTGGCAAACTGAGAAGCCTTTCCAAAGACCCCAAGTATGTCATTGCCACAGAAGTCTATCTCTTTAATACCTATATTTTTCTGGTGACATTATGTGGCTATGAATCATGGTATGCCATAGTCTTGGAAGAATTGAAATGACAAATCAAAAGGGAAATGGAAACACTCCTAGTGGGCATAAAGATTCACAATGATGACTTATTTATTTTAAAATATAGTAAAATACATCAAGTTCAGGGACAGCTAGATGGCACAGTGGATAGAGTGTTAGGCCTGGAGTCAGAAAGACTCATCTTCCTGAATTCAAATCCAGCCTCAGACACAGGTAAAGTCACTTAACCCTATTTGCCTCAGTTTCCTCATCTGTAAAAATGAAATGGAGAGAGAAATGGCAAACTACTTCAGTATCTTTGCCAAGAAAACCCCAAATGGGGTCATGAAGAGTCAGGCATGACTTGAAAATTGACTGAACAACAACAGCATCACAGTCAACCATGACCAGAAAAGGAAGTGGGCTGGTCATATAGTGAGAGATCAACAGCATGCTCATTATACTGGTACCACCAAAACAATAAAAATAAATGACAGCAACAACAGAAGGTCCACAGCCCATTGGGTGGCTCATTAAGGGGACTGGTGAAAAAACAAAACAAAACCAGGGACAAGAATTACACTGGATGAGACACTGTGGAAAGGCAGTGATATGCATTGGTGGAATATCAATAATAATGAAACTATGAATCCACAATAGCAACGAGTAACTCTTGGCTGGTGGGCAGACTTGGGGTGGGGAAGAATAGGTTGGGAAGTCATTGGCATAATTCCCATAATATTCTTACAAGCTCCAAAGGTAAGCAGTGGAGTGCCCAATTAACAAGAGGCAAATCTGTTTAACCACCTCTGGGTTATTTAACAGATCACCACTCTGGACTTTTTTATGGCCATCTTGGGTAAACAACTGGTAGCTTACCAAAAGTATTGCTCCTCACCAGCTCCCTATTTTTACACTGAAATTAAACAGCAAAGAGAACACATAAGAGGCTTGGGAACATTGGAACAAAAAACAGATTATCTGAAAAACTAGAATGAGTAGAATAGAATAGGGTAAGAGCTTTGTACTTGCTGGTACCAGGGCCCTTAGGGTCCCAGGTACCTGATGTTGAATGGGGAGGGGTGGCAGTGACTCTTAACCAAAGTACGATTTCCTGGTTCCCAAATGAGTCTCCCCCAAACTTGTCTGTGCCAAGTTGGGGTAAGAGGAAGCCAAGATGGTGGCATATGACCCCTGGCCTGGCTTCCGTTTGAAAGCTTCCCCCTGAACTCCAGATAACACTGCTGGGAAGATTAATATCTGTTTAGTCATTTCCCATTTTATTACCTGAAGACAAAGGGAAAAAAAGGCTATAAATAGATGTTTAACCACACAAATAATTTACATTACTGTCTTCTTTATGAGCATGAAATAATAAAATTAAATTAAATTAAGGCCAATAAGGCTTCAGCATGGTGGTTACTAGGCAAAACTGATATTTACACACTCTCTCTGGAAACCAAACTAAAATAAGAAAACTCATCAACTGGGTGTTGGGGGTTCACTGTGGAAATTTTCTGGGTCAAATATTTCACTGACTTTTCAAGTGAAAATTGCATTAGGCTGCTTTTCCCTCCTGTAATTTCTTGGGTTATGAGGACCCATGGCAGAGAGTCATTCATTCGAGAGATGCTCCATGGCAGAGCTGTCCTTGCTGAAAGCAAAGAGTAGAGAGCAAAAAGCACCCTCCTCCAGTCCCCACAGTGAAGATCGTGGACCACCAACCCTGGGGACAGAACAGGGGTATAAAGAGAACGAGTAGAAACTGGGTGGAAAGAAATATTAAGCCACGTGGGTATGGAATGACCCTGAAGAGTTAATCTGGTCCACTCATCTCGTTGTCAAGCAAGATGGGACTCCAAGCATCTCAGGTGGATGAGAATCTGTCCTGCTTTGAAAAGAACTCCATGGAAGGAGGTCCCATAACCTCTCACAGGAAGCATTTCAGGGGCTCACAGTCAATTCCTCCTAGTATCTAACCTAATTCTTCTGGCTTGAGTTAATGTTGGTTATTATGATTATGAGTTTTTCTTGTTCTGCTGTCAGTGAATCAGAAAAGTTTATCATCTTACAAAAAAGCCATCGCCTTGTAGCCTCAAGAGGTTACTTATGTTCTCTCTAGGTCAAATTACATCAGTTCCTTTTATTTTTCCTGGTCGGTCCTACATCATCTCCAGTGTTTTATTGTGAATTTAAATTGTGGAGCCAATATTTTAGTGACCAATATTTTAGAAAGATTTTGGGCCAGCTAGGTGGTGCAGTGGATGGAGTGCAGTGCCTTGAGTCAGGAGGACCTGAGTTCAAGTCTGACCTCAGTCACTTACTAGCTGTGTGACCCTGGGCAAGTCATGTAAATCTATTTGCCCCAGTTTCTTCATCTGTAAAATGATCTGGAGAAGGAAATGGCAAACCAACCCCACTATGTTTGCCAAGAAAACCTCAAATGGAGCAACAACAAAGAGTTGGGTGAAACTTAACAGCAGCAACAATACTGAGAGTAACACAGGACGACCGCAAAACTCCCTATTACCATGTAACTAATAGTATATTTTTATCTGATTTTATAAATAAATTTTTACATCTTTATGCTGATTTTATAGGGGATAGGGACTTAATCTGTGATTTCACTGGTAAAAAGAAAAAAAAAGAACTCCCAGGAGAAGACACACTCTATCAATGCCTATTGGTACCTTCTCTCTATCTTAGAATCTTAACAAGTTGTAGAATACTAGGATGTCAATGATTTGTCCAGTGACACACAGCCAGTATGTGCCAGACTCGAACACAGATCTTCCTGGCTTCAAGTTAATTACCTATCTACCATGCCCCACAATTTCTCAATCAGGCAAGATTTAAAGCCTAGGAAGAGAAAAATATCCCATAGTGGCTCAGAAATATCTCCTAGCTATTCAGGCTCCAGGTATGGTCAAGTCATCCTCTAGAGATTGGAGAAGTTAAGTTGATACTAATATTCACAAAAAATGAGGACTCTGGAGAGAAACTGCACATTCCACAAACTGCTTATCTTCTTTATGACTGTTAAATTGTTCCAACAGCTGTTTATCATCTCAATGATCATTTATTAAATGTACTTTTCACAATCCAAGGACTTGAATGGAATCAAACCAAAGCAGAGCTATCAAGGATCTTTAAAAAATCCCCAAACTGTAAAAAGAGATGAGATCTGTATATGGTGGGGTGGGGTGGGAAAACGGAGAAGAGATTTTGTTTATTTTCTTGGAAGCATAGAACCTAAAGGGAAGGTGGACTTTATATTAATTATATCATATTATATTAGCCAAGGGTGAATTTTGGGTGAGAATTTGGCCATATCTTGGACAAACTGAAGTCTCTAATGATGGACATGAAGTAAAACTGGTGATTTCTGAGTCTCAGAGTTCTGACTGGGGTTCAGTACTTCTTTGGAGTTTGTCTGAAAAGTTCCCTCTCAAAACCACAGATATTCCAGCGGACTCATAATCCTTCCACTGATGCAAGTTGCAGGCCCTCCATGGCTGCCCATCATTGTACATGTTCTCCTTAGAGTTCCTTCTGTGGGGACACTTAGAGGCCTTCCTTTCCTGCCGCAGTAGAGCATTCAATCTATCTCCCCGGTATTCCTTATGCCTAAATTTTCTAACATATCTGTGGTCTCCCCACTGAGCATGATTCTCGGCATTCCTCTTCTAGTTCATCATCTGCAGCTTTCTGAGCAGCCCCCCAGAGCTTCGACTCTTCAATTACAATTACCCTCGATGGACTGTCCTCCTGGGGTACTGTATCGGGACTTCTTCCTTCATCTGCATTCCCACCTATATACTTTATCGGTTGATCATCACTCCAGGGACATTCAAAGAGGTACCATTTCTCTCATGTACTGGGAAGGGATGGTCAGGAAGGGAATAGTCCTTGTGCCATTGTCTTTTTAAGGGAAATGGGCAAATGACATTAAATTCACCAAGAAGAATTGAACAATATATGTTGCTAAACTGTTAACAATTTTTTTAACCTTGTTAAGCCTAACTAACATTCAGGGCACCCTAGTACAATCTAGTGATATCAGGACAGAGTAGAAATTCTCTTTTGGCCTATCTAAATGGTCCCAAATTAATCAGATCACTGCCCTGCTTTCAGATTGGAATTCAGTATGGACACTTGATCTGGAACTTCTGAAGTATAATAACACAAAAATTCTGGTTTATACATAACCAAGGAAGGGGATGGCCTTGCCTCCTTCCCTCTCCCAACAACGAAGCACAATCTATCTTCCCAGATCATAGAGGGTAACAATATCTGAGCCAAGATTGTGGAAGCTACAGTTATCCTTCACCCAGATGCAAATCAGTAACTCAAATAACCAACTCCATGCAGAGGCCTATCCCACAGGGATGCCGCTGGGTTGGCAAAGGGCTTAGGAAAAGAAAGGTGATTTCCAGTACATTGTTAATGTTCAGAGAACAATGAATTCATAGTGTGATTTGTTCAGGTCATCTATTGTTGGCTAGTAGCTGGCTCCAAAACTTAGAACACTAAGGGACTGAGAAAAAGGTCATGGGTTAGTATTCTGTTGGAGCCAGTTAACATCAGTCTATTCCTTGGACACACTCTGAGCCTCTAACATAACAACAGTCATCTGTCTTGAAGGCGAGTGCGACTGCTGGTCACAGGTGTGGTGCCAGACAATACTTGAAAAACAGACCAGCACAAATCTATTCACACCTCTAGTTAAGCCACCCAAAGTTCCACTGAGAGGAGGCTTGCCTTCATCTGTGTGACTCTGGGCATGTTATTTAAACTTTTTGAGCCTCAGTATCTTCATCTGTAAGATGGGATAACACTTGCTCTCCCCATCTCACAGGACTGTTGAGGATCATGTGAGGATTTGTACCAAGAATTTCACAAAACTTACAGCACTATTTAAATGTCAGCTCTCATTGTCACCATTACTGTTGTGAAAGTCAGTATGTTAAAGTCAGTGATCCATTCAAGAGTCAAAGTGAACTAGAACAGAAAAGAGTGGACAGAGTCAAAATGAATTAAAGTTCATAGGATCATAGATTTAGAACTTGTCTCCAAGGGGCCCTGGAGGTCAGCCAGTAAAATGTAAGGCAAGGACAGTCTCAATTTTCTATGTGTATCATCAGTGCTTGGTGCAGAATACACACTTAATAAATGCTTGTTGAATGACCTAATTCTGATCCAACTCCTTCGTTTTACAGATGAGGAAACTGAGGCCCACAGTGACTTGTCTAAGGTTACACAGATAGTAAGTGGTAGACCACGGTCAGACTCCAAATACAGTATTCCTTCCACTGAATCACACCACCTCCTGTCCTCAGAGCTTACAGTATAGGAAGGGAGTATGATGCAGACGCAGGCGGTTATAATGTAAAAGATAGTATGCGTATGGTGTTTTAGATCACATAAAAGAGGAAAAATTCTTTCTTAAACAAAAAAGATGTGTTAAAGGTTAATTCTTCAACTACCCAGTATCATGACTTAATCCCTTTCATGTATTCCTAGTAGTCAAGAACACTCATAAGATTCCCACCCCCACTCTGCTTAAATTAGGGATATAAAATATAACACACTGGTAAGCCAATGGCATCCTGGACCCACTCATGAGTAGCATCAAGGTGTCATCCATAAATTGAAAGTTTTTTTCAGATCTCTGGGGTTTGTTTTTTTGCAACTATGTGGTAGCACATCTAGAGGTGAATTCTACAATGTGGTTAGGGATAGTGCTTATGGAGGGAAATCCTCATCTGTCGCAAATGTTCCAGAGAGAGAGAATATCTATCTTATAGAGGGAAGCATGTGACCAGATTTTACTTGAGAAAATGTATCCCTTTGGTAGGGTAGTTAGGTGGCCAGGAGTTAGGAACTCATCTTCATGAGTTCATATCCAGCCTCAGATACTTACTAGCTATGGGATTTTGGGCAAATCACTTAACAGTCTGCCTCAATTCCTCATCTACAAAATGAGCCAGAGAAGGAAATGGCAAACCACTCTAGTATTTTTGCCAAGAATACCCCAAGTGGGGTCACAAAGAGTTGGACATGACTAGAATGACCGAACAACAAAAATCCCTTTGGTATTACTTGTTAACACAGACTTTAGAGCTAAATCTCTTTTGGATTTCGCCATTTAAAAGTATTTGGCCTTTGCATATTAACTCTAGGGCAAATTATCTAATTACCTATTATTTTCTTAGTGAAAACAATTAAAATTTCATAGATGTTTTCCATCAGAACCATTATGGTAGTCACTATTGAAGGGAATGAATTATTAAATAATGAAAAATTCATCCTAAAAAGTCTTTTCATCCTTTACCATTAATATAGCATATGGGCTAACGGTAATCTGATGACTGGGGTTAAACATCTGGAAACATTTTAACTTGGGTACTTGGGAGCATGGTGATGGTGTTGACAGAAAATGGGAACTTGCAAGGGAGGTTTTTTTTCTGGAGCAGGGAGGGAACATGATAGTATTAATGTAGGTAAATCCTTCCTGACAAAAGTGTAAGAAGCTCCCTCTGGAGATAGTGTCTCCTCACTGTAGGTCTCCAATCAAAGGTCGACGACCACTTGTTATACGGGCAGCTAGGTGGTACAGTGGACAGGACTGGAGACAGAAAGATGGGAGTTCAAATTCAACCTCAGATACTTCCTAGCTGTGTGGAGCAAATCACTTGTTTCCTTAAGTGTGAACAGAGGATAACAGCTCCTCCCTTAAACAGCTGTTGTGAGGATCAAATGAGATATTTGTAAAGTGAATGCCACATCCTAGGTTCTTAATAATTGCTTTTCCTCTCCCTCCCCATTTGTCATTTATGTTGTAGAAGGGATTCTTGGGTATGGGTTGAACTAGATAGCTCTTGAAGTCATTCTGGGACCATCTCTGGCCCTGCTTCCTTATAGATGAGGAAGATGATGACCAAAGAGGAAAGTTGCCCAAATTCATGAAGCTAGTGGCAGAGCTGAGTTTTGAACCCAAGCTGACTGCAAATTTGGTACTCTCACTTCCAAGTGACACTGAAAAAACTTTGGCAGTCCAACGTAGGCTACTACAACAGGGCTGAATGCTGGGTGTTTGGGGAGTAAAGGGTAGGTGTGGTACACATGATAACCTTTCCCGACTTCATAACTTAATCTAAGGCTGCCTTAGCCTACACACACATGCCTTAGTAACCACCTCTTCACACTGTAGCACTTAAGAGTAGTTAAGAGTGTTTGGTTACCAGCTTTAAATGAATAAGAGGCATGTCTGTTTACAAACACTTCTAGATTTAGATCTTTACCTAAAGGAAAAATTGGATGCCCCTGGGCTCCTATTAAGGAATCCCCTGCTTCTGCTGGGGCACAGGTCCCAGGAGCTGGTGCTCAGAGTGCAGGGTGTTAACCTCAGCCAGCCATTGTACTCTCTTTTTGAACTTCCACTGTGTTATCTAGGAACACAATTACTAGAGACATTTTCATCACAAAGGGCACAATTTTATGAACTGTGTTTACTGCGGATGGAGCTTTTCCAGCTCCCTGGGGGTACTTGCCTCTAAAAGGAAGAAAAACTCATAGGAACTGAAGATGAAGAGGACCAAGCTGGCATTGAATTGTCCTGAATATTGCACTGGTTAGGGCACTCACTGCTCACAGGAAGGTGGGTGGTAAGAAATCATCGTAAGTCCTGCATGTTTTTCCAATCCAAAAAGGAGACAAGGACACATAACAGAGGTTGTCTAAATAAGTGTTTATTGGCTGAAATCAATGCGATGAAAAATGCTTTCAGATTTAGCTCTGTCTACTAGATGTACGCTGTCTTGGTCAAGGAAGATTTTACTTAATTTTATTAAGCCCACTGTTTTTCTCTCTCCTGGACACTGAGGCTGAGCTTAAAGGGTGGTTTGTATATTTTCCATTCACAGACCCAAGTATAGTTTAAATCAGTCATAACAGCTCCAGTGGACCTCTTAGCTACTTCTAGCATGGAGGGTCTTACCATTTTCTGCGTGATGACATCAGTCTGAGGTGAATCAGAGGCACTGGAATTAAGATTTAGAAGTGATTTAATCCCTATGAATGTCATTTTCATTGCTGTAAAAGTTATTTATTTGGAACTTCTGCATTCGAACTAAAGCATTTTATCATCTCATCCTGACTTCCCTTATTGTTATACTTATCCCTATCGCATATTTCCTTATGCTTGGGGGTCCCAAGTGCTATCTTACCCCTGCTTGGAGATGGCTTCTTTGCCACTGTGGAACACTAGTGATTCCAAAACCACAGACTGGAAATTCTTCTCAAACTGCAAAGAATATTACAACTTTCTTGGGGTTTAAATGCCATTTAAAAGAATGCTATCAGAACCAGGAGAATGATGTACACAGTAACAACAGTATTGTTTGAGGAAGAATTGTGAAGGACTTAGCCATTCTCAGTAATACAATGATCCAGGACAATCCCAAAGGACTAATGATGAAGCATACTATCCACCTCCATAGAAAGAACTGATATTGACTGAACACTGACTGAAGCAGGCTGTTTTTCACTTTCTTTTTTTTCCTTTTATTCAAGACTTCTTGTACAAAATGATTAATATGGAAATGTCTTACATAATTGCATATGTATAACTTATATCTGATTGCTTACTGTCTTAGGGAGGAGGGAGGGAAGGATAGAATTTGGAACTCAAAACGTTAAATAAAATATTAGAAAGCTGAAAAAAAAAGAAAAGAAAAACAGTACCAGTAGACTCGCTTGATGCAGGGTTGCCACAAACTTACAATTTATATAAAAAAAACTGTCGTAAAGCGCAATAAAATGAAGCACAAAAAAATTAGAGCTCTAGTCTATAATACTGTGATGCTTGTTACATTAAAGGGTTTTTTTTTTAAAAAAAACTGTATATTTTCTTCTTAACAGCGTATTCTAAAAAGTCTCACTCCAGAAACACCTACAGAGATTCCCTTCGGAGACCTTCGCTTGAATGCTGTGTAGCAAGTAATGGACAAGAGGAAAAAACTTCCCTATCAATTCCGACCCTCTACTTGTCACCCATTACCCTTCTCCCCTCCAAGTGAACTGAGTTTCCAGCTGAGCCAAGGAATGAGAGGACATTCTCCATAGAGGCCCAGCTTCAAAAGACACTGGTGCCTAGAATCTCATGACCTCCAGCCTTCAGATCCACCTCCTTCCATGAAATCAGCTCGGCACTTATCAAACTCAACTCAGCAACTACAGCTAAACTGGTTCATTTTGGATGTGGGAAGATTTTGTCGTGTGTATGTGACTGCTACCGTATGAATGGGTGAAAGGGATAATATAAACCACTAGTGGACAAATAGCATCAGTTAGGATTACATTTAGTCTTGAGTCTGTGTGAGTGTCTTCTCAATGTGATTTGTATTGGACCATATTGTGTTTGCTTCTAAGGGTTTCACTGTCAAATGAGTCTATAAACTGTGTAGGACAACACAGAAACCGTTCTGACAGCCATATATGTTTATTCTCTGAGTAACACGGAATCTGTAGCTGGAAACTGATGGGACTCTCTAATCCTGCGCTGTGGGTCTTGCAGAGGAAGTTGTAGGAAGCTAACCTGAAAGGTGCTATGTGTGTGTGTGAGTAGGTGTGTGCGTGTGCCTGCGTACTGCTATTACAGCGTACACATCTGTCTCCTTTCTATTACTCTAAAGCTTTCTGGCACTTTATGAACCATACATCATCGTTTTTCTTATGTTAATAGATTTTACACACACAAACATTTGTAGATGTGCATTCATTGCTTCAAGTCTATAGGTCCTATATCCATTCTTCTTTTCTTGTGCTTCTGATACCCGTCCTTGGTGTGTGCACACACAGCACCGCCCCCCCCCCCCACACCCACAAACCACCCCCTCCCCCACCTTCCTTACCTTGGCCAGTCTATGAGGACATTAGCATTCTGTGTTCTCACCCTCTCCCTGTCTTTTTCCACTACACCTTCATGATGACATTCTGGCTCATTTACTCCTGTCCTGACCTCATTTAAGTTATGTGAATTGTTCTGAAGGTAGATGCCAGAACCTCACCCTTCAGCTCTATTTACTGTTCTCAAAGTGATTAAGAATAAAAGGAGGAATCCTATGAGCACATCCTACTGTTTACCTTACCATGCTTCTTGGAGGTAAAGTTGCAAACAAAGAAACGGAGTAAAATTTTGCCTGAGGTACAATAAATTCAAGTTCTCACCCAGGTGCTCACCCCTGAACCAAAAGAGTCAATTCTTCCCTGGCTTCCCTTTTCTATTTGCCCTATATTTTCCTTTCTTTTATTTTTCTATTTTTTGGTTGTCTCCTCCTGATTTTCCCTAATTCATTTCCTACTGTTGAAAGGAAAGAAAGCCTCAGGCATTAGCTGTCCAAATGGCTTTAAAATCATAAAATATAGAGGCAAAATCCCACTTGTAATCTGGTTCTCTTTATTCTCGAGGGCTTGTTATCATTAAGTAGGGCATCTTCCAACCTATCTATAATCATCAAATCATCTCTGAGAACAACAGGAAATTCACCTGATGAGTCCAAGGTAGTTACTCTTAATAGTAAAGAGACCTGTATTTCAGTTGTTTTTCTCATAACCCAATTTGGTGATATTTGTTTTGGCTCAAATGGAAGTGTAACACAAATTCTGCCTTCATGACTGCCTGCCTACATCATAGTCAAGCAGTCGATGAATGAAGAGGTCAACACACTTTAAAATACATTTTACAAGTGTGAGAGACAGAATGTTGTGATGCCTTCTTGAACATCAGTCTTTGGAATTCAGTCTGACATGCACATCAGAAAGCCACCTGAGTCTGTGTATGAAGGACATGTACATGCACAAGCATGAAGGCATACGCATGTGGAAGTTGGTTCTTGGTTTTGGGATGTATATTTTTCAGGAATATAAAATAAAAGAGGAGTGGTACAGTCTAGTAGAGTCAATAGATAAGAGGTTAAGTCACAATATTTTCTTTGGAAAAGGGCAAAAAAAAAAAAGCCCCAAACCAAATCCTAGTCACATCAGGTTTTTGGTGAAGAATATGTTTTACTGAATAATAAGTGATAAACTCACCATTGTGATGACCTTTTCTTTTTCCTCCCTATTTCAGGCCTTTTTAGATGACTCATGGGAAGTGGCTTTATATTTTGGGATGGTAACTTATGAAAGGCTTCTGGCTATGAATTACTTAGGGGAATTTTGCATTACAAAGTATAATAATAATGTAAAACAAAGTATCTTATAGAAAATCCAAATCTAATGTAGCATTTAAGTAAAAGCAAATAAAAAACCCACTATTATTTGGACTAGAAAAGTAAAGGTTTGGATTTTTTGTTAACTGTGAAATCTTGCAATAGTCCCTAAACAATAAGCTAGACACCCCAATTTAATCTTTAGGAAAACTCTGCCAAATCCTTGGTCAGTAAAATAATTGCCCAAACCCGTGAACTGGATTCCAGGATTGTCACTGTTCTGATGGTTATGAGTCTCTTCTCCTTCTACTCATCTTCTAAACCTGGTCCTACTCATTTCAGAACCTAAATGAAAGACATTTTCCTGCTCAAATATTCCTCCCAAAAAACCTCTCAACTAGCTTCAAAATTCAGCGTTAGAAAAGTGGCTTAAAGGAAGATTCCTGCTTTTTTCTTAGCAAAGTTGAGGCATTGACCCATGCCAGGACAAGGATTTAGAGTCCACCCATCGAAGGACAATAAAACCTGGAGCTAAGCGGCAGCTTAACTGTGGCATAGTTAATGTACACACAAGTTGGAAATGCTTGCTAACTCTCACTATTCAATGTTGAAATCCCAACTGTTGCTGGCTGCTTTCCTAACTCTCCTCTTCACCCATACCTCAACAAGTGTGGTTGGAGATATTGTCTTTGTTTAGAATTGCCTCCATCTTGCACCTGAGTTGTCCAGGAAGACTATATGCACTGAGGGTGCAGGGGGTGGGGGAGGCAGCAAGAGAAGAGGGAAGGGAGGGCGGCTGGTTCATAAAGACAATTTTATAATTATTGCATGTCCTAACTAGAGAAGTAAAAGCAAAATCAGCCCGAGTAAAAAATTGTGTATTCTTAAGCATCATGAGTCACAAATTATGTCTTAAGTGCTTTAGAATGGGGTTTGCCTTCTGGAGAGGCATAGTTCAGGTTCCTTCCAACTGTTAGGAAACAAAATTTATAAATCTAAATAAAGGAAATGAGCAAGACTGCCTCAGAGTATATCCCTGAAACTCCACTGGAAAGCTCCAGTCTTTTTTTACTTTCCCCATTTGTACCTAAGATTCAATGATGTATTTTAGTAAAACTTCTTTATACTACATTTGCTCCTTTGGGAAGAATCCTCCAAATCCCCAAGTCTCACACTCCTGTCACTGCAGCTATGGTTTGGGCTTTTTCCTTTATTGCTAATCTGGGTTCCCAGAGTTGAAAGATAATGAAACAATCTGGCATCTCCTAAAGTTCTGCCACACTCCATTAGGAGCTGCTAAAAACTCAGTGACTTCATAAGAAGTTCATCTCTCTGCTCCTCTTGGGATCTGTAGGTTTCTAAGGGAGGGCAGGCTTGGGAACTTCAGTTTTCCCCAAGTGATTAAACAAACCACTTCCACCATTTGGTTCAGCAGACACCTACTCTAATGGAGAAGGAAAACAATTAAAGAGGGAGTCCTAAGTACTTTCCATACTTAGTTTTGTAAGGTTGGAGTCTGTTCAGTCAACATCTCTCTTTTCAGGTCTGCCTGAGTTGGGCTGTTCCATGATATTCAGACTTCTGATAGAGAAGTTCCTTCCTTGGAAAATTACCCAAGGGGTTATCCCCAATTAAGACATCTTCTAACCCCAAACAGCACAGTCTAAAGCTAAGTTGCCTTACATGCACTGTGCAAATATTAAAAGTCATCAAAATACATAATTCTGGATGGCCAACTTCCATTTGGCAAAATGTCAGTGGGCTTTTGCCTGACATAAGAGAAGAAATCAGGCTGTTTAAATTCAGAAGAGTATATAGGATGGTCGATTTGTCTAAAGACAAGAAAATACGATAAATAACAACTCAAAGTCCCTTCTAGGCCTATGATTCTATGCTCTAGGATTCCAACCATGATTGTGAATTTTAGTTGTAGTCATCTGTAATTGCCCACTGTCTACAAGATTACCTTTGGGCAAGAGCATCCCAAGGTTCCCTTCTTCTTCTTGGCTAGTTCTGAATTCTAATACTGTCTAAGAACAGGAACTGCATATTTACATATTTTTTTTTCTCCCAAGTAAACTGACATTTCACAGACCTAAAACCAAATCACAGGGCTGCATGGCCTTAAGTCTACTTTCAATGTCTGGAAAGTTTGAGATTGACAATCACGTAGGCATTTAGACAGCAGGCTGCCTTCCACAAGACCATCAAGAAAACCTACTGTGCCACAGCATTCCTCACAAGGAGCATTTCAGGATTTAGCAAAACTAAAGCCAGACATTGACTTTTTTAACCCAAATACCAATACTCTAAAAAATAATGCTTAGTTAATAATACTTACAATTATTCAAAATACACAATACCATGCCTTTGGTCAAACTCTAAACAGAAGTACAGCCCAGTTTAAGAAAACGATACACACACACACACACACACACACACATACACACACACACACACACACACACATATATAAATTCATGTTCACAACAGAGATCTAGTAAATAAACATTTTCTTTTCACAAAATGATTCACCCTACATAGACTCCTCTAAATTATGAGCTCTTTGACTCACTGAAAATGTTTTCAACTATTATTTTTCAGAAACTCTTCTATTGTGTAAATCAAGTAGCCTGTGAGAATCTTCAAACTTATAATATTATGTTTAAACAAACAAGAGAAAGGCTTCTCCTTTCCCCCCTCATCTTTCACCTTTTCTTTCTCCCCATCATTGACTAAGCCTGAGAAATGTTCTTCAGCATGTACCACATTGAACAGGGGTCACAAAGAAACTTCCAAAGGTTTGGTTCTTTCTAAAGTGAGGGGCATGTTTATTTTCAAGCTGTAGTAGCTGAATTAGTTTTAGTTGTACAAACCCCGAACATTTTCCCCCATATCATGTATATGGTGCACCTGTATTAATTTATGCAGCCATTTAGTTATAAATATTCCAAGATAGATCATAAGTCAACAGTATGTGCCTTGTTCTGTTAACTGTTATTGTAATAAATTTAAGATCATAATAAATGAACAGATTTCTGTCTTCTATCTTCCATGAAGATTAAGCTCTTTCAGCCCAAGCAAAAACTTCAATTTTTAACTTCACAGGCCCAAAACATCCACAGCTGCTTTCCTTAAAACACAAATCTCCTAACATTCATAAATATACATTCAGAGTTAAAAAAACTTCAATTGGGAATATTACATTTCAATAAATATTAATAATGGATTATAGTATTTTTTTACATGTCTTATCTCCTCTACTAGATTATAAACTTCTTGAGGGCAGGGATGTATCTTACTCATTTTCAGATCCCCTCAGAGCTTAGCACACAGGACCATATATACAGACTTAGAAGATATCTCATATTTATTCTAACACCCTCACTTTATACATGAGGAAACTGGTCTAAAACAGGTTAAATCACACGCTCTAGGTCACACAGATAGTTAAAAGTTCCAGGAAGGATTAGAACTCAGGTTCTTAGTCTCCAGAGTTGGGTTCTGTTCACTGTGACAAATGCTCCATAAATTTCAGATAAATGAACATTAGAATTATATTTAAAATCTTCCATGAACACACAGCTTCCATTTTTTTTTTAAATTCAAAGGGGAAATGCACTAGGAAACCCAGGGGATTCAGAGATCAAGCACTACATTTTGCATAAATATATATGCCTTCAGAGATCAATATGCATTCTTTTCAAAACAATGAGGTTGACATTTTTCTCAAAAACATAAAACTATCACCCATCATTAATGTGCAGGCCTTGTATAATATTGTTTGGTAGAAGCCTGGGAAATTCAAAATGTGATTTAACTTTGTTCCGGAATATATTTAACTAAAAAAAGTGTTGTTGTTTTTTTTATTTCTAAGAGTGGGCAGATTATCTATAGGACTGTGTACAGTAATAAACTGGTACATTTATTCAAAGATACTGAAGAAGTGTGAAGATGTGGTCCCTGCCCTCATGAAATTCACAATCTGGTAGCAATGCTGCATCACTCAAGACTTCTAACCATTCTCTGGAATAGGTTACTTAGGAGCTAATCTTGTCAGGTAACTCCTTCTCGCCAAGTCAGAAGGTAATGAATTCAATGCGAAAAGTACGATTCGTAGGCCAAGCTCTCATTGCTTCTGCGGCTTTTCTTAGTTGCTACTTGTTCTCTCTACAGCAGAAAGCCCATATCCTAGTGAAAAAGACTTTAACTAGAGCTATTCAAAAGCAAACTTCTAAACACTCAGGGGTAACCTCTTCCAATTCCAGGACTCCTCCCTCTCTGCCTGCATTGACAAGTCATCAAATACTGATTGAACATATGGAACTTTGATGGTTCACTAGTCATCAGTTAACTCAGCCAAGTGAGGTGGGGAGGAGTCAAGGTTGGGGCAAAGCATCTTGCACCCAGTGAGTAGCAATGATCCACAGAAAGCAATACCAGAGAACGGTTGCCCTATTAGTGAGCCACTCAAGTCACTTTTCATCACCTCAACGGCAAGTTTTTCTTGAGTTTTTTCTAGTTTTTCTAGAGTTTTTTTCTGGAGTTTTTCTTAATATAGAGGCCTTATAATCTAGAAATGTCCTTGATGAAGTGAAAGGAAGAGCTGGTTCTGAAAGAATTGGGGTTTTTTTTTTTTTGGACTTTTTAACCAAGGACTTAAAGCTACTAGTCACTTTCCATGGCCTGGCCTAGGCTTTTTGATACAAAAATAACTGAAAATACCTCCAGACGCTAAGTGTTTTAACGAAAACAACTAAGTGTGTTGGTCAGAAAAGATGATCCTGGGAGTGTAAAGAAAATGAGTATTCATCTCAGGGAGAAGGCTGTACTTGTTAAGGAAGATTTCTAAAAATTGTAGCCTCAGAAAGCCAAGATTCCAGGTACTACATTTCTCAAATAGGATGGTATTAATCAGAGGAATGTACTCAAAGGGCCATAAAGGAAAGGGGCTGGGGAGAAGGAGGAGTAGCCAGAAGGGGGAGAGATACTTTTATGACATTCTAATCAAAACTAGAGTGCATTTTTTTTTAACATTAACACAGTACTTTACAAAGACATAGCTTCTTTGGGCCTTCATCACAACCTCGTGTAGTACAGATATGGTACTGAGACTTACAGACAGGAGAAGTGACTCATGCAAAATCACACCACTAATAAGCCCCAAACCAGCTCTTCTGCCTGTCCAGCCCCTGGTCTACCCTGCCAAGTGGCTCTCACCCGTCCCGCAGCCATATCCATTATATGGAGAAAAGGCATAAGTTCAACTTACCTGTCCTCTACAAAATACTTTGTGTTCTGTTTGGTGCAGGGTCTGCTGAGATCCAAAATGAGTGTGTGCCTGACCTGTAGCATTTGATGGGGGCTTCCTCACATTCCATTCAGCAATCTTGGTTAGAACAGAATAGTAAAGGGCATTTGGCCAAGAGCCGGGGTCTACCTAGCTAGCCTTTTAATACGCCCCCCGGGAATGTCTCACTTGTTTGATAACAAGACACCAGCAGTCATCGCTCCTGTCATTTTTTCCTTTCTGGTGTTTGAAGTATAATAAAATAATCCATGGGTGCTGGAGCTAATCCTTAATACACACTGGTTTTCATTTAAAAGTCAACATTCTTATCAAACCAAGTTTACCTTACTGAAAAACACACACACAAAGGGAAATACAGCAACATCTCAAGATAAAGTAAATACCATGATACATAGAAATGACAATTTTAATGAAAATGGCTACCAGAAGACTACTTTTCCATGGTACATTTACACTATTTCTAGAGCAGAAAATAGGACTTCCCAAAAGACATTACCTGGCCTTTGGTTATTTCCATCCTTTCCTGCTCTGGGTGTGCTGGGCAGAACATGTCCCCTGAGGACAGGCTATTCAGGGGGGGCCCCATCTTCTATTTGCACAAGAGTCTACCACTTCCTGATAGAGCCCCTTAGCCTCCTCAGGTCCTAAGACTTTAGACTACAGATGCACCAGCCCCTGAGCCTTCCCTCTCTGGCTGGGGATAGTAGGCCCCCTGAGGAAAGGGTGCAAGGGGCCAGGATGGGTGTCTCCCATCTGCCCAAAGCAGCCACTTACAGCCATGTGCCACTCCTTCTTGCCAGTCCAATCTCCCAACTGGGAGGTGGAGAACTTCCAAGGCAAAGAAGAGCAACCCCTCCCCTTGATTCCAGTCTCCTGCTATGCTTATCCTTGAAGGTAGAGGTAAGATGCCTTCCACTCAATGAACGCCTAGGCACCTTATCACATCACTGATCACACTCAGCCAAGCCTCAGCCTTAGATCATTCCTTCCATTTTCTGCCTTTGCTCCTATAAACACGCTGCTAAATGAAGGTAGAGAAAATCACCCAACCATTATGATTGTCCACTACAAATTAGCATTACACAACTCAACTAGGCCTCACTGCTGCTGGGCAATCCCACCATACCTCCCTTACCAACTCATTCCCTTACTTTCCATAGCAGCTCTTCCAAACTTTTTATCCCTCCTTAGACCTCCCATGGCTCCCTCTCCCATCCTCTCTCACATGAGAACTTTGTCTCACAAATCAAGGCCATTCTCTGTGAGCTCCCTTTTCCTCATCTCCTATCACTCAGGTGTCTTTGACTATTTTCTCCTCCTCCATCCCGGTCTCACATGAGGAGGTGGCCTTGCTCCTTACCAAGGCTACCCCTCTACTTATTCAAGCGATCCCATTCCATCCCATCTCCTGCATCAGATTGCCCCCTATCATCCCCACTCTGACGTATCCTCAAATCTCTTCCTCTCTTCTGGTTCATGTTGTAACCATCTACAAACATGCCTGTGTCTCCTCTATTCTGAAACAACTCCTAATTGAGTCTGCCATCACTGCTATTGTCCTATTTCTCTTTGTAGCTAAACTCCAATGACAAATATTGGAGGGGATGTGGAAAAAATGAGACATTAATGCACTGTTGGCGGAGTTGTGAACCGATTCAACCATTCCGTAGATCAATTTGGAACTGTGCCCAAAGGGCTATAAAATCATGCATGCCCTTTGGCCCGGCAATACCACTACTAGATCTGTATCCCAAGAGACAAAAAACAAAAAGGAAAAGGATCTCTATGTACAAAGATATTTATAGCAGCTCTTTTCCAGTGGCAAAGAATTGGAAATTGAGGGGATGCCCATTAATTGAGGTGGTTGAACAAACTGTGATACGTGATTATGATGGACTACCACTGTGCCATAAGAAATGATGAGCAGATCCACATCCAGAAAAAGTATTATGGAATCTGAATACATATCAAAGCGTACTATTTGTTCTTTTCGTTTGTTTCTTCTTTCTTGTAGTTTCTCCCATTGGTTCTAATTCTTCTTCACAACATGACTAATGTGAAAATGTTTAATATGAATGTTTATGTATAGCCCACATCAGATTGCACACCAGCTGTCTTGGGGAGGGGGAGAAAATTTAGAACTCAAAATCTTATGGAAGTGAATGTTAGAGAGGGGGCGGGGAGGGGGAGGGAGAAAGGGGGGGAGGGGGAGATAGAGAGAGAGAGAGAGAGAGAGAGAGAGAGAGAGAGAGAGACATTGAGAGAGAGTTCGAGGGAGAGGAGGGAAGGGAAAGAAATGATCAGCAGGATGCTCTCAGAAAAACCTGGATTTACATGAGCTGATACAAAGTGAAATGTACTGTGTACAAAGTAACAGCAATATTGTAGGTAGGCTGATCAGCTAGAAATGACTTTGCTATTCTCAGCAATACAATGATCCAAGCCCAACTTGGAAGGACCCGTGATGAAAAATGATGTCCATTCCCAGAGAAAGAACTGATGGTGTCTGAATACAGATTGAAGCATACTTTTACTTGTTTTTCTTGAGGGTTTTTTTTTGGGCAGGGCGGTGGTGGCGGTGGTCCTGTTTTCTTTCACATGACTAATATATGGAAATGTTTTGCATGACTACACATATACAACCTATATCAAATTGCTTGCCTTCTCAATGAGGGGGTGGGGGAGGGAAGGAGAGAATATGGAACTCAAAGTTTTAAAAACAAATGTTAAAAATTGTTTTTATATGTGATGGGAAAAATAAAATACCAAAAATTCCTTTCAAAAAAAAAAGCTACCTATAATAGGTGCCTCCACTTTCTCTCCTCCCACTCTTCTTAACCCCTTAAAATGTGGCCCATCGAAATTGCTCTCTCCTAAGTTACTGGTGCTCTCTTAGCTGCCAAACCCAATGGCCTTTGCCCAGTCCTGGACTACAATGCAGCCTCAGACACTGCTGATTTGCCTTCTCCACCTTGATACGCTCTCCCCTGCCTGCCTGCCTCACCTCTCCCCACTCCAATCCATCCTCCACTCAGCCACTCAAGTGATTTTCCTAAAACACAGGTCTGATCACATCATCCCCTATTCAATAAACTCTAGTGGCTCCCTATCGCCACCAGGATCAAGCACAAAATATTTCTGTCTGACATTCAAAGCCCTTTACAGCCTGGCCTCTCACTACCTTTACTTTAACTTCCTGGCTGTTCCACAAACAAGCTCTCCATCTCTAGACTCCGGGCATTCTTGCCGGCCATCCCCCATTGCCTCGAACACTCTCCCTCCTGGGCTTCCTTTGAGTCCCAACTCAAATCCCACCGACTACAGGAAGCCTTCTCTAACCCCTCTTAATGCCAGGGCCATTTTTGTTGTTCATCTCCTATTAGTCTGTATAGTACTCACTTCGTCAGCATGCCGTCTCTCCCATTAAGACTGTGAGCTCTTTGAAAGGAGGGACGGGCTTCTGCCCTCCTTCTTTTTTAATCCTCAGCACTTGAACAGTGCCTGGCACACAGTAGGTATTTAGTAAATGTTGATTGAACTAATGAATGAAAGTGTAACCTAAATGGTTCACGTCCATTTCCACAGATTACTCTGATGAATCTTGCCAAGATCACAGAGTTACCAATAATGACCTTCTCTCCCACCAAGAGGCGTCAAGGTACAGCAGGAAGAGCTGGGGCTTCACAGTCAAGACCTCAATGAAGTCATTTAACTTTGGCTGGCCTCAGTTCCCTCATCTGTGAGACTGGGTCAGTCATAGTTACGCTACCACGAGCTATGGTTTATATGGCATGTCACTTTTTGAGTCTTGTTTGTGCCTATTAGGTCCTCTAATCCTCTCAATGGCCTTCTGGGTTGGGAAGGTCAATATCATTCTACGCATTTTACAAACAAAGAAACTGAGGCTGAGAGGACCGAAGTGCTCCACACAGAGCCCCATGGCTGGCCAGCAGCAGCATGAGGCCGGAACCCAGGCCACGAAGGACACCAGTTGGTGAGCACGGACCACGGTACCAGTTCAGCCTGCTAATGTGATTTTCACAAGAGGCGCAGGCCAACCCTGGCCCTCTCACAGTTCCTGTACGTGAAGCATTCAGAGATTGGGCTGTTTGTAAATAGAACAGCACTTATAAGGGAACTGAGCTGCAACAGTCAGCATTATTAAGCTGGTTCCCATTTGAAAGAGGATTTTCCTTCATTTCAGTCATATACAACACAATTACTCTGGCAGATTGTGGGTCAATAAAGTGAGCTGGCCAGAGTTCCTGGTCGAGTGCCAAAAAGAGTTCACCCACACTCTCATGGTGTATTGCACACAACCCAAAATGGACTGCCAAATATTGTGAGCATTCAGCCAAATGTATAAGCTGGAGTTCATTTTAACTTAAATCAAGGACATTTTTATTTACATTAAATTACAGTGTGCTGAAAACATGTATAAGCTGCTGTACCCCTTCCCCCAACAAATGTAAAAAAAAGAAATCATTCCGCCTCTGCTCTCCTCTGGCCAGTTCAGCCACTGCTGTTTTCCACACATTCTCAGCCCTTGCTGGGTGACCCTCAGTCCTCTTCTTTCTCAATGTAGGTTTTGGCACCACACCGAGCCATCTGCCTGGCCAGGTACCGGTCTCTCGCTGACATCACGGTTTCTTTGTTGCTGCGCTTTGCAAACTTGCTCAAAGTCTCAGTTGGCTTCTCCTCTCCTTCCTCCTCCTGCTGGTGCTTTGAGCCCTGTGTTCTTTCGGGGCTGGAGGTGTCTTCCCCCTTGCTGGAGCCTTCCTCCACACACAGCCTGTCCTGTGCCCCAGAACCTGAGCTCTGCCCCTCCCTCTCCTGAGCCCTCTCTGAAGGTGTGATGCTCAGCTCCCTGTCTCTGCATTTCTCACGCCTGTCTTTCTTTCTCTCGGCATGGCCTCTGCCTCCCTCTCTTGCCTCCCTCTCCTCCTCATCACGCTGGTCATCACTATTTCTCCTCCTGGCTCTTTCTCGCTCCCTGGAGTACTGCTTCTCCCACTCTTCCTCCCGTCTCCGCTCTCGGTCCTCTGTCTTCCTCCTCTCTCTCCTCTCTTTTCCTCTCTCTCTATCTTCCTGTTCATGCCTTCTCCGGATGTAGTCTTTACTGCTGTCCTCCCTGGACCTGTGCTGATTTGGTTTTTCTTTCTGGCGACCACTGTCAATGGGCCGTTTGTCCTGCTCCCTGATGTGGCTTTCACAGCTATGGTCCTGATGCTGGTCAACTCTGTCCCTAACCCCTCGGTCACTACCTCCTATTCTGGAGCTCTTGGTGTGGCTCCTGTCATGGTACCCTCTGTCCTCCCCGGAGGAGCTGGAGTGGGCATGGCTCCTATTGCTCCTGCAGCTCGAATGATTCTTGTCCACCATTTTATCATCTTCTTCACTGCTGTCCACATCAAGATCACTGTCTGCATCAGGGTTTTGCTCTTCTTTTACTCTGGTTTTGGGTGCGTCTCTATCATCTGGGACTCCGTTATCTGGATTTATTTCATCAGAATAACCCCGCGGCCTCTCCTCTTTTATCCTAGAGCTTTAGAAAAATGGATAATTACAAAATAAAATCACATTGTGCATTGGTAACTAAGGTGGGACTTTCTTACTGTTTTAGAATGATAAATTAATTCTCTTTGATTGAGCCTTACTAGGTGCAAAGCCCCAGGCCCAAACCCCTAATTACTAGGTGCTAAGCCTATGTGGGTGTGAAGCCCTCAGGGTCCTAAGGGGAATTGCTAAGACCACAGCCAATAGTAGGCGCCTTAGTTCTGGTTGCTCAGATGATGTCTGATGATGTCCAAAGACTGGATAAAAAGAGACAACAGAGCTATTTGCTCTCACTCTTGGGAGATGTGTTGATGTGGAGACTCTGGGCAGCTGTAGTTAAGAGCCCTCCAGCTTGTGAACCCAGATGTTGATGCCTTCTTGGTGACTATGAATTGTATTTGGTCTGTTCATAATGTATCTTTGTAATTTGTATTTGCTCTGAAGTTCAGGGTGCTGGCTTTTTCCCCTGAACTAAGTGAATGATACATGTATATGTTGGATTAAAATAAGATTGTTAACCCCTTAACAGTACTTTCCTTAGTAAAGCAGATCAAAGAACTTGTGCTGGCAGTGTTCTTGTTGTTGGGCTTGTGTTGGTCTTTCACCCCCCACAACAGCTGCTAGCAGAATTGTTGCAACACACTTTCTCTCAGTACTGGAATCATTCCTCTGAAGAAGCCCTGATGCTTCCTGTCTCTACGAAAGAGAATAAGGGGGGGGGGGTCCCAAGCCACTTCACAGGGTAACATCTACAAAGCAGCAGAACCCTTTCTTCCAAACTATCAACGTTTATTAAATCAAAGAAGGAGGAATGATCCTTCTATGTATGGGTCGCTCACTCTTGTCTGCCTGGTCCTCAGTGTTTTTGTGAGGCACTGAAATAAAAAGACTAATTTGGAAAAATTATTGGCTTCTATTTATAATTTCACAAGCTTCACAAAAGAGATTTCAGAGCATGGGTCAATACAGGTGGTAGGGGTGGTGGTAAATTAAATAGGGTTAAATCTTAAAAATGGGATTTCATATCAGTAGCAACAAACTCACATGAAAATAAGATTTTTTACAACAAAAGAGAGGCAAGATTCCATAACCAGTTGTGATGCTGTGTCCTCGCTACATCTACCCTCCGCGTGGTAGAGCAACACCAGCTTCCTGATACAGCGCTCAGGATTTATTAGAACAAAGCAGGAAATGTATGATGCAAGCATGTACTGATATTAAAATGGAATTATGCTAAAATAATTTACAGTTTTTACATTTTCACAGATGATAAGTGTGGTAGATTTATTTACACTGCCCACAAGTTCATTTTTACTAATCACACTAATACAGTAACAGTTTGTGGTTCTCCAGGAATTGCTGGCAGAGTAGCCTGGCCAAAAGGACTTGCTGGTAGTTTAGAATACGATTATTAAATTGAGAGAAATGTGTATTAAATTCAGAGAAAAGCTGGCCTCAGGTTTACTTCTGGATGAAAACTCACAGGAAAGTCAGAATGTAGTACAAACCCCATTCAGGATCTGTCTTTCCGAATACACTTTCTTACTGTACTTACAGTACAACCTCTCCTGGAACCACACATTAAGTACTGGGGAAAAAGGCCAACACAGAATCAAATCTGGTTCTCCGCCTGCGTCCAGACTCTGGTCTTCTGAATAGTGCTGCCCATCAGGAGAATAAGTTGGTTTAAAGATAGTTTCACAATTAGGAGCATGATTATTGCTCTTATAGACATCTACAGCCGGGCTTGTTATTACACAAAAGACCCATCTTCTTGATCACAAAGAGGACTTTCACCATTAGACACATACAGGCTACTTCTTTACCTAGGACTAACAGCACTAAAATGACATCTGCCTCTTCATACTAAAAATAAACAAATAAAAGTTGTTTTGATGGCTTCCTGAAGACAGCAGCATGGCTAACTGGATGCAAGGGTGAAATCTTTGGGTTAGGAGGCCAGATCCAAATCCACCTCGGACCTGTCTGTGGAATCGTGGGCCAGTCACTTAATTTCTAGGAGCTCTGGTCTCCTCAGTGGTTAAAATAAGGATAACAACAATAACAATCCTAATCTCCTGCACCATGGAGTGGTAGGAGACAATACTTTACAACCCTAAAGTGCTACAGAGACGTGGCATTGTTATTATTAATCTCAAATAGAGCCACTGGCTTCCACTGGAGGTTTCTCAGGCTCTTCGTCACTGCCCTCCATATAAAACACAAATATACTCACTCAGAAGCTCAGTCACACAAAAATTAAATTCTCATTTCACACCTGCTTTTATCTATAGTGATGCCAAACCTCAGGCACTGGCAATGAGTTGATGCCAACAACTCTCTGGCTTCTTTGATGTCACAGTTATCAAGTGAGAATGACCCTGCACAAGTCCCTTTAGGACTATATAACGGACCCTCTCAGAGTGTCAAAGTGAAGAGAATGGGTGCAGATGGCCTAGCCTGGGTTATGTATGCTGTTAGCAATGGGAAGAACCTCCCAGCAAGAGGACTGACACAACCCTCAAAGAAGCCTTGTCCCTCACAGGAGCCCCATGAAGTGACCATTAGAAACCCTCCATGGCATCTCCCCAGAATCTGTGGCTGGAGCCACTGCCTACCTGGTTTCCCGAAGGCTGCATTCAGGCACTTCTTCTTCTCCAACTGTTTGATTTAAAAGGTGCCTATAAAATCCACTGAGATCTTTCTGCTTGGTTACATCCAGACGAGCTAGACAGAACCAAAGCCACAATATGATCACTGGTGTGACAATAATTGACTCACAGAAAGAACTCAAAGGTCTATAAAGTGGTTTCTTAACAACCCCGTGAGAAAGGCCAGGTAGGGATTAGCATCCCTATTTTATTGAGAAGGAAATTGAGACTCAGGTGACTTTCCTAATAGGGTCAAACAGCCAATAAGTGGCTGAGTGGAGATTCAGACCCAGGTCTTTATATCCAACGTACAGATTCAGAAAAGAGTGGCAGGACAGGGACAAGACAGTGAAAAGCATGCCAAGGTTGCATGTTACATGTGCTCTACAGCTAAGTCACCCAGGCTTAGTTTCTTCAACTCTAAAACAGAGATAATGGGAATATTTGCACACTCTAAGGGGCTGTTGTGAGACAAGCATTTTCTGGGAGTAAAATACAAAGATTTATGTCACAATGTCTATAAAACTCATTGAGCACTACTGTTTGTGAAGCTCAGCTTCTGTTAGGGAGGAAGAGACAAGAGAGACACAAGCAGCACGTGGCTGAATTCTTGTCGACTCCACTGGTTTATTCAGTATGTGCTCCGCCATATGAATGTGATGAAACTTACTGGGTCATAAGAAATGAGAAACAGGATAGACTTGAAGACTTACATGAAATGATGCAGAGGGAAGCAAGCAAAACCAAGCGAACAATGTACCACAACAATAACATGAGGAGATACAATTTAGAAAGACCTCAGAACTCTGACCAAACTGGGGGCCAATACTGACTTCGAAAGACTAATGATAGGCACCTCCCAGCCCCTGGCAGAGGTGATGGACTAGAGGTGCAGACCCAGACAAGGCCAATGTGGTGATTGGTTTGGCCTGACTACACATATCAGCTTCTCTACCTGGGGAGAGGAGGGAAGGTGGTTTGGTGAAGACTGGTAAAGGATAAAGAACAGCATCAATAAAACTTGTGAAAGGTGCACAGGAGAGGGATGAGCACCGGGGGACATAACTACCTTGTTGTTGTTGTTGTGTGTGTGTGTGGGGGGGGAGGTGGGAGTATGTATTTCTTAAAAACTGTGTAAGAGAAATTCATAGTTTCTTACGTAGTCCACTTCCCTGCTCTTTATGTCTTGAATTTTTTGCAAGTTTTGAATTAATGATAAAAAACAGCATTTTAAAAGGTGTGCTGCACAGTACTGTGAAGACTGTGAATTCAGTTCAGTGACAAAGCCACATCCCTAGCTTGTGGGCGGCTTTCTGGTTTTCCCCTCCCTCCGTCCCCTGTCCCTGGGCCTAGCCCTCAATGCTCACCCTCCAGGGCAGCGGCTCTCCTCTCTCTCTCTGCTTCCTCAGCTCTCTCCTGAAGTTTCTTCTTGTAAGCAGATGTCACAAATGCCTCTTTATCATCAAATTCTCCCTTTTCCATTTCTCGTTCTCTCTGAATTTTCTTTTCCATTCTTTTCTCTTGCTCCTTTTTTCGTATCTCAACTGCTTTTAATAGACTGTGGATGTACTTTGGCTAAAAGAAAAACATCGTGGATTGCTCAAAGGAGTGCCAAAGATACTTCTCATTAACATCTGATTATGATAATAATAATAATAGCAGCGAATACATCTACATAGTGCCTATTATACGCCAAGCACTGTGCTAAGGGTTTTACAATTATTATTCCATTGGACCCTCACAACAACCTGGAAGGCAGGTGCTATTATTATCTTCATTTCACAGATGAGAGAACAGAGGTTAAGTGACTTGACCAGGATCACACAGCTAGGCAGTGTCTGAGGCTGAATTTGAACTCAAGCCAGGAGGGAACAGAAATGATTAGTTGAAAGAGATAGGAAGGAATGTTAAAATGGCCCATTGAGGTTCAAACTAGAATTGTATTTAATGAAAAGCTGAATCTAGAAGGAGATGACATAGACTACCGCTATTTCCTCTGCTCTAAGAATGAAATGCATTTCATGTTTTGCGTGTTGTCTTCATCTCTTCTGATTATTTGTCTCCTACCAAATATGCCACTAAATATAAAATCCATCAGCCAATGCTGTTATTCAGTTTAGCACATTTGGTGGAAACATTTTTAATAGCATCTCTCTATACCCCTTTATTGGTGGGCACCCAAAAGTATAGGAAAATATAGCCACAAAAAGAAACATACACTTTTATATAGGCTCTTTAAAAATCCAAATGTTTTTATAGAAAATCAAGCATATAGTCTATCTAAATTTAATTTTAAATACTCCAATTCGCCTTTCTTTCCCTTTTTAATTTGGTGTTATGGGACCTAGTGTCTATGAGGGCTGCAAACAAAGCCCTCTGTTTCTTATAATGGGAATAAATAGCCAAACTCTAGAAACTGTGAAGAGGATCAATGTAAATTTTCTAAATAGACTGTCTAGGGGTAGGTGGGATGATTATTTGCAAGCTATTACAGCAAAAATCAATATTTTCACAATAAATTATTAGAAACAGTGAGTGGTTATTCTTAGAACCTCCAGCATGTTATATGGTTACTTGAGCGCCAAAAGAATTGGAGTATCTAGAATTAGAGGGCTTTGAGAATATTAAAAAATTAGAAGTTGTTTTTTATTTTATTCTTAGCAATAAGATTCTGATAAAAACACATATAGCTTTATTAATTCAGAATATGACTGCAAAAGACATGCCAATCAAAGCATAAAGAAATACCTCGAACCTAGAAGAAATATTAAGTATTTAGAAGCAGGTCATAGAGAAATCTATATTTTCAAACACAAACCTGTCTGTCTTTTACTAAAAGCAATTTAGGATTACTTTCTTCCTTCTTCCGCTGCATTTCATCATAAATACTGTCATATTCATACACAGTGGCATCTTCTGCTAGGGCCTTCTGGATTTCAAGTTTGGTCTGTTTATTAAAAAAAAAAAGGAAAAGGTAAAAAAAAAAAAACAATTCCATGGTAAACATTAATTTTATCTTATACATTTTACCTAACTTTCATGGGTTGTCCTAGCCAAAGAATTCATTACATAGTGGCTGGACTCCTCTACTGGTTGTGAACATCTTTACACTGACATGTGGGGATTATCAGGTCACAGATTCCTACAAAGACTGAATTAGTTTCACAGGATCGATCAAAGATTTAGGGCAGAGGGGACCATGGAGATATTTTTGTCCAGCCTCCCTTTTTAGAGTAGAAGAATCTCAGACATAAAGAAGTTGAACAACTTGCCCAGGATCACACAGACACTAGGTGTCAGAGGCAGGATTTGAACCCATATCTTCTGGCTCCATGCCCAATACATTCTCAATTACACTCCTCCATGTACACTATCATTGGATTTAAAGCTGAAAGGGACCTCAAAAATAGCAAGTAAGTAGTTAGTTCAATGCCTTCATCTTACAGACCTCCAAAACAAAGCAAAACACTTTGGTACTTGGTGGCTTCCATGAAAAGGTGGGAAAAGGTCAGTAAATACATGGGAAAGTCTGACTCAGGAGAAGGAAATGGGAGAGACCAAAGACTTGTAGATTCATACAGAAGCTTCATGCCTCTATATCACAAATACTTTCTTAAAAAAAAAAGGGCAATCAGTAGGTTCTACCAAACAACATCAGGAAGAATGAAATTGTCCATATCTTAAAAGCCAAGAAAAGAAATGGGAGTTATCTTTGAGTTAGCTTTCTATGCCCAGTGAGTCCATCGACTCATCACGGCTAAAATCAGAATGTATAATAAACAAGGACTAGTAATAAGAAAAATATATGACTTACAATTAGCCTAAATTAGTCAAACAAGCTACTGAAAACAAAACGGGAAAGGGAAAACAAAAATTATATTGACACCAACTATAATAAATTTTCTAGAAGTTAAACTATTACAGATTAATTGCTACAAGGAGAACAAAAGACCCTAGAAAGTGGCTTAGCAAACATCTGATTCACTGGTCAAAAAAAGTGAAATATCTGCCAAAGACAACAGCAGGTTAGAAAATAAGCTCACCTATACAGTCTTACAAAGACGGATGGTCAATTGTGAGTAGTATCATCTCATAAAGCAGAGAGAAGCAGTGGAGTGTAAAACCAGTCTAAAAAAAGATTGGCAACATAATCAACTAAGCAAAGTCATTCCAAGGGCATTCAAGGATGCAAATGGAAAGAAGTCAACCAAACAAAAAATGGAAAAGATTTGCAAAGATTATTATAGCCAACTGTTCTCCATCAAGTATAGTGGAATCAACACACTTAAATTCTAGCACCAGTCTCTGAGCTGTTTACAGAAGAAATAGAATATCACTAAAGAGAACAAAGTAAGAAAAAGCAGCCAGGTTGGATCAAGCATTTATAAAGGAGATTCTTGTTGAAAGTGATATAGTTGTGAGAGCGTTGAAGGACTGATTTACAAGATATTTAAAGGAGAAGATTAACAAAATCATGGGAGGAAAATCAGACTTTATTGATTCCAACCACTATTGAGCTCTACGCTTTCTCTCCTATCTATGTAGAATCTTTATGTGGGTCATCTCTACATGAACTAAGAATATCCACAATGAGGGCATTACTAGGAAACAAATAGGCTCTCACAAATAATATTCAACAATGGAATACATCTTTATCAGCTCATAATGACTAAATAGATAATTTAAGATCTCATTGTGCTTATGTATTAGAAAAAAAGTATTCCACTTGATGTGTCTTATGGCAAAACGTCTCCCATCTATATAACAAGATCATTTAAGATTTCTTGGGAGAGATAACAACAGAAATAATCTTGTTCAATGACCCTCTATAATAAATATTAGGCAAGCATAAAACAGAGAGATGTATGCTCACCAGAAATATTTGCCACAATGATGGAAGAGATACAGGACAGAGACTGGGCTGAAGAGGGATTCTTTGTGAGTCTTCCAGACGGTCCTCTTTGTAGAAGACATTATCCTGATTTCATCAATCTCCCACACTGCAAAGCCTCCTGGAAGAGATCTATAATCATTCAAAGGAGTTTGGCCCGACTATCCCCACAGGAAACACTAAATGGATGAAGAATGTATAATGCCCAGATTTTAACATGCCTGTGAATACAGAGTTTGTCCAACAGTATATATATTTGGAAATGACAATATAGATAGACAATGAGTTGAGCTCAAAGTTGAAAAGGAGGAGGGTGGGCTAGACTGCTTTGAGAAAACTACAAAACACCTTTTATTGACCCTAAGCTTCCCATAACTGCAAAGGCCCATGTTTTCAAAATAAAACACTTTACAGGTGCTGTTATATGGCAGCAAAACCTGGAATAGGACTTGTCTCTGAAGAACTAAAGATGAACATCATACAAAGGGCACTGGAAAGGATGTGAGCAGTTTGCAACGTAAAAAAGGAACTCCAAAGAATAGGAGTAAAATCTGTCATCAAAGACTGTATGATGGAAAGAGAAGACGGGCTGGTCATGTGTTGAAGGAGAGGGATGACAGCACTGGCAGCCCTCCGGTGTTGGTAGAAAGGGAGGAAGGTTTCCCCCACGCTGGGTTGGCCCTCCTATGGTGAACTTTTATTCTAGAGTCTCCTTCTAGATTCAACTTTCCACTGAATACAGCTCTAATTCCAATCTAAATGGGCATTTAATCATTGCTCAGGATCACAGATCTACGAGAAGGGACTTAGGGGTCATCAAGTCCAACCCCCTCATTTTACAGTGCTTTTCCTATCTAGTTGGACTGAGAGTTTTTATCTCCTCCTAGCTCATGAATAAAAGCACTAAAGGATATTAATGAGAAATATCTTTTACAGTTCTTTAAGTAATGGATGAGAGTCCCTCAGTAAGGGCAGGTATGAATAGGTTGCAAGCTGTATCATTATAAGGAGCTCTGAAATGATGAAACCACAGATTCATTTGAGTATAAGTAAATAAATTTAAATGTTACCCCCCAAAAAGGGAAAATTAAACATGTTTTGATTTTTATGATTTCCTCAAGGTATTTTACAAAAGGCAGCATTAAAAATGGTAAGAATCTTGGTTTTGGAGTCAAAGAAGCAGAATTTAAATCCTGGCTCTGCCACTTACTACCTGTACGTCCACGGGCAAGTCATTCCCTGCCTTTGGGGAACAAGGGAGCACAGTGGGAAGAGTGCTGAATTTGGAGCCAGGAAGACCTAAGATCCAAACGGCAGACACTAACTGGCTACAGAGCCCTGGTTAAGTCACGCAGTCTCTCTCTGTCTCAGCGTCCTCATGTAGAAAAACAGGGATAATAATAGCATTTACCTCACAGGGCTGCTGTGAGGAACAAATTAGACGATATATGTAAAGTGTTTTGCAAATATTAAAGGTATTACAATACTCATAAGGTAACATGGTAATAATACAAGGTATTCTAACACTTACAAGTATTAACTATTGCTATAATTTTGTGGTCTCTGGCCCTTAGGTTTTGTATCTGTAAAATTACTACAGTCATTCCAGCTTTAAACCTAGGACCCTATCAGAAAGGAGAAGCACACATCAGAACAATCAATTAGGACTGAAATTGTATAAATTCATGTGAAAAAAATTCTAGCCTAAAATTTAATCTTTTATGAACTTATGAAGAACATTCATCTCTTTGTAAATTTAAAATTGGGCACCTCCATTTAATAGCTAAAAAGAAATTCAACTAAGTATACTGTGAAAACAGAGCTCTGGCTTTATTACAAGCCAGTAATTCAGGATTTTATAATGTTTATGATAAATCAAACTGACTCAATATACCATTTTTCAATAAGTACAGTGACATATATCCAGACCTGTGGTACAACAAGGCACTTTCTAACAGGATTCTAATGTAACTTGCTATCTTGGGACAATTTATAATTTAGTACACTGTGGCTGAAAGCAAAATTTCAGCACTTTAAGGGCCTGTGTCTTTGCTTGTGTTATTTCTCCTGCCTTGAATGTTTTTTTTTTTTCTCTTCTTCTCTGTCTAAATTCCATCCATCTTTCAAGGCCCGGACTTGGGTATCACCTCTTCTCTAAAGGGTTCTCTGTCTGCAAGTCAACAATGATCTCTCTCTTCTCTTATCTTTGAAGGTTTTTGGTTCTTAGACTCTGTATCACATATTTATCACGTGATTAGCTTATTCTAACTGTTTGATGTATATTAAGCTAACTCCTCAATGAAAGTGAAATTCACACAGAGATCTATTATCTAATCAATTTCTATTTCCCCCCAACCATTTTGCAAGCCTGCAAACTGCAAGCCACCCATGTGAACCTTGTTCATATCCTCCCACAGGGAAGAAGAGAGGGGAATCTATCCAACATGTGGGGGCCTTCCTTGCCTTTTCTCAACATCACAAGTGTACCAATGGAAAACATGCTCTTCCCACATGGCCAGCCCATCTTCTGCTTCACTCCTACATCTCCCCAATGATATCTTTTATTCCAATTCTTTGAAACTTCTCATTTGTTTCATTTGTACAACCTTTTCACACTGACCATGCAATTAATTCATGGGCCTCTGTGTAGTATTCATTTGTAGCTTACTGGAGGCTCTGGTGTGCCATGACTCCTAGCCATACAATCCTGTTGTAGAACTCAGGCTTTTGTTTTGGGGAGAAATCTGGGGTCACTGAAGGATCTTTGCAATTCCTGAAAGCCATCCAGACAACTGACCTGTTCATTTCTAGATCCACATCCATGTGTAGCTCTCTATCCTATATACATACGCATACATATATATATATATATATATATATATATATATGTATGTGTATATATGTACACACACACACACACACACACACATATATATACTGATGGACAAACTCTATAGGCTATCTATCTGCATGTCACAATCTTGGAAACAGACATTCTTCATCATTTGCTTTTTCCAATATGCATGGTGAGGCAAAATTTTTTGAGCGGTTACAGATTTCTTCCAATGCGATAGTCTGAAGCTTGATGCCATCCACAAATAGGAGGATGAGTAAGGACTTCACCATCTATAGGGAATCTCCCCCTTTTTTTTCTAAATTAAATTTTAAATTATGAATTTGACCCAAACTTTTAAGGAGAGACTATGTAAGATTATGAACTACAAAACAGGGTTAAAAAAAACCCTGGATATTAAATTTAATATGATACTGTCACATATCCATGGTAATGTTAAATTTAATATATACTTCTAAAAACCCAAGTTGTATGGAATAAAGATTTGTGGGTTTCATGTAAAATCCCATTTTATTTTCTTTGTACACAGAAACATTTATGCTTGTTCATAACAAAAGAAAAATTTAAAAAGTTTAATAGACTAGAAACAAAACTATCCTGTTTGTTTCCTTCTGAATTCTTCTAAGTATTTTTTAAATGTCTTATTAATGCTTTTATTTCTCCTTTTTTTTAAAAAATAGCATGATTATCTACCATAACTCCATGCCCCAAATAGGACCCTCTCCCTTGTAGCAAGTAAGTTAGTTCAGTAAAACAAATTCATACATTGTCTGTCTGAAAACACATGTCATTCTGTGCCTCCAGCTTATCGCTTCTCCTCCAAGGGGTCAGAAGATGTATCATCATCAATTTTCTAAAGTCAAAATTGCTCAATGCATTGATCAGTGTTCTAGAGTCTTTCAAAATTGTTTTCTTTTACATTATTGTAGAGATTATTGAAATTGTTCTCCTTACTTCACTCTGTATCAGTGGATACAAGTCCTTCCAGGACTCTCTCCTTCATTCATTTATTCCTCTTTTCTCTGTGTTCTTGGTTTAATAAAGCTGGTTTTCCCATTTACATCCTCTGAAGGGCTGTCTCTATCTCCCCTATAAGCAATGTACTACTGCTGGAGTCCAAAGACAGTGAATGGTGTAAAACCTCTTCTTGTAAACTCTTCTTATGTAAAATTCTTCATGATGGAAAATAAAAACTCTGTCATAAAAACCTTTACAGAGCTTCCCTACTTTTTGCTTGTTGTTCTCCTTCCATTTTTATTCTTAAAAGTTCTCAGGATAAATTTGCTTAACTGCTTTTCTCTCATGTTCTCTCTTAACTTGTTTTACCTACCCTGCTTCTCTCTGCTTTGAGGAGATGCTGTTCATAATCTTTCATAAACCTTTTTTGAAAGATTTTATGTATGAGCTTGTGTTCTAAATCAATGTTGTCTATGGCAGTCGTCTCTCTCTCTCTTTCTGACATGATTAGGGTGCTTTCTTAGGCTTTCTGAGTATCCCTTTTATGGTGACTGATGTTTCACTTCTACATGAAGTTATAGCCTTCTCTTCTGTTCATCACCCATTTGTCATCATGAATAACTTGTCTGAGTCAGGATTGAGTTATTTCAAGTTCAAATCATATTTTATTTTTTCATTTTCCATCTTTATCTTAGTTTTGTGTTAATTTTGATCTTTGTTCTAACGAGTCAATGGTTTGACTGTTCAGACCACTGATTAAGGAACGACATAGCAGTAACAAGTCACTTCCTATATGATGAAATATAAATTTCATCCGTTGTGATTTAATTTGGTGCCTTTAACACGAGTGTTGACCATTTCCTTTTCAGAAGAAAAATTTCATGATGTGGGTGTGTGTGCGCATACACGCACGCATGCGCACGCACCACACACACGAGCATGTGGCTTCTGTGTAGTCTACAAGTATGTGACCTTTCTTGTTCCTTTTTCCTGATTTATATTTTCCATCATATTTCTTGCCATCCTTACCTATCTTGATGCCTCACTGTGATGCGGAAATAACCCAGGGCTCTCAAAGGCTACACCCACAGACCAGTTTTGGTGAGTTCTACTATGCTGGAAAAGTATCATTATGGTTCCAACAAAAGACCAAGTGGCAGCTAGGTGGTGCAGTAAATAGAGCTTGGGCCTAGAGTCAGGAAGACCTGAGTTGAAATCCAACCTCAGACGTTTACTAGCTATATGACCCTGGGCATGTCACTTAACCCCTATATGCCTCAGTTTCCTTACCTGGAAAATGGGGATAATAATAGCACCTGCCCCCCAGGGTTGCTGTGCGGATCTAATATTTGTAAAAAAGCACTTAGCACAGTGCCTGGCACACGGCAGACACTACATAAATGCTAGTTATTATTATCATGATGATGAGCACCATCATTATTAAAAGGGCAAGGCAAGCTAAATGTGGAAAGGCTCATCACCATTAGACTGCCCACTCAGTGATGGCTTCTTTGGCTGAACAAAGAAGAATACAATAATGGTCCTCAGCCCTGTGTAGCCCCTCCATCACTTATGCCATGTCAGTGTTGGGGTGGTAGAAAAAGGGACAGAGGATGCTAAGAATCTCAGATCACAAGAAATGATCTGCTGAAAAATAACAGCAGCTTCTACATGTGCCCTGACATCTGACCCAGTGGGCAAACAAGCAGAGAAGTTCTATCATGAGCTTGAGAGCCATGTGACCCTCCAAATGAAATAAACACACACTCTGCTACTCAGTGACTTCCATTTCCCAATCCTGAAAGGCAGAGGCCAGATCTTAGAATTGTGCTGAAGTAGCGGCCAGGCCTCGAACTCTCCCACCCCACCCCCCCCAGGTACTCAACAAATACTAACTAATTGAACACCATTAAAATCATGCAGAGTAACAACAAAAACAGTGTCTGCAAAAAGCTATTTCAACATCAGTAAAAAGCTCCTGTTTTCTTAAAAGTAAAATGATTATTTATAGGAATACTATTGAAGATCCTCAGAATTCTAAAGATTTTCCTTGTTCTTTATGGATTAAACTGGTTAACCTAGTCTGACACTCTATTATATTCTCAAGTATGAGGTACACTTTCACATAAACCATATTTAAAACACTGGAGAGAGAAGTCATTGTTTATTTTTACATTTAAAAACTAGTGGTTTATTATGGGGGATGGGGCATCATGTAATTTAGGGCCTAAAGATTCTCACTCACTCACAGGTACAGGCAAATAAGAACGTTATTTTAAAAGCAACATATCTAGTATACAACATAGAGTATTTTCCTTCTATTACTGCTGAGTCATAAGATTTCTCATCAATATGACCACAAGAAGAAGGTGTGAAAGAGCAAAAGTCCTAAAAAGCTACCACAAAGAGAACCGCAGGATTTATATGTGGAAGGGACTGGTGAAAACAGAGAGCTAATGGGTTTTCTGGAGACCCTCTTGATGAAGACAGCTGGACTTGCAGTCAAGGAGCCTCCCAGCTCCTGTGAAGCCACTTACTCTCTCTGGGCCTCAGTTTCCTTAGCTGGAAAGGAGAGAAGAAAACTAGATGGCCTTCTAGGCTCTAAGCCAATAGTGTTATGATCTATGCCAGACTGGTATAAGGTCAATTTCTCACCTCATGGAACTCTTAAAATACCCTTAGTCATGAGGAAATTAGTGACTATAAACATAACTAGTGCTACAGAGACTGCCTTATACCTTATAAATTAAACATCTTTTGGACTTGAGCCTTGGTCTTTAAAAAAAAAAAACCTAATAAAGATGGAATAAAAAAAGAGATAACTCAAAATGTTCTAAGTCCTGAAAGCATTTTGACAAAAAAGTCTTAATGAGCCCCTCATTTTTGATAAAGCATTGCTGTTTAGTAAACCTAAAACAACTGTGAAAGTTGGGAAGGTTTCTGTGTCATCTGGGAATACACAACTCTGCAAATTCTAAGATTTCTTAAATCAATATAATCTGTCATTAAATTAAAACTCTTGGCTATGAGAGCTCAAGCCCACCTAGTAACATCTAAATTCCCAGAAAAGGCCAGAAAACCATCTGAATACAGACCAAAACATACTATTTTTCACTTTTTTCTTCTTTTGAGTTTTCTTCCACAAAATGACTAATATTGAAATATTTTACATGACTGCATATTTATAACCTATATCATATTGCTTACTGCCTCAGGGAGAAGGGAGAGAATGGAGGGAGGAATAAAATTTAGAACTCAAAACCACAACAAATGTTAACAATTGTTTTTACATGTAATTGGGGAAAAAACAAAATTTTTTTAAAAAAGAACTGAAAAAAAAAGGGGGGGGAAGGTCAGAAAACAACTTTTACTTATAACTAGTTAACACTAGCTAAAACTCTTTGAGGACAAGAATTTTTTACTTATAACTTTTACTTATAACTAGCTACCACTAGCTAAAACTCTTTGAGGATAAGAATTTTTTAAAAAATCTCTGTATTTCCCTTTTGTGGTTAGCCCAGTGCACTGGGCATGGTAGGGCCTCAATGTCTGGTGACTGATGAATTTTTCTAGGAGAGTGCCATCATTTATACTACAAAACTACTTCTTTATTTTTTTTTAACTACAAAATTTCTTTTTACAATGCTATTTACAGATGTGAACTTTCAGGGGCTTTTCCAGGCCTATTTTCTCAGTCCCATGTTTGGGACCAAAAACATCTTCTTTGTGTATGTCACCAATCTTTGTTCTACTCTTGAAAATCTTGCACCAGGCTCTTTGTTGCTTTCTGAAATAAAAACTATATTTTGAAAGGATTTCCAAGGTCTCCTACCACCCGTAAACCTATGATTCCCAAGCTCTGGGAGACTGCATCACTAAGTCACTGGTCAATTTTATGTTTCCTGTATGTATAGTTAGTTACTCATACACATAGCAGGTGTTTCATAATTATTTACTGACTGACTGATATCTGTATGCATACTTATCCCAGAAAGTCTAGCACAGTGCTCTAAACATAACAGATGACAAGAGCTGTTGATTGAACTGACTTGCATATATCTAGCTGGATCGTCTGCACAGTTACGAATTCAAGAACTCAACTGTACCCCGGCAGACCCTTTCTTCCACTGGAGCCTCCATTCTGAGGGAAGCCCAGGCCAGCTAAACTTCACTTGATAGACTTTGCCATCATTCTCCTCCCCTCCCCCAACAGGTGCCCTTTTCAGGTCCCTCTGAGATGTTGCCTTCCCCAATTAGAATGTTAGCTCTTTGAGGGCAGGATCTGTCTTTCATTTAGCTTATATTTGTATCCCCAGTGCTTAGTATAGGGCCTGGCCCATAGTAAGTGCTTAATAAATGTTTGACTGATAGAAACGGTGCATTGCCCAGCTCTGGTTCAGAGCCTTTCCAATGGTACAGGCCTGGGTCACTGCCACATCACAACAAGGTATCAGGACTCAGGTCAAGGGAGGGTGACTGATGAGCTTCAATCATGGTTCTGAACCTTTGGCCTCTACCAATCTGGTGGCACAAGCTTCAAAAACCCTCCCCCTTTTCCTTTTCACCGAATGGGATCCCTCCTAATCTTGAAAGATTAGATAAAAATCCTAGTCTTCTGGAAAGACTTTTATTAAGTCACATACACACAAAAGGAAAAACTCTTTACCATCACCACTGCATCTGTCACTACTGTGCATTTAGCAGTGACCAGCACAAAGAAGACCCTAAATGCTTACTGACTTACTACATATGCTGACCTGTTTACACATATTTGCACAAACTACCATAAAGCTACAACTCTGGCAGACTATAGCCCACTCTAGTTCCTTCCAATCTATAAATCTGCAGGGGACAGAGATTCAATTTAATCTGTATCTTGTAGATTCCTCAAATGACTACTTAGCAATAATGCCTTACTTTTTTTGAATAACAAATGTTCATGTGGGTAAATAAGAAAAGTAATTATACCACTGTAGACTAAAGGAAGGAAGGAAGGAAGGAAAAGGCATTTACTATGTATGAAGCACTGAGGATACAACCAAAAAAAGCAAGACAGTCTCAGTCCCTGTACTCAAGGAGTGAGACTTTTATTAAAAAAAAAAAAAAGTCAGTCAACAAGCATTAGGTACTTAATTACATAGCCAGGTACTGTCAATATGGATACAAGCAAAAGTAAAGATAATTACTGTCCTCACAGAGCTTACATTCTGATGGCACATGAAAGGGAGCTAAAAGGGGAGGTGGGGTGAGGAGTAGAGAATGCTCCAATAGAGGGAAGTCTGTGGAATCAGAGCCAGGAAGCGAAGGCAATGAGGAGAGCCTGGGCCCTTCCTCCCATAGAGGCTCACTCATATGGGACTAAGGGGCAGATGGATGTTCAAAGGCAAGAAGGCCACAGACGATGAAGGAACCTCTAAGGTAAAAAGGTGACTGAGGCACAGTAAAGTCTAGAGTCAGAAGCTGGACCAGGAAAGGAATGCAAAGGCCGGAAAAGTCTGAAGGGCATGATGGCAGGGTGGAAGGCAAGGCCTAGGGTCCTTGGGCTTCATCAGAAAGTCAGGTGGAAGTGCTAGGGGTTCTTTGCCATCCAGCATGGGTTGTGGGATGGCCTGAGAGTAGAAGAGGTGCCCCTGAAATTGGAGGGTCTTCTCACTGCCCACTTGCCTGAATGAGTCCTGGGGCAAAAGGGGAAAGATATGTCCTTAAAAAAGACACAAGGAGAATCACAAGAATTTAGTGAATATTGAGACAAATGAATTAAAAAACCCTCAACCTAACACCTTTATGAAAGCAAGAAATATTCACTCTGTTAGCAAATTTGCTCTTCAGGTTTTTTTAACCACTGAATACTCACCAGGATTAGAATGAATATAATTCTTTATAGGTCTATTTCAAAGAACCTGTAACTCTGAAATTACTTTAAGAAGAGAATGCTGTTTACCACTTTCAGTCTGTTAGTTCAAGAGCAGAAATAATTAAACTAAGAGCCCCATTTGTCATACTGCTAAGTCACCTAAAAGCCAAAAAATGGCTTAATCCATCCTAGTCCAGCAGCAAAGAATCACTTCATCCAACTAGGACTTCCTCCAACACTGACGTGAGGAGCCTGAAGTCCTAATCCAGGAAGCCTTCTCCGAACTCCTGTTACTCACTGAAATGAGTCTCAAGGGTTGAGCCCATCACCAAATATGCAAACAAGATATGAAAAGGTAAGCAAAGATTCTGACTTTGCCCGAAGCATGGTGCTTCTTTCCCGTACCTGCTTCATCACTTGCTTCTTGAAGGCTTCTCTCTGAAGGCTGTCACTCACGGAGGTCTGTCAAAAGAAAAACAATTACTTCTTGGATTAAACCTGTTAAAAAATTTCTCCCTCATCTTTTCATTATTAATAACACAGTAAAAATTAGTATTTTGCTGTTTCTGTACATTAATTTAAAATCTTGTTCAAATCTATTACCAAAACTTCTGAGAATAAAAAAGTGAAAGAATTCTATAGTTATATGTCCATATGCCCTGGGAAACATAGGACGGTGCTTTGTATATAATGGATATTCAATAAATGATAGAAAAATGGATTCATGTAGGGATATTCCTGAACTGCATAAAAGCTTTATACATTCTTCTTATTCTTATATCTAATTCCAGCAGTCACAGTAAGGCCTTCAAATATGAGCCTCCAAAATGCACAGCATGGTTAAAAAAAGATTTAAAAATTATATATGACTTAAAAATATATAAGCAAAAATCTATAAAATAATATAAAATATAATATGATATAATATATATTTTATATGAAAATATAAATACAAATAATATAAAATATATATGACTTACAACAACTTGCTACGGCTTTACTTGCCCAAGTACATACGTAACATTAACGTCCTAAAGCAAAACTGGTTTCTGGCCAGTATGAACCTGACATACAAGTCACATCACCAAGAAACAAATCGCAAGTTTTTTCAGGGTCAAAGGTTTTCTAAGGTTTCTGACACAGAAAGATATGTTGAAGGGGTTGTTTTCAGAGAAATGTGGGCAGACTTGTATGAACTGACACTGAGGAGAAGTGAGGAGAACCAAGAGAACAATACATATGGTAATAACATGACGGCATAGACAAACAACTTGGGAAGACTTAAGGACCAACCAACCCACTGCTGCCCCACTCCTAACAGCAGAGTGGTGAACTCAGGGTTCAGAATGGCACACAGGCTGGACATGGCCAATAGATGGATTTATTTTTTTGCCTATGCTCCAAGGATCATATTTTTCTTTTTTCACTTGGGGTGGGTGAGATTTGGGAAGAAAGGAAAGCTAGCTATAGTACTGTCAGAAAAGAGAGAGAAAGAAAACAGTCACTGAAGAATTGCCTAAAATGCATAGAAAAGAACTGAAGGAAGTTCAGAAGGATAGCTCTGAAAGTACATCATGATAGATTTATTATATTCTTTAAAAACCAAGCTGTTCAAAAGAGATTTATAGTTTGACAAAGAATATTCTTTTTTCCCTGTTCTACTTTGTATATGGAAATGTTCTTTGTTTTGACAGTTAAATTCAGAATAAAAAAAAACACACTTTGCAAAGGATTAGACCCAGGTAAAGAGGTACGACCTAGGCTGAGGAGATGCTTCACTAGCTACCACAAAGCCCCAAATGCACTGACATGTACTGTATTCTATGGGCTCTTAGACTCTGAACCTGCTAAGTGTGGGAAGGCTGAGGAATATTTTGTTTGTTGGAACATATTTTTGCAGCCTGAAGAGATGTTTCAGAACTACATTCAAACTGGTTAGAATGGCATTTATAGACACAGAATGATTCATTTGTAATAGTAAAGAGGCTTTTAATACCAGAAAGTGTATACTTCAGTTAGCTTGAAAACCAGGCTTCAAATACCATCTAAACTACCAGGTCTAAAATAATCATTAAATATTGGGCAAAATGCCCAACACAGAGGAGAAAAACAATAAATACCTGATGACTGGATTTCGACCATTTAATTTATGAAATAGTTATTAAGCAACTACTATGTGCAGAGCCCTGTGCTACAAAGTTCAGAAGAGCCAGAGTCCTGCCTTTCCAGAGCTGAAAGTCCAATAGAAGACAACAGATAAACAGGGCTGATAAAAATGCAGCAGAAAAGTGAGAAGGAAGGTGCTTTGGGAGCTCTGAGGAATTGTTACAAAGGGATGGATCAGGGAAAACTTCATGGAGGGGGCACCAGTCAAACTGAACTTTAAAGTGTGGATGAGAGCACTAAGCAAGCTCATTTGTCAATCTTAGAGACACAGAAGATAAGTCATGTTAAAAAGGGCATCCATTCATTTTTGTTCCTTTTCTCATCTACTCTGCACATATACTCTATGAAATGAACAAATGCTAAAAAAAACTAACATTCATTCATTAGTAGTATTGTTGCCAAATTATTTCTACAATTTTATTGCATCTGATAACACCTTTTTCATCTAGCTAGACTAATGTTTTTGAAAACTAATGAGGAATGGAAAGTGGTAAAGTATTCTACATAAGCTAAAATTTTAGTTAACTGAAACATTACCTAAAATACCCACATCTTTTAAAAGCCATTTTAAAAAGATTTTATTAACATATATACTTCTTTGTCTTATTAAACAATTATACTGACATAACCTGAACTGCTAAATGAAAAAGCATTCACTAAAAGGTTGCTAATGTGCCAAGCACTGGGATACAAATTAAAAATTGAGACGGTCTTTGCCCTCAAGGAGTTTACATTCCAATGGGAAAACAACACATAAGTGAGTGGGGGCAGGAGGGTGATTTGGTTGGCAAAGTCACTGGGATAGACAAACCCTCTCCTGGAAAGGATCTGATTATTGCTCCCAGAATAAGGAGTGGATTTGACAGAGATTCGAGTGGCATCAGCAGGTGGGCAACATGGTAGGAAGATGGCAGGATGCATCCTGGTCAAGTCTGGTGCTGGTTAAATGGGATGAACTCAAGTACAATCCATGCTAGATAAGGTGAACTCTCACCAATCAGGTACAACCTAGCACAAGAACTAAAGGACCTGGTTGGGGGCAGAAAATGAAGCAGCAGCAGCAGTTTGGTAGCGTGGCAGAAGGATGGTCAGACTGACAATGGAGATAAAACATGTTAAAAAACTCACAAACTTTTAGAAAAGAGAACACCTGTAAGCAACTTCCTCAAAGAGGTGTTGTGAGTCAAGTCAACAAGCAGGGAAATGAAAATAAGTTGGCAAAAAGGACAAAAGGTGGGAATAGTCAATGTTGGAAGGTCTGTGAGAAGATAGGCACACTGGTACATTATTGGTGCAGCTGCAAAAACAGTACAAGCATTTTGGAATTTTGCAAATAGTGACCAAACTATCCACACTTTTTGACCCAGCGAGTCCATTACTAGGCTTATACCCCAAGAAAGTCACTGGTAAGAAGAAATTTCCCATAAACACCAAAATATATAGAGTAGCACTTTTCATGATAGCAAAATTATTGGAAATAAAGCAGATGCTCATCGATTGGGGAATGGCTAAACAAACTTGTACATGAATGAAATGGAGTATTATTACACAGTAAGGAATGACAAATGTCATGAATATAAAGAGGCATGGAAAGGTCTACGTGAACAGGATGAGGAGTGTAGAAAGCACAGCCAAGTAAATAATATATAAAAATGATGACAACAAAGTTAACAGAAAGAACCACAAAAAAGGTGAATATTGTGAAATTATAAACAACAAGCATGGCTGAAAGGGAAGACACCCACCCCTACCCCACTGTACCCCTTTGTGGAAGTGGGAAGTCCACAAGTGTAATGTGTTGCACATATTTTGGTTACAGACAGTTCTTGCTGTAAGTAAATTCACATTACCAAATTTGACTTCATGTAAAGAATTCTAAAAGAAATCTGCATTCCAAAAAAACACCTATGTTAACTTTCCCATACAGTACTATGCTCTCTCTTTCTGCCCCTTGGCTACATGCTCTTCAGGCTTCCACTCCCTTATCCTACCTTACCCCCCAAAAAACCCTCCAAGAAAAAGAACAGGTACAGAGAGACCACCTATACCACCGCTGCCAGATGGGGGACTGGCCTGAGACCTCCTGGACCAAGAAAGACCTTTGCCCCACTCCACCTGCATATCCAGTCCTCCTGTGTTATGTCTGTCCTGAGTCTGTGTTTGGGTTCCACATGTCTATTCCACCTTGGGCAACAATCCTTTCCTGTCTGTGTCCTCTCCAGTTTGTGCCTGTGGCCTTCCCCCCATTCGGCTCCCCTCCCTTCCAGGGTTCTTCCTCCTGCTCTCCCTTTTCTGTCTCCCATCCCCACATGCCCTTAAACCATCTACTGACCCCCTCCCTGCTTTTTTTCTTCCCTCCCTTCCCCAAGTTGGCATGCAAATTCACATTACATAAAAAAATTTATGTAGAGTTCTGCAAAATGGTTCAATTACATATAGCAAGAACTGCCTATAACTGATCAGTCTCCTGGGTTTTTCCTTTTCTTTTTCATTTGCTTGTCTTAAAACGCTATTTGTTATATGGGATGGCTCTGTGGGAGGGGGAATATGAAGGATACTGGTAAAAATTAGATGATGTTAAAAAAGACAAAAACTTACTTAAAAAAACAAATCAACAAGCATTTAAGTAATTACTATGTGAGAGGCACTGTACTAAAGGTACTGGGGATACAAATAAAGAGAAAAAGAGGCCCTATCCTCGAGGATTGCAATTCTAATGGGAGCCTGATATTCATAATTAATAGAACTTAAGAACTAACAGAAATATAAGACCAAAAACCATTCCCTAATAGAGAACTAGTAAAGAAATATATACATATAAATTAGTTCTCAAAAGAACTGCAAACTGTTAACCATATAAAAACATTTTGCAGACCTTAAAGTGTTACATATCTGTTATGAGTGTGCTGTCATTATGATTAGTTCAAGATAAACATTCTCTGTGTTTCACCAAGAAGTTAAAATTTTAATCACCTAAAGTAAGCTTGATTCTTCTAGAGTTGCTTGGATGTAGGCAAACAACATCCATAAAGGACACTGCTGATTTGCAAGGCCTCCCTTTAATAAACAATCCATTGATAAGTAAAAACAATACAAAAGAACAGGAAGTTCTCATCTCTCAGTTCTCAGAGCACAACAGGAAATTGTAGCCATAAACCATCTGAAGAGGGATCTGCTTTCCCTTGGCTGACCAGTACTTTGGATAAATGAATGACAGGTGAACCTTTTGAATTCGTTATTTCAAAAAGAAGCCTTTTCGTTCTCATATTTTTGTGGAACAGCAGATTGATTCCTGGTGACTGATATGAGCAGAAATACCTTTTCAGGTATCCTGCTTTGTTGTTTTTAATTTCTTCTGATGAAAGGGAGATAATTTAATAAAATAAATGAAGCTGCTAACCCAGAGAGGAAAAGAAGCATTCATAAAGTAACTGTAATTTATTATTTAATGACACTGGGCCACGTTCTATGTAACAGTATAGGATTTCTAGCACTTTTCTTAGAATTATTTGCCATAGACCTAGAGGGGAGGATACACAACTATCTGCTTTCACTTCCAAAATTTCCCTTGCCTCAGTAGCTTGTATAAATTTGTATACATTGTAATAAAAAAGGTGAATAAGAAAATAGGAAATTTAGGTCCCTGCTTTTTCAGTGGGGGGAGGACACTAAAGATGTTAAATGTTGTTTTGATTGAAAACCCATTTTTCTATGTTACAAAGGAGAGTTCAAATAGTAACAGGTGTATCTCATCAATCACGGCCCCAGAGTGTGTTCTGGAGGGGAAATGATTAAGTCCTCCATGGCGTGCTGTCTGGTCCCTGAAGTTTGCTGGCAGAAGAGAGTAAAGCGAAGTATGGGTTAAACGGACTTAGTGGGTGAATGTAAATGGCAAAAGATTTCTTAAAGTAGCATATAAAATCCACCTAATCCAAGGGTAATGATTTTCCTGTATCCTGATCAAGTGAGGAAGAAAGTTAAATGCCTGGCTTCTGAAAATCATCTTTCTCGCTAATTACTTCACCCATAGATGCATTTATTGTTGAACTCTACCAAATGCCCAACAATGTGTTACTCTTGTGGGAGAATCTAAAGATTAAAAGATTTGGTCTCTGCCATTAAAGAGTTGGGGGCCCAATGATAGCAGAACAGGACCTGGAGTCAGGAAGACTCATATTTCTCAAAGTTCAAATGTGGCCTCTGACGCTAACTAGCTGTGTGACCCTGGGCAAGTCACTTAATCCTGTTTTCCTCGGTTTCCTCATCTGTCAAATAAGCTGGAGAAGGACATGCCAAACCATTCCAATACCTCTGCCAAGAAAACCCCAAATGGGGTCATGTAGAGTCAGACACGACTGAACAACATTAAAGAGTTTATATTCTGGTAAAGAAACAGAGCTAAAAAACATGAAACAGTTAAGGTATGCTGAGTGCTAGAGTGTGTGGTACTAATTACAGATAAAACAGGAGTTGAGTTTGAAGGCTACTTATTACTCTTTCTCTTCGACTGATATAAAAGCCTACTTCCTATCTTCAGATCACTCATCAACTGAGGAATGAATCTTTTTCTTATTAAAAAATAACAAAATGTATATATAAAAATAAATAAATGAGAGCCTTATTGGAGAGACTTGCTGCAAAGATTTTTCCCAGTTGTCTCCTTTTTAATCTTCGCTTTATAGATTTGCTTGTGTAAAAACTTTTAATATAATCAAAATTTTCTATTTTATCTTCTGCCATCCTTTCTATTCCTTGTTTGGCCATGAACTTTTCTATCTGATAGGTATATTTTTCATGTTTCTCTTTAGATGTGACCTTTCATATCTAGGTCACATATCTGATTGGAGCTTATCTTCCTACAAGGTATTAGGTATTAGTCAAAATCTAATTTCTCCCATTCTGCTATCCAATTTTCCAGCTTGTTCTGTCAAAAAGTGAGTCCTTATTCTGGTAGATGAGGTCTTTGTGATTATCAAATACTAGGGAGTCACCTAACATTTGCTTCTGTATGTTGTATCTAATCTATCCCATTGATGGATCTCTCGATTTCTTATCAAACTGTTGTGTAGTATAGTTTAAGATCTGGCCCACCAAGGCCCTTTTTGTTCCCACTTCTCATTATTTCTCTTGGGATTCTTGACTTTTTCTTCTTCCATATAAATTTTGTTAGTATTTTTCCTAATCCGAAAGTGGCTCTTTGGTAGTTTGATTGCTATGACATTGAATAAGAAAATTAGTTTAGGTAGCATTGCCATTTTTATTATATTGGCTCATCCCACCCAAGAGCAATTAATATTTTTTCAATTATTTTAACCTGTCTTACTTCTCTAAGCATTTGTTTGTAGTATTCATATAGTTCTTATGTGTATCTTGGAAGGTAAATTCCCAAGTACTTTATATATTCTGTAGTGATTTTAAATGGAATTTCCTTACTGAGCTTTATTGGTCCTATATGTTGATGATTTTTGTGGATTTATCTTATATCCTGAAAGAATACCTGTTATAAGTTTGTGTATTAGGGAGTAGCTTAGGCTCCCTGTGTAAATTCCCCAAGTGCAACCTGGTCAGCTCTCTTCCTACTTTTTTTTTGGAGGCAATTGAGGGTTAAATGACTTGTCCAAGGTCACACAGCTAGTAAATGTCTGAGGCCATATTTAAATTCGGGTCCTTCTGACTCCAGAGCTGGTGCTCTATCCACTATGTCAACTAGCTGTCCCCCCCCTTTTATAGATTACTTTAATATTTATTATGTTACAGTTCAAGTAATCAAACAATTTGATAAAATCCTTAATCATATCAAATAGTGTTATGTGACTAATTTTCTCATTAAAGGTCTAAGAAGTGAATTAAACACCTTTTTCTTGTAGGCATTCAAAATAAATCACCATTAAAGCAATATAACAAGGTAAAAATCAAAGTGTGATCTAGAAATATTTATGTGTCCCTAAATCAATGACTGTTGGAAAATTCCAAAAGCAAAAATCTTACAGAGGTGAGAGAAGGAAAGCTTTATTACGGTTCTCAGAAGAAGCGGGCACCTTTGGCTAAGACCCACAAGCTCAAGTGGGCCGATACAGAAGCAGAGCCTGAGTATATAGGTTAATTGATTAAGGTCCCTCCCTTCCACATCAGGATTGGTCCTGATCCTTCCAGGCTACATTCTTCCTTAAACTCCCACTACATACTACTCCTTATCATGTTACCCCACCTGCTTCATGTGTCGCATGTATAGAAAATGGAGGGATAATTTTATGCAGTGTGTGTCAGTTAATATTAATAAGGTTCATTAAGCAAGCACACTTTGATTCTGGTGGCTGTTGCTTTAAGTGTCCTTTTGTTAACTCCTCAATTCTTGAACTCCCTTCTTCAAATCAGATTCTGTTGTTAGCAAGTATTTAGTCCCAGCTGCCTTACTGGATGGTTGGTCATTAAGCAAATTGTGGTGGGTCAGCTCCCACAGGGGAAGGGTCTGGCTTCTTCACTATTTGTTGTGAAAGCAGAACAGCCCTTCTTTTCTTACAATGACTATAGAGTTCTGGGTATAGATTTCACTAAAGAATCAAAGATACAGCCTTATAAGATGACAAATCTTCAATTTCTCAGAGAGAGAGTGAAATAAGATTTTTGGTTGCCCTGGTCACTACTAGTTAATCATAAAATTTTTGTCTGGTTTTTAACAAAAGATTAAAAAAGAAATCAAAATCCTGAATCCAGCTAGCTAACTGAAATGCACATTTTTTTTATTTTCAGGGGGAAAAAATACTATTAGCACCAAATCATTTCTGTACCTGGATTAGATTTGAATGCTCTTTCATTCATGGCAATAAACTTTTAATGACTAATTTTATAAACATGCAAAACCCTCCTGTCTAAATGGAACTGGCAGCCCACTGCCTCACTACAGTGCCTGTTTAAGATATATGTACCATACCAACGAATGGACTAACTCATTGGGGTTCCCCAATCAACTGCAAGTAAAAGTCTGGTCAACCAGAATTCTTTGACCACCTTTTTTCCTACGTGGAGCATTAGGCCAACCCTTTTTGTGTGGTTATGGATTTCACTGAAGAGTCTCTAAATATTCTGGGACTTCTTAAAGCCACCACAATGATGTCACCTGCAAACATAATCATCTGAACTCTGAGCAGAACATGCTCTATGCCACAGGCAGATACTTTTCTAAGCACTCAATCATTCTGCTCTATGCCTTGCTTGACACTGAAAATCAGAGATCACTGAACAAAGCTATGTCTGTAGTTGCATCTGATAGGACCCAAACTTATACCAAGAAGATACCTTATTGGAAATGAGCCTTTAAGGTTATACTTTGTGCTAATGTGGTAATTTTTAAAAAGATTAATAATATGGATCTTGTATTCCAAGAATTTTTCAGTCCACTGTAAGACTCTGTAGATGTGAAGTTGAAAAGTTGGAAAGAATGCTCTACCAAAGTTTGCCTGTTCCTTCCTGAACCCATGTGCAGATCATTCTTGTGAAGGTTTTATAAAGATGAGACAGTAAATATGTGAGAGTCACTGCTAATGTCCTACCTTTTAAGTAAAAATCTTACTATTTTTTCAATCTTTTTTCTTCCAGATATTGTGAATACTGAACCAATTCAGCTCATGTGTGAACTTCTCCTGGGGTGTGGCTCCTTTTGCCAGCTTCACTTCCTTAATTAAGTACCTTTTCTCCTTACTCATACGGCACAAAAGGGACTCACTCAGGTATTAAAGAACCAAAATATGGCAGTTCATCTGCCACTGGTGACTATAAAAATGCTGGCAGATCAAGGGCCACTGTTCTCTTTGTTCTACTGTCTTGGATTCCTCCATAAATGCACTGAGATGATTTGGCTACCTGATCTCATGATAAGCTTTCCGAAGACTTATTTTCCCCACTCTGCCAATGACAACCTACAGGACAAATCCCTATCAAACAAACTCATGCTAGGCCTCGATTTCTTCCTCAATAAAGTGAGGGTATTAGACTACATCATCTGTAAGGTCCTTTTCAACTCTAGTTAATCTTCTCATCCCATGTCTAGAAATGCAAGAGAATTTCAAAGGAAGAAATAATATTTTGTCACATAGTACACTGGGAATGAAGGAGGAGGAGGAGCCAAAACTCCAAACATTTATAGCCTAGAGCACTTGAAGAACAATAGTGAGGGATAGAAATTAGAGTTATTGTTTGATCTGGGCTGGTATTTATGTAATAGCAGTAAATCTCAAGAATAATCAAAGGTTTGACAAAGATTTTTAAGCCAATCCATTTGGATCTTAAATGTGTAGGAAAAACCCAATTTTAATACTCCTAGGGGCAATACAGAGATCAAATGAAATTTATTACAAGTTGCTTGCATGTACACTGAGAAGTCCTAGGGTAACTCACAGTACCTTAATAGATGCCATAAATGGAATTACTTCTCATCAAACGTATTATATGTTATTTAAGTATATCTGGATGACCTATAATTGCTATTAAAAAGCTAAGGTGAATCTTATGTATAGACCATAATATTCCATTAAAGTCTTAAAAAAAAAATCTTTTTTAAGATAAACTCAACAACAACTAACTGCATAGGAAGAAAATCCCTTCAATTTGGCCCTTGCTTTTCTTCTAATAAACAAGCCATCATATTTGAGATAAAGATTACAGATGGGTAATCCTTTATTTCATAATTCAAAGAAATGAGAATGCATTATTGTGTTAGCAAAATCAGAGTTTTAATATGGAAAAATCAAGGTCTTATTAGCTTTAATTTTTTTTCTCCACATTGAAGGTAGCTATGTAATAAAGTATGAATCATAACTAAAAGTAAATTAGTGGTTAATATATCGAAAGCAAAAACTTTTAGGATAAAAATCTCTTCTACTATCCTCAGTCCTTAATTATGACAAAGTAGTGTAATGGGAATTTTTGATTTTCTTTTATTCCTCCTGAAACTTTTGGTTAACATAAAAACCTGCCTTCTGTTAACATTAACCTCATTTGACCAAAACCTGTCCCATGGGACGTGAAAATTTACTTAGTCTTATTTTTCTGTCATTGTGACATAATTTTGCCTATTAGAGGCCTGGTCAAAATCCTAATGAAGGTTCAGGTTTTCTCTGAGGTCTAAACCCTGTGCTTGAACATAATAAAATCTAGGTTTTTTACCTTTCTTACTTCTGTGTTGTAGTTAATATATATTTGACAACAATTACGTACCACATGACCTCAGAGAGGAGATAGTTCTCCCATAACAGTAGCTTTAAATTTAAATCTATAGGAAACATGTTGGAACTCCAGGCACTCTATGGCATAAAACCTCTGTATCAGACTTTGGGGAAGACACAGGTGGTACACTTGCCAAATGCGCACAATCCCATGCTGGGATACAAGATGGCACAATCAGGATACTATAAAATGGGCCAGATCTAATAAAGGCAAAGCTTCTTAACCTGAGATTCACAGACTCCTTGGGGATCTATGGATAGATTTCTGGGGGCCCATGAATTACATCTTCATTTCAATATACCCAGATGTCATGCTCAAATCTTCACTCTCCTACCCACCCCCATATCCAATCAGTTGCCAAGTAGTGTCATTTCTACCTTCATAACATTTCTCACATGTCCCCTTCTCTCCTCAGTCAATTTGTGTCTGAGGCTGGATTTGAACTCAGATCCTTCTGCCTCTAGGCCCAGCACTCTATCCACTATGCCATCAGCTGCCTTTCTCTTGACCACAGGCTAGGGTATTCTGTTTTTAGGTACTGGGGTACCCTTCATAACCATCTTAAGATTACTTGTGAGCCAGCTTCACCCACCTCCCTAAGCAATCAATACAAATTATACAAGGAAAGCTGCAGTGGCCCCTGCCATCCTCCCTCCTCCCTCCAATGTGTTTGCTGAGCTACAGAAAATGGGCATGTCCTCCTCAATCCTTGCAGACTGTGCTGCAACCTTGTTTGTCCTCTGCCTCAAATAGGAGAGCATGTCCCTGGAGTGCTTTCTCACAGCTGAGTCAACATGTGCTCTGAGAACATAAACTAACTGATACAAAACTCAATAAGACTTAATTAAAGTTAATCTGCTACCAAAAAAATTACAATGCATTCCATATATAAAATTTTTAAAATCACTGACATCAATGCTCTCTTCTATTAAGGGTAATTTAGTGTTTACTCATAAAAAAAGTTTCTTTTCACTGGGAAAAGATACCAAAGGAAACAAGCGATTACTAGTATAAGAGAAAATATCACTAAGATTCATCTTTAATAAAAGCAATCTCATCTGTATTACCTGAACAATATTCTTGCTGTAAAAATATAGCAACCAAACACCAGGTGATGTAAAAAAGGAATAGGCACACAAGTTAATTTTGTTCTAAAATAACAGGAAATCCTTAAAACATACAAGACAAAAGGAAAACACAGCATTAGTCTAAAGAAAGTCACAGAAAGCAGATAACTGTTAAGGGGAAGCTGCATCTCCCTATCTCCCTGCTCAATATCATTTTTTTCGATTGGTTTAAATAAACAAAAAAAGTAGAAAAATAACTTTCCAATGACTTGGAAGTGAAAGGGCCTAAGATCAATTTTATTTCATCTTGAATTCACCAATGAAAGGAAAAAACTCTTCTCTTTTACTCTACTTAGAACCAGAGGGTTATTTTCTAAGGCAACTTTACTCATTACTCAAACTGACAACCATTAGCAGTATACATATGAGCAACAGTTTTGGGTCTGGTCTTGTAAACCTCTTCTAAGCCCTAGAACAAATTTTAATGAAATATACATAGTAATATTTTTTAAGGGAGGAGAAGGGGGGAAATAGTTTGGCACCTAATATAAAATCACAATGACCAAGTCAGGGGTGCAGATCCTCCAGTATGCAGCACTTTATTAGAGTTCAGTTAGAAATACGCAAGCTTCAGACATTCAAGATGTAGTTCTCTCAGATAAAGCTTCAAAGCAGGAAATGAATCCCCTCCCAAACGCTGCTTCTTATCTTTAAAATGACCTGAAATTATTACTGAACTAATAAAGTAATTTTGTTTCAGAAAGTGATCTGATCTTTTTTTCTTCTTTTTTGATAAATGTAATCATGAGATGTGGGATTATTGCTTTTGGGCGGACTGTGTACCCATATTGAAGCAACGTGGTAATACAAGAAACTTTTTTATGACTCTTATAGCAAGGTCTAAAGAGTAGGCTAAATCAAAGCATGCCTCTTAGTATTCTGGCTATATTTTTTGAAAAGGGGGAATGTTAACAATAAAAACCTAACATTTATATAACACTTTATGATTTACAAAATACTTCATGTACATGTTTTTATATTTGATTCTTACAAAAACCCTACAAGGAAGACTACATAAAGGCATTATTATTTATCATTTTACAAATAAGGAGGCTGAGGCTCAGAGAGGGTCAACAACGTGCCCAAGCCCCTGCCTTTTGGTTTTTGCATCAGAGCAATGTCAAACATCCAGATTCCACAACTGTATGTTTTCCCTTTGACTATGGAATCAACAAGTCAACTCACAGTTTTTAGTTTTCTCCTTGCTTGTGAGTCTGTGAAGACAAAAACACACGGAATTATTTCTGACTCTGAATTTTGCTGCTCATTGACTCAGAAAAGAGAATTTGTAAAAAATATGGGGAAACCACTATGTTTTAAGAGTTGCATGGAACAGATGCTATCCTTTATACCTAAAATTACACTACTGATTAATAATTAGCAATACTTGTACTTCGGCAGTGGTTCTATTTCTGCAAAACCAGAACCATTATATCTCTTGCCTAGTCCCTTGTGTAAATGAATGTATTTCTAAGGCAACTATGTAGTAGGGACCCTCCAGGCTGATGCTGTACCACGGTGCAAAGAGGTGAGGGAATAGAGAAGGTATATGTGTGTGGAAAATTGGGGAGGACAGGAAAGAAGTTAAGGAACCCTAAAAAGCCCAGAAAGCAGAGGTGGCAGATAACAAAGACAAAAGCCACATTTAAACTGGACCGACGGAATAATTTAAACAGATAAAACAGCTGGCTAAATGTTATAGAAAGCAAATTCTAGGATTTTAAAGCTCAAAGGGACCTCAGAGATCATCTAATCCAGTAGAGTCCAACTGAAATAGAAAGAGATCCCTGCTAGCTGCATACTGAATAAGAAAATCATAAATTAACATTATCTACATTTTAATTTTGTTAAAATATTTCCCAATGAGATTTTAATCTGGTTTGGCCCCACCAGGTCAGTGTTGTCAGCACTTGACACTCTGATCTAGTCCATCCCTGATCTTACAGATGAAGAAACTGAGTTCCGAAGAAAAGAAACGACCTGTCAGAGGTTATACTGGGCAGCCCAAAGTCTCAGTGAAGTTTTAAGCTTTAACAACTTTAAAAGTGCTAAGACTTTGGGGACACCCTGTGTGGTAAGCGGCACTGGCCCAGCAGGACTAGATTCCCAGGCTCCACACACCATACCACGAACTTCCTGGCCCACCACATTGCCCCAGGATGGAAGCCAGAAATTAGGAAACCCAGAGTTTTGAGAGTACTCAGAGAACATCCAGGGTTATGTCACAAAGCCTAACAGTTGGGTCACGCATGCTTCATCTCACCACCCGAAAGGAGTCCCTCTGCCAGACTGATGAACCTAGGTCAAGGCAGTGCCCATGAACATATGGAGTGACTCAATGACCTTGGCTTCAGGAACATGTTAATGCCACCATGGTCAAAGCCACCAGTTATACTCTATCAGAAGGAGCAAAGGCTAGGGAGCAAATGGGGGAAGGGGGAGACTTCTCTGTGATTCATCAAAGTGTCTGGATACACTGGTTAGGAAATAGCAATCGAAGGCCTTCTATTCCAAAATGAGAACAGGCACATACCCCCCTCCCCCTTCGAGTGTGTGATTACTCCTGGGGGTGGGCTGGTCACATTCCAACCTCCTCCCAATAACAACTAAACTGTGAGGCCTGTCTCCAACAGAGCCCCATCCACCTTTATTTCCCAACATGCCTGCACTTCCACTTTCTCCCCACAATGTACAAGTTTCCATCTCCTCCCTCCACTCCAGCCTAAACCCACCCCTCACCCCAGGTCACCCTCCGACTGTGTTAAAGTGCCCCTAGGAAGGTGAGTTCTGCACAAGGGCCACTGACTGGTGAGGAAGAGCCCTACAGCCCCTACTTCCCCCATTCATTTGGGCTGCGAAAGGGTGAGTTTACAAGACGAGTAAGCACCGATGGGCTGTAGCTCGATCTCAGATGATGTTATCTTTCTCCCCAAACCCACCTTCCCTATTTCTGTTGTGGGGACAGCCACCTTTCCAGTCCACAGTAACATCTTCAGTTCTTCCTTGCCCCTACCCTATACATCCAATCAGTCGTCAGCTCCTGTCATTTTCACCCGCATATCTTCTACTCACAGAGCTACGACATGGCCTCACTCAGGTTCTCATAACCTCGAGCCTCAATAGCCTCCTTGGTCTCCCTGTCTCAAGCCTCTCCCCCAGCCAATGTATCCTCTACAAAGCTAATTCAGCTCCACACCGTTCTCTATCCTAGAGTCCCTTGCCCCTTACCCTACAGCTACTCCTTACTGATAAAAAAAAAGAAGCCTCTATCCTTAAATCCAACATCCTTGAAGAACTTAAGTATAACAGGATCATGTTGGAATAATCTCTCTAAATTAATACTAACTTTAAATAAATGCTATGTACATTGACAAATCCCTGAAAGGAAACGCTTTTATAAGAATATTCTCTTAAAAGCTTCTTTATAAAGCGTCAAAAGATAATAATCATGTCTAACAGATGCATTGTCTACCATGTCTAATGTGTATTCCACATGACAAAAATGCCTCTCTGTGCAGACTTTCTTTGCCTTTCAGCTGAAGCTCAACAAGAATGGGCCTTTAAAGTTTATTTTCTGTAGATCTCCTTTCCATAATATTTCCTCTCTCAATAACTTCTCCCTCCCCACACCCACACATACACCCACACCCACACACCACCACTGGAGCTACATACCATAGCTCTTCTCCCCTCAAACAAAAGTACTAAGGACAAGGATGACATTTTAGTGTGAATCAATCAATCATTAAATATTTATTAAGTTACTGCTATTATCTGCAAAGCTCAGAGACAAAAGTGGAACAGTTCCTGCCCTTCAGGAGCTTACAGTCTAGTGAGGAGAGACATGTGGAGAAAGCATTTGGGGGAAAAGGCCTAGCAAGTGAGGGAATGATGGGAAAGGGCTTCATGTAGATGGTGCTTGAGCTGAGCTTCAAAGGAAGCCTGTGATTCTGAGGAGTGAGGAGGAAGAAAGGAGATAAAGTGTGTGAGGAATGGCAAGAAAGTCTATTTGGCTGGCTTCTCAGTGTTCATTAAAGGAGTTATTTATGAGGAGGATGGAAAGATAGGATTGGACCAGGTTAAATGCCTATTTAATCCTAGAAGTAATATGGAGCCACTGTAGTTTACTGAGTAGGGGAGTGACACAGTTACACTTTAGAAAAATCACTTTAACAGCTATGAGGATGGATGACAATTGGGAGAGACTAGAGGCGGGAAGAACAATTAGAAAACTACAATAGCAGTACAGATAAAAGGTAAAGAAGGTCTGAACTAGGGTGGTGGGCATTATGAGTGAATTGCAATGTGTTACCTAAATAGGCATGCAGATTTTAAATCTAATTTAAATTTTTATTTCTGTGAAAGGAAAGGCTTTGTTTCTGTTTATAGAAATTTAGACTACCCTATCCCAGAAAGGTCCAATGAGGCCTTCTCTGATCCCAGCCTACTTTAAGCATATTTTCAGGAGCCACTAACAGAGAGAGGAACCAAAGCCTTTTGGTACCAGTTCTTCCCTGGCTTTGAAGCCTGCCCATGCCCTAGTACAAGCCTATTGCCAGGCCTCCTCCTCCTCCTCCTTCTTGTAACTGTCTGAACATGGGTCCACTGTCTTCCTCATTTCCCTGTACTTTAATCTCATCCCAAATACCCTGCTGTCATGGCAAGCAAAGTGGGACTTTTTGCTGTTTTTTCTTTTGGAGTGCTTCTCAGCACTAAGGCAATCACATGCCTTTGATTGAGTCTTGCCTTTGTTTGAATCAGGAGTCTTTGAGTCAAGAGTCCTTGATTGGAAAGAGTATATATACTCTGAGGTTAGCATTTTGCTTTGGGGCTCACTCATTGGAAGAGTGTTCATGTGATTTGGCTAGACGAGACTCTGGGTAGCCGTTAAGGAGCCCCAGAAAGCCCAGATGCTGGTGTTTCTCTCTCTCTAGTAACTGTATGTATTACTATAGTCAAACAGTTAGAAGCTTGTCAATTTGTGTTATTTTTTTCTTTTGTAATTTCTGTTTGTATTTGCTCTGAAGTTCAGGGTGCTGACTTTTCCCCCTGAACTACGTGAATGATATATGTATGTTTAATTAAAGTAAGATTGTTGACCCCTGAAACAGCTATCTTTCCTTAGAAAAGCAGATCAAAGAACCTGTATTAGCAGCCCTCCTGTGTGCTGGTGTTATTGCCCTCATGCTCCCACAGGAGCTGCAAGCAACGTTGTTGTTACACCTCCCCACCCAAGTCTTGCTGCAAGTATGCCTTTAACTGGATGCTACCAATATTTTCATATAGCAACATCCCCCTACACACACACACACACACACTCTCTCTCTCTCTCTCTCTCTCTCTCTCTCTCTCTCTCTCTCTCTGTTATTTCTACTTCTAGTAATGACATTGTCCACTAAAGTTTGGCGTTAATCTCTAAAAGAGAAAATGAATTCCAATTGGTTTAAAATGTTCAAGTTCATTATGGAAACTTTTTAAAAACCAGATCCACAGCACTGAGGGTTCACATACTTTCCTTCATTTCAGAAATATCAAATGGGACAAAAGGAATAACTACTCTAGAGCACAAGAATGAATGAGCCACATTATCTAGGGAGTAAAAGCATTTGCCCAGATGTCAGGATGATTAAATCTTGGCAATAGGCATGTGGGTTTTTAGTGGTAGTTCCCACAGGAGCTCCACATGGCCTACAACTAAAACCACTGATTTCCATCCTTAGGAAAAAGGTCATGGTTACCTCCTACCTCAATCAACCTGGATCTTATAGCTGCTTCTATAATGCTCTTACTCTACTGGAACAGAAAGAAAGACAAAGCGGAGCTCCATCTCCTATCTGCCACAATGCCCGGCACGTGTACAGGAAATGATTAATAAATTCTTTTTCTTTGTCTCTTCCTCCTGCATATGATTCTAAAGACTTTCCTTGTTATCTATCTTTCTTATGGTTCTACTTCTAGAATACAGGCTTGGAAGTATACAGATATTTAAATCAAAATTGTCTATCAAATCAATCAATCAACAAGTAATTGAGTGCCTACCATGTACCAGGCATTGTGTTAGCTGCCAGGGATACAAGTAACAAAAACTGGAAACAATTTCTATTTGCAGGGACCTCACAACACTGGAATGAGGGAGACAGTAAGTACATATAAAATATACAGAATAAATGTAAAGTGAGTAATGTAAATAAATATATACAAAGTAGTTAAATACAAGGCAGTTTGGGAGGGAGGGCTTCAGAAAAACCTTCACACAGAAGATGATGCCAGAGTTGTATCTTAAAGTCAGAGAGGGTAAAGAGGTGGGTCATTCCAGGAATGTCAGACACTCACTGAAAATGCATACAGTGGGGAAATGGAGTGTTGTGTATGAGCAATTATCATGATAAAATTTAAAGGTACTTAAAAAAATTTTTTTTAAATCAGGCCATCCTTAATAGAGATTAACCATGTCATACACAACCCTCTTTTTCTGTTCTTTAGTTAAGAAAATGTTCATCTTTCTTGATAGTGGGAAAGTTTAGTAATTTAGACAGTTTAGCCTTTCTAGACTAGGCACAGCTCATCGGTAGCTGTACAACTAAAATCATACACCTGTTAAACACAAAAGAAAATACACTGCCATTTGCATTCTGGTCACAGGTTCCATGATTAGCTATTGCAAACTTGCCTTGCTTTCATATTGGTTTGGCCTATGGTGGAAATGTCCAAGCAAAATGTACTAAGGCATTCTGCACTGATTTTTCATAAAAAAGATGAATACATTTTGGGCTATTGAAGAAGACTGTGTAAACCTGTATCTTGCTCTGATCCCTTAACCACACCCTCTCCTTCTCCTCAGTATAATGTAATTTATAAGGAGTCAGCATAAAAGGGCAATAGCAGGAAATAAGACTGCAAAGGGAACCCAGAAGTCATGTGCAAACCATTCCAAAGATCAAAGGAACCTAATTTACAAATTGTTATCCTATACTAACCAAATTCACATCCTGGGAGTGTGCTGAATCAGCAGAAGCCATCTAAGCACGGCTGTCTGGGTCTTTTGGTCCTGTGATATGTAAATCTCAGACAAATTCTAGATATCCAGAGTAAGCCCAGAAGATCACCAAAAGGTCCTGGTAATTTTGAATGTGGACATGTTAACACTGGAGTTTTACGGACAACTTTGAGATGATTTGGATATGTTAATGAACTAACCCCAAGGTGGCACAGTGAGACTTCAAACTCCTGTCCCCGGAGCCTTCTTCCCCCTCTTCTGGAGAGCTCCTGATTCTAATCCATTGTCTCTGCCCCTCCCCCTGCTTCATGCTCTTCCCCAGCTCCCAGTGTTGCCTGACTTTCTTCACCATCCTACCCCAGCCCCACGATGTCTGCTCCTGGAACCCTTTGGCTGTTTGACCCTATATTTTCTGTACCTAATCAAAGTGTTGATTGCCACCATGTTTCCCTCTGCTGATGAGGTAACCTAGTAACACAACCTTTACATGAATACTTTCTACACAAAAAGATTAGACTAGTAATTTCCTTTTAGATGTTTTTTGGTGATAATTATTTTGGCTATTACATACAACAGTGTTTCTGTCACAGTAATTGTAATGTTCTTTTTAGACATCAAGACCAATGTCAAGAGACAAGAAGGTGGAAGCTAGAAAATGAAGAATGAGAAAATGGGCCTACATGAAATGTTTGAGGTTCTTTGCATGAAGTATGGAACTCTGAGGAAGCAGCAGCAGCCTAGGTACCATGGAATTATGAGATACAAAAGAATATGGGTCCTTATTACTGGCCACAGAAAGAAGTGGCTGGTAACTTCTGGTTGAGGAGTATAAAGTTGGCCATATATTAAACTGATATGACCAAGATGACACGACTTTATGAGGCAAATCTCCTAAGACTTGTCAAACCTAATGACAACACCCACTTCTGATAACTGATATGGAGACCAAGGCTCCTGCTACTGCCAAAAGCCATATTCCGTAATCTGTAAACGGAAGGGGCAAACGAGACAGTTTTTAGGGCCCTATCTAGCTCTAACATTCTATGATTCTAGTATACTTAGGTTTCAGCATAATATTTTCCAGTGTCTTTCATGTTACGCATCTGAGATGACTCTATAGTTAAGTGTATTGTGAACTGGCTAAGTGACCATGTCAAATGGGAGGAAGGTCTCCATTAGAGGGTCTCAGGGATCTATCCTTGGTCCTGTGCTGTTCAACATGACTTGCATGATATCAAAATTACAAATAACAGGAAACTGAGACAACTAATATGCTGGATGACAGATCCAAAAAGATCTCACTAGACTAGACTGACAGGCATAATCAAATAAAATTAAATAATAGGGATAAATGTAAAGTACTAGAGTTCAAAAAATTCTTCACAAACATGGGATAGGGAGGCACAGCTAACAAGACCTATGAAGAAGATCTGTCGTGCTTAGTGGACTGTAAATTCAATACGAATCACCTCTAAAGTGGCAGCCAGAAAAAAGACATGCAATTATTTTAAGCTGCACTAAATGAAGCATGATGTCCAGAAGGAGCCACTAGTTATGCTGTCCCTTATCAGATCATACCCGGAATGCTTCCATTGTGAGCACTGAATTTCAGAAAAGCTACAGATGAGCTACAGCACATCAGGGAGAGTAACTGAGATGATGCTCTATAAGAGGTCCCAACAGTGCATCCCTAAAAAGTCTTATGAAGGGTGTTGCTCTACAAACTGCTGGAGTTCCCAAGGCACAGTATCACATGGCTCAGGTATCCCAAGGTCAGTGACAGTCTTGTACTTGACAGCCTCTTGGGGGTCCCTCCTTGTCTCTTGGGCCCACTGGGTCATCTGAGGCCCCTGCAGTTAGTGTTTAGAGGATTCTTACCTCTGTGATCTCTACAGAATCATAGACAAGGAAGAGGTCTTCCTAAAGCTATCACATATTAGAACAAATTAAACCAAATTTCTAAAGTACTGGTTCTCCAAGTGTGTGATCTGGGACCCTAGGGTCCAAGAAAATCTAAAAGGGGGTCCAGGGTCCACAAGGGCAAAACAATTTTCATAATAATACAAAGACATTTTAATTTCTAATACAGTAAATGTCAATAGCTATAATCCACACAAAAGTTTTCGAGGGGGAAAATCCTCAATAATTTTTAAGAGAGTGAAGGGGTTCCGAGACCAAAATATTTGAGACTTGCTGTTTTACAGATCAGTCTAGAACCAAACCAACCTCCCAGGATGCTGATTTTTGTCCAGGCATATAAGCTACTTTAATGACTCAGTAACCTAGTAATTAGGATTCATAAGGCCAAGGCCACCCATGATTTTTATCCCTGTTATCCCAGCTACATGTTTTTGAGCTGCAAATGGAATTTAACAAAAGGGTAAACTGAAGCAGATCTCCAAACAAGATTACATTTATTAGCAGGGGCATGCCACCTGTCAATAAATAGGTCAACAGATTGCCTCCATTTATGCCAAAGACCCCAAGCAGGAAGGCCGTTCCCCTTACCCAGGTTTTGTAGGATACAGAACAAAGAACAAAGCAGGGTAGATGACATCATGGAACTAAGGGCAACATGAATGGTCACAGAGCTTTGGTGCAGGTATCTGTATGTGACTGGTTGGAAATTTGGTAATGGGGGCTAGCAGTGGCCCCCCTTCTTCACTCATGAGACTAAGAAGTGCTCATTAGTTGAGACCAGGTGCAAGATAGCGGAGCAGACTTTTGGACAGCAAACCAGACATCCTTGAAAGATAGTTTGGTGGAGTAAAGATATGAGACCCAACTCCCTTCCTTTCACACACATTCCCCAAGGGTAGCAAAATTCCTTGATGCAAGAAAAGCTGAATTTTTAAACTTAACCCATTACAAGTCAGCTGAACTCTGAACTAAGTTCAGAAATAAAGAACTATGACTTAAACAGTTACAGGACAAAAATCAATTAACTATAAAGAGGATCAATAAGAAAATGGTACAAGATCAATCTTAATCTTCTCACTTGTAAATCCATGCGACTGGTCTCTAGAAGAACCCTGTGAAAGATTAAGACAGGATGAGCACGAACAGCTCACTGCCACTGGGAAAATGCCTTCAAACTAAAGATGTTCTGACTGTAGCTCAGCAGCAGTAAAAACATCAGGAGCGGCTGGCAAAGCCCTCCTGAGTTTAACACAATGACTTTAGAGGACAGGACTCACAACAATTTTTAATGCTTTACCATCAATTTCTGATCCCTTTAGCTGCACATTCCGAATGAATGTGTGAGCTAAAGCGCCCTCTACTGGATGAAGAGAAGACAACTCTGACCTTAAACTTGGGTTCTAAAATGAGGAGACTGCTGTTCAAGACTAATAATACATGACCACTTCACTGAAAATGCACCCCAATCTATAAACACTAATTTACCTATTATTCTAGATGGGAAGTCCCTATGGGAAAGATGTAGGCAACAAGCTGACATACTCCGAGAACTGAATCCTGTTTATACAGACATTCTTGCTCCTCCCTCTTCCTCTCAAACAAGGAAGATGAAGCAAAATGGGAGGATAAACTCAGAGGCTCTCTTTGGAGAGGTAAATAAGGAAATCGGTGTTTTTCTAGTGTGCCCAATGGCATCAAGAAACATTATCTCATGGCAAACATGGTCATCTCTCACTGCGGTGCTCAGGATGAGTATAGGCCAAAGGACTGCCACAAAATCAGCAGCAGTTGATTGAACATAATCTTTTGGCAGGAGATAAAGAAGGACAAAAATGCTGTGAAGAACTCAACAAGTGCCCCAATCAAGTCACATGTATACCTTGATATTTGGTGAGACTGAGAAAGACAACGAGTTGTTGGAAAATATGGTTTAGGGCTCTCTCGCTCTCTCCCTCTCCGCCTCCCTCCCCCTTTTCCTTCTCCCTCCCCCCCTCCCCGCCCCAATCTGTAGAAGAACTCTGTGAAGTTCTCAGGTACTTCTGTCAATCACTGCCAGAACCTCCCTTGATCCATTCATTCACAGGGTTGCGAGCCTCCAGAGTTCAGCACAGGCCATCCAGCCCATCCTGTAGCTGAACAAGCATCCTCATATCCCCCACTGAAGGCCCTCGAGCAGCTTAGAGAGTCCCAATTAGGAGAGCACTGGCAGACCATTCCACATGCCCACCCCTTTAGCAAACACTGATTAAGCCCCTATTGCTTAAAGTGTCTTGAATCAGGCAGGGCACTGGGGGAGAAAGAGTAAAGACCGAAAAACAAAGAAGCAACTCCTGCCCTCCTCGAGGGATGTTGTAGTGAAAAATAATATCGTAAAACCTAGGTCACTTTTATGTGTAATTGACACGAACGCACCTTGATCCTGAACTGGCAGGCAGCCCTTGCTACTGTCACTGAGGGGAGCAGCCCTTGTGGAGAAGGAACCTGACACCCTCTGCCAACACCACCACCACCACCACCAACCACAGAGGAGCTGCCACCCCTCCAGCAGCCAAAATGGAAGTAAAGGATCTGATTATAACTTGTGAAAATAAGATGCGGACAGAGCTTGACCCTAGCTGCCCCCAGCTGGTGAAATGGTGTAGCCTTCTACCCTCCCTGAATCTCCCAGGTGAAGTGCCCCTTGACCTACCCATATTTCCCCAAGGAGCTCCAGCCAGCACTTCCCAGCTCAGAAAGATATAGATTATGCTCAGATAATACAAAATCCTGAGAAGAAGTCAGCCTCTCACTTGTAGTTGGGAGCATCTTTCTGGAACCAGGCTCCCCAAAGACACCCGAGGCCAGCCCAGTTTCATAGCATGCAACCAGCCTTTGGAGGCAGGACTCAGTATAGAAACTGAAGAGAGTTCTGGCTGCTCCAGTGGTTAGCTCCTGCCTGACTTGGAGCCCATACAGATCCGGGGGCCGACATCACCCCCAGTCATATGATTGGACAGACCCCAAACCAAAGAGCATTGGACCCCTACCCTCCTAGGCGCTCAGCCAGGCCCCATCCCAAAGCCAAGAGAAGACTTAACTATAATCCTTGATCAACCCCTCTCCTGACCCCTGAGAGGTCTGGTCCAATGCTGGCTACTTTTGCTGTGTGACTGTGTGACCCTGACTTAGTTACCACTTTCCTTAACCTCGGTCTTCTCTCTAAAATGAGAGGCTCCCGGGGGGGGAGCCAAGATGGCAGCTGGAAAGCAGGGACCAGCTTGAGCTCCCTGCCGAGTCCCTCCAAAAACCTATAAAAAATGGCTCTGAACCAATTCTAGAACGGCAGAACCCACAAAACAGCAGAGGGAAGCAGGGCTCCAGCCCAGGACACCCTGGATGGTCTCTGGGTGAGGTCTATCCCACACGGAGCTGGGAACGGAGTGGAGCAGAGCCCAGCCTGAGCGCCATGGACCAACCAGACCAGGAGCCAGGTGGAGGGGGCCCTAGCTCCCTGAATCAGTGAGTTGCGGCAGTTACCTGACTTCTCAACCTACAAACACCAAAGACTGTGGAGAAGGTTAGTGGGAAAAGCTCCAGGAGTGGAAGAAGTTCGTGGTTCGGCTTCCAGCCCTGGGGGCAGCAGAGGTGGGGCAGCTACAGCTGCTGCTGCTTCTGGCCCCAGGCCCACCTGGTGGGAGGAATTAAGTGGTGGATCAGAGCAGGTGTGCACAGCCTGCTGAAGATCTAAGTCCAGTCCGGGTTGGGGGTTCTTGGGGAAGGAGGAGTGCTGGTGTGGCAGAGCTGGCACATCCCCCCAAGCTTGGAACATAGAACTCTTTAGTCTACAAGCAGTCATACCCCACTGAAAAACTCAAGGGCCAAGTTAGTTGGTTGGGAATATGGCCAGGCAGCGAAAGCACACCCAGATTCAGTCTCAGACTTTGGATTCTTTGGTGACAAAGAAGACCAAAACATACAGCCTAAAGAAGATCAACAAAGTCATAGAGCCTACACCAAAAGCCTCCAAGAAAAACATGAACTGGTCCCAGGCCATGGAAGAACTCAAAAAGGATTTGGAAAAGCAAGTTAGAGAAGTAGAGGAAAAATTGGGAAGAGAAATGAGAAGGATGCGAGAAAACCATGAAAAACAAGTCAATGACTTGCTAAAGGAGACCCAAAAAAATACTGAAAAATACACTGAAGAAAACAACACCTTAAAAAATAGATTAACTCAAATGGCAAAAGAGCTCCAAAAAGCCAATGAGGAGAAGAATGCCTTGAAAGGCAGAATTAGCCAAATGGAAAAGGAGGTCCAAAAGACCACTGAAGAAAATACTACTTTAAAAATTAGATTGGACCAAGTGGAAGCTAGTGACTTTATGAGAAATCAAGATATTATAAAACAGAACCAAAGGAATGAAAAAATGGAAGACAATGTCAAATATCTCATTGGAAAAACCACTGACCTGGAGAGATAATTTAAAAATTATTAGACTACCTGAAAGCCATGATCAAAAAAGGAGCCTAGATAATCATCTTTCAAGAAATTATCAAGGAGAACTGCCCTGATATTCTAGAGCCACAGGGCAAAATAGAAATTGAAAGACTCCGCCGATTGCCTCCTCAAATAGATCCCAAAACGAAATCTCCTAGGAATATTGTCACCAAACTCCAGAGCTCCCAGATCAAGGAGAAAATACTGCAGGTAGCCAGAAAGAAACAATTTGAGTATTGTCGAAACCCAATCAGAATAACCCAAGATCTGGCAGCTTCTACATTAAGAGATCGAAGGACTTGGAATACGATATTCCGGAGTTCAATGGAGCTAGGATTAAAACCTAGAATCACCTACCCAGCAAAACTGAGTATCATGCTCCAAGGCAAAATATGGACTTTCAATAAAATAGAGGACTTTCAAGCTTTCTCAGTGAAAAGACCAGAACTGAATAGAAAATTTGACTTTCAAACACAAGAATCAAGAGAAGCATGAAAAGGTAATCAAGAAACAGAAATTGCAAGGGACTTACTAAAGCTGAACTGTTTTGTTTACATTCCTACATGGAAAGATGACATGTATGATTCATGAGACCTCTGTATTAGGGTAGCTGAAGGGAATATGCATATATATATATATATGTATATATATATGTGTATATATATATATAAGTGAATGTGTATGTATGTATATATCTATGTGTGTGTATATATATATATAAAAGAGAGAGAGCAGACACAGGGTGAGTTGAAGATGAAGGGAAGATATCTAAAAGAAATAAAATGAAATTAAGGGATGAGAGAGCAACATACTGAGAGAGGGAGATAGGGAGAGAGAGAATGGGGTGGATTATCTCGCATAAAGGTGGCAAGAGGAAGCAGTTCTGTGGGAGGAGGGGAGAGGGCAGGTGAGGGGCGAATGAGTGAACCTTACTCTCATCAGATTTGGCCTGAGGAAGGAATACCATACATACTCAATTGGGTATCTTACCCCACAGGAAAGAAGAGGGAAGATAAAAAAATAAAAGTGGGGGGATGATGGAGGGGAGGGCAGATGGGGGTGGAGGTAATCAAAAACAAACACTTTGGAAAGGGGACAGGGTCAAGGGAGAAAATTCAATAAAGCGGGATGGGTTGGGAAGGAGCAAAATATAGTTAGTCTTTCACAACATGAGTATTGTGGAAGGATTATACATAATGATACACATGTGGCCTATGTTGAATTGCTTGACTTCTTAGGGAGGGTGGGTGAGAAGGGAAGAGGGGAGAGAATTTGGAACTCAAAGTTTTAAAAACAGATGTTCAAAAACAAAAAAAAAAGTTTTTGCATGCAACTAGAAAATACACAGGCAATGGGGCGTAGAAATTTATCTTGCCCTACAAGAAAGGAAGGGAAAAGAGGATGAGAGGGGAGGGGAGCGATAGAGGGGAGGGCTGACTGGGGAACAGGGCAACCAGAATATATGCCATCTTGGAGTGGGGGGGAGGGTAGAAATGGGGAGAAAATTTGTAATTCAAACTCTTGTGAAAATCAATGCTGAAAACTAAATATGTTAAATAAATAAATTTAAATTAAAAAAATAAATAAAATAAAATGAGAGGCTCCCACTAAATGATCCTTGAGGTCTCTAATTGTTCACAATGTGTAATCCTCTGTATGCCCACCTTTTAAAATTGGAAAATAAAGGGATGTCCCCATGGGAAAAAAAAGAAAAAAATTAAGGAAAATATGGTTTAGGATTAAGGAATGAAAAAGGCCAAAGACCTATAGACTTCTCAGATACCTACATATTTTCATTTAATCAGCAAGCACTTACAGAGTAATTTACTACATGCTAGACAGAGAATTATGCCTGGAGATTCAAGGACCAAAAAATGTGACACAATTCTTGCCCTCAAAAAGCTTACATTCTACTGTAATAACAGCTAGCAGTTATATAGTGTCTACTATGTGTTAAATCTTTACAAATATCTCATTTAATCCTCACAACAACTCTGGGAGATAGGTGCTATTATTATCCCCACTGTACAGATAAGGAAACTGAGGCAAACAAAGTGACTTGCCCGGGGCCACACAGTTGGGAGTGTCTGAATTTAGACTTGAACTCAGGTCTTCCTGACTCCAAATCCAGTGTTCTGTGCATGTCACACAGAGATGCCTGATGTGTTCACAGATAAATAAACACAGGATAGTAACAGAATACATGAAAATCTGCAGAGGATGAGGGCAGAGGAGACTAACAACTAGAGGAATCCAGGCCTCAGGAAAGAGGTGGCATCGGAACTGAACCTTGAAGAGTGCTAGGAACTCCAAGGGACAAAGGTGATGAGGGGCAGGAACCCAGGCAGGGGAGAAAGAGAAGGAAATAAAATGTTGAGTACAAGGAATCGCAGGGAGCTGCTCTCTTCATGAAGTGTGCCAGGAGACCAAACAGTGTAACAAAAAATTAAAAGAACTATATCTTAAGGGAGAAGAAATGACTCATTAGTGATGTGGGATCATTTCCAAATAACCTGCATACTGTGGAAAGGTCAAAACCAAGACCAAACTAGAAGAGACCAAAGAGGACAAGATGCCACATGCAACTGCAATCCTGAAACCTGACTTGTGCCCCCAAAGAGGGCTTATATAAAGGAAAAAAGAAACAAACACCAGGTCTGGTTATGACAATTTTCTATGGAAAGCTTAACTAATGCAAAGCAATCATCACAGTGAGGAGGCTAAAGAGTCCAGAAATGGCCTCAGCACTAAAACTCTGACATCCTTGCCAAGCTAAGGGATGTGGCAAACCAGTATGAACAAAGTTCAGAATGTGAAGCCATTTCAAAACAGAAGATGGACAGAAGATTCCAGAGGAGGAAGTTGTAAGATTTTGAGCAGTGTCACTTCATTAAATTGGGAAAAGTAAAGGAGGGGATCAGGAAGAGGAAGTTGGAAGGGAATGTGGAAGTTTACTAGCCTAAGTCCAAAAAGAAGAAGAAACTGGAGCCAAGGGACATTAAGTGCCTTGCCCCAAATCACCCAGGTAGTCAAGGACAGGAGAAACGAACTGCAGAAAAGCTGGTCGTGAGACCCAACTAAGCTAGTCTGTCTCAAATGCATTTACAGATGATGCTCAAAGTAATCTCCCAGAATTCTATAATAATCAACATTTTAACCAGCGATGACAGTGACAAATGTAGAGCTAGGAAAGGATCTTAGAGGCAATTTGGGATATGCTCTCATTTTATAGGTGAAGAAATTGAGACACTAAGGGGACAAGTGACTTGCCCAGGGTCACACAGCTAGTAAGCGTCTGAGGAAAGATCTGAACTCAGGCTTTCCTGATTCCAGGCCCAGTGCTCTGTTCACTGCACCACCAGCTACCACTGCTTCTGGACTCAATAGGCTCCTAATGAGATACATGAGGAAGCCGAAACAGCACTTAGAAAATGAAGTCAAGAAAAGTAACCAGACAATATCGGCCACTTGGATGATGGACCTGCAAACAATCTGTGTCCCCTTTAACCACAGAAGGTCCATCTGACATGCTTGGGGCCTTCTCTGTGGAACTGAGAGGCTCCTAGGGAAGAAGATGGGCTGACCCTGTCATCTCTTGTTCTTATTATGTGGCCTGCAGATCTTTCCTGATCATGAACTTCTCTGGTCACATCATACAGGTCTACAGTCCTCTAGAAGGCATTGCAGCTTGCTCACACTCACCATGGGCCTGTCCACTGGCCTCTAAGTGATACACACTGTAATTCTGGAAGCTGTAGAGTCATAGCCATCTAGTCACACTAATGGAACGCTGACATTAACAAGAGAGGCCCTTTTTTCTAAGAGAAGTTCAGGGTCATTAAAAAACTTTGCAATGTCCCAAAAGCAATCCAGCCCACTTTGGTCTCTTGTTCAATTCTGAGCTGAATTCACTGCTCATCTACAGAGGTCTTTTCAAGTTCTGATCAAAATGATGGATGAGCTCTGGAGGTTCTAACCCATCTACGTACACACCACAGTCAAAACAAAAGGCATTCTTCATCCAACTGATTTTTCCTTTATGGATGGCTAGGCTAAAATCTTTCAGGAGGTTATGAATCTCATCTAAGAGGCTTGATGCAACAAAGCACAACGCCATTCACAAATAGAAGAATCCAGAGGACCTCATCATCTCTACATAGCTGTGGAAAACATAATTCTTGAACAGAAACTTGTCCATGAAATTTTATGGAAAAGGATGGTGGAAGTTTATGAGCAATATTACCTCAGGAGGGAAAAGCAGCAGACAGTAAAACCAATTCAAAGTTTAAAAGCCAGTTTTTTAACAATCTGGCAAAATTTCTAATTAAGCAAAATTGTCTCAGTCAATTAAGGATGAAACTAGGATGACAACAAATGGATGAAAGAAGGAAAAGATCTGTAAAAATATGTAATACTAAACTCTCTTCACCATCAACAACATTGGAAATAATACTACACTTGGCCTCTAGGTATCACAGCCCTAAGTATGCCTTTACTGGGATGGGAAAGGCAGCTAGACTAGACAAGAATGCACAGAGAAGGAGCCATGCTGTAAGGAAAACTATTGAGGGCATCACAGGAGCAATTCTTAAGATATCTTAAGGAGAGAGAAACACCAAAAGTGTGTGAAATAAAATCTTGTGTTTCACTAATAACACCCCCCCCCCGACCTGAAGCGTTGAGAGACCATCAACAACTCTCAACTTAGATGTCTTGAGAGTCATCTACATAAGATTTCTGTGAGAATAATCCGTACATACGTTGAGGGTATCTTTGATGAGGGTATTAATAGGAAATAGTTGGTTTTATCAAGCAACATTCGGCGGAGCCAAAATGGCAGAGTGAAAGTAGGGACATGCCAGAGCTCTCTCACAAATTCTTTCAGATACCTCTTGAGAAGTGAACCTGAACAGATCTGAGAGAGGTAGAATCCACTAGGAAACAGCGTGTGGCAGATTTCCAAGCCAAGAGAGTCCAGAAAGTCGACAAGAGTGATCTGTTTCACCAGGCTGGAAGAATGCTGGGTGCGAGGAACTACCCCTACTGGACCATACTGGAGCACCATACCGGAACAGAAGCAAGCCCAGCCTGCCGGCTGCAGCAGCAAACCCCAGGCATCTCAGGGCAGGATGGGAACCTGTTGGAACTAGGTGAGACAGAAGAGCAGAGCCTGTGGCAGCAGCAGCTACTACTGGGGCTATCATCCCACAGTCTTAAGGTTTGAAACTCACCTTATTGAACTTCCGGGAGCCATGATGACCGAGTAAACTCTAAGAGCTCTCGTCCTTCCCTTGGTGACCTTGAGTAACCCAGAGAATGCTACCCTAGGAGAAACCCTGGAATAGAGGAGCCAGAAGTGGGAGTTCAGTAGTCTTTTAACTCGGGGAATTAGGGAGACTCCCTCTTGTGGTGAGAGAAGGAGACCAGTGCAGGAAAGGAGGTTAGCAGGCCCCACCTTAGCAGACCAGCGGGAGTTCCTGGGCCCCGGGGGGTGGAGACAGCAAGCACCAACACCAGGACCCCAGGCATGCCTTTGCACAGCCAGGGGAATTGGCGGACACCAGCACAGACCAACAGCTGAAGCCACCTGTGCTACATAGTGCAGTCCTAGTGGAAGAGGAGACTTCCGGCGGCCAGACCACCCCTCACGCTGTGAGCTTCAGTGTAAACTCAGAAAGACTCCACTGGGCCTTGATCCCTGGCACACACCAGCCAGTTCCAGCTCAGCACCAGATGAGCTGCAGCAGTATATAGCTTCTAGCTGACAAAACCAGAGGCCACAGCACACAAAGCCAGTAACCAGGTCCCTACCTCCCAACACAAGAAGCTTGGGACAGAGCCCCCTGGGACCCAGAAGCAGAGATCCACTTTAAAAGCCAGGAAAAAGGCAACCACCATGAAGAAACAAACTAAAACAGTAAAAGACCATTGAATCGTATTATGGGGACAGAGAAGCTCAAAACACAAATTCAGAAGAGGACAGCCTTGATACTATACGTCTACATATCTGAAATCTCAAAAGGGAATATAATTTGGTCTCAAGCCCAAAAAGCATTCCTGGAAGAGTTCAAGGAGGATGTTAAAAGCCAAATTAGAGAAGTAAAAGAAAAATTATAGAATCTAGCAGGAGAAAATGAATCCTTGAAAAGTAAAATTGGCCAAATGGAAAGAGAGAAGCAGAAGCCATCTGAAGAAAATAATTTGTCAAAAATCAGAATTGGGCAAGTGGAAACTAATGACTCTATGAGGCATTAAGAATCAGTCAAACAAAATCTAAAGAATGAAAAAATAGAAGAAATCGTAAAATATCTCATTGGAAAAACAACTGACCTGAAAAACGGATCCAGGAGAGATATGCAAGCAACATTCCACAGCAGATAATTATATCAACACATAATCAATTGACAAATTCAAAGGATATAAGATCCCATTGTGCTTATTGTTTGTGACTTGGTAGAGTAAGGTTCTCTCCCCTTTATTAAGATGTCTCCTATGCAGACATCAAAATTATGCAAGATTTCTTGGAAGACAACAAGAGAAATTACTCTGACTCTCAGATCATTAATATCAGGCAAAGCACAAAAGAGGGTGATGTCAGCTTGTCAAAGATGTTCACCCCTGATTCCCCTAACTGGCAAGATATAAAGCACAGAGTCTAAGCCAAAGACCACCTGAGTACAAACAAAAGACATCTAAGCTCAACTCTGAAGCACTGAGGGAAAAATATTTAAGACACCTGAAAGAAGAGAACATACTAAATGGCTGGAGAAAATAAGGATGATTGGGGGGGGAGGGGCAGTGGAAACTACCAACCTATGCCTAGTTTCTCATCTCTATAAAATGTTCATGAGGATCGTCTATACATGTGCTTTTTTTTTGATGGAAAGGAGAAAGAAACAAACAAGCAGACGTAAAAAAACATGGCCTTCTCCTCAACTCAGTACAACTCTACACTTTCAAAAGTGACTGAAAGGTGCTAAGAATACAAGAGTCTACTGGGTAAGTTTGCTGATTGTTTAAAAGCATTTGCCAACAGCACAAAGAGAGCCCTATTCTCTCTTTCTAAATCTCCCTGGCACATTATGATGGGGAGATTCCTTGATAGAACTAAGCACAGAGGAAACTGCTGTTCCTGGGTACTCTGATTTCTTATATTAAGCAAGGCATAAAACAGTGATGGCCTGTGCCTGCCTCTGGCATCGAGGACGTCCTGCAGAGAATATAAGTGAAAGAGGAATATTCCCTGTGGATAGTGAAGTATCCAAGGGATCATGTTTTCAGGACACATCCCTGTGATGGCACCAAGCCCCAGAATACTGACAGGGACTATTCAGCGAAATCCATACTCAAGCAGGTGAAGACCAGAAAAGAAGAGAGAAGAAATCCTTCTACACGTAAGAAGCTTCAGTTTATTGTTGCTGTTGAGTCATTTCAGTCATGTCCGATTCTTTGTGACCCCACTTGGGGTGTTCTTGGCAGATACCATTTCTTTCTGTGGCTCATTTTACAGAGGAGGAAACTGAGGCAAACAGGGTAAAGTGACCTGCCCAGGATCACAAGTTAGTGTCTGAGGCAGAATCTGAACTCAGGTCTTCCTGGTTCCGAGTCCCACAGCTCTATCCAATGCACCACCTACTGCCCTTCTACACCACCTTACTGGGGACCAAGGGTAACCAGGTAGATTTATGTAGTAATGACCCACGATGTGAATGACAGCAATGGAGAGACACTATTCATCTACTGTAGCAGAGTCAGTGAGACTGAGGGTGACAAAGGAGTCTACAACAATTTTAGAAACAGGTAAAAAGAATGAAAGAACCATCAGATAAGCATTAGGTTTGAGTTTCTGTTCCTACTATGAGCTGAGGTTTCAGAAAACACATATAGTTTTGTTAACTGAAAAGGAAGTGGCTGCTAACAGACTTATCATCTGCGCACCAACAAAGGCAACATAATTCAGGATCACCATTCTACCTGTGCAATCAAATTCGGCCAACACCAAAGTACCCAAGGTAAAAATGAGGTTCAAATAAGCCATGTCAAGCCCACTGCAAACCTTAAAGCATATAAAAATGCAAACCATCAGCATTCATTATTAAAATTATTTTCCTGAAAAAACAATTTCTAAATGACAATCTGCCAGTTCTATCAAGGATTTATGAACTACTTTGCTATTTAGATTGTCTTATAAGGTGATGACATTCTAATCAGTGGCCTAGTTTCTTTATAAGGATGTTCAAATATGTCATTTTGTCTAAAAAAAGCTTGCTTTTAAGTTGGTAATTTTTGTTAAAAAAAAATTAAGATTTCCAGTTTTGAAACAAATCACACAGATTACACCTGTTTCACTTGGAAAAAATATAATCATATTAGAGCAGAGTATAATAGTAAAGTAAATAAAACTGGAAGCTTCTCTCCTTAAATCTGAACCTATACATTATAATTAATAATTATAATTAAACCATAAACAAGGACAGAACTGGGCCTGTGGCTTCCTCAGTCCAAGGAACTCTGGAGTGAGGAAACCCCCTCCACCAAAACAGGTCAGTACTTTCTCTGCTCAAACATCAAGGTAGCAGTGGCTTCTCCACACCAGTATGTGTCACAGTTAAAAACTGAAGATTGATTTTAATTCTATTTTGCTAAGACTTAGTCAAGCTAGATTTAATATTCCCTTTGAGGTTCCTTCTCCTTGTAAACCTCACCCACCACCTAGATCCCAGAGAAACTTGCCTAAAGGCAATTACCTCCACCTGGGTAACCCCACCCATCATCACCTACTTTTCAGAGAAATTTTATTAACCTAAAAGGTCAAATCTCAGCAATATAAACCACTGTAGGAACTTCCAACACCTGAGAACTTTTTGTATTGTGACCACTCTTGACTGTGACTAAGGGGGTGTCAGAAAGGACAGTCCAAATAATGTCATCTCAATTCTGACTATGTCATCGCCAGCCAATCAGAAGAAGACACACCCATTTCTTCAGATTTTGCTCAACTAGCTAATTGTTATAAGAGACCCTGTCAGCCCTCACTCAAGGTCTTTGGTCATCAAGAGAGGGCACTGATCCATTTTAGTGGGTACTGCTAACCTAACAAATAAACTGACTGGACCCAGAACTTTGTCTCTCAGAATTTCTATCACAACAAAAGGCATACCTTAAATCCAGATCTTTGTAGCCTGGAGGCCAGCTTTGTAGCCACTACCCTGTGCTGCCTCAAAATATAAATATAAATTATGATTCATCCTAGCTCAACTTCAATTTTGTATCACTGTCACTAACAGTCAACTCAACTCCCAAAGTTAAAAAAAAAAATCCTGCTGTACACTCAATGAATAAAGTAGGAAAAAGATACTGATATCCCTACCTCCTCCTCAGAGTCACTGTCAAACACCGACGGCTTCTGCAAAACAGGTTTCTGCAACTGCTGTGCTTTCTTTGGCAAAATGAGCCCATATCTGCAGAAAGAGAATGGAAACCACACCAGTAAACAGCTTGTTAAATATTTGAAAATGTAATCACAGCCTCTTGTAACCTCAGAGGAAAATGTAAAGAACTGCACCCGTACTGCTGGACTTGGCTTTGTCACATGAATACATGTTAAAACAAAACAATGTTTCTGGAAGCTTATTCCAAATTTTTTTTTTTAATTTAACATGCCACATGAGATGAGGCAGCATGAGAGAATCCTTAGTCAGAAAGACCTGAGTTCGAATCCTACCTAAGATACTGAGCTGTGTAACTCTTGACAAGTCAATCTGCTGCCTCTCTGAGCCTCAGTTTCCTCATCTGTAAAAGGAGTTTAGCCTCCATGGCCTCTAGTACGCCTTCGAGCTCTAAGACCGTAGGATTATGGGAACTCCCTGACATGATTACTTCGGGTCCTGCGGGACTCAGGGCCACAAATGCCTTAACTCTCTGAAGAAATGGTTACGCCAAAACTCTGTGTTCTTTCACCCCATCGCCAGGAACCAGCTGTACCCCTTAGTAGAACATAAGCAGCCTGAAGGCAAGGACCGTGTCACTACTGAATTGATATTTCCCTCCTTCTACCCCAGGGCCTGGCGCACAGAAGACTCTTAATCCTTTTTAAAAAATTGATTCTGTTTTAGTAGAAAGCAAAATGAATCTTGTTCAAGAGAAACCCGGCAGGTGCTCCAAGGGTCTCTACAATGGAATAATTTGGGGGTGGGGGGAGTAGGGTCCAAACCTGTGATTTCATAGGCAACACAGGGAGAAGTCCCTCTCCCAAAAAAGACCAAGGAGGCCCTGAGAGGTTAGCTGATTTCGCCAGGGTCACAGGGCCACTATGAGTGAAAGAAGTTAAACCTTCTGAGTCTGGGGTCCGTTCTGCACCCGCTAACCGGAGCTTGCCCTCCATACGACAAGCTTACAGGTCAAAGGCAGAGAAGGACTTTTTGTACAAGTGCATACACATGCAGAATGTCACACAGCTTTCTCTCAGGTGGCTTCGGGGTGTGTCCAGAAGCCAGATTCTTCTGCAGGAGTCAGGACCAGGGTCCTCGGGTTGGGCGGGTGCCTCTTCTGCACACCCTCCTGTTCAACGCCAGCTCCCCCCACAGCCCAGTGTCACAGAGCGCTCTGGCTCTGGCTGGAGGACCCGTGTGACCTTGGCTGAGACCCTCACTCCTGCTGTGAGCTTCCTCCTCTTTAGCCCGAAGAAGCTGGAGGAGCCCACTCTAGATGATTCCAAGGCACTGAACCTCCTCTGTACAGGCAGGACCCCACAGCAGAGGTTCTTACCCTGGGGTCTATGAACGTGTTTGAATATTCCAACGACCGTATTTCACTGGAATTAGCTCGCTTTTTATTTTAAACATATCTCATGTGCTTTTTAGTGCATTTAAAAGCATGATTCTAAGAGGGGCTTCACGAGGGGTCCATGACATGAGATGCTTAAAGCCATTAATGATCCACATTTTTTGCTCCCTAGACCCCTTTGGCAATCTAGGGAAGACCACAGACCCCTTCTCGGAGCGCTGTTAAATGCACAAAATTAAATACTGCGGAATATGATGATGATGACAATATCCGGGATTTGCAGGACTTCACTTTGACTTGTTCTGTGTTTTATATTATTATAAATCACGACGTTTAACTTGTATTTTGTCTCATTTGATCTTAACGACAGCCCTGGGTCCTAATATTATCCCCACTTTACAGTTGAGAACACTGAGGCTGAAACATGGAGTGCCTTGTCCAGGGTCAGCATGTATTAAATGCCTATGTGCTAAGCCCTGGAAATGCAAGGAAAGGTAAAAGACGGGCCCTGCCCTGGGCGAGCTTACAGTCTAACGGGGGAGGGAGGTTGTCTCCTAGCTAGGGAGTGTGGGAGGATTCGAACTCAAGTCTTCTGGCCTTCAAATCCCGCGCCCTTCCCACTGCACCACTCACGTCACTCTTACAGAGACTAACCAAGGAAAACAACCACGAACCTAACTTTCTTTCCCGCTTACGTTCACGAACCCCCGAGATTCTCTCCACAGACAGACCCCCGGAGTCGAGTGTCCTCCCCGCGCGAGGTCCGCGGGCCCCAAAACTGAGGCCCGGCCCTCCACCCCCACCCCCGCTGGAGGTACCTGGCCCCGCCCCCACTGTGATGCGCAGAGGGGGAGGGGAACCTCCGCTCCACCCTGCTCCGGCCCGGGGCTGCTCCCAGTCCCGTCCCCCCGTCCCCGAAGCCCTTCCTCGACCCGCTACTCTTTCCTCCCGACCCACCGCAGGCCAGACCCCAGCCCCAGCTCCCTCGGCACTCACTGCCTGCGCGGGGACGCCATCTTGCTCCGGCCTACGCTCGACGCCGCCGCGGGAGAGTAAAGCTAGCGGCGACGTCAACGCCGACGCCCGCAGATTCCACACCCAGACGCCCGCAGATTCCACACCCAGACGCCCGCAGATTCCACACCGACACCCGCCGCTGGCTCCTTCTTTCTCCCCGCCGGCTGCAGCGGCTGAGGGCTGACGCCACCGCTCCGAGGTGCTTTTTTTTTTTTTTTTAGCCAATAAGAACTATTTGATCGGAGGCTTTTTTAAGGTCACAAATTGTCTGTCGAAAGTGCTGACGCCTCCTCCCGACGCTTACCTCGAGCTGTACGGTAAGAGAGGAGGGGTCGGAGGACTCGAGTTCAGATGACGTTCAGCGAAGGCAAAGATCCCCCGGTCATTGATGTAGAGCAGGAAAAGACCTCAGAGGCCTCGTAGGAGGACCACGCCATTTTACAGATGGAGAAACTGAGGCCCATGGCGGTGTCTCATTGACGTGTTGTCTAAGATCCCATGGGGTGTCCGAGGCAGGATCTGAACCCAGGTCCTCCGACGCCGGAGCCCCGGCCCTTTTTACGCAGCGTTTTGCCACTGGGTTCTAGACCTACTTTTGGAAAAGAGCAGCCTCATTGAGATTTTATTCACTTGATGGTGTAAAGAGGAACTGTTTTTTAAAATCTAAGTTGGAAATTCCGCAATTACGTATAAAACTTTTGGGGTTTGTTTTTGGTTTTTAGTAATAAAGCAGCCTGGGCTGAGAATGCAAAAAAAAAAAAAAAAAAAGCCTCCTTGCTGTTCCCTGAACGAGACGCTTCATCTCCGCCGCGGGGCCTTTGCACAGGCAATGCTTCATTGCCTTCAGTCCTCTCCATCCCCGAGTCTGCTTTTTGGAGCTCCAGACAGCTCTCAAAGCCCAGTCAAGGGTCATGGAGACGTCTTTCCTGGTCCCCTCCCCCTCCTATTGCTGATGTCTCCATTCCTCAGTATCACCGAATATGCGTGTGTATATGCATATGTTAACTATGTATAATATAATGCTAAATATGCATATGTGTGCGTTAAATATGGAATATGATATATTAAATATTATTATACGCAGGCATAGCGTGGAAATACTGGAGATACTGCTCGTTTGGTTCCAGACCACCGCAATAAAGCGGTTGTACTTAAGCGAGTCACACAAATTTTTTTGGTTTCCTAGTGCCTATAAAAGTGATTTATACATCTTGAAGGAATTAAACGCGCTTTTTTTTTTTAAAGAAAACACTTTTAAATCGAGGTGTGCACGGTTTTCTTTAGACAACACTATTTGGAGTGAAGTCATGATTCAGGTCCTGTGTTGATATACTGTGTCAGGCTTGGCGGGTGTGTTGGCTAGTTTTGTTGAATTGCTTTTTTTCCTGTCTTTTTGATTCTTCCTTTCAAAGGGTGACTTAGGGGCAGGGGAAGGAGAAGGATATATTAAAAAATGAAGGTGGTGCAAAAAACAGAAATACCAATAATTTCTTTAACATTCTAAAAAGAGTTGGGTCCTCCTTTGGCTTCAGAGACAGGAGACTGTTTAGGTTCTCTTCTCATCTCTAACCTCTGATCATCTCCTTTGTTGGCTCTTTGTCCTTATTCCACCCCCTCAATTTGGGTGCTCCCCAAGGATCTGCCCTTGGCCTCCTCTCTTTTCTCTACACTGTCACCCTTTGTGATCTCCCTCCCTCCCAAATCGCTTAATGTCCCAAGTTCCGTTTTTAAGGCTTTTTTGAGAGGCAAGGCCACATTTCCAACTGCTTGAAGCAATCTCCAACCACATGTCCGCTGGCATGTCCAACTCAAGCTGTACAGAGTCAAGCTTATGATCTTTCTCCTCATTGACTAAATAAGGGGGTCAGTCCAAAAGGCTTTTAAGGTCTATCCCAGCTCCAGATCTTTGGTCCTATGATCTATTCCTCCTTTTGACTTCACTATTTCTTTCAATGGCATCACCATTCACCCAATCTCTCCTGCTTTTAACATTGGTATTATCTTGGACCCTTTCCCTCCTTCACAGGCTTTTAGTCAGAAGACTTGTGGGATCCTGGCTTAGCCACTTCCTACCTTTGTCAAGTCACTGTAACTTTACTAGGACTCAGTTTTCTCATCTGTAAAGTGAGGAGGTTGCACAAGAGGACCTACAGGTCCCTTGCGGCTTTAAATCTACAATCTAGTCAGTTACCACCCTATTCTTATTACCGCGCCCCCCCCCCCCCAGTACTAGACTCCATCACCACCCATCTAAACTATTGCAGTAATCTCCCAACTTGTCTTCAAGCCTTTACTTTTACCTTCCCTTTTCCCCCTACCGTCGATGCACCCCATCCCCAACAGTCCATCTTTCAAACGGTGGCCAGAAGGAGCTTTGTTCTCAGATCTACCCATGAGACTTTTCTGCTCACAAATCTTCAGTGACTTCTTTTTACTGAGAATTGTTCAAACACCTTTTTGCCTGATACTCATATTTTCATTCTTAGTTCATATTACTCCCCCTCTTCTCACTCTGTATTATAAAATTGTGCTATCTTTCCCTGCCCACTCCTACCCTTGAACATTATTCCATGTCTTCACTCATGACCCTCCCTGTATCTAGAATATCCTACCTCCTTCTTTAACTCTAGGATTCCTATCCATTCTTTAAAGCCCAATTCAGGTGTTATTTTTGATAAGTACCTTTCCTCCCACACATCTCATAAAACTTTGTTCACTTTTCTAATGCACTTGTCGTATAATACCGTGTACTGTAGCTTTCTGCATTAATATCTTATTCTCCTACCAGTACATAAGATCCATGAGGGCAGGAACTGTTTCTTATTGAAACGTTGCATTCTCGGGCCGCAGTCCATTATACCCAGTAGGTGGGTGCTTAAAAAATGTTTTGTTTAATGAATGAACCACATAGAGGGTTTTTAGCATTCGGGTCTTGGAGGCAGAGATATTTTAGGTTTGACCACTCCTGTGAGTTACTAAAGTAGAGATGGAAATCATGGGAACTGAGGAGGCTGGTACTAAGAGAAATGGTCTCTCCCCACCCCAACCCTCCCTACTGAAATCCTGATGATCTTCTAACAAATAGGGATTGGACCTGTGATTTTATTGGTATGAGGTTAGGTGAGGTGACTTTCTCTACCAATGCAGGCCGCCGTCTTTTCTGCAACCTGTAGTCTTTGAGAGTTGTCTACAGCATGGTAGACATTGTACATCATACAGATCTTCCTGGTTTCAAGGCCAGCTTTCTATCCACTACCTCATGTTGTCTCTGCTAGCTCTTCCATGAAACCTTCTCTAATGCCCCACCTTAAAATGATCATTCTTTCCCTGAACTCCTATAGTAACATATTTTTTAAAAATTGTGCTTTATTTTTTAAATCAGTAACTTGGGTAAAGGTATAGTTGACATGCTGATCAGTTTTATAGATGACCCAAAATTGGAAGTGAGCTAACACGCTGGATGACAGAATTTTTTAAAATATCTCAACAGTCTTGAACATTGAGTTAATAAATGTAGGAAGATGAAATTTAATAGGAATTTAACATACAAGTACAAGATGGTAGAAGTGTGACTAGATACCTATTTGTCTGAAAAAGATCTGTGGGTTTTCTTGGACTGCAGAGGCAATAGAAGTTAACAGTATGACATGGCAGCCAAAATGCTAATGTAACTTGTTGTTACAAGAGCTTTCTTTTCTTTTCTTTTACACCGGGAAGTAGAGTAGAATGGGAGGGGGAGGGGGCTAAGGATAGGGTGAAAGAAAGGAAGAAAATAAGAAAGGGAAGGAAGGAAAAGCGTCATTGAGGTTTTTTTTTTCCATGTAGAAAATAGAAGGCTAGAAAGAAACGCAGACAAGCAGGAAAGCTTTGAAAGCTACAGGTTGAATTTATTATGTACATTAAAAAAAAACATTCAGGAGAGACCTGCAGTTTTACGTACAAGCCTCTTTTTCTGTTCTACCGTATATATATAAATGCCCATTTTGGGAGTTATTTGTATAGTTTAGAACAAAAGTAAATTTAAAAAAGGAAAGCTAATGCAGTTTTTTTGCTGTATTGAAAGGAATAGTGCCCAAGACAAGGGAGGTGGTAGTTTTCACTGTCCAGAGTACTGTTTTGAATCCTGGGTCACAAATACTTGGAAATAGCTATTATCCCCTCCCCTTCCCCAAGTTTTCTCTTCTACATCTTAGGCTTGCTCCTTCAACTGGTCCTTATATGGTATGGTCTTGAGGCGCCTCAACATACTATTTGCCTTCCTCTGGACACTCCTCAGTTTATCAGAGGAGTTAGGGGATTTGACCAAGACTCAAACCCAGGTCCTCTAGATTTGAGTCCAATATCCCTTCCTGAGATAAATGGAAAAGAAAAGATAGGAAGAGATTGAGATATGTCAAAGGAAAGAAGAGGAAAAATGAGGAACTTTGCACTGGAGAACCCTCATTTTTCTGAGTAAAGTGGGAGACAAATTTCTTTGAGAAGGATCAAGGATGGGTTGGATTGGGAACTTTGGGGGGGGGGTGCATGGAAATGATTTAGAATATCCATAACACAATGTTCTGGTCTTAATTTTAGGGGATCATAATTAGCAGACTCCAGTTTGTTCAAAAATAGTTTTAGGTCAATTACCCATGTCTGGGCCTCTGAAGTAACTTCTTGTCTACATATCCAAATGAATTATCTTCACTGGCAATTGTGAATACTACTACCATATCTCGTTAATCCAATTTGCTCATTTTAGAAATGGCCCTCCAGGAGACTCAGATGAACAAACACTTTTTTTCTACTGCTCTCACCCAGGTGAGTCAGCTGAGAAGCATCCAGCTGGGATAGTAATGCTACATCTTTCCCAAGTTGGTATAGGGACTGGGCGTGGGATTTCATTGGTACAGGAAAGGCCTAGAAGAGCAAATTCCCTCTATCAATGCAGGTGGGCACTTCCACTTACAATGTTAGAGGACTTGCCAGCTGCCTTGCTCAGGACCATGCAACCAGTAAGTATTACCAGTGGAAGTGGGACCCAGCTCTTCCTGGCTGTGAGGTCAGCTCTCTATCCACTCTGTCATGCTCCACTCTTCCCAAGTACAAAATGTAGCCCTCCATTACTTCTTCCCCTCCAGACTGCACAAAAAGTAATTTGTATTCTTGGAGTAAGTACTCTTCATAAGCATGTTCCAAAGCGATCTGGCTTGTGGCTATCAGTTTAATATCTTTAAGAACATTGTTCCTAGAAACGTTGTGGCGAATGACCTGAGATGCTTTCTCCCAAATATGAAATAGGCCTCTGGGTTAAGCCAGGCATCAGATAATCCATTGAGATCAGGCCTGGTAATAACACTGCCATCTTATCAGAAAAGGTTAAAAAGGAACCTCCAATCTCAAATTACAAAGTATTTGGAAGATATCACACTTTGTCAACTGAATAAAGAAAAAGAACTTTTAATTTCCCAAAATTTTATTAAAAAATGGACTCTGCCATCAGATACATTATTACAAAGATGGAATCTCACCGCCAAGCAGCAAAGTTTGCTGTAATCACAAGCTTGAAACAAGTAAAAGTCTTTCTGCCATTCTTGAGGTAGGCAGGGCCCTCTGCAACAAAGGTGTTGACTCTTTCCCATGAGTAAGAGACAAAGATGCTCTTTCCAGAAGGCTTTCTGGGTAAAATGACTTTCCAATGGCTAAGGGGATTAAAAGTGATCCACACTAGTTCTTCTAACAGGCAATATATTATTCTGTTTTAGAGTCATAGGCTTTTCAGTCCTAAGCCTTGTCTTTCCCTTTCAGCCTATGTTCCATGATAAAAATGAAACAAAAATCATTGAGCTATCAATGCTGCTACCCTCTAGGAGTTAGAAAGGCCAGACTTCTGAGATATTTGGCTTTATAGGTTTGATCTTTCCGGGGCCAAGACTTTTTTCTGATGTGGTTTTAAAATGAAACATTTGTCTAGAAGCACTTCTTTCTAAATGAAAATAACAGCTAACAAATAAAGCTGAACATGGCGAAAAAGAACCTTAACTATTCTACCATCCCACTCAAGATTGGTCTACTAAAATCTGACCCACAATCTATGATGTGACCTCTTCCCTGGGGGCAGAGGAGGGGTGTATTTGTTCTCCAGTTCGTGTTTCAGCTCAATCAGACACAGACAGGTAAGTGCCCAGTGGTACAAGTATTCGATGGCAACGGATTGCTGGACCCACACGATTTTTCGGGAATGCCCTGCACAAAAACAAACCAAAAGGCCTACTCAGAGGTGACTGTTTCAGGGTTGTTGAAATCCTTTGTCCTTGTTTCTCCCTTACTGGATAGATGGATCACAGATTAAAGCTGCAGTAGTTTAAAAATAAAATCATTATAAAGCTTTACTTACCTTTATTATCTAGGTGACCAGTACTTCTACCTTTTAGAATTCCTGGCTCCCTTCGAGACTCAGTTAAAATGACAGCTTCTGCAGGGGGCCTTTCCCAGGCATCCCTTCCCCACCCCTGCCCCCAGCATGGTGCCTCTGCCCCTAAAGTTACCTTCCTTCTAATTCTCTAAGGTGTTGTCTCTCCCATTTGAATATAAGCTCTTTGAGGGAAGGGATGGTTTTCATTTCTTATTTGTGTCCTCGAGTGGCTAGCACAGTACTTGGCCCTTCATAAACACTTTAGTACACCATGTTGATTGATTGATTGACTGAAATTATCTTCTGATGCAGCTATTAAGTAAGAAGCTAGTCATAAGTTATAAAGTTACGGTTACCACTGAATCAGGCATTTGAAATTCTATGTCTTTATCAGAATTCTGATCAATTCAGTCATCAAACTTGATTTTAGAAGACTGACAATGGAACATAAATTCCTCTTCATGACAGAGAGTGGGAGACAATAGATGCAGAATGAGATAGGCCTTGTCAGAGAAGGCCAATGGGTCGGTTTGCTTTGCTTAACTATACTTCTTTATTATAAGGGAAGGTTTTGGGGGGATGGAGAGGATGAATGTATGAGCAAGTCACTGGGAATGCTATTTTTTAAAGCATTGATAAAAATATTTATTTTTTTAAAATTCTATTAGACTTCTAGGTTGTATCTCAGCAACAGTTGAATCTGGACATATACTAGAATGACTGCTAGAGAAAAAAAAAGTTGTCCATTATCTTCTGATAAATGAAAGGGAAAAGATATCTTGACCTACATTTGGCCTTGGTATGTCTTTAATGATACTCTGTATGGAATATCCCCACAAGGGTGGGGGGGCACAGGTACAAAATGTGAAAAACACATAAAGAAATACCCCAGTTATCCTTAGTTTCTTTCTCTCTTTGAACATAGACACACACACACACACACACACACACACACACACACACGACAACAAGTGGGGACAGGAACAAACAGAGTGGGTTCATTTCCCCAGAATGACCTCAGATGTTTTGGGTTTATATTTGACTTCCATAAGAACTCAACCCCAACAGGGGGGTTTTCCCCCCAATATTCTTCATCCACAAAGGTACATTTTTCTCACTCCTTTCCATTCCCATTTAGGGAATGGATCAAAAACCAAAACCAGATGCTACAGTCCTATGAGCTCCCAGCCAGATTTAAAACTTAGATTTTCCTCACTTCATTGCACTCCTTCTAGCTAGTTGGGTCCACTCCCCCAGTTCAACACCTGAGAGTGAAATAGGGCCATGTATTCCACATCCCTTCTCTTCTGGTACTCTCTCATGCTTTTACAAAGTTAATACTATTGGTTAGCCCATTTTCCTAGGTCTTCTCTATCACATGCTACCAAGCTACTCAGTGGAGAAGCAGCTTGGTGTAATGGATAGAGAGCTGGCCTTAAGGTTAGGAAAATGGGTTTGTCTGCCTCTGACGTGTCCTGGTATGTGACACTTAGATAAGATCCTGAACCTCTCAGTGCCACCAGGCAACTCAGAAGAGGCGCCCATCTGCACTGGCAAAGGGAGTTCCCTATGTCAATGAAATCATAAGTTTGGTCTAAAAATAAAAAAAAAAGTCATGAAGTGATAGGAATCAGTGAAACTAAGCAATTCCTCTTTCTGAGACACTTCAAGAAGCCAGTACTAGCTATCTAAGACAGTCAGGCCTCATTAGTACCTACTACTTTTCCTTTGCCCTCCTTGGCTTCTTTTTACCAGCTGTGTTCCCCTGAAGCCTAGGAGGTACGGTGTGAGGGCAGGGGTCCTCTCTGACCATTGGAATGAAGGCAGTCCCAGTGTGCATTTGTTATTAAGCTCCCCTGCTATCTCCCTAGCAGTTCAGTGGGAGGAGGTGAACAAAGTTTTCCTCCCCCCAAGGTCCCATTTCTTATTTCCGATGCTCCAGACTCTTTCAGACCACAGCTGGGTGTGTGAACAACCAGCTGCACCAATGGCTTCGGTAATGAAGCAGCCAATAGCTTTCCTTTCTGCTCCTGGGGCCTCTTTAGGGCCCAAGTGGCAAATCAAAGGGGAGAGATACAAGAGCCCAGTGGGTTCTTTTCATGTGGCTTCAGACTGAGGGCCAGTGACCAGAAGGCAGGGCCATTTCCCAGTGACCTGTTGGCTCTAGTCACACTCTTTTAAATGCATGAGATGTTTTTATTTGTTTCCTTACCACACTGCTCAGTTTGCTTTTACTTCCATGAAGATTTTGAATCAAACTCATTCCCAGAAGAACTTCTAGAGACATGCTGCTATCCACAGCTTTTGACTTTATTTTGTCAGCCTCTAAAATAAAACTGTCCTACATCGCTCTTCTAGTATTCTGTGATCCAGCCAAGCTGTCCTTTTCTCTATTACTCACTCACAAAGCTGCATTCTCCCATCTTTGTGCCTTTGCCGGGGCCATCCCCTGTAGCTTGTGTGCACTCCCTCATTACCTCTGCCTGAAGGTCTCTCCCTTCCTCTATGACTCTATTCAAGCACCATCTCCTACCTGAAGACTTTCCCATTCCCCAGCTGCTACTGCCCCGCCTCCCTTTTAGACTACCTGGCATTTAATTACTTTGTGTACATGTACATAAAATGTGTATTTGTTAAGTTTACATTTATTCTGCATATATTTTATATGCATTTCTTGTCTCCCTCATTAGAATATAAACTCCTTGAGAGTAGGCATTGTTCTTTGTACTTGTATCCCCCGAGCTTAGCAGAGTGCCAGGCACCTTCTAGCCACTCAATAAAGACTTTTTGTTTCTAGTTTGATGCAAATTTTAATTACACAAGGCAGTCACTTTCCAGGAGCACACAGGGCTATATTGGAGATTTTAAATTAAAAGTCTATTTTTAAAGACGTTTCATTGATGCCCCCCCCCCTTTTTGACTACAACACTTTCTGATGACTCCCTTCCCCTTCCTACTTAGAAATCACTCTTTTAGAAATACATCAGGTTGTAATAGGAACTGTTCAATTAAAAGTCCATTTATGAGAAACCCTCACTTCTGTACTAAACTAGACTAAGTAAGGTTTCTTCTTTTAAAATGTTTCATTGAGATGAGCAGGATGCTCTCGGAAAAACCTGGAAAGACTTGCATGGGCTGATGTAAAGTGAAATGTTCTGTGTACAAAGTAACAGCAATGTTGTAAGATGAACAGCTGTGAATGACTTAGCTATTCTCAGCAATCCAACAGTCCAACACAACTTGAAAGGACTTATGATGAAAAAGCTATCCATCCCCAGAGAAAGAACTGATAGTGTCTGAATACAGATTGAAGCATACTTTTAAACTTCATTTTCCTTCAGTTTTTTTTTTGGGGGGGGGGTCTATGTTTTCTTTCACAACATGACTATTATGGAAATGTTTTACATGACTGCACATGTATAACCTATATCAAATTGCTTGCCTTCTCAATGAGAGGGGTGAGGAGGGAGGAAGGGAGAGAATTTGGAACTCGAAAGTTTTAAAAATGGATGTTAAAAATTGTTTTTACATGTAACTGGAGAAAAATAAAATACTAAATAAAAAAAGAAAAACTGGAAAATAAAATGTTTCATTGATTCTTTAAAAAAAATAATCAGTGACCCCCAAAGAACTTTTCTTTTAAACAAAGTAGAGTTAAGCAAAACAAATCAACACCTAGACCAAGTTGGACAATCTATGCTTCATTCCACAGCAATGGACCACCCCCTCTCTGCTGAGAAGAGGGAGGCATGCTTAGCTGTCTAGGCTAGCCAAATTTAATAGCTGGGGTATTAAATCTAGTTGATATAGATAGAACAAAATGAAAAAGACTCCTCAAATCTCCAAAGTGAAAAACCTAAGGTTAATTATGGGGTGAGGGAGAGGGTGGAAACCTAGCCCAGGGTGAACTCTGGGTACTCGGAAGTAGGGCATCACCAGCTTGTCCCAAGCAGATATGATTCCAGGGCAAAATCAGCTGGTTATATTGATTTTTCCTCATGCTATCTAGCTTTGACTCAAATCAGGACTGAATTGAAGTCCATGTAGTTTTTTTCTTATCAAATAAATTCATTAATTTTATGCAAAAACAAATACTAATGAGATGAATAATGCTTATTAAAAGATTTTCGTATTCCCATTGAACTGGAAAATGTGTGTGACCAGATAGCCTCAAAATAAAGACTTAAAAGGAAAGTAGAAAACTCTGCCGTATCAGTGGACTTTAAAATAGTCCAGAAGAAGAAGGTCTAAGAGCAGTGATGTTCTCTACACAAGCGAAACAGTATTTGTTTCTCTTGATTCAATAGCCTCTTGTCGGTAAACTTCAAAAGTCAAAGTCAACAGGAATGATCCTTGCCTTTGCTGCAGGAAGCAATCAGGATTACAAACACTTGGGGTTTCTAGTCATTAAAAACCTGTCCTCAACAAAAGTGATGGCTGGTTTGGATGACTGATTTTACACAACAGCTGCTAGTTATTAATGGGTGAGACTAGGAGGCACTTGTATTTATTTGGTATATATTTTATGCACACAGGTACAAAGAGAGGAAGTATAGATGGCTGACTTTGAAGCCAGGAACATCTGAATAAATACAAGCCCTGCCTTATACAGTATGCTTAAGGTCTCAAGTCTCTAGGCAACTCTTAGAGACTATAAATTACAAAGAACCATGCTGGCCTGCATTGGTAGAGGGAGTTTTCTCACATGGAAGTTCTCTATATCAGTGAAATCATACATCTAGTTCCTGTCCTATATTTCATACATATGTATGTATATGTCTCCCTCGATAGGAGAATTCTTCTGGTTTGGCTTGATTGACACCATTTCCTTAAGATAGCCAGTCACTCAACTAACTTAAACATTCAGTTTTTTTACCTTGTTAAGATGAAAATGTCAAGTAACCAGCTATAGTTTAGGTGTTGGTGGCTAGTCTGTGTATTCCAGCTTCTTCCCCAGTGCTTACTAACTAGTTCATTATTTTACCTGATATAGATCTTCCCCTTCTGCTATCTGTTCTTTGATGTGTAAGTCTGTGCCTTCCTCTTCTACCTTTTGTAAAATTCTGTGTAACTACAAACTATAACCTGATGTAACTAAAACCTATATGAATTTGCTGAAACAGCTGCTCAAGGCCCATTGGTTTCTCTATACTGTGAGTCTATGCTCTGAGCATATGATAAACTAGTTATTAACATGTCTCTGTGCCTTGATAAGTACCTATCAATGAATTTTTGGACAATTTTAATGCCATTAGAATGTAAGCTCATTGAGGGCTGGGACTGTTTCATTTTTATCTTTGTATCCTTAGGACCGAACAGTTTATGGTACAAAGTAAGTGCTTAATTAATGCCTGTTAATTGGTTGGTTGGACTTTGATGCTTAAATGGTCTTTGGTAAAACAACTAACTTGGTGTCCTAGTCTTTAAGTAAATAGTATTTAAATGGAAAGCCACTGAGAAGTGACTTGTCCCATTCCCTTAGAAAGGACAGAGAACAAACGAATCATTTTCAACTTCTTGCTGGAATTGTAGATGTCCCAGATTCACCAATCAGAATGCCAGTTGTAGCACACACCAATAGTTCTAGCTACCAAGGAGGCTGACTCTGGTAGATGGCTCAAGCTCAGGGATTCTGATCTATAGTAGGGACAAGTTGATCAGGTATATACATTAATTTTAGCACCATTATGGTGAGCTCTGGGAAGCAGGATGCTACCAGACTTCTGGAGGAGGGGTAAACAAGCCCAAGTCAGAAAAGGAGCAGGTAAAAGCTGCCATAATGAGTGGTGGAACCAGTCCATGAGTGATTACAACACTTACAGCGTAGTTGAGACAGGGAGACGAGAGAGAGAGAGAGAGAGAGAGAGAGAGAGAGAGAGAGAGAGAGAGAAAGAGAGAGGGAGAGAATGCTTATCATCATATTTCTATCAGAAAGTTACCTGTGAAGCCAGATTGTACTAGACTTTTGAGTAATCTTAGAGGAAGCATGGTCTAGCAAAAAGGCTGCTAGCCCAGGGATCAGGAGACCTGGACTCTCTCTAGTTCTCAGCTCACAATAGGTCCTTGGGGAAAGCAATTTCCCATCTCTAGGTCTTAGTTTCCTCAATTTTAAAGTGAAGTGCTAGCCTGGATGGTCTCTAAGCCATGCCCCACCACCCCCTTCCAGCAACAGACTCTATGAGCTTACAGGGCATTCAGATTTTACTCAAATGTATGAATGTATTCAGTAATTAACTAATTTTTATTGAGCAGCAGGATACAGCACAAAACTGGGTTGGAATCTCAGCTCTGCCTCTACTGCTTATGAGGCCTTGAACACCTGGCTTCAATTCCTTAGGTTTCAGCTTCCTCATCAGAGATGAGAGTGTCGGACTCAGTTACATCTAAGCTTCTCCAGCTAGGAGTTTGTGGACGCTGACAGAGTTTGCAGCATCGACCACACCACCCACACTTGGAGCTAAGGCTGAGGTCATATAGAACAGACTCTCTTCTCCTCAAGAAGTGGATGATATGAAAAACTGCAGGGTTTGGTTTTTGGTTTTCACCAACTAACTTCTTGTATTTTAAAGGAGCCACCTAGGGAGGGATAGGGTGGAGTATTTCACCTTGGACCAAAACATCTCTGGGTTTGGCCTCTCTCCTCTCACAGTCAAGATGGGGTCTCTTCCCTATAGCTCCCTGACCCCAAACCCAGACCAGATTTTGCCTCCAATCCTCATCCCGCCATGGTCAGAGGATAGCCCTTCACAACATGGCTTCATCTCTTCTTTCTAGGAGGATTCCATGTGACTCCCCTTCAGATCCTTTCCCTTCCAGCCATACAAGCTCGCTCATACTGGAGCAAGCTTTCACATGGTTATTGCTGTATACAATGTTCTGTCTCCATTCTTTACCCAGGGGGTCCCTCATGCCAGAGATGCTCCCCTTTCTCACGTCTGTCCCACAGAATTCCTGGAACCCTTCAGGACTCAGCTGGTATCATCTCCTATGAGAGGCCTTTCCTCATCTCCCTGAGGTGTTAGTGCTCAATCCCACTCAACCCACTAAAATCATTTAATATTTGTTTTGCACATAACTTGATTCTCCTTATCTGTGTACATGTTGTTTCTCCTGAATAAGACATAAGCTCTGTAGGGGGTGGGATGGGGACTTGGGGGGAATCTTTGTTTTGGAGGGGAGGTTTGTTTGTTTGTTTTTGGTATCTCCAGCACCCAGCACAGCATTTGGTCAAATCAGTCAGTCAACAAGCATTCTAGTTTACTTTGTTCATTCAAGGCACTGTGCTAAGTGCCGGAGATACAAAGAGACAAATACAGCTCTTCCTCTCAAGGAGTTTACATTCTAACGGGAAGACAACATACAAACAGCTATGGACACATGAGATATAGACAAGGAAATTGGCAATAATCTCAGAGAGAAGTGACGTGGCAGCGGTAGGGGGAAGCGGGAAGGCTTCTTGCAGGAGGTGGGAATAAATATACTGTACAAAGAAACGCTAGTTGAGCTGAATTATATTGCCTTATTCTTATCCCTGTCTTTTCTCAACCTTGCCAATTTTCTGGGGGTACTTTAATCTGCATTTCCCTTACTCTTACTGATCTGGAGCATTCTTCCATAGGATTATGTATAGTCTGTAGCTCTTTTGAGATGTTTTTTCATATCCTTTGACTATTTTCTACTAGGAAATGACTCTTGGTCTTACATATTTATGTTAGTTCCCTATGTATCTTGCCTATCAGGCTTTCATCAGGGATATTTGCTACAAAGATTCATCCCCCACCCCGCCCCAACCCTCTCAATCATTTTTGTTGTCTCAGTCTCATCAGTTGTTCAATCATTTAGTCCTGTCTGACTCTCTGTGACCCCATTTGGGGTTTTCTTGGCAGAGATATTGGAGTGCTTTGCCATTTCCTTCTCCAGCTCATTTTATATATGAGAAAACTGAGGCAGTTTGGGTTAAGTGACTTGCCCAGGACCACACAGCTAGTAAGTGTCTGAGACCAGATTTGAACTCAGGAAGTCTTCCTGACTCCAGACTTGACACTCTATGCACAACTCTATGCCACCTGGCTGCCCTTCCCTTCTTGCCCAATTCCAACCCAAGTCCCTGAATTGCAATTGGGTTGTATTGCTGTTACTAAAGGTTCAGAAAGAGAGTGAAGGTTATTTACCTCTGATATATTTAGAAATGAGATCTGGATGGACTTTGACATTTTCTGCAGTGGGATCAAAGAAGCAAAGCATCTCAATCAATTCACTGGTGATGTGCTGCAAACAGAGAGCAGAGAGATGAGAGATGGCCAGACACTATCAGTCTACTACCACAAAGTTGATGGCTCTAGAGGCTCACCTCTTTACATTGATCCCAGACCTCAACAGTCTCTGTATTCTCCCACTCCGGATGCAGGATCAACACTGTTGCTTTTATGAGGTCATGGACCAAGGTAGAAGGCCTGTGGTGACTCTTTTCGAAGGATGGTGAGGCATGTGTCATAGACAAAAATTGATCATAATAATGTTTCAGATCTTTAAAGGCCTGAGGATTGAGCTCTCGGATCCGCCCCTGGACCTCTTTCAGCATGATGCGGAAGAAGAGGATCCCAGCCCTTTGTACTTCTCCTTTGTGCTCCATCTCTGCAATCAGAAGAAGACATCTCTCATTGATGTTCCATGACACAGTCCTGCTCGGGGACACATGCAACCTTTCTTGAATCTGGGGTTCCTGGGCATATCATACTTGGAATTTTCTCTTTCAAGGAAAAAAAAAGTTCATAGATTTAGATCAGGAAGACATCTTAGGGGTCATCTAGTCACCCCTGCATAAGGAAGTAAAGCGCCCAACATCAGTAAGTGGTGAGCTGGGATCTTGGATTCTTCTATGTCTGATTCCTGCAGAACCCTTGGGTCTAGAACCCTAGAGCATCTCTTCAAATGCCATACCTACCTAGGATATGTTTTTTCTGGATTTCTCCTGAGCATTCGCCTAGTATTTCATTGCAGGCTTTTTGGACTATCTTCAACATTTTCTGTAGATCTTTGTACTCCTGAATTGGCAACATCTTCCGCTGTGCAGTGCTGAAATCAAGCAACCCCAGTGCCTGGCCCTTTGTGTCTCGAATTGGAACAATTATGTGATGGGTCCCAAGGGCATAGGTGAAAATAACCTCAGAGGTATCTGTGCTTCTGAAGATATAGTCTCTGAAACAGAAGCAAGTAGAGAGAAGAGTGTAATACCACCTCATCCTATTGACAGCCATCTACTAGACCAGTCACATACTACGCCAGAGGCACTAGACTTCCCTTACAAAGCCTCAGTCCAACAGTGATAAGATGTTGAGTACATCCGAGGCATGAGAGACACTGCTTCTCTGCATCTTCATTGAAAGGCATAGACATAGATATGGACACACATGTTCTCTCTGTCCAAAGGTAAGATCTAAACCTGGGTCTTCATGATTTTAAGGTGGGTCTTCTATCCATCCCATTATCTTATATGGCATATATTTTTATGCCTTAGTGTGCTAAGCTATCCAAAGACTGGATACATGGGCTATTTATATTTTTCTGTTGTGATGAATAATAATGCCAGGAATATTTTTATACCAAGAGGACTTTTTGTCCTTTCAATAAAATCCTTACAGTATAGTCATAGTAGTCTGATCACCAGGTCAAAGAGTATAAAGAATTTTGTAGCTCCTATAAGGAAGCACATCCATCTTTTGGTAGAGGAGTAGGAGACTACAGGTGTATAATGCTATATATGCAGTGCCTGGCACAGAGTAGGGGCTTAATAAATGTGTATTTCCTCCCTTCTATATACAGTCAGATGCAGTCACTGTGTCATTTGGTTTTGTGTCACTGGTTTTCTTTCTTAAAAAGAAGATATCACTGCGTTATAAAAATGAAAGCTATTAACAAAACTTACAAGAATTTGGGAGTTCTCATATACTTAAATTGGCTTATTCTTGTTATTATATGAACTTGAAAAACATCAACAAGCATGAACATTTCCTTAAATAAAGAAGTGAGAGGGTTCTATATGACATGATGAATCTTTGTTATAAATAGCTTGGTTTAAAACAACTAAATACATTTTAAATTTCTCATGGTAGCTGCTCCCACACAGCACTCCATGTCCCATCTCCAGGCCTTTTGACTCTCTGCCTGTCCCCCATGCCTAGAATACCCTCTCTTTTCACCTTCACCTCTTTTTTTATTAGATTTTTTATTTTTAGTTTACAACACTTAGTTCTACATGTTCTTGAGTTTCAAATTTTCTTCCCTTTCCTCCCCTCCCCATTCCCCCAAGACAACATGCAGTCCTATATAGATTCTACATAAACCTTCACATTAAACTTACTTACACAATACGTTTACACAATAGTCAAGTTGCAAAGAAGAATTATGACCAATGGAATGAATCATGAGAGAGAAGAAGCAGAACCAAAAAAGAAGAGAAAAAAGGGAGCAAATAGTGTGCCTCAATCTGCCTTCAGACTCCGCAGTTCTTTCTCTGGATATAGCTAGCTCTTTCCATCATGAGTCCTTTGGAGCCATCTTTGAGCCTTGTATTGCTGAGGAGAGCTAAGTCTATCAAAGTTAGACATCACAGAATCAGTATGTCTCTGGTTGTATACAATGTTCTGGTTCTGCTCCCCTCACTCAGCATCATATCATGTAGGTCTTTCCAGGTCGTAATGAAGTCCGTCTGCTCCTCATCTCTCATAGCACAATAATATTCCATTACAGTCACATACCACAATTTGTTTAGCCATTCCCCAATTGATGGGCATCCCCTTGATTTCCAATTCTTTGCCACCACAAAAAGAGCTGCTATAAATATTTTTGTACATACAAGTCTCTTTCCCACTTGTGTGATCTCTTTGGGATATAGCCCTAAGAGTGGTATTGCTGGGTCAAAGGGTATGCACACTTTTATAGCCCTTTGGGCATAGTTCCAAATTGCTCTCCAAAATGGCTGGATCTATTCACAACTCCACCAACAGTGTATTAATGTTCCAATTTTCCCACATCCTCTCCAGCATTTATCATTTTCCTGTTTTGTCATGTTAGACAATCTGACAGGAGAGATGTGGTACTTAAGAGTTGTTTTGATTTGCATTTCTCTAATCAATAGTGATTTAGAACATTTTTTCATATGTCCATAGATATCTTTAATTTCTTCCTCTGAAAACTGCCTGTTCATATCCTTTGACCATTTCTCAGTTGGGGAATGGCTTTTATTCCTATAAATTTGGCTCAGTTCCCTGTATATTTTAGATACAAGGCCTTTATCAAAGACATTGGTTGTAAAGCTTTTCTCCCAATTTTCTGCTTCCTTCCTAATCTTTGTTGCATTGGCTTTGTTTATACCAAAACTTTTCAGTTTAACACAATCAAAATTATCCATTTTGCATTTTGTAATGCTCTCTATCTCTTGTTGAGTCCATGAATTCTTCCCTTTCCCATAGATCTGATAGGTAAACTATTTACCTTCACTTCTTGTTGCCCTGGCTTCCTTCATGTCTCAGCTTAAATAAGGTCTTTTCCAATCCCCTTCAGCTGAAAGTGCCTTCCCCTCTGAGATTACCTACCTTCTATTCACTATACATCCAGTTAATACTTTGTTGTTTACATGTTATCACCTCCATTAGAACTCACACAGGGCAAGTGTTCACACGGTGGTCAGAAGAAGTGGTACAAGGACACTCTCAAGGTCTCTCTCACGAACTTTGGAATTGACTGTGTGACATGGGAGACACTAGCACAGGACCGCTTAGCATGGCATGACCACATCAGAGAAGGTGCTGTGCTTTATGAGCAAAGCAGAATTGAGACAGCTCAAAGGAAACACAGGATGCGCCAATTTAGAGCATCCATCCCAAATGTTCACACAGACTATTTGTGCCCGACCTGTGGTAGAGCATTCTAAGTTCATATTGGCCTGATCAGCCACAGTCCAACACACTGAAACTTGACTCTAGCATACTGATGTCATCTTGCCCCTCTTCAAGAACAAAGGACAACAGCCAACCTTCCTTAGAATGGGAGCTCCTTGAGGGCAGAGACTGTTTTTGCCTTTCTTTGCTTCTCCAAAATGTAGCACTTTGTTGTTGCTTTGCGTCAGTGGTGACCTCCTCTTTGTGACCCCATATGGAGTTGTCTTGGCAGAGATGCTGGAATCGTTTGCCATTTCCCTCCCCAGCTCATTTTAAAGATGAAGAACTTGAGGCAAACAGGGTGAAGTGACCTGCCCAAGGTGACACAGTTAATAAGTATCTGGGGCCAGATTTGAACTCAGAAAGATGAGTTTTGCTGACTTCAGGTCCAGGACTATCTCCTGCGCCACCTAGCTGCTCTGACAACATATGGTAAGTGCTTAATAAATACTTGTTGGCTGACTGATAATTGGTTTCTCTTACATGCATATGTCTATATCAAGATGGTAGCCCCTTGCATGACCTTGGAGTGTACTTCTTGGGTTTATAACAACAACTCCAGTAGTAATAAAATAATCATTCAGAAAGGGGCTTCGGAGGAAATAAACATATTTGAACAAAGGCAACCTGCGTGCTTCAACATGGAACTGGAAGGTCTGTGGGTCCGTAGTAATATTAATGCTAATCCACAGCAACACTAAATAGGTCATTTGTTCCTTCTGTAACAGTCCCTCCCTTTCACTGCCAAAATCTCAGAAAGAATTTGGGAATTCTCATTGTGTGTGTGTGTGTGTGTGTGTGTGTGTGTGTGTATGTGTTTATACACACACACACACACACACACACACACACAAAATGAGACTTCCCAAATACATATATACACATATATACATACACATTTAGATGTGCATAATAATATAATAAGTATGTATATGTATATATATATATATACATAAATTTATTATTTGTATTATTATGTAAGCTTGAAAAACATCAACAAATATGAACTTTTCCCTAAATAAAGGACCGGGAAGGTTCTGTCTACACCCAATTTCCTCACCATTCACTCCCTCGAAATCTGTTTTCTGCCTCCATCTACTGCAACCAGGCTCCCTGAACCTGACTTTTTTGGGCCCTCATCCTCTTAGCCCTTGCTCACAATACTGTTGCCCCTCCTCCTCCTCCTCCTTCTAAGTGCCCTCCCCTCTCCCTTGGCTTCTGAGATGCTGCACACTCATAGTTTTCCTAGAGTATAAGCATGTAACCTGTGTCACCTCAGGTAGGTCAGCCTCTCTGAATTTCTATTTCCACATCTGGAAAATAGAACATGAAGGGAAATGGAGCAAAGAGAGAGACTAGGAACAAGGGTCCTAAACAAGGAAGAAGAAAAAAAGAGAAGCAAGGCCAGAAGGGATCGCAGACAATCAAGACAGCTTTGAAAGTCCTTCGCTAAATGTATTACCTGCTTAATAAGAAAAACAAGCTCTACATAGGCAGAATTATATTTTCATATATGAATCCCTCCTTCTGTTCTACAGTACATATAGAAACACTCATTTTATCTGGTATTTGTTAAATTTAAAGTTTTTATTTATTATTATAAAATTAGAAATAGAACAGAACCTGCCTGAAAGCAAGGACCGTCCCACATTTTTCTTCCCGTCCCCAGTGCCTGGCTCAGTATTTGGCATCTAGTTGGTGCTTAATAAATGCTTAGGAGTTGATTTCCTCTGACTTTTCTAACTACTTGTCTCTCCTTCATCAATTCAGTTCTTTTTGCTGAGTCCATGCTGTTCTTCAGCCCTCTTTTCTCCTTTTTTCCTTGGAGTGATTTCATTCACTCCATTGCTTCAGAAACTTTCTAGGACCACAGGGCCCTAGATTTGGAGCTGGAAAGGATCTTAGAGGCAATAAATACTCCATTTTACAGATGAGAAAACTGAGAGCAAGAAAAGGTAAGTGAGCTGCCCAAAGGTGGGCACACAAGAGTGGGTGACAGAGATTTGGGATTCGAATCCAGGTCCTCTGATTCTAAGGTTACTGCTCTTTTCAGCATCCCATGCTGCATTTCTACCCAGATTGCTACACAGATCTTTTTTCCAAATGTTCTGTCCACATGCCAAACTGCCAATAGGCCATCTCTACTTAGATGTCGCAGTAGCATATCAGACTCAACATGCCCCAAACTAAGCGTCTCCTCTTTCTCCCAAAACCAATATCCTTTTCTGACTGCTTGGTTTTGATCAGTGGTGCCAAGATTCATTAAGTTGCCCTTGTTTAGAGGACCTTGCTGTTAGCTTATATTTTTCTATTTCTTCTTTCTTCCCCTCCCCCCATAAATTCCTTCCTCTGAGGCACATTGGGCTGTGTGACCCTGGACAAGTCGCTTAACCATTTGGTGCCCCAGGCAGTTATTCCCTAAGGCTCTAAATTGCAAAAGATCTTCTGATTTGTATTGGTAGAGGAAGCCCCCTCCTCCTGGACTTCCTGATGCTAATGATATCACTAATCCATACCCATGCTATTACTAAAGATAGCTGGTTCTCTATAGAAATGGTTTGCAGGGGTCCATATCTAATTGATGCCTCCCCGTATTCCAAAGCAATTTCAAGGTCTGTTAGAGTCAATAAATAGCCTCCCCTTCTCTTGACCCAAACACTCAATATGAGAACATGTGTTCAGAAGGCACCTACATTAATTAGCAGATCCATTCTGTTAAGTGAATGGAGTTAATGGCTCCTGTAGTCAGACTAGCTTTTAATTGGATTTCTACTCAGTCAAGAAAATCTCAGGAAAAGACTCTTAGGAAGGTTTCTTTGGTTGCTCCTTTACTTGCAATGGGTGGCAGGTGCCACCTTCTGGCTGTTTGGGGATGAATGAGATAGAAGAGTCTATCCACCCACACCTTGATCCAGCCAGTAGAGTTGGTCCTCCAAAGCATCATTGAGAAGTTGGCTTCCTATCATGAAGTGTTCTTAATGTTCTAATAACCATTTGGAGCCATGGGATTCTCACCTACATACCTGAATAGATTCTCCTTTCTGTGGAGGATGGCAGGAGAGGAGAAGATTTCCATACGTCTTTTATTGTCTAAGTACATAATTTTTCGCAGAATGTAATCTGAATCCTTGGGAGGAGAAAGGGAAAAGAGATTTCAGTGTAGCTAAAATTAGTTCCCTGTGTGTGACCACATACTCTTCTGATTAACCTCCACCTAGGAAAGGCATGGAAGGGGTGTGGGGAAGATTAAAGAAAGGCAGTATGGCTTAGTGGCTAGAGGGCTTGCTTTGAAGCCAGGAAGACCTGGGTTCAGGCCCCACCTCTGATACATGCTGGCACTGTGACTGAGCTAATCAATCTCTCAAGCTTCTAGACAACTCTCTAAGAATATTAGCCGTTGAGGTGCTGCCCTGCATTGGTGGAAGGAGTTTCACTTTGGAGTTCCTTAACCAAGGAAATCTCAGGTCAAGTCTTCTTCCTTCTCCCTCACCATTGGGAGGATTATGTCCCTGATGTGCCATTTGTGTTTGAACCCATGTGGTCTATTGCTCTGTGGCATAGTGAAAGCCTGTCTAGGAGTCAGGATGACCTGGGTTCCACACATATTGGCTGCGTAAGTAACAACTGGAAAGTCACTTAACCCTCTTAGGTGTCCCAGGCAATTCTCAAAAACTATGAATTCTTACAATCAGCCTTAGAGCTAGAAGGGAACTTAGAAACCATCTAGTTCTGAGATGTCCAACACTAAACCAAAGGGCCCCATGCAGCCCCCAACACTACCCAGTGTGGCCCAGACTAGATCAAAATGTTCTTGGGAAATATTTAACAAAATAAATAAAATACAATAAAACATAGCAAATGTTAATATGTGGTTTTCTAAGCTCACACGCACCTGCAAGGATCTTTACAGATGTTTCAGTGGCCTCTATTTCTATTTGAGTTTGACACCAGTGATCTAGTCTAACTCTCTCATTTTGTACATGGGGAAACTGAGGCCCATAAAGGTTATCTGCCTTGCCCAAGACCCCACAGTTAGAAAGAGGCAGAGCCAGGATTTAAAACTAAAGCCCTCTGACTCCCAAAGCTGGCCTTCTTTCCATTATACCACTTTGGTTCATTTTCATTGGCAATGGAAATTTCCACACTGGGAGTTCCCTCTACTATTGAAATCACAGGTCTGGTCCAAAAGAAAAAGAGAAGAGGAAGGAAAAAATGATTAATAATTGATCCTGAAACACTTTTGTCTAGAGAGAATGGAGAGAAACTAGAGATAAGAGATATTTCATATCCAAACATAACTCAGGAAGTGAAGCCAAGAAGCCTTTCCTGATTCCCTCAGTTGTTAGTGTCCTTCCCAAAGTCAATGCATGCCTTATACATATATTGTATAATTTTTTTGAATACGTTGTTTCCTCCTTGTAGAATGTAAACTCAGTGCTGATGATACACAAACAAAAGTGAGACATCTAGTCCCTGTCCTCAAAGAGCTTCCATTCTACAAGGGGGAATCAACAAAAGATATCAGCAAAAAACGAAAATTTTGAAAAAAAGTAGCCTTCCCAGAAAGCTTAGAAATTGGTTAGCATAGTTACTTGAATTCCTCACTGATCACTGGAAGCAGATGTGCAAGCCTACTAGAAGGACAAAGCTAATGGCCTGCAGCTACCAAGAGAAATATGTGACCTCTACATGAAGCCATTGGAGATTCCAGCACTGGACAGCTACTCCTGACTTCTTGACTAAGCTAGACCTTGGACAGCACTTAGGTGCTGATACCATTTCCAGAAGCTCCCAGCTCTCTAATTTGCTGCTTTTGAACTGCTATGGATTGAAAAACTAGATAATCAAGTTTGTTAGAAAGCTATCTAGCCCAAGTATAGTTTCATAGTAAGGGCTTGTGGGGTTACTCCTATGTATAAACTACACAAACCTTTAGGTCTTGGACTCAGTGCCATTTATTTTGTGTGCCCAGAGGGCTTTTTTGCTTACTTCCTGATTGTTGGTTATGTTCTGAATTATCTTGGCTATGTTGCAGATACAATCACAAATTGGGATCTGGCAGGAAACTTTGAAAAAATCTAATATAGCCCCCTCATTTTTCAGATAATGAAACTTGAGGGCTACAGGGGTTAGGTGATTTGCCCAAAGTCACACAAGCAGTAAGTAGCAGAGTCAGTAAACAGATCCAGGTTCTCTGTCTCCAGAGCTGGCACTCTCTCAATTGTACCACACTGCCTGAGTGACCTCTGGATAAGTGAGATGCTGTCATAATATGGTTAAGACACAACTTCTGAGTGTTTTTGTTTCTTAGCCTAGCCAGTTTTCACCCCCAAATGTGGACAACACAGGGATCTCTCCAGGGATGTGCTGGTTAACTATAGGCTATCTGAAAATGTACAACTCTTAAGCTTAGTCTGCACAATTAGCATTTTTCCATCACTTTCTTAGACAATCAACAAAACAATAAATTAAGCCCTGATTTGTAGCATTTGCCAATTTCTGAAGCATAGAGGCTAACCCTGAAAATTTAATCATTGGCTTTCACAAAGGTTTCATGACTTGGCTCCAGAACACTCCTGCATCTCTCCTTCTCTCTGGACTCATTTGGAACTTCATGTTGTAATAGCTGTCACATTGTATTTAACTTTAGATGTGAGTATAGACTTTGTCTTGAGTCCTCCTCCCACACCACCTATGATCATAAACACTTTGAATACAGGAACAGTGTATTCAACTTTGCGGGATCCTCTGGAGTTTCTATCATAGCAAGATGTTCATATTAGGAGCAATGAAAGTTTGCTGAAGGGATGGATAAATGAGCCAAGAGTTCCAACCATCTCCCATGACTATGAGCATGGACCTATAAATGTGACTTTGCAATTCACAAAAAAGAGTTTGGGATTTGATATCAGAGGACTCAGGTCCAAATTTTAGCTTTGTCACCTGTATGACCTTGGGTAATATCCTTAACCTCTCAGGGTCTTGGTTTCTACTTCTGCAAAATGAGGGGGTCTAAGTGATCCCAAAGTTTCCTTCTGGCCATAAGTCTATGAATACTAAAACAAAATCCAAACTATCCTTATAAACTGGGTTTTTTCATGGTAATAGGTTTAAAAACAATGGTTTATACCCCTTCTTATGCATGTGGAATTCCCATGAAGATGAATGGAAGCAATACTTCCAGAAACAGAAGGAAGAAGTTCTTTAATGAAAATAGTAATATTTCTTCACATGTCTTTATTGGTTAATGAAAACAGTAATATCACTTCACATGTCTTTATTGGTTTATACTTTTAAAAATTCTTTACAACCCACACATTAGTATCAATTCCATCAGAGGATGTATTAGATAGCGAGGTCACCTGTAGACAGTAATTCATTTATATACCTTATATGGACATATGGACATGCTGTTTGTACATTGTCTCTCCCATTACACTGTGAGATTGTAAGGGCAGAGACAGCATTGTTTGCCCTTATCTCCCTAGTGTTTAGCAAAGTGTCTGACACGTAGTAAATGCTTAATAAGTGTTTGTTGACTGTACTTGACTTGATGAAGGCACATTTCCTTCTTCACTAAGGCCTGGAAAGGTTGAATAACCTTCCCATGATCCCAGGGCTATCCATAATAGAAACAATACATACAGAATATGATATATAACAGAAACAAGGCAATAACCCAAGTCTTCTGACTCTAGAGTTCTTTTTATTAGACCACATTTACCTCTCAAATATAATCCAGGAAGATCACATTAGATCATAGATCCAGGATCCTTTTTGGGTTTGCACAAGACAGCCAGGTGTGAAGATGTCTCCAATGAACACCAGCTAAATTCAAAAGTGCTCCCATTTCCATATAACAAAAAGCCAATACTGCTCACATAGCCTAGAAGTTTGGTTCTATCCTGCACCACTTACCTGGTCTGGTCCAGGTTCCACCAGGAAGGTGGTGATGTTCTTGATACCAGGTGTTACTGTGCAGAGCCAGCCAGCACCAGTTGCTATCACATGTAAGATGTGTTCCTGGCTGTGGACATAGTGGTAGGCAATACTAAATGCATTGGCAACACCCTGCAGGGACAGAGATAAAATTGGCTCATTTTTAAGAGCAGAAAAATAATTAGGTATGTATTGGTTAGAATGATGCCATCTAAAAGCTGTGAGACCACTGCCAGATTTGACAGAATTGAGCTGGTCTGTGCTGTCCAGTCTCATAGGGATGGGGTACTGAACAAGGGTGTGGGGAGTTCCAGTGTAGACACTCCCTCAGCTATGGAGAGAGTTATATGGAATACCAAAGGTTTAGTGATTTACCCAGGGTCACAGCTGATATAAGCCACAAGTAGGACTTCAACCCAGACTTCCTGACTCCAAGGCTGGCTCTCTATCTCCTATGCCTAGCCCCTCAAATACAGCATAACATACAGTGGTGATTATAAACACTACCTAATCAAAGACAAAAACTTTAAGAATGTAACAATGGAATGGAATAAATATGTCCCCAAGAGAATCCCAGTCATGCAGAAGTTTAGTGTGTGATAAACTTAGGTATATTAAACATTAGGGAAATGAATCCTTATTCAACAAAAAAGAATTGGGAAGAGTGGATGTCAATATGATGAAAAATGAATTTAAGCCCTTCCCTCATGCCTGTTTGACCCCACACAGTTTTAGCCATTGCAATGGAAGACAAAGAGGGTGGAAATGTCAGGAACCCTTCAGGGGAAGGGACTTCAGAGGGAGGTGAAGGACAGGATCGACTAACAACCAGACAAAATTATGAGGGCCTCCATGGACCAGCTGAGTGCAGCAAATTAAGATAACCCTCCTGTGGCTCAAAACCCTGGTGGTCACCTCTGGGCCTCTCAAACACATCCCTAGGGATGATGCAGGCAGAGTATCAGAACCATCACCAGGTGAGATTTGCAGCCTGGGCTGTTGCTAAATCAGATTCCCACTTTGGGTGAGTTCTCCCCTTCTTCAAGGAGGTTATCAAATATAGACACCCAGAGAAAGGAGGTGAAAATACATCCCAATTCGCCCTTCCCTGTAACTGCCTCCCCAAATGTAAGCACAGAAACGATGCCCATAGAAGGGGAAATTTGTACAATGCAGTTGTACCCTTACTTACATGTGTTTCTTTGTACTAATTGTCGACCCTACCTAAATCTCTATAATATGGCCGACAAGTGGTCATCCAGATTTTGCTTAAAGACTTCCAATGAGGGGACTCTCACTGCCACCTGAGGGAGACCATTCTACTTTTAAAAACTTCAATAGTTCTTGCAAGTTTCCCCTTATGTGAAGCCCAATTTGGCTTCTTTGCACATTCCGTTGATGGCTCCTACTTTTGACCTCTGGGGCCAAACATAACAAGCTTAATCCTATTCAATATGATAGCCCTCCAAATGCTTGGAAATAGTTATATTCTCCCTCCCCCAAGTCTTCACTTTTCCAAGTTAAGCTTCCTCCATTCCCTCAGCCAATCATCCTGGTATTAATTTGAGAACTTTCATCATCCTGGTTGCCCTCTTCTAGACCTTCTTTTGCTTACCACTGTCCTCTCTAAAATATGGCTCCCAAAGCCAAACATATTACTCCAAGTGTGTTCTGAGCAGGCCAGAGTATGGCAGAATCTTCCTCTTCCTTTGCCCTAATGTTATTCCTCTCCAAATGCAGCCAAAGATAGCTTCAGCTTTCTTGGCTACCTTATCACACCCTGATTACTAGTACTGAAATTTCGGACCATCAAAAATCTCCAGGTCTTTTTCAAACCAACTGCCATCTAACCAAGCCTCTTCAATCTTTAATTTGAAATTTTTTTAACCCAAATGTAATATTTTACATTTATCCTCATTAAATTTCATCCAATCACTGATCCCACTAACCTATCCAAATCTCTCTCTATATTATGGTCTCCATTTCTTCTACAAGAGAATAATAAGAAACTTTGCCAAATACCTTGGTAAAATCTGGGAAAACTAGACCTATAGCAGTCCCTTGAACTACCTATCTAATCATCCTGTCCAAAATGGAAATAAGGTTAGTGTGGCATAATTTGTTCATGATGAAGTCACTGCTGGCTCTTTTTGGTCACAGCTACCTTTGCAAATGTTTGCCAACTATTCCTTGGATAATATATTCAAGAATTTTGCCAAGAATCAAAGTCAAACTCATAGGCCTACAGTTAGCAGATTCCACGAGGTGACTTTTTTTAGTGGGACATTTGCTCTGCTCTAACATTGTACTAACTCCCTTTTCTTGTGATCTTTTGAGGGTCACTGACAGTGGCTCAGCAATAAAAATAATAATAAATAATAATAATAAAACCTAATAAAAGCATAATTGATAAAGATGATAACTCATATCTATTTAGTGCTTTAGGATTTTCAAGATGTCCTTAAAGGACTCTTTGAGGAAGGTGGTCTAAGTATTATTATCCTCACTTAACAGGTAGGAAAATTGAGGTGCAAAGAAGTAAATGGCATACAATATCATGTATGAAGTGTCAGAGCTGGGATTTGAACCCAGGTCTCTGACTCCAAATCCAGTGGTCTGTCTCCCAAATTGTATATGATCATTTGGGAAAAAAAAAGGTTTAACTTCATTAAAAACTAAAAACCCATAAACTAAAAACCAAAGCAAATTTTAGTTATCTCACATCCATAAAACTGGAAAAACTAGTTAAAAATCAATGTTGGCAATGCTTCAGGGAAACAAGTATACATTGCTTGTAGAATTACATATTGGTGTGATCTTTTGGGAAAGTATTTTAGTACTTCGAAATTAAGTGCAAAACCAATTACATGTTTCTACCCAAAATTCCTATTGCTAGCAACATATCCTACAGATATATTTAACATGGGAAAAACCTATCTACACAAAAATATTTATGATTGTATTAATCACAAAATTTAAAATGGAAATTACCTGAAATTCCAATGGTTTAGTGATGGTGGTACATTAATGTAATTATAGTAAAGCCATTAAGATAACAAACATGAGGAATGCAAAGAAAAATTTAAAGATGGACCCAAAAACGAAGGATGTGAAAACAGAATTAGAATTTATGCAAAGTAATCATGACCACATAAAAAGTACCCAATGCGCATTATGCACAATATTATATATTATATCACATGTGCAATGTTATTTATATATATATATATGTTTATATGCATATATATGGAAATGGACAATTGAGAGCAAAATGGGGACCAAAAAAGAACATTCAATAAGCTATGCATATAATAAGTATGTATATAGTTTTCATCTGGACCTATAATTTCATAAGTTCAGGAAACTCCAAATGTGAAAATGCGGCTAAACTGCGGCTAAACCATCAATTAAAACTAACAACTAGTTGTGACTTATAATTTGAGGTACTAAGAGGTTAAGTGACTTGTCCAGGACAATGCAGTTAATATGTGTCAGAGGCAGGACTGGAATCGAGATCCTCCTGAATCCAAGGCCAAGTCTATATCTTGTATTGTTGAGCTGCCTCTCCTATTAGACAGTGCGTCAACCAATATCATCAGATCAACATCCACAGAATGTCTTTGATGTCATTGGTGTCAGATCAAACCAGTACTAAAATTAACACTACTTGATGTTTGCTATTGAATCATTTGAAATTCCAAAATCTCTTCTGTTTTCTTTTTTCTGATGTCTTTCCCTATTAGCCAGCTTTCAAGGAAGCAGAGTGATGTCATAGAAAAATCTTTGGATTAGGAGCAAGGAAGCCTGGATGATAGACAGATAGATAGACAGATAGATAGATAGATGGATGGATGGATGGATGGAGAGAGAGAGAGAGAGAGAGAGAGAGAGAGAGAGAGAGAAGATGGATGGATGGATGGATGGATGGATGGATGGAGAGAGAGAGAGAGAGAGAGAAGATAGATGGATGGATAGAATAGATAGAGATACTGGTCCGCCATAATCTAGCTGTATAAGCTTGGACAATTTGCTTCCCTTATCCTCAGTACCAGGAAGGTGTTGGACTAGATAACTTCTAAGTTTCCTTTGAGGAGTAGTGGAAAAAGGACTAGACTTGACATCCTATCTCTGACTGAAGATGAGTCACTTAATCTCTCTAGCCCTCTCATTTCCTCACCCTCCATAATGGGGATAAAACAGCACTAACTTCACAGGGTTGTTATATGGGTCAAATGAGATAATGTATATATAGCCCTATTTGTATGATTTTATTTAAGTGTCATTTATTACAAATAATTTTGATTATATTTTCATGTTGGGTTTTATGTAAAATTCAGAATGACTTTTTAAAAAACTAAAAATAAGAAGACAGATAATTAACCTGATCCTTTTAACCTATTCACTAATGCTCAAAAGCACTGGGCACATCTTTGCTAAAAGCAATTAAACTCTGAAAAAAGAATAGCAACGGCTAGCTTGCTATGCCCCCTGCTGGTCATTCTTTGGAATTGCACCTGAAGGATGGCCCTTTTCCTTTCCAGGTCTGTCTCATGTGCCAAACTACCTTTGGCTTTGTTTTCTTCTATCTTTTTTGGTTTGTTTTGTTTAAACATAGTTATGGTTGGTCTACAGATGGCATCTCTGTCTTCCTCACATTTCTTTGAAGAACCAAACCTCTCTGGTGTTTGCATGCATCAGGTTCGATCTTGGGGACTTCTCAACAATTCTTGTTCTTTGGTTTATTCCCCAGCCCAGAATTTCGCCTGGGAACATTGGAATTTGGCTTGTATCTAGCTCACTACCAAAAATTGCACCTCCAATGCAATTGCTCAGACTACCAAAACATCAAATACAGGAGAGATTTTATTTAACCAAACAACAAAAATTGCTATGGACACACAAATGAGTTTATAAAAACTCAAACTAACTCCTTTTCCTTTTCTGGTGAAGCTAATGAGGTTCCACTTCAAAGGTATCTAAATAGAGCTCCAGAATTATTGTAACCCTCACCCTGAGGGAGAGGTTAACTGCAAAGGGATAGCATTGAGTATCGGTAGAATTAAGCAACTCTCCCTTTGAGCTCTGTCTTCCCCAAGGACCTTGATAGACCTGCAGACTAATGCTACTATGCTGGGGTTGAGGCTTCTCTGCAAGGCAGAAACACTTGGGATTGCTAGAGATTCCACTTCCTTCCCTGGATCTGCACAGTCCACATAACTCACAGTACTAGTGAAGGCCTTTCTCCTACCATCCCATGTTGCTCCTCTGCTTCAGTTACATCTTGGCCTGGGAACTCCACTATTTGGTCTAGACTTGGTAAAAAAGAACTCCCCACTTAGTTCTTATCCTCCCTTTGCCCCTCTCTATGAACCCCAAGCCACTCAGACTCCTTTTAAGGTAACCAGGAGACAGAAACAACTATCAGTGGGGCATCCTTCTCCCTTTGCCTTTCCCTTGTCTTTCCCTTGAGCCTAGGGCCACCCTTCCACCTTGAACCCACTCACCGCTTTGCTGACTCCTGGACTGCCCAGATGTTGATGGAATTTCTAGGCAGAAAGAACAACATGGCTGCTCTCACCACTTGGATGAGCTGGAAGTTGCCAACTACAGTATTTCCAGTGAGATGGAAGACCACTAGCCCTTCCTATCTGTCCTGCCCCTGTCCTAAGGTCCTCTGAGCCTTACTACCTGATCTGCCACTACACCCTCCAGAGCCCCAGGCACTGCCATCTGACCTGCTGATGTACCTCAAGAGGTCTGTTCCTTGCCAGTGGCCCCATCATTGCACCCTTAGGAATTCTGGGCTTTCATGCACCTTACAGCTGAACTCATTTATGAGCATTGTCTCTTCCAATTAGACTGTGAACTTCTTGAGAGCAGAAACTGTTCTGCTTTTTTTATTCGTACCCTTAGCTCTTAGCACAGCATTAAGCCCTTAATAAATGCTTTTCATTCATGTATGCATGCATTAATTCATTCATCATCTTCATCTACAAACAGTTTCTAGATCCACATGGTTCTTTGGATAGGTTATGTGCCTACAGAAACTTCTCTCCAGTTAACCAAACCTGTGCATATCCAACTGGTGCCTTTCTAACATCCTATGTCCCTATTTGTCCCTTGTGCCTCTGCTCCCCCTTTTGAAGGGGTAGTCCAAGGGTGTAACACAAGAGTATAAACTGGCCGTGTATAATCAGTCATCCTTAATGTGATATCAATGGAACAACCTAGGACAAGGCAAAAAAAATTACGCCTTGTCAAGGAGCCATCTCTGTTCTTGATCAAAGCCTTCAATGACCATTTTACTTGACAGAGGGAGCCTTCATGAATGCCAGAGCAAAGGAGGTGATGAGGACCTAGGACAATACCTGAGGGCACTTACTATATTATCCACTTATCCATCACCCACTTAGCCAGTCTCTGATCATTAGACAGAGAGGTTGCCTACAGATGTTTGCACTTACACATAAAGCAGTTACAAGCACCTTTGCCTTTTTATGATACTTTAGGACAAAGCCTTACAATGGAATCATTGTTCACCTGTGCTCATTGAATATTGCTATATTGCACTTCAAAACATGTGGACAAATCTATGGTCCTACCAACAGTGTAGTAAACACTGATGCATTCCTTATCAGGTGAGTTTGTTTAATATTTAAACCAGTTCTGTCATTTTGTTTAGTTACCTTTTTGATAAATTTATTGTGTTTTGATAATATTAAAATTATCCATTGTTATTGGTTCTCTAGTGATTTCTTCTTGCAAGTCTATGAGGTTGTTTTTTTAATGAATTTTATTGCAGGATTATTAGGTATAAATATATTTTAAATTTATATTCTCTCACTTTATAAAGAAACCACTGGGGTGTCAAGAAATCCTCTAGTTTATCTCTGTTTTGAATTGAACTTTGTCCAATATGGCAGCTCTTCTTCTTGGTGTTTCTATTTGTTGTTTTTAGAAAGCATATGGGGAGCCCGGCTCCCTTTGGATTTCTCACTCTGCCATCTTGACTGGGAAAGCCACTGTCTTTGATGCCAATATCGGCACCCTTTTTTTGGCAGTCTGATTTGAAAATTCCAATACTTGGAAATTTTGGGAGGTGAATTGGACATTTCCAATTGGATGGCCTGGAGATGTCTTACACACAACATGTTCAAAACAGAACTCATCATATTTTCCCCCAGACCCACCCCTCTTCCTAGTATGTCTATTGCTGTTGTGGGCATCATGATATTTCTAGTCACCAGTGGTGACTTCCCCTTTAGGAAATTGGAAAGGTCAATGGTAATGCCCACCCTGGGGGCACAATACTTGAGTATACGCAGCTCACATTGTATGTATGCCCATCATGCTGGTCATCCAGGTTCACCACCTTGGAGTCATCTTGACTCTTCACTTTCCCCACATGTGCCATCAGTTGCCAGGTCTTGATTCTATCCCCACAAAATCTCTTGCATCCAATACTTTCTCTCCACTCATAGGATCTCCTCTCTAATTCAAGCCTTCATCATCTCTCCTCTCCTCTGAAATACTGTGATAGCTTTCTAACTGATCTCTCTACTCAAGCTGGTCTTCTTGACAATCCATCCTCCTCTAGCTACTGAAGTGATATTTCTTACCATGTCACTCCCTGGCTCAAGAAGCTCCTGTGACTCCCTATTGCCCCTAGGATTAAATAGAAATGACTTTATTTGGAATTTGAAGCCCTTTGCAATCTGGATCCAGCCTGCCTTTCTAGATTTATTCCATATTCTTCTTGATACATTCTATGGTCCAGTCAAACTGCCTTACTTACTGTCCCTCACACCCAGCATTCCATCTTGGATTCTGTGCCTTCTCATCCAATGTCAACCATGACTGGGATGTGGGTCCTCCTGACCTCTGCCTCTTGGATTCCCTAGCACCCTTCAGAGCTCCATTCCAGTATGACTGCCTGCCTGAGGCCCTCCCTCATCCCCCCAGAGGCTCATGCCTCCCCTGACACACAAAAAATTATCTTACATTTAATTGATATGTATTTAGCAATACTTGTATGTGTATATATTGTTTCCTCTGAGAGAATACAAGCTCTTCATTGAGGGCAGAGATTGTTTTGTTTCTCTCTTTGTGTCACCAGGGTCTAGTACAGTGCTTGGTATACAGTCGTCATTTAATCAATGCTTGTTGATTGATTCATTCCCCTTTGCATCTTCTTTTCCCTAAAATTATAAAACTGAACACAAGGGTTAGACCATTATTTTGTGTGACTGAAGTTCATATTTAACCCCATCTTCGGAATGGAAAGGATTTCTGATTACTTAGCTGAAAAAAAACTGCAAAGTAAATTCTTCCTGAAGTAAATTTCTATTTCAGCAAGTCCATGTTCTGATAGTTCAATTTCTATTGCATAACATACATTGCTCCCTTCCCTCCCTTCCCCCAACTGAAATTAAATAGGTCCTTTATTGGCTAATTTCTTTAAAAATTAAGAAATGAATGGTCAGCTTGGACACAAATTCCTCCCATTTACACAGGTGAGACACCTTAAGTCATGAATGAAAAACATATTCAGGTGATAGAACAAAGGCTGGATGCCTTGCTACCAACATGAGCATGAGTTCTACCCTGAAAATTCCTTAGATCTCCCTTGAAGTGTTCCAGCCTTCTGCCATTAGAATATAACCTCTTGGAGGGCAGGGACTCTCTCGCTGGTATTTGTACCCACAGTGCATAGCACAGTGCCTGTTATATAAATAAGCACTGAGCATGTCTAAAACTCATTATCTTTCCCACGGTCTATCTATCTATGTCTTTCTTTTTCTTTCTATTCCTTCCTAGGTAGAGAGCGTTCACACTGTCATCTCAATGTTTCTGCTACCTACCTGATAGAAGCTGATCTCATGAGTTGTGAAGATGCTCTTTCTGGAGGTATCCCGTAGGGTGTCTATTCCCAGGACCCCAAAGACTCTCTTATGAGCATCCTCAAGAGGGATAGCCAGGAATGACCCTCTGTGATCCTTTTCTTGACGGGAAGTGTTCCAGAAGTGGATATTTCCATGCTTCTCAACTTGTGGGACATGGATTGGCTGTCCCTGGTCCACCACTGTAAAACTGAAGGGCAGAAAAGATGATGACCGCCAAGGGGAAGGTAGGCTTTTAAAAGGAGCTAAAAAAATTGAAGGCAGCTAGGTGATGCAGTGAGTAGAGCACCAGCTCTGCAGTCAGGAGGACCTGAGTTCAAATCTGGCTTCAGACACTTGACACTTACTAGCTGTGTGACCCTGGGCAAGTCGCTTAACCCTGTCTGCCTCACCAAAAATAAATAAATAAAAAGAAAGCAGTTTCAGTGGTGGAAATTTTCCATTTCCAGTATATAAATAAATATATATATTTGGCTTTAGAGAAGGAAATTAAAGAATAAGTCTAGAGATCCTAACTTAAAAAAACAAAGAAACCAGACCTACGATTTCACTGTGGGGGTGGGAAACCTGCAGCCTCGAAGCCACATGTGGCCTCTAGGTCCTCAAGTGTGGCCCTTTGACTGAAAATCCAAACTTCACAGAACAAATGGCTGCAGGGGATTCTGAGAACCAACTGTTAAATTTTCAGTGTGAGCATTTACACCTCAGAAATTTGCAAATGCCACCGATCAGGATTTGATTTCTTGTTTTGCTGATTAGACTTAAGAAAATGATGGGGAAAATGTTATTAATGCAGATTAAATTGGCATGTGGAAGAGCCAGCTGTTAAAACATTTACTAGCACACCCCTGGCTTGAATCCAGGTCTTCTGGACTGCAAGGCCAGATTTCCTCAATGGAGGAAAAGTACTTGAAGAAGATGAGTGTAGAATAACTAGCTTCCAAGGTAGATCCGCTAGGATAACTGACTTGCCAACACACTGCACGGTCCCTCTTTTGAAGCTCGCTTTCCAAAGGAGAAAGCTAGAAATCTAGGAAGTCATCTCCTAAGGAGATAAAAACTCTTCCCAAGATAGGCCATTGCACAGTGGTCTAGGAATAGCCATGTCCTTAGTGAGGGAGAATACTTCGCATGAGATTTATATGGCTCTTCTCTCCTAGGCTACTCCAAGGGCCTCAAAGCTACTTCCTTTAGGAAGGAGAACTATAGAAACACAAGGGGAGAGGAGATGACCCTCCGGTGTCCTTACCTGATTCCTGGCATGTCCCGGTAAAGCACCTGCTTGAGGACAAACGGAGCATCTTCTATGGTGCAAGCCACAATCCTCAGGAGGACTTTTCCTCTCTTTGGCATGGTTTTGTTCTCTTCCAAAAGGGAAATGTGGGCGCTAATCTTCTTCTTGTTGCTGTGGATTTCAGCATCCTAGAAGCAGAGGGATGCCCTATGCTAGCTCCTGACCTGCCCCATGGGGTGATGTCTCCCCTCTTTGTTTTTTTGTCAGTGAGGTAGCTCTCCTGATTGTTTCTCTAAAATCTGATGATGAATAAGAGATATGGTACCATTAAGGGGCAGTGAAGACTTGACTTCAAAGTGTTGTTACTGAAACTTTCCATGTAGAGAGGTAGACGTTGACCTCACTTAGGGTCATGGATTTAGAGATAGATGGACTTCAAAGATCACTTAATCCAACCCCTTCATTTTTCAGGTCTTGAACCTGAAACCCAGAAAGATTTTATCTTTGTATGCTTTGATTTCTATATTAGAATGAGAGGATGAATCTAGGGGTCACAGACTCATATACCAAATTTTAGTTATTAAAAGTAAAAAATCGAAAAGCTCTTAAGGCTTTGACCAGGATTAAATGATTTTGCACTCCAATGTTAAAAATCAGTGTCAGAAATCGAGAATATTTTTGACTTGATCAAAAATAGAAGGACTCCAGGTATGGGATAAAATCTCCATTATTGCTTTAATTTACTGACTTTTCATGACCATGAATGATTAGATAGAAAATATAAAAAACTTAAAAGAAAATAAACATCAATCTATGTGTTTAAGCAGTACTAATTTAATGATGATCATAATATAATATATAATCTTGGTAATTTTAAAAATGTTCTTCTCATAACTGAAGTATTTTTTTCTGAGGCTTTAGATATGACATTGCACTTAAATCTTATAAAGTTTGGTATGTGCCAAAGGAAGGACGTATTTGTTCCTTTCCAAAGTATAGTCATAATTAGTAAATGTGGCTTAAAGAGAATCAAGTTCAAAGAATAGAGATATATTCCAGTTCGATCCCCCAAATGTCATATGTCATATACCTTGCTTTTCTTAATTTCAAAGAATTTTAAATGCATAATCTCTTGAATAATATCAAACGCTGGATTTATTTCTGCAAATCTTGATTAACTTTTAGTTGACAGTGATACATTTTAAAGGTTTTGCCAGAGTCTTAAAACTTAAGAGGCAAAACAAAAAGATGCCAAATATTTACAAAAATGGAATATTTGTAATGTGAAGACTGGGGATTTAATCTTATCACTTGAAATTCATAAGTCCTATTTTATGTTATTTCTTTAAATACTTTTAAAACTCTCTGTAAATTAAAAAAAACTACATCTGAAACTATCATTCGTTATTTTTATTTAATAAAACCTGGTACTTAGACTAAAGCAAGCTTCATCCAGGAAAGTAACTATTTTACAACTGCCTCAATTTTTAATTATTGGTTCACATATACTGTTGCTTAGATTTTCTAGTATCAAATATGACTATAGTATCCTGACTTCATAGACAAGTGTCTGTAGCAGCCAGCCCTGAAACATTCCAATGCAAAATGTTTCAAGCTTTTGTGTGGGCGGTGGACATTCTTTTTACATTCTACGCTATGAGATTATTGCACATTGTGCTTTTATCTATATACTTTGAGTCACATAACTACCCTCATGTTATGGAATTGATTTACATTGAACACACATTATAAATATGAAATAATAAAGGAAAATTTAAATAAAAGAAATGGTGGATTAAAAAAAATTCAAGGTGATATAGAGTAGGGACTATTTTTGCTTTTTCTGTATTGCCAGTACTTAATTTTTCTGTACTCTGCACGGTATTTAATAAATGTTTGATTGATTAATTGACTATCAGTTCATAGATAAAGCTTGAAGGGACCTCCAGGGCCATCTTGTCTAAATCCTTCATTTTACAGATGAAAAAGCTGTGGCCCAGCGATGTTAAATGATTTCCCCAATATCATACGGTAGTGAGTATCAGAGGTAGGATTGGACCCCATAGCCAGTGTCCTTGAGTTGTCTGCGGGTACTGTGAAGTTAAGTGGTTGGCCCTTTGTCATGTAAGTTAGTATGTATCAGAAGCAGGACAAAAACGCGAGTCTTCCTGACTCCAAGGATGCCCCTTCATCCAAGGATGATGGCTACTATGCAAGCTGCCCCATAGCTGGAGGCAAGAGTTGTACGACCAGATGGCCACTAGATGGCGCCATAGTGCACAGAAGGTTGTGAACTGGGGTCAGGAAGACCCGAGTTCAAATATGACCCTCCTACGTCGTTGTGGGGATTGAATGAGATGGTATTTGCAAAACTCTTAGCAGAGTGCCTGGCATAAAGCAGGTGCTTAATAAGTGCTTTTCTCCCTCACCTCCCTGCTGCCTTCTTGGTCAAGATGCAGTTTTGCCAACTGAATGCCAACTTAGTAATTTTACTAAGTGATGAAAGACTCAAACCTTGAAAAATGTCTTTTAAGCCCACGGTACGAGGTTTAAAACGGGGCTCCTGCCTCCCGCGGACATCGCCGTTGCTAGTTCAAGGCCTTCTTAAGTTACTGTTCAGAGGAAGCCCTGTGCAAAGGCTGGATTTGGAGGAGGGCGGGGCAGAAAGTCATCCCCTCATCTTTTCACCCACAGGGATGACCATAGAGCTAAAGCTTGAGAAGAGTCCAGGGGGCATCTAGCCTAAGCCTTACAGATAAGGAAACTGAGTCCCCAATAGATTCAGTGACTTATCCAAGGTCACACAATGGCAGAGCCAGGATTCCCAGGATTCTGTCCGAGTCTGCCGGTGTCCCATCCACTCCCCTCTTGCTCTCTACTTTCCCCCACCCCCCACCTGACATCCCTTAGGTCACCAAGGACACGAAGGGACATGACATATCTGCAGCAGCCGCCGAAGGTTTCCCTGTAGCTTCCCTGCGACTGCTGCTTCGCGGTGGAGTCGAGCTCCCGACTACAGGGAGCATCTCCTTCCCCGCAGCGCTCCGCCTGGAACACGTACCTCAGTCAGCGCCTTGAAGACCGCGGTGTAGACGGGCTCCAGGCAGACCCCGCTGGTTTCGGCCGCTCGCTGGATCCGCCGCAGCCACTTTCGCCGGGCCGTATTCCGGAGCTGCTCCGTGTGGGTCCGCCTCAAGCTCAACATCAGAAATTCCACCAGGTTGTCGAAGACTTCTCTCTCGTTCCCAGTGAGTTCGGCCGCCACCAGCTCGATGTAGTTCCCAAACTGCTGTACGTTTAACCTCACTTCTTCGCCAGGGTGGGGCCTTGGCAGCTTTATGTACAGCTTTGCTACAGAGTGAGAGACCCAGAACAAGAACGAAACAAAAGCCCATTCACCCGGGGGTTCTGTCTTCCCGCCCCATCAGCCACTCTGCAGGAGCTTGGGGAATAAAGTATTTGTAGGAGGGATCATAGCATCACAAATGTAGAGGACAGAGGATCTGTCAGGGGCCAACTGCCTCATTTCAGAGAAGGGGAAACCGAGCCTCAGAGAGCTTACGTGACTCAAGGTCACACAAGTAGTAAATGACAGAGGGAGGATTTGAACCCAAGTCTTCCGATTCCAAATACCATACTGCCTCTCCCAGGGTTTAGGGGCTTGTTATCTTGAGAGATTGTTTTTGTTCCACCTCAAAGATCAGGTTTATCAAGCATGTATTAGAGCACAATTTGGCATTTTCAGGGACTGTTAACTCTGACCTCAATAGCTGCTTAAAGTTTCTGGGTCCCTCTCCTGACTTCCCCATCCCTATAATCATTTGGTTGCAATTTGGTTGGGGCCTGTGATTTCACTGCTGGAGGGAACTTCCAGTGAGGGAGTGTCTCCTACCAATGCGTGGTGACATCAGCGCTGTACTATGATAATATTAATATTAATAATGAGGAGAAAGAGGAGGAAGAGAAGGAGAAAAAGATGAAGAGGAAGAGGAGGAGAAGATAAAAAAGGAAGAGGAGGAGAAAAAGATGAAGAGGAGAAGGAGGAGGAGAAGATAAAAAAGGAAGAGGAGGAAGAGGAGGAGGAGAAGGCGAAAGAGATGAAGAGGAGGAGATGAAAAAGATGAAGAGAAGGAGGAGATGAAGAGGAGGATGAGGAAGAGAAAAAGATGAGGAAGAGGAGGAGAAAATTCAAAGGCAAGATGAGGAAGAGGAGGAAATGAAAAAGATGAAGATGAGGAGGAGAAAAAGATGAAGAGGACAAGGAGGAGGAAAAGATAAAGAAGAAAGAGGAGAAAGGGGAAGAGGAGAAGGTGTAAAAGATGAAGATGAGGAAGAGGAAAAGAAGATGAAGAGGAGGAAGAGGAGGAAGAGGAAGAGAAGGAGGAAGAGGAGAAGAGGAAGAAGTGAAATTTATATAGTGTCTACTACATGCCAGTCACTGTGCTAAGCACTTTAAAATTATCATCTTATTTGATCGTCACAACAACTCTGGTAGATGCTATTATTATCCCCATATTTACACATGAGGAAACTGAGGCAGACAGTGGTTAAGGGACTTGCCCAGGGTCACACAGCTAGTAAGTGTCTGAAGCTGGATTTGAGCTCATGTTTTCCTGACTCCAGGCCCAACGTTCTGTGGCCCACTGTGCCACCTCCCTCCCTACTACCATGTTATAACAGTGATATGAAATCAAATAACAGTACAATATGAGTCAAAGAGGAAACTAGAACCGAGGCCTTCCTGAATCTGAGGCCAGCTCCCTGAGATGATCCCAGTATTCTATCAGTCACTCAATCATGAGACCCCAGGATCATCCTTGGTAACTTTTGATCCTTCTTTTATAATGTCGCCACAACATTGTGGCCGTCATGTTAATCTGGGCTCTCATCACTACATGATGTAGATGCTGCTGCCATCTCTCCCATGTATGGACCTTCTCGGGACTTCTCCTCACCTGAAGCCCCCTCTCCTCTTGGCTTTGCCTGGACAAGTCCTACCCAGCCTTCGATGCACTCTGGTGGTTTCTACAGTGGATAGAATGTTGGACTTGGAGTCAGGAAGACCCAAGTTTAAATCTTGCCTCAGACACATCAGCTGTGTAACCCTGAGCTAATCACTTACTCTTTCTGTGCCTCAGTTTCTCCATCTGTACAAAATATAGAGTTGGACTCAATGGCCTCCAAGGTCCCTTTCAGCTCTAAATCTTTCCTAGAGACCAGCTTAAATCTCACCTTCTCCATGAAGCCCTCCTCGATTGGCCTAACCCATAGTGGTTTGGGCAACTGAACTCCTTGCTTGCATCACTCACTGGGTACTTATCAATCCATAAGCATATATCATATGCCAGACACTGCGCTAGATTCTAGGCTACAACAACAGAAATGAAACAGTTCCTGCCCTTAAGAAATGTATACTTTAACAAGATTGTGCTATACTGTCAATTATCTTTTTGTATGGCTAGGTAATGGCTAGCATTTTTACAGGGCCTCATGGTTTGCAAAGAGCTTTCTGTAGATGATCTCATTTGATCCTCAAAATAAGCCTGTGAGATAGTGTTATTGTTATTCTCCATTTTTACAGGTGAGGAAACTGAGACTCAGATTAAATGCAGGAATCAAACTCAGGTCTTCCTGACTCTAAGTCCAAAACTTTAGCTATTGTGCTACCTAGCTGCCTACAGAGCTGGTCTTCCCATCTGTATTTTAGGGTATTGGAGGGAAGGTATAATGTTTCATACTGCTCTGTAAACCCTATAACATCTAACACAGTGTTTTGTATGTAGGATCAGAGATTTGGGGCTAGGCTAGTGTCAGAGGTGGAATTTGGACCCAGGACCTCTGATCCCGGAAATGGTGCACTGTCTTGGAGGCAAAGCCAGCTGAGTGCACGCTTGGACACTTCCTACCCAACTGGGAAGCAAGTATATACACCCGAGGACCGACTCTGTCCTCTCTGGCCAGGGTCCCTAAATTTCCAAGTGTTGTCTTCCTCCTAGGTAATGCATTTTTTTTTTATCAGCTGTCTCCTTAGTCTGGAGGATCTGAGGTCTCTTCTGGCAGAGAAAAGATTCTCCCAGGTGACATGACAGATCTTTGGAACTCTGGTGGTATGAGTAAAACTGGGGCATTTTGGTGGTACATCCTACACAGGGGTAGCTGAGGGCCTTTGGCTGTTCTCTGCTTATTTCAGGGCCAAAAGAAGAGTTTTGTCCAAGCTCAGAAAAGATGTAATCCCATTGTATGGGTAATAGTGTTCCTGGTGTTAAGAAGGAAGCCCCCTTGGAATTCGTGGCAAGGGATGGGGGCCTAGGGCATGCTGCAGGGAAGCTTTTAATCAGGAATAAGGAGGAATGGGAGGAATGGGAAAGATTGCTAGCTAGCCAGCACTCAATGAACCAATCTACAAATGCTTACTGAGAACCCACCAGGGTACGAGGGGATTTGGAATCAAAGGACCTAGGTTTGTATCCTGGCTTGGCTTCTTCTCACTTGGGTGGCCTTAACCTCTCTGGGTCTCAGTTTCTTCCTCTGTAAAGTAATGGAGTTGGAGTTGATGGCCTCTGAGGTCCCTCTCAGCTCTAGACAAATGAAACTCAAGATCAACTCCATGCCGTAAGACAGCAACAGAAAAAGAACTAGAGCAGATGGACTGCATTTCAGGGGAGTCAAATATCTCACAGGAATGGAGAGGAAAATGGAAGTAGCATGAGTGGGACTATGTCTGCTAAAGAGAACTCTGTGAACAGACTGGAGAAATCTGGCCATGTTAGATACGGAGAGTCTGGGAGGAAAAGTCACTTCTTCAATCACACTTGAGCTATGCTTGAGATGTTCCCCAGGTCACATGGGCTGCCTTCATCTGCTCTTTCATTTCTGTTTGCTTATTGTTCAGTCATTATAGTCGACAGAGGTGAACAAAGGGATGAAGAGTGGACGCCTCTCCCCTTCCTGCAGAGTGCCAGCATGTGGAGGGTTCCCCTGCAGGGGCACTGCTGGGACTTCTAATCCCTTCGTAGTGCCATAGGATGAGAGGTCTAAAGCCAGAAGGGACCTCAGGAGTGATCTGTCCAACCCCTCATTTTACAGATGAGGAAACTGAGGCTTGGAGAGCTGCAGTGATTTTTCTCAAGGTCACATAGCCCGGTGTTTGATGTCTCAGTGCTGATGCTAATCAAGTTTCAATTCTCCTTTCTCTGGGCGTGGAGGAAGACTTTTTATTTAAATTGGGAGATACCAGAACTAGTAGATCAGCTGTGACTTCAGGGATTAATCATTCTTTTAAAATGTTCTCTTTAGAGAAATTTAATCTGCCCAGCCCAAAACTTCTCTTTTACCGAAGCCAATCAATTTTCACTACTGCCCAACCTGAGGAGCCACCATCACAGGGCCACAAGAGAGCGCTCTTGTACAAGGTAATTGGTCCATTCAGCGCTGGAAAGAGATTTTGTGTGTGTGTGTGTGTGTCTGTGTGTGTTGTGTGTGTGTCTCTGTGTGTGTGTGTGTGAGAGAGAGAGAGAAAGAGAGAGAGAGAGAGAGAGAGAGAGAGAGAGACAGACACAGACACAGAGACAGACACAGAGAAGGCGAGAGGAAGAGATGGAGACAGAAGGAGAGAGAGGAGAGAGAAACAGAGAGACAGAGACAGAGAGAAAGAGACAGAGAGAGACAGACAGAGAAAGAGAGGGAGAGAGGAGAGACAGAAAGAGAGACGGAGAAGGAGAGAGGAAGAAAGTGGAGGGAGGAAGGGATAGAGAGAGAGAGACAGACAGAGACAGAGAAAGAGAGGGGAGGGAGGGAGAGAGACAGAGACAAGGAGAGAGAGACAGAGAAAAACAGAGAGACACAGAAGAGAAAAAGGAGAGAGACAGAGAAGGAGAGAGAAAGAGAGAGAAGGAAGAGAGAGAAAGAGAGAGAGGAGAAGGAAAAGAGAGACAGAAGGGGAGAGAAAGAGAAGGAAGTGAGAGAAAAAGAGACAGAGACAGAGAGACAGAGAGAGACAAGAGAGAGAGGAGAAGGAAAAGAGAGACAGAAGGGGAGAGAAAGAGAGGGCAGCGAGAGAAAAAGAGACAGAGACAGAGAGAGACGAGAGAGAGCGAGAGAGAGAGAGAGAGAGAGAGAGAGAGAGAGAAAGACAGAGACAGAGAGAGAGAAAGAAGAGAAAAAGGAGAGAGACCCAGAGACAGAGACAGCATAATGTTTGCAAAGCTCTTCACATGTTAACTCATTTAATCCTCATCACAACCCTGAGGAGTAGAGGCATCACCCCCGTTTTCCATATGAGGAAATTGGAAACTAATTGGGCCCCCACATTCCCTTCAGTTTCCTCATCAGTTTCCTCATGCTGCGATCCCATGTTCCTACTCCCTCTTTGGACTTCATTTTCTTCGTCTGTAACACGAGAGAGGTGGACTCGGCTTCTGAAGGTCCTTTCTCTCTCTAGATCTCTCGTGCTAAGGGGTTGGAGGAGGGTCAAATGGGATAACGTGTATCAGGGAAGGACTGTAATTTTTAAAACACACACAGAAACAAACCCAAAAGTCTTAAAAAAAAAACCACGGGCAAGGGATGGGGGAGGAAACACACCACAAAGAAGTTGTCTAGAAGTCAATGCTGAATCTCAGCTTGATGGCATCTACCATTGTGATCACCCGTCTTCCTTACACTGGCTCATTGAGCTGATCACACCAACGGTCTTGACTACAATCAGCAGCCCTTCTAGGATATAGAATTCGTACCCTAAGATCTGTCCCTTGTCTCTACCCACCTCCAGGGAGGCCAGCACCAAAGAAACACAAACTCTGTGTATTTTTTCTTTCAGGTACTGAATCTTTTTACTCTCCAGTAAACACCCTGCTGTCCAAGCAAGCCATGAGCATCTTTCCAGCTATACTGTGCCCAGAATACAGTCTCCATGGGCAGCCGCCTCTGAAGCCTGCCATGCTGAAAAGAGAAATCCCAAGCCCAGAAGTGGGCTATATAGTGACTGAACTGAAGACCCTGGGCTTCTGTCTGTCCTGGAGTCCCTTCTACAGACAGAAATGAGTAGAGGAGGCTTCTTCGGCTATTTGAATGTAGCAAGAACAAAGGGTCATGTGGCCACTGCCCCCTCAGAGCCCACAGATGGCCTCCTCTCCATCTGAGGCTGGCTGCTTTCCCTATCCACCTTCCTGCCATAAATAATGCCCTGGTTCTGCCCAATGTCCAGAACCATGGCAGCTCTAGGAGAGAAGTGAAGGTACCCTTTCAGACACAATCAGGTCAGTGGTCTCCTTACAACACTGTCAGCAGCATAACAAAGAAATGTTCACCTGGCTTCCTCTTGTGTCCCTTCATCCCACACTGGAGAAGAAGAGACGCTCAGCTCATGGAGCGTTGGCTCTCTTCTGTCACATGAGGGATCACCATGTGGAGGCTAGATTAGGCTTGCCTTTTGTAGCAAACGAGCAAGAGGCAGACTGCTGTAATGGTCAGGGAGTAGACCTTGGAGTCAGGAATACCCAGATTCAAATCCTGCCTCTGACACTTGTACATGCCTTTTGGCAAGACCCTTCATCTTCATCATGTCACTCGTAATTCTCTAAGACTCTCAGCTGCAGGGAAGGTGCTGGGCTTTGGGAGCTCAATCCCCCACTAAAATCACAGGTCTGGTTTTGGAAAAAGCACTGCCACGTGGAAGCCAGTTTAGATTTGCCTCTCATGGTCCTAACAGGCTCAAATGGAAGCAGTGAGCAGAGCAGGCTGAAAGGGTGATTTCAGCTAAATATGATGATCTTAGGATTTAGAGCTGGAGAGGACCTCAGAGGCCAGATAGTCTACCCTCTCCTCCTCCCGCCTTTTTTGACAAACAGGGAAACTGAGGCTTATCAAGGAGAGGTAACTTGTCCAATGTCATAGTGTCCCTAAGAAGCATAATTGAAATTTGAATCTCAGTTGTCTGGTCACCAGCAAAGTTAGTGAGGTGGACAACATTCGAGCTCTGTGAAGAGTCTTGGTGGTTGCGGGTATTATCATAGAGGGGACTTCTGTTCAGATACACACTGGACGTTGGACCTGGGTTCATAGCCTGCCTTAGATACTTCCCAGCTTGGGCAAGTCACTTAACCCCTGTTTGCCTCAGTTTCTTCAACTGTAAAATGAAATCATAACAGCATCTATCTCCCAGGATTGTTACGAGGGTCAAATGAGAAGATATTTGTAAAGCACTTAGCTTATACACGGCAGGTGCTATATAAGTGATATTACTATTGTTAAATTGAATATTAAATTAAATTGTTACTTTTTATTATTAAATCCTGCCCCAGACACTTAGTAGCTGTGTGACCCTGAGTAAGTCACTTAACCTCTGTTTGCCTCAGTTTCCTCAACTGTGAAATGAGAGGCTTGGACTCTACCTATAGTCTCTTCTAGTTCTAGATCTATGATCCTATAACCTCTGAGAGATATGTGTGTGTGTGTGTGTATATATATATATGTATATACACACACATACACACATATATACATGTATACACACATGCACACATTTACGTTATACATGTATATACACCTGTGGGTATGTTGCACATATGTGGGCATACACATGCATACATATATGTTACATATACATATGTACATGCATATATGCACACATGTGTGCTTTATATATAACCATGTGTGTGTGTGTATATGTATATATATACTATCTACATTTACAAGCCAAGAAAATAAGGACTGAATTTCTTTGAGAAAGAATAAATCTGATTATTGAAGGGTCTTTGGGGCGGAGACTTGGGCTTTGCCTTTGAATCATCAGCTTGGACCTACACTGAGTTGGATTCTTCTATGGTCTTCTTACCCACAACCACCAGTGTTTTTCCTAAGTAGGGGGGCCCTTCCTGTGACTGGGAAACATCTGGCACAGCTGGCGATTGGCAGGGCCCACTAACATGTTAGGTCCCGGTCCAAAATGCCTTGTGACTTACCTTTCATCATCGATACTTTCTCCATGCCTTCCTTGTAGGTAAACAGAAGTTTGTCGATCTCGTTCAGGTCCAGGAAGCCAGAGCCTTCGTTATCCCATTTCTGAAAGAGAGCATCCAGGAGTAGCTTCCTTCGCATTTTCATGGTCTCTTGATGAATCTAGGAAGCAAGGAGGATTGCGAAGAATGGAAAGGCACAATTCCCAGCAAGTCATGTATCCTTTATAGAGATGACATCATTTTGGACTACAATATGACACCAAAGGACATCAATTTATATTTATTTTACATGTTATTTTGTATGTCAAGAGACAAAGCACACTGTGGCCCACAGAGAGCTGGCTTTGGTACCAGGAAGACCCAAATTCAAGTCCTTCCTCTGACACATCCTAGCTGGTGAACCCTGGCAAGTCACTAAATTTCTCAAAGCTCCATCCATCTCTCTGAGGTTAGAAGTTGACATTGTATATTTGATGGAATCCTAATAAAGCTGCCCCCAGTCCCAATATTCTAACTTCCTTATATGCCCCACTGAACAGCAGACCCACTGCCCCCACATAGCCACTCACCTCCTCCCATGCAAAATCCTAACTTCTTTATATATGCCTCACTGTTCACGGGAACAACAGGTGTGTTCATGAACTCATATTTCTCATGGAAACAGCAGGCATGTCCATGTGACGGGATCCCAGCCACTGCTTCTAGCTAGCCACTGCCTCCAGACCCATTCCTCATATTTCCCACAGAAACAGCAGGTGTGTCCATGCACTCAACCACATCCATCTAGTCTCAGACAGGACCACAATACTCAGCCAATCAGAAAGCAGCATCACCAGGATGCCAGAGCAGGCAGAACAATAGAAGGGACTTTCCCTCAGTAGGCAGAGCAAAAGTTGCCCTTTAGGTGAACTTGTGATGTAGAGTCTTATTATAATATCACTATTATACATACGGACCACCCCCCCCCATGGGTTTTTCTGTGTGCATCATGGGTAATTGCATGCACAGTTCCACTGTGGCTGGGACCCCTCCCCTACTACCTAATCCTTTAACAAACCCCCTCCTGCCTTCCTTTTTAATATTCATAATGTCTGTCATATAATTGCATCTTTATCCTATAAAAATCTATCTTGCTTTCTCTGAAGTTGCTGGTTCCTCTTGGAACTTAGCCCACTTCGTGAGAGGCATCACTGTCAGTAAATGCCTATCCTTGGATTAGATAGAGGTGGTCTGACTCTGAATTCTTTGAGACAGATCCACCACAACACATCATGAAATCACAACAGTTTTTGGCATCCCTGGGTGGGCAGAGTCTCTGCCACGCCCCGCACCCCCCCCCCCCCGCCCCACCACACACACAAGGAGCAGAGTCTCTGATTTGGACCCTCTTTAATCCAAAGGTAAGCCTATGCTGGGAGGTCCTTCAAGCACCTAGGAATGCTTGACTATATTGCTTTGGCCTTGGTGCCCAAGGCCCTTGTAGCCGGTGAATTCCCTCCAGACAGAGGACACTGTGTTTGGGAATTTCTTGGGGAGTTCTTTCTGAATTCAAATTGTTTTTTTTTTCATCCTTCGGTGGGACACCACTGAAGAGATGAACGTGGTCATAGCAGGGATTTCCTTAGCCTCACTGGCATTTAGTTCCAGACTCTGAATTCTTTGAGATGGTTCCACCACAACACATCACAAAACCGCAACATATTGGCAGAGGGTGTTTTTTCATCCAGAAATTCCCTATGACTCATAGGTTCAATCTCTATTGTTATATTTTACATATACACATATATATGTATGCAGTCACACATGCGCTGTCTCCTCCAAAAGAACGTAAGCTCCTTGAGGGGAAGGTCTGATTCATTTTTGGTTTTATGTCCCCAGTGACCACAGCAGCTTCTAGCACATAGTAGGCACTTAATAAATGCCAGTCAGTCAAAAGGCATTTATTAAATGCTTACTATGTTACAAATGGAGACAACTAGGTGGTTCAGTGGATAGAGCATGGGACCTGGAGTCAGGAAGACTTGAGTTCAAATCTGACCTCAGGTACTTACTAGCTGTGTGACCCTGGGCAAGTCACTCAACCTCTGTTTGCCTTAATCTACTGGAGAAAGAAATGGCAAACCACTTCAGTATCTTTGCCAAGAAAACCCCAGGGACAATATGACCTACGGGGTCACAAAGAGTTGGATGTGCCTGAACAGCATGTTCCAGGCACTGTGCTGAGTGTGAGGATACAAAAAAAGGTAGAAAAACAGCCCTTGGCTTCAAGGAGCTCACTTTCTAACAGTGAAACAACATCTAAATAACCAGATTTGTTGCTGTTTTTCAGTTGTTTCTCGGTTGTGTCTGACTCTTCGTGGCCCAACGTGGGGTTTTCTTGCAAAGATACTGGAGTGGTTTGCCATTTCCTTCTCCAGATCACTTTTTTTATTTTTAAATTTATTTTATTTTTACTTTATTGAATAAATCAAGCATTTCTATAAAATATTCCAATAAAAAATATGATTGCAATGAAACCACATATTTACTATGCACGACTTGCCCTTCCTTTCAAATATACAACAAAGTTATAATGTTCATTTCTTTTTTCCTTTTTTTCTTCCCTGTTTTACAGATGAGGAAACTGAGGCAAACAGGGTAAAGTGTCTGTAAAGTGTCTGAGGCCAGATTGGAACTCATGAAGGTGAGCCTTCTTGACTCAGGCCCAGAGCTCTATCCACTGCACCACCCAGCTGCAAAGTAACTAGGTAGATATGAGACATATGCAGAATAGATGGCAGGTAATTAGACAAGGGGAAGTATTAGCATGGGGTGGGGGAGGGGGACTGAGAAAGGCCTCCTGGAGAAGGTAGGATTTGACTGGATCCCTGAAGGAAGCTGGATAAACTAAGAGGTAGGGATGAGGGGGTGGAACATGCCTGGCATGGCAGATGGCCAGTGTGGAGGCAAAGATACAGGAGATGGAATGTTGTGTTTGAGGATGAGCAAACAGGATAGTGTAGCTGAGCCGTAGGTTCATTGGAGAGGAGTCAAATATATAAAGATTGTAAAGGCAGGAGAAAACCGGCCTATGAAAGACATTCAGCAAAAAACAAAGTAGTTTATATTTTATCCTAAAGGTGACAGGGAGTCACTGGAACTCACTGAGCAAAAGGTGGCCCTAGGGGTGGGCGATGTGGTCAGAGTGATTTGGAAAAACCCACTTGGGAGCTACATGGAGGATGGGTCAGACCAGGAAGGAGGCGACAAGGGCCTGAGCAAGGGCTGTGGCCACCTGAATGGAGAGAAGAGTACATATGGAAGAGATGTGGTGATGGGAGGAAGGATTTGGTGATGAATGAATTCGATTCTTGGGAGAACTACGAATGAGGCATTGAGGATGGGCCTAAGATGGGGAGCCTGAGTGGTAGGGAAGACAATGGTATCCTTGTCAGTAATAGGGAAATTCAGATGGGGGAAGAGTTTGGGGAAGAAAGATGATGAGTTCTGTTTTAGACATGTTGAGGTTGAGATGCCTATGGGACATCCAGCATGAGATGTCCAGTTGGAAATTCATGAGAGACTAAGATTGGATACATAGAGCTCAGAGTCATCTGCATAGAAATGGATAGTGGAACCCATGGGAGTTGATGAGATCACCAAGGGAAATTTAGAGCAAAAAGAGAAATGGATCTAGCACAGAGCCTTGGAGGACAGCCACAGTTAGAGGGTATGACATGAATGAGGTACCAGCAAAGGAGATAGAGGAGTAGTCAGATAGTAGGAGGAGGAAAGAGAGAGAGAATGACCTTAAACCTCTGAATGGGAAAATGATTGCCATTCACTGTAGCTCCCACAAGATGAAAATCAGGGACTGTGGGCAATCGATCACAAGCATTCATCAAGGGCTTATTATCAAGCTTTGTGCTAATAGCCCAAGGATACAAAGACAGGCAGAAACTGTCCCAGTCTTTAAGGAATTTACATCTAAAGGGAAAGGTGACATATATAAATCTTTACGTTGGATTAGAACATGTTAATGTGGGAAGAACGGGGCAGCTAGATGGTGCCCTGGATAGAGTGCCCTGGATAGAGGGCCTGAAGTCAGGAAGACTCAGCTTCCTGAATTTCAATCCAGCCTCAGACACTTCCTAGCTGTGTGGCCTTCGGCAAGACATTTAACCTCATTTGCCTCAGTTTCCTCATCTGTAAAATGAGTTGGGGAAGGAAATGGCAAACCACTCCAGTATCTTTGCCAAAAAAACCCAAATGGGGTCATGGAGAGTTGGATGCAACTGAAAAAACGATTAAACGACAACCAAATGTGGGAAGAGGGCCACATTCTCTACATAATAAAAACATCCAATTACACAAATCACTTAAAGGAAGCACTTCCACCCACCGAAAGGTTCCAGGTTGATAGGTGGTTTGGAGCCCATGGACTCGAAAAACCTTTGGGGTTCTGTGCCTTCTCTGAATCTAGTATGTTTTTGCACACCTTAGGCCAGCAATGACCAACAATTTTTTCAAGTGTCTGACCCTAGACTTCATTGTTTTGCATTGAATTAAAGGTCCAAGGGACATTAGTTTGTTTTTGGGTTAAACAGCTCTTTACTGTTATAGGGCTGGACTTGGAGTGACTCAGTGGATCTGCTTGTTGCACAAGGGTGGAAATAAGAAGACGAAATGGGGAGGGGTGCCAGGGGAGGAGGTAAAAAGACCAAAAGAAAGAAGAAACGAAGCCAGCAGGGCCTGGGATGACGCCATTTTTTCCTCAAAACCTTGGCTTCTCCCATTGCTCTTCCCACAGCACTCACCTTCTCCAAGTGGTTGATTTTCTCCTCATGTGTCTCTAGGTAATTCTTCTTTAAAAATTTAATGAGCCTCTTCAAGATGCCAGAGGGGACGCCGTCCCCCACAAACATCTCCAGGAGCTGCACGAACTGTGGTACCGTGAGGTAGTTCGGGGTGAACGAGCTCCTCAACTTTGACTCTTGCTGGCTCAAAATTGTTCGGATTATTGGATGCAGCTCTGGTGAGCAGGAAACAGAAGCAATGTTGTTAAGAAAAGACTCCCCCCCAGCCTGAGGAGAAGGTAGGCGAGCACTGAATGCCAGCCGGGCAGGTAAGTAATAGCGGCAGCATATTTATAGAGCCCCTTGAGGACATGGTCAGGGTTTTTGCCTTTCTCTATCCCTAAGAGCACTTAGCATGGTTCCCAGTACATAGGTTTTTTTTTTTTTTCCTTCTTGGAGGCAATCAGGGTTAAATGACTTGCCCAGGGTCACACAGCTAGTAAGTGTTTGAGGTTGGATTTAAACTCAGGTCCTCCTTACTCCAGGGCCAGTGTTCTATCCCCTGCTTGCTGCCCTCCCAGCAGTACATAGGTAAGTACTTTCCAAACCTTAAAGTACTATAGAAATGCTAATTGTTATTATCATTGTTATAAGCTTGTTGAGTGACTAGAGAGTTGCCTAGGGCACTAAGAGGTTAAGAGACTTGCCCAGGGTCATACAGGATTTGAACTCAGCTCTCCCTTGACTCTGAGGCTGGCTCTCTGTTCACTCTGCTAAGCTGCCTGTAGCCTATACTTACAACACACACACACATATACACACACACATACACAAGTTCCTAAAACATTTGCCCGATTCTCCCCTCCCCTCTCCCTCTCTCTCCTTTTTTAATGTTTTGAGAGTACTAGTTATCTTATGTGACCTGACAAACACCACCATGACCCAAAAACAATCAGGTGAGAAGAAAAAGCTGCAAAGAGAATGTGTTTTTGCTATTTGTGGAGGAAGAAGGGGGACAGGGGCTGGTCACCACCCTTGGGAATGGGTTCCTTCAGTAATCAGAGTTAGCCTACTGGCCCATCTGTCCATTGAGTACCATTCACCCCATCCTGGACTCCATGTCATCAGGCACCTGAGAACCTGGGGTCATCCGAGACTAAATAAGCCTGTTTGTTTTCTCCATATTTCATATATTTCTTACTCAGGTCCGAAGTTAAGAGCTCGCCTGGAAGAACACAGAAGAACAGAACAGGGACAAGTCAGTACCTTCTCTTTCCCGATATCTTTGTCACCCAATGCAATTGTGTGCCTAGGGACAAAGGAAGGGAGAATTCAAGATGGAGTCACCTGACCATGGCTTCCCATCTATTAGCTGGCTCCTGGGCTCACAGCCTATGTCTTTGTCTCCAGTTTCTGAAAATTGTAAAAAGAAACCACCAATTAATTGATTGCCGTGAAAGATGAAATTCTTGCCAGTTTTCCAGTGTGGGAAATCACCCACATCCTGGTGATAAACCCCTCCTTAGACAGTCATCTTTCCATGCGTAGCCTAATTTTTGTCATTTGTATGCCGACACCGAGGGGTCACTCAGTAACTGTGATTATTAATGATAATTCCAAGATCAATTGCTACTTATATTATCTTCATTCCTGCAAGGTAAGGAGAGGCTAAGCATTATTAACTCCATTTTATGGCTGGGAAGACTGAGGCCCAGAGAGAACAAAGTCTCATAGTAGTAGTAGGAGCAGTTCATGTTTCTATAGGACTAGACCTGTTATTTTATGGGTGAAGGGAACCCCCTCTCCCAACCCAGGTCAACACCTTCTCTGTGACCTAGAATCTCAGAGAACTGCCTAGAACACTGAGAGTTCATGTGCCAAAAGTTAGACTCAACTTGAGGGTCTTGGGAGAGGTTATACAAGTATTAGTATCTGTATTTTGCAGATAAGGAAACCGAGGCACAAAGTTTAAGTGACTTGCCCAGGTTTGTATAGTTAGGAAACTTCCATTGCCAACCTTTCCTGGCCTTCCCCTATACTGGGCGGATATGACTGAGTCACCCATTTCCCTGGTCACTGCTTTTTAAACTAGGTTACCATTTTTAGGGTTAGTGGGGCTGGGGGACCTCAGAGCTGGATGGTATAACTTTTTTTTCAATTACCAAGCAATAAAATAAAAGCTAAAACTTTTATAATAAAAACCAAAATATGCATAAATCAATAATTGATTCCCCTATGGCCCGAGTCCAAAAATATATGGCTCTTTCTGCATATCGAGTCAACTACCTTTTGGTATGATTTTAAAAACAAACAAGCCCTAATGTGCTCTTGACCTCACCAAACAGGTTAGGAAAATAAAGTTCAAAAGGAAACGTCTCCCATATTGATGTGTTTGTGGTAAGCCATAGAGCCTTTTCTGAGGGCCTTGAAGTAGTCCAATTTACATTTTGTCACCCACACACATGACATCTTCTATGTAGGAGAAAAGTATAAAGTCTCTTTTGGAAATGGAATTAAAGGAATTAAAAAAGAAACCGATTCCCTGGCATCAGACCCCACAATTTCATAGCTCAAGTGTTCTCACTGCGTTTCCTGATCTGAATTCTCCCCTGGCTAGCTGGCTCATTCAACCCATAGCGAGTCAAGGAAGAATTACTTCTATTCTTAATGTGGTCGGATTTTCTCCTCATAAATGGAATTCCAGCACAAAAGGAAGACCTAGGCAAATAACTGTTATCCTGAAGAGGCAAAGCTGAGAAGCTGAATGTTTGGAAAGCCCAGAATCCATGTTAAGTGCGGCAATGATGTCCAACAGTTGTGTGTTAGGGAAGACATTCAGGGTCAATAAAAAATGAGTCAGTGATGGGTCAGAGAATACATTCTTACCTGGGAGATGTTCTTCTGAAGTTGATTTGGAGTCCTTGGGCTTTCCTTCAACTTTCTCTTCCTCTGGAAAATCCGTCAAGAGATTTTGGCTGCTGCCTTGTTGGAGTACGATGCTTTCTTCCTGGGAACTGGCTTCTTTCCCTCCTAGTGATGCTTTCTTCTCTGTGGGTGGTTGTCCCTGCTCGACTGCAGACATTGATGGTTCTCGTGACCTCTTTGAAGGTTCTTCTTGCTCTTCTCCAAGTTCTTGCAGTCTTGCAGTTGAGCTTTTCTGTTCTATTGCTGACCCACTCTCCTTTGCTGGTCCCTCTGAGGATTCTCTTGCTTCAGTTCTGGAGTCTCTCTTCTCTTCTATGGAGCTTCTCTGCTTTCCTACCGAACCCTGGGATGAACTTGGCTCTTCAGGTCTTTTGTCCTCTTCAGATGATTCTCCCCGCTCTTTGGCTGGTTCTCCCTGTTCTTTGGTTGGTTCTCCCTGCTCTTTTGTTGGTTCTCCCTGCTCTTTGGCTGTTTCTCCCTGCTCTTTGGCTGGTTCTCCCTGCTTTTTAGCTGGTTCTCCCTGTTCTTTGGCTGGTTCTCCCTGCTTTTTAGCTGGTTCTCCCTGTTCTTTGGCTGGTTCTCCCTGCTCTTTGACTGGTTCTCCCTGCTCTTTGGCTGGTTCTCCCTGCTCTTTGGCTGGTTCTCCCTGTTCTTTGGTTGGTTCTCCTTCTTTTGCAGATGGTCCTCCTTCTTCTGTAGCTGGTTTTCTCTCTTCTGTGGATGGCTCTCCCTGCTTTGCTTCTTGACTTAGTCTCTTCTTAGTCTGTGATTCTGGAGGCAACTCCTCTGTGGAACCCGCCTCACCCTGTTTCTGTTCTGAGGAGCTCATCTTGCCAGGAACCACTTCTTCCTCATCATTCATTGTTTCTTGTGGCTCTGAGTCATCTCCATAGGTCACAGAAGTGGTAGGCCAGCTAGTGATTTTCTGTTCAGATTCCTCCTCTTCAGCCTCTTCTATGCCATACTCGAGCAATTGCTTCTCAATGGCTAAAAAGGGTTTCTTCTCTCCTGTGAATACTTGTTCCAATGACTCAAAAGGGCTCCTCTCACTATCCAAGTCTCCCCAGAACTCAGCTGGTTCTATGTCTTCAAATTCAATGAATGGCCCTAGTACAGAAAGTAAGGGATTCAACTGACAAGATGATCACATTGGTGACACCTAACTTGACTGATGAAAGGTAGATGAGGACACCCCAATCAATAATCTCCTCCTAATGCTAACTTTTCTGTGAGCTGGTTATTACTGTCAGGCAAAAACCCAACTCTTTTCCTTAGAAGATTAGAGGGTTATAGATTTAGAGAGGGATAGAAACTTAGAAACTATCTAGTCCAATCTCCTTTGTTTTACAGAGAAAGGACTAAGGCCAAGAGATTTGTCCAAGGTCACACAAAGAATAAGTGTTTTATTCACAGGATCACAGCTCTAGAGCTAGAAGGGAACTTAGAAGAGAGGAAACTGAGGCCAAGAGAAGTTAAGCAACTCAATTAAGGGCCCAGAGGTAATAAATTGCAGAGATAGGATTTTGACTCAGACCTTCTAATTCCAAGTGTGCCACTCCCTCCACTCTACTACTTTGAAAATAAAGAGAGGTCTTTAGTTCAGGAAGATGGCAAAAACAAAACCTCTGGCTGTGACTTTCTCAGAAATAAAACAGTTCCCAAATTTTCACTTGGATACCGACTCTAAGTTGAGTGAAGGATTATTTATATATAGTGTCAGGGGTCCTTCTGATTGTACCCCTTGAGTACTTCCATCTCCTAAGTTTTCCCCACTTTTTAAAAATAAAAAAAGCCAAAGAATAAGTCCACCAAATTAGCCAGTTTTATTAGGATAAATAAAAATGCATTGATGCAGAAGGAAATTTTTTCTTTAGAAATCTAAGACATATTTTTAAAAATTCTGGATAGTCAAGGCATAATTATCTCTTGCGATTGCATATATTCATATATATGATGTATTTATAGTAGTATATTAATTTTGTTATTTATTTAGTTAATTTTAATAGTTTTTTTTACTTATATCACTTTCATTTCCTAGTATATCTACTATCTCTACCCAGAGAGATGTTCCTTATAAAAATAAAAAAAAAAGGAAGAGGAAAAAAATGGCTCAGCAAAACTAACACACCAACCAAGTCCAACAATATATATAGTGCTCCACACCTATGCGCCCTTACCTCTGCAAAAAATGTTTAAAGAACTTTAGCTAGTAACTGTATAATGTTTTAAATGTTAAGTAACTGGGAGTTGAGTTCTAGCTGAGCACATTTCTTATGGCACCACTGAAAAGGTTATCTGTCTCTGAGACTAAGAATAATTTTTAAGGTTACAGGTACTCTACAGAGCCATAACCAGTCATTTTTACATGTGGGACAAATGGCACAAAATGCTGCCCTTGAACCAGCATTTTAGGGTGATTGAAGCTGAGCAAAATGTGTCGGGAATTAGGATGAGGCACAATAGGAGTTTCCTATTTTAACTTATTTTTCTTGCTCAGTAAGGTGCCAAGCTCAGTCGTTTCTATGCTACTGAAAACGTGCTTTACAGTGTTCTCTAAATTTCTGCACCCTAGGGGAAAGCCCCAACTGTTCTGCTTCCACCAAAGCAGCTAATGGAGTTAAAGTGCTTGTGTAGGGGTAACATGACCTTGAACCAATGCTGTCACAACAATGTTTTACTTACAATATCTTGGGTTACGGAATAGCCTTTTAACTATCTTTGGGCTTTTGTCATAGAAGTCTTCCAGCAAGGTCAACGTCCTCTCCCGATCCAGGAACCCCACCTAGGCAAAATGTTTGTAGTCAGTGGATTCTCAAGGCCTAAAGTTCATTAGTTATGGCATCATTTCATTTTTTCATTTCTTAGCCTCAGTTTCCCCACCTATAAAATGAGATGGTTGGACTAGATAGTCTCTGAGCATTCTTCCAACTCAAAAATTTATTTCTGGGTGAATTAATTTCTATGCTTTTCCAAATTTTTAGAGGTTCCTTAACAAGACCATTCATTCATCCAGTATGTCCTTATAGATGGTCAGTGGATGCCAAGAAGCTTGGAATACTCCTGGTGTGTTTTTACAGCTGCCAATCACTCCCTGGAATCAATAGAGTTAACTGGAGAATAAAGGAAAAAAGGCCAGCTCTACAAATATCCTAAACTAAACCCAGTGATTTGAAGGGTACTCCCATTAAACTGTGAGCTCCCTGAGGGCAGGGCCTTTCTTCATAGCCCCAGGGCTTGGTACAGTGCTAACAGTAGGTGCTTAATAAATGCTTATTGACTAACTTATTGAGTCTCTGGCACAATGCGGTTTCCCCTGCCTAGACATCCCTCCTCCTGAAATCTGAATTTTAAGTTAAGTTCAGCATTCTTTCTGAACCCAAATCTCTATAGACAGCTGGTGATGCAGTGAATAGAGTGCTGGGACAGGAGTCAGGAAGAACTGAATTCAAATCCTGCGTCAGTCACTTACTAGTTGTGTGACCTTGGCAAACATTTGAGTTCTGTCTGCCTCAGCTTCTTCATCTGTAAAACAGGGTTAATAACAGCCTTAAGTTCTAAGGGTTAGTGTGAAGATAAGATGAGATAATGTATATAAAGCACTATACAAATCTTAAAGGGCTGCATGAATGCTAGCTATTACAAATGCCTTTGTGTTCCTAAACTTGTCACCTATCTTTCTTCCTCATGGCAGCATGAGACCACCAGGTGCCTGTGGCAGCAAAAGATAGAGCTCTGGGCCTGGAGTCCGGAAGACCTGAGTTCCAATCTTGACTCAGACGCTTCCTAGCTTTGTGACCTTGGGCAACATCACTTAACCTCTGTTTGCCTCGGTTTCCTCAACTGTAAAAGGGGGATAATAATAGCACCTACCTCCCGGGAGTGTTGGGAGCTTCAAATGAGATAATATTTCTAAAGTACTTAGCACAGTGCCTGGCACGTAGTAGGCATTATATGAATGCTAGCTATATACGTAGATAGATAGATAGATAAATCATTATTATTCCTTGGGCAGCTAGGGGGTGCCATAGTGCTGGGCTTGGAGTCAGGAAGACTTCTGAATTCAAATCTAGCCTCAGACATTGACTAGCTTTGTGACCATGGATAAGCCATTTAATCCTGTTTGCCTCGGTTTCCTCATCTGTAAAATGAGCTAGAGAAGGAAATCACTCCAGCATCTCTGCCCTGAAAACCTCAAATGTGGCCATGAAGAGTTTGACAAAAACCTTCTATGGGAGAAAATAGAAACTCTTTCATCCGGCGCGCTTCTTTCACCGTCTTTCCCCAGACTCCCTTTCCTGCTTTACTTCATACTACTCCCCTCAACACACTGACATCCTGGCAAAACTGGGCCATTTAGCTGTTCCTTCCTTTGATCCGCTTTTCTATTTTTTACTTTATTCCTACTTTATAATAGTTAAGGTCCCCACTTCATTCCTACCTTTTTTTTTTCATTATTTCTCTTGCTATCCTAGAGCCTTTGTTCCAGATCAATTTTATCTACTATTTTACCTAGCCCAGTAACAGGTTCCTCGGGTAATCTGATGGCCGTGGCACTAAATCTGGAAATTGACTTTGGGAGTATTGTCACTTTTATTATCCGGGTACCACCCAGCCATGAGCATTGAATATTCTCCAGCTTTTTAAATTGTGCTCTATTTCTTTAAGCAGTGCTTTGTAAACAAATGCACAAGTATGGAATGACCCCGAAACATTTACTCTTTGTGTGGGTATTTTGAATGGGCTTTCCCTTTCTAGTATCACCTCCCGAGTTTTGTTATTGTGCAGGGTGGTTATAAATTCTTTGTGCAGCTTTCATCCTTAATAACTTTAAAATGACGATGATAGGAACACATTGTAAATGACCTAAAATTTTAAGCACGTAAGTGCTTATGATTTTAATGGCATTTATAATTTTCTTTAATTTAAATTTTTGATGCAAAATATTAAGCTTGATTTGACCCTCCACAGAGCTGCCATCATTTGTGACACACTTTTCAAAACCTCTTTTCCAACCAGCCGGAAATATTTCTCAGTTGCCACTCTGTAAACAAATAAAAATTAACTCAAAATTGACAGCGCTAATGCATAAAACTTTAAGAATTCACTTTTTAAGCCCTTTGGAGTGTGCTTCCATCATGTGTATCTCTAAAGGTTAAAGCTATATAAGGACTTTGTAAGCACCGTATATGGAAACGCTGTTGATTTGGTGTGCTAGCTGTTCTGTAACCTTAAATGTTCTCCCTTCACACAGGTGGTCCCCTAGGTGTGAGGTTCACTCCCCTCTCATTTCTACCTTTTAGAATAATTCTCATCCTTCAAGACTCAGCTCAGGGGCCACCTGCTCCACCAAGCCTTATCTGACTCCCTCCGCTTGAAAGACATCTCTCAATTCGCGTTTTCCTAGAACGCTTTAGTTCTTTTCTTTGCCCCGTCACAGGATGCCATCTATTGGCAGCTAGGTGCTCCAGTGCATAGGGCAATGGGCATAGAAGCAGGAAGGAGGGGGGGAGGGGTGTCAAATCCTGCCCCAGTCACCTACCAACTGGCTGGGAAAATCACACTGCCTCTCAACTATCTGTAAAAGGGGGATAATAAGAGCCCCTACCTTGGAGGGTGGTTGTGAGGATCTAATGAGATTGTATATGGAAAGCCTGCTTTGTAAACCCTTAAGGTCATATCTAAATAAAAGCTAGCTATTTCGTTATTCTTATCTGTGCACATTTCATATTCCATGGTCCACCCTCACCCCCTTCTCCACCCACCAGTAGAATGGAAACTCCTGGACAGCAGGGAGTGTGTCATTTTTAAATCTCTTTATCTCTACTACATAACACAGTGCCTTTCATAAAATAGATGCTTTGAAAATACCTAGCAAACTGAATACTTTTTCCTATAGAGTCTTTAAATAGCCTCTTGTTCTTTAGCTTTTATGAAAGGTTTGTCTGGTTTTTCTTTCTTTTCCCATTCTATCAATGTTTAAGCTCATTAAAATTGGCACCTGCAGATTGGAGCTACATACCTCAGTCTTACAATTCTACCTCCCCCTCCGAACATTACGGTCCAGGCACATTAGAGTCAGAAATCTACATGGAAGTCTGAATGGTGTGCAGATGGCCTCAAGTGTGAGTGGCAGAGACCTTTTTCTGCAATGTGTCAGTTTGGAAATGGTGCTCTAAACTAGGGGGTTAGAAGCCCTTTGATGTGTGGGGGCAGGCAAGAGGCCAACAACCAGAAGCCGGGCAGAGGCTGAGTAGGGAATAACAGAATCTTTGGGAAGTGGAGGAGGGTGTGGGGAAGCAATGGACCCCTGGGAGCAGGCAGACCACCTCCAGCTGAGCCAGAGCAGAGAGATCCAGTTGGACTCCCTTGTTTTACAGGCAAGGCAGCTGAGGAAGTAATTGGCAGAACTAACACTCCAAAACTCTTAAGTACAGCCCTTCTTCCCCTGTACCACTGATGAATGAACACTAAAGTGATCTGGAGAGGATTCTGGGAAGATGGCCTTGTAGGTCATTTTCAGCTCTCCAAATTTCCTCCACACACAAAAAAAGGCAGAACATAGCTTCAGAGCAGCAGAAATAAACACGAGGTAGAGCAGTTGTCCTCCTAAGACAATTTGAGAAGACATCAGGAAAGACCCGACCTCCAGGGACTGAGGTTTGGCCTGAATGAAGTGCAAATAACTCCAGACTAACTCTACAGAATGAAGGAACAACAAGCCCTGAGGGCTTGTGTGGGGGTCTGACAGTTGAGTAGAAAGTTGAAGGACCTTCCACTGTTGAGGGACGCCAAGCACAGCTGTACTGACCAGATGCATCCCAGGCTATGGCTGCAGGGAGAAGGAGCTAGCACACATGTGGTGAGTGTGTGTGCTAAGGGCCAGTGACCCTATTGGCTGTGGGCACTTGCAGGAGAGCAGAGTCCCTGGCTTCAGTTCCAGGGCAGAGAGGACAACTGTAGTTTGCAGCCACTGGAGAAACTGCAGGGAGCAAGATCATTTGTGGGATAGTATGGTTGGGGACCCTAGCCATGGCTTAGTGGAGGGGAGAGCCCAACATTGGGCCCTGGGACAGGCCCCAGAAAATAACAGTAAGAAGGATGTGAGGCTTGGGGCATCATTCCCCATACTTTGGGACTACAACTTGATTGCACTAATAGCTGCTAAAAACAAAATAAAATAACCCCCCACCAAAAGATAAAAAGATTAAAAAAGGAGTAAGCAAAGGAGAAAGAACCCAACCATAGCGATAGAGATAGATAGGGATAGAGAAGATCTGAGTTCATATTCAGAGGAAGATAATGGAACTCAAAAAGCCACTTCTTTTTCAATGAGAAACATCAAATGGTCCCAAGAACAAAAAGAGTTCTTAGAAGAACTTAAAGAGGACTTTAAAAATCAAATAAGAGAGATCAAGGAAAAATTAGAAAAAAATGAGAGCAATCCAAGAAAAATCAAGAAAATCATGAAAGAAAGTCAACCAATTGGAGATAGAGAATCAAAAACTTAAGGAAGAAAATAATTTCTAGAAAACTAGGATTGGGCAAAGGGAAGCTAATGACATTCTGAGATACCAAGAAATCATAAAACAAAATCAAAAGAATGAAAAAATAGAAGAGAAAGTAAAACATCTCATCAAAAAGCAACCAATCTGGAGAACAGATTGAGAAGAAACAACGTAAAAAGAGTCAGACTACCTGAAAATCATGATTAAAAAAGAATCTTGATACAATATTACAAGAAATTATCAAAAAAAAATTGTCCTGACGTTCTAGAACAAGAAGGCAGAGTAGAAATAGAAAAAATCCACCAATCACCACCCGAAAGAGATCCCAAGAGGAAAAATTAAAGGAATATCATAGCCAAGTTTCAAAGATCCCAGGTTAAGGAGAAAATATTGGAAGCAATGAGGGAAAAAAAAACAACTTAAATGTCACAGAGCTGCAATAAAGATTACACAAGACCTATCAGCTATGATGTTGAAGGACTGTAGGTCTTGGAATACTATATTCCATAGAGCAAAAGATCTGGGGTTACAACCAAGGGTAACTTAATCTCGCAAAGTTAAGTATAATCCTAAATGAAAAAAATGGACATTTAACAAACTCAAAGACTTCTGGGTTTTTGTGACAAAACCCTCAGAACTTAAGGGAAAATTCAACATATAACATCCAGGAGAAATATAAGATAACCATTACAGACCTATTATAAGGGACTCAATAAGGTCAAATCGTTTACTTCATATTATGATTGTCATCATTATTTTGGTAGTTTGAAAGGAACTGGGCTGAGCTGAGTATGAAGGAGTGATTCTGAAAAAATAAAACTGTGTAGGGAGAGATAAAAGTAGTAATTATCTGGTACAAATGAGGCATAAAAGGAAAAACTAATACAGAAGAAGCTAGTGGAAGGAGGGTGGGTAATTCTGGAAACTTACTTTCATCAGGAATGGGTTAAAGAGGGAAATATATATTATATATATTCTTCTAAATTCAGGAAGAAATAAGAGGGCAAGGGGATAGGGTGGGGAAAGAGGGACTTAGAGGGGTGGGTAGGTTAAGGAACAGGAGGGCAAGGTAGCAGGTAGAAGTAAAGCAGAGGAGGAGGGATAGAGTAAATAGGATGAGAAGGATAGTGAGGAAAAATAGGAATGAATAGTGAATGGGAGAAATTTACCCATAAAACGGAAATGGATAGCAGATTAAAAATTTGAATTCAACAATATATTGCTTCCAGGAAACATTTTAAAAATGACAGATACACACAAAGATAAAATAGAAGGCAGAAGTAGAATTTAGTATGTCAAAAAAACATGACCTCAGACAAAGTTAAAGATAAAATAGATTTAATCAAAAGTGAAAAATAGAGAAGCTATACTACATGTCAGCAATATTATTCAATATTGTTTTAGACCATTTAAAATATCTAGACAGTATAAAATACATGAGCATACAGGAACTATATGAACATAAACATAAAATGCTTTTCATACAAATAAACTCAGATATAAATAATTGAAGTAATATTTATTATTCATGGATAGATAAAGCCAATATAATTTTTAAATGACAATTTTACCTAACTAATCTATTTATTCAATTAAATTACTAAAAATTATTTTACTGAGTTAGAAAAAATAATAACAAAGTTCATTTGGAAGAACAAAAGGCCAGGAACTTCAAAGAAACTAGGGGGAAAAGACGTAAAGGAAGTAGATTCAGCAGTATCAGACCTTAAATTATATTATAAGGTGAGAGCATTGTTGAAGTAAAAAAAGGATAATTTTGATTATTTTAAATTGAATTTTTCTTGTATAAATAAAACCTATGTAGCCAAGCATAGAAGGAATGCAGAAAGCTGGGGGGAAATTTTCACAGATAACTCTCAGACAGGATGTGATTGGGTCAGAATATTGCTGTGGTATATGAAATGATGAGCTGGTTACTTTAGAAAAGCATGGAAAGACTTGGACTTAAGAAAGAAGAGGTTATCGATGTTCAGAAAAACAGATGATAGGAGGAAATAAGCATAAGTATGGTCTTACATATATGTGTATGAGTGTATATGTGTATATATGTGTATGTGTTTATTGATATCTATGTATATGTATGTGTGTATATATACATATATTCACACTTAATTGTAGCCTTCTTTAGAGTGGTGGGGGGACAGAGGGAGAAAAAAATAAAGTAAAAAATGCACAACAGAGAACAAAAGAAAAGCAATAAGGAAGCAAAGTTGGGAGGCTTTGAAAACAATGTGTAGTATTTATTATATAGGTTTTCTTGAAACGGAAATTTATTGTTTTATACTGAATCCTCTCTTATGGTCTACTGTGTACATGGCAAAGTTTTTTTTTTTCTTTTCTCATTTTGTATTTAAGTTTAAAATAAAACAATTTACAAATAAAAAATACTAAAGCAATCAGGGAAAGCCAAAGAGCATGGCCAAAGGGTGAGAGCCAGACAAATGGAAGGCTGGTCACTGTGGAAGTGAGTTGTCAAGGGATGAGGATCTATATTTGTCTGATTTTAGCAGCATTCAGCTCCAACTCTGCGTGGAAAGATCGTTGTTGTTTGTCCTTCATTCTTGGAAGAGGACCAATGACATCAGGAAGGTGATGTCATGACTTGCCAAGTGAATTGGATTTAAGTGAGGCTGGGCTGTGCAAAGTCACCAGCCTCACTGTCTCCTCCAGAGCCATCTGGGTCCAGGGGCCAGATATAGATCGGGACGACTGGAGATTGTGGAAAGAACTATCCAAGGGAAAGAAGAATCCCGATACGTGTTGGATGTGGAATTGTTAAGATAGGCAGACCAACAGAAAGGGTGGCACCCAAATGGCTACATGATTTTTTTTTAATGGCAGTAAAACTCCACCTTGCTATCTGGGAGTTGTCTGCAATCCACTTTGCACCTGGCTATAGGGACAAAGACAAATGACTGAGGTCAGCGCAGACCCTGGGCTGCCTGATTATTCTGTCATCAAATAAATGCAAATGAGGGCTCAAACGAGCTCAGTTCTGCTTCACAAAACCACCTCCACAGGTAGGATCATCCTCAAGCTGTTGCTGCCTGTATGAATTACCCTGGCCTCCCTGCACTCCTCCTGACTGTGGTTCAACAGGCAAAGACCAGCCCGGAGAATAGATCAGCTCTTTTTTTCTCTCTCTCTCTATCTGTCTCTCTCTGTCTGTCTGTCACACACACACATACACGCATCAGCCAAAAGATATTCTTTAAAAATAATCTCACAAGCAATTGTGCTCAGCCTTGGCTGCCGAGTGTATGTGGAAATGTCTGAGATGCCCAGAGCCATTCTCTTTGAGATTACCTTCCCTCTACACCATATTTAATCTTACATTATTCTGATGCCTCTAGTTTGTCTCCCCACCTTGGAATTTAAGCTTCTGGAGGGCAGGTATGGCATTTCTTTTTTTCTTTATGGCCCATGCACTTAGCTCAGTGCCTGCGCATAGTGCTTAAATTAAACTCAATGATTGTTTGATTTTGCCAATTTTGTTCCTCTGGATCTAGAGTTAGAAGGGAATCTCAAAGACCATCTAGTCAAAGTCTTTCATTCTATAGTTAATGAAGCTGATGGAAGAGGTTAAGTGACTTGCCCAAGGTCATACCATCTAGTCCAACTTCATTTTACAGGTAAAGAAATTGAGGCACAGGAAGGTAAGGAGACTTACACAAGATCACACAAATAGTAAGCATCAGAGGTAGGATTTGAACCCAGGACCTCTGACTCTGAAGTCAGGGCTCTTTCTATTATAGCAGCCTATGAATATTAATCACTTCTGTCAATTTTGCTCCTAAATGTAAATGTCATTAATAGAGAGAACTCAGATTTTCTTTAAATACTATATTCATCCACAAATAATCTTAAATACTCGCAAACAGACAACACTATGTTGGGCTTTAAAAGACTTAGGACCTTAGTTACTGCAATTCTTTTTAGGTGGATCTTAGTGGCTTTAAATCAAGGCTTCTTTACAGCGGGGTTTTTGTTTTTGTTTTTGTTTTGGGGGAAGTTTTTTTTTCCACAATTTACTAATTTAGACACAGATAAAATAAAAGTTCAGAGAGAAAATTTGAAGGTAGGAAAGCCAGAGTCCAGGCCACATTTGTGGAGACAATGGTTGGCTGTTCTTCATTCTCAGTAAGTTTGAGCCTGGGGGTAGGAAGGAGGAAGAGAAGAGGCTCAAATTCTAGCGGATCAAGAATCCAAAGGAGGACAGACATTCCGGTGTCCAGAAGAGGGCATCCTAGATGGTGAAGGACCTCAAATTCATGACCAAGGAAGAGCAGTAAAAGGAACCTGGAAAGTTTGGGCTGATGAGGAGATCTAGGACGAACAGATGTGCTCACTGAAAAATCTTAGAAGCACTGTACCACAAAAAAGAAAATAAATTTAGGATCAGTGCTTTAAAGCTGGACAAGACCTCAGGAACATCTAGTCCAACTCCCTCATTTGACAGATGAGGACCCTGAGGCCTAGAGAAAAGTAGATGATTTAGGGTCATAGCTTTCGAGCTGGAAGGGCCCTCCCTGGTCATTGGTTTAGTCCACCTCCTTCTTCATTTTACAAAAAAAGACCTGAGGTCTAGCAGAAATTAAGGAATTTTCCCAAGGTCATCCAGTCCTCATCTTCTAGATCCCAGCCCACTCCTCTTTCCCCTGTGCCATGCCTGTCTGTCTATCCTGTCCTCAGAGAGCAGGATGAGGAACATCAAGTGGGGACAGAACTGAGACCCGACGATCCAAGGCAGACCTTCCTTGACATCAGAGTCATTCAAAAGAGTTACGCCTTGGAAGGCTGGATGACCAGTTGTGAGGGATACTGGAGAGGGCATTCTGGTACAGGTACATGTTGGACAATGTAAGAAATGAGGAGAGCAATTTTGTTTCCACAGAGTTGAAAGTATCCCTCTCCCCCACAAGTCCTTTATACATTTGGTTTCTTAGCAACTCTTGAAGCAGCTAGGTGGAGCATTGGACTTAGAATTATGAAGACTCAAGTTCAAATTCAGCTTCAGACACTTAATAGCTGATCCTGGGTAAGTCACTTAACTTCAGTTTTCTCTACTGTAAAATTAAAATAATAATGGAATCTGTTATGTTGTTATGAAGATGAGGTGAGATAGTGCTTTGCAAATGCTATAGTTCTGTATAAATTTTAGCTTTTGTTTTTATTTCTAACTATGATGAAGATGAAAAACCAAATCCACTTAGAGAAGATTCCATCGGTACCCAGACAAACGTGGGTTCAGTTTTCAAGTTGCAACAATGTGGTCACCTAAAAAGTACTGAGCAGAGAATGCAGGAATGGACTCAAGACCCTCCTCCCACCACCACTGTCTTGTCTTTTGTGCCTCAGTAATCTAATCTCTAAAATGGAAATAATTCCTCCTCACTCTCCCTACCTCAAAGAGTTATAGTGAGAATAACTGGTTACCAGGTAAGAAAAGTCCTTGAAAGTATATATGTGAGGGTTGAGTTAGGTTCCCTTATTGTGTTCATCCTTCGTCATTGAAGAAGACCGTAACATCAGTTAAATGATGACATGACTTGCAGTTGACTTTGATCTGAGTGAGGGAAGGCTGTGCAAGGTCACCAGCTTCACTTTCTCCTCCAGAGCCATCTGGATCCAGCGGCCTGATATCATCAGGATGACTGGAGATGAGTCAGGATTCGGTGGGAGACCCTGGCCCTTTCAGGCTAAGGCAGGTTCCCTTATTAGAAGGGGATTAGAAGAATTGAAGTATCTTATAGTTGAAAGACAAATGACTTGTCCCAGACAACATAGATGGTAGATATCAGAGCCAGAAGTTTCTTTACTGGGAGTTCCCTATGTGAGTAGGGGAAGGGAAAGTGAGCCTCTGGTGACGCAATCCCCAGAAGAAGCTGGGGAGCCCGTTTCTGGAAAAGTAGGATGATGTATGGTGGAAGTACCTGGTTTCCCAATTTGGAGCATGCGTAGACATTTTGTAACTGGTTCTGGTCTCCTAACCATGTAATAAAGAGACAGACTAGTGGTGTAGAAGGGAAATGCACTAACTGGCCAAAGCAAGGCGGTCTGGCTTCTTCTGTCTTTGCTGTGTTCAAGTGAGGAGGCAAGGAGGCCCTCAGCGGGGACAGAAGCCTCAAGTCTTTATTTCCCTGACAGGGCCATGTGGCCTGAGGGCACACAACCCAGCTGTTGTTTTTGTCTCTGTGGTGTCTGTGCTTCCCTGACTTTAGGTGAAGGAGATCAGAGATGGGCATCGTGTGCTTGAAAAGGTCAGTATGATGAGACACCAGAGGTCAGGAAGCTGGAGGTCGTGCTGAGAATTCTTGAGATGATAAAGAGACGATCCCAAGCAACTTGCTTGATCCTGGCCAGGAGCAGCAAAGATACAGACTCATTCTGCCTTCAGCCATGCCTCGTTCAGAAGTGAAACTGGTGGGGGGGCAATGGGGGAGGATGGGGGGGCGGGGGGGAGGGGGAATGCTGTGTAGAAACTCTGCTATATGTGAGCCCACCCTCCCTAGGGGTTGTGGTACAAGGGGAAAATGTATGTATCACCCAGGTGATGGGAGGAAATGTTTGTAGTTTCTGTCCTTGCTATATCTTTGCAGCAAATATCTGTTTGTAAAAACTAATTAATGTTGATTGATTAAATGGAACTGAGGTGCTAATTACTGGCAGATAACAACAGGAGGGAACATACCAGAATGGGAATGGGGTAGAGTTTCAAGACAATAGCATAAGAGAAAAATCACCCCAACCTCTTAGGGAGATCCTTCCCACCTCCTCTCTCTGTGGGAGAGTTGTAGCCAGACGAACTCTGGGAACCCCATCTGCTGGGACGCCTGTGGGCTGGGAAAGGAAGGCCACAGTCTGTTATATCCAAACCAATGAACTCACAAATCTGATGCCAAAAAAAAAAACCTGACAGTATCTACACTTCTCTAACATGTGCTAAAACAGAAGGGAAAGAGCCTGTGACTCACTTTTTACTTAGTCTCCTGCAATTGAGGAAGGCATCTGAAGCCTTCAAAGGGACAATTCTATTGTCTGGAAAGACTTGCTTCAGCCTTGACTGAATATTCTTGGCGCGTTGCTTTTTGTCATTTGAGAGCCCCTGAACAACCCACCAAAAGAGGTCCCAGAACTTCTTGGCTTCTAGGAAGGTGCAAATGAGGGAACAGGCAAAACAGATTGGTGACTCCCCCTGGAAATCTCTTCCTGGACACCAAGAGGTGGAAGCCTGAATCTGCCCACTATTTCTTTCTCGGGATGCAACCACGGCCACACAACAATAAGCTATTTTCATCACGTTTGCATCGGAACTATTCCAAGACCATCTGGTAGTCAAGGTACACAGATGCCCTCTCAAACCACAACCCTAAAACCCTTTCCTGATAAAAACACATTTCTCTTCTCCTTGGTCTCTCTCTGAACGCATGCTTTCTACCCTCAGTGGTCCCTTATTTTTTTTCTGTATGTTTAATTGATGCCTTTGCTTTTTCTATCAGTGATTTCTGGATATAATGTGCTTCCTCAGCCTCCCCCACAGATGAATTTGCAGTCATGACAACAAAAACAGTTAAGCAAAAACCACTTATAGAGGGACCTCATCTGACAATGCATTCACCATTCTGCCCCAGAAGTCCTCCACCTGTCTGCCAAAAGGACAGAGGTATGCCTCATCTGTTCTTTGAGACAAAGGTTGGTAAGTAGAGTTACTCGGGGTTTAGCTTCCTTTCTATGTTCCTTTCACACCATTGCCGTTGAGTACAATGTCCCCCCACTTCTGCTTATGTCCCTCTGCTTCTGTTTGTCCATATCTCCTCACATTTCCCAAATTCCTTGTCTTCATCATCCTCTGTGTCATAGAAATACCCTCTTATGCTCGAACACCACAACTTGTCCCCAGTGGATGAGCACCCACTTGGTTTCCAGTTCTTTCTCACATTCCCAGGGCTGCCAGAACAGAAATTAACAGAAAGCAATTAATTGATAATCCAAGAGAGGTAGGGTAGTACCGTGGCTGGAGGTGGAGTTGGAGATTTCAGGTTCATGGCCTGGCTCTGCTACTTACCAGCTGTGTGACCTTAGGCAAATCACATAACCTCTCAGGGCCTAAATGTCATCATCTGTGAAATGAGGGGCTCAGCCTAGCTCCAAGGTCTAGCTCTCCAGCTGTGACCCTACGACCTGCTGGCATAAGAATGGGAAAGAGCTGGGCCTGGAGACCGAATAAGTACCCTCAGGTGGCTTACCTTTCCAACGTCACAGGCCAAGAAGAGGTTTAAAAACTTTTGTCTCCATCCGTCACGTTTCACCATTTCCCAGAAGTCATTTGTACACTGCCAAAGGTGCTTCAGGAATTCTGTGAACATTTCATTCGTTAAGTCCTTGATGCACGGAAAGATCTCCTATCAAGAGAGTGAGAAGAAAGGATTGATTTAAAACCACAATCTCCACTAGGATCACACATTTACAGGCATCTAGTAGAAACTCCTCCATTTTACAGGTAAGGAAAGTGAGGCCCAGATTGATGAGGGGACTTCACTTGGGTGGGAAGAGGGCAGAATCAGAAATTGAATCTAGGATGCTCCTGAGAAGACCCAAAAAGAAGCAGGAAATTGGAGGGTTACAAGAATATTTCTCTGTACCAACTCACAGTCAAGTTAACGCTACCCTGGAGGAGACTCCCCCTGCCCCCAGGCTCCATGCTCCCTCTTTTTACTGGCCCACTAGAGAAGCAGTGTGGCAAGGGGACTGGAGGCGCAGGGTTGCTTTAGGCAAAGATTATTTAACCTCGTCGAGGCTGTTTCCTCATCTGTAATACAGGGTTTAGAATCACAGATTAGAGCAGGAAGGAGCCTTTGGAGGCATCTGGTCACACTCCCTCCTTATAGAGATGTGGATTCTAATGACTTCCCAAGGTCACACAGCTGGAAAGCGTCAGAGTCCTCTGGCTCCAGTTTGCTACCACTCTTTCAGTAACCCCTCCCTTCCTTGTGCTCCTTGGAGGCAGAGGAATTGAACAAATGACCCCTGGTCATCCTTTCTCATCTCAGGATCCTGAGATTCTATCATCAACAATCATTTCAGAAGAATCGAGCATTTTCCACCTTCTTCACAAGTTCTCCTGTTCAGAGTTGGAAAAGACTTTAGATATTACTTAGTCCAACCCCCCTCATCTTACAGACATAACTGAGGACCAGAGGGTCTCGGTGACTCGCCCAGGGTTACCCAAGTAGCAAGGGAGAACGACAGGAATTGAACTCAGATCTTTAGTCTCTGAAGCCAGCATCCCTTCCACAGGACGATGCTCTCTCTCATTGCTAAGGAAAGCATTCTTGAGCAGTGGATATTTTCGGCTCAGTCCTCTGAGGCTGGTGTGAGAAAAGATGATTGATTTACAGGAATCATCTTGTTTTATTTTCATCGTTTGAGAAATGACCCCGAAGCCACCTGGGTCTCCTGACAGTAGGGATGTTAGTGAAAAGAAGGTTTATTTTAAACCCTCTTCTTAGAGACTTTTTAATGCTTTGGATTTATAGCCTGCGGGTTCTAGGAGCGAGAACAGCCCTGCTCTCCAAGTGTGGGCTGGATGACATCAATAACCCTCATTGCCAGAAAGAACCACAGTCCCTAAGCCTGAGAAGAATGATTAGGGCTGTTTCCTGGAGCGGAGTACAGAAAAGGAAAACTGACAACATCTGGGGGGCTTTGTGCTCCTTGTGGCCTTCCTCGGGGCTGAGCGATCGAGAGCCTCAAGCCTGAATATGATCCCTGGGATTCACCTGGGCAAAGCACTTAACTCCTCTAAGCCTCAGTTTCCTCATCTGCAAAATGAAATAACACTATCTGGAAATAATGCTACTCCAGTTTTTCTAAGAGGTTCTGACCTGTGAGTCCATCAACGTACAAACATCCTCACTTTAGCCTGGCAGAATCCCCTACCTTCTACAAAACTACACAAAGCCCTTCCTGATCCCTCCAATTATTCCTGCTCCCCAATTACCTCATTAAAAAAATCTGTTCTCCATATATTGGGCAGCTAGGTGGCACAGTGATAGAGTGCTGGGCTTGAGGTCAAGAAAACTCCTCTTCCTGAGTTCAAATCCAGCCTCGGACACTTATTAGCTGTGTGACCCTGGGCAAGTCACTTAACCCTGTTTGCCTCCATTTCCTCATCTATAAAATGAGTTGGAGAAGGAAATGGCAAACCATTCCATTATCTCGGACAAGTAAACCCCAAATGGGGTCAAGAAGGGTTGGACGTGACTGAAAAACTGAACTCTCTCCCCATTAGAAGCTAAACAACTCGAAGCCGGGACTTGGTTCGTTTTTGTAGTTGTATCCCCAGAATCTGGCACATGGTACAGAGTAGCTGCTTAATAAATGTCTCTGGTTTGATTAGAGTTCAACTGGCCCGAACCCAATTTCTTTTTCAAACATGATTCAACGTCGGTATCCATCTCTGCCAGCCATCTGTTAGAAAACTAAACTGAGTCAAACAAAATGACCCCCGTGGGGTAGATGGGAATTGGGGAAATTCTTCTTTTTCCTTGTGTGGGTTTTTGTGTTTATTTTTTTGCTTTGAAAATCAGTGTGCTGAGAATAGCAAACAAATGCCTGAGAGCGAGAGTGAAAGCCCCCTGCTTTCTCGGCAGTTAATCTCTTAGATATGCTAAGGTTCGATGAGAGCAAAGGCAGGCAGGTGGTGAAACTCTCCGTCTTGGGCGCCGATTCCCAAGATGCCTCTCCAAGCTCCAGAGGCAAATGGGAGATTTCAAGGCTGTCTGAAAACAAGGGATAACGGAGTGTTCAATCATGTGTGCCTTAACGCTTTGCATGCTATGTGACTTCAGGGAGATGGTGTATTAATGTAACAGCCAGGGAAAAAAATCTTTTCACAGGCTTCCATGCTTTCATTGGGAAAGTGTTTTTCTTTTTTTAAATGAGTATCAAGAAGCTAATAATAGTCAACAAAGGAGCCATATATATTTAATCAAATTGAAAAAAAACCCCTCACTTAGTGATAAACACACGATTAATTGAACAAAAGCCTTATTAGCCAGCAACAATAAAGCCGAAGAGGACTCTGACACATAATGATTTCAGTCCTGCCCACAAAACAAGCTTGATGCCACTAGGAATCTCACTGCAGACAGCCCCAGCTTCCATATACCTGAATGACACATAACTTGGCTAAGAAAAGGGGCCACCCAGAAACTGCTGCCCAGCCTGGGAGGGGGACTGGAGGACCCCAGAACCTCACTTTTACCCCTCCTTTATGCCTTCTACCCCCTTGCAGCAGACTCCACTGTTCTCTGCTACCTTGTTTTGCATTTGTATTGGTACACCTAGCACACGGCCTTGTAGACAGTAGGCACTTAATAAATGTTTGCTGATTGATTGACCCAAACTTAAGATCAGAGGTCACAGATTTAGAGCTAGAAGGGACTGGAGAGGTCATTGAGTCCAGCCTCCTTATTTTTAAGTTGAAGAAACTAAGGCCCAGAGAGGGTAAGTTACTTGTCTAAAATCACACAGCTAGTAAGTGACAAAAGCAAGATTTGAATTCAGGTCCTCCGATCCCGAATCCATTGCTCTTTCTACCTCACCATGATGCCTTGCTAGGAGTTGGCACCTCAATACAAGGCTGGTCTAAAGCTGGGATGGTGTCATCAAGGTTGGCAGCTAATGGAAGGACAAACCCCAGAGGCCTCCCTCTTTCCCACCCCCTTTCTCTTAGCCTCCTAGGCAGCATCTTGAACCGCCTTTCCTCTTGCCTCAGCTTAAAGACTCCATCCTGCTTTCTACCTCGTTACCAATGATGACCGCCTCTGAAGGGCCCATGAAGCTTGCCTGGGCATCCAAAAGCTTCATCCTGACACCGCAGAGGCCTTTGGCCTTTCTTCGGAGCCTATGGAAAGGGAGCGGGGCTTACAGAAGGCAAATTTTTTTTAACCCATTTCCTATAGTTAGTAGCCTTGAATTTCCTTAAGAAACTTCAAAGGGATCATTTGCCAGCTTCGGGAACCGGAGGGCAAGACAGGGACTGAGCCCCTGGTCAGAAGTGTGAGAGGTTGGCAGGAGGAGAAGCAGATGGCCCAATTATGGTGCCCTTGGGAGAAGAAAAAGAAAGGGCATAGCTGGGGATCCAAGGGAGGACTGAGGTACATATATGTGTCTATGTGTGTCTGTGTATGTCTATGTATGCACGCATGTGTGTGTGTGTGTGTGTGTGTATAGAGCTGAAGTGAGAGAATGCTTTGCTTGGACCCAGAGGCCCAAGACCTGTGTTCTGAGTCTTGACTTTTGTACATGGCCTTGGGCAAACCATTTTCTCTCCCAAGCCCCAGTTTCTTCGTCTATAAGATGAGGAGGTTAGGCAAGATGACCTCTAGTCACCTAAATCCTTCCAGATCGAAAGCTGTATGAGCTTAGGATCCCAACCTTTAGAGGTCTCTACTCCACTTAATTCAATTCAACTGATGGTCAAAAAGTCAAATCTAGTAAATGTGCATGTTTCAAGGGCTTGCTATGTGTCAGGCGCTGTTCTAAGCACTAAGGAAACAAAGAAAAGGAAGGAAGGAAGGAAAGGAGGGAGGGAGGAAGGAAGGAAGGGAGGAAGGAAGGAAAGAAGGAAGGAAGGAAGGAAGAGAGGGAGGAAGGAAGGAAGGAAGAGAAGGAGGGAGGGAGGGAGGGAAGAGGTAGGTAGAGAAAGAGACAGGAAGACCATGGGGACAGGAACATAGGGCGAAGGTCTTCGGTACAGCTCAGTGCAACTACATCTTATCAAGGCTTGGAGCACTTGAACAGGTCAGTAGCTGCCTAGGCCATGACTGGGGTTGAAAGGGAGAATGAGCAGAAAGGTGTTTATGAGCTCATCGGTGACCTCGGAAAGCCTCAGCAGGAGATGTAGAATGTGTGGACACACAGCCTGCCCTCTAGGTGAGGAAGAAGTAAAAGAATTCACTCACCCATCAGTAAAGGCCCAAGGAGAGTGAGCAGTCTTAAATAATTGCCTGCTATCAAGGTTCTCAGGCACTAGGTGGTGCCATAGTGCATACAGCTCTGGACCTGGAGTCAGGAAGACTCATCTTCCCGAGTTTAAATCCAGCCTCAGATGTGCATTAGCTGTGTGACCTTGGGCAAGTCACTTCGCCCTGTTTGCCTCATCTGTAAAATGAGCTGGAAAAGTAAATGGCAACTCACTCCAGTATTCTTTGCCAAGAAAACCCCAAAATGGAGTCACAGAGAGTCTGACATGACTGAAACGTCAACAACAAAAATCAGTCTTGTCCTGGGTTAGCCCAATATGGGTGTGGAAGAGTCCTGACTAATTAAAGAACCACTGGGTGGCTCTTCTGTGTAACGTCTTTAATTTCATCAACCAGAACTGAATTTTCTGTCAGTTGTCAAAGAGTCTCATTTACAAAGTAAACGCAAGCAAAAATCCCATTACAGCATATACTCTAGAAAGGAAACTCTCTGTACAACAAAGTGGAACATTCCAATGGAAGGCTTTTAATGTCTCATTTTGATCCAATTACAAAATTCTCAATCAACAAGCATTTATTGAGCACCTACCATGTGCCAGAGACATAAAGACAAAAGTAAAACCTGTCCCCACCATTCTCATGGATCTTATATTGTAAAAGGAAAAACAACATTTGCTCATCTCCCTCCTTAAAACACTTCTTTAAAATGGTCTAAATCACTCTGAACTAACCAAGAAGTATAAGAAATGGAACAGGTGGTAGGAATTTGTCAATGAAATAGAAAGGAGGCTGACAACTAACTGCCCCATCTTAACCAACAAGGTCAAGAAAAAATGTCTTTGTCAACTCTCTTTCCTCAGATACTCTCATGCAAAGAATGAATGAAAAACAATTATTAATTAACCCCTTCTTGAGCCCCTTGATTGTTAGGATGCTCCCCCTCCTCAAATTATTATACTTATACTTCTCTGTTTACCTTATATCTCTTCCCACCCCCCATGTCAGTTCCTTGGGGCACAGAGCCATTTTTCCAATTTGTCTTCTTATCCCTGGTGACTTGCACTTAGTAGGCACTTAATACATCTTTATTGGACTGGGTTGATTTCTCCATTACTCCCCCTCATGAAGTTGCTGTTCCACATACACAACATTCTGTCTCCTGCTTTGCACAGGCTGCCCTGATGTACCTGGAATATTCTCCTTCCTTGAGTCTGCCTTTGCAAGCCCTAGCTTCCTTCAAGGCTCATCTCAAATGCTGCATTTCCTGAATCCCCGGTGACAAAAGTATCATTAAGAGTACACTCTGAGCCAGGCACTGGGGATACAAACACAAAGAGTGAGACAAGCCCCTGACCTCAAGGTGCTTACATTCTAACGGGAGGACACAGCCAAATAGAGGGGAATTTGAGAAAAGAGTTTTGGTCTAGGGAATCGATTAGGGAGTCAAACATCTTACCCTTTCAAGAAAGAAGGATGCTATTGATTTGAACATTGTATTCAGAGAAAGAAGGAGAGGAATAGTGGTTCTGATAGTAGTGGTGGTAGTAGGTATGGGAGCCGCTGTGGGACAACAGGGAGGATTGAAAGATGGTCTTCTGGGTAGATAGTGGAATCACTTTGTATTGCCTCTGAGCATCTTCCACATTCATTTATTTCTAAATATGTTGTATCTCTCCAGAGTAGAGTGTAAGAAGCCTGAGGTCAGAGGCTGCCTCATTTTTGGTTTTGCGTTCCCAGAGTTTAACGAAGCACTGGGCATGCAGCAAGTGCACTTGATGATTGATTAAAAGAACCTGTCTTCCATATGTTGGCACAAAGCCATCTACATTAAGGGAGAGGCTGTATGTAACAATGAACAAAGGGGGAATAGGTTTAATGACAATACAATACATCTCTTTTGGCATCTAATGTAGATGCTTTCTTTGAGGAATGTGTATCCCCAGGATGTAGCACAGTACCTAGCACATAGTAGGTGCTTAGTAAATGCTTGATGACTGACTTAGGTTCTTCCCAAAGCCTTCTGCTCTAAGATAGAAGCCAGTGAACTAAATCCTTATTGATGCAACAGAGAAACTAAAATCTTAGCATACCATTTAATAAAAATCATCCTCTAGATTCCCATTAGCTATGGTGGTTTTTCTTTAATTAAATGCAACAGTTTGATACAAAAATGAAAATAAAAAACATTTTGAGTTAACAACCACCAAAAACCCTTCTAAAATGAGCACCTGAAACATGTTTCCCTGCAAAGCAAGCCCACACAGGAGGCACCCCAGACCCCCATATTCATTTGATAGTTGGGTTTAATTCTGTTCTTAATTACACCTGCTTGCATAACTAAAATATTAGTGTTCTCTGCAGATCTATGATACACATCCCAAGGTTTATCACTTAACTATAAGCTTTAACTCTTGGTGGGAAAATGGGCCAATGATGTTTCTTTATAAATAATATTTTTAAAAAGCCATACAAGGGCATTGATGATGTATAAGTAAGATCTTAGATTTAGAGCTGGAAAGGACCATAGAGGTCATTTTATAGATGGAGAAACTGAGACTTGGAGAGGTGAAGTAACTTACCTAAGGTCACACAGTTAGTAAGCCTCTACGACAGGATTCAAACTCAGGTCTCCTTAACTCCAAGCCCAACACACTATCCATCATGCCCCCTAGCTGTTTCTAAATGTCGTTCTTTTCGACTTGAAAAGCCAAAGGACAGTGATAGCCTCCTCCTACACAGCTGAATGGAGTTCTTCATTTGCATCTGAAGGATCATGACCAAAGTTCAGGCTCTATTTACTTGGGCCAGGGATGGGCAGGACCCCAGTGTCTACTCAGAACATTTTCCCGAGGTTTCCTCTCTTGTTCTGACTCTTCAGAGATGTTAGTTGGGCCATTGCCAGTTTAGTTCACCTCCTCTATGTTTCAGTTTCCTCCTTTGTGAAAAGAGGGGATTGGACTCGACCCTTCCAGCTCTAAATTGATGATCCTATGGAGGAGGGACCTTAAAACAAGCCTGGTTGCAGGTGAATAGGGGAAGTCACACCAAGCCTTTGTCTTTTCATTTGAGTCTGACAGATTAAATTGCCTTTCCCAAGAAATGTGAGAACATGGCGGGACGAAGACAGCTTTGTCGACAGCAGGCGAGGTAACAAGAGACTCTGCCTCTACATGGAGATCATTTTCCCACTGCTTCTACATTCTCCCTGTGTTCTTCTCTGCCTTCTTGCCCATCCAGTTCTATAGGAGATCTGGGAAGGATCAGCAGTATTATTATTTGAAATGATGCATTGTCATTTCTAGGTCAATTAATGATGACATCATTGCCAGGAGAAAGTGAAGAAGGCCTCCTGCATGTTGGGGGTACACCCTGTGGGGAACTGGCATAGTGGATAGGGCATTGGATTAAAGGTAAAAAAAAAAAGGCCCGGGTTCAAATACTGCCTCAGATACTTATAAACTCTGTGTCGCTGCTAAGTGGCAAGTCAATTAACCCTCCTAGTCCTCAGTTTCTTCTATAAAATGAATAGATTGGACTCAATAGCCTTCTTTCTCTAAATTGATCATCCTGACAAGGACAAGAGTTGCACCAGATGGTCAGCCATGGATTGGTGGTGGTGCGTATCATCAGGGAACTTCTGAATCAATGAAATCTCAGATCCATCTGAGTACTTGAATGCCGAACTATTGATTAAAAAAAACCCCTCCTTTCCAGCCTCCTTTTCACCTTCCCCATTATGCTTACACAGGATAGGGATCCACACAATAAAATGCTCAGTTCCCTGAAGGATTTCATTCTCATAAGAATGAATAAAGGAAGCAAGTACAAAATAGAAGCTTTTTTAAAAATTCTGTCTTCCTTAGGGAAGAAGGATGAGAATAGATTTCCAACAGTTTCATTTAGAAAGTCTCTGGCTTTTAGAAATACAGGTAAAAGAGGAGTTTCTACCAAAAACTAATATATATATATATATGTATATATATATATATGTATATATAAACGCAAGATAGATGTGATTTCCCCATTCAAACCCAGAATTTTGCTGAAAACTCCCAGCATTCCATAATGGATTCACTTGAACCTGCCTGGCTTAGTGATTGAGTTTGCTTTGATCATCTTCTTAACCGGTACAATTCTTAGTACAAGGATGGCTCCTGACTGCAACTCAAACTTTCATATAATATTAGTGGGCTGCTACCCGTTCAGATACTGTGTCTTTTAACACCAAGGAGAAAAAGGAAGGGAACGAGCATTTATTAAGCACCTGTTGTGTGCCAGGCATTGTGCACATATCTTTTACTGTACACAGTATTTTACAAATATTTTCTCATTTGATCCAATAAAGCAAGGGTGAAAGAGAAGTACACTTGGTTCTATGGAAACCACTGGAAGAGGAGAGAAAAGAAAAAAGAATGATTTTTAAAATTTCCCCCCACTTTATAGTATTTTATTTTTTACAATTACTTGTAAAGATAGTTTTCAACATTCAATTTTATAAGATTTCGAGTTCCAATTTTTTTTTCTCCCTTTTCCTCTCGCCTTCCTCTCCCATAAAGGTGGCGAGCAATCCAATATAAGCTATATACGTACAATCATATTAAACATATTCCCACTTTAGTCATGTTGTAAAATAATCAGAACAAAAGGGAAAAACCATGAGAAAGAAAAAAACAAAACAACAAAAAAGAGAACATGTATGCTTCGATCTGCATTCAGAGTCCATAGTTCTTTCTTCAGATATGGACAGCATTTTCCATCATGAGTCTTTTGCAATTGTCTTAGATCATTGTATTGTGGGAAAAGCCAAGTCTATCAAAGTTGATTACGGTACAACGTTGCTATTACTGTGTACAATACAGAGAATGATTTTTGTAGATTGAGAAATCAACACACACAAAAATGGCTGTGATAGGAAACCCAGGCATTTTGATAAATACTATTGCTTCTTTCACTTGTTCTTTTGTAACACATGTAAATTTCAAGGTGCTGTAGCTATAAATCCCAAAATTCTTATATAATCTTCCTGTGGTTCTCGACAGTTTTTTCATTTGTAGTTTTATCAGTTATAAACTTCAAAACTCTAAAAACTGTCCCATACAAATAAGTCTATGGACCCCGATTTCATGCAGCTTTCATTGCATTAGTCACTATTCTGCTTTCAAACAGGGCTAAATACATTCATCTGAGGGTGAGTCCTCTATGGGGTCCTTGGAATAATGTATCTTACTCAATACTTTATCTGAGACACTGTTTCTTCATTAGAGGATTTTATCAGTTCTCAATGCAAATATTCTTTATCTGTCCCTTCTGACAACCAAACTCTGTACATATGACGGGGACAGTACCAAACACTTAGGATCACTGAGGTAGGACTGGAAGTGGTCTCAGAGGCACCTTGTCCAACCCCATCATGTTGAAGATGAGGAAACTGAGACCTCAGCAGGTAACGTGACTTGTATGAGGTCACAAAAGTAGTGAGCATCAGAGGTGGCATTTGAACCCTGGTCCTCTGTGTCTGGAGACAGTATTCTTTCTATTGTATCACTGCCCTCCATTCTCCTCATTGTATAGTTAATACATATGTGTATTAACATCTCTGTTAACACATAACATTGTTCCAAAAGGCAATTGATAAGTAAAACTGACAGAAGGTCTTTATGCAGATATTGAGTTATTTAATTTCTTACCTCTATAAAACCTTCTTCATCTCTCCTATCTTTCATTGAGCCTACAAATTCCAATGGGTGGTAAAGTGTCTCTGGGGGAAAAAAAAAGAGAACTCCATTAGTTTGGTTGTAATGCATTTTCCATACAGGCTCTAATTTTTAAACCTATTGGTTTCTTCTCATCACTGACTTTTCCCTGTAGCTTTTAAATGGTACTTGCTGAAAATACAGCCAATGGACTTGGAAGCAAAGACACAAATAAAAGACAAGTTGCTTTTTTTGTTTTAGGCAGACGTCCCGCTTTATGGGTTTAGAGGGTTCCCAGTGAGAAACTTCTACCAAGGAAAACCAACACCTCTCTGCAATTTAGAGTCTTAGAAAGATGCCTTGGGCACTGAGAAGTTCCCCAAGCTCAGGCAGCTAGTATAGATCACACCTAGAACTCAGATCTTTCTAACTCTGAGATCAGCTTTCTATTCACTATATCATACTGTGTTTTGAGGGACACATAACAGAAAGTTAATCATTAATGAAGTTGGTTTTTTTCTAACATGGCTAAATAATATTCAGTTCATCACCAAAAGCATTGATTATCTGGGAGCAGAGCTCTGTGCCAAGTAATAGATGGGATATAAAGTTCCAATAGGACAGTGAGTGCCCCATCCTTACAGCGCTTACAACCTAATGGGGAAGATGACACATACATAAATAATGTAGTAGGCAGGAAAGGTGCGTGAGAAAGGCACAAGCAAAATGTTAGGAGAAACATGCAAGGAGAGGCTTACTGGAGGATGTGGCAATGGATTTGAGGTCTAAAGGATAGGTAGGAATTTAATGGGTGGAGATGGAGGACCATGTGAAATTGTATGCATTTTTCAAATCCTGGCCTAAATGTGACCTCCTCCACGTGAGGCTCTTCTCTTCCTATATCCCTTCATCCTATGAAAAACTTAATGGAAAAATGTACCTATATCTTAGAACCAGTGGGTAAAACAGAAATTGAAAGAATCCCCTGATCACCTTCTGAACGAGATGCCACAATGAAAATTTCCAGAAATATAATAGCCAAATTTAAGAGATCCCAGGTTAAGGAAAAAATACTGAAAGCAGCCAGAATGAAACCACTCAAATACCATGGGAGCCATAGTCAGGATCACACAACACTTAGCAGCTACCATATTAAAACAGAAGAAGACTTGAATATAATATTCTGAACGGCAAAGGAGCTGGGATTACAAACAAGAAAAAACCAGAGCTAAATAGAAAATCTGACATTCAAACAGAGGACTCAAGAGAAGCACAAAAAGATAACCTGAAAGAGAAATCACAAGGGATTTAATAAGTTTAAATTGTTTACATTCCTATATGGGAAGATGATCATTGTAAATCCTAAGAATTTTATCATTATTAGGACAGTTAGAATCAGTCTACATAGACAGAATGCCAGGTATGAGTTGATTATGTTGGAATGATTTAAAACAAAAATGGAGGTGTGAGAGAGAAGGATACACTAGGAGAAGGGGGAAAGGAAAGGCAGAATAGGGGAAATTATCTCACATAAAACAGGCATGCATGCAAGGAAGAGCTTTTACAGTGGAGAGGAAAGTGAGTGGGGAAGGCAGGCAATTCTTGAATCTTACTCTCATCTGAACCGGTTCAAAAATAGAAATATATCTATATGTACACACACATACACACATACACACACACACACACACACACACACACACACACACAGAGTTGGGTATAGAAATCTACCTTACAACCTAAGACAACTCCAGAAGATTCATGAGGAAAATGCTATCCACATCCAGAAAAAGAACTATGGAGTCTGAATGCAGATCGAAGCACATCATTTGCTCTCTCTTTTTTTGTTTTGTTTTGATTCTTCTTTCTCGCGGTTCCTCCCATTGGTTCTAATTCTTCTTTACAACATGACTAATGTGAAAATGTTTAATATGAATGTGTATGTAGAAAAAAAGAAATCTACCTTACCAAACAAGGAAGTAGGAGGGGAAGGGAATAAAGGAAAAGGTGTGGGTGATAAAAGGGAAGGTGGATTAACAGAGGCAGTGGTTGGAAGCAAAACTGAGTAAAGACAGAATGAGAAAGAGACCGAGAGAAGGATAAACAAGAAAAGAGGATGAAGGGAAATACACAGTGAGTAATCGTAACAATGAATGCGAATGTGATGAACTCACTCATAAAACAGAATTGGATAACAAAATGGATACATTGTTTACAAGAAACATACTTGAAACAGAAACACACACACACACAAAGTTAAAATAAGGGTCTGGATCAGAATCTATTATGCTCCAGGTGAAATAAAAAAGACAAGGGCAACAATCGTGATCTCAGGCAAAGCAAAAGCAAAAATAGACCTACTTAAAAGAGATAGGGAAACTACATTTTGATAAAAGGTACCATAGTCAACGAAATAATATCAATACTAAACATATAAGCACCAAATGACATAGAATCCAAATTATCTTTCTTTTCAAAATTTATTATTTTTTAACATTCTTTTCTTTTTAAATTTTGAGTTCCAGATTCTCTCCCTCCCATTCTTTTCCCACCCACTGAGAAAACCAACAATATGATATTGAGTATACACACGAAATCACGTAAAACATATTTCCTTATTGGCCATATCACAAAAAAGATACGGCAAGAAAAATAATGTGAAAAAGTATGCTTCAATCTGCACTCAGAGTTCATCAGACCTCTCTTTGGAAGTGGATAGCATTTGTTTGTCATGCGTTCTTTAGAACCGTTTTGGATCATTGTCTTGATCAGATTAGCTAAGTCCTTTACAGGTGATCATCGTTATAATATTACAATCATTACACTGTTCTCCTGGTTCTGCTCACTTCATTTGGCATCAGTTCACATAAATCTTCCCAAGTTTTTCTGAAACCATCATGCTCATCATTTCTTATAGCACAATAGTGTTCCATCACAATCATATACTACCATTTATTCAGCCATGATGGGGAATTTCCAACTTCAATTTCAATTCTTTTCCACCACAAAAAGAATTGCTATTTTGGTCCATGTTGGTCCTTTCCCCTTGTCTTTAATCTCTTTGGGATACAGACCTAGTAGTTGTATTGATGGGCCAAAGGGTACGCACTGTTTTTTTAGTTCTTATGGTTCCAAATTTTCCCTGGAATGTTTGGACTCTACAACTGCACCAACAATGCGTTAGTGTCCCTATTTTTCACATCCTTTTTGGCATTTGTCATTTTTTTCTGTCATGTTAGCCAATCTGACAAGTGTGAGGTAGTACCTCAGAACTGTTTTAATTTTGCATTTCTCAATAGTAATTTAGAGCATTTTTATGTGACTTTTGATAGCTTTGATTTCTTCTTCTAAAAACTGCCTGTTCACATCTTTTGACCATTTCTCAATTGGTCAGTGGCTCCTATTTTTATAAATTTGGCTCAGTTCTCTATATATATGAGAAATGAGGCCTTTATCAGAGAAACTTGCTATAAAATTTGTTTCCCACTTTCTTGCATGACTTCTAATTTTGGTTACATTGCTTTTGTTTTTGAAAAAAAATTTAATTTCATGTTGTCAAAATTATCCTTTTTACTTCCCATGATTCTCTCTATCTCTTCTTTGGTCATACCATGGTCATACCATACTTATATATATATATATACACATGCCATACTTATTCACAGATCTGACAGGTACATTTTTCCATGCTCTGCTATATTACATTGGATATCACCATTTATAATAAATGATTTTTAGAAAAAGAAAAAAATTCCATCACCTCCTTCACATAGCAGATAGAATCAATCAACAAGCATTTATCGTGGCTATTAAGTGCCAGACACTGTTCTGCAAGCTGGGAATAAAAAGACAAACATGAACCAGTGCCTGCCCTCGAAAGGAGCTCACATGTACATATTTGGTATGTACAAAACACATCCAAATCAGATACAAAATAACCTTGGCAGGGGAGGTACCAATAGTTGGGGTGACCGGGAAAGACCTCATTCATGCAGAAAATGGAACTTGATCTGAGTCTGATAGAAAACTAGGCATTACAAGATTCACAAGAGAGGAAGGAATATATTCTTGGCTTGGAGGACAGTCACTGCAAAGCAGGTAGACTGAATGTGGTGAGAGGAACAGCAAAGAAGACCAGTTTGGCTGGACCATAAAGTATATGGAATGGAGTAATTGAAACGGATGATTCTGCACATCAGTGATTTCTTTTGGCTACAAAGGAAGGACAGGGCTAGATTATGATGGGCTTTAAATAGCAAACAGGAGTTTGTATTTGATCATAGAAGTAATAGAAACCCACTGGACTTTATTGGGTGGGGAGTGAGGGTGACATGGTCAGGGCTCCACTTTAGCAAATCACTTTGGTGGCTAAGTAAAGAATGGATTGGAGTGGGGAGAGATTTGAAGCAGAAAGACCTATTAGGAAGCCATTGCAATAGGCCAGGCACCAAGGGCCACTAAGCTGGTGGCCATATGAGTACAGAGAGTTGATCATTAACTAGATATGTGGGGTGAGCAAGAGCAAGGAGTCCAAGAGAGAGGTGGATATGAAAATTTGGGGGTCATTTTCATAAAGATGAAAATTGAACCCATGGGGGTTGCTGGGATCACCACAAGGTAGTTAAGAAAGCCAGAAGAAGAGGGTCTGGGACAGAGCCTGGAGTTATATCCACCCCTAAGGGACAGGACAGAGATGCTGGTCCTACAAAGAGGGATAAGAAGGTACAGCCAAACAGCAGGACAAGAATCATGAGAGAGCAATGTCATGAAGAACCAGGGAGGAGATGACATCCAAAAGGAAGGGTTAGCCAATGGTATTAAAAGCTACAGAGACATCAAGAAGAATGAAGACTGAAGAAAAGCTCATTGAGTTTGGTAACTAAAAGATCTTTTTGTATCTTGGGCAGAGTGGTTTTGCCCAAGTATTTCAGTCAGAAGCCATATTGCAAGAAGTTGAGAAGAGAATGTGAAATTATTAAGGGCAGACAATACACATAAGTGTCTTGACTGTGAAGTCAAGAAGAGACAGATGATAGTTTGAGGGAATGGCAAGGTCAAATGAAGGTTTTTTTAAAGATGGGGGGAGACCTGAGAATGTTTGTAAACCAGGGAAAGGAGCTAGGGGATAAAATGAAACGAAAATTAGAGAAAGGAAGAAAGATCAAAGGAACAAACTCCCCAGAGGACACAGGAGAAGAGGAAAGGCTCAAGTAGAAGAGTTGGCTTTGGCAAGGAGAAGGGCCACCTCATGGACAAGAGTCAAGAAGGGGAGCAGAGGGATATTGAAGGGACTTGGATTGTGGAACAGGGAATAAGATGTAGCTAAAAAAGGATGGTCATTATTTTCTCAATACCATAGGAAGTGAAGTTCTCTGTTGAAAGAGGTGAGAGGCTGTTGTAAGTAGCTTGAGAAGAGAAAAGGTTTGGAATAGATGCTGTGGGGGGTCTGATAGAGTCAATCAGGAAAGAGAGAAAGGATTACCATGCAGCAGTGAGAACCCAGGTGAGATCATATAGCACACAACTGATAACATCTGTGGTATACCCAGGCAGCTTGGTTTCATGATTTTCTCCAGCAACCCTTAGCAATAGAAGTGGAAAAAGGCGAATGGTGGGGTATAACCCAGAGTTGGGGTCTGGCAAATCATGACATGCAGCAATAGAAGGGCTCAAACCAGCTCAGGAGAGTTAATTGTTACAGTTTCAGTGTATTTATACCTCAGGAGTTAGCAAATGCCACAAATCACTATTTTGTTGATTATCTAGACTTAAGAAAGTGATGGAGAAAAATACTACTAATGCAGATTAAACTTTAAAGTATTTCATGCAAACTTTTTTCCCCCAGAGAGCTAGTTGTTAGACATTTACCAGCACAATGCTGTATACATGCATGTATGTGTGTATCCTATGTATGTGTACACATACATACATATATACATACATATATGCATGGAGAGAAAAAGAGATTGCCTTTATTAGATGCTTACTATTTGCACTGAGGTGGCAGACAATGGAAGCTGGTGTATGAGGTAGAGTGAAGAGTGAGTGGTTTTGTTTAACGCCCCATGGAGGACTAGAACTAGGACCCCCAAACTGCAAGGGCTCCAGAATCATGCTACTGATGGGTGAGCATAAAGCATCCTGAGACTGACTTAACTTTACATACAACTAAAGATAGTCAGGTAAAGATGTAAGTGCAGGTAAGTTGGCAGCTACCACTACAGAGCTAATTCATCAAGAATATGCCTGACTTAGCCAAAGCTTGTTTATTCCAAGATAAATCCTGGCTTGAAGCCCTGGAAGAGCTGGTATATTTTACCATTATCCCTCAGCTGATGATTATGGTCACAGGCAAGATTCAGAAATACTGTTTGCTGAATTGGACATTAATTTGATTGAACAGACCTGGTCAATTCTGACCACCAGGGGGCAACAAAAGCATTCTTGATCTGGAGGAACCTATGTTCATTTCCACTATCCAATGTGGTCTTGGCCAAACAGGTGGATTGTCTTGACAGGTAAAATACTACACACATTACCTTGCCCTAGGTTGTGGGAAGTCCATGTGATTACAACTGATAAACAATCTGTTTTGTGCCAGGAATGGGGAGACCCCAGACCTGCTGGGACACCGATCTAAGGGAATTGCCACAGGACCTCTGACTCCATCTGCTTCCAGAACAATCTTGTTTCCTTGTTTCAGCTCCTCTAGGCCACAGAATTCAGGGTCCACAGTTCCAGAACCTCCAACTAGAAGAGGAAGCTCCACCATTATTTGAACTAGGCAGAGATGGGGATCCATATTTATTTTTGATTTTCAACATTTATTTTTAAAGATTTTGAGTTCTAAATTTTCTCCCCCTCCTTCTCCTCTTCCCTCCCCAAGATGGCACACAATATGATATAGGCCATACATATACAATCATATTAAACATATTTCCACATTAGTCATGTTGCAAAAAAGAATTAGAATCAAAGGGAAAAACCATGAGAAAGAAGAGCAAAAAGAGAAAATATTGTGCTTCAATTTGCATTCAGACTCCATAGTTCTTTCTCTGGAGGTGGATAGCATTTTCCATCATGAATCTTTTGCAGTTGTCTTAGGTCCTTGCATTGCTGAGAAGAGCTAACTCTATCAAAATTGGTCACTGAACTGTTACCGTGTGCAATGTTTTCCTGGTTCTGATCACTTTGCTCAGCATCAGTTCATATAAGTCTTTCCAGGTTTTTCAGAAGTCCACCTGCTCATTATCTCTTATAGTACAATAGTCTTCCATTACATTCATATACCACAACTTGTTCAGCCATTCCCCAGTTGATGGGCAGATGGGGATCCATCTTAAACAATGTTGAATCCTTAGAGGAATGAATGAATGGTATAGTGGGAGAAAGGCAAGAAAGCTGTGTGTGAGGGACGTTAGCAGCAATTAATTGGCCTTGAAGAAGAGAGAGGTAAAGGGGTTGGGGGTTGGGGAAGAAGAATTTGGGCAAAGCCAAGCTTAAGCACATGAACAGTAAGATGACAAAAGTCAAGGTTGAATTCTGGAGGGAGAGACAGGAAGTCATAAGCTGAGTCTATGTGAAAAAGGTCAAAAGAATGGGGAAGTTCAGAAACGAGTAAACCTCAAAGCCCCAGTGACTGGCAATTTTGTGTCATTGAGAAATGTGTCACTAAGATGACATCCTTTATGGCAGCCAAAGGCTACCTCACCCCTCCCCACCCCTTCTTTGGCTTCTACCTCACAGCTGTTGGTTTAAGATACCCAAGACAATCAAAGACTACCATGTCTGGGCAGCTGATATGTCTCAGGAGACCTCTTCCACCCTCCAGTGCTGCTCTTGAAATGACTTTGTTTTTCAAGTTAGGATAGGTCCATTTCAGTTAACAATGATAACTAACATAGAGTGCTTTAAGGTTTGCAAAGTGATTATATACTTACATATTATATATATGTATATACATATACACATGCATAAATATATATATTATACACACACACACATATGATTTGAAATGTGTCCTAGGAACAGAATGGAAGTGGCCCAAGCTGTGAGATTTGATTAATGGATATTAGGGATATGCTGGAGCCAGCTTGTAAAGGTTGGAGAGCCAATTGTTACATTTTCGTGGCTTGATTTACTTAATTTACTGCTTTCAAGGCTTGATTAACTACTTTGTTGATTGTCTAGATTCAAGAAAATGATAAGAGAAGATGTTAATAATGTACATTAAACTGAAAAAATGTGATATACCTTTTCTGGAGAGATGATTGCTAAACATTTACCAGCACATCCCCGGTAAACGCCCTGGAGATCTGATTGGTAGACACAGATAGGATAGGTCTCAAAACTTAGCAGGCATGTAAGGGACAGAGTTAATAGGTGATTGACAACCAGTAGCCCTGAGGACCCCGGCAGAGATCAGGTAAGGCAGTTTGGTTGACATCCACAGCACCCTCTGGTGGTGGGGTGGTCTTAGGAGTGTTACTGAACCTCTTTATCAACATAAGCAGTCACAAGTACCAGTTGTCCTATGGCCTAGAGAGTCATCATTTGCCTAAGCCACCTTTAGCTATGTGGCTAATGTGGTAGAAGGAGGTGGCAAAGTCCCCTTTTGGCGTAAAGGATAGAGAAAGGAACACAGCAAACTGTCCTTTAAGCAAACACTGCTCCCTCTACTTCCTCTCACTCTTACTCTGGATCCAATCTATTGCGGTTTGTCTCCCTCCTGAGTGATCCATACTTTTCTCCCTCTCTCTTCCTCACCTCCCTACCTCCTCACCTCCTGGTGGACCTATGCTCCTATAAGTATTGCTGTGGAGTAGTGGGAGAGAGGTCTGTGTTTTCACTTTCTCATCCCTTCCAGCCTTGAGCACTTGCATTCACATTCTCAACTGCATCATGCTTCAGTACCTCATTCTTTAAGTAGAATTGAGGCTCAAGTTTAAGTTTTAGGGTTCTGCTTGGGAGAGTTACAAGATCATTCATAAAACTAAATGATGACTCAATAGCCCTGAAGGAGATCTGTAACCTCTCCACTAGAATTACAAGGTCCTAGCTCAGTAGATAGTGGAATGTGAAACCGCTTAGGGCTGTCCTTCCATGCACACTCTGATCTTAAGTAACTACATGCTCATAGACAGTGGGAAAGAAGTAATTTATACAAAAAATGACATAGCTGAGTTTTTTCCTAGCTCCTCCTAAACACATAGTTAAAAGTGAGAAAGGAAGAGGAAGGCACTGAGGGAGGGAGGTAGAGAACATCCACTACCCATCAAGTCCTTCTTCCAATTTGGTTCCTGCAGTCCCATCTACTATGCACAATAACAATGGTTGCCCCAGGGAGAAACAGGTTGTTTTCCATTCCATTAAACAATCTCTGCCCTGCTTCCTGGTTTCAAATCTCCATGATGACTGTCATGCTATCCCCAGCCATGTTTCTCCTCTGCTATCTTTCTCCTGGTCCTCTACCTCCAGGGACATACCTCAGCAGTCCATGGAAGTTTGTAGGAGGGTCTACACAAAACACATGGTTGCTATTTACTCTAGTTCAGATGTTCATCTGCCAGTTGTGCCATGATAACCCTTTCTTATTCTGGAATTATTCTGTAATTAACAGGCTTTAGCTATAAAGGACTATGGCCCTGACCCTGTATGGAGGACATGGCATTGTACTGGTGAGTGGGTTTACTCCAATCAGATCTCATCCCTGGGTCAGAAAAAGGAGCTGTGGCTTTCCATTGGCCTTCATGTTGTCTCCTTATTCTTTTGCTCCCTCTTTGGGACAATGAATACAATGACATACTGTCTTTCTGCAGGCTTAGGAAAGGCTATAGCCCGTCCAGCCATATGACCTGAGGGTACTAGGGAAGGAACAACAAAACAAATTACAGAAACAATAACAAGTTATAGTAAAGATGACAACACAACAACAATACATCAGAATTTATGTGAAACATCCAAAAATGCTCAGAGATAAATATAAATATGTGTATATGTATTGCATACATGTGTATATGTATACATGCATGTGCACACACACACATATGGCACAGTGGATAGGGGGATGAAGTACCAGGCCTGGAGTCTAGATGACTCCTCTTCCTGAGTTCAAATCTGGCCTCAGATACTTACTGGCTGTGTGACCCTGGGCAGGTCACTTTAACCTTGTTTGTCTCTGTTTCCTCATCTGTAAAATGAGATGGAGAAGGAAAAGGCAAACCACTTCAGAACCTTTGCCAAGAAAACCCCCAAAAAGATCACAAAGAGTCAGACACTACTGAAAAGCAGAAGAATATATATCCCCTAATGCTTATAGCAGTAAGAAAAAAAAGTTGATGAGTTAAGTTCACAATTCTAATTTCTAATGAAATTAGCAAATGAAGAAATGAATGGACCAGAAGCAAACATTAAGCAAGAAATCACTAAAATAAAAGGACAATTAAAATATGAAATAAAGGAATGCTCCTCTCTACTTGTAACTGATTCTTCCAAAATGGTAGTATTCCATGATTCACAGGAGAATCAGGAGAATACTGGTATTAAAAATAGAATGTGTTAGGGTGGGAAGAAGTTTGGGAATATTACCCTGAAATATATCTTAAATATAATCCAGCCTAGTCTCCTCCTCAGGTATGGGTCCACCTGAACTTTTTATCCAATCAATTTAATTAGACAAACGTTTATTTAACTTCTATTATATGCCAGGTATTAAGCTGGGTACTGGAGATGCAAAGACAAAAGTCAAATAGTTCCTGCCCTCAAGGAGCTTACAGTCTGCTGGGGGTGGGTGGAAGAACAAGATGTATGTATGGAATTTACTAATTCCAAGCATATATAATGTAATACAAATTAGCAGGGAATGCTAATATCTGGGGGAGACACAGGAAGGGGTTTCTTGTAGGAGTTGGCACCTGAGCTATGCTTTGAAGGATGCTGGGAATTCTATGACGTAGACATGAAGAGGGAGAACCTTCCACTCACGGGGGGGCAATGCACAGGGTGGGGTATGGAATGCTGCATCCAGGGATCAGCTTCATGTATACTGATGGAATAACTCAATATGAATTTTTCACTGATGACTCAATAACAGACAAAAATACAAAGTGTCCCTCAGTCCTACATCCCCTTTTTGCTTCTGTATGATTGAGTGATGGAAAAGTATGGGGGGAAGGGGGAGGAAGGACTAAAGATCACGTAACTTTTAAACCATCTGTAAATATTAAACTCCTGACAGTCTTAACGTCATCTTATTCCCATAACAAATTAGTCTATTAATAATGGTTGACATTTATATAGTTTTCGGGTTTGCAATATGCTTTTCATAAATGATCTGATTTGAACCTCACAACAACCATGTTAGGAAGGCACTTCAGGTTATTGGCTCCATTGTACAGATGAGGAAACCGAGGCAAAGAGAGGTGAGTTCATGTGCCCATAGTCACGCAACTAATAATCATCAGAGCCTGAACTTCTTGCCTCCAAGTTTAGCACTCTATCCACTACTCCACGTTGCCTCTCTGTTATTTAGTTGTGATTCCATTAGGCGAGAGATTTATAATGGTTTATATTCAAAACACAGTAGCTAGGTAAAGCAGCAGAGAGAGTGCCAGGCCTGGAGTCAGAAAGATCTGAGTTCAAATCCAACTTCAGACACTTGCTAGCTGTGTGACTCTGTGCAAGTCACTTAACACCGTTTGCCTCAGTTTCCTCATCTGTAAAATGAGCCAGAGAAGGAAATGGCAAATCGCTCCAGTATCTTTGCCAAGAAAACCCCAAAGGGGGTCATGAAGAGTTGGACACGACAGAAAAAGACTGAACAACAACAAACAACAAATGTTCAAAACACAGACTTTTAGAACTTGAAGGGACCTTAGAGATAGTAAGAGACAGAAAGCTGCACTAAGACTTTTGGGACATGCTGTATTTCGTGGATAAAGAGAATGAAGGCTCAGAGAGGTCCTACTTCTAGCCTCTCCTTCCCCAGGATAATGATTCCTCTTTTTCCTCTTTCCTTTTTCTGTTCCTCTACCTTAACTGCTTGAATACAAAGCCCCTGGAATATGTATTTTTTTCTTTGTTACATCACTGGATAGACGTTTACATTCCTATTCTTAATTTTAAAGGAGATAGGAAGAACGTTTTGTACATTTTTAATATTTCAAAAACTGAATTAAGTTGCCTTTTATTTATAAGCCTCTATGTTTTCCTGGGGATCAGTAGCCCTTGATTGAGGGAAAAATGTCTCCCGATTCCCATTTTGAGAGAAGGCAACTGTTACTGTTATTTCTGTGATAATAGTTGAAATAATACAAGTAGTGATATAAGACCCTCATGGAGCTGATGGTTCTTGCTAAAAAAGGAGCTAATAGGCTGTAAATTATCTTTATGGAGCTATAAAACATGGCTTAATGCATGCTTGGTGCGTTGGGCTACACTAAATGAAGTGGGCCAGGAAGCAAAGAATGAATGTTAGCAGAGAACTCTGTGGTGATGGTGGAACATCTGCAGAGCCAACATCTGGATCATAATTTCCTTCTTCCTTGACTTTTTCAGGTCTTGGCAGGATGAAGTGGTGTCGGAAACAGTACTATGACCCTAAGGGAGCTGAAAAATGATACTCACAATTCAGAGGATGGAGCTACATAGAAGAAGAGAGAAACTTTAACTTAGCTAGAACATTTAGGCCTCAGCTTCACTTCCCTAGGAATAAACAGAGAGTAAAAATTGAACTTGCCTAGGAGGTATTGCCAAGGCCTCAATCTCCCTAACCAGACACAGGATAGGTCGGCTGATGGCTGACCAGGTGCAGAACAAATCCCCCAAACAGGGAAGCGTAAAGTCATGGAGGTATGAATTTTCTATATTGACCCAACAAACCAGAAAATATCAAATCACCCCATTTAGACAATGCTTACTCCAAGGTCAGACAAAAGTTCTGTCTCTCTCCCTTCCTCTATCTCTTCTAGCTTTAGAAACTTGGACAACATCAATTGGTGTATTTGTAGAGGGCATGTGTACCCATGAGGTACCCTCCTGAATCCCTGTGGTTTCTCCTTAACAACGAGCATATTCCCTTCTTTCAAAAGACATCTGAGGGACTGTGGAAGGAAGGAAGGAAGGAAGGAAGGAAGGAAGGAAGGAAGGAAGGAAGGAAGGGAGGGAGGGCAGGGAGGGAGGGAGGGCAGGGAGGGAAGGAGGGAAGAAAGGAAGGAAGGGAGGAATTAGGGTTAATTAAGCACTTACTATGTGTCAGACACTGTGCTAAGCACTTTACAAATTTTATTTAATTTGATCATCACAACAACCTTGACAGATAAGTTCTATTGTTTTCATTTTATCGTCCAGGAAACTGAAACAGGTTAAGTGACTTGCCCCGGGTCACGCAGCTAGTAAGTATCTAAGGCCAGATTTAAACTCGAGGTCTTCCTGACTCCAGGCCCAGCATTCTATGTACCTCAGCCTCTCGAATGATATGTCAGTGATGTAGTAGTGAATAGAGTACTGGACTTCAAATCAGGAAGCTGTGGGTTCAAATTCTGCCTCAGACACTAACTAGCTGTGCAATTCTAACTTAACCTAGCTCAGCCCTAGTCTCCTCAGCTGTAAAACGGGGATAATAGAATTTACCTTCACAGGTTTGTATTTATGCTGTGTATTATATATGTATATATTTTTATATATCCTTGTTCCTTCTTCCCATTAGAATCCCTCCTTGTGTGGAAACATTATTTCATTCTTTGTACTTAACACAGTGCCTAGTATACAGTAGGTACTTAATAAATGCTTGCTGATTGGTTGGTTCTGAGGATCAAATGAAATAATATATATGTGAAGCCCTGTGTCAATCTTAAAGTCTTATATAAATGTTAGCAATTACATTGTTGTGTGTACATGACACAATCACTGTTGGTAAATTTTGCCTTTTCTTTGTTAGAAGAGAAGGTTCAGTATGTGTATGCACAAAAGGGAAGGATATCAGGAAGTGACATGGCATAAAAAAGACATCAAATAAAAGGTACATTTTTTCTTAACCAAAGAATTAACCTGTCTAAAAATAACCTAATCCCACTGAGATACCAAGGGGTTTCAGGACGGCCTTATCAGGCTCCCCATGGACAAACTCTCTATTTTTCCTCCATGTTAAAAAAAATCGGTCTCTGCAAATTAAACCAGTGTGCTATTATCATAGTCAACCAATCAGTGATCATTTATTAAATGTCTATTATATGGGGATGTGGGATACAGAGGAAGTTAAAACCCCGTCCCTATTCTCAAGGCATCACAGCCTTTTGGGGGAGACAATGTGCAAATAAATATGTACAAACAAGATATGTCCAGGATAAATTAGGAGTAGTCTCAGAGAGAGGGCACTAAAATTAAGGAAGATTGGGTAAGACTTCATGCAGAAAGTGAGACCAGAAGGGAGTCAGAGAAGCCGGAAGGTAGAGATGAGGAGCGACAGCATTCCAGGCATGGGGCACAGCCAGTGAAAATGCTTGGAGTCAGGAGACAGTGTCATGCTTGAGAACCAACAAGAAAGCCATTGTCACTAAATTGCAGATTGTAGAGGGGAGTAAGGTATAAGGAGACTGGAAAGGTAGGAAGGGACCAGATTATGAAGGGCTTTAAAAGCCAAATAGAGGATTTCATATTTGATGCTCAAGGTGATACGGATCAACATTTGGGAGAGGGGGCCACAACTGAGAGGCCCAGGTGCTTCACCAAGTCTCTAAAACATAGCTGGGCTCATCCTGCCTTGGTGCTGGCAAGAGTTTGTCTAAACCTGACCACTGCTGATGAAGAAAGCTTAGCCACAAAACAAACTGCTGCTCACTGGCATGACTACTAGTGCTGGTAGCCTACACCAAAGGGAAAAAGAAGAAAGGAAGAAAAAACATTCCAGACAAGACCTCAAATATAACCCATAGTCCAGAACCACAGGATTACAACTCTCTATGTCTACACAGACAAGATGCCACCTCAGCAGGCTACACAATAATTATATTCTCTTTTGTTCCCACCCCACCCAAGGTCTTCTTGAAAAAATGTCTAGGTCTGAACAAAAAGGGAAAAAGGCCCTTAGTTCCCATACAAGCGCTAAAGCAAGCAAGATTTTTAACTGGAAAGAGAAAGTAAAGGGCATCTTACCAAGGAGAGACTGATAAGATATCCAATATAGAGCAGGCTTTATTTATCCTAACTCCACCCCCCCCCACAGCCCCCCAAAAGATCCAAGTCCATAAACAGTTAAAGACAACTCTCCTCTCTCTGGTGAGCCTTGGGACCTATAGGACCCAAGGACTTATACTGTCCTCCTGACCTAGGATTATCCTGGAGTTGGGTCCTGCCCCGTTCCCTGACAAGGGGAATCCACTTAGGGCTTCTGGAGAGACAAGGTACCTTCACAATCTGTATAACTCGCAGTATGAGTGAAACCTGAGCGTGCTCATCTGCAAACCCCGCTGCTTATAGTTTTTCATCTCCCAACATGGCTGACGAACTCCTTGGAGAACCCTTGCTCCTTCCATCTGGGACCTTACGACACCTGCTTTCCTGGGTCACATGGTTTCCCAGAGGGTCCTCACTGATGTAAGGCAGAATAATATAATGGATGTTGTTTACTTGTTTTCAGTCCTGCCTGACTCTTAGTGACCCCATTTGGTGCTTTCCTGGCAAAGATCCTGGAGTGGCTTGCCATTTCCTTATCCAGCTCATTTTACAGGTGGGTAAACTGAGGCAGACAGCAGTGAAGTGACTTACCCAGGGTCACACAACTAGTAAGTGTCTGAGGCTGGATTTGAACTCGGCTCTCCCTGACTCCAGTTCTAGCACTCTATCCATGGTGCCACCTAGCTGCCTCTAATCCTATGATGCTCCTACAATACCCACCATGCCAGTTCATTAATTTCGTGGTGTGAGAGGAGATGATTGGCTCTGTCCTTAAGAAAAACTTTCTGCAGGTGTTGCTATTCTGTGAGTACCCTACTTAATACTCTACCCTAGAGCAAGGCAGCTACTACTGAGATGGATTCTTGATGTGGTTCAAGGAACTTTCTGGGGCTGAAATCCTTAACCTGAGTTTGAACATTAAATAGATAGATAGATAGATAGACAGACAGACAGATGGACAGACAGATAGATAGATTGACAGACAGACAGACAGGCAGGCAGGCAGACAGACAGATAGACAGACAGATGGACAGATAGAGAGACAGACAGGCAGGCAGGCAGACAGGCAGACAGACAGACAGACAGACAGACAGACAGATAGATAGATAGATAGATAGATAAACTGTTTTTCTATACAACGGTTTCTTTTGTAGTCTTGTGTATTTCATTTTATGCATTTAGAGGTGTTATTCTGAGAAGGAAGGAGTCCAAAGGCTTCACCAGACTGTACCAAAGGAGTCCATGACTCGAAAAAGGTGAAGAGCCCCTGCTCTAGGGCATGCCTGCATCAGACACTGGAGGATCCTAACATTGCCAAAGTCCTTACTGGCACATGGCACCCCTCTTTAGGATTCTAATCAAGGGCTCTGTCATCTGGGGATATTGGGATGAACCACCAGCTGAAACAGGCAAGTCCTAGGGACTACTAAAGCAGCCATATGCCCTTTGGTTGAGTAAGCCCTTTCCAGGGTCATTTCTATGTTAATATAGTCTATCTGAATGCCTACAGGGCCTGGCACATATTTCAGTGGGTCTATGATCTTATTCATATGGATACTTCCTTCAAAGATGCAGACTGCAAAACATCTATGTCTTGCCATCTTATATATTCATGCCCTCCTATGCCAATTGGAGCCCTGCCTCTTGGTCTTTTTATGTTCCGTGGGTACTAGTGCATTATTCAGGCTATCCATCATTTATCCCTCACTCTCACTACATGACTGACACTTTTCTAATGATATGTTTCCCAGATGTCATTTTTTATTCCAGTTCTTGCACATATATCATTCTAAGGATCAGCCCCTCTGGTATTTCCCAAAAGGTGGCTACTTAATCTCACAGATTTTAGGGAACTCTATGAGTCTGCATTCCTAAAACTGCAGTTGACAAGCCCCCACCAATGAGCTTCTCCTTAAGAGTCATCCAGGTGAATAATTAGCTCAATACAAAGGCATTTGTTAATGTGACACCATAAAGACAGTAGCTACAAAACATTTCTCCTGGTAACATGGAGATCACCCTCCCACAGAAAACATACAATATCCATAGGAGGCACAACTTTGCATTACAGTGATAGTAAAGCACACAAGCAGGGAACACGTATGGTCATGGCAGCTTGTGACTGCAGAACTACAATGAGCCTGACATCACGTCCTTATGCAGTCCTCCCTACAGCTCGGCTCTTCATTCCCAGAGCCAGGTCTCCCTTCAGGTCCTGGTTGGTTCTGTCCTCTGAAATCAGGAGTCATGCTCCTTGAAGCTGCTTCTAGTCTCACGTGACTGCCTCTCTGTACCTGAGACTATGTCTCAGCTCCTTCAACTGTGCCTCAAGCTCTCTTGAAGGGACTCTCAAATGGCCAGACAGAGTGTCTTCTGCTGAGTAACTCAGCTGATTGACGTCATGACCAACACAAGAGGAAAGCCCCCCACTCCCACCCTTGCTATAGGAGGTGGTATAAGGAGTCATACTCCACAACACTGCTCCCATACCAGGCTCTCACAGAGCTAGTGAGCTTTGGTCTTTTAAGGGGCCATCAGCAACGTGGCCAGTTATTACTGGATCAATTCCAGTTGAATCAAGGAGACATTTTTTCACACTTTATAAAGGGACAACTGGTGGTGGTTATATTATTACAGTTAATTTAACATCTCATCTGACCTTTACTTTCTGTGACTACATCAACTAGGCTGGGGGGAATCAAGCAATTAAAGACCAATTCTCCTCCCCATTAGGGTAAGTAGACGTACGCCCATCATATGTTTCTTCATTGCCCTTTGAGTCAAGCACAATATTAATTCTTCAGAGATTATGATGTTCCATGATTCATAGCTCCATATGCTCACTGAAAGAATATATCAAAGACCAGGAGCTTCTCCCATTCATCAGATACAAAGAAATATTTAAAAAAACCAAATGGATCTGTGATACTATCAATTAACTTCATTTCTCAACAACAAATACCATGATCCCTCTATACTTGCCCATCTTGTGGGATTATTGTCTATGCCCTCTCATAATTTGTCCACAGGGAGTCCATTCAATGATCTGGGGACTTTTATTTCTTTCTACACTGTAGGAACACTCTGAATGGTGGGAAATACACAGTCAACATACCTGTGAATGTGAATGGGATAAACTCACCCATAAAATGGAACTGGATAGCAAAATGGATTAGAAACCAGAATACAAAAATACATTGTTTATAAGAGACACACTTGAAACAGAAAGAAACACAAAAGAATTAAAATAAGGGGCTGGATCAAAATGTGTTATGCTACAGCCAAAGTAAAAAAAGGCAGGAGTAGCAATCATGATCTCAGACAAAGCAAAAACAAAGAATAGATCTAACTAAAAGAGATAATCATGGGAACTATATTTTGCTAAAAGGTACCATAGACAATGAAGTAATACCAAAAAATTATACAGCAAGTTTCTCTGATAAAACCCTTGTTTCTCAAATATATAGGGAACAGAGTCAAATTTATAAAAATAAGATCCAATCTCTAGTTGATAAATGGTCAAAAGATATGAACAGGCAGCTTTCTGAAGAAGAAATCAAAGCTACCTACAGTCATATTAAAAAACGCTTTAAATCACCATCGATTAGAGAAATACAAATTAAAACAACTCTGAGGTACCACCTCACACCTGTCAGAAATGGCAAACACTAGAGGGGATGTAGGAAAATAGGTACATTAATGCATTGTTGATGGAGTTGTGAATTCTAACAATTTTGGAGAATCATTTGGAACTATGCCCAAAGGGCTATAGAACTGTCCATACCTTTTGACCCAGCAATACCACTACTAGGCCTATATTCCAAAGAAATCAAGAAAAGGGGAAAGGACCCTTATGTACAAAAATATTTATAGCAGCTCTTTTTGTACTTACCATGAATTAGAAATTGAGGGGATGACCATCAATTGGGGAATAGCTAAACAAGTTGTAGTATATGATTGTGATGGAAAACTACAAAGGGGGTGGTTTTAGGAAACATGACAAGACCTATATGAACTGTTGCGAAGTGAAGTGAACAGGACCAGAAGTTCAGTGTACACAGTGACAGCAATATTATAATGATGATCAACCGTGAAAGATAGCTACTCTGATCAAGACAACAATCAAAGGCAATTCTGAAGGACTCTTGATGAAAAATGCTATCTACTACCTCCAGAGAGAGAACTGATGAATTCTGAGTGCAAATTGAAGCATAATTTTCTCACTTTCTTTATTTTTCTTGGGTTTTTTTGTGACATGCTAATATGGATATATGTTTTGCATGATTTCACATGTATAATCAATATCATATTGCTTGCTTTCCCAGTGGGTAGGGGAGGGGAGCTGCAGCAAGAGAGAAAATTTGGAACTCAAATTTTTAAAAGAAAATTTAAAAATAAATAATAATTTTTTTTAAAAAAAGTATCTGTGTGGCTGACTCTATCAAAAAATCTGCATGATTTTAATATATGATTGGGTAATACTTTGTTGAAAAGAAACTTTTGGGCTACATCTTACTCTACCAAGTCAATTCTTTTTTAAATCAATAAGCAATAAACATAGTAAAATACCTCATTGTGTATACCTTTAAGTTAATCACATGAATTTGAAGACATGTTCTATTTTAAAAAGTAGTTTGTTAGAGCCTGATTGTTCCCTTCTAAAATTTGCATCAAAGATGAAAATATATATATTCTCATGAATGTAGCCTGAAAAAAAGGAAATGGAAACTGGAAAATTCTAGAACTCATATGCATGGCCCCATTTCCATAGCTTAGTAAACCTCTATCATTCTTTACTCTGGTCTTCTCAGGATTCCTAGAGAGACGGATTACATTTGGATTTTACAGAGATGAAAAAGGATATAAATGGGTCAGTAGATATTGATGTCCTCAATTACCGTTTCTGGATAATAATAACATTAATTATTTTCCCCAATCATTTGGGATCTTTCTGAAATCAGAAATCTTAAACATTTATCCCTCAATATTTTCAAAATTGAGTTACCTCTAGCACAGGATTCTTTCCCCACCTTGGTCCAGGCCAGATGTTCCATTTCCTTTCCTTTACATAACACACCAGAGACTCAGAGATTGGAGTTCAAATATTTTTGATTCCACCACCATCATCACTGATGAAAATAATTTGTTCTAGAAATGCTGCCAAATCTGTTGTCTTGCTTCTAGCTTCATCTAGATGCTTTGGGGATGACCTGGATGAGTTTGGTCTTATGCCCAGCTTTTTGTAAGCTTGGTTTCCTCTCTACTGTTCTTTCCTGTTTTCGAGCCCACCCAAAGGCACAACTGGACAGCTGGAATTCACACTTTTCTGTTTCGTTGTCTTCTACTACTTATTAACCAGCAAACATGTACTACTTTGGGTAGTATGAGAAAATTCAATCTCCATCCAAGCCTGTGTCAGTCCGGTAGTGTGATGAAGTAGAAAGAGCTCTGGATTGGGGGGGCCAAAGGACCTGGGTTTGAGCCCCAGCTCTTTGACGTACCCCCTGAGTGCCTATTACATGTCACTTTAGTTCTTGGATCTTCAGTTTCCTCATCTTTGAAATGAGAGGGTTCGACTGGAGGATTTCAAAAGTTCCTTCTAATTTCTTTGATCTTGTGATCTCATATTTGCCAGACCTTCATTTAATAAAGCACCAGGAGCTGGCTCAGAGCATGGGCCAGAGAGAGGAGCATCAGACAGAACTCACTGTTCTAAAGCAGTCACGGAGTACCATTTCCCATTTGTGCCCAGGGCACATCTGAATTAAATTATAGGCACCCCGGAGATGTAGCTGCTTGTACACCTGTGTGTCCCCTATGCCCTGCCAAGAATATCAGAGTGGCAGGAAGGGATATTGGTTATAAATATTTGTTTCATTTAGTTGCCTATGAGAACAATTATGTGCATATTAAATGAATTTAAATAATAAATGATGAATAATTTACATGCCTATACTACTTTCCAGTTACAAAGCACCTTACATTTTAAGGTAGTCTGTTTACCTCTCATCAACTCCCAGTGGTGTGTTGGTAAATGTTTAACAACCAGCTCTCCAGGAAGGGGGGGTGTGAATCCTGTATACAGGACTTTTAAAGTTTAATCCACAATATTAACATTTTCTTAAGTCTAGACAAGTAGCAAAACAATCAATCAAGCCCTAATTTGTCACATTTGCTGATTCCTGCAGGGCAAATGCTCCCACTGAAACCTGAACAATCAAGTTTGTTTTCTGATCTGGGACAAGCTGGCTCTAGCACATCCCTGGGACCACTCGCCTCCTAACAGTCTCTGTCAGACCCTGTGGTTCTGTCCACATGAGACAGGGACTGGATCTGTGATTGCATTGATATAGGGAATCCCTAAATGGAGAAATTCCCTCTGCCAATGCAGGTTGGCACCTTCTCTGCAATATACAGTCTTAGAAAGTTGCCCAGAGCCGTGGCAGTTTAAGTGACTTGCCCACCATCTCACAGAAGTGGGACTTGAACCCCGGTGTTCCTGGCTCCAAGACCAGTGTTCTAACCTCTATATCACACTGCCTCTCAGCAAAGTACATGGCCAACCAGGATCGGTCTGTGTAATTTGCTGGAAAGAGGCACCAGCCTAACTAACTTCCTTAAATAATTGCTAACACTTGCTGCCAGCAAGAAAATTCAGAATGTGCCACCATTATTGGCTGTATTCTCCTTCCCCGGGTAATCCCAGCAAATCTTGGGACAGACAACAGAAAAAGAGCCTGAAGGGGGAAATGAATGAGTGGATATCTGGAATGTCTACTAGGTAAGGTTTCTGGGTTGCAGGGCAGACCGGGCTCCACCCAGCTCTCAGTCAATTGTTAACTTAGTGGCAGTTGGGTGGCACAGTAGATAGAGTATTGGACTTGAAGTCAGGAAGACTAAAGTTCAAATCCAACCTCAGATACTTACTAGCTGGGTGACACTCACTGAGCAAGTCACTTAACCTCTGTCAGCCTCAGTTTCTTCTTCTATAAAATGGAGATAACATTTCTTTTTATTATCATTCTAAATTCTGTCCTTCCCTCCACCCCCTCCCCTACCCATTGAGAGGGCAAGAAATATGATATCCATTACATATATAAAGTCACTCAAAACATTTCCATGTTAGCCCCATTGCAGAGTTGGGGGGAGGGAATAAGAAAATTAAATAAAGAAAAAATTGTGCTGCAATCTGCACTCTGAGTCCAACAGTTCTCTCTCTGGAGGTAGATAGCATTTTTTCATCCTGAGTCCCTTGGAATTATCTTGGATCATTGTATTGCTGGGAATAACTAGGTCATTCACATCTAAACATCGTTACAATATTGCTGTTACTGTGTACAGTGTTCTGCTGGTTCTGCTCAGTTTACTTCATAACAGTTCATGTCAGTCTTCCCAGGTTTTTCTGAAATCACCCTGCTCATCCTTTTTTTTCCATTTTATGTATTTATTTTTAGTTTTCAACATTCATTTTATAAGATTTTGAGTTCCAAATTTTCCTCTTTCTCCTCAAGACAGCATGTAATTTGCTCTAGGCTCTACATGTACAATCATATTAGACATATTTCCACATTAATCATGTTGTAAAGAAGAATCAGAATGAAAGGGAAAGACCATGAGAAAGAAAATAGTCTGCTTCGATGTGCCTTCGGACTCCATGGCTCTTTTTTGGATGTGGATGGCATTTTCCATCATGAGTCTTTTGGAATTGTCTTCTGTTCATCATTTCTTACAGCACAATAGTGTTCCATCGCAATCATATGAAATGGAGACAAGGATAGCGCCTACTCCCCAGATCTACGGCGAGGATCTAATGGCATGCTTTGTATCTTGACATGCTAGACAAATGCTAGCTATTATTACACAGTGACCCTTCAACGAGACAATTTAATAAATACTGAGGTGTGAGATGCTGGGGATCCAAAGACAAAATAGAAAATATTCCTGTCCTCTTGGAGCTTACCGTGTATGGGAAGGGTCTGATGTGTATAAAATCAAGTATCGGGCAGGCAAACTGAGAATGGAAAGAGTGCTAAACACAAGGGGAAATCAGGGAAGGCTTCCAAGATGAGGCGGTACTAGTCTTGAAGGGAGATAAAGATTTAGAGAGGTGAAGAAGAGGTAGTATGTTCCAGGCATAGAAGGACAGGGACAGAAATGGGTCCTGGACCTGTGATGTCACTGCTATAGGGAACTCCCAGGTAAGGAAACTCCCTCTGCCAGTGCAGGTTACACTTTCTTTGTAACTTGGAAGGAAAACTCGAGGTAAGAGATGAAATGTTGAGCTCAGGGAGCAGCTGGCAATGCGGTTTGGCTGGAACATGGAGGGTCTGAATGAGAATAATGCTAAATAAGCCTGAAAAAGTAGGTTGGAGTCAGCCTGGGGAGGGCCTTAAATGCCAAGTGGAGAAGTTTATTTTATCTTATTTTGGGCAATAAGACACTAACAGTCTTTGAGTAGTGAAATGACATGTTTTTTTCCTTTGCTCTCAGAAGACTGTTTTGGCAGCGTTGGAGAGAGGATGGCTCTGACAGGGGAGAAACTTGCAGCAGGCTGAGAGCAGTTACTAAAATAATTGGCTGTTGCAACAGCTCAGTCAAAAGCCATTTAGGGTCTGAACCAAGCAGGGGGTCATATGAAGAGGAAAGGAAGGGTCTGAGAGATGTTCCGAGGAAGCAGAAGTTCTAAGACTTAGCATGAGCGAGATGGGTGTGGTGGAGAAGAGGGAGAGCCTAGGATGACTGAGGTTACAAAACCAGAGAATCCTAGTGCCCTCAATAGAAACAGAGCGGTTTGGATGAGGGGCATGTGTCCTGGGGGAGGAGGCTGAGTTGCTTTTCAGTCATGCTGGGTTTGAGATGCCCCTGGAACATCTCAAGCTTGACTGGAACATTTAAAAACCTCTCACCACTTCCTGCGTCATTTGCAAGGCTCTTGGGCCCCTCTTTCTTGCTTAAGTTTTTGGGGGCTTGGGATAATTTTTTTTTGAAAGCTTCTTGCTTTGGCTTACATTGAGATTGCTTCACAGGGAGGCATTTAGGTCACTGTCTCTCTGCCTTTTGAATTCTTCTCCTCTTAGCAACTGTCAAAAAACCTACCTGCCCCTCCCCGATGCCCAACAATAGCACTGATACACTAACATTTTCCCTACCACTCACTACTAAATGGAGTCTTGCTTGGCACTCAGGCAGATGCTGCTAAGGTAGATGTGCTCACCAGCTTTCCTGCCTGCTGAAGTGTCCAGAAACGCTCGGACGGCATTCTGAATCTGCAAATCAGACAGACAGGAGCAGATAAACACCCAAAGAGAGGGTCAATTCATACCTTACATTTTAAAAAACAGTCTTTGATCATAATACCTTTAAATCTGTGCTCTGGGTGTGATCCCTCTAAAAGAAGAGGACCCTAACTTTTTGGAGGAGTTATTTATTTCTCCAAAGTCTTGAGAACCCCAGTGGTAGAAGTGGGGTGCAGCAGACACTGATGAGGAGGGGGGCAGTGTAGTACACTGGGGTGCTAGATTCAGTGTCAAAGGGTTGAGGTTCCAACACTTACCACCTGTGTGATTCTGAGGAAGTCAATCTCTCTGGACCTCCACTTCCTCATCTCTAAGGGGAGCCAAGGGGACTTGATTCAGTGACCTCTAACAGCCCTTCCAGTTCCACCTGTCTGATCCTACCTAGGATCAGGTCCTAGGTGCAGAGGAAGAGAATGGCCAGCAAGATAATTCAGAATGTGCCATCATTTTTGGCTCTATTCTGCTTCCCCCTGGGAATCCCGGCAAATCTTGGGACAGACAACAGGAAAAGAACCTGAAGGGGGAAAATGAATGAGTGGATATCTAGAATATCTACTAGGCAAGGTTTCCAGATTGCAGGGTAGACCCAGCTCCAACCAGCTCTCAGCCAATTGTTAAATTTGCAGAGTGAGCATTTTGCATCAGAGAAAATGGCAAATAGTACAAATCAGGCTAGTGTTCTGTCCACTGTACCAGGTGGTCTCAAAGACAGACCCTCCTCTCTGCAAAGAAGCCATTGGGACAAGCTCTAAATAGGATTTTTTGAAAAAGACATTGTAGATAAGCCAAGAGAATCAACTCGCATGGACCAAGAAGTTGGAGGGCTGAATGAGCTCCTGGAGAAGTGGGATCTGAGGGGGAGGATTTAAGGCTGAAGGCTAGACAGTCATTTTTTCCATTAGTAGTCTCATAACCAAACACCCCCTCCCTCATCTCCTCTTCCTCCTCCCCCATCCTCTCCCCCATTCCTCTTCTCCTTACCACAGGAAGTGGAATCTTTCCATTGGTATCCCGAAGCCATTCTTGGAACTGTATCGCCAGAGCTTCCTTCCGCATCTTATTCACACGAGACTTGATTTTGTCAATATTTTCTCTTTGCTCTTGTTTTTCTTTGACTTCCGTCTTCATCTTGAATACTCTAAAAGATATAGGCATGGAGGACTGGAGCTGCTTCATCTGACCTGGCTGCGAACATGCCGGTGCTGAGCATGTTCAAGCTCCTGTTTCTCCCCAGCAGAGACGCCTCCCCTCATCATCCCAGTCCTTGGGAATCCATCCCTGCCTCCTTGGATCGATTCCCGCCAGCACCTGCCCACATCACTGATTTAGCTCAAGATTTAGAGATGGGAAGAGAGGGCATCGTACCCAACCCTCTCATTGAACAGATTAGGAACCTGAGGCCCAAAGACAATAAGGAGCTTGGCCAATATCACATAGTCATTAGTGGAGATGGAATTCAAACCCAGGTCCTCTGACTCCAAATCCCTTACTCTATACACTACACCAATATGTGAAACACATGACTATTCATGTGCTTGTGTTTTATCTCTCCAATGAGGTTATAGCCTCTGGAAGGGTAAGGATTAGACCTTCCGATTTTTTGTAGCAGTGGTTCCAATTCTCTTTACAATTAGATTGGCCATACCAAGAGCAGTCCTCACCAGCTTCCCTGTAACAGATCTGTAGGAAGTATCATGGGGGAGGAAAAGGGAGGTCAGAAGATCCCAGAATCCTAGTTTAAAGGTTAAAGTTACCTTGTAGGCCATTGAGTCCAACCTCCTTATTTTATAAATGAGGACACTGAGGCACAGCGAGATTAAGTGACTTGCCCATGGTCACACAGGCCATGTCTGAAATGATATTCGAACCCTGTTCTTCTTGCCTCCCGATCCAGTGCCCTCTCTACTATAGAGACAGTACAATGTGATCCCAAGCTCCAAGCTGCTTCTGTTTCTTTGCCTCACACAGCACAGCAATAGAAATATACAGTTGGTTCTCAATAACCATTTTTGAATACCTAAATCAATTGCCTGCTCTTTTCCTCGAGGAGCCTAAGTGGCTTTATTTCATTCGTTCTCTGTATTTCTCAGGTTGCAAAGCACTCAAGCCCTTTGAGTAATATCCTCGTGAAATAAGTAGATTATCACACTTCAATCAATCAATCATCAAGCCACGGCAGCAGCCACTGTTCTAAGAATCAAAGTTGTAAAGACAAAAGTGAAATGATTCCTGCCCGCAGGGAGCTTCCCTCCTATCAGAGGAGACAGAATATATACATATATGCATATATATAATGTTTGTGTGTATATATGTATATATACACACATGTATGTTTGTGTATGTATGTATGTATGTATATAAAAATTAAATACAAGGTAATTTGGGGTGGGGAAAGCACCAGTCACTGTAGAAATTAGGCAAGGCTTTATGAAGAAGGTGGCACTTGAATTGTGTCTTGATTTGATACAGGGGAAAGCATAATGGATTGGTAGTCAAAGCCTCTGCCATTTACTTACTACCTGTGTGACCCAGGCAAGTCACTTAACCTCTCTGGGCCTCAGTTTCATTATCTGGAAAAAGAAGGGCTTAGAATTGAGGATTTCTAAGGTCCCTTCCAGCTCTCAATCTAGGATCCTAGGAAAGAGTGTGATTCAATCAATTGCTATCAATTTAATTCAATCAAATAAGGATTTATTAGGTGCCTACTATGTGTCAGACACAGTGCTTGGTACTGAAGATACAAAGACAAGTCAACAAACAGTAAGTGCCAAATATGTGCCTTACATGGTGTTAGATATAGGGATATAAAAACAAAGCATCCCTACCCTCAATGAGCTTACATTCTACTGTGGGGAGAGGGGGAGAGATGCAACAAATATATAAGTAAATATAAAGTATTTATAAGGTAACTTATTTTAAGAGTGGAGAGTGCAAATAACTGGGTGGAAGGAATCAGAGATGGAATATTATAAATGGGAAGTTAGCAGGCAACTTTGACTAGCACATAGGGTGAATAAGAGGGAGTGGTATGGCATGAGGACCCAATGGGGGAGGACTCAAAGTGCTTGGCTGAGTATGTCTCATTTCATCCTAGTAGAAAAAGGAGATTCTTGAAGATTTGGGAGGGTGAGACATGGCACGATAGATCTATGTTTAAGGAATATTAATCTGGCAGCTGTTTGAAGGATGCTTCGGAGAGGGAAGAGACAAGGGAGGGAGGGAGACCAATGAAGGGGCTATTGGAATAGTCCAAACAAGAGGTAAACCAGGAGAGAAACTGTGGGGAAAGAAGAGAATGGAAGCAGAGACAGGATTAAAAAGACTTAACAACTGATCAGATTTGGTGATTGGAGGAGAAAGAAGTCAAGGAGGATGACAAGTTTGTGAACTTGATGGCTTGGGAGGATGATGCCGCCATACACAGAAATTGGGGAAATTTGAAGAAGGGATGAATTTGGGGGGAAATACAGCTGGTTCCTACCAAGAGTCACTACTTAATAAATGAAGAAAGTGCTATATGTAATCTAGGAGAATTTTCCAAATTGCGGGACATATTCCCTCTGAGATCAGGAGACCATCTCAGGTGAAGCCTGAAGGAAAGAAGGAGAGGAAGGAAGGAAGTAAGAATTTATTAAGCACCTACTATGTGCTTGTACAAATATTATTTCATTCTATTTTCACAACCACCTTGGAAGATAGGTGCTATTATTACCCCCATTTTACAGCTGATGAAACTGAGGTAAACAGAGGTTAAGTGCCTTGCCCAGGGTCATACAGTTAGTAAGGATATGAGGCTGGATTTGATCTTGGATCTTCTGGACTCCCACACCTGATGCTAAAATTACTGGATATTTTTGAGCATGATTCTTGCATAAATATATCTACTTTTTTTCAGTGAAAACAAACTTCAAATCAAAGTCAACAAAAGCAAGACAAATATAGAGAATTCTATTCAACTGATAGTGAAGATACCTTAATGTTTATTTAATATAATTTAATTTACAGGCAGCCAGGTGACTCAGTGGATAGAGCGTCAGGACTATTGGAACTAAGTTCAAATCCAGTCTTAGACAATTACTAGCTGTGTGACTTTGGGCACGTCACCTCACCTCTGTTTGCTTCAATTTCTTCATCTGCAAAACGAGGTTAATAATAACACCTATGTCCCGGGGTTGTTGTGAGGATCAGATGAGAGAATAATTATAAAGGGCTTAGCACGTAATAAGACCTGTATAAATGCTAGCTGTTAGCTATTATATGTAAAGAATATAATATAATATAATATAATAAATATATAACATAATATAATATAATATAATATAATATAATATAATATAATATAATATAATATAATATAATAAATATATAACATAATATAACACATGGCATTATGTTATATATTTTATACTATATTATATGCATAATATATGTTATGTTATTATTATTTAAACCCAATAGAATTTGAGCTGTACATATTGAATCTCAGTGTGAATAAGATATGCCATCATAAGTACCAACCAGTTCAAGCTCATGATGCAGATGAATTGGGTACTCATCTTTGTGTGGAAGGTTACAAAGATCTTCATATTTGTAATGTTTCTCAACATCATTCATTTTGGTAAGTACAATAGGATAAGCTAGTTTTCCAGAGAAACTCTGAAACTTTTAAAAAACTGAAATAACTTGAGACTGGTTATAGAGAATCATCTGTGATCTTCAACAATTAAATTAAAATTAATTGTCTTAGATTTTCTATTATTTTCAAAAGTAAAATAATGTCGCTTCACTAAGTACAAATACATAACTGGTTTCAGAAGAAAAGTCACTGACACTCCTGAAGCTGTGAAGACACACAAAGACAGTCAAGACAATATAAGAGACAGAAATACAGAAACACAAAGTAAAAAGTGCAAACCCAGAAAAGGCCATATGTCTGTATATCACTGGGATTCCCATGTACTGTTGGGGATGGAGAGGAAAGACCACTGGTGTTTCCTTTGGACAAATGTTTTAGTCACAGATAGCATGAAACCTAATAAATTTAAATGACATCCTGAAAGGGGACATTCAAAATATGTTGACAAGGCAAGAGAATCTATCCAGAGAAAATCAGATGTTTTTAAGAAGCAAAATTTAACTCTTCAAAAGGATCAAAGGGGGTCCTTGCTTTGCATATAGTTGCTTATACCAACTTAACAGCTAGAGACCACAGTGGAAAGAGTACTAGGCCTGGAATAAAGAAGATCTGAGTTCACATCTAGCCTTATACACTTACTAGTTATGTGACTCTGGGCAAATCACTTAACTTCTGTTTCCTCAGTTTCCTCATTTGTAAAAGGGGATAACAGTACCTACCTCCCAGGTTGTTGTGAGAATTAAATGAGATAATATCTGTAAAGCACTTAGTGCAGTGCCTGGCCCATGGTAGGTGCTTAAAAATTCTTCCCCTCCTTTCCCTTAACCTTTCCTTTCCTCATTCATACCCAGAGCTTGGAGAATGACTAAACATGAATGTGACCCTGTTAGTTTCTCATATTTTCCATTAAGGATATTCTCCATTTATGCATAGACCATTCTTATAGAGATGAGAAGGTGGACATACTAATCACTTCTTACTGTTCTTTTCTCAGTTTGTGATCATAATACTTTTGTGATCATAATACTATCCATAATATCTATTTGGTATGAATTTTCCCTTCTTTGAGATATTCTAAAAATTGAACCCTGGATATTATCATATTTTGTCACCTCCAGAATTAATTTCCTCTGCATGTGGGGGCTATCTCTACTCATCCTGATCTATATCTTGCCACTGGACCCAGATGGCTCTGGAGGAGAAAGTGAGGCTGGTGACCTTGCACAGCTCTGCCTCACTTAAATACAATTTACTTGCAAATCATGACATCATCCTTCTGATGTCATGATCCTCTTCAAGAACAAAGGCTAAATGACATGAACATGAGCATGTATTTTGCAAGGTGTGTTCACCTTTCCCAATTATAGTTTCTTGAGGGCCATTTCTACTTACTTTAATAGTATAATGAACCCTGAATTTTTAGAGGTTAAATACCATGGTCTATGCATATATTGAAGATATTGCCCCAACTAGGAGGCCAAAGGATTTGGAAGAGAACAAAAATAGATAGGAAATTGAGTAGATTTTCCAGCATTTCTATAGCTCTCTAGCCTCATCATTCATAATAGTGGGTCCTATGTCAAAAAATGATGATGACAGCAGGCATCTTAGTTTTTATCCTGATTTAACAGTAAAGTTTCCAATTTTCCCCCATTACAAATAATGCTAGCTTTGGTTTTAGATCAATGTTTTTGTTCACATTTTTAAAAAGCATTTTCACTTCTATATGGTAGGGGCTGAATTTTATCCCTGATTATGGGAACTAATGTACAAGCTGAATAAAAACTGAATGATGGCATCTTAATGGGTAAATCATTAGAGCTGTTTGGACAATTATAAAGGGCTGAGGATCATTTATTATAGAGTTATCACTAAATCATGACTATTTACCCCAGAGTCTTTTTAATTAGTCACTTAATTACCCAACCCTGGTGAAGTGTGAAAATGAGGTGCCTGGTCTAGTTTCTTTAGCCAACTCTCACAATGGCAACTAAGCAGAAGGTACTTTAATACCCAGAAAATGACATCCTTGTGTTCTCTTGGATGTACCATTTTGCACAACAAAGCAGAATGGATGATGGCTCAATTATCTCCAGAATTTGGCCCCATCCACATAGCCAATATGGATCATTTGAGTTTTTTAAAGACTCCACCAATCTGGCAATGAACAATACAACTAGGACCAAATTGAGAATGAGGAGAAAAGGTCCTATTTCTATCTCCTGATAATTTCTCAAGCAAATCGATTCCATCTTTTAAATGTTTACTCTTCTGTGATTACTCATATTTTTCAATATAAATTACATAAAACTTGTCTACACATGGAACATTTTCAAGAATTAAATGGATAATGACTATTATTGGATGATTACAACTCTCTGAGAGCAGATGCTAAAAATGGAAGCATTATCTTGTGTTGTCAGAATTTGGTCCCCATAGCAGAAAACTGCAAGAGCGGAAGGCAGCCTCCTTAACTTTGCCACTAGAAATAAGAGGTAGAACGAGGACCAAAGATCTTTTTTTTTTTTGAGGTATTCAGGGTTAAGAGACTTGCACAAGGTCACACAGCTAGATAGTGTCTGAGGACAGATTTGAACTCAGATCCTCCTGACTTCAAGGCCAGTGCTCTTTGCACTGTGTCACCTAGCTGCCCCTATCTTTCAAATTTTTAAGAAGTATAAAAGCCTGTAATGTGTTGTCATAATGATGATAATAACAATACTGCAGAAGATAGGCTTATATCCCAATACTTTTGTTCAACTACAAAAAAATGGCCATTTTATCCAAATGTGCAAAAAATCTGCAGAACATCAAAGAATAATGGCAGTATAGTGACTTTTTATGGACTGTTTCTATCTAAACCACACTGAAAACAACCATAAGAATGAGATGATAATGTTGGTGATGATGATGATGATAAGCCTTAGCATTCAGGAGGTTCACAAAATTGCTGCCAAAAAGTCATTTGGAAACTTCCCAACACTTCACCAGACTGTGGTCTGTTTAGTCCAGGAACAAACAGATTACTAAATATATAGTAGACCTTCAATTAGCCATAATGGGTAGGAAATTGATGTTTTGGTTAAATGAGTACAGTTTTAAGGATATAATAAGTCCTCAATCAATATTTCTTTGTTTGATTGCTTATTTAGGGTACATGCATTCAGTGTAAATAGGGTGCTTGGAATCTCTTCAGTATTGTACCTCTAAGTTGTGTGAATTTTGCCCATGGAGGTCTATGTGTAAGTTCACCTAGGTCTGTCTAAATGCTGCTCACAGGGAGGCATGCATAGATATCTCTGGACTCTTGCCAATTTCTCTCCAAAGGAGATTTTGATCCCAGCCAGGAAGGTTGCAGGAAATTAAGCTACAAATCTGGCACATTTTTCTCTCAAGAGAGAAGATAACGGACTAGAATTCTCTCTCTCCCCCGAAATACTGCTAGTCTAGAGGAAATGAATTTTAAGCTCCACACTCTTCCTTAACTGGAAAGAAATGCCCCCAGCTATATCCAAAGGCTTGACTCCTTTCACACCAGTTACACAAAGACAATAGTTAATAGCACACAAAATCATTTATCCAAGTCAAGAATAAACACAACTGAGAGAAATTGTACAGATTAGAATATTCCAGACAATACAGAGTGAATGAACTCTCCCACTGGGAGTGAGGTATCTCAGCTCCCAATCTCGCCAAAGAAGAAATTCCTCCAGGTTTATGATGTAGCAGGCTAGAAATAGAGACATGTTCAAGGTTCCTCTACATGTCAGCTTCTTCCAGAAGTTTTTCTCTTTCCCTCTAAACTCAGGAGTAAAACTCTCCTCTCCCAATCTCTCACTAACTCTCCCCACTAAGTAGGCAGAGTATGGAGTCATCATTCTTTCGACCAATGAGGCAAGTCTTAAGCAAATGCCTATCCTTGCGTCCAAGGTTCCATACCCTTTAAATCCCATTTGGCAGCCTTCTCTCTTCAATGATTCCCTTCTCCTCTCTCTTTTCATCTTTAGTTTTATCTCCTGGTTCCTTCCTCCCTGCCTTATAAACTTAACTCTTCTCTGTGTGCTGAGAAACAGCTGGCAAACATGCTGAGAGAAAACCAGATCCCAAACTCAGTATGATAGTGCATAAGACTCCAATAAACCAGGAGTTAAACCAAAAAAAAATGTCTCAGAAACATTTCTAGGTTCGCACAGACTCCCCAGCAACTGAGAGGTCACAGCAAATCCTGTTTCTGATCTTGGGCATGCTAAAGGCTGAGTTTTTATGTCATGTAATAGATTAATTTTCTTTTTTTAAAATTTATTTATTTTATTTATTTAATATATTTCGTCTTCAGCATTGATTTTCACAAGAGTTTGAATTACGAATTTTCTCCTCATTTCTACCCTCCCCCCCACTCCAAGATGGCGTATATTCTGGTTGCCCCATCCCCAGTCAACCCTCCCTTCTGTCACCCCACTCCCCTCCCATCCGCTTTTCCCTTCCTTTCTTGTAGGCAAGATAAATCTCTATGCCCCATTGCCTGTGTATATTATTTCCTATTTGCATGCAAAACTTTTTTTTTTGTTTTTGAACATCTGGTTTTAAAACTTTGAGTTCCAAATTCTCTTCCCTCTTCCCTCCCTACCAACCCTCCCTAAGAAGACAAGCAATTCAACATAGGTCACATGTGTATTATTATGTAAAACCCTTCCACAATACTCAGGTTGTGAAAGACTAACTATATTTTGCTCCTTCCTATCCTATCCCCAGTTATTCAATTTTATCCCTTGACCCTGTCCCTTTTCAAAAGTGTTTGCTTTTGATTACCTCCTCCCCCTATCTGCCCTCCCTTCTATCATCCCTCCTTTTTTATCTTCTTCCTCCTTCTTTCCTGTGGGGTAAGATACCCAATTGAGTGTGTATGGTATTCCCTCCTCTGGTCAAATCCAATGAGAGCAAGATTCACTCATTCCCCCTCACCTGCCTTCTCTTCTCTTCCTGCAGAACTGCTTTTTCTTGCCACTTATATGTGAGATAATTTACCCCATTCTATCTCTCCCTTTCTCCTTCTCTCAATATATTCCTCTCTCATCCCTTAATTTGATTTTTTTTTAGATATCATCCCTTCATATTCAACTCACCCTGTGCCCTCTGTCTATATATATTCCCTTCAGCTACCCCAATACTGAGGTCTCATGAATCATACATATCATCTTTCCATGTAGGAATGTAAACAAAACAGTTCCACTTTAATAAGTCCCTTGCAATTTCTTTTTCTTGTTTACCTTTTCATGCTTCTTTTGATTCTTGTGTTTGAAAGTCAAATTTTCTAATCAGCTCTGGTATTTTCACCAAGAAAGCTTGAAAGTCCTCTATTTTATTGAAAGTCCAAATTTTGCCTTGGAGCATGATATTCAGTTTTGCTGGGTAGGTGATTCTTGGTTTTAATCCTAGCTCCATTGACCTCCTGAATATCGTATTCCAAGCCCTTCGATCCCTTAATGTAGAAGCTGCTAGATCTTGTGTTATTCTGATTGTGTTTCTACAATACTCAAATTGTTTCTTTCTGGCTGCCTGCAGTATTTTCTCTTTGAGCTGGGAGCTCTGGAATTTGGCGACAATATTCCTAGGAGTTTTCTTTTTGGGATCTATTTGAGGAGGCAATCGGTGGATTCTTTCAATTTCTATTTTACCCTTTGGCTCTAGAATATCAGGGCAGTTCTCCTTGATAATTTCTTGAAAGATGATTATCTAGGCTCTTTTTTTGATCATGGCTTTCAGGTAGTCCAATAATTTTTAAATTATCTCTCCTGGATCTATTTTCCAGGTCAGTGGTTTTTCCAATGAGATATTTCACATTGTCTTTTCATTCCTTTGGTTCTGTTTTATAATATCTTGATTTCTCATAAAGTCACTAGCTTCCACTTGCTCCAATCTAATGTTTAAGGTAGTATTTTCATCAGTGGTCTTTTGGACCTCTTTTTCCATTTGGCTAATTCCACCTTTCAAGATATTCTTCTCCTCATTGGCTTCTTGGAGCTCTTTTGCCATTTGAGTTAGTCTATTTTTTAAGGTGTTATTTTCTTCAGTATTTTTTGGGTCTCCTTTAGCAAGTCATTGACTTGTTTTTCATGGTTTTCTCCCATCACTCTCATTTCTCTTCCCAATTTTTCCTCTACTTCTCTAACTTACTTTTCCAAATCCTTTTTGAGCTCTTCCATGGCCTGAGACCAGTTCATGTTTTTCTTGGAGGCTTTTGATGTAGGCTCTTTGACTTTGTTGACTTCTTCTGGCTGTATGTTTTGGTCTTCTTTGTCACCAAAGTAAGATTCCAAAGTCTGAGACTGAATCTGAGTCCATTTTTGCTGCCTGGCCATGTTCCCAGCCAACTACTTGACCCTTGAGTTTTTCATTGGGGCATGACTGCTTGTAGGGTAGAGAGTACTTTGTCCCAAGATTGAGGGGTTGCACTGTTATTTTCAGAGCTATTTCTACACAGCAAGCTCTGCCACACCAGCACTCCTCCTCCCCCAAGAACCGCCAACCCGGACTGCTACTCAGATCTTAAGCAGGCTCTACACTCCTGCTCTGATCCACCACTTAATTCCTCCCACCAGGTAGCCTGGGGCTGGAAGCAACTGCAGCTGTAGTTCTGTCCTCAAAGCTGCACCCCTCTGCTGCCCCTGGGTTGGTGGCTGAACAGCAAACTCCTTTCACTCTGTCCCAGAAGCTTTTCCCACTAACCTTCTCTGTTGTCTTTGGTATTTGTGGGTTAAGAAGTCTGGTAACTGCCACAGCTCACTGATTCAGGGCACTAGGGCCTGTTCCACTCAGCTCCTGGTTTGGTTGGTCCTGCCGCCCACAGTGGGCTCTGCTCCCCTCCGCTTCCAGCTCCATGCAATAGACCTTACCCAGCGACCATCCAGGCTGTCCTGGGCTGGAACCCTGCTTCCCTCTGCTATTCTGTGGGTTCTGAAGTTCTAGAATTTGTTCAGAGCCATTTTTTCTAGGTTTTCGGACGGAACTGGCAGGGAGCTCATGCAAGTCCCTGCTTTCCACAATAGATTAATTTTCTATCCTGAAACTCTAAGTGAGGTTTTGGGGATGATGTAGAGGAAAAAATTCTGGACTTGAGGTCAGTAGGACTACTGTTTGAATTCTGGTTCTCTGACCTTTACTTCCTGGGTGCCTTGTTCAAGTTCTATGTTCTCTTTGCTCCTCAGATCTTTATCTACAAATGAAGAGGTTGGAATCAATTATTTCTATGCTTCCTTCCCACTCTAAATCTGTGATCCTATGATTACTGTAACACAATGAATGCTGTCATGATGCTTAGATTTCAGTTTGAGGGTGAAATAAGAAAAAATGATCCAATTTTAATCTTTCCATATACTATGTGTGTCAAATGATGGTTAAAAAAATTATTCCATCTTCCTCTTTTCCTTGGAGAGGTGGGGGATGAATAGGTGCAAAATGTTTTATGTGCTGTTAGCCATGCTTGGTTTGTCATTCAGTTCTTCTTCCGAAGTGAGACTGAGGCTTTTCCCCAGAGCACAAAAGCAATTTGTCCTTGCTGCTGACACATATGCATATTAAAGATAGAAATGGGTTGGGCTGTGGGTGGGGTGGTAGAGAACATGGACTCTGCTTCCTTAGGTTACCTTTTGTCCTGGGTCAAATACATTTGCAACTGAACCAGAGAGGTTCTTGGAAGTATGTGACAGAATCTAATAATACATTAGGTAGTTATCTGCAATAGAAGGCTTTGATCTTCTGCAGATAAAGAAGAGTCAAAAGGGAAAGACCTAACCTTAGCTTAGGGGCAACCCATCTAGCTTTAGTTAGTTGGGTGTGGTGACTCTTACTATAGGGTTATCTGTTGGCCCTTATCAGAGAGAGGTTATAGTCCCTGAGCGCTAGCAGACTAAAGCCTTTGCCTGATTGTCCCAAAAGTTTGGAGGGACATGCAAAAATGATTTTCATGTTAATAACAAAAAAAAAATTCCCAAAAATTATTTTTAAAGAATTTCTTCTGCTTACCCACTCACTCTTAGCACAACTTCAGCTTTACTGAATTCAGGAATGACTGATATTTAGAACAGATTGACAAAATGATTGACAGCTAAGGTTATTGCTAGACTAAGCATTGATGGGATTTCCTGATATAAGGCAAGCAGGAGGCCTTGGCTCAGCACTGAGTATCAGCTGGCTTACAGTACGAGCAGACAGGCATCTGTCTAGGAAGTCACAACGTTTCTCAGTTACTGGGGAGATCCACACATGGATGAGACATTCTCCTTGGCTTGCCAAGTCTTTGTACTTATGTCTTCCAAGAATTACTTGATCGGCTAGACCAAGGTTTTCTGCAATGTAACAAGTTCATCACCTAAAGGAGTGTGTGGACAATTTGTGGGGCCTTTGCTCCTTTTCTTCCCATCCCCAAACTCAGAGATGCCACATTTCTAATAGAAATAGTGCCAGTGGGAAAAGCAGGGACTAGTGTGAGCTCCCCACCAAGTCCCTCCAAAAACCTATAAAAAATGGCTCTGAACCAATTCTAGAACTGCAGAACCCACAAAAGAGCAGAGGGAAGCAGGGCTCCAGCCTAGGACAGCCTGGATGATCTCTGGGTGAGGTCTATTCTGCATGGAGCTGGGAGCAGAGTGGAGCCCAGTGTGGGTGGGGCAGACCAACCAGACCAGGAGCCGGGAGGAGCGTGCTCTGGTGCCCTGAATCAGTGAGCTGTAGCAGTTACCAGACTTCTCAACCCACAAACACCAAAGACAACAGAGAAGGTTAGTGGGAAAAGTTGTGGGAGTGGAAGGAGTTCGTGGTTGGGCTACCACCCCGGGGGGCAGTGGAGGTGGGGCAGCTACAGAACTACAGCTGCAGTTGCTTCCGGCCCCAGGCCCACCTGGTGGGAGGAATTAAGTGGTGGATCAGAGCAGGAGTGCAGAGCCTGCTGAAGATCTAAGTCCAGTCTGGGTTGGGGGTTCTTGGGGAAGGAGGAGTGCTGGTGTGGCAGAGCTGACACATCCCCCCAAGCTTGGAACATAGAACTCTTTAGTCTACAAGCAGTCATACCCCGCTGAAAAACTCAAGGGTCAAGTTATTTGGTTGGGAATATGGCCAGGCAGTGAAAACGCACCCAGATTCAGTCTCAGACTTTGGAATCTTACTTTGGTGACAAAGAAGACCAAAACATACAGCCAGAAGAAGTCAACAAAGTCAAAGAGCCTACATCAAAAGCCTCCAAGAAAAACATGAACTGATCTCAGGCCATGGAAGAGCTCAAAAAGTAAGTTAGAGAAGTAGAGGAAAAATTGGGAAGAGAAATGAGAAGGATGCAAGAAAACCATGAAAAACAAGTCAATGACTTGCTAAAGGAGACCCAAAAAAATGCTGAAAAATACACTGATGAAAACAACACCTTAAAAAATAGACTAACTCAAATGGCAAAAGAGCTCCAAAAAGCCAATGAGGAGAAGAATGCCTTGAAAGGCAGAATTAGCCAAATGGAAAAGGAGGTCCAAAAGACCACTGAAGAAAATACTACCTTAAAAATTAGATTGGAGCAAGTGGAAGCTAATGACTTTATGAGAAATCAAGATATTATAAAACAGAACCAAAGGAATGAAAAAATGGAAGACAATGTAAAATATCTCATTGGAAAAACCACTGACCTGGAAAATAGATCCAGGAGAGATAATTTAAAAATTATTGGACTACCTGAAAGCCATGATCAAAAAAAGAGCCTAGATAATCATCTTTCAAGAAATTATCAAGGAGAACTGCCCTGATATTCTAGAGCCACAGGGCAAAATAGAAATTGAAAGAATCCACCAATCGCCTCCTCAAATAGATCTCAAAATGAAATCTCCTAGGAATATTGTCGCCAAATTCCAGAGCTCCCAGATCAAAGAGAAAATACTGCAGGCAGCCAGAAAGAAACAATTTGAGTATTGTAGAAACACAATCAGAATAATACAAGATCTAGCAGCTTCTACATTAAGGGATCGAAGGGCTTGGAATACGATATTCCGGAGGTCAATGGAGCTAGGATTAAAACCAAGAATCACCTACCCAGCAAAACTGAGTATCATGCTCCAAGGCAAAATATGGATTTTCAATAAAATAGAGGACTTTCAAGCTTTCTCAGTGAAAAGACCAGAGCTGAATAGAAAATTTGACTTTCAAACACAAGAATCAAGAGAAGCATGAAATGTCATCAAGAAAAAGAAATTGCAAGGGACTTACTAAAGTTGAACTGTTTTGTTTACATTCCTACATGGAAAGATGATGTGTATGATTCATGAGACCTCAGCATTAGGGTAGCTGAAAGGAATATTCATATATATATGTTTATGTATATGTATGTATATGTGAGTGTGTATGTATGTATATATGTATGTGTGTATGTATATATGTATGTGTGTGTATATATACATACATACACATATATATACATATACACACACACACACACATATATATATATATACATATATATATATATATATATATATATATATATATATATATATATATACAGAGAGAGAGAGAGAGAGAGAGAGAGAGAGCAGGCACAGGGTGAGTTGAAGATGAAGGGAAGATATCTAAAAGAAATAAAATCATATTAAGGGATGAGAGAGGAATATATTGAGAGAGGGAGATAGGGAGAGATAGAATGGGGTAAATTATCTCGCATAAAAGTGGCAAGAAAAAGCAGTTCTGTAGGAAGGGAAGAGAAGGCAGGTGAGGGGGAATGAGTGAATCTTGCTTTCATCAGATTTGACCTGAGGAGGGAATACCATACATACTCAATTGGGTAACTTACTCAACAGGAAAAAAGGAGGAAGAAGAAGATAAAAAAAGGGGGGGGAATGATAGAAGGGAGGGCAGATGGGGGTGGAGGTAATCAAAAACACTTTCGAAAGGAGACAGGGTCAAGGGAGAAAATTCAATAAAGGGGGATAGGTTAGGAAGGAGCAAAATATAGTGAGTCTTTCACAACATGAGTATTGTGGAAGGGTTATACATAATGATACACATGTGGCTTAAGTTGAATTGCTTGACTTGTTAGGGAGGGTAGGTGGGAAGTGAATTGGGGACAGAATTTGGAACTCAAAGTTTTAAAAACAGATGTTCAAAAACAACAAAAAAAAAGTTTTTGCATGCAACTAGAAAATAAGATACACAGGCAATGGGGAGTAGAAATTTATCTTGCCCGACAAGAAAGAAAGGGAAAAGGGGATGGGAGGGGAGTGGGGTGACAGAGGGAGGGATGACTGGGGAACAGGGCAACCAGAATATATGCCATTTTGGAGTGGGGGGGAGGGTAGAAATGGGGAGAAAATTTGTAATTCAAACTCTTGTGAAAATAAATGCTGAAAACTAAATATATTAAATAAAAAAAATGTGGAAAAAAAAAGAAAAGAAATAGTGCCAGTGAATGTGGTTTGGTATTCCATATGAGTTTGACAGAAACTGCTGTCATATTTGTTTGCAGCTTCTCATTCTCAGCTAGCTAAGAGAACTACATGTATATCCTTAAAAACTGAGGCATCAAGGGTGGTCATTTAGACTGATATCTTCCTCTTTCAATGAATTATCTTAAAGAAAGTGGTTTTTAAAAATCATTTTTACATGATTTGTCCCAATTTGCACTGAGTATACATTCATATTCAATAGTTTATTACTAGAAGGTTGATAAGCCAGACTAAGAAGCAAAAAATCTCTAAGACACATTTCTAGGTTCAGCACAGATGCCCCAGAGATTATGAGATGTTGGCAAATCCCATTTCTGACCTTGGGATTCCTAGACCTACCTTTCTGCTACAAGCCTGATCATTTTATACCTTCTATATCAGGACTAATATAGAAAAGGCGGTCACCTATACTGAAGTTTGAGGAAAATAGGAAGGGCTCTGGTATCCCCCAATTATGTTAGTCTCAATGGAAAGTAAACTCCTTGAGCCAGAAACTATTTCATTTTTGTCTTTGTAACACTAGAACCAAAAACATTGCCTGGCATACATAAGTCCGTAATAAGTGCTTGATTAATTCATTGAATATTGGCTCCCCCAAATCTGCCTAAAACTTGAGTGTGGTCTATAATCAACTTTATTTTTGGCCTGCATTTATTAGCTTCAACTTATCTGTAATCTCATCAATAAGAATATTCTTTCCACTGGTACAACCCCAAAACACCCCACATGAGGTTCATCCAAAGTACCTCAGGACCTTCTTTCTCTGTTGTACCAATGCAGCACAAAATTAGAAGAATAAAATGAGAAGATACAGAATATAACTAAAATGGCTTCAATGCAATGTATTCAAATAAACTATTGATACCAAAGATGGGAAATGGGCAAAGGAACAGATACCAACATAGACTATCATTGCTTGCTGGGAAGCTTAACTAATACAAAACAATGACCACAACAGGAAAATCAAAAGACCCTATAAATCTTGTTCTGCCACTTACTACCTCTGTGATTAGTCTTCCCACCTCTCTGCTTCCTACTAGTAACAAATCCCTTGGCTTCTCTGGGCCTCACTTTCCTCATCTGTAAAATGAGGGTGTTGGATCTGATAACTTCTAAGATCCCTTCCAGCTCTATATCTGTGATCTTATGAAATCTCTGCATCCAGCAAATTGACACCTTCTTGTCAAGTGGAGCAGAATGATGATCCTGAGAAATGCTGATTTAGAATACAAACTCATTAGCAAAATTTTACAAAGAAGGAGACCATGAGCAGTGCTGCCTCATAAAACAATAAAAAACAGGAAAGGGAAAACCAAGTTCACAGAAAACTTAGGATGAGACCCAATTATACCAGGTTATTACAAGAGTGTTTAAGAATGAAACTAGAAGGAGAAAAACAGGTCAGAGATATAAAAAAAAAAGTCTGTTGAGATTTCCACAAGGATCTATTTTCTCCATCAGTGACAGTAAAGCTGCCACTTTTGGACTCCAGCATCACAATCCCTAAATTCCCAATTTCATTAAAGAAAACATACTGTAATGGTAGTTAGACCAAATTAAAAATACACAGAGTGGGCCTATGCTGGAGGCAGTGCCATTTTGAGGGAAATGCAGAATAAATTCTTAAGATATGTGAAAGAGAATGGCAAAAATCATGAATATTATTACTACTGAGAAAAGGTTACCAAAAAGTAGGTATATATACCTACTATCTCCTCATATCTGTAAGATTTATGAGAATAATTTACATATGTATCAAAAGCATTGTTGGTAAAGATGAAAGAAGAGACTAGGCAGACTTTTACAAATAATATTCTAAAGCAGACCTTTACTGTCACACAATTGACTGAAAGGTACAGCAAATATAAGGTTCTACTGCGTTTACTATTTGTTGACCTTTTCTTAAGGGAGACCTTTAAGCTAGGTAGCTAGCATGGTGGATAGATGCCAACTAGAGTTGGCATCCAGAAGACAAATTGGAATTGTACCTCAGATATTTACTAGCTTTGTGACTATGGGCAAATAATATAACCTTTCGTGTCTCATTTTCCAAATCTGTAAATCAGATCTAATAAGATAATATATGTGAAGTGCTTTGTAAACCTTAAAGCACCAAATAAATGGTAGCTATTATTGTTATTATTATTAAAAATTTGAATTGGTAAAACAAAATACCAACTCTAAGGTTCTTTTCCAATAAGGCATCATTCATGAATATATTAATATCATTATAAAGTCCTCAAAAGACACAGTAGAGACTTTATTCCAAAGTCCTAGTTTTTAATATCAAGATATCAATAATATACCAAGGGTACCTTATACTCTGCAGGATGATACCTTCTCTGCAACTGACAGCCTTAGAGAGTGCCTGGGGGCACCAGACAGGACTTGAACCCAGACCTTCCTTGCTTCCACTGTACAACACTGCCTTCTATATCAAGGAAGCCATAAAAGAGGGAGATATGGGTTCACTGTTTGTGGCTGTAATGGAAGTCACCCAGAACAGTCTCAGTGAAAGAAGGATTCCTTGGTGAGGTCCTTCAAATGCTCTTGTTGGCAGACTGTATTGTGTGAATTGTTTTAAGCCATTAAGTAGTGCAGAACCTCCTAAATTAGATTCATAATCACTCAAAAAGAGTTTAGACCAACTATCTACACAGCAAAAACCAAAGGGATGAAAAACATCTGTATGATATTCATTTGGAAGGACAGCCAAAGAGTTAGTCCATGACACAGACATAGCAGGTAGATAATGAATTGGATTCAGATCTATAGGAGGTAGATGATGAGCTAGACCCAGAATTAAATGTATTTGGGACATTGTGCAGCATTTTAAGAGAACCCAAACTTCTATCTGAAACAAAACCTCATCTTTTAAAGACTTCTTCACATGAGGCTATATTGTGGCATATCCCAGAATGCCACAGTCTCTAAGGAAATCAGATCTGTGGATCAATCAAACAGCAGGGGAAAGCCTCATGGTGAAATCAATAGATTGCAGCCCAATACTAGTGTTGAAATTTATTACTTCCCCACCAAAAAAAAAGTGCAGGTAAAGTTATCCCTGAAGAAATAAAGGTTCTATCATGTAACAAATACTTTGGAGGCTTCATTTTAGTGATATGTCTAATATAACTAATAGTTAGCACTTATATAGCACTTTAAGGTTTCATTTGATCCTTATAGCAACTTTGCGAAGTAGGTGCTAGTATTATCTCCCTTTTACAGACGAGGAAACTGAGGCTCAGAAAGGCTTAGGGTCACCCAGAGGCAAAATTTGAACTCAGGTCTTCCTAACTCAGAGTCCAGCACTCTATCCACTAGTTAAAGGCCACCAAAATGGCATCACTCCAATTCAGTGTCCAGTATCTGAAATTCTACCATTAGATAGACATTCCTATGGGTTTCTCTGCTTTAAATATTGGGGAGTTTTGTAATTTTTTTGGAAATTTTTAAATTTTAAACTTAAATACAAAATAAGAAAACAAAAAAGATACACTGCCATGTACACAGCAGACCATGAGAGAGGATTCAATATAAAACAATAAATTTCCATTTCAAAAAAACCTTTGTAATAAATACTACACATTATTTTCAAAGCTGCCCAGCTTTTCTTTGCTTCCTTGTTGGTTTTCTTTTGTTCTCTGCTGTGCACTGTTTCCTTTATTTTTTCCCCTCTTTAAATATTCTTAGTAGACTAATTCATTAAACTGATTTACACTAAGGTGCTAAATGGCTCATCAGATCAGTTTTCCTTTTAATAAGAGAGGCCCTAGATAATAAAAGCAGCTTTAGTGTTGAGGGAGCTCTAAGGGTTCTGGACCCATCTGTCAAGGACCATGGCCAAAAGCACTCTAAGTGTATCAAATATCAGAGCTCTATATTATGTAGCAATATTTTGTTTCTGAAAGTAGCTAGGTCATGCTTTGAAAATTGTTCTAAGTAAGCAAAGATGTATCTTTGTCTTTGGATACAAATTAGAGATTATTCCCTTTTTGTTCGTATTCATGGTGGCAAACCAAAAGCTGGCAACCAAGAATTCCAAAGAACTACGGGGTTTAATTTAAGGTAATTGCATAATTGAATGATATTGCTTAAAGAAAAGGCAATGATAGCCAAAGAAAAGAAAGAAAGAAAGAAAGAAAGGAAGGAAGGAAGGAAGGAAGGAAGGAAGGAAGGAAGGAAGGAAGGAAAGAAGGAAAGAAGGAAGGAAAGAAGGAAAGAAGAAAAGAAAAAAGTGAAAATCAACTGTGACCAATGGTTCCCTAAGGGAATGGAACCTTTTTTTTAGATGCTAATTAACTTGAAGACCTCTATTTCCTACCTCCTCTCTGTTGGGTTTGACTGGAGAAAACACAAATGATCAGTTTCTTTCAGAATTTTTTTTTAAAGCCTTACCATTTTCTATTACAAAACCTGGGCACTTGAGAAGCAAGCCAGCAGGCACCGGGCAGAACATGCCGCCACGAGCAGCATCCCCATGATTGCTGAACATTTTACAAAATCGCCTGACTCTGCCATCTGTTGACATGCAGATTCTGGGTTATTGCCATAGAAAGATGAAGCTCTAATCTCATCCATCTAGCCTGGGAGAGCAGCCTTAATTACTCCAACTCTCAAAGACTTCCCAGAAAGAAGAATTTGTCCAAATAAAAACTATGTCCCTGGCAAAGAGTGACTCTGAATCTCCCAGAGTGACCTGAGTGAGGCAAATGAATGAAACCAGGCCATCACTTGCTCTGAGAAGGAAACCAAAGCAGACATTTAGTGGGCTAATCCCTATTCTTGCTGCACATATAACTCTGATTACAACTATTTTAGATACTCCATACATTTAGATATTCCATGAACCTTACTTATCTCTACATTTGGTGGGGTACAAAGAGCCCTGAATAAGTCAAAAGAATTGAGTTCTTCACCTTTACCCAGCTGTGGGACTTTGGGACTGGACTTGTGATTTAATAGCATTGGAAACCTTCAAACAAGGAAATTTCCTCTACCTATGCAGGTTGGCACTTTCTCTGGGACTTATATTAGTTCCCTAGAGTCCTGAGAGGTTAAGTGGTTTGCCCAGTGTGTATGTGTGCATCAAAGGTGGGATTTTGACCCAGTTCTTTCTGGGCTTCAAGGCCAGGTTTCTAACCATTAAGTCATTCGGCTTTGATGTTGACATTTGAGATACAAAGACAAAATCAAAAACAATCTTTTCTTTCAAAGTCTATTCTATAGTGGGGATACAATATATAAACAAGTAAGTATATACATGATAACTTGAGTGGAGAGGGATGGAGAGACAGAGAAACACAGAGAGACAGAGACAGAAAGAGAAAGAGAGCAGGGAGGAGTGAGGAGGAGGAGGAGGAAGAGGAGGAGGAGGGAGACACACAGAGAGAGACAGAGACAGAAAGACAGACAGAGAGACAGGTTACAAGAAAGAGATGGCACCTTAGCTGAGCCTTAAAGGAAGGTAAGGATTCTAAGGAGTAGAAGTAAGAAGGCAGCGCAGTAAATCTAGAAAGGTAGTCTTGAGGCTGACTGTTAAGGGTTTTAAATACCAAGCTACGTACTGTGTTTGTTTTATCCTAGAGGCAAGAGGGAGCCCTCAAGTATTCTTGAGGGAGAGGGTGACATGGTCATACCTGTACTTTAGGAAGATTATTTTGGCAGCTGTGTGAAGATAGATTAGAGCTAGAAAAGATTAGAAGATGGGAGTCCTACAATAGTCCCAGCAGGTTGTTTAATCTGCCTGGGCCTCAGTTTCTTCGCCTCTAAATGAAGGGGTTAAGCCAGATGACCATTAAGGTCTCTTCCAGCTCTAGTAACACATGATTCTTAGACGAATCGCTTCACCTCTCATTCTCGGTTTGCTCACCTGTTAAATGAAAAGATTGGACTACATGATGTCTGAGGTCCCTCCTATCTCTACCATCCTGCATAATTGCGTCTGAAATAGGATTATGCTGTTATTTAACCATATTTATCTCCTCAGAAGGAACTTTTATAGCCTATATTTCAACACATAGGTGGGCAGTGTTTGTCAACATATTGATTTAAATTCATAAAACCAGTTCCTAAATTGTAGGTGTTATTTATGCAAATAGGACTAAGTATAAATCTAATTCATTACTCCATAAGAACAGATGGTAGGAGAAAATGTTCTTCAAGTTACTTATTAAATTTGATGATACAGCTCCCTGCATGCTGCTGGCACTTCTCAACAGTATTACAACTCCTGAGATTTGGTCTCTCGAGCTAAAAATAAAAGCTCTGAGTTCTCACCTAAAACCAATGTGCAAGGCTGGTTATGACTTGACAGCCTCACAGAAGGCAATGTGGTAAAGTAAAGAAAGCATGGTTTTAAGGGTCAGAGAGCCTGGGTTTGTAATTGCTTCTTTCCTTTGCTCTTTGCATCACCTTGGATAAGTCACTTGATCTATGGGCTTCAGCAACCCATTTTTAAAATGAGAGGGTTGGATTCAATGGCCTTTAGGATCCCTTCCAGGTCAATGATACTATGGTCTAGTTCCATGGGAACTGTTGCTGTCAAAGCTTCTAATTAGCTTGATTTGTTCAACAGAAAGGAAACTGGGGCTAAAGTACAAAAGGGACCCTTGTGGGTCACCTTTGGGGGTGGGCTGAATACAGCTAGGTCCAAAATAGTTCAAATGATGAATCCTGTAGTCACAGTATTTGGATTCACGCTGCGTATTTCCATTGGAGTTATTTTACTTAATCATAACTTTAGGTAGGGTGAATTCTAATACATAGAGCCATTTTAAGGGATTCATTAATTACACTGATTGGGACCTAGCTGTATCAGAAGATGCTATCCAAAGGGAAGGCTGGTGGTACATTAAGAGTCATAGATTTTTGTTTGTTATTTTAGAATCGAAAGGAATTTTAGCGATCTAGTCTAGGAAGAAACTGAGTCTCAGGGAAGGGACATGATCTGACTATCTTGTCTCATTCTTATTCAATGCTATCAAATTAATTTTTCGAAAATGCCACTTTCACGGCACAATTCCACTGCTCAAAGGTCATAGGATCAAAGCTCTAGAGCTGGAAGGGACTCAGGGATTGCCTAGTCCAACCCCATCATTTCATAGCTAGGTAAACTGAGGCTTAGGGAGATTGGGAGACTTGTTTATGGCTACATAGGAAATGAACTTAAAGGCGGGATTTGAATATAGGCTTCTAACTCTTATGAGTCCAAAATCAATTTTCTTTCCACTATACCATGCTGTCTCCATCACATTTGGGTTAAAGACCACATTTCTCAGACTAGTGTTCGAAGCCCTCCATATTTTTTTCCTTTACCTGATTACATATCCTCATGTCTTTCCAAAACAAATGCAACAAAAATCTTCTATTCTCACTGGGCCAATTTCTTCACTTTTCTGTGAAAACTCCATGTGTAATTTCATATGCATCTCTTTGCTCCTTCTGTTCCCCCTCTCTGAAATTCCCTTTTCCCTCTCTCCATTCCTACTATACAAATCTTGACCATCCTGGCTCATCTCTTCCATGATTCTTTTCCTGACAGGTAGCAAGTTAAGTGTCTTGCCACCTGCAGATTAAGTTAGTGTAGTTTAGAGGGCTGAACGACAAACTATCAAACTTGATAGTCAAACTCTAGTTATGGACCTAGTTTAGGTTGCACAGGAGGTACAGTCCTGGGCCTGGAGTCAGGAAGACCTGAGATCAAATCAGGCCTTAGACACTGTGTGACCTTGGGCAAGTCACTTAACCTCTGTTTGTCTCAGTTTCTTAATCGGGAATATTGGGATAAGTACTATATAAATGTTAAATGATTTTTATTATCATTATTATTGTTATAATTATCATACACACATGGATATGCATGCAAACATGTATACAATTATCCACTGAGCCAATTCTATCCCCACCTTGCTCTCTAGGGATCTACTGGATTCCAGAGTACAGCAGTACAACCGACTCAAACTTGGCTGGGCACCATATTAGTGAAGATATTTGCATTTGGTATACGTAAAAATGAATTTTCTAGACACTGACATTCTAAATGGCAGCTAGGTGGTGCGATGGATAAAGCACTGCTTCTGGAGTCAGGAAGCCTCCTCTCCTTGAGTTCAAATCCGGCCTTAGACACTAGCTGTGTGACCCTGGGCAAGTCGCTTAACCCTGTTTGCCTCAGTTTCCTCATTAAATGAGCTGGAGAAGGAAATGGCAAACCACTGCAGTGTCTTGGCCAAGAAAACTCCAAATGGGGTCACAAAGATTCTGACATGACTGAAGTGACTGAACAACAAAAGACATTCTAAATTCACTAGTACATGGCATAATATCGATACTCCTATGACAGAAGTAGGTCAGAACAGCTCCTGAACCCCAAATCTCATGCTCTTCCCACAGCCCCATGTCACTTCCCTTTCTGGCACTTCTTAGCTAATCTAAGATTTTCCAACCTTCTGAGGGATTTTTATATACAAAAATCAATTGGTGGGAGTAAATAAGAGGTGAGATTGCACTCATTTGTTCATGAACATTTGTTGTATGAATATGAATCAACAGTGTGACTTGGGGGCACAGTTCTTACACCATTTGGTTATAAATATGGCCTTCAAGATGGCAGCGAAAGGATTTCAGGGAAAGAAAAAAAGCAAGCAGGTTCAGAAAAACCATCCTGACAACATCAAAGTATTTTGATATATTGGTTGGTTTTGTTCAATTTTCGCCTCTACTTTCATTATTTACAAAGTATCTCAAAAGTCTTAGTGAAGTTTGAAACTATCGAAGTTATTTAAGCTATTTGTTCATCACTCATTTTTCAGTTGTTTCTAACTCTTTCTGACCCCATTTGGGGTTTTCTTGGCAAAGATACTGGAGTAGTTTGCCATTTCCTTCTCCAGTTCATTTTATAGATAGGGAAACTGAGGCAAAACAGGGTTACGTGACTTGCCCAGGGTCACACAGCTAGGATGGTGTCGGAGGTCAGATTTGAACTACCGTCCTCCTGACTCCAGGCCCAGCGGTCTGTGCACTACGGTGCCACCTAGCAGCCCTGCTATGCTCTTTACCTTTTCAAATATTCCCAGAGCCCTAGTCAGGTCTCTCCTGGCTCCCTTGTGATTAATGTCCCTATCTCTCTGTGTGTATCATGTTCCTCTCCCTCCTGCCTCCCCCAGCAGGATGTGAGATCCTTAAGGACAAGGGCTTAGGAGAGTACGGTGCACAAGTGAGGCATGCAATAAATGTTTATTGAATTGAATTGTTATTATGCTGTTTTACATGCGTAAATCTTATGTCTCTGACAAGATATGCTCCTTGGGGATATAGAAAACATTTTATGTTCATCTGTATTCTAGAGAGGAAATAAATATAGCAGAACAGGGAGTCACAAAACATGGGTTCAAGTCCTGACTCTAATATTTAACTATGTGACCTTAGTGAAGTCATCTAACCTCTGTGAACCTCAGTTTTTCTATCTGTAAAATGAGGATAACAATACTTGTACTGTTGAATGATGAATTTGGAGTCAGAGGATCTTGTGAGCTTGGGTGAGTCCCTTAAACTCTATGGGGCTCAGTTTCTTCATCTGTAAAATGAGGGGTTTGGACTGGATGGCATCAAAGCACCCCTCAAACCCTAAATCTTTGATCCTGAGACCTCAAAAGATTATTGTGAAGAACAAAGTAATTAAGATAATGAATAGAAAGTGCTCTACAGCTGTAAGTCCTATGTGAAGTAAGCTGGTGTGTTCTTTAGTGCTGGGCACACAGGCTGAAAGCTTGAAGGTGAGGACATCAGGTAAAGAACCCTCTCATTTTATAGAGGAGAAACTGAGACTTAACCACTCAAGCTTACACAGAGAGTAAGGAGCAGGAACTGGACTCCAAACCCAAATTTCCTTCCACCATTCTATGCCATCAAAATCATTCTTGTCAAATCAATAAAGAATTGTTTCCTTCTTTGGCTATTAGGAATATGCTAATCAGCATGTTTTACTTAGATAATCTCCACCTTCCCAGTTTTTGTTTTGGGTTTTTTTTTTTTGGCAGAAGGCAATCAATCATAGAAACATGCAAACACTCACCTATTGAAAGGAGTGTCAGGAATTTGGGTTTTCATCTCCTTCGTGACATTTTTCATTGCTTTCAGATAACCAGATTCTGGTAAGTCTTTTTGGTATCTGGGATTGTGTCTCATCAGATATTCACCCAGATAATTAATGGGATTAAATTTTTTCCTCCTTTTCGATTCCAAAAGCTTCCTCTTTCCAACCTCCTTCAACATTTTTTCTACTCCTGGGATTAGGGTAGGCAACAGCTTCTCGAGCAAATATGCTTTTGTGTCCAATGTCATTTTGTCATCACTTAACCATTCATTGGCCAAGTCATCCAAAGGGAACTTTTTATCCATCTTTTTGTCTAGCTCCTTTTGCAGGAGAAACTTATTGATTACATTATCCTGCATGGCCATGGATCTTGCTTCAATTTTTTCAAAGAAATTGTCCTTCCATGGAAACATGCTTTCTACCATCTCTGGAGGTTCCTCTATGTCCAAAGCCACATTCTCTAATGTCTCCAATTCAGGAGCATCTGGTGTCACTGTGATGGATGCCCTTTCAGAAGTAGACCCCTGAGGCACCTCTTTGGGCTCATCTTCTTGTACTGTTTCTTCTGGGGAAAAAAAAACAAAACAACAACAAGCAGGAAGTCAGTGATAGAAATGAAATCTATGCAATTGTAAGATTGCTCAAGAAATTGGTTTTTCCCACCTAGATAAAAGGTCTCTGTTTAAATGTATTTCCTCCTACTCTCATATCTCCAGTCACTTTCATTTTCCATTTAGATAAAACATGTTTCTATTAGCCATTGAAAATTTTCCTCACCCTTTTCTTCAGTCCATTAGATGGTAAGCTCCTCAAGGGCAGAGACCACCTTTTGCTTCTTTTTGTATTCCCGGTTCTTAGGATGCTAAGCCATGTGCCTGTTTATTGATTGGTTGAATTCCAATTCTTTAGTTAGCTAAAATTCCTCTTTAGCTTCTATGTTTTCCCATTTTCCTAGAAAATCTTCCTTTTCCAGATTCAGACTCAAAATATTAGAGCTAGAAGGAGATGTAGAGGTCATCGAGCCCAACCCCCTCATTTTACAGTTGAGGAAACTGAGGCCCAGGGAGGTTAGGTGGTTCTAGAGTAGGTGGGAGCCAGCCCGCTTGCTTCCATGTGGGAAACCATTTGGCCCAAAATTCTACTTCCCCTCCCATTTTACAGGGGAGGAAACTGAGGCCCAGAGAGCCAAAGTGACTCAGTTTGCAGTATAGTCAGGCCAGGACTCAGGAATCTAGACTCCTTTTCAATAGCATCTTCAGTAATGTAGTCCAAATAGAGCACTGGATTTGGAGTCAGAAAGGCCTGAGTTCCAATCCCATCTTAGACACTGCCTTGTAATCCTGAGCAAATCAGGAGACACTTAAAGAGTCTCCTAACCCTTTCATTTTACAAGTGGAGAAAATGAGGCCCCGAGAAATAAGGTGACATCACTGAGGCAATGTAATGCATTTAGGAGAAAAAGAACATTTACTAGCTATTTAACTAGGCTCTGTTTTCTCATTTGTAAATGAGAATAAGAATACCTGTACTCCTACCTCCCGGGATTGTTGTGGAGAAAGTACTTGGTAAAATTGGTAATTGCTATACAAAATGATTTTTTTATTAAAAAAATACCTTAGCACCTACCTTTCAAGGTTGTTGTGAAGATCAAATGAAATAATACATATAATGTGCTTTGCAAACTTTGAAGTACTATATGACTTTGGCTATTATTATGGTTGTGAGGCAGTGTGGCAATCAATACCACCTGCGTTCAGGTACTATCTCTGACACCTACTCTTTGTGACTCTGGTCAAGTCATTTAACCTTTTGGTCCTTTAGTTGACTCTCTAAGCCTCTACGTTACAGAGAAGATGCTGACCTGAATTGGTAGAAGGAGTTTTCTATAGTAATAAAATTAAAAGTACAATTGTTGTTATTTTTGGAATCATTAGGTTTTATCCATTTTAGCAACTTATTTAGAGTGCCAGATCCTTCTCCCCAAAATTGTACAATTCACAACTCTACCCAGCTGTGTAATTGGGTGCCTATTTTCCCCTGTCCTTGCCAACATGGAATTTTATTATTTCTAACTGTCTTTGACAGCTTTGTGGCTCTAATATTGTTTCTCAAAGTTTTTTTTTTCATTTCTCTCATTTAAGAGTTTGATCAGCTCTTGTCACAGATTACAAACAGTTTGCATTTACCCCCCTTGAGAATGATTAATTCATGATCCTTTGACCATTTACCCACTGAGCAGCACAGGGATATCTCGGGCAAATTTGTATCAGATCCGTATAGATCCTAGTGGACTAGATTACTTATGTCTGGGTGTGGAGAAGTACAAGACTCCACTCCAGAGTATCTGATGATTGTGGGCTAGGGACTGAGTACCCACCCACTATGGCTCAATCACATTCCTTTAAATTGTCACTGTCAAACCCCTACTCCGAGTGACATCCCAACTTCTCTCTTCCTTCTGTTCCTCTACTAAGGCTGCTCAGCACAATGGTGGCACAATTTGTAATTGGGTTAGATGCCAACACCAACTGTGCTACAAATGTACAGGATTATAAGTGGGTTAGAATCCTCTATCAACCACAATTATAAATCAATGTATTACGTACCCAATGGCTTTCAGAGCCACCTAAAATAATAATAATAAAGTACCCATGGCTTTAAAATGTTAATAGTATGGGGGTGGGGTAGGGAACGATAAAGAAATCCGAAGCTTTTCCCTACAATCATTATGTAAGATAGTTTTTGATAAGAGCTATACTCACTTTCTACCCTATTCCTTGATGTCACTGTTTACAATTCATTTCTAAGTGCTTATGCAGCTAAATTTTGTTTTTCCCAAGAGAAAAAGAGCAATGATCCAGAAAATCCAGAAGTCATCTATATTTGGCTTTGCAATGCACGATATGATTTTGTGGGTGGTGACCTTACTTCCTAATTATAGTTTTCCTGGGCTAATCTTCAAATTAATTGGCAACCCTTGAACAAATAAATATACTGGGTGCCAGTGGTAAGAATGCTGATGAGGAACTCGTCCAGGATAACAACAGTTTGCCACAAATAATCTTATTATCCCTTAATGCAGCTCAAGATTGTTGTTGTTTAGTCATTTCAGTGAGGGCCGCCTCTGTGACCCCATTTGGGGTTTTCTTGGCAAAGATACTAGAGTAGTTTGCTATTTCTTTCTCCAGCTCACTTTACAGATGAGGAAACTGAGGCAAACAGGGTTAAGTGAATTGCCCAGGGTCACATAGCTAGTGTCTGAGGTTAGATCTGAACCCAGGAAGATGAGTCTTCTTGACTTTAGGCCCAGCCCTCTATCCACTGCCTACCTGTCCTCACAGCCCAAGATTTCATTAGTTTTGTGCATGCGTGCGTGTGTGTGTGTGTGTGTGTGTGTGTGAAATCACACAGCTGAATCATATGGTGCTTTCAGACCTTTTTTTTTGGAGCAACTCCTGTTTATTCATACCTCTTCCCAATTGATGGACACTTCCTTAACTTCCAATTCTTTGCTGTAACAAAAAGAACTGCTACAAATATTTTTGTACACAAGAATAATTTTGCTCATCCTTTGATCTCTTTGGGGTTGCAAATTCTTTCAGTGGCCCAGGATATCATTTGTTCCAGGTAGTATTATTCTCCCTAATCTGCCCAAGGAAGACAGAACCAGGAATGGGACCTGTCATGGGCTATGGCTAAGGGTTTTTCCACAGTGAATAAACCTTTATTAAATGTCTTACTCTGTGCCAGGCATTGTACTAAGCACTTGGGATACAAAGAGAGGCAAAGGACAGTCTCTGCTCTCAAGAAGCTCACAATAAAAAGGCAGAAAACATGCAGCTGACTATGTACAAACAAGCCATATATAGGATAAATTGGAGATAATCCTAGAGTAAAGGCACTAGGATTAAGAGGGATCAGGAAAGGCTTCCTTAGAAGGAAGGATTTTAGCTGGGACTTGAAGGAAGCTGGGAAAGCCAGGAGGCAGAGATGTGGAGGGAGAGAATTCTGGGCATGGTGGGCAAGAAGTGAAAATGTCTGGAATCATGAGATGGAGGAACAGCAAGAAACAGCAAGGAAACCAATGTGACTGAATCACAGTCTACATGGTGGGGGGCCAGGGGTGCAGAGAGGGTGATGTGTAAAGTATAAGAAGAATAGAAAGGGGGAGGCAGGTTATGAAGAGCTTTGAATGCTACACAGAGGGCTTCATATTTGATCCTGGATTAGATAGGGAGCCACTGGAGATGACTGAATAGGAAAGTGACATGGCTAAATCTGAGCTTTAGGAAGATCGCTTTGACAGCATAGATCAGGTAATTAAAGCCATCAGAGAGGATGAGATCACTAAGTGAAGTGATATAGAGGGAGAAGGGAAGAGGGCCCAGGATGGAGCCTTGTGGGATACCCGTGGTTAGTGAGCATGATATGGATGAGGATCTAGCAAAGAAGAAGGAAAAGGAACAGTGAGATAGGTAGAAAGAGAACCAGGAGTGAGAAGGGAGTGTACTGAAAACCTAGAGAGAAGAGAGGATCAAGCAGGAAGCAGTAATCAGAGGTGTCAAAGGCTGCAGAGAGGTCAAGGAGAACGAAGACTGAGAAAAGGCCATTGGATTTGGCAGCTAAGAAATCATTGGTAACTTTAGAAAGAGCAGTTTTGGTAGAATGATAAGGTCATTCTTTCCATGGTACAAGATCCCAGGTGGGCCCAGAAGTTTGAGACGTTATCAGATTGTAGATTTAGAATTGGAAGAGATTTTAGGGAATACTATGGAGAGAGAGAGTCAATGTCCAGAGAGACGGGAACTGAGCTGGGAGGCTGGTTCAGCAAACAGGGGTTGTTCAAAAAGTGAATGAAGGGATGAGATCTGGTGATTAGGAGGAGAGGTACCCAGTCAGGACATCCAGGTTCCAAATCCTATACAATTTCATATGGATTCTGCATAGTATGATGCTCTGTTTCTCTTGGCAGCCCTGGCTTCTAGCTTCCTTTAAATTAGTTGCAGCTAAATAAGAGAAAAAGAATGGTTAATAGCTAGAGAGCCAGGTTTGGGATTTGATATCCATTGAATAAGTCTAGGTTCATTTCTGACACTATTCAGGTTCATGTCATTCTTGTATTTGTCCTTAGTTATATATTTCCTCCCCAACACACACACACACACACACACACACAATTTCCATTGTTTGTATGTACCTTTTTCAAAATCCAAGCTGATCAGAGAGTTTCCTGTCTATCTTTAAATGCCACCACATTTTCTTTGAATGATCTTGAGACCACTCATAATTGTCCATTCCACTTGATACGTCTTTTCTTTTAAAGCTTCATGCTATGGGATTATATGTGTATATATACAAAGATATGTTTGTGTATGTATATGTACATATGCTATGTATGTACATAAAGCATTACATATATGCTTTTTTAATCACATAACTTTTGATAAAGTATCTCGCTCTATTCTTATGGAGAAGATAAATGTAGACTAGAAGATAATCTAATCAGTTGGATTCGGAAGTGGTTGGATGGCGGCCATACTTATGCAGTTCACTATGATAACTAGTTCAATGTCAATATTGCTGGCGTCTCCCATGGAGTACCCCAGGGATCTATTCTTGGCCCTCTGCTAGTGACTATTCTTATCAACGCCTTGGAAAAAGATATAGACAGTATGTTCATCGAATTTGCAGATGGCATCAAGCCAGCAGGAACAAGTCAACACACACAGTCGAGTCAGGATGGAGCAGAGATGTCAAACACCGGGCCAGCAGGTCCCACGCAGCCCACAACACTTCTCGGTGCAAGACTGAACCAGATTAAAATGTAGTTGGGAAATATTTAACAAAATAAATAAAATAAAATAAAACATAGATAATGTTATTTTGTGGTTTTCTAAGTCAATATGCAGCCCGTGGGGATCTCTACACACAGTTTGGGGGCATTTATTTCTATTTCAATTTGATATTATTGGGCAAGAATATTGCTCTAAATCTAATTCAATGAAAATCAGTAGGGATAAATGTAAAGTCTTATGCTTGGCTACGAAAAAATCAGCTTCACAAGTATAAGATTGGGAGAGGCATGATTTGACATTGGTGGTTCTGAAAAAGATCTTGAGATTTCAAGGGACTGAAAGCCTGATGTAAGTCAGCAGTGTGATTTGGCAGCCCAAAAAGCTAATTCGATCTTGAGCTGCATTAAGACAGGAGGTAACAGACTCACCATCTTGTGCCCTGCTCCAAACTTAGCTGGTGTGCTGTGTTCAGCTCCGAGCACCACAGTAGAAGGGCATTGATAAACTGTAGGGTGCTCAGAGAAGCGCATACAAGACCAAGAAAGTCAGTGGTGACTCATGAGTCATGACCTCCATGACTTATGGGGATCAGTTGAAAGAACTGGGCATGTTTAACCTGAAGAAAAGAAGACTCTGGAGGGACGTGCAAGCTTTCTTTAAATATTTAAAGGGCTACCTTGTAAAGAAAGGATTAAGTTTGTCCTGCTTGGTCCCAGAGGGCAGAGCAGAAGTAATAGGTGGGAGTTGCCAAGAAGAAAATTTAGGCTTGATATCAGGAAGAACTTCCTAACAGTTAGAGCTTCCAGTAAGTGGAATGTGTTGCCTCAAGAGGCAATGAGTTCCCAGACTTTGGAAGGCACCAAGCAGAAAGTGGACAACCACTTCTTGGGCACGGTAATAGTGGGAATCCATTACTTGTAGGAGTTTACTAAGATGGCCAATGAAGCCCCTTCTAACTCTCAAATTCTGCCATTCTGTAGTGATATCAGATGACTGTGAATCATGGAACATTGTATTGTCTGAAGAATCAATATTGGTACAGTAAGCCATATGGCATAAGGCACAATGCATGCTAGATTTGGAGTCATGCAATGTTATTTCAAAGCTGGTTCTACACCCTGAGCGATCTTGGGCAAATTTCTGGGTTTCAGTTTCCCCATCTGCAAGATGGGTGGGGTAGGTGTTGAACTGTATGACCTCTAAAGTGCTTTCTAGTTCTAAATCTATCAACCTAGGCCATACACACAGATTACCAACTTGCAAAGAAAATTGTTTTAAACTACTCAAGCTACATTGAGCATATTTTTATCTTTAATAATTCAGAAGGTATTTAACAACCTTGCAAGTTCTCGGGTTATCTTTGTACTAAAAATGTGCAGAAGTATTGGGTAATTGAGAATACCAATTAATAAAATGTTGCAGTTTATCACTGGCTCACAAACATGCGGACAAAAAAAAAGGCTTTGGATATGTGTTTATGTTTTAAAGATAATAGTTTCCTCAATAACAAACAAAACTTGCCAGACTTGGAATCTAAACCAAAGTTTCACTTCATGTTTGTTTGTCTCTTTAACAGAGCCTCCACTCACCAGTTAGTTGGCTTTTGTGTGCTGAGAAAGGGTATTTGGGTGTGGTAGAATCATAATAGATTCAGGACTTCCTGCCCTCAAAATCTTTTGCTTCTGGGATTTGGAGGCTGAATGAGATGAGAAACTAAGCATCTGGGAACAGGCTTTTCTATACACGCTCTTTCTGGGAACCCATTTTTTAAAGGGATGATAAGGAGAGTCAAGGACTGTAGGTCTGTATCTAAAAGCCCATAGATCTCTTGGGATCAAAGATCAAGAGGCCCTGGACCCTTTCACTGTCCTTTCTGATTGCTGCTACCTGGCACCTGGTTCCAGGAGCCAAAAGGCCTATGCAGTCACCCTTAAAAAGTCAATCTTTTATATGCAGAATGACCCAAATTGCTAGGGGACAAAATTTTATGATCCTCTTTCCAGGGCAAATTCACCTGGTCAGATATAAGAAAGTGGGGGAAAGGTGGTTGCTTTTCCCTCTCCAACACCATTCAGTTTTGACTGGGGTTTATTTAACAGTTCAAATCCCACCTTCTACAGGAGGCCCTTCCTAGCCCCTCCAGCTGCCAGGATCTTATCTGAGACTACCTTCCATCCCCTTTGCATTCATCTAGCGTTTTATACAACTTCTTTTCCCCTTTAGAATGTGACCTCCTGGAAGGCAAGGACTGTTTTTGTATTTTATCCCCACTTAATATTATTTTATTTTTTCCAATTACACGTAAAGATAGTTTTCAACATTCACTTTTATAATATTTTAAGTTCCAATTTTTTTTTCTCCTTCCTCCCCTCTCCCCTCCCCCCATCCCCAAGATAGCACGCCAATATAGGTTATACATGTACAATCATATTAAACATATTTCCACATTAATCATGTTGTGAAAGAAGAATCAGAACCAAAGGGGAAAACCACGAGAAAGAAAAAAAACAAAAAAAGATGTAATATTATGCTTCGATTTGCATTCAGACTCCATAGTTCTTTCTCTGCATGTGGATAGAATTTTTCATCATAAGTCTTTTGGAGTTGTCTTAGATCACTGCATTGCTGAGAAGAGCAAAGTCTATCAAAGTTGATCATCACACAATGTTACTGTTGATGTGCACAATGTACTCCTGGTTCTGCTCACTTCACTCAGCATCAGTTCATATAAGTCTTTCCAGGTTTTTCTGAAATCCACTTGCTCATCATTTCTTATAGCACAATAGTATTCCATTACATTCACGTACCACAACTTGTTCAGCCATTCCCCAATTGATGGGCATCCCCTCAGTTTCCAATTCTTTGCCACCACAAAAAGAGCTGCTGTAAATATTTTTGTACAAATAAGTCATTTCCACCCCTTCTTAAAATCTGTTTCAGATACAGCCCTAGAAGTGGTATTGCTGCATCAAAGGGTATGCACATGTTTATAGTCCTTTGGGCATAGTTCCAAATTGCTCTCCAGAATGGCTGGATATGTTCACAACTCCACGAACAATGTATTAGTGTTCCAATTTTCTCACATCTTCTCCAATATTTATCATTTTCCTTTTTTGTCATATTACCCAATCTGGTAGGTGTGATGTGGTACCTCAGAGTTGTTTTGATTTACATTTCTCTAATCAATAGTGATTTAGAGCATTTTTTCATATGACTATAGATAGCTTTAATTTCCTCATCTGAAAATTAAGGCAGGAACTGTTTTGGCTTTTCTCTGGGTCTCCAGCTTTTAGCCCAGTTCCCGGCCCTAGGTGGCTGGATGGATAGAGTGTTGGACTTAGGAGTCAGAAAGAAATGAGTTCAAATCCTGCTCTAGACACTTACTTGCTGGATAATCACAAGCAGTTAGGTGGCCCCTAAGGGCAGCTAGTTGGTGCAGTGGAAAAAGCACTGGGCCTGGAATCAGGAAGACGCAGCCTCATGAGTTCAAATCCCACCTAGCTGTATAATCCTGAGCAAGTCACTTAATCCTGTTTGCCTCAATTTCCTCATCTGTCAAGAAATAGAGAAGGAAAAAACCACTCCAGGATCTCTGCCAAGAAAACCCCCAAATGGTCAAATTTACAAGAATACAAGTCATTCCTCAATCGATAAATGGTTAAAGTATATGAACAGGCAATTCTCAGAGAAAGATGGAAAATGCCATCTACATCCAGAAAAAGAACTATGGAATCTAAATGCAGACCGAAGCAGACTATTTTCTTTTTCTGTTTTGTTTTGTTTTATGTTTTTCTTTCTCATGGTTACCCCCATTCATTCTAATTCTTCTATACAACATGACTAATGTGAAAATATGTTTAATAGGAACGTATATGTAGAGTCTACATTGGATTGCATGCCATCTTGGGGAGGGGAAGAAAATTGAAACCTTATGGAAGTAAATGTTGAAAACTAAAAATAAATAAACTTATTTTAAAAATCCCCCAAATGGGGTCACGAAGAGTCGGACATGACTGTAAAATGACTGAATGGCAAGAGCAATCCTAAGAAAGTCACTTAAGCTCTGTCTGCTTTAATTTCCTTGTCTGTAAAATGCACTTACCTCCCAGGATAGTTGTGAGGAGCTTTGTAAACCTCCAGGTACTGGGCAAACACTAGCTATCATTATTACTGACATGTCCCGAGTACTTAATAAATGCTTGTTGACTCTCTCGTTATTAACAGGCTACCAGCTCTCTATAAGGGCTTTTCCTTCTATCTGAACACAAGGTACCTCCTTCTCCCCCACACTCACCGTTCCTCTTATGTGCAGCCAATGTACAAAGAATGAATTTTATTCAAGTCTCTGAGTCTAAAGAATACCTCTTCCCTGCTTCTTTCCCCGCCTTCTCTCCCCAGCCTCTCACAAGGTAGAGATCTTTCTCTTCCTGCTTTTGGGGCAGAGCGGCAGATGCACAGCAATTAAATATATAACCATCTGTCCTTGGTTCATTAGAAAACTCACCCATGAATTAGTGTGTGTGCTTGGTCAGGGATCCAGGCGGCCCCTTCTCCAGTGTGTTTGACTGTTACAGGTTGCTAAGCAATAATCCTGGGGCTTGATTTGGCCCGTCCTCCCAGCTCCCCAGCCCCCATTACCTCTGCCCCTCTTCTGGAAGGGAGATCTACTGTTTGTAAATCATAACGGTCAACATTTACATAGAGCTTTAGGGTGTGCAAAAAGTATTTCACAAACATGTTAATCCTCACAACAGCCTTGTAAGGCAGGCACAATTATTAGCCCCACTTTACGGATGAGGAAACCGAGGCTAAGACAGATTAAGCCCATTACCCAACGTCTGAGATAGGATTTGAACTGAGATCTTCCTGACTGCCCCTCCAGCGCTCTGTCCAAGGTGCCGCCTGGCTCCCTAGATTAAGTGACTTGCCAAGGGCACACAACCAATATGTGGCCGAGGTGGGATTTGAACCCAGATCTTTCTGACTCTGCAGCCACCTTTCTAGTCACTAGGCCAATTCTGGGGTCATAGATTGACTTTTGGAATGCTTTCAAGAGAATGAATGAGAGCTCAGGAGAGATTCTTCCACCCAGAGGCCCTGGACACATCAGCCTCTGATACTTGGTTCTCCGTCCGTGGTTGTGGCTGTGCCAGTGATAGCCCCCGTCCCAACCCTTGTCGACAGGGCATTAAATAAAAATTAGCTGCAACAGGCCTCAGCAGGTAATTCCTTTCCCAAGGAATCATATAACTCTGGTGAGGCCAGCTGCTAGTTATACTGTCTAAAATCAACACAGAAGAGTTACTCAAAGAGCTGGGAGATGAACCCTCTGAAAACAAACCCTGGGGAAGTCAGCTGGCTCACTTTGTCATGAGAATTTCTCAACACTGAGACATGACATGGCAATGCCAAGGAGAGAGAGATCTGAGCTTGGCCTTCTGCGACTTGGATAAAGAAACTGAGGGCATGCATGTCCCACCTGTAAATAACACAAGGTTGGGAGGATAGCTAACACATGGGATGATGCGGTTGGAGTCCAAATAGATCCTGGCCCAGTAGAGAACTGAGCTGAATCTAGTAAGACAAAATTCAAAAAGGATAAATGTAAAGTCTTACTTTGGGGTTAAAAAGTCAATCTCGCAAATGTAGGGTATAGACAGCTTGTCTGAAAAGGATCTGGGGGTTTCAGTGGACCTCAAGCTCAACAGGTGTCAGAAGTGTGATACGGCAGCCAAGAAAGCTAATGCCATTTGCAGTTTCATATAAATCTTTTTCTGTTCTTTATATGTAAAAATGTTCATGTTTGTTGATGTTTGCCAAATTTGTAATAATAAAAAGTTTCTAAAAATGAAAAATGATGATAATGAAAAAGAAAACAGAATTTAATAAAATTGGGACAAAGGAAAAAGAGCTAATGAGATATTGGGCTTCATTAAGAGAAGCATATCTTCCAGGAATAAGGAGGGGATTGTAGCATACTGTCCTGTGCCCTTGTCAAACCACCTCTGAAGCACTGGGTTCAAATCTAGGCACCACAGCTTAAGAAGGGCACTAGTAGGACAGTGTCCAGAGGATGTCCAACCAAGTTGGAGAAAGGCCTTTAGTCCATGTCAGGTGAGAACTGATTGCAAGAATTAGAGGTGTTTAATTTTTAGAGGAGAAGATTAAACAGGTCTATGACAGCTATTCATGTGAAGAAGAATAGGGTTTGTTCTGTGTGGCCCCAGGATTCAGAACCAAGGTGGAGAAGTTACAAAAAGTAAATTTAGGTTCCATATCAGGAACAACTTCCTAACACCTAGATGTGCCTAAAGGTGGCCTGGGCCACTCCGGGAGGTGGTGCTGGATGACTGAAGGAACCTCCTGGTCTTACTGACTCAAATCTCTCCCTGCTCCAATCCATCCTCCGCACAGCTGCCCATCAAAATTCCTATAGCAGAAGTCTAACCAAGGTTTTTTTTTTTCTTACTCAGTAAACATTGTTCAATTATTTTCAGTCATGTCTGATTCTTCGTGACCCCATTTGGGGCTTTCTTGGCAAAGATACTGGAGTGGTTTATCATTTCCTTCTCCAGCTCATTTGACAGATGAGGAAACTGAGGCAAAAGGGGTTACATGACCTGCCTGGGGTCACACAGCTACTATGTGTCTGAGGCTGGATTTGGATTCAGATCCCCTGAACTCCACACCCAGCACTCTATCTACTGGGCCACCTAGCTGCCCCAGTGAAATCCAGTGTCTCCTGATTACCTCTAGGATCAAATATGAAATCCTCTGTTTGGCATTCAAAGCTTTCTACATCGTGGTCCCTTCCTACCTTTCCAGTCTTCTTACACATTACTTCCCTCTACACACTCTGTAGTTTAGTTATCTTGGCCTGTTCACTGTTCCTCACATATAACATTTCATTTCCCACCTCCATGTCTTTGTATTAATTATCCCCATGCCTGAAATGCTCCTTCTCCTCATACGTATCTCTTGGAATCCATTACTGGTTTCTTCTAAAACTCAGCTCAAGCACCATCTTCTGTACGCAGCTCTTCCTGGTTCCCCTAGTTGCTTTGTTCCCCAAAAGTCACCTTTTCTCTACTTTCTTTGTATCATATATACCTATGTGTTTACATGCTGTCTTTCCTTAGAATGTGAGCTCCTTGGGGGCAGGGACTGTCTTGCATTAGTCTTTCTATCTCTCAGCACAGTGCCTGACACATTGTAGGAATGTAATCAACGCTTGTGATGGGCTATCTGATCAGTTGATGGGTACTTGAAGTTCAAGCAGAGATTGGACGACTACTTTTCTGGTATGTTATAGTGAAGAGATGCTTCCTGAGGATACTTCCAACACTAAAATTCCACGATTCTATGATGCTCTAAAATTCAATAGCTATGAAAATGGGTATCTTTCTTCTCCTTCCCCCCCAAACCCCAAATTTCCACAATTCTTTTTGCTTGTGGCTGTATAGGGGAAAGGGGCTAAGTAAAGAAATGCTTACAGACCTAAGAATGAGAATATGGATTGACAAAGCTGTGAATGATTCATTTGACACTTTGGAGAGTCTCAATCAATCAACAAACATTTATTAAACTCCTCTGCAGTGGCAGGCATGGTGTTAGGCTTCTAGGCACTGAGGATCCAATGATATACAGTGAAACCATCAGGGAGAAAACAACATATACACAAAACAGATGATGTAATTGGGAGGGCAGAGGCAGCAGGAATGGCCTCATGGAGGAGGTGGTATTTAAGCTGCATTGTGAAGGAAACAAGGGATTCTAAGGAGTGAAGGAGGAAAGGGAGGACATTCCAGACATAGGAGACAGCCCTTGAAAAGGCATGGAGACACAAGATGGAATGCCACGACTGAGGAACAGGCAGTAGGACAGTGTTTGGCCAGACTTAAAGGTCCAGTCCAAGAAGGCTACTCTGGAAAGGTAGTTTGTAGTCAGCCTGGGAAAGGCTTTCTACCAAGTGGAGGAATTTCATCCTTCACGTGATAGAAGCCACTGCAGTTCATTGAACACTAGAGTGTCTTGGATGTTTTTTGATGTATGCTAGTGGTGACCTGAGAAAGCACCAGGGTTCATTTTTTGGCTGAGAATTTTAATAATCAAGGAAACGAGCCTGTCTGGAAACACAGAAGCAGCAATGGCTCCTTCCCTGCCACCACGTCCACCAGAGGGCAAGGAGCAACAGCTTGAATAGTTGTTGAACAGATGGGGATTCATGAAATACCTCCAGGCAACCGTGGATTAGATGGTCCACTGAGCAACTGCAGAGCTGGCCAATTGTCAGAATCGACAATATATTAGTGAAATTTCCTCTTTCCCCCAATGAAAAACTAACAGCAACCAGGAAGTTCACATGTTAATAATGCTTATTCACAAATGTAGTCGCAGAAAGCGTCAACACATAAGCACAAATGCCTTGTCTATCCAGAGCAGTGATGCTTTTCAGAAAGGCTGAGGACAAGGCGAACCTGTGGCCCTCTGGGTTCTTAAGTGCGGCCCTTTGATGGAATCCAAACCTGTGGATCAGAATTCCATCAAAGGGCCATACTTGAGGACCTAGAGGGCCACATGTGGCCTCAAGGCTGCAGGTTCCCCTGGACTAGACAGAGATGGAATCTTTACATCTAGAACTGGAGTTCTTCACCTTTTTAGGGTCACAGACTCCTTGGGACTTGTTTGGAGAATCCCAGGGACCACTTTCCCAACTCATGTTTTTAAATATAAAACAAAGGAAAGCAATTATATTGAAATACAGTTATCTAAATAGTAAAAGAAAAAAATCCAAGTTCACTGATTCCAGGTTAAGAACTCCTGATCTAGGCAGTCGATATTTGAACACAGGCTGATTAAAATAGATGATTTAGTACTTTGTTAAAACTCCAGGTGTCAGGTTCAGAGTGAAGAAATTGGTTTGAGCCTGGCCCTTCAGTGACAGGTAAAAAAATTGATGCCAGGGAAACTGTCCAATCAGCATATTGAAGCCTTGAGTAGAAAACTGTTGGAAACTTCTGATACAGACATTGATATAGGCATGGATAAACAGAGACAGAGACAGAGAATGGCAGAGATAGAGAGAGAGAATGAGAGAGAAAAAGAGCTAGAGGGAGAGAGAGAGAGAGAGAGAGAGAGAGAGAGAGAGAGAGAGAGAGAGAGAGAGAGAGATGGAGATTAAAGATAGAGATGGGGGATAGGAACTAGATCTGAGATTTCATGTGTATGGAGACCTTCCAGTTGAGGAAACTGACTCCATCAATGCAAGTTGGCGCTTTCTCTACAATTTATAGTCTTAGATGCCTGAAGCACTAAGGGGCTTGCCCAGGGTTACATACCTAGGATATGTCAGAGGAAGGACCTGACCAGGTCTTCTGAGTTTCAAGGTGAGCTTTCTAGCCACTATGCTAAGATACCAAATCTGTATATATTTGGTAGTACATGTATGTATCTATACGTAATGATAGCACACATTTATGTAGCTCCTACTATGAGCAGATATTCTGCTAAGCACATTACAAATATTACCTCATTCGATCCTCATAAAAACCTTGGGAGGTTGGTGCTATTATTATCACCCGCATTTTAGAAATGAGGAAACTGAGGCAGAGAAGTTAAGAGACTTAGCATCATATGGCTGAAGCTATATTTGAACTTAGGTCTTGATTCCAAGCCTGTAGCTCTATCCACTGCACCACCTAGCTGCCTCCACACATGAACAAATGTATGTCTTACAGTATTTTTAAAATATTAAATAATAATAATCTTACAATATTTTAAAAATAATAAATAACAGCATTGACTTGATTTAAATATACAAGCATTATTTAAAATACTTTTATTTGAGAAAAGCATTTATTTTTTGAGGAAAAATTTTTGAGAAAAGTGACTTAAAATGAAAATGCAACTTGTAAAAACTGGACATGTACAAAGGTTATGTTTTTATTGCCTCTGCCAATGATTTCGCCAAAGTAGCTGAGGCCTAAAAAAAGAGAGAGTCTGTGTGTGGAAAAGGCCCCCTCTGGATCATCCTGTAAATTTCCAAACTGTGAACATCCTCGGGCCTTGCCATCCAGGGAAGGAAGCAAGGTTGGGGCAGATCGGAATAGAAACGGGCTGGGAAGGACCCGAGGCTGCATGTGGGGCCAACAGCGGGAGGAGCAGGGCTAAGAACTGTCCCGGGGCAGAACAGAGGCCAAGAGGAAGTCTGGGAAAAAACACTTGTTTGATGATTGATTGATTCATTGACACAAGCCCCTGTACTTTGGTACAACTTCACAGCTTTGTGTATGTATTGTGCCTTCCATCATCTATTAGATAATGAGCTCCATGATGGCAAAGATCATTTCTTATTTAATCTTGACATATTCCTCAGTGTCCAACATGTTCTGTCCACAGGAAGCACTTGAAAAAGTGTTCACTGAAGCTGAGCCAAGCACATACAGAATGTGACAGACTTCTACGGAAAAGTAGAAGATGAAGGTGTATCTAATCAATTATATTTTGCTAATACATAAAAAAGGGCAGAGGGGCAGAGCAGTGGATAGAATGCCAGGCCTGGAGTCAGGAAGACTCATCTCCCTGAGTTCAAATCCGGCCTTGGACACTTACCAGCTGTGTGACCCTGGCAGGTCACATATCCCTGCTTGCCTTAGTTTCCTCATCCGTCAAATGAGCTAGAAAAAGAAGTGCCAAACCACTCCAGTGTCTCTGCCAAGCAAACTCCCAAATGGGGTCACGAAGACTTGGACACAATGAAAATGACCAAACAAATATATGACAACAAATTGTTCTTGGAACTCATATCATAGAGGGCATTAAAGTAAGACCTATGCTCCCACAAACTGAGAGACAATGGTGACACAATAGATGGTAGGCTGGCCCTAATATCAGGAAAACCTGGATTCAAGTCCCGAATCTGGCCCTGGGTCTCATCATGTGCCTCAAGCGCTTTTCCAGTATTGTAGGTTGATCTCTATCTGCAGAGAGGATTTCTACTCTGGGAATGCCCTGCACAGGTTGAGAACCTCCTTCAAAAATAAAAAAAGAGTTTTCATAAAGCAAGCAATACAGCAAAAGCTCTATACAGATCGAAGGGACAGAAAAGGGTCAGCCTGGCATAGTAAATTGAGAGCCAGCCGTGAAAACACTAAGTCATGGGTTCAAGTTCAAATACTGGCTGCTTGACCTTGGACAAACGCTTCATCTCTTAGTATGCCAAGAAGCTCTCCAGGGCTATAAATAGCAGGGTGGATGGCACTTCCATTGGTGGAGGCAGTCCCCTCACCTGTGCCAACGATATCACAAGTACACTCCTTATCCTGACGGATTTAAATGGTAGCTTTATGGAAATAGATTTGAATTCAATTCTATATACGGCAGAAGCTGGTTTGTTGCCTACCTTCAATCACAGGTGTGTCATTTGCATCGACCACCGGTGTTTCTGAATGTCGAGAATGGATGCTTTTCTTGCCTGCAGCCACATTCTGTAAATGCATTTTTTTAAAAAGAAGAAAAAGATTATATCAAAATGGGCTGCTTCTTTTTTTAAATCATTATTTATTTAATATTTTTAGTTTTCAGCATTAATTTTCACAAGAGTTTGAATGACAAATTTTCTCCCCATTTCTACCTTCCCCCCCACTCCAAGATGGCATATATTCTGATTGCCCCATTCCCCAGTCAACCCTCCCTTCTGTCACCGCACTCCCCCCCCATCCCCTTTTCCCTTACTTTCTTGTAGGGCAACATAGATTTTTATGCCCCATTGCCTGTATATCTTATTTCCTAGTTGCATGCAAAAACTTTTTTTTTGAACATCTGCTTTTAAAACTTTGAGTTCCAAATTCTCTCCCCTCTTTCCTCCCCACCCACCCTCCATAAGAAGGCAAGCAATTCAACATAGGCCACATGTGTATCATTACACAAAACCCTTCCACAATACTCATGCTGTGAAAGACTAACTATATTTTGCTCCTTCCTATTCTATCCCGCTTTATCCAATTTTCTCCCTTGATCCTGTCCCTTTTCAAAAGTGTTTGCTTCTGATTACTTCCTCCCCCTATCTGCCCTCCCTTCTATTGTCCCCCCTTTTTATCTCCTTCCTCCTTCTTTCCTGTGGGGTAAGATACCCAATGGAGTGTGCATGTTATTCCCTCCTCAGGTCATTTACTCATTCCCCCTCACCTGCCCCCTCTTCCCTCCCAACAGAACTGCTTTTTCTTGCCACTTTTATGGGAGATAATTTACCCCATTCTATCTCTCCCTTTCTCCCTCTCTCAATATAATCCTCTCTCATCCCTTAATTTGATTTTATTTTTTTAGATATCATCCCTTCATATTCAACTCACCCTTTGCCCTCTGTCTATATATATGTGTGTGTGTGTGTATATATATATGTATGTATGTATGTATATGTATATGTATATGTATATGTATATGTATATGTATATGTATATGTATATGTATATTCCCTTCAGCTATCCTAATACTGAGGTCTCATGAATTATACACATCATCTTTCCATGTAGGAATGTAAACAAAACAGTTGTATCAACAATCCAGCCAGCAGCTGCGTGGGTGTAAAACCAACAACAACCAGCACACAGAACACTGCAAACCCAGACCCTTTTGATCTGCTTTATTAAGGAAAGCAATGTTAAGGGGTTAACAATCTTTAATACAGCAAACAGATATCATTTACTTAGTTCAGGGGAAAAAACCCAGCACCCTGAATTACAGACCAAATACAATTCGTAGTTATCAACATCTGAGTATTCAGCCAGGGAGCTCATTACAACAGCTGGCCCAGAGTCACATACCACTCCTGCTGTGGCTCAGAGCTCCAAGAGAGAATGCTAACCTCTGTGCTTATGTATCCTGTTCAGGGCCCCCTGAGGGTTCCAACCTCACCCAGGCTAGGTGTGGAAAAGTTCCCCACCCCCAATATCACATCAGATACAAATCAATGACTCCCAATTATCTCAGTGCTGAGAAATACAAAAACATTCCATTTTATCTGCCCCATTCAAACAAAGGCCAGAATCATTACAGGTCAACAGCAAAAAGTCCCACCTTAATTACTATTACAACAGTTCAACTTTAGTAAGTCCCTTATGATTTCTCTTCCTTGATTACCTTTTCATGATTCTCTTGATTCTTGTGTTTGAAAGTTAAATTGTGTATTCGGTTCTGGTCTTTTCACTGAGAAAGCTTAAAAGTCCCCTATTTTACTGAAAATCCATATTTTGCCCTGGAGCATGATACTCAGTTTTGCTGGGTAGGTGATTCTTGGTTTTAATTCTAGCTCCATTGACCTCTGGAATATCATATTCCAAGCCCTTTGATCCCTTAATGTAGAAGCTGCTAGATCTTGTATTATTCTGATTATGTTTCCACAATACTCGAATTGTTTCTTTCTGGCTGCTTACAGTATTTTCTCCTTGATCTGGGAGCTCTGGAATTTGGCAACAATATTCCCAGGAGTTTTCTTTTGGGGATCTTTTTCAGGAGGCGATCTGTGGATTCTTTCGATTTCTATTTTACCCTCTGGCTCTAGAATATCAGGGCAGTTCTCCTTGATAATTTCTTGAAAGATGATATCTAGGCTCTTTTTTGATCATGGCTTTCAGGTAGTCCAATAATTTTTAGATTGTCTCTCCTGGATCTATTTTCCAGGTCAGTGGTTTTTCCAATGAGATATTTCACATTGTCTTCCATTTTTTCATTCCTTTGGTTCTGTTTTATAATATATTGATTTCTCATAAAGTCACTAGCTTCCACTTGCTCCAGTCTAATTTTTAAAGTAGTATTTTCATCAGTCGTCTTTTGGACCTCCTTTTCCATTTGGCTAATTCTGCTATTCAAGGCATTCTTCTCCTCATTGGCTTTTTGGAGCTCTTTTGCCATTTGAGTTAGTCTATTTTTTAAGGTGTTATTTTCTTCAGTATTTTTTTGGGTCTCCTTTAGCATGTTGTTGACTTGTTTTTCATGGTTTTCTCCCATCACTCTCATTTCTCTTCCCAATTTTTCCTCTACTTCTCTAACTTACTTTTCCAAATCCTTTTTGAGCTCTTCCATGGCCTGAGACCAGTTCATGTTTTTCTTGGAGGCTTTTGATGTAGGCTCTTTGACTTTGTTGACTTTTTCTGGCTGTATGTTTTGGTCTTCTTTGTCACCAAAGAAAGATTCCAAAGTCTGAGACTGAATCTGAGTCCATTTTTGCTGCCTGGCCATGTTCCCAGCCAACTACTTGACCCTTGAGTTTTTCATTGGGGCATGACTGCTTGTAGGGTAGAGAGTACTTTGTCCCAAGATTGAGGGGCTGCACTGTTATTTTCAGAGCTATTTCTACACAGCAAGCTCTGCCACACCAGCACTCCTCCTCCCCCAAGAACCGCCAACCCGGACTGCTACTCAGATCTTAAGCAGGCTCTGCACTCCTGCTGTGATTCACCACTTAATTCCTCCCACCGGGTGGGCCTGAGGCCAGAAGCAACTGCAGCTGTAGTTCTGTCCTCAGAGCTGTACCACCTCTGCTCCCCCTGGGGTGGTGGCTGAACTGCGAACTCCTTTCACTCTGTCCCAGCACCTTTTTCCACTAACCTTCTCTGTTGTCTTTGGTGTTGGTGGGTTGAGAAGTCTGGTAACTGCTACAGCTCACTGATTCAGGGTGCTAGGGCCTGTTCTGCCTGGCTCCTGGTCTGGTTGGTCCAGGCACAGCCCACGCTGGGCTCTGCTCCCCTCCACTCCCAGCTCCATGCATGATAGACCTTACCCAGCGACCATCCAGGCTGTCCTGGGCTGGAGCTCTGTTTCCCTCTGCTATTATGAGGGATTTGTTCAGAGCCATTTTTATAGGTTTTTGGAGGGACCTAGGTGGGGAGCTCATGCAAGTCCCTGCTTCCCAGCCACCATCTTGGGCTGCTTATCTTCAATGCTATTATTAAACCCATCCAATTAAAGGATGCAAATAAATGCCTTCCTAAGGTTATTGAATATTTCTCTTTGGATTTCCCAGGACCGAATATTGGGGTTTAGAGGCAAAACAATAATCACAGACTATTTTGCCGATCTGTTCCACTTAAGGTTCTCACAGATTAAAACTCCATTTTTTGAGGGTGACATTAATGGTCAGTGCTGCTGACAAGGCTATATACAAGGGGTACTTGTCCAGATGTGAATTAACATTTAAAGTACATAATGTCTACCACATACAGGATGCTTTTTAAAAAAATCTGGGTCTCCCTTTCTCACCTAGGCTGGAAGTGCAGGGGCCACTTACACACCTGATCCCACTGCTGATTAGCAAAGAAGCTTTGACCTGCTTTCTTTCCAACTTGAGCTATTTGGGCTTTGTTAGGTACCCTGGTAGTCCCCCACTCCCAGTGACTCACCCTATTGGTGGCAGACAGTGTGAGTGTCAAATCAGCTTTAGTCCAACTGTAACCCAGAACTTCCAATTCATCCAGCAGTCTCAGCCTCCCCAGTATCAGGGGCTCTGGCATTTACCACCAAGCCTGGTAACTGGAGATTCTCCTATAACATTCATTTGATGTGATCTGGATTTTGGAAGTGTGCCTGGCTTTTGTTCCTGTTAAAATCACCCTCAGCATATATTTTGGCCTTCCCTCCCTGCAGAAGGCTCCTCTCTGAAACCCACTTTCCTGACTGGTGAATCCCTGGCCCAAATCACCATTTCCTGAGGCACCTAGGCCATATTCACTTCTCTCCTGTCTTGACTGTCTCACTCTCTGAACTATTCAACCTTCTTACCAGAAGCTTGGCCTTTGTTATGGTACCTTCTCCTAGACCCCCACTTTCTCAATCCCTTTTATGTGTTGTCACCCCCCACCAGAATGGATGCTCCTTGAGGGTAGGGGCTATCTTGCTTGCTTGCTTGTTTTTCTACTTCCAGCCCTCTGTTTAGCACTTAATGTTTTATCATCTTCTTTCTTTCCTCTTTCCTTCCTTCCTTCCTTCCTTTCTTCCTTCCTTTCTACTTCCTTCTCTCCCTTCTTTCTCTCCTTCTTTACTTCCTTCCTTTTTCTTTCTTCCTCACTCCCTTCCTTCCTCCCTTTCCTTCTTTCTTTCTTCCTCCCTCTCTCCCTTTCTTTCTTTCTTTCCTTCTTTCTTTCTCTTTCTATCTTTCTTTCTTTCTTTCTTCCTCCTCCTTTCCATTATTGGAAAGGAAACTTTTTCATATGAATTGAGGAAATGAAAGACTACTTCTATTGGCTAATGGAAAATCTCTTCACATACCAATCTGAACTTTCAAAAATTACAAGCCACTTGGACAATTTCACAATCTACCACGAGTCAACTTAAATACAAAACTACAGATTGAATTTCAACTGCATGTTCTATTCTATAATTTTTTTCCAGCCTATTTAAATACTAGTCAGTAGCTAAAAATGATTACATATGCAAATTGCAACTTTCCCGTGGCCGTAAGGGTTACCTAGGAACTGGGAGCTGCTCCAGGGAACAACAGGCAGTTGGTCTGGCCTTGGCTGGCAACCTGATTATTTGCAATAGACTAACTGACTTCTGTTTGATTTAACAGAGGCAGCTCCTTACAACAGATTGAAATGAGGTGGGATCAGTTTGGAAAAAAATCATACTCTTTCCCCCTTTTTCAACTACCTCCACTCTTACGCTTCCTTTCCCCCTCTTTGCAAGAAAATGAATTACTTAATTCACCTATCTACTGGGAGCCACTAATCGGTACACTGCATATAATGCCTGGTGAGTAGTGAGTGCTTCATAAATGCATTTTGATTAACTTACTGCACTCCCTAACTTCATCTCACCAGACTATTCGTTTTAGCTCTGACTTTAACCTGCTCTGCTGTTGGAGTTTTCTTTTTTTGAACATGCCTGAATCAGAGACACTGATAACAATTGTCTTCCACATAGGACACTGAAATTAAACCAAAGTTTTGTTTTTATCTTTGGGTCTTTCTCTAGTGTCAACTTAAATGTTTATTGGATTGAACTGAATTGCTCTAGAATGACAATGTCTGTTGACATTTTTAACACATAAAGATAAGAAAATGATGCAAAGGTAACAGCACCAACAAGTCCAGATACTAAAAAGGTTCCTGCCCATATATGGGAGACCTATTAAAAAGGAGCAAATTTCTACATGGTAGCAACTCAGAAAAGTCAAACTCAGATCCTCAACATTGACTGAAATCAATGTCTGAAGCAAAATCATCCAGATAGGAAAGGAAGCAAATTAGGGACAAATTATGATATTGCAATATCTCAGTGGGAAGACTTTGAACTTCACATCCTCTCCCACATTTAAGAAAATGATTTAGGCCATAAACCTGAGAAGATGAGCCAGCCAACCCTTGTTCAGCGGAGACAGGTCTGGAAGTGGAGCCTTTCCCTTTGACATTTGCCTTACTCATCTTGCCAGGTAACCAGTAGGACTCTAGGGTGGGAGAAAAGCATTATCAAACTTACAACTTAAAGTAGAAAAGCTCAGTTTTTAGGCTAGAGGAAAATATTTAGATAAATATCCCACCCCAATATTCTGAAACATCAGATTCTCTATTCCTTTACCACTTTCTTTCTTGGAGACACTCCAGACATGGTAGCAGGTTCTCAGCTAGGAAATGTTTTATACTATTGTTAGTAATTTGTTACTCACAAGAAACTAGATCAGTGTTTCAGAGGACAAATACCACATTGCAAAGAACATGCCTGAATGTTAAATACCTATTTGTATTTTAGAAGCAGTGGCCTAAGTAATCACAAAGAGAAACAGAGATTCAATATTAAGATCATAGTACTAAGAACTGAAAGGGGCCGTAGAGCTGATCCAGTCTTTTACAGATTTGTAAACTGAGGCCCAGAAGCTAGCAAAAGGCAGGAATTGAACTCTTCTGACTTAGTTAACTGGTTCCTTTGAAGTTTTGCTATGTATAATCCTTTTTATCTGTTCTACTATGTGACTGGAAATATCCCTCTCATTAGTGGTTTAAGGTTAGAATTTTCTAAAAAGGATTATATTGCTAGCCATATAAGTAATTCAGAGCCTGAAGTTTTGGTGGATTTTGTTGGAGCTGTCTTAGTACAGGGCATATCTGAATTATCTGGTTTGTTTTTCTAGACTGAGGCAAACCATTGCCACACTTCATTTTCTAGACACAGCCTGAGGTCATTATCATCACTATCGTCCTCAAAAAAACACATATTGGGCAAAGCACTGTATACTCAGTAAACTACATAGACCTAGTTTCTGTCTTCCAGAAGCTTTGTATTTAATGTCTCTTGGTTTCAAGCCATTTAGGTGCAATCTACTACTTTATTCCTATTTCTTTGTATCAAAAAAGGGCACGTGCTAATTTGAGTAAGCAGAAGGAGGTGCCTTTGGAGGTATTTTATTCCACAATTTAAAAACATAATTCTATCTTCAAACTATTTCCCCCTAACTTTCCATTTACAAATGTTTGAAGCTTTATAATTCCTCCCACTGTTTCAAAGACCTCTTAAGAATGTGATCTTTTCCATGAACTCTCCCAGACACCAAACATGCAAACAAAAAAGCCTGCATTGAGTGTTTTATCAGTATCACATATAATATTGATTATATGCCTTTCTGCTCATGGTACTATTTGGGACGCCTTACAAATGGATTCAAATAAAGATGGTGTCTGTTCTCTAGGGATTTACAATCTATTATTCATGAAACTGGCTCTTGGTGTTGTTACATCATCTCTTGGTTGTATAAATTCTCTGTTTGTCAGTATTCACTTCTGGAGTTCTTCTGTACTGAGTTGTCTGTTTAGAAGCGTGAGTTCTTAGAGGGCAGGGATTGTATTTAACATACTTTTACAAACAAGTGTCTGATACATGCTGAAAAACTACTACACAAAAATCATGACACGCTGTAAGTACAAACTCCCGTGGGGTAGCGACCATGTGTTATTGATGACATTTTCCATGTCCATGGAATGCATTTAATGTAATATTAAATGAATGCACAAAGAGAGTATGAAGGGCTGTTTGAAGACTGGGCCTATCAAACATACGTCTTCCAACAATGACATGGCCCATACTCTGATTTTGATATTTTAATAGAGGGGTAGCTAATGATTATTTAAATCGCAGAAAAAATGTATGGATGTAACTTTACTGTACTCTGATGATTCTTTTCATTCACATTCTCTCAGTTAACCCTTATTTAATTGGAATAATACATTTGTTTTTAGTTGACACATTGCTAGAGGTAGCTAGCTGGTTGAGTCACCTAAGACCTGAGACACTTATTAGTTGTGTGACCCTGGGCAAGTCATTTAACTTCTATTTGCCTCAGTTTCCTCAACTATAGAATGAGGATGATAACAGCCTCTACCTCCCAGGGTTGTCGTAAGGATGAAACGATAATATTTGTAAAGCACTTGGCACATACTGGGTGCTTGATAAAAGTTTGTTTCCTTTCTTTGTAGTCGTAGCTACATCTTTCCAAGAGTATATTTGATTTCCCAGAATAGAATGGTAAGGGTAGAAATGGTGATTCCTTTTTCAGCCCTCAGAGCAGAGCCTGAAATGTGGTGCTCTCTAGACTGCAGACCCTCAGTAAGAGTAGGTCAATTGTTCTGAAAAGGGAGCAGGGCTAGCCCACACCTATGGGACAAGAGCTGTCAATGAAGGAACACCTTTTCCTTGCTTGTAAAACCATTCATTTATTCATTCATTCACTTAACCTGTTTGCCTCAGTTTCCTCAACTGCAAAGTGGGGATAATAATAGCCCCCACCTCCTAGGGTTGTTGTGAGGATGAAATGATAACATTTGTAAAGGGCTTTGGCACATAGTAGGTGCTTAATAAATGTTTGCTTCCTTCCTTTGTAATTGTACCCAGATCTTTCCAAGAGTGTATTTGATTTCCCTGAACTGAATGATTCCTTTTTCAACCCAAAGAACCCAGAATTGTGAGAATTAAATGAGATAATATTTGTAAAACAATCGACACAATCCCTGGCACATAATAGGTGCTTTTGTTGTTGTTGTTCAGCCATTCAGTGTCTGATTCTTTGTGATCCCATGGATCGTAGCACATTGCTACTGTCCGTGAAGTTTTCTTGGCAAAGATACTGGAGTGGTTTGCCATTTCCTTCTGCAGGAAACAGGGCTGCTAGGCGGCACAGCACCAGGCCTGGAGTCAGGAAGACTCCTCTTCCTGAGTTCAAATCTGGCCTCCGATACTTATTAGCTGTGTGACTCTGGGCAAGTCACTTAACCCTGTTGGCCTCAGTTTCCTCATCTGTCAAATGAGCTAAGAGAAGGAAATGACAAATCACTCCAGTATCTTTACCAAGAAAACTCCAAATGGGGTCACAGAGAGTCAGACATGACTAGAAATGACTGAACAACAAAAATCTCCTGTAAATAGGTGCTTAATAAATGTTTATTCTTCTCCCACTCATTCATTCAATCAATAAGAATTTATTAAACATTTATAATCTAAATGTTTAATTACTTACTATTCTAAGTGCTGGAGGTAAAAGGAGGGCAGAAGTAGTCCCTGTCTTCATGGAGATAACATTCAAGCGGAGGAGATGGCATGTAAATAATTAGGTACATACAAGATATGTAGAGTTGGTGAAAGGTAGCATGGGGTCGAAGGTACGAGCAGTCAGGGAATCAGGAATGGCTTCTTACAGAAGTCTTGAGTCTTGAAGGAAGTGAGAGATTCAGAGGGGAGGAGGAAGAGCATTCCAAACATAAGGGACAGCCAGTAGAAAGGTAGGGAGACCAGAGATGAAGTGTCAGGGGTGAGGAACAGCCAGGTCTATGCTTTCATGTAAAGGGAAGAGGGCATGGAAGGGAGTAAAATGTAAGAATGGAAACATAGGACAGGGTCAGGTTGTAAAGACCTTTAAAAATCAAACAGAGAAATTCCTCTTTGATCCTGGAGGTAATGGATTGCCAATGGACTTTAATGAGTGGGTGGATGATATGGTTAGCTCTAACTTTAGGAAAATTACTTTGGCAGAAGAGAAGAACTATGGAGTTCAATTCAAATAAAAACGGATCCCTGTTGGTAGAATGTTGTTGTTCATCTTTCATACTCAAAGAGGACCAAAATGACATCACTATGTCAGGGGTCAAGGTATAGTGCAGGAGTGGGGAACCTTTGGCCTCAAGAGCTTACGTGGCCCTCTAGGTCCTCAAGTGGCCCTTTGACTGAATCCAAACTTCACAGAACAAATCCCCTTAATAAAAGAATTTGTTCGTAAAACCTGGACTCAGTCAAAAGGCCACACCCAAGGACCTAGAAGGCCACATGTGGCCTTGAGGCCACAGATTCTCCACCCCTGGTATAGTGTGTCTGAATGTGACTGATCAGACCAATATGAGCTTGGAAGGTTCTACTGCAGGTTGGGCACAAATGTCCATGTGAATGTTTGGAATAGAGATGTCTCTAAATTTGTGCATCTCACGTTTCTTTCGAGCTGCTGCCATTCTGCTTTGCTCACAGAGCACAACACCTTCTTTAACGCCAGCACACCATACTGGGCAGTCCTGTGCCAACGTCTCCCATGTCTCACAATCAATTCCAAAATTCTTCAGAGAAACCTTGAGTGTCTTTGTATCACTTGCCTCTTCTGATCTCCATGTGAGCACTTGCCTTATGCAAATTCTCCATAAAGTACTCCTTTAGGCAAACATATATTTGGCATTCAAGCATGGCCAGCTCATTGGAATTGTACTCTCTGTGGTAGAGTTTGAACGCTTGACAATTCAGCTCGAGAGAGGGCCTCAGTATCTAGTACCTTATCTTGCCAAGAAATCTTCAGAATCTTCCTAAGACAATTCAAATGGAAGTGGTCCAGTTTTCTGGCATGGCACTAATATGCCATCCAGGTTTCTCAGGCATACGACAATGAAATCAGCACAATGGCTCTACAGATCTTCAGTTTGGTAGGCAGCCTAATTTTCTTTGCTCCCACGCTTTCCTTCGGAGGCTCAAACACTGAGCTAGTGCTGGCAATGTGTGCATCAACTTCATCATCTATGTGGATATCCCTAGAAAATATACCGCCAAGATAAGTGAACTTATCCACAGTATTCAAAATTTCTCCATTTGCTGTAACCAATGTTTCCACGTGTGGATGGTGTGTGCTGGCTGGTGGAGAACCTCTGTTTTCTTGGTGAATTTGTAGAAAAGCACAACTTGACATTATGCTATATTGTATTTTTATTTTGTTAAACATTTCCCAATTACATTTTAATCTAGTTCAGGTTGTACTCTGGAGTTTTCTGGATGCAGGTAGAGAGTTCAAGACCTCTGGGTCAAGAATGGATTGTAGTGGGAAGGAATTTGAGTCAGAGAGACTAATTAGGAGTTTAAGTAAGAAGTAATGAGGATCTAAAAGGCGTGAGTAACGTGAAGGGGATGTTGTTGTTGTTGTTGTTCAATCATTTTCAATCTTGTCTTCGTGCTTCATGACTCTGTTTGGGGTTTTCTTGGCAAAGATACTGGTTTGCTATTTCCTTCTCCAGCTCATTTTGCAGATGAGGCAACTGAGACAAACAGATTAAGTGGTTTGACCAGGGTCACACAACTAGTAAGTGTCTGAGGCCAGATTTGAATTCAGGAATAATTCTATCCACTAGCTGCCCTTTATCAAAGACATATTGTGAAAGTAGAAATGGAAAGATTTCACAACTGGTTGGATATGTGGTATGAATGAGAGCGAGGAATTGACTGACTGGAAGGATGTTGGTGCCCTCAATAGTAATAGAGAAGTCTGGAAGAGTGGAAGGTTCAGAGGGAAAGAAAAGTTCTCTTTTGCACATGTTTCATTGTGCATGAAAGGCCTACATTTCATTGTTCATGAGATGCCAACAGGACATCCATTTTGAAATACTGAATAGGCAGAGGGTGGTACAGGATTAAGTTCATGGGAGAGGTTAGGGACAGATAAATAGATCTGGGAATCATCTGCATTTGTATAATTGAACCTATGGGAGATGATGAGGTCCCTGAGATAATCTAGCCTCGAGAAGAAAGAAGGCCCAGGACACAGCCTTGGGGTAACCCCATAGTCAGGGGTTGTGACCTGGATGGATATCTATCAAAGGAGACTGAGAAGGAGCAGTTAGAGGAAGCTGAGAAGAGAACCAAGAAAGAACCATGTCTTCAAGAGAATATCTGGAAGGAGGTGATTAACATTGCCAATGAGAGGTCAAGCAAGATGAGGATTGAGAAAAGGCCATTAGATTTGGCAATGAAGAGATGGTTGATAACTTTGAAGGAAGTAGCTGCTGTTCAGTGATGAGATCAAAAGCCAGATTACAAGAGAGTGAGAAGAGACTGAGAAGAGAGGAAAGGGGTAGGGGGATTTGGGTCCAAATCCTCTGATTCTACAATCTCAGCATTTTTCTATCCTTCAAAGTTCAGCTCAGGCGCCTACTCTCCCATTGAACCTTACTTGATTTTTCCCACCTAAAAATTAGAATTCCCTCCCTCCCTCCTCAAATTTTCTTAGAGGACTTTGACTAGATCTCTCTTTTGCTCACATCTCCCCTTAATGTGTACTTATCTGTGTATATATAAGGCCTCTTCTTAACCCTAATACCACCAAATCACTTAGCTTTTCTGGGCCTCAGTTTCTTCACCTGTAAAAGGAGGGGGTTGGATTAGATGGCCTTGGACATCTCTTCCAGATCTAAATCTATGTTTCTATGATGCACAGACAAAGAAGGCATGAATTTCAGGTATGGGGGATTGTGTAAAGTCATGGAGGAAGAAGAAAGCATGCAGAATTGGGGAAACAGTAGTCCAATTTGTCTAGAACACAGTGTGAAGGAGAATAAGGTGAAATAAGGTTGGGAAGGTAGATTGGCCAAACTGAGGCATTTATATTTTATTCAAGTTTCAATAGTGAGCCACTGAAAGTTTTTGAAGAGGGAAGTGACATGAACAGATATTTACCTTATTTGGCATCAGACCAGTGGGAAATTTATCACAGTAAATCTACTTGACAAGAGCTTGAATTCTGCGTGAAGATAAAGAGTCAGATGTAAGAGATGCTATTGAGGCGGAAATATACGGTACCTGGCAGATGATTAGATATGAGAGGAAAAGGTAAGAGTCCAAGTTTCAAATGTGAGTGACTAGGAGGTTAGTGGTATCTTCAAGAGAAATAAAGAAATTGGAAAGAGGGGAAGATTTGGGGGAGAAGATAAATTTCATTTTAGATATGCCGACCTGAGATACTGGTGATACATCTAGGGTTTAGGGTTGTGTATGGAGATATCCATTGGGGGTTGTGGAACTGGAATTCAGGGAAGAGATGATGAGCTATATAGATCAGATTTCCATTTCCCACCAGCTGCTCCCCTTAGTTTCTATTCTTCAGACATCATACTTCCCCCAGGACAAGTTCATCACCAGAAATCTCAAGATTACTTCAGCTTTGGTATTCATGCCCTCAGTATCCAGTACCCTGACCCATAGGATACTCTCTGGCAACCCCTACCCCTTTTCATTTTCCTTTCATGTATTGTCTTTCCCCCATTTGATTTTAAGTTCCTTGGTGGGGGGTGGACTGCCTTCTTTTTATACTGGAAAACTTTTTTATTGTAGGTGGAGTGGGATAGCTGGACACAGTTTAGATGATTCTAATTCTGTCGGCAACATCTAAAGCATTGTAGTCTGGAGCGAGTCGGACGTAGGCCTTCTTCTCTCCATCAGGCCAGATCAGCGTGTTAACTTTGGCCACATCCATGTCATACAGCTTCTTTATCTCCTGCTTCATCTGATGCTTGTTGGCTTTGACATCCACAATGAAGACTAGGGTGTTGTGGTCCTCAGTCTTCTTTATAACAGACTCAGTGGTCAAGGGGAACTTAATGATGGCATAGTGATCAAGCTTGCTTCTCCAAGGAGCACTTTTCGGAGGGTATTTGGGCTGCCTTTGGAGTCTTAGTGTCTTGGGTCTCCTGTGGCTACGGACACCCTTCAACACCCCCTTCTTGGCCTTCAAGTCCTTGGACTTGGCTTGTGTCTTGGTGGGGGACAATGGCTTCCTTCTTTGCCTTCAGCACCATCTTGGGGGAAAGGCTGTCTTTCTTTTTCTTATTGTAACCCCAGTGTTTAGCACACTGCCTGGCATACACTGACTGCTTAATAAATGTTGATTTATAGATTGAGAGTCACCTAATTAGAGGTGATAATTGAGTCAAAGAGATCACCAGCAAAGAATATAGAGAGAGGAGGGAAGAGGGTACTAGACTGTTGAGGGACACCAAGGCATAAAAGTTCTTGCCAACCTCCAAGGCTTCCTTCAGCCTTCAAGGTTTCCCAGTAAGGATGGAGAAAAGGGCATCTGATTTAGCAAATAAGAGGTTACTGACAACTGGAACAGCAATTGTAGTAGACTAACAGAGATTAGAAGCTGGATTGCAAAGGGCAGGTTGTTTGTGTGCAGTGAGATTAAACTACTTTTTTGTCTAGAAGTTTAACAATGAAAGGTCTCGAGCATGTTTGAAGGTAGGAGGGAAGGAGTCAAGAGTGAAAAAATGAGATGAAATGGCCAATGTGGCAAACTCCCTCAAAGGGACGAGATGGTGAGCACAAGTAAAAGGGGTTAATCTTGACAAGGAGGAGGGACATCACATCCTCTGAGACTGAAACAATGAGGGAGAGGCTGGGTGAAGATGCAAAGAAGCTTTGAAGTGTGGAGGAGGGGCAATTATAACCTCCACCCTCTCAAAAGCAGACAGATCATCTGCTGAGAAGGTAGGGTGGCGACAGAGGAGAGAAGAAACAGTTTGGAGCAACTACTGTGAGGAACAGCAGGAGAGAATGAAATTATTGCCATGGGAGGAGAGGAAGGTTGCTAGTTGAAGATAATTCCAGCAAGAACGGAGCCAAGTATTAAAAAGTTTTATCTGAAGGATTCTGAAATCTTTTGATGTAAAAGGTCATTTGGGGAGTAGCTAGATGGCAAAGTGGATAGAGTACTAGGCCTGGGGTCAGGAAGACCTGAGTTCAAATGCAGCCTCAGACATTACTAGCTGTGTGATCCTGGGAAAGTTACTTATCCTTTGTCCGCCTCAGTTTCTTTATATGTAACATGGGTATAATAACAGCACCTACCTCTCAGAGTTGTTGTGAGGATCGAAAGAGATAATAATTGTGAAGCATTCAGCACAATGTCTGGTACATAATAAGCTCTCTTTCCATATATATATATATATATATATACATAATAAGCTCTCTTTCCATATATATATATATATATATATATATATATATATATATATATATATATATATATAATTCAACACTATTAGAAGCAGCTTGGATTATGGGGGAAACAACTGGTCGCCTTGGTCAGGATTATTGTTATGATATATGCCTTTCTTGCTCTGTTGCTCATTTCCCAAGGGCGTCTTTGATTCATCAGTAACGAAGCTCTGCTCCAAACCTGTTGGTCATTCTTGCATATCCAGTACGGTGCCTGGCATATAGTAGGTGCTTAATAAATTCCTAGTGATTAATTCAAGGAAAATGTTGGAGCTAGTACTGCTGCTAACCCTTTGGTATGTTAATCTGCTGACCACCTAAAGGATAATTGTTACAGAACTAACTACTCCCCTCTAACATTATTTCACTTAACAGTGGTTTTTTCTGGAGGCAGTTGACAATTTTCTGATCTTAATTTTAATTCCCTATTAAAAGGAAGTCTATCTTCCTAAATGATTACATTGGCTCTTTGGTATAACTGTTATGTGAGTTTGGATAGCATGAGACAGTTCTGCCTACAGCCTGATCACCCCCGATGAATTAAATATTGGTGTCCAAGATTTTCAAACCTAGGAGGCCTGATCATGAGGAACGGATTAGTTACTAAACCCAGGGATTTTGTGACCATTTACCTATTTCCTTTACATGACGAAGGCCATGGACTATTCACGTACATGCCATCTTGGTTTGGCTTGGTTTTTATTGTCCAGTGTTTGGCCCAATGTGATCGCTTGATGAATGCTTATTGACTTGACTTGGGTGCTCTGTATTTTTCTCTGCACATACTATGGACTCAATGATGCAGCTGATTGCTTGGAGTAAATATTTCACAGAATCCTAAAATTCACAGAGGGTTGGTAGGGACCTTGGATGGCTATCCAAATCTCATATGTATACAGGAATCATTTCGATGACAAGTGGTAATATAATCTCCACAAGAAGAACTTCAGTGATGGGGAGAACCATCTGTTGAAGCAGGCCATTCCACTTTGGGCCAGTTCTAATTATTAGGAAGTTTCTCCCTCCATCTAACCTAAAGTTGCTTCTCTGTAATCCCCCCACCCCACCCTGCATACATTTTTCTGCCCTCTGGGGAACAGCAATTCAAGTCTTATATATCTTCTATATGACAGTCTTTCAAATACCTGAAGACTGATATCTTCCCCCTGCCAAGTATTCTTTTTTCCTGGCTACCTATTCCCAGATAGTACTACTAGTCCTCCCGTGTCATAGTGCCTGGCCACCCCTGAGCACGATTCCTTGCCAAAATCTGGTACCCAGAACTGAATCTCTACCCAGATACATATGACCAGGACAATGTAGCAGGACTATTGCCTCCCCTATGCTTTGATGTAGTTTTTTTTGACTGTCATGTTCCCCACATCTTTTTTTTTTTAACTTGAGAACTGTTGGTTAGCTGTTATCTTCTCACCTGGCATTTTTGCAGTTGACTTTTTGAACCCATGTGTAGAACTTAACATTTATTCTTATTAAACCGTATCTTATTAGATTTGGCTGATTCTAAGGCTAGCCTACTAAGCTTTTTAAAGTGGCCATCCCAACACTTGGCAATACCTCCAAGTTTGTTTCATTGACACATAGGCTATTTATGCATTTATCTCAATCATTGATAAAAATGTTAAGCTCCAAAGGAATCAGCCTCTCTCATCAACCAAAAGTATCTCCAGCCTCTAAATCTAAGACTAGATATCTATTCCTAGAGGAATAAATAAATTACTCTAAAATGTCATTGCTTTTCTCATTAAGATTATTCCCTTTAAAAATCACTTCTATTTCCTTTCTAAGTTCACATGGCTTCCTGCTGCGTACATTTCTTGGCTAACTCTCCCTTAAGTGTAAGATCCCCTCCCCAACCTCTAAGGCATTTGTTCAGGGTTCTCACCCATGAGCTTTGTCTTCACTTGCCCTGCCTGCTAGGTAGCACTCTGAAAAACATTGCGGGAACGCTTATCTGAGAACTGTACCTTACACTTGGAATTACTTGTTCTCAGGCTCCATTGTCCACCACCAGGGGGCAAAACCCTTCAGAACAATCTTGGCTTCTCGACAATCATTCTCTACTGTAGAGGAACCTTGTGTGTCTCATTTTTGATGTAGCCTCCCCACTAATTATTTCAACCACAGGGCACCAGAGACATTACAAAGGCCCAGCACAGAGGGTTCTCCTAGCACTTAGGCAGTCAGCAGCCTGACAGCCCTATCAATTTAAAAGGAGGCATGTTGAGTGACAAACAAGAAGAGGTGGGTTTTGATGACTCCCTGGGTCTCCATAGGAGTTCTCTAGCTTTGATACTGATGGAGATGTTTGCCATAACATCCCCTCACACTAAGCGTGTCACCTCACAGGTTTAAGGGCTGGAAGAGTCTCATGCTCACCCTTCCTGGTTGGTGAAGCCTGTGTATGGACTCCTTCTTAAAGTTTTAAATGCACAAAAGACCTAGGATTACAAAGCATAGCTATCCAAGTATTTTAAAAACAAGGATGCCCCAGGTTAAGAACCCTTGAAATAGTCAAACTCTCTCATTTTACAGGTGAGGAAATTGAGTGGAAAGGTTAAATAACTTCCTCAAGGCAGCAAAGCGAATAAATTGTTCAGCTGGGATTTGAACCCATATTCTCTCATTCCAGATCTCAAGCTCCTTTCACAACTTTGAATTCTTGCTCCCATCTCTGATCTCTATTGGCAAGTTTATCTTTCAGTACCAGTTACGGTATTTTTGTTTTGTTTTGTTTGAAATCACGGTACTCTATTACACTCGTCTTTTTTTTTTTAAGTTTGTGGGTCTCTTGGAAAATGAATAAATTCTTAAAAGAAATGTTGACTTCCACTTTTCTCTTTTCAGAAGTAATGAAAACTAGAGAGGGAGGAGGGAGAGGGAACTACAAGGAGAAGATTCTGTTGTCTCTTATGAATTTCTGGACAACAGAAAGGAATGGGGGGTGGGGCAGAACCAGCAATCCGTGCCCTTAAACTGCCTCTAACCACACCCTTCTCTTTCTCCTGGGTTTGCTCAGCCTCTGTATCAGGGAGGAGGTGGGGGAGACTGGGAATAGGGGAACCTGAAAGTAGTAAAGAGGCAATCCATTTTATAACATTTAAATCCATTACAGTTTTTCTGGGTTAAAAAAAAAAAAGATCCTAAACTCCCAGGTAGAAGAAGGCTTGGGAGCATAGAAAGAACAGATTGCCATCCAGGTCACAAAGATTTCTCCTGGATTCCTGGGGAAATCAATCAACACAAATTTATTAAGCACTTACTATGTTCAAAAGACACTGTGTTTGGCGCTGGGAATACACACATGCACACACATGCAAAATAAAACGGACCCTGCCCTCAGTGAGCTTACAATCTACTGGAAGGATACAACATGTTATGTTCACAGATGAGTAAAAGGTGGCTAGATACAAAGTTAATATAGGATGATAGGTGTGCTAATGCTTTGGGGAAATCAGGAAAAGTCTTTTGAAAGTGGCCTTTGAATTGTCGTTTGAAGTGAATTTAGGGTTAAAAGAAGAGGTGAGGATCATTCTGTAAAGGCAGGGTGGTGGTGGGGGTGGGATAGCTTTACAGAAGCAGAGAGATATGGAGAAAAGCATATAGGCCAATTTGACTAGAACTTAAGAGTTCCTAAGGAGGAAGAATCTATCATCAGTCTGGAAAGATAGGCTCGGGTCACATGATGCAGGGCTTTAAATGTCAGAGAATCATCGTAGAGAACATGGGGAGCCACTGAACGTTTCTGAGCAGGTTAGTGACAGGAATATCAGTTTCGCAGCTGGAGAAGAGGGAGCCTGTTCACAGGGAGACCCCAAAAGTTCAGGGTGGAAGCTCTGAGGGCCGGGACTAAGGTGGCTGTAGCTTGAGAGAAGGGGATGAGAGGAGGAGGAAATACTCGGGCTGTGAAATAGACAAGACTCTTCAGTGAATGGGGGCGAGGAGGCAGGGGAAGGGAAGGTACCGAGTCAGAGGGAAGAGGAGAGGACAAGTCCGAAAAGAACATAGGAAGACAAGGTCCTCTTAAGATGGCCCTTTCTTAGACTCTGCTAGACTTAGAGACTGAAGAGGCAATCTAGTTCACTCCCCCCTTTTTTTTACATTTTACAGATGAGGAAACTGAGGCTCAGAGAGGGAAAGTGACTTGCCCAAAGGCCCATCCAAAGTAGTCACAGAGGCAGGATCCGAACACAGCTCCTCCAAATGCGAAGCCAGGTGAATCCTCCCAGTGGAGAGTTCGAGGTTCCCTCCTTCCTCTGAGCAGTCAATATGCCTGTAAGTTCACTGCCTTAGAGGTGGAAGGGACTTCAGAGGCCATCTAGTCCAGCCCCTTGGTTTTACAGATGAGGAACATGAGGCCCAGGCAGGTGGAGTCCCTCAGGCTAGGGGACCGGGCCCAGGGAGGGGACGTGACTTGTTCCCGGCGCCAGGGCGTCAGCGGTGTAGGGGAGATTTGAACCCAGGTTCCTTCCCCGAGCCCCGTCCTCCCCCTAGGGCCCGAGTGACTCGTCGAGGGGGCGGGGGCGGGGGCACGCACGCTCGCTCGCTACCGGCCTCGCTGCCTCGCTTAGCGCTGCCTCGCTTAGCGCTGCCTCGCTCTCCGCCTCACCCTCCGCCCTCCCGGCCGGCAGCTCACGGGTTAAGGCGGCGGCGCGCGCGAGCCGCGGGAGAGGCGGTTGCTGACAGGTGGCGCCTGCGCACTGGGCGCGCTCATTGTGCCCGGCCGCTGCCGAACCGCCCGCCCGCCGGCCCGCCCGCGCGTCAGTGTGCGAGAGTCCAGCGCAGGGCGCGGAGCCGCGGGCCTCGGCCTCGTCCAGCTCCTCCCCCGGCCCTCCGTCCCGCCCCGGCCCCGGGACCCCCGCCGGCCGCCCGCCCTCCCCCGCCACCAGGAAGAGAATGCCCCGCGCCGAGCAGCCCAGCAGCGCCTAGATGGCTTTGGTCACGGTCCAGCGCTCGCCCACCCCCAGCACCACCTCCAGCCCCTGCGCCTCGGTGAGTCCCGGCCGCCGCTCCTGTCAATGCGGCTCCGCCGCCGCCGCTGCCGCCGCCGCTGCTGCCGCCGAGCCCCAGCGGGTCCCGCCGAGCGCTACTGCGCACGCGCCACGCGGCTTCTTCCCAGGCCCTGGCACGGAGCTGCCCCTGCGGGGGGGTGGGGGGGGCCCGGCAGCTGCTGCCGCGGGGCCCCCGCCCCCGGGCCCTGTGCGCCCCCCGCCCCGCCCGCCGCCTCGCCCTCCTCGGGGCGGGAGCCCGGTCCTAGCGCCCCCTCCCCGCATAGGGAGCGCTGCCGCTGGACCCCCGCCCACGGCTCCCCGGAGGCATTCCCCTGGAGATGCCGCGTCCTCCTCCTTGCTCCCCATCAGTCCCCTTCCCGGGTGGTGCGGGTGTGCTGGGGATGGCTAGTGCACGTCCAGCATCTTCTTTAGGTGGAACTAGCCAATAGCCTCTTCGCATGCTGTGCCTTCTTTTTACTTGCCTTTTTCCTCTGCCCGCGCATCTCTCAGGGTGTTGCTTCAGAGAAAATTCATTTTGAAAATAGCAATTGATTTTGCATTAAGTGGGGGGGGGGGGGGCAGCTAGGCAGGTCCTTTTATGAACCACTGATTCTGGGAGCTGAAAAAATCATTCTAGTTAATCAAAAAAAAAATGAATAAGAAGCAAATAGGTATTTTCCCCTGATTTTTGTGCAGCACTATTATAAACTTTTAAAATTAATTTTTCCAGTTATCAAGCATACTCTGATCATTCTTAAACGGTGGTGAATTTAGTGTTCCCAAGTTGGACAAAGGTAGTCAGTAAGAGTAGTTCCGTCTTTCAGTATGTAAACATCCCAGTAACATGGGTCGTTATGGGACCATTATGCCAATAGACATCCACTTTGTTTAACTTCAGGAGAGTTTCCTGGATTGGCAGTTTGCTGCATATCATTCTATGACATGAGTCATTTTTGTGGCATGGGAGGGTGACCATACTGTGTCCTCATCTAGACAAGACTGTTCTTCAGTGATTGGATTGGATTTTCTAATTCCCGAATGCCAAGCTAGGACCAGGGGGTGGAAGTTACAGGCGTAATGGAAGGAAGAACTTTCTAACAGAGCTGTCCAGCTCTGTTAGAATAGTGAGCTCTCCATCGCAATAAATATTCAAGCAGAAAGTGGGTAATCATTTGTCGGAGATGGTATAGAAGAGGTTCTTGCCGTGAGGGGGAAGTCTGGACCTGGGGACTTCTAAGGGGCCTTCTGACTGAGCTTTTGGGACTCGATTATTAGCCCATTCCTTCACTTCAGGACTACTAAGTTTTTTTTTTTGTTGTTGTTGTTTTTTTTTTTTAACCGACTCTGCAGGCAAGAGGCATAGGGATGAGAATTTAATGATTTTCATTCTTGCCTGTGGCTCTTGAAGAAGTAGGGTTTTTCCCCCCACTTGGGTTGTGTATAACAAGATTCTTAATACATTACACTATTGAACTCTGGGAAGAGCAGCTGTTTCCACAGTGGACTTTGGCCGTGTATTTTGCAAAAGCTTGTGTCATGAAGGAGGAGTGCAGCGGCCCTGTCCTGCAGTGGAAAAGAAGGCTGGTCTTGGAGTCATTGAGACCTGGGTTCAGATTCCTTTCTAGCTAGGTGACCACAGACGGGTCATTTAGCCTCAGTTTCCTAATCTGTAAGGTGCCTGCTGTACTTGGTGCATAGGTTTGTATGAGACTCAAATGAGACAACATCCGTAAGGAACACTGTGGACCTTGGAGCATTTTGTAAACATTACTTATTATTATTATAGCCCTACAAATAAACTAGTAGCCACAAACCCTAAAAACTTAAAAAAAAAAACAGCAGCTAACTTAATTGGTAGCATCAAATGATGAGTTAGGAAAAAGGGTAGTTTTTACTTGGGCTCTGTAGAGTTGTAGTCAGAAAGGCTATATTTACTTTATAATAATACATATTTGTAAAGGAGTGTAGCAAGTTTTTACATCCATCCTCTTTAATCGAATGGGTATGCACAAAATGCTTCATGTATGGTAAGTCCACATCTGCCAGAAGGACTGAATTGTCCAGTCCATACCACCACCTCCATTTAATCCGAGAGCTGGAATGACCAGATTTGCTGGGCTCTTCTGGTTTTTTAGGTCTGTGGCTCTAGTCCTGTCTGCAAAATAGGCTTAGGAAGGTATGAGTTTGATGAACATGTTTTTCCACCATGTAGATTTTTGGTTTTAATTACTTAAAGGGCAGATTTAGTGGCCTGCTCTACCTTGTGAGCCTGCTGTTGTTCTCTGTGTCTTTAAATTGTCTTCAAATAACACTTCTCTTAGTAAGTCTCTTATTAAGCTCCCTTTTCTAGTACCTTTTGCCACAATATTAATTTATCCTGTACATATTTAGCTTTGAAATCTTTTTGCTGCATGGAACAGTGGGTTTGAAAGTTCTTTGAAAAGGCATGAGAGATGTAAAAGGTGATGTAAAAAGTGATATGTCTTGATCCTGGAAGTTTAAATCAGTTTATTGATCAGGTGAATTCTTATGTCTGTACTGTGGAAACTTCTGTGCAGCACTTTTTTTCCAGCATTCAGTAAGTATTTTTTGAACTCAATAGATGGCAGACACAGTGCTAGGTACTGTTGTTGGTCGATTGTGTCCAACTCTTTGAGACCCCGTGGACTATAGCACGCCAGTACTGACCATGAGGTTTTCTTGGCAAAGATACTGAAGTGGTCTTCCATTTTCTTCTTCAGTGGATTAAGGCAAACCCAGTTAGGTGACTTGTCCAGGGTCACACAGCTAGTAAGTGTCCGAGACTGGGTTTGAACTCAGGTCTTCCTGACTCCAAGACCAGTGCTCCATTCACCAAACCACCTAGCTGCCTCCCCTAGATACTGTACCAAGATGTATAAAACCTAGGCTTGTTGATTTAGAGCCTCAGACATCATCTCATCAAACCTTCTCATGAAGAGAGTGAGGCCCAGAGAGATTAAATAACCTGCCCAAGGTGTCATACAAGTATTTCAGTGGCAAAGTCAGGATTTGAACCCAAATACCTCAGAGATACCTCAGAGATATTGTTGGTTTGGTTCCAGACTGCCACAATAAAGTGAACGTCACAATAAAGCAAGTCACACACAGTTTTTCCCAATGCATATAAAAGTTTTGTTTATGCTATATTGTAGTCTATTAAGTATGCAATAATATTATGTCTTTAAAAAAACCATGTACATACCTTAATTAAAAATACTTTATTGTTAAAAATTGCTGACCATCATCTGAGCCATCAGTGAAAGTCATAATCTTTTTACTGGCAGAGGATCTTGCCTCTATGTTGATGGCTGCTGACTGATCAAGGTGGTGGTTGCTGAAGGTTGGGGCAGCTGTAGCGACTTCTTAAAATAAGACAATGAAATTTGCTGTATTGATTGATTCTTCCTTTCACTTAAACATTTTAGAAGCCTTTGTAAGGTTATTAATTGGCCTAATTTTAATACTGTATCTCAGAGAACAGGGAGGCCCAAAAAGAGGGAAGCAGTCAGAATGCATACATTTATTGATTAATTTGGATGCCTTATGTGGGTGTGCCCCAAGACAATTATAACAGGAACATCTAAGACCACTGATCACAGATCACCATAACAGACATAATAATAATGAAAAAGTCTGAAATATTGGGACCAAATGTGACCCAGAGACATGATAGGAGCAGATAGAATTGCTCAAGGCAGGGCTGTCACAAACCTTCAATTTGTATAGAACGCAGTATCTGTGAAGTGCAATAAAATGAGGTATTCCTGTATTCTTTCTTCATGAACCTTGAGCCTCAGGAAAGATGTAGGAGAGATGAGACCTTCTACACAAATAACTATAAATAACTTATTTGTGCCCCTTGAGTGAAATAGACCCATGATTTCTAGTCTGTAAGCTGCGGATTTCTTGGGAGAACCGAATTACTGTAAGTGGTTTGTAAATCCACATACTTCCTGTGGACTGAATAATAACATATTTCACAGTATTATCATTTTTCAAATCTATTTAGATGCTACTATGATTAATAAAATGCACATTTATTTAAAAGCATTACTGTCTTCATAAAGATTTTTGTCATCATGTATTTTTTTTTGTCAATAAATACTAGTAATAGAATTGCTATTATGTGCAGAGTCTGAGAAATTCTTTGACCTCAGTATGGGGCTTTCATATGCAAGAAATTGTCCACTCTCGGCATGGATTACTAGTGTTGTAGGAGTTCAGAATAAGAGATCACCGACATTTGGGGCATCAGAAAAGTCTTCACACGCTGGCATTTGACTTAGGCCTTGAAAGACAATTCCAATTGGGAGCCAGGCAGGAGGCAGGTGTCCTGCAAGGAGTGCTACCCGAGCAGTGCTGGTGGTGATGGCTGTGGTGTGATCAGACAGATTGGGTCCAAGTGAAGGACTTTGTAGGGAAATGGTAGGAGAGAAGTCTGGAAGGGCAATTAGGGAACCACAATGCCCGGGTGAGGAGTTTGAATTTTATTCTGTGCCCTTGGGGAGCCACTGACAAGTGTGGAATGCAGGATTGGCGTGATCAGGGGGATCTGCTGGAAAGATTGAGTGTGTGGATGAATTGGAGGCAGCACAGACTCAAGGCTGGGTCACTGGCAAGTGTGTGGTAAGAAGGGTCTACACGCCGGTAGCCAGTGTGGGGATAGAAAGGAACGGACTGATTAGTTACTTGCTTGAGGTAGGATCTGCTGGACTTGGCAACTAATTGTGAGGGCAGAGGAAGGCAGGAGGGTCGCTGCTGGCCGAAGGGGTAACATCTTGCTGTGCAGTAATCTTACTTAATATCTGGATCCTTTTTCATCCATTTATTTCCTAAATAACAGTAAAACTATTTTAATACTCTCTTCCAAATTTTGTAAACTGCATATTTTTGGTATGGCCATATCATACTTTAGTAGCAATAGTACCATATATATATATGTGTATATATATATATATATATATTATGCAATATGGCTTTTCTGTTTACTTTTCTTGTGTAGACAGTTATAACAAGCTTGGCTTCCTAACAAGGCAAACCATAAACTGCAAGTCTGATGGGGGGGGGGGGGCGGTGCAGCTGTTGAGAGTTGAGGTGGAGTGTGAGTTGGGGAGAGGAAGGGAGAGGAAGGGAAAGCTGCTAGGGATAGGCCTTAACAGGAAGTGATAGGATAGCTGACATTTTGACAGGGAAGGAAGGAGAGAAAAATCTATAAACAACAAACATAAGAGCTATAAAAGCACAGCAGTCTGAGGCAATTTACCATAGCCCCTCCCCCCTCCATTTCCCTTGAGGGCATCATTCTATTATGCAACATTAGCTATTTCTAATGATGAACTTGAGTTATAAAGAAAACTAAATTATGTTCAGTATTCTGCTTATGCTTTTTTTTAAGATGGTAGGGAAGTACGTAGTATCTATTTAAAAAAATTTTTATCAAAACGTTTTCATAAAAAAATTTTGATGCTATAGACAAGAATTACATGGCATAAGAAGGCTAGGTTTGTGATGTGGCCCACATCAATGGACATTCTGGATCAAATGAAGAATTAAAATGTTGAGGTTTGTATGCTTAAAAGGTAAGTTTCAGGTACATGGAAAATTCACTTTGATGGAGTGTTGAGGATAGATAAATAAACTGTACTCGTGTTGTGGGTATTCTGAATTAGCCATATCCTTCTCCCTGGGCAGAGAAATTGGAAGTAGGAGGAGCATGCTGCTGGTCTATATGAAAAAGAAGTATTTTTTCAAAGTTTATGTTGTTTCATTATTTTTAAACTATATTTTGAGATTTCTTTTTAAAAAGAAATGTAGCTTAGGCAAGAAATCCTAAGAAATACACAAAGTTCCTCCTCTTTCTTGATTACTTCGTTATTTTGTTTGTGTCATCCCAAAGGCAGGTGCTCAACTTCATAGCCACCATGTGAAGTAAATAGCATATTTATTATTTTGTCCCAATTTACAAGTGAGTTAACTGAGGCTGTGAGGTTAAGTAATTTGCCTAAATTGTACAGCTAGTGAATAGAAGCAAGACTTCTGACACCAAGCCTGTTGTTTGTTTGTTTGTTTTCTGAATGCACAGCCACACTGCCTTCAAACCAAGGATTCTTTACCTGTTGTGTCATGCCCTTCCTTGGCAGTCTGAGGAAGCTTGTGGGCCCCTTTGGAGCAATAGTTTATTGCCTATTTTAATAATTGAAGGAAATTCTGAATTTCCCTCTGAGGCTAGTGAAAATAAAGATGGATCTCTCCCTCTTCCCTTACCCCATTCTTGGACTCCAGCTAAGAAACCCTGCTTTAGATTATGATTTCCAAGAATAAAGGACTGATAAGGTTTAGCCTAGCGGCAGTTAGGTGGCACCTTATATATAGACTGTCAGGCCCGGTGTCAGTAAGGCCTGAGCTCAAATGCAGCTTCAGATGCTTATTAGCTGTGTGCGACCCTGGGCGAGTCACTTAGCCTTGTTTGCCTTAGTTTCTTCATCTGTAAAGAGCTGGAGAAGGAAATGGCAAACCCCTCCAGTGTCCGGAAGACCCCAGAAGGGGTCATAAAGAGTGAAAAATGACTAAACAGCAACATCAGGGATAAGCCCCATAGAAGTTGTTTCCCACCCTTTTCATCAGCTAGATTGCTCCAACACAAAAGAAAAATGGAGCAAAAAGCAGCTAGTCTGATCTTCTGGTGTCTGCAGAAGATGGGCCAGTTTATATTGTTATCCAGTGGGATGTAGTAGGTAGAGCAGACCCAGAAGATGGTACAGATAGATATTCAGGGATTTAGAGTCCAGACAGACCTTAGAATGTCCAATCCAACCCTCTCATTTTACAGATAAACTGAGGCCTTGGTAGTAAGAGCTGCAGTTCAAACTTCTGACTTCCAGTACAGCCTTATTTCTGCTGTACCAACACTGTCTTTAAATAATTTTTAATGTGTTACGCATCATATGCAATTTTGTATATTTTGTGTTCATTTATTTTTGCATTTTTACACCATCTTTCCTTTGTGGGGAGGATAATATATATTTCTGCATGTACTTTAATGACCATTTATAGTGTGTTTTGTAATCTTGATACATAGAGATGGACTGTGTCTTAAGCAATCTACAAGCCTTTATTAAGTGCTCACTATGTGCCGAGTACTGCATTAGATACTGAAGGATACAGAAAAAAGAAAGCAAAAACAGCCACGGTCCTCACGGAGCTTTACAGTGAGGGGGGCAACATGCAAATCATAGTATCTACAAGAGACAGCAATGCCCCCATAGACCTTCCCTCATTGCTATCTACTCTTTCAGCCTTGAACACGCAGTAAGCAAAAAGATGCCTTTTAGCATTAGTGTGCCCTTGAGTGGAACCCACTTTTGGTTTTCCATAAGCGTTTATTAGATGTAATGACTTCCGGAGGTACAAAGCAGTGGCTGTGTTGTTAGAGTCATGGGGTTATAGACTTTTAGAGCCGTGAAGGACCTTAGAGATGATTTATTTAATCCAATGTTTTCCATCCTATTCCACCTAAACCAGCTGTTTCATGAGAAATTTTGTTGCTAGTGATATCTTCCGCTCTTAAATGGTAAGTTACTTATATGTGTTTATAATAGGTAGAGAAATGCTTGGTATGAAAATAAGCTTAATTTCTTCCATTTTGTCACCAAATTTCTCTGAACCTTTTTTTCTCCTCAGAGTATTCTATAGTCTCCAGGTTCCCAGCAGCAGAAATTTATGGATTCCTTCCATATTTCAAGTCCCAAAATGTTCTGTGGCCTCATTAATTTGGAAAAACCAATCTACCCCACCCTTCTTGTTTTTAGATGAAGGAATTGGGACTTGGAGTGACTTCCCCAAAGTTAACCAGTTAATGACATAGCCTGGCCTGGAGTCCAGATTTCTTCCTGCTTTGGTTTGTGTTAGTAATATCAAAGGGCAGAATGGCCCAGGGTCATTATGATTTTGGTCATCAGCTCCCAGTCAGTTGTTTATAAGTCAAAATCATTTGGTTCTGTATATTGCTTTATGCTGCAGTCTTCAATTAGAAAAATTACCTCCTGTGCACCCTATGTTTTTGAGATTTAGAGGTGACTTCAGTTGAATATTAGAGTTCCTGACTCAGACTACAATCAGACCAAAGTTATGTATTCTGGTGTGTAATATATAGTTCAGATAACGATTGCAAGAAGAATCTCCATATCATAGGAGATTTCCTGGCCCCAGTAGCTCTCTTGAAAGAAAGCTTCAGCACAACAGTACAATCTGGACATTTTTGTGAAGTTCATTCCTAATTGGATATAACCTCTGTGTTGTTATACACTTACTGATGGATTGGTCAGTGAGGGAAGCACTGTGGTACAATGGAAGGGGCGCTGGCCTTGGAGTCATTGGGTTCAAATCCCTTCTCCCAGCCTGCCCGTGTGACCTTGAGGGAGTCCCTTACTCTCCCCTGCCTCCCTTTCCTCCTCCATGAAATGAGCGCCTCGGGCTAGACATCTATGTCCTCTGAGAGCCCCTCTGGCTTTGGCTCTGGGCTTCTCTGTCACCCCCTGTTCACAAGATAGCTCACATGTGTTACGTCTGGCCAACAGGGTGATCAGCTTCTTTGGGATAGGGACCTTCTAGTAGTAACATGATAACCAGTTAACATGGATTTGAGGAGATAAATATTCTTTTGTGGCTGGCATCAAGTGAGCTTCTGAGAAGGCTATAAAAAGAAGCGGAAGAGAAGCTCAGTGCTCTTGAGGAAGCTCCTGATCTCAGGGCACCAAGCCATGCATGCAAAGATGCAGACCCTGTCTGTGCTGAGGACTCTTCATTTCCCTGAGGCCCTGAGCTGCTCTCTTCACCTGTATCTAAGTCCTGTGATTTGGTGCTTTTCTTCCTGTGTGGCTTTGGCTGGCCCAGACTCCGAACTACTCCAGCGCCAGTTTTGACCTCATTGGGCACTCTATTGCTTGGGGATTGATGGACAAAACTGGATTTTATTATAAGATTTAGATCCCATCAGGCTGAAAGTTCCTGGAGGGCAAGGGCTGTCTTTGGCCTCTTTCTGTAGCCCCAGAGCTCGGCACAGTGCCTAACTGGTTGTGGGCCGAGGTGACTAAGTTTTAAGCCAGAATCTAAATATCGATAAGGCCCTATACCTTATAGGGCAGCAAAGTGGTATAGTGAATAAAACTCTGGGCCTAGAGTCAGGGAGCCCTGAGTTCAGATCCAGCCTCAGACACTTTAGCTTACCCGCTATCCACCTTAGTTTGTTTCCTCATCCATTAAAAATAACCCCAATACCTCTCAGGATTGTCATGACACTCAAAGGAGGTAATGTAATATTTGTAAAGTGCTCAGCACAGTGCCTGGCACATAGTGGGTATTCTATAAATGATAGCTTGAGGAGGAGAGGTCTGGAAGGGTCAGGGGTTTTCCCCCCTTGTGTCTCTTTGGCTTCTTCCCCCAACTCTGGAGACGACTCTCACGGCCTTAGCCATTCCTGCTCTTGTACCCCAGTGCTTCCAGCAGCACACTCAGTGAGGGAGTAAGTTTTTGTTTTGTTCTGGGCCTGTGATTTCATCAGTGTGAGGATCTCTTGGGGTAGAAATTCCCTACACTGCTGCGGGTTAGCAACTCTCCTGGAATTGGCAGCCTGAGAGTTGTTAGGGTCCCCAGGTCGGCATAAAGGGGCTTGCCTGAGGTCACGTGGCTAGGTAATGTGTGAGACAAGACGTGAACTCTTGTCTTCTTGACTCCAAAGCTGCCTGCCCTTCCAACACTGCAGCCTGCTGCCCCTGTAGGCCGGTAGCCTTGTACAGAGAGCCCTATCTTTTTTTTTTTTTTTTTTTTTTTTTACAGACAGACCTGGCCGGTCAGAGGCGATGTGGCCATCTGCCACCTAGCTCTTTGTTTTCTCTCCTGATAAGGCATTTGGCTAAATGCTGCTTGTCCAGAGAAAGTATCTAGTGAGACACTCTTGGCTCCTAAACCCGATGAAGATCCCCAAGGTTCTGCAGCTTTCCCAAAGGAGTGAAATCTTGTACTTAACTGGACTGGGGAGGCTTTCCTCTAAAACAGATGAGGAGGCGGGGTAAAGCATGTTCCTGACCAGATTTTATGACATCTTCTTAAAATATATTTTCTTGTGAATTTTCAAATTTGGGCTCTAGTTGTTATCTAACTCTATCCTTAATATAGAACACATATCCTTCTAGCTTTCTTTTTTCTCAGAAAATGTGGCCAAAGCTAATTCTTGAAAATTTGGGAAAATTTAATTCCTGAAAAAATAGACCAGAAAACTGAAGCTGTCCATACCTCAGAATGTGGTCTGAAGAGCTTCTGTTTACTCTGGGACTGGGTCTCCATTCCATTCTTAGCCTTTCCAGTTCTCTTGTCTGGTTTTCTTTTGAGTCACAACCATCTGAGAAATTCTGCTGTTTGTTCCTTGGTATGTTAGAATGATTTTGTGAAGCAGTGCTCTTTCAAAAGCTTCCCCTGAGGGTGATGCCAGGGGTCAGAGTTGCACTCACTGCTTACTTCAGTCTTTTCACTGGGCTTCCTATGGAGCTTGTTGCTGTTGAGGCTGGCTGGCTAGAGTGTATGTGATTGTCTAGGCCCTACAAGGCTGAGAGTTGGTCTTGAGAGTTGGGCATTGATGGGGTAAAACCCTCTCCTCAACGGTAAAGAAACCTACCCTAGGTCTACCTGTTGTTTATAACCTAAGGCAGAGAATGGATGTAACCAGGGAATTTTTTTTTGTCAGGACGGCCAAAGCTAGCCCCTCCTTCAGTTTGATGACATGAACAAAGAAAAAATCTGAGCTATAAAGGGGAGGCCATCTTTTAAAAGAATCCCTGTGGATCTCTCTGCTCATTGAAGCAATGACTTTCCAATTGCTGGATTAGAGATGTCTCTACAGGAGAAGCAAGAATGAGAAAGATGTCTCTCTTCCTAAAGCCCACATTCAGCATTTATTAAGCAGGGCTTATGTTTAACACATTATATGGCACACCCTTCCTTGTTGTTGTTTTTACTTAATTTATTAAAAGGGTATGTTCCTTTCATGGTTTGAGAAAGTGATTGTGGATTAGAATTAAAGGATCATAGTCTCTTTGTCCTAATATGGGCCAGGAAAAATCTCTGACAAAATAATTCCCAAGTCTCTCATGCTAATAACTACTGCAATATGATTTGGGGCTGCTGGTTGTTATTTGGGGATCATTTTTCATAGCGTGAATTTGGGGAGCAAAATGTTCACTTTACGGCATTTAGTTCAATTCCAGTAAATAGCAACAACATGCTGTTGGTCTTTGGGCTATTTTTTTTTCATGAATTGTAGAGGTATCTTGTAGTTGTCAGGCTCCATAATGGAGTATGTTGTGCAAAATATGAATTTGTAATAACCCTGGGGAAAACTGCCCAGGATGACTGATGTAATTGTAATCTTTAAAAATCTCTCTTGAGAACCTTTGAATTTAATAGACTAGCATCAGCACCATATTAATCTGTTGGATGTGCTTGATAAGCTACATACTGCAGATAATTGCAACCAGGTACCGCGTTTTGTGTAGTCAAATCAGGACTGTATTTCTAGGTCTTTTTACCTAGTGAATCTATAAATCATTGGAAAATTGGATGGAAATTACCAAAGAGTTTCAGTGGAAATGTAGGAATTCCAAAGACCATGAATGGATTCATGGTTTTGAATATTTCTTTGTGAGAGGAACACAGTAGATGAGGGGACTAATCTATTTGATCTAGCTCTATCAAGCATTTGGCAGTTGAAATTGAGTGCAGCTGGGAGAGGATGCATTTCCAGAGAGCCTGAAGGAGCATGTGAACTGGATGAAAAGGGAATGGGATTTAAGCATTTTTATCAGACTTTGTAAGAAAGTACAGGCAACTGTTTCTTTCCGTAGAAAGTGAGTAATGAAAAAAAAACATAAATGTTCCTATATATGCAGTATTCTGGTATTGAGTCTTTCTCTGACTCTACAAACAGGGGCTTTCTCAATTCTGAGCAGTTTTATGCTGGTCTTATAGTTTTCTGATAAACCTCAAATTTTGATGTTGAATTATTTAGAATGATGGTAAATGGAATCTGGTTACATAAGGTAGAGCCAACATAGGAAAGGATTCTTTGCCAAGTCAGGTTTTCCTACAATTCTAGTACCTGGCCAAAATCTCTCAGAACTACGGGGAATGTTTAAAATCAAGCAGGTCAGAAGTACTTGAAGGGAATGTAAGCAATCCCACAGGACTCCAGTTTTAGAATCATCTTGAGGGAAAACTTTTAATCTACAAAATAGAAAAATCAAAGGAGTTAAGGGTTGGAGGGGATATTAGAGGTTCTCTAGTCCATTTCTCTGATACATGAATTGCCTCCTGATCCTTGATAAATCATCCAGTCTCTGCTCAAAAATCGTGATTTTACAATCTCCTGAGGCTGCCTATTTTTCATTGAACCCCTCTGATTGTTAGGAAGCTCTTCCTTAGAAGCAGAAGCGTTGTCTTTTGTCCCTTTCTCTTAGATTTTCCCTTAGGAGTCCCACAGATCCTGAAATTTAAAGAAGCCTCTAATGCCTTTTCCATATGACAATCTTTCAAATACTTGACAAGTACTATCCCAATATTTTCCATAATATTGTCTTGTAGGGAAAAAAATGAAAAACACCCCCCCCCAAACTGGTTACCCTAGGAAGAGAGGTGTTTTGGAGGCACAGGGGAAGGGTGGGATTATGCACCTGCAAAATGTGTTAAGATTGCCAGTCTGTAACAAATTACAGCAGCATGTCTTCTGTAGTTGGTTCTGATCTGCCCTTTCTAATGATTTAAGGACTTTTTGAAAGCTACGTTCTGCAGAGTTTAAACTTGTTGCCTTTTTTTAAACCCTCATTTTATTTGTAGCGCACAGGTTCTGATCTCTTTTTCTGCTTCTCATTTCCAGTCATAGTTATGTGAACCACAAAATTGGGCCTTTAGTGTTTCAGTAGAGTTAGTTTATACTAGCTTTTTATCTGGGAAAGTTTAAAGAGGAACTGGGCAAACATTGAATTCATGGTTACATTTAGAAATGCCAGACTACACCAAAGGAAAGATGGTGCCAATATAGGAAAGTATTCTTTGCCAGGGAAGGTTTATGTTGGAACAACTGCAAAGGACAGGCACCCAAATGCATTGTTGATGGAGCTGTGAATTGGTCCAATCCAAAAAAAAAAGGCTTGAAATTGTTTCACTAAATATGCTGAGAATTTCTCATGAAATAATTCCTTATTTTGGATTTGCTCATTTTCCCTTGACTTATTACTTTGCTTTTTAACTTGTCAGCTGAGAAACTGACATGATAGAATTCCTTTTACATTTTAAAAATATGTTTTGCTCTTATATTGTCTTCTTTTCTGAATATAATCTTTTTTTCCCTTTCTGCCCAGAGACCTCTCCCATAAAACAAAGAATTAAAAAAAAAAACCCAACACTATGGAAAAAGAAAGCAGTTCAGCAAAATTAAGTACATCACTAAACATCTGACAAGTGTGGGTTCCATACCCATAACTCTCTACCTTTACAGAGAAGGGAGATTCATTTATCTTCTCATACTTCTCCCAGAAGTACTTGGGTATCACAAATTACATAGCCTTCAGTTTTGTTATTATTGTTGTACTTTCCATCCACATTGTCGTAGTCATTGTGTATATTGTTTTCCTGGTTCTGCTTACTTCTCTCTACATCAGTTCACATATGTCTTTCCATGAGTCTCTGAATTCTTTATAGTAATCATTTCTTATGGTACAATACATTAGCTTAATTTTCCAGTTTGTTTAGCCATTGCCTAATCAATGGGCACCTACTTTGTTTCATATCTGTTACCACAAAAAAAAAAGTGCTGCAATGAATAACTAGTGTAGGTCTCTTCTTCCTGACTTTGACTTCCTTGGGAGAGGTCAAAAGGATAGGCTATGCCTACAGGATATGAACATTTTAGTTACTTTCTTAGTCTAATTCCAGACTGCTCTCCAAATGATTGGACTGTTTCACAGCTCCTTCAGCAGTGCTTTTGTGTTCTGTCTTTTGCAGCCCTCCAACATTGACTATTTCCATCTTTTGTCATATTTGTCAATTTCCTGGGTAAATGGTTTTTAATTCGCATTTCTGTTAGCGAGTTGGAGAAGTCTTTCTTATGTTTATGAATAGTTTGTAGTTCTTCTCTGGAAAATTGTTCATACGAATCTATTGGAGAATGGCAAGTGGTCTTATAAACTTGTTAGTTCCATGTATACCTTGGTTATCAGACCCTTATCAGAGGTATTTGATGCAGTTAGAAATTGGCTTCAGAGAATGTCACAAAGATCAATAGCAGGTAAGATCTCTCAGGCACATTTTAAAAGTTGTTGTTAAATCTTTCTGGAACATGTAGTATTGGAAAATAGAATTATTTGCATGTTAATTTCCTTTCTGTAGATTTTTCTGTCCTGTCAAATTCAGACCTGAAAGATAGTTCATCTCCCTGGTTAGTTTATAATGAATTTTGTGTTTCAGATAATGTTTCTATGTAAGTGGACTTCATTTGGGCTGTACTATGCTGAGCACAGTGATATTCTCGATTAGGGATTTAAGTGCTTTTTATAGTGAAGTCATCTTCACATTTATAAGGAGGCAGTGAATTTTGATTATTGCTTAACCTGAGTCAGATTTGGATTGTACTTCACTGTGTCTGGCTTTGTATACAATATTATATACAGTACATACAGTATATAAAGTTTACTTTTTATATAGTACATACAATATTATGTACGCATGGTACAAAATAAAGACTCCAGAAATGTGTTTTTTTTAAATCTAGTCTTAAAAATTTGCTGTTATTGACTGATAGCATCTTGTTTTATGGTTCCTTCTGTGGTTTTTCTTGTCAGAATGAAATGGATTTGAAAACAGTGAGAATGTCGAAAGTGTGCGTACCTGTAGGTGCTTTTAAAGCTAATGAAAAGTTTAGTTAGAGGTTGAGTTTTAAAAAATCTACATCACTAAGAATATAATTGGAGCTGGATTTTTCTGCAGAGCTGAGAAGCTCTTCTTGTGCACCCAGCAGGCACCGTGAGTGAGGGAGTGACTTTAGCTCTTCATGTACACCATTGGTTTTGCTTGGGGACTGGAAAGAAATAGTGCCCTTGGCAGCTGAACTTCTTTGTTGTTTCTTGAAGACCTTGGGCAGCGAAAGACTTAATTGTGTAGCCATTGCCAACTACATCTTCTGTGGTCTGTACCCCACCATCACCCTTCGCCTTTAGGGTTTGTGGTATCTGCAGTTTGAGCTGATGGCTCTCGGCACCAGCTTCCTAAATCTTTTACCCACAGTGAAGGGCAATGTAGGCAATGTGGGCAGTGTGGTGGTGGCAAGCTTGCCTTGCTGTTGATACAATGACAAATCCTAACTGGCTTTTTAGCTCCATCAGCTCTGCTTAAGGAAGCTGACAAGTGCTTTTTTTGAACACAGGATTTTATTCATGAAGCCTGCCTATAAATTGTAAATGTCAGAACTTTGCTTTATGGGTAGAAGTGGTAAGATCTCAGCTCTAAGCAATGAAGGAGATCCTTAAAACAAACAAACCAGGAACACACTGCTTGGCATCTTTAGCAGAGACTTGTGCTGCTCCAGGAGGTGCCACGGGGGCTCAGTGCAGCCCTTTCTCACTGCATCTCCCTTTAGCACTTGCCAGGTCATTTGGCCTCGACTTCTCCTGAGCTGCCTTAGGAGACATCCCATTGGAATACAAATTTGAGGAGGGAGGGGACGGAGAAAAGAGGGAGTAGAGAGAGGAGGCTAGTTAGTTAATCAGGCTGGTATACGTGGAGGTACCTTTTCAAATTCTTCTGTGCGTGTCCTATCAATCGGTCTGCAACACATTGAACATCTGCTGTGTGCCAGGCTCTATGCTTGGCTTTGGAGATCTAAATGTAAAGAATGAAGTAATCCCTACTCACCAAGAGTTAGCATTCTAATGGACAAGACAAGTACTTACATAAGTAGAATAGATATTAAAACAAATGCAAAGTAATTAGATACAAGGTAGTTTGAAAGGGAGACCACTTGCAATTAGAGGAGGTGGGGAGCCCCGGAATCAGGAAAGGCCTTATGTAGAAGGTGGTACTTGAGCTAAGTCGTGAAGGAACAGCCTGAAATGAGGAAGGAATGCATTTTAGGTCTGGAGAAGGGTTGACAGACACCAAGGCAATGAGATGGGAGATGGAGTATTGTTTGCTTGGCTGGACCAAGAGGGGATTGGGCTGTAGTGTCCAGTGAGACCAGAAAACTAGGTTGGGGCCTGGTTATGTAGGGCTTCAAAAGCTAAATGGAGCTTTGGGAGTTGCTGGAGCTTATTGAGTAGGGAAGCCACATGGTCAGATCTGTGCTGGAAGAAAATCACTTTAGTATGGAATGGAGGGTGAATTGGAGTAGAGAGAGACTTGAGGCCACTATTGCAATAATCCTGGCCTGAGGTGATGAGGGCCAGCACCTGAGTGTTGATATCAGAGGAGAGAAGAGAGTATATAGCAGAGATGTTAGAGAAGCTCTTACTCATTTTAAAATCCATTTTAAGAAGTGGTCAACAGATTTAAGGTTTATTTTCCATATTTTTCACCTTGGATTCTGAGAGTCAAAGTGAATTTAAACTAAATTAATCCCTCCAGAGGTTCTTGAAATGACAGATGTTTATTCAAGAGTCTCAGAGTACTTTACAATTATTATCTCAATCTGTAGACTATTGATTATTCATGTCTTTGAAGGTGAGGACCCTGAGATCTTCACAGACTGATTTACTCAAGACCAGAGCATGAGTCAGTGGCAAATCTTCCTTCTTCTATAAAAAAGAAAGAGCATTAGCCAGAGACTGTACTAGAGGAAACAGCCAGGGAACCATGTTAGATTTAGTTCTAAAGCCTACTTCAGTGCCACATCCTGATGGAGGTGACGAGGGGTTCTTTGGTATCCTCCAGTCTCTTCTCTGATCAATCCATCCTCCATTCAGCACCGTCTGACCAAGCCATTCCCTTGCCTCACAAGCTTCCACTGTTCTGTTGCCTCTAGGATAATCCATAAGTTCCTGTTTGTCATTTAAAGCTGTTTGTGGGGTGCCTCCAGCATATCTTTCCAGGTTGAGTTCACATGACTCCAGACTGACCAGTCACTTAGTTTGTGTCACTTTGTCCACATTATAGTCCACCATTTACCTCCACGTCTGAAATGTTCTTCCTGTTCACCTTGTCGGCTTAGAGTCTCTAGGGCCATTCAAGGCTCAGCTCAAGTGCACCCGGTTCTGTGAGGCTTTTACTGTCTCTCTACCTTTCTCTGGGTTACTATTTCTCCATGTCCACGTCTTTGTAGGTAATTTTTGGTTATATTTTTTTTGCTTTGTCCCATTTGTATATTGAATTTACTTACCTATTTAAATAAGCACATGTTGTTTCCCTAAGCTCTTTGAAGGTAAGGATTTTTTCATCTTGCTGTCTTTAGGTGCCTAGCACAGTGCCTGAAATGTAGTAGGTGCTTAATAAATGCTTTTTAGATAAAATTGAATTGTGATAGTCGTTTCTAGCTAATTGATGTAAGTGGTACCAGCCAGCATGGCCTAGTGGAGAGAATGCCTAGAAGGCAGGAAGTCCTGGGTACAAATGCCACCTCAGGAGTGCCCTTGTTGTTTTGGCCCTGTGCAAAGTGCTTGACATCTCTGAACCTCGGTTTCTTCATCTGTGTGGTGGAGCTAATTGCATCGAGCTCCCAGGGTGATTGGGAGGAGCATTCAGTAAGATAGTGTATGTGAAGTGCTTCACGAACTTTAAAACAGCACATAAAGAGTGCTCATCGTTGTCGTTGTCTCCATCTTTTCCAAGCTTCTAGAACTTCAGACATAGGCCCAGCGATGGGAAGCATGTCTGTTAGCAGAAGAACAGCCTTGCTGAGCTTGGATAATTGTGTTGCCACAAAGTCAAGCACAGGGAGATGAATTTGTCCAGCAGCAAGTCACAAAAGCTAACTTTTAGGCTATTAGAAGGATCGCAGCTTGCATCAGGGCGAGGAAGTGCACACGTAGAGACAGCCATAGATCTTCCAGGTAAATCGAAAGTAGGAATGTTGGGTTATTGCTTCTGTTTCTCACCTTAAGTAATATGAAAATCCGCTCTACCTCCAGAGTAGAAAACTAAATCTAATTTGATCCCTAGATAACATGTATTCAGTTTTTAAAATGTGAAACACATTTCTGTGCAGAAATTAAGCATCAATTTGTAGAAGTTTGTGGAGAGAATATTTTTAGGATATCAAAGTGTACAGAATTTCTGGAAAGAAGGTAGAAAAGTGATAAAATTCCTCTGGGAGCCATGTTTGGGAGAATATATTTTTGTTTCTGTTTCCTCCTCTGTAAAATGACGGAGTTGGACTAGATGACCTAGTTCAGTGATCTCTTCCTGCTAGAGCTCGGGTGCTATGAACCTGTGGCAGGCCAAGAGGCCAGCAGTGGTAGCTGATCTGCTTTATGGCCTCACTAGGGCTTGACAACAAGGTGCTGCATTGTTGATGTTGTTCCAGGGTTGATACACCATTATTAACTTTAGTGGTGTATCTTTGACCTAAAATCCTTTAACTTCCTTTCCTCTTGTCTTAATTATGCACATGCTTATTCTTTAGGACTACCATTTTGGTAGCTTTCTGGAAGATGGATTTTTTGGAGAAGAGATTGGAGGCAGCGGGTGCCAATACAGAAGAATTTACAGCTGCCTGGTAGATGCTGGTAACTAACACAGTTAGTTGTCTGTGCTTCCCAATTAGAAACTCAGAAAAGGTGGGAGTTGTGTTTATTTTGTAGTTAACAGAGAGAAGAGTGATCCTTCTTAAATTTTGGCCTGGGGCCTAAGACTTTAAGCTTAACACTGATAACCAATAAACGTATAGGAGCAGTAATATGCTCTTGTTCATCAATAGTCAGGTGTTATTTCTTAAAAGTAGTCACCTTATCATTTGTGGCTTGATATAGAACTGTCCCGTTTTTAAACAAAGGAGGAAAATCTTGTTTTTAGGTGACTCATGCAGCAGTGATGTCATGGGTTCAGTCAGCTACCAAAACATCGCGGAAGTACTTGAGGTGATGGACACAGTCTGATAGTTTCCCAGGAGAGCTCCTAGGATCAAAGGTTGAGAGCTGGAAGAGAGTTCACAGATCACCTAGTTTGACTCCTATGGTCACTAAGTTTTTCTGGGCTTATGTGTCCAAGTTTCTGGTTTAAGATAGTTATGGACTCAGTCTTCAGGACAGTTGAATTTCATTGTCTGGTCATGCAAATTTCAGGGGGGCCATTTATAATCTCTGAACTTGTTTTTAAAACTTAGACCATCTAGCAGTCTTGCTCTTAACAGTGATTATTTAATCAGTTTCCTCTGCCCCTCAAGCTCTATCCATTTATGCTAAGTGATTTGTTAATTTAAAAATTGATTACCTTCAACTACTTTTCCAGTTATGCTTTAAAAAAAACTCTCTCGGCCCATGGAGTGTGGCATGAATCTAATGGAAATTTGACTTCTGGATTGTAGGCAGCTAAAAAGGTATTGCTTTAACCCTTGTAAGTCTTGTTCACCAGTAAAAAAAAAAAGGGGGGGATGATGCAGAAGAATCGTACACAGGAGAGTTCAGAGATTTCTATCATTTTCTGAAAAATGAGACAACAGGAGCGTAAGCTGAGGCCAGTCTTCTGTGTGGTAAGCAAGGAAAAATGGGCACTTTCGTTAATAGAGCTCTTGACGTTGAGAGAGTCTTGAAGAAAACCCTCCTGAAAAACATGGCTAAAGTTTGGGGAAATGCTTAAGATTTGGGCCAGATTGATACATTGTAGTTGGCAACTGGACTTACCCAGGAGGGAACTGAGCCTAGAAAAATCTCAAGTGTTTGGTGTCTTTTCTGGTCAGAAATGTGGGTAAAAAATAGCCATTTGGGATCTGGATCCTAGTTATCCTCTGCATCTATAGGAAGGACTTGGTTTAAACAGAAGTACAATTTTTATATTCAGATCAGTATTGTCCCTTCCAAAGGCATCACCTTTGGAGGCCAGGCACCCATTCCAATGATGCTGCCATGGCTTAAAACATTTTTTGAGATTCATCCTTTGGACAAACTTGAGAATTTTTGGAAGTTGCATCTCATTCTTTCTTCAGGAGTGGCAAGTCTTTGTTTTGTGCTATAAGGGTAGATTTGATTTTTGGAAAATAGCTCAAAGTCTGATGAAGAAATGGGAAGAAAATGATGTCTTTTGGTAAAAAATGAGGTTGGCTTATGAAATTGGTTGGTTTTTGTAGGATTTAGGGGTGAACAGGATCCTAGAGGTGGATCGTCTAGTCTAACCTTACTGTTTTCTTAAAGGAGGACCCAAGAGATCATGACTTGTCCTAGATCCCACACGTGTAAAAGAGCAAAGCACAAGGCTTCACATCCAGGACGTATGATTCCACATTCATTCTTCCCTCTCTCCTGCGCTAGTTCATGATAGTGAGGACACTTCCAAAGCAGTAGGTCCCAGGATGTTTTCAGCAGTCGAAGATTACCAAATGTTAGTGCTGGAAGGGACAGGAGAGATCCTTGTTGGTCCAACACCATCGTTTGACATTGACATCGGAAGACTTAGAGAAGGGGAGTGCCCCCCCGGGGGGAAGAATCCAGCTCCAGCACTCTTCACACTACATCTGTTTGCTTTTAATTCATATCATTGAAATAAACATGCAGTGTCCCAAGATAGCTTAAGATAGCCCTTGTTGTGGATAGAAAAGTTTGGATAAATGAGTTTTGTAATATTTGTTTAAAAAACAAATTAGAAAATAAGTGTCATCACTTTATAGTTACACATTGTATATTTGTTCCGGTTGTCAGCCACTACCTGCGCCGATCTGGTTGAGAACTCTCAAAAATCACTCATTTGGCAGAATGTGTCGGCCCTGTCTGCTGCCCAGGGGCGCTCGGTGTTTTGAAAGGAACACTGAGTGAGAGGACCTGGAGGTTTGGATCCAGATTTTCTACCTGACTGCCAGTGCAGCCTTAGAAAAAGCGCTTCTCTTATTCTGGCCTTGTCTCCTCATCTCTCGCGGCAGGGCGAGAATCCTTCTGTTTTATAGAATTGCTGTGAGGAGTGTGAGCTGTCAGTGTCATTGTTATTGTTACTGTTATTCCGTCCTCTTTCTCTTAGACTTGTCCACTTCTTCCTACCACTCACCCAAAAACCATAAGAATCTGCCCCCATAGAAAATTCCAGAGAGAGAGAAGTAAATGTAAAAAAGTCAGGGGGAGGCAGGGTTGAATTGCATTTGTGCATATGTGCCATAGGTAGTATCCAAGGAGAATGGCTGAGGACAAAAGTTAGAGCTGTTTCCTTAAGAAGATGGGAATGTTGTGAAGTGAGAAACAGCAAACTTTCACCTGAGATGGAAAGGACAGATTTCTGAAGGGAGTTTTCTGTAAGGGAAGGAGGCATTCAATCAGGTTGCCCTGAAAGAAGCAAAGGGAAATTGGAGCTTATCTGTCACCAGTTGTTCCCTGTTCTTTTTCTTTTAAAAAATAAAGTGGATAGAGAAGAGTGGATGTATGAAATACTTCATTCACAAAACAGGCGTGCAGTTCTATGAAGAGTTCAAAGTTGGCCTTTCCCCGTTATCCGAGTTGTGGGCTTTTCCTACTAAGAGGTAGGGGTATACTAACTATGGTGGAAAGCACTCTAAAGTTTAAAGAAGGGAAGGCAGCCTGGGGGAAGTCAGACAACGTGGTTTTATGGCTAGACAGGCTGAGGGAATGTGTTCATGTTAGACAATCTAAAAAATTAACCCAGTGAATCAAATTAAAGGAAGATGTTCTGTGTAGGCTACATCGAAAAGGTTCTGAAGTCCTGCATTTCAAGCACAAACCGTGGTTCCAAACCCGAACAAGGTCGTTGAGAGAGTGACAGGAGGCATGTCTGTGTTTGGCAGGGGGAGCTTGGAATCCTCAAACCCCAGCAGCAAAAACCAAAGCTATGGCCTTAGATGCTTGATGCATCTTTTAAAACATGGTTGTAATTTGCCCCATTTGTAACAAAGGCTATTTTTAGGCAGCATTTGTGATTTTGTACCTTTGTTTTGTCCCAGTGACAAAGAAGACTTGTATAACATTTAATTTGAACTTTTTGGAAAACTTTCTATTTTCACATCCCGTATAGCAGAGGTTGGCATGTTGCTCAGGAAGTGAAGATTAAAAGGAAAGTGACGCCCTCTCCATTTGAGAATTTGTGTGTAGTATGTGGGCAGTGGTGCCCATGCCCCATACTGGTCCTGTCCATTGCTTCTTTGTACCATTCTGGCCACCAGTGGAAGATTAGACCAGAGCATAGATACGGTCTTCTGAGCCCATTATCAATCTCCTCCTTTGTGCCTACTCCAGGTAGCAAGGTGATGCCTGGTTTCACTCACCTTCATCTCCCACCCCCTACTTACTCATCCAAGCCTGTTGGCAACTCTGTCATTATCTCTAGTTACTATCTCTTCTTCTTGCAGATAATATCACTTCTTTTATCCTCAATATCTTTGATGACCTCTTGCATATGATGTTGTATGAGGCCATTTTTCAGCATAAAATCTTTAAAGATTTTGAACAGTCATCGTCTTGGCCCAAGAGACGTGCTGTGGATGTGAAAAGATGTTAGAAGAGTAGGGATAACTTTCCTCTTGATGGGAAAGCAAATGCTTTTAAGCAATGTCACTTCCCTAACTGTGCTTCTCTGGAGAATTAGCTCTTCTGTGGGCAGATCCTGTGCTTGTATGCCCTTGGGCAGGCCTCATCCTTTCGCCCCTGGTCTACGGGGTCTCCTTCCTCACTCCCTGGTCTCTCCAGAGGGTGGATCGTGTCATTCATTGCCCTACTTAGGAACTTTCAGTAGCGTCCTATTGCTTACTGAGTGAAGTAAAAACCATTTAACTCACCATTTAAGGACCTGCATGACCTAGCTGTGACCCACCTTTTTAGCATTATGTCACTTTACTACCCTTTTGAGTAGTGTTGGACTTCTACTCAAGAAGAAATGGATTCATATCGTCCTCTGGTACTTAATAGCAATGTGACCTTGCACAGATCAGTTAACTACTCTTTGCTACTTTTTCCTCATTTGTATTCAGGAATAAAAAGAATGTAATACCTATTTCACAGGGTTAATGAGATAATACAGGATGTCCCAAAAGTCTTAGTGCAATCTTTAAGCTTTTAATAACTTTGCAAACTTTAAAAAGTGCTGTCAATCAATCAATATTTTTAAGTGTGAGCTGTGTGTCAGGAACTGTGCTAAGATCTGGGGATACAGAAAGAGGCAAAAGACATGCCTTCAAGGAGCTTTTAATCCATTGGGGGAGACAACATGCAAATAAATATATACAAAGCAAATTATATACAGGATGAATAGGAAATAATCAACAGAGGGAAGACTGGAATTAAGAGGGGGTTATCAATTGTCAGTTGTTTTTACATGAGCCAAAATAGAACTGTTTGTTATTCTATTTTTTTAAGATTTTTCCCCAACTACATGTAAAAACAATTTTTAACGTTTGTTCTTGTAAAATTTTGAGTTCCAAATTCTTTCCCTTCTTCAATCCCTTCTCACCTCCCTGAGACAGTAAGCAATGTTATATAGGTTATACATGTCCAGTCATGTAAAACATATTTCCCTATTAGTCATGTTGTGAAAGAAAACACAGACCAAAAAAAAGAAAAAAAAAAACAAGAAAAAGAAAGTTTAAAAAGTGTGCTTTGATCTGCATTCAGACTCCATCAGTTCTTTCTCTGAAGTCAGATAACATGCTTCATAAGTCCTTTGGGATTGTCTTAGATCATTGTGTTGATGAGAACAGCTAAGTCATTTACAATCGATCATTGTAGTGTTGCTGTTACTGTGTATGCTGTTCTCCTGGTTCTACTCACTTCACTCTGCATCAGTTCATGTAAGTCTTTCCAGGTTTTTCTGAAAGCATCTTGCTTATCATTTCTTATAGTACAGTAGTATTCTGTTCTAATCATGTAATAGAATAGTTCAGCTATTCTTTCATAGATAAGTATCCCTTCAGTTTCCAATTCTTTGTAACCACTAAAAGAGCTGCTATAAATATTTTTGTACAGATGAGTCCTTTTCCTTTTTGGTTTTGTATCCCTTGGAATACAGACCTAGTAGTGATATTGCTGGGTCAAAAGGTATGCACAGTTTTATAGCTCTTTAGGCATAGTTCTAAATTTCTCTGCAGAAAGTTTGGATCATCTCACAACTCCATCACTTGTTCTCCAGTCTTGTCCTATCTTCTCCTGCTCTCTAATCACATCCCCATCCCCTACATCTGGAACAGATTCCATATCTCTTCCTGCAAAAATTCTCTTCCTTCAAGAGCCTGTTAAGTGCCGTCTCTTCATGAGGACTTTGGGACTCTTCCCCTTCACCATTCTCTGGCCAGTCTCTGGCCTGTCCATTATAATCTCAATCCAATTCTCACTTGGATTACAGTCCTTTGTTCAGACCTATCCTCTCTACTAGATTATAAACTCTTTAATCTCACATTTAGTACCCAGCCCAGTGCCTTTCATGTAAGTGTTTAATGAAAATTGGTTGAATTTGGTACATTATGTTTGGAATGACATTTAGTAAATATCTGTTGTTGAACCTGTGTGACTCTGCTCAAGTCCCTTGCCTTCCCCAGGCCTCTGTTTCTTCATGTGTAGAATTGGACTAGTTGTCCTAATCCAATGGATGTTTGCATTAGACGGCTCCTGAGGTTGCTCCAAGCCCAAGATCGGTGACCCAGTGACCTTGTGATAGTGATGACGGGATTGTTGTTACCTTTGTTCTTTAGAATTTTTCAGGGAGCAGTAGATGATCACAGTAGTGTTGATGGAGTTTTTAATTGATTGCTGAAAGGTTTGACTATTAAAGGGAATTGGACATTATAACATGGTGTATTGACTGTCCATATTTAGGGCTTTTAAAATCTCTTTGCATTTAGCTGTTTACCTGGTACTCTTGATTCCAAAATGTAGAATGAATTCTACAGCAGTAAGAGGTCTTAACAATGTCCTTACAAGCCTACTCTTCCTGATAGGTCCTGCTATTTTTATTTCCCCAATAGTTCTACCACCTGTCCCTTCCTGTCATTACCTCTTGCCTGGATTTTTGTAATGACCCAACAGTTGTTCCTCCTTCTCCTATCTCTTCTCTCCAGTCCGTCCTAGACATCACTATCAAATAGTCTTGCAATGTCCTAGTCTGACCTCATCCTACCCCCTTCTCAGAAATCTTTAGTGATGCCTTCCTGCCTATAGGAGGAAAGACAAGCTGCTTGCCCTTCCTGGGTGTCTTCAGTTCTTCCTGAGTCGTCCTTCCATCTTGCTGTCTCCTGCCTCCCTGCATGTACTCAGGCCTGGAATGCACTCCCTTGTGGCTTCCTTCCAAGTCCCACTGAAGGGCCACTTTAACCAAAAAGAAGCCCTCCTTTATCATTGCCCATCCCTTCCCCATACCTGAAAGAGGTATCTCCTTTCTCAGATTTTTGTACAGCCCCTTTGCCTGATTTCTCTTTTCTTCTTATTGAGCTGCACTTTTTATAGTAGTTACTTGTATATTCATTCATTGATTTAAAAATGACACTAAGTACTTTGCATTTACAAAGCACTGAGCTTGGCATGGAGACAAGGGAGATAAGGCGCAAATCCTGCTCTCAAGGGCCTTATAGTTTTAATGGGAACGTATATGTATATGCAGAGGTCTTACTGTGTCATTGCCATGCTCAGTAAACTCCAATGGCGCCTTATTACTTCCTCTTGGATCAAATCCAGGTGTCCCAGAAATCTTAGTAGAGACTTTTGGGATACCCTGTACAAAGTACTCTGTCATTTTAAAGCCCCTCACAACCGGGCTCCAACACACCTTTGTAGTCACCTTCTATATTATTCCCCTTCACAGACTCCGTGGTTGGACCAAACAGGCATTCTTCTGTGTTCTCACACACACTATTCATCTCCCATCTTCATGCCTTTGCACTGGCTGTCCCCCATGTCTGGATTGCTATCCTTCCTCACTTTTGCCTCTTATAATCCCCTAGTTTCATTCTGAGCTTCTCTTCCCCCAGCTTTTTGTCACCCCCCCCCAATCCCCTTGTATATATTTTGTATGTGTATACTTTCTCCCTCAATAAACTGTAAGTTCCTTGAGGGGAAGGACGGTTTAATTTTTGTCTTTGTTGTTCCAGTGCCTCCCACAGCATTTGGAACTTAGTAGGCTTTTCAGGAGTGCTCCTCCTTGTGTGATACAAGGGAAAGTGAGAGGAGTGCTAAGGGAAGGTCTGGTTAATGGGGCTGTGAAGAACTTGGAGAGGGGGAGACTAAGATCCCCTGGGGATCTCAGGGAAGATTTCCTCCAAAAGAAGGCGCTGTAGTCAAGCCTTAGAAAAGAAAGGACTTGAGCATAAAGGGGTGGGTGGGGGAAGGTGGGGTCCTTCTAGGTACCGGTCTGCATGAGCAATAAATGTGGGCTAAGAATGGGAGACAGGAAATAGGCTGGCAAGAATGTCACCTCCCTGAAAAAGTTACAGAGCCAGACGGTAGAAGGCCTTGAATGAGCAGGAGTTTATATTTTATTGCCAATCAGGGGAGAGTCTCTTGTCAATATGCTATGTTAGGAAGATTACTCAAAGACGAATTGAAGAAGGAATAGGCTAGAGACAAGGAAATTGTGTTAGTCAATTTTTTATAATAGTTTAGGTGAGAAGAGATGAGGTTTGAAGAGGGGCATCTGTGGTTGGAGTTGAGAAGAGGGAGCAGGTGGAAGAGATCGTGGAGGCTGACTTCTTTGGGGAGGGCAGAGTCAAAGGTGACTCCAGGGTGCTGAGCCTCAGTGACTGGGGTGGGGAGGGGCTTGGCCCTGCCAGCAGCAGACAGAACAAAAGTGTGTCTGATTGTCACTGTCAGATTCCTGCAGGCGTCCCTTGTGCCCGGTGGCCGTGCCTCCTCGGCCGCACTCTCTTCTCCATCATTTTGCTCACGCTGCTTTGAAGGTTGCCAGTGACTGTCTCTCCTCCTAGATATTCTCTGTGAGGAGGTCCCATCACCATCCCCAACTCAGTGTGTCTAAACCCCAGTTTGCCATCTTTCCCCTAACATGTTTTCCTTCTTTACACTTGATTGTTCCTGCTAGTTGTGCCTCTCTTCCCGTGGTCTTCCATAGTTTCAGTTCTGGCCTCATTCTTTACTCCTTCCTCGCCTGGCATGTCTAGTCAGTTACCCCATTTTGTTGGTTCTCTCTTAGTGATGTTTCTGACCTCCCTTTCCTCCTTTCTGTTTCCTCTGCCTCCATCCTAGAGCAGATTCTCTGTACTAATACATCTGAACAGTCAGAAGAGTCCCCAGCCACTCTTTCTGGCTTTTATATGCCGCTTTCCAGTCTAGGCCTCACGCCGCTTCCAGACTCATCTTCCCTATGCACGTCAACCCCTTGCTCAGATCCCCTCATTCAAAGCCCTCCAAAATCTGCCACTGTTTTCTCTCAGCCTCCTTACTCCTTTTCCCATTCTCCCTGCTGCAGTCAAACAGGACCAACTCCTGTTTCTTAAACCTGCTCGGGGTTTTCCTACTTTTGTGCTTTTTCTCAAGCTGATCCTTATGTCTTCAGTGTCATCCCTCCCCTTCTTCACCTGTTGAAATTCTGTGCATTCTTTAAATTCCAATCCAGATGCTACCTCTTCCACGAAGACTCCCTGGATTTCCCCATACCTCATCAGTAACAATCATTTCCCCTTTAGAACTTTGTGCATATCGAATGCACTTATTAAATGTTATTTTATGTGACATCTCCTAGCTAGGCTGTGAGCTACCTAAGTTTGGGTATCATGTCTTACCTAAACTCTGTTTTTCCCCTGTTCTAGTCCTATCTAGATAAGAACAAAGCATTAGGCTGGTAATTGAAAGCAAAAATGAAAAATGGTCCTTGTTCTCTAAGAGCTTATGTTATACACTGTGGGGGTGGGGATATGACATGTAACCTCATTAGTATCTACATGGTCCTTTGAGAAGATGGGAAGGAGCACTGACTAAGAGGGGGTCAGAAAAGCTGCCCCTTGGAGATGGTGCATAAACTGAGGCTCCCCCCTCCCCCATCCCACGCCTGGGACAGCGTTAGGACAAAAGCTTGTTGAATTCAATCATGTTCTCAGCTTTTAAAGGGTAGGGATTCTTTTTTATCTTTTGAGCTTCAGTACCTTGCATACTACCTGCTGAATTAAGTTGTTAAATTGGATTGAATAATAACAGACACAACTAAGACCCAAAACAGCCTATTTGGATTAAATTGGTTGGGGCACCTGTATGTGCTCTTTCAAAAACATTTATCATTTCTTTTCTATGTTCGTACCTCCGCCATTCTCACTGAAAAGCTCTTAAACATGGCAAGGAATGTCCTAGTCAATAATATGGTAAAAAGTATTCTGTAATGGAATAGTTGTTCCCCAAGGCTCCTAAATGCCACCCTTTCTTCTTGACAGTAAAGATAACTTATCTAAAGTAGACACTTAAGTTAGCCTTTTAGGCTATGGCCTTACTTAAAAACCTGCCCACCTCTTGGTTATGTGCTATAGGATGATGTCCTGTGACTGTTTGCAGAAGGAAGTGTGAAAAAGATTTTTGACCTAAAGAATGTAGAGTTTGGATGTTGGACTAAGTAACTGATGGTGATTCTGTGGGAAGGGTGGCAACTGAACCCAATTTTAGATTCAAGGACTTCTGGCCACTCAAGTGAAAAGAGCCTTCTTCTAAGTTCCATTCTGTTCTTTGCATATGTTATCATGTAGAGAAATCTTACTTAGATGTGAACTTCCTCATTTCTAACATAAAGCGGTTCAGAGACTGATAACTCTGGTGAAGCCGATGGGATAGGTTTCTTTTGTCTTATTACTTCTCAGTTTTTAATAACATTAAAGCAGCAGTGTGATATAACAACTAGAGAGCTATCAGGAAGACCCTAGTTTGAGTCCTGTTTCTGACCCACTCTGGCTGTGTGACCCTGGGCCAGTCACAGACCTTCTCAGCACCCCAGGGGCCTTTCTATTTCTAAGACCATCAGTCACAGATCAAGGGCAAACAGCATGAATAGAGGAAGCAGTTACCTGGGTTAAATGTTTATGTGATACAGGAAGTGTTAGAGAGAGTGGGAAGACAAGTCATGGGGAAAACGGACCCTTTTTTCTTTGAATCTTCTTCCTTCTGTCATTTTAGAATGACATTGTGATTCAGTGAAGGCATTCAAATCTGCTTAATAATGGGTTTTCATTGTCACTTGATAGCAAAACTGATTATCCTCTCCTGGTTCCAATAAATATTCCTTTTGGACAACATATCCTATCTGCTGGCTAATCTGTCTTTTCCAACTTAACTTTATTCACGATGTTGAAGAGCACAGGGTGTTGGAATCCTTTTTTACAGCTCTAGAGTGAGGAGAAGGAGGCCTGATAAGGCCTTAGAGATTCCCCATACAGGCACACTGTGTTAGATAAGACTTTTGACTGCCTGTTGTATTTCAGAAGATGTGATTTGACCCAGTATGTAATTGAATCCATGCATCCATGTAATAATGGTTTATGTTCCAATGAAATTCTAATCTAGTACTAGAAAATGATATTGCTGTATCATTTGGGCCTTTTTGATAGAGGATGATTGATTCATACAGTGTTTACTAAGAACCTATGAGGCACTTGTGTTGGGCCTTGGGGAGACAAAAAGAGAAAATCTTGTTCACAGTGTAGGAGGGCAGGGTCATGCAAAGAAGGGATTTGACATGTACACAAATGACTACAATATGTTAGAAAGTGATGTGTGATCTAGAGCATGACAGGTGTGAGGAGGGGGTTATCAGGGAAGAATGTGTTTCATAAATGGATTAGAATGTGATAAAAAACTTAAACATGGTAGGAGGGGTATCAAGGAAGTAGAAGAAACTCAGGGGTTAGAGTCAGAGAGCATGTGGGTCCAAGTTGGGATCCTTTCCCTTATAGCTTGGGTCAGCTGGAGCAGGTCACTAGGCCAGTTTGGCCCTCAAGGCCCCACCTATGAAATGAAGGGGTTAGGCTTCTTCATCTCTGAGGTCCATTCTGATGCCATCAGGTCTCGTGGTAAAGGTGGTCTCTAAGCTGAGCCTCTAAGGAAAACAAGGATTTCTTGAGGTCCTTTAGAAAATATAATGAACTCAGAGATGCTATCCAATCCGATTGTCGTGAGTTATGTTCATTTTTGTTCTGTTCCTGTTAAGCCTCAAAGTATGAAAAATGTAGAATGATGTTCTCTATAGTATTTTTATTTGGAAATTATTGTCTAAAATGCCAAGATTAGAAGGAAAATAGAAAGCTGGGGAAAAAATTTTTGCAGCAAATGTCTCTGATAAAGGCTTAATTTCTCAAATATAGAGAACTAAGTCAAATTTATAAGAATACAAGGCATTTCCCAGTTGATAAGTGATCAAAAGATATGAACAGCAGTTTTCAGATGAAGAAATCAAAACTATCTATAGTCATGTGAAAAAATGCTCTAAATCACTATTGATTAGAGAATGGCAAATTGAAACAACTGAGGTACCATTGTACCTGTCATATTGGCTAATATGACAGAAAGGAAAATGATAAATGTTGGAGGGGACGTAGGAAAATTGGGATGCTATTGGTGGAGTTGTGAACTGATCGAACCATTCTGGAGAGCCATTTGGAACTATGCCCAAAGGGCTACAAAACTGTGCATGCTGTTTGATATAGCAATAGCACTACTAGGTCTGTATCCCAAAAAGATTTTTTTAAAAAGGGGAAAGAAGCTATTTGTACAAAAATATTTATAGAAGCTCTTTTTGTGGTGGCAAAGAATTGGAAATTGAGGGGACGCCCATAATTCGGATAAATAACTGAACAAATTGTGGTATATAAATGTAATGGAATTATTATTGTGCTGTAAGAAATGATGAGCAGGATGCTTTCAGTAAAGACCTGGAAAGACTTCTATGAACTGATGCAAAGTGAAATGAACCGAACCAGGAGAACATTATACACAGTAACAGCAGTATTATAAGATGATGAATTGTCAATGACTCAGCTATGTTCAGCAATACAATGATCTAAAGCAATTCCAAAGGACTTAATGATGAAAAATGCTCTCCATCTCCAGAGGAAGAACTGATGGAGTCTGAATGCAGATCGAAGCAGACTTATTTTTCACCTTTTTTTCATGGTGGTTTTTTTTGGCCTGTGTTTTCTTTCACAACATGTCTAATCATGGAAATATGTTTTGCACAATTGCACATGTATAACCTATATCAAATTGCCTCAGGAAAGAGACAGGGGAGGGAGGGAGAGAATTTGGAACTCAAAATATTTTTAAATGAATGTTAAAAATTGTTTTTACATGTAATTAGGAAAAAATAAAATACTGTTTTAAAAAAGAATTACTATCCTTTTGTTTTTTTAATTTCCTAGTTAATATTGACTTTGATGATAAGTTGCAGTTTAGCTATACGGGAAAGATATGCAGGCCCTTTTTTTGTTTTCACTGGAGTGGAACTGATAGATTAATACAGGGCTGCCTCATTTATCCGACATCCTTGGAGAATTGGGCATTTTACATAAGGGAATTTTCTAGGTAGGTGAATTTTTCTCTTTTCATTGCTAGAGCTTTTTTATTTTAATCTTTTTGTATAAAATTTTTTTTTCTGAAGTGTATAGTTCTTTATGCCCCCTTCCCTCTTGGTAGAAAGTTAAGGACTGATAAAACAGAATATTGTAGACATTGTCAAGTGTGATCTTTTTTTCAGATGTTTTATTAATTGATTTTTTTTTATTGGTTGTTGTTGTTGGGTTTTTTTTTTTTGACACTAGGGATGATTTGGTCTGGAAGGGGAAGGGTTGAGATAACTGATTTCAATGCAAAAGTCATCAATAAAATATATTTTAAAAATGTATTATTAGCTTACCTCCATACTAAACTGAAGTTACTCAACATACTTTAACCTTTTCTTTATGACTCAAGATTATAATGTAGAACATTAATTCAATGAGCATTTATTAAGTACCTATTTTGTACCAGGCATTGTGCTATGTGCTTGTTATACAATGACAGAATTTATTGAGTTGCTGCCTGCAAAGGGCTTAGGTTAGGGAAGGAGGATGTTGGGGAGACCAGACTCAGGTAACTGAATACAAAGGAATTTGGAGGGGGTAAAGATACCCTTGGGAGCTGTTTTATTGTGTAGGACTATGTGCACCTACATTGAATGGCCTTAGACTTTCCTAAATGCTACCCAGCTTAATCTCCTACCAGTCATGAACCTGATTCTTTGTCTCTCTTTTGACTCTGTTCAAGAAACGCATATGAATGAATTTAACAGGTTATCTGTCCAGCTACATGTTATATATAGTCTGTACGATCTGCCTTTTCATATAGCGTGTGTATGTTTGTATGTCTAGTCAGGATAATTAAAACAACATCTTTTCTACTGTGATTTTTACTGAATAGGCTTTGTGTGTGTGCCATGGCTAACTGCAGAATTTCTTTACCTGGGGTGTGTGAAGTTTTTAAAAATATATATATTTAATAATGTTATTTCAGTATAATTTGTTTTACAGTCCTCTGTGTTTTATCTTACGTATTTAAAAACCTGATTTTTGCAAGCTTAGGCTCCATAGGCTTCCCCAGACTGTCTGCCAAAGGGACCCAAGACACAAAAAGGTGTGCAATCTTAGGGCAGTCAATACAATGTCATCTGCAACTAGGCACCAACTCTGCCATAAATAGAGAGACCTTCTTTTGTTTGGACTTTACCCAGGACACTTCCTGTGGCATTGGGGAATATATCTCCCTGTTCAATACCTTCCTTGATGTTGTATGCCATGGCTCAGCTCCCCAACCTTTGGGCTCATATAACCTGGTCCAGGTATGGGGGGACAGCAGATGGGGATATCTCTCTCTCTCTCTCTCTCTCTCTCTCTCTCTCTCTCACACACACACACACACACACACACACACACGTATGTATGTATGTATCTCTTTTTGGTTTGTTAAGCTTCCATTCAGAGTTGCTTTTGAGAGAGATCAGAATATAGCTTAAATATAGTTCACGTCTAGGTTTCTACACATGAGAGAAAAAGGTTCACCTTCCTTAGGGAGATGAAGAAGCTGCTCTCTGTGTAAGCACTGAAAATGAGTATGATTGGAGGCCTAGATACTCACAGAAAATGCAAAAATGTCCTAAAGGGCTCACAGTAGCCCATAAATAGTCACTTTAGTTCTCTCTTCTTTCTGATGACTCCCACTTTTCCCAGGGATACATACAATCCCTGAGACTGAGAGCTACCCTGTGGTTTGGACTTAACCTTAGAAGAGAAGCAAGCTAGGGATTGCTAGCAGGGCAATCCCCTAACGTTTCAGTGAGACCCCTCCTTTCACCCAATAACTCATGCAAGCTTCCAGCCTTTTGCTACTCCCCTGAATGGATGGATTCTGCAGGAGAAAAACTTGGGTTTGCTAGAAAGGCAGCCCCCTTCCCGTCCAATGTATACTGAATAAAGAAATTACGGTTATAGCACAGGGCAAACGAGGCCTCTTGCTCCCCTTTTATTGTGGCTTTTTTTCCCTTGCAGAGGTGCCGATGGGCTCCATACTCCTTTTTCCCTCTTGAGAGGCTGGTACTGCCCAGAAGACTCTTTTCTCTCTCTGGAAGGCTGATTTCTGAGATTGTGCTGCCTAGCATTCTGTGCCCTTCCTTCTTCCACCCAGGAGTCTGGGCCTCAGGAACTCCCTTCACTGGGACCATGGGATTCCTCTCTTCATTGCTGCCATGTGATTTAGGGCATGTGTACGCCAACCACTGCTCCTCCAGGCTGGGTCTAAGTACTGAAGGCCCAGGAACTCTCAATGTACTGCTGCCTCCTCTGGAACTTATGGCAGTGCCCAAGTATCTCCCAGGGACCAAAGTCCCCTCCTAGTCTCCCTCTTTGCTCAGAAAAGAGAAGGGGGGAGGCGACCGGATGTTATGGTAAAGACTTCTTTTTATAGCCTAGCCCGAAGAATGGCTCCTCCCACAAGTCTGTTCCACAATAACGATATCTCACATTTATCTGGTGATTTAAGCCTTGCAGAGTGCTTGTGATCTCTCATTTTTGTGAGGTAGGTGCTGTCAATAGCCACATTTTGTAAATGAATCAGTCAGCAAGTGTTTATTAAAAGCCTACTTTAATGCCAGGTACCATGCAAAGTATTGGCGTTCCAAAGAAAGGTTAAAATATCGGTTGCCTTCTAGGAGTTCACATCATAGTCAAGGAGACAACATGTCAATATCCAGGCGTACTTTGAGACATGCAAGGTAGGAGAGAGACAGCTGTAGTGGAGAAGGTGCCAGAGAAGGCTCCAGCAAAGGGTGGGATTTGGGCTGAGGCTTGAAGGTCAAGGGACAGAGCATTCCAGGCATGGAACATGGTCTGATGGCCAGGGCACAGAAGCGAGAGACAAATGTCACAATCACGGGACAGTTAGTTATGAGGAAAGGTGGGAAATGGCACTGAAGTGTCTGAGGCTCTGGGGTCAGAAGACTTGTGTTCAAATCCCATCTCTAATGCACATCGTTGTGTAACCTCAGGCAGCTTAGCTCTTTGGATATTGGTTTCTTCATCTCTGAAATGAGGGGCTTGAACTAGATAGCCTCTGAGGTCTCTTCCAGCTCTTGATATGCCCTACAGTCTTATGTCTCATCTGGAGTCTTACAGCTGATAAATGTTTGAGGAAGGATTTGAACCCTAGTTTCCTGACTCCAAGACTAGTACTCTACCCACTGTGCCGATTAGTCCAGTTCAAGCCAACCAGTTCAGTGAATTACTGAAGAAGACATTTTCTTAGTCCCCTCAAGGAGGTGTCCTTGGGCATGTCAGTACTCCATATGGAGCTGCTCTCGAAGTCCCAAACAAAAGTTAATCACTCTTAAATTGATCAAGTGCATTACGTAGCTCCCCTGATCAGTCGCTACTTGTTAATGCTCAGCAGATTGCTTATTGAAATTGTATCTGTAGTCCCAGGCGTTATATAGTCTTTTTATGATTTTCATATATGCATGAAATTATTACAGCTTAAAAAGTCTATCACTCTGAGTTTGAATCCACTGGATGCCAGAATCTATGATCCTTCATTCTGTTTTTGTCCATATAAGAGACCGCTTTTCCCATCGAGTGTTTAGCCTCCTGATCATTTGAGTCATTTGAGTACTAGTGGGATCCATGACATTAGTTGAATGGGCCATCTGTTGTCTCTCATCCCGTCGAGTGCTTGTAGATGGGTGTATTTATAGTACTGAAATTTTGTGTTCTTTTCTCTCCAATATCTTCTTACTCATGCTTCACAGTCCTAAATTCTAAAAGCTTGCTTGGGTTAGATATCCTTTAGCCACATGCTGTTTTTACCAGAAACTGTTCTATTTAAAGAATTTATTTTACAGAAGCCTGGGGAAGAAATGGGAAGAGTAGAACACAGGGTTCTGTCTTTTAAATGCAAAATTTGTGCAAGAATGAGTTCTGTTCAGTTAGTATTACCAAGTAATAGTCAATCTACAACCCCCAGAAGGTTTGTTGTGGTTTATACTGAGGCTTTGTGATTTCAAGTGGGCAACATTATCATAAGTTCTGCTGGGATGCTTTTATGATTCTTTATTGTTCATCTCTCCAGATTTGGCTAGCCTATTTCTTTCAGCCTATTCCCTGTTTATTAAATGAAACATTTTGAACTGCTGCAGTTAACCTGGACTCCTATGAACATGGTTTGGAGGCTGTGTTTTTTTATCCTCTTGCCTACCCACAGTAGACTCTTAAGGGCTGGCCTTTATTTGAGACTGTAGGTTAAATCTGGTGGGTTTTAATCTCGTTCTCACAGTGCAGAGATTTGGCCATGTAGATCTTCCCTGGTCTAACCCGCTTCTCCCATTCAATTTAGAAAAAGATACTAATGGGAGAATTTATGTTGCATTATCAGGTATCCAGGGTTCTTTTTAAAGAATGGGCCTCTGATCTCTCTAGGCTTCTCAAGTCCTTCTTTGTTTTCTGACTAAATTTAAGCTTGTGATACAATTACCTGTTAGTATCTGGTAATGGAAGACTAAAGAGTAAAAAAGTCACGAAAGTGTATTAGTGAATTATTCATCTAGTGCAAGGTCTCTTCACCTTTTGGGGACAATCTGGTGACCCTCTCTCTCAGAATGATGTCTTTAAATGCAAAAAATAAAATGCATAGGGTTGCAAAGGGAAACCAGTTATATTGAAATGTGGTTTTATACATATATATGCATATATATAGACATATATATGCATATATATGTATACATTTGAAGTTCAAGAACCCCAGATTAAGAACTCTTGATATCTCTAGTGGATTTTAGTATTGGTACAAGTTTGGTTACTCATCAGAGCAACATCAAAATGCAAAGCTGGAAAGAGGTACTGAAGCATATGGATTTTCTTTTGGCAAGGGGAAAAATTGAGTAGCACCCTAAAAGCCTGCCCCATGAGGAACACCAGTTTTATGACACAGGTCCTTCCTTATGCTTTGAAGACCATTAGGGTTCTCCTTTTTAAAAGAAATCCTATAGTAGTAGACATCACATTTTGGGATGCACAGTTTTTCCTAGGTAATTGTTGTCTGCTTAGTTAATCCAACTTAAAACCCACATTTTGGATTCAACATGATATTTCTGGTGTGCCTAGTGAAAAGAAGTTAAGAAATACATTTTTGGCTAGAGATCTCACCAATGCCTTTTATTTTTCTATTGACGTTCAGCTTCCTTCATTCCTGCTCACCAATTCCATGATTAGGGTGCTCAAGTTATCTACTTTATATATCCCTGTGAACTATCTTAGCAGCTTGGTTTCTTGACCTCGCTAGTTGACTGGTGATTCAGAGCACTCTGTTGGGTTGTTTTTGTTCTTTGGATGCTGTCGTATTTATTATTGAGCTTCTCTGGGCCAGCTGAAAGTTCTTCTGATTAATTTCTTGACCTATGAAGTTAGATTTCTTTTGATAACAATAATAATAACTAACATTTATATACCAGTTACTGTGTGCCAGGCACTGTGTTAACTGCTTTATAATTAATATTTCATTTAATCTTCATAATGACCCTAGGAGGTAGGTGCTATTATCATCCCCATTTTACAGATGAGGAAACTGAGGCAAACAGAAATTAAGTGACTGGCCTAGGGTCACACAGTTAGTAAGTGTCTGAGGCCAGATTTGGAGTTAGGTCTTCCTGATTCTAGGTCCGGTCCTCTATCCACTGCTCAGCCTAGTTGCCCTGGCTATGATTCTGTGGTACCTGGGAGATGTGATTCATCTCATGTCTTAGGAAAAGGTTTTAAAATATTCTCACTGTTTTGCTGATGGTCTGTCCACAAGCTATTTTTTGCTTAAACATAATCTCCCAATAGTTCATATGTTAACTAAAGCAAGCTTTTAAGGTTTTACAAATAGCCTTTTAAGTGATTGGACTGGGAGGAGGGAGAGTGGAAGAGGAAGGTCCTGGGTATTGGTGAAAGATATTTCAGGAACCTGGTTTTGCTTTGGTCTGGAAAAATGATGTGCTGCAATTGTAGGTTTTGGACTAGGAAGTTGTTTAGGCCTGATGCTGTGCTTCCTGCAGCACGTCTTTTGGTAGAGTGCTACAGATAAAATCCCATTATGACAAACTTCATGGGACTGCCCGCAGTTTTCTTACAATGAATGTTACTAGAAATTACACCTTGAGTTTGAAGGATTCCCCCTCCCTTCTAGCCTTCTTTGGTGGAACTAACGAATTCATTTGAATTATGATCCTTCAGTTGAAATGAAAGTATCTCTTAGTCACTCTTGGCTATGTGGTTATGTAAATGAGAAAAATGAGAGGTTGGGACACTTGCCCCAGGTCACACAGCTAGGAGCGGGTCTGCAGTGGGATTTGAACCCAGGTCTTCAAAAGTCTAACACTTCTTCTGCACTGTGCTGCCTCTCTTGTAATAAGAGAAAAGTCAAACCAGACTGACCACTTAGCTCTTGTTATGTGCCACTGTGGGCAGCGTTTGGTACCCTGGTATCCCACTACCTCTCTGCTTAGAGGAAAAAAGAGTTTCATCCTTTGGCTTCTAGGACAAAGATTGGGCATCGGCTGCAGAATGTGTCATGGGGCTCTCTGAACAAGGTGAAGGTTAGTTCTTATGATAATAATATGAAGTTGAGATTCTCTTGATATATCAGCAAACCCTTAATCCTTGAGAGTGAATCTCATCTAATCTTCCCCATCTTAAGTAAGTCATCCTTTTTGGAAGGAATGAGAGACATTGATTGCACTGGCCTCTGAAGACAGAAACGAAATCTTTGTTTAATACCATGGTGTAGGGCTGGGATTCTCAAACTTTTTTTTTTGTTTCTGGCATAGTATTCTGTGCCACAAGTTGCTGTGGCACCCTGAAGATTGAAGTTTAAATTGGCAGCGATGTAGGAGAGATAGGAAACAGGCACAGCCCCTTCAGTGGTCAGGTCTCCCTTGTTTTGTGGTTAGTAGATACATGGAAAAAGAAAGTTTTGTTTATTTCAAAACTGCAGTACTTACCATACAACACTGGGTAAGTAAACTTTTATTAAAATTATTTATAAATTTTCTTTTATCTGCAGTGACTAGCATCTATAATGTAATGGCATAGTTAGGCAGACTTGCAGCATGTGTGGTAGGGAAGCACACCCCTTGAAATGGGAACATTCCCTGCCTGACAAGGCTGTTATTAAAGAAAATGCTTTTTATGTCATAAAGTAGCCGTGTGGCAGCTTAATGTCAAAAGTCCTAAAGGTTGGGTTCGCCTCTCGGGGGAGGCAGCCCTTCAGTGAGAGGGCTTCTGGAAGTTGTAGGCAGCTGAGCCACACAGGCCCCTCTTTGTCACCAGTGGCGTCCCAAGAGATAAGATGGCCTTGGTTCCCTCCAGTCTTTCCAAAGCCCTAGTCAGACATGCCTCGTGGAACTTCCAAGGAAACCCCAAATATCCTGTCACCTTTCAGCCCTCCATTCCTTTCTGACAGGAGTGGTTTCATTCTCATCTTCGTATTGCTAGCATCTAGCCTGGCTCTAGGCACCAAGTAGGCACTTATTTATTAAATGCTTGTTGACTGATACTGAACTGTCTGAATCTCCAGATAATAGCAGAAAGTCACCTGGAGGAATTCAGACCCAGAATTCCTCAGGATCACTCAGCACCCTCAGTCTGAGACTGTTCTTCAGTCTGCTCTCACATATCCTGCTGCTTCCCACTCTGCCTCAGGAGAATGGGGTGGGGGGAGGGGGGGCAGGACCAGTTCAGCATCACCAAGAATCCCTTCCTGCTAGAGCTTGGATCCAGTATCTTTCGTAGACCTCCCACCCTGGCAGATTTTGTGCAGGTGCTCCCTGCTAGCTCTCCTCATTATCTGTGCTGCACCCTCCCCCTTCTGGGTTGGGCTAGGGTAGGATTGCCCCACCTCCCTATTGCTGCAGACCTCAGTGGTGGGCCTTCAATCGTGGTTAGACACGTTGTTTTTGCAAGTCAAGCTTCTCTTGGGGAAGGGTGATGAGGACATACATATAAGATCATGAAATTCATACTTTGATACCACATATATTATGCTTAATTAGGTCAGCTCTAAACTCTACCTTCGTTTGTGTTCAGCTTAACAAGAAGTATTCTGAGCCATGTAATAATTGCAGCCTGTATTTATATGGCATTTACAATTCACAAAATGATTTGTAGCTCTTAGCTCACTCCATCCTCTTGGCGTTCCTTTTTATTACCCATATTTTCCTGAGGAGGAAGAGAGGTGAAGGGCTGAAGCTCTGAAAGATGGGCGGTCATTTGCCCGGAGGTCATGCAGTTTAGTAAGAGACAGGGCCAGGCTTCAGGCCCCAGGTCTCCCCACCTCACAAACACTACTCTGCTTTAGAACATCTAACGTTTAGCGACTTTTTCCAGAAGAGTTTTAGTCCAGGCTTTGTGGGTGCAGCCAGCAGCTTGCTTAATCAGACAGTTTGCAGAGCGTGTGCTCTTTGGGGTATGTCAGTAACTTGGCCATTTTTTAGCCACTCTGGGTGCTCCTGGTGAGTCAGACCATGGAGGGGCCCTGAGGACACCAGAGGGGCCTTAGCCATTCTAGAGCCAGTGAAAGGCACTCTGAGGAGTTGTCACATTCCTCCTTTTTTGCCTCCTTCTGTTGTGTGTTACTGTGCTTAACTCATGTGGTTGCAGTCTTACCAAATCTCCTGTTTCTCTGTTTATGGCTTCCTTTTTGAAGGAGCGAATACCAGTGTCCTGGTATGCTGAGATATGGCCAGTTATTTGACTTTTCAGTCCGTATATACTTGGTGTCTGTTTGCTACTTACCAGTTGAGCATGTTATTAAATAATAAAACGTTAACAAGCTCGATAGCTCTGGGTTGTATTCTTGAACACAGTATTAACTAAGTGACTTTTAGTAGGGCAGTGTTTGTGGCCCTTGTATCTGTGTTGCTTTAGCTCAGGATTCTTAGTCTTCTGGTATCTTTTCCATTGAAATAATAAAGTTTAAGCAATCTCAGTGGGGAATTGTAGACCCCATCCCAACGCGTAAAAACACGTTCAAGTGTTTGCTGCTTTTGACTTTAGAAAATTATTTTTATTCAGTACAAGCCCAAGCTTATTATTCTACTGGCATAGCAACTTAATATCAGATTGTTTCTTAGTGGGTATATATCAGAATTTGGCTAGTCCATGCACATAAGAACTTTATTCATCTCTTTTTAAAAAGTCACTGATGACTGCTTGGCAGAGACCCAGCCAAGGAGCAAGTTGGCTACAGAAGGATACAATGTAAATGCTTTGTGTTCGGTCTGAAATGAAAAAACAAATCTATCTAGAATGCACGAGCTCCATAGCAACTGTCAGGTGATTTTGAATCCTTGAAGCGTGAGGGGTTTGGGGCCATTTTGGAAGTGATGTGAAGATGTCCTAGCCCGTGGCTGTCCTTTCATCAGCCCAAGGCAGAGTGCCAAGAGTCCTAGCTGGAGTTTAATGGGATCCAATTCAGACTCCATGAAGGTGTCTGGAAATTCTGATACTGCAGCAGGTATTCCCAAATGGCCGGTGGCTTAAAGTCGTTTTTCCAAATCCATTTTTGTCCTATCCATTTTAGGAAAAGCTTAAGGGACCGGACTTAATGTAGTTCTTTTGAGTATACGTACTTGCAGATATTCTCTCTATGTACCAGAAGCATCCAGTCTATCACAGAACCTCACAAGTGGAAAGTCAGCAGCCATTTAGCCAAACCCATGCCAGATGAAACCCCAGCATCCCCAACATATGGTCATCCAGCCTTTGCTTGAAGATCTCCAGGGATAGGAAACACTACCTCTTACCCAAGCAGACCCATGCTGAGCTTCTAGTTCATCCTCAGAACTCTTTTGGATGAACAATATATTGTTCAGGGGCTCAGCCCCGCTTTCCCTAGCTGGTACCTGTGATGTTCATTTTTAACTCGTAGGAGACTTTACACTTTGTCTAGTTTCATCTTAGTAGCTTGGACACTTAGTGACTAGCTAGCTCAACAAGGCCTTTCTGCATCCTGGTGAGCAGCTGGTGTTTTAGCCACCTCCACCAGCTTTGTGTCAACTGCAGATTTGCTAGGTGCTCTCTCTGAGCCTTCATCTGAGTCACTGGTAAAAACATTCAACAGCACACGCAATAGTCAGCCGAGATGGAGCCCTCCCTGGAGCACTCCACCAGAGATCCACTTCCCATCTGATACGGAACCACTAGTAACTATTCTTTGGGTCTAGCCATTGGGCCACTTGTGAATCTGCCCCATTCTGGTATCCTTGCGCCCATTACTCGGGCCTGGGTGGCTTGGTCAGATGTTCCGCTTCGTCTGCTCTAGGTAAAGTGCGTTCACAGTCCGGTAACCCTGCCAAAGGAGGAAGGAAATGAGGGGCCTTGTTCTCCAGGGAGCCGCTCTGGCGCTTTGTGACCACCGCTTCCTTTTCTAGAGGGTCATTAACCATCCTTTCAATAATATGTTCTAGAACTTTTCCAGAAAGAGCAGGCCAGCTCACGGGCCTGCAGTATGTAGATGCCATTCTTTTCTTCTTTTTGAAAACTGCAACATTTGCCTTTTTCCAGTCTTTTGGTGCTTTTCCAGTTCTCCACAACCTTTCAGAGATCACCCATGACTCAGCAATCACACCTGCCAGGTCTTCGTTATCCTACAGTAGAGTTAATCTGGGCTTGGTGATGGAAACCCAGCTGAATCTATGTTCTACTTTGCTCTAGAAATCTTGAAATGTTCTTGGAGCATTTTCTGATTTTTGCCTAGCCTGGAAATGCTAACTTACATTTTTGCCCCCTGTAAGTCTTCTAAAGTTTGAATTCATTTAAAAGTTTTTACTAAAGTTTCAACTTCTTATTCCACGTTTGAATTTGCACTTCTCTAAAAACTTATTAATTTAAGGCCATGCAGCTTTTGCCAATACAGGATGGAGCCAGGAAGACTGGGGTCAGGCCTCGCACTGCCACATGTTGGTGGTGGGAGCTGAGCATAACCTTTTGGGCCTCAAAGCAACTCTAAGAAGATAAGTTTCAGAGAATGTGCCACCTGGCATTAGGAGGAGTTTCCTCATCTGGGCTCTCCTCTGTTAGTAAAATCACAGGTCCAGTCTCCTCCTCCGTTCCTGTCCGTGGCCTCAGGAGAGCTTTTCCCAATGATTCTTTCTATATATTTGAAAAATTGTTTTGGATGAGTAGCAGCTTTATATTTCTCAATTTCCATTTAATTTGAGGATTTTGTATCTCTCCCGCTTTAAAGCCATGACAAGCTCTTGTTTTGTATCTTAGGATCAGACCTTTTTTATGGCAGTTACATGGAATGCGTAAGGAATCCTCCATACCTTCTCTAGGGTCATACAGTGTAATTGCCAACAGGGCAGAGTTCTAGAGCTTTGGCTGCTCGTCTCTAGCTCTTTGATACTTTTTAGCCTTCATTCAAAACTTGGTTCAAGGAACTTTGATTACATAACTCACTTTCTTGCCAGTTTGTGCTTGAAGACATTAGTCACTAGTTGTTATGAAGTTGTGTTTCTTTGTCTGGCTCATACCTGGAGAACCAAATCAGCATACATATTTCTGATTTGATACAGACATGTTTTGGGAACAAAGGAATTGAGATGTAGTATGTATAAATTAATTTTTAAGCAATGTGTGAATTTTGGTGCCATGAGTTCATCGAATAATGGAAAGACTACTGGATAAGAATCTAGGGCATAGTATAGTCAAAGGGGCAGAACCACACCTGGAAAGCTTCCCAAGGCCAGAGTAGTTGTGGACGGCCCACACATGACACATGGCTAACAAGAGGGCATTTTATTTTCTGACCTGGTAGGAGATACCTCTGACATATCCTGGCTTGGTGACCCTGGGCAAATTACTCAAACTCTCAGGGCCCCAAGCAACCCTCTCTTTGCAGAACAGTGGCCAGTCTGCAATAGGAAAGGGAGTTTCCTCGTTGGAAATTCCCTATGCCAGTGAAATCACGGGATCAGTACAAAACCCAAAAGTACTAACAGCAATCATTTTTTCCTTTCTTCTTCTTCTTCCAAAATGAAGAGGGCTCTTGGTCCCATCACTTTCTTGTTCGCTTCCAGGACATTTGACATACAGCCCAAGTGGCAACAACCCATGGGAAAAGTTTGCCATAGTCTTCTCCCTACCCTCCTTACCCCCTATTTTCAAATATGGAAGAAGAAGAACACTGACAGCTGGTCCAGGATGAAGGATCCATTAGAATGTAGTCAGCAGCCAGAATGCTGAACTGGTTGTAGTCAGAGCTACTGAACAGCAGGCCTTTTGGAGCCCTGTTCGGTATTGGTAGTGTGTTATTTTCTGGAGGTCTCCATTTCTGTCTATAGATTTGATTCAGACCTTGTGGATTTTTATTCTCTATCTCAGAAACCATCCTCCTTCTACTTAGATGTTTTCATTTGGATATTTTTGTTTTTAAACAAAAGTCTATTGATGTGTTGCTTTTTTTTTCTTTAAGAAAAAAACCAGACAGACAAGTGACTTCACTTCTCTGCATCTGTTTTCTCATTTGTAAAATGGAGTTAATTATATCTGTCCTACCTTTCTCCAGAATGGTGGAAAGGATCAAATGAGATGTTTTTGTGAAGGTATTTCAAAAAGTAAGAAGCCATGATACAAATAGAAGGGGATATTTGCAGAAGGAAAGCCTAGGCTTGAACAAGGACTGTGGGATAGTGGAAGGAACATTTTTGAGAATCATCTTCTCTTGTGGTTAGAAACTTGCGCTGTAGTGGCAGCAAATTCAAATTCATTGGATAATTTGGGGAATTATTTTAGTGTTGTTCACTTTGACGAGTTAGAGAATAATTAATGGTTGAGTAGCACTTATTCACGGGAAGCTTGGGAAGATAGTATAATGTATAAAATGAACAGTCCCCCATGTTATAATTCCAAGGGGGAATTTCCTCTGAAATTTTAAAATTCTTTGTAAACATTAATTATTCCTCATAAATCCCAGCCAGGTAGGTAGGGTAGTATTAATTTCTTTTTATAGTTAGGAGTGGGAAGTACCAGGCTCTGAAATTAAGTGACATGCTGAACAAGCCAGACCTAAGCAGAGTCAACAGCAAAACCCCTTGATTATCTGACCTAGTATTTGGCAAATTGGCTTTGGATCTAGTAGCCAAGACAAAACTTTAGCAACTAAATAAATGTAAGCTTTCAAGGAAAGAAAAAAATGAAGGGATAAAATAAGTCAGGATGATTCCATATGGCTCTGATTCCTTACACCTAAGATTGAAATCCAAATTAATGTCATCAAGGGTTTATAAGACCTTGAAGGATCCTCCGGAAAGACTCAAAGAGGTTACTGAGCACATCTGGCTAGGGCACTTCCTGTTAGTTACAAAGGCAGCCCTACAAAGCCTGGAAAGCAAGACTTTCCATTCTCCTTTCCATTCCCATCCAAACTAGAGCAGGTGTGGTGGTGGCTGAGATGCTGTATCTGTCTTCTATTGTTAACATCTTTTCAGTAATGTAGAAGCCACATGGATTAGAGAACTAATCTGGGAGTCAGAAGACCTGAATTGGAGTCTAGCCCTGACATTTACTTGCTGAGTGACCCCTGGGTAAGGCTTTGTGCCTCAGTTTCCACATCTGTAAAATTAATTATACTTGCATTGCCTGTCTCACAGGGCTGTTGTGAGGGAAAATAATCTATTGACCTCAGAGTGTTATATATATAAGTTGTTGCTTGTTATTTTAAGTTACCACAATTTAAAAGATGGGATTTTATGAGTAATGCTTCTTAACAGGAAGAATGAACTACACTTAACTAATATTGATAAGGGGCACCAAAAATACTAAGCACCACTATGAAATTGGCAAGTATCATGACAACCTGATGCAAAGTCTTTCTTAAGTCTTCTCTACCCTTGAACCCTCCTTGGCGTCCCTGAAACTGACATGACTACATGGTGAGATTTCAGAGGATCTTGGGATCATAGAACCCATTGAACTTTGGGAAGGACCTTAATAACTATTTAATCCAAACTCTTTATTTTATAGATGAGAAAGTAGAATCGAAGAGAGGTTAAAGGGCCTATCTAAGGCCACATGAAGAATCAGTGGCAAAGTGAGATATCTGAGCATCTGTCTCCTGTCTCCTAGTTGTTTACTTTTCCCACTATACCATTCCTGTCTTTGAGAATCTGTGGCCATTGTGTACGTGGGAGGTTGGTGGGGATTTTTCCCCAGTGCAAGTCTTTACATTTATCCCTATTGATTTGGGTCAGTGATTCTAGGGGAACTTTTATTCTAGGAGAATGTAGAAGAAAATACTTCATGCGTGATTTCTTGGTTGTTTATTTGCATTTGTTATTTTAATGCAGATAAGTACTATGAAAAGAGCCAACCTCCTAGTTCAGTGTGGGATGACTTGGATCATCTCTAAGCTCTCTGTACCCTTTCTATTGCCCTGAATTTTTAGGGAATAATATTTAGTATGACAGTCTTTATATGACTTTGCATCCCTGGTAGCCTGTTGAAATCCTCTGTGGCTCTCACGTAAGCAGATTCTGTGGGTTTATTATCACCTCTATGAGATGACTCCCAGATCTAAATTAGTCTGTTTCTCTCCTAAGCTCCAGTCCTGTATCACCAGTTGCTCATTGGACATTTTGAACTGTACGTCCTGTAAATATCCAAAATAGAAAACTCATTACTGTCTCTCTTCTCCCCCCCCCCCCCAAGTCCACTCTTCTTCCAAACTTCTGTGTTTCTATTGAAGATACCACCATTGGTATCTATTTCTTCAATAGATCCCAGTCACCCAGGTTCACTGCCAGTGGAATGGCAGATCCGTTAGTCATTCAATAGCTAGCTGTTTTTTAATTCATTGAGGTTGCTTGAAAACCTTTTTATCTCCTAAAGGAATAAAGAAATATAATCATTTCTTTACTCTTCCTTTACATAGGTTCATCAGAATAGGTCACTCAGCATATCATCTTCAAGATTTCACATCTTTTACAAGCTTTGTAATCACTGAAGTCTGGAAGGAGCAAAACCTTCCCAGTTCATTGTCTCTGTTACCTGCCTCTTACATTCTGTAATTTCATCAGCTGATCAGGAGTCCCCTGTCAGTTTATTCCTTCCTGTTTTGTACATACATGCATGCATACATACATGTATGTGTATATGCACATGTGTGTGTCTCCTCAGGTAAAATATAAGTTCTTAGAAGGCAGGGCCTGATTCACTTTTGGTTTTGTGCCTGTAGTCCCTAACTCCCCGCTTAGTTGTGTAACCCTGGGCAAATCATTGAACTTCTGTGGGCCTCAGTTTCCTCATCTATAAAATGTGGATGATAAGAGCACCTACCCTCCAGGGTTGTTTTGAGGATCAGTGAGGCCATGATGGTAAAGCACTTAGCACAGTGCCTGGCATGTGGTGACTGCTGTATAAGTGTTAGCTGTTCTGATTGCCATCATTACTTTGCAGGTGATTAAGGAGAGGCCTACCTAGAAGACCACTTGATTGAAGACGAACTGGGATAGATAATGTTCTTTTGCATTTTGCCTTCTTTACAGTGTTCTAGCTCTCTGATCGTTCATGGTTTATGCTCTTTTAAGTAAAAAGGCTGTTATAAACATTTATTCAGTGTCTACCAAGTGCCCGGCAGTGTGCTAGGGAATGGGTATTTAAAGACAAAAATCGTCTCTGCCCTTGAGGAGCTTACCTCCCAATACAGGAGACAACATGTACGTGTCTAAACACATATGCATACCGAGCAGACATGCCATGCATAACCTTGCGTGGGAAGGCACTCACAGCTGAGGGCTCCAGGAATGGCCTGCTGAAGCAGGCGGTGCTTCGGCAGCATGTTTTGAAGGAAGCCAGGGCCTCCAAGAAAGAAAGGTAAGGAAGGAGGGCATTCTGAGCCTGGAGGCCAGCAAGGAGGACGTGAGACCTTAGAGGGAGATGGAGCATTGCATGAGGATAGCAAGCCAGGCTGTAGGGTCTAAGCAGGAAAACTGCTTAGAGAGCTTCTAATCCCATAAAGGATAGGACAGAACATGCACGCTCATCTTTGAGGCTTCCTAGAGAAGAGGCAATGTGCCATAGTTGGTTAAAGGGCTGGACTTGGAGTCAGGGAGACTCGGGATTAAATCCTACCTCTGACCCTAGCAAAGCACCGTGGCTGAGTCACTTAACCCCTCTGAGTTTCAGTAAAATAAAGGTTGGCTTGGTGGCCCGTAAGGTTCCTTCTGACTCTCAGTCTATGATTCTGCAATGCCATCAGCTAAGCTTTTTAAAGTCTCATCTGCTAGATAAATAGCAAAAAATAGACTTCAGGATTATTTCCTTTTAAAGAATTTTCTTCTTAGCAGTGTTATGTAGTTCTAAAAAGTAAAAACTAAAGATTTTTTTCTTAAGCAATGCTATCTCATACGTGTGAATTTATTACAACCAAATTTTTTGAGAAATTTATTAAAGGTTTGCAGTGTACAAGGCATTCAAATAAGCTGGGGAATAATTATTCTCTCATACATTCGGTTCCATATTTTGTATCTTACATATTGCAGACACTTAATGGATATTAGTAAACTCCTAAATGATCACAGAATTTGCGTGTGGTTTGCCCAAGGCCATAAAGCTAGCGAATGGCAGTCTCTACATTTAGTATGCAAATGGCCATCTGGCGTACCTGGAAGGAAACTGAACACTTCTTCCCAGACTTTCTTCATCCCTTTGTTTCTCTCCCTTTCTATAATTGCCCAAATTGATGCTTTCTTCTTTTAAGGTTACTCAGTCTAACTCAATTTAATTTTCTGGTTCACTGAAAGCTAACTGAAATCTTTTCTTAGTATGGCTTAAAAAAACTTAATTGCTGGGACCACAGGATCATGGCTTCAGAATCAGAAGGGCCTTAAAGGCCATACATGCTTCAGTCTCCTTATGTTACAGATGAGGAAACTGATGCTCAGACATTTACACTGTGAGAAAACGTCAGAGGCAGGATTTGAACCCACATCTTCCTGACTTGAAGGTCTAGTAAACTATTTTATTCGCCTTGCTTTTTCTCGTTTTCAGAATTACCTTACTCCTTCGGGGAAGGAAGTATAATTCAACTAGTACAGTTGGGAGACCTGGTCAAGTGTAATAATGTATATAACAATGTACTTTGGTGACCTTGAAGTATCTTATAAAGATGAGCCAGTGATAGTAATAGTTGTTCTCATCATCCTAGCCCTGTCACTAGCTAGTTATATGATTTTGAAGAAGTCAGTTAACCAGTTCGGCGCTAAGTTTTCTCATCTCTGCTGTTTGTAAGTAGAGGAATAATTGAATCTTAGAATTATATAGCTGGAATAGGGCCTTAGAGATCAGCTAGTACAACTCCTTCAGCTCAATTCAATAAATATCAGGTACCTTCTGTGTGTTCTATGTGTAGATCGTTCTTCTGGGTTCCAGATGAAATAAAGATTAAGTAAGATGTAGTCCTTGATTTTCTAAACTATGGGATCTAGTGAGGCAGTTTCCTGGATGCTGTGAGGGACACAGAGATGAATGACAGAAGCCTGGCTCCATTCAGCTGGTTTCTGTGGCTACTATAGCATAAGGTCTTGACCAGGAGCCACAAGTTAAAACTCCTTAAGAAACAGCCCTACCTACATCATCATGGTGGACAAGGATGGTCCTGTTCCTATTGTGGCTGCCAGAGGAAATGTGTGTGTGCCCTTGATCTTCCAGGATCACCAGAGAAATGAAGCAAGTGCCAACATTCACGTGATTTAAGAGAAACTATCTGAAACTCTGAATAACAAACATAATTTCTAGTTAAAGTGTACCATTGCTTTTTTTTTTTTGGTCAGTTTTTTAATTGAAAAAAAAGTAATTTGGCCAAGAGCTAGTTTGATTTGAAATGGAAAGAAATCCCAAAAGGTGTTCTTAGCCTTTTTTATTGTCATAAACCCCTTTGACAATCTAATGAAGGTTTCTTAGAACAGTGTTTTTAAATATATAAAGAAAATACACAGGATTGCAAAGGAAACCAATCATTTTAAAATACTGTTATCAAAATATTTTTTTGAAAAAGTTAATGGATTCCAAGTTAAGAGCTGTTGAACTAGAAGCTTTCCTAGTAAATACAAAGGTAAAGCAAGAATTCCCCTCTCCCCACTAATACTTGACAGAGTTCTAGAAATGCTGATGATAGCAGTCAAAAGAGTGAGAAATCAAAAGCATAAACAATCATGAAGGGAAGATAGAAGTATCCTATTTGAAGATAATCTGAGGGTTTATTTACAAAACCAAAGACCCAGCAAAGAAACTAATTGAGACAATTAAGAGCTTTAAAAGCAAAGTAGTAGAATGCAAAGTAAATCCACAAAAATCACCATTATTTCTATATAGCAGTAACAGTAATCCAGAAGGAAATAATAGAAAGAGAAATCTCCTTCAAAATAACTACAAATACAAAAAACATCTGGGAATCAATTTACCAAGGCACTTAAAACATCACACACAAAAATTAATACAATAAGGGATCAAACACTTGGAGGTATATTCATTGCTCATAATTAGGCTACACCAAAATAACAATTATGAGAATACCTAAATTTATCAATTTAGTATTATAACAGTCAGACTGTCAAAGGGTTACTTTATAGAGCTAGAAAAAATAGCAAATTCATTTGAAGAAACAGAAATGGAAATGGAACTTTCAGACTTCAAATTATATTGTAGAACAGTAGTCATCATTACTCCTTGGTACTGGTTAAAAAATAGAAAAGTTTGTTAAGGGAAAAGATGAGACATGCCCGAAACAGAAACAATCCCAGTGACCCAGTATTTGATAAACCTGAGAACATAAACTACTTGAGAAAGAGCTCTTTATTTGACAGTTGCTACTGAGAAAATCAGAAGGCAGTTTGGCTAAAAATAGGTTTAGACCAGGATCTTATTATATACCACAATAACATACAAATGGATTCTCAAATTCTCAAAGGTCATGTCATTAAAAAAAATTAGAGGAAAATGAATGGAACTAGCTTTCACAGTTAGGCGCAGAAGGATAATTCTTAGCCAAAAAGAGAGAAGAAATCACAAAAGACAAATTAGATTATTTTAATTACATAAAACTGAAAACTTCTAAAAAGTTAAAAATCACAGTTACTAGGATTAGAAGGAAAATTTAATTGGGGAAAAAAGCCTCAGCATCAAAATATCTCTACTAAGGATCTTATATCAAAGATAAGGAATGAAAACAAATATATATGATTGCCAAAGCATGTAAACAGTCCTCAAAGGAAGAATTTTAAAGTAAAACCTTGCACATGATTTTTCTGACTCCAAGAAATGCAAATTAAAACAACTTGAATTTTGATTCAGCCTACGAATTGTCAAAATGACACATTATTCTTCTGGTCATCCAGATTGATATAAATGAATAGTATTTTTAATGAAAAATAACTACATTAAAATTTAGTGAAAGAATAGCATTCTTTTATTTATTTTTGCAAATCTCTTTAATGTCTGGCTTAATAAAAAAAGTTGGATCTTAGTCAATTCTTATATCTGCTTCTACATTCAATCTGTTGCTATATATTGTTTTTAAATGTATGAAGAAAATCTGGCCTCACACACAGGTATTTGGAAAAGGGAGGAGTATCTTAATAGACAAGTAATTTCTTAGTATTATAAAAATAATTTTTACCTTGTGGATCCCCTGAAAAGAATCTCAGTGACTGCCCCCCCCACCCTGCCCAGGGATCCTCAGATCGTACTTTGAGAACCACTGCTCTACATATCACTTTGAATGAGATATCATGAGATATCTATTGCAAGGGAAATGTATTTTCTCGCAGGATCAATAGTCTTCAATTCAACAAATATTTGTTAGTTACCTAAGGTATATTAGACAGTGGGAATGCAAAAATACAAGAATAAAACATGATCCCTGTCCTCAAGGTGCTAATAACCTAATAAAGGCCCTTGATGTATTTGAAATCAAACCGAGAGCATCATACTTAGTTCCTAGCTAGAAGTGTTCTCCACCTGTCCTGCTGTATTTCTTGGCCCTCGCCCTGGTGATTTGGGGATGAAGATAGAGCCTATCTATTATGGGAAAAAATACCATGAGATACTTGGGTAAGAAACTGATCAGTAAATGAGTGATGTATGTAGGGTGAAAATATCTGAGAGTGATTTTGGAAGTAGCTGGATACTTGATCAGAACCCAAGGAAGATAGTAAGTGATGATAGCACCTTTTTTGCATTGAGAATAAAAGCTTGTCTTTGATGTTTCTGGATCAATCAGATCATAGCAAGTGATGGAATTGGAAGATCCAGTTCTCAGAAATTGGGGATTGAGGAACTCCCCAATCATGAATAATGTTATTTAATGTACCATTTGGTTTCTGGCTTAACCTTTTGATTAATGCTATGTGGTCACGTGGAAGGGGGAAGCATTGCAATTGAGAATATTTTTTCTTTACTCCAACCATACATTGACCTCTGTTGATCTCAGACAAAGTAAACTTTAGAAGAGAAGGAGATTTACTTTTTTTTTTCCTAACATGTTGATGACACTGGCCTGTTTCACAAAAGATAAAATCCAGCAATACATTACATTAATCCAGGCCTGTTAGAAGTGATGATGAGCAAACAGTGGAACCTCAGAACTTCTCCTACCTGTCTTCATCATAAAGTAAGTTTTGGATTGTATTGGGGGAAAAAACGAACTGCCTGCTTTCAGATGGAAAAGAACAATAGAATCCTCTCAGAAGTGCACTTTTCATCAACTGAACACTCTTTGCTACAAATACATTATATATAATGTAAATTAAGTTTACTTTTTGGAGTTAGTATTTTGCATTTGTTTAGTTCATTAATTTTATGCAAAATGGAAACTTAAGAAACAACTTGCAAGGCAAAACTGAAAATTGGTTCCCTGAAAGTTCTGTTTAAGAAGCCCAAAATGTGGACACTGATAAAGTGGCTATTTTAAGTGCCACTATTGGAATAGAGCAGGTGATAAATCTGAGTTAGACTTCTTTTCTAAAAACTAGCAGAAACATTCTTTTATTAAGGAATACATTAGGACCATAGGATCACAGAAGCATAGATTAAGAGCCATGAGGGACCTTGAGGCCATCAAGTACAACCTTTATCTTTTACAGGTGAGGAGACTGAAGGTTAGTGAGTGACTTGCCTGGGGTTATGCAGCTCCTAAGTAGCCAAGATGGGATTTGAACCCAGCTCTTCCCAACTCAACATCCAGTGCCCTATCCACTGTTACATGTCATCTCCTAGACTGGTTATCACAAAGTCTGTTGCAGTAGAAAGAAAATGGGTCTTTGAGGACAGCAGCTGTCTCTTCTGTATTATGTAGTCATTAAGTACCATGAAGGTAACAGCTCTCGGTGGCTGTTGTTGATGAAAAACCATATTGCCAACCATTCAGCTTAGGGGGCAGTAGCTTGGTTTGTTTCCTTGTGTGTTATATTCTGGGTCACTGTGTTGGTAAACAAAAATGGGTTCTTAGCACTCAGTTCAACCAACTGCCCTTGAAGAGTTTAGCCTTTGTTTCCTTGATTTTAGATTGGGAGTCCTTGGCGACCTCCTTGCCTCAGGGGAGGGCCTAGTTTACACATGAGTTTGAGTGACATGTTTGGGACATCAGAGACTTCTAGACCAGTTAAGTCGCCTCTTTGTGACGATTTTAGGTCACGTGGGTGAGTCGCATGTGTGACTCACCCTTGACCCTGAAAAGATATAAAACCAGGGGTTGGCTTTCTCTTTTTCAGAACTCTTACCCACAGCCATGGTGGCACGAGTGATTCTGGGCCAGCCCTTGTTATGAGCTCTCAGGCTGAACTCAGATGTTGGTAACTATGAATTATATTTGGTCTCTCTGTCAATGCTTGTATTTGTTTGTATTTGCTCTGAAGTTCAGGGTGCTGGCTTTTCCCCCTGAACTAAGTGAATGGTATTTGTATGCTGAATTAAAGTAAGCTTATTAACCCCTTAATGTTGCTTTCTTTAGTAAAGCAGATCAAACCTGGGCTTTTGCAGCATGCTGGTAGCGCTTGTTGTTGGGCTTGTGTTTCACTCCCACAGCAGCTACTAGCTGGATTGTTGAAACAGTCACAGTAAAAGCAACATACTTGATAAAAGGCATTTCTACGTTTTCTAAAAGAAGATAGGAATGGCAAGTCACCCCAGTACATAAACTGAGCATTTTTCTATATCCTTTGTGACTGGCCGAAGGAGTTGTCTGCATGTGCCAGAGGCAGTAGATGTCCAAATCTTGCCCTCTTTAGAGACTAGCCGTCAGCTTTCATTTCTGAAGTGAATGTTAGGAGCCCTAAGCAGAGTTCATAGAATATTAACATTCTGAGACCAATGTTCCAGAACATAAACTCACCAGTTGTCTGAAAACACAGGACCACAAATGGAAAAATCCACCAAACCTGCTTCACTGACGAGCTTATAATTCCAGCAGTGTGCCAGATGCAGGCAGCTTTGCCAGCTGTACCGCATCTGTAAGCGTTTGTGCTGCAGAAATCATTTTAGTAGCAGATGTTGGAAACAGCAAACTGAACGGAAGTCTCCTTGTGAGAACCAGGCCTATCTCCTGCCTTCTCACTGCCCCCTAACCCTATTCACCAGGGTCTCATTCCTCAAATACCATCTTGTCTCTTTTCCTTTTCTTGTTAGACGACTTTCTTAAAGGTTCAAAAGTGCTTAAAAGGGCCTAGAATCCTCAGCACAGTTTCAGTTGGATTCTTGTGATGTTGTCGTGTGAATCAACAATTCATGTGAAAGTCTTTTTATATGTGGTTACAGTAAATATGTGCAAATCAGAATCTACTCTGACCTTTAGATATCTAGACCGCACTGGAATGATAGCTGTTCAGAGGAAACTGTGTTCTTATATTCTGTTTTGAGATAAAGGTGGCCAGTAATGATTGTAGGCTTTTAAGAGAAAACAATGTTATGTTTGTTTAAAGAAAGAAAAATATCATTGTTTTCTCTCAAAGTTCCTTGGGGTTTTTTTTCTTATAGGAGCCTCAAGTGGACAATGATGTCATGGAGGGCCCTACTAAAATGGGCTGATTTTTTTTTTATTTATGCCATCACAAGTACTAGATTTCTTGCATTTTGATATCTTAATTCTTTCAGTGAACTAACAGAGGTTCACGTCCTGATGTTTGTTCCCCTCTGGCAAATGCCCCCTTCTCCTTCATTTGTAGCCCATCTCCTTAGATCTCAGGGTCATACTTGAAGATCTTATCTTATCTGGGACTCACTCTCCACCAAAGAAGATTAGACAGCTCTGGGGGACCTAATGGACTTATAGTTGCTACATTCACATGCAAGAGGGTGGGCTGGCTGGTAGACAAAGCACAGGCAGCCAATGTAGGCAGCAAACCAAGAAGGTGGTTCTGAAGGCAGAATTGTGTGCCTCAGGCAGAATCTGAGGCTCTAAGGAAACAGGGCAGGGAGCAATGCATCTGGGAGCTGGGGTTCAGCTGTCTACTTTGACAGGGTCAAGGCCTTTACCATCAAAAAGCCTAATGGTTCTTGAGAGGGTGGTTTGGCCACGACTGGGCCCTTAGAGAAGTCGAGAGGCCTGGTTTAGTTGTAGTACTAATTAGAAGAGAGATATTGATCATGCCAGGCTACTATACTCTGTCTCTCGCTAGATTGGGGGAAAAGTCTGAGGATTTTTTTAACTGTAGCATCTGTTCCCAAGTGATCTGCCTTTGGAGTATTACATTCTTTAAAACTAAATAGCAACGGCATTGAAAAACAGAGAATACTTGTAGCTCAGTGGCCAGTAACTCAAATTCTATGTTATATGTTTATTGTCATTTAGTAATTCAAAGTTCTTCAACATTCAAGCGCATTTTTTTCTTCTTGGCTTAAGTGGATGTGCATCATAACTAATATTCTTAATTTATGTTAATCATTGGCATTTAACCAGTGGACATTCAGTCAAGATCTGTTTGGTTTGCCCTTAAATCTTTGACCTAGGGATCAGTGTCCCCTTTGATAATTTTCCTTTCTTCATCTTTTCCATGTGATCTTTCCATCTTTTAGGATTTTATCAGTCTCTAATTTCTAATTTCACATTTATTCTTTTAAAAATACCGTCGATATACTTGCTACAGGTCTAAATGATCTTGTTGGTGCAATACTCTCTCTTTGTCCTTCTTGTCCTAGAACCAAAAAATAACCATAATCATTTCAATATGAGTGAAGGTGAAGAGCATGATGGGATTTATTAGGACCAGTGCTATCCCTGTCTCTCTTTTGGGTGTGTTCTTCAGGCCCTAGACCTTTATGTCTCAATCTGAGTCTGGCCTTCCTTAAAGGGCATGATAGATGGGAGTTCATGTGATGACTCACCCATCATGAAGAAGATGGAATCTTAACAACTAATGCTCTCTCCCCCACCCCCTTCACTGTTCTCTAACCTGAGGTTGTTCTGGAAGTCAAACTACTAGGCCCGCCTCATTTCCAGGTCAAGTTTTTATACTGTTAGTTTCCTCTTTCTTCTACAAGCTCTGTTGTTAAAACAATAATAAACATGGTTATCTCTCTGCCCAGTAACATTAATTTAATTGTAGCACTGTGTCCATCTGGAATTTTAGGCATAATTTCATGTTCCTTTCTGTTGTGGATTTAATATTTTAGTATTTAAAGGTTCAATTTTCTTTTTGTCTCTGAGTTGAATTTGTGCTATAAAAAAAGCTTATCTATTATTTCCACTTGGCTGTAGAAAAAAACCTGTATTCTCATTACCTACTTATGGAAATCACTGGCACTTATACAGACTAAGACCCAGTAAACAACTGACTCCATGCTAGCCGATCTTATTCTTTTGTTCTGATCTTAGTGCGGCACTAATCATTTCTCAGCCTTTTGGCTAAGATCAAGTGCATATTCATTAGTACTGAAGAAGATGTTTTATAGATGATGTTTTCTTTATTGCAGAAACCTTTTTTGGACAGAAGTTTAGGATATCAGAAAAGACTTAGAGAAATGGCAGATTTGATGGGCTTTTTCTATGTGAGTCTACGTGAGATTGGGCAATTTAACTTCTCTAACCTTAGCTTCCTCATCTATAAAATGTTTGTTTTGTATTAGATGGTCGCTGAGGCATCCTCCAGCTCTAATATTCTGTGGTTCTATAATGTGCTTTTTCTAGAAATGCTGCTATAATGATGCCTTGTTCATCCATTATCATCAGGAAATGTGGTATTCCACACAATGAACTTTGTAAGTAACTGAGGCTCGTCCCTTTAAGTGCTAAATCTTACCAAATGTCGCTTCTCAAACAGAGGGTATGAACCATAACTGAGCCTGTTTTTGATGACTCGGGATCCTCCGTTATGATCAGTAGTCACTATCTTTACGGGGTTTGTTCTGCCCTACCTTCTTGCAATAATCTCATTCCTGCTTGCTACAAAACAACCGTTTGGGTATCTTGCTGTATCCATTCTTTGCCCATGTTCAGTGCAATGTAGGTGTGTTGTGATGAGCATCACTTTAGTGCTGATAGGGTGGTTTCATTGAGCCAGGTGTGTGCAAAGAATAGACAAAACAGGGTGCCCGAATAGCTGTTTTGTGGCAGTCACAGACGAGATCTTTGTAGGTAGGTGCAACAAAATAAACCTTGTAAAGATTTGCTGAAAACATTCTCTCCAGTGATGATGCCACATAGCCGTGGATGGCCAAGGAACCTGCTGAGCTGCTGTCACAGGTGAGGCTTCTTCATGTTGCCTGGTAGTATTACAGAAGCAGTGTCTCAGATGGCAATGGACATTTCAGATGGGAGCTACAGTTACCAATAAAAAGACACTAGAAGACTCTCAGTCCATTCTCAGCTGTACTCCAAACATCCAAGTGGCCATTAATAACCAAATGGCATTATTTTTTTCAAGGAAGGACAGCAGCGACTACTACCATTAAATCAGAAGGTATTTATTAAGCTCCTACCCAGGTAGGGTGCTGGGGATACAAGTCCAAAGAGTAAATTCCTACTTGAAAGAAGTCTACATCCTAGTGACAGAGACAAGTATATGTGCATACATGCATACATCTGTCTGTCAAGTAGCTAGGTCGCACAGCGGATGGAGCACCAGGCCTGGAGTCAGGAAGACTCATCTTGGTCTCAGAAACTGACTAGTTGTGTGACCCAGGCAAGCCACCTAACCCTATTTGCCTTAGTACCCTCATCTATCAAATAAGCTGGAGAAGGAAATGGCAAACCCCTCCAGTATCTTTGCCAGGAAAACCCCAAATGGGGTCACAAAGAGTCGGACATGACTGAAATGACTGAGCAACAACTATGTGTGTACATATATGTCTCTGTGTATGTGTACATATACATAGACATATATATATATATATATATATAGTGAATAAATAGAAGTATATATAAAATAGTTAAATTCAAGGTAGCTTAGAAGGGAGTGCTAGCAGTTTGAGTGGGATCTAAAAAGGCTTGTATCAGAAAATGGTACCTAAGCAGTATTTAAGGAAGAGAGGGGCTCTATAGGATGGAGGTAAGGAGAATGGAGGTGGGAGATGTAGTGGTGTGTGTGAAGAAAAGGAGGCTAGTTAGGCTAGATCAAAGAGTACAGGAGGTAAACTAATGTCCAGTGACACTGGAAAGATGGTTTGGTGCTACATTGTACAGGAATTTAAAAGTCAGTGGCCTTTGCTTGCAATTTGAGATAGGCTAATAGCTTTGCTGTGCTGTGGCCATGAACTATACAAATGACTAGTCATCTTGAAAATATGAAAGATTAGAGACAAGGTCAGAGTGTGTTTATGCATTGGCTCAAATCCAAACTACTCCTACTAGGAAAGCAACTTGAGCATATTCCCTATTACTGGTGAGCTAGTCATTCAGAGGGTCTTTGTGTTCAGAGGATGGGACAAGAGCTTATGAAATTACAGGGCCGCTTCATTTTGTACTTTTTACCCTGTGGGCATTATGGTGGGATCTAGCAACTGGCTGACTGTCATCCAGTTTGATTTGATCAAATCCACAGAGAACTTTCTTGACTGGCAGACATCTCCAGGCTGTGAAATTGCTCTGGTCGCCTGGTTGAGCACAGGTAACAAGGTGCTTAACATTAACCGAATTTTGGCCTTTGAAAAATCTCTAGTTAATCATAAACTTGTTCCTAAAGTCGGCTTGATTAGAAGAAATGACACAGGGTTTGAAACATTTTATTGTTTTTGTTGTCTGATGTTTTTCTAACTCATTTGCCACATGGCAGTGCCTTATAAATACATAGATTCCATGTATATATTGTGAAAAATACAGAGAGTCCTTTATCAACAGGTAACATAAGGGTCAGATTTTTTCTAACTCTTAGAAACCATATGTAACAGATATAGAAGCTAACTCCAATCCAATCAACCTTTATTAAGCAGTTACTGTGTGCCACAGATACAAAGACAAAGTGAAAACTAGCCTGTTCCCTCAAGGTGTTTATTATATTCTACTGGAGAGAAACAATATATAAACGACTAGGTATAAGCGTGATATTTTGAGAAAAGAGAATGTTCCAACAACTAAGGGGAGTGGGAGAAGGCTTCCTGCTTGGCTGAACTTTTAAGGAATAGAGATGAGAAGGCTTATGGTCTGTACAAACTCATGCAGACAGGCCGGCAAAGCCCCTGGTGACGTTAGCTGCACCTTCTGAAGCTGGTGGAACCATTTCGTAAGACAACTTCTCCCTTCTGCGTGTTGGGCAACAGTGCGGTATTTAGGACTATTCAGAACCGTAGTAGTGAGTTCTTAGATTGTCACACTTTGTTGGTGTAATGGCTACTTAAAAGCATTACATTCTGTAATTTATGTTTCAAAACTATTCTCTTCTGTAACTCTTGTGATCACACCTCCGGTACTCGGCTAGCAGTCTTAGCCGATATTCTCCCTACGCCTCACCCCCATCGGTGCCGTTTAAAAGGAAGGTCTGTGCTGGTCTTTCTGTGACTTACAAAAAAGACTCCTAAGTGCTTCCTAGTCAGTGAAACGTTGTCTTTCCCTTTTGGTTGAAGTTTCATCGCAGCCTTTTGCATTAAATGGCTTTTTTTCGTTTTTGCTGCCTTGGCAGTGTTCTGGATAGAGTTTATAGATCATTACCATTACTGCATTGCCATTCGTGACTACAGTCCTGTTACAGTTAACATTTGATATTGAAGAGAGAAGCTGGCTGGTGACACAGGGCCGTGGTACCTTGATTTGGCCACAGTGGGTCAAGGCTTTGGGCCTAAGTCTTGCTAGTTTAGAAATTCCCAGAAAATAGTCATGGTAACTGAAGTCACAAAAAAAAAAAAAGAAAAAATCTGATCAGAAGATATTTTGTTAATTTATAAGGGGAAATACAACTGGGAGAAGAGCCCGGGACGCTTGCTACCATTGTGTTAGTCCAAAGAAATGATTTTCTGTGAAAAACAGAGTGACATATTCTGGAGAATTTCCATTAAGCTAGTGGATTTTAAACCTCTTCTGAAGATGGAAATGTTCCTGAAGGACTATGATTAGTATCCAGAGTCAGAGCCCTCTTTCCACTGGACAGCAATGTTGATTGAGCGTGCTGACAGATTCTTCCTTCTGGTTCTCTTTTTATGGAGGCTCTTTGCCGACTTCTTTCATGAAGACATTGCCTTGGGCAGGTTATAAAACAGTTGATTCAATTTGAGCTTTCTTTTCATTGGTCAGATTTGAGGTTTGTGTCTCCTTGATTTTCTAAAGGTTGTTGATCAGAATAGGGTGCTTTTCAAATTCATATATCTCTTGTAATGGATTCCTTCTGTGGAGGCATCTAATTTCCTCCATTTAATGTTGATTCTTAGTAGTTTCCTTTCCAGAGGGTGTGACGTTGGTTTGGCCCTCTAAAGGTGGAGATGTGTCCCCACAGTTTGAGATTTGAAGCTCCTTATGCAAATGCTAGAGTGTCTAGGCTGTGTCTCCACTTAGAGGTAAAATGGTATTGTGGAAAGAGAGCTGGATTTGGAGGTAGAAGATGCCTGTAAGGCCGTTGGGCACGTCGCTTCTCCTTGGGCCTAGTTTCTTTTTCTGTTAGACTAGGTGATCTGTAGGGACCCTTCCAGCTCTGAAATCCTGTAACTGCTATGATTTTAAGTAAAGTGGCTGTCTCTTTGATTCAGATGAACTCTTTCAGTAGTGTGAAAGTAATGAAGCTTTCTTTTTTACCTCTATAAAGGAGCATACGGATGAGGAAGGAGTGTATTCAAGCATGGGAGACAGAGGGGAGATGAAATGTCCTGTGTGAAGAGCAGCAAGAAGGCCAGTGGGAGGAAGAGTAGTGTCTAAAAAGACTGGAAAGAAGTCGATTGAGGCCAGTTTCCAAAGGGTCTTAAATGCCAGACAAAGGAATTCATCTTTGATTTTGGTGTAAGAGAAAACTGCTGGACTTCATTGAATAGAGTGACATGGTCAGACCAACACTTTAGGAAGATTGAGAATGAATTACAATGGAGAGAGACTTGAGGCCAGGAGATGAGAGGAGATGAGGGACCAGAGTGCTCACTGTATGAGCAGAGAGAAGGGAACATGTTAAGAGATGTTGCAGAGCTATAAATGGTAAGATTTGGCAACTAATTGGATACGTGTAGTGAATGAGAATGAGGAGTTGAGGGTGACTAAGGTGAACCTGGGTACATGAAAGATGGCATGGTGCTTTTGTCAGAAATGAGGAGGTTTAGAGGGGAAAGATAAGAATCTCTATTTTGGACCTATTGAAGTCGAGATGCTTATGGACATCAAGTTTGAAATATCCTCTGGGTAGCTAGTGAAGCAGGACTAGCACATAGGAGAGAAACTAGGGCTAGATCTGTAGACCTGGAAGTTATTTGCATAAAGATGATAATTATATCCATGGGAGCTGATAAAGTCACTAAATGAGAGGATTTACTAAGTTTATGTTGCTCATGAATTAGTCTCAATATCTAACCAAAATCTTTGAAGCTGAGAATAGTTTTTGTTTTGTAATGTCCTAGGTCATAAGGTTGGGGCAGGTAGGTGGTACAGCGGATAGAGTGCCAAGCCTGGAGTCAGGAAGACTCATTTTCCTGAGTTCAAATCTGGCCTCAGACACTTACTAGCTGTGTGACTCTTGAAAGTCATATTAAGTGCAAATTTAGTTTAGTTAAGTATGCATAACTATTTGCCTCAATGTCCTTATCTGTCAAATAAGCCAGAGAAGGAAATGGCAAACCACTCGAGTATCTTTGCCAAGAAGATCCCAAGTGGGGTCGCAGAGAGTCGGACATGACTGCAAATGACTGAACAACCACGAGAAGATCTTAAAGTTAAAGAAAAACACAGAGAAATCAAGTACGGTAGCAAAGCTAATGCTATATTAGCAAAACTTATGGTGCTGAGAGACTTGGTAAAGCATAAGCTCCTGAACCATATGTCCCACATTTTCTAAGATAGTCCTGCTTTCATGTCTTCTGATCCATTCACAAATCAACAGAAAATCTTCTGAAGCCAGACCATGTACGTATTCTGAATTTTGCTTCGGAAAATATGGTCACAATAGTTATATAAAGCATGATTACAACTTGCTGCACTTTTATCATTGAAAACCAGTGTTTCTGAGTAATTGGGAAGTTGTTTGTGAAATTTCTCCGTTAGTGTTCAGTCATTCATTTGTATCTGACTCTTCATGATTCCATGGACCAAAGTATTCCAGGCCCTTCTGTCCTCCACTATCTCTCAGTCTGTTCAAGTTCATGTTTATTTATACTATCTATCCATCTCATCCTCTGCCATCCCCTTTTTGCTGTGCCGTCAATCTTTCCCAACATCATAGTCTTTTCCAATAAGTCCTCTCTTCTCATGATATAGACAAAGTATTTAAGCTTCAGCTTCTGTATTTGACCTTCCAGTGAATAGCCTGAATTAACTTATTTTTTACTGATTTAATCTCCTTGATATCCAAGGGACTCTCAAAAGTCTTCTCCAGCAACGCAATTCAAAAGCCTTGATTTTGCAGCACGCAACTTTCCTTATAGTCCAACTCACAGCCATACATTACTACTTGGAAAAACCATAGTCTTGACTATGTAGACCATTGTCGGCAAGGTGATGTCTTTGCTTTTTAGTATTCTGTCCACATTTGCCACAGCTTTTCTTCCAAGGATCAAGCATCTTTTAATTTCATGGCTGTACTCACTATCTATAGTGATCTTTGATTCCAAGAATATAAAATCTGACACTGCTTCCATGTCTTCTTTTATTTTCCAGGAAGTGATGGAACCAGTTGCCAAGATCTTAGTTGGGTTGGGGGCCTGGGTGGTTTGTGTTAAACTGCAGGCTGGTTCTTACACTCTCCTCCTTCACCCTTATCAATAGGCTTCTTAATTCCTCTTCACTCTCTGCCATCAAAGTTGTATAGTTTGCATATTTGATATTGTTGTTATTTCTCCCAGCAACCTTAACCCTAGCTCTTGATTTACCCAGCCTGGCATTTAACATAATATACTCTGCACATAAATTAAATTAATGAGGTGACAGTATACAGCCTTGTACACTTTTCCAGTCTTAAACCAATCAAGTGTTCCGTCTTCAGTTCTGTTGCATCTTGGCCCTAATATAAGAGTCCACACACCTTCCTCAGGAGACAAGTGAGATGATCTGGTACTCCCATCTCTTTGAGGACTTGCCACATTTTGTTGTGATCCACACAGTTAAAGGCCTTAGGGTAGTCAACGAAGCAGAAGTAGATGTTTTTCTGGAGCTCTTTTGCTTTCTCCATTATCCAGTGAATATTGGCAATGTGGTCTGTAGTTCCTCTGTCTCTTCAAAAACCAGGCTGCTCTTCTGGCAATTCTCGGTTCATACGTTGTTGAAGCCCAGCTTGCAGAATCGTAAGCCTGATCTGGCTGGTGTGTGAAATTAGCACAATTATTTGATCATCTGAACATTCCTTGCTGCTGTCCTTCTTTAGAATTGGGATGTAAACTGATTTTTTCCAATCCAGTGATCACTGTTGTGTTTGTGGCACTTTAACAGCATCATCTTTTAGGAATTAAAATAGCTCAGCTGGAATTCCATCCCCTCCACTAGCCTCATTGTTAACAATGCTTCCTAAGGCCCATTTGACTTCATTCCCCAGGATGTCTGGCTCTCGATTAGTAACCCCACCATCATGGTTATCTGTGATGTTAAGATCTTTTTTGTATAGTTTGTGTGTGTGTGTGTGGGTGTGTGTGTGTGTGTATCTTGTTATCTCTTCTCAATTTCTTCTGCTTCTGTTAAATCCCTACCATTTTTGTCTTTTATCATGCCCATTTTTGCATAAAACTCTCCCCTGATATCTCTTAATGTTCTTGAAGAGATCTCTTGTCTTTCCCGTTCTGTTGTTTTCTTTTATTTTTTTTTGTATTGCTCATTTAAGAAAACCCTCCTATCTCTTCTTGCTATTCTTTGTCATGACAGCCATTTTGCTTTCTTATTCTTCTTTTTCTTTGGAATGTTTTTTGTTGCTACCTCCTGTACCGTACCGTAAACCTCTGTCCACAGTTCTTCAGGGACTCTTATCCACCGGATCTGATACCTTAAATTTATTCAGAAGGAATGTTATTTAGGCTGTACCTATATGGTCTGATGGTTTTCCCTTTCTTCAATTTAAGCCTGAATATTGCAATAAAAAGGTCATGATCTAAACCACAGTCAGCTCCAGGTCTTCTTTTAACTGACTGTATAGAGCTTCCCCACCTTTGGCTGTAAAGCATATAATCAATCAGATTTCTGTATTGATCATCTGGCGAGGTTCATGTGTACAGCTGCCTTTCGAGTTGTTGAAAAAGAGCAGTTATTACAACCAGCGAATTATCTTGACAAAACTTTATTAGTCTGTGCCCTGCTTCATTTCATACTTCAAGGCCAAACTTGCCTATTACTCCAGTTATCTTTTGATTTCCTGCTTTACCATTCCACTCCCCTGTGATGAATGTGACATCTTTTTTTGGTGTTATTTCTAGAAGATGTAGGTCTTCATAGAACTGATCAGCTTTGGTCTTGTTGGCATCAGTGGTTGGAGCAATATTGATCTTTATAGCCTCAGACTTTCCTTTCATCACCAGATGCATCCATAGCCGAGCTTCTTTAGGCTTTGGCCCAGTTGCTTCATTAATACCGGTGCTACTTGTAATTGTCCTCCACTCTCCCCCAGTAGTGTGTTAGACACCTTCCAAGCTGAGGGACTCATCTTCTGCTGTCATATCTTCTGTCATTTTAATACAGTTCATGGGGTTTTCATTGTAAAGGTGCTGGAGTGGGTTGCCATTCCCTTCCCCAGTAAATCACCTTTTTTCAGAACTCTCCACTGTGACCTGTCCATGTAACCCTGCATGGCATAGCTTGTAGTCTTATTGAGCTACACAAGTCCCTCTGCCACAGCAAGGCCGTGATCCAGTGAGGAGGAAGTTTCTCCAGTCATTTGTGTACAGACAAAATTTCTGGCTCGCACAGTGCATGCAGTATTAGAATGTTGTGTTTGTGAGTCAGATTGCGAAGCACTGCGCATGTGTGAGGCACATAGTGAAGGCGCATATATGCCTACCATGCCCTGCTTCCAGGATCTCTTTGTCATCACTACCTAGTAGTGTTCGGTGAGCACATTTATTGGAAAAGCATAAGTTATAGAATTCCTCTGTTTAGTTTTCCTGTCTATAAAGTGAGTTTTGTGCTTATCTTAATGTTCAGAGTGCAAACGTAAATGCTTTTGTAAAAGCCTCTTGTAACATTTCTCTTTTAACAGGCATTGTTGCTCCTGTTACGTCTAGTTTTGGGTGATCTTTCTAGATAGGACTTGCCTTTAGATGAACTGTACCAGTGATTTTTATTGGATTTTCCTAGGGGGTCACATGCAGGTGTGAAAAATGAAAGGGACCCTCTTGGGTTCCTGAGGGTCCTTCACACATTTATGTGTGATTTGCATTTGTCTTTATAGATCAGCATTCTGAGATAATTTTTAAGAGAAAATGCCATTTAAAGGTTGTGACTTCTTAAGCTCTCCTTGCTCAGCTACTGTTATCAGATGAGATTTTGCATACGGTTGCATAGCAGCAAGGGAAGAGATGGGGAGGGACGTTGGGGGTCACCAGATCTCTTTACCAGGCCTCTGATCTCTGCTGGGCCACAGTAGAGAAAATGGAAAATGATTTCTGTCATGTAGCATTCTTAGAGTTAGTGCTGTGTAAGTGTACCTTGGTTACGAGCAAATATTTGTTTGATGAGTCAAATCTTATTAGATGTTAGCAGCACATATAAATTAGATACTGTGTCCTTGATAAATTGTTTCATTTAATAAGTATATAGCATAGTTGTAATATAATTTGAGGAATTTAAGTATAGGTTATAAGACCTCTTAAAAGGTCCTTCAAAAGGATTGGTGTAAATATGCTGAATATTATGAATATTTATTCATAAGAGTGAAGCTTTTCGAAGTTTATGTGGAAGTCTGTATTGATTAACTTGTCATATTGTTTGCAAAGACTCTTTTCTTATTTCACTTTGCATAAACTATGACAAACCACCAGTAAGCTTACAGTGATATGTGTGATATTTATAAACTTTGGAAGAGTTAATTGTTAACCCTTGCTCGCTACCTTATCTATTATAAGGTATATTGTGTTTCAAATTAAATTCTTGTTCTAATTTATACTGACCATAATTAAACTAAAATACAGCCTTGCACAAAGGATAGATTACTGAATTTGAAGTCAAAAAGACCTGGGTTTGAATGTAACTCTGCTTGTATAGCCATGGGCAAGTAAATGACAATTCTGAGCCTTCACTTTCCTCATTTGTAAAATGGGATGGATATTACCTCTAGTACTTACCTCATGGACTGTTGTGAGGGTGAAATAAGATGATATATTTAAAGCACCTTTAAAACTTTAGAAGTAGTATATGAATGTGACTTATTACTTAAAGTGAAATATTTGGTCTTTTCACCCTTCACAGTTTTAACCTCTCTACTCCTCCACCTCCAAATGCAAGAGGGAGGGAGAAGATGTTACACATACATTTTTATGGAGTAAGGATTTTAAAGGTTTTGCTGTTTTGTTTGCTTTCTAATAGAGGTAGAAGAAGGGGTTATGGAAGAAAATAATTGAATGGAAAGATGGAAAGAAAGGAAGCTAGAAGTAGCCAAAGGGAGAAAAAGGTAGACAGAGGATAGAGGGAGAAAAGTTGGAACTGGACAGTTACTGAAGTAGTCATTCTCAATTTCACTTTCCTTCAAATAAGTTTATTTACATTCAAAAACTCAATCTCTCTGACTCTTTTACAAGTTGAAACAGACTCTCAGCTTTGAGAGATCAAAGGTATGAGTCAATGGGGGTAGTTTCAGAGTCGTTATGTAATGACAGAAATCCAGACATTAGTAGTTAGAAGATTACCATGACATAAATGTATACACCATTCTGTCTGGGAATAATTCTGTTTCCGGCAGCTGGCATCCAAATAGCATACTTCTGACTGGGCTTTAACGGAGCTGTTTGATTCTTTCTTTTTGGTGTGACTTTGCTAGTCATAAGGTTACGCATGCCCTATTGGTTTCAGCTAAAATTGTTTGACTCATATGTTTTATTTTCCTTTTTCTTTGCTCTAAAGAGGTTTAAAGTGGTGGGGGGATGGGAGAGAAAAGGTCTAATTTTTTTTCTTGTGATAGGTTTGGAGGACTTTGAAAGAATGAGTTTACTTTGACTCTTCTCACCCTTCAAGACATCTTTCTGCACACTGATAGCTACTACCTCTGTCTTGTTGATTTAAAGCATGGCCCTAATGAAGCAGTAGCAATGGGTTCTATCATCAGTGGGCATTTAACTGCACCTTCTGTTCAAAAGCTCCTTGCTGAACAGCCACCGCACAAATATTTGCTGCTAGTCACAAGAACAACCTGTAAGACAGTACGCGGAAAGCTAAGAGCAAACCCATGCTGACTCTTGTGAAAGTGCCGTCGTGCATACTGGTCAATGTTATCTTCTTTATAACAGGACAATTCACTCTCGTTTAATGAAATCCAAAGAAGATGTTTCAGCTAGTCATTTTTTCCCAATTTGACTTTTCTAATCACTTAACCAATCACCTTACCAATCCCATGCTCACCAGGCTCTCCATCACTAATCAAAATCTCAGCATGCTTCTCACCCACGATCCTATACTGATTTAGTGACTTCTGGCTTTCCTTCATTTGCTCGTGGACTTATTTGGATCACTGAAATGATCTTGTTTGCATTGCAGAGCTCTCATTTGGAAGAAAGTGAATCAGCGATACTTTGCTGTGAATGTGAAGAATCAGAAATCTTTACTGATTTCAATGTACGTAGGTATATATTTTTATGACCTCTGACTATTAAAAGAAAGGCTTATTGGATGGCCTTGGCACATCAGTTGACTGGTATAGTACCTAAGGTGGTATTCCCTTGGGCTTTAGCTTGCCCTGAAAAATACACCCACTCTTGGCCCATTGAATGATGTTGAGTATCACAACTACAGGTTCAACTGGATTTCCTCAAAACAAGATTCACAATGTTGAATAAAGGGTTTCATGATGGGTTTTTAAAAGAATGACCCTTTCTGACTAATATGAATGTACTAGGTACTAGAAAAAGTAGCAATTGAATGATTATGTCAACTGAATTCCTACCACCTTTTTTCACCTTAAGATCATTAAGACATCAAAATTAAGATAAATAACTTGAAAAATTATGTTGAATCTATACAGGTCCTATTAAACTTAGTACCAAATTATTACTTATTTAGTTAGTTGGTAAACATTTGTTAACTGCCTATTATGTGCAAGGCACTGTGCTATTTAGTCTACATAATAAGTGCCTTAATAGGACAAATATCTCCAAGTTGATTGAACTATTGAACCTTGCTTGGTTTTTTTTTTTTTTCAGATGACAAGCCAACCATGTTTTCCACTTAGGGAGAGTCTGTTTTAGTTTAAATTTTCAAGGTGTCTCGGTGAAATCAGTGATGGAAAATAAACAAAAAATACAGCATTATTGGGATTAGAGTTGACTGAGAAAATTATTTAAAAACCGTTGTTTTAAAATGATTTTCTTTATGCCTTACAAAGTTTTGTTTATTTGTTTTGGGATGGGAACTGGAGAGGAGGAGACAGGAAGAACATAGAAATGTCTTTAAATATATTATCTGTCATGGTATAGTGATACAGCATTGGTAATGGAGATGCAGAGAAGAGCCTTTATGGTTTTCTACTGTAGGATAGGATGGGGCCATCTCCAGTTGTCCTGATCTATGTCTTTCCACTAGACCCAGATGGCTCTGGAGGAGAGAGTGAGGCTGGTGACTTTGAGCAGCCCTGCTTCCCTTAAATCCATTTCACTCACATGTCATGACATCACCTTCCTGATGTCATGGTCCTCTTTGAGAATGGAAGGACAAACAACAACCTGTGAGTAGTAGTAGCTGTCCCAGTTCCAGTTGAGCAACACAGCTCCTTCCTTTCACCTTTCCCTCCTTCCCCCCCTTCTCTCCCTCCTTTTTCTCTGTTCCCATAGAAAATCATACCCTTACCTGCAGGTGCTCTGCCCAAAGGAATATAAATTTTGATTGCTGAAACCTAGCAAGTTATCTTGGATTTTGCAGGCTAGATTTCTTTTTTATGGACCCTGCCTTAAACCTAAATCAATCACTCTGGCTCTCATTGATTGGCCAACAACAGGTCCCCAGCCCAACCCTCACTTGGCTATTGTTTGGGTTCTGATGGCTCAGAGCAAGTGTAAATAGCAGTTGTTTCTGTTTTGCCCAGAAATCCTGAAGGTCTTCCCTCCCAGATTGATTTTTTTTTTTGACTAGGTAAAAGAGGCCATTCTTTGCCGCTTTTTTTTTTGAACCTAGGCTTAATCACTGAGTGGGTGTTGCCTCAAATAAACCGAGACCTGGGAAAGAACTTAGCTTAAAAAGGCCAAGGTTTCCCACTGCATCTGGGGTCTTCTCCAGTTGTCCTGATCTGTATCTTGCCCCTAGACCCACATGGCTCCAGAGGAGAAAGTGAGGCTGGTGACTTTGCACAGCCCTCCCTCACTTAAATACAATTCACTTGCAAGTAATGACATCACCTTCCTGAGAATGGACAAACAATGACAAAGGATAGGATCAGTGTCCTTGAAGTGTACATTTAGTACTACTGTGTTTTCCCTCATTTTTTACCCCATCATTGCGTTTAGTTCAGAGGGCAGTAGAGAAAGTTTCTATATTTCCCACATCATTTGGTTTTTTTTTTTAATTCACTGATTAGTGAAGAATTCAGTTCCATAAAAGCCCAGTTGGCATTGAAATATTTCATTGCAGGAAGGTCAAAGAGACAATTCAACGTGCTAAAAGAATGAGTTAATTTGACTAAGCATTTATTGCAGAATAAATACAAATGTGGATAGCACATGTGTAATGTTTTACCTTCAGAGTATATCTGCCAAAGTAAAAAACATAATGTAGAACAATGAATAAATGGATCTATTTTTTCCTCTATATACAAAACTTCATTTGTATTAGTTACCAGGTAATGTTGAGGTGCTCTTGTTTCCCCGTGACTACTTAATGGTGTTAATACCTCTCCTGAACCTTCACAAAGCCTAAAGAACAGACTTGAAGTTTCATGACTGTTGAGAATGTTGATCCAAGTAAGGAAACTCAGATTTCTGAATTGGTTTTATCTTCTTAAATATAGAATATAAATTTTGTGATTTTCTTCCTTGAGATGTGGTCAGAGAAGGGTGCCCACTGGAAATTTTCCATGCCTTCTGGTTCTCCAGCTTCTAACTGCCTGATTAACTTTTGGCCAGTTCACTTCCTTTTGACCTACCAGTAAGGAATATTATGTGGTTGTGGTCTGGGTTTTGTGTTTAAATCTTGCCTGGAGGAAAATACAAAAGACTTAACAGTTTTGGAATGGCCTTGTGAAGTCTAGCCTTACTTAGGGTCACTTTTAGATGGGAGACCCCTTCCTTCAGCTCCCTCCTCTGTAAAATGAGGTATTTAGACTAGATTATGTCTAAGTTGCCTTCTACTTCTAAATCCATGACCCATCCATCAAACTGGCTGCCTTGCTTAGTCATTTCCACTTCAGAGTAGGTCCAGGGCAGTCTTGATGTCAGGAACTTAAGCTAATTCCTTTGGTTTCTGTCATCTCTCAAGGCAGACTCTAGTTTGAATCAAAAAAGTTTTTAAGGATTGAGTCAGTAAGTGTTCATACACTTGTCAGTGTTAGGAAAAATGTTTACTCAAGTTGCAGAAGGCGGGAGATGAAACAAAAGCTGTTATTTTTAGAATTTTTGTAATATGGTTAGATTTATATGTACATAGTGTGTTATTGGACTTTCTGTACTTTCTTCTCTCTGCTCTGCCTTCCTACTATGAATAAGGATCACATAGTGAATATTATGACAGCACACACTTCTGTGTTGCTACACATACACACACACACACACACACACACACACACACACACACACACTGCTTTATATGCATTATATCATCTAATCCTCCCAATACCCTCAGAGGATCTGTGATAGGGATTGTTATCTTCAGAGAAGCTATGATTTGCCTAAACTCCCACAACTAGTAAGTTGTGGGGCCACGATTCTAAACCTGGGCACCAATGTACTTTCCACTGTTCTGCCTTGCTCAGTACATAGATCTGACATAAATGAAAGCCCTTTGAAAAGTAAAGTGCTGTACAAATATAAGATATTACTGTTGTTATCATTTAATATTTCTTCAAAAAAGTTATCATTTCATTCCTGATGCCAAATCTCAAGAAGTGATTTTGAATTACGGTGATCAAAACAAAATGGCATCCTTTGGTGGCCAATGTCTGTCCAGATGTAAAACAGAAAAAGAATCTGTCCTCAGGCCTTGCCAGTTTAGATGGACCTGCCAGAACTCATCTGCCTCTGCCTTAGCCTTTTAAGAACCCATTGTAGCCACAGTGAAGCATTGGGTAGTACTTTAGTGGAGGAATTATCTAAGGGCAAGGTTTGTTCCCTTAATGTATTTTTGCCCCTGAAATATGGAGATGTATTGTGTGACTCTGGATGCATCCAGTCAAGTATTTCTCCTGGAGTTGACCATTTGCCACAGACTGCTATGTCCACCACCACCACTGCCACCCCCTTCCATTTGGAGAATAGAAGTTTTTCCTCATATGTAGAGATATCAAAGGGCAGAAATCAATGCAGCTCAACAGACCTTTATTGAGCACTTGGTTGTGTACAAAATACTCTGCTGGGTGCTGTCCCTGGTGTTGTCCCTGGACTTTTGGAATTTATAATCTACTAGGAAGATACAATACGTAAGCAAACAATTATAATACAGAAGAAAACATGATAAATGGCCAAGAAAAGTGTTCAAGGTCCATTTTGAAAAATATAAGATTTGGAGCAAGGTAGGTTTTCAGGGAGAGCTTCATGGGTCTTAAAGGATGAATAGGAGTTCAACAGGAGGAGTAAAGTAGGCTAGATTACTTTTGAAAATCTGCAAAGCTCTTTTAACAACCCCCAGCTCCTCCCAGAAACAAATTTTCATCTCCTTAATACTACCGTCTTTCCATTGTTAGATCACTTTGAATCATGGAAACTATAGTTCCAAAGAATTAAAAATAAGTACCGCTCAGAGAGGGATGGAGAGGTTCATGGTGGATGTGAGCAGACTGTAACACAACAAATTAAGACCCACAAAGAATTTACATTAAAAAGAAGATGAGCTGGTTCTAATGTTAGAGTACAGAATCATAACTGTGTTTTGGATGTCAGGAGAAATTGAAAAGGGCTCCAGCACCTTGGAGAGATCCTCTATGCCTGTGGGGATTTTCTGGGAACATGTAGACAAGAATCTCACAAGGTGGGTAGGCATGGATTGGGTTGTGATCTATATCATGCAAGAGAATAGCCATTTTTATGAGACTGCAGATTCCTTTGAATATTTGAGTTGAGAATTTCAAAACATAAGGATGAGAAGAAGCCTTTTTTGACATAGTGAATAGGTATGCAAAGGAGTGATGGTGGGACAATGTGGGATACATAGGGGTGACCAAAAAAAATCCTAGTTGGCTGAAGCACAGAGTATGTGGAAACAAAATTTACAGGACCTTGATGACTTCCTAGAAGTCAGAGGCAAAAATCAAAGATAACACCCTAGGTTTCAATGATATTGATGAACTAGATCCATCCCAGTGAGGTGACAGCCTTCAAAAGCTTTGACAATAATCGGATCCTACAAAGAAATCCTGACCATGAAAACTGCGAATTTCAAGAAATTATTTACAGATAGAAAAGCCTATTGGACTTTTCTTTTAGGTATATTATAATTACAACTGAGGCAGCTAGGTGGCACAGTGGATAGAGTGCTGGGCCTGGAATCTTCCTGGGTTCAAATCTGGCCTCAGATGCTTACTATTTGTGTGGCCCTGGGCAAGTCACTTAACCCTGTTTGCCTCAGTTTCCTCATCTGTAAAATGAGCTGGAGAAGCAAATGGCAAACTGCTCCAGTATCTTTGCCAAGAAAACCTTTAATGGGGTCATGGAGAGTCAGACATGACTGAAAACAACTGAACAACAAAGCAATATGATTGCATAGCCTACTTGTAAGCCATCTTCTTCAAGTAGTGATCATGAAGGTGATCTCCAACTTAATGACCTCATTCACTTATTAGAGTGACTTATCTGGCTGTTCCTCATTCAGTGTTGATGAGGAAGCTGAAATAGCATGAATTTAGCTGGTGAATCATTAATAGCTTAAGTACTTTACATTTTCCTAGGGCTTGCAAACATTGACTGATGAATTCACATAACATCCTTGCATTATCAGTATTTTCCAGATGACAGAGCCAAGGAGGAAAGGTTGTATGCCTTGCCCAGAGATTTACAATAAGGTAGCAGCAAGGCTGAGGTCAGATCCCAGCTGACCACTAGCCCTGAGCAGGCAGCACTGCCATTAACGTCCATAGTTATATGTACCAGCCCTTTGCAAGACCTATTGCTCAGACTGCAGTAGGGCACAAAGAATTTCTGGCACTTTGCTTTTCAGCTACTCTTGCCTTATTCTTGAGACTCTAGCCTGTGGGAATCAGAATGAGGAACACTTTATGCCATTCAACATACATGGAAGAGACATGAATAGTTTTCATTTTTTTTCTGATCCCAGGAACAATTAGGGTAGAGAGAATATGTAGGGTTTTTTTAAATTGCCTTAAAATGCATTTATTGAACATCTGTTTCCTAATTGTCTTTTAAAAATTTGTTGTCATACTTTTTGCTTTTCCATCATATTTTCTTCCAAATATGCACTTCTTCTTCCCTTTGAGGGGGATGGCTTGTAACAGCAATTTACAAAAGAAAGGGGTGGGGGAAGGCTCAAAAAATCAGCTGTATCTGCTAGTGTGTGCAATATTCCATACCTTCTAGTCACCATCTCTGCAATGAAGGGAGGTAGGTTTGTTTTCTCAGGTCTTCTCTAGGACCAGGCTTGGTCATCATAATTATATAGCATTCAAGCTCTACTTTACTCTTAATTCATTTTCATGAGTTAAGAGTAAGTTTGGTTCGTTTGTTTTTTTAAAAAGGTGTTGTCAAGACCTGTTCAGGGAACATTTCCACTTTTATTTTCCCTTATACACAGACACATGCCCATAATCCCTAAGGAGAGCTGTTATCCTTCAACTTCCTTCCTGATTTCCAAGGTTTAGCAAGTACACAATGTTAGGTGTTATTTAAGAGAGGAGTGAAGGCTTTTCTTTAGAACTGTCTTAGATGTAGCGGACTTGATGGTGTTGAAGGGTAGGCTGTAAGGATCAAGTCAGACCAACAAAGGCACATTCAGAATTCCTAGTGCCTTATTATGCGACTGAGGATGCCCATTTTCAAGCTGGGTGTAGTGATAATGTTAGCAGATCACATGAACTATCTAAGGAAGAATATCCGCACAGTTTATTTTACTAATCTTTTGTAAGAATAAAATCTTTCTTCTGCTTGTGCCTTCCCCTCTAAAAAAGAAGCCAAATTAGTAGTTACATATTTTGTTTTATTCCTTTTCCTCATCTTTGATAGAGAAATGCTTTTTCCTTTTGTGCAAACTAAAAAGGTTTTGTGTTTAAATAGGAAATACTCTCTTTTATGTCTTAAAAAACCCACTTCTACACCATTTCCTAAAAGCACCTAACTCTAGGGGTGAGTAAGGGAAAAATACAAAAATTTGGTTTCTATTATTTTTCTCTTCTGGCTTGTGAGTTTAACTTCTCCCACAGGATAGGGCAGGGACTCCTGCACACTGCAGTAATATCTTCTTTGGGTGGCAGCTTCTGGGGGTATGCATTTTGAGAAGTTGTTTTCTCAGGTAGGAGGGGAGGACCAGGAAAGAGAAAATGTAGAGACTTAAACATTTTTAAAAGGCATTATAGAAGCCCTTGAATGGAAGCCTAGGTGGAAGAACTGATCTCTGTGTCAGAAACAAAAGCTGCTTTACTTTCAAAACTCTTCTCAAGCATCATCTTCTTTTCCTTGTACTTCTTGGAACCTTGGGATGAATTGAATGTCATGGAATGATTAAAAATAATAAATATTAGTTAGATCTTGAAAAAAAGTAAATGCAGGAAAGACAAATCTACTGTTTAAAACTGCTTTTATAAATCCCAAGATCGTGAGCTCAGACAAGATACTGACTTATGGATAAAATGATAGTAGTGGTCTGTTTGTACAGAAGCATACTTGGTGATTTATAGAGATCTAGCATGAACATCAGGTTTCAATGGGCTGTACTTTCTTCTTTCCTTCTGTCCCCACTGAGTATTTTCTACTCATGTTCTCTTGCTCATCTTGCAGAAGAAAATCAAATCTGATTGACAAGTTAATTTAGCAGAAGTAAGAGAAAGAAGTGGGGATAAGAGAAAAATCTGTTGCTAAGACAATATGAATTTCTGTATGAGTTTTTGATGACCAGTCTGCCAACAGAAAACAGTTGGCTCTGAGCAGTTGAGCGTATATAAACCACTGTTGCATCACCACCACAGCAGTCACAAAGATCAGTGGATGAAAGGAGGTGGGGAGAGATTTGAGAGGGCAAATAAATGTTTCTGGGTGGTATGAATAGTGCTAAAACCACTAGCAGCCTGACAGAAAAAGCTCTTTTTCTTTTGATGGCAGACAAATTCAAGTAGTGAATATAGTTACCAAAAGACTCATCTGCAAGATGTGAATCGTTCTTCCTTTTGTCCTAAGAAAGAAGGGAAACCACTCACTTGGATCACTTCATCCTTTGATGATGGCAAATGACAAATTGGCTCAAAGTGTTTCTAGCTAGGAGGGACCTTGCAGAGCATGTACCCTCACTGCCTCATTTTGCAGATGAAGAAACTGAGGTACAGAGAAATGATCTGTCCAAGGTCACATTGGTGATTACTTGTATTGAACCCAAATCTTTGAATTCCATACCCATTGTTCTTTCCACTACATCATCATTTTTAGCCTTAAAAAAACCCAAACTTATCTTCCTTGAGTGACTGTATTTGTACAGAGGTGAAGTTAGTTGTTGGTATCTTTGGAGACAAATTTTTTTAATTAATTTTATCCAGCTCTGCCTCTGGCACTTTTTGAACCCACATGTCACAAAGGCAGCATGGCTACATTAGCAACAACTTAAGAAACTCTTTAAGTAAATGATCAAATGCTGTGAGGGGGAGGGTGAATCTTTTCTAATAGTTTAATATATTTGGGCCATAAAAGGTGATGGGGTGCATTTGATTTACTCAGTTACAACCCAGAATAATTGCACTCAGCTAGCTTGTCGAGGTAGACCAGATGTAGGTGAGATTGAAATGAGATCGGTGGCTGAGGAATGACAAAACAATTCCATGAGACTAAGGACCTTCTGTTCCCTAGATCAGTGATGCTGAGAAACTGCAGTTCTATAGAAGAAAAAGTTCAGAGAGCAATTTGAAAATTCCTGAAATCCAGGGTATTAGTTTCATATCTATCCGGAACACAAGTATAAATATTGTTAATGGAAGCAGCTCATCGATAATCACAGGAGTCTTACAAAGGGAAGAGAAATTATTTGATTGTAGACAGACTGTACCTTTTGATGGACTCTCCTTTGACCTGCAGAATGTGTAACTAGTTGTCTGCTGAGAGAAGAGTTCGAGTCTACAGTGAGATTCCCAGGCAGCCTGTCAGCATCTCTCCCCTGCCCCAGGTTTCCAGTCACCACAGTGATTCCCTGATTTACTGTCATGGAAGTTCATGAAGCCCTTCCATATGAGATATGAGAGATGAGGAAAAATGGAGATCCTGACTCTTCTTTCCCTTCCTTCTTGACCTCCTAATTGGTGTATGGCTACCAAGAATTGTCCTCTGAAGGGGGTCCAGTTATTCCTATAAACTATGGACATGTATTTCTGATGTGGTTGGCCATTTAGCCACAAGGGCCAGTCTGTAGCCAATTTTCAAGAGCAAAACCTAACTCAATGTCCTTCCTGACTCCTGAAGGGCAGAGATTGTGTCATCCCAATTGGATGACTTAGCTCATTTGAATGAATGTATAAAGGTGATTTTACTCGCACATCATCACTTGGAGATGTGCTTCTACCAGCAGCGATGGATTTGTTTTGATCCATCCACATGTTTTTCACTGGTCATAATTATGAACAGTGGCAAACATTTCCCAAGAGCTGGCCAAAGTCAGGGAGTCCATCTGATTAGATCATCATGAATTTGAAACTGTAGAGGGTGCATTCGAGCTTGTGTTATCCAGTTCCCTCATTTTACAGTTAAGGAAACTGAATTCCAAAGAGGAGAAGCCACTTGTGTACGCCATCCAGGTAGTAAATGGGATTCAAACCCAGGTCCTTTGACTCTAAGTTCAGTTTTCTTCCCACCGTAGTGCCCTGTTTTCAAGGAACTGAACAAAACTATCCACCTCCCAACAAAACAGAAACTATGAATTTGGCTGAATAAAAACCAGAATGTTGGAGCTGTAAGGGACCCTGGCTATCATTTAATTTGGTCCCTCATTTTACAGACAAGGCCTAAGGAAGAACTTGACCACCATCACAGCTACTGAGTCATGAAACCCGGGCTCAAACTTAGGTTTTCTACCTCCAATTCTTAGGTCATTCCATTGTGCCAAGAGCCTACAGATCCCGGTTCTCAGCAAAATGCTCAGAGGCTCCATCTTTTCAATGAGCTGAAATATATCTGCTACTGCGCAGCCTGAGATGAGTATTGGTGTAATTACCCCTGCTGAGAAACCACATCCAGGAAAATTTTGAGGACATAGAGAGGATGTCCATCCATGGTGCATGGAAAGGCAGTTAGTGAAGGAGATCAAGCAGATAGGGCATGAAAATCAAGGCAGGGCAAGAAGCTGTAGGTGGTGGGGACTGATGGTTTTATAGGCAGGCCTGTTTGCCTGTTCACATTTGAACTGAGGCGTCATGCCTCTCTCCACTCCAGTGATTTTCCTAAAGCTCAGCTTTGGTCATGTCACCCCCTTCTTGCTACCACTCTCAGTAAACTCCAGTGGCTCCCTGTTTCCTCAGAGATCAGATATAAACTCCTCTATTTAATGCCTAAAGCTCTTACAACCTGGTCCCTACCTACCTTTCCAGTCTCCTTAGATTTTGCTCCCTTCCTCACACTTTGCATTTTAGCCATACTGGCCTCTTGGCTATCCTGCACACAGCATTCCATCGCCAGCCTACTTTCCTTTGCATTGGCTGGAGCCTGGTGCTGTAATCCAGTCTGGCCTCACCTTTGCTTCTTAGATTTACCTTCAAGATTAAGCTGATTTCTGAAGCTGCTAGGACATGCTCTCCCCAAACTACATGGTATTCATTTGGCATATATCCTTGATTAAAGGGGCCCTCCCTTGATTAACTTCTTAAAGAGGTCTATTCACTGAATGGACGTTACATCACTCTAAGTGAAAACTTGAAAAGACCTTATCCTGAAAGGGTCAGCGTCTCCCAGTGCATCCTGGGCCATCTCCTGTCATCCTGGTGACTATGAGGCCACTGGACCCAGATGGCTCTAGAAGAGAAAGTGAGGCTGGTGACCTTGCACAGCCCTTCCTCACTCAAATTAAAGTCAACTGCAAGTCATGTCATCATTTCCCTGAAGTCATGGTCCTCTTCAAGAACAAGGGACAAACACAACAACAACAATCCTGTGTATCCTCATGTGTACAAGACCTCCAGGAGAAGGTACCCTTTGGGGCCACGAACTGTTTCCCTTTTGTATTTATGTCTCCGGGACGTCCCAGAGCCCCTTGCTCATGGGAATTATTTAATAATGTTTGTTAAGTTCATGATAATATAAAGGAGTTTTTCTTTTAAGTCATGTCAGGTAAAAACTAGGAGACACCTGTCCCCTCTCACGTTAACATCAGAAATCTTGATAAGCAGGGATTGCAAAATTATATCCAGGCAGTTCTAATACCTTCTACTTAAGTCTGATACCTTCTAGGCTAAGAGTGCCGAACCCTTGGCAACTTCACTGAAGGTGGCCAGGATCCTACATGTGTTCTGGGCCATTTTTAGATACTGAACAATTCATTCCAACAGATATTAACAAAGCAATATCATGTCCTTTTTACTTTCATTTCAAATGAGAGGTGAGCTTGGGCCTTTAGGAACCTGCTGATCTTCATTTAATTCAGAAAACACTATCAAGTACTGCAGAGACACAGGATTGAAGAATTAAATATGAAGGTGTAATTAAGGATCCAGTCTTTCCTTTCCTGTGATGATTTTCAGGCCACTCTTTGGAAGGAAGGAAGCAGAAAATGCAGGTGAGATTTGTATTTGCACAGAAGCAGCTGATCTGGCACCCAGGATTTGGTTTCCTTTAAAAAACACACCCATTTAAATAACATTGCTAACTGGGTGTAGATCTAAAGAGCTAGCCTGCCACCATAATTTAGATTAGGGACCACTCCCATTTGCTCACTTGAGTGTATTTTGGGAGAGCAAGGTGAATCGGATGTATCTGGGCTTGTGACTTAAAATTTAATCAAACCCTATTAGTTTTATTGGATCATAACGGCTAGATGGTACAGTGCAGAGTGCTAGGCCTGAAATCAGCAAGAACTGAGTTGAAATCTGGCCTTAAACATGTGACCCCTGGCAAGTCACTTAACCTCTGTTCGCATCAGTTTCCTCCCTGTAAAATGGTGATAATGATACCATTATTATATATTAATAAAGCATCAAATGAGAGAATGGTTGTCGAGTGCCTGGGACATAGTTAAGTGCTATGTAAATGTTAGCTATTATTATTATTATTATTATTATTATTATTATTATTGAAATATTTGCCATAGGCCGTGTGTGTTGGGGGTGGGGAGGGAGAAGATGTAGAGGGGTATAATCTGAGTAAAGTCCAGATTCTCCAGCTTGGCATTCTAGGCCCTCTACGATTTGACTTCTCTCTCCCACTATCCCCCTCCAGGCATCCTGCGCTACAGCCAATCTGAACCACTTATAATTTCTCAAACGTAGCATGAGTTGACTCCCCCAACCCCACCTCTTTGTTTACATAGTCCCATCTGCCTGGGAGGACCCTTCTCCTCTCTGACACCCCTGCCCAATCCCTGTATATCTTTGCAGAGTAGGGGCAAACTCTTCCACATAGCCTTCTTTGATTGTTCCACCCAGAGGTGATCTTGCCCTGTTAGAACCTCCCAAAGCTCTTACACCTTCTTACTATACTTGCATATTCTATACTATATCAAAATGCTGTCTGTGTGTCTTATGTGTCTGTAAATGCCCTAATGGCAGGGACCAGTCTTCTTTGTATCTGTTGAGGTGCCTAGCGATGTGCCTTGTCTATAACAGTTGCGTAATAAGTTTAGCCCTCCCCAACACCAAGGCACGTGGAGCTGTTCTTCCAACACCACTGGGTCCTGAAGGGCCACTTGGGAGCTTCACCTCCTTTCCTTTACTTTCCTTGAACCTGAGGATCCTGGAGGAGCTGATCCAGGAACAGACCAGTTTTAGATCACAGAGACAGTTTCAGGGTGCTTGGAAAACTTATGGTGGAAAGACTTAGAGATGGGCTAACTTCCCTCCTTTGGAAAAAAGGAGAGAAAGGAACAGTGGTGCAAAGAGAAAGGATGCTTGCAGTTCACTTGGTTCCTAGGGGGCACTGAGGCATTTCGATCAGTCAACCAGCAGAAGAAGGAGAGGGATGAGGCAGGGTCTAATAGTGAGAAAATTAGGGGGGGAAAAGGAGAGAGAGTGTGTGTCTGATAAGAGAGTGGTAAAAGTGATGTCAGGGCAAAGTACTCAGATTCTTTGGCCAAAATGTTTTTATTACATTCTTATTTACCAAAGAGACCCCCAGGATTCCACCCTGGGCCATTTGGAACGATCATCATTGAGGTCTCTAGAGAACAAGGTTTTTTTTTGTTTTTTTTTTTTTTTTACCCTTGAATGCTTGTTTGGTCAAGTTTTCCTCCTTGAGAATCTGAAGTCTCCGTAGGCTAAGAAGGATTGATATTCTTTACTTGTCTTTCCTTTTTTAGCCACAGCAGCAGTGGTGAGGTCTCTATAATTCTTGGGATCCTACGGTTTAGAGCCGGAAAAGACCTTAGAGTCACCTGGTGGCACAGTGGAGAGAGCAGTGGGCCTGAAGTGAGGAAGACCTGAGTTCAAATGTGACCTCAGAAACTTACTAGCTGTGTGCTCCTGGGCAAGTCGTTTCATCTCCATTTCTCTGAGTTTCCTCAACTGTAAAACAGGGATAATAAAAGCACTGCCTCCTAGGGTTGTTGTGAGCATCAAATGAGATGGTATTTGTAAAGAGTGCTTAGCACAGTGCCTGGCACACAGGTGACATAGAAATGCTTATTCCCTTCCCTCTCTCCTATTGTATCCAACCCTTTCATTTACAGATGAGAGGTGAAGTGAACAGGCCTGATAGAAGTCCTGTAACTCTTCATCGTGTTGGCGAGCTCCGCTTCAGAAGATGACGTGTGCCACTTTATTGGTGGAGAGTTAGCAGAGTTGAGGTTTTCGTCCTGAAGTCACAGAAGTTTGCAGGCTAGGGCCATTCAGGGTATCTGCTCTAGAACCTTTCTCAGGAAGTTCCTTTGAGAAGAGGCTGGGAAATGAGCCCTTCTCAGCTACCACAGGAGTCCGAGGGATCGCTTCCATGGGTTTCTTTGTGCTCCCGTCTGTGCCCTGAGCCTCTGTAGAGATGCTGTTGGTGATGCTCCTTGTCTCCTTCTTCAAGGGGCTGTACCATGCTTCCAGTCTTATTAATGCCATTTTGGGGTGAGTGGAAGGGCACCTGGTAAGTGATTTTGGAGTCTAAGGCACCTGTCAATCTGAGAGTTCTTTTTACATTCCCAGGGAATAGTAAGTACAGCGTCCATTAAAAAACTATAGCTCACCAGTCAGATGTAAAACATTACCATGTGAAATGCATCCCGGTGGGCCACAGACTCTGCCTGCCAAACCAGAAGGGGCTTAGAAAGCGCACTAGGGCTTGGATTGGATGTCTGTTTTCCAAGGACCAGTCAGGTTAAGTGTAAAGAGGTTCATCACCAAGATGGTCTCAGAGTGATCCATGTGGGGAAGCACTGATTGCTGCCACTCACCAGCAGGTGAAGTCATGGAGGAACTGCCGTCTGCCCCTGTGGAGGGAGTACCTGCACCAGCGGAAGCACAGATCCTAGGAGTAGTCTTGTCATGTACATTCTAATCGAAACTCTGCCTCAAGCCATGATGCCGGGTGTAGGGGTCAGGGAGCTGTCAGCCTGAGGTCAGCCTGAAAGCCTTGCTTCTTCTGCCAGACTCTTAGGGCTAGAATTAGAAGAAACATTAGCGTCTAGCCAATCCAACCCCTTCATTTTCAGATAAATTAACTGAGGCCCAAAGAGATTAAATAACTTGCCCAAGGTCACAGAGACAGTAAGCAGCGGAGCTGGGATTCCAGCTAAGGGCCGTGGACTCCCACAGCACCACCGTTCTCATTCTTCTAGTGCTTAACAGCAGCTGTTTCTGAAGCTAATAGTGTAATTAGACTGGAGCAAACAGGACAGCTGCCCCAGACCCAAACAGAAAAAAGCAAGAGCTGCCCTCACTGTTGTTCCCATCCCTTGTTTATTATTTTTTAAAAGTGATTTATTTTACAAGCATTTATTATTTCTTCCTTCCACTGCTCTCTACCCCTCCACCTCACTGAATAACAAAAAAAGATAAAAACCTTATAACAAATATGCCCTAGTCCAACAAAACAAATTCCCACACTAGCCATGTCCAGAAATGTCTCTCATTCTGCATTTTAGGGCCATCATCTCTCTGTCAGGGGGTGCTGTGTTTCATCTTTAGTCTTCTGGACTCATGGTTTATTTATTGCATTGATGGAAGTCCTAAAGTCTTTCAAAGTTGTTTTTTCTCCATAATGTTGTTGTCACTGTATAAATTGCTCTCCTTGTTCTGCTCACTTCATTCTTCCTACTGGAAGGCCTCCAAATCTCCATCTCATCATTTCTTATGGCACAGTAATTTTGCATTACATTAATATAATGCACTTTATTTAGCCATTCTCCAAGGAGTAGGACACCCCTTAGTTCACACTCTCTTGTTTAGAATCATTACAGTCTTTCAGCTCCTCAGGTGTGCCATTGTCACCTCCATATCTGTCTCCATATCCCTCTGAATCACCTGGTATCATGCTGTGCACGTATGTCATGGCCTCATTGGATGTTTGGGCATTTCTTTAGTCCTGGAAAGTGAGGAATTCATTGTCCTGTAGATCAGTTTGGCAAATTTGGGCAGGGTATGACAGGAGCAGTGGGAGGGAGAGAACCACAGCTCTTCAAACTCACACCAAGCACAGAAATTCCTAGTTACTCCTCATGGTAGCTCATCCATTGGTGATGCAAGTGACTTCACACCTTTTATCACTCGAAGACCTGTCCAGGAGCCATGCCAGCACTGCTGGAGACAGCCTGGTGAGCTTGCAGAGAAACCTACCAAACCAAGTAAGATTTCCATATACATTGCAGGGGCAACAATGGAGAGTTCCTGCCTTTAACCCTGGCTATAGTTTTGCTCCAGAAGGCTTGCTTTGCACAAATACCAATGAAGGGGCTCTCTCACTCAAAAACAGCTTAACAGAATATAGTTGCCTGGTTACATCCCTGACTCTTTGTTTCCTACAAATGCTGGGAAACCGTATAATGCTTTGTAATTATGCTGCTCAGGGGAGCTTCAGGTTGATCAAGGTTAATTGTTGACAGCCTTTGAAATGCTAATAATGTCTCCCCCAAAATTGCTTTTCCAAAATAGAATGTTACAACTTAAGGAAAGATTTGAACACTGCTGATTTCCTGAATCAGTGAGCTATATAATTCTAGCTTTGGAAATGGTGGTCGTCTGATTTTAGCATTTTCCAGGGAACAGCCTACAGTGCTCAGAAAATGTTTTTCCTTTTCCATTGTAGTTTTTAACAGCAGAGGATGCGCCATGCAGTGTTCAGTCGTCTGACTAGCTCCAGTGGATTAGTCAGTACTAGGAAGTACCTGCACTTCCACCTTTGACCTATTTTGTTAAGCTGAGCTAGATTGGAGCATATCCACAGTATCGGTGCCAGAGGCCTGGGGAGTCTGGGTGGAAGAGACTCTAGCTATACCCATGGATTCAGACCCTGCCCAGCAAAACTTTGTCTTACATATAAATCTAGCATGTAGCTTGGGAGTGGGAGGTGGTGGGATTTCAAGGGGACTTTGCAATAAAAGGGAGAGAAAATGGACATTTCTGATTTTGGCCTGTGAGGGCTCACCATCGTCAAGTTTGTTCACTTGCCCTTGTCAGCTGTTCCTGTGGAGAAATGGTTCACACAGATGGTCTGATTCTCAATTTAAAATAATAACGATGCTGAGACTGAAGCTCTCTGTCTCTGCTGCTCCTACTTCCTGCCTGGATGGATTTGCCCTTGGAGCTAGAGCTAGCTGCCTTCTTTCCCACTCCATGCATGAGTGAAAGGTGGAGAATGGGAGCTATGTTTGTCTGCAGTGGAAAGCAGAGGGAGAAGGGAGAGATGTGTGTTCAGTTTGAACAAAAATAAGGCATTGCTCAGCTGCTGCGAGAGGATAAACGGAGGCTTTTTTCTTGCTCTTATTTGCTTCCCAAACCCAGCTTTTATTTTTTATTAGTTTATTTTTAGTTTTCAACATTCACTTCCATAAGTTTTAAATTTTCTCCCCCTTTCTCCCCCCTCCCTCCCCAAGACAGCCTGTGATGCAATATAGGCTCTACATATACATTCCTATTAAACATTTTCACATTAGTAATGTTATATAGGAGAATTATAACAAATGGGAGAAAGCACGAGAAAGAAAAACAAAACAAAACAAAAAAAAGAAAATAGTCTGCTTTGCTCTGCATTCAGACTCCGTAGTTCTTTCTCTGGATGTGGATGGCATTTTCCATCATGAGTCTTTTGGAGTTGTTTTAAGTCCTTGCATTGCTGAGAAGGGCTGATCTATCAAAGTCAGTCATTGCACACTATGGCTGTTACTGTGTACAATGTTCTCCTGGTTCTGCTCACTTCACTCAGCATCAGTTCATATAAGTTTTTGAGGCCAAACCCAGCTTTTTAAAGGGGAATGGTGATCCCAGAAAAGTTTGGTGTGTGTGTCTCCACTCTGATCTTACCGGTCTTTTGCAATTTGTCACCTACAAAGGGTATTATATAACAGCAGCACAACTATAAGCTAAAACAATGTATGTACCTATTGACATACATATAATATATGCAAATACAAAATATATACAGAAAAATATGCACACACGAGTAATTTGTTCTGTAACTCTTGGCTTCTAATTCTACAATTGTTAATTCCTGAACAGTTTTGCCTGTCTTTTTTTTTTTAATAGTCTAATGAGGAAAACACTGGCCTTGGGTTCAAAACCTGGCTTTACTATTTCTTTACTCTTTTTACCTTCAAGTCACAACCTCACTACACTTCAGTTTCCTCATCTCCAAAATGAATGTTAGCTCAGGTGACCTCTGAGGTCTGGTACAGTTTTAAATTCTTTGGAAGCCCTAGGTTCATGTCTTAATTCTGCCCATACCATCTGTGTAATCATGGGTTAGTCACTTAACTTGTTTGAATCTCAATTTCCTCATCTTTAAAATGGAATAGAATCACTTGTATCACCCAGTGCTGTAGTAAAGAAAATGCTTTGAAATCGTAATGCATAATTGTGCGTTATTACGGCTCTTTCTTGGCAGTGTCCTAACTCAAGATGTACGTACGTGGTCCAGGCCTTTCCTCGTGGTGAACATTTTGGGACTGTTGAAACTTCATTATGAGGTTTTTGGAAAGGAACCAAAGGAGAAAAGCAGGTTTATTTTAGTGGGAGAATAGTATTTAAGTTGGGAAAAGAAATTTAATCTATGGGCCTCTTATTTGCAGGCAGCTTAAGAACTGGACTGTGATATTAACATTGAAATGGACAGCTGACAACCATTCTTTTACATTTGATCTGCTGTTGTGGGCAGTAGGGAATTTCCTTTTTAAATTTCTTGGATTTTCATCCACAACAGCCATGTGCAAAACAACTTGAGGAAATCTTGTCCTGAGATTCACCCATATGTGTTCCCAAGTATTTTTTTTAACTTGATTTGGCCTCTTTTTGACATCAGCAGCAATTTGTGGTATGAAAGTCAGGGCCACATAGGGATAATGTTTAAAAGAAGAGGATGTTTTTCCTTCACACAGTTCACATAAAGTTGAGGGCAAAGTGACATTTTTATTAGGGCTATAGAGGAATTGAAAACTGTATGAAGAATGAACTAGCTTTCATCTATTAGAAAACATAATGTGAATCCATGTATTGAATTCTTAAAAACTGGTTTAAAATAGAAAAATTGAGGAACATAGTATTGGACTTTAAAGTACCACCTCGGCTTAACATCAAGATGAAGACCAGTGTTCTTAATGCTATTTAGTTTAGCCCATGGCTAGGAGAGCTGAATCTCTTTTCAGGTCTCTAACCTGTGGCCACATTAAAGTAGCCTTAGTTGCCATGACATGATGAGATAAAGCCGGTGTTGCTGAGCCTTTGAAAACCTGGAATGTGCTGTAAACCCTGAAGCCATGCTAATGATCCCACAGTGACACATCTCTTCCCAAATCTTTTCTCTCTGATCATAGCCATCGGGTATTGGGAAATGCTTTAGGGAGAAGCTGCCATGTCATGTCAACAGCGAAACCTTGTGAAACAACAGAACAGCTGGGAAGTAGCTATGGAAAAAGATGCTTCATGTGGGTCAGGTGTCTGCTGACCAGGAAGACAATTGTGCTCCGCAGGCATGAGGCCTGGAGGCTCTAGCGCCAGGCTAAGAGATCGATAATGCCACTTGCTCACATCACAGGAATTAATCTGTGTCTTTGTGCTTTCTGTGCCTCACCAGGAAGTCTAGAGATTCTGTACTGAGACTCTAGAAAATACTCTGCTGCTGAAGAACATTGTGTCAGGTGGGGCTTTTATATTGGCCTCTCTTTTGTTTTAGGTGAGAGATGCATATGCTAGTGGGCCCAGGATCCTGAAGGACTAAGGGTCAGGGCTCTGCTTAGACAGAATGTCTAAGTATCTTGGGAAAGTCATTCAGCCGCTCTTGGCCTCTGGGACTTCATTTGTAAAATGAGAGTATTCATTTTTGTGCCCTTTCTATCTCTCTGGGTAATTTTAAAAGTAGATGAGATATTTACCAAAAACTTTTAAAGCTTTTTGGGAAAGAGGCATTATTTGTATTCAGAATTGTAGGCAGTATTATTTGGGTAGCAAAACAAAGTGTGGCACATGAATGTAATGAAATATTCCTGTGCTAGAAGAAATTATGGATATAAAGATTACAGGGAACCATGGGAAGAATTATGTAGACTGATACAAAAGGAAGTAAGTGATCAATCAATCAAGAAATTTATTAAGCACTTAGTATGTGTCAGGCACTGTACTAAGCCCTAAAACTACAAAGAAGCAGGAAAGCAGTCCCTGGCCTGAAGGAGCCTGCATTCTGAGGGGGAAAACAACGTGTATATCCATGGGGATGTACAGTAGACATACAAAGTATGACTCTGGCCACAAAGGCACTAGCAGAGCTTTGAAGTAGAACCAGAAAAGCCACATATACAACATCAACAGTGTAAAAATGAAGTGGAAAGGGAAGAAAATGAAATTGGATTCTGTGCAATTTATAATGACCAAGGTTAGTCCCAAAGAAGAGATGAAAACAATCTTCCTCCTCCACATCCTCCCTATGATGCTCAGTCTCCCCTTTCTGTGCCTTTGTGCTAGCAGTCCTTGAGCCTCTCTCCTTCCTTAGACCTCTTAGGATCCCTGATTTCCTTCAGCACTCAGCTCAAAGACCACCTTTCCCTCTTGATTTACCTTCCATCGGCTCTGCGTGAGTCTTGTATGTGCCTACTTAGGTCCATGTGTTGTCTCCTATTAGAATGTAAGTCCTTGAAGGCAGACTTTTTTGACTTTTTATTTGAATCCTCAACTCTTAGCACAAAAGCCTACACATAGTAAACACTCAACAGATGCTATTGGTTCTTTGCAGAGGTGGGAGCATCATGGATATGGGACCTCGCATGTATCATCAGACTTCATTGATATGTTGGTTTGTTTTACAGAAGTCTTTTTCCTCCTCTTTTTTATTCTTTGTTACAATGAACAGCTCTCTGGTGAGAGTCATATTTGGAAACGAAAGTGATGCCAAACAAAGGATGCCAAATGAAAAAAGAAATCCAATAGTCAGCATTAGCGTCTAGTGGAAGGAGCCCTGAAATCAAAGTCAGGAGCCTTGGGTTTCATTTCTGCTCTTTGCTTACTGTATTTGTTGTATGGTCTCGGGCTAACCTCTGTGGGCATCAGTTGCTCCAGATAACCTCTGACCTGACAATGGTAATCTGACTAGACCGGAAACCCCTGGAGGGCGTGGGCTTTTGTTCCAAAGCCTGGGCTTTGACCTTGATCCCAATGCGATGAGTTTTACCAAACTATTTAACCAAATGTGCTTGCTTGGGTGCACTGTATTCCTTTGTTTCCCATAAACACCAAGGAATTAGGTAATACGTGTAATCACTGTTGCTTTTAATTTTCTTGGAGGGAAAACCCAATAACACTCATCTTGGTGCCTTGCGCATAGGTGCTCATGAAATATGTGGAGAATATATGTTATTAACCTATCTATGGAAGCTTGTTAGCATATGTGCCTAAAGCCTAGCTAATGTCTAGAAGGTACTTTCTTTATTTCTGTATATGTGTATTCCACTGTTTAAACTGTCAGAAAATTAACATTCCCAATGCAAATCCCTTCTTAAGTGTGAAAATGTATTTATTTAAATATATTTATGGCTCAGGAAGTTCCCCAAAGGCAAGCTTGTCAAATCAAAGCAACTTCTGGCCTCCTCAAAGAAAAGCATCTTCTATAATATGGAAATTGACGATAATCTGTGTTGCTTTCCATCTCTTCATTTGGCGTACAGAAGATCACTCAGTATTTTTAATTTGGGCTTTCAATAGTATGAAATCTAGGCATTTAATTTTCTAAGAGTTCTGAGGGTTTACTGATTTTTGTAGTTTCAAGGGAAGCATGGTAGAAATTAGGCTTGATATGGGCTTTTAAAAAAAGATCAAACTCACTAGTGTCTGTTTTTTCTCCTTCCTCTTTCATTTTGAGAACAAAAATTCAGCTCATAATAATACTCTTAGCTTAGTTCATGTTATAGCAAAGTAGTATGTTATATTCATTCTGCAAACAGAATTCAGTACTCAATATAAGGAAACTGAGGTACCAAGAGGAAATGTGTGGCCTTATTCACGTCCTGGCAGAACTAGGGACACAGATGAGTTCTTCTGACGCCTGGACCTTTGTACCATCCATTCAATGTACTTTTGTGAAAATGGGAATCAGATAGGGGGAAAAACTGGGACTGAAAGAGATACAGAGAAGAAGAATGGCTCTCATGGACTTCAGGGCCAAGGCTTACTGCATCCAACAACAGTGGAGGCTTGTCAAGGAACATCCAAAACTGCTCTCCTAAGGTCCATTCCACAGCTGGTTCTTCTTCAAAGACAAGCCTGAAAACAAGGATTGGAAACTGCAGCTCAGACTGGCATTTTCAGTGTGACTAGACTGAGACGGTAGGTCCCACTCCTCTAGATGACAGCAATGGTGCCATTGGCTTTTTTGTTCTCAGACTTGGCAGCATCGTCAGGGACATATATAGCACCAGGACAGCTACCTTTAGGATCCAAAGGCCCGGGATGGCACCCCAGCTGGGCCCCTTGGGCAAGCGCCTTAGCCCCTCTGTTGCTCTGTGAAGTGAGGATAAGAGCTGGCCATTCTCACAGGTGCAGGGCCAGCGTTGGGATCAGATGTGACAAAATAAGCAAATGGCTTTGTAAGTAGCAGGGTACTCCTATTGCTGTTTTCTTTGGGTACAAAGATTGACATGGGAGATAGGCATATGCAAATGAGGGAAGACTGTTGATTCTTGTTCTAAGTGATCATCTGTGGCTGTGAAACAAGATGTGCCCTGATTCTTTTTATTTGAGTAGGCACCAGACTGGGAGTCAGGAATGGGGCATTCTAGGCCCAGTTCTGCCTTTAATTCCTCACGCTGATGGTGTGCTATCTGTACAGTCGTCCTGCCCCTTCTTCCATCACCCGTAGCCAGCCAGGTGCCAAGTCTTACCACTTCTGCCTTGACAATCTCTCCATCCAGCCCTTCCTTTTTAATTCCATTGCTGTCATTCTATATCAAGACCTTCATCTTTCCTTCCTCTGCTGTTTTAATAGTGACAGTTTCCTAATTTTTCAGAATGAATGAATAAATACAAATGAGCAAATGAATAAGAGAACAAGCATTTCTTAAGCACTTGCTTTGTGCCAAGCATTATGCTAAGCCCTGGGGATAGAAACACAAAAGAGAGGCAGTCTCTGCCCTCACAGAGTGTCCTTTCTACTTGGGCACCACAACATGAATACCAGTAAGGCGACACAAGATAACTTAAGGAGGAAGAGAATACTAATAACAGGGGAAATCCTGGAAGGCTTCCCACATGAGGTGGCACCTGAAGACTCTGAGAAGCAGAAAGATGACTAGGGAGGACATTTCAGTCTGGGGAACAGTCTCAGAACTGGAACAGAACTTGGGGACAAGAGGTGGACTGTTGAGATAAAGGAACAGCTGGTAGGGTACAGTTTGGATGAAACCAACCTTGTGAAGGGGAATAATGGGAAGGTAAGTCTAGAAGGGTCAGTTGGAGCCAGGTTCGGGGCGAGCTTTAAATGCTAGGGTAAGGAGTTTGTATTTTATCCTAAGAGCAATAGGAATCACCTAAAGACTTTTGAGAAGAAAAGTAATATTGGTCAGATTTGTACCTTAGGAAAAAGTATTTTGTCAGCTCTATGGAACAGGGATTGGCAATGGGAGATACTGGGAAGAGGAAGACTATGAAAGAGGCTATTACAGTAGCCCAGAGGAGAGGTGATGATAACCTAACTAAGGTGGCAGCTGTGGGAGTGGAGAAAAGGAGATGGATGGGAGAGAGAAGATTCTGTGGAGGTAGAATTGGCAAGACGTAGCAACTGATTGGATATGACTAATAATGAATTATTGGGCTTGCAAGTCTAGGTGACTGGAAAGATATTCATACCCTCAGCAGAAATAGAGAAAGTTTGGAAGAGGGAGTGGGATCAGGGACAAAGGTCATTACTTCTGTTTTAAATACCTTGAGGTTGAGATGCCTGGGGACTGATTCCAGATGAGGCAGAGAAATTTAGGAGTTCACTGAGTAGAAACATTGGATATTGTGACAGTTCTCTTATAAGCTGGGAGGGCCCTTTGAGATCAGTCCACCCATGGGATGGAATGACTTAAGGCACCCAGCTGTCCTTACTAATAGCACAATGATGGAAAAAAAGCAGGAAGCCAAACTTTTCATAAAATTGGGTTGAGAGGAAAAATCATTTCTTACTAGAATCCTTTCCAGGAGTTTGGTCTATATGTATATAAAAAGGTAACATTCAATGATTTGAAATTGTAAATTGGCTTCCCAGGTTCTTCAAAAAAAATTATGAGGCAAAGGATAGGGGAGTGTGTAGAGTACTGGCAGAGAAGGTAGTTCTTCAAATGAGCAGACACATAGCTGGGCAAAAGTCAAAGTGACCTTAGGCAAGTTCCTTGACCTTTCTGAGCCTCTGTTTCTTCCCTTTGTAAAATCAGGGGGCTGAACTAAGGGTTTCACAGGACCCTTTCAAGCTTTAGATCTAAGAGCATGGGAGATGCTAGACTGTGAAACTCAGTCACATTTCACCTGCAAATGCAGAGAAACCTATTTCAAGGATGTGCCTTCTCATTAAAAATTAGATCTTCGCTAGATAGTTTTCCAATGCAGGGCTTTTTATGGTTTATATAATGGCTTTTTCTATAGAAACAGTCTACTAGGCAGATTTTTCATTGTTTAAAGTAACTAAATTGATTTTTGTCTTATGTAAACTGGTAATGGGGATTTTTTTAAGTGCATTTTTAAGTACCCCTTGCTTTTGACTGTTGCAGCTTTATGTCATGAACAGTGTCGGAAGGAAATGGGAGTAACAGAAAGGTCCCTTATTGTTCCTCTCTGGTATTTCTGTCTCACAGACTCTTAATTGGAGGAGGGATCAGATCAAGTCTGCTTGGTCTCAGGTTTAAGGCATGCAAATTACAGGGGCAGCTATAGGCTCCAAGTTTACCTTTATAAGAAACTAAACTCCTTGAGGTCAGGGGCCATTTCGCGTCTGTCTTTGATTTTCCAGTGGCTAGCACAGTGCCTAGATTTTATTGATCGATTAAAATAAGGGAAAACTTCCAGCAATTAGAGCTGTCCACAAGTACAATAAGTTCCTCATTAATGGAGGTCTTCAGGTAAAGACTGGATGACAACATATTGGGTAAGTTGTAGAAAGGAATCTTATTCTTCTTAGGGCTTGACTAAAGAGCCTCTGGCTGTTCAGTTGTTTTCAATTGTGTCTGACTCTTCATGACCCCATTTGGGGTTTTCTTGGCAAAGATACTGAAGTGGTTTGCCGTTTCCTTCTCCAGCTCATTTGACAGATGAGGAAACTGAGGCAAATAGGGTCATGTGACTTGCCCAAGGTCACACTGCTAGTTAATGTTCAAGGCTAGATTTGAATTTGGGAAAAGGAATCTTCCTGACTGCCCCACCTAGCTGACTAAAGAGCCTCTGAGGGCTTTCCAACTCTGAGAGTCTATGATTCTCTGCAAAGAGGTGCCTACCTTAGCCAAGGGTGCTGTTTTCTTTAAAATTATGTTAATTTCATTCTAATGTACAAATGGGGAAAGAGAGGAAATGAGCTATTCGTTGACTTGCTTTGTACATCCTCCCTTCTTTTCCCCAGTTTTGTTCTAACCTGGAAAAATTCAGAGTTTATTTAGTTTATTTAAGATAAAGTTTAGGAGGAAAACCTGGAGGCATTACCTTAGGCTAACTGTGTTCTGCTAGTCAAACTGGGCCTGATGGCCCTGTGGCCTTTTATACAAAGCATTATTCTGGAATCACTAAGTGTGGGAAAGCAGAAAACCCTCTTAGGCTGTCTCTTGGCCTGCTAATTATTCCTGCTGTTAGAGTTTATTTAATAAGACAAAGGAGTAAAGAGCCTAAATATCTTGTAAAGAATTTGTGAATTGGAAAACGAAAATAACCGAATTGCCTTGAGAATATGAGTGAAACATAGTGGAGAGTATAGGGAGGAAAGGGTAGACAAATGGGTGAGAGAGGGGACTAGGAGAAGTTGTGGAGTGAGAAAGGGAAACTAATGTGAAGGAAATGGAAGGCTGACTGAGCCGGGGAGAGAGAGAGAGAGGCTGGGTGTGTAGTCTCTGCTAGGTAACCATAAAACACTAGGGCAATATTTAGTAATTCTAATGGAGTGTGTGTGTGCATGCGAGCAGATAGCCTTTATGCTTGGGAAGAATTTAGTTTTTTTCTTTCCTGTTTCCTATTTCCCTGGTGCCCATTATATAACACCTCCATGTGAGTGGGAGATGGTTTCTAATTACATGAGTTGGTAAATTGTCAAGGTTAATAGGGATTATTTTTGCAATTAAAATCTTTCTGCACTGAAAATTGCAATTTCTTCTTCAGTAATCCTTCACCACTAATAAAAAAATAAAGATCATTTAAGATGGTAAAATCAGCTAGTCAGCAAGCATTTACTAGGCACCATCTGTGTGCCAGGCACTGTGCTAACCACCCCACTGTGGTTATAAAGACAGAAATGAAATAGTCCCTGCATTCAAGGAGTTTGAATTGTATTGAAGAAAGCAACATGTAAATAGGTGCAATGTATATATAACCTACTGTATACATGCGCATGCACACAGTAAATGAAAGATGACTTTTGTGAGGGGGGTAGGGTGGAGAGAAGCACCAGTTGCCAAGGGTGGGAAGGGCTTCATGTAAGAGATATGAGGAAATCTAAGGGTTTTGTAGATTCAGGAGTGAGGAGAGAGCTTTCTAGGTATGAGGGCATGAAGGCCTGGGGAAGAATAGTCTGTACTAGAAATAGCAAGTGTGAAAGATTGGCCAGACCATAGAATTTGTAGAGCTGGAGTTTGTGAAGGGCAGAAAATGTCAGATGGAAGCAGTAGGGAGCCATTGCAGCTTTTTTGAGCAGGGGGATGGCTTGGTCAGACCTATTGTGCTTTGGGAATGTTATTTTGGAAACTCTGTGCCTGATAGATTAAAGCCAATTAGGAGATTCTTTTTTTTCTTTTAATCAGCAATGAAAATTGTTTTTTTTCTTCTTTATTTATTTTTAGTTTTCAATATTCACTTCCATAAGTTTTAAATTTTCTCCCTTTCCCTTCCCCCTTCCTCCCCAAGACCGCCTGTAATTTGATATAGGCTGTACATATACATTCATATTAAACATTTTCACATTAGTCATGTTGTATAGAAGAATTATAATGAATGGGAGAAACCATGAGAAAGAAAATAAAACTGAACAAACAAAAAAAAATAGTCAGCTTCCCTCTGCATTCAGACTCCATAGTTCTTTCCCTGGATGTAGATGGCATTTTCCATCATAAGTCCTTTGAAATTGTTTTAGGTCCTTGCATTGCTGAGAAGGGCTAAGTCTATCAAAATCAGTCATCACACACTGTGGCTGTTATTGTGTACAATGTTCTCCTGGTTCTGCTCACTCCACTCAGCATCCGCTCATGTAAGTCTTTCCAGATTTTTCTGACATACCTGTTCATCATTTCTCATAGCACAATAGTATTCCATTACATTCATGTACCACAACTCATTCAGCCATTCCCCAATTGATGGGCATCCCTTCAATTTCCAATTCTGGGCCATCACAAAGAAAGCTGCTATAAATATTTTTGTACATGTGGGTCCTTTTCCCATTTTTATAATTTCTTTGAGACACAGCCCTAGAAGTGGTATTGCTGGGTCAAAGGGTATGCACATTTTTATAGCTCTTTGGGCATAGTTCCAAATTGCTCTCCAGAAGGGTTGGATCAGCTCACAGCTCCACCAACAATGAATAGTCTTCCAACTTTCCCACATCTTCTCCAACATTTATCATTTTCCTGTTTTGTCATGTTAGCCAATCTGATGGGTGTGATGTGGTACTTCACAGAGTTGTTTTGATTATGCATCTCTCTAATCAATAGTTTCGCAGTAGTGCAGGAAAAAAGAGATGAGGTTCTGAACTAGTATGATGACAGCAGATGAGTAGAGAAGGAGCTGATAGACCAGAATTGATAAGACTTAAGAAATTTCTTCAGTGCCTGAATATTTTATGTGTAATTTCCTAAATTAAGAATAGGATGATAGTCTGGTTGAAACTTTTTATTTCCCCTTTATTTTATTGTCTTGGTATTCCTGACTTCCACATTCTGAACGTTTTATAAGTGTTAGGTTTTTTTTTTAAAACACCCACTGAAAACCCAACAAAAGACTGAATAAGCATAATCTTTTTTTTTTTTTTTAATTATCAGCCTTGTTTACAAATAGTTCTTTTGAGGCCCTGTAAAGTGAATTGCCTTAGACAGGGCATCAGAGGCAAGATAAGGGATTGAGACTTAAAGTCTGGAAATCCATTCTTCTCTTCTGACTATCTTGGTACACTCCCAGTCCTTTCTTACACTGCACCATTATTGCTCAAATGAAATGCAAGCTTAATTTTTAAATTATGTACTGCAGTCCCTTAGGGAAAGAGGGCTTGGAAGGGGGTGGAAAAGGTTACAGATTTGAGCTGTCTCCATGTGTTGCTGCAGCAGGATATTGTTAGGAGATGCTGTGCGGAGGAAGGAAAAGAAGGATAATTAAAGCAATCCTCTGCCAGTAGATTCCTTTCAGTTGTTGATAATCTTCAGATTTATTATTTGCATCTCTTTTAAAACATTGGTCATGTGGCGAGCTTCCCTCTTCCAAGTACAGAAGTTTGACAAAAGAATGGGATTATGGGCAAGTTTGGCAACAGTTTCCTTTTGGGGTACTGAGCATGTGTCTTCAATTTTTAATTTATTCCTAGAACTGATAGCTATTTTCAACCCTTCCTTCCACCTCTCCCATCCCCACTTCTTGAAGATAAAGTAAATAGCTGATTTTGGTCAGATGCGGGTTTCCTTTCTTTTGAAAAATATCTGATGGTCAAGAGACTTAAAAATAATTTCAAATACAATTCATTGCAAACAAAGGTTGAAAGTACTAGCTCCTTAAATGATATTTACATGGCAAGGTGACACTCCATAGAGAACTAAGCTTTGAACTCTGGCTGCAGCTGTTTGCTTCACATTCCATTTTGTAGTATAACGAATGTGAGTAGAGTTCATTCAAGACAATTCTTAGCATTTCTGTCTTGCTTGTTCACCTGCATTTGATGGATAGCTTTTCTTAGATTATTGCGTAAGTGACGTTTCATTGCAACAGTTATGAAGATGGGTGTCAAAGCATTGCCCCTTTCATCAGGGTTTAATCAGAATTCCGTTGAGCAACTTTAGAAAATGACTGCCTGTGGGAGAGTCAGAGGGTGTGGCTGTGTGTGGATTTATGAGTGTGCGGGAGTGTGTGTGTGTTTTGAGAGAGAATGGAGTTTGTATTTTCAGTAATCCACTATAGCAGACTGTATGTAATCCATATGTAGAAAATAACTGGGACTAAGGCCTAAGTAGAAGATGATCAGTTGTATCCAAAGGGTCTTCGTCATGCCTCCAGCCTCCTTTTTGATTTGCAATTCAGATGCTTCACTTTCGAAACTAAACTCAGACGTTCTCCAGCCTAGGTGCACGGCATAAAAAGACTGCAATTCCATTTACAGGGAAGGAATCTTTAAACAACAACAACTGGCCTTTAGCATTTTGAGACGTGCAAAGCATTTTACTTCCATTATTCATTTAAGCCTCAGAACAGCCCTGTAAGGTATAGTTATTTACTCCACTTTATAGAAGAGATTGAGGTTCAGGGACGTTAAGTGACTTGGACTTCACACAAGTGAAGGAAAGAAATCTACTAAATAGGAAGGATGTTTCTTTCCTTCTTTCCAAGGGCTCCCTTTTAATGATCAGAGATCAGAGGGGGTGGGGTGGATTATAGCATTTTGCATAGTCTAGCCTCAGGCATAAAAGAAGATCTGTTTTCATCCTTTTTCTTTAGGTCCTGGCGTTCCTTCTTGTTGTGTCCAGTTTAGGGAGCCCTAAGGACTTCTCCCCATGGCATGTAATAACAGCTCATCTGCTGATTGTGGAAAATTCCGTTTCTCTGTCCACACCTGGCCTGACTTCAGCTGTCAGAGATATGGCAGCAGGAATGTGGAGCCTCATTATGTCTTATGACATTGAACATCAGCCGGGTTTGCCCAGGGAAGAGACCTAGGTTGGAATGTGGTCCAGACATCTTGCAAGTTGTTGGGCTTTGAGCAGGATAGATGCACGTGAGATGGGTGGGGAGCCCAGGCTGAAGTTTCCAGTAACAAGAGTTGTCATTGGCATTCTAGGCATGTGCACAGCATCACGCAGAATACTTAAGTGCTGGTAGCTTTCAGCTCAACAAGAGCCTCTCAGTCTACACAGTCAAATGGCGCCTTTTTTTTTTTTTTTGGCTTGCCCAATTAGGACAACAGAGCATTTTTATACTGAAACAGGTTTCTTTAGCTGACAGTTGAGGATTCTGACCTAGACCAAAAACAGCTGACACTGTCCTTAGAAAAACATTAGCTATTTAGAAAAATGTCTTGTGATGTCAGCATGATGGATAGATATAGCTTATGGTTCAGGTGAGCTGCTTCCTCCAATCAGGCATTTACTATGGAAGCTTTGACTCATCTGCCCTCTAGTGGAGCTCTCATCTTAAGACCTTTTAAATATCTTTTATACTTTTCTTACTCTTGAGAGCTGTGGAGTTCTGTTTTTCTTTGATAGCTTTTCCACTGTTGTTTATAAATGGTTCTTTTCTCTTTGTCTGCAATGTTCCAGGTTTATGCCTGGCCAAACCCCAGCCTTGAATTACTCCAAAGTAGATTATATCCACTTCTGCCAATGCCAGAAGGTGTTAGAGGGCAGAGAGCTCAGTACATCTTTACATTAACTAATCTCTGTGGTGCTCTCACTGAAGAAAGGCAAGAAAGGTACTTCTTTCACTTTTCCCTAATTGGTTCTCTACCCCACACACCATCTTAAACATCTTTCCTTGGCCTTCCCACAGCACCCCCTGAGGGGTACTCTCAGGCAGATAACACACTGGAAGGTTGACAGATCTAGCTGTGATGGTAGCTCAGCCCTGGAGATCTGAATCCTCTCTGATTCCTAAAGAGCTATATAGCTTTGTTCCTTGGGTCAGTCAGAAACATTGCCCAGGCTTCCTGGAGAGAGAGTGAGAAAGAGGCAGAGAGATCTCTATAAAAGTCTAATTTAAGCTTTTATCTTTTGAATTTTAACTTCCCAGGAACATCACACCAGCTCACACGTATATTGAATTTTATGGTTTTCAAAGTGCCTTCCTTACAACAATGCCGTGAGGTCAGGTAATGCGAGAATTATCATCATCTCCAGTATTAAACTAAGGAACCCGAGATCCCATGACATAGTGACAAAGCGAATGTGTTTGTTGTGAATTTGAACTCAGCACTTCAAATCCAGTACCTATCCACTAGCTTCTATTTATAACTTAGTTTTAATGCAGTTGAGTGCCTTTGGTAATGTCGATTTACTAACGACCAAATTTTCTCACAGGTAGACCATGGTAAAAGAATGACCAAATTCCCCTTAGCAGTACTGTCTGCCAGCAGACGTATGTCTTAAATATAATGACTTTGTTTTACCATGGTGCCATCCAATCTCATTCCTTCCTAGTTTATAAACGATTTTATAAAGCTTAAAGAGATAGCAAGGTCAATTTAGGGTTATGCGGGACAGTTTGCAATTGTAAGTAATCACTGTAGTTTGTCCATTTTCCGCATCTGTTCTTTGGTCTCAGTCTCCGAACATGTCTTTGGTTTAGGGCTTTGGTTGGCTGTGCCTTGTACAGCTTAATTCTCTGGTGTTTTGTGGACTTAAAATATCGTATTTTAGTACTTAAGGTATTAGCATTCTAAATATTAAAAGACTTTTGCTGGTGACCCAGGGGTAATGCATTGGATCAGATCCAAACTCCTCCATATGTTGTTAGTGACTTTTATGGTTTGATTCCTTACTTTCGTGTAACCAAAATCATTGGAATAGTTGCTGTCAATGCCTTGTCATGTGGGACATCAAACCGAGACAGGTAAGGAGGGACTAGGACTAGAACAAGTAGACAGAGTAGTTGGGCCGACAAGGTGTGGTAGATAGGCACCAGGCTGAAACTGGGTGACTCTGTGGCACGGTGGCAGTTATTGAAGGCTACTGAGGTGGTAGAGTGGCTTTGAGTTGGAAGAGAACAGAACTTCAGTCGCATCTCAAATATTAGCTGTGTGGCTCTGGGCAAGTACCTTAACCTCTCTGAGTCTCAGTTTTTCATCTACAAAATTGGCATCATCATAATAATATCTACCTCCAGTGTTACTGTGAGGATCAAATGAGATGATTTCTGTAAGTGCAGTTTGTAGACTTTATGATGCTATATAAATGGCAGTGAGTACTGTAAGAAGAGAGGTTGTGGATACTCTGAATCCATAAGGAAAGGTAGAAATCAGAACTCAGGATTGTAAATCAGACTGGAGCAGGGGTGGGGAACTTGAGGACCTAGAGGGCCACATGTGACCTCAAGGCCATAGGTTCCCTACCCTTGGACTGGAGGAAACATGTTTTGGGAGATAGGAAAAAACAGTGGGACAATATCTGATCATCTCATAAATTATCATAGATGCATTGTTATTGTGTTTGTACTTTATCTCGAAGAGGACCAATGACATTAGCAGGGTGATACCTTGACTTGTACGTGAACTGGGTTTAAGGGAGATGGAGCCTAGCAAAGTCATTAGCCTCACTCTGTCCTTCAGAGTCATCAGAGTCCAGTGGCAAGACATAAGTCCTGACGACTGGCGATGGCCCAGGATGCAGTAGGTGACTTTAGCCTTTCAGTTAGCATGCCTGTGAAGCATTGTTTAAACTTTAGAGTGATCGTTACTATACCTTCACCTCTTAGTAGATTAATGAATAGCACATATACATTGATAGCCACATTCAGAATGTGAAAGAGATATGCAGGTATCTTTGTGTCTGCGTTGACCAAGTTGCTAATAGCAGGTTGTGACCAGAGTTCACATTTTCTTCTGTGCCCTATACTGACTGTGCTGTCATTTGGATAAATTATGTCTAAAATGCTTTGGGTTCTTTGAGGACAAGGCTGTTTAAATTCTCATCAAGCTAGTTGGCCATTCTCTGAGGAAGTAGATCATTGGCCATTCCATTTGTCTACATTCATTTTACATCTTTTCAAAGAACGCCATTTTTTTTTCAAAGTGATCACAATGGCATCGTTCCCAAAATAAACGCTTCGCAAGTTTTCCAGAACTTTCTAATGGTGGCTTCCCCACCTCCCCAGTTCCCTTCAAAACATGGGAAAAGCACTGATTTATGGTATTGAGAGCCTCTCCTTCCTCAGGCAGATCCAAAGCCTGAAACAACTGTTCTTTTTCGTGTGAGTTTTGCTCAATGCTTCAAAGATCACATCTGATCTTAGGTTTTACTTCCAGGGATGTTGTCCTAAGGTTCTGGGACCAGGTTAAGTTTTGCTTGTTGCTTTATCTTCCTGATCAAAATAAATCCTGTTCTGAGCCTATTATTCTCCTTGAACTCTCACAAACTTCTCCAGAAATGCAAATGTATTAATACCTAAATCCTTGGCTTAAATCTGCCTCAGAGAATCCATGTAACACATTGAGCTAAATCCTATGTATGGGCCATGTGTGCATCTTACAGGGTTTCCCAACAAGTACAAAGATGGTAAGCTCTAATGGACCCTGTGACCATCCTCATGCCTATATTGGAAATGGAAAATGTCTAAAGGCTCTCAACCAAACTTCACAAAGTAAAGCTTTCCTTCATTCCTTACATCAGCTCTTTACTTGCTAGTCTGAAGGGTTGATAATACTTGGATAAGGAGATTGTGCCACTTGAATCCTAATTATCTAGAAGTTAGTTGAAACAGAGTTGTCTTTGGGAATCTAGAGAGTGACCACAAGTTAGACAACCTACAAAATGTATGAGATTTTCATAAATATTTGTGCATAAGCATTTGAGCTTGTTAGAAAATTCATTCATATCAGAAGGTTACCTACCATTCTCCTTATTTGGGTGAGGAAAAGCACAAAAAGATTTTCTATTCCAAATGCTTGATTCTTGACCATGAAATATTTCCGCAGTAAATTTAAACTTTCATTTTCAAACACATTCAGTAACTTGGTTAAACACTTGTCCCTCAGTAATACAGATGGAGGCATTATGCATTTGAGCATTTTTCAAGGTAGCTAATGAAAAATGTGACTTCCTAGTCAGCAGAACCTAACAAGAGTCTATAGAAAACTCAAATGAATTATTGGCCTACTTCACTTGCTTCCCTAATCACTTATGTTAATAGTTTCATGGGATGCCCCCAAATAGGGACCGTTTGGCCACAGCCACAGAATCTTTAACCATTGCTATTCCTTTAAAGGCTGAGAAGCTCCTGCTTCCATGGTCCTCATTTTCAATCTTTCATTAGCTAGCAACTACTTCTGAGTTACAGAAGCTGCGATTCTAGAATTAGCAATGGCCCTCGGCCCCAGTTAGGTGAGAAGATAGATCTAGGTCCTAGATTCCAAGCACCAAAACCTTTATTTAAGACCCTCTTTGGTGGCAGCCCAATTGTTTGATTGAAAGTTGCTTTAGTTGGCACTATCATAGTTGTTTAATCCACGGAGTTTTTTTGAGCATCTACTGTGGGTCCTGAGCCAAACTGTATACACAGGAATGGATGGATAAGACAATTTCTGTCTTCTAAGAATTAATGGTCTGGTTGGAGAGATTTGACTTTTACACAGATATCTCTAAAAGAAGTCAGAGTGGGAACAGCACAGTGTGTGTAAAAGATCAGGAAATTTTGGTGGACTGCATATGTCAGCAGTATACTGTGGCCTTCCAAAAAGCTAATTCCACCCTTAGGCTGTGCATAACTTAGAAAAAGAACCTAGAACAAGGGAGGTGCTAGTCCCTCTGCACTCTGACCTGGTCAGATCATATCTGAAGTATTGTTTTCAGTTCTGGGACAAGGACAAGAACGTTGATGAGCTAGAACACATGGTGGCATGGTGAGAGGACCGTGTCACACAAGGACTGGTTGAAGGACCTGGGGATGTTTAACCCTGAGAAGAAAAGATTTAAAAGGGGATATGAAAGCTGTCTTCAAGTGTTTGAAGGCCTGTCACATGGAAGAAGGATTAGCGTTATCTTGCTGGGCCCCAAAACACAGAACTAGATCAGGACAGGTGAAAGTTGCCGAGGCAGATTGTGGCTTGATGTAAGGAGACACTTATCAGCAATAAGTGCTATTCAGAGGTAGAATGGAATTCTTCAGGAAAAACAGGGGTTTCCCAAAATGGCATGGGTACCATGAGCATGAGTTCCATAAAGAGGAATAGCAAAAAATAAGGCTGGAAATATTCATTGCCAGGCTTAGCGAGCTGGGCCCCGGCGCTGCCTACACCAGAGCAATGTTCTGCAAGGTGAGTGAATTTTGTCTTGCAGTTCAATTAAGCAGGGATTTATTTAGCACCTACTGTGCAGAAAGAGCACTGTGTTAGGGGCTAGGGCTAATAAAGGTCAGGGATACTTACGCATACATGTCTGTATGATAAATAAATGCCAAAGAGACAGAAACAAAATGTGACGTGTATTCACATAAAGAAGCCAGGATCCCTACTTGGGCAGAGATTTGTGTTTTACTTGCCTTCCGAGCATCAGCCTCACCTGTTTTGTCCCTTTTCTTCTATCCTAGACATTTTTAAGGTTTGGTGTTTGCTACTCAATAGGTAGAAACAGTGTTTGGCAGTTGGCCTTCCAGTTTTTATTTCAACAGAGCAATCCATCACAAGACATTTCCTCGATGGGTCTTTAGGATTTTGAGTGTTCAGGCCATGTTGTCTGTTTTTCTTTAGTCATTGCACACAAACACACAGTTACCTGACAAGGTGGGTGGTTACATCAGATGTCTGCACTTGTCAGGTGTGGTTGGTATGTGAAATTGGCGGCTGGAGGCCAAATGCCTTGAGCTACTACTACCTTGGAAATCCTGAGAGCTGCACCAACCTAATTTCTACCCTCATTGGGTAAGCATTGTTGCTTCTCAGCAATTTGTCAGTGAATCATGGCAAGACAAACCTAACTGGCCATTTTTTTCATTCCATTTAGGTCCTTCCCTACTCAAGACCAGTTCTTTTGTATCCTTCAGCATTCTGTATCCAAAATAAATTGACTCTGAAGGCACTTAATCCATTTCCTTGGCTGGATGTTCTAACACCTCATCTGAGAATAGATTTTTTGGGGATCTTGTGTAGGAAAAACTTTACTGACAATTTCTTTGCCTTTCTTTGTATCAGAGAAAGTTTTCTTTCCCGTGAAACTACTAAAACATATGAGGTGCAAGAAAATGAATGAAAGAGAAAAAATTCTTTGACCCCCAGTGGGGAGGGATCACAGGTGATAAATGTCAGGTTCTTGGTTCAAAGGTGCCGAGGCAAGGTTATTTATGCCACTCAGTGCATCCTTCCATCCATGCTTTCTATTCCACACACTCTAAAAACCACAATTGTGTTTTCAGGGCACATTCATCCAAGAATTCCAAATAAAATCACTTAATATTCTTTTGGCTAACTTATCTTAGGAGTGGGTGGGTGGAAAGGGTAAGAGACCTTTACTACTTATAGCCCATATTGCAACACTGTTATGGGCAATTCCAGGAAATAGTTTTTGGTTATTATAGTTCCCTTGGACAGAAAAATCTGACATTTCTGTTGATTCTTTCTGAACTTTTTTATTTCCTTTCTTGCAAACTCTCTAAGTTCTGGTTAGTGGCTCTGGAATTATTTTCCATTTAATAGTTTCCTTTTCAGCTCCTATAAATACTGATTTTGGTCTAGTTACCAAAGAGGTGCCTCTCTCTCTGCCTGGGCTTCATTGCTCTTTGAGAGTGGTATCTTTTTGGTATCTTCCTTTCTATGGGAGGAGACAGACAAGATCATTCCTGTTCTGTACTCAGGTATTGCCTGCAGACAGTAATGAAAATAGCGTGGGAATGAATGTGATGGAACTGGCCCCCTCGATCCAGGGGAGGGGGCGGAAGGATAGAAAGGTACTCTGGCATGCTTCCAGAAATTAAGACATGCCCATGGTTCATTGGTAGACAGCAACACAGGATGTTTTAAGTTCTTTTTTCCTGTTCCTTTCATCTGTCTACACTTAGCCTGCCCCCCACCCCCGCCCCAGCATGATGGGAACATATTTAACGGGAGGAATCATGCATGTTACTATCAAATTGACAGTCTGTATTTCTTAGGCCTTTTCCAACATTTCCTCAATTTTTCTGTAAGGATCCTCTATAGGATCTTGACCTGGGAGATGTGGGTGGGGAGAGATGGAATGCTTCTGCCTTCTCCTAGCATCCCTACCATGATGTTTGACCACATGCCTTTAAGTGTGTCATAAAGAAGTAAGAAGTGCTCATGAAGAGGTAGCCCTGCTGAAATTCCACCTTTTCCGTGATCATGCATGTCCATTTTCTACTTGGTACCTGTGGCTTTTAGCCTTCAGCTTTTTTGTCTTGTGACAGTCAAACTTATTTGTGGCTTGTTGATGCAGTTTTCCTTCCAAAATCAGTCCAAGTGCTAGGGTTCCCCCTCTGGGCTGGTTAAAGTCAGTCTTCCTGGAGCCGGGGTGCTGCTGGGAGGTGAGTGTGTAGATTCTATCCTAATGCCAAATGCCTGTTAGCAAATGAAGGAATCTCCCATTGTAAAGCCGCCATGCTTGCATCATAGAGATTTTGTTGATAGAGATTTTCGGATTTGTAATTGTTTTTCTCTTTCCTGTCCATACAGGAAGCAGACAGTGGGGAGGAGGAATGCCGGTCCCAGCCCAGGAGGTAAGCGTGCTCACTCCATTTTCTAACATAACGAAGAATGAGTTTCCATAGAAACCATTTTCTCCTTCCTTCTCACCCACCTTTCTAGTTCTCCTTTAGTCTTATTGGCTTAGGTTAGCTTGGCTTTACAAAAGAGGAATATCTATAATCACTGCTGGAGTGGACTTTGTAAAATGGAATTCTTTAAAAGGCTGATGACCAAGCCCAGCAAGGAAGAATGGCAGGTGTTGCTGAGACAGGTGTAAAAAGTTTACACGCATTGGGGGAAAGCCACAAACAATGCAGGGAAATGTTTGCCTCTTTGCCATCTCGGGGTCCAAAGGCAGTTTGTTAGGTTCTGAAGTATAAATAAATTTCCCCAAATGTCAGGAAATCCCAGGGGAGTTTGCATTTGGAGCCCTTTGGATAGGAATTTTGCTCAAAGTAACTGGGTGCCTAAATCATCACAAATGTGAACAGAGTATCATCATCAGTTCAATTATTAGCATCATTATTAGTTCTCAGTAATTTAAAAAAAAAGAAAATCCTGTGTACTTCTCTCTAGAGGTCATTGGTAGGGGCTGTGGAATGAGCCCGGGAAGTGTATGATCAACCCCCTTGGAAGGTGGGATGATGGGTCCCATCCAGGGGTGTGCTTAGGAGAGCAGATTGTTAAATGTTTAGGGTAAGCATTTACATCTTAGAAATCAGCAAATGACACAAATTAGGGCTTGATTTATTGCTTTGTTGATTATGGAGACTTAAGAAACTCATAGAGAAACTGTTACTAAAGAAGATTAAACTGAAAAGTACGTCCTGCCTACACTCTTTCTTCAAAGAGCTAGTGGTTAAACATTTACCATGATACCACATCCCCCTCTTCTTCCTTCCCCCAACTAATTACAGGCGTGGCTTGTTCAGTACAACTACCCCACCCTTTTATAATCCCCCTACTCTTTCTTTTCCTATAACTGATTTCCTCTATGGCTGCCCCAGTCATGGGCCCCTGGGGAGCTTCTAATGAAGCTCCTCTCAGTCCTATGTTCACATGACCTTATCAAGCCTTGCTGGGTCTCTGCAGCAACTTTTCCTATTTTCAGTGAGAGGGAGTGGCACTGGATCAGCAGGCGTGGGCAGGTTGGTATTACATTATCTCTTTCCTCTGGATCCACCCCTCTTCTGAACTTTCCTCTTTCTATTGAAGGTATGCTACCTTTCTTCCAAACACTCAGGTACGCAACCTAGGCCTTCCTTAACTTTCCATTCTCCCTCATCGTACATAGCCAAAACATGTTGTTTCCACCTCCACAACTTCTCTGCTGTCCAACTCCTTCTCTTTACTCACATAGCCATCATCCCAGGGTAAGCCCACCTGGACTATTGCACGAGCCTCTTCAGTAGGCTCCCTCTCTCAAATATCTTCCCCATTCCAATCCATCCACTCAGTTGCCAAAGTGATTTTCCTGAAGCACACGCAGGTCTGACTGTCAGGCCCCTCCAATAGCATGCCTTTGACTCTAGGATCTAGTATTATTTCATTTGGCTCTCATCCTTTTCAAATTTCTGTTTTTTACAGTAGTACATGTACACAACATAAATAAGTAAATGGACACATTAGAGGCACATACTCATTATGGTTGCATGCTATCACACCACTGCTCTGCATACATTCTTTGCCTCTCCTTCACTTCTCCAAGGCAGACTAACTTGTCACTCAGCGTGACATCTTTTGGCAGCTCTTACACACTGCTTAATACATCATTTCCCAAATGTGCACTTTGCTCTTTGGACTAAAGGAACCTGATTAGCTCATCTGTATAACATATAGCCCATCCAAGCTTTTAAAATATATTGAATTCCCACCCCTATTTAATGTGAGTAGCATGTTCTTACAAGGACACTAATCACTTACTATGTTTTTTTTAAAGCAATAAGAGAAGCCAGGGAGGTGTAATAACATTTCCGCTATCTCCTTATTATTGCCCAAGATGACTCTTCCCTCCTTTGAGCACTAGCCTCATCACATTGATTTGGGAACTCATCATATTGATCAGAAAATCCCCTGATCAACTCCCATTGTACTTCCAATCTAGCTGATTAACTGAAGGCAAAGAAACTTTTCTTCACTGCCAGCCAGATACCCCTTGTAGTCATATAGTATGCTAGACATTCATTCTTTGGCTTTGGCTGGTTCAGAGAGTGAGTGCTAGCTTTCTCCAGGGCTTATGTAGGATCCTAGAAAACCAAAAGTGAAGTAACAACCTTTGACTGGATGTGTTTAAACTCATCTTGCCAGCATTCAGACATAGGGATTTCAGTGGCAAGCAGTGTATCATTATATCAGGAAGTCAATTTTAGGTAATAAAGAAGACATTCTGTTAACAGTCTCCTGTTGTAACAAAGTACCATTTCTTTCTTAAAAGTCTTAAGAAGAACTTTCTGAGTTCAGGTAGTTACTATCTTCATCCATGGTGGATATGTTTAAAGTTTGTTCATTTTGTGCTGTTCAAAGCTTGACAGTATTTGATGTTTCTCAGAGCATAGCAGTCAAATAGGACCTAGGGACTGAATTTCAAAGCAAGTGATGGAAAACTACTTGCTTTGGTGAAAAGATAAATGTCTGAAAACCCTGCTAGTCATTTGCATCTTTCCTGTTTTTCATTTAATAGCCCATATCCTAACCTGGGACATCTAAACAATGTCACTGAAAGAAGATAGGATAGGGGTCATGCTGTCTAACCCAAAGACACTTACTAAATTTTTTTACATAAAGATGAATTACAGCCAGAGACAAAGGCACTGAATTTAGATGATAAACATTTTCATCATAACAGAATTTTCCCCCTACTATATAGCCTAAACTTCAGTTTGAGAATTGGATTGAGTATTTGGAAAAGGAGTAGGCTTTTAAAGTTCTTCAGTTCAACTATTTATTGGATCATAGAATTCTAAAGAGACCTTAAGAGAGTTTTTATTTCACCTCCGCATTTTAGGCAGAATGTCTAAACCTATCTGGAAGAGATTTTATAGGGGAAAAGTTCAGCATCTTAGGGAATAGAGATTATACAATCCTTTCTGTCCCCTATGTCATTAAGGATTTTTGTTTTTGAAATGATGTATATGACCTTAAGCGGTTTTTAAAAAATTCGGATCTAAATTCTCTCTCTGCATTCCCTCCTCCCCAGATTTAGAGAGCAGGAAAAACAAAGCCCTCATTACAAACATGTTTAGTCAAGCAAAACAGATTGCCACATTGGCCATATTAAAAAATATGTATCGCTATGTACTCTGAGTTCACTGTCAGGAGGTGGGCAGCGGCATGTTTCAGCTTGAGTCGTCTGGAACCGTGGCTGGTCATTGCATTGATCAGTTATATCAGGTCATATAGGTCTTCCAAGGTTTTTCTGAAAACATCCTCTTCATCATTTCTTACAACACAATAATATTCCATCACATTCATAGGCCGCTGCTTATTTAGCCATTCTCGAGTTGATGGCCATCCCCTCACCTTCCAGTTCTTTGCCACCACAAAAAGAGCTACCACAAACATTTTTGTGCGTATGAGTTCTGCCCTTCAGGTTTTCCCAGTGCTTCCCTGGAACCCTGTGAGATAAGTCATGTAAATATTATTGTACCTGTTTTACAGATGAAGATAATGAAGTTAAGGGATGGTAAGTGACTTGTTCATTGTCTCACAGCTGGCAGAGCCAAGAGCCAGACTTTGAACTCAGGTCTTCTTGCTCTAGGTGGTCATTCTTTCCAGCATCCCACACTGCTGTTGTTTTAAAATCACCCTAAAGGGCTAGTAGTTCTTTTTCATACCCAACCAACTTCTCTGCTGCTTTCATTTAAACCATCTTCTTTGGTCCTTCATAGTCATAGAAAATAACTGTTCTGTTTTCTTGTAAAGCCTATCCATGTATTGGAAAACACTAATCATCATCTCTTCTCTTCTCCTGGCAGAGTTCCGTTAGCTTTTCTTGATAGAACATATTTTTCATCCATTTAAGTTTTTTATTATTTTTTCTGGACCCTTTCTGGGCTCCCTGTCTTTTTAAAGCACATTGAGAACCCTGGCCATGGTACTCTAATAAGGGTAGAGAGAATCAGTGGTAGATTACTGCTGTCAGTAAAACAAGGGCATTGTGAAATGACAGGGCCCTGAAATATTTGGAGGGAGTGGCATATGAGTGCCTGCCTGAGTCACCAGTGGCATGAGAAGAAAAACTGACCAGAAGGTACATTGTGGCCGGATCAGCCTTAGTCACCCTCATCTATAAGGTCTCGCTCCATGAGAAGGCACCATGAGAGTGAAGAGAAGCAGTGTCTAAGTGTGCAGCGCTGCCTTGTGGTAATCTCCCATCAGAATGCTTCTCCACACCCAAATAGAAAAGCCAGAAGCTTGTGGTCACTCAATTCAGTAAACATTTAGTCATTACCTGCTGTGTGCAAGGCATTGTCCATGATGCATGAAACGTTAACAAAGCAAGACACGGCAAATAAGGAACTCCCCAGAATGTCAAAGGTGACCACGTGTGGAAGCAGTGGCGCATGGGGGAAAGGCACAGACAGGTCATGGGCAAAGCAGGGATGGACCAGAGATGGACTATCCAGCTTCTGGACCTGACTGCACATGACGGCAAGCAGCAAACCTGGAGGTTGAAAAAGCCGTGGTGTGACCTGCTGTCCCTGTCCAGAGTAACAGAGCTGCTGTCTCCTCTGGGACCTGCCAGGTGTGACCATTAGGGGGCACACAGAACTATGCTCCCTCCCCAGCTCGATGTGTTTTCTGGACATTGCTTCCCAGGCATCTCTTTGACATGCACAGAGCCCCCATTTTAGGCTATTGTTGCTAAACCTCCCCCCCCACCGCCACTGTAGCCTTCTAATTTCAGTGAAGCATTCTTTCTCTCTGAAGAATGCATTCCCATACCCTCTTATTTCTTTCATATTTTTTCATATTTTTGGCTTGTAGTCTCTCTCCTTTTTCCCAAGGTTTTCATTAGGGCACAAAAGACATAAATCTCCAGCCTGGTTTGAAAGGAGACTCCAAATAATGTAGAAGCTGTCAGGAAATGAGGTGCCTTTTTTTAGAGACTAAGTAAATAATTTGGTTCCTTTTTAAGATGCTGCTCTTTGGGGCATCCCCACACTACTTGGCTTTGCAAAACCACCTTCTGGAAAAGCTCATTCCTTTATTGTGCAAACTAAAAGGTTGATCAAGCCTCAAATGCCAGGCACTGCTAAGAATTAGCCTTGGCTACATGACTTATGAGGGGCGGCCACCCCTATAAATACCTTCCCTAGAACTGAGAACCTGCCCTTGTGGTCCTTCCTTTTTTTGTCCTTAATTCCTTTTCCAGAACCAGGCCTGATGTTGAGCAAAAATCTCACATTCCTGAATGAAACATACAAATGAAAAATGCCCTCAGCTAAAGTGGAAGTGTGGTCCTCGCTCTCTGCTCAGCATGTTTTTGTTACTATTTCCCATAGTTCAGTTGTGTACTTATTAGGGAACTGGAAGTGGTTAAGACAGATAAACCCTTCTGCTTACAGCGCTATTGCTCTTCTTGAGATACAAAAACTCAGACGGATGTCAGGGATCTCAGGTATTGCTGCCAGGGATGTGAATTGCAGGTGATCTCTGCCAGCCAGTCTAAGTGACTCTTTCTTTTGTCCTCTCCTAGGGTCACCAGAGGGCATCCACCCGTTGAACTGGGGCCCTTCTTTGCTTTCTTTTGACATTTGGAGGAATCCATTTGGAGCTAACCCTTTACCACTTCCTCCCACCATGTAAACAGTTCATCTTCATTTCTTCTCATACACTTTTGGATGGCATTCTCTATTTTGGTGACATCATATTCTACCTTGTACTTACTTGGCTGTAATGTACTGCAATCTGCTTACACTCAGCCATATACTTGTCTATGCCTTATGCTGAATTTCATTTTTTTTTTCAAAAAATATAGTACTCTTTGACTTACAGCCATTGGCTGGTGGTTGTCCTTAGTTCTCAAAGAAGACCAAAATTACATCACTATGTTGGGGTCAAGGTACAGTGTGTCCAACTGTGGCTGATCAGAAGGCTCTACCACAGTTCAAGCACAAAGAGTCCACATGAACATTTGGAGTAGAGATTGCTCTAAATTTGTGCATCGCATGTTTCTTTGGAGCTACTGCAATTTGCTTTGCTTACAGAGCACGGCGTCTTTTTTAATGTAGGCGTACCATGTAGGCAGTCCTGTGCCACTGTCTCCCTTGTCCAGAGAGGCTTTGAAAATATTCTTGTTTTGCTTCTTCTGACCTCCATGTGAGCATCTGCCTTATGTGAATTCTCCATAAAATAGTCTTTTAGGCAAATATACGTTTAGTATCTGTCATGATCTTTAAATGCCAAAGAGTGGACTTCATCTTTGATCCTGGAGATGGACGGAACCACTGGAGTTTATTGAGTGGGAGAGTGATATCATCAGATTGTTGCTTTAGGAAAATCACTTTGGCATCTGCTTAGAGGATGGGCTGGGGTAGGAAGAGATTTGAAGCAGGGAGTAATTATAAATCTCACTTAAGAAGCTTTGCATTGTTCTGGGGCTTAACTTAATTAGCACAACAGCTTCACCAAAAAGGGGTATCTAAAGAGAATATTTGTAAGGAATTTTTCCTTGACTTGGAGTCTGCACTGGACATCCTCTGTGACAGTGGTGCAAACACCTCCTTGTTTTGTGTCTAGCTTTATACTAATCCATCAACCAACAAACATTCATTCAATGCCTACTATGTGCCAGGCATTATTCTAGGTTCTGGGAATTCAGAAGCACAAATGAAATAGACCTTGCCCTCAAGGAATTTATTTTCTATCAAGAGAAACAATATATTCAAGGTAATTTGGGGGTGGGAGGGAGGGAGGTACTAGAGAGAAGTTATCTCTTAAGACATCTTGTATAATTTTGACATAGGTACTGGAAACAGGTTTCCATAGGACACCCTTCAAGGTGTTCTTTTGTTCCCATGAATCAAATACAAGTTTTCGTAGTCAATATATATGATGAGCATTGTGATAAATGATAAGATATTGTATTCTGTAATCAAATGCTACTTGCAACACCTTTCATGTTCCTTTCTAATATCCTCATGAAGAATGCCCTTGAAGTATATCTAGATAATTCACAGAAGAATTTTAGATAGATGAGCTAAACTGTACATATGCATGAATAGTTATTGATGTTTGCTTGGTCACCTTTTGGGGGTAATGATAAGGTCTGAGTTTTTTTCCGTGTCACTATCTTCCCCTCCTCTCTTGATCACTGATAATTCTAGGAACTATATGAATCCAATTATAAAACACTTAGCAGAAATAAAGACGGACCTAAATAATTAGAGAAATGTTAATTACTCATGGGTTGGTCGAGCCAATATGATAAAAATGACAATACAACCTTAATTTACTTCTTAGTGCTGTGCCAAACTCCAAAAGGAATATTTTATGAAGCTAGAAAAAATGGTAACAAAATTTATCTGAAGGAACAGAAGATCAAGAACCTCAGGGGTAATAATGAAAAGAAGTGAGAAGGAAAGGGGCCTGTCAGTACTACATCTCAAATTGTACTGCAAAAGAAGTAATCATCAAAACATTCAAATTTGGCATTGGTTTGACAAGAGGGAGAGTTCAATCAGTGAAACAGATTAGGTATACAACATACAGAAGCAAATATGCAGTAGCATAGTGTTTGATAAACCTAAAGACCCAGTTACTGGGGGAAGAATTGACCATTTGACAAAAGTTGCTGATAAAACTGGACTCCAAATGGATGCCTGAACTCTAGATATAAAAGGTCGCGTCATAAATGAAATAAAGAAGCAAGGAATGAATTACCTTTTAAATGTATAGATAGGGTAAGTTCATTATCAAACAAGAGACAGAGAGGATCGCATAAGATAAAATGGACAGTTTTGATGATGCAAAATTAAAACTTTTTGCACAAATAAATCCAATTTAGCTAAATTTAGAAGGGAAGCAATTAACCAGGAGAAAAATCTTTGGCATCAAGTTTCTCTGCTAAAAGGCTCATATCCCAGATATATAAGTTATTGTTTCAAATTTATAAGACTGAGAGCTGTTTTCCAATAGATAAATGGGCAAAGGATATAAATGAGAAGTTTTCAAAGGAAGAAATCCAAGCTATTAGTAACCATATGAAAAAAATATTCCAAACCACCAATAACTAGAGAAATGCAGATTAAAGCCACTTTGACTTTCCATCTTATACCCATCAGATTGCAAAGATGACAAAAGAGGAAAATGACAAATGTTGGAGGGTTTGTATAGTAGGGCACTGCTGGTGGAGCTGTGAATTGGTGCAGCCATTCTGGAAAGCAATTTGGAACCATGCTTCAAAAGTCACTAAACTGTGCGTACCCTTTGACCTAGCTCTACCACTATTAGACCTATATCCCAAGGAAATCAGGGATAGAGGAAAAAGACCTATGTATACAGATCCATTTATAACAAGCTCTTTTCGTGGTAGCCAAAAATTAGAACCTAAGGAGGATTGTCTTCCTGTCGGGCAATGGCCAAACAAGTTGTAGTATTGCAATGTAATGGAGTATTGTGCAATGAGAAAAACATGGACAGCTTCCGAGAAAACTGAGAAGACCTTTCAACTGATGCAGAATAAAGAGAGCACAGCTAGGTGAACAATTTATACAGTGATAAAAGCGACACTCTCCTCTTTTCAGAGAAGGGATGAATTTAAAATGCAGTAAGAAACGTAGAGTTTCTAACACAGCCACATTTGTTTTGCTGTACTTTGCTTTATTTTTCAGATTTAAAAAAAAAATTTGCTCTGTGTGTGTGTGTGTATGTGTGTTGGGCAGGAAGGGTGTAGGAGGAGGGAGATTGGTGTCTTAGTGTCTTTGAACATGTGCAGCCTCCTTTACTCACTCATCCTTTGCATATGCTGGTCTTATCTAGCCCCTGTTTCCCTTATTTGTCTTCCTCAGTGTCACTTCCATTTGTTCTCTAAGCACATCTGGGAATATAATGTTAGAATCCTTGGGGGAGGTTTCTGTCATCCTTGATGATAAAAATAATTTGTTATAAAAAAAATTTTTTGAAGACACTTTCCAACATTATCTGTTTGGTCCTCCTTCCCATTTCATCTTTATATTGCCCTCGGGATGTCTTTCTTAATTGGGTCTCTTGCCAAGCTTTCCCTTAAAGTGTTTTTTCCTTCTCTTTGTTTTATGAGGTGATACTGCTTATAACCTTCCTATATCCTTCTCCATAAGATAAACCAGTGTTGCCTTTGGCTGCCATATTTTTCCTTTCAGCAAGTTAAGTCAACCACTTGCTGACTAAGGTGCTTTGTAAAAGGCATTATGGCAAGCCACTTACATTGGTTTAACTTCAATGTGGAATTTTTCATTATTGGTATAATCTATGATCTTTCCTCCATCCATTTCCTATTTTTCAGCATCAGTAGCTGGTCAGGTTAAAGTTGTTTTAATTGCATTTAATTATCTTTTTCTGTTTTCCTTCTCCGTGTGGTAGCTAAAGAACAAATCAATCCTTAAAAAAAGGTTTTATGATAAGCTTGCAGATCAGAACTGTTGAATTTAATACAAAATCTCTGGGTTTTTTCCAACTTCTATTTTGATGCCTTTTTACTTATGGGTATAGGTAGTAGATGCTTGCAGGAATTATTCGCATGCATCTTTTTTTTCCCTCATACATCTAAAGCATTTTTGAAAGGGAATAATGACTACCGAAAGATTCCCAACATAATTAGAAAAAAGTGTTCCCAGATTACTGGTCTCTTCACTTCACTGTCAGCATCGATAATTCAGTCTCTTAAAAATTATGAAGAAACCATCTGGTAGGGAAATAAATAAAATCAAATTAATAGCATTTTCTAAAATTGACAAGTTGATTATGATTATTATTTTTAGTGAAGGTCCTTAGGAAGATTTTGTTTGAAATATTTGCCACCCTGCTATCAGGTACCTAGTGTACAAAGGAACTAAAGAATAAGTGATTTTCTACTTTAAAACGGCATTATTTATCTCAGCACAGCTATCCTTCACTATATGATAGTTTGTTGTTTTTTTTCAATGAGCCTTTCAGTTGTAGACTTTTATACAAATCTGTCTCTATCTGCTCTGTTGATTGAATCAGATCAATTCAGCCTCACCATGATGTGATTTTTATGGAAAATTCTGTGCTACATTGTTAGCCTTCCAGTGTTAGGCCCCAAGTCTACATAGTTGATATGCTCCTATATAGATAATTTATTGACAACAGGAGGCATCAGATAAAATCTGAACATCCAGGGTCCCAAGGTTATAAAAAGAGCATAGGACTAGACATCAGATAATTTGAGTTTTGTGCTTGTTCTCCCACTTACTACCTTTGTGACGTTGGACAAGTCACTTAACTTTCATGGACTTCAGTTTCTTCAGTTGTCAGATGGGGATGCTAACACTCCTTCTGCCTCCTTCATTGGACATCAAAGAGTTTTAGAATTGAACGAGACCCCAGCAGCCATCTGTTCCGACTAGTACTTGAACAGCACGCACAGCAAATGGCCTCAGAGTGAAGACCTTTATTCAGAGGGAGCCAACTTCCAAATGTCCTTGTACCTCACTCCTTCTAGACCTTATTCTTCATCTTCGCCATGACCTTTAGCTCCTCTGTTACTCCATGCTCTCCCAGGCCATCATCCCTGTTCTGGCTTTACTTTCCTCCCTTCCCAATTTTGACCTATGATTAACTAATTTATTTATAATTATATTGCCATTTATGCTAGAATCTCTTTTCCCCTTGTTCTGTTACCACTTATGCCTTACTAAACCCCAACACTTAATTAACCCCACCCCCATATGCCTTCTTTTCTCTTACTTAACTGCTGCTGAATGGTGCCAGACTGTGTCAACTACAAATATGTTATCTAATCTCACCTGGACCCCTTGGTAGCAAGGTAATCCTTCTACTCCTCCCTAATTGATTCTCTATCCCACTTCCCACCACAATTGTCCTTAACTTCTTTTGTTCATAAGCTACCCCAATTACCCACTGGACATTCTTTCTCCTGTGGTTTTCATGATGCTGCTCTCCCTGGTTCTCCTTCTACTTGTCTGGCGACTCCTTAATTTTTACGTTCTGCACCCTGTGTGTGTGTGTGGGTCTACCTCAGAGCTCTGTCAGGCCCTCTTTTTCATTCCAAACTTTCCTGGTGATTAAATCTACGATCATCACTATGCAAAAATCTGATCATTCTCAAATCGTTCTCACGCCTGGTTATCTGGCCCTGTTGTCTCTGGAGCTCAGGCCTTGTGTAACCAGCCACCTATTGGTCATTTTAAACTGGTCCCCTAAGTATCTCAACTCAGAATTGAAACCCTTTCTCCCCCAATCCCCACCCCTTTCTCAATTTCCTATTTCTGATAAAGACAAAACAGTGCTTTTCATCACTGGAGTTTGCCTCCTCAGAGTCATTCCCTCTCCCTCTGCTCTCATGCATTTGTCGCCAAGTCTGGTAGATTCTCCCCTCCACAACAATCTCTTGAATCTGGACCCTCCTCACATGGCCCCTGCCATGGTCCAGGCACCCCATCATCTCTCACCAGGACTGTGGAAGTGGCCTCCTACTTGGTCTTCCTTTCTCTGATCTGACCTCCATAAGTGATCTTCTTAAATTACAGATCTAAACAAGTCACTCCTCTACTCAAGAAATCCAGTGGCTCCCTATTCCTTGTATGATCAAACATAAATCCCTTTACAACCTGGCCTAGCCTACCTTTCCAGCTTTGTTACACTTTATTCCACTTTATACACTCTATAGCCCTGGCACCTTGCCTTCTTCATGTCCTTCACATGTGACCTCAATTTCCCAACTCCATGCCTAGAATACGCTCCTTCCTCACCTATTCTAAGAGGCAGCTTGTAGAATCCTTTATTTGCTTTGAAACCGTCTCCATGAATCCTTTCCTGACCCCCTACAGTGCATGTAATGTAGTAATGCTGTCTATGTATTACTCCCACAACTACCTCAAATCCTCAAAGTTATTTTGTATCTGTGTGGTATATGCTTATTTATTTACATGTTGTCTCCCCTGGTAGAAGGTGAGCTCCATAAAGTCAGGGCCTGCCACAGAGTAGGCACCTAATAAACGTTCATTGGTTGTTTGCTAGCTTGATTAGTCGATCAAATGCTTTCCCACCAATCTAGGTAAGTTATACATACCAATTTAGAATCTCTGTCAGAGAAAGGCAGTGAGCTTAGTCTGGCATGACTTGTTTTGGGTTGAAGTCATCCTGGTTCTTTGTGACCACCACTTTATTTTCTAGGTGGTCCCTGCCATCTCTGTAATATTCATTCCATTCTAGAATCTTGCCAGGATTCACCACCAAGCTCATTGGCCTCTACCAGTTCCAGCTTCTCTTCTTTAGTGGTCAGAAGGGAGTGGGGAAGTACTTTCAAAACAATCAAGCGTGAGACAAAAATAGAGTAGTGTCTTGACAATCATCATGCCTGCTCTGATGCTTCATGGCAAGGAGTGATCATGGTTTCTTAAAGTCTGTGCCAGCAAAGCCCAATTTCTGGTAATCCCTGCCAAGCTTGGTGGCCTCAATTATAAGCAATGCATTGTACATCTCACTAGATAAATTCAGAGAAGTTTATCACCAGAGTATGAATTTTTATTCTTTTCATAGTAATACAGACTATAATACACTACAGCATGGAGAAATCACAAATTCTTGAAGTATTATTATCCCTCTAAACTCCTTGCCTTTGTTTTTGCAGCCTCAGAACTCAGTCTTCTCTGTATTTACACAGTGAATCTGATTGTCCCCGGGACCTCCCTTCTTGTTTTCAAAGGCTTAATAGCTCTTTTTTAATGTTTGAAAATAAACCCACAGTTTAATGGTCGGCTAGAAATTCATAGTAGTTACTGTGGGCATCCAGGAAGAGGAAAGGGTTATTAAGCTCCAATCAAGTTTCTTCTTTTATTATAGATCTGGTATCAATTTATATCTGGAAGTTTCTAATTTTCCATGAACAGATCTCATCTGACTCAATTTGATTTCTCATCAGTGGTCACTGCCATTTAATGGCAATTAAGAAAGTCTTGTCTAAAAGGTGAGGATTACCTTGGTTCATTCATTTAGTAAATTCTTACTGAGCATCTACTAAGTCTACGCTATTCCACGAGGTGCAGAATAAGTAATTTTTGTAACTAACCCTGAAGGATTTCACCCTTTATAATCTCTTCAGCTGAGAGGCTGTACTTTAGGCGTAAATTGGCAGGGACAAAACTGAACGAACTTTGGTAGACTCATCTAGGGACTAAGAGCTAATTTAGGCTCTCTGGTATTGCATGTACTGTTCAGTAGCAAATGGATTGTATTAGTAAATGCTGTTCCCGGACTACATCGGGTTGTTAATTATTAACTGGGATTTTCCCCCAGGCTGAGCAGTAGTATGAATAGCAAGGGAGAGGTGTTGCCTGTTATTTAGTGCAGCCCCAAAGTTGGGTTGAAATATCAGAGCATAAAGATTCAGGAGCTTTTAAAAAGGCATTATTATTGATGGTCAGATTTTTGCCTGTAAACAGTATCAACACTTAAGCAGATAAAAATTTGTGCATTTTTGTGTGTAATTGTTCACCTTTTTGGTATTAGAAACAAAGGAGTTCTTCCAAAACTAGGTTTATGAGGTAGATTTCTGTATGTGGCCTACCCCCTATGGGGGTCTCAGATGCTTGATCAGAAGCCCTCAAAGGAGCTGCCTTTAGATGGCACCTACATTACAAAACAAGTCAATGTTAGAGGAAGGGCAGTTAAAAACTGCTGCACAAGAAAAGAAATGAGCAAATAACCTGTCTTCCCACCCCACCCTTTTTAAAATGAGAAGGATAGCACATTCTTTGACATGCAGTTGGAATCAATTACAGTCACCCTAGGTGAATGGCTTAGCAATAACCAAAGTACTCCTAGGTGATCCTCATAATCTTAAGGAAACATAACTTTGGGCCTCTCATTAAAAGGGTGGTGGTCTGTATTTCTATGACATAAAACATCTGTTCTGGCATCCCCTGGGACAGGAACAGATGTTGGCTTCAGCTTTATAGACTGTATGGAAGTACAGGAAAGGAGTGCTAGGGGGCATTACAAATCATTTCAAATGATAAAGACTCTGTAATATTTTGGTTTATGTGTAGTGTTGATTCAAGCTGAAGACTTGATCTGTAGTTTAAATGAGGAAATGTTGGGGAAGGGGAAGGGTGTAGATCATTGCCTATAAACTTGCATATGGAATTCCAAGTTCCTCATAGTGCCTCAGTCTATTATTTCTGGTCTGCAAGAGCCACAGGATAGATATAATAAAGTGGCATTGAGCTGGAATGTCAGCTTCCACTATATGAAGCTTCTAAGGTGGCTTTTTTTTTCATACTGTATTAAAAAAAATGTTAAATGATTCCAAGTAAAAGACAAATCTCTGCCCAAGTGGGGATCTTGGCTTTTTCATGTGAAAAAGGATGTGCACAGTTAAGTTTGACTCACCAGAAAACTCTTCCATTTTAGTTTGAGGAATCCACATCTAACCTGTTTTTAAAATGCAGTTGCAGATCTGTTATCTTTCTCTCAATCTTTCCTCTTAAACCACCAATTCCATGTCAAGCTGGATCTGGCCCATCGTTCAGATTCTCGTTGTCTCAACAAATTCAGCTCATATTGCTCACTGCTCAGAGGCAAGAATGACTCTACAGGGTCTTTTCAAATTCATATAGCCACTAAGAGGTCAGATGATTTGATTCTTTGAAAAAAAAATGTAACCTCTGCCCTGGTTTGCCTTCCCATCTCTCTGGATTGTTTGCTCGTGGGCCTGAGGTGATGATTAAGAGAGGGAGAGACTGGCAGAGTGGTTTCTGATAACCCTGGCATACATGCCAGAGGGTGATTGCCTCTCTCTAGTCGTGGGGGTCTTGGTAAACTATTGCTTGCAACAGGGAGAAGTCCTATAATAGAAGAAAGGGGGGATTAAAGGCAAGTGGTGGGTGACTTGAAAATACATGGTGAAATGTAGAAGCCATGACCAGCATTGCCCTAAAGGCAAGATGCCCAGAGAGGAAGACCGAAGACCAGTGCTGGGAGAAGTGATGAGTCCAGAACTGAAAAGATGGGAGGTATTGAAGAGAGACCACCTGGAACTGTGGAGGCTGCTAGTTATTGTAAATCTCATTAGACTGGTGAACTTGAGGGGAAGATTGATTTCCCTTACTGTCTTCCTCAGTTTCCCTGATTTTCTAGTTGACAGTTCTGAAGTAGGTTGTGGGAAACCTCTCCCTTTATGCCTTTCCACCGCCACACCCCAAGATCTAGGTGGTTTAGGAATGGGTCGAGATGGCTTTCTCACTATAGGAGCACTTGGTCTATTTCTTTTCTGTTTTATTCCCTGTATAATCAGCTATGTGACCATGTCGCATTAAATGTCTGACTCCTATGAATGCAGAGAGGAAAGTCTGGACAGGGCGAGAGCTCATGACCTAATTATGTTTGGTAGATTTCACATTTCAGTATTTTGAACAGTATTCCATTTCCTTCCCTCTGCCGATTTCAGACCTGGCCAGTCAATATGCCTTTCTTAAATAACATCAGGTAGCAGTAACCTCTGATTACGAACTAAATTGAACAATATATAGCCAAGTGACCCAGAATGCTTAATGCACTGCTTGCAAAGCATGTTCTTGTAGTGCAGGGAGCAGCCTAGGTGTTTTCCAGCTTGTCACTATTTCATGGAGAAGCCTTTTAAGAAGGCTGTCTTATTGGTGAGTCAGAGAACCTGACAAGCCACTAGTCTAGTGACTCAAGTAGAAGGCTGCTTGGTAGACAACTCAGATACTACACTCATTCATCGGATAATTGATAAGGTGATTTTCTGCATTCGTAAGGAAGGTAGCATTACCCAAGAACCCCAGGTGAAGGTCCCCAAAGGAGCATAAGGGTTTTTCATATACTTCTCTCTGGCAACCTGGGACACAGCCCTGAGGGGTTCAGGTTTTCATCAGTTGTGAATATGACAACATGGTGATGGAGTAAATGAACAGTTGCTTTTAGTAGAAACACTTTCTGGGGTTTAGGCTCTTAGGGAATCAGTTCTTTATACTGGGTTTAAATGTCTGCTGTCCAAGATGAATTCTTTTGAAAATCTATTATAATTCATGATTTTGTCATTGGGTTTAAAGGAATTTTCTTTGTAGAAATATCTGAATATAATTGCTGTAACTTAAGACTCCAAGAAATATGTTTCATACTCAGCATGAGTTAAAAGTAGGATGGTCATCTACATTTAACTTCAAATGTGGATTTCACAGTTATTCCTGTAGAAGACAGATTTAACAGGTTGTATTTATCAGTATGAAAGAGTGCTAGATGCTGTTGGTAAGAATAGTTGAATGGAAATCTCCAAACTTGAATTTCATTTTCTGCTCAGTATCATGCCACTTTTGCTAACTTTTTTGGTGTGTCTCACTTCACTCATCTATAAAGTATGAAAAGCAATAAAAGCAACAGCATCAAGCAGCAAATCTGAATAAATGATTGGAAAGTGTTGTGATAACCTTGATCAGTATGAAAAAACATCTTCACTGGTGCTTCTGTTGCCTGCCACAGCCAGAGCCGTACTGGTGGGGCTCTGACCTCGGGCCTCCAGGGGAGTCGATTTGAATAATGCAAACCTAAAGGAAGTGAGAATTGTCTATGTCGTATTCCAATTCCTGGTCTTCATTTTTTTTATTGCTTTTCAGATTTTTTTCTCCCACAGTGAACACAGACTGAACCTTGATAGAATGCATTACCCCATTTTGAAAGGGTGGATCCCAATTGTTTTACTGTCAATATTGTGACCTGGTAAAAGGTGGTATGGTATATTGAATAGTGTGCTCTTAGAATCAGGAAGACCTATAATCCTGGCCACCAGGGAGATAAAAGCTGACAGATCTCTTTAGCTCAGGAGTTGTGAGCTGTAGTAGGCTGTGCCAGTTGGTTGTCCACTCTAAATTCATTAATTGGAGTCAGAATGTAGATCAAAACATACTATATTCACTTTATTTTTTTCATGGTTTTTTTCCTTTTGCAAACTGTATTTTGTTTTTACAAATTGTTTCTTCTTTCATAACATAACTAATGTGGAAATAGGTTTTACATGATTGCACATATGTAGCTTACCTTCTTAGGTGGGGGGAGAGAAGGGAAGTAGGGAGAAAATTTGAACTCAAAATTTTATAAAAAATAAAGGTTAAAATTGTCTTTACATGTAATTGAAAAAATAAAGTACTATTTTAAAAAGAAATTCATCATCCATACGGCAAACCCCTCTGGAGGAGGTGGAGTGGGAACCAGGTTGCTTGAGGAGGGACTGAACTAACCCAGTTTGGAAATGGAGTAGGTCAGATTTCCTGTGCCAGTCAGCAGTAAGATGAGACCCAAAGGAGGCCCTATACTTCCAGCTGGGGCAATATAGTGAGACCCAGTCTTTCAAAGTTAATTTATTGAAGCAAACTGTTTGCTCTCCTTTTTTTTTCCTTTTGTTTTTTTTCCTCTCTCTTTTTTTTTTTGTTTTGTTTCTTCTTTCTCATGATTCATTCCATTGGTAATAATTCTTCTTTACAACTTGACTGTTGTGTAAATAAGTTCAATGTGAAGTTACATGTAGAAGATATATTGGATTCCATGCCATGGGGGGGGGGTGGAAATCTGGAACTCGGGATTGTGCAGAACTGAGTGTTGTAAACTAAAAATAAAAAATATTAATTAAAAAAAGTTAATTTATTGATTGATTAAATATTTTTAAAATCAGGGAGATCTAGATTAAAATCCTACCTCTGACATAGCTGTATGATCCTGGGGAAGTTGCTTAAATTATGTGTGCTTCAGGCAGTTGAGAAAATCACAAATCCTTCTCATGTTCAAGTACTGACATTACTGCATGAAGATAACTCTTAGATAGAAAGACTTTGTGGTGGGGAGTAGAACCATCAGCATCTATTCTTCATGGTTTTTTATGCTGGGCAAAAACTGAACTTGCTTATAAATATAAATTTAATGAATGAAGCCAAAGCACCATGCTGTTTGATTTTGGATGACTTCCATTAAGGCAGCATCTACCAATCCTAATCCAAAATGAGCTCTACTGTCCAATTCTAACACCCCCACCCCTGTTTTTAAAGAAGAGGGGAGGAAAGTACGATATTGGATTGAAGGCAGGGTAAGAAGATGGCAAGCCTTGCCATTCCCAAAGTAAGAGAGCTATAGTTAATCCTAACTCCAATCTTTGGACAACGCAAGATGCTTTTAAACAACTTTCATGCTGAACCAGCCCAAGGCCTGAGCATCAGCAAGCCTGTGTGACAAAGTCCAGAATCGGGCTGTGCCCTTGTGTTCTGGGAGGTTGTAAAAACTTGTCTGGTGCAACATGATCCCAGGTGGTCAGAGTTTTGTTTTATTTAATGAGGGAAGTAATTTTTAAAATAATATCTTTTCTTAAACATCTTTTTAATATGCCACTTTGAATTACAAATAGAATAGTTTGTAACTATAAAGAGCTTTAGAATGGTGGTAAAATAGAGCTGTTAGTGCTAATAACTTAATATTTAATCATACTCTTCTGTTCTAGCTGTACTTAGAGTGATTGCCCATAGTAATAATATAAGGGAAATCACATTCCCTAATTATAATTCATTCATCGTGAGCTAAATCTTTCTTTGCCGTTTCGGTCTCCCATCCAAAGCCCAGAATTCATCTTCTAAGTGTAAGAACTGATGCTAGCTTTAGAGTAATCTTCTGTTGCTCTGATACATTTCTTCAGTGACTCTTATTTTGTCATATTTAGATTGTTTTGAGTTTTACTTAGCACTTCATGATTATTCTAGCCTTAATGGATTAATATTTTCTTCTTTTAAAAAAAAAAGTAGAAAGAAATAGAGGAAACTACTGTTCTGTTAAGCCAGATTTGTATCCCTGATCAAGACCTATTGAATTTCTAATGATAATGATGCATTTGCATAGCTCTTAAAGAGCTTTCCTTACAGAAATCCCCTAAGATCCAAGTAGTAGTAATATGACATTTTTATAGATCAAGAAAGTAGGGTCCAGAAAGCGAAGTGATTTGCGCATGACCTCATACCTGGCAAGTTTAGATCTGAGATTGCCTATTCATATTCCTTGATCATTTATCAATTGGGGAATGGCTCTTATTCATGTAAATTTCACTCAGTTCTCTATGTATTTTAGAAAGGAGACCTTTATCAGAGAAGCCTTCTGTGAACAGTTTTCCCCTCAGTTTCCTGCTTCCCTTCTAATTTTAGCTGCATTGGTTTTGTTTGCATAAAACTTTTAATTTGGGGGCAGCTAGGTGGCACAGTGAGTAGAGCACTGGCCCTGGAGTCAGGAGAACCTGCATTCAAATATGGCCTCAGACACTTGACACACTTACTAGCTGTGTGACCTTGGGCAAGTCCCTTAACCCCAATTGCCCTGCCTTCTCCCCTCCCAAAAAAAACCCTCTTAATTTTACATAATCAAAATTATCCATTTTACCTCCTGTGGACATCTCTATTTCTTGTTTGGTCATGAACTCTTCCCCTATTCGTAGATTTGACAGGCAGTTTCTTTCATGTTCCATTAATTTACTTTTGATGTCACCTTTTATGTCTAAAGCATGTATCCATTTTGAGCTTATCTTGGTATCTGTTGTGAGATGTTGATCTATACCTAGTTTCTGCCAGACTACTTTCTAGTTTTGCCAACAGTTTTTGCTGAATATTGGAATACATTATCTTTTCTCTCAAATTCTCTCCCCTACTGAATTTCCCTATTGTTGTCTAGGGCACAACAGTTCTCCCAGTTACCCAGTCTTGAAACACAGGTATCATCCCTGACTCCTCACTCCCACCCTCCCAGCCCCTTTCCTAATGTGTTGCTAAGGCCTTTTGAATTTCCCTTCCTAACATTCTTCCTACCCACGCCCTCTCTACTCTGACACTGGTACAGGTCCTCATCACCTTCCACTTGTACTGTTACAATAGTCTCCCTGCCACAAATCTCTCCACTCTAGTCTGTTGCCAAAGTAAATAGCCTTCTATGCCAGATATTCCTTTTCTCGTGGAGATGTGAAACATTAACATAAAGTACCTAATAAACGTGAAAGAGAAATCATGAGGGACTCAATAAGGTTAAGCTGTTTACATTTCTGTATGGGAAAATGATACATGTAACTCCTAAGAACTTTATCATTATTCAGGGAATTCGGAGGCTGCATAGACAGAGGGTGTGGATTTGAATCAATTTTGTTGGGATGATCTCAAAAAAATAAAACTAAGGGGTGAGAAAGAGGGATACACTGGACAAAGAGGGAAGGAAGAGGTAGAATGGGGAAAATTATCTCAGATGAAAGTTCACAAGGAAGAGCTTTTACAGGGGAAGGGAAAGTGGGAGATAGGGTGGGCAGTGCTTGAACCTTACTCTCATTTGAACTGGTTCAAAGAGGGAAGAATATATGAATGCACGCATGTGTGCGTGTTCACGCACGCGCGCGCGCGCACACACATACACACTCAGTTGGGTATAAAAATCTATCTTACCTAGCAGGAAAGTAGAAGAAGGGAAAAAGATAAGGAGAATGACAAAAGGGAGAATGGATTAGGGGAGGTATTGGTCAGAAGCAAAACAGACTTTAGAGGAGGGACAGGACAAAAAGAGAGAGAGAGAGAGAGAAACAGAGGAAAATTGGATGGCAGGAAATACACAGTGAATAATCATAACTGTAAATATGAATGGGATGAACTAACCCATAAAAAGGAACTGGATAACAGAATGGATTAGAAACCAGGGCCTAACAATATGTTGTTTATGAGAAACATACTTGAAACAGAAAGACACACACGGAGTTAAAATAAGGGGCTGGAGCAGAATCTATTATACTTCAGTTGAAGTTAAAAAAAAAAAAACAAACAAACAGAAAGCAGGGGTAGCAGCTGAGTGACACAGTGGATAGAGTACCTGGCCAGGAATCAGGAAGACCTGAGTTCAAATTCCACTAATTGTGTGACCTTGAGCAAGTCACTTAACCCCGTTTGCCTTAGTTTCCTCATCTATCAAATGAGATGGAGAAGGAAATGGAGAAGGAAATACCAATCCGGTATCTTTGCCAATGAAACCCCACATGGGGTCACAGAGTTAAACACAACTGAAACAACTCAATAACAAAGCAGTCATTGTCTCTGACAAAGGCAAAGCAAAAATAGACCTAATTAAGAGAGATAATCAGGGAAATGACATTTTGCTTAAAAGGCACCATAGATAATGAAATAATATCAAAGAAAAATTTTACAGGAAGTTTCTCTGATAAAGGCCTCACTTCTCAAATATATAGGGAACTGAGCCAAATTTATAAAAATAAGGGCCATTGCCGAATTGATAAATGATGAAAGGATATAAAGGCAGCTAGGTGGTGCAGTGAGTAGAGCACCAGCCCTGGAGTCAGGAGGACCTGAGTTCAAATCTGGCCTCAGACACTTGACACATGTACTAGCTGTGAGACCTTGGGCAAGTCACTTAACCCCAATTGCTCTGCCAAAAAGGAAAAAAAAAAGAAAGAAAGATGAAAGGATATAAACTGGCAGTTTTCAGAAGTAAACAATCATTAGTCATATGAAAAAGTGCTCTAAATAGCTATTGATTTATTGGTTAGAAATTTTGCAAATTGATTAGAATTATCTAATTGATTAGAAAAATGCAAATTAAAACAACTCTGATGTACCACTCCATATCATCAGATTGGCTACATGGCAGAAAAGGAAAATGATAAATGTCGGAGGAGATGTAGAAATATAGGGGCACTAAGGAACTGTTGGTGGAATTATGAACTGATCCAGCCATTATGGAAAACAATTGGGAACTATGCCTAAAGGGCTAGAAAACTGTGCATGCCCTTTGACCCAGCAATAGCACTACTAGGTTTGTATCCCAAAGAGATCAAAGAAAAGGAGAAAGGATTTATTTGTTCAAAAATATTTGCTACCTCTTTTTGTGGTTGCAAAGAATTGGACATTGAGGGAATACCTATCCATTGGGGAATGGCTGAACAAGTTGTGGTATACGATTGTAATGGCATACTATTGTACTAAAAGAAATGATAAGGGGAATGGTTTCAGAAAAACCTTGGAACACCTGTATGAACTGATGCAAAGTGAAGTGAGCAGAACCAGGAGACCATTGTACACAGGAACAGCAGTATTGTACAATAATCAACTGGAAATACTTAGCTACTCTAAGACAATGATCTAAGACAATTAGAAAAGGACTAATGAAAAACATTGCTCTCCATCTCCAGAGAAAGAGCTAATGGAGTCTGAATGCAGATCAAAGCATACTGTTTTCACCTCTTTGTTTTTTCCTTTTTTTTTTGGCAACATGGCTAATATTGAAATATGGTTTCTGTGACTTCACATGTGTAATGGGCATCACATTGCTTGCCTTGTCTACGGGTGGGGAAGGAGCCAGAGAAAAGGAGAGAATTTGGAACTCAAATTTTTTTTTGAGATAGAATGTTAAAAAATAAAGATTTTTTTTAAAAGAAAAAAGAGAGAAAAAAGAAAAGTACCTGAGTGAGAGACAGTATGGCTTAGTGGATAGAAAGCTGCCCTTGGAGTCAAGAAGAACTGAGTTCAAGACCTGCCCACTGCAGATACATAATGACTGAATGACCTGAACAAGTCACTTAATTGTTCTAACGAATTGTCTTATACTTTAAGTTGCAGAGCATTTGTTAATCTGTTTTAGTAGAGAAGAGTTTCGTTGTGGAAGGTTTCCTATACCTAGCTAGGTGGTACAGTGGATAGAGCATTGGGCTTGGATTGGGGTCAGGAAGACCTATGTTCAAATCTCACTACAGAGGCTTAGGAGCTGTGAGATCCTTGAGCAAGTCAATCAACTCTGTTTACCTCCATTCTCTTGTATGTAAAATAAGGATAATAATAACACGTATCTCTCAGGGTGGTTGTAACAAACAAATGTGATATTCGTATAGTGCTTAGCACAGGGCCTAGCACATGATAAACATACGGAACTGAGTCACATGTTAAAAACGTTAGTTGTTGTTAAATCACAGGTCTGGTTTCCCCACCCCACCCCCCTTTCAAAGAAAACAGAAAAGTACCTGAGTGCATGCATTAGGACCTGAAAAGGAGAAGGGAAACTTGCCATGGATGGAGGTTAGCTCCTTGGCCATTCTTCTGGCCTGCTCATCAAGCTGCAGTTCTCCTACAATGATCCTTTCCTTTTCCTTACATCAGACTTCCCAACTGCCCTTGCCTGGAAATCCCACTAGAACTGCCCAACCACTTAGCAGGATAAACAACACACAGAAGAGATCCTGCTGAGGAGGAGGAGAAGATGGGAAGTGGTGTGTGCCAGATCCCGCTACCCTCTTGCTGCCCTTCTGATTTCACTACTGTGATTTCTGACAATGTTGTTACAATAAACTAATCCATTACCTTGGATTCATTGTAATGGAATTAGGCCAGTACAAAATTTTCTTTTGAATCTCTCTCATGTTCATCTGGTAGCAAGATATTCTTACAAAATAAGACATTGGGCATAGTGGAAAAATCATTGGAGTTAGAATCAGAAAAAATAGTAACAGCTAAATTTTACGTTTGCAAGGTGCTTCGAAATATATTATCTCATTCTGTCCTCATAGCAGCTCTAGGAAACAGAGGTTAAGTGACTTGCTGAGGATTGCTTGGTTTGCCTGATTCCGGGTCCGGCCCTGTAGCCACTGTGCCACCTAGGCCCAAGTTTGGTCTCTGCCACTTACTGTAATTCTCAGTTTGCTCACCTATAAAATTGGTTTTCTCTTACCTCTTAACTTTGCATCGAGGACCAAATGAGGTAATTTTTGTGAAAGCACTGAATGACCTACAAAATGTTCTATGAAAGTAGGATGGTAGCATCATTATTATAAAATAATAGAAATATGTCAGTTCTCTAGTCATCAGCTAGTTAATGGGATAGCTAGAGAAAGAGACCAGTTGCTCCCTTTCTACTAGACGAATTCCTACTTTTGAAAATTATTTATTCCCTAGTCCAAAAAGAAAAAACCTCCTCTAATCATGATTTGAGATTTCTTGCCCATTACTTGGTTGTTAGACATTAACGTCCTATCTGTGGGTTATGTGCACTAATCCTGACTCTTCCAGTGTTGGAAGAAAAGATATAAAAGTGAAATATATCTGCGGAAGTTGATACGCTGAAAGTTGCAGAGATAAAGGTATCATGGCCCATGGGGCTCAGCCAGGACCTGGAAACTTGACCATTTTGGATAAATGCATGGAACTAAGTTTCCTTAGACAGGCCTGAGTCGATCCTGCCACAATTTGAACTTTTTGGTTCCAGAGAGTCTAGGGCAGACTTAGGAAAGGGGGGACGGGTTAAAGGGGTGGAGAGACAGCCTTACCATCTGGGCCATGTTCCAGTCTTGCTACCATATCCTCTGCTAGGGACAGCGTTGAGCAGGAGAGCAGAGGTGAGAGCTGATTTGGGAGAGCTAGGAGATACTCGTGGTTTTGATTTTACCAGGCTCCCAGAGTAGTTGGCCACCTCAGACTTATAAACATAGGATATGAAAGAAGAAAAACATCCTCTGGAAGAGTGTCACATGAAAGCCTTGTCACCATTCATTCATTTGTTCATTGAACAAATAGTGCTGGAGGTGCTGCATTAGAAGCACTACTGAGGCCCTGCCCACAGCAGACCTGTATCATTTAGCCAGGTGAAGGAGAGCAGGGGGAGGTAAAGGCATCGAGGCTTCCAGCAATCAGCCAGGACGAGTAGGGGAACAGCAAAGGACCAAGAGTTAGGGTCACAAAGCCAGCATTCATGCCCTAATCAGCTGCCATCCGTACATGTCCATTCTACCTTGATAGTGTATTTTTTAGCAGTCAATCCACAGGCATTTATTAAGCTCCTGCTACGTAACACAAAGACCAAAGCAAGACAATACCTGCCCTCAATAGGCTTACGTTCTAATGGGAAGACAACATGCATATGCTTGTGCACACACACATATGCAAAATACATACAAGGCAGGTACTGGATAGCTCAATGGGAAGGCATCACGCAAAAGCAGGATCTCGAGCCAAGTCTGGAAGGAGGCACAGATTCTCTGAAGCCCAAGTGAAAAGGGAGTGCATACTTGCTTTTTGTATCTCTGGAGCTTAATGTGGTGATTTGCACATAGTAACCGTTCATTCATTCATATGGGCATGAGGAGCGTCGAGAAGGCCTGTTTGGATGTCTGCTCTACCTTTGAGATTAAATGGAGGGCGTAAAGTGTGATAAGGAAGAAAGGTAACATGGCTACAGACTGTGAAGAGCTTTAGCTGCCAAACGGAGGAGTTTCTGTTGGATCTTAGGGTAACAGGGAGTGTTGGGGTAAGGTTCAGAGTCCAGGGGTGGGGAACCTGCGGCCTCAAGGCTACAAGTGGGGCCCTTTGACTGAATCTAAACTTCACAGATCAAGTCCCCTTAATAAAAAGATTTATTCTGTAAAACTTGGACTCAGTCAAAAGGCCTCACTCAAAGACCTAGAAGGCCACAGGTTCCCCACCCCTGGTTCAGACCTTTGCTTTAGGAAAAGCACTTTGGTGCTTTCACAGGGAATCTGTCCCCTCCTTTCTGCTTCCACTACAGCCACCTTGGTTCACAGCCCAATCTTTTCTTAGACTCCTAACATCTTTACACCTTGTCTGTTTTCTCTCTAATCCATCCTTTAGTATATAGCACTGTTCTGTTCATGTCACTCTCATTTCTCAAAACCCATTATTCTTGTCAGGAGGACCTGAGTTCAAATCCAGCCTCAGACACTTACTGGCTGTGTGCCCTGGGCAAGTTACTTAACCCTGTTTGCCTCCCCTTCCCCCCCAAAAAATCCTTTATTCTCTCTCCATTAACTTCTGAATAAAACATAATTCTTTTACCTGAAATTCAACATCCTCCACTCCCTTATGCCATACAATCTTATCTGCTCCCTTTTCTTTCTCTCCCTATATTGGAATCCCAACTCAGCTATTTATCACCTTTGTGACCTTGGGCAAGTCATTTAACTTGTCTAGGCCTTAGTTTCTTTATCTGGTCCCTTCCAGTTCTGGATCTGTGGCCTAGGGGTGTACATTCACTTCAAACTGAAGTAGCCATTTTGCTACCCAGGTCCTCCGTCTCTTTATCTGTAAAATGAAGGGATTGTACTAGAGAGCCTTGGGGGTCCCTTCTCCTTCCTGTGGGCCTATACTCCAGGTCTGGCAGATACTTTTCTCCCTTTCCCCACTTAAAGATCTAATTCAGATTCCACACCCTCTATGAAACCTCTCCTAGTCACTGCAGTTGAAAGTGATCTTTCCCAACTCAGATTTCTCATAGTACTTTGGACCTCTCCTTTGTAGAGGCTTTCTTGTTTTATTGTTGCCTTTGTACCCCAGCTGTTTAGCACAGGACCATAAATAGAGTGAGCTTTGAATAAATGCTGATTGATTGTAGCAAGTCAACAAGCATGGTTAAGCCCCTACTTTGTACAAGTGCATAGTTTTTGTGTTTGTGTCTTTCTCTGCAGAGAGTTGGAGAGATGAGAGGTTAATGCAAAGCCAGGTCATGACGGAAGGCTTGAATGGGGAGGTGGGATCCCAGCTGGGCCGTAGCAGATGAGTCTAAGCGGAGAGAAGGGCATTCCCACACGGGTGTAAAGAAGCAGAGTGTGCAGGCAGGACAGGCCGGGTGTGGGCCTGACCAGGGCAGAATTCGGTTCAATTCAACAAGCTTTTACTCAGCATCTCCTGTTCTAGGCATTGGGGATGAGAAGACCAAACAAGTCCCTGCCTTCTGGACTTGGATTCCCACTGTAATGGAAAGTCAAAAGATCCTGGCTCCCATTCTGGCTGTCACCTCTGTGATCTTAGGCAAATGCCCTCCTCACCTCTCTAGGCCTCAGCTTCACCATCCGTTTTACAAAAAGGTGGGGCCTGGGGGTGGCAGATAAGGTTTGAATTAGACTACCACCAAGGTCCCTTCCACCCGTAAAACTGTGATGTGATCCTACTGTAGAGATGACATATAAACAGAGAAGTAAACAGAAGATATTTTGAAGACGGAGAGATCTGTGTTGAGAACTTGATAGAGTATTTTAATTAAGTAAATTTACATAAATAAATTATTTAAATAAATAAGTTTATTTTAAATAAACAAAGATTTACAAAAGTACAAAGAATTGCAGTATCTGTCAGTCAATAAGCATTTATTAAGCTCTTACTATGTTCCAGGCACTGTGCTAATTAATCACTGAGCATACAAAGAAAGGCAAAAGGCAGCCCTTGTTCTCTAGGGGCTCCAGGTTGCTGGGGGAGACAACAGGCATATGACTGTGTCCAAACAAGCCATAGACAGGATAAATTGGAAATAACCAACAAAATATGGATAAATTATGAAAAATAGTAGATTATGAAAAAATGTTAGGTTTAGTTCACTTTGGAGATATAGCAATCTTTGGCCCCCATACTTTGGGATGACCTGCATAGCAGTCATAATGGCTTAGCCTCTTGACTCAATTATTTATCATATCAGAACCCGAGCCCTGAGCACCCTCTGGTCCCCATTCTATTCCTGTTTCCATACGGCTGATTTGGTATCAGGCTCTAGCCAGGCCTAACCCTCTGACAAAAGGGCCTAGAAAAGAGAGACCTGCCCTGTTCCTGTTTTAGCCCCTGTAGAAGTCCCCTGTATTGCCAAATCTTTGGTGCCACTGTCCTGTTTGCCTGGCAGTTCCTGGTTTTCCTGGTTCTTTCACATGAACTGTTTCTGTTTGTGAGTAAGCATTGAATAAAATGTATTTGCTCTATCCCACCTCCTTGCTTCCTAAGTATCGTTTGGGAATTCCCCTTGGTTGCCCAACCTAGCACTGTATTAGGATGCCATAAGCTTATAAACCCTAGACAAGAGGTCTCAAACTCCCAGCAGCCTTTCCTACCTCCCAGGATTCATCAGTGTGTGTAGAAAACAAAGGTTAGGAGTATGAACGCTCCCTTGTCCCTATATTTTCCAAACTAATATTCCAGCTGGGGTTAGGGGCTTGCCCTGAACCTCCTAGTGTGGGGCACTAGATCCCATTTTAGAGCATGTGGTAGGCAGTGGTAAGCATCGGGGCACAGCAGGAAGCGGGTGAGGGCTGCTGCCTTTGAAGTCCCATGGCCTGGTTTGAATGCTGACTTGGCCACTTGCCACTGGCATGACTTTGGGCAGAGCACCTCTGTGAGCCTCTTGTCATGATGGAATTGGACTAGCTGGCCGTTAAAGCCCTCTCCAGTTGTAAATGAATAACCCAAAATTGGGCATGGGTGACTCCAAAAACAAGAATTCAGGAAACTGTAAGCATTGAGTAGCCAGGGAATGGAGGCAGGGGAGACAGGAAGACTCCCTAGGGAGATAAAAGTACTAAATTCTTCATCGTGTCCTGGGGATTAAATGGTTCATGTTTTGTAAGGTGTGTTGAGTGTGAAAAGTGATCTATAAATGCCTATTATTTTTGCTAAACAATAGAGTGCAAGGCTTTTGTAACACGAAGAAAGCAGTTTTTCAGTGTCCCTTCCTACAGTGCTTTTAGGAAGAAACATATGGTGCTAAGACCAGTAGATAGATGAATGCTTAGGAGATCACTTATCATGATGATAATATTCAGATCTGCTCAATATTCCTTATTACTTTTGTGATGTAAAGAGCTCTCCGAGACCTCTCCGCTACATTATTAGGTTGGAATATTGAAAAGTACTGTCAGGTTTTTTTGTTTTTTTTTTTTCAGGATTAATTCTTTTGGAAAACTGTTGGCTACATGGTGATTGTAAAGCTTGATTGCTTCAAGGGCCATTGTTTGTAATGAATCACTACATTTGGTTTGGTTGCATTGTATGAAAAGTGCCTTTGTGATATTGATGGAGAGTAGTTAGTTACCTCAGAACAGCAGCTTTTAAGATAATTCACTTAAGGTTCAAGTTTTATCTTTGTGTTTCATAGATTAACAGGAGACAGAATGTTGCTTCATTCTTTGAATCTCTGTTGGCATATAGCTCTCTCAGTTGCCTTTCTCCTTTAGAATCATTCATCATAAAATATAAGCCAAAAGTCACCTTAAAGATTATTTGATTCAGTCGAATCCCTCACTTTACAGATGAATCCCAGAGAGGCACCATGGTCTGCCTAAAGTCATATACCATAACTAATAGAAGCTGAGCCAGCCTGCGTCTAGTACAACAAATGCCAGCTTGTCTTTGGACTCTGAAAATTCAGAAAGATTAATTTACACATCATTTCTCTGGTTCTGCATCTCAGAGCGAGGTAGTCAAGTCAAGAAGAACGAAACAAGTTCTCTCTGACTGGACTAGCTCATTCCCTTGTCTTTTTTTTTAAAACATGGAAAAAAAAACATCCTCACAGTATCTGAGTACAGCAGTGCCCTTTTTATTTAAAATGCTTTCAATATTTAGTAGAGGCTGTAGATTGTGGCATGCAGGAGCAGTGGTCAGCAAAGGTGAGCCATTGAGTTTCTCTTTATGCTTTTCATTGTCTCAGATCAGAAATTAATAGGAGAATGATGCCTATGTGAAGCCCCATTTGGGTGAGATGGCAGTGCATGTGATGAATTATGTGTTTCTATGGCAGCTGTAACTTTTTTAAGTTCTCAGAAGGAATGTAAAACAGTTATAATCAGTCCTTGATTATTTAGCAGTTTAATGTCCACTTTGTGAGTAATTCAGCCACCTAGCTGATATGCCCCGCCTGCTTCCTACCTTTTGGGCATTTTTTTTTACTGATTCACACCTTTTCCAGATTCATGGGAAAGGGCAAGGAGTAGAGGATAAGTAATTCAGTCAGTCTTGCTCCCTCTTAACAGCAGTAATAAAAGCTTCAGAGAAAGAAAGATTTAAAACAAATAGCCAAAAAAAAGTCCAGAATTGTCTGGGCTTAATCATTCAGTTATCTGTGCAATCCTGCTTCTTCACTATTACTGATAATGAAAAATTATCTCATGTTTAGATTCCTGCTACCCTTGTACCCTTTCAAGTAGACATTATTCCCTGTTGCTAAACTTTTAAAATTGCATTCAAGCTACAAACTGCCATTTTTCTTTATGTCTGACACATATGCAGGACTCATAGATTTATAGAATGTTTGAATTGAGAAGGATTTTTTAAAATAATCTTGTAAAACCTCCTCATTTTATGGATGAAGAAACAGACCCAGGCAGGGGAAACCAGTCATTCATTCAGTAAACATTTATTGTTGTTGTTCAGTCGTGTCCGATGCTTCATGACCCCATTTGGAGTTTTCTTGGCAAAGATACTGGAATGGTTTGCTATTTCCTTCTCCAGCTTATTTTACTGATGAGGAAACTGAGGTAAACAGTGTCAATTAACTTGCCCTGGGTCACACTAAGTATCTGAGGCCAGATTTGAACTCAGGTCTTCCTGACTCTATCCACTGTACCACCTAGCTGCCTGAAAACATTTATTAAATGACTACTATGTGCCTGGCACTGTGCTAATCGATAAGGATAAAAAAAATATTTAAAGGCAAAAGACAGCCCCTACCTCAAGGGACTCGAATAAATAGAAAATAATCAACAAAGGGAAGGCACTAGCATTAAAAGGAGAATTGGAAAAAACCTTCCTATAGAAGGTGGGATTTTAACTGGGACTGGAAGGAAGCTGGGAGGCAGAGATAAGAAGAGAGGTCATTTCAGTCATGGGGGCAGCTTTTGAAAATGCCCAGAGTCAGGAGATGCACTATCTTGTTCCAAAATGGCAAGGAGGCCAGTGTTACTGGTTCAGAGTGCATGGTGAGGTGTGTGGGAGGAGGAGGCATGATCATGAAGGGTTTGAAATTCACATTATTTTATACCTGATCCTGGAGGCGAGAGGGAGCCACTGGAGTTGAATGAATTTGGGGTGGGGTTGACATGGTAAGACCTGCACTTTGGGAGGATCACTTCCCTGAATGGGGGATGGACTGGAGGGGGAAAAGACTTGGGGCAAGAAGACTCATCATCAGGCTATTGTGTGAAGTGATGAGGGCCTGGGAACAATGTCAGAGGAGAGAAGGGGGAGTATATGATAGATCTGACAGGACAAAATCAATAGACCTTGGCAAAATCCAGATGTTGGGCTTGGTAAGAAGGAGAGGATGACACCTAGGTTTCAAACCTACATGATTCAACAATAAGAGGGACATTAGGAAGAGAGGAAAGATAGTGAGTTCCATTTTCAGCATGTTGAATATAAGATGTCCACAGGACATCCGGTTCTGGATGTCCAGTAGGCAGTTGAAGGTGCTAATGCTGCAGGTTAGGGATAGATATGTAGATATAAAAATCATCAACATAGAGATGATAATTGAATCCATGGGAGCTGATGAGATCTCCTAGTGAAATAGTATAGATGGAGGAGAAAAGAGGACCCAGGGTCATAAAACAAATTATAATCACAAAATAACTTATTTTTAGCTTCCTGGCCAAGAAAAGGCATTCAGAGTAAAGGTTATCCATCTCCTTGGCTTCAATTTTTCATAGTAACAAAGTTAACGTCTTGATCTGCCTCCAGAATTTCCTTATTCTCCTTTAATCGTTACAGTACTCTCCCAAGCAAGAATAAAGACTGAGTCCATCAGAGTTTAGATTGAGTATAATCTCCAATAATACATAGGCTAGTGTTGTAATTGCTGATCACATGGAAGGAGTCACAGGGTCTGAAAAAAATGCCTCGACTTACATGGATAAGATATTGGATTGAGCGTCATGGGAACTGATTTCTAGTCTCAGCTTTGCCATGACTTTGGCTGTGTGGTTTGAGCCAATCCTTGAACTTTTTTGTACCATAGCTGTGAAATGAGAGAGTTGGCTGAGCTGCTCTGAGCCCCTTTTCATCTCTAGAATCCTGTGACTTAGGTGGAATCCAGGAACATTTACTACCTAAAAAAAGAATACTAAAGCCTGGTTACATATGATACTATTGGAAATATTGGAGTAATAATGTGCCCAGCTGGTCATTTATTATTGCTGATATTGCTTCCACCCCCTACAGTTCTGGGATGTGGTCTTTAGTTAAAAAAAAGCATTGTCCAGGCCTAGGTCTGGGTTCCACCATGAGTGCTAGCCCCATTTATAACTGAGTCTCATCCTTTGAGGAGATCATTAACACTTCCTGGAAAAAATCACATTCCTGACACTTGAAATGATGGGAAAATGATAAGGCTGAACTTGTATCAAATCTTCTAGGTTAGTCGAAGAAAAATGTGCAGATTCGGTTTGGCAAGACCATTTATGGCTCCATGTGGGGTGGAAAACGGGCTTAGTTCACTTCGTGCTGCTCAATCTAATTTGAAGTAATTCAGGAATTCCTAGGTTCTTGGGGACACAGGCCTTGTTTCCTGGCAGTTAAGAGTGAAGGATTAAATTGAGCTGAAACCCAATTGATTGACATTTTGACACCTAGCAAATTGTAAAAAGAAAGGGGATTTTAAGTTTTTTAAGTGGATAATAGTAGAAAAAAACTTTCCTAAATGTATCCAAGTTTGCAAAGAGGACTTAACATCTTCTTATTTAAAGAGGGAAAAAAAAAAGACCCAAAGCCTGGAGATGTGCACTAACACTTTCACAGTCTCACAGAAAGAGTTTTAACTTCCAGAAGCATTTGAAAAGACCTGGATAGGAGCATTAAAGTTGGCTGGCTCTACTAGATTGGCACTGCCAGAGGTCTTTCAAGGGGAAACAAAGAGCCAGGAACTTCTGAGTGGCATTTTAGGAATCTCTGTGTAAAAGACAAATAGACAAATTTATGAAATTAGAGCAGTGTCATTTTTTAGATGCAAAAGGTCTTAATTCTGTGCAGTATTGAGTAGTGCACGAAGCCTGACGGCTTCCTCTCAGATAGATAGCGATGATTACTCTGCCACCATCTACTCTGAATAGTGTAGTTTCAGGTTGACTTCAATAAACTCCCATTTCTGCACAAAAGGAGCTGTACTCACCTGAACAACACCATTTTAAATAAGCATTGTGCTTCTTTTGAACGCTGTGGGAGATTGTAATAAATTGCAACTTGGAAGAGCTTTCAAACTGGCAAGTTGGGCAGATATTTTAAGCAGTTGATTTCAGGGTGTATCAGCAGATTTTTTTTTCTTCCATTGCCATTCGGATGCTGACACAGCCTGAATAAATATTACAAGTGGCCACACTTCCTAGAGATGAACAAATAATGGAGATGGGCTAGTCTGTTTTAAGATTGGGCACCTTTGGTTGATTCTTGCCCATATGATTAACCCCTAAAAGAGAGCCTCCAGATAACACAGAAATCTTTTCGAAAGGACAGTATTGCATATTCAGTACCCTTCAGATGCTGCAACTAGCTTTGAGTTTTATGAGATCGGCTAATTGGGGATTGACTAAATCAAATGAATCACTCCTTTTTGAGTTTCTGCATCATCCCCATTGGCATTGCTTTAAAATTTGTAACTTTAGAGGGAAGTGGATCCAACAAATAAATCAGCCAGAGAATAGGTTCCTGTCTGAACGCTGGCACATGCTATTTCAAACGACAGCAAAGTCTTTAAAGTGATTTTTATTTCTGGAACAATTTTAGGGTGGTTTTTCCCCCCTCTTATTCTAATGACTAGGTCTGTGGCCAGTGTTTTTGAAGTTAATGTGTCTTGGTGTGTTTATTTAAACTTGTTTTCTGATTCTGAAATTCCTGTGGCAGCCTTATCGTTTCTGTTTTTTAAGTCGAATAAACACCCATCGGGGCTAAACACTTGCCTAAAAATTAGATTATCTGTTGATTCAGAAGAAAGAAGGGGAGTTATTAACTGGTTAGAGAGGCAAGTGATGCATGGCCTCACCTTCCTGGTGTCATGGTCCTCTTCGAGAACGAAGGACAAACAACCACCACAAGATTAGAGGGGAACCCAAATCGCCCGTAGTTGGTAGTTCCGAAGGAAAATAAAAACCGAATGACATGAAGCCATTTAATGTTGATTTTAAGCCCAAATAATGGAATCTCAAAAACAGTGGCTTTGAATCTTTCAGGCGATTGAGAAAATGAGATTTGGTGTTGCACTACTGTGCAAGAAACATATTTAAGTGATTGGAGGAGGTGCAGCCCTTTTCATAAAACATTCCTTTCAGTAAAATGCGCTTTCCCCGGTTGGGCGCACGCACGCATTCACTTCGGAGCCCGACCGATCTCCTCCTGGGCTTGAGAAGCCCAGTGGCCCTCGCTGCCCGTCTAGGGGTCCTGTGCCAGGGATGGGACGGTGCAAGCAGGGGACGACCCAGCCATCCTAAGGGGGCCCGGTGCCCCTGGGCAGGCTAGCTGCTCGCGGCTTAGTTTTGGCCTCTGAGGCCCGCCCCCCGCCTCGAGTCCCGCTGCCAGGGCGGGGCCCCAGGGTGGGCCGTCCCTACTTTGTCCCCGGGCCGCCCCTGCGCACTGCGTCCCGCCCCGGACAGACAGGCGGCCGGCCCGCCCGCAGGAGGGGGAGCTCCAGAGCTGAGCCTGGCCCCAGCCAACCTCCGGGACCCAAGCAAACCAAAGCAAAGCAAACTGCTCGGCAGCGAGAGCCTCCGCTGGGGCCCCAAGCCCCGGCTAAGTTGCCGCTGTCTGCACATCTGGCATCACTGGAACTCTGCCGCTACTAGCTGCGGGCTAGGCTGATCTGGGCTGGGCTGAACAGACTCAAGGACCCACTACTCCTCGCTACCCGCCTCGCGTGCCCCCCGGCCGGGCTCCGTTCTAGGAGCCCACCCCATGACTGAACACGGGAGCGGGAGAAAGGAAAGCGGCCCCCCCACCCCACCTGCAGCCTTGGTGTACCCGTCATGATCCCCTACTTCTCCGCCAACGCGGTCATCTCCCAGAACGCCATCAATCAGCTGTGAGTATGAGCCCCCGGCTCGGGCTGGCTCTCCAACTTGGCTCTTCCTGTAGGCTTGCGAAGCCCAGTTAGAGCCCCTGATTTGCCAGGTGGGGGAGGCTCCAGGAGCATCTGTAGCCGCCTGTATTTTATGCGGGGATGTGGGGAGGGTGCAGCGAGGGGAACGGACGAGAAAGAGGAGAACAGATAACCTTGATTTGAGCACATTAAGAATCCCAGGTGTGCCCTGAAAGATATGGAAAAGGGTGGAGTAGAGGGGGTAATTTACAGTAGCAAAAGGGTGTAAGAGCTCGAAGAACACCTCATTTGTGAGAATCTCAAGTTAACTCTTTGGAAAGAGGAAGAAACTTTAAAACTCGGAGCTTGTTTTCTCGGATGAGAGCTTGGGCAGTGCCTGTGTGTAATGGGTCCCAAGGCAAATCAAATGAGATGACGTTTATAAATCGCTTAGCACAATACCAGGCACATAGTAGGCGCTTAACAAATGCAAGCATTCCTTCCATCTTCCCTCCCCCTAAATGGGGGTGAAGGGCAGTCACCTAACATCAGGATTTCCAGCCCGGAAAAGTGTTGTGGAAATCCTGCTGTTGACTCAAGCACTTCATCTTGTAAAGTTTGGGCTCTCTCACATTCTCCTAGTGTAATCTCCAAAAGAGGGTTAGGAGTTTGGGTCTGGAGTTATTTCTGGGAACTAGACTTAAGTAGTCTGACTGAGTTTATTTGGTTTATCGCTAGTAGCAGAGAGTGAGCTCCTGACAACCCAGAACCGTGGTTTTCAACACAGCCTAGAGCCTCCTGTGAAGGCAGCAATTTAGACGGTGAAATGAAGAGGTTATGCCTGAACTCAGCAAAAATAAACACATGTTAAAGCTCTTGTCACTTGAATGATTCTCTGGAGTTTGTCCTAACCCTCCATCATGACTCAACTCTATCTGAGCAGTGTGTGAGATAGAAACCATCGTTTTACCTGGGCTAGTTGGAAAGATCCAAGTAATGAAATCTTCCCTATTGAAGCTGGATCCTGAAATAAGTGAAATGGGCTGGTGGGGTTTACTTAAGCTAGGAGCAATTGAGCCTGCTTTGTGTGTTTTAGAGGGGTATACAAGGAATCATTCAAAAATTGCCATGGAATACTTAACTTGATTGTGAAAAGCTACTTTCTGACTGTCTGGTCAACCCTGCGTCTGCTGATAGAGCTAAACCTCACAGTTCTATATGCTATCTATCTGTCTACACACATATACATATATAGACACACACATATATATGTAGATGTTATGAAGGAAATTCTAAAATAAATCTTAGATAATCTCTAAACTAAATTTATTTTAGCCAACAGACTCACTTTCCCCTCCCACCACATCTCTGACTAACTTTGGGGACAAGTAAACTCATGTGACTGACCACTGTCTCCCCTGGAGAAAGTGTTAATGAAATAACCAAAAGGTGACCCAAGATAGTAGATAATGCATGGATAATCCATGAGCTCCCAAATGGCAAAGCTGCCTGGACTTTGCTTTTTTTAAAGAGGAAGTTTGAGTTTGTCTGAGAAAAGTAAAACTTTTGCATCTACACTTTCTAGCCTCCTCACACACATGCAACAGAATGTCCTGAGTAGCCTGCAAGGTCACTTTGGCAATTTGGCAGTTATAGGAATAATCTTTAACTGCTGACATACTACTTGCTACTGAAAAACATTAGTCACTATGCTAAGAAAGACTTGTCTTATTTCTAAAATGACTAAGCCTCAAAAAATATAGACAATTCAGAAATTCTATGAGAAGCTTCAAAGGAACGTACATATCTGTCCCCTTCTGTTTCAGACTTTTCTCTTGGCATTTATTTTTCATTGAAACTGCCCTCAGATTTACTACTGCTCCTCTGGAGTCATCATTTGTGTACCCACAATGTTTTGCCCAGCAACAAGAAGGATATTGAGTGTTTATAAACCCCTTAAAAATCTTTTTTGTTTTAAGTTTGAACAAATCATTGCAAGGGTTGCCTTCATAGTTCTTCCCGCAGGGCCTAATCCACTAAATCTCAACAGGAATGAAGATTCCCCAATATAAATTGGCTGCTTATAGAGACAGCATTGAATGAGTGACTCCTATGGGTTGGTGAAAGATGTGTCCTGTGAACCTTGTCTTTGAAAGATTTAGTGGCTTAAGTGACTCACTGGCTTCTCGGTTCTAGAGAACCTGGGTGGGGAAAGGTGGGACTTTGTCACTTGAGATGTCAAGAGTCTATTAAGGGAAGTGTGAAGGTATTCTTAAGATTTAGAAGCAAAAAAGCACCCATCCCCATTTTAGGGATGAAGAAACTGAGATCAAAAGAAAGTTATAGAATCATAAGGGACCTTAGAGGTTATCGATTTCAAAACCCCCATTTTACAGGTGTAGAAACTGAGACCCAGGAGAGGTTAAATGACTTGCCCCAGGCTATACAGGGTCCTAAGTGTAAGCCAAAAAGTGAGCTCAGGGGTCTCTGAATCCAAATTCAAGATTTCAGTGTTTGAATTTTCCCTTCAAAAAGAGACTAGCGTCTAACCAGAACCCTCACAGCATGAATTGGTTTTAATAGTAGAGTTTTCTGGATAGCCGAAGTTTCATTGTCATAAATGTCAAAGCTTTTTTTTAAACTTAGCCATTTTGTTTAGAAACATTTTTGAAACACATTACGTTTCCTTTTTTTTTTTTAAACACATGATTTCAAAGTCAGTCTCTTGATCAAGGTCAAACAATTACGAATACTATGGCCACAGGGCCATACTTCTTCATAGATGATTCACCCTTACACAATGGATGCTGTCCACCATGACTTTTTTGTTCTCTCCACCCACTCTCAATTTTCTGCTTCTCACCTGCCATGGACTTGTAAACTAGATAACCAAGAATGTGTAAAAGAAGAGTAAACGAGTTCTTTGTGGGATTCTTTGATGAGTGAGTGCTCGAGCTTTATTAATAGACATTGCTCTCTATTTCTGCTCTTTTCCTCCTCCCAATACTACCTTGCAGTTCATTTTGTATTGTTCTCTATATCCTCATTTATGGACATGTTTTCTCCTCCATTAGAATATTAACTCCTCAAGGAAAGGGACAGTTTCTATTTTGCTTTGTATCCCCAGTGCTTAATACAGTCTTCTCACAGAGTCTGAGTGCTTGTTGGTTGATTCTGCTGTTCAGGGGCCTTGTCTGCTCACTTCTTCCTTCACTTCTATGATTGAGGTATATGAAACATGACACAGTGAGGCACTTACTGAATTTGGAGTCAGAAGACTTGGATTCAAATCTCAGCTGTTTTTTATTACCTGTGTGCTCTGGGGTAAGGTTACTTAACCTCCTTGGTTGTGAGATCTTGTGATGTCTGTGGGCCAGCAGAAGCAGGCAAGTAGCTCAGTGGATAGAGTGCTGGGCCTGGAATTAGGAAGACCTGAGTTCAGATTCAGAGACATTCACTAGCTGTGTGACCCTGGGCAAGTCATTGAACTTTAATCCACTGGAGAAGGAAATAGCAAATTACTCTAGTATCTATGCCAAGAAAACCTCATGGACAGTATTGACGTGCTACGGTTCCCGGGATCACAAAGAGTTGGACACTACTGAATGACAATGTGAACAAGGGGGTTGGGCTTAGTGTCCTTCTTCTAAGGTGCTTTCCAGCTCTAAGTCTATGAGCAGATGATTTTAAGTTGTTGAGTGGCTGAATCCTGGAGATGAGAAGCTTTTTCAGCCATTTCTCCTGGGGGGAAAAAACAGTTATTCTCAATTCTTTTTTTTTTAATTCAGAGACTACAAATTTCACCATCACTGTGTAAAACATCAATGTTAATAGAAAGCATGGAGCTGATTTAGACACCAGTGAGGGGCACTAGAAGTAAGTTAATTTGTGCTGAGACTCAAAGAAAGTTTCAACACTATTAATATAGGCTTAGATACAACAAGAAAGAAGCCCATTTGTGCTCAGATCTAATTTTAAGAATCGGGAGTCAGCCTGCAGAAAGAAAGGAAGGTGGAAAGTCCCCAAGACCTTTAACAATATGCTAAGTCTGCATCCTATTGGCTGTCCATACTTTTGAATATAATAAACATCTTAATTTCCCAATAAATTGAAATTGCTTTGTTACATAATGAGCAGACATACAGTCCCTGAGAGGAGGTCACGAAGCAGGGACCTGGTTGCCCTTACTCTCTGCCAGACATGGCCTGTCTAGAAATAAGTTGCTGTTTTTATGGTCTGGAAAGTTCAAGGATCATGAATAATTAGATAAAATGCTGGCATGAGCTATAATTGAAACAATGTTCCTATTATGAAGAACTCACAGCAGAACTCTTGGAATTTCTGCACTCTAGACATCACTTGATTTGTTAATGAGGTTCCTTTAAGCCTTTTCATCCTTGACCTGAAATATTTGTCCATAGTTATTTGGGTTCATTTATAAATGTGTTTGATGACTTAGCAGCTGTACATCAGGAGTTTAGAAAGCCTGGAGCATAACAACAGATGGGCTTGTCAGGATGAGTCTCTAAATTGTTCCTTTTCAAGAAAGTAGAGAGACCTGGCAACCTTTTCATTCTCGTATTAATAATAATCAAGATGCTGCATTCATACAATGCTCTTTATTTTTCAAGGTTAACTCACATTATTTCTTTGGATTTAGTTCACAGAGAGGTTTGCAGATGAGGAAACAGGCCCAGAGCCATTGCATGGATTGTAAGAGGTTTCAGTTTTGTACAGCTCTGCTTGGACGTGGCTAGCTCTCAGGCCGGCTGCTGGAGGACTCCTCTTTTAGAAAGCCCTTTTGTCTATAGCAACATCATGCCTCGATGTATTGATGACCTTAGCTTTCCATCTCCAAAATGGCATGTGGGTTGGTACTTATACTAAGTAGCAGTTGCAGAGTAAAAGAATATCTGCTGTAATTATGTTGCACAGTTGTCTAATTGGTTCATCTGAGAGACCGACCAAAGGGAAAAAACGTGGTTGTGTAGAGAAAAGGAAGGTGTTAGGGCTTGTCAAAAAGACACTAGTAGCCACAGATGAGGCTTGCCTGCTTCCCAATTTAGGAGAAGGGCAGGCCTGCAGAGTGGCATTTATGGACAGCTATGGTGGGCCTACTTCTGCTAAGGGAACTACCTTGACATAAATATTGTAGCAGTTTGTAAAGGGTCCCAAGAAGAACCGTTTGATCCCTGAGTATGCCTGGAGGACTCAGGAGATCCCTAATTAGATAGATAACCTGTTGCAGAGAGTTTTCATTTTCCATCCTGCAGGGCCATGGATGGGACTTTGACTTGGGCTATCCATGGATGCATTCCTCCCAGCTGAGGAAATATTCAGTCCAGGTCAGCAGCCTTGCCAGGAGCATGAGAGATGAGGAAGTTAGGGTCAGCGCAGAGGCAGGACCTAACTGACTCTAAGACTACCTCACCCTATACCCCTACTGCCCTCTGCCTCTCATCTGCAGCACTGTGTACCTATTTAAAACTTTGGACTTAAAATTCTCACAGAAGTGGAAATGGTGTCTGCCCTACTTTTGGAGTATGCCTCCTTTATCCACTAGAGAATTTGTCTTTCCTTTCTACCCCCCTCCCACTTCCCCCCAAAAAAAGACTTCAAAAAAAAATAAAGTAAAATTCTAAAGGGCAGAGGAAAATGGTTGTTGATAGATGTAGATCGGCTAGGTATGAATCACTTAGATAATAATCATTTTGGTTATATAATGCTTGATGGTTACAAATCACTTTAATAGACATAACACTTTGAAAGAAGTAGGTTATGTATTATTCCCATTCCACAGATGGCTAACTGAGGCCCAAAGAAATTAAATGATTTGCCCAAAGTCACACAGATAATCACACAACTAGATTAGAGCCCAGAGCTGCTGACTTCTAGTGCTTTTTATACTGTCTACACTTATGCCTTTGATACTAAGAATAAATGAGGGGGAGGGAGTGTGGATTTGTATTATTATTAATCAAGCCTTTCCGCTATGTTACCTCCTGAAATTCTGGAAAACTCTTCTGACTTTTGGCGCTAACCAAAGCCAGACCTCTAGAAAGAGAAATTTCAGTATCTCTTAAGACTTTGGACATATCGAATGAATGATAGGTTCATACTTCTGGGGATCTCTCTACTCTGAATTCTCCCTTAGAACTTTTAGGTAAATGTAAATCTTGTTCTTAGTGACAAGACATTAAACTGAATTGAAGATTGAGCTGACCAGCACTAATACATGCACACACAGATTTTCCCAAAAGCAGAGAGCTATGTCCTCTTCTAGATTGCATACAATCAAGGGTTAAGTTAGCCAGGAAAAGGCTTTCGTTTGCATAGTTAGGTGATGCAGGATGTTGCTACCCCAGTGTAATTAGTTTTAACTTGAAGAAATGTGCAAAGAACATCAAAGCTTCCTTAGGCGTGCCTATTCAGAAAGGATGTAGCCAACTGTTTATAAATAGGCTGCAGGTTTTAAACAACAAAAGGTGAATTTAGACTCTTTTTTTCACTTCCACGAGGAAAGACCCACGACCTATACCCTGTATTGGTTTGTGTTGAGAAGGATGTGACTCTCCTGTATTTATGGCATCACTGGAGATTTAGAGTATACTTTGTCTGTTAGAGAAATTACCTCCCCTTTCACCCTAATAGAGCAAGCTTTGGGCTGCCTCTGTTTTAACCATTTCTATACCAGTTATTGTCATGTCACAATTTTGATTTTCAGAGATCAAAATCAACATAATTATACATATATGAATTTCCTAGAGAAATAACTAATGGTGCTGTCTAGCAGTTAAAGCTGTCCAGAACTGAAATTGGCTGTTTTTAGGTGGTAAGCTCCCCATGGCTGGAAGTATTCAAATAGAAACTGCAGTCATTTATCAGGTAGTTGGAATCATTCCTGTGTAAGGTAGGAGGCAGAACTAGATCATCTCTATTTCTAAGATACTGGGAGTTAAATGGTTCAATTGGTATTTCTCATTGGGGCGACTATTTTTCCTGTGTGCTGGATTATTAGGGGTTAAATGCAAAAGTAGCCTTTTTCCCTCTGTGCAAAGCAGGAAACTTCTCCTGCAGTATTAGTCACCACAGGTGACCAGCAAGAAGTAGTTGACCAGGTCTGGGAGCCCAGCATCTTGTCCTCACTGTGACTCTTTGTACATTGTGTTGCAACAGCAGCTGGTGTCGATAAGGCCTGAGCAGAGTGAGGTCTCTTCCTGTTTTTCTCCTTTTGCTTTCCTGATTCTGCAGATGGCTCTTCTGGACCACCGAAGAACACTCACGAGAGACATGTCATCTTCAGGGCCTCTGGAAAGCTTTCATAGATTGTTGGACAGACAGCTGACAGGCCAAGGCCCCTTCTCGTCTGGCCACTCTGGTTTCATATCATTGTTGTTGCTGCTGCTGTTTTAATGAACCTTTTGGTTTTGTGGGGAGCTCTAGTTGCACAAGTTGTGTGTGGTTGGGGATGGGGAGGGACTGACACTCAGAGGATTTGTGTTCCTAGGACAACTAAAACAACAGATTTAAACAATGAGTGAACAGACTGGACCCCTCCAGGGCCCCTTGGACCAAGCTTGGAATGAGCCAGGCTCCCACCCCCACCTCTTTTTGACCCACGACCAACTCTCACATGATTGGAGCTCTCCTTTACAACCCCTAGCTCTGTCTAATCTTGATTCATGGCCTAAGCTCAGCTCTAGGCGATCCATAGAAGGATCCAGATTCTGGGGTGGAGAATGGCTTTCTTTTATGTACACAGTTCACCTGAGGGTATCACAGTCCTCCTAAAAGTGTGTAGAATACTGGTATCTGATAGGGAAAGCAGTATTTTTATAAGTGTGTTACCGATAGTTCCTGCCCTTCATCCGTTGGGAAGGAAGGTGGTATCCCTGAACAGCTGTTGTGTAGGTGTGTAGTGGTCACTAAGATAGTGCCCTAGTTGGGTCCAGGTGTGTCCGTCATCTACGCCAAGTTTTTATTACATCTCCACTAGGTATATAGCACAGTCACCCCACTTTGAAAATATTGTACACTCAGAAAGCTGGTGGAGGATGGCTGCCAGTTTTATGGCTGTTACTATTGAATCAATGATAGCCCTGGTCTGAAAACACATGAAAAAGAGTAGGAGGAGCCCTCATTTGGCCTCTGCTAGCAACATCATCATCCAAAGCAGTGCATGGCCTCCTGTGGAAAGCCAACTCCCCCTACCCCCATGTTTGGGCTGAGAGTATGTGAGCATCATGTGGCAGGTGAAGCTGTTCTCTCCCCAGAGGGCTGGTAATATTTATGGTGGCGTGAGCTGGGAAAGGGGGAGAGAGAGCCAAGAACACTCAGTGGTCAAACTTTTTATGGCTTAGTTGCCAATTTAATGGTTCAGTTTAGTTGAGGATTGTTCCAAAAGCTCTGGGAAACTCCTCAGTTTATAAACTAAACTTTTTGTGAAAACAATTCGCCTGCTAATTGAAGGTGGCTGACAGTTCACCTGTTCATTGAAGGTGGCTGGAACATGGAGATCTTTTGCAAGATCGAGAAAGATCCCAGGCAACCTCTGCAGTTATTCTCCAAATCGTAAAGATTATGAGCATTCCAATGCTAAGCCAGGGTAAGAGCTTAATAATCTATTAAGACAGAAATAATCACTGAAGCAACTTATGTCTCTGAGGAAATAGAAATCGCAAAGTAAGACTTCGTTTTATTTGGATTTAGGTTTTATTTTTGAGCAAGATATAACCATTTTTTTTCACTCACTGGAAGTATATCTGGATGACTGGAGAATTCTGACGGGCTTCCTTTCCCTTGCCTGTCTCCTCCCTCTCAGCTGGAAAAGATCTCCCTGTGTAAAACTCTCATAATATTTACATTTATGTTCTATTTTGTATTTTAGGTACTTATGTACAAGCCTTATCATTCCTATTAGAGTGTATGTCCCTTGAGGGAACTGGACAGTCTCTTAGTCATCATTGCTATCCCTCCAGAGTCTAGTACAGCACTTTGTACATACTAGCTACTCAATGTTGAACTTACTCATCTCACCTCTCTCACCCCAGAGTGGAAAGGTTTTTTTGTTTGTTTGTTTTTGTATTACCTATGTATTGCATATATACCCTTTAAAGAACTTGGGTGCTCCCTCTAAAGGTTGCATCCTCTTCTGACTTCATCACCATGACTCAGGTGCCTTCTCACTTCTGGGGCCTACCTCCCCTGGAACCTCCCTCCAGCATGCCAGCCCCCTGCTCCTGCCACTGTGGTCTTTCTGGGGACCTCCATTTTGGGAATTACCCAGGCCAAGCATGCTCCATTCCCGTCCTGGCTGTGCCTCTGTGTCTCTAGCCTTGGGCACCATGCTCCCCCCAGGTGACCCTTCTCCTCTCACTTCTCTGTTATGTTACCTTCCTCTGTTATTACTAAGGTCCTGGAGGACAGGGACTGTCTTTTCTTTTTGCTTGCATTTGTATCCCCAATCTTAGCACAGTGCCTGGCACAAAGTAAACACTTAGTACATGTTACCTGCCGGCCAAATATACTGAAATATTTATAGCAATGCTTTTTATAGTAGCAAGAAACTGAAAACAAAGTAGACAGCTATCATTTGGACAAACAAGTTGTAGTACATAAAAGTAATGTCATATGCATTGTAATGCACTGTAAGAAATAGGAGTATGGTGAATACCAAAAAACATAGGAAGACATGTACAGATGCAATGTAAAGCAATCAGAACAGGAAAACAAAATATACAATGAATACCACAATGTAACCAGGAAGAACAGAGCACTAGAGATTTGAATGCAAAGGTGGTGAACTTTTGAGGACAGAAGACTATATAATGTCAGGCTTATTTAGTGTGTTGGCTAGTTTTGCTGAACCGATTTTCTTTTTCCCCATTTAAAAAATCTATGTTATAAAGGATGAAGAACTTGAGCCATTGGAAAGTGAAGGTGATATAAAAACTGAAGATATCAGCTTATTAAATTTTTAAAAATATTAAGTCCTTGGGTCTGTGTACAGCAGCTAGTTTATAATCACTATTCCTATATTCAAACTTGTCCTTTCTTTTGTGCCTTACACACATTAGGTACTTGACAAATGTTTGTTGAAATGTTGTCAGCCTTGGTTCTCGTGTTAGCCTTTGGTCCCCAAACTATTAGCCTCATCATTTTATGGAAATCTCAGCATGTGTGTACTTAAATTTTGTCTGGAAATGATTATAAGATAACATGGAAATTTGTTTTCCTGTTTGCTGTTACATATGGTTTATAAGTAAAATATAAACCAGTAACAATTTTATAACTTATGTATGGTTCTAGCAACAAACAAATATGCTATCTGCAGACCAGCCTAGGGAGTACAGAGAGGCTGGCTCATCCCCAAATAACTGGACACTTGGTGATAAATTCTTTGGCCCTGGCAACCCATGAAACAAAGACAAATCCAGGTGGGCCCTTTTTTGTGCCACCCTCTTCTACTTCTGCAGAGATTGTGACAGAGGAAAATGAGGCAAAAGATACTAAGACTCATGTAGTTTATAGACCATTTTATAAACTGCAGCTTGGCCATTGGGACTCTGAATGTGAGATCTTTGTCCTGTTTTCATTGAGTGGAATACTACAGAAGGAATTGAATCATATCAATCTTGTAATTCTCACTATAAATGAAACTAGAAGACAAAAGCAAGTTTTGGCTAAATAGAATTAGGACTCTCAGGTTTTCCTTGGAAAAGCAAATAAAGAAATTGGCAGATCTGGTTTTATCATGTGCCTCAGAGTAACCAGAATCATCATTTCATGGGACATTGGGTCATCTTGTATTACAAGACTCATGACAAGTATTTGCAAAAGACCAGGAAAATAATTGTAGCTTCTGTTGCAGAGGGTGAAAAAGTAAAGAAATTCTACAGAGAATTTATTAAGACCTTCCAAATGAAATCAACATATATTTTTATATTGAGTGACTTTAACACAAAAGTGAGAATAGGAAAGATTGGCAAGAAATAGATTAAAAAACATAAGTCAGGAATAAGGAATGTGAGTGGCCCCAAACTCATGGATTACACAAAAACCTCATGCCTGTACATTATTAATACTTTGAAGAAAGAATTGGTTGCCACTGGACATGGTAAGCACCAAGTAACATTAAAAAAAAGGAAATTATACATTTTTTCACAGGAAGTAACTTGTTACTCAGGTGAGAGTCATTGCTAAATGAGCTATCTGTGTGCAGCTGGACCACCAGCTTCATAATGGAAAAACCGACATTGGTACAAAGCTAGAAGAAAGAATAAAAATGAGAAAAAGATATGGTATACAATTGAAACAACTCATTTCTAGCCTATTCAAACAAGTTATTGATAGTGAAAAATGGTAGTGGATGAAAGAAGGAAATCAATCTTAAATAGAGGCTGTGAATCAACTGCCATCACAAAGAGACCAAAAGAGCTTAAAAACAACCTTAGTCAATAAACTCTTGACTGACTTACCAGATGGAGAGAGATGGCAGCCAAAGGCAACCCCAAGGTAGAATATAAGCTGGCTTATAAAATGTCATGGAAAAGGACAAGTGAAGATTGTGAGTAGTATTGTCTCATGAAGCAGAGAGAAAAGCAGCACAAAATAAAAACAATTTATAAAATGCTTAGTGAGAAGGCTGCAGCTGGGGGGTGCCGGAGGGCACAAGGGTTGAAGACCTGAGTTCAAATCCATGAATAATGTCAACATTTTATGAAAATCCCATTACATTCATTGAGGGCATCCTTGATGAGGTCTCAAGTCAGAAACAGACAAGCTTTACAAGTGAGATTCCATAGTGGACCACACCTTTACCATCACACAGCCACAATTAATTAAACAATCCAAAGAATACCAGTTTCCCACTTTGCTTATCATTTGTTGATGATGTTTTTAAAAACTGTCTTCGTCTAGAACAAAATACTACCTTAAAGGCTCTCTTCCAAATGAGGTATCTCCCATCTGCATCAAAATCCATCATGGTTTGTTTGTTTTTTTAATGTAATAACAAATGGCCAATGACCCTTTGATTATGAACATCAAGGAGGCATGAAAAAAGGAGACTTATTTTCCACAAAGGTGTTTGCCGCTGTGATGGAGAAATGAGAAGGAGGGAGGGAAGAAGGAAGGGAAAGGAAGGAAGCAAAAGATTAGACAACTAATATGTGCTAGGTACTATGCTAAGGCCTTGACAGACATCTCATTTTATCCTCAAAGCAACCCTCAGAGAGGTGGGTGCTTTTATTATGATCACCCCCATTCTACAGTTGAGGGAACTCAGGCAGACAGAGGGTATGCAAGTAGGAGGTGTCTGAGGCCAAATTTGAACTCAGTTCTTCCTGACTCCAAGTCTAGCATGCACTGTCCTGCACTCCTAGAGACCTTATGGAAGACATCCAGCACAGAGGCCAAGTTGAAGAAGGATTTCCTCTAAATGGGGAGTACTTCCAGAAGCTTCTGTTGGGAGATGATACCATGGTGGTTGCATCAAGCCCAAGAACATTTCATAGCTTCCTAGAAAAGATCCTTAACCTTAACTCAGAAGAGTTTGGCCTAACTATCCTCATAAGAAAACAAAAGTGAATAAAGAACGTTTGTTGACCGGTTGTATGGCATGCAGTTCTATGGACAACAGTTTGTCTCTCCAGCCCTTAGCACAGTGCTTCGAACATAGTAGGTGCTTAATAAATGCTTTATTCATTCATTCATTCATTTATCCAATTGAGTCCAGAATTAAACAGGAAGGGGAGAGTGGGTGAGGTTACTTTCAGCACATCACAAAGCTCCTTTAATGATCCCAGACACTGATCAGAGACAAAGACCAATCTTCATGCCATTAGTTTATTGGTTTTATTATAAGGCTGTGAGATATGGAGAGGAAGAATTGAAAATTATCATCACCGAGGGCAATAGAGAGGCACCTGGTCAGTGGGGGCCAACTGCAATAGGTAAAGAGCTTCTGAAAAGACTTAAACTGTCAGGAAAACAAGTGATTGAAGAAGAGGCACTTGTGAGGTTTAAGAATAAGGGATAACAAGCGAGTGGCCTGCGTATACCATCCAATTTCCTTCCACGTCAGGGACAAAGTGAAAAAAGCCCCCCAGCCCTTCAGGTGGGTCAAGGACCAAACAAGAGATGCCGAGGTAGGGCAGGTCCAGATGAGTCACCATCCTCATTGTTGGAAGGAACATCCAAATGGACACGATCACAGAACCTTATTAATACCTAAACCTGCCACCTTGTAAATGAGCAGAGGAAAAAGTGAGCCTGCCTTCCTTTTACCTGCTCCATTTTTGTGGCAGCCCCTCCTGTATTACAGATTTTCTTCTTCAGTACTTCAACTGTCTGTCATTATGTTGGTGTATATATCCCCTACACCCGCTCTGACAGAGTACAGTTCTTCTATAACTTGGTTTTCAACTGATACTGGGCCTGGAAAATTGTGAGCCTGCATCTGTCCTGGTGATAAGCCTCTGATTCTTATGCAGCAGGCATGCAATCTGCACTGGGCCTGTACTCCCAAACCCTTTTTTAGCTTGGTAGGCCCTGCCAGAATATGTACTCTCCTCCAACATACATAGCCTTTGAGGACCAAAGGTCACTTCCATGCTATGGTAAAACATCAGAGGAGCATTTTAGTGGGAAGCCTTACGTACAGGTGGTAAAAGTACCCGTCTTGAGGGAATTATTGTTCACAAAGCTGGTTTTATTGGCACTTAAAATCAACATAGTAAAATGTATACTTCAAAGTATATAATACTCTATTTTTAAATGACAGTAATCTCAAAATTCTAAGAAGCAAAAAGGTAAGTGCAGGTTAATACATTCACTTTTGAACTCAGCACCCTCGCCCCACCTCCCCCCATAGCTTGGGCAGACTGGTCCTCCCTCCTCATGGTACTGGGACTCCTTTCTGCTCACCTATTGTTGGTCAGGTCAAAGTACAGAAAAAGTTGTATGGGGTAGAATGCCCCATTTCTGAGCAAATGGCTTGGCTTATTGCTTTGGGTTGATACCCTACAGTCAGATTTTCCTTTAGAATCATCACCAGTCTGAGCCATGCACAGTCAGAGCTAGAAGGGTCTTGGGGGTCATTTAGGCCTAACCTTTCTCTGCAAGTAGGAAACCAAGGCCCAGAAGTAAAAAGTGACCAGCTCAGGAGCAACAGCTTGTTTAGTGGTTAGCCATCAACGCTTACCATTTTGTACAGTCTTTCACTTTAAGGACCATTTTTTATATCATTTTTTTCCAATTACATGTAAAAACAATTGTCGATCTTTGCTTTTATGATTTTGAGTTTCAAATCCTCTCTTTCCCTCCCTCCCCTTCCCCCTTCTTGAGAAGGTAAGCTGTTATACATGTGCAGTCATGCAAAACATATTTGAAGGACCCATTTCTTAAATGTGTGGTATTAGTAGGAAGACCATTGGTCTAGGAGTCAGGAGACCAAGATTCTAATTCTAATTCTGCCACCTCCTAATTGTATTACCCTGGACAAGTCACACTCCCTCTGGACCTCAGTTTCCTTTTCTGTAAAATGAGGGACTAGAGGAGATTAGGTTCCCTCCAGCTCTGATAAGCTGTGATCTAAGGGGAGGGAGGAGGTACATGACACTGATTTTTTTGGTTACAAATAGCGGTACGTATTGTCAAGTTTTCTTCTTACCCTGTCTCTCTAAGAATTTTAGGGTAGAAATAATTGCATTTGTTTCTTGGTTACTACACGTTTCTTAGAGACTGGTGGAAAGCTATAAGTTTTTGAAACCCAGAGTCTTTTTATGAAAATCTTTTAGTCATACTGCCCAAAAGGAGAGAAGAGCATGAATTTCTCTGAGCCAGGGGTCAGCAGTTGCTTTAGCTCTTGGTGCCACCCGTGGGGCTAGACAAGAAACACTTTACACTGGTAATAGACATTAGAAAAAAGGTGAGAGGAGGAGGCAGGAAAAGAGTGCTGTGGCTAGCCTTGTGCCCATAAAGTGGTGGCTGCCCACCTGAAGTATGAAGCAAGTCAGCTGTTTCTCAAACTAGGAAGGCGCATATTTATAAGGAATGATCAGTGAAAGTGCTTTTGGGTGAAGTGTCATTTTTTGTAATGACAATAGTCCTGGACACGCTGCTAGAGAACTAAAGAGATGCCTGCAACAGAGGTTGAGTTCAGAACCTTCCTTCCCTTCTGATGGTATCTCAAGCCTCTCTTTACCTCCTTTCCATAATGAGCCTTTGTTCACTGAAGGGTTGACATCAGTAGTCAGCCCGTGTAGATATCTGTTGGAGACTAAGTGGAAATAATAAGGTGTCCTAAGGTCAGAGTGGACTAATATGGGGTCAGCATGGCTTTGAGAAGGGGGAGAAGTAACCCTTGGGGCCTGCAGGCATCGACACTGAATTGCAGCCTGGAAAATGTTCAGTTCATTAGCCATCGTTGAGCTACAGTCAAAAAAGAACCAGTGACAACTTTAACAGTCAGCAGGCATAGAAAGGAAGCAAAGCTTTCTTTAAATGGGGTGAACTAATTGAATCTGGTAGTAGGGTGGTGTTCACTCCAGAGACGGTTCTTGCAGAAATGCTGCCCTCTTTACTTTGAGATTGCAGAAAGCAAGTTAGAAGACCAAAATGAACCATGACTATTGGGTCCTTTTGTGAGTGTCAGCGTGGAAAGTCAATTAGGTGAGATCTTATTAAGCCATTTGGCTAGCTTCAGGATGGGAGAAGGAAAGGGAAAAAAGAATGTTAATTGTAAGGATGCAAATAACAACTGTATTTCTATATATCTCTATAACTAAACTGGCTTTTACTCATTTCAAAAATTCTCTTGCTATAAAAATATTTTTATGTGTACAAATGAGTATGAATCAAGTCTCTATATTAGGGAATGTCCTTTGTGTTGCTTTTGGATCTTTCATTCAGAGTCATTAATGCACAGTACATTATTATCCCTTTTCTTTTGTTGTGTTGGATTCAGTTGGGCTTCACACTCTACCATTCTGGTAAATGATTGGGGGTTGGGTGAAAGACCACTTTGCCTCTGGTATACTTTTGAGTAGCAATGGCCAAAGTATTAGGAAAGAAGAGAAACTAGTAAACTTTTATTTGCCTCTTGTGTTTTTTGATGAGCTTAAAATTAAACCTGATGCCTTTATGCCATCAATGATTCTCTTTAAAGTCAAGCTGATGTGTAATTATAATGATCAAGCTTGGCCTAGAAAAAGAGAGGAGAAAATGTGCTCCCCCCTCCAACCTTTCTTTCTTTGCTGAGGTAGAAGTTTATGGGCATTGCAGATTTCATATATGGTCAGCCTTATATGTATTATTCAGTTTTTCTGAATTGCTTCTTTCTCTCTCATTTGGGTCTTTGTTATAGTTAATCAAAATCACTCTGTCTGGAGGGAGGAGAAAGGTTAGGGAGCTATTTAGAAATGAAGATGATACAAAAACAAAAGTATTAATAAAAATTTTAAATAAAGTCAATTTGATATCCACTAACGTGAATTTGTCAGTGAATTTACTTGGAGTGTTCAATTACAGCCACTCATCTCTCCTTTTTGAGGCTCATGAGATTTCTCTAGACTGTGTTTAGAGTTTTGCTAGAAACCAGAAAACTTTGTGTTTGTTCTTCAGGCTCCCTGAGCTTGCCAGTAAGTCTTCTTGATCCATTTTAAACATATTTATCATGCCTTAAACATAGCACCCTCTCTCAAATACTGGATGCATTTAAGCAAACATTTTCTCTCTCTCTAATGGGGAGAACTCCCTAGCCTTTTGACTTCCTTTCCCTTGTAATCTTGAAAGAAGCATTCCAAGAATGGCAGTTGCTTAAATGAGACTTGAAATATTCCACTGAAGCCAAGATGCTTCTGTGTGCTTGGGCTTCTGTTCACAAGCTGTGTGGTAGAAGATAAACAGAAACAGTATTGGGGGTGAAGGACTTCTGGTACATTGAACCATATCCAGGGAGGCAGAAATAATTAAAGTTACAAATGATCTTCCCAGAAAAAAAAAGTTGCCATGTTATGCTTCAGAGGAGGCAATGCTGATTGCATTTAAAACAGGTGCGTATGGAACTGCTGACTTCTTTGTGAAGCTTATTGGGAGGTTAGGGAGTCCTGGCTGACTGCACCCATTCTAGGCTTTTTGAGTAGACAGACTGGAGGTTTTGGCTTGTACACAGTTGGGGGGCATGAGGCTCCCATTAAAGCATTCTTTGCTGCCACCTCTGATTTCCATAGTCCACTAAATACAGATGTGAATTTTCAGCAGCCTATGTGTGAGGTTCCATCTTCTGCACCAATTCTCTTATCCTGCCATCTCATAGTTATTTATTTAGGCCTTAATCCAGTGCCTATTTGGTCTTGGCCAAAATTTGCAGGCTCTTGCATAAAACCTTGAGAAAACTCAGTTTGGTTTATCGCGGGGGTAAATTAGTCACCCAATAAAAGATACACTTATTTATATAACCTTGAAGGGTTTTCTCCTGAGGAGAATATTTCATTTTCTCAGGGCAATGAGAATTTTTAATGAAAGATATTCAACACTGAGCAGACCTCTAATCCAGTGAAAGCTAAAGAGGATTGAAATGTCTTAAAAAATCTCCGCATCTTATTTTACTATTAATTTGGACATCGATGTTGGAGAAAGAATATATACAAAAAGAAAGAGTCCAGGGTATGTAACTATTTTTGGTAGCCCCCAGGACTATGTTGTTGAAATAACTATTCTAGAGGATATAAAACCCATGGGGGAAGAGGATCATCCCTCCAAGTGCTGCTGTCTCAGTATTAACAGTATAACTGTAGCTGAAATGTAAGGCAGATTCCCTTGGCCTCTTTGGGGATGCTAGAATAGCTTTGGGAAAACATCCAACATCTGCTTATCTTTCCTGCAGTGGAAATGTTCATAATTGCAACGTTAGGTTTCCTTTGACTGAAGATAAACAGATTTCTGCTTGTTATAACTAAGAAGTATGTTTACTGCATTCTTTAGATGTATTCCATTTTTTTTGACAGTTGGGGAGGGGGAGCTCTGTAGGTATCTGGTGGTTACTGGGATTTTCTTATCTCTGTCTCTTTGTCTCTGTTTCAGTCTCAAAGACAGCTGTATTTTTTCTCATGTTCTGTCTGTTCCTATTTTTTTGCAATTCCGATTTCTGAGACTCCAACCATATTAAGATTCCCCCTGCCTAGAACTCCATTTACCTGTTCTGCCTTTGGGATCATCTCTTAAAAACTCCATATTTTCCAGGTCATAGCTATTATAAATACTTCCATCAGTTTTATCCCTACTTGGCACCTCCCTTTCTGGCTACAAAGCGAGAATGCAGATGGGCGTACCAGCCCCAGCCAAATCCTGGTGTTTTCCATACAGTGGTGATTCCCAGGTTGAAAACCTGTTTGTTCCTGTTCCCTAAAGACCAGAAGATTGAACATTTCACCCTGGTGATGTAGACAGCCCTTTGTGTGTCTGCCCAGGGTGTGGCAGTCCTGGCATTTCTTCAGGTGTAGCAGAGATGGCTCCATTGATTCTGCCCCCTCAGCAGAGAATGTAAACGTAGCTTCTGCACGCCTTTTTTGTTGCTTACTACTTCTTTACATGTAGCCAGTGGGCCCAGGGCTTGGTTCCCTTTCTCTGTTCGAGGGAGTGTGCCTACCTTGTCTAAATATAGAGGTCCGTGCTTGACTAATTCGGGAAAGGAACAGTAGGGTAGCCTTAGCAGGTTTTGCTTCAATAGTTCTGATACAGTAATTCTTAAAGCCACAGTATCACTTTTTTGTTGGTGGAGGTGTGTACATGACTTACTGTGCCTACTCTTAGGAATTTGGATTCTGTAGGCAACCCAGGGGTCTGAAGCCAGAAGCTAACTTCTTATTCCCAAAACTGAAGTACGTCACTGTCAGAACGAGTCAGTATATGTAGTGAAACACGTGGGTATTAATAGAAGGTGGATGAGTTTCACATTTCAAGGACTTGAAATTAACGTTGGCAATGAAAAGTAAAAGAGACAGACTGTTTTCTGTGCCTCAAAAAAAATAATTTAAATACTGTTCAAGGGCACACTTTTATAGACATTCCTGCTCCTCATTACTATGGTGTGAGTTAGGTGATGTTCAGTCATTTCAATCTGTTAATGTCAGTCTTCATGACCCTATTTGGGGTTTTCTTGGCAAAGATGCTGGAGTGGTTTGCCTTTTCCTTCTCCAGCTCATTTTATAGATGAGAAAACTGAGGCAAACAGTTAAGTGTTTGCCCAGGGTCACACAGCTAGTAAGGATCTGAGGCTGGATTTGAACTCGGGTCTAACTGGTGCTCTGTCCACTGTGCCACCTAGCTGCCGTTGAGATAGGTAGGGATGATTTAACTAATTAGCCTCAGCTTGTGGTCGCAATCTCATTGTCCCCATTTTACAGATGAAGGCTCAGGTTCAGTGTCTTGCAGTAGATTATAGGAGTTTAACATCAGCTGGGACTGGAACTTGGTTCTGGTGCTTTTTTTCCACACACATTCAAGCTACCAATTATTTCTGCCCTCTCCTACCGATAGATGTAGAACTGCCTGAAGGGTCTTTCCTTCTTTAGAAATTGAAAACCAAATAGAAGTTAATTCTAAACGCCCAACTAAAAATCTGAAGACCCTTATCTTTTGTTCATTGGAAAACAAACAAACCTGTATGGATTTGAACGGAGCCAGGGGTTTGTAAAACAGTTGAACCCATTGTAAACTGACTCATTTTGGCATTTCTTAAGGGTTACTTAACTCTTTTACAAAGAATACCCCATTTGGTATTTTTAAAATTCAGTCCTGTAGTAACCATAATGATGTCATTTTGAACTGATGGGGTACTTTTAGGGAACTCAAAGCACTTTACATAAATGTTCTCCCAACAATAATGTCCTAAAATCCCTCATTTTATTGGTAAGAAAATGAAAGCCCCGCAAAAACTGCTGGGAAAATTGGAGAACAGTATGGCAGAAACTGAGCATAGACCAATATCTTATACCATATACCAAAATAAAGTCAAAATGGGTTCATGATTTAGGAATAAAGGCTGATATAAGCAGTTTGGTAGAGCAAGGAATAGTTTACCTGTCAGATTTATGGGAAAGGGAAGAATTCTTGACCCAACAAAAACTAGAGAGCATTACAAAATGCAAAATGGCTAATTTTGATTATGTCAGACTGAAAAGGTTTTTATAGAAACAAAGCCAATGCAACAAAGATTGGGAGAGAAGCAGAAAATTGGGTAAGAATCCTTACAACCACTGTTTCTGATAAAGGCCTCATATCTAAAATATACAGGGAACTGAGCCAAATTTATAGGAATACAAGTCATTCCCCAATTGAGAAATGGTCAAAGAATATGAACAAACAGTTTTCAGAGGAAGAAATTAAAGATATCTATAGTCATGTGAAAAAATGCTCTAAATCACTATTGATTAGAGAAATGCAAATCAAAACAATTCTTAGGTATCATATCTCTCCTGTCAGATTGGCTAACATGACAAAACAGGAAAATGATAAATGCTGGAGAGGCTGTGGGAAAATTGGAACATTGTTACATTGTTGGTGGAGTTGTGAACAGATCCAGCCATTCTGGAGAGCAATTTGGAACTATGTCCAAAGGGCTATAAAAACGTGCATATCCTTTGACCCAGCAATACCACTTCTAGGGCTGTATTTCAAAGGGATCACACAAGTGGGAAATGGACCAGTATGTACAAAAATATTTATAGCAGCTCTTTTTGTGGTGGCAAAGAATTGGAAATCAAGGGGATGCCCATCAATTGGGAAATGGCTAAACAAGTTGTGGTATATGAATGTAATGGAATACTATTGTGCTATAAGAAATGAGGAGCAGACGGACTTCATTATAACCTGAAAAGACGTATATGAACTGATGCTGAGTCAGGGGAGCAGAACAGGAGATCATTATACACAATTACAGACACATGGTATCTGTAAGGACTAACTTTGATAGACTTGGCTCCTCTTATCAACGCAAGGTTCAAAGGCAGCTCCAAAAGACTCATGATGGAAAAAGCTATGCACATCCAGAGAAAGAATTATGGAGTCTGAATGCAGATTGAGGCAAAAAACTATTTCTCTCTTTTTTTCCTTCTTTTTTGGTTTCATTTCTTCTTTCTCATGATTCATTCCATTGGTTATAATTCTTCTTTACAACTGGGCTATTATGTAAATAAGTTCAGTGTGAAGGTATATGTAGAATCTACATTGGATTACATGTCATCTTGGTGGGGAGGGGGGAGGAGAGGGAGGGAGAGAAAATTTGGAACCCAAAAAATTGTGGAACTGTGTTGTAAACTAAAAATAAAAAATAAATTTATAATTTAAAAAAAAAGAAAGAAAATGAAAGCCCAGAGAGGTTGAGTGATCTGCCCAAGAATGTGCAGTTAATTAGTGACAGGACTAGAACACAAGCAATCTCCATCCAGTGAGTGGTTCCCCCTCCACATCTCTGTCTCCTTTGTGCATATTCTGGTGAGGTGGATCAGTGGATCAGTGATTTCATTTTCATCATTTGTGGGTACTTCCTTCCCCTGATGCTGATCACTGAGGCAGCCCCTTTGTGGGTGGCATGATAACTTACTGTAGCCACCTGATACCTTCCTCTGATCAGGAGCCTCTTCAAGACTTTGGGACGTCATGAAGTCAAGGTTGGACATAATGGTGATTTGTTGTGGCTGGTGAAGCTTCAGCTCTTTGCCCCAGAGAGTTGGCACTTGCCTGGCATTGAGCCCATCATTGCCTCCCCACCATAGTGAGGCACTGGAGGAACAGTGTAGTGAATAATTACTATTAGTATTCACATCTTCATTTTGCATGTGAAAAATGAGCCTGACACATAGTAAAATCATTCATAAATATTTATTAAACTAAATTGTGACTTACCCAAATGGTGAAGCAAGGATTAGAACTCAGGTCACCCATGTCCAAGTCCAGAACTCTGCCTCATAGTGGTTTTGGGGGACTAAGCCAGGTACCTTAGAATTACCACTGCTCCAATAGCCCTTTTCTTCAATGCATTGCAAATCACCCTTAACCCATAAATGTGCTTTGTATCCCTGTGTACACTGAAGCTTTTCCTGTGTTATTTTAGAACCTGAAATAACTAGGTCTGGTCCTGATCACCACTCTTCTCAGAACTACATTTTTTTTCCATTGGTGATTAACTTAATTTAGCTCAGGGTCACATACATTTCTCATTCTTGAAACTTCCATGAGCCCCTCTCTCTACTCACCTCTTCTGCAGCTGAAGCAGTAAAATTCCACTGCATATTCCACATACCCCCAACCCCCAACTGACCAGACTTCTGCTACTCCTGCAAACTGGCAACTAAGCTGGGTAGGGTTGGGTTTATGGCATTTTCAGAGCTTGAGTGGATTTTTATTCATTTAACTTGAGTCCGAGCAAAACCATCAATGCATGGAATATTTGTTGAAAAGGCAGTGAGAGGAAAGAGGGAAGTCCTTTGTGTAAAAGTATTTTCCTCAGCTGGTCCTCCTTGATGCTGAAAGTCTGGTGCCTGACAGGAAATGATACAGACATGTTTGATAACAGAGTGACAAGGGGAAGAATCGAATTGAAAGTCCCTGGCCTGGGGGAGAAGATTAGAGATCAGCTGGAAGCTCCCAGGGCAACCTGAGGATGAGAATATTATACTTAAGGAAACTGTGAGGTAGATTTGTAGGGCCTCTGTCAAGAACAATTAAAGCAGAAACAAGAATAGAGAAGGAGGAAACCAATAGCCATGTAGTGGCTGTCTTTTGACTCCCTTGGCAAGGAGTCTTTGAACTTGTGTTAAAGTTTTTGTTCAAGAGAATCCTTTAATGAGAGGAACCTACAAAACGATAACTCTGGGAATGCTAGCAATTTGCATTTTAATTGAGTTGGAACGGCCTTCTCTTTCTCATTTTTCTTCTAGACGAACATTTCTTCATAGAATAAATTTCTTACCTGCTTCCCTAGCTCATCTGTGATATGCTATGGGCGCTCTAGGTGGGCAAGAATGGTGTTTTGACCTTTCTTCACATCCCCAGAGTTTACTTCATTGGCCTGGCCTTTAACAAGTGCTTAATGTTGTTTGTGGGTTGATTGATCGCTCAGTACTTCCTTCTGATGGTACACCCAGTTGTGGTTGAAATCCTTATTTGGCAAACATCGCTGATTTGTTAGCATATTGGGTTGTTTGCAGACTTGAGTGGTATGTAGAGATGTGACAGAAATCATTTAGAGTATATGCTCCTTGAGAGCAAGGACTCAATTTTTTTTTTGCATCATCAGGATGCATGCACTAGCACAATGCCCTACATGTAGTAGGTGCATAGTAAATACTAGTTAGATTGGACTAGATTGGCAATGGTCTATTATACTTAATTATATATGTTGTGTATGCATTAGCAAGTATATTAGAATGTACAATTAAATTTTTCTTGTTTTTTTTACAACATGGCTAATGTTAGAAATATGTTTTGTATGACTTCACATCTATAATGGGTATCATATCGCTTGTCTTCTCAATGGCAGGGAGGAGCTGGAAAGAGGGAATTTGGAACTCAGAAAAATGAATGTTAAAAAAAATAAAAAACTTATAATCAACACTATTATCATTTTAGCCGTCAGCTTACCCTGGTAGGAGTTAGTCGGTAACCGCTACAACATGCCAGCTTCTCAGGAAAGAGCCCCACCCTCCTATGCCCTAAGCCATGATAGAACAGCCCAATGTAGTGAGTTACAAGGACCATCAGGAACTTGCTAGTGGAAAGCAGATTCACAGAGGCAGTAAGCCCTAAACATTAGGCTTTTCCTCTTGAAAGTTTTTTACTTGGAAGAGACAGGCCTAGTATCGTCTTTGCCACCTTCCTGTTCCTACTCAGGAAAGAGTTAATGGGGACCTCAACGCTTTTGTTTCAGAATGCACCGAAGAGTCATCATCATTCTTTAGTACCTTAGGGATCAGGTTTTTTATGAGCAGGGCTCCGTTAGCCACCGTACAAAGCAGAGGAAGCAGAGAGGATCCTTGCCCCTTCAAGGTTTTACAAACTAAAGCATAGAGCCTTATCTGTAGAACTAGCCACACACAAAACAAAAATGATGTAAAACCCGCGAAAACAAAAGATTCTCCGGATGGGCTTACTTACTATCTTTGCCGTTGCGTGAACTTTACTGTATCACACAGACTGTTTTTGGAATTGGATCAAGAAAATAGAAGTATGATTTTTACATCAGTCATTGCCCCCTGCTTCCCCTGCATTGAATTTTGTCTTGTAACGAAGAAAACTAGGTGAGGAAAACTGACCAACCAAATAAAAACAATGACAACAGCTGACGTTGACGCAGCCTTCACTACGTGCCAGGTACTGTGCTTGGTGCTTTACAAATAATATCTCAATGGATCCTCACAGTGATCATGGGATGTCAAAACTATTGCTATCCCCATTTTACAGATGAGGAAACTGAGGGAAACAGGGATGAAGTGACGTACCCAGAGTCACACAGCCCATAAGTATCTAAGGCTGGGTTTGAACTCAGGTCTTCCTGAGTCCAGGCCAGCACTGTATCCACCTGGCTGCCTCCAAACAACCAAATCTGACAGTGTAGGCAACAGTCCCCATTCCCCTAACAAGAAGAGGGATGTGTGTTGTTCTCTAGAGCCCGGACTGGCCTTTGCTGACCTGCATTTGGTTGCCTTTTAGTGGTGGTTTTATTTTCATCATTGTCGTCATCTTCAGTCAGCTCTTCTCTTGGTTCTGCTTTCTTTGTTCTTCCATCATTTCCTGTATACAATCTAGTATCCCCATGGCACCACACCCTGTTCTAGGTAGTAGGGGAACCAATACAAAGAATAAAACAATCCCTACTGGCAAGGAAAAGCAGCAAGTCCACACAAAAGAGAAGCAATACAGTGAAATACTGAGGAGTGAAGCCCAGGGTAGTTTGGAGGAAGGGACCTGGCAGTTGTGGGGACCAGGAAAGGTCCACTGTAGGAGGTGATGTTTGTAGCAATACAGGGATACTCAGAGGCAGAAGGGAGGAGGGCATGCATTGCAGGCAAGAGGGCTATCCAGTACAAAGGCTCCAAGAAGGGTGATGAATTGTTGTGTGGAAGGAACTGAGAGAAGGATGGTTTGATGGAATCACAGAATGCAAAGGAGAGTCGGGAAAGAGATTGGGGCCAGTAAGGGAGAGAGCTGCACTTTGGGGAATGGAAGCAGGAAAATGAAGAGACCACTACAGTGATCCAGGCTGGAGATGATGAGAACCCAAACTAAGAAGGTAACAGAGAAGAGAGAGGAGATCAGATAGGAGAGACATTGTAGAGGCAGAAACAAGATTTGGCAGCTGATAGCAGTGAGGGAGAGTGAGGAGGTAAGGATAAGGCTGAGGTTGCCAGTACCTAGGTGGTCCTGTTAACAGCAGGGAGCCTCATAAAGGGCTTGAGCAGAGAAGCTATGTGAATTTTGCCCTGATGGTTTATGTTGGTGGGCTTCACCAGTGCCAAAGTGTTTTGGGAAGGGTGCTTATAGGTGAGAAACTTGATCGGGGTTCACATGTTTCCTGGACCTGAGATTTCCTCTTGCTGGTTTCTTCACAATTCACTTTCTCTTGGGCTCTACCTCTGAAGAGCAAAAAAAACATTTGTTGACAAGAACTGCTCTTTTTTTCAAGTCTTGCACAAATGCAGATGTCTCTGAAAATGCAGCTTACAGAAAACATCTGTGCGCTCGGCTCCGTTCCCACGGCATGTTTTCTTCCTGTGCCCTCTTTTTAAAGTTACAGATGTCTCAACTTCTCAACTTGCTTTGGTCCAAATACCACTTCCCTGTTTCCTGCTGCCTTGGGCATTAATGGTGATGGTTGTTTGTAGCTTAGTTGCAATATCCTTTCAGTAACTCATTACCCTTTTGTCACTTGTTTTTATTTCTACTTGTTGGTGTCTAAATGTCCTGGTTATCTGAGTGTGGGCACAGAACTGTCTGATGTAAAAAAGGTGAAATTTTCCCATTTTATTTTTAACGTCTTGTCAAGACAACTTCTTGCCTCTGCCACGATGACCACCAGGGCCAGGCATTTTTAATGCATTTGCCAAAAGACAGCTTTGAGGAAGGAGAAAGAAAATGTTTTAAACATTTTTACTGTCTTTGTTTTTTTGTTTGTTTGTTTTTTTGCAAAGCCTTAACTGAGTAGGGCCTACACGGTCTAGTGTGTGGCAGCCATCTGATTTGGGACTGATCAGCTTGCTCTCTCTAGCCAGACTCTCTGTCTAACGTCATGGCTCTTGCAGTACCCAAACCTTCTACACAGGGATGCCAAAAGAGCAAAAGGAATCAGCATCCTGGCAAGAGAGGTTGAAGTCTCTTTCCCCATCTCCCCTTAGATATCATGACCTGCTGCCTCGTGCATCCCTCAGAGACACTCAATGGAAGCGTCCATGAACATAGAAGGCCTTAGACCATTTGGGGAGGTTTCCGCCAATTCTGGACCTCCTGCTCTCTGTCAAGAGCAGGGTGGAGCTGAAAGACCCTCATGAGTCATTGCAACTTGTTTTCAAGCTTGGCAAGTGTATTTCACCTTTAGCAGGAGGGCTTCTGCTGTAAGGATTGGGGACTCTAGTGCAACTTGTTTAAAATTACTTCCTTTGGCTTTTCTTCATTATTTTCTCTGAAATGGAACAGAAAGACATTCTGTGTTCCTCAGCCCATTGTTAGCAAAGGTTGTGGGAGCTGCCCCAGCCAAGGAACAAAAGCTATGGAAGCCCCAGGAGGAAGCAGAAACACTAAGGTGCATGTGCCCATTGTGAATGACCGGGCATTGGTTGGAGAAATGCCTCCTCCTTTTGGAACTTACCTAAAAATGTAGAGTTAGTAAACTTGGGGAATAAGACATTAGTTAGTTGCCAGCTCTGACAAGAGAGTCAGATAAATCCAATCGGCAGCCTCCTTGAGTGCATTTAGCATTTAGGTGAGAGCAAATCCAGAAAGGCAGCGTCACCAACTTCCCCAGTATCTCTGTGCTTATCTCCTTCTCTCTGCCCCCGGCCCCCATCCTAGTCCCACCTGTCAGCAGCCTGTATTACTGTCTTTCTCTAACCTATCCTCATCCTGATGCCACTAGTCTACCTTATGCATAATCTCAATTTATCATTCTTTTGTTGAAAACCCTGAAAGGTCTCCCCACTGCCAACTGGGTGGATTTCAGAGTCTATGAACTGACATTCAAGGCCCTCTTCATTCTGGTGCCAACTACAACTTTTCTAGCCTTCTCCTGCTGCTTCCTCCTTGAACTCCTTACTCTGGCCAATGTGGGCTACTCACCATTCCCAGCACATCAACCACACACTCACCTCCCCACACACCACACAATTTTTCCCTTATGTCCAAAGTGTGCCAAGCTCCACCTCATCCTATAAAGCTCCTCTGGGACAAGAGGGGCCAGCTTTGGCCCTCTCTTGCCCATATCCAGGCCTCCACAGCAGTTCTCAGCCATGTCTACACCATGCCACTTAATATCTCTCCCCCTTCATTCCCCTCCCTCAAACTAACTCCCCTTTATGTATTGTCTTCCCTCATTAGCATATTAAGGTCCTTGAGGAGCAGAGATTTTCTTTCTTGTATCTGCATCCTGAGCACTTAGCATAGGACCTGGCATATAGTAAGCACTTAATAAATAATGCTCTGACTGTCTCTCTATTTCTTCTGTCAAGCCACCTCTACAACAACTACTTCAACTCGAATCGTCTGACTCAAGTCCATTGTTTTTTGTTACATAGCACTACCTTTCAGTAAATCTGGAAGCCCTAGGCTAATAATAACGTTACCAGGTTTATATATTAGCATTAGGCCAAAAGAACTATCTAACTTATGAAGATTGTTAGGACTGTTTCATTGTACTTGTGTGACAGCTTGTTGCTCCACATGAGACAACTGGGGTACTCCATTACTGGCAATCCAAATTAGTTCATGTACAGCCTCCTTTGAGCCTACCAAAAGGCAGCATGTTACTATATTAATTATCCAGCAATGGATTGCAATTTCTGAGTTCCTCACCAGATGGTTCTCTTCTTGAGCCACAAGCCCAATAGCCATTTTGTTCCATTTTGGTGAATTTGTAGTACAGCCTTCCTAAAAAATCTTCAATATCTTGCCACCAACAAAGATCACTCATCCTGCTAAATATCTAGGTCATTCCCTATCCTACCATTGTGGCTTCTAGCAGCAATACTGAGTACTTTAAACCTCAAGAGCCAAGTTTGGAATTTAGCTAAGGAATAATAGGGAATACCACTCAAAATGTATTTTAAAAACTGGAACCTGTAGTTCTAAAGCCTTCACAGTAGATCTGTCTTCCCCCTCTCTATGGCCTTGACCACACATGCGCACTCACACACAGGTTCTGCTTCAGATCAGGCAGCTTCCTAGTGTCTCACAAATTCTTTTTCCCTCTTTGGGAAGTGACAGAAATAAAATGGCACAACCACACTTGATTGGTATGCTGTGCCCCAGTACCTGATGAGAGTGAACTAAGGAACAGTGTGGATAGCTTCACAGACCTCAGAGAGCTGCAGTCCTCTGCTTGAAGACTCATCCTGGCAAGGTTGGGTGAGGCACAGGTTAGCGTAAGTAAATAAGCTTCACCCCTCAGGGACAAGACAAAGAGACTGGAGTTCTGGAGAAGAACGCTCTAGATGGCAAAAATCTAGAAACTAAGAGGATGTCCAACAACTGAAGAATGACTGAATAAGTTATGCTTTTTGAATGTTAATGTAAAAACTAGGTGGTGCAATGAATAAAGTGCTAGATTTAGAATCAGGAAGACCTGAGTTCAAATGTGGCCTCGCTCACTAGCTCTGTGATCTTGGGCAAGTCACTGAACCCCTGTTTGCCTCAGTTTCAACTGTAAAATGGGGGTAATAGCAACATCTACCTCCCAGCATTGTCCTAAGGATCAGATGACATAATATCTGTAAATCTCTGAGCTCAGTGGCTGGCACACAGTAGGTGCTTATCCCCTTCCCCCGATCGAGCGCGAGAGTGCTGTAAGAACTTAGCAAGTAGATGATTTCCAAAAGACTTCTCTGAGACCTGTAGAACATGCGGTCCAAGGATTTCAGGAGAGTCACTCTATAGCCACCTGTCGTGCAGGCCTGACGTCCATGAACTGATAAAGAGTGAAGTAAGCACAAACAGAAGAATAATTTCTACTATAAAACTAATTTTATAAAAATGAACAATTTTGAGGATTTTTCTAAACTAAGAAATGAAATGAGCAAAATCAAGAGAACACTATATGGAAAACAACACTGTAAAAACACACAACCTTGAAAGCTGTAAGGTGTGATCAATACAGTTACCATTCATGATTGCAGGGGACCAGGGGATTGGCTTTAGGGTACAGAATGAGACAAACATACGCAGACATGAATCTGTGTTTATGTATACAAATATACATAGAAGTATCTCAGCAACCATTGGGGACACTACTTGGCTCTGAATGTTTGTTGCAAGATATTTGCTTTTTTTTTTAATAGGGTAAGACGTGTGAGTTAAAATAGATTTCTGTTCATTTAAAAGGGAGATGTTTCTGCTACAGATGTGAAATCTTGCATGTCATTCATTCTGCTTTGCTGTTGTACTTTGTTACAAAAGACCTTACAAAGTGGGAGTGAAATGTAATGTTAAAAACACATCAGTAAAAGGGGGGGCACTGTAGGGAGCTCTAGGAAAGATAAATGTATCCCTGGGGGTGAATGACATAGAGATCCTGCTCCAAGTGATCTTTAGATGCAGAGAGATCTCTCTCTCCCACTTAGCACACCCAGCTCCCTGAGACTCTTGGTGCCCAGTGTGTGAGAATTAGACAGAAAACCAAAGATCATGAAAATGTGGTCACCGCTTGAAGCTTCCTGGTGGGGAAGGGGAAGAGAACAAAGTCAAGAAGGGACAGATCCCCAGAGGGAAGCCGACCAATTGCCAGGTGATGACGTTGGAGAGTGGGCGTGTTAGGCAAGTGGCATGTGGGAGACCAAGTTAACTCCATTGGGGCTTGTGGGATACAGAGATTCTTGTTACCAGGAAGGGGGAGAAGCATCCTAGGATCTTTGAACCTTGGGATATCTCTATGTTGTATGAGACTTTTCTTCTTTCTTAAGGAAGTCTGCCTTTGATACATTGCCCAGAGTATTTGCTCACAAGTGGAAAAATATTATCAGCTTTCTGGGCTACCCAGCTGAGAGATTTTCCCAGGTTTCTAGGGGTCTGGAACAAATGAAATACACAGAAACACCCCCTCCCCAACAGAATCTGAATACTTAGCACTGTAGGTATCCTGGAACAAGGGTTACAGATGCAACTCAGTTTGACACTTCTTGCTTATTCTATCCAAGGCGAGAGGCTAGGAGGGAGGAGGGGTCCAGTCCCTTCCTGTCCCTCAAGTCCTCAAGGAGCATACTTTCTACTGGGAAATAAACAGGTGCACAAGTAAACAAGGTAAAGTGAGGAGGGAGAGAGAGAGTACCTTGCAGATATAGTCACTGATTCTTAATAAATGCTCATTGAATTGCATTCTGGGAATCCGGGAAGGCTTCACTTAGAAGGCTCCTTGGAAGAGGAGACTTTTGAGAGGCAGACATGAAAAGGAGAATTCATTCTAGGCATGGGGGGTTGGTCTTGTGCCTCAGCACAGAGCTAGGACATGGAGGGTCAAGTTTGGGGCCTAGTTTGGGTGAAACTTGAATGGGTAAAATGAAGTAATGTGAAATAAATCAGGAAAGGTAGATTAGAATCAGATTGTGAAGGGAGTTAGATGGCAGGCTGGGGAATTTGTTGTTTTTTACTCTAGGGGCAATACAGAGCCTGAAAGTTTTTGAGCAGGGAGTAACATGCTTAGACCTGCGCCTTAAGAGGATTACATTGGCTGTGGGTAAAGGAAGAGTCTGAAGTGTGGAAGGTGGAAGACCAACGAGAAGGCGTTTACAATAGTCTTGGGGTGGGGGGGGGGGGTAAGGACTGGAGAAGGCATGGTGGCAGTGTGAGGGCAGAGAAGGTGGCTCAACAGCTGATTGGATTAGCCAGTAGAGGAGAATGTAAAGCTGGGGGATGAAGAGATGGAGGACTGTCAGTACATAGAGAAATGTATGGGAGGGATGGCTTTAGTAGGGAACTAGGAGGTTTCTTTTGGATGTGTTGAATTTGAAGTGCCAGTGAGACATCAATATGTCTGGGAGGCAACTGACAATACAAGTTTAGAGTTCAGGAAAGAGATTTGAATTTGACATAAATTGAGGGGAGAGAGAGAGAGAGAGAGAGAGAGAGAGAGAGAGAGAGAGAGAGAGTGTGTGTGTGTGTGTGTGTGTGTGTGTGTGTGTGTGAAGTAGACCAGAACAGAGCCCTAGAGTACACACTATGTGGGCAGTAGATGGGTGATACAGATTTAAATAGACTGAGGCAAGAGTGGTCAGGGCAGCAGGAGAAACAAGAAAGCAGAGTCACAGCCAAAAGTACAGAAACATCAAGGAGGAAGAGGAGGATGAGAAAGGCCATCCTATTTAGCGTTTAAGATCATTGGTAATCTAGGATTGGGAAATTTCAGCTGAGCACAAATCAGAAGTCTGGCATTTAGTAGATGGGCGGTAATGACAGTGGAAATCACACTGTTTGTAGTTAGGTGACATGAATTCCTTTGACAAGTCACTTAGCCCCTCTGGACTTCAATTTACTCATCTGCAAAATGAGGGGGCTGGTCGAGCTGACCTGGTCCAAATCTTTTATTGACATGTAGGCAGATGGGTAAAGGATTCTTTCTCGTTGTTCCCTGAGAATCCCTAGAGAGAGTTAGGACCCTTGGGTTATGAGAACAGACTTCACTCAGAGGTATGGCTGGGGTGGTGACTTGGAGGGACCCTCAGTCACACCTACAAACCCTCTGGGAGAAGGAAACAATTCCTTGTGAGCAGGGAGTTTTTCATTTTATCTTTGTATCTCCATCTGTAGCACACAGTAGGCCCTTAATAAGCCACATCTTGGTTGTGAAAGGGAGCAGGGCTCCACTAATTGTCTGAAGGAAAAGTCAGATGAAGGGTTTTTAGGATGGGATTGTAGGCTGGGCTTGGGAGATGACATGAGATAGGCTGAAACTGAAGATGAGCATAGGACCAATCTTGGAGGATCTAGGCTTCGATGGGCCTGCAGGCCCAAGTCAGGGGGCTAGCCTTGGCAGAGAAGGCCCTATCTCTTCTTCAGAGGCAAGAATAAAGGAAGAGGGCTGAGTGGAGATGGAGGGGGTGGTTGAAGTTATGGAGCCGGGGAGATGAATGGATGGACAAGCATTTAATAAGCACCTACTTCATTAAGTCAGCTTCATTAAGTCATTTGCCAAGCCTTGGAGAGACAAATATAGAAAGGAAAATGCCTGTTGTCACAGAGCTTACCTTCCAACATGGTAGATAGCAAGTGAATATATAAAATACACAGAATAGCCACAAGTAAATACAAGGCAGTTAAAGAAGAAGGTGAGAGAGCTCATAATGGGAGGCTTTGAATTTCTCAGTACAGTAGATGAAAGCATCTGCTGAGGGGCTGCCATTGGAGGCTGTAGGAGAAAAGAGGTTTGGGACAGCCAGTGAGGGGAATGGGATGGAGAGTGAATCAAGGAAGAATGATGTGCATTTTAGCTCTTCTGGCAGTACGAGTTTAAGGCAGGATCCAGGGAAGTCAGGGGTGGAAGACAGCTCATGGTTGAATTGGCCCGCTAGGGGATCAAGACTATTAAGGGAGTAAGAGAGGGGTGGGGTGGGGGGGTAATGAACTAGGACCACAGGGAAGGAGGGTGGGACTAGGTGAAACAGAAGAATAGGTTTAATAGGAGTGAGGCTGAGGGAGGAGGAGGTCCTCATTAGAGAGGAATTTCAGAATTCAAAATCATAGAGTTATAATAGTTATGGCCAAGCTAAAGCATTACCCTTTCTGTGGGTGGCTGAATTAGAGTGAAACTGTAGTTTGAGAGATCGTCAGTGTATATAGTACCTACATGTGAGGGCAGGAGTGAGGATAGAGAAAATAAGAGGGAGTACCCGGCAGACTAGGAGGTCCCAGCAACAAGGATCAGGCCTGGATGATGTAGATGGAGGAGACATTGCTGAGTGATAGTAAGAGTTGTGATCTGGAAGGGGTGGTGGGGAGCAAAGTTTAGTGTGCCCCCCACCTTGGCCAGTGTCTTGGGGAAATATTTTCCAGAGAGAGCCTTATACTCATGAGCACAAGTAGATAGGAAGAAAGTGTGGAAAGAAGAGGTCTAGAAGGAAAGGAAGTTTCATAAGAGGGTTGGAGAATTGCTGAAGGAGCTGAGGGCTTTCATCCTCCAGGGTCCTGTGATGACAAGATGTCAAAGGACAGTGTTTGTTGGGGGATGAACTGGAGGATGACAGGGCCAGGGGAAGTTTGAACCAAAAGTCTGGGTCCCCAGGGCCTAGCTAGAACTCACATGCTCCCAACTCAGAAGCTACATCCCAAGATACCAAAGGATGAGGCACACCCAGAAGATTTGGCTCTGTGTCAGCCCTAGTGTCCGTGGCTCTGGTCCTTTGGGTGTTTTCCCTTTTGCCTGAGACCCTAGATGGGGTGGTACCCAGAATCTGCCTGAAGTCCTAGATGTGTTCATATAATAAAATAGCTTTAAAAATGCATATGCCTGCCTTAGGTTTAAAATGTCAGGCAGTGAACCTAAGAAGATCAGATGGCAGGCCCAGAGTTGTTTCATGTTCTGTTTTTACACGCTATTTCTTTCACACTCTGTTCCTCTTGCTGTAATTTCTGGGCCTTTGGAAGAGTGCTTGCTCAATACAAATAAGCTACAGAAATAACACTGGACTTGCTTTCAGGATACCTGTATCTGCATCCTAGCTTGTACGCTAGCCAGCCTGTCTGAGCCTCAGTGCCCTCATGTTTTTTTTTTTTAATTAAAATTAAATTTTATTTTTTTTAAATCAGCAATACTCTTTTACCTCCCACCTTCCCCCACCCTACAATTGAAAAAGAAAATAAAACTCCTGGTGCAATAGTTGAGTAAAACGAATTCCTGCATTGGCCATGTCCAAAAAAAAAGGTATCAGTAGAATTCATTAGCCCTCTGTAAGGGGTTGGACAGAATGTTTTATAAGGAGCCCCTGGAATTGTAGTGATCATTACATTGACCACTGAGTCTTTCAGTGTTGTCATTACAGTATTGTCGCTGTACAAACCCATCCCCTGATTCTCCTCACCTCGCTCTGCATTAGTTCGAACAAATCTTCCCAGGTTTCTCTGAGACTATTAGCTCTATCATTTCTTAAAACACAAGAGCATTCAGTCACATTTGTATATGATCATTTGTTCAGCCATTCCCCAATTGGTAAGGTCCCCCTCAATTTCCTCTTATTTGCCACCAAAAAAAAAAGAGCTGCTATATCTTTATACATCCTTAGTTAGAGTTGGTTTTACTTGGGACTAATCTCTCCCGTAATCTACCCTCTCTCTCCCTTCTCCTTGCCCCTCTTTTGCTGTTAAGTCAAATGTATTTCTGTACCCAATTGTGTGTGTGTGTGTGTGTGTGCGCGTGCGCGCGCACGTGTTTTCTTCCCTCCTTTGACCAGTTCAGATGAGAGTGGGGTTCAACACCTTGTGGGAATATTTTTTTCTGGTGTGACTATCCAAGTTTTGGTGATGACTGTGTTGCTGGGTTGGGGGATAGATTTTCTAATTTAGTTCCTTCATAGCACACACTAGATTGAAGCTCCAAGCTATAGACCAAGTTCTTTGGCCCACAGTTTAAAGTCTTACTTGAATTCCAGTGGAGGTCAGTTCTAAACACCTGGAAATGCTGCTGTTGGATCGAGTCAGCTAAATGGCTCTTGAAAGGCTGTGTGGCCTTTCTGGCTTACTCTCCTTTCACGTTTCTCTCAGCTCCACGTGGGGCCAGGCCAATGTTTGGTTTCTTGGTAACCAGCACACCCAGCCTTTTAAATATTGAAGGAGTGCTCTTGGGGTCATTTGCATTTCGGTCCATACACCTTCTGATCATTCCCTTTGGAAAGGAAAGCATTTAAATTTAGAGTGTGATGCCATGGGACTAAGGAGATTTGTTACTTTAGCCTCTGAGGGAAGTAGGCAGAAACAGACTTGGAGGGGCCTAAAAACAGAGCCCTGATCTCTGTTTTCGTAGAGGTTATTTGGGAGGAAAAGTTCATGAACTCAGAGGATCCGAGATTTAGAGTTGGCAAAGGGACCTCAGAGATAGCCTAGCCTAACCTCCTGTTACAGATGAGGAGAAAGTCACAGATCTGAATTGCCTTGCCCAAGGTCACAGAGTTATTAAATAGAGCATATCAGAGGTGAAGACTCAGGGCCTGGGCCCTGGATCCAGCATGCTTCCCACTTACCATACCATTCTGGCTCCAAGGCCAGCTCCTTTCTTGGGGACAAGAAGTTTTGTTATTTTATGTTGAAGACAAACTGTTTGAAATTTGAGACTGGCATGAAATTGCTTATTAGATGAGGATAGGTCTGTCCCCAAGTCTTTCTACAAGGCCTGAACATTATCTTTAAAACAAATATCACCAAATATAAACTGGAACAAACATCACTCAAGTGTTGCTTTTGCTCCGTAGATGGGTTATCCAGCTGTCTTACAGTAACACACACCCCCATACAGAGATGTGTGGGGTGCTCCCAGCGACTAGCACCTGTAGTGTGAGGGCTGTTCTTCCACCTCTGGTGTCACCTTTTACCCAACTCTCAGCTGTGGCTCCAAGAAGCTGGAGCATGTGTGGTGCAGGAAAACTCTTGGCAGAGAAGCTAGAGCAAGTTAAGGGGCAACCCATAGGCCTCAAACTGTAGCTGAGTTAGGGCATGGATGTCTTCCTCAAGCATGTGAAGACATCTCCCCTACAGAATGGGCACATGAGAACAATTTGTTCTAGAGCTTGGTCAGGGATTAAAGATGCCAAGGTCATCCACTGAATCCCAGGCCATTGCCAGTCGTACTGACTTCCATCCTGCCACTTGGACTTCGAGGACTCTGGAAGAGAGAGTGAGGCTGACAACTTTGCGCATTTCTGCCTCCCTTACATCCAGTCCACTAGCAAGTCGATATCACTCATGATATTATTGGTCCCCTTCGAAATGAAGGACAAAGAACAGCAGCACAGCCCTCAGGATCAGAGAATAGGCCAAAAAGACCTGAGCATCTGACAGAGATGTAATCTACAAAGGCTCTTGTCCTTCATGGAGATGTGCAGGTCAGAGGAGTAGTGTCCCTGCTCCCATCCTCTTACCAACAAACTTTTAGACCTACAGCAAGGTAAAGGCAGCAGGTATGAAGGAAAGTGAGGGGGAGGGTGGAGAATCTGCTTCAGATAGGCCAAATGACAACTACAAAAGAGAAGACCTAGCTCAAATGGACCCAGGCCCCTTGGTACAGTGGGAAGGAGACTTATCCGCCCCAGTACCTGAGGGCATCATTGTTTGACAGCACAGGGCAGGAACTGCCATTTATTTTAATGATCCTGCATCTTAAAAAGGAGATCAGATTAGGTTCCCCGTGTGTGGCTTCAGTCCACAGTGGTAAAGATCTTAAAGCAGGCAGACTATCAGTCATTTGAAAAATGTGGCCAGAATGAACTTCATAGCCAGTTTTTACATTTCTTTGTATCCATAATGATTAGTGCAATATTAAGCACATAGTAAGTGCTTATGAAATGTTGCTGCTTGACTTTATTGAACAGTTCTCTATAAAGATTGTGTTAGTAATGTGTTCCATTTTAGCATCAAGGAGCCATTTAATTTGGGCCTGGACAGATTAAAAAATTTTTTTGCATATTTCTATTCTCCCCCATCTCTGGACCTTTGTCTTTGCCTTTGTTCCTGACCACTGGAATGCTCTTCTACCTTAACCTATTGAAATCCTACCTATCCTTCTAAGACTAGTTCAAATGTCACGACCTCTGTGAAGCCTTCCCTGATGAGAAGCAATCTTTCATTCCTGGGATCTTGCATATCCCTCTGTATCTCTCTTTTGTATTCACTTCTGAAATTATAAACGTGGTTTGTATTGTGTCTTCCTCCTCCTCCTCCACCTCCTCCTTCAGCCAATAGACTGTAAAATTCATGATTTCAAATAAGTCAAATCAAGTGAACAAACTTCTATTAAGCACCTACTATGTACCAGGCACTGTGATAAGTGGAAAAGATACAAAGAAAGGTAATAACAGCCCCTGCCCTCAAGGAGCTCACAGTCCAATGGAACTATGGTCAGGAGCTATGGATGGGTGGTCTCCCCCATGCAGGGCTGGCCATAGTCACTGTTCAAAAAATGGTTATTGGACGTTGGAGAAGTGACACCTGATGGTAGCAAAAGATGGAACAGCTGGAGGATCTTGTGTCTTAATGTAGAATGTGGGCTCCCAGAGTCATGGGGAAAAGAAAGCTGGGGGTGAACCTGCACTGAGTCCAAGAACAAGTGGCCTTAAGCCCCCTAGGTGTGGTGGGTCATGGTACTTACTCTGTGGCAAAGTGATCTGGAGTACAAAGTCAGGACTCAGGCTAAAGGCAAACTGCTTCTGTGATTAGTGCCCATTTCCTGACCATCTGATATGCTCTGGGCATAGTGCTGCCCCTTCAGAGCATCTACTGGGGAGCTAGGATCCCAGGCATCACTTAGATAACTTAGTATAACTAGGCATAATTGTTAAGTACCTCCTAGCTTGGAGTACTGTGCTGGATACTGAGAGAGAGAACTTAAATAGAACACCATGTCCTCCTCATGGAGTTCACAGCCCAATGGACTGCAATAACTTCTCAAGCTGATGTCCTTGGATGTATGGCAAAGTGGTTTAGTTTGGGGGCAAAAAAACACAGGTCTTATTACCAGGAGGGGGATAATGTTTGGGTTTGACTTGCCCTGGTGGTAATCTGAACTTCTAAGGGATTGCTAGAGTTTTGCTCATAGCCTGGAGGTGTAATTGACAACCGGAGCCTAGTTTCATACATCAAGCCCCCATTGACTCTTCCTCTCCATTTTTGGTTTGATTTGGTTTTTGGACTGATTTGTCTATCTTTTGCAGTTGGTCTTGGTACAGCATTGGTTGCCAGCTTTGTATTTATTTGTGCTGTTAAAAGGACACATTTCTATGGAAGGAAGACCAGTGGTCCTTTGGCCTGTAGAAGCTCCTTTATTATCCAAACCCTTTTCTATGATTGGATCACATTTACTTGAGAAGCTAATTCTCTTTATACTTAGTGGAATTTGTTGACAGAGAACTGCCCTGGCAGGTTGTAGCTAAAGATAAAATATTAGAATGGGCAAAGAATGTTGTTTGTCTGTGGGTTTTTAGTTGTTTGTTTTGAATCTGACTGGAGATCTTATAATTCGCTTAAATTAACAGCTTCTAATGTCACCATCATGGAAGTTTGAGAGATGTTCTATTTTTTTTAAAAAATGACTTTTTCAAAATAAGGAAAACCTTGAAAGGTATAAATGTTGGAACCAATTTGAAAAAAATTATAATAGTGCTTACTTCTAAAGTTTCTTCCCAACTCTAAACTCCTCTGATTCCAAGGAGGCCATACAAAAATGTTATTTTCAAAATTTAGGCATAGAGAAGTTAAGTACTTTGCCCATTGTCACATAGCTAGTAAATGTTGAACCTTTACAGGAACTCAGCCCCAAGTCTTTCTGAATGCATCAGACTTCTTTCACTGCATAGAATTGGTTTAGTTGAGGGGAGAGGATACTGTTGAACGATGGACAGGTAGATGTTTGGATGTACTCTTAAACTGGGGTCTTGTGCCCCTTCTCCTGCCGTGATGTCTTAATTTTGTCTTGAACTCATGATGTCTCCAATTTTCTGTGACTACTACAGTGCAAGGGAAGCAGCTGGGATTTAAAGGAGTCTTTGTGTTGAGAGAAGAGTGAGCCCTGGCTCTGAGGCCAGGCAGGGCACCTGGCTGCAGGTCCAGCCTCAGACTCATTCACTGTGACCCTGCACAGGCCTCAGTGATGGAGCCTAGAGATAGAGCTTGAAGGGCCAGTGGTGACCATCTGATCCAAGCCCCTTGTGTTACAGGGGGGAAAACTGAGGCCCAGAAAGGGCAAAGGCTTTGCCCCAGTAGTACCAGACTGACATTTGAACCCATACCTTCTAGACAAGCACTTTTTCCATGAGCTGCAAGGTGGGTGGGTGTTTCCTTTGTTCTGGAAGAGGACCAAAATGACACCACTATGTTTGAGTCAAGTTACAGTATGTCCGACTGTGACTGATCAGACCCCATATGAGCTCAAAGGTTCTACCGCAGGTTGGGCATAAATAGTCCATGTGAATATTTGAGGATTCTCTAAATTTGCGCATCTCCCGTTTGTGTTGAGCTACTTCAATTCTGTTTTTCTGATAGAGCACAGTGCCTTCTCTGATGAGGGTACACCATGCTGGGTGGTCTTGTGCCAGTGTCTCCCATGTCTTACAGTCGGTTCCACAGTTCTTAAGGGAGACCTTGAGAGTGCCCTTGTATCACTTTTATTGACCACCATGTGAACACTTGCCTTGTGTGAGTTCTCCATAAAATAGTCTTTTAGGCAAGCATACATTTGGCATTAGAACAATGTGGGCAGCCTATCAGAGTTGCACTCTCTACCATAGAGTTTAAGTGCTTGGCAATTTAGTTTGAGAAGGGACCTCAGTATTTGGTACCTTATCCTGCCAAGTGATCCTCAGAATATTCCTAAGAGAATTCAAATAGAAACAATTCAGTATCCTGGCATGGCACTGGTATTTTGTCCGGGTTTCACAGGCATGCAACAATGAGGTCAGCACAGTGGTTCTTGTAGACCTTCAGTTTCGTAGTCAGTCTAATACCACTTCTCTCCCACACTTTCCTTCAGAGCCTTCCAAACACTGAGCTATAAGATGAGCTATTATTAGGATGTGTATCTGATCATTTTCTCTGGGTAAATGAACAAGAATTGAGAAGGATCTTCATGTCGGGGAATCTGGTGTGTGCATGGAAAAATGACTTTGAAAGGTCCCCTTCAAGAATATTCTCCTTTAAAACTAAAATATAGGGGCAGTTAGGTGGCGCAGTGAGTAAAGCACAGGCCCTGGAGTCAGGAGAACCTGAGGTCAAGTCTGGCCTCAGACATTTGACAAACTTACTAGCTGTGTGACCTTGGGCAAGTCACTTAACCCCAATTGCCCTGCCTTCCCCCCTGCAAAAAAAAATGTACAACTAAAATATAACAGCTGAACTAATGCAGAAATCAAATTCTAAATAAACAGCCACCTCACCTTATGCAGTGAGACACTCTTTCCAACAACTTGCTTGTAGGAGATATTGTGCAAACTGTGGCTTCAGGCAGAAAATCAAATCACTCTGTCTCAGAGTTTAGCATTGCTGGCTTCAAAATCCCCCGGTTCTCCTTTTCTATCTGGATAAAGGCACAGCAGAGACTAGAGTCAATGCCCCTTCCAAACTTGTCCACCTGCTGGTCATGAAGGATCACTTTCCACATTCCTCCAGCTTCATTTTCACCCCAGCAACAGTTAAGAAAAAGAGTCATGGCTGACAGTGCTTTTCTAGGCATCACCGAATATGCTTCAAAGATGCCAAATCTTGGTATGGCTAGAACATGAGCTTTATCAGTGGAATAAAGTTGTAGCCACATGTGTAGGTCATGTCTTTTATAAGCCATTGTGTCCCCCTGTTGTAGATTAAGAACTACTACCGCACTGCCCAGTAACTCATTTAGTCTTTCACTCCTCCTCAAATACTGCTCCAACTCGCAAGGAACCAAATGGGTAAAGAAGAACAGGGCTCTGAGATCTGCCCAGCTGTCCTTACTGCCCAAACCCTCAGCCCCCACCACCCATCCATCATCCTACAGTGACCACATTTTCCAAACCTGTACATGGTCTGAAGAATTAATGAATGAAAAACCATTGGGTAAGCACTTTCTCTGTGTCAAGCAGTGTACTAAGCCCTGGGGATACAAATAGCTAGACAGCCCTGCTCTCAAGGAACTCCCATTCTAATAGGAGCGATGGCAGCACATAGAGGAGATTACAGCTGCTAGTTAGATAGAAAAGCCTGATGATCCTTAGCGTGCAACAGCAAAGCAGGTGGTGATGCATCGTCTGAGAGAGAGAGAGAGAGAGAGAGAGAGAGAGAGAGAGAGAGAGAGTTATGTAAGAGGATAGTCTTTTCACAAAGTCCAATTAAAATGATGCATGTCTTGAAATCAGAACCGTCCTAGAAAAAAACGGAATTTGTTATAGTCACCATCCCCTTTCCTCAGCTCTCTCCCTACATTCAATCTTTTCTGTCTGTGGTCCTGACTTAAAAAGAGGAATGTGAAAAGTTGAGGGTGGGATGAGTTTAGACCCTCTTGACCCATAACCTAGGCTACCCACCCCCATTCCCTTGTTTTCTTTGATGGGGACTGTTGAATATCACTGTGCTTTTGTCTCTTAGGACAGCAATGTCTCCAATGTATTTTCCCATAACTCTAGTTTATAACAATTTTCAACACAGCCAGTATCTAATAAGTACATCCCATAGAAAGGAATAGATCTTTTTCAATCACATTAAGATTAAAAGCTCTGTAGTATTTCACTGCTCCTCCAAATTGGAAAGATAATACTGTAAATGCCTTGTATATCATTTTCTTATCATGTCTACTCTTCCCCAAGAGAAAACAGCTATTTTAGAATGGTGCAGGATTTTTTTTTAATGAAGTAACAACTCTCAGTCCTTTAGATACTCTTACATTCATCCTTTTCTTAACCTGCAAGTTATGGGTCTTAAATCCTCTGGTGTTTATATTTGCTGTCTTTGACATGTGGGGGCCATTTAGAAATGATAGCATCATCTGAGCCAGGCTCTGTGGGGTAAACTGGAGAAGACTTTGCATACACATGAACTAGCCCTAAAGGAAACCCAAAAAAATAAAAATTTGAGGACCCTGGATACCTGCTTTTTTAAGGGATTGACGTAAAGAAATTATCTCCTTGTCAGTTGACTTTCTCCAGAGGCAGCTGTTGAGGAAGACTGGCATTTTCACAAGTGCAGCTAGCATTGTTAAGGCAAGAAACATGATGAGTTTTCTCCCACTAAAATATGTGATTGTTCATTGTTCCTTTGTTTCTGTCATGTCCAACTCTTCGTGACCCCACTTGGGGTTTTTTTGGCAGAGATACTGGAGTGGCAGTATCCACTCACACAACACAGTATTCCACTGTACCACCTGTCTGCCTTAAAATGTGTGATAGATTCTCATAATATTATCTCCCTATACAAATAGAGCACTTTAGGGTCAGGTTGCTTACTAGACCATAAACTTCTTGAGGGGGAGGTCCTCTTCGCCTTGATCCGTAGCCTGGATTGGACTAACTACCTAAAAAGTTAAATAGAGGAGGCTTTTTTAAGAAATTTTTGGCCCTGAGGAAACTCAGGGCTGAGTGTTCTCTGAATGGAAAAGCAATTTCTACTATGTGTGTCGGAAAGGATTCTACTCACCATTCAAAATTCAACCAACATTTTATTAAACACCCACCATCTGCAAAGTTCCGGAGAGAAAGTGGTAGGAGGGGGAAGGGTCATGGGCGCAGGCAATGAACTGCATGAGTACTGGGAAGTGTTCATAGGAGTGGTGATTGGCTGTGGTGGTTAGGCATTCTCCAGCCTGATCCCCATCTTAGCCAAAAGCCTGCATTGCTGGGGTGACTGGTCAGGGTTAGGCAGACGATGTGGGGTGTTTTTCCCCCGAAATCCTGGCACCTTTTTTTGGAGAAGAGTACTTGGTGGAGCCCAATATTGTATACACAGAGAAGTCTGCTACTTTTTTACAAAACTTAAATCATAACATATATATTGGATTCATTTAAAGTATAGCATATTTTATTATCACAAAATGTCAAAGGCCAGAAACTTGGGCCTCAATTGACCTTTGGCCTGAGGATTAGTAGCAAGAGAGACAGCTGATGATAACAGTGGATAGAGAAGTCCATTGGACCTGAGTTCAAATGTGGCTTCAGATATGTACTGGCTGCATAAACCTAGGCAAGTCACTTAATCTTTGTCTGCCTCAGTTTCCTCAACTCTAAAATGAAGATAATAATTGTATCCGACTCTCAGGGTTATCGTAAGGATCAAATGCGATCAGATTTGTACAGCACTTAGCACAGGCCCTGGCATACGTGTCTGTCCTTCCCTTCTGTCTGCTCAGGACAATTGATTCAAGTTTTCCATTGGGATCTTGAATGAGTTTGTGTCCAGTGCCCCTTTGTAGAAATAAAGAGCGATTTGATTTACTGGAATCCCAAGTGCCCAGAGCTGTTACTCTGCTGGGGATTAAGTTAAACATTTCACTGTTTTCAGCATTATTTTCATTTTATAAAGCAGAATAGTTGTCTTGGTGGAAATGTATGTTTCGTTTCCTGTCTGTGGCGTGCTGGCTACATCCTGTCACTCAGACATTTTGTTTTGAGTCGTTCCCGTAATGTAAGTGAAACCCAGTGACCCACACACCAGGATGACGTGTGCACCCGCAGATGTAACAAGAGACACACTTTGTGCAACAGACCACAAAAGCTCAAGGCTTTATTTAAAAATGAAAACAAAACAAACCAAGACTTCTCTGCAGTATGCTTGCCAATTCAGGGAGTGGCATTGTCTGTGAATTTGGAGATGGGCTTCAATTTCTCCATGTGGGGATTATCTCACAGAGTTATTTTCACTCCTCTGTTTGATAAAAGGGCAAAATTCAGCCAACAAGGGGCATCTCATAATAACCATGTGAGAAAGGCAACGTAAGGTCAGAAGACTCAGACAGATGCCTTGGCCTCTCTGCCTCACAAGCTCCTAGTCCAGAAAGGAAGGTTCATGATGCCCCCTCCCAGAATTGTTATGAGGAAGGGTCTTTGTAAATGCTCACTCTCCCTAAAGAGGGGCTGCCCCCTCGGCTCAGATGTTCATTTCCCTTACTTGCTTTCCCAAGCTGGTTCACCAGAGAGTCATGTTTTCTGGCCCCTTCATCTGAGGATGAATGTGGACATGTGGCTGCAACCCTTGTGCCTGGGTTTTCAGTCTCACTAAAGATTAAGATGATGCAGCCCTTTCACGTTGCTTTTAAAAAAGTTTTTGCTAGCTTTTTCTTATCACCTTTATTTCTAAATCTCTTTTCCCTTTTCTTCCCAAGAAAACCAACATTTATAACAAAGAATATAAGAGTGAAAAAACGTGAGCAGCTCAACAGAACGCTAAGTCTCTCCCACCTCTCTGCATTGTTTTTGGTTTTGTTTTTTTCATGTTTTGAAAGCCCAAGGCTTCTTAAACTGGCCAACAAGTGTCTGCAGGTCATGGCCTGCCTATAAATGCCTTCCGTGAATAGTGCCCTGGCCTGGGGATCAGGGAAGCCCCAAGCTTGTCTCCCCCCTGCCATGAACTTGCTTTGTGATCTGGGCCCAGTCACTCTACCTCTATAGACCTCAGTTTATTCATCTGCAGAATGGAGGCATTGGACTCTCAGAGATCGGTCCTCCCACCTAATTTTGTAAGGCCCGTAAGCTAATTTTTTCTATTCAAAAATTCAGAAATCATTCTTAGCCCATGGGCAGTGGGCCCACCAGATAGTTTGCTGACTGTTTGCTGGATGATCTCATAGACCCCTTCCAAAGCTCAAATATTATGATTTTATAAATTAAAGTTAGTCACTAAGCCTGCAGAATTCTCAAAGGTGCTTGTTAGAACCTGGAGTCCAAAGAGGACTTTTCAAAATCTGTGCTTTCATTGTGGCTCATAAAATAGCTAAGGCAGCATGTGTACTACATGACATCAGCCATGTGAGAGACAACCCACATGTGAGTGACCACCCAGATAGCCATAGCTTCCAAAGTCCGAAGGCTTGGTGTATGTCATTATGATGGGTTTTTCTAACCTGCCAATATTGTATTCACTACTAAGCATATCTTGAGTAGATGTCATTTGGGTAGGATTAGGTTTGGATTGAAACACTTATCTAGAAAGTAAGACTGCATGAAAAAGGCTTGTCCTGGCCTTGGAGTCAGAAGACTCACATCCAAGGCCCATCTTTCAAAACTTAAAGCTGTGTGACCATGGGCAAGTCACTGCACATAGCAAAGCCTCAGTCTCCCCATCTGCAAAATGGTGATGATAATAATGATACTGCATCACTGGATTGTGAGAAAAGCACTCCGTAAACCTTCCGGCACTCTGTAGATGAGAGCTGGCATTACTGTTACTCTGTTGTTTGGCACTGGGTGTGGCTAACTGCTGTGGAAAGTATGTCCCTAAAGCAGGCCTTGTTTTCTTTCTATTCATTGGTTTCTTGCATCTAAACCTGCATTAATCCAGTTTCCCTCTTGGTTTTTCCTTGTAGCATCAGCGAAAGTTTCCTCACTGTGAAAGGTGCAGCCCTCTTCCTACCACGGGGGAATGGGTCTTCCACACCGAGAATCAGTCACAGACGCAACAAGCACGCAGGTAAAGCAGCCCGCTTGTCCCCTTTGGTCACCTGGCCCCTTCCAGGTTTCTCTAGCTGTCCTACAATAGAGGCAGGAAATGTGGGAAGCAATCTAATGGGATGGAGCTTCTCTTTTGGAATCACAGGATCTGATGGAAGGGCCTCCCCTTCATTCTTGCCCTGGAGAGTTGGAAAAATTGCCCTGATTGAGCTGAAATTGCCTTCCTGCCACATGGGACCAAGCTGAAGAAGTTTCGGGGGAGTGGGGCATGTTCCCTTAAGATTCTGGGAAAATCAAAGGCTTTTGAAACTCTTGACTTGAGCATATCATTTTTACCTCCTAACTAACCAAACAAAACCCCTTAAGATCATTTCTGACTAGGGTGAATGAGTGCAGACTGCCCTAGCCCACTAGATCTAGCTGGCCCTAGACCATGTGTCACATCCCAACCAAAATCCACCAGGAAACCAGGAGTTCCCTGCCCCGTGGCACCCCTGCTCCCCATCTGGTACAACCACACTCTGGACCTGACCTGGAGAGACTTATATACCCTCAGCCACCAGTCAGTCCACTCAACACTGGGACTTGGTTCTGGGGCTGGTGGAGAAATGAGGGACAGCTCTCTAACCCTCTGTGTAGTTGGCTCCTTCATACCCCATTCAGCATCCACCAGGAAAGTAGGCCCTCAGGGGGCATCCTGCTGTCTACTTTCCCTCCGGTCATTCCCCCTTTGGGCTCTTAGAGTCCTGGAGCTGCCATTGTGACTGGCAGAGTCCAGACAGTCCAACAGCCAACTGCCCTGAAGCAGCCCCATGCAAATCTCTATCGTGTCCCATGCCATACTCCTTGGCTTGGTCATCTCTTAACTGCCCAAAGGTGGTGTGCCCCCATATTAGAATATAATCTCCTGGAGGGCAGGAGCTGCCTCACTTGTCTGTTTTCCCAGCATCTAGTACAGTGCCTCACACATTAATAGGTACTTAATAAATAAATGATTTTTCTTTCATTCATGTTTTCTAACGCTGGTACAGGGAGAATGATAAGATAAATTAAAAAGCAAGTACATTTAGGTTCCCTTGACATCAAGGCTTGTTCTAATACAGATTAAAATACAAGTTCTTTAAGATAATTCCATTAAAACTCTTCCTGTAATCCTAAATATGTACAGTCCAAAAATGATTCATTCAGCAAACATGACATGCCTACTATGTGCGGGGTACAAAGGAACACACAAACTAAGACGTGTCTGCCTGCCCTCACAGAGCTGACAAGAGACAAGAGTCTCTAACGAAATGCAAAGAGACTGAATAGCTAACTTAAAGACAATTTATAAGGAACACTCATGTGTCCAAACTTGAATTTTGAGAGTGAACATGATAGAAAGAGGATCCGAAGGTATAGATTTGAGTCCGGCTGTAATCACTTACCAAATGTGAACAATTTACTTTCATTCTGAGCTGGTCCATTAAATGGAGGTGATGTCCTGCTGTCTATTTTGCAAGGTTATTAGGAGGAAAGTCATATATAACTTAGAGTCATGGGACCTGAGTTCGAATGCTGATTCTGTCATTTATTACTTGTGTGACCAAAAGGCAAGCCACTTAACTTTTCTGAGCTTCAGTTTCCTCATCAGTCAAGTGAGATTAGACTAGGTAGTCTCTGAGATGCCTTTCATCTCTCTATCATCCTTGAGCTATTTTTTTTTCATATATTGGATTTGCTTCAAGTAAGGTACATCTGAAGTCACGTAATTGAGAGATGAGTTCCTATAAAGTGAGAATCTTTTTATGTGAATTCAGGAAAAATTTAGAGAAAAGATGGTTGTTTGGGGGGTGGGGTCAGGAAGCCAATCTCCCTGCCATGCCCCCTTTCTAAAGACCTTTTGGAAAATGTCTGCTTGAGAACAGTGGTCAGAGAGGATGGCCCAAGCTGGTCTGCTGGAAAGAAATTGTTACTCATTGTGACCATTGTGCTCATTTGTGCATTTGTGCCCTCCAGGGATGGAAGAAGTAAGTGCTAGGAGGGGAGCAAACCACCCTAGAGACCTCCAGTAGGTCAGAGGTCAAACCTAAAATACTGGCTCCCCTTGAAGCCATAAGCAGCTGTGGTCATAGCCCAATGATCTCAGGCATCTTAGAGGCAGCAGTGCCACTCTCCCGGGTCACTGTGTCGAATTCTAATTGATCATGTCGGTGAGGATGATGTCCCTCCACAGAAAATCCGAAGCCATGGAAGCATTTCTAACATGAAAGTGTTAGGAGTTGGTGGCTAGGGGTGGCCTTCTTCATTCATCTGCCCTCGGATTTGAAAAACCCCAAAACTTTTCCTTGCTGCCCCTTACTTCCCCAAAGGCCTTTCACCCATGGAGGAACTAGCCCTAGCAAGGCTCCGTATGTCAGGGTGATATTGGGCACTCATCTTGTATGGTACAAGGAAGAAAGAGACAAAGCATTGCTTTCAGTCCAGACTGTCTGAATGAGTTGTTCTGAGAATCTCTCTTTGGCATGTAACTGGGAGTGAGGCTCCTGGCCCTTGCTGGCCTTTTTTTCTTTTGCCTAAACTTCCTCAAACAACTTCAGTCCAGGTTTCCAATTGACTTTTAGTAATTCAGCTTTTTCCTTTACTAAATTAAAAAAGCGGGGGATGAGGGAAGGAAGAGGGTGGGAAGAAAGGGAAGGAGAAAATATTTCATGCCAGTGGAATGAGCTTGATTTATGATCTGGACCAGAACAGATCAGGCCCTTGTCAGTATAAATACAAGCTCCCAATGACCGAACCCAGGACTCTGCCTCATTGTGGAGCCAACCTAGCCCAATTCATGTCATTACCTGGCTGATGATGCTGCAGAATCAAAAACGACCCTTGTAACCTCGAGAGGTCTGTGAATGTCTATTAGCATATTGGGAAGGCACTTCTTGTGCCTGCTCCTTATAGGCAGAGGAGGAAATGTGTTGAATCTTTTCCTGTCTGCATTTGAATATTCAAATACTTCATCAAATAAATGATAAAAAGGATAGTGCCTATTAACATTGCAAAAGAAGGCAGGCATGGTCAGAGTTGTAAAAATTACCTGTCTGTTGAAATTTACCTACTGGTGGCAGCAAATGGGATTTTAAAAGGGTAAGCAGGACATCCCAACTGCCCTCAGAGTCACATCCTTTCTGGCCTGCCCCTCAGTCTCTGGCAGTGCAGGGAGGGAGGTAAATGCACAGAACACAGGCAGCTGTTTTCCAGGGTGTGCTTCCCTGTGCCCATTCCTTTAGGAAGCTTTATTACTCTAGGGACTAGAGTACTTGCCTGCCTCCCATCCTTCATGTGATTTGGTTCTATCATTGTGCCAGAGGATGGTTGAAATATGTGATAAAGCATTTATTAAACACCTGCTGTGTGCCAAGCGCTCTTCAAGGCACTCTTCAAAACTGATTCCCCTCCTGGTAGTCCCTGTCCACACTGGCTATTATTGATGGAGCAGCTGCAGAGGCCTCCCTCAACAGGATACAGCATGGAATGTAGCAAGGAGAACTGCTGACTGTTCATGGGGTAACACTTGACCCTCTCCAGCCCATTTTCCACTAAGGAGACTTGAGGTTTATGGTGAAATCAAATGGAGCTGGACCACTCTACTCAATCTCTCTGTGCTGCTTTGGAAACTTCAATTCCCAGACCAGTTGAGATTTTGTGTAGTTTTGCCGAATTTCGTTGTTGTTGTTCTTTTTGTGGTGTTTTGTTTTGGATTCTTTGTTATAAGAGATGGCTTGATGGACGGATACGTTCATAAGGGAAGGGAATATAAAAACAAAAAAGATTCTTTTTTTAAAATTTTCAAAGAAAATTAAAAGAATGTACATTGTAGAGAGGTCTAGTGGCCATCACTGTAATGAAAGGAAGGAGAATAAAACGCTTACAGATAATCTCCTTTCCCCTCCCTGCCCCAAAAAACCTCCTGACTAAATGACCCTTAAGAATCACCCAGAAAGAGAAATACATTTGGCAGTGTGCCTTGCAGTCTCTCCTTTTCTCACCTTCCTTCCTTCCTTCTCTCCTTCTCTCCCTCCCTTACAGTCTGCAACTGTCAGGGCAACTGACAGAATATGGTTTGTAGAGACAGTAGGAGCTTCTCCAAAAAATGGCGTCTTTTCATACGGAAATGCTGAGCTAGGCAGAATCCAATTTTTCTGCCCCTGGTTTGCCTTCTCTGTGAAAGTACTTCATCTCAATGCATGGTTTTCGTCAACTCCACCCACACGTTTCTCCCTACCCCCAATCACAGTGCTGTGTCTCCTGTGCACTATTATCAGTAGAAAAATTGGGGTTTCCTCCTATTTGAATACTGCTCACTGATGGGGGAGGGGTGATTGAAAATTCTGATATTCTAGGCAGCATTCATAGAAGGAAGGCATCGAAAATATTTCTGATTTTCGTGAATTGAACTATATTAAATGGTTAGCTTCAGACCAGTATCAACCAGGGGAATGTTACGTCTGATACTTGTCCTATACTCGAGGAATTGTGGTCTTCTAAAATTTCCCTAGGTGTGAAATGGATATTCAATATTAACTATGTACCAGTAGGTCTCATGGCCCTGTTTACACTGCCGAAGTGCACAACTAGGGTCTTTTACTGGTTGCTTTTCAAGGGCCAAAAAGAAATTAATGTAGTAAAACAATAAATCTCAAAATGTAAGGAAAAAGTCCACTTTCCAATCATCTTGAATAGGTGGGAAATCCCTTGCCAGCATTAAGGGACCAGCTTAGTTGATGCCTTATCTTGGAGTCGATGGGTGAACCACAGCTTCACTTTTACAGAAGTCCTAAGAGAGTTTAGAGCCAGCCTCAACCTTTCTTTTGTGCACTTCTCCAGGTGATCTTCAGCAGCACCTGCAGGCCATGTTCATATTACTCCGCCCTGAAGACAACATTAGGCTGGTAAGTGTTTTTGATTAAGAACCTTAGAGGCAAAGCTCTGTTTTCCAAGGGAATGCCATGCCAAGACAGGTGCTCATTCAGTAGGTACTTATTCGGCTCTCTGGTTCTGCCCATCACTCTAGCACCAGGCCTCTAGGGGAGACTAAGAGGATGATGGTCTTTCTCAGCAGACTCATGTGATTATTGGAGGTGACTAGCACCTGTGGAACAAAGGCTACAAGGCAGTATCTGGTTGGTTAATTGGTTGTTGTCCTTTGTTCTCAAAAAGGACCAAAATGACATTACTATGTTACCATCAAGTTACAATGGATCTGACTGTAGCTGAGCAGACCAAGATGAGCTCGCAGTGTTCTAGAACATGTTGAGCAATGCAGTTTCTAATGAAGTGCCAAAATATGTTACAGGTTGTAAGTGTGATTGGAATTCAGATGAGGATAAAAGATGGCGGGTTGGAATAGGCAAGGCCTGCCTTTCTTAAGGGAAGTGGGATCTCAGGAGGGTCTTGAAGGATGACTGTGGTTTAAATTATCTGAAGGAAAGAGAAAAAGCCAGGTGTCAGGCCAAGCCTGAGCAAAGGCCTGTATGTGCTGCAGAGAAGACCAGGCTGATGGGGTGGGGAGGGTTTGCCCAGTTGCATAGGTAGCATGGAATCAGGTTGTTGAGAACCGTGAAAGGCTTGGCTGGCTTCTTGTCTACTACCAATGTCGCCACTCCCAGTTTGGTGAACTGGGTTAATCTCATAGTTTCTCTTCTTGCCCTTTTTCGATTGCTGACCTTTCTGATATTCGGGTTATACTTCCTGGGTATAAAAGTAATTTTGTACCCAAGAAGGATTATCAAGGGTGGGGAACCTGCAGGCCACATGTGGCCTTCTAGGTCCTTGGGTGTGCAGCCTTTTGACTGAATCCAACTTTTATTGAACAAATCCTTTTATTAAGGGGATTTGTTCTGTGAAGTTTGGATTCAGTCAAAGGGCCACACTTGAGGACCTAGAGGGCCATTCATGGCCTCAAGGCCACAGATTCCCCACCCCTAGATTAGATAAAGCAGTAGACAAACAGGAATTTGAAATGCCCATTAAGCACATAACCTGTAGAAGGCTCGTGCTAAGCCCTGGAGACATAAAGATTAGACGTGACTTCTGCTCTCAAGAAGGGTCATAGGAGGTCAAGAGCTGAGAGGAGCATTTTTGGTTCCTCATCCTCTTTTGGAGGCTTCAGTGTGGTGTGCCCCAAGGATCTGTCCTTGGCACATTTCTCCCTCTGTTCTTCCTCCTTGCTCCTGCATGCCCAGCGTCTCTCAGGTGTCAGTGCCAGTGATGCCAGTCTCCATGTCCAGACTTGACTTTCCTTCCAGGTTCCAAGTTCCAGACCTACGCATCCAGACCTCTTTAGGTCCTCTCCGCCTAGATGTTCAGTCCGCCCCTGACTCAACATGTCAAAACCTGAGCTTTTACTCTTTTCTCCCTTTACCTGCTCCTCCCTCTTAACTTTTTTTGTTTTCTGTTAACCGGACCAGCACTCTCCCAGTTTCCCATCTGAAACCTGGTGTTACCTTTGCCTCTTCCCTTCCCCTCACCTTTTATGTCTAGTTGGTTACTGAGTCCCCTGAATCCTACCTGCATGTGATCAGAGATTTAGAGCTGGAAGGGCCCTTGAGTCCAGTCCCTCATGATTTTACAGATGAAGAAACTGAGGCCTGTAGCAGAAAAATGACTTGCCCAAGTCACAGGTAATAAGTACCAATGTCAACATTTGAACCCTGGCCTCCTAATTTCAAATCCAGTTCTCTGCCCACTGTGCTACCCTACCTCCTAACGTCTCTTATATCCATCCCCTCCCGCCGCTACCACCTTCATACAGACTTTTATTACCACCCGCTTGGACTATTGGAAATGGGGTTTTCTACCTCCATTCTTATCCTTCTCTTCATACTGGTTAATCTTTATGGTTATTCTCTTGCTCAAAAACTTTGAATGGTTCCCTTTTGCTCCCATGTGAAGTTTGAACTCCTCAGCCTGTCTTTCAAGTACTTCCATGATCCAAATTCAGCTCATCTCATTCTTTTGCACACATCGTCTGCTTCAGGCATAATTCTGTCTCCCCAGTAAGCATTGCAGCATCCCACAGTTTCCTTCACCTGGCATGCCCACCCTCCCATTGTGATTGAATTTCTACCTGTCCTTGAGAGTCCAGCTCCAGGGCCACATGCTCCCTGAAGCCTTCTCTGGGCCTTTCTTTATCTTTATATCCCTGTTGTACTTACCATGTCACATTACCAAAAATACTCATCTCTGCTTGTGTCTTAGCCCCACCCCACCCTCACTAGTCAGGCAAGATCCCTAAGAACAGGAAGGATGTCTTATCTAAACATTGGGACAAGGTTCTGTATGTAGTATACAGTCAGACTGGATCGTTGGATCATTTAGTCCAGCCTCCCAGTTTTACAGTTAAGGAAACCAAGGCCAACAGAGGGAAGACAATTCCCCCAGGGCCACCTGTTGGTGGCAGAGCCAGAGCTACAGTTGACGGCTCAGTCCTTGCTTTTCTTAGTCGGCCGCCAAGGTCCCTTCAGGTTCTGAATCTATAACCCTACAATCCCTAGCGCTGAACATGTGGTTTCAGCTGTTTGACATTTTTAAAAATGAATTCAGAAGATTTAAATGATATTTCTGAACTAATTCGGAATTTGGACGTGACACAGTGTTTTACAGTTATATCAAATTGTTAACCATACAGTCATTATGTTGCAGACCCTTAAGTGAGTCGTCTTCAAGCCAGATCACTGGCTACATTGTGTAACTTTTGACCAGTCAGTGTTTTTTGTAGCTAAAAGGAGCTTTTGTAGAGTCCAAGCAAAGCCCTTTGTTTTAAGTTAAGTGTGGAATGTTAAAACTGTCATCTTGGGGCTTTGCATAAGGTTAAAATTTGGGGAGTCAGCTGAAAGTTCATTCTCTTATTTTCCGAATAACCCAACAGTAAATAGAGACACCACTCCCCTTTCCCTTCTCGCTTTTTGCTTTCTGAAAATGAGATTAAAAAGATGACAAGTAACTGGAATGAAGCCAGTGTGAATTCTCATGAAGAATATGTGCTTTGGGTACTTCATTGTTGGGCCACGACTTTCAAGCATCGATACAAAAAGTAGGCCTTTTAGATCAGGCTTAACAGGAATAAAGCAGAAGAAAGTTAAGACTCTCAAGTAACCCTTGGACTAACCTGTGGCCTCAATACTGGGCTACCTTCTGTAAAGTCGTGTTCTTAGCCCTCAGCTGCAGTGTCACTGTGGTGCTGATAATGTCAAGAAGCAGTGCTTTTGGAAGCAGGTTTTTTCAAAAATGGTTGAGATTATTTTTAGGATTCATGGATTTTAGGTGCATCCAGGATCCTCCGTGAAGGTCAAAAAGGATTGAAAACTGGTGCATCCCTTTAACCTTGATCATTTTTTTTTTTCTGAAGAAAAGAATCTTCAAACTCTGTTTCATGTCTGAAGTCTGTTTTAAATTGAGCTATAGATTTTGCTTTGTTGTTTGGCTGGCTGGAATTCAATATTTACCTACTTTTGAACCTCTGACAGAGCAGGTGAGCCCCGTGTCTAGACTTTGGACCTTCATAAAATAATTTTCCTGACAAGAGAGAAATATTGTTTGCAAAGGCACAATATAAGCAAGGCTCTTTTTCTTAGCAGAAAAAGATTTCAGTTAAGGCAGAGTCTTAGCAAGCTCTAATGGAATAATTCTGATGCTAAGGGGTGGTGGGGAGAAGAATAGCTAATGAGAAGTTTGTCTTTTTATCAAGAAAATGTTTTGTTGTGAAGGTAAATACTTTTGGAGCACAGTAATTGGTATGTTTACCCAAAGTCAACATGCCAAGTGTAGTGTGGGAAAGGTTAGTATGCAGAGGGTGATGGCCAGGTGTTCTTCTTCTTTACGAAAACTGAACACAAAAAATATGGCATTAAGTTGCAGCATGAAGAATTTACCTAGGGACAGTGGTAAACCCCAGGGGCTGTGGGGTTATTGCCTGGGCTCTTTAAATCCCTGCACACAACATGCGTGGTTACCGTCCTGATCCCTATCTAGAGTCAGAAAAAATATGCATTTTGAATTATGAGTAAAAGAGGATTTTCTGCATTTATTTTATTGAAGTTTAAGTGAAAAATGAAAGCAAACCAGGCTAGAGAAGAAACCAGAGCTAAGGTTGAAAATGACTGCTTCAAATGGACTTCCAGGCTCTGAAAGATGCCAAGCACCACCAGACATCTCAAATGAACACTTAAAATATGCAATCAGTCATTCCTTCTGAAAAGTGAAAAAGTTTCGTATGGGCTATTTCTCAGGTACATTTGAAGGCTGTTGTGATGAAAACAAATTCTCTCAAAGTTTTTCTGAATTCATCATAGCAGCCTTTTGTATGGGACAGAATTTTTAAATAATAGGAGAGACATCTTTGAGAGAAACAAAGTAAATTTATTCTACAAACCTTGCGAGATTTGGGCACACCTCCGTAATGGAGGAGGCAAGGTAAAAGGGAACCTGCCTTAATTTATAGTCTTAATGAAAAGATTCCCACCCACCTCTATCCCATCTCACCATTGGCTGGGAGGTGGGCTTACAGTCTAGGCGCAAAAACTACACAGAGAACCAAGATTGATCCGGTCTATTCAGGTTTTTTCCCTATCAGAACTCAACTGCCAGGGTAGCGTCTGAAAGTCTAGAAGAAATGGGGTGGGGGGGAGGAGGGACTCTTCCTGGAGCAGAGAACAAATAGCTCACAGGAAGTTCATTATTTTCTAACATCTGAGAGAGAGAGAGGGGGAAGGCATGCCTTCCCAAAATTACAAGGCCAAATCCCAAAACCTCTCCATTAGACATACCCTGTGAAGTCTTTCATAATTATCCGTCCCATTCACTTTCGTCAAGGAATTTTCTCAGTCAACAGATACCCAGAGAATAACTGCTCTTTGGTGGAGAAGTCTGTTTGTGAAATTGGTTCATGTGAGACCAAGGAAGCCCTTAGGCTTAAAGGCTTCTTGACAGGGAAAGCTATTGAATGTTGAAATGGTAATGGTATATCAAGGGAATTCAATTCATCAAGCACATGTGAGGCCCTGTCCTCACTGATGGGGACCCAGAGACAAAAATGGCACAGCTTCTGCCCTCAAAGAATTTACCTTGACTGGGAATTTACCTTGACTGTACAGTGAAATACACTATAATTTGTGGAGGGAAAGAGCCATGACCCACTGGAAGAATCAGGAATATGGTAACTTATCCTCGTACTGCACCTTGAAAGAAGAAAAGAATTCTGAGGAGGGAATGTTCCATGGGAAGGAAGGCGGAGATCAACTGTAGGCCAGCTATACCAGGCATAGACCACAAGGCTCCCATGGTGGAGTCACAAGAAAACCTGTCTGTCCTTGGAGTCATTAAGTTGTGTTCGTGGGCTTGTTCTTAAACTCCCTAGCTAAGTGAGACCACATGGACGTTCAAGCATGGCCAAGTCTTCACTCTCTCGCCTAGTAAAGGAGGATCACAATCCTGGCATTACAAATTTCAGGTAGTAGCTCTGAGTCTGGAAATCTGAACTTGGTTCTTAGGAATATCAGTAGTTGAAAAGAGAAAATGCAAGCAGATCCATAATTTACTGAGACTCCAAGGAAAGAAAGTACGTATTAGAAGGCCCTGTCTGAGGGTCAGCTCTACATGCTGCCTGCCCAGTCTATGGGCCACACAGAAGATTCTTCTCTTACCTGCTTCCAAATCAGGGCCTCTCCAATCTTATATTCCACATTGCTTCCTGACCCCAAAGAAACTTGGAAGCTACTATGAATTCTAGGGAGTATTAGGCAAAGGATGCCTTTTAAAATTGCTTTTACTCAAAGTGGCTTAGTGAAATAAATTAGATTATGTTAATCCTTCCGCAAGTGGGGGTTGCTGTAGAAGAATGCAGAAGAAAGCTGGAGCCAGGGCAAATTTTTTGTTGTTTGTATATGCCTGTGCCTCCCAGGAGGCATTGAGATTCTCCTCTCACACCTCTTAGAGGATATCTAAATATAAAACATCATAGACTCCTCTTAGTAAAGGTTCAGACAGTATTTTACATGCTGTCAATAGAATTGTGATTAAATCCTAAGAATCGTAATACTTTCAGTCTTGAATCCAACTAAAAGGCCTAGAACAGAATGGCCCCAGAAGCTCATCCCAGCTCATGTTAACATATATACCTGGTATCTTACCCACTGGGACAGCTAAGTGGTACAGTAGTTAAAGCACCAGGCCTGGAGTCAGGAAGACAGATCTTTCTGATTTCAAATCCACCCTCAGGCGCTGTGTGTGACCCTGGACAAGTCACTTAACTTTGTTTGCCTCAGTTTCCTCTTTTACAAAAATGTACTGGAGAAGCAAATAGCAAATCACTCCAGTATCTTTGCCAAGACAAATCCAAATGGAGTCACAGACAGTTGAACCTGCTTGAAAAAAAACAAAAACCTTACCTGATGTACCAGTGGGTCCTTTCCTCTAGGGTTAGTGAGCTTTCATTTGAATAGAATATGACCTACCATTTGATATATAATTAAGATATGCAAAGAGCCAAATACCCAAGGAACTTCTTTTAAAAGTTCTTAGCTCTCTAGGTAAGAAATGTCACATGTCACCATGAAACATCTCTTATAAAGAAGGCCTTCCACACTTAACTTAGTAGCTTGGGTTGCATCTAATTTTTTTCTAGCAATTTCTCCCCTTTATCAACTTTGATTCAGTCACTTAACTGCTACCACTTGGTGTAGGAGTTACTCCTATGCCAGATGTGTTTTAAGAGTCACAGCCAGAAACTCCCAGAGCTGGAGTGGAATGAAAAGGGATGCTGACATGTTCAGGAAGCCAAACCTGATGGGGACAGAAGCAGCATGGAGAGAGTTCCCTTTTTGTGTTAAATTAGAGCCAACCAAGGCAAGAAGAGTTCAAACATGTAACATCATTGAAATCTCATTTATTACAGTGTTCCAGTTTACCCTAATTGGGTTTCATGATGAAAATGATTGTAACTGTCTTGGGAGCCGTTCCAGAAGCCCTAGAATACAAGAAGAACTATTAGCCAGGCCACCTGGGACCGGGGTGCATTTCCATCTGTCCCAACTTCTGGCTTGGTATTGTTTGTGCCTTCCTTTAATCTGACCTCAGCATGCTAGAGCTGGCCTTCCACTTTTTTGGTGGTTTTTTGTTTTTGTTTTTGTTTTTTTAATCTTAGTTCCTCTTGGCTTCTCTTAAGTGTGTTTTGCTTGAATTACCATGATGTGGCTTTCTGGAACACACATTGCTGTTCTCCATCTTGTAGACTTGGCAACACGATACCAGTATTACATTTTCGTGGGGTCAGCCCTTGTTAGAAAGCGTGCGTTCGTGTGTGTGTAGTTGCTATTTGTGCTTCCCAGGCTTTTCTTAGGATGATACAATGGAGAAAAGAATTCCACCATTTACTACTCCAAATTCAATTCCTATACCTATGTTTCATTAGTCTCTATACCCAAGACATTTGGGCAGATGCTAGGCCTGCTGTGTTTTGAAAGATCTCTAAGTTCATCATGATGAGTACTCTGCAGACGGCAACCTTGCCTTCCACATCTTATCCCTTTCATGAGTTACCCTGGCCAAAGGAATTCATCTGATGGTGGCCAGTCTAGAGATTCTAGAGATACTTGATTTGGCTGATCCTTAGTGATAGCTACACATTCCATCATTGGGCTTGTGCCCAGTCTTTCTGGCTTGGTAAGACCTACCAGACCTTGTGTTCTGCTGGCCTACCTTTTGAGAAACTTCAGTCACTTGTTGGCCCATAATAAGGCATCACAGCAAAACTCCAGTAGAAATCGGGCAAGGGATGACCAAGTAGAAGATGGTTCTAAGAAATTCCAGTTGTAATTCCACTCTCCCAAGCACAATCAAGAGAGAGAATTATGGTAACTTGAAGTACTTTACTCCTGAGATCTGAAAACAGGGTTGGGCAGGACTTCGGAGGGTCAGTAGATTATTGATTAAGTAAATTGAGTGTTGTTAAAAGTCAATATAAGAAACTTCTTAAGAAGTAATATTTCTGAAACCTGAATTTTTAAAAAGTCTTTTAATGTTTATTGTCAGTAACAAACATGTATTAAGTGCCTACTATGTGCGACACAGTGCCCAACACTGTGCTGAGTTCTGGAGATACAAAGAAAGGCAAAGATTCAGGAAGCTCACCATCTAATGGGCAGAAAACATGCAAAAACTTTGTACAAATAAGATGTGTACAGGATAAATTGGAGATCAACAGAGGAGCTCATAAAAGATTTTCTGTAGGAGATGAGAAGGAAGCCAAGAGGTAGTGATGAAGAGAGAACACTCCGTGCATGAAGGCCAGCCTGTGAAGACGCCCAAAGCTAGAGGATAGAGTGCCTTGTTTGTGGAATAGCCAGGAGGCTGGGGCTGACTGGAGAGTACTGGCACAGAGTAAGATGGAAGAAAACTGACAAGGTAGGGGCAAGATGGGAAAGGCAGCTTAGGAAGGGCTTTGAATGCCAAAACAGAGGATCTTCTACTTGATACTGGAGGTGATAGGGAGCCACTCGAGTTTATGGAGGAGTGTCTGTGTGTGTGTGTGATATAGACAGACATGATCAGACCTGCATTTTAGGAAGATTTGGCAGCAGAATGGAAGATGGACTGGACTGGGGAGAGACTTGAGGCAGGTAGACCCCTCCCCCCAAGCAAATTGTTGCAGTAGTCTAGGTGTGAAGTGATGAGGACTGCCACCACGGTGGGGGCAGTGTCAGAAGAGAAAGTGGGGTGTATTTGGGAGATGTTATGAAGTTAAACCTGACAGACCTTGGTGATGAGAGAGATTATGGAGTCAAGCAGCGCTGTCCAAAATGCGGCCCACAATGCGATTTATGCAGCCCTCCTACAAACATAGCAATTTACATAAGTGCTTTAGTCACCGAAGCCAAGCTACCACAGAATTCCCACTAAAATGGCAAATCAAAATATATTGTCCATTGTTTCAATAAAAACCTAAGATTGGACAGCCCTAGATCTAGAGCCTGGGAGAATGATGGTACCCTCAGCAGTAATGGTGAAGGTAGGCAGGGTTTGGGAAGAAAGAGGAGTTCCATTTTGGACATGTTGAGTTTAAGAAGTCTACGGGATAACCAGTTTAAGATGTCTAATAGGCAGCTGGAGAGATGATACTAGAGTCAGAAGAGAGGCTAAGGCTGGAGAAGTAGATTGGAGAACTGTCAGCACAAAGATGGGAGCTGATGAGATCACCAAGTGAAATAGTCCAGAGGAAAAGCCCAGGACTGAACGCTGTGGGACACCTATGGTTAGTGAGCAGGACCTAGACAAATTCCATCAAAGGAGACTAAGGAGTGGTCAGAGAGGAGGAAAACCAGGAGAAAGGCCTGTTCCAAACACCTAGAGAAGAGGGTGACAGAGGAGGTCCAAAAGGGTGAAGATCGACAAAAGGCCATCAAGTTTGTGAATGGAGAGGTCATTAGTAACTTTGGAGAGAACAGTTTTGATCAAATAATTAGGTCATTATTGGACAAGGACGTGATAGAAATGTAACCAGAAAATCTACTACAAATTCCTATTTAAACAGGAGTGAAGGTCCACGATATGACTGTAGTTCTATCTCTGGAAGTTATTTTGGTTTCTGTTAACCTTACAGGCTGTGAGATTGGAAAGCACATACCAGAACCGCACGAGATACATGGTGGTGGTTTCAACCAATGGCAGACAAGATACTGAAGAGAGCATTGTCCTCGGGATGGATTTCTCCTCTAATGACAGGTATGGTGCTGAGCACAGAGAACCTCCTTTTAAAATAAGCTTTGCATTTTGTATTGAAATAGACATCCTCTTGCATAATTCAGTTCCGTGCATGAAACTGGGATGGGGGAGGTGTGGATCTTAGACACCAAGTCTAGAGAGAAATGAGGCAGTGAAACCCTAAGCACTTTGAAAAACAACCACCCTGTTTTGTCTTCTGTACCTCGCCTTCTCTCCCCGCTGCCCTCCTTCCCCCACTTTAAAAAACAACTATTAACCAGGTAGATCGTGTTCCTAGGGAAAGTCAGTTAGTCAGTTGTCTCCTTATCTCCATCTGTTAGAGTTTAGTTTGGTTGGGCCACCAAACTGCCCATCAGGCCTGACTCCTCGGTGTCTCCTAAGTGTAGTATGCAGACTCTCATCTGAAGTATTTACCTGTGGTCATAAGCTGTGGTGTTTCCAAGCCCTATATTCTTTGTCGTTTTCCTCTGTATTTAAGAAAACTGTGGATCCCTAAGTCATATCTGCATTCAGTTCAGTTCAGAAAACATTTGCCAATAAAAGGCTTTTATGCGCATGCACCTTTGTTGGGCCTAAACAGGATGTTAAATCTTGTAACTGAAGCCATCACATATCTCTTTGGCCTTTGCTGCTTTTTGTTGGTGAGGTTTAGTGCTTTCCTTTTTTCCATTTCGTTTTCTGGAGAAGCCTTGGAAGGGCTGTGGAATGTGGCTGCTAAGCAAATCTTTGCTGTCCAGATAATAAGCCTCAGGAAATCCTGCCAGGTGTCTCAGCACACAGACTTCCTGGTTTGAAACGAGAGTGGAACTCAGGGCCTGCTGGAGGTGGGACCCAGACCCCAGGAGAGAACCGCCATCCAATGAGATCAGCTAAGGCAGCTGGAAACCAATATCCCGCTATTTCCCCAAAAGCATTGCTTTATAAACTTTTCATTCCAGAGTTAGTCCTGGAGCTTCCCAGTTATCCACAGTAGCATCAGCGTGAATTTGGGAGTTGTTGGGGGTGGGGGGTTGTCACCAGAAACACACAGCTGTGACTGTTCCCTCATTTATCATGCATTACCATGTATTGCCTTTCATTTTATGTGGGATTTTAACCACCCATGGGCAGCTTTCTCCCATTCAGGTTTAAGAAGGGAGAAGCATTTCCACCTTTTGTGTGGCTTGGGCATGTCAGCCAGCATTTGTCTTGTCAAACTCTTACTTTCCTCAAACTTGCCTCCCTTTTCCACCATCCTAGAACTCTGTGATGAGGGTTTCACAACCCTCTTCATCACTCCAGCTCTTCTCCCTTTGTTTAGATTCCCCACCCTGACCTGGGGAGCAATCTAGAAAGACCATCTCTGCTAAGCTAAACGCAGCTTCTTTCCCAAGTTGGTCTGCAGCTTCCTGTCACCAGAGTCAGAGGGGAGGTGCCAGCTCCTCCTGGCCAGAGAGATAAAGCAGTCAAGAGTCAAACCTGATCTCTGTGATGGTGTCCTGAGCTTCAGCACCACTCATGAGGAGGGCTCACTGACATGTGCTCGGGGCAACACTTCTTTCCTCTGGCTGTAATGGTATTGCCAGAACCATACCTAAGAGCTGCCATCAACAAGTGGAAACTTCTCTGTTCTGTGGGAGCAGACAGGACACGAGAGGAAGCAGTTAGCTCAAGGAGCTGGGAATTGCTATGTTCTTTGTCCATCTTGTAACTCAGGCACCCCTAGTGCTCCCCGGCACCAGACACCCAAAGTCCTAGCCAGCAGAGGACCGAGACTAGGGCTACAGATCAGCTCAGCTCCATGTTCATCTCAACTCCTGTGGAATACTCACATCACTGTGTATACTATTGTGTGAAAGCTTGAAGCTTTAAGATACTTTTAAGCTGAAGTTAGAAAGCTGGTAGTCTAGGCCAGTGGTGTCAGATTCAAATGAAACAGATCCTGGCATATTGACTTGAAAAACCACAAATTAACAGTATCTGTATTGGGTTGTATTTTTATTGATTTTATTAAACATTTCCCAATTATATTTGAATCTGGTTAGAGCTGCATGGAGTTTGACCCCTCCTGTCTAGGATATGGCATCCCCAAGAATCTCTTTAGGGTTGCTCCAGCCAGTTAATTTCACCTATGTGCTACTTTAATTGAGCCACTTAAAATTATTTTTAAAATGCAATATAGTCTTGGTTTCTAAATGGCACTGCTCCAAATAGGGCTTCAGGGGGACAAACCTGTAGAGTTTTAGGGTTGTTAGATTGCCTTCTTACTAAGTAGGAAACATACCTACGAAAACAAAGGCCTGACTGAGCCTTATGAGGAAAGCCCTCGAGGTAGGCTAGATCTTACCCTCCCAGCATATTTTAAGTCAAGCTTCAGTTTCTTACAGGTGTCCCCTTCCCAGCGTAAGAAGCTCACTCTCCTAAACCAAGTTCTACTGAGAATTCTCTCTGACATGTTCAGATGTCTCTCTCTCTCTCTCTCTCCCTCTCATATCCCTCTTGTCACACTCGGGCTCTGAGCCTCTGCATCTTCTGCCATAGCTCCTTAAGCTCTAGGGACCCCTAGTATTTATAGCACAAGTTATATGTGTTGCTAGGGACCCTGCTAAGTACTCACTAAAAAGACACACTAAAAATAATCCCCCTCTACCTTGGGAAGCCATTTTCAAAACATATTTTCCATGAGCTCATCCCATTTAGGCAACAGAAATAGTGAGGCGGCTATTTCTCTCCTGAGTCTGGGATGGTAGCCATGCCTCTGTGTAGCAGATTCTAATGTGAGTAAGTTATTCCAACCTTGATTTGAATCTCATGAGCTCTGGAATCACTGGTGGTGGTGTTGAGTAACACCTGGGGCAGTGAGTGCAAGAGAAAACATTAGACAGAACACAGGCAGCCAGACATTCATGAGCCACACAGCCGCAGGGACAGGTGTAAGGTTCCTCACTTTGCTTACTTACCTTCTGTTTTTGAAGCAAGCTAATCTCTCTCTCTCTCTCTCTCTCTCTCTCTCTCTCTCTCTCTCTCTCTCTCTATCTCTCTCTCTCTCTCTCACACACACACACACACACACACACACACACACACACACACCCTCTCTTACCTTTGTTTAGGATTTTTAATTTATTAAAGAATAAGTCCCCATCTCTTTTAGATAAATTATCCCTAAGCACCCACAGCAGAGCACAGGATTCTTCTTAAACCAGGGAGTATAGAGCGTTATGGAGAAACTAGCCCACCACAAGACCACAAGACAGGGTTTTGGATCTCACTCCCAAAGGCCTAGAGGCAAGCACAGTGGAACCATATTTGGTGGCTCACCCTTGTCTGGAGAACCTGTGTGGTTAATGATCTGAGCACAGGCTGAGAGTTAGGATCTCTTAGCTGTTAGCCCCAGCCCGTTCATTGATGTAGTATTAGGTCCCTGAGGCCAGTTGCTTAATCTGTGTCTATTAAAATAGAGATGATGATACTTTACTGGAAGGTTGCCCAGATTCATTAGCCTTTAGACACCATACATGGGCTTTATTATTCATTGCTGACATTCTTACCAAGTTTCAATAGTGGTGGCAATTTCATGGCTTCTCACTATCCGAACTTGGCTTCCCAAATGTTCTAAAGTTGTTTTCTGTGTGTATATTTTGTTACTCCACCCCCATCCCTAGTAGCTACCCTACCCCTCCTTTACTTTTGTATTCCCTTCAACTGCCATGCTCTGTATGCCTCCTGGTATTGGAAATCACAGTCTCAAAGGCTTTCATTAAACACAAATGAAGACAACCCTCAGAGTTGACTGGGAATTGTGTAACCTAGTAGTTTCTCTTCCTTGTTGGATGAATTTTTCAAAATCAACTGTGCTTTGAAATAGCAGGAAATGACTGGGTCTCTTGTTCCCACAGTAGCACTTGTACCATGGGTCTGGTCCTGCCTCTCTGGAGTGACACCCTTATTCATTTGGATGGTGATGGGTAAGAGCTTCCCCTTTTCATTATGCCCATGGGTGGGGTTCCATCTTACTGCACATTCATTCAGCTGAATGGGAGGCCACTGTACTGTCAGGCCAAAAGCTCAATGAGTCCTTTTAAAACATGTTTTGTAAAATAGTGGGAAAAAATATATAACTTTCCATTTTCTCTAATTCTTGGGCTTCTAGGCCAGAGATTAAGCATTGTATCTGTGTGGTCCTTGTAAGTCTCAAAGCAAGAAAAAGCCACTCAAATGGCCAGAAGTTAAGTCAGAGCTTGAGTGATTTGCAGTAGCCCAGAGGATGATACATCCTGTTTCAATCAAGTGTGTTGCTTCTCTGCCAGCTGTTGCCCTACTGTGTAACATTCTTCCTGTGCCAGTCACAACATACTCAGCAGTGACCCCAGGGTTATAAGAGGCTGTCCTAATAACAGGAAGCAAGAGACCAAGCTGTTCGCAGCAGCTCCCAATGCCAGAGTTCAGTTTCTGTATCTTAGAGGTCTTCCAAATTGTAATGCACACCAGGACAGTTTGTCCCCCCCTACAGCTGGAAGTCTCTGTTGACTGAAAGCTGTGCCCTGACTTGACTGTGCAATTCCAGTTGTTTTTCACAACATATAAAAACTAGCCATAATCATTCCTATGGTAAGCTTTTCACTCGAGTGCTAGACCATGGTGGGTTTCCATGCAAGTGCTGGCATCCCTTCTGCCACACCAGCTGTGCCAGAGTGGGAAAGAGCTTTGAAAAGCACAACGGGAGTAACCCCCTCTGACTGGTGGTATTTGTTTTATTCTCTTTTCTCCTTAGTGGGTTCAGCGTTTCAACGGATAACAGAGTTCACATATTCAAACCTGTGTCCGTGCAGGCAATGTGGTAAGATGTCTTTTTAAATATCTGTTTATGTGTTCTTGAGAGAGAGGCTGTGAGGAAGGGGCATTTGACATGGCAGCAGACCGTGTAAATGCTTATCTTCCAGTGCTGTTGTGTGTGATATATTGGTCTGGCTGGCATGCTGAATGGTGAGCCACTGACCACCACTGCAGTGTCAAAATCAGAGGCCCAAGTACTAGTGAAGAATGAAAGGAAGCAGTGACCTTAGAATTGTAGGCTTACCGGGCGGGAAGAAACTGAAGCCCAAAGAGGTTGTGGCTTCCCTGGGGTAGCACAGTGACTGAGAAACAGAGCCCAGCTGGATCACAGGTCTTCCAACCTCCTGGTCCAGTGCTCATGCCTTAGCATCACTCCTGCTAGCCAATTAGCCTTCGGGTTTCAGGGCAGAGAGGAGATCTAGCAGTGCATTTTCCTGAAGTATTTATCATAGATAAGGTAGGCCATCCAAGCACCCATTCACTGCACCTTTGAAGTTTTCTTCTTTGCCTGAGACGCAGCTGGTGGTGCAGTGGGTAGAGTGCCAGGCCTAGACTCAGGAAGATCTGAGTTCATATCTGGCCCATGTGACCCTGGACAAGTCACTTCACCTCTGACTGGCCCAGTTTCCCTAGCTGTAAAATGAGGATAGTAATAGCCTCCTAGGGTTGTGGGGATTAAATGAGTTAAGATTTGTAAAAAGCACTTGGCACAGTGCCTGGCACATAGTAGGCACCGTATAAGTGTTTATTCTCTTTCCTTCCCCTTCTAAACTATAACTATCTACTGACATAAACAAGTCTATATTTTTACAAGTGGAAAACTGTAGTTTTTGAAAATTAGACCATCCCTGACTAGTATCCTGAAGGAACTCCTTTCTTCTTCTTCCATGTTTTCAAAAAAAATAAGAGTGGTGGCTTGATTATGAGTTGGTTATGAGCCTCATGAGTTAATCCAAGTGGAAGGACGTGCCTTTCACTTCCTGTCCAGGTGCCTGCCTGCCCTCTGGTGGAAGCACTGATGACCAAGGGGCTGGGGAAGGAGAGCCAAGCCAGAAACAAGAGCCTCAGAAACAGACCCGGGAGAGATAATCTACCTGGGTGCCCCAGTTGGCTGTTATCAGGTGATTAGGGGAAAGGGCTGATCTGAACTATTCACAGTCTTATCACTTGATGCAGTAATTGAGGCACAGGACACAGTTTCAGGACCTGTGTTTGTAGCTGATTCTCAGATTCAAAGGGATTCATGAGAATCCATCTCCTGGAGTACACATGACCCGCTCTGCCCAGTGCTTAGTGGTGCCTGATCCACCCTTTGGTACCAGATGGAGCCAAATAACAGGAGTCTGCTGGAAGACCCCAGGAACAACTGCATTTTCAGCCTAATTGCTGGAGTGTACAAAGCTGTGTTCTTTCTCAAAACCCTGTGGATTCAATTAGCAACCTTGGGTCAGGCTTTGATGTCCTGTAGTAGACGGACTGGCCTGAGCCCTTTTGGCTTTTTGGAGAGAGGCCTTTCTTGGTTTGCTACATAAACTGATTTCCACATCAAAGTGTCATGTTTTCCAAGTGCTTCCCCTAATGGGAAGGTAGCTGTAGCAGCTTCTCAGAAGTCAGGTACATCCCGGCTGACATGTACTTAAAGTAGCCAGCACCTGGAAGGACCTCAGAGGAGATGTCGTACCAGAGTTAGTGGTTTAGGTTTTAAGTACATGCTCTAGGGTTCAAGAAACATGCCTCATGGAACCTGCAATTATCCTATTACAGTGAGCAAGAACTCTGCTGGGAGACAGGGCAACTGACATGGCTTTACTGAAATTCTCTGATACTTGAGCTTTGCCTTTTGTAACTAAAATGGGCTTCCTAACTTAGTTTCTAAGTGGAAATCTGCGTCCTGTCTGAAAACAGATTGGCCAGTCTGAAATGGTTAGTGGTATTGTGCTCTCCCTCTTGGGAGAGAGACGTGGCTGTCTGACCAGGAAGGTGTTTCTGAGCTGTAGGGTCCCAGGGTTATCTTGTTAACTGACTAGAGTTCTCCCTCTGTCAGTCTTGACTTTCTGGGTCCTGAATCAGCAGATTTAATGGCTGTTCAAAAGAGCCAGAACTGTTCTTCAGAAGCATTTCGAATATGTGTAGGTAGTTTAAAGAAGGTAGCAGCAATGAGAGCCCTCTTAGAGGCCAGTGCTTCCTGGTAATGCCCAGGGTGACCCTCATGACTTAAGGCCTTGCATGAGAACTCTTCTGAGCACAACGTATCAGTATCCCAGGAATCAAGGGGACACTATGTTGGGGCAAGATTCTGAGTCAGTGGGAAATATCCATTGCCCCTTAGTCATTAAATCATCGCATATCTTTAGTTCGATGATGGCCCCGCTGTGAAATTCGACCCCACTAAGATGCCACATGCTTTGTGGGTCCTCGGGCCAGATTCATTAAGGATGAGTAATGCATCACTCCCTTCCACAAGAAAAATAAAAGTGAAAAGATACGGCGTTGGCGTGGCTAAATTCAGATCGGAGGCTGTATGGTCAGAATCCAAAATATCCAGTCAACCTTGTAAGTAACGATTTCTCCAAGGTTTAAAAATTGATATTGAAAGATACTGGGCAAATGATACAGAAATCATGCCTGCAAAAAATCAGCTGAAGGAACTGTGGAAGAGAAGCCTTAGGGTGAACGTGAGCTCCGTATTTAAATATTACTGCTGTTGTCTTATCATATGGAAGTGGGATTAAGGCTTACACTGCCTGGCCCCAGAGAACAGAACTAAGCTCACTGGGTTGAAGTTATAGAGATACAGATGATTTGGGCTTAACATAAGGAATACCTTCCTCACCGTGAGAGCTGTCTCAAAAAAGAAAATGCTACTTGAGTAGTTAAGGAGTTCTTCATCACTGATGAGCACTTGTCAGAAATAATGAAGGAGGAAAGGGGCATCCTTCAGATGGGTTTGGGTCGGCAATCACTGCAGGTTCTTCAGTTCTAGGATTTGTGAAGTAAAGTTGACTAGATTATGGTTTATATGAATAATCTCTTTTTTCTTCAGTCTGCCTCAGGCCCATGAGTGTTCATGTTCCAATATGTCTTTCAGGTCTGCGTTACAAAGTTTACATAAAGCATGCGAAGTGGCCAGAAGTCATAACTATTACCCAGGCAGCCTGTTCCTAACCTGGGTGAGTTATTATGAGAGCCATATCAACTCCGACCAGTCATCAGTCAACGAGTGGAATGCCATGCGAGATGTGCAGTCCCACCGGCCAGATTCACCAGCTCTCTTTACAGACATGTGAGTACTCTTGCTGCTGAGTAGTGACTAAATACCCAGCTGCCATATTCTCAGCTTCATTTGTGTCATGGACCTCTTGGGCAGTCTGCTGAAACCTGTGGACCAACCCCTTCTCGAAACAATATATTTAAATGCATAAAATAAAATATACAGGGTTACAAATATTGAAGTGCCATGATAAAAAATATTTTAAAAAAACACAAGGATCTCAGGTTAATAACCTCTTTGCTAGAGTATCATCATAAACCAGTCTATGCTTTAGGCAGAAGTCATTCATAACAGCTGTCCTGTATCTCTGTCACATAGAAAGATCCCACCTCAAGAGATTTAATGTTTTTCTCTCCCCTGCAGTAATACCAACAAGCTGTCTTATTGTGCAGCATAGTCTCAGCAACCTAGAAACTTAATCCATAAACTCAGTACCAAAAATCTCATTCCTTGATGTACTGCTAATGTAGAGTTTGTAATTATTCAAAAAGGGATTAGGCTAAAATTTACTTGTATGCTTATATGTGCAGTGGGAGTTGATAACAATGATTGTAGAAAAATATTTACCTTACTTGGTTTTCAAAGATTCAGAGACAAATTTACATAAAATAGTGTTATTTTCATTATAAATCATTCTTTGCTCATTATTAGTAGGCCCCCTAAAGCCAACCCTTAGCCTATGTTAAGCATTTGAAAAAAATAAATTTTCATTTAATTCTATAATTTAAACTTCAGACTGGCCTTTCTCCCATTAAATGCGAATCAGAAATTGCGATTGTAGGAAGAGCTAGACATGTTAAAATGTCTCTCTGATGCACCCTGAATTGGATTAAGGCCCATGGTAGAACTAATGTTTATTTCCTTTATAGGTCAGTGTGTTGAAGTTTTGTATTAATATTTTGGGAGCTTTTTCAGACTCAGTTCCAGATAAGAAAATTAATCAGGATGTTTATTTGCTCTTAATTGATCTTTGTGGGTTTGGTAAATGCTCTGTGGATGAGGATTGGTGGCTTTTTGGCCTTGTGGACAGGATTCACCCTTGAGTTCCTGTAATTATGCCAAAATAGCCCACCACTAGAAAAGACCTGATTAGAATAAAAACCTGTGTTTGATCTTCATAAGAAGAAAAACTGAAAACTAAGAATTCTAGAAAAGTAGTAGATGGATAAAACTATATGGAGGAGTCGTGTTCTTGGTTGATGAGTTGGGGACCAGTAAGCAATTAGGGAGGGGAGTGTTTCTGAAAGTTACTGAAATTCTAGAGTAGTCTATGATCAACTCCCACCTAGAGGTAGTCACCAGGCACTGTGCCCCTCCAGTGAGTGCAGACTTGGAGTCAGAGACTGGGGAATCGGGAACAGGGAGGCAGTCCTAGAGTCTCATCGATGACTGTCTTGTCGTGGTGTTTTTGTTCAGCAGAACTTAGAGCTGGCACTGGGGAAATCACTTAAAAAGCCAAATGGAATGTCTAATTCTCCAGCCTCAAGTTTAACAACTTCCACAATATGACTCCCACCTCCCTCTCCCATCTTTTTTCCTATTAGTCCTGTTACTCTCCGTGACAGTCACATTGCCCTGTTTCCATACCTTTGTTCAGATGGTCCTACTTGTCTGGAATACATCCTCTCCTCACCACTATCTCTTAGAATCCCTCCCTTCCTACAAAGCACAGCTCATGGGCCACCCACCGGAGACCTTTCTGCTTTCCTCCCCCTGCCCATCTCTCTCTTCTCTCTCTCTCTCTCTCTCTCTCTCTTCTTGCCCCTCCCCCCTCTCTTTCTCCCCCTCCCTCCCTCTCTCTCTCTCCCTCTCCCTCCTTCTCCTCCTCCTTCCCCTTCCCTCTACCACCCCACCCCGTGTCTATCTGTCTCTTTCTCTCTCCTTCTGTTCCCCCCAACACACACGGAGTTATTAGTACTTTTTCCTTCTTGAAATTCCTTTGCCATTACTTCTTCACATATAGGTTCTGTCCCATTGGTAAATAGCTCCTCAAGGACAGGGACTAGTTCATTTTGCATTTGTTTCACCCATGCTCAACCCAAGGTCCCCACGTTAAGTACTGTTGAGTTGAACTGAACTGGGATCCATCCCCTTGAGACCTCCCCTATATGTAGTCTGTGTTTGACATCACCTTGGTGTCACAGTTCTCATTTAGGGTCTCCAAGGTCCACACCTGACTTGAGTTGCAACTTGTATTTCCTTGCCAGTAAGAACATATTTTGAAAACTAAATTAACTCACATTTGCCTTCCCTAAAACCCCAAATTAAATGGAAAAGCCTATCGCTAGAGTCACATTTTAGCTACCTCTGAACCCTGAACCTTCCTGGAAAAGCGTTCTGATGTGAGTACTTCAGTCACATACACCTGAGTTTGGCTTTTCCTCAGTAAAGGCCAAGAAGCATAAAGCAGGAGGTTATTGAGTCTGAACATCCAGCTAGCCCATTCACACCAGAACCCAAGACTTCAGTGAGAAAAAGAAATGGCTGGCTGGTATGTGCTGTTTTCTCCTGTTTGTCCTCATTGACTTTGTCTGGAGAAAAGTCAGAGAGGGAAGTTCAGAATTGTACTCCATAGAGACACCAAGGCTGAGTATCAGAGAAAGAGCCCGGGTGTGAGCTGTCAGCCTGCAGGTGAGCTGGAGCAGCAGGAAGCCCATAGTTGTGGGCTTAGAGTGTCCACCTTCAGATATTACTGAAGCTATTTTTACAGCCAGTGATAAGGCTGTCAGCAGCAGGAGTAGGCAGCATGCCTAAGGACTTAGCCCTTTTCCATTTCCATGTAAGGACGAATCCAGCTGATACCTTTCTTGGGTAGGTGGGGAGGAAAGACAAAACAGAGCCGGCCACCGTGTCTGGGTCCCTCCCGTGAAACACAGTATAAAAGAGCGTCGCTGTGTTATGGCTCAGGGCGCAGTTACCTTGCAAGCAACTGGAGACCTACTTCCCTAGTCAGAGTTCCAAGAGTAATTTTATTTAATAATAATAATAATGATTTTCCCAAAGTGCAGGCCTAATCCTGTCATTTCTCCCTTCTCAAGAAACTCCATTGACTCCTTGTTGCCTCCAGGAGCAGATACAAGATGCTCTATTGACATTCAAAGCCTTCATAACATGCCCCCTCCTACCTTTCCAGTGTTATTATATCTTACTACCTGACACAGACTCTTCTGTCTAGTGACACTGGCCTCTGGCTCTTCCATGAACGAGACCCTCTTCTCTTGGCTCTAGGCATTTTCTCTGGCTGGCCCCCATTCCTGGAACACTCTCCCTCATCTCTGCCTGCTGCTTTCCTGGCTTCCTTTAGGTTCCAGCTAAAATCCCCTCTCCTACAGTAAGCCTTTCCCAAGCCCTCTTAGTTCTAGCACCTTCCCTCTCTTATTTCCTGTTTATCCTGAATAAAGCTTGATTGTGTGTGCTTGTTTCCTTGTTGTCTCCCCATTAGATTGTGAACTTCTTGAGGGCAGGGACTGTCTTTTGCCTCTTTTTGTATCCTCGGTGCTTCGCACAATGCCTGTACATAGTAAACACTCAATGAATGTTTATTGACTTTTTAAGTGGGCAAGAAATCCAAAGGAAGCCCAACAATTTTGTTCAAATACAGGCTAAACTGGATTGAAAGCCAGCCATTCTTCTGGGAGCTGATATTGGTGAGAGAAAACCTGGGATCAGGGCCCAATTCTTTTTTTTATTATTTTAAAAAAAATTTTTTTTTTGACGAGGCAGTTAGGGTTAAGTGGCTTTATCAGAGTCACACAGCTAGTAAGTGTCACAGGTCGGAGGCCACATTTGAACTCCTGAATCCAGGGCCAGTGCTCTATCCACTGCACCACCTAACTGTCAGGGCCCAATTCTGACATTCATTGGAAGTGGAGGGTGGGCAAGTCAGATAACCTCTCAGAACTTCCATGTCTTCATACATAAGACAGAAAAATAGTGTTTTTAGTCTCTACCTCTAAGGTTTGTTGTCAGGAAAGAGCTTTGTAAAACATGAAGGGCTGAATGTCGCTTGTTATTGCACTTAATCTCAAATTATTGTGTAAGCATCCGGGACATATCTTAATGACCTGGTTCCTGAATTTCATTCCTAGACAGAGAATGAATCCTAAAATCATAGATTTAGCATTGGAAGAAACCACAGAAATTACCTAGTCCAGATTATCTAATCTGCTTCCTCATCTGAAGAAATTAAGTCCAGAAAGGTAAAGCAGCTTCCCAAAGTCATACCAGCAGTGAATAGCAAAGGTAGAACCTGAACCTAGGAGGGGGTCGTGGTGTTCCTAACTGAGGTGGGCAACATGGCCTTCCCATCTCCTACAGAACACACCCACTGAAAGGTCTGTGCAAAAGCAATCTGAGATAGCAGAGAACACAAGACGTCACCCAGTGGGTCAGACTTGGGATCTCGCCACAAAAGATTTGGGGGCAACCAAGAACAATGGGAGCCCATGATCTCCTTACATATAATCCCCCAGTATCCAGAAGGCCTCTTCTCTCCTTTTCCATGCCTCTGCCCTCCCCTGGTTGTCCTCCTGTCTGACCACTGCTGAGTCTCCATTGCTGCAGCTTCATCCAGCGTATTCTCCAGCTCGGGGGATGCTGAAGGCTCTGCCTTGAGCCGTCTTCTCTTTTCTTTCTATACTTGGTGATCTCATTCCTCTCGCGGTTCTATTATTATCTCCCTACAGATGACTCCCAGCTGAGTCTCTCTCCTGCACTCTTAATTCCTCAACAACAAATGCCTGTTAGATATTTGGAATGGAGATCCCCTCAGTCTCTCCAATTCAGCATGTCCAAAACAGAGCTCGTTCTCTTTGCTCCCAGGTTCACCCTTCTTCCAAACTTCCCTGTTGTTATTCTCCAACCTTTCTGGTTCTCAATTTTGGTGTAACTTCGTTTCTTCACTCTCATTCACCCCGTGTATTAAGTCAGCTGCCAGACCTTGTTATTTGTGTCTCCACAACACATCTTGTCTGCATTGCCTTCCCTCTTTACATAGTCCCTTGTGCCACCACTCCTCCCCTGCCTCACCTGGACTACTGAGTTTGTCTCCTAATTGGTCTCCCTGCCTGTCCCTTCTCCCTCCCCACCACCCTCCTCAGTTACCAGAGTGACAGTGTAGATGGTATGCCCTACTCAGTAAACTCCAGTGCTTCCTATTGCCCCTAGGATCAAATAGCCATGTGCTGAAATCCTACCTTTCCTTCAAGGATTTACCTCCTTTATGAAGTCTTCCCTATTCTTACCTTGCCCTTCCTGCCTCCCAAGCATATGTTTTCTTTCTCTTCTCTGGAGCTCCCAGAGCACTTGGTGTATACTTAGCTCCGTTGCCATATTCTTCCTTATAGTGTGGGCATGGTAACCCTTATACCATAGAATTTAGAGCTAGAAGAAACCTTGGAAGTCATTTAATCTCCTGATTTTGAGGAGGAGAAAATTGAGGCTTAAAGAGGGCATCGACTTTCCTAAGACCATACAGGTAGTAATAAGCAGGCCAAGGATTCAAACTCAGATCCAGTGCTTCCTCCAATGCACTGTGCCCCCATCTCCTAGATCATAAATGCAAAGAGAAAAATATTCTTTAAAACATTAATTCCTTGAAGTGAGCTGGAGAACATTATACATATTAACAGCAATATTGTAGCTATGATCAGCTGTGAAAGACTTAGCTATTCTGATCATTAGGGTGATCCACACCAGTTCCAAAAGACCCAAAATGAAAATACTCTCCACCTCCAGAGAGAGCGCTGATGAACTCTGAATACAGATTGAAGCATATTTTCTTCACTTTTTAAATTTTTCTTGCCCTTTTTTTGGCAATATGGCTAATATGGAAATATGTTTTGCAGGACTTCACATGTATAATGGGCATCATATTGCTTGCCTTCTCAGTGGGTGAGGGGGGGAGGGAATTTGGAACTCAAAATTTTAAAATTAATATTAAAAAAAACAAAGAAAAAACATTTAATTTTTCACCTCCTTCCTCTGTAATGTAGTGCATGCCAACATCTTGTCAGTTTTGTAGCGTTCACCAAGTCAGCCTATACCTCCTTTGTTGATCTCCATCTAAACGATCACCATTTCTTCTGTTTTCAGCCCAACTGAACGAGAACGCACAGAAAGGTTAATCAAGACCAAACTAAGGGAAATTATGATGCAGAAGGATTTGGAAAACATCACGTCCAAAGAGGTGAGGGACTTTAGATCCATGTCGTTCCTAGGCTTATGCTTAAAGGATAGAGTGATAACAAACTGGGGGGGGGGAGGGGATTGTGGTTGTAGGATGAATGATGTGGTTGAGAATAAATAAGGGGCTATATAGCATATATTAACACAATTCAATACTGTGTAGATATGGAATTTATATGTTTGGATCTCTGCCAATTCTCAGGAAGAGCTGCAAAAGGCTATTAATCAAAAAATACAGAATACAAAATAAAATGTGCTAGGTATAGATTGCAAATCAGATGTCTCTAGCTTGTGCTTTTTTGTGGAGAGGCTAAATCCTATTCTATAATTTTGCAGTTCAGTTATTGTATTTTGCCCTGTTTGGTTTGCTGCTGGTTCTGGAATGATTGGAAAGTCCTAAGAGAGAAAACGTAAGCCTCTCAGAACTCACCTCCACAAGAATAGAGGTTCCATTCTCTTGAAGCATTTCCTTAACAGACAAAGTTGGACGGGGAGGGGAGTAGAAGGAGTTAAATTGATTGTTTGAAATGTAATTACAACTGGAATAATATGAATGTGTAGGAGGCATAGAATCCTGATGGTTGGTGCTGTCCCTGGGGGTCATACCCCATCGCATGCTCCTCTGACCGAAGGAAGGCGCACCAGTAGTAACTTGGTGTTTGCCTTAACATATGCCGCCATTGTATCTTTCCCTCTACGTATAGGACTTAGTGAACCCCAAAGCCAATAATCATTCATGCAACAACGATTTATTGTATGCCTGCTGTATTCAGAGCACCACAATATGTGCTTATGGGAATATAAAAGCAAACTGTGGGATAGCCTCTATGTCATGGAGCTCGCGTCTAGTGGACATTACCAATGGCATGTCCAATCAGCCTATATGAACGTGATCTAGTAAGCATATACAAATAACCATCATTCAAATATTGTGTAGGCACTGATCACATCAGTATAAGCTAACAAGTTGAAAAACAGAGTGATATATAAGTAATTAATTAGTTTTGAGCTGCAATTTTAATTAAAAATATAAGAATCTGTGACCCCCATTCTCTTCTCAGATACGCACAGAGTTAGAAATGCAAATGGCCTGCAACCTGCGGGAGTTCAAAGAGTTCATAGATAATGAGATGATCGTGATCCTCGGACAGATGGACAGCCCCACCCAGATCTTTGAGCATGTGTTTCTGGTAAGTGCCTCTCTGCACTCCCTTGTGCTTGCAGGACTCTAACCCCACCACAGGTCTCAGGCATCGGGTTCAAGGAGGGATTCTTCTGCATCTCTTTTCCACATCCTGGACATGCCTGGGGCTGGACCATGTGCATGGAAATCTTCCTGGAAGGTGAAGGTTGATGTGCTCTTTAAATCCCAGAAACCATGAAGTTTCTGGTGTGATGCCTGAGCCCCCGGTCATGTGGGACCACGTTATAGCCACCATTAAGACAAGCTGGGTACGTGCCCCAGCACATTCTTTTCCCAAACGTTAAATATCTTCCACTGTGTTGTCCATGGCAAGAGGAGCCACATGATGGAAATCCATAGATGATCTAAAAATATTATTTTAGATTGTGCCTCCTGCCACAAAATCTTCTACTAGAAATGCTGACAAAGACCTAAATGGGCTGGTTTGGATTTTATTTCTTTTACAAGTATTGAAATAACTAAGAGATAAAGAATGATGGGATCATAGATCAAGACCTGGAAGAGAACACAGGCGACATCTGTTCTAATGGGTTCATTTTACATATGGGGACACTGAAGCCCAGAGACCTCCCAGTGACCACCTATGGCCACATCAGGAGGACTCTGAACTTGTGTCCTCTGACTGCACAGAGCTGGGGGCAGTAGAACAGAAGAGAGAGGGAAGAAGGATAGCTCTTACATATTGTCCCCACCGTGAATAATTCCAAGATGGTCCCTTTCAGACTGGAGAACGTGGTGCTCTGAGTTAGGAGGCTGAGTCTCCCCTGAAGAGCGAGCATCTGCCCCATTGAGTCAGCCCTGGAAGAGGGCGGGGGAGGGAGGGCCTCCACTCCTTCCTTTAATATTGTCCAATGGTTGTTGCCAACTGTGAATGCAGATCCCACTGCAAAACTTGCCATTGACCTTTCCATACATGAAGTGCCTGGCTTTGTTGGCTGCTGCGCCTACTTCCCTCAGGGGATCAAATTCCCTGCTCTTTTGAAAGGCCCCATACAGTTTGGAAAGAATCTGTGTGTTCTCTCTAGAAGGCTCTGAAAGGCCCTGCCCCCGCCCTCTGCACACAGCCCTGCTACAGCTTACACAGTGGATGTCCCATCTTCCAGAGAGGCCTCTGGCTTCCCGAGGGCAAGAGACTAGAAGCCATCCCCATCCAGAACTGGGGTTGTGATGGCCTCACAGCCAACCTGGGAAAGAATGAATACCAGATATGGTCAGATCCTGATTCATAGCAACCACCCAGGACCCTCCAGGGCCACCTGCCACCCCATTGTGCTTTAGGGGGACTGAAATCAAATACTTAAGAGGATTCATCTGATGTAAAAATGAAGCTATTTCCAAGCCAGATACAAAAGATGCTTAATAAGAGTTCACATTTCCCTGCAACTGTCCAGGTTATAGAACTCTTCCCTTATAATAGCCGTGGAGGTTAGGTAGTGCCGATTTTATAGCTTTATTTTCACTAACCTCTAATTCAAATTTAGTGTTTCCCTCAATTATGAATGTTGTCAGCAGACCACAGTAGTGTCATCAGGTTGCTGCCCAAGAGATGCAGGACACAAACAAGGGAAGAACCCTTTTTTTCAGTCAAGAGGATGTAGAACCCAAAAAAATTCCATGTTACATAATATTTTCTTCCAGGGTAGATAACTTGTAATATTTTGAATATACTCCTTTCTTGGGAAATAATACTGATGAATCTTGAAGCTTAACCATTTCCAAAGCAGTAGTGTGATGAGATTACCTTGTCTTCTGTGATGGGCTCATTCATTTCTTCATCTCACAAACTTGTATTTGATCTCTGTTCCATGCGCTGCAGGTTGAAGTATGGTAGAGGATCTGGCTGAGAGCCTATTTACTGTCTGCTAGTGGGCCTTGGGCAAGTCACTGAGGCCCCCTGGGTCTTAGCTTCCTTCTCTCTAAAATGAGGCTGCTGGCTTAGGTAACTACCAGACTCCCTTAGAGCTCAAAATCCTCTTAATTCTATTTCAGCTACTTTTCCCCAGCAGTTCCCTCCTTTTTGGTTCTGCCACGTCATTTGTCCAAAGGGCATCTGTGTTCTCCTGGGTTTCCCAGAAATCCACAGGGAAAAGACATCTTATTCCAGATGCAAGTTGAGGTGTTAATTTTCTTTAAGGGCAACTCATCTTGTGCATAGCTGCCATTCAGGGAACAGGCCCAGCCTGGGACAAATGAGGTGGCAGCATTTCTCCCTCCTGTTGGAAGTGTCTGTTCCTGTGGATTTGTGTGGAAGGAGTTTGACTGGTTGTAAGGTCAATAGGGAATAAGATCTTCCCCTGCCCATCAGTAGGCCTCACATAGAGGTCATTAAGGGAAGCTTGCTTGTGGGAAGGCTTACACACCTTTTGTTAATTTCTGATTAGGCACTGAAAGAGTATTAGCTGAAAGAGTATGTATTCTGAGAGGTGAGCTTTTGCTTTGGGGGCTTGATTATGGGAAAGATGTAATTCCCTAGTCGAGGCTCTGAGTGGCCATGTGTTCCTCACTGGTAAAGGTTCGCTCCATTCAGTGGATATAAAGCTTTGATTCAGGCAGTAGAGCCCTCTCTGTTGGTCTTTATTTCTCTTTGTATTTTTTCTATGTAATTAAAGAAGATCATTGATCCCTTTTAAGTTGCTTTCCTTAATAAAGCAGATCTAAGACTGCACTAGCAGCCATCCTGGGCATGCCAGTGTGGTTGCTGTTACACTGGTATGAAGAGTGAACTTAAAGGAAATGTGTGGGTGGTTGTGATTAGGAGGAAGCCTGGTCATCTTCAGCAAGAGAAGCTTCTTCAGACTCTCTACTGAGACTCTCTGTGGAGCTGGAAGAATCTGCCCAAACTCAGTCTCCTGGGACGTTGGACTTGGTAGCAAAGTGGAAGAGGAAGACATCCGCCAACAGCAAGTGGCTTCTGGATGAGGTGGGCAAGGCCCAGGAATGTTGGATACAGTGAAAAAAGAGAGACAAAGTCCCTGAGGCAAAATACTGTGTGAAGGTCAACAAAGGCATCCTCATTGGAAGGCCCCTAAACGCTCTCACACCATGGGCACCTTCACTGCAGAGAGAGCCCATGGGAGATGAGTTAGTAGATGGAAAGCTCATGAGATAAACACTAGAGTGAAATGTGGCTTCTTTGCCCCTTACAAAGAGGCATACACCTCCCTCCAAGGGAGCAGCCATTGGGCAGCAGTGGCTTGTGCCTCGCTTCATGGCGCTTCCTATGTGGAGATAAGGAAAAGGGTGAAGAAAGGGCTTTCCCTGGCCAACTCCCTTACAACAATGCTGCTGTGGCCTTGGTGCAAGAGTTCTGAACCTGGTTTGTGTCCTGGGCAGCAGCCTGGAGAAGCCCAGGCACCCCTTCTCAGAAACGGGTAGTTAAATGCATAACCGGGTTACAGAGAAAACCAATTATATTGAATTACAATCCATAGACAGGAAGACTTTGATTAAGTCCAGTATAGCAGGGGGGCTGATAACTACAGGAGTGGTGAATATAAATAATATCTTGAGATGTCTGCAATGACAAGCGTTTTATATGAAAATATCTGTGATTTCTGTTGGACACCCAAGTCATAGACTCTGCTAAAACTGCAGTAGTTTGTTGTCTCCATTTGTAATTGAAAGAAGCACTGTATTTCTGTTAGAGATAGTAAAACTAAAAATGGCAGGTTTTTTTTTTTCCCATCCAAGCTCCCAAAACCCCTGAAACCTATCCACACATTTTTGGCAAGAGAGGGGGATGTGGTCTATAGACTCCAAGTCAAGAACCTTCCTGGGTCTCCCAGTAATGGGATATTTTGTATGGCTGATGCTGTCTGCCAAGCACTTCTGTGGGCACCAATTGGGATGTCCTTCTTGGGTTGGCTAAAAAGGTTGAGTTTCTGGAAAAGATGATTCCTATGGCTGATATCTTAAAAGAGTTTTCTCATTAAGGGATTTAGGCCAGGGCATGATGAAAGAAAAGGGAGAGAAAAGATGGAAATTGCACATTTTAAAATTGAAATTGTCCTGAGATTTTCTGCATGGCATGTTGTGAAGAAGATTGAAAAACTCCTTGCATAGGTCTCCTGAGAGTGATGCAAACCCCACAGCAGAAGTATGTCCACATGTCAGGCTGGATCTGTGGGAGAGCCCTGGGGTTTGATATGCATGGTATTCACTGGAGCTGACCCCAAGATAGCCCTGCATCCTGGGCAGCATGGCTTTGGCCTAGCTTCACTTGGTGATCAGCTCAGAACACTCTGGTGTCTTCTTATTTTCTATACTATTTTGTTTTCCTGAGGAACTCACAAGCCATTTGCAATTAATTCTCTCAGGCAGCTGAATAGTGTTGGCTTTCCCTATGATGAATTTCATCCTTTAGGAGTTTGGTTTCTGACCCTAGTGAGGGCTGAGCTGTTGTATCTCCCTGCCCCCCATTTCCTGTGGCTTAGTTATTTTACTTCCTGGTGCCCTTTGCTGTTCTTGCTTCCATTGTAGGACTAGACACACACAGCCATCAAGACCATTTCCATCTTTCTCTGTACAAGTCAAGTGAACCTGAACCTGATAGGAAAGGTGGAGTTGTCCGTCTCCCACTGGCCTCTTCCCAAAATGGAAACTTGAGTACAGAGCTGATGTTGTTTCCTAGCAAACCTCCCCCCACCCCCTCAGCTAATCTAACTCCCTTCTAGGTTGTAGCACTTCTTATTGCAACACTTAGACCTGCATCTGATTCAGTCTTGGTATTTTGAAATATTTGCTGTTTCCTTTCACTTTTCCCATTATAACTGTCCTTTCCTGTTTTCCGGAAGGATCACAGTAATTTCCCCTCTGTAGTGAGTGAGATTGCTTAAGCCCTGCCATGTCATCCACCATCTTTACTGTCAGGACGCTGGTGCTGCAGTTTTGTTTCTTTGGGAGCTAACTTTACCTAATTTTGTCATTTTATTTGTGCAGGGCTCAGAATGGAATGCCTCCAATTTGGAAGACCTACAGAACCGAGGGTAAGCCCCCAATCAGACGCAGCCCTGTACAAACACTGGCACCCATCTGGCCCATCCCATCTACTGTTGCTCCGAGCTCATACTCAGCACAGCTGTCTGTGAAGCTTAATAAAAGCTTAATAAAGATAGGATACAAATCTTTGAGGTTACAAAAGAGGAAAAACACATGGGGTGAACTAAAATGATTTCAGAAAGTAAAATGCTTAACTCTTTGATGTCATTTAAAATTAACTATCAGCATCAAATTCCTTCCTTATTTAGGATTATAAGAACAAATGTTTAGAAACTAGATTATAATAAGCTTTGTTAATGACCAATAGATAAGCTTCTGAAATAAGGCACATACACCTACCCTGTGTGGACACATGTACTTCTAAGTAGTAAGGAGATTTGTGTTTTGCAAAAAAAAAAAAAAAAAAAAAAGGGCAAAAAATTAAAAGGGGCGGACTAGAAGCAAATGGCTGTCCATCTTCCCTTGTTATTTTTCTGACTGGTGCCTACTGGGCATTAGTGGAGGAATTGCCAGCTTCAGGATTGGATTTGGGATCACGGACCACCAGGGTCCCTTCCAATTCTAAAATTCTGTGATTTCTCCCTGACTTCCAGGATAGGGGTCAGATCAGTCCAGTCAAAGAGGAGAAAATAGTACAGAGCTCTTGAGGGCCGTCCTTCTAGACAAGCATGTGAGAGCTAGCTGGCTGGTGTCTCAAGAGGCTCCACTGTCACTAATGTCCTCATCATCAGGAAACCCACAAGAAAATGTTACCCCCCACTTTTTCCACCCAAGGAAAGATTTCCTAAGAGCTCAGGTGCACTGAGAGTTACTAGAGAACCATCCCACCAAGCAAAGAAATGTCAGGGAAACACCTGACTGAGCAAAGAGAGGTTTTGAAGGATTGGTACAGACCACTAACAGATCTTGGAGAAGTGCAGTAATGATCAGACATGAGTTCTGTGGCTTGCCCAGTGGCAGGTGGAAAGAAGATGGCGGCCCCTGAGAAGCTGGGAGGCATTGGGATGCTGAATGTCCATGACCTTGAGCAAGTCTCTGGCCTCAGTTTCTTTATCAATAGAAGAGAAGACTAGGTTATCCCTAAGTTCCCTTCCAGTTAGACAGAATTTTCTTGATCCTATGAACACTTATCCGTAGATCAATCAGGTGATAGGCCTTTTTTACAAAGTGCCTGCAATGTTCTCCGGGAGACAAGGGCAGCCCAGGAAAGGAGGCAGGGAGGGTAGGAGCTTTTGGGAGGGATCAGGTCCTTCACCCTCTAGGGGAGAAATTCTAAATGTAGAGTTTGTTTTTCTAACAGATGAAAATAACAGAGAGCCTTCTTAACTTTCTCTCCATTTTAAAACTCTTTCTGGATTCTTCCAGACCCTCAATCAGTCCTAAAGCATTAGTTAGTACTGATGACCTGAAAAGAGGAATTGAGGTCAACAAAATTAGGGACAATTCTAAATTAGGCACAGTTGCTAATACCATTCAAAATTACCATGACCAATTAGATACAGTTCGTCTTACCCAAACAGGATGTACTTCCGAGAGGGCCATAGGGTACTCTAGAGGAAAAAAGAAGCAAAACAAACAAAAGCTCAGAAGAGGAAAAGCCTGGCTGGGCCCTGAAAACACTGAGTGGGAGTCAGTAACAGTGTCATTGGGGAAAAAAATGGACAGGATACTTTTATGTATTAAAAACCATGACTTTGAAAAGTCAAGAACCGGCTTTCAAGCTGCACTGACATAGGCCCGTTGCAGTGTTACAGATGGTCAGAGTCAGTCAGAATCTCAGCCCTGATGTTTCCGACTTCTGTGTCCTTAGGCAAATCAATCACTTACCTTTTCTGGACCCGAAGGCTCCTCTGTTTGAAAATGGCAGAGTTGGGCTTTTAGTTTTACAGGACTAAGCCATGCTTCATGGGGTGAATAACAGCTGGTTATAGGAGAAGATAAAGGAGTTAGAATTATGAAGCCTAGAAAAGGGAAGACTAAATCAGGTGCTTAATTATTCTCCAAGTTTGTGAAAGGTTTAGATGAGGAGGATGTGGAGCAGTTGTTTTTTGTGTCCATAGAGGCGTGGGGGGTGGGGGAGGAAATAGGCTTATATGAAAGCAGGAAAAATATTGTTTGCACAGCTGGACATTAAGAAAACAAGGTGATAAGATCCTGTAATGGATAATTGAGGTAGGTTGTGTGGTCTCTATCCCTGGAGATAACTCAGAAAGGAAGTAACTAGCCCTCCACATGGGATGGTTTTAGTCTTTCCTAAAGAACCTTCCTGAAGGCAGGAGCCTTAATCCCATGAGTCCCTGTTCTAGCTTCTGTTCAATAAGAAGCAGTATGGTGCAGTGGAGAGAACCTTGAGCTATGTTACAATCCTGGGGCTAACTACTGTGTGACCTTAGGAACCCAGCCAACCTCCATGGACTTAGGACTTATCATCTGTTACATAGAGGAGGATCGGAGCCTCCAGTTCCAACAGTGCATAGGTTCCATGATGCTCCCAAATTGCGTCTTTGTTTTTAACCTCCGAAAGTGAAATCTGAGGTTTGGTGCAGCAAGCCCAGCCATCAGATCTCCCTCAGGGGAAGAAAAATCCAAACATCTGTCCTGATGGTACTTCTCCAGCAGCTTTCTTTAGAGTTGAGTTGGTGGTGGCTTTTGTAAGAGGACTTTCTTTAAAGATCTTAGGGATTTTTATGAGCTTAAAAGCTCAGTAATGTGATGTGGCAACCAAGAAAGGGAGAGTGTGATCTTGGGCCGTGTTGATAGAAGGATATTATCATAACAGGAAGGATGAGTAAAACTTACTTTAAAAAACACTACATATATTGTCAAGAAGGATCTTCTTCATTTCTTTACTGCATACACCTCTCTCCATCATATTAGGAAAACTATTGAGAGATTGCCTTGTATCTAGAGAAGGGAAGCCAAGGCTGGTCGAGGGAGGAGCCATCGCAAGAACCAGGGATGTTGGAATGTTAGCTACTAGGGGGTAGGGGTGTTTCTCTTCTCTGTTTATATCCCAAACATTTAGCTCAGTGCCTAGCACATATTAGCTGCTTAATTAATGCTTGTTTATTGGAAATGTTTAACCTTGAAAAGACTTGGAGGAAGATGTGATAATTGTCTTCTGAAATTTGAAGGATTGTCATGTAAAAGAGTCAGTCAGCAGACATTTATTAAACATCCACCTATGTCCCAAGCCCTATACTAAACACTGGGCATACAAAAAAAAAAAAGATGTCCAAAGACAGTCTGCCCTCAGGGAGCTTACAGTCTAATGGAGGAGACAGCAAGCAAACAAATACGTACATACAACCAATATATGGGGGGAAATAGGAAGTAAATAGGATGGGGAAGACAGACAGGGGACTGAGGAGGAGCAGTCTGATATATAGGAGGAAAACCAGGAGAGAGAGAGTCATGTCCTGAAAGCCTAGAGAGGAGAGAGGATCAAAGAGGAGAGGAATTGACCTTGTTATACTGGCCACAGAGGATGCACCTCAGCCTGTTGGTGAACACTGCAGGGAAACTGAGTCTGGCTCGAGATAAGGAAAACACCCCTAACAATTTTAATAATATCTAGAACTGTCTTATGGGAGCAGACTGCCACATAAAGATGTTGATTGATTTAGTGGCATTTACTAAGTGCCAGGGAATCTAAGACAAAAAGGAAACATTCCCTGCTTTCGAGGAACTTCTCTTCGAATGGGGAAGATGCTATGTACCTGTCGAAGCCTATCCAAAGTGTATGCCGAAGGAACGCAAGTACTTTGGGGAGGGAGGGCTCTGGTGGCTGGGAGAGCTAGGAAAGACTACCAGATATTGGGGGGAAGGGGAAGAGGGAGAGCAGGGTTCTAGAGAGACACATACTTCAACTAAGCATCACATGGTTAACCTCTGTGGTCTCTTCCAAATGTGAGATTCCGAGACAGGATCATGGGAAGGAGGCAGGAAGAAGCAGGGATCAGGGGACCTTTGTTTCTAGTAATGGATCTGAGAGTTTCTGCCATGTGAAAATAAATAGAGCAGTCCAAAGTACAGATTTGGTGTGATATAGCTGAATTATTGCTTTTAACTTTCTGAGGTCAACAATCTATAGAACTCCGGTGTTCTTCAAGCACCATACTAGCCATTGGAGAGATCAGACATTTAAATAAGATGGATTCCTTACCCCTGGGGAGCTCACAGTGTAGTACGGAGATGACTTGAAGCAGTGAGATTTCATTGACATTTCCTGAGTGTGAAGTATCGTCCCAGGGTGGATTTCTGTTCCTTCCCAACATTTTGTCCCAAGAATCCTCTTTTTTTTAATAATATAAGAAGCCACTTTCTGCAAGTAAGCCCCTCAGCTTGAGGGAGTACTTGGAAGCCACCTAAGAATTGTTGCTTCGCCATGTGAAAAAACAATATATTTAACTGAGACATGCTTTAGAACAGAGGGAGCGGAGGATTTGGTGTCTCGATCTCTTTTGAAAGGGGCAGATTTAGTTCCTCACAGGGTTACTTTTGGGGGGAAGGAGTGTTTGCTGGTCTGGTTTTATGCATGTGACTTAAAAAGGCAGATTATATTAGTTGTAATTTTGATGAGAATGGCCATAAAGCAAATAAAGTGGGGAATTACGCTGTAGCCTCACGGCATTTTTTCCTAGTTTGCAATGAAACACATAAAGCTTGTTCCCTAGAGACTGCCCAGGAAAGGTTTCTTAGCCCTCCATAAAATGAAAGAGAGAACTGGGTGCTGTATTTGGCAAGCAGGCTCTCAGGAAGCAAGTTCACCTTTTAGACTGAATTCCCACTTCAGATATTCCCAGTTCCCTTTTCATACAAGCCTCTATGAATTAGCTGGCTGAATCCTTTTATTGAATTCCTTCTCCTCTGGGCAGCTCCTTGTTCATTTGAATTCAGCCCTTAAGAAAAGGATCAGTTTTATCTAAGGAAAATGCGAAGTAGAAGATGCCTATTTCTGGGTTTGGGTTTGGTTTTTTGTGGTCTGTCACAATAGCCACCAATCAGATCTCTCTTTGCTTTCTTCATAGGGTAAGGTACATCTTGAATGTTACTCGGGAAATAGATAACTTTTTCCCAGGAGTCTTTGAGTATCATAACATCCGGGTGTATGATGAGGAAGCCACAGACCTGCTGGCCTACTGGAATGACACTTACAAATTCATCTCCAAAGCCAAGTAAGCATGGCCCATGGAAATGCATTTTCTTTTCTGTTATTTTCTCTTGCCCTCACCCACCTTGAGATAGGACTTGGGACATGTGAATACCCTTGAGATAATCCAGAAAAAAGGTAAGAAAAATGGTTAAAGGAACTGAGATTATTGTGCCTAAAGAGTAATGTTAATCTTCAGAAATACAAAGGCTTTCTAGGAAGCAGATGTTAGCTGTCTCTGCTGTACACAGAAATAGAGAAGACTGCCTTAAGCTGCAGCAGGAGGAATTTAGATTAGCCAGAAGGAAGAACTTCCAGGTGGCAGGGAGATTCTAGAGCCTCCCTCCTCAAAGAGCTCTTTCTATTCCCATTTCTAAGAGATGACTTCCAGACAGTCCTCTCTGGATGGAAGTGTTGGATTAAACATTCTTTGGAAATCTTTCCCCACCCTTTTGTTTTCTTAAGATGACATTCTAAGTTAGGGGTCAGCAAACCATAGCCTGCAAGCCAAATCTGGCCCACCATCTATACAAAAATACAGCCCATGAGCTAAGGCAGCTTTTACATTTTTTAATACTACTTTATTATCCTGTGCTCTAAATGGTATGATTTTTAGCCCTTGGTCCTTTTTTAAAAAAAAATTGTTCCTTAATTTAAGTAGCTTTTCTCTTGATTGGTTATTGTCTTTCATTGTCAAAGAGGACCAAAATGATACCACTATGCTAGAGTCAAGTTTCAGTGTGCAAGACTGTGTCTGATCAGACCAATACGTATATCTTCTATGCCTGTAGATTTTCTTTCATTTTCTTTAGTAATATATAATAATAATCCCTTTTCTTTAATCATAGAACTTATGTTGGAAAGGGCCTTTAAAACCAGTCTTCTCCATAACCTACTACTCATCCCAACCTGACCCATACCTTCAGGCAGGATCACATTCAAATCATCCCTGGGAAATGAGAATCTTTTACTTTTAAAGCTCTCCAGCAGAGAATCTATGACTTCTCAGTACAGGATATCTGTTTTTTTTTAGCTATCCTGAATCCTCTTTCCTCTAAGTCAGACCTGTCTAAGAAATTGAGCCAGACTGGGGCCCCACTCAGCTTCTTTGGGGATCAAAGTGCTTGGAAATGTATCCCAGAAAAATATCCCTCTTCGCCTTGAGAGTCCTCGTTTTGTTATATACCCTCTAAACCCTAGCTCAAGGATCAGAGTCCCTAAACTTCGTAGACATTCTCTAGGTTCAGAGATCTACCATACCTAAATTTGTTGGGTTAATAATTCAGAGCTCGCACTCAGCCAATCAGGCTAGGGCTAGATGGGGACTATTGGATGCTCTACTCCCACATTGTCGCTAATGACAGCCTTAAGTAGTTACTGCCTCTCTCTCTGCCACCAAGGAGAGCAAGAGGAAAGGAAGACCTCACAAATTATGGCTTTTCCCAAAATCCAGAAAAAGAATGGTTTGTACCAATACTTCCAAAGTTCACAGAATTCACTCTTTTCTTCAAAATCTTTCATAGGCTTAGAATGAGAAAGTCATAAAGTTCTGGAGCCAGAAGGGACCTCAGGGATCAGTCCAACATTCTCATTTTATAAGTGTGGAATTGGAGGCAAGAGCAATTAAGTGGCTTTCTCCGAGCTGCCCCACCCAGCACTGCCGACACCCCATTGCTGAGAGGAGAGCCTCTTGGTCTGTGCTCCAGGCTGAACAATAGCCATCCTTTTCATCTTTGCTTCCCTTGGTGATAGCAGAGGCTCCCACGTGTCGCTCCATATTTGAGGCTACATTTGATGGTTCAGGAACCCAAGAATGTTCTCAGTATTAATTTTAAAGTGATGGCCTGATAGGCTGCTTAAAAAGTGGAATAGGGCTGGTGGGGGGGGGGGGGGCGGAGAGCTGCTACACAAAGAAAAACAACTTGATTAATTAATCAAGTTTCCTATCTGTTCAAGTGCTTCCCAACACGGGTCATTGGGAGAATTGCCTATCCTTCATTGATATGAATTAGAAACCATCCACCAAGTAGTCTAGCTCAAGTGGTATCTAAGGTACATTCCCTCCATGGTTTCCTCTATGGTAGCTTTTATAATTACATTTTGCTTGTGGTTTGTATAAAAGTTCATAGCTTCTCTGAGGTCTTCAGGCATAGACTGGGAGCTTCACCCATGAAAGAGACCTGGGCTTGGTGGGAGACAAATACAGATCAACACTTCCATCTAAGCTACTAACCAGAAATGAAAATCTCCTGGTGCTAGACATGAGGTGAATGTCATTCAGTGATTTGAGGGAAACCCTGTGGTGCCACTAGCTGGATTCAGTGCAACCAATATTCATTTGGTGCCAGCCCATGTGGTTATCAAGCTGTTGATCAAGTGAGGGCTTCGTACCACCTTTCTCATCAGAGGCTCCAGATCTTCCAGCCAGCATTCTCTGAATTTCTAGAACATTTGCTTGTCTAGAACACTAACTTATTTTAGCACAAAATTAAATAATTGCCTTGTAGTATTATTTCAGTAGTTTATGTGTGTGCCTATAGACTCCCTAACTGGCCTGTTCCAGGTGTCCATTCTTACTGAATGTGTGACTCCTTGTCTGACACCACACATACACACACACACACACACAGTGCATTTTTTGAGTTAGTAGAGTAGCTCTTTGGTTCAGCTTCTATCCAATGAAACAAAGCTATGTGGGTCATAATTCATTTGTTAAGTCCTTAAAATGCCACCTCTACCTGAACAGGGTAGAATTGAGTGTAGTAGATGTAATTCATGCACCGATAAGTTATAATAACCCAACTGCAGGTTGTCTCAGTCAGACTGCTCTGCCATGGGATCGTCAGGTGGTTCTGATTTTGTTTTTTTCCTTCTCCCCAAAACTAGATGGATGGGTCACAGCATTGTGAACAGTGATATCTAAGAACATGTTTAGATGAGGGAGAGGAATTAGTTTCATGTGGCTCATGTTTTCCTCCCAGGGACAAAACACCTGCTAGAACTTACCAAGAGGCTATTCACGACATTTGTAGATGCAGTGAATCACTGTGGTTCTTAAGAAAATGATTGGCAGAGGTCAAAAAATATCTCTGAGGCCTTTGGGGTTGTTCACTTACACCACATCCAGGTGGAGCTAGCTTCTTTCTAAATGGATATTCCCTTCCAGTAGACATCAGGCTTCAACAATCTTACCAGGAGGGGTTTCCCCAGGACTATTGGCCCTGCCCCCCAAAGTGATTGAAGAGATATCTGTGTGTACATAGAAGTATTTGCAAGAAAGGTACAGCAGAGGTTTGAAATGCAGCTTTCAAAATACATTCTTCCATCTCTTTCCCCCCAAAAATCGTGATACCAGGAAACATGGCTCTAAATGCCTCGTGCACTGCAAGATGGGGGTGAGCCGGTCTGCCTCCACCGTGATTGCTTATGCTATGAAGGAGTACGGCTGGAACTTGGACCGTGCCTATGACTACGTGAAAGAAAGGCGTACTGTCACCAAGCCCAACCCCAGTTTCATGAGGCAACTGGAGGAGTACCAAGGAATCCTCCTGGCCAGGTGAGTCTGAAGCCACTTTGGAATGAAGATTGCCCCAGGCTTAGCTAGGAGAACGTAGCTAGGGGCACTGATGGTTTGTTTGGTTTGGTCCAAACCTATGGAAACTCCTTTACCTGGTGTAGCTCAGAAACTACATTAGGTGCTAGGGCCCTAGGATGTCAAGTGAGTGGCCCGTGACCATCAACCAGTCAGTCAACAAACATTCCAGTGTTTTCTCCATGCCCCACATGGTGCTCACACAGTCAGCCTAAACCTGAGTCTTCCTAACTTCTTGCTGTTGCTAGTCCATATGCCACATTGCCTCTCCTTCTGCACATAGTAGTTGCTTTAAAATGTGTATCAAATTGAGTGTAACATATTAACCTAATCATAAAGTCATGTGTACATCTTTCAGTTGAAGTAGGAAAGTTCTTTCGGGAGAACCAGCTGTTTCTGATGATAGCTTAGCAGCTGGTTACAAAACTTGAAGCAGAAAACTTGTTCAGTAATGAATTTCCCTTGCGTTGATGATCTTGATCCCTTTTGTGGTAACACCCATCTCCTGCAATTCTCCCAAAAAAGATAAGGTGGTTATAATAGATTTTTGAAGTGGTCGACTAAGATCCTGGATGCTGCATCCTCTTATTTGCTGGGTTTTGTTTGGACTTTTCACTTAGGCATGGCCCTAGGTTGTTGTTGGATGGTGTAAGCAAAACTGACTAAAAGTACCTGGGCCTGGAGCCAGGTTTTTACTCCACTGAGTCTCATGACCTGAAGTCTCTTCTCCAGATTCTGGGCAGTGTTTCCCCTGAGAAAAATAACTTAAACAGCTTTTCCAGACCTTCCCGGGCAAAGGGACCACCCTCTCACCCCCTACAGCATTGTGAAAACAAGGCCACAGCATAGCATCATGGTTTCCACTAAAAAAGGCCTTCGTATTTACTCAGTATTTGGCATGACTTCATCTAAGCTGTTCCATTAGGAGACTGGGAGGATACCCTGGGCTCCTCAGCTCAAAGTGAATGTGCAGGATTTTGTGGGCTTGGTGACATTTTTAAATTTAGCTTGGAAAGTAGCTCTCACATGTCCTTTTTTTAAGTATCTGAGCACCTTATATATTCTTAGACACCCAAGAGAAGGATGTTAGGCAGTGTCCTCACCTGACCCCAGGAGAGGAAGGACACTCTGTGTGCTGCCAGCCACAGTGTTTGCTCTGCAAGCCTGGCTACTGCAAGTGGTTGAGACATACATGGAGGCATTTCAGAGTTGGGACATCGAGGTGATAGAAGACTGCCTTACTCCCTCCCCTGGGGGTCCTGGCCCTTGTAGGACTGGTGTACGAGAGCCAGGAAGAGAGGCAGAGGGACACATACACACACACACTCGCAAACATTCATACTCACACACATTCTCACACTCACATACACGCACACACACACACTCATACATACACTCATACACTAAAATTCTCACACAAACACACATTCTCACATTCTCACTCATACATGGACACACACATTCTCACACAAACACACATTCTCTCACACACATTCTCACATACACACACATATACACATACACATTCTCACACTCACATAGACACACTCATACACAAAAATTTTCACACAAACACATTCTCACACACACACATTCTCACATACACTCTCACACACATACACACACACATTCACACACACTCACACTCCTGCCCCTCTGCTTCTTCAGTGCTGTTTACCAGTCAGCAAGCATTTATTGTTAACCTTATAAGTTCATACTTTAAAAAAAAACCAAACACTCTTTTTGGGACCTACTTGTCGTTTCATGGTTACCCAGGGAGCTCCCGGTAAATTGGCAGCTTCTCTATCACTTCTGGTCCGAGAGAAGGCTATAGAGGGTTTGGCCCGGGGCCACCCAGCCAGGACATGTGGGGAGCAGTGCTTGGGCCCAAGGCTTCCTAACACTGAGGCAGTTCTCTGTCTCTTACACAGTGTTGCCTCCCTCTCCATAGAAAGTATATAAAAAATTAATACAGTGAAGGCAATGTAATTCGAGGGGGAAGAAGTGATTAGGAAAGGTCTTGTGTAGAAGATGGTGCTTGAGCTGAGCTCTGAAGGAAACGAGGGCCTCTCTTGGAGTCTCTGGAGCTATTGGGAGGAGAAGAGCATTCCAGGCACCAGGGCAGCCAGTGCAAAGACTAGAGATTGAATGTGTAGTGTATGAGAAACAGTGAGCAGGACAGCTTGCTGGAGTCAAAGACTGAGTGAATAATAGGCCTGAAAAGGCAGATTGGGGCCAGCTGGTGAAGGGCTCTTCCTACCAAACACAAGATTTGCCGTTGTTTCTAGAGGCCACTGGACTTACTTGAGGTCTGGCTGCTGGGTGGAGCCTGGATTGGAGAGGGGAGGGACTTGAAATGAGTGACTAGTGAGCAAACTCTTGTGGTCCTCCAGGTCATGGGTGAGAGACTGGGCTCAGGCAGCAGCTCTGGGAGTGAAGAGGCATTGGGACATCAATGAGGCCTGGCGGCTGATTGGCCCCTGGCACCCTGCCACAGCCACTCTCCCTTCATCCCACTGGGGATTCCACAGGTCCCTGAGTGGAAGAACCCAAATCTAGAGGCACTGTGTGGCTTCAGCTTGAAGACAGGGTAGCTAAGTTTAGATCAACCCCAGCAGAACAGACCAAGAGCCTGCCTCCATACCTGCCCACCCACCTGCCTGCCTGCCTGCCTTCAAGAGGAGAGAATGTGGATATAGTGAGCAGCCAAGTGATGCCAGGCCAGCTCCTGCTTTAAACCACAGCAAGTTCTGTAACAAAAGCTTTGGAAGTAGTAGAGGAAATTCCTTAGAAATTCTCAAGTATTTCTGGAAAATAATAGTCTCGAATAGTATTTTTTTCACAGAAATTCCATTTGCTGCCTAATGCCTCCAATGTCTTTTTTCACTTCTGTCTATCAAAATCCCAGGGGCTGACCCAGTGCTTTTACTGGACCACTTGTGGCTCTGGCTAGCCTGTGATGGGGATGCAGTTTCAGAACTGAGACCTTACCTGGCTTCCCAACCCCCCCCCCCATTTTATGGAAGAGGCAGCCTGGGCCCAGAGGAGAAGAGATTTGCCCAAAGATACCCAGCAAGCTTCTGGACTTCCAGCCAGGTCTCCTAATGGTCCATTCAGAGCTGCTAGCTCCTCCTAGGCCTCAGCATCGTAACCCTTGACCAGTCAGTGCCCGAATAGTCTGCTGTTTCTATCACAACTCCAACAACAGCCACCACTTGAAGACTTCCAGTGAAACCCATTAGCTCTTGAGGCAGCAACCTCCACTCTGGATAATTCTGATTGTTAAGGAAGCTTTTCTGTCCATCTCTGCAATTTTTTGCTTCTGGTTCTGCCCTCAGGCCAAGCAGAGCAAAGCCAATCCCTCCTTTGAGCTGAGAGCCCTTCTCCATGAAGAAAGCCATCACATGCCCCCTCAGTCTCTCTTCTCCCAGAGTCTGATCCTCAGCTCCTCAGTCCATTGGTGCAAGAAGCACTGAGCAAGCTCCTTCTCTGTCCAAAAAGACAGGAACTCCTCAGGGTGCTTATAATCTGCTGGGTGACAGCAGCAGCTGCCCAGATGGGGCACACCTGGAATAATCAGAGGGGGCCTCTCAGAGGAGGGGACACTTGAGCAAGGGGTTCTGAGCGCCAGGGCATGGAGGGCTGCCTGGACACAGACCCACAGGGATGAATGGAAGGCTGCCAGAGAATAGCAGGTGGTCTACTTTGGAGGAAAGTCATTGGAACTCAGTCTGGAGAAGGTAGCCAGACCCCGGTGGTGAAGGGCTCTTTGAGCCAGAGCTGTTCGTATCTTACCTTAGAAGCAAGAGGGGCCCGTAGAAGTTCTTGAGTGAGAGAGGACCAAGGTCTTATACAGCCTCTCAGCCTGGTTGGGCATGTCATAGTGTGAGCATACACCTTGTCAGGTGGGCATTGTGCTAGCTAGCTGCTGAGGTTCCTCTCACTTCTAAAAGGTGGTGACCTCATGCTGGTCTCCCTCCTCTGGTCATGCATCAGAGAGCCAGTCTGTATCAAAGCTAAGCTCAGTAGTCTCGATGTAGTCTCACCAAGAAAAGGCAGCCAGACAATGGCCTCCCTCCGGACACTGGCCTCTTCTGATGCAGCCCACATAGGGTTCACTTTGGGACTGTCATGGGAGTGGCAGAGTAGGAGCTTCCTGAGCTCAGAGTCATCAAGCTCTTTGTTTGGCTTCTCTGAACTTCGCACAGTGCATGGCACAAATTTAGGGCTTCACAAATGCCTCTCACTCCATTCATTCATTCACCCCCTTCTCCCAGGTAACTAGCTTTGAGCCTGACACCCTCTAAAATTCCCGTGCCCATGCCCAGCTACTCTTCCTCCCCCAAGACTGGTGAAACTGCTCTTTTGAGCCTAAGGGAAGGACTGTCTGCCTCTTTCCTATTGTACAGCTCTGTATCCAGGAAATTGAACTGAGGTGACACCAGGCAGGCTCCCTGTTGTTCTTGGACCAATTTGTGACTGTCACTTCCCTGGAAGATGTGTGTGACTGTCAGGGTGGAGTCTAGGATACTGATGGCATCTCAGAAGTAGTAAGAATTGTGAATGCATCTGTCATATGAACAGGAGCTTGAGGAAAGCAAATCTTCCTGTTCAGACCCCCAAAGGAGGGAACGTCTGAGAGCCATTGATGTCTCTGCTCTGCCTGTATCTGCCTGTTTTCACAGGTGTAAGGCTTGGTTTGGGTGTGCACGTGTACACTTGCACTCACACTCCAGGGCCCACTAAGGTCTGCTTTGTTGTACGACACTCTTTCAGGCTGCCAGCAGCCCTTTGTTGTTCTGCACACCAGCCAGGCAGGTACCGAGAAGATTTATGTTCCGCCAGACAGGCTCAGATGTCAGGCCACCATTTGCAAACTGGACCATGTGTTTAGTGTATCAGGTTCTAGTTTATGGGGGGTGAGGAAGGGAAACTGCACCTCAGTCAGGGAGGTTTTCTCCACATGTCCTGCTCAGATAAGCACTCGGTAATTTTTTGGACTTCCCCTATCTTCAGGAAGGCAGGAAGCAAAGACTCATTGCCCAACCTACGAACTGGTACCTACTTCTCCATCCCCCCTCCCCTTTAGAACAGGAATACTTTTGAGAGGCAGAGAGAGGTTTGCCTGGTACATGCTCAGACATGTGTTTCCTTAAAGCCTCTTTAAGACCAGGAACCCTTAAAGGGCACCCACGCCCTGTTGTGGGGAGCCCAGGCTTTTGTTAGGGACTCGATTGGATTTCTGAAATATGATCATAGCCACACTGGCTTCTAACACCTTTCTTTCAAAGAGCCTGAAGCAGTTGCCCTTCGGCGATCTATCACATCCCTAAAATGTAAGGCTAGATTGGGATTTGTTTTTAAATCCCCAATTTACTCCTGGGGTCAGTGAAGCCCCAAATGACTTTCTCCTGTGACTCTCCAGTGAATCAGTGGGTGGCCAATATAGGAGGAAGTGCTAAAAAGGGGAGAAGTCGCCATTCATTTGACAGCTGAGCTCAACCGAGGTGTAAAGTTTTTATAGCTTTTCACAGGGTCTCCACTGCCCTAGGAAGGGAAAAAACAATAACAGTTTTGCTTTCCCTGTTTACAAGAGCCTAGATGTGAGATGGACTCTCCTCTCCTCGGGGGCCCATGGCGGCTCCCCATACGGGCAGCATCAGAAGGAAGCTGGAGGAAGCAGTCTCTGTGTGTACCCCAACCAGGTGCTACATTCATCCTGCACAGTCCCACTGGGTGAAGGGCCCACTGGTCACCCACAGTGGGGGGATGATTTACTATCAAGCTGTTGCCCTCAATAAATGAGTACCTTCTGTGTACACAAACCTAGAGGGGGTGGGGCTGCTTCCAATTGGAGGTCTGATGCCAGCCGAGGCAGAAAAGAGCCCGAGGCTGCTGCTCCCAAACATCCAAGCTATGGTCCCGACTCTTGGCAACTTGCTTCCTGTCACCTGCCAGACACAAGTGGGGGAGCCAGATGGAGTTAAAAATTAAACAGGCTAAAAGGTACATATGAGCAAATGTCTCACTTTCAGCAGGACCAACAGGAACACTTCAGAAATTCTCAACATGTCTCTACGTACCCACACACAAACACACACACACACACACACACACACACACACGCGCGCGCGCGCGCGCGCACGCACACGCGCACACACACTCCACCATTGCAGGAGAGGTCACGTCAGTGGGCCATTTGTATAGAAACTTGTGAGTCCTCCTGAGGTTCTCCATCACAGGATGGGAAGTGAAACGTCCCTAAACTTGTCCCTAGATTTGGGGCCATGCTTCCTGGAGTTGTGTAGCAGTTTTTTTTTCCTACATTGCCCCAGGAGAGGATGGCAGCCCCACCGTGGGATCATTTGGTTTTCTGAAACCTCTGCTCTCTGATTTGTCTTGGTAATGGACCTGCAGCCTCCATTTCATTAATACAGGCCCCAATTTGCAGGAGGCTCCAAAATATGAGGAAAAAAATATCCTTAAGATAATCCACATAGAACAGAGAAATTTTGAAATCATTTTTCTTAAAGTGGGGGTCCCAGTGGGAGCTGGGTAGCCCTGCAGCCAGTTATTCATTCGCCATGGCCTATGGAGTGACCTGAACTCTGACCCCCTTGGATGTAGTGAGGAGTTTGAGTGGCTCCTCATTCCTGGGAATTTTGCCGAAATGATCTGACAGAATCGGAATCTGCCAGGGGAGTCTAAAGACTGCCCCACCCTGGGGTTGGGGTCAATCTCTGCTCTTCTAGAAATCTTCCCAATCAGTGGGTGCTACAAGAATGAGACAGGGAACCTAGAGAGGGAAGGAGGCAAGATTCGAGACTTAGAAGGTTACTCAGGAAACTGAGGACCAACCTGGGAAAACAGACTCCCTAGCCCAGGCCCAGCTGTCACTATCGCCCATGTGGCTTATGTAGCACATTGTCGCCGCCTAGGGGTGGCTAGTGATCCTGCAGCTGAGATCTGGTGCATCTACAGCCCCTGAGCCCTGACTTGTCTGTCCTTTGTTCAGGTCAGGCCCACCCTCCAGTGTGGGTCAGATGTCACTGCCCACCCAGTGGGTGTGCAGGGCAGGAGCCTGATAACAGTACTGCATGCTCATAGTACAGACACACGACTGGGCTGGAGCCCCCCCAGAAAGAACTCATCCTAGGATGGGGTCTGCCCAGTGCCTCCCTCCTAAGGTAGCCATCCTCTGCTCAACTGCACTTGCTGGGGTCTCTGTCTCTCTGCTCTGGCTGGAGCTGCTGGTGTTTCCCTCTCAGAGCACAGACCACCCGAGTAGAGGGGCCCACGTCAGCCCATGTGGCTACTCAGCTCAGCTTTCCTATGGCATGTCTCCAAACTCCCTCTGGCCCTAACTGCCCATTCTCCGAATCCATCTATGCTTAATACGATGCTCAGTTGTTTTCATCCAGAAGCCTCTTTGAAAAGGGCCCATACTTGAAGCATATGTTCCTCTAACCTGATAGCGTAGCCTCCCCTGTAGTGCTTGTGGCCTCCTTCTTGGCCGCCAGGTTCTGAAGCCTCCCCTACTCACCTTCAGCACAGCCTCCTCCCCTTCTGAGAGCCTTAGCAGCCCAGTCTGTGGCTCCACTAGGCTCTAAGTGATAAGATTTTTTGGGTGGTCGACTTGTGGCTGGCTGTTTTCGAGCATTAACCAGAGATGTTTCCTTGTTTACCTCAACAGCAAACAACGTCACAATAAGCTCTGGCGATCTCACTCAGATAGTGACCTCTCGGACCATCACGAGCCAATCTGCCAATCAGGGATGGAGCTTAACAGGAAGGAGATTACCACTTCAGCAGACCAGATCACAGAGGCAAAGACTGCAGAGAGCCACCCCCCAATGCCCCCTGTCTTTGTGGAGCACAGGCTCCCCCAAGATGTGAACACACACGAACTGTGCACTAAAGAGAGAATGATCTGCTTGGAGTTTACATCAAGAGAATTTCATACGGGACAAATTGAGGATGAATTGAATCTCAATAACATTAATGGGTGTTCAGCAGGGTGTTGCCTGAGTGAGTCCAAATTTCCTCTTGACAATTGCCATGCGTCTGAAGCCTTAATCCAGCCTGAAAACTCCTTGGAGATACCCACACAGTTCCCAGACTTAACAGTGGAAGATCTGGAGACAGATGCACTGAAGACAGACATCAATGTGCACTTACTCCCCATGGAGGAACTGACATCTCGATTGAGAGACCTGCCAGTGTCTCCAGAACCCGACTCACCTGGTCCCCAGCCCGGCTCCCAGGCTGAGGCATCAGACTTTAGTACCGACCGAATTGATTTTTTCAGTGCCCTAGAGAAATTTGTGGAGCTCTCCCAGGAGACTCGACCCCGCTCCTGCTCCCACTCCCGGACCGAGGAAGCAGGTGGGGGGAGGAACGGTGGAGTCCGACTGTCAGTGTTAGAAACAGCCCCTTCTGAGGTGGCCCCTGAGGGGCAGAGAAGCAGCTCCTCAAGCAATACTCCACATGTGTCAGGAGAGTCTTCCATGGATGAAGACCAGCCAAAGGTAAGCCTCCAGTGGCATGCTGGCTCCGGCTGTCACTGGCCTCTCACAGGGCCAAGGGCTTAAATACTCTAGGAGGTTCACTTTGACCTGGGCGCTGATAGACAGCTGAGGGGCAGCTTGTCAGGAGCCGGGTAGAGCCCCAGAGCTGAAGCAGGAGGCCCAAGTATGTCATTGCTCTTTGGAGGGCTCTTCTCCTTAGGCCTCTGGGCCTGTCCAAAGCTTTTCAGGCCGGGGCAGGCAAGCGCAGATGAGCAGAACTGGGAAGGAGGCCGAGGGTAGAAATGGCTGCCTGCCTGCCTGTATGGGTCAGGGCACATGTCTCTGCCATCTGAATATCGCATTCAGATGCTCTCCCTCAGTTAAGTAAAGAATTTGCCCCTAATTGGGAAAATCCTCCCCAACTAAGAGCAAGCTTAGTGTCCAAAGTTATTGATGTATGTGGGAAGTTGAGGCAGTGTCTGGTACCACATGCTGAAGTCCTCCTTTGGCTGAATTGGCCTCATTTCTGACTCTCAGAGGATGGGCAGGCAGTTGGCTTGGAGGAAATTTCTCAAAGAGCAGCCAGGAGTCCAAGATCACTGCTCGGTGCCCTCTGCAGCCAGTCTGGGATCCAGGAAGGGGAATGGGAGAAGAGAGGACGTACCTTATGGTGAGATGCAGAGATCTCACTGCAGACCTTGTGGTTCTGGTAGCACTGGGTGGACAGCAACACCCTCCCACTCCCCTGGGGCACAACAGATAGGACCTGGGGTCAGGAAGTTCAGATCCAGCGTCACTTACTAGTTTGTGACCCACTTCCCAGAGTTGTTGTAAGCGTCAAAGGAGATGCCATTTGTAAAGTGCTTTGCAAACCATGAAGTCCTCTAGAAATGCTTGGTATTTTTTTTATTAAGTACCATGAGGATATCTTCAGAGTCTCACATCCAGCCAGGCCTCCACGTGCTGTGTCTCTGTCCCTTTTCTATTAAGAGGTGAGGATATTTTAACTGGTCTCTAGACCACTTAGCTCATGGCTTTTCCCATGGTCCTAGTCACAGAACCACAAAGTTTCAGAGTAGAAGGGCAGTTTGGTGGCCATCTGACCCAGCCCCTGCCCAGTATAACCCTCTTCAGTCCTGACTGAAATATCCTTTCTGCAAAGACACCTCCTTCCGGATTCCGTCTCTGCAGGCCAGTGCAGTACCCGACTTGTGACGTGCCTTCATGCATCTTGGCATGTTTGATTCTACCCGACATTCCAAGCAGATGCCCCCAGAGGCCGGGCTCACCCTCATTAGTTTGTGTTCTCAGTTTCTGTCTTCTTCTGTCTTTTCCTAGTTCCTAGGAAAAAAGTCCCATCCTAAAGACTTATCCAGCTTTCTCACAGAGAATTCATTATAGCAGCACCACTTCAGTCTTCCAAGTTCAGGGCCCTTTGGGTGATTCCTAGCATTTTGAAATGACCGTGACTGACTGGGCATTTCTCTGTTTTCTTTGGCTTTAGCCGGAGAAGCCACTTGAGATCCATTGCTAGTAAGTTGGTAAAAGATATGAATTGTTTTTTTAAGTTTGCTAATACATATAGTGAAGATTCCCGAAAAGTATATGAACTCACCAGGTAAACCTCATGCTAAAGCAGCCACATGAAACTTGGTGGTGATTTATCTGTCAGCACTCCCTCCATACCCTCTCCAGACCTGCAGGTTGATGAGATTGGGATGAAGAGACTCCTAAAGAGTTTAGTGGCTAAAAGACACCTTCACCGCTCTGGACTGTACCCAGCCCTGAATCTCTGAGAGTGGAGTTCAGTCCTCAAATGGAGCCAAAGGAAGCAAAGGTGGAAATGAAAGTTGTCACTTGCCCAGGCTGTCTCTGCACAAGGGGGTCAGGGCTGCAGGAGGCTCAGAGGCAGCACTGGCCCTGAAGGTGCTTCTGGCACATATGTAGGAACAGGCCAGGGCAGAGGATAGGGCATGTGCTGCACTCTTAATGCCATACTCAGAACAGAAAGTTTAGCAGGCAGTAGGAGCCTGACCACTGTCATATTAATGTTCAGGGCAGCTTCCTTAGCCTCAAAGCAAATAATTGTGGAATCTTCTTACACTCTCTTACTATGTATTCATAGTTAAGTAGATTTTCTTTCTAGAATCAGGTGACTGATAAATGGGAAAATGGACTTTTTCAACCAAACTGTAATTTACTGTAAATATCTCTCTTCTCTTCTTCTCTTAGGATATCTCTGAAGTAGTTAGCCCAGAAGACGTGATGCAATCCCACTCAGAAAACGCAATTTCAGTGAAAGAAATTATCACCGAAATTGAATCTTTCAATCAAGGAATCGGGCAGTGTCAACAGAAGGTGGATGTCCTGTCCAACCCATGCCAAACACCAAAGAGAAACACCATCCATGAATTGCCATTCTTTGAGGCAGCCTGGGCCTCTGAGACTAAAGCCGTCCACCTGGACCAGAAGGAGGGAGTGTGCACAGTGCAGCCCGAACTGGTGAAGGGAGACCAGGAGGCCGTGCTGATTGCATCAGCCCCTGTGGAAGACTTAGAAGAAGGGGATCTGACTGAGGAAGACCTAGAGTCACGAGGCCCAGGTCTGACCCCAGCACCCAAATGGTGCCCTGGGTCTGTGAGGCGGGCAACCTTGGAGTTTGAAGAACGATTGAGACAGGAGCAGGAACACCATAGTGCTGCCCCTCTCTGCATGCTGCCCACTCGCAAGAACTCCAAGAACGATCCTGCTGTGCCCGATGGAACACCAAGAAGCAAGAATGAAGAGCCTGCTCCAGAACCTGCCTCAGGGCCCAAGGAGCAGGAGTCGAGCAAGGCCAAGACAAAAGACAACATGGTGGAGGCCTTCCATCTCCAGCCTGACCAGGTGACCGACACACAGGCATCTGTGCTGCTAGGATTCCACTCCAGCCCAGCTGTTCAAGAGTGTCCACTGGCAGATGTTGGAACAGAGCAGGGCGAGGTGTCCAAGGAGCCCCTCACACCCAAGAAAAAGCCTGTCGTGGACCATCTTTCCAAAAGGTTTGAAATCATTGAATACACTCCCATGGTGACATCCCCTGACTTAACATTTGACTTGGCTACAGCAGAAAAGAATGGGGAACCAGTGATAAAGACAGTCATGGTGGAGAAATCCATCACAGTGATGTGTACTGTGGATGAAAATCTCAACACCACCCTGTGCCCAGAGCTAGCTTCTCTGCGTCCTCAAGTGCTACCTCTGCTTAATCCTGCATCTCATAAGCATGACGGGGCTCCCCGAGCTGCCTTTACTCTGGGCAGTCCTGAAGAAGAGGACTCTAGCCCTTCTTCTCCTCCAGGGATGGCTCCTTTTGTGAGTCCTGCAGGACACTTACCATCAGCTGGCTTGGATTACACGCATCCTCAAGCCATTCTTCACCTAGAAGGGGTGACTGAGGAAAGCAGCACCACGGACAGTGAGCCTTCATCAGAGCAGAGCTCTTGTGCTGAGCGTCCCTCCAGCAGCACCACGGTGCTCCCCAGGGAAGCTGAGGGTGCTCTGGGCCAGTGGGGCAGTGAAGACCTCAGCGTGGTCAGCCACCTTGCGGAGAACACGGGGGAGGTCCGCGAGATGCTGGACCCATCTGTACCCTGTGGTCTCCCCCATAGCTCCAGTAGTGACAGTATAAAGAACCTCGGTCACAGTGCCAGGCTGGTGAAAAAGCGTTCAAAAGAAGTGGAGTCCCGGGTCCTTCGACAGGCAGGGCTCACCAGACCGTCCCAGATGAAGCGCTCAGCTTCTCTAGCAAGGTTAGGTCACCTGGATCTTCATAAAAGTGCTTTGTCTACAGTAGAGTTGGCGTCTCCAGGAGCCCCTCATCCCAATCTCAGCCAGCCCTTCATCAGGACAGGCCCAGGCGGGCCCCCTCTGGAAGAACCCTCAGCAAGGCTCAGAACCATTTCCCAGAACCCAGAGCCCACCACGTATTTTGTAGAACAAGTGAAAATGGCAGAGTGTATGGCTCAGAGCAAGCCCGTTGAGAGGCCTCTGGTGCAGTATGCCAAAGAGTTGGGGTCAGCTCAGCAGTGTTTGCTTCCCAGTGCAGGACAGGAATTGACTAGTTCTGATGGGGGCCTTCCCTGGCCCCAGAGACAGCAGGGATTAGATTCTCCATGCCCAAGCCTGGGGCTGACTATAGCCGAGCTCCCACAGCATTCAAGAACTCAGCCTCTTAGGAGACTCAAAAAGTCCAGTGACAAAAAGCGGACTCCCAACCCTTTCTATAATACTATGTGATCCGGAGCCCTCCAGGACTTCTCAAGGGAAATATGTGTTTGTCAAAGGGGCAGGTGTAATATGTAAGGAACATGCACTTTATTGGTTAATTTTCTATGTTTTGGTCATTTTACTATTGCTGGCGCATGCAGGGTTTAGGTTTTCTGTGTGTGACATGGACTGCAAGACCATTTTATCTTTGGGGTTTTTTTTGATTTTTGTTTTTTAAAGAAACTCAGACAACCTCAAAAGAAGAAAAAAACACCTCATTTTCAAAGAACACCATCAAAAGCAAATTGCTGTTTTTCAGTCAGCTCCCCTTGTTTTTCACCTCCCAATCCAAAGTGTGTATGCCCATAAGGCAGGGAAGGGAGAGGCAGGCGACTGAGGAAGAGAGAGGCAGGCAGGAGGCAGAGGAAAGTAGAGGAAGGTGGAAATCAGCAAAGGCCAAGCCAGGGCTTCTGACCACGTTCTGACCCCCACGCCTGGCCCACTGGGTTGTGTGGAGAGACTCCAGGCCCTGGGCTGCTAAATGCTGTTCAGTGGACGGGCGGCTTCTGCTTTGATTTCAGAAGGGGAAGTCACATAGAATCAGTTTCTTCCCTAGCTCTAGCTCTAAGGTGTGTTGCTAAAGGCAGGATTTATTGAGTGATGCACCAAAACGAAATCAGAAAAAGGCCTTCCTTAGTGAAGAGGGCCTCCCAAGGTGAGGAGGTAGGGAGGCGGCCCTAGCCATCCCACCTAGTGAACCTGCCCCCCACCACCTTCTTAATCTTTAGAAAAGGTTTTCAATAGAAAAGATAATGAATGACCTGTTGAAAAACAGCAATGGAAGATGAAGTGTTCTTTCAAAATGAACTGTCTGTAGGGTTTTAACCCTTTCATTACTTGAATACTGCTGTGGGCCTTCTGAGTTTAATGGCCATATGTTTCCCCACAATTTATTTTTCTTCCCCATGCCATGTTTCCTCCAATGCTGCCTGTGTTTTGTGGGTATTTTTTATTATTTCATAGGAGACATTTGAATTGTTACATTACACGTGTATAGCCTCCATCAAATGCAAAGCTTTCTTTTCTATATTGTCACTGTTAACACTTGACGAAAGGTATTTTTCCTTTCCTGGAAGTTTTGTCGTTTTCCTAAATTGTATATACAATATTTATGTAGATAATTTTGTTATTTTCTTACAGGTTTGTTTTTTTTTTTGGTGTGTGTGTGTGTGTGTGTGTTTGTGTTTTTGGTTTTGTTTTGTTTTGCTTATAATGGAGCAAGACTGTGGTCTGTAACTGGAAAATGTCCACAAAGATGTCATCTCAGAAGCAGCTCTGTGGGTGCTTGGGGTTGGGGGTGTGCTTCATGACCTGGTGACGGTGGTTTATATTGTTTAAGTAAGATCTTAAATCACCACCAAAACTCTGCCAAACGGTATATAGCATTTACTTTCTCTTCAGAAAAGCCCCCAAAGGCCTTAAGCACAGAGCTGATTTCTCCTGGGCCTGAGATTTCGGAAGGCTAAGTTTACCAGTAGTTGAACTATCATAGCCAGGGAGAATTTTGAGACTATTACCACCCAGTGTTTAAAATCCTAATGGAGGCTGGGAGCCGAAGGCAGTGGGAGAGAGCCTCAACCAGTGTGAGCTCACTTGCTAATAACTCCATTTAGGCCACAGCCTGGCCAACCATCAGGACAACTGCCTGTGGGCATCATTAATAAATACCCTTGCCTCCCTTCAGCCTCATGTGAATCCCTATCTTAGCTCCTTGTAAACATATTTTGCCCGGCAGGACAAATCCAAACTGAAGGGACTCACAAATTGTCTTCCTGCCTTTTGTCTTGGTTGAAATCCCCAGCCCTTGAGGGTGAAGCCTTCCAGTGGAATTAAAACTGCTTCTGGTGACCCTAAGGTAGGAGAGGAGACTAGGGAGGTTACTTGACCCTGTAGCAGAGCTGTTAATCCAGTTGTCCCTCGGAAGCTACATTGGTGGCTTCAGATCACTGCCACGGGCCATGCCTGAAAAGAAACCGCCTCCTACGGATGTCTTTGTGGTCTGTGGGTTTGGTTGTAACTGCACTCCTCCACTTTTTTTAAATGTTCCAACAGGTGACATCCATACAGGACTTTGTGATTCATCTCATGTGATTCCTGGATATTTACTGGGTTGAAGAATGTTCTTTAATGGGGCCTGCCTGTGTGCGGAGGCCAGGGAGGAGAGGACTTGTGTTGGCAGCACTCATACAATGCCTGATGTACAATGATTCCATTCAAACTATGCAGTCTTATCGTTAAGGACCTACCCACCACCAGTGTGATTCCGAGAAAAGAGCCAGGCAGGTAATAAGTGACGAGAAGCAGAGTGTGACTGGAGGAGAGGAATCCACTTTTCATTAACCCCTTGGAATAGTGATATCCCAGATCCCAAGAAGCAGAAGCAACAGTATTGCAGCTCTTTTTAGCTCTCCCCCTTTTATAAGCAAGGCATTTCTTGCTGTAGAAATTCAGGAGGAGGAAGACTCGAGGAAGGAGACAAGTAATGCTGTGAAGCCATGTTTAGGGTGATGGAGTAGAGGACAGGGCCTCCAGTTTACCTTCCAATTTGCTGGCTGATTCATTGTTTGTAGTTTGGTTTCCTAAGTATCCCCTTGTGTGGGGTTTCACACTCAAACATGTCGTGTGGTTTTTCCAGAGACCATCTGTCACATTAGAGAGGTCTCATTTCATGACATACTTGAGCAGGAGCCCTCCCCAGGGCTGTTCTGGACCAACCCCACAGAGGTCCAGGAACAGTTCTGTGTTGAGTAGGACCTGTCACACCTTTATCTCTACCAAACTACAATGACCGTCTTTTGGCCTGGACCTGCTCTCTTTCTTACTCATGGAAAATCCAGCACTGAAATTTCTGGGTCTGGGCAGATTGGCAGAGCTGGCTAGGAAAGTCTTTGTGGCCTCTCTGGCCCCACTCTTCCACAATGGCTTTCTCCTTTTGTATGTGAATATCTAAAATTAATCAAATTCGCCTTCAAAAATGATAACTGGAATCATCTCTCCTACACCGGATGGCAGATATCTGGCATCCAGGGGTCTCTCAGGAGCAGACAGAGACTTTGAGCTGTGCCTGAAGTCTTTTGAGTTTTAGAAAGACTTAGAAATGGTCTCGGCAGAAGAGAACTATCAAGATTCTGTAGTTGTTTTCTTAAACTAAAATACTACAATGTAGTAATGTCCAGTTCCCCGAGTCCTCTGTCCTGTGGCCCTTAGGATTGGGACAAGAAACATCACTGGCGTCCCAGGCTCTGCAGCCATGCCACATTCTGTCTTTCTTCTCAACTGATGTCTCCTGGGCTTGTTGACATCCTGTGTGGATGCAGTTAGAGCAAGCTAAAGTTTCTTGGGGATTTCTCTGAGAAAAGACATTTATTTCCTGGAATGTAGCAGAATTTGAGAAACCCTCAGCTGTTCTATTTGGAGTTTCAGGTCCAAAGTAACACAGAACCAGTGTTACACGAGAGAAGCCACAAGGAGTAACCCACTAAGCAAAGAGAGGTCGTATTCTGAAGGTCGTTTTCTTTTGTACAAAGCTATTTTTCAGCTGTTTTAGGAACCTGCTGGAGGACCCTTTATTGTTTACATTGTGAATATTAAAACGTGTATTCTGTCTCACTGTGCTGTTCCCCTCGACCCCGAGTCATCCAGCAGTGGCTGTACTGGAAGTCATGGCGCACCCTGAGTCCTTGCACAAAAGCCACATGCTGCCATGATGCTCAGGCCTCATGGAGAAGTGTGTGAACCCTGGAATGGATTGTTTTCCCCACTGTGTCCTGCTGCACTCCAGTCCCAATGTGCTGTATAGAAAATAGTCCATCAGTCCCTCAGTGGTAGTGTCTGTTTTTAGTGATGGTTGTGATGGTGGATGGCTGGTGTCTTTTTTTTTTAATTTGGTCATTCTTTGGTGTGGTGGACAAGGTGAAATTCCTAGCTATTTGTTTCAGCACCAATCCAGCTTAAAGGCAGTTTGGGCTTTATTGTTCCTTCCAAATTGCAACTATGATCAGCCCTGCTCTCAGGCTGAGTGGGGCTAACTGGCTCTCACTTAGCAAACACAGTCCCCGTTTGAGGGCGTTTTGGACAGCCCTGCCAATGAAGCAGGAAGCTGCACACTTACCCCCACCTCATTACCTCCCATGTTTTGGGGGGGAGCAATTTAAAGGTGCTTTTGTATTTTCCCAGCCTGAAAGAGGAGGATTGAGTCCGCCTCTGACTTTGGAAAGAGAGCCAACCTTACTTTCTCAGAGATCAAGGACAGGATGCCCAAACTGGGTCTGTCTTTCAGCTGAAAGAACCCCCAAAAGGCATCTCTGCTGCCTCAGCCAATTTGATGGTGATAGAAGACAGCAACTTGGGGCACAGACATGATGAAGACCCGATGCCTGCCTTTTTCTCCACGTTTCCAGGGCACCAAACAGAACCTGGGCTATGGGACCCAGAAATGGTCCCCAACCAATATGCACCCAGAGTGATTCTGGTTTCTGTCTTTCTCATTGGCTTTTGGTTTCCTTGGCAAAGCCTGTGATGGCCGTGCCTTTTCTCCTTTCTTCAAATGTGACAGAATTGTAGGAATTGTTCTGAATGTGGAAATTCAGCCCCCGAAGACCCTCTTCTTCCATCATCCCCTAACACCCACCCATCCACACTTGTGTGTGTGTGCTCGAGTGTTCTTTTTCAATAAAGCAGGTGCTCCCTGCAATCTCTGGGACCTTTCTGAGTCGGTTGAAGCAGAGCATAAAAGCCACTGGTCTTGTTTCCCTCCTTAATCTCCCCTGGTGGTTGGGATGTCCCACCTGTACCATAGATTTTTATTACCAATGTGCTCCGCTGTTTTTAAATGTGAACTTGTGCACTGATGTGCAAATTCAATGTTCTTGTTACAGATTGAATAAATTTTTATTTTGAAGATGAAACTTGTATTTGTGTAAATTGTGCAGTAGGAGGTGTTGGCTGCATTTGGGGAAGCAGAGCCCGCTGTATCTGCCCCTGGAAGGGGGTGGGCAGCCTGGGAGAGGGGGAGAGCACTCGGAACTTGGATTCCCAACATACTTTTAATAGGAGACTGTGGGTCTGGAGAGATATAACCGCAGTCCTTATCTCCAGAAAAGTTGCTAGGTTAGGAAGTGGTATTTTTAACAAAGAAGCCGCCTCATTCAGCCTCTCTGGTCAGGTGACTGACTACCTTTGACCCCCAAGGCTGTAACTTGTTTTGGCCAAGTCAAATGTTTGAATAAACAGACAAGCCAGAATACCTGTTACCTATGGGTCTAATGCAGTCCAGAAGTGGCTGAATTCTAGAACCAATGGAGAGCCGGGGCCCATAAGTGCTGGGCAAGGAGTAAGAAGTGGATGAGAGGCAACCTGTTTCCACGGAGTGTAAGCTTATATTTGAGTCACAATCCCATTGGGAGCCTTGATCCCACGATGTCCCATAAAGGAATAAAATGCAGCTGCCAGAGAAGCAAAGGCTTCCCAGCTCCCTCTGTGAAGAGAGAAGGGTGCTGAGAGGTGACCATGCAGACCAGAGAATATGGGCAGAGATGTACTGGGTGGGGTGGGTGTTCTGGCCTAGAGAGAGACAGACCAGCAGCATCTGTCTTCTCCAGGTTTCTGCCTCCCGTATTACCGAACCTCTTGTGGGCACCATTGCCCCATGTGCTTAGAAGAGGTGAGATCCAAGAATATGTGATGAAAAGAAAACTGGACTCAGAGTTGGGACAGCTAGTCTTAAATCCCCATTCTGCTGTTTACCAGTTTGTGTGACCCAGGCAAATCGCCTTAGTCAGCCACATATTTCTAAGTCCCCAATGTACGCCAGGCACTGTGCTGAGTGCCGGGGATGCAAATGCCAATGAAAATGAAGAGTCCCTGGCCTCAAGGAGCTTACAATCTAATCGGGAGAAGACTACACACAAAAGAATACTGAAAAGGTGGAGGTGTGTTGGAGAAATCCAAAAGCAGGTGCTGGTGGGAAAGGGGGAGAAAAGGTTGCCAAACCCCAGAGCCTGTGGCCTTGCCTTCCAGTCATAGGGTATCCTTGGAAGGGCAGATGTGAGGACTAGGCAGATTTGATCTCGCAGCATAATGCTGAGTAGTTTCCTGAGAGGGGAGGCGTGTTGGAGACATCCAAAAGCAACATAGGGGGTGGGAAGTGAAGAGCCTGCTGTCCTTGGTTCCCTCTTCTGTCACAGGACGATACCGCCTGAAGTGTTTAGCTCACTAAAATGTGAGGAACAAATTAGTAACACATTGTAAACCTTAATAAAGCACATTATAAATCTTAGTTATTAGTAAGTTCACAGCAAGGACAGGTTGGTGTAGGATGATAAGCTAATTTCCAAGGAAAGTGGAAGTTAACCAGTTTTCTCTAAAACATCCCCATTGCCTGATAGAAGCTGTGCCTTGGACACATGCCAAGATGACCTGACAGATGTGCCTCTGTCCTCTAGGAGAGTGCCTTGTCATTTGGGGATATGGTCAAGTTGGGGATCCCCAGAAAACCCCCAGGTATCCTGCTGAGACCTCCTGGCCAGCCTGCATGAGCTCAGCCTCAGCCTTCTAGCCAAGACAAGATGACCCACATCCCTGGCTTTAAACAAAAGAAAGATAAAATGAGTCTGCCTCCCCAGTGCTGACTGGGTCCAAGCTGCCTCTGCAGGCAGGAATAAAAGAGGATGAAGTCTCTGGCCGGGGTTCCTGCTCAACCCTAATTGGTTCTGCCGGTTTGGGCTCTGCCTACCCAGTGCCAAGAGAGTCCCGCAGTGTGTATGCAGGGCCTTTGCAGCTGGATGGGTGGAGGAGCTGGACCTGGACCACTTGGCAAGGCTGCTTTGTCCCTGCCTCTTTGGGCCCAGGGACTGATTCATTTCTCTTGTGCCTGGACAGCTCCATTCCTGCACAAAGATGAAGCTGGAGACAGCCCCAGACCTCCTTCCTGGAATGGAGCACCTGGCTCTTTAAAAAAAAGAAGAAGAAGAGAAAAGAAAGCCTGCATTATCCTCTGCTAAGGAACACCAGAGTGATGTGTATGGTGATGCAGTAGGAGGCTACAGATTGAACCTTCAAGGGAGAACAGCAAAACAGTTTTGCTGACCTTAGAATTTAGAGTTAGAAGAGACCATCTGCTCCGGGGGCTCTTAATCTGGGGGTCAGTACATAGAGCTGAAGATGGGAAAACAAATGACATCTTTATTTTTACTAACCTCTAACTGGAGTTTACCATTTTCCTCAATTATTTAAAAACATGATTCAGAGAAAGAATCCACAGAGGTCACCAAACACTGCCAGAGGCATTCAGGACACACAGAAAAAGGTTAAGAACCTCATTTTGCAGGTGAAGAAACAGAAGCAGAAACAGAAATGGTCCCCAACCATTTGCCCCAGGCAGCTGGAAATTAAACTCAGATTGTTTGACTCAACTCTGGTGCCCTCTTCACTCCCCCCCCACCCCACCCCCACCATTCATACCTCTCAAAGCACTTGATCAGCCAGTCCTTTCTCCCCCAAATTACCTTCCTTGAAGATCTTTAATTATAGAAAAGAAACTCCTCCCACACCCATCCTCTCCACTTAGGTCACCTCTGCATTAGGGTCAGAAAAAAACAAGATGATAGGGGTTTGTGGGAGTAGGGCTATAATCACTGATCTGATTCTGGCCAACTACAAGGAGCTCATGAGCTTAGACAGACTTTGGGAGGTAGTGGAGGATAGGAGGGCCTGGTGTGTTGTGGTCCATGGGGTCACAAAGAGTTGGACATGACTGAACAGATAAACAACAAGGAACTCTACAGGGCTGAGCAGGGCTGAAACCCCCCTGGAGCATGGCAGGGGCAGGCTAGGGTACCATCTAGAGCACTGGGAAGAGGCAGTGGAATGGGGGAAAGACTGGCCCCATGTGATTCCACCTCTAAGTCTGAAGGTCGCCACTGAACCTCAGGCTTTAGGACACATAGATGTGCCCATGGTTTACTAGCCCTTCCCATAAGCAGGGAAGAAAAAAGCTGCAGCAGATAACTGGGCGTCTGGCAGGTGCCGTTTTTTCTGGCCTCTACCCTTGGGAAGGGTTTCCTCCACACGGTGGACTCTGAGAGAGACAATCAGCCCTCCAGAGGTTTACAATCCACTTTGAAAAGAAAGAAGAGGCAGGCAGTGGATCCCAGCCAGCAGACCAGGTACAGTGAATTTTATTTTCTGTAGGAAAATATCTCTATGAGAGAGAGATGTACATTCATAGGATCACAGAATTCAGAGTTGGAAAGGATTGTGGAGAACATTGTAGCCCAGGGGTTCTTTTGTGTATCCCCTCTGGCAGGCATTCTGGTGAAGCTTATGGAGCCTTTCTCAGAATCATGGTTTTAAACGCATAAAATAAAATACACAGGATTATCAAGGGAACCAGTTATGTTAAAATAGTTATCAAGTTCACAGACCTTATTAAGATTCCCTATTCTAACCCAGTCTTTCATTTGGCAAACGAAACAAAGCTTTCCCTTCCCTTGCCCAAGGGCTGCAGATGGATCCAAGCATCGTGTGAACCCCCTGAAGGCTTCCCCAGCACTGGAGGCGTCACCAGACACTCCTTAATCTTCTCCCCTCCAAAATAATCCAACCAATGACCCCTGGTTTGGCATGTCTGCCCCTTAAACTCCACGTTATCTTCCTTGAAAAAGTGAAGGGAGATTGGTTCAAGGTTGGGTGTTTTTCTTTTCCCCTTCATTCAACAGTTGTTAATTGTCTAGTAAGTACCGCGGCCAGCTCTGGGAGCTGGGGGTACCTACAAGGGCCGGCTAGGATTCGGTAGGAGGGCCTACTTGACATTGCCGGTGTCTTAATACTGTGCCTAGAATTGAAACTTCACCCCCCTCCCCATAAAGCCTACGCCCAAGGACTCGTTCCCCAGCTCCTGTTCCCAAAGCCTGAGGTCCTGTGGGAAACACAACCGCCTCTTCTCAGAGCCCCTTAAAATCCACAATCCTACAATCCTAGTACTGGAGCCCTCTGTTTAAGCCTTCCCCCTCCGCTCTCTACAAGCCTCTGCGCTGGGGCACCGGGGAAGAGCTCAAGAGGTAGGTATGTACCGAATTGGAGGGCTGCCAGAGAGCGCAGGGAGGCTCTGGCCCCTCTCTCATCTTTGCGGGATGAGGATCGGGACGGGCGCGGGGTACGAGGAGGGGTTGGGGTGAATGCCCTCCCTCGCCTTTAGGAAGGGCCCCGCCCTCACTGCAGCCTGCCCCTCCCCCTCCCCCAGCCACTAGATGTTCCTGCCCCAGTCCCGCCCCGCAGAGCTAAATCGGGAGCGCAATTGTGGCTGGAATGCGGCGGCTGCGGATGCCCTTCATCTGTCTGCCCCTGCGGCCAGAGCAGCAATGGGGGCGGCCCCTGGGGCGCTGTGCGGGCGCCCCTAGCTGATAGAGACCCACCCGGGGCTCTTCGCCCTCCCTTATCGAGGAGTCCCAGACCACTGGGGAAGGTAGAAGGCCTGGAGAAGTCAGTTCCTCAGTTTCCCTTTCTGATCAAAGAAAAAGTTGAGCTAGCTGGGAACAGGAGGGGCGCCCTGCTTTCCCGCCGGGGGCCCTTGGACAGGTCAAGTTTTGGGGAGGGAGCTAAGGTTTGGGCTAAGAGGGGAGAGGTGCCCGGCTCCGCCCCTCCCTGCCCTGCCCCGCCCCGCTCTGGAGCCCCGGCTCCGCCCTCGCAGGTTGATGGCAGCGGCAGCTGACTCTGCAGGGAACGAGCCCTGCCCGGCTGGGGAGAGACGAGGGGGCGCCGGAGTCTGGACCCCTCTGAGCCCGTACCGGAGGCGAGCCTCCGCCCGAGTACCAACGCCCGGACGCCCTGAGCCTTGAGCCCGCTGCTCTGGCCAAATTTCGTCTGCAGAAGAGCCGCAGCAGCGAGTGGACTCCCTCCAACAACCCGACCTCCCGGCCCGGCAGCCCACACCACACCCTTCCCTCCCCGGCCCAGCTGCCGGCTCTGTACCAGGTACCGCAGCCCCGCTCCCAGTCACTACGGGGAACCAGGGCCCGGGACATTGTGCCACCTCCCGCAATATTCCGTAGCCCCTAGAATCCCCTCCCCCACCCCCATGGCCCCAGTACCTTGGGTCACAGGACCCGCCGGGCTGGAACAGAGGGGGAGCCCGTGGCTGTATTAGGACAGTGGCCCAGGCCCTGGGCCCGCAGGACCCCACCCCACCCCCACCCACCCCTCCCGCACGAGGAGCCGAGGCAGGTGGGGGACAGGCTGGCCGGTCAGGAGCTGGGTAACTCCAGAGCAGAGTCTCCATGTGGGCCATCCATACATGTCCCTGGAGGAAATGGCAGATAGGTGGGTGGCCTCTTTTCCCTGTTCCCCCTCAAATCTAGGTTGAGGGGAGGCTCAGGGTCCCAGAAGTCAAGGACTGTCCCCCCTCCCAGTCCTATATCCCTTTATCAGTAGCCTACGAGTGGGCCCTGAGGCTCAGAGGGCAGGTAGCTTGTGTGACAAGAGCAGCAGAGACAACCCTGACTCTAGAGTCAAAGACCCTGAGATGGAAATCCACTTCTGCTGCCTACCCTAACACCTTATGTGACGTTGGGCAAGTCATTTCCCATCCCTGGTCCTCAGTTTCCTCAAATGAAAAAGGAAGGGGTTGCTCAAGATGATTCCTGTGATGATGAGTACGGTTGGGGGTTGGGAGCCAAAGGGAGAGATCCTTCCTCCTGAGGGAGGTTCCAGGACTTTGGAAGGAGCCAGGGGAGGTATGAAGAGGAAGAAAGATAGATGAGGTTCATAAAAGAACGGCAGACAGTCCTAGGCTCATAGAACTAGACCTGTTTGGGAACTCAGAGCCCATCTAGGCCAACCCTCTCCTTACACAGTTGAAGAAACTGAGGTGCAGACAAGTTGAGTGACTTGCCCAAGGTCATGCCACTAGTAAGTGGCTTTTAAGAGTTGGTATTTTTAGTGTGGGAGAAAGAGGAGTTTGGAAGGGTAGGAAGACAAAGGAAAATAGAGTGGTAAAGGAAAAAGAAAACTGACTCCAGAATCAGATCTTTGTGACCTTGGGTAAGTCACTTATCCCTTATGTGGGCCTTATAATCCTCATCTGTGCGATGAGAGGATTGGACTGACTGGGCATCTCTTCCAGGTATCCGCACTGCCACAGAAGAGTCAGAATTCCTAATCTGCACTGGGTCACTGTTTCCTTGAGAGAACAAAAAGAGATTAGCTGAAGGTGAAGCAGGTAGGATTTAGATTAGATATGAGAAATAACATCCTGTTCTATAGGAAAAGGACAGGCCACTGTCTTCCAGGACTAGGATGATGAACCTGAGGGAAGCCAGATCATTACGATGAAGCTCCAAACCTCACCTCCAGGCTTGAACCTGGTGCCACTTCCCTCCCTCCTCAGGCCATCTGAATAAGTGGGGTGTGTGGCCTTCCATGTACAACCGGGCTTGGGAAAGGAAAATGGAGTGGGAGGGAAGGAAATCTCCACACATGCACACTCACCCCTTTCCAGGGAGTTCCCCCACATAGTCGGTGAGCTTCCCGAATACATCACTAAGGGGAAACTGAGGCATGGAAAAGAGCCCCCTATTAATGGGACCGGAACCCAGACATCCTTCCTCCCCTCAGAACGGTCCCGGTTTGGATTAGTGGTTGACTCTCTGGACTTCAGCTCCTTCCTCCTTAAGCTCTGAGATCCCTTTCCAGCCTTAAAGCCCTTGGCCACATATTCCGCCCCTCATGGAGTGTGAGTCTCTAGGCACCCTCCTTGTGCCCTTCCTCCATCCCTCTGCTCTATTTTCCTGCCTTTTCAGTACTTCCTGTTACAATTTGGCCCCCTCCCCACTCTCCCAGACCCACTACAGATCCATCCACCATCCAGCATCTGGAGGGTAGAGGAAGGGGGAGGGATCTGCTGAAGCGGGGCGGGGGGGGGGGGGGCGGCGGGGAGAGCCGGGGACCTCGCCAGGCGCTAAGGCCCGCCCCGAATCCTCTCTCCCAAGCCCACCTCCACCACCCCTCCCAGCCATGAGCCGTCGAGTCGTCCGGCAAAGCAAGTTCCGGCACGTGTTTGGCCAGGCCGGGAAAGCCGAGCAGACATACGAGGACATCCGAGTGTCCAAGGTCACATGGGACAGCTCCTTCTGCGCTGTCAACCCCAAATTTCTGGCCATCATCGTAGAGGCTGGAGGGGGCGGGGCCTTCATCGTGCTGCCCTTGGCTAAGGTGAGGGGGTCCAAGTTGGCCGGGGCCGGGGAACGGGAGGGGAATAGGGACGGGGATCGCTTCTGTCTCCAGAAAAGATGAGGAAATGCTCTGGGGCGGGATATCTCCGTTTGGATCTAGCGACTGTTTTATTCCCTAGAATCTTCCCCCCTCCCCCCCAAAGAGAAAGGAAGGATGTGAGAGAAGAGCACTCCATTTACAGTTAGGAGACCAGAGTCCCAATCCCAGCTCTGTCATTGCCTGTGTGACATTAGATAGAGACTCCAGTGCTAGGAAAGAGACTGGATTTCATCGGGATCAGGAACTCCTGGGAAAGGAAACCGAAGATTGGTAGCTGCTCCTGCCTTGGGCACGGAGGTTAAGTGACTTGTCCAGGGTCACACAGCCAGTGTACAAGCAGAAGCAGGTACTGAAGCCCGTGTTTTCCTGGTTCCAGGACTGGCTCTTTCCAGTACGCTGGCTCTAGAACATATAACTATGTTCAATTGGATGGCTTGGCCGGTTCTCTGTTCTGCCTAAGATGCCTCACTGCTCTCCTCACCTAGGCAGGTCCATGCTAGAACACAGCCTTCCTCCTCCTGGTCCTTCATCCCTCAGACTCCCAGAGGGAATAAGAAATATTCCTCTCTATGGTGTTAATTTCAAGGGGTGGACTTGATACCAAACAAAATCTAACTCTTTGGGTAACACCCCATCCCACCCATCCTAGAATCTCAGGGGCTGGAGGGAAGCACGTGGAATATAGAGGTGCTAAGGTCTCCTTAACAGCTCTGGGAGTCAGAGCCTTAGGAAGCTTTCCCCCTCAGAATCACACCTGGGAAGCAGGGAAAAGGCAGTCTTTTCTGGAGATGAGCTGTCTCTCCTCTTCTTGTTCTCCCTGAGGGAGTCAACAGAAAGAGGCAGAACCATGGGCATACTAGACCCTGGGACCATGGGCTCACTGGACCCCAGGGACCATGGGCTTACTAAACCCTGAGACCATGGGCTTACTGGACCCTGGAACCATGGGCATACTGGACCCTAGGACTGTAGGCATACTGGGTCCTGAGACCAGTGGAGGGCCTTTGTGGGGAGTTTCCTTTTCCCAGCTAATTGTTCCATGAAGTAGAACCCAGAGCAACCACTGAGGCTGGGGAACCTGTTTTTCAGGGGACCAGTGAGGAGCTAAGGCTGTGCATACCACCCAGCAGAAGACACAAGGGAATTATCATCCTAGGGGTATGGGTGGAGGAGAAGGTACAGAAATACCTCTAGCTCCTTCATGGTCAGAGGGTGAGAAGGCAACCTCTAATGATGACCAGGACCAGAATCCCAAATCCCTCCTCACTTGCCAAGGCAAGGCCCTAAGCTGAAAGTATAGCATCTCTTGTGCCCTAGGGGTAAATGGTAGGCTCACTCTGCTCAGAGAAGCTCTCATCACTTTCTCCTTTGTGTGAAAGCAAAGTTCCCTGCCTCAGGATTCTGCGTTCTCTAAGTAGCCCCTGGGCCTTGGGGAATGGCTGTGTCCAGTCCTAGCCCCCCACCCTTACCCTGCTATGTTGAGATTCAGCTCCCCAAGGGCATGCCCTTGACTGGGATTCCAACCCCATCAACTTGGGGGGGAGAAAGGGGAGGAGGACTGCAGTTGTTGAGGGGGGAGGTGGAGAAGGGGAACATGCAAAGACCTTACAATAACCACTGACTCACATGTGGACAATGGAGTCACTGGCTACCCACGACCAGAGCTCAGGTTTCATTGGGCGATACACAACATGTCCCTTGTCCCTTCCCCCCTCCCCCACAAACCAGTGTACTGCCCAGGCAAGACAGCTGCCTCCCTCTGCTCCTCCCTGACACCCACAGAGCACCTGTGACCTCCCCTTGCTCCCCCTTGTATGAGTCACAGCTAAGGGTGAGTAGCACCCTCCTAGTACTGGGGCCAGGCATAGGACCCCTACCCAAATGCTTGTGCTTTGGAAGTCAAATAACTGGTGAACGCTGGAAAGGATCCTGGATTGGGGGTCAAAGGCCCTAGTTTTGAGTGCCAACTTTGCCAGTGATTAACTATATTATGTGACTTTGGGCAAGCCTCAGTTTCTCCTGTAAAACCAGAGGAGTTGAGCTCAGTGGTCTCTAAGATCCCTTCAAGCCCCAAATTCTATGATCTCTTTAAGGGACTTCTAGAGCCTGGGCCACTTCTTATCCTTGACTCTCCGTGGAGCTTCAGAACTCTCCCCATTCCCCCCAGATCACCTAGGCTTTGGGTCCTAGATGTTAGGAGTATCTAGAAAGACATGTGTTCTAACTCTGACCGGCATTTATTAGGTGGCACAGTAGATAGGAAGCTTGACTTGGAGTCAGAAAGACAGTCCAAATCCTACCGACATTAGCTATATAACCCTGACCTATCTCAGCCTCAGTCTCCTCGTCTATAAAATAGGCCGAATAATAATACCTACAACCCAGGATGTGTAAAGCATTTTGAAACCCTTCAAGCTCTATATAAATGCTCTTATCAATTAGGTATGTGACCTCAGACTAGACACCTCAGGATCCTCCTTCTGCTCTATAAAACGAATTAGGCAAGATGATCCTCAGATGTCCTTCACAGCTCTACCCTTCTGTCTGACTGTGATTTCTTTTTTTTTTTCTGTGATGGAAAGGGTCCCTCTTCCCAAACCAGGATGGGACCCCCTGAGGGAGGGAGGAAAAGCACAGAAAGTGAGCTAGGGGAAACTGAGGAAGGGAAGCTGGTTGTGAGCTGAAAATCCCATCTCGGAAGGTGAGATGGAGGAAGGTGGGGTCCTATGGAGTTTTTGGAGTCAATTCCCTAAAGGAAGGAGGGGAGAAGAAGACTTGAAATACTCAATCAATAGGTAATGAATCAATCAAGAAGCATTTGTTAAGTGACTACTCTGTGCCAGTTACTGTGTGCTAAGTGCTGGGGATATATAGACAAACGTAAAACAGCCGCTGCCCTCAAGAAACCTACCTTCTAAAGGGGAAGCCAGTCTGTACATTTTTAAGTAGACAGAGCATTATAGGAAATGAATGCAAGTTTTGTTAGAGAGGGAAGAAGGGCCCTTGCCTCTGGGGCATCAGGAAGGTCTTTCTGGAGCTCTCCCCGCAGTGGGACTTCTGGAGAAAGGGCAGGAGGTGGGCATGGACCATCTCCCAGTTAGTTCTTTGGCCTCCACAGACAGGACGTGTGGACAAGAACCACCCTACAGTCAATGGACACACAGCGCCCGTGCTGGACATAGACTGGTGTCCCCACAACGACAGCGTGATTGCCAGTGCCTCTGAGGACACCACTATCATGGTAGGAGAGCAATGCCCCTGTCTCACCCCAGACAAGCACGGGAGCACGGGGTGGGACAAAGGTGGGTGTGACATCTCAGGCGGGAGAAGCAAGGGAGGTGCTTGGTCCAGGAGCCCCCAACAAGGCTCAGGAGCTATTTTGAGCCCTATTACCTTGTGTCTGGGCTGGAGCTCTCCTCCTCCCAGGGTGCACCAGTCAGCACTAATTATATCCACAGCCGTGGGGGGCGGGAGGGAGGATATGCAAGGGGGAGGCAGAGTTCCAGGTAACTGGAGCCAAGTGGAAGAGTTGGGAGGGAGGTGACTCAGGGGAAGGCACCTGCCCCCACTGGGATCCACAACGTTCTTGCCCCACTCCTGGCTGGCGCTGAGGGCTCTTAGCCAGAGTTCTGTCTATCTCCTCCTGGGCTGGAAGTCAAAGGGCCAAATAGAACCAGGAGGTAAACAGCCCCAGTGAGCCATGAAGGATCGAGAGGAGGGTCTGTCTTCTGCCCTGCTGGGGAGTTGAAGTGCCTGGTTTGTCACCTTACTCCCTAGAGGTGGTAGGGTGCAGCAGAAAGAGATGGGGGAGGGGATGAAGTCATAGGAGTTGGGCTCAAATCCCAGCAGCCTGGCACCACAGAGGAAAAGAGAGATTCAAATCCTGCCTCGGATGTGACCTGTGTGACTCGGAGTCAATATCCTCACCTGCAAAATGGAGTAACAGTGGTATCTGCCTCCCAAGGATGTTGTGAGGAATGCACGTGATGATACGTATAAAGTGCTTTACTCTCCAGAAGAGCCTCGTAAATGTTACCTATTTTATTATTCAATTTTAGTTATATAGAATTAGTTCATTGAGTATTACCTGTGTGACTTGGGAAATGAGGGCATTGACTACCGGACTTACAGGATATCTTCCAGTTGTCAATCCTCTGATCCTTTGACCCCTGCCTGCTGCCCTTCTGTATCCCGAGGCTATTGGGGTGCTCATAGGGGTGCTGCCGTCCTCTCTTCTCTCGCCAGGTATGGCAGATCCCAGACTACACACCAGTCCGGAACATCACAGAACCCATCGTCACGCTGGAAGGCCACTCCAAACGTGTGGGCATCCTCTCCTGGCACCCCACAGCCCGGAACGTCCTGCTCAGCGCAGGTATGGTCACGTGGGAACGAAAGTCCGAGCCCCACTGCCCTTGCCTTGGCGTAGCACTCCAAAGGCGTACAGGGGTCACTACCTGTACCAGGGCCCAAGGAAGTGGGGAGAAGAGAACCCCGGATCATTGTGCTCCAGACTTCTGGGAGAGGGAAAGCCCTCGAATCATCTCCCTCTGACTTCTGTGCCTACTAACCCAGCTGCTAATCCCTCCCCTCCCCCAGAAGCCCCCTCCCCGCAGCCTTGTGTTGGTGACAGCTGTGACTCCTCTTGGGCAGGAGGGGACAATGTTATCATCATCTGGAATGTGGGCACAGGGGAGATGTTGTTAAGCCTGGATGACATGCACCCCGACGTCATCCACAGCGTCTGCTGGAATGCCAACGGAAGCCTGCTCAGTACCACCTGCAAAGACAAGACCCTGCGAGTCATAGACCCCCGAAAGGGCCAGGTGGTGGCGGTGAGTGAGACAATTCCCTGACTCTAGGACCCTCTGACCCCCTCTTACCCAGTTCCCTGAACCCCACCCTTCTCACCCCCCTCCCCAGGTCACTGACCCCCTGGAAGCCAGTACTTTGACCTCCTAGCCCTGTGATCCCCTGCACACAATGCCCTGACCCCTAGTCCTCTATACCCCCAGCACCCTGACACCCAGGCCCCTTCTCCTGTAGTATCCAGCTCCCCAGTCTCTGACCCCCCCCAGAAGCCTAGCCTCCAGAGTCTGACCCCCTGCTTTCTCTGACACTCAGCCCCCCATCCTCTGACCTCCTCAGCACCCCCAGATCTCTAACACTCCCAATCCTTAATGCCCCCAGCCCCCTGACTCTTCTGTCACCCCAGTCCTGATCTCTGACCCCCTGCCTCCTCTAACAGTCAGTCCCAAGGTTTCTGAAGCCCTCAGCACTCCAACTCCCAACTACCACCCCCAGCCCCTTGGCACTGAGCCGTCTGACTCCCCTCAAATTCAGCTCCCTGACCCACCAGACTTCTCCTCTAGCACATGACCCTTCCCTCCTCTAGCACCCAGCACCTCAAACCCACTTCCCTTAGGCCTTTGACCCATTCCAGCCCTCTGCTCTGCTGGCATTCAGCCCCCTAAGTCTCAGCTCTCTGACTCACATGATGCCCACCCTCTGACTCCTGTTTTGCCATCCTGACCTTTCATTCCTCTGGTCCTCCCAGCCTTCTATTTCCCTAGACCCCAATCTCTCCATTCAGCTGACTGCAATCATCTCACCACCCTGACACCTAGCTCCCCCTCCTACCTATACACCATCCCTGAGATGCCCGTATATGAGTGAGACCTCTGGACCTGGAGTCCAAAAGACCTGGGGGCCCCAATCCTGGCCCCACACCCCACTGATTGTGTTCCCTTAGACAATCACCATTATGAGCCTCTTTTTCCTCATCTGTAAAGGGGGGATGATGACTGTGCTCCCACACCTTTCACAGTAGGAGAGTTGTGAAGAACAGATGAGACCTTGAAACATTCTATAAGCACCAGGAGCTCCTAGCACCTGCCCCTGCTAGTCCTCAGCCCCATCACTCCCTGGTCCTCTCACCCGCTGACCCTTTTAGCACCCAGCCTTAGGACCCTCCCTGTGCCCAATCCCCCTGCCCCCTGACACTGAGCCTCCTAACTTTCTGTCTCCCTGAGACCCCTGAAACCCAACCTGCTGATGCCTCTAACACTTAGCCCCCAACTGTCCAGCCCTCTGCCCTCCCAACCCTGTACCCAATCTTCTGACCAACAGTTCTCTGGCCCCTCCAGTGCCCAGGTCCCTGACCCCTCAGCCCCCTAAGGTCCTTAGGAGCTAGATCCTAAGCCTTCTGTTTCCCTAGCAGCCAACCCCTGGACCTCTGAGCTACCTGGCATTTAACCCCTCACCCCCCAGGTCCCTGCTGGCCCACTTGGCACCCAGCCCCTGACCCACAGCTTTCTCCTGACTATCCCAGCTCCTCCTCCTTTCCCTTCCTCTGCTCCCTACTGTAATAGGGGATTCTCAGTTAGAGGCCGGGATGAGGGAAGCAGGGAGTTGGCTTTTCCAGAGGTTGGGAGTGGGAGTGGGAAGTTTCATCCTACCACCAGCATCCAAGTGAGGCCAGCAGCCCAGGAGAGCCTTCCTCTCTGACCTGACAACCTCCTAGCCTCTCCTAGGAGTGGAAAAGGGCCATTGAAGTATGCTCAGAGCTCTGCACTGGTAAGGGGGTGGCGTGCAGCCTTCCTTCTCAGCTCCTGTGAGAGCTACTCCCCTCTTGGCTCCAACATCCCCCAGACCTGGTCCCCAACAGCCTTAGTGATCAAGGCTGTTGCTTTGGTGTTCAGTCCCTCCTGCCCCAGGCCTTTGGCCATGAGATAATTAGGGACAGGGCAACTAGCTTGACCTAGAGTCAGAAGAGACCCGAGTTCAAATCCTGCCTTTGTGTCATTGTGGGCCAGTCACTTAATTGCTCTGAGAGCCAGATTCCTCCTCATAAAATGGGAGTAACAACCTGTATAGTCCCTACTTCGCAGGGTTGTTATGAGGATCGAATGGGGTAATGTATGGAAAGTACTGTATTATTAATTAATTAATTAAACTTATTAATTAATTCCTGCCCCAGCTCCAGCCTGCTTCACCTCCTGAGAGGTGCCTGGGTCGCTGGCCTCGTGCGTTAACCCTTCTCATCAGTGTGCATACGTGTTTGTCCGTGCACACATGTGTGGCATGGCACGGTGTGCGTTATGTTTCGGTGGGACATATCTTCACGCTTCCTCATGTGTGTTTGTGTCCATACCTAGCGGTCATCAGGCCTGTGTGTGTCTGGGGCAGATGTGTATATTGGGGGATGAGGGAGGCAGGGAAGGCGGGATGCCCTAACGCCCTAACCCCGCAAGCAGGAGCGAGCCCGGCCTCACGAGGGTGCCCGCCCGACTCGGGCCATCTTCACCGCCGACGGGAAGCTGCTTAGCACCGGCTTCAGCAGGATGAGTGAGCGGCAGCTTGCACTGTGGGACCTGGTAGGATGAGGAGGAGAGGTTTGCTATCTCTGGCCCCTGGAGCTGTGCCAGGCTACCCTGGCTTCAGGGGGAACCTGGGGGACCGTGTTGGGAGATAGCAGGGCAGAAAGGACAGCGAAGGCAGGGGGAGCCCATGGGCACCAGGAAAGTGCCCTCAGATGAGCAGGAGGGGCATTGGGCCAAAAGGCCCCCCTCTGAATCTGCTATTCAGGAGGATCCTGAGTGATCTCCTGCCAGAGGGAACTGCTGCTGGGGGAACACATGGAGTCTGCTGGAATTAGGACCTGCTGCTGGGGACTCTCCTCCCCACCCCCCTCGTCTTTCCAAGGCCGCAGGTCCTCCCTCCCCTCCAGGGTGGTAAGCTGGATAACACTGTGCTCCTGTCTCCTTCCCCTTCCCTGCTCCCACCCCCATTTTGCTCCCCTCCCCCAGGAAAGGTTTGCTGCCCATGAAGGGATGAGGCCCATGCGGGCCGTCTTCACACGCCAAGGTCACATCTTCACCACGGGATTTACCCGCATGAGCCAGCGTGAGCTGGGCCTGTGGGACCCGGTAACGCAGCTGGTGGCATGGGGTGTGTGCCCCAGGGACTGGGCATCTTGGGTGGGCAGGCGTACCTCCCCCTCCTGGGGCTCTGGGGGCCCCAGATATACACACCTAGATCCCTGCTGGATTTAGAGTCAAAGGATCTGGGTTCAAATCCTGACTTTGCCACTCAGTGGCCTCTGAAGTCCTTTCTAATCATAAAACAATGATCCCATAAGTCACTTTACCTCTCTGGGTCTCAGTTTTCCCTCTGTAAAATGAGAGAATTGGACTAGAAGGCCCATGAGGTCTCCTCAGTTCTGCCTCTGACTAGCTCCAGCTCAGGCCTGGCTCTACCTTCACCCTAAGGGAGGGCATGATGGCAGCTGCCACCCTCTGGACTCCCCCTGCCCCCACCCTCAGCCCTCCATCAGGCTCCACCTGCCTGGTGATGCCGAGTCCCCAGGGGATGGCGTGATGCTGTCTGCATGAGGGGTGGGGGGAGGGGGAGGTGCAATGCTGAGAGTTGGTGGGAGAATGGAGGACAGTGAGGGGAACCCCCTTGCACCCTGCGGCTCTCCTCTCGGAACTCCGGAGAGGAGACAGAACGGGGAGCTGATGAATCCCAGCTTCCCCCCCTGGCATAAGCTGGGGCAGGGCGTTTCCCTTTGATGGGCCTCAGTCTCCTAGTCTGTAAAATGGAGCCTCCCAGCTGTAGCTCCACTCAATCAGCCAGCATGCTCAGGCACAGGGTTGGGTGTGGTGAGAGGTGTGTGGGTGCAGAGAAGGGTGCCCTCTGCTGACCTCTGGTGGTTGCTGGAAGCCTTGCAGCTGTGATGCCCACCAACTCCCACCGGGCAGGGGTGCAAATACCAAAGCATGGGCAGGCGGTCAAGGGGGATAGGGCGGGGCTGGTCACAACCCCTGTGCTCCACCCAGAACAACTTTGAGGAACCCATGGCGCTCCAAGAGATGGACACCAGCAATGGGGTCCTGCTTCCCTTCTATGACCCCGATTCCAGCATAGTGTACCTGTGTGGTAAGGTGAGCAGCTGGGGGGGCAAGGAAATGGGCCCTGGGGGAGGCGGGAAGGGGGCAGCCTGGCTGTCATGCCACATTCCTCAGTCAATGAGTGAGGGTCTGTTAAGTGTGCCAGGCAGTGTGCTGGACCCTGGAGATGCTCCCAAGGACCTTGCACTCTATTGGGGGGAAACATAGTGGCTATGTGGGTTTGGGCAAGTCACTCACTACCTATCTCTGTGTCTTGGTTTCTTCCTTTGTAAAATAGGCTAGATTCACTGTCCCTCCAGCTCTGGATGCATGATCTGGGGACCCTATGACCAGATCCCCTCCAGGGGTGCCAGGCTTAGGAACCTCTCCCTCCCCACCCTGAGTCCCCGAAAGGGGACAAAGTACCTCCCTTAAGCCCACCCTCTGGAGAACCATAGTGTAGGGGAGAGAGTAGGGGATTTGAACCCAAAGGATTCAAGTTTGGGTTCTGACCCTGCTACTTGCTATGTGCCTCACCTTGGGCGAGTTTTTGAACTTCCCTGGACCTTGGTAAAATGAGAGGCTGGGGCTGACGAGGGAACGCTGAGGTCCCTTTCTGCTCTAGACCTAAGACTTGTAGACCAACCCATAAAGAATGAGTCTTATAGGCTTTGAAATGGGGATAGTCACGCTCCTGGGGAGGGGGCAGCTTGGAAGGAAGAGCCCAGTCCCTGATCTGAGGTGGGCTTTGCAGGGGGACAGCAGCATCCGGTACTTTGAGATCACCGACGAGCCCCCCTTTGTCCACTACCTGAACACCTTCAGCAGCAAGGAGCCCCAGCGAGGCATGGGCTTCATGCCCAAGAGGGGCCTGGATGTCAGCAAGTGTGAAATTGCCAGGTCAGCCTTTCCCTTCTCCCTCCCCACCCACAAGATGCCCAGCCTGAGAGCCCCAGTCACATACACACACACACACACACACACACACACACACACACACACACACATCATGGTTCAATGAAGTCTTAGATGTGGATTCAGAGGACCTGGGTTCAAATCCTACCTGGGTTACCTTGGACCTGGGCCTCAGTTTCCCTCTTTGTTAAAATGAAGGGCTAGAACTCGATGGTCCCTGGGGTTCCTTCCAGTTGTAAAGCTATGATCTCATGAGTTTCCCAGACCTTGGATTCTTCTGTAAAAATGGGGGTGAGGTATTGGACTGAGAGATTTGACTTAGTTCATTCCCTGTTCTAAATATGTGATCCAATTGGATCAATCAGCAAACATTTATTAAGCGCCTGCTGTATTTCGGGCACTGCCTTAGGGGCTGGCAACGTGAAGGCACAGAAATGAGACGATCCCTGCTCTCGAGGTGTCAAGATTCTATGGGGGGAGTGAGCCTTTCCCAGGGAATGACTTTCTCTCTCCTCTGGGAGGGGGAAAGAGGATGTCCCCCCCCTTCCTGGGCTAACTCTGTGCTGAAGCTGAGTTGGAAGATGGGTAGCTGAGCCAGGGTGGAGAGCGGGGGTGGTGGGTGGGGAGAGAAGGCTTTCTAGAGCCAGTGAGACCTCCCCCTCCCCAATCCTCCAGATTCTACAAGCTGCATGAAAGGAAGTGTGAGCCCATCATCATGACCGTACCCCGAAAGGTGAGGGATCTGGGGGTTCCCTTGGGCTGGAGGGGGGATCAGACACTTGTCTCTCAGCCTCAGTTTCCTCACCTGAAATAAAAATATTCAAGCTGCTTATTTTACAGGCTAATTGGGAAGAAATGCTCTGTAAATGTTTGTGATGTATGATGTAAATATTACGAGAGAGACCAGCCCCATCACCTCTGGAGAATCTCTCAGAGCCTGAGGCAACTCTCTGAGACCAGGATCTTTGGATTCCTTGGGAGAGATTCAAGGGGGACTGTGAACTTGAATGGGACCCAAAAGACCTCCATCTTTATTTCCCACTAACGTCTCATTGAAATGTACTGTTCCCTTTAATTATGAATTTTAAGAAACCTCTTTTTTAAACCAGGATTCTGAGAAAGTGTCCATGGGCTTCAGCAGGCTGCCCAAGGGGTCCAGACAAAAAAGGGGGAAGCACGACAATAGATGGTGCTGTTCTGATTGAGATTAATAGGGGGAGTGAGTGCCTTGTAGGTGCCTCCTTAGAGGCAGCTTGACCTTGGCCACCTTGAAGCCCATAAGACCAGGGTCTGAGCCCCACTTCTGATGCCTGTGGATGGCTGTGTGATTCTGCATAAGGCACTTAACCTCTTGTGGTCCAGAGCACCTTTCAAACACTCACTATAGAGAAAGGTGGCAACCTGCATTGGTGGATGGAAGTCCTCATCTGGGAGTTCCCTCCGTCACCAAAATCAGATGCCCAGTCCCCATCCTTTTCCCTAGTATTGTAACTCAGGAGGACATTGCCTAGAGCTGTAGGATGCTGAAGAGAGTGACTCATGCTATGCAGGAAGGCCTTAGGGTGAAGATCCCACCTTGGCATGGTCAGATTCAGGAGGCTCACCTCCCCCCTCCACATCCCTCCTGTGTAGTCAGACCTGTTCCAGGATGACCTATACCCTGACACGCCAGGCCCTGAGCCGGCCCTGGAGGCAGATGAATGGCTATCGGGCCAGGATGCAGACCCTGTGCTGATCTCCCTACGGGATGGCTACGTGCCCCCCAAGAGCCGAGAACTTCGGGTCACCAAGCGCAATGTCCTGGATGTCCGGCCTCCTGCGGGCCCTCGACGCAGCCAGTCTGCCAGCGATACCTCCTTCTCGGTGAGCTTGGTCCTATGTCAGTGGGACCCTGACTACTCCATCCTCACCCTGAGCTTCCCCTGGCTAAGCCTCAGTTCCCTATCAAAAAAAAGGAGAGGTGGGGGAGTTAGCCTAGATATCTCAGGAGGCAGTGTGGGGCAGTAGTAAGAACCCTGGATTCGAATCTTGCTTCTGACCTAAATCATGGTCTTCCTTCAATTAAATCCCACTTTTGACACTTCACCAGCCACCTCTCTGGCTTTCGGGGTCTTCCTCTGCAAAAGGGGTTGGGGTTGGAGGAGAAGACCTCTGAGGTCCCTTCCAGGTAGAGACCTCGATCCTAAGAGCCACTTGGGGAATGTCCAGTGGTCCTCCAGATCACCTCCTTCCTGGACCCTCACCTCAGTGGGGAGCAGAGGCCTTTCTGACACCCCATATCCTTCTAACCTTCCCTTCAGCAGCAACAGCAGCAGCAGACCCTGGAGGCATTACTTGAGGAAATTAAGTCCCTCAGGGAGAGGGTCCAGGCTCAGGAAGAGCGAATCACAGCCTTGGAGAACATGCTTTGCGAATTTGTCGATGGCACTGACTAGCCTTGCCCCCCACCCCCGTCCCCATGCCCTGCTCCTATCTCCCTTCCTCTAACCCCAGGGTCAGAGGGGAGAACCTGGGGTAGGGTTGGGGTGGTCATGAATTGAAGCCAAGGGACTCCACCCCACAGAGGGGAGGGTGAAGAAGAATAGGATGCTTCCCCAGCTTTCCAATGGGGAATGGGGTGTAAATCCTTGGCAGGATTCACCTCTGAGATAGGAGCTCAGCCCCTCTCAATGGGACATTCATCCCCAACCTTGCGTGAACAGAGAGGGAGGGTGTAGGAAGGCAACACTGTATACCCCCTGAGGGGTGGGGTTGAGGGACATTGTTAGCAGTCAGTCAACAAGCATTTAATAAGCTCCTACTGTGTTCGAAGCAGAAAAGACAAAAATGAACCTATCCCTGTCCTCAAAGACCTTACATTCTTTTGGAGGAAACTTGGGATGTGAACTGAAGGCAGTGGGGGCAGTAGTGTGAAAAGTGAACTTTTTAGGCAAACCCTCATGGTTAGAGGCAAGGGAGGAGAGACAAGATGAAGACACCTTTGGGGAATGTGATGGCTAGTGGGGAATGGCCCCTTCTGCCCTGGTTTTTTCCTTCCCTTCCCTTTCTCTGCCCAGCCACTATACGGGTTGGAGGAGACCTGGGGAGGGAGAGGTTTCACATTAGCTGGGCTCTAGAAGTAGGGGCTTAGCTCCAGTCCTAGTGTAGGAGATCCAAGAAGGCAGAGACTTTCTATTTCATCACTGAAGGGGGTAAGGGGGGGGGGAGGGTTCTCTCTGGGATGGGCAGGGGGAGAAAACCCCACAGGAAAGGACAGAAGCCTGAAGGGCCTCCCAGGCCCCTCACCCATGGTTGGGTGACATCCCCTCCTCCGTCTCAGATCTCACCATCCACCTCCCCAACAGCACATGGGCTCCTATCCTGGTGTGTGAAGGCTGCCACCACACACACACACCCTCTCTTCACACTAGGCCAGGTGTGAAGGTATGGCTTGGAATAGAGCAGATTCTCCACCCCCTCCCTTGCCCCTGTCTTTCCCTGGCCCTCATCATGGGCTCTTCTCTTTAAAAAGGAACTTGTGGAGGATCGAAAAAGTAAATATTTTATTAAATATTCAGCCTGGGTCTAGTGTGTATGTATATGTCTGTCTGTGGACCAAGATGGAGGGAGACAGAGGGTTCAGGCTAGCCTGGGGCTGCAGGTCAGGTGCTTGGCTGAAAAGGATGGAACTTCCATCCCAGTGAGTACCCAGGGGGCAGGGGACCCCTGCCCCTTTGCCCACAGCGGCTACATCCCTTAGGGAGGGATGCGGAAGGAGCTGGCGTGACTGGGCTTCCTCACCAAGTACCTAGGAAATGTTGGGATGCATGCGTTGCTTGCTTCCCTCCCCATCCCACATCTGGGGTATCCTGTCCAGTTCTGGGTCCTCCATCTTAGGGAAGACAAACTGAAGCCACACCAGAGCAGTGACAGCATTGGAAATCATGGCATAGAAGGTCTCCTGGGGGAAGAGAAGAACCTTTAGCCTGACGAGGAGGCTTGGAAGGGGAGGAAAGACATTTGTCTTTAAAGACCCTTTCACATGGAAGGATACAGCTTCTTTCTGCTGAGCACTGGGAGGGACCCGCTGGTGGGAGATACAGCAAAGCTTTTTTCGAATGGTTCAACATAATCAATCCCGTCCCAGGATTCGGGGGGGGGGGGGCGGGGGACGGGGACGGGACCAGCCTGGGTGGCGGCAGGAGGACCACCTGCCACTCCGCCAGTGCCATACCTGGGGTTTAACGCCACACTGAGGTAGTTGGACCTCAAGAACAGCTCCGCCCAGACCCCCGCCAAACGCCCGCACATTCGGGGAGAGTGCCCAGCCTCCTCCCCCACCTCCCCATGGGCTTTTCCCAATAAAATCAGTCTCAAGAGGAGAACTGCCTGTTTTAAAGCCTTTTTGTTTGTTTTGTTTTATTTGTGTCTCTTCTGCTGGAGTGTCCCTGGCCCGGGGTGGGGGAATGACTGGGAGAGGTGGGTGGGACAGGAGGGTTCAATCTTGTTGCTTTTTTGTCGTGTGCGTGTGTGTGTGTGTGTGTGTGTGTGTATTTGGAGTTGTCTGGCTGGGCAGGCCCTTCTCACAGTGTGAGCCAGTCCTTTGGGGATGGGGGGGCGGGGTTGTGTGCATCGGGACCCTTGCCCGGGGGTCTGTGCTTCTTGGGGCTGGGTGGGGAAGGAGAGAGCAGGGAGGAGTTAGCACCATTGGGTGGAAGGTTTCTGTGGTTGCACCCTCAGCGGGGGTGGGTGGGATAGCAGCAGCTGGTGGGGGTGGGGGCGGGGGGGCATGTGGTGCCAGGGGGCATCAGGAGAGCTGGGTGTGACCCCCTCACACACCACACCTCCACCACTACCATCTCAACCTCAGATCTCATGACCTGGGCTCCTGGAGTCCCTATGCCCAGTATGCCCCCTCCGCCCAACCTCTGAGACACCAGAGGGTAGCCTGGGCCGTCGCCGGCACTGAGGAAGGGGCACCACATACGATGGGGGTGACACTTTACCCTCCTCCCTGCTCTTGCAGCCCATGATGGAGGAGCAGCGCTGGCCCCCAGGCACGGGTTCCAGCGTTGTTCCCCACCACCTGGGAGAGGTCAGGGCCACCCTGAGAACCAGGAGGGGTGGGGAAGGGGGAGCTGGCTGCAGCGCCCAAGGCGCCCAGGCCCAGCTAAGTGCACTTGACTCAGGGAGGGGTCGAGGGGGGCCAGGCCCCTCCGAGGTGCTGGTTTGTGTTGGGGTGGAGCACACGGGGTGGAGCTGAGCACCCCTCCCCCCCAGGGGGTTGGGCTAGATATGGAAAGGGGTCTAAGAACATTTCCCCAGGGCAGAGTAAGCAGGCAAGGAGTCAGTATTGGGGCAAAGGGGCCAGGGCTCAGACAGCCTACTGCTCACCCATCCCTCCGCCTACCTAGGGCTCCGAGCTGCCCCTCTAGTGATGCTCTGGAAAGGGTACTTGAATCATGAGTGGAAGTGGGACAATGAAAGGCTCACCCTGCCCACCTAGGGAAGGGCTGGGGAGAATCTGCTCGGGTCGGTGGCTGGGGGAGGGAGGAGGGCAGGGCACAGCCTGGGAGGAACGGACCAGAGCCACACTGCCCCGGGGCCAAAGAGGCTCCCTTGATCCTGCAGGTGCCCTCCAGGCCCTTCTGCTCTGGACCTCCACCGCCTGCCTGGCCCTTCCCCCACCCCAGCACCGCCCCTCGCCCATCCCACACCCCTGTCACCACCTCGGAATTCTGGTCGCCCTACTCTGTCCAAGGTCCCCAATTTTTGACCCCAGTGCTCATGTGGCACTACCAGAGGCTCGGTTCTAAACCCCTCCCATTTCCCTTCCTCCCAGTGGCTCAATCTGAGTATGGGGATGGGGATGGGGTTGAGGTGGGGGGGAAATGTCCTTCCCCTCCCCTTCAGTCACGTCCGGGCCCGCCCTCCACCAAGCCAGTGGGGAGGACTTGTCCTGGGCTCTGACCCACAGCGGGCATCCCCAGCCTTAGCACCCTGAGGATCGGTCCCCATGAGGCTGGAGGCGGAGGGCCCTGCCTGGGGAGTGGAGAGGGGGAGGGGGAGAGGGGGGGCCACGGGGGCTACTGCTCAGTCAGCGACAACTGAAGGATCCTCTTGAACTCTTCCTCCTCCTGGCGCTCCCGCCGTTCGGCCTCCTCCTGTTCCTGGGCCGACAGCTCCATGGCCAGACGAAGTTGCTCATCGTAGCTAGGGAAGACGTGGCCGGGGCGGCCAGGGCTGGGGGCGGAGGCTGGGGGGACCGGGGGGCCGGGCTGCCGCTGGGGAGTGTGCTGGGGGGGCCTGTGGGGAGAGGAGAACGGTGATACAATTCAACCGACCCGGCCCTTTCCGCTCTTTCCATGGGGGAGGCCGGAGGAACAAGGACCAAGATCAGAGGCAGGTCACTGCTGGGAACTTCATAGGCCACTCAAGCCAACCCGCTGGTTTTACAGAGGAAGAAACTGAGTCCCAAGGAGGAACTCCCAGACCAGCCTGGGGAGAGGAAGTGATTTGCCCAAAGTCCCATAGCTGGGAAGCAGGAGAAGGAGAATTTGAACCCAGGTCCTCGGACTGGAATCTGATCCAGAACTCTTTCCCTTACATTAAATTGGTCTGGGGACATTCTGACCTTTGCCTAGGCTTGGGGGATTTGTCTGGCCTGCTTTTGAGAGGCTGCCCCAACCTGAAAAGGTATTTCCACCAAAAGCCTTGGGAAGGGGGACCCTCCCCCCCAGCACCTGGGCTTCAATAGAGCGCAGCCTGCCTAGGGTATGGGGAGGGGGGTGCCCTGGGGCTCTAACCCCTTTGCCCTGCTCACTGTGGGCAGGGAGTCAGGCACCCTGGAGGGTCTGGGAGAGAAATCCCCAATCCCTCTCCCCTACCTTGGGGCCACCCAGGGCTTTGGTTGGAACCCCAGAACTCCCACTTGGCCCCACCTGGTGCCCTCTGTCCCTCTGTCACTGACCTGTCTGGCCTTCGGCCTTCCTGGGACATGGGGTGGGTGCCAGGCTTGCTATTGGTCAGCGCTTCCCAGATGGTGACCTGGGAGAGGGGGCACCGGGCATGTTAACCTGACCCTGAAGTCACCCGCCCCCCCAAAAAATCACTACTCCTTTCCCATCCCCAGCATAAGGCCTTCTGGGCTTTTCCCCTGGGGGGTGGGTAAGAGGTGGTGGGAGGGAGAGGGCAAGGATTGGGGAAGGACTGACCCACTCAATCCCTGGGTCCCAGCTGATGGATGGTGTGGCCCCATAGGGTGCCCTGCCTCCACCCCAGGCCCAGGAGAGGCTGAGCCAGAAGCGGGCACTGCCAGCTGGGCACACCTGGTCATATTCACTGCCTGCCTCTAACAGGCTCTGCTGGATGGCAAACTGCAGCAAATCATCCTCTTCCTCTCGGCCTGGCTCCCTCTGGCTGCCTAGGACACTGTACCCCCGAGGCGCCTCGAACAGGGAGGGTGCGATCTCACAGCCTCGGCATGACGCTGGGCAGGGGGCAGATCAGGTGGTAGGGAGAGAAAGAGAGACACATGAGTGAAGAAGGGCCAGGAGACCTGGGAGGGACCATAGGCATCATCTAGCTGCGCCCCCCCCCACCACCATTTTATGGAAGAGAAGAAAGGCCAAAAGAGGGAGAATAACTATCCAGTGTTAGAGTCAGGATTTGAACACAGTTCTAGGCATCAGCCTGTACTTATCTGACTACACCACCCTGGGAAGCCCTGCTGGTGAGGGAGTCCTTCTGTGTCTCTGCTTGCCTCATATCCCACCCCACCTCCCCCCAGACCACACCAGGCATCTCCAGGGCTTTGGGCAGTGAAGACCAGGACTCCTTAAGCTGCTATGGTGGGGGGTAGGGGGTGCAGGGTGGGGTCAGGGAAAAGGAGGAGAAGGTGTCTCACTCATGGAACTGGAGCTGCTGATGCTGGAGTTGTCGCTGCTGGGGGATGGGGCTTCGCTGCTAGGGCTGCCTCGGACAGAAGTCACAGGCTCATCACAGCCATTGAGGTTCCCGAACGTGATTCGGGCATTAAGGATGTGGAAGATGGGGATTTCTGGGGAAGAGAGGGAAGGGAGAGAAGAGTGCTGAGAATGTCCTCCCTGCCTTTTCTCATGGCCCATCTTGATGCAGGCTTCCCCCTCCTACCCACCCAGTCTGACCAAGCTTGGCCCACAGCCTTGGCCTAACACTGGGCAGAAAGGCATTCAGTCATTCACTTAGGGAGCACTTGTGTAGTACCTACTGTATACCAGACATTGTGTTTGGTAATGAGGAGGCCAAGGCAAAGATCCAAAGAGCCCCTGCCCTCAAGGAGCTTATGTTTTCCTAGGCTTCGGATTCAGCTAGTTCATAAGGCAAGATGGAATGGACCTTGAAGGTCATCTACAACCTCATCATAGAGACAAGAAAACTAAGGCCCTGAGGCAGAAAGGGACTTGTCTAAAGTGAGAGAGGAAGAGGAAGGAGGAGAAGGAGGAGGAGGAGGAAGAGGAGGAGGAGGGGGGAAAAGAGGAGGAGGAGGGGGGAAAAGAGGAGAAAGAGGAGGAAGAGGAGGAGGAAAAGGAAGAGGAGGAGGAAAATGAAGAGGAGGAAGAGGAGGAGAAGGAAAAGGAGGAGGGGGAGAGAGGGAAGGAAGGAGAGAGAGGAGAAAGAGGAAGAGGGAGAGGAGCCAGAGAGACAAAGAGAGAGAGATAGAGACAGACAGAAAGAGAGGAGAAAGGAAAAGAGAGGAAAGAAAAGAGGAAGGCAGAAAAAGGGGAGAGGGAGAGGAAGAAAAACAAATAGAGAGACAAAAGGAGAAAGGAGGGAGACAGAGACAGAAAGATAAGAGAATGAGAAAGAGACACAGAGACTGAGACAGAGAGAAAGAAAGACGCAAAAAGGGGGCAACAGAGAAAGGGAGAGGGAGGTGGGGAGAGAGGCAGACAGAGAAAGAGAAAGGAAGAGGGGAGAGAAAAGAAGGGGGGGTAAGGGAGGGAGAGAGAGACAGAGATGGGGAGAAAGAGAGGAGAGAAAAGGGGAAAACAGAAAGAGGAAGGGAGAGGGAGAGAGACAGAGATTAAGAGACAGAAGGAGAGAAGAGAGAAGGGGAAGACAGAGGGGGTGGAGGGAGGGAGGGAGAAGGAGAGAGTGCACCACATTAAGATGTCCCAAGGCCTGGAGGCAGTGCTCTTGTGCTCGGCACTCCCCATAGCCCCTTGACCTCAGGCCTGGGCAGAGGGACAGAACTGAGTGGACAGGTTGGCAGGGGAGAGATGAGAGGCACACTCACCAATCTTGACAGGAAAACCAGGAGGCAGGCGCAAGGTGATGAAGTCTCGGAGCTTGGCGAAGAGGGCATTGCTGATGGCCATGAGGTCGATGATGGGAGCCACCTGCTCACACAGGGACAGTGGGTGCTCCTCACATAGCCATAGTTTGGCTTTGAACCTAGGGTGCCAGACCCCCAAGGTGAGGTGGGGGATGGAGATCTTAGGGAAGGAAGGGTCACCGCTTCAAGTTATCCTCCCCCTTCCCCCAACCCATGCCCCACGTCCCTTCTCAAGGAGCCAGCCCCCTGCTTCCTGCCATGCTCAGAGCCTGGGAATCAAGGTGTCCTCACTTCTGGGTCTTGGTGGTGAGCTCCATGGGCCGCCCCATGTCCCGGTTACCAAGCTCGAAGCTGGGGTTGAAATACTCCTCTGCTGTGATGGCGGTGGGGTTGGTATGGCTCAGCGTCTGAGTGATCAGGGTCTGTGCCAGGAAATCAGTTCAATTCATTCCAATTGAAACAGAACATACACAGGATCCAAGGATCCTGGTGCCAGTACTGAAAGAACCTCATGGGCCATCTAGCCCAGCCCCCTCATTTTACTGATGAAGAAACTGAGGTCCAGGCAGCTGAACTGACCTTCTCAAGGTCATACATATAATAAGTGTCAAAGGCAGAATTTGAACTCTGGTCTCTGATGCCAGAGCCAGTGCTCCCTCCATTCCAAGGCACTGTTTTCCGCTATGGTATGAGAAAACCACAATGAAACAGTCTCAGGCCTCCAGGAGTTTGTGTCCTATTGTGTGTGAGTGGGGAGGGCACAGGGGTAGAAGATGGAAGAACAAAGAAGCAAATATAAAATAAATATGGCATCATTTGTGGAGGAGATGGAGCCAACAACTAGGGGAATCGGGAATGGTTTCTGATAGACGTTGGGGCTTGAGCCTGAAGGGAATCAGGGGTTCCATGATGGGGAGTTTAGGAGGGAGGGAAGGCCAAACATAGGGCACAGCCTAGACAAAGGACAAGAGGTGGGGGATGGAAGGTGATGGAAGAGGAGCCGCTATATTAGGCAGAGTACAGTCAGACCATCCATAGCATGGGCCAGTAAGGCCAGAGCTTAGGGCGCTGGAGGGTGAGGAGTATAAAGTAAGCAGATTGTGGAAAGCATTAAAAGCCATAGTAGTTGGTATTTTATCCCAGAGACAACAGGGTCTCCTAAGCAAAGGACTGGCATGGTCAGACCTATTTTAGGGACATCAGTTTGGCGGCTGTGTGGAGAATGTATTGGTACATGAGACAAAAATCCCACCTCCACCTGCTATGATCCCCAATGGGGTAAGCGCCTTCAGGGGATGGATCTCCCCTCAGCCTTGCCCAGTGGACAAGCAAGCAATGGACAAGTATTTACCAAGCTCTTGCCGTGTACCAGGCACTGTGCTCGGTACAAGGATACAGAGAAAGATAAAAGCAGTCTCTGCCCTCTCCTGCTCTCCAGGCCACCGTCAGGCTGACACAGCCTGCTGGTATCCAGGAGTTCTGGAGTTGAGGGGAGGGGAAGAGTAGGATCTCATCAGGCTATTAGGGGACAAGCGGAGGTCTAGAACAAAGTCTCCCCAATACTTCCTTTCTGTCCTGCCCCCACACTCACATGGTCAACGTCACATGGTCACTTCCAGGCATGCCCCTCCCCAATGTGGCACTCACCCCATTATTGGGCCCCCCGTGCTGCTCAGCAATGCCCAGGAAGGACTGCAGTGGGGTCTTGCTCCCTGCAAGAGACAGAGGTCTCATCACATAGGCAGGTACCACCTGTTCCCACCTACTCCCCTTGGCACCCAGGCCCTGCAAGATCCATGGCAGGAAAGCAGAGACCAGGACCAGAATCATGCCCAAGGTAGAAAGCAGAAGGGCTGCCAAGGTCCCTCTCAACTCTGCCGTTCTACGGTTCTATCCCACACTGGGCAAGGCAGGCCTAGGAGCTGAGCAGGGTGCCAAAGGACCAGGGGAGGGCTGAAAACAGCCACCTTCCACCTCCCCCGGACTAAGAGAAACAAAAAATCACCACCATGATTTTTAATGATTGTTTTAATGAATGTTTAATCATCATGATGATTTAATGATTTTAATTCACCACAAATGGTGAAATTAGTAACTGATGAGTATAATGCATTTGTCTTGGGGGCAGCAGGGTAGAGTGGATAGAATGCTGGACATGAGAGTCAAAAAGATCTGGGTTCTAATCCTGCCTCAGACACATACTAGCTACGTGACCCTGGGTAAGCCATCTGGGGCACCTGAAGTAAGAGCCTCCACTTCCTCATCTGTAAGAAAGAGATCATAATAGTCTACATCAGGGGCAGCTAAGTGGCACAGTGAGTAAAGCACCAGCCTTGGGGTCAGGAGGATCTGAGTTCAAATCTGACCTCAGACACTTGACACACTTCCTGGCTGTGTGACCTTGGGCAAGTCACTTAACCCCAACTGCCCTGCCTTCCCCCCTCAAAAAAAATAATAATTGTCTATATCACACGGTCCTTATGAGGACCAAAGGGGAGAACAGTGATGCACTAAAAGTCTCATCTTCTGTTTGGTGGGGCTTCAGAAAGAATGGTACTGTTCTTTTTTTATTTTTAATTTGTGTTATTGCTGTCTTTCTCAATCTATTGTGCAGGTGAATAAAATCACCATTTCCTACAAAAACATGAGGGAGTCATTAAACCTTTTTCTTCCTCAGTTTCCCTCCAGAGTTGTTTTGAGGATCAAATGAAGTAATATTTGTGCAGCGCCTGGCTCACAGTAGCCACTTAATAAACACTTGTCTCCTTCCTTCATCTTCCATAGGTTCACTGAGAGCCTCCTCAGGACACCAATAGCAGATAGGATGGGGTCGATGTGTACTTTGTGTTTCTGCTAATTTTGATCACTTGTGCGAGGGCGCTCTATTCTGAAAGACTTTCATTCCACGTAATTTGGAGGTCATGAGTATTCAGGGAGGTGATGGCTATTGAAAATGTTGGTCCTGGATTTTTAAAGTCAGTATTGCGTCTAGATGACTGTGGGTAATGCCCTTATCTGTGGTAGTCCTCCAGTTCTAGCACAGTTTATTTATTTATACAGTTACACGCCAGAGAGCTGCAGGTATAGAATTCTTACGACTTGATAGTATCTAAGTATTCAGTATACGCTAAATACCATTTCCTTGCAAAATCTGCATCTATCCATATTGGCTGAGCTCCTTATGGGTGACCTTTCTGTAATTTTTAGAGGCGATTCTTGAGTCTAATATAATCATTATAAACTCTGTTTCTGAAAAAAAAATCCATGGGACTTAGCTGCTTATTCATTGCTTCCGTCTGGACAGCATTTTTGATTGAGTTTATGTGGCTGTCACCCATAGAAGGTCTTTTGGTTCCACATTTAGATCTTAGCCATTAGAAGCTCTATCCAAAAGTAACCCAATATTAGTCACATCCCAGAAGTATTTCTTTAAGTTTTAACTGGATTAGCATGCAATCCGAGAACTCTTTATCAATCCTCCTCCTCTTTGTCGACAGAGATGCGTTCATCGTTCTATGACTACCTTAGGGTGGTAAGCACTTTGTTTCATTAACACTGTACAGGTTTTTGTTCAGATCATTTGCTGTGCATTTTATTGTACGAAAAGTGTGCATTGACTTATATTGCAAAGATGTTCATTGCTCTAAAGCTGTTTTTCTTATTGACCTTCTGATTCAGGGTGATAGGAATCATAGATCAAGAGTTGGAAGGAACGTCAAAGAGCACCTTGTCCATTACCCTCATTTCACAGATAAAGAAACTGAGGCCAAGAAAGGTGAAATTCTTTTTTAGATCTTTATAGTTATTGCTTTCATTCACTGGTTCTATTTGACCCCCATATTGAAGCTAAAACCTTTGAGTCTCTATTTTTCTCAACACACTTTAAGAATTTTTATACTCTTTCACTCCAAAGATCTTTTTACATCACTGGAGAAAATTTCTGTGCGACAAAGAGGCTGTGGAATGGGTTTACCGATGGAGCCATAGAATGGCTCTATGTATATCATTCATGTACGTCAAGTGACTAACATCATTATCATTCCCCACTCCGATGTCTAGAAGTTTAAAGTCCAGGCTCTGCCACTTACTGCCTGGGGCAACCTTAGGTAAGCCATTTCACTCCTCTAGGCTTCAGACTGTTCATCTATAAAATGAAAGGGTTAGGAGAAGAGACAGGAGAAGAAATTTCCACCTCGCCCAACTGGAGGGCCACGTTTTCAAATTTTTCCAATGTATCAATGACTTATGCTAATTTTTCCTTCTCTATATTAAAAAATTTTATTTGAAATGTGAGATTGTTCTCTGGAAGGGGAAGAGGGAAGGATGGTCAGGGGCGATATGGTTAACTTAAAAAATAAAAAAGGGACATCAATGAAAACTCTTTTAAAAAAAGAAAGGAACTAAAAAAAAATGAAGAGATTGGACTCGAATGCTCCTTCCAGCTCGAGCTTATTATTCTATGACTTCTCTGGGCCTCATATGCATATGTAAAATGAGGGGGCTGAACTCAGTGACGACCCTCCCAGCTAAGGAAGGGTGTACAGGTTTTTGTTCAGATCATTTGCTGTGCATCTTATTGTACTAAAAGTATGCACTGACTTACATTGCAAAGATGTCCATTGCTCTAAAGCTGTTTTTCCTATTGACCTTTTGATTTAGGATGACAGGAATCACAGATCGAGGGATGGAAGGAATGTCAAAGGGCACCTTGTCCTGTATGTCTTTTTTCATCCTAGATCTGTAGGTCTAAGATGCTATGTTAGTATCTGACTCTCACCACACCCCTGTGCCATAAGGTCACTAGAAAATAATATTTTAAAATTTCAACTACAGCTCAAGTGTTGGGGTGTGGGGAGAGCTCAGAAAGGAGGGAAGAGGGCAGAGGAAGGGTAACCCAGACCCCCCAGTCAAAGCCCTTCTATGACTTGAGCAGATGGTCTCTGAGAGCAGCCTGAAGCCAGCCTGCTGAGGAGTCGCTCCAGCCTTTGAGGAGCTGGCTCTTGGCCCATGGGCATACAATCCTGGCCATGGCCAAGGCGTCACTGGAAGCCATTCCAATCTGCAAGGATCTGCCTAAGCTTGCCCTCCGCTGGCACAACATTCCAAACCAGGAGTTATTAACTTTTTATTGTGTCACATGCCCCTTTGGCAGTCTGGTAAAACTTGATGGGCCCCTCCTTAGAATGAGATTTTTAAATGAATAAAATAAAATACATAGGATTACAAAGAAAACAATTATATCAGATCATAGTTATCAATTAAAAAAAAACAAAAACAAGTTCATAGACCCCAAGATCCCTTGTTGTAGAGCCATGATAATGGAGGGGACTTCCATGAAAAAATTTTTTTAAAAAACCTGATATCCCTTTACTGCTTTAAGGTTGCAAAGCATTTTATAATCACCTTTAATCCTTTACAAAGTCCTAATCTGTAGGTGGTACAGGTATAATTATACCCAGGCAGGAAACTGACTCCCAGAGTTGAAGAGATTTGCTGAGCCTCATACAGCTAATGAGTGACAGAGCGGGGACTGACATCTCTCTTCTGACTCCAAATCCAGCACTCTGGGGTTTCCCTGGTTTCCTTTAAGGTTCAGCTCAAATCCCATCGTCCTCTTCCCAGGACACTCTCCCTGCCCCAGCTACGAGTGCCTGCCCCTCTCAATTACCTCCTATTTCTTTTGTTGTGTCTTATATGTACCTAGTGATTTATAAGTCATCTTCCCCATTAGACGGTAAGCTCCTCGAGAGCAGGGACTGTTTTCTTCCCTTTCTTTGTATCCCCAGCGCTTAGCCTGGCACACAGTAAGCACACAATAAATGTTTGTTGACTGGTTGACCATACTAGCATGCCTCACTATTATATTCCCTGTTTCGGACAGGATAACTGAGGCTCAGAGAGGTAAGGTCATTTAATTAGTCAGTGGCAAGGTCGAGACTGGATCCAGTCTCTCCTGACTCCCTCACTCAGGGCCTTTTCCACTGGACCACAGTGACCCCTTGCTGGGATGCTAGAAGATATCGCCAGAGGGAGCAGTGGGGATTCTGCCCCCCAGGACTTCTATGCTTACCTTTAATCTTGCCTTTGTGCTGTTCTGACAAATGCTCTGTCCGGGTTCGGGTGATGAGCTCCACATTGGACGCACCGTACACCTGGCAGAGGTCAGAACGGAGGTTCAGAAGCAGATTTCCCCACTCCCTGTCCTTTCCCCCACCCCAACCCACAAAATGGGCTTCCCACCCACTTCTCCCCACCCACTCTCTCCCTGTGGGCCTTCCACCCACTTCCTGAAGGAACGGAAACAAGTGGAAGGGACCTAGAGAGGTCATACGGTCCAGTTCCCTGCCTTCACAAGGTCGTCAGCAACTTCAATTAGACTAAATTCCTGGAAGGCAGGGACCTTCTCTTGCCTCTGCACAGCTTAGCACAGTGCACCTGTGACTCCATCCATGTGGGCACCTCCCTGGTACAAACATGGTCGATGCTTCGTTTTGTTGAATGGCTAAATGAGTGTCTAGGTAATGAGCCCTCACATGCCCGAGTACAGGAGCAGCATTTCTAAAGCACAGCAAGGTGGGCGGCCCTGGGAAGGGGGCGAGGTTTGGAGTCAAGGCTCAGCTGCGTCTCTGATCCTCTCTGGGCCTCCAACTAGACATCCCCTAAGGTCCAGCTCTGAAATCTCGTCTATGAGCCATTGTCTCCACTTTACAGATGAGGAAACTGAGCCCAAGGTCTTGCAGTTGATTAGTGACGGAGGAAGAAGCATCCAGCTCCCCAACACCCTCCTGCCTAGTGCCTTTTCCATTAGATCATGAGGGCTCCCCGCCCTTCATTCATTCAATTCAATAAACATTTATTAAGCACCTACCATGTGCCAGGCACTGGGGATAGAACAAGAAGCAAAAGACAGTTTCTGCCCTCAAGGAAGTCCCTCTCTTGCCCCTATTGAGGGCAGGCCCCAGGCGCGCCTTCTGTGCCCAGCCCCCTGTGTGCCCCTTACCTTAGCCTCATAGCCGTTCACCATTTCAGTCTTCTCGCTGCGCCAGCCCAAGATGCCTGTTTTATTTCTGGAGAAGTAGAGGGGTGTAGAGATGGGCTAGAGCCTCCTGAGCACTAGGGACCCGAGGAGCCCCTCCCTATCTCCCTCCCCCCTTCCCCCTCCCCACCTCTCAAAGGAGATGTTCTTGGTGTCCAGCTGGGTGGTGACAACGGGTGCAGTGAGGCGGCTGAGCACCTGCTCTTCTGTAGGCTGGACAGCAGCCAGCAGTACATCACGGTCGTGGGCAGCCAGTGCCAGGGTCTCCGTGTAGACCACTCGCCGGTCATGGTCGATCTCCATCACCACTGCACTTGTGTCTGCCCCAGAGGATAAAATGGACAAAACACCAGATTGAGGAGGGGAGGGCAAGTGCCCCTCCCCATGGCCTTCTCCTAATACCTTTGGGATTCAGGAGAGGACACAGACCACGGCCCTCTACTATGACCTCCCCCGCAATGCGTTATAAATCAATTTCATTCATTCATTCATTCATTCAGTGACCATCTATTAAGCACCTACTATGGGCCAAGCACTGTTAGGTGCTGGGGAACCAGACAAAAATGAATTAGTTTGCCTTTGAGAAGCTTCTATTCCGCTGGTAAGGATGTCCTCAAGATGGGTTCCCATCCCAAGGATGGGGTGCATACCTGGGACAGTTCATCAACAAACACTTACCCGTAGGCACCTACTATGTGCCAAGCACTGTGCTAAGCACAGATCCATGCAAAATGCCAGCTATTCTGGGGCTTAACTCTGATCCTCTGCTCCTCCCCCATCTCTTTCTCTTCCTGGCCCATCCCCATCTTCCTCCTGTCCTGTCCTGTCCTGGGACTGACCTTGACCCCTGAAGACGAAGCTACGGTTTCCCCGCTGCCACGTCATGTGGTCAAAACCGAGGAGCGTGGTGTCCACTCGAAGGTTCTGCCCGCTCTTCCAGACCTTGTAGGTGTCGCTGGGGCAGATCTTAGACACCAGGGGCACTGGGGAGAGGAGGCCTCTCATCAGGGGTCTGGTGCTTGAAGTTTCCGGCAACATTCCCCCTCCCATCTCTGAGTATTCCTCTGCCCAGGGGGCAGTGGGCTCTTCCCAGAAGTCAGTGGGAGGCAGACCCTGGCTCCTATGAACACATCCCACACAATACTATCCATCCATACCGGAGCCAAAATGTGTGGGCAGTAAAATATTAGGGAGAGGTTAGAGAGACGCTAAAAGGACATCCCCCCAAATCTACCTACCACTGCCCTACCCAACCAGATTGTAACTAAGGGAAAATGCTACAGAGGAGAGAGTATTCAATTTAGAGCCTGAGGACCTGGGTTCAAATCCTGACCCTGACATCATCGAGCCTTGGGCGTCAGATAAAATGAAGGGGTTTCAACTTGTGATGAAGAAGTGGTGGGCACAAGGGGCAGAGTGAGACATCCATTTTTGGACATGGCCAATGTAGGAATTTATTTTTCTTGATTATGCCATATGTTACAAGGGTTTTGCTCCTCTTTTTTTCAGTTAAATGAATTAATGAGGGTTTATTATTTAGACATTTAGTTACTCATTCAACAAATGTTCCTTGTGCATCTTCCATATCTCTATCAGGGCATTCCTTACACTGCTGGAATCATAGGTCTCCTCCTTCCATTAGGAGAGGGGCAGAGAGAAAAATTAATGCTTGTTAACTGGGGAAAAAAAGGAGGGAACAAAATAAAATGAGACACCCTCTGAGAGCCCCTCCAGCCCTTAATCTGTGATTCTATGAATGAACAATGAACTTGGGAGTCAGACATGAGAGTGGGCTCATGACCCAGCTCTGCTACTCCTGAGCTGGGCAGGTTGATTCTGCCCTCTGGGTGATTTTACTCTCCTCTAATAGTAGTGGGAAGGCCTAAATGATTCTGAAGGGCCCTTTCAGCTCCAATGTTCCCTGGCTCCAGGATCCTGTGGTTTGAAGCCCTAACTGCCGGGAGCCCAGAAGAAGGCCTCAGGACAATGGCCATGGACAGGAGTCAAGGGCAGGCAAGGTGCTAGGGTTCCCTCACCCAGTCCTGGACAGTGTGACTCACCCCAGCTGGTGAATTCCCATTTCATTTCCACGTAGAAATCCTGGGCCTGGGCCAGAAAAGAGAGGAGGAGATAGCTGGGTTTGTTTAGGTACGATTGGGTGGTAGGAAGAGGGAAGAGGAAGAAGGGAAGGATGAGGGGGAGCAGGGATGGATGGAGCTGAGGAAGGCTGAGGCCCAAACGGGGAAGACCGCAAAGGGCAGAGGTGGGGTTACCTTTCGGAGTTTCTCCAAGAGCACAGGCACACCTGCCAGCCTCTTCATGGCCCGCTGGTAGTCCCGGTACCGTAACACGAGCTGTACCAGTTCTAGATCTCGAGTGCTCACAGCCTCCTGGAGCACTGGGACAAGGGCAAGCATGGGGGGTCACTGGAGGTCCCAGGGATCCTAAGTCTAGAGCCGGAAAGGACCTCAGAAGCCACCTAGTCCAACCCCAGCCCACACCCTAACCACCGCCATTTTACATATGAGGAAATGAAGTCCAGAGAGGGTAAGCAATTTTTTCAAGGTCTCACAGGTAGTAAGCATGGAGGTAGGATTTGAACCCAGTTCCTCTAACTCCTGAGTCAGAGTCTTGCCACCACTCTATGGTGCTTCCAACTCAGACAGGAACAGAGCAGGATCTGGGCCGGAAGGTGGAGGCTTCAAGGCAGAACAGCCTGGCCTGGGAAAGGGCCAGGCTTCTAGGGCTAGACAGTGGGGAGATAGAGACCATTCTAGGGAAACGGGAGGGAAGGAAGGGAGCCCACCTGTCCAGCCACTGCGGTTCTCCCTGCCCACGTCCGCGCCGTGTGCCAGGAGCACCCGGGCACACTCCAAATGTCCCAATGTGGTAGCCAGATGCAGTGGAGTCCGGCCTCGGGGATCCAGTTGCTCAATATCCACCTGAAAACAAACACAGGCTTGGTTAACTCATTTGGCCACTCACCCCTGACTCCCAAGTCAAGAAAGGCAAGCTCCAGATTTGGGTTCCAGTCCTGATTTTGCCATTCAATAGCTGTGTGATCTGGAGCAAGCCCCTCCCCACAGCTGAATCTTTGTTTCCTCATCTGTAAAATGGGATAATAATACCCACCAGGCTGACCTCACAGACTTGCAAGAGCCAAATGAGTCAGCAGATATCTACGTGCTTTGAAGAGTTACTCAGAAAACTTGAGAGCAGCTGAGCATAAATTAGATATAGACCAGCAGAAATCTCACACCATATACCAAAATAAACTCCAGATGGACCTGTGACTTAGAAATAAAAGGTGACATCATAAGCAAATTAGAGAAGCAAGGAAGACATTACCTGTCAGATCTAGGGCTAGGGGAAGAGTTTGAAGCCAAACAAATAACAAAAAGGAAGGATCACGGAAAAGAAAATGGACAACTCTGATTGTGATATAAATTCCAAAAGTTTTTGCACAAACAAACCTAATGCAGTTTGTATTAGAAGGGAAATCTGAAAAGAAAATTAAGAAATTTGTTTCTTTAATAAACATCTCGTTTAATTTTTTAAAATATGTAAAAACAATACCATTTATGTCACTAGGTTTTTTCTGTTTTGGAGAATATACTTATTTTTCATAAACATATATTACATTATTATTTAATGAAGTTATTGTTATTTTAAATAAATACCTTAAAATAAAATTAGAAGTGAGACAAGTAACTGGAAAAAGTCTTTTCACTCACTTCTTCTAATAAAGGTCTTATATCTAAGATACATAAGAAACTAATTCAAATGTATAAGACTAAGAGCCATTCCCCAATTAATAAATAGTCAATGGATATGAACAGACAATTTTCTTTCTTTTAACTTTTTTAAAGTTAATTTATTTATTTTTAGTTTTCAACATTCATTTCCATAAGTTTTAAATTTTCTCCACCCACCCCCCATACCCCCTCCTGAACACAGTATGCAATCTGATATAGGCTCCATATATACATTCCCATAAACATATTTTCACATTAATCATGTTATATAGAAGAATTAGAACGAATGGGAGGAAACATGATAAAGAAAAAACAAAACAAAACAAAACAAAAAAAGAAAATAGTCTGCTTTGCTCTGCATTCAGACTCCATAGTTCTTTCTCTGGTTGTGGATGGCATTTTCCATCATGAGTCCTTTGGAATTGTTTTAGGCCCTTACATTGCTGAGAAGGTTTAAGTCTATCAAAGTCAGTCATTGCACCCTGTGGATTTTACTGTGTACGATGTTCTTCTGCTTCTGCTCACTTCACTCAGCATCAGTTTATGTAAGTCCTTCCAGGTTTTTCTGAAATCTGCTTGCTCATTATTTCTTATAGCACAATAGTATTCCATTACATTCATATACCACACCTTGTTCAGCCATTCCCCAATCGATGGGCATCCCCTCAATTTCCAGTTCTTGGCCACCACAAAAAGAGCTGCTATAAATATTTTTGTACATGTGAGTCCTTTTCCCATTTTTATAATCTCTTTGGGACACAGCCCTAGAAGTGGTATTGCTGGATCAAAGGGTATGCACATTTTTATAGCCCTGTGGGCATAGTTCCAAATTGTTCTCCAGAATGGTTGGATCAGCTCGCAACTCCACCAACAATGAATAAGTTAAACAGATGATTTTCAAAGAAAGAAGTCCGAGCTATCAACAACCATATGAAAAAAATGCTACAAGTCATTAATAATTAGAGAAACGCAAACCAAAGAAACTCTAAAAAATGGAAATCTGGAACCCCACATCTAAGTAGATTGGCAAAGATGACAAAAAAGGAAAATAACAAATGTTGGAAGGGCTGGGGGAAAATAGGCACATTGATGTATCATTAGTAGAGCTGTGAATTGATCTGGCCATTCAAAAATACAATTTGGCTTTGACCCAGCTATTCCCCTCTTGGGCCTCTACCCCCAAACAGAGCAAAGAAGAAGGAAAAGGATCCATACTGCAAAAGTATTTGGGGCAGTTCTTTTTGTAGAAACCAAAACTTGGAAATGAAGGAGGTGCCCACCTCTTGTGGAATAGTTAAATTAATTTTGGTTTATGAATGTAAATGGGATATTATTGTGCCATAAGAAATGATGGAACGGACAGTTTCTGAGGAAACTGAGAAGACCTCCGTGAACTGATACAGAAGGAAGTGAGCCAAATGAGGATAGTCTATACAATGATAACAGAAAAACAGCTCAGAAAGACTTCAGAACTCTGATGGAGGCAAGAAAACTGAAGGTGAAAACAGGCCTCCCACCTTCCGCCAGAGGTGATGGATTTAAAATGCAGAAAGAGACAGGCATTTTTAGACATGGCCAAGGCGAAGATCTGTTTTGCTGGACCATGTATATTTATCATGAAGATTTTGTTTTGTGGGAGGGAGAGATAATAAATGCTTGTAAAAATAAGCAAATTAATGTTTAAAGCATTAAAAAAACCCACTACTCTGTGCCCACCGAAAAGATTAAAATGCAGAACCATCTAGCCTGTCCCTCTCCCCTCGGCCATGTAACGGAAATTGTTCCCTCCCACAGCAGGGGAGAGAAGAGGTGGCTTCTAAGTAATGGATGTACCCTCAGAATGGGGGCTTCGAGGCGGGGGCAAAGGGGCCGTTCGTTTGTAACAACAGTAAGAGTTCTATAGCGCCGTAAGGTTGGCAAAGAGCCCCGTCTGATCCTCACAGCAGCTTTGTGAGGCTGGGCGCTGTTATCATCTTCCATTTCACACATGTGCGAACTAAGAATGAGGATTCTACAGTTACTAAGTGTCTAGGGCAGGATTTGAACTTGGGTCTTCCTGACTCCAGGCCCGTTACTTTATCTCCTACTTTCCTTAATGCCTCGTTCACTAATGTTATCCATCCATCCATCCATCCGTGCATGCATACATGCATGTATTTAATGAGCATTCATCACGTGCCTGCTACGTGCCAAGTCCTAGGGACACAAAGACAAAAATTCGATAGTTGCGCTCCTTTTTCTTCGTATCTTTCTTACAAAGAAAGGCTCGCTGGGTGGGTGAGCAGGGGTATCTTTGAAATTGAATTTGATATAAAAACAAAAGGCATCAATCACGTTTAAAAACATTGGTAAACATAGTTGCTGTCCTCAAGGAACTTACATTCTACTGAGTGTGTGTGTGTGTGTGTGTGTGTGTGTGTGACATGTACATAGATAAAAAAATATACACAAAGTAACGGATAGTTAGAAAAGCATTCCCCCTCCCCCCACCAGGAGGTAGAACTTGAAGGAGATACGGGGAGCAAGGGGTAGAGGTGAGAAGGAAGGGCATTCCAGGCACAGGGGATAGCCTATGCAAAAGCATGGAGATTGGAGATAGAATCTTCTGTTCTAGGAACAGCAAATAGGCCAAGTCGGCTGGACCATAGAGGTCATGAAAGAGAATATTATGTAATCAGCCTGCAAATATAGACCAGAGTCAATTCATGCCAGGTTTTTAAAGCCGGACAAAGGGGTCTGTATTTGAGCCTAGGGGCAGTAGGGAGCCCTTGGAGATTCTTGAGCAGGGGAATGACATAGTCCGACCCATGCTTTAGGGTCACTCTGGAATCCTAGCTGGGGCAGCCAGGGACAGGAGATGCTCGGTACTTTATTCCAGGCTGTCTGGAGCTCTCTGCTGTTCCCTCCTCCCACCTCACAAGGGCCTCCTGAGGCTGAGGAAGGAACAATGCCTCCCCCACCATTTAAAACAGAAAAAGGCCTCTATTCATTGCCCAGGAGTATGGCTAAGTCTGGGGGACCAGGATGGGGAGGGAGGGAGGATCTTACCCTGAGGGCATGGCACTAACCACGGGAACAGAAAAAGGGCCTCCCGGGTGCAGGCTCAGCAGAAGGGGTGAAGTTGGTTCGGGGTAATGGACTCGAGAGGGAGGGGGAGGTGGCAAAGGCAGGAGATTCCAGCGACACCCACTCTTCCTCCTCTGTCTGTCTCTCCCTTCTCTATGCACAATTATTCCAATAAACCCCATTGCCTTTCTGGTCCTGGCACAGCAGGGCACTAACAAAGTCCTGGAAAGGATGGCAGTAGGGATGAGGCGCCTGGGCCCTCCTCCCCCACCCGGGCATCTCCCATGTCCCAGCTGCCCAGGCTGTCCTGCATCCCAGGGCAGCCAGCAGCTGGCAGTTGCTACATAGAGGGCCAGGGGCTGGTGCTGCCCTCTCCTGAGAGGTGCCAGGAAGAAGCCTCCAAAGGGCCCCTTCACCACTGCCCTAGAGAGAGCCCAGCCCTGGGCAAACGCCGCCTGGCACTGCCTTTCCCATGAGCCTGCCTCCCTCAACAGACACCAGGGAAACCCTGGCTGGCTCTGACTTTTGCATGGGCATACCCCAAGAGGAAAATGCATCTTTCCTTCTCTCTTCCCCATATCCCTCGAGCCATCCAAGCTGTATCACAAGTCACAGAGCTCTTAGGAAGGATGCCCCTGCCCCAAGCACCCCCTGGGAGCTACTCCCCACCCCAGCAGGGCAGGGGAGATAATATTCAGCTCAATCATTCTGTTCACCCCAAAAGGTTTTGCTGTAGGGACCGAGCCCTGCAGGCTGCAGGTCACTAAGCCCCAGGCTGGCATTTTGCAGAGCCACCTGGGCCACATCTGTGCCCTGCCTTGCCTGCCAACCCCCTCCCAGAAGGCGAAGGTGCAAACACAATGGGGGAGGGGTGCTCCGAGTGAGCCCTGATCAACCACAGATCTGAAAGGAGCAGGGCTAACTGTGGAAATGCCATCTCACTCGGAGCCTAGGTGAGAGCATTCATTAAACTCTGCAAAGGCAGAGAGAAGTATTTAATTACCAGAATGAAAAGATTTCTGGCAAGAGGGCACACCCTGGCCTCCCCGCTGCAGCCCAGGGGGACGAGGCAGGAGACCCAGGAAGGAGGCTCCAGAGCACCTCTCTCCTTGGGAAGGTGGGAGTTCTGGGAGCTGGAACCCTGCTGGGCACAGAGGAATGAATCTGCCCACATACACACACAGATCCAGAGCTGGAAGGCACCTTCGAGGCCTTCATGTCCAACCCACTCATTTTACAGAAGACGAAACTAAGTCCCTTTCAGGGATGTGTCCAAGGTCACCAAGCTGGTGCATGTACCCTGTCTGAAGCAGGATTTGAATCCAGAATTTCCTGACCGTAAGTCCAGTGCCATCCACTAGGCCAGTGGAGTCAAATTCACATAGAAAAGGATCACTATGGGCCACATATGGACTTAGAAAACTACAAATTAACATTATTTATGTTCTGTTGTATTTTAATTTCTTTGTTAAGTATTTCCCAATTATATTTCAATCTGGTTCAGGCTGCACTTCCCCCTTCTCCCCCCACCCCACTACCCCATCCTGTCTCACACAGACACAAACACGTATGACTCATACACAAACACATCATTTTCACAATGCATACATGTGACATGTGCTGTGTGCATTGTATATGTGCATGTACAAATTATCCATCCAAACCAATACATGTGTTCACAGATGCAGTGTATGCATGTGTATAAACCAACATGCCATATCACATGATTGGTAAGCAAACATGCATGGGTACATCTAAATTCTCCAACATGAAGCATTTGGTGCATGCTTCCATCACAGGGCACAAGCATAGATTAATGTACCACAATACATGGGCCAGCACAAAAGATCCACACACCTGTACTTGTCCAGCCTACATGCATGAAGGTCCAGGTACATGTATACATGCCTAAACACAGGCATGAACATATATGCTTGCACAGATCTGCCTGAGTACACACGTTTCTACATAGGAAAACAGACTTGACCTGGAGGCCCCCTTGGAGTGCTTGACCCTTCTCATTTTACATATGACTAAACTGAACCACAACACGGAGAACTGATTGGTCCAAGGTCACAGAGGAAGGAAGCATCAGAATCAGGATTTGAACCCAAGTCCTCTGCCTCCAAATCGGGGACCTTGCCACCGCTCCACAAAACACACTTACAGACTATATACCGTGTCGTGTGTGTACATACATGTGCATGTATGTAATAGCCTGTCCGTCATGGCTGCACATACAAAAACCTGCTTCAGTATACTGTGTGCCAGCCAAAGCTACGATATACTTACAGTAGAACATACGTGACCCACGCAGATGGGCCCATGTGTTCATGTACTAGCATACAGACTTATTTCAGTAAGTCTGTAAGATACACAACAGCACAAATAGATGCACATGTGTGTATTCTATACCATGTAACAGCAGGTGCATACAGGTCGATGTGGACCAGAATCCATGCTGCATGTGCATGTACCCACACCCATCCTGCAGAGAAAGGGGCCCTGGGCCTCAATTCAGCACACCAGGCCTCTGATCTAGGTTAGATCAATGACTCTCGTGGCTTTGGACAAGTCACCTTTACTTCCTGGGCCACAGGCTCCTCCTCGGGAAAATGAAGGGGTTGGATGAGATGAAAGGTAAGATCCCACCTAGATTCTGCCTTTCTATAGACACAGAGCAGCAAACATGTTTGTACATGTGAACATATAATGCTCCTGAAGCTTACTATATGTGCGACCCTGGGTAGGTCACTACCCTCCCTGAGACTCAGTTTCCTCAACAGCAAAGTGGGGGTGGGGGGAAGATGGTCTAGATGGCCTGTGAGATGGCCTTCTGGCTTTCTTTGGGATTTGCCCCTGAGGAGCCTGAATAGAGATAAAAACCAACCACACTCCACCCCTGAAGCCCAGGCCCATCACCCCTTGAGGCTCTCCAAGGTGGCACACACAGCCTGCCCTCTTTCCAACCCCACCCTGGGTGGGGCTGGACCTGACCTAGAATTGTCAGAGCTTCTACCTATCCCTTGGGAGGGATCAACTAGCCTGGCCCTGGTCCCAGGACTCAGGGGACTGAGATGCCTCAAGGCCTGGGGGGGAAGGGGAGGAGTGGAAAGGAAGCCTTACTCATCGTCTCCCTTGAAGCTTCTATCCCTCTTCACACCATGGTGGAGAACCAAAAGAATGTCACAACTAGAAGACCATTCTCTGGGGCCTAGGGCCTCGATTTACCTTGGAGGAAACTGAGGCCTCGAGAGGTGAAGGAATTCAATGAAAGTCATTAAACATTTATTAAGCCCTTACTTTATACACAGTACTAATAAGGCTTGTTTAGGGTCCTACAGCTAATCAGCGTCAAAGCATGTCCTTGACCCCGGGTCTGATTTCTATTACAAAGGCAAGCAGCTTCCTAGGGGTTCATAATCAAAACTCCCACTTATACAGTGCTTTAAGGTTTAGGAAGGAAATTGTTGTAAGTATATGCATCCCCATTTACAGATGAAAAACCTAGCTCTCAGAGAGGGTAAGTGACTAACCCAGGGTCACACAGCTAATAATCACAACCCAAGTTTCATTGTCTCCATTTTACAGGTGAGGAAAGTAAGTGATCTGCCCATGGTCTTAGTCACCTGAAAGGCAGAACAAGAGAACCCCAAGGGTGGAAGCTGGAACAATCACTAGGAAGACCTCACTCACTGGTCAAGGGTTGTTGTTTATAAGAACTCAAGACTCTTGGATCTAAAACTGTCTATCCGCCTTGGGCATCACTCTGCCCTAAGATTCTGGGGGATCTTTAGGCGTGCCCTCCCTGCTCATCAACTTCTCTCATTTCTAAGCCTGATGGCCTGTGGCTGGCGGGCACCTTGGCTCAGGCTGGCATTTCTTCTGTTAGAAGTGAGGGAATCAGCCAGGTTCCCCCTGAAGCAGTGAAATAAAAACCAGAAGGATTTCTTAAGCAAAGGGGAAGGGAGCTGGGGGGAAGGGGGAGATTTGCTCACTGCCACCTTCCTAGTGAGGGGAGGGGAGTACTGGGGGAAGGAGAGAAGCCCCACCCCAAGACCTTTCTAGCTTCGGTATGGTGACTCCCAGAAGTACCACCCCCCCCCAAAGTAGAGCAGTCTCTTTCCTTCCTGTCCCAAGGAGACATTGATTTTTGGTTTCTGGGGTTTGTGGCTGGCTCCCTCCGACCTCCTAGCTGTGGTGACAGCTCCATACCAGGGTTGGTTGGTTAGGATGTACCCACCCTCTACCAGCCAACAGTCTCATGGGCATGTGGGAAGGGGATGTGTTTATGCTTCTTCCTTCCCCACTATCTCAGGTAGGTAGAGATCCCCAGATCAAAATCCCTCAACCTACTAAGCCAAAAAGGGTTAACAGCTTCCTTTTTTTTCCTCTTTTTTTTTAGTTCATTATTCTTTTTATTTATTTAATATTTTTAGTTTTTAACACTGATTTCCACAAGATTTTGAATTACAAATTTTCTCCCCCTTTCTACCCTCCCCCCCCACCCACCCTAAGATGGCATATGTTACCAGCTTCTAAGGTGGGCTAGCATTCATCTAGTGCTTTAAGATGCAAAGTGCTTTACCCATGTTATCTCAACAGCCCTGGGAGGTAGGTGCTCTTACCATCTCCATTTTACAGATGAGGAAACTGAGTCAAACAGAGGCCAAATGACTTGTCTAGGGTCACACTGCTAGACAAGATTTGGATTTCTGAAAGCCCTAACTCCAAGGCCAGCACTCTATCAAGAAAAACCAGTATAGGCAAGAGTTGGAGTGGGGGTAGTCTTAGACTGAGCATAGGGCAGCTCCCTAACAACCCCATTTCTGAAGCTTCTGCTGTATATGTACAATGCAGGGTGCTGGCCACCCTGGGGATGCAAAGACAGGAGTGAAATATCCTCTGTCCTTAAGGAGCTTCCATTCTACTCAGGGGAGGGGGGATAGGGGAGTAACCTGTAAAGGGAGAATAAGAAAACATAAGATAATTTGGGGAAGAAGAGAGAAAGAACAGCTAGAGATATTGGGAAAGGCTTTGAGTGGGAGGTGGCACCTCCCACTCAGAATTCTAAGGAAGCAAGGGTGGGGAGAGAGGGGAGAGCATTCTAGGAGTGAGGACTGTCTATGCAGAGGCAGAGAGGACCTTGGCTAGCTCGCTTCCATCCCAAAAAGGGGGCAGAGAGAAATGAAAAGAAAAGGAAAAAGAAAGGGAGAGAGAAAGAGACTGAGGGCGAAGGGACAGAGAGAAGAAGAAGACGAAGAACAAGGAGGAGAAAGAGAAAGAAGAGAGAAAAGAAACCAAGGAGAAAGAAGAGAGAGAAAGAGCCTGAGGAGAGAAGGGACAGAGAGAAGAGGAAGAACAAAGAGAAAGAGAAAGAAGAAAGAAAAGAAACGGAGGAGAAAGAAAACAGAAAGAGCTAGGAAGGAGAAGGAAGAGAGACAGAGAGAATTAAGAGCAGGGGATGGAGAGAGAGCAAGCTTATCCAAGGTAGGCCTTTTGGACTTTACTAAATCTCAGGAGAACTGGGCCCCTTCAAATTCCCCATCTCCCCCCACAGGAGCTGTCCAGCGCTCCTTTTCCCAAAGCATCACCAGGGACATGGGATTTCAAGAACCAGGACAATTCTCTATGGGTTGATGGGAGTGTCAGGACTTTGCCAGTCCTAGGGAAGCTGGCACCACCACTGCCCTTCAGTCCTGGGATGGGCAGCTTGGCTCCACTCACCCCCCAACATCCATCCTGGCACAGATGCCAGCCACGGTGAAATCAACATGCCAAGTCATCCAATCAATCAACAAACATTTATAGAGAGTTTCCTGTGAATGCTTCACCCCGGAGCCCATTAATTTAGGAGAAAGCACGGGAGAGAGGGAACAAGGCTGGATTTGGAGCCAGAGGACCCGGATTCGAATCCTGACTCCAACACTCCCAACTGTGGGACTTTAGGCTTGTCACATGACCTGCCTGAGCCTTAGTCTCCACCTCCATAAAATAAGGGAGTTGGACTAGATGGTTCTGAAATGCCCTGCAGCTCTCAAGCTAGGATGGTGCAAGCTAAATCTTGGAGCCCAGGGAACATTCCTCTCTGCTCCAAAGTCCATCTCATCTTCCCTTCCCTTTCCCTAGGGAGCTGCCAGGTCTGGCCACAGGCTGGCCCTCTCCACTGGGATTTTCTTGGATCCAGGAGGTGTCTGTTATGCCAAATGAGAATGGGGAATCCCTATAGCTCTGTGCCCAGATGGTGAGGGCAGGGGCCGGGCACTACCCCTGGGTGAGCAAGGTCAGAGTTAAAGCTGGAATCAAGAGGCAAAGGGCTCATCAATCCCTGCCAGGATTCTAGGGACCACCAGGAATTCCCCACTCCAAAATCCATCCTGGGCAAGAAAGTGATGCTGGGGGAAGCTGTATCCCCTCTAGTATCTTCCCACTCTTGGGACACCCTTGGGATGGCAAGTGAGAGGGAAAAACACCCTGGCTTTCCTATTAGAGCTCCAATCTTGCCCCTCTCTTACTACTTGTGTGACTTTGGGTAAGTAAATAAGTGTTCTGGGCCTCAGTTTCCTTTTCTGTAAAATAAGTAGCCTGGATCAGATGACCTCTGAGGCCCTTTCCAGTTCTGTACCTACGACCCTTCAGATCTCTTAGACATTGCCCAACTGCCTGGCTTCCTAGGGACAGATCCGACTTGCCTGGTCAGGGGTGGGGGGTCCCACTGTGACCATGTGGGAACATGCCAACCCCCTGGCCCTGAAAGAGGCTGTTCAGCCTGCCATGTCCACTGTTCCTCTGAAGCCCGGTGAGCCTCCCGCCCAGAGTAACCTCTGGCACTGCCCTATATTTCTCTGGCCTTGGAAACTGGACCATCGGCTGGTGTCCGTTTCAAGGAAACACCAGCTCAGCGCGCGAAAGGGAGATCTTGACTGTTTCTGAGCGCAGCCCTGAAAGGGAAGAGAGTTAGGGACAGGGGCCAGTCCCAGGCTGTTCCCTCTAAATGAGCTCTGACCTGCTCCCTGCTAGCGCCCCCACCCAACCTGAGGCAAGGTGGGTGTCAGCTACTGTTTATGTGGGCAGAGGAGATCAGAGAGGAGTTTGGGCAGAAAGGCTGGTCTCGGACAGTCCTACCTTAGGCCTCTATCAGGAGCAAGACCACGCTCAATGCAGCTGCAAGGGATTGTGCAAAGGTGGGCCCTGAGATTCCAGAAAGACACATTCATATCCTACCTCAGACACTGACTGGTTGTCTGACCCCAGGCCAGTCACTTAATCTGGGTGACTTCCAGTTTCCTCAGCTTCCTCATCTGTAAAATGGAATATTAAAAGCATCTACCTCCCAGGGTTGTTGTGAGGACCAAAAATATACGAAGTGCTTTGCAAACCTTAAAGTGATCCAAAAATGCTTTTATTCCCCAACTAGCCTTTGGTCAGTTCTTCACAGGGTCTGACTTATATCCCTCCCACTGCAGCTCCTACCCTTGGAGTAGGACCTTTTGTCTTGCCGTTGGGGTAGTCAGGGTACAGAGCAGTCTGAAGCCTCCTTAGACCCATCCACCCAGCCTGCTGCCCTCCAAGCTAAGCAGGTCTCTGCTTCTGCTTTCACCAGGATAGAATCTATGTTTATCTAGCTTGTCTTCTCTAAGGAGGCGGGTCTGGGATAAGGCCAGGGCATGGGCCCCGGCTGGAGGATGCCCTCATACCCCACCCCTGGCTTTCAGGCACAGCAATGATCACTTCCCCTTTTATCCCTTCAGCAGGAGACTATTAGGTAACACCCCAATTCTGGGATGGTTGTTGCCCAGACAACCAATCCCTGTCACCCCCCCTCCCACATACACACACACACACACACACACTCACACTCACACTCACACAACTATAGGATTAAAGAAACCTCCCTACCCATGGCCCTTAGGGTCCTGCTGTTCATAAGCTATCATCTCCCAGAGGAAGGCTTTGTTTTTCCTACAGAGGAGACAAGAAGGGAGGGCAGGCCTCACTGCTTCTCCACTCAATCTGGATCCCAAAGGGAGCCAAAGCCCAGAGACCTTACCCTTGACCCCACCTCACCCACTCAACTGACCCAGGAAGGGCATGGTCTGAGACCTGCTTCTAGATGCCCCTTGGTGAACTGTGCCATGGAGTGACTGAGCTATCCAACTTTGGGGGAGCCAAGTCAAGTCCACCCATCTCCCATCCAGAGGCCTACACAGGAGTTGAGCTGACAAGCAGCTGGGGGGAGGGGTGGTTGCAACAACCACTCCCCCACATTTCCCTTCCAGGGGCCACTGATCAAAGGTGTGTGCAAGCTCACAACCCTGGGAGGGGAGCCGCCCACCTGCAAAAGGGAGCATTGAATGAGAAAGCCAGAGATGAGAAGGGCCCTTAATCTACCCAGCCGAGAATGGCCACAGCTGATGCTCCCCCTAGCCTGGTGGCCAATGAGGCAGGGAGTTCTCCTCTGATATTCTGGTGCCCCCATTTTTAAGCTAGGAAGAATCGCAGGGAGACTGTGAAAGCTCATAGGGTTAAATCCAGGGCTGGAAGGGAACTCAGAGGCATCTAGTCCTATATCTACCCCTAAAAACCACATCCCTTCAACCTGCTAGCCCAGCTGTCAGCCTCTTTAGAGTGGGGAAGCTCAGAGAGACCTGCCCTTTCCCTTCAGCAATAGAATGAAGCCAGGTCCTTAAGATCACTAGATCGAAGAGAGAGGGGTGGGGAGGAGTCCGTACACCCTACACCCCACCTCCATGGGAAACCCCAAAGATTAATCTGAAGGTAGAAGGATCTCGGGTATGAGGAGACCCCTGGCGTTCCTCTCCCACCAAAACTCAAGAGAAGCAAAGAACACAATAGAGGGAGGTCTCTACAGGGACCTCTAAGGAGCCCCACCCAGTCTCTCTTCCTTGACCTCTGACCCTGTCCACACCCCGAGCATCTCTCCATCCCCCCGGTGTGGCTTGGTGAGGCGGCTGAGCCGAAGCTGTGCCATCTTTCTCCCCTATTTCTCTGGGATCTCGGTAAACAAACCCCGGAGAGGTCCTTTCTGCATGAACCCACCACTCCACGCCCCAACCGCAGACCAGGAGGGAAGAGGTTAGGTGATCAAAAGGAAGGGACAAAGACCGGAGGAGGGCCAGACGCTGGGAAGGGAAAAGGATCTAATCCGCCCCCCCCCCCCCCCCCCCCCCCCCGCCACCTTTGTTAAGTTGCAGCTTAGGTCATGGGGGCTCCTTCCACCCTAGCTCCGTTCCGACCGAACTCAGGCTTCAGGAGGGGGGAGAGGTGAATGTAAGCTTCACCCTGCCTTCTTCCGTGTTACCCACCTAGTCTCCTAGTGGGAGGTGACGGGAAAGGGGTATCATGCGCCTATCACCCCAGCTTCTGATGACTTGATGTTCAGAACCCAAACACCTGAAAATTATCTGGGCGGGGGCTTGGGTGAAAATCGGGGTAAGGACCAGGGGTCCTGGCCAGAGGTACAAGGAGAAGGTACCTCGAGCGCAAGGACCCTTGGGCAGCTCCCACGGGCCACGTGGGGGCCAAGGCCGTATTTTCCGGTGTAAATACGCCGGCTTCACCGGCTGCCTCTACAGCCGCTGCAGCGTGGCCAGGGCCGCTCCCTAGACAGCCCCCTCCCCCTAATAAACACACACAAAAGCCCCCAGCCGCGCACAAAGACAAGTCGCCGGGGTGTGGGTGGGTGTGTTGCCCTGCCTCTCCCACGCAGGGGGACTTCCCCGGGGGCGAAGTGTCGGGACTGACAGACGGACCCCCGAGCTCCCCGGCTCTGCTGCCGCCGCGCCGCACCGCGCCCCGTGTGCGTGGCTGCTTGGGACGTGGGGGGAGCAGCCACGACGCCCCCGACGGCAGCGCCCTCCTAACCAGCCGCGGGGCCGGAGCCCCCCGGCCGTCCAGAGCCCCCAGCCCTGATTGTCGCCTGCACCTGCTGGGCGCCCCCCGCCCTGCCCAGAGCCGCCGGCCCGCCTGAGCCCCCGGGCTCTGCTTGTCGTCCCCCCCCCCGCCCGCTCGGTGCCCCCCGCCCTCCCTGGAGCCGCCGGCCCAGCCGGAGCACCCGGGCCCTCCAGAGCCCCCAGCCCTGCTCGTCGCCGGCACCTGCCGGGCGCCCCCCGCCCTGCCTGGAGCCGCCGGCCGGCAGGAGCCCCCGGGCCCTCCCGGAGCCCCCCGCCTCGCTGGGGCCCCCACCCACCTGGCCGCCGCGGACCTCTCTCTCTAGCTCTCGGTAACGGTTGTGCCACACCAGGTAGTGCAGCGGGTATCTGCCCTCCGGCCCCTTCCTGGCGGCGGAGGCGATCATCCTGCCCTCCGCATGCCGGGGCCGCCTCTCCCGGCCCGGGATGGGGGGACGGGGACAGGGACTGGAGCTGGGGGCGCGGGGCCGGCTGCAGAGCCTGCTCTGGAAGCCCGGCGACGGGCGGCTGCACGGGCATGTGCCTGGGGAGGCAGGCGAGCGAGCGGGCGGGCGAGCGAGCGCCGGCGGAGGCGGGCGGAGGGGGGCACGGCGGCGGCGATGCGGGGGGCGGGGGAGCGGGTTCCCAGCGTCCCCGGGAGGAGAGGAGGAGGAGGAGAAGGAGGAGGAAAAGATGAGGAGGAGGAGTGGAAGAGGAGGAGGAGAGGAGGGGGGAGAGGAGGAGGAGGAGGAGAAGCACCAGCCCTGGGTTACCAGCACTAGGCAGCGCTGTTCGAATTCTTTGCCTCTCCTCCCACACCCCTGCACACAAAGGCAACGCTACAAGGAGGGAGGAGGGGGGAGAAGGATCAGGCGCCCGGAGGAGGAGGAGGAGAAAGGAGGAGGCAAGTGGGGGGCTCGGCCCTGGTGGGCACTGGAGGCATCCCAGAGGGCAGAGGAAAGAGCAGCCCCTCGCTTTTCCCAGGCACACACCTCTTCTTGGCATGGCCAGCGCAAATGTCAGCCCCTTCCTCAACCCCTCTCCCCAAAGCTGTTGGGGGCCTGGGAGCCCCAGTGTGTGGGTGGGGAGGGAGGGGGGACCCTGGTGTGAAGGCATAGCCAGTCAGAGTCAGGAGTCCGAAGTCTCGCTGCATCATGGGAGTTGTAGTCTGCACCCCCCCTTAAGCTCAAGGGCTGGCAGGTGAAGTGGGGGTGGGCAGAGGAAATCCCCACCATGCCAACCTCTCCTCCCCTTCCCTTCCCTCCTGAAGCCTTGCCCACAGAAGTGGCGATGGAGCTGTTAGGCAGACTACCTAGTGGGTGGATAAACTAAGGTGGGGCCCCAGGATTGGCTCAATATTCCAGAACATTTTGGTATGAGACAGCATGCCCCCTATTCCTTTAGGGACAAAACACATTCCTCCTGAATCTTCATCAATTAATTCTGAACCTGCTGGAAGAGGTCCTGTGACCTAGTGAGTCAGTCAGCCCTGGGTTCAAATCCTGCCTCTGACACTTGCTGGCTATGTGACCCTGGGCAAATCACTTCCCCTATTAATGCTCTAGGGCTAGGTAACTTTCTCAAACCATACAGCAGAGAAGATGCCAACTTACTTTGGTGGAGGGAGTTTCTTCCCCTGGGAATTCCCATTACCGGTGAAATCACAAGTCCAACACTTTTCTGTATGCCTTGCCCTAAACACTAAAATGAATACCATAGAAGTCATTATAATCGAGACCTTTAGGGACAATTTAGAACATAGATTCAGTACTGGAAAGGAATTTAAAGGTCAGAAGGCCCAAACCCTGCATTTTACAAATGAGGTAACTGAAGTCCAAGGAGGTGGTGAATATTCTAAAGTGGCAATGCCAGTCCAATACAGAGGGTTGAGCAAATGAGAATTTGGTCACAATTGAGCCTCTGGGGAGTGTGGGGGGGGGGAGAGAAATCAGGGTTACTGGAGTTTAAAGAAGAAATGGGGCTGGGGTAGGCTGGGTATAAAGGGTTAATAGAGATGGGTGGTTGGAGGTCCACTTCTCTCAGGTGTCTCAATCAGACAATCAGCAAGCAATTATTAAATGCCCACTGTATTCTGGGCACTGTGTTAAACGAGCTTTAGCTAGCCTTCTCTCATTTTAGATTGCAAACTGCTTGAGGGCAGGGACTTTGCCTATTTCTATTCTCTGTCTTCCCCCAGTGCTTCAAGCTGGGCTTTTCACATAACAAGCAATTACATTTTGTCGAATTGAATTGAGTGGTATGAACAGATCAGTCCCATTTCCAGCATCTCGTTCAGAGCAATGATGGTTTGAGACTTGCTAGAAAATGACATTCTCATGCTCCCTTCCATCATCTCTCGCTTGCTGTTCCATACCCCAACCCCCCTGGCAAGCCACGCACGTCACAGCATGCCACACCACCAGGGGGAGAGAGGGAGCAATCAGCGTCACCATCCCTATTCCCCTGCAGAAGAGTCGGCTGCCTCTGGAGCCCAGGAATGCTGCTCCCCGCCTCCACCACAAGGGGTCAGCAGAGGGTTGTACCTGGACCTGGAGCCTAACCAATGGGAGGGGGCTGGGGAGGGGAGGGAGGAAGAGAAGAAGGTGCCCCAGTCCAGCAAGTATGGCTGGGAGTAAAGGGGTGTTGCTGGGTACTTCCTATGGCTGAGACACAGATGGACCGCAACTTCCTTCAAATCCACAGCTAATGGGGTGTGGGGATTGGCAGATGTCATTTGCTCCCTCATGCCTTCTAAAGTCCCCCACCTCCCCAAAGTACTTTGTATTTACTCTGTACATTTTGTATCAGTGCACATACTATTTCCTTCCTGATAGAATGTAAGTTCCATAAGGACAGGGACTACTTTTGTCTTTATAAGATCACCAGGCACAAAGTTGAGTAAACAGTAGGTGCTTAATAAGCGATGGTTGTATGTGTTTTCCCTCAAGAGATTGTTAAGTCCCATGAGGGCAGAACCTGTTTTGTCTTTTGTACTACACAGTGTCTTCAACTAGTAGACATTCAATAAATGGTTATTGAATTAAAGAACCCTCTTCCCCAAATTTCAGGACAAGGTACAGTTTGGGAGAGAGAGAGAACATAGTGGGATTGTGGGGGTTGGGTAGAGTGTTGGACTTAAGTCAGGAAGGCCTGGGTTCAAATCCTGCTTCTGACACTGTGTGACTACTACTGGGTCTCAGTTTCTTCATCTGTAAAATGAAGTTGGATTAAATGGTATCTGAGATGCCTTCCAGGTCTAGATCCATGATTCTGTGATTCTGCCCCACTGCATGATCCCAGTTTGCCCAGGGGCTCCAAGTTGTCAATTCATCTTGGTTCCTGGGACGTGCTCCCCCCACCCCAATCCCTCCCCAGGAGACACAGTCCAACTGAGAGGCTTAGATTGAGTAGGGGGAGGCATGCCAGGCACCTGTCTGTTCTCCTTCATGCCTGCCAGCCCCAGGCCGCCACGTGCTCTCAAACTCACCCACACGCAGCCCAAGAAACAAAGACAAACAGACCAGGCAGCTGAAAGCCGAGCAGACATTTAATAAATGAAATTCCATAGCTGAGAGAAGAGCTGAATCTCCAGCTCCATTTCCCACCCCCAGCCTTCATTCCACATGCATTCACTCACCACTAGGCTGGAAGACTACAGGGGAGGGGGGGTGGGGTGGGGAGAGAGAGCTTATCTCAGCATCCTCAGCCTTGAATGCCAGGGTGAAGAGAAGGCCCATCCCGGGGGGGGGGGAGGGGCCAGTACCTCACATGTGGCCGTTGGCAGGTGGGGCTCTTCCAGGGAGCCAGCCAGTCACAGGCTAACTCAGGTGATAAACTGCCTAGCTCTCTCCTAACAACTCAGGGACTGCATTGGGGGAGGTGGCAAGGCGGACAGACAATGCTACAAGCTGCCAGTTTTCTCTTTTTTTAAAGTGTGATTATAAATACACCCAGTGGACACACACACTTTCAAACAAACTTGTCAATCTGGGTAGAAATAAAAAGTCGAAGGAGGCAGGTCTCACTGTATTTGGGGCGCCATGACTCATGGGCGGCTGCTGTCTCAGGGAGGGAGCTAGTCTGCCCACCCACGGGCCCCTGCCATAGATATGCTGAACATCTCTGGCACCTCTCCCCATGTGAGTGAATCCCCTCTTTGTCTAGACTCTAGCCGAGCCACCTGCAACCTTTTCACCATTGGAATGGCTTCTAACACCTTCCCCTCCCAGCAGCTTTCCCAACTCATGCCTGCCTCCCCAGAGGCAGAGCCAAAAGAGGCGGCAGAGGGCAGGGCGTTTTGTGCAAACTGGCAGGTACAAGTGAAGACACACTTGTGTGACAATGCACATGAGCAGCCTGGGGCCACAGGTTCGGAGCTTTCCAAGGCTTCCTTCATGTAAAATTTCTGCTTGTGACCTGCAAAGAAAAACCACTGCAAGGAAATATGCTGGGTGTATATATGCATTTACAAACCCCAGACACGGATGCGTGGCCTTGAAAGGAAACAGGCCAGGACTTCATGTACACTCCCAGAAATGTGCATATGTGGGTACATGCCAAAATACGGGAAAGTCCCCATGTGAGTAGGTGGATGTGTGTCTCCTCCTCCAGACATCTTTAGAAGTGGGCTTGATTTTTAGTTATTAGGAGCTGTCGTTTAGGTGTGGCCTTGCCTGGAGTCGGTGGGGGACCTATCTGACACCCTAGAAGTTAACACTTAAGTTCAGTGCATGCCAACATAAGCATCTACTAGGATAATATATTTAGAGCTGGAAGGGGCCTTAGAGGTCATGGAGTCTAGCCCTTTATCTGACAGATGAGGAAACTGACGAGTGATTGGCTCAAGGTCATGTAGCTAAAGTATATAATAATAAGGCACAATATGGATAAAAACGACCCCCTCCCTCCCCTCCCTTTATTGAGTGCCTCGTGGGTGCTACTCGTGGGGGGTGAGGACAGAGTTGAGCAAGTGAGTTCCTTTCTTCATGAAACTTGGGCTATCCTCACGTGGGTGCTCACCTGGCCCCCCCCCCCATTCTCCGGGATATCTCGTGGTCTGGACTTATTGCGGCAAGCTAAGATAGATAAGGTCTATGGAACTGGAAGGGACGGCAGGAAGAAAAGAAGCCCAATTTGTACCCTTAGGGTGTTGTGAGGGGCTGGGGTCACACAGTCAGAAGGTGTCAGAAGCTGAGCTTGAACCCAAGGATGCCCGCTCTCTATCCATCAAGACGGTATTGCTAATCCTTCCCTCCATCACACAAGTGTGGGTACACCCTGCAGGAACGTGTGCCCCTACCCACACATATATAGAACGTTCTTCCCAACGCAGACACCAGACTGTGGACACGAATAGAGGTGTTCTACACACAGACAGCTCTGAGGAAGGCGGACTGTACAAATCCTGGCCCATCCCTCCTTCCTAAAGGAATGCCTAACGCCCACGGACTTGTCACCCCCACACAGAGGATGGCTACCTTTCCCCAACATTCTTTGGCGTCCTCTCCTCGGTATGGGCACACAGACACACACACAGATACACAGACATAGAGACACACAGAGACAGACAGACAGACAGACACACACACACACACACACACCCCTCAGAGAGACAGTTCAGCTGGCCTCCGAAATCCCTCACCTCCCATTTTTGCCCCATTATCACCACCTGGCCTCAATGGTCCCCTTCTCCTTCCTCCTCCCGCAGCTAGGGTAGAGGAAGGGAATGAGGACGCCAGGAAAAGGAACTGTAGGAGCGACTCACCACCAACTCCGCCCTGTTCTCGCTTTGGGGGCAAGAAGGGGAAACTGAGGCAAGGGGCCAGGCCCGGAAGCGAGCAGGCGGCCAGGCAAAGTCCTCCTCCGCTCAGTCCGGGATGGAAAGAGGGTGGGGGGGGGGGCGGTCCGGGGCTGGGATTGATTAGGCCGGGGCAGGGGGCGGGAAGAGCCCAGCCCTCCTGGCCCTTTAAAGCCCCCCCCCACCCCCCAGCACCTCGAGCCTCTTCCTGTGTTCCTTCCCATTTCCTTTCTCCAGCTGGGAGCGGGGCGTGTCCGGGCCCGGGCTGGGGGTCGGGAGGCGCGCGGGCCCCTCCCCCGGTGGGCCGGGCCTGCGTCGCTTCCTGCAGGAGCAGCTGAGAGCGAGCTGAGCAGCCTGCAGAGAGCCAGAGAGCCAGTGGCCGGGCCGGGCCGGGTCGGGCCGAGGCGAGCCGAGCGGAGCGGGCCGACCCGCGAGCCGGACCGAGGAGCGGCCGGAGAGGACGGGCCAGGGGGGCGATCCGAGCGCCGGCGGCCGGGGCCCCGAGGGGGCGGACGCGCGGCGGGGAGCGGCCACCGCCGCAGCCTAAGCAGCAGCAGTGGCCGTGGCCGCGGGCGCCGCGAGAGCCCGGGCGGCAGCAGCCTCCGCCTCGGCGGCGGCGGCGGCTGCATCGGGGACCCCCTGCCTGCAGCCGACGCCCCCGTCCGGGCCTCCGGCAGCCCCGCGCGCCCCCCACACTGGCCCAGAGGGCTGCGGCCGCCTCGCCGCTGAGGATGTCCCGGAAGGGGCCGCGGGCCGAGGTGTGTGCGGACTGCAGCGCCCCGGGTAAGGCCCGGGCCGGGGGCGGGCACCGGGGACCGGGGACGGGCCACTGGGCCTGGGGGGGGAGGAGGCCGAGACGGGAGCGCCCCGAAGGCCGGGGGCGGGACGGGACCGGAGCGGGGATGCGCCGCCCCCCCCCCCCGTCCGATCGGCGGACCCTCCCCCCCATCCCCGCCTCGCAGCGGGCGGACGGGCGGGCGGCTGGGGGCTGCGGCCTCGGCAGCCACTGCAGAGCCAGGTGTCCTTGGGAGGGGCAAGGGGGTGCACGGGGGCCCGAGCTCCGAGGGGAGGGGGGCTCCTGCAGACCGGGAGCAGCTCTCGGCGGGGCTGCTGGTCGTGCCCAGTTCAGGCGTGGGTCATCCTGTCCCCTTAGCACCCCCACCCCTCAGGCCACCAGGGTCGGTGCTTCAGGAAGGACGTTCCCTGGTGCCTTCTTCTTCCTTCGGCAGTCTGGGGGAAGCAGCCCTTGTGAGAAGCTTTGCTAACCTCTCCTTCTCCCAACCCCCCAGACCGCGTATAAATCGGGGGAGCCACCCCCCCCCCCGCCGCCACTGCATTCCCCCCCTCCCCGGCTCATAGGCGGCAGAAGGGCTGTGGGGGAAGCGAGAAGGATTTTTCCTTAGGGGGGTGGAAGTGTGTGTTCTTAGTTTGTGTCATGGAGTCTCGGCTGCCTCCTTCTGTCTTACACCTGCTGCTCACACGTTCCCCGATTGCTGTGTAGCTGCAGAGGGCATCTGTGGGCAAAGGGGTGGGCAGGTGTCTCTTGCCCCCACCTAGCTCAGGGATGCTCCCAATCCACTGGCCTGGATACTTTTCACAAAAGGCACTCAGAAGGCAAGGCTCACCCAGGGATGCTTGTCTGTAGGCATTTCGGCCTGGTAAGGCTGTTCTTCTCAGGAGGTTAGAGCTGTATGAGGGGTGGGGGTCAGGACCTGGATCCCAGTTAATTCTTTAGAAGGTGGTGACTAATTCCTAGGCCTCTCGAGGTCCTAGGGGCTCTCACACCTACTCTGTCAGGCCAAATGGAAGCCGGAGACACAGTTCCTCAACCCCATAAACAAAGCCTGCTGGGTGGGGGAGAGTGGGCAGGCCTGGGGCTGCCAGGGCCTGGGTCTTGAGATGTGGCTCTCCTTGTCTTCACCCGCCACTTAACAGGGAAGTGGGAAATCCCAGCACCAGTGGTACCAGGCAGGGAGCACAGGACAGACCCTAGGCCATGGGCACCTAGGGTCTGTGGATAAATCCAGGGCAAGCCAGTCGGGAGAACATGGCACTGTAGAGGACACTGGACTCAAATCCTGCCTCAGCCACTTATTCTGTGGGTCCACCAGTTCCTTACTTTCTCTGGGACTCGGTTTCCTTCTCTGTAAAACGAAGGGATTGGTTGTTGTGATGGTTTCTAAGGTCCCTTCCAGCTTTAGCTCCATGCCAGCGAGACATAGGGTCTGAGGGTCAGCTGCCTCCCCACTCTGCCTCTGCTGCCATGTTCACTGATGTTTCTTTCCCCTTCTCCCCAGAGGCGTGGAGTTCCATTCCATGTGGGAGCTCCCCACCTCCACCTACTTTGGCCCCAGGGAAGAAATGAGAGACCAGAGGAGCTCTTTCCTTCTGGTGTGGAGGAGGTGGGCTCAGGAGGCAGCAGGGACCCTTCAGATCTGAGCAGCCTGTTTGTTGATAGAGGAGTTTTGATGGTCACAGATAACCTCTCTGGGCCTATAAAATGAGGAAAATTGGATGACCACAGATCTTCCACTATAACTCTCTGGCTTCATCCATTTGCGAGGGAGATAGGCTTGTGCTGGCCCCCTCCCCCAATTCCCACTTAGGTTCTGGGTTACAGATCCCTTTGGGAAGTTTCCAGAAAAACCCAGAAGGCGTTTTGAACTCTTTGGGCCACTGGTGCCCAGTGTACCCTCTCTGGGCTGGCAAAAAAATCTGAGTGGGGTGGGGAGACTTGCCTAGGTGCTTGCCCCCTCTTTATAGAGAGACTCTACTGTTGCACTGTCAGCTCCAGTTATCATTTTGAGATAGGGATGAGGGGCATCAGGACAAGCTTTCTAGTGTCCTGTGAGTACTTAGTCGAGGGATAAAGGAAGTCATTGGTGGTATCTCTGTGGTTGCCCAGCTCCGTGACCCTCCGTTGACCTCATTAGTGTCAGAGCGTTAGTCTCTTTGTTGGATGAGATATCCCCAGGTTGGCATGGGACTATGCCCTCAGGGCCCCTCTTCTGCCCTGCTCATCTGGCATAGTCAGTAGAAGCCAGGGTTAGAGTCTGGAAAAAGCTTGAAATTCTGTCATAGGCACTAAATAGTTCTAACCCTGGTCATGTCGATCTCTGGGAACCTTCTCTATTAAGATAAGCTGTTAATGCTAATAGTCCCCACCTTACGGGGCTGTTAGGCTCAAGTGAGATAATCCACAAGCATTAATTAATCGCCTTCTGTGTGATCCAGATGCTGAGAATATAAAGACCAAAAAAACCCAACACCTGAAACAGTACCTGCCCTTAAGGATCCTATATCATATAAATATTTACAAAGTAATTTCAGAAAGGACTCTAGCAACCAGAGGTCCTTCCTCCATAGGAAGGACCCTATAGAGAAAGTCGTATGGCATTTGAGCAGAGCTTTGAAGGAAGATAAGGAAATTAAAGATGCCTGGAAGTGAGGAGAGAGTGCATTCCAGGCATGGGGGCTGTCTGTACAACAACTTGGAAACTGGCATTGGTGTGGAATGATGCCTAGAAAGAGCTTTGCAAACTTTCGAGCTCTCATCGGTTGTAATTAACATCCTACTCTGAGTGGAAGAGAGGTGGCCAAGCTGGGGTAGGAGGTGCCAAGGCTCCCCATGGGTGGCTGTATCAGACCCCCGAGGACCCAATGAAAACAAACTTCCTGAATAGTTCAGGCCAAGTTAGAGTCTAGTTGGAACCCTGGCCTGGGTGCTAGCTCCATCCCTGCCACAGATGCACTGAAGCCACCCTCAAAGACCCCTCTAGGATTGAGCTTCTTTTCTGAAAGGTTGAATTAGGGCATTTGGAGTCAGAAGGCATCCCAGCCCTGCTAGGTGCCCTCCTTGGGCCCTTGGGTAAGGCAGTCACTTACAACAGGAAGGGGTGGATATGAGAGGCTCTCTCTGTGTTGTCCATCCTCTGATCCCAATTCTTTGGTTCTCTGTTTCTGGGATGAGTGGAACATTATCCTCTTATCACAGAGCCAGAGATGTCTGGAGCTAGAAGGGACCTTGAAGGCCATCCAATCTAATCCCCTCATTTGACAGCTGAGGAGACTGAGGCCCAGTAAGATTCTGTGCTCAAGGTCATTCAGGTAGTGCGCTTCATTCATCCTCCTTTCTTGACTCTCCGTGGCTGCCCAGTGGGCGCTTGAATATTTAGCTCGTGTCTTCGATCTCCCATTTTCCATGGCCTTGTGGACTCTTAGTATAGTGTTTGGAGAGTTTTATTTGGAAAGTGGAAAAAGAATGCTGACTTGGAGGCATCATCATCAGTAACATTTATTAAGCACCTACTGTGTACTATGCTAAGTACTTTATAATTATTAATCATTAGATCCTCACAACAACTCTGAGAGGTAGGTGCTATTATATTCTTCATTTTACAGTTGAGGAAACTGAGGCAAATATGTGAAATGACCTGCCTGGTATCTGAAGCTGGATTTGAACTCAGGTCTTCCTGACCCCAGGCCCAGCTGTCTATCTACTACACCCCCAAGGATCCCAATGTGTAGGTTCAAATCTCAGCTCTTACTTATTAGCTTCATGACTTTACTCCTCCGGGCCTCAGTTTGCTCCTTTCTACAGTGAGAGGAGTAGAGAAGACACGATCTAGGTCTGGGATCCTATGAATGGTGGGTTGTGGTATCTGGTTATTCGTTCACACTTGTGTTTTCACACTTCCCAACTCGGTTCCGTTTCAGTGGCTGCCCAACAGACAGAAAGGGTTATAATAAAGTCACTGCCCTTCTGTGTTTGGGGGTACCGGTGGTTGCTCACCTTGGGCGTGCTGTGGGTGAAGGACCTTTGATGGAGGAAAGAGGAGATGATGCTGTGAGGGTGAGGCGCAGCCTGGTGTCACTGGCACCCAGGCCAGGAAGTGAGTCCCAGGGGAGCTGCTCCAACGCCCCCTCCCTCTCCTCCCTAGTCTGGGTGCTGAGTTGGAGGTCCTAGGTTGGTCCCGATGTATGAGAGGTCCATGTGGTCCCCACGGCAGCTATTGGGGAAAGAGGAGGGGGCTTTGGTGGAATGGAAAGAGCTCTGGATCTGGAGTCTGAGGATCTAAGCCTAAGTTCTTGCTCCTTCAATTGTGTGTGACCTTAGACAAATCACTTTGCCTTTGGGAGCCTCTGTTTCCTTTTCTGTAAAATGGAGACTAAAATACTCGTACTACCGACCTCACAGAGCGACGGTCATGAGACTCAAATGAGAGAAATTTATAAAATGTTTTGGACACTCAAGCGCTATGCATGTAGAAGTTATTCAGTATTACACACAATGTTTTATAGCGATAACAGATTCACTCGTGTGTAGCGCTTAAAAGCTCACAGAAGGCTTTACATGATTGCCTTGTGATTATTGGAGATCTGAAGCCCAGCCTTGAATTAGCTCAACCCAGTCACTTAACCTCCAGGGGCCTCAGTTTCCCCTACTTTAAATGAGGGAATTGTCCAGCTACAATCCCTAATCTAACAATGTCCTGCCTCCTGAATGCTTTGGCAGAGTCTCACCTCCTCAGGTTACAGGTAACACCCCTTGCATCCCTCCCCTTGAGAATCTCTCGTCCTCACCTTCTTTGATTACTGAGGGCAGTGATTCCCCTCCTCTTGCCCCTGGTTTCTTTCCCCTCCTCCTAGAGAGGGTGCCTGTAGCCTTGGCCAAAGGGAGATATGTGGAGATGGTGGCAGGCAGACATTAGAATGATATAATGGAGGACACGAGTGGATGAGAAGGTGGCAGGCAATTGTCCCCTTTCTCCACAGAGGGGCTCCGCCTTTGCCCATCTTCCTGAGGGCACCAGAGCACGTAGGCAGCAGGCCTCAGTGCCAAACTGTGCAGCTGGACATGGCGTAGCTGCCCATGCCACCTCTTCAGGAGCCATCTGTGCCCATGTCCACCCTCGGGGTGTCCTGGAGATGGGCAGGGGAATAGCTTGGAGGCAAAATGTGCCTTCCCTTTCTTTTCCTTTCTTTCTCGATGCCACTCTAAGATGGCACTTGGCTCTGGCTGAGGGTGGCACCGGCCAGCTCTTTGGAATCACCAAGGCCAAAACTGCTGCCCATTCTCTGGTCACATGCTTCAGCAAGCTGGGATCAACCACATGCCTGGCTCTGGCTCGCCCCCCCCTTCACCCCAGCCCCTGCTGTTCACCCCCGTGTCCTCCTGTAACCATCTGCTTATCTGGCTCCCTACCCCCACAGCCTAAATCAGTTCTGCCTTGGGCAGGGTTGAAGCCCCTCCTCTGATACCTATACCCTCACAGTCTTCTGAAAGGCAGAGCTGACTGTCCTAGCATGGACCACTTTAGGAAAGCAAGCTGCCTGCCCAGTTTCTGCCTGCTCTTCTAGCCATAGGGGCAGTGCCCATTCATACTAGTTGGCAGGAGTTAGAATCTTGTGGCCCTTTCTTCCCTCTTCTCATTGCTCAGGAAAGGGAAACTGAGGTTTGGAATTCAGCTTCTGGAACATAAGCTCCTGTCACATCCCCCCATCTCTGTTTTCAGAGGGAGAGCATGGTTAATAAATATACCCCAGTAAGTGACCCTGCCCCTCTCTGCATTCAGTATCCGGTTTCCACCCTTTTTCCCTTTCCTTGCTCCCTGGATCACCCACACCCAGGAGCCTGAACCCTGCCCTGATTTAAAAAGCCCAACTCCCCCTCCCCCACTAGTAACTCAGGTGAGTGCCTCGGGACAGGATAGTGGGAGGTGGGGGGGAACAGGACAGGATAGTGGGGGAGAGGGGGGAACAGAACAGGATAGTGGTGGGGAGGGGGGAACAGCACAGGATAGTGGTGGGGAGGGGGGAACAGGACAGGATAGTGGTGGGGAGGGGGGAACAGCACAGGATAGTGGTAGGGAGGGGGGAACAGGACAGGATAGTGGCGGGGAGGAGGGAACAGGACAGGATAGTGAGAGGAAGAGGGGGGAAGAGGACAGGATAGTGGAGGGGAGAGGGGGGGGAACAGGACAGGATAGTGGGGAGTATCCTGGGAATGGTACTAGCTATCCTCCCAGATTTCCTCTCAAAATTCCTTCCCTTCTTGTCCCTTCCCCACCCCCTCAATGAGCTATGTCATGTTGGTAGGGAAATTTTATATGCATACGTACATATAATATGCCTCTGTGGGTATATATGTATACACACACCTATGTTCTGCTGTGTGACCTTGGGCAAGTCACTTCACTTGGAGGGAAATGCTGATTTGCAGAGGGGCTAAATGTGGCACCCCCAATGAAAACCTCAAAACGCAACATTTACTGTTACTAATACACACAGCCCAATTTCAGAACCCAGAATACCAGTACTTATCCCAGATTTGCCCTCTTGAGTGTTTCCTGGGCTAGGGGCTTTGGGCTCAGGGTGTTTAGTTCAGAGGGGTGGGTTAGGGATAGGAGTTAGTGTGGCCCTGAAGGGGTGGGTTGTGTGTGTGTGTGTGTGTGTGTGTGTGTGTGTGTGTGTGTGTTTCGTTTGCCTCTGTTGCTTGGAAAGGACTGAACTGGCAAACAATGAACTGAGACCAGGACTTCCGCCTGGCCGCCATTGTTCAGTCCTGAAGCTTATGTCCCCCTGTTCAGTCCCCCTCCCCCCACCAGCCTTTGCTGAGGACTGAGGGGACAGGAAGGACCACAGAGACCTCCTCTGGCCACACTGAGACCTTAGTCAGAGTGCTTGTAGCCAGTGTTTATTGTTTTGTTCACCCATCCCAACTCGAGGCCTGCAGACCCTGGATGGCCCCCAGGAATTCCAAGGCACCTCATGAACTGGTCCACCCACACCTCTTCCCCCTATATAGAGCTGTAGGTCACCTAGTACTAATGTGAAGCAGAGAGTAGATGTGGGGGCCAGAATTCTCAGGGGATTTGGGAAGTGCCCTCTCTTGGACTCAGTCCTTATCCGCTCTTGACTTTCTACCCTACCCTCCTTAACTGGCTCGGTCAGTCAGGACCCCAAATCTCCCTTCCCGGTTTCATTTCCTATCCTGGGGAGTGCTTTGGGTGGAGGGTCTTACTTTGAACCTCCTAGCTCTCACAATGTTGTCCCTTGTTGTTGGGGTACAGGGGCCAGGGCATAAGACCATCAGCCATCTTGGCTCCACACCTTGGCCAGAGAGCCCAGATGGGTTGGCATAGATGCCAGCCAGTTTTGCCTTTCTCTGGGCTGCATTGCCAAGTATTAGTAATGCTGGGAAGGGGAAGGGACAGGGTGCCACCTATTGGCACTGAGGTCCCCCAGGTTACCTGGAAACCAAAACTAAACCTTCTTACCCCTAGCAGCTGCCAGGACATTAGGCTCAACCAAGTATGTTTATTGGGTAGTGACCATGTTGGCATTCTTTGCCACTTTTCCTCTGTGTGTGTATGGGGAGAGGGGGACAGGAGGGGAGGCGATAGGCCACCGCCCTAAATCCTAGATGGGGAAAGTTGAGTACTCTAAGTGAAAGATCTGAGTGGTAAGTGAATGGCAGTGGGAGGTAGGTGCTGGACACGTTGCTCAGCCATTCACACATGACTGGTAGCATCCCTCAGGTCTCCCCACTGTGACTGTGGAGGAAAGAATCAGTGCCTCTGCAGTCAATCCTACCCACTGATGATGATATTCACTAACTGTATGACCTTGAACAAGCCTCAGTTTCCTCATCTTTGAAATTGCCTCATTGGCCTCTGGGGGTCCCTTCCAGCTCTCTGGGTGATCCGGACCTGGATGGATCTAGGTAGTAATCCTGAGGCTGAGACCCTGGTTTTCCGGAAGCCCGACACAGAGGAACTGCCTGAGTCATTGTCAGTTTCCTGAGAGTGGGCTGGCGCCTGGCCCCTGACCCAGATGGGCTTTCAGAGTGGGGCTCGGCCACACCCAGTTCAGCCTCCTGCCCTGGTTCACTAGGACCTGCTCCCTCCCACCCCACCCCCAGAGTTCAATTCTTGCTCCCTAGGACACATTGTCCTGGATGGAAGATTGTCCCAGGGGAAGAAAGGAAAAAGTAAGCATTTATGAAGTGCTTACTGTGTGCCAGCTACAGAACTTTGCAAAGAATAGCTCATTTGATCCTCTTAACATCTCTGGGAGGTAGATGCTGTTACTGTCTCCAGTTTACAGAGGAGGAAATTGAGGCAGGCAGAGGTTAAGTGCCTTTCCCAGGGTCACACAGCTGGTAAGTGCCTGAGGCTGGATTTACACTGGGATCTTCTTAACTCCAGACCCACTCAGAAAGTGGGAACAGGCAGGGGACCTCTAATGAAAATCTTGACCAGCCCCCTCATTGTACCAAGGACTAAACAGACCGTGAGGGGCCAAGTGCTTTGCTGTGTGTCACCCAGAAATTTAGTGGCAGGCAGGAAACTACACCCCTGAGTCTTTGAACCCCTGAATGAGGACTCTTTCTGCCTCCTCACCCTGAATCTTGAAGTTAGCCTGGTCTCCAAGTAACCTAGACCCTAACGCAGCTCAGAAAGAAACGGGATAAGAAGACAGTCTCTGTCCTGTTGTCCCCATGATATGGAGGTGTTGTGTATGGTGGAGAGAGGAGTGCCTGGCTCTGAAGTCAGAGCGTGTGGCTTATTACCATCTTGACCTTGGACAAGTCACCTAACTTCCCCAGGCCTCAATTTTGGAGTCTGTAAAATGAGGAGGTTGGGCTGGATGGTCTCTGAGATCCCTTCCAGCTCCAGAGCTTTGAGCCTCCTGCTCTCAGTCTTTGAGAGTGACTTCTTCATTAGGTCTAACCTGGCTCCATCCTGCCCATTCAGCAAAGAGCACCCCAGTTCTGGGTGACCCATTTCACTTCTTCAGGGTTCCCCCAACAGCCAGGTTGCTGACAGAACAGGGCACTTCCTATTTCCAATCTGAGTAAGGGAACATTGTAAAAGGGGGAGAGGGAGAAGGAGGGGAGAAAGATGGAGGTGAAGGGAGGTAAGGAAAAGCAAAGGAAAGAGGAGAGAGAAGGGAGGGGAGGAAAGAAAGGAGAGGAAGAAGAGAAGGAAAAGTAGAGGGAAGAGAGGAGAGGAGAGATAGAGGGGACAGAACCATGGGAGAAGAGGGAAGAAGAGAGGGAGGGAGGGAGAGGAGAGAGAAAGGGGGGTGCAGATGGAAAAGGGAGGGGAGAAAAGAGAATATGAAGGGCGACAGAGAGAAGCCAAGGAAGCAGGGCTCCAGAGTCCCAGTCAGGCCTCATTTCCTCAAGGGTCTCAGGCCTAGACATTCTTAATCTAAGGTCCGTGACCTTGCTTTATTTAATATTTTGATCATTGTATTTCAATGCCATCGGCTTCCTTTATAATCCTGCTTATTACATGTTATGCATTTAAAATCCTGCTTCTGAGGAGGGTTTCCTCTGGCTCCGCCAGACTGCCAGAGGGGTCCAGGAGGGGAAGATGAGTTTGAACCCTTGGTATAAGGTGTGTCTAGAAAGTGCTTTGAGATCCCTGTGCCCAGTGCTGTGGGGGAAGGCCCTTTGGTGGTCCCTGGCAGGCTGGTGGTGTCAGGGGCCTGCTCTGCCTCCTTCTTGTGGGTGGAGGAGTCGATGGCTTTAGCCTCCTCAGCTGGAGACTTGGAAGGCACATGAGCCTTCCCTCTACTTTAGGCCATTTTTCACAGATGAGGCCAAGCCACTGGTCCAAGGACCTATGGCGGGAAGTGTGAGAAGAAGTTGAACCCAGATCATCTCACTTGGCCCCTCTGCCTCCCAACGCTTCCCCCCTCTCATCTCGTGGCTGTCTCACAGGAGGGGGATTTGGCCAAGGGAGAAACAAAGGTCCTGGTGATAACAGACCGGCTTCTAATTGTGTTCTAAAGTTTTTTTCGATGAAAGAACTGAGGCTTTGGAGAGGTTCTGCTTGGAAATTAAGTGTGGCAGAGTCAAATTTAAAAACCCAGTTTACCTCTCCAGGTCTCCATTTACTCATCTTTAAAGTGGGGGTGATAATACTTGCCTTCATTTGGCAGCGTAAAGGAACAGAAAGCACTGGACCGGGAGTCAGAAAAAGCCCCTACTGTGTGATGACCTGGGTTCAAGTCTCAGCTGTCCGGTTTATTGTCTATGTGACCCTAGGCCAGTCACTTCCCTGGGACTCAGTCTTCTCTTGTCAGAAGAGGCTGTCTGACTCTAAATCTGTGCTCCTTTGATCCTAGAGTACCCGTAACCAGAGATGCGAGGGCTGGTTCCTCAGCATGGGATGTTTGGTTTGGGCTTTTTCCCCTGAATGGGACTGTGATTTCCCCAGCGTAGGGAGCGGCTCCCTCTACCCAGGCCCATTGGTGTCTGCCTGGCAATATTCAACAGTGAGAGGTTAGGGATGATCAGGGTCACACAGTCAGCACGTGTCAGAACCAAGACTCAAACCCAGGTCTTTCTAACACAGAGGCCTCTTCCTATAGGAGCTACTCTTCTCTCTCCCCCCTCCCCACTGGTTCCCTGGTTCGGTTGTCTTCTGGGTAGTTAGTTATCTCATTGAGGTACAGAAGGACTGAGGCCCTAACCAAGCCACTCAGAGCTGGGTGAGTCAGAGGAAGAAGGGACAGGATGCGGCCTCCCCTGCTGGGCATCTGTGCAGGGGCGGGGGGGGGGGGGGGGCATTGGCTCGCTGCCTGGGGGAGGGGCAGGGGGGCAGAGTTGGGTGACCCTGAGCAGGGAGGGGGAGAGGGGACAAGAGAGGCTCTGCCTCTACTCTGGGCAGGCACACAATAGTGGCTTTCTCCCCGTGACCTTTTCTCGGCTTGTGTTCAGTGCAGCTGGCCCTACCCCCAACTCCCTCAGGGCCTGGGAGGGCCTTCTTTGGAAAGGGAAGTAGAGGGGTACCCCTAAACCCAATCCTGACTGCCCTACTCCTCCACTCAACACGACCCCTGGGGATGCCAACACTGTTGTGCCTTCCAGTTTTGCTGACACCCCCCTCAGATCCCTGGTAGGATTTACTTCCTGGGCCTCAGCCCCTGGGAGGGGTCTCAGAGGCAAATGGAGAGGGGGGTGTCATGGCTGAAGCCAAATGAGAGACTATGGAAGAGTTTCTCAATTCTGGAATATAAACTGGTCTTCCTGCTGATGGATGCTTTTTCCGGGAGTGTATTGGGAGGCCTGGACCAGAGACAGCGTCCCACATCCCAGCCTTCTCTGAGACAGCGTTACTCCCCACCTGCCAGCCCCAGACCAGCATCTTCTTCCTTTCCCATCCTGAACCATCTCTCCAAGCTGGTCTTATGGGGCCAGGAGAGCCGGGAGAGGCAGTAAGAGAGATAGCAGAGTGATAGCCATGACTTCCACCCAAGACCCCACACAAGGGGTAGTTTCCTGCCCACTACCAATGGCATAGATACCCATAAGCTGGGCAAAGGATTTGAAACCTGGGCTTCCTGATAAGAGTGTAAAGTCCTTGAAGGCAGGAACTGTTTCATGTGGGACTTTCTATTCCCCATACCCACCACAGTGCCTGGCACACAGTTGGTCTCTAATAGGTGCTCACTGGCTGATTGTGCTCCCAGAGCTGAGCACAGTGCCTGGCACACAGTAGGTCTCTAATAAATGCTCATTGGTCGATTGTGCCCCCAGAGCTGAGCACAGTGCCTGGCACACAGTAGGTCTCTAATAAATGCTCATTGGTCGATTGTGCCCCCAGAGCCGAGCACAGTGCCTGGCACACAGTAGGTCTTTAAGAAATGCTCATTGGTCGATTGTGCCCCCAGAGCTGAGCACAGTGCCTGGCACTGCCATGCACAACATGACTCATTCAGCTGCCATTATCTCCTTTTGTTTTTCCTTCTTCGATGGAGACCCTTGAACTCTCTGGGGCGTGGGAGTGTGGGCAGGAGGTCATAAAGAAACATAGAACCAGAAAAGACCTAAGAGGCCATTCTACAGATGAGGAACTGAGGCTCAGAAGGGTTTCAACTTACCCAGGGTCATGAAACTTAGTGTTTGAGACAAGATTTGAACCCAAGGCCTTTCAACTTGCAGCCCAGTCCTCTACCATGCCATGCTGCTTGCTGGCCACAGGGACTCTTCTCTGCCACGAGGGGCCACCCCTAGGACAAGAGGTGTGTCTCTAATTAACCTGCTTCCCAGCCCAGTGGGATCCCACCTTAGAAACCCAATGCATTGGCGTGGTTTTTGCCCTGGGTGAGACTAGACTTGGCACCTAGGCTATGTAGCCAACCCTCTGGATTCTGAAGCAGGTCATAGGATCCTAGTTCTAGAGCTGGAAAGGGCCTCAAATTTGACATATGAGGAAACTGAGGCATGGGTAGGCTTTGCCCAAAGTCACACAGACAGTAAGAATCATAGTTAGGAAGCCCCAGATTTGTACCAGTTCTTCCATAATCTCCAAATGCCACAGAGACTCAGAGCATGCCCCAAGATGTGGGAGTGGGTGGAGGGGGGTACGGGGAAGGCCCCGTGGAGGAGGGGGAGGCTGGTGCCTCAGAACTCGGCAGAGCAGAAGGATGAGCTGGAGGTGACAGCTTCAATCCTGTTCCTGAGAGAAAGGAAGGGAGGAATGTGAGATCTGTGTGTGGCCCATCTGCCAGCCCCCCTCCTGACAGAAGCCCTCCCTGCTTTCCCAGGCCTCCTGGCCTATGGGAGAGATTTTGGTTTAGGTGCACCAGCCCATACCAGGGAGGCTGCCTTGTGGAGGGTCTGTTTGTAGCAGCTGCTGTTGCTTTCTATCGGTTGGAGTCTGTTGGAAAGCCATGGGTTCCCCAGAAATATGAAGACCCCTCAATTCATATCCCAATCCCATTCCTGGAAAGGGACCCCCTCTCTTTTCCTTGGAGAGGTGGGGAACTCTGGGTAAAGAATGCTGTGTATGTTGTCAGATGTGGTTGCTATGTTGGGTTGGCTTAATTGTGGTTTTTTTTCTTTACTAGGGAAGGCTCACTAGAGGTGAGGGTGGGGAGAGAGAATGTCCGGAAATGACTGACATAAAAAACAAAAGACATTAATAAAACATTGGGGAAAATGGAAGGTGTGCCCCACCAAAATTACAAGCCATTTGGGGGCGTTGCTCATGGTGTGGGGTCAGAAGGGTATGCTGGGTGGGGATGCTTCTAGGAGAGGTCTCTACTTACCCATCGGGGCACTGGCAAGTGAAGGGCTGGAAGGGGACCACCAGGTAGCAGGTTGGCTAGCTACCTCCTCCCCCACCTCTCCTCACAGGAAGAAGCCCCCTGAGGCCCCTAAGAAGAGGAAAGGGGGATGTTGAGTAGATTTGCTAAGTGGATGGACTCTGGCCTTACTTTGGAGGATGTTCATTGGCATCAATTAATCATTTCACTTAGGAGAGCTCAGGAAGGCCCCAGAGGCCCTGTGGGAACTAGTGGGAGAGGGGAGTGGGGGCTTCTCTCTTATGATGCCAGAGCTGGGAGTGGCCAGCACAACTCCTCTCTTTATTACAGAGAAGGAAGCCATGGGGGAAGGGCTTCCCCAGGGCCCCTGAGCCAGAGCTAGAAACCCAGGGTTCCTGACTTCCCATCCACAATTCTCGCTTTCGCCACATGCTGCTGCTCAATCCAAAAGTGGGACTACCACCGGGCAAGGCAAAGATGCCATGGAGGGACTACCTCCAGGAGGTTAGCTCAAAGGATTAGCATTGGGGGGTGCTGGGAAGAGGGCCCTCAGTCTCTTCTGAGATTAGTTCAGTCAATCAGTAAACATTTATTAAGAACCTACTGTGTGCCAGGCAGTGTAGGAAGCGCCTAGGTAGCAGAGATGTCAGGGGAGGAAGGGCTTGCCCAAGTGCCCATCCCACCCACATCTTCTCTTCAACCCCTCCTGGGTGAGAGAATTGACAAATTCTGCTGAGTTGGGGGTGGGGGTGGGCAGGGAAGAGGGAGGAGCTGGGGTCTGCAAAGAAGGATCATTGTTAGCCCCTGTGGATAAGATATGAGAGGACCCAGGATCCCAAGAAGAGCCCAGCTCAAATACCCCTGGGCTAAAATACCTGCCTCCTTCATAGGGATTTTCTTGTGCCCAATGATCACCCTCCCCAAGAATTCCTTTGTATTTACATTGTGTATATTTTATGTATTGACTTGTACACATTGTTTTCAATAGAATGTAGGCTTGAGGGTTTTCTCTTTGTCATGTGTCTCTATCCCCTAACGGTGGATAGAGACTTTTTTAACCTGGCATGTAATTTCTTTGGTATAGAGAACCGCCCATCCCAAGGGCTCAGAACAGCACATCCTCCTCAGGCAGAGTGGCCTGGGGCTCCAAGGGGTTGAGAGTCTTGCAGGGGTTAAACAGCCAGTACGGGTGACAGGTGGGCCTGGATCTTCCCCTTCTGTCGACTATGCCACACTGCCCCTCTCTTGGCATAACCAGTGCTTCTTAAACTGTGGGTCGGGACCCAACCCACAGTTTAAGAAGTGCTGAAGGGGTCTAGGGTAGAAAAAGTTTTAAGAACCCTGAGTTAAGCCCTGAATACTAGACCCTTAATAAATGATGGTTGATTGATTGTCCAGCCTGGGCCTACCAGAGAACTGCAGGAATGCTGTCTGGGCATCTGAGCCCTTGCTTCTTATCCCTGGTTTGCTGCGACCCAGGACGGTGGGAGAAGGAGGCTGGCTGAGAAGGGGGCCTGGGCTCTCGGGATGACGGCTTCCTTTCCTTCTCTTGGTTTTTTTCCTCTGTCACCACCACTTTCGGAAACCCCAGATCCTGGCTGGGCCTCCATCAACCGGGGTGTACTGATCTGTGATGAGTGCTGTAGTGTCCACCGGAGCCTGGGCCGTCACATCTCCATCGTCAAACACCTCCGACACAGCTCCTGGCCTCCCACCTTGTTGCAGGTATGGGTACTTCTGAGGCAGGGAGGTGGGGGGAGGGGACGTTAAGTCAGAGGGAAGTCGTGGGGTAGGTGCTGGAATGAGCCGCACTGGGCTGTGTGCCCTTGGTCCTTGAGCAGTGGGGCTGGGGACCTTTCTCCTCACCCCTGCAGGAATATCCCCAGTGAACATGGGCCCACCCATCTGTTTCCTGGGACCCTCCTCAGCTGGGCATATCCAATCCTAGGATCGTAGGTGTAGAACAGGAAAGGGCCTCAGGGGCCATTCCGTCTAATCTCTTCACTTTACAGATGAGGAAACCGAGGCCCAGGTAGGCTAAGTGACTTGCCCAAGGTCACATGGAAGTAAGCATCATAGGCAGGATTTGAACGCTGGTCTTTTGTCTCTTGAGTCAGTGCCCTTTCCAGTATTTCTTGCTGCAGTAGGTATCGCCAGCCTGGGAAGTGGCCTAACTTAGCTTTTTTCTCCCACCCCAGATGGTACACACCCTTGCCAGCAATGGGGCTAACTCCATCTGGGAGCATTCCCTTTTGGATCCTGCTCAGGTGCAGAGCGGCCGGCGAAAGGCCAACCCTCAGGACAAAGTCCAGTGAGTATGGGAGTTGGGGGGAAGGTGGGGAAGAGCTGGCCTTGGAGGAGGAGGAAGGCAGGGGGTAGCCTGGGTGGAGGGAGGCCGGGAGCTGGAATTGGCCAAGGAGGGAAGGTGTGGAACAGGGTCAGGGGTGTTGGGCTTCATCCTCACGCTCTTTCTCACTCTCTTCTTCCTCCCCCCGCTCCCCATTTCCCTAGCCCCATCAAGTCCGAATTCATCAGAGCCAAGTACCAGATGTTGGCATTTGTTCATAAGCTACCGTGTCGGGATGACGATGGCGTCACCGCCAAGGACCTCAGCAAGGTGAGGGGGACCTGGCTTGAGGATTTTTTTTTCATAAAGTTGGGGACTTTCCTGAGCAGCCCTTGCTGGTCTCAGCAAGATGGGTGGCAGCAAACCAAGTTTACCTAGCCCCTTCCTGTACTTTGAGGTACCCAAGTTGAGAGTATCCCCCCTTCCCTGTGGCTGGTCCCCATTTACCCACCCACTCTCATGTTCCCCTCCCCAGCAGACACATTTCCCTGGCTCCCCTTTCCAGAGGCCCTTTGTTTGAGGGTGGATCAAATAGGTTTGCCCTTTGGGATTGTCCTGCCCTAGGGATGGGCATAGAGAGTTGGTCCAGAACCCTAAGGGTTCCCTGAATCCTTTCTCTCCCACCGGGTAGCAATTACACTCCAGTGTGAGGACTGGCAATCTGGAAACCTGTTTGCGCCTGCTGTCCCTGGGTGCCCAGGCTAACTTCTTCCATCCTGAGAAGGGCACGACCCCTTTGCACGTGGCAGCCAAGGCTGGGCAGACGCTTCAGGCAGAGCTATTGGTGGTATATGGGGCTGACCCAGGGGCCCCTGACATCAATGGAAGGACCCCTATTGACTATGCCAGGTGAGCGTTTAGGGCCAGAGGGTCTTGCAGAAAGGGCATTTGGGAGGGGAGGGAGGATTCTGGGCCGGTGCTGGAGGCTTGGCCCTGAGCCATGCTCTCCATATACCCCCTCTACAGGCAGGCTGGGCACCAGGAGCTGGCAGAAAGGCTGGTAGAGTGCCAATATGAGCTGACTGATCGACTGGCTTTCTACCTATGTGGACGTAAGCCGGGTGAGTCTGCGGTGGTGCAAGTTGGGGGATGCCCTCCCTGGTCCTCACCCCAGCAGCTGGCTCCATAGCAACAGAGCCAGCTGGGGAGCAGCGTTGCTCAGCAACCAGCTCTTGTGAAATTGCCTTGGGTCCAGGCTCCCTGGGAGGAGCAGGGCTGAAGGTTGGGTGTGGGGGGAGGGTGGCAGAGTGGTGTGTAGGTACCCTCAGGGCCTCAGCAGCTGCTGCTTCTTCACCCTTCCCCTTACCCCTCTCCCCTTATCTCCAACCTCAGGGCTCACCTCTCCTCCTTCCCCTTGGCCTGTCGGGCCCCCCAGAGCTTAGGGCCCAGGGCTGAGAGATGGGAGTCCAGGAGGTGGGCCCAGGGCCAGCTGTCCCCACCCCCACTGGTGACTTGGCATTTCTGGTTTTGCTCAGATCACAAGAATGGGCATTATATCATCCCGCAGATGGCTGACAGGTGAGTGGAGTGGCATCCCACACCCCCTGCCCTGGTCTGGGAGAAGGGCCACCCTCTCAGGGGAAGCTGGGTACTCTGGGGGGGGCAGCCCCAGGATCCCTCCTTCTACACAGAAGGCCCAGCAGGTCCCATAAGGCCCAAAGGTCTTGTGGGGGGAGGGGAAGTACTGAGACCTATAGGTTTTAATTCATTGTCTAAGATGAGCCTCCAGCTCAGCTGCCCCCAAACCTTGGTCAGTCTGGGTCGTGACTGCGCATCTCGGGTTTTATTCTTCTCTGACATCTCACGATGGTAAAGAGCAGGCTCACTTCATGGACCCTGGGCACCAGGGATCCTTAGCGCCCTCAGGTGTGTCCAGAGCGTTGTGACTGCTGGTGGGCAAGATGGGTGTGATAGTAGCAGGTCTGGCCATTATCAGATGGGATACTAGTGGTAATAGCCATAATAGCTAACGTTTATAAAGCACTGACTGTGTGCTTAGTGCTTTACAATTATCACCTCATTTGTCCCTCACAACAACCCCGGGAAGGAGGTGCTCTCTCCATTTTATAGGTGACGAAACCAAGGCAAAAAGAAGTTAAGCAAGTTGCTCAGGGTCACACAGCTAGTAAGTGTCTGAGGCCGAATTTGAACTCAGGTCTTCTGACTTCATTCTTAGCACTCTAGCCACTGAGCCACCCAGCTGCCCCTCTATCTGAATAACATAGCTTATCTGTGACACGTCGTATATGAGATAATATTTGTCAAGGGCCATTCAGACCTGGAAATGCTCTAAAAATCTGCGTGGTTACTAGGCCTGAGAGGTAAGTCAAGTCCGGCTGTGCTGAGCCGCCCAGCCTGGGGCAGATCACCCACTCTCTCAGTCCCCTAGGGTAAGATGAGAAGATTGGACTAGATTGCCTGAATGAGGCCTCTCGGAGCAGCAAAGAGAGCCCCAGCTCCAGAGTCTGAGGACCTGGGTTCAAATCTCACCTTTGAGGCGTAATTACTATCCGAATAACATTGGACGAGTTCCTTAATCTCCCTGGGCCTCTGCAAAATGAAGAGATTGGGCTAGCTGGCCTCTGAGGGCACAACCCGGTGGATAGGGCTGGAGCTGGAGTCAGGAAGACCTGTGTTCAAATCCACCCTCAGACACTTATTAGCCAGGAGATACTGGACAAGTCAGTTACCCTCTATTTGCCTCAGTTTCCTCATGTGTACGATGGGGGTTATACTGGCACCTACCTCACAGGGTTGCCGTGAGGATCCAGTGTGTTAACATAGGTGAAGTGCTTTGCAAACCTTACAGCCCTGACTACACGCTAGCTATCCTCACCCTCATCTTTATTATCCTTATGTTATCTGTTCCTGCTGCGTGGCCTGTGTGTGACTTTGGACAAGTCCCCTCTTTGTCTGGCCTCCATTCCCTCGTCTGTCACATGGAGGGGTCACAGCTGGCCTCTGGGCTCCTTCCCGCCCGCTCATGACATCTCCGCTGTGACACGTCGTAGCCCCGCTCCGGCTCTGACATTCTGTCCTGTCTCCCCACGACCTAGAAGCTTCTCCCCATATCGGGCTCTTCCTGTCCTGTGCCAGTGTTAGGAGAAGGCCACGTTTGCTCCCAGAAGCCTCTCTTCTCCACCCACCAGGCACAGACCAGTCACTGGTGGTCAAGATGCCCAGCTTCTTCCCCGGGGCTGCTCCGGAACCCACAAGGAGGATGCTCCTGCCCTCTTGTGGCTACTTTCAAAATGGCAGCCTTCCCTACCACGTGGGCCTCAGCGACTGATCCTGAAAAGGGGAGGAGGGTGCCTCGTTTGCCAACTAGGGGTTTGTTGCCCTGGGCTTCCTTGACACAGGAATCTTTCCCTAGAACACCAGGGGTGTATCTTTTTTTCTTTTGAGTCTTTTATTCAAACGTGAGCCCCTTAGCACTGACCTCAGTGGGTGAGAGTGGCACCCTCTGCTTGCCCCAGATGGCACCCATGGGTTCCTTGGTGGATCCCCTTTCTCTACCACATCTTACTCCCTGCTCCTGTCTCTGCTCTGTGTTGGGGGTGGGGGAGAGTGCACGGCATAGGGGTGTGTGTGTGTGTGTGTGTGTGTGTGTGTGTGTGTGTGTGTGTGTGATGGGAGTAGCAGATGCCCTCCAGCTCTGTCCTGCGCTCAGGTAACCACTGCCTCTGTCCTGTTCTTTCCTCTGCTGCCTTCCTCTGGACTTAGATCTCGCCAAAAGTGCATGTCTCAGAGGTATTGTGCCCATGGGCCAGGCATTTTGCAAGGGACTGGGTGGAAGGGTGAAGGAAAAATTTGGGGTTCCCCCTTCCCTAGGGTCCTGGCCTCCCCCACTTCTGCCAGGGCCCCTGCATGTGGGGGAAGTCAGTGATGGGGGGAGGGCACCTGGCTGTGCCTTACCCGTCTGTCCTTTCTCTCTAATCGCCAACCTGACATCCATCCCCCGCCTTCCTCCTCAAAGCCTGGACCTGTCGGAGCTGGCCAAGGCAGCAAAGAAGAAGCTCCAAGCAGTGAGTGATGACCAGGCCCGGCCCTGCTGACCCCACTCCCTGCTCCCCACCTCTAGCCTCTACCCTATCCCCATGGCTCCCATCTCCAAAGTTAGGGGTCCCTTCTTTCTTGTGCCCGGCTATTTCTCTGGCCTCTTCTAAACAGCCCTGCCCTTTCCATCATTGACACCCTCCTCCCACCGGTGATGGTTCTGATGCCCCTCTCTGCCCTCATCCATCTTCCTCTTAGCAGTTACTCAGTTTCCCAAACTCTACCCAAGGCCCAGTGGGCAGATGTCAGGGCCAAGACTGGCAGAGCCATGGAGTCTGACAGAGTGGGGTTGCAGGGGACCTGGGAAAGGTGTTTAGCAGGCAGGATGTTTGCTTTCCCATGTCTAGCCCACTCCCTTCTGGCCCAATGGCAGGTTTCTAGTTACGCTCTCTGGGTTGGGAGGTAGGGCTCCCTTTGGCCCCTCTAGCCTGAGGCCCTCGATTTGCCTACAGCTGAGCAACCGACTGTTTGAAGAGCTGGCCATGGACGTCTATGACGAGGTCGATCGAAGAGAGAATGATGCAGGTGTGTCTGTGTATCCTGGAAGGGAGGAAGGGGCTGAAGGTGTTGGGGAGGCAAGGGGGGAGAGGGAATGACAAACCAGTGCCCAGTGTTTGAGAGCTCACAGAATTAGAGACTAAAGCTGAAAGGGGTCTTAGCCACCACTTCATCTTTCTAGAGAAAGAAATTAAGGCCCAAAGACTTGAGCCTCACAGCAGACTAGATCATGGACATAGAGTCAGAAAAGGGGCCCATTTATGACACATCATGTTACAAATGAGGAAACTGAGACCCAGACATGTTAAGAGACTTCTCTGGGCTAACAGAGGCAATCAAGAATAGAGCCAGGATTGGAATCCAGGCCCTGGGACTCCAGTGCCAACATACTTTGCGCTGTATATGATTTCTGGGAGGCTGTCAGTCCCAGCCCCACTGCCTCAGCTGTTGCTTGAGGTGGCTTCTGTCTGGGGGCACGTGATGGAAGATAGCCTTGGTAGCCACTGCACAGGTTCTGGAGGAGGCCTCCAGAGAGCCCAGGAGCTCTCCTCAGCTCGGGGCCAGCTGCAAGGATAGGAGAGGGAAGTTAGAGACGGGCAGGCAGCCAGGCTTCTGGCCTTCTCCGCCCGGCTCCCTCTGTTCTCCCTGGCTCCTTCCCCAGCTCTCCCCCCTCCCCCCCGCCCCCACCCTCCATTCCTTCATTCCTTCCTAGCCACAGCCATTCCAACCCAAATACTAGGCTGGAGCAGGCAGAAGGAGGGAGGGAGGGAGGGACGGACGGGGACAGCCTCCGTCCTGTTCCCACCCACCCACACACACACACATATACCCTCCCATCAGCCTCACCCTCACCCAGATCTTTTTCTGCCTTGCCTGGCTCTGGGGCCTAACCCTGCCACCTTTCCCCTGCTCCCATCCTGGCCCTAGAGGCACAGGCACGTCCCAAAAATTGCAGCCACCCGCCCCCAGCAGTGACTGATGGTCATATTCCTCCCCCCTCACCCCCTGCCCCCCCAGTGTGGCTGGCCACCCAGAACCACAGCACCCTGGTGACGGAGCGGAGTGCAGTCCCTTTCCTCCCAGTCAATCCAGAGTACTCAGCCACTCGAAACCAGGTGAAGGGGCCAAGCGGACAGGGAGGGAGGCTGGGCATTGGTTGGGGGGCTGGGAAGAGCCTCAAACTGGGTTTCTCCATTTCTCCCCTCCCCCTCCCACAGCAGCCCTGAGAGGAGCCGTTACTTGGCACACTTCTGCTCAGTGTCACGCCAACCTTGCTGCCTCCCCAGCCCAGTTTGGCTTGGCACCTTGGCTTTAAGGGGAGTGGGGCTGGTGAGAGAGCCGCCCCTCCGGGAGCAGGGTGTGCCAGCCTGTGAGCCCCGCCTCCATCTCTTATGGCATTTGAAGGGTGTCTGCTGGCCCGCCCAGCAGGGCATGTCTTGGCTCTGCCTGGAGAGGAGACTGGTCTATAGCCCAGTCTCCTGCCCAGGCCTCTTCCACTGCCCCCACTCCTATCTTGGAGGTTCTAGCCTGCTCTGGGGTGACCTCTATTCACACTGAGTCTCTCTCCTCCTGGCAGGGGAGACAGAAGCTTGCCCGCTTCAATGCCCGGGAGTTTGCCACCCTGATCATTGATATCCTCAGCGAGGCCAAGCGGAGACAGCAGGGCAAAAGCTTGAGCAGCCCAACAGGTGGGAGGGGGTGGGGCTAGGGACAGCCTGCTCTGTTAGGGGGAGGTGGGGAGTGGGCTGGCCTCTTCTCCCTCACGCTGGGGGGCGGGGAGGGCCGCCTCCATCGAGGACCCCTCCCCCAGGCCTGCTGGTGACCGCTGCACCCCAAGTGGGGGCCAGGGCACCTCGGAGGGCCATGGAGCTGTGGCCATGGGCTTTTCCCTTGCCTCTTCAGACAACTTTGACTACTCCCAGCGCAGCCAGAGTGACCTGGACGATCAGCACGATTACGACAGCGTGGCCTCTGACGAAGACACAGACCAGGAGCCTCTGCGCAGTGCCGGCGCTACCCGCAACAACCGGGCCAGGGTCTGTGCCCAAGGAAGCCTTCCCGAAGGAATGAGGCTCTTCCCAGAGCACTGGGGGGAGGGGAGGAGTCTGGGGGATCCTTGCCCCTCCCTCCTTCCCTTCCCACTTCTTGATTCCTCCTGGGGGCGTGGCTCTTCCAAGTTCAGAATCTCCCCTTGTGGCCCCTCCCTCCTAGCTGGACTCTGCCCTTTCCTGAAGCAGTTCCCCAGGGAAGGCACCCAGGGTATGGGTGGGGAGGCCTGCTCACAGCCTGATCTCCCCTCCCCAGAGCATGGACTCCTCAGACCTGTCCGATGGGGCCGTTACTCTGCAGGAGTACCTGGAGCTCAAGAAGGCCCTGGCCACCTCAGAGGCCAAAGTGCAGCAGCTGATGAAGGTCAACAGCAGCCTGAGTGACGAGCTTCGGAGGCTGCAGAGGGAGGTCAGGGAACTCGGCCCCCAGGGCCCCTGCTCAGGCCCCTGCCCACAGCTGTCAGTGCCCTGGCTTAGGAGCAGATGCAGAGGGCTGCCTGCTAAGGGATGACCCCCTCCCTTCCTATGGAGGGCCTGGGGGCTGAAGCTCTTCAGGGGCAGCAGAGCCCTGCATGGGCATATGTGTGTGACCTCTGCCCTCCTGTCCCCAGATCCACAAGCTTCAATCTGAGAACTCACAGATCCGGCAGCAGTCAGGCCCTGCCCCAACAGCCCCCGTGCCCAATGAGCGAGCCGAGCATGGGCATGGGGGTGCCAGCGTGGCTGCCCACCGCCGAGACCGCCAGGCCTTCTCCATGTACGAGCCGGGCTCCGCCCTCAAACCTTTTGGTGCCCAGCCTGGTGATGAGCTTGCCTCTCGGCTCCAGCCCTTCCATGGCAGTGTGAGTGCCCGGGAGATGCCCTGTGGGTGAGAGTTGGGGCCGGGTGTCCACGTGCCAACGCTGTTTCTGTCCACAGGAGCTGGAGGACGATTCTGTGTACTCCGTTCATGTCCCTTCAGGCCTCTACCGGGTAAGTAGTGCCTTGGGTTGGGCACTCCTCCCCAGGAGCCTGAAAGAAGATGGTAAAAGAGCTTTGTAGTCAGAGGACTCGGGTTCAAATCCCCCTATCTGTGCAACCTTGGCAAGCTGCCTCAGTTTTCCCATCTGTAACATGGACTGGCGGGCCTCTGAGGTCCCTCCCAGGCCTCAGTCCCCTGGTCTGTAAAATGAAGGGATGGGGCCTGGAGGCAGAGATCCCGTCAGCTGCAGTGGTGCTGGGGAGTGGGGAAGGGAAAAGAAACCAAGGAACTTACTCTGCTGCTGATCTGGGTTCCAGATCCGCAAGGGGGTCTCTGCCTCATCTGTACCTTTCCCGCCTTCCTCCCCGCTGCTGTCCGGCGCACAGGACGGAGGCCGCCACGTGGTAATGTGTCTGCACTGGTTGGGGGGACGTTGGGGGCCAGGGAGGCAGATCTGTTGGCTCTGCCAGGAAGAGCAAATCACCCCCCATTGAGAGGGGGAGGGACGAGGGCCTGGGACCAAGGGATGTGGGGGAGGGCGGCCAACATCTGACCACTCTTCCCCCGTCCCCCCCAGAGCAAACTCTCCCGCCACGGCAGTGGGGCCGACAGTGACTATGATAACACTCAGAGCGGGGAACCACTGCTTGGGTGAGCACCCCTACCATCCCCATCTACCCCGGAGCTGGGAAGCCCTGGGTTCTAATCCTGCCTCTGACCTTTACTGTTCATGTGAGCCTTGGTTTCTTCATCTGTAAGATAAGGGAGTTGGACTTTCCGATCTCTCAGGTCCCTTGGCTTCCTCTTATCTTGCCCTCTGCTTGCAGTGGCAGGGGTGGGGGGGGAGGATTACAAGGCCCTGGGGCGGTGGGATTGGGGTATCCTCGAGGGAGTCGGTGTGGAAGGTGGGAATGAGGAGCTCTGACCTGTGGTCCTGTCTGTAGGCTGGAAGGAAAACGATTCTTGGATCTGGGAAAGGATGAAGATTTTCACCCGGAATTGGAGAGCCTGGACGGAGAGCTAGACCCTGGCCTACCCAGCACGGAGGACGTCATCCTGAAAACGGAGCAGGTGACCAAGAACATCCAGGAGTTACTGCGCGCCGCCCAGGAGTTCAAGCATGACAGGTACCCCAGAGGGTGGGCCAGGGCAGGGGCGGCACCCTGCGCATGCAGTGTGGCATTATGGGGGAAGGAGGGGAAAAGCAGAGGTAACGCCACACTCACACACATTCACAAACACATGCACACACACACATATATACACTCACACCACACACACACACACACACACACACACGCACTCATACACTCATTTATACACATACTCACACATACGTAGACACACACACATACACACACACAATACACATACATACACATATGCACTCACATACATGCATACATATATACACTCAAACACCATACACACACTTACACTCATGCTCACATTTATACACACACTCACAAACACATAAACACACATACACTCACACACAATGCACATACATGTGCATTCATCTATACTCACACACACCATACACACTCACATTTATACACACAAGCATATACACATGTACACACACATTCATATACACACACTCACATGTATACACACACATATGCACTCACACACATACACACACACACACACACACTCACAGTACACATACACACACCTCTCTTGAGGATGAACTCCCCCCTCTCTCTTCCTCTCAGCTTCGTGCCCTGTTCAGAGAAGATCCACTTGGCAGTGACAGAGATGGCCTCCCTCTTCCCGAAGGTAGGGGAAAGAGAACCTAGGCAGGGAGGGGAATCCCTTGGAAGAGAAGTCTATCTAACTGTCACTTCTAGGGGTCTCTCTGGCCAACCTAAAGGGGCCTGGTAGGGAGGGGGGGTTGGATTGATGGGCAGTCCAGAAGCAGCCCCTTTCTTCCTCCAGAGACCCTCTCTGGAGCCCGTGCGCAGCTCCCTCCGACTTCTCAATGCCAGCGCCTACAGGCTGCAGAGCGAATGCCGTAAGACAGTGCCCCCTGAGCCCGGTGCCCCTGTGGACTTCCAGTTGCTCACGCAGCAGGTGATCCAGTGCGCCTATGACATCGCCAAGGCAGCCAAGCAGCTGGTGACCATCACCACTCGAGAGAAGAAGCAGTGACCAAGTCCCCTGCCCTCCTAGAGGTGCCCTCCCTGCCCCTCCTTCCCCTTCTGGGGGCCTCCCGGGCCAAGGGAGCTGGGTCATTTTCCACACTCACTCCTCCCCATCCAAGCAGCCGCTGGCACAAGTGCCCTTAGAGCTGGTGTGCTTGCCAGGCAGCCGTGAGCCTTGGTGTCCAACACCCTCTCATTCCCCCCTCCCAGGAGGGCCTGGGGGTGAGGAGGGTGGCAAGGGACTCTTTGCCCACTGGAAGTGAGGTGTGACTCAGGGACAGAGTCCAGGCGTGGGACCCAGCCCCCTCCCACCTCCCGACTGTAAATAAGACCTTTCCCTAGCAGAGTTCCAGGGTGGGGGTGAGAACATGAGGACTGCTCCCTCCATCCCCCGGCCCCCTCCTCCCCCAGCTCCCTTAGGCTCCTTCGCAAAGGATCAGGGGGAAGGGACACTCCATGCTGGGGCCCGCTCCCCACACACGCACACCCACCCCCATGAGCCAGTTTAGTCCCCTTGTGGGCTGAGCGGGGGGCATTCCCCCCCCCTTGTACATAGTCCCCATGGATGTCCCCTTTCCTGTAGCCACCAGCCCCTCTGCTGCTCTCTCTCTAATGCCAAACGGCCCCTGCCCCTGGTGTGGGCTCCACTCCTGCCTGGGGGCTCCCAGCAGCAAACACTGGAAATCGTTTTTCTTAATTTTAACTTTGTGGTAACTGAGTGTCCCCGTGTGCCTGAGCGTGAGTGAGTGGGCGGCGGTGCCGTCCTGCAAGCCTGCTCCCTTTGGGAATTTTTTTTTTGATTGGGGTGGGGGGGAAGGAAGGGGAGAAAAAGAGGACAAAGATGGGGACGATATTACCCTGGAGCCTCCCTCTTCCCTGCCCTGGGCAGAGCTGTGCCAACTTGGTGAGCTGTGGTTGTACCAGCTACGATTCCCAGCCCCAGCCCCCCTTTTCACCCAACTCCCCCCTACCAGCTTCCCCTTTTTTCTGTGAAGAGGAGCTGTGGCCTTAAAACTGAAATGCCCTGCCCTGCTTCACTTGGGAGGCCGGTGGTGGATGGGCACTGGGAAGGAATTACTCTGCCTTGCCAGAAGAGTGAAGGACCCTAAGCCTGGGGCTGGCTCCCCCAGGGTCCCTAACTCATCTGCTAGGCCTTGCCATCTCAGTCCCTTCACAAGCCCCTCACCATCCTGAGGGCTCAGTGTGGGGCACAGGATCCAAAGCTTTTGGCACCTGGTCCCACCCTGGGCACCTGCCCCTTGCCAGGGCTAAAGAGGCATGCCATATTGTCCTGGCAGGGATGGGACTCTCCAGCTCCTCTCCTTCCTCACCCCAAACACTCCACCCCATTTGGGGCTGGGGGCTGGGCCATGTCTGTGTGGTGGTGGGTGAGCTGACTGTCAGATGTGTGTCATGTACATTTGTATCAAAAATAAATAAGTGACCATTCTGTCTGCCTCGTACTTGGGGGTGGAGGGTGGGCAGGGGAAACCTGTCTGAGTTAGACTTACTCTGCTAAGTGCCCACCTACACAAAACCTATTGCATACTATAGTAGTAACTAAGCATGCCCCAGTCCCCCTCCCAGAGCATACTGCCTTTTCAAACAAGTCAGGAGACTCCCATGTGAGCTTACTAAGGCAGACGTTCAACCAATGCAAATCTGAGCCCCTCCATGCTCCCGTCACCTTCTTGTTGTCACGCACCCCTTAGGGGGCAGGCTGGTGAAGTCTGGGTCTAAATGAAATCTGAGGCTACTCAGAATCATCTTGTTAACGGCATAAATGAAAATACACAGAAGGAAACCAGCAGTTGTCAGAATATTAAAGAATTTCACAGACCCTGGGATAAGAACCTCGGTTCTTGTTCCATACGTTAACCACAAATTGTTGCATCTCTCATTATTAATGATTTAGAACAGTCTTTCATGTAGTTCATAGCTGTAATTCTCTTCAGAACTATTCCTACCTGTCAGCCACTTTTCTCCTGAGGCTTTCAGTGGTCGATGTTGCGTTACTTTCCCTGTGTACCTTAGATATCAGAGCCCTGTCAGAGATGCCTGATGCCAGGATTTTATTATGATAGCTGCATTGATTTTTGTGAGATCACAAACTTTCTTCAGAAACTTTTCAATTTTCTATAATTGTGGTCACCGAGAAGGTGCCAACGTTCTGTACCCTTAGGGGAAGTTCCTCGTTCGGAGCTCCTTACGCCAATCCCAGGTCCAATCTCTAATACGGTCACTAACATTTATAGTACCATGTGCCTGGAAGGTAAGTGCTATTACAGATGGAAAAACTGAGGCTAACAGGTTAAGTGATGTGTCTAAAACTGCATTTGAACTCGGATCTTCTGGAGTCCAACCTTTGCTCTGTCCAGTGCACCACCCAATTGCCCTGTCTCTATTACTTTATCTTTTGTGATCATCTCTACCTGTTGGGTTAAGATTTCTCCCTCTAGACCTGAAAGGATCCTGAGCTGGGTATTTTTGTTGGTTTGTTTTTAAAATAGCATTACCTTTAAAGAGAATTCCAAAGCCTTACTCCAGCTCTCCATCCCTTTACCCATTAATCTCCTCACCTTCTCTTCTGATCTGACTTGCCTTTAACATCCCCTAGATTGTGGTAGCATTTCAGAAACTGTCACTGGGGGAGTCCTCCTGATGCCCGATCCCCTGTCTCACCTGCTCAGGCAAAGAAGGCCTTCTGGGGAGTTCCTGGTAACTGCAGCTAAGTCTGCTATGTCAGCTACATTAGATAACAGAGGGCTCAGGGCCGGGGTGCTGATAGTTCTGCTGTCCCCTGGCCTGCTCAGGCCTTCTGTCTGGTGCTGGGTTCAATTTGGGGCACGTTTGAGGAAGGGTTTTGATGAGCTAGAGGGTAACCAGTATGGCAAAGGGCCCTAAGAGACTGCCATCAGAGGACAGGGTGAACAGACAGCCTGTTTAGTCTGAAGAAGTATTCTGAGGGGCATCATGTGGAAAGCTGAGAGTGACAGCAAGTTGACTTCACTCCCCTCACCTCCTCAGTGTTCTCATCTGTAAAATGGAGATGATCCTGTGGTCGCTAAGTCACAAGAGTTGTGAAGTCCCAAGAAAATATTCTAAACACCTTGCAAACTTTCAAGCCCTATATGGAATGTCAACCAACAGAGAGGTCATCTTTGGTTGCCAGAAGACCTGGGTTTGAGCTCTACCTTGAAAGCTGTCATCCTAAATAACTCATTTAGTCTAAGACTTTAAACTGGGGAGAAAATGTTTATCTGCATTCCCAAGAAATCACAGGTCAATTAAGGGAGGGAAAAAGGTAATTACTGTTGCTAAGGGCCCCTAAGGACTAAACCAGGGTCTAGGGATGAGTGGCAAAAAAGGCAAATTTCGGTTTGAACGTGTAAATGGAAAGAACCACCGCCAAAAAGTGAAAAAAATGAAAACTGGGAAATGAAAATGAGCAATCTTGACTTCAGAAGACCAATGAGAAAGTGCACTTCTCTACGGAGATGGGGGACTATGAGTGAAGAATATTACACATACCGTCCCCCTAGGTTTTGGTATTGGTTAGTTTTGCTAAATTGCTTCTCTTCCCTGCCCCCCTTTCTTTTTATTTGTTGCTAGAAGACTTGGCTCTCTGGGTAGGGGAAGTAATCTTTGGAAGCCGCTAAATGGCCCAGTGGGTAGGGGCTCAGGAAGAACCAAGTTCAAATACAGCTCAGTAGCTTAGGGGTTTGGTAACCCTGGGGACCTCACAACATCTGCCTGTCTCAGTTTCCTCACCTGTAATAGGGAGGTTGAGATGATTAAATAAGGATTTAATCAATTAAATACGGTGTGTAAAAGGCTTTTCAAACCTTAAAGCACAGTAGAAATACTAGCTATTGCGTAAAAACAAGATAGAAATAACAGCCAGGAAAAAAAGTTAGGTTTGATACAAGAATGTTCTAGCAGTTGGAGCTGTCCAAGAGTGCCCCCCTCCCCCTCCTTACAGCGGAGAGGTGGGACGGCCTCGTTGGGCACCGGATGGTCTCTGAGGTCCTGTCCACATCAAATTCTGAAAAAGCAGCCAGAAGCTCTCAGAACCTGAACTTGGATCCCCATCCAGAGACAGTACAAACTAACGGACATAGAGCCAGGCAACAGCCAAGGGGACCGGTGATCTGGGTTCATGATCCCCCTTGGACACATACTGGCTGAGAGAGTCTGGGCCAGTCACTTGACTCAGAGCCCAGACAACTCTAAAAATCTGCGAAAACAGTGGCTATCTGCCTTGAGAGAGGGACTTTGCTCACTGGGGGTTCCCTCCACCAATAAATCACGGGTCAAAAAATAAAACCGAAAACAACCGTCCAAAAACCTCACTCTAGACACAGGTTCCTAGTCCAGGGCTGTGGCTCCCAATGAACGAGGGCGCGGGGGTGGGCGTGGGGGCCGCAGACGAGTTCGGGGGCACAAGAAGACGAGGAAGCCGCGGGAATCTACTAAAATAATTTAATTAGAAATCGAGGGAGCGGGTCACGCCCAGGGAGGAGCCTGCACCGCCCCGACAGTCCAGCAGGGGCTCCCAGCTGGGCGCTGTCCACGTGGCAGGGCCACCCCGGGGCTGGTGACCCCCTGGCCGGGAGGAGCCAGGCTCAGGGCCGCCCCTTGCCCTCCCTCCCTCCCTCCTCCCGGGCCAGGGCCGGCCAGGCCTCAGTCGGAGGAGCTGTCGCTGTCACCGCCCCCGCCGTCGGGGCCGAGGCCGCCTTGGTCCGGGTCGGGGCTGGGCGGGAGGAGGGGTCTCCTACGGGAGCGCTTGGGTCTTCGGGGGCCGGCGGACAGCAGCCTCCGTTTCAGCACGGCTGAGGGGAGAGGCAAGCCCCGGTGGGTGAGAGGGGGGTGGCCAGGGGCCGGGGGAGGAGAGGGGGCGGCCGGGGGCCGGGGAAGGGAGGAGGGGGCGGCCAGGGGCCGGGGTGGGGGGGGGGATGAGCGGCCAGGGGCTGGGGGGAAGAGAAGGGGATGGCCAGGGGCCGGGGGAGGAGAGGGGGGCGGCCGGGGGCTGGGGAAGGGGAGTAAGGGAGGGATAGCCCGGGGAAGAGGAACTGGGGGTGGGGGAGGCCAAGGGCCGGGGGAGGAAGAGCAGGGGGAGTGAGTGGGCCCGAGCGAGGGTTAGCAGGGGGAGGGGCCCTCACCCGCCACTGTGTCCTGGCTGTCTATCGATGGCCCCCAATAGATACTCTCCCCCCGACGGAAGTTTCGATGCAGCCGCGTGCAGAGCGTGGCCAGCGTGAGAAGCACCAGCAGGAAAGTCAAGGCCGTGGCTGCCCACGCCGCTTCCTCTGTTCGAGGAGTGGGAGCCCGGGCGGGCCGGGAGGGGCCTGCCCGGGGGACTGGAGAGGGATGCCCCGGGCAGACACAATCCCCTGGGCTTCCATGCCCTGGTCGGGAGTCATTGCTTTCTCCACCCCTCCGAGCCATGGCCAGCATGGGGGTATCACCGACCTCCCCTGGGCTGTCTGTGATGGGCTTGCTGATCCCTAAGGAGTGAGGAGGGGCCCTGGTGGCAGGGCCTGTGGCTAGGGAACCAAGGGCAGCTCGAAGTCCCCTCCTCTTGGCTCCAAGAGTGTACTCTGGACTCCAGGACTTAATCCCCTCCCCAGGGGGGCGCCAACTCCGGAGGGCAAAGGCTGTAGCCAGGGCCTGTAAGACAGCCAGGAGGAAGAGAAGTCACCCCTCCCTCCCGCTTATGTCCAGATCCATCCAAAGCTCCCACCAGCCACCAAGTCCCCTCACCTGTATGCTCCCTCTTGGACACAGGTGATCCTTGCCTAGGGTGGGCTCTGCCCAGGGAAGCCAGGGGGCACTGGAAGGGGTAGGCCAAGCTCTCCTTCTTTCCTTTCTCCTCCTCCTCTTCAACCAGTGGGCCACCCAGGCTGGCTGTACTCTTGCCATCTCAAATGATGCCCCCCATGCAACCAGTACAAGAGGCTGTAAGAAGCACCAGCAACAGACATGGGCAGGGCATTTTAGACACCCACTTGATCTGCTCCCCCAAAAGTGAAGGGTCTCCCTGTGAGTCTCCTGGAAACCCTTTCTTCCCAAAGCTGTTCACAATCACAGACAACCCCTTCCACCAACACCCAGACCACCACCCCTGCCAAATCCCGGGCTACTCACCCGATGCTGAGTGAGGCCGAGGTGAGGGATCAGTATGGGGTGGGATACGCAGACATGGGCCAGAAGGGCAAGCTGGAGTTTCAGCCAGGGGTGGACACAGGGGTGGTAGAGGAAGGTGATGTTGTTGCCCTGGTGGGAAGGGCTCCGGCTCAGGCTCAAGCCAACCCTGCTTGGCTTCTACCTGGGACACAGAGAGCCAATGCTCTCCCTTCCTTAGGACCCAGCTAAGTATGAGTAATGACGGGTAATGATGTAGTTTCTCCCACTTTCACTGAGCTATGACAAAGGAGGCTGCATTTGAGCTACTTTGTCCAGGGCCCCCACCAACTGCCATGCCTCCCATCCCTTCTGCCTAGCGGAGCCTTTCCCATTCCCGCCACCCCTTCTTTCTGGGGCTCCATCTCTCCCCTTCTCCAACGCACCAAACTCAGATCACCCCTTTACCCTTTCTGTGCTTGGGACTGTTCCAAATAAATTCTTCATTGTTTAGCTTACTGTGTGTCCCTCTGGATTTTAAGCTAGGGCATTCATTCTTTTTTTTTTTCATTCAGTATTTATCACACACCTACCATGAACAAAGCTGTGCTAGGTTTTGGGGGGTTTTTTGGTAGAGATACAAAGATGGAAGAGGCACAGGCCCTGGCCTTCAGAGAGCAGAAAGTCTAGAAGAAGGGCAAGGACATGACATACACACATGTAATGCCAAAAAGCATAAAAAAAGGCCACAGGCCAAATGGTGTGCGAGGTCCAAGGAAGACTTCATAAAGCCTACAGCCCTTGAGATGGGATTTGTAAGACGGAAAGAATTTCAATAGGGGGAAATGGAGGGAGAAGGCATTCCAGATGGAGGGCAAGGGGGGCATAAATCTAGGAAGTAAGAAAGCTTATGATGTCCACAGGGGATGGAGGCAAGTTCATCAACTGAAGCACAGGACATGTGGAGGAGGGAAGGAAGAGAGAGAAAACTGGAAAGGTAGGGAGGCATCAGCTTATGCAGGGTCTTGAATGTCAACCTGAGTCTAGACCAGGGGTGGGCAACCTGCAGCCTTGAGGCCACATGTGGCCTACGTCCTTGGATGCAGCCTTTTGACTGAGTCTAAGCTTTACAGAACAAATCCTTTTTTTAAGGGTATTCGTTCTGTGAAGTTTGGATTCAGTCAAAGGGCTGAGCTTGAGGGCCACATGTGGCCTCAAGGCCACAGGTTCTCTACTCCTGGTCTAGACTTTATTCTGGAGACTACAGGAATGCACTAAAGAATTTTGATGAGATGAGAGACACACTCAAGTGTGTCTATTAGGAAGATTAATTTGGCCTCTATAGGAAGGAGAGACTGGAGGGGGCAGGGGAGGCAGAAAGGCCCATTAGGAAGTCATTGTACCAGCGTAGGGGAGCTTGGACCTGCCCAGAGATATGGGCCATGGTTGATCTGCCAGAGCTTTGCTGCTGATTAGCTGTGCAAATTAAGAATCAAGGCTACCTGAGTAGGGCTAGGCCTGTCTTCTATTTATTCAAAAGTCCCAGCAATATTCAAACAGAAGGCTCAGCCAGACATCAGGTTGCCCAACCCATGGTGTTGACTTAAACACCCCAATAAATTCAGATTTACTGAGCAGCTCACATAGGCCAGCCCTGTACTACCAAGCAGAAAAGCCATATTAGACACAGTCCCTGCCTCAGGAAGAAAGAAGGCTCTAGTGAAGAAGACAAAGTTAAAACATATGAAATAAGAAGCCAAAGACAGAAGGCAGAAGGTGTGTGAAATTCCATTATGCTGCCAGGGTTCTAACAAAGAGAGAGCAGTGTGGGGAGCAGGGGACCAGTGGAGGAACAGATCTGAGAGGCTCCAACCCTCTTTTATGGGCCGCCTCCCTCATTCAAATGCTGTGCGCATAGTATATGCCAACTTTCTTTATCCTTCCTTCATTCATGGAGGGATAGACAGAGAGGAGAGGGGAGGATCAGTAATGAACAAAAGTCAGGAGGTAGGAGAACATGACAAAAATGAGTCTGGTCTGGTTAGGTAGAGGGTGGAAATGTGTAAATCAATGTAAGACTAGATGGGTGGCCAGGCCAAGCAAAGATGCAGCCAGAAATAGGGAGCCACGGACTGTCTGAGTACAGGAAGGGCATGATGAAAGGCCTTGGGGGCAGATTCCTCAAGGCAGCAGACTCTATGATAGGAGGGGGAGAAGCTAGCTTCCCAGGACAGGACCATTGTAATGGCCCAGTTGTGGAGTGATTGGGACCTCCACTCCAGCAGTGATACATTCTAAAAGTTTGAAGAAACCCATCGGATCTAGAGGGTGAGTCCAAGATGGTTCCACCATGTAAAGTCTTACACCTACCTCCACCTACAGTAATGGATAGGGTTCTTTTTAAAGAACTTTCACATACATTAATTTGTCTGATGCTCATATTAATATGCCAGGCAGATGCTTGTTGAAGGCAAGAGACAGGTAGAAGTGGGACTAGAACCCATGTTCTTTCCAGCCCACAACACCCCCTGCCCACCCAGCTCTGGGCCAGTCAGTCAGGAAACACTCACTCACCATGCCAGTGCCCCATACCTCCCACCTGTCATTTTGGGTGGCAGGGCATGGGGTAGAGGGCTGATGGCAAACAAATTAGTTCGGCTGGAGAAAAGGGTCCAAACCCCAGAGTTATGGGTGATAGAGTTAGTGACAAAAGAGGAAAAGAGGCAGCCTCGGCCTTTCCCATCACCACCATGCTGTATGTGGCGGGCATGGCCCCTACCTGCCCTGGGCCCATCCAAGCCTTGGTTACTCTTGGAGACACCTGTGGGTAAGGAAAGGAGGAAGTTTGAGTAACTCAGGAGCACCCATGGGGGTTTGGGAGGGGAGAAGGGATGAATACTTCAACTCTTGGGCAGCATGGGGGTAAGGAGAGAGATGAGAAGGGGGCAGGGAAAGGCATTCCAGCAAACCAGGACCAGGCTGGGGGTAGAGGAAAAGCTCCTTAAGGCTGAAGTCTCATTCATCTTTGTACTTCAGTGCCTTGTACAGAGTAGGCTCTGGAGAAATGTTTTTGTTCAATGAATTACTTATGTCGGAAAAGGGAGAGGGACCAAGCTGGGAGATCCTGTAGCTCTGAAAGACAGTAGGGACATCTGGGGTTCTCAAAAAGACAGAGGAGGGGGTGTCACTGCAGAGCTGGGAATCTGGACCGGAGACCTGGAGGTGTTAGGGGCAGACGCCTCTCAGGTCCCCAAAAGTGGTCCTCGGTACACATGCACAGCCTGGGCCCCATTTATACACCTGTGCAACGGTCCTACCTCTTGGGGCAGAGGCCACAGCTCCCCAGGGCATCGGACCCTGTCCTGGGCCAGCTCAGTCGGGACCTGCAAACCCCAGAAGCAGAGAGTTAGAGCTGTCTGGAAGAGATCCCTACTACCCCGGCCAAACCCTCCACCCTCTTTGCGTTCCTTCCGGTCTGCCAGGAGGCGAAGAGTCCCAGCCTAGCGGGAGGGCGCCCTTCTCCCGTCTGCCTCCGGACTCAGTTTCCCCACTCTCTGAAACGGGGCTCCAGGGTGGCGGCGCCCGAAAGACAAAGGTTGAAGGTGCGGAGGCGGGGATTTGAGACAGCGCTCCTGGGTCCTCCCCTCCAGCCTCTGAGCTAAGGCCGGGGGCGCTTGGAGATCTTGGAGGAGGGGGGCGCAGTCCCCTAGGCGAGGTAAGGGGCAGACTTACCGCCCTGGGGCCGCTAGTCGCCCGGCAAAGCAGCGCCGGCAGCAGCGGCAAAAGCAGCAGCTGCGCCCAGCGGGGTGCCGCCATCCCCAGCCCAAGCCCCTACTGTCTCGGCGGGGTGCTGGCCCCCGCCCGCCTGGCTACTGGCCCCGCCCCCATGCGTTGGCCCCGCCCTTCCCTCCCACCCCTCCCGTGCAATGGACAGACTCTGCCTCGCTCCTCGCCCCGCCCCCTACGCGGCTCCTCCTCCTGCGCACCCCCGGGTAGCTCCGCCCCGCCCTTGGGCTGTCAATGAAGGTGGCTGTCTAAGATTCTCGGCTCCTGGACCCGACCCCTGAGTTGGCCCCGCCCCCAGCTAGATCTGGGCTCCAGATCACGCCCTCCAACCTCCGCCCCTCCGTGCCCGCCTCGGGTTGGACCTTGCCGGGAAGAGAGAGACGAGCGTGCGCGCGTGCGTGAGGGCGGGGGGGGGAGGAGCGGCGAGTTGCAACAAAATATCCGGCTGGCCCCGTGCCGTGACGCCAGCTCGGCGGGGTCACGTTGAGAGGAAAGAGACGAAGCCGGCGGAGCTGCGAAAGAGTGTGAGAGGCGCCCTAGTTGAGAAAACTGGCGCTTGCGCAGAAGGTTTGGGTTACAATGCGAGGGGGGGGACGGGGAGGGGGAAGAAAATTGAAGGGAGTTGCGCACGCGTAGTCCCCAGTGGCCGTTGGCTTAGCGCTCGGGGCGGGGATCGCGACAAATGAGTAGAAAGAAGCTTTCTAGCTGGGGAAAACCGAATGCCGCAGGCTCGAGTAACGGCTTTCAGCCTCTTTAACTAAGGCCGACCCCTCTCTGAGCCTCAGTTTGGTCTTCCGTAAAATGGGGATAAATAATCCCAGCAGTACTTAAACCCTGGGCTTGTGGTGAAACATGGATGTACGCCTCAAAGAGCTATATTAATGTCAGTTATCATTATCATTCCCATTATTAATACTCCGCAGCGGATGGAGTGCGGGACCTGGAGTCAGGAAGACCTGGGTTCAAATCCTCAGTGGTAGCCGCTCACGGTGTGACTTTAACCACTGCCTGCCTAAGTTTGCTCACCAGTAAATGAGAATCCATAATAGCGCCTACCTTCTCACTAGGTTGGCATGGGGATAAAGCTAGGAAATAATTGTCAAGTGCCTTAAGAACCTTAAAGTGCCGAGCAAATGCTAGCTGTTGTTATTAAAGCATTTCAAAGCACCATATATTCAAAACTCACGTGTGTGTGTGTGTGTGTGTTACATATGTACAGATATTCAAATTCGCTTATCTCACTGATTTACCCAGAGGTTTAAATGAGATAATTCATGAGACCCCTGCTTGGCTACACTGCGTCCCAAAAGTCTTAGTGCAATGTTAAAGTATTAAATCTTAATCCGTATGGCTAGTCCAACTCCCCGAAGCTCAGGTCCCAGCTTTCAGTAGTGAAACTCTGACCTGGAGCCTCCAAGGCTCCCACCCCACCCTCCCCAACGTTCAGGATCCAATCCCCAAACCACAGGTTTTGGAACTCCCCCATTCCTATTGCAAAATCGGGTCAGACAGAAGTGTGTGAGGGTACGGGGCGTGGAGGAGAAAGATGAAGAGAACCGAGGAACCAATCACTGTATTCCTGACCCGGGCTGATCCTATTAGAAATCATAGCCCAAGGAGCCACCCTCTTTCAAACTCCCTAGCCCCGGCTGAACTTTCTTCTCCACCCAGTTGAGAATCCCTCCTCCAGACCACCGATCCACAGCCTGGGGCGGGGCGGGGGGAGCGGGAGGAGGGGCAGAGATGGCCCGAGTGTCTCAGATTTCCCTCCAATCCCCTTTCCCTACCACCCCCCGCACACATTCTGGACCATTACCGTGGACATGGGATGTTTGTTAGGGATGGAGGGAGTGATATGGAGGCAGCCAGCAGGCCTTGCCCCTAAATAAGGGAGCTAGCAGGAACCTCTGACCTACCTCCTCTCCCCTTTCCCTTGGTCCCTGGTTCTGCCAATAACACTCCACTAGAATTTAAGGAAGGAGCCATGTTAGTGGATGGCTGGGTTCAACCCAAAAAAATTCCTGGGAAGGCAATATAATTCTTCCAAGCTAAGAAACTCCTTCCCTCCCCCAACACAAGAGGTTTCCTTGCCCTCTCCACCGTGGTTAGCAATTCTGGCCCCCATCCTAGGGAGACCTTCGCAGAGAGGAGTCCTTTCTCTGCAGGGGATCCCAAGTGTTTCTGTCAGGAATCCTCTTTGCGCAGGTCTGTCTGGGGGGAGGCGGCAGTTTCTGTGGAGGGCTCTCTCCACAAGGGTCTGGAGGTGGGAGGTCTCTTTCTGAGGTCAGGATTGCCATGGGTTACCCTCTCTCCGCAGAGGAGTCTGGGAGCTCACTAATTGCACTGTGTTTGGGTGGGGCTCTCTGCACAAGGGTCTGGCTGGGAGCTGTCTTTCAGAGGACCGGTTCGTAGGGTGAGACCTTCTCCCTACGAGAGGCATCTGCGTTCCAGGCTTTTTCTGACTTCAGGGCCGGGTTGGGGATCCTCTGTCCCCAAAGTCTGTATGGGAACTTTCTGAGGTCAAAGTCTCTCTGGGGACTGTGGGAAAGGACCCCTTCCGTTACCTCGAGTCTCCAATCCCTCCTCGCTGACCTCCCCCTTTCTCCCATTCAGCCCCAGATGCAGGTAACTCTCCTCTCTGTCCCAGCTGTGGTATAGTAGCCTCTTTCCATCCCTAAGCTCTTCAGCTCCCACTCGCCCTGTGGGTCGTGGCCGCCGAGCGCAAACCCTGAGGTGACAACCAGGCAGACAGGCAGGGTCCGGAGAGGACGACCGGGGAAGAGGAGGTGAAAGAAAGGAAGGAAAAGTGTCCAGCTTCTGCAGTCGATCAGACAGTGCCAGCCAGCCACAGCCCCGCCGCCCGAGCCTGGGCTCCTATACTTTTTCCTTGGAGTCGAAGGAGAGCCAGGTCCCGTGGACGCTGCCTTCGAACTCTTTGGTCTCCCCTCCCCTCACGGCTGAGCCTGGACCAAGACTATCCAACCCATGTGGGACCACGGGAAGTATCGCTGGGAGAAGCAGGAGGGGTTCCTGCAGCTCCCCAGGATCTGTCTGGGATCCCTAAGGGAACAGGCAAGAGCAGGGCTGCACGCCGGCACCCCCTCCCTACACCGCCCAGTTGGCACCACCTTCCTGCCCGAGGCCCCTTCCGGCAGGGGAGACTCTGCCCCACCCAACTCCGGGCTCTGGGAGCCCCCTCCACCCTCGGGCCAGCCGCAATCACTGTACAAAGGACTGGTGGTGAGAGGGGTGGGGTGGGGTGGGGGCGGGCAGCCGGCCCCGAACTGGCTGCCACTCCAGAGGCCAGGCCAATAGGGAGCTACGGCCCCCACGCGGGAGGGCTCTCAGCCTCCGCTGTCGGCGGTGCCCAGCTCAGAGCTAGCAGATCTCCGAGGGGGCGGACGCTCGCCCGCAGCAGCCCCACTGCCCGATCTGCGCTCCAGCTGGCTCTCTCATTTTCGGACCCCCGCTACTCTCCCCACCCAGATCCCGATCTGCACTCCACATGCCGGCTTGGGGCCCCGCCCTCGCCCTGGCTGCCCTAAGCCTAATCTGCCTCCTGGTCCGATGGCTGGGGCGATTCACTGACCTTACCAGAAAGGAGCCGGGACACAGGAAAGAGGAGGAAGCGAAGGAAGAGGCTGTGGAGGAGGAAGAGGAGGACGAGGAGGAAGAAGAGGAAGAGGATGAAGAGGAGGAGGAGAACCCAGCCTTTTGGGACGGCTTCAGTAAGGGCCAGGAACTGGTGCCCGGGGGCTGCCGTCTCATCTTCAAGCGCTCCGCCCTGGCACACTGTCTCCTGCGCACCTTCCGCAGGTCGGTGGCCCTGAGCGAGCCTGCCCACAGCTCGTGGTTCTCAGGGCCCCATCTACAGACCTTATACCATTTCATGCTTCCGGCAGGCCAGGGGCTCCAGCTGGCCCGGGAGAACCTACAGCTGGCGGACAATGGGCTGGTGGCCCTGGACTGGGTGGTGGGGCCTTGGGCCCCCAGCCCTCAGGTAGTGACTGACGCCTACAGCTCCCCGCCGATCCTGCTGGTCATCCCCAATTCCTGGGGTCGCCTCACCCGCAACGTGGTGCAGCTTTGCCTCCTGGCCCTGGAGAAAGGCTACTACCCAGTCATCTTCCACCGAAGGGGCCATCAGGGCTGTCCCCTGCTCAACACCCAGCTTCAGACATTCGGGGACCCCTCAGATCTCAAGGAGGCGGTCACCTACATTCGCTTCAGACAGCCAGCTGCGCCACTGTTCCTGGTCAGCGAGGGCTCAGGCTCGGCCTTGCTACTGTCCTACCTGGGCGAGTGCGGCTCCTCCAGCTACGCTACGGGGGCGGCCTGTATTTCGCCCGTGCTCCGCTGCCGGGAGTGGTTTGAGGCTGGGCTGCCCTGGCTCTATGAAAGGGCCTTCCTGCTGCACCAGAAAATCACTCTTAGCAGGTGGGTACCCTGGGCAAAAGGCACAGAAGGCAGCCTGGAGGAGCAGCAACAGCAGATGTGATGTGATCCCCCCCCCCACCCGACCACCCCACTCCAATCTGGAGCAGCAGCAATGTGATCCCCCCATCCCACCCCCACCCCAATCTAGAGCACAACAGATGTGATCCCCCCACCCCCACCCCAATCCGGGCTGCCTGGGAAATATTTGGCCTAGTCTTTAACAAATGCTAGGCCTTAGGAAAAGTTTGGGCCAAGTTCTCTTACCCCATCCCACTGCAGGAAAGAAACCGATTTTAGAGGAAAGTGTTAAATGCTTTTCAGACCGGTGAGTACAAATGCCCTGGCTGGCTCTCTTCTCTCCTTAATCCCCGGTTGTCTCACCCCCTGAGCAGCATGGAAGCATAGGAAAGAGGCCAGTACTGTTTGATACTGGATAGGTCCAAAAAGGGATCCTAGACGGAGCTGTATCCCAGTACCCAAACAGGACTTTTACTGAGCTTGGCGACAGAGAAAGGCAGGAAATAGGGCACCAAAAGGGTGAAGCATCCTCAGACCTAGGCAGATGTTACAGAAAGGGCTGGAAAGGGAGTCCCAGCTAAGCCACTGACTTGCTGTGTGTCACCTTGAGTAAATCATTTCCTCTCTCTAGCCTAAGCATCCTCCCTTGGAAAATGAGAGTTGGACTCTAAGGTCCCTTTTCTGGTTCTAATATTCTCTGATTCCTCCCAGTCTTCTGAACCCTAAAGAGCTGGGGTGGAGCTTCTCCATAGAGAGGAGTACATGGCCTGGACCTTGGGGGAGGGGAGTGACACTTTCCACAGCAGATAACCCAGGCCTCAGTTGTCAATATGGTGATGAGGTTAAAAAAATACATTTCTGCCTCCTTGTCCCCATCTTCTTTCTCTTCCTTGTCCCCCCTCCCCCATAATGAGAAGAGGAAACCTTGCACTCAGCAGAGCTGCCATGGTAACAGAAAATCCAGTCTAAGAGGCCAGGTGTCCACATTCCTTCTTGGTTGCCAAATGACTGATAACAGAGACCACCACCCTGTGCTTTCCCCACCACCATCACCATGACTCAACCATTCCTGAGCCTGAGACAGCATCCCCAAATTAGGGGTGAGGGAATGAGGTAGAGGAATCCAGAGCTATGGGAAGTACCTAGTGGTAAGGGAGTTTGGGGTTGAGGACCCTAGACTAGTCTTCTTTGGCCAAGCAACTGATATCAACTACCTTGGGCTGTCATCCATGGTCCATGGGAAATCTCAGGGTAGTCAAATCTTATGGTGAGGGGAGACGCTATTGAGCCTTGATTCATGCTGAGAACTGGCTGTCATACTGTTGGAGTCCAAATTGGAAACCAATGCAGGCTAATCTCCCCAAACATCCATCCGAGTACATCTCATTGAAAGTCCACTTTCAGATCCACTCCCTGGACCACCTGCAATGAATTTTAAATTCTGCCCCAACTTCCTCTGCCACCAAGCACCCTCTTGGAACACCATCCCTCAATGTCCAACTCAGGTGCAATCAGCTTAGGCAAACAACTTTTGGCATTAGCCCAAGCAAAATATCACAAGGAAAATGAATCTGCAACCAAAAAAGAACACGAATTCATAGAATGTTAAACCTGGTAGGATTCTCAGAGATCAATACCATATCACAGAGAAAGAAATCTGAAAAAATGAGTGACTTGCCTAAGGTCATGCAGTGAGTTATGCAAGAGAGAGGAAGGACTAAAAAACCCAAGTCCCCTGCTTTCAAAGGCCAGAGCAATCAACAGGCCTGAAGTAGGCAACTAGGTAATGGTAACACAAAAACAAGAATCAAACAGTACTTACCACCAAAGATCAGGGATACCTTGTTTTGGGGAAAAAACATTATGTGCACATGGATGCTTTCTCCCCTACAACAAGCCAGCCCCAACTGAAATGATCTATCATGGGTGCTATTTGAGATTACCAGAAGCACAGCTCTGGGCAATAAGAAAACCCTATTTAAAACCCCTTGAACAAGAGTTCTTATCCCCTTTTGTGTCTTGGACTCCTTGGGCAATCTGGTGAAGTCTTTGGACACCTCATAGTCATGTTTTTAAGTGCACAAAATAAAATGATAAAGATTATACCAATTATACTGAAAATTAGCATGTAATTTTTTCCCATCCAACTTCACAGACTTCCTTGGGGGTCTATGGATTCCAGGTTAAGAACTCCTCTTCTAGAATAATATTCCCAGAAAGAGGGAGAAATGCCAAATTCGAAGGAATAGTATCTCCAATAATCCACTATGATGTTCTTTTTTTCTTCTTCTTCACCCTCTCACTGCCTCAGTTTACAATCTTTGTTTGTTGACAGATATGCTACAGCCTTAGATGACATAGTGGACACGGACAAACTTTTTATGAGTCGTTCCCTGCGAGAATTTGAGGAGGCCCTTTTCTGCCGGACCAAGAACCTCCCTATCAGTTGGGACACCTACTGGGGTGACAATGATCCCCTCCGGGATGTGGATGAGGCTGCTGTGCCTGTGCTCTGCATCTGCAGTGCTGATGACCCTGTGCGGGGCCCTCCAGGCCAAACCTTGCCCACTAAACTCTTCCAGAACAACCCTTACTTCTTTCTCCTGCTCAGCCGCCATGGGGGCCACTGTGGCTTCCTCCGGGAAGACTCTTCCCCAGCCTGGAGCCATGAGGCTACCCTGGAGTATTTCCAGGCTCTGACCGAATTCTTCCGATCAGAAGAGAGGGTGAAGGGGCTGTCCCGCCACCGTTCCTCATTCTTGGCAGGCCGCCGTCGACGATTTACTCTACAGAAGAGAGAGGTAGCACCGACCTCCCCTCGGCTTGAGGAGATGTTTAGCTGGAAGCGGTCATATACAAAGTGAGGTCCACGGAGACACCCCCACGTTGTTCCTGCCCCTGATTCTAATGCCTCATGGGAAAAGGAAGCTGACTGCTTCTGTTCATTAGCTCAGATCTCAAATGGAAGATGATGCCAGTATGGAAAGGAACCCTTGGAGCAGACAGCCACCATCCCTCTGTTTAGCCACCTGGTCTGCCAGTGGGGATGGAACCTACAGAAAGTCTTCAGGGACTTGTTCCTATGTCCTCAGAGGTAGCGGTCCCTGCTTGGGTCATTCCAGTTCACCCTCTTGTATACAACATGTCTATTCTGGCCGCCATCTTTTCCCATCATCATGGATCTCAAAAGCCAAAGAAGGGCATGCATTTACCAGATAGGAAAGTGATAGGTAAAGTGCCCTGCACCAGCAAAAGCAGCTATTTTCTTAGAAGTATCAGTAAGGCCACACATAGATGTCATATCCCACATGTGGTGTCCTGTAACTGATTCTGAGGCCAGGACTCAGCCCTTTAGTCACTTGGTAGAGAGAACTACAGAGCCTTAAATGCAAACATCCTGTGTTTATGAAGTCCCACCCCATTCCCTCTGGCTGGAAAGACATGTTCTGAAGACAGTAGCTGTTTCAGGCTGGTATACATAAGCCCTTCATCTGTATCAGTACCGCTCCTGTGTCAGAGAAATAGAAACAGGGTCTACAGGCAGTCATGAATTCTGGCCTGTAGACCACCTCTTCTAAGCCTTGAACATGATGAGGAGTGGGAGGAGATGTGAAGATCGTAGACAAGAAGCTTTTCCTTAAGTCTGCTCTTATCTCCAATTTCAGACTTTTCCTTGCCATTCCCCTCCTGGAAAAATTGGCCATGACGAGCTGACAAAGAAGAAAACAGAGAGTAAGGAACATAGGTGCCTGTCTCAGCAGCATAAAAACCCACAGTTGAGCTGGGGAGGAGGGGTCAGAGCAGGTCCCTGGGATGGTGCCAGGGCTAAGGAATCCTCAGGGTTGAAGACAGCTGGGACTTCCTTAAGTGACCCAGCTTCTCAGAGATGCTGATATGTTTTCAAGTACCTTTTCCTATATCAGGCCATGACTGCTCGACTCCAAAAAAGCTGGACCACAAACTCCCATTTCCATCTTGCGGGCTGTTTAAAGGTTTGTATTGTTTTATGTGAGGATGGAAAAACAGACTCAAAAGCCTCTGTCTTTTCTCTCTAGGGTTTTCTGAACCACTAGCCTATTTCCAGACGTGAACACTAGAGATTTTCCTCTATTCCAGGGTCAGGGAAAGGGAGAAGTATCACATGTACTGTGAGTGGAAAGGCTAGAAAGGAGGAGGTTGCTGCCTACCCAGCATCCTATTAATACTCGATTTTATCTTTTTCTTTTCTTGACCAGTTGTTTGAAAGTCCATTCACACTGAATCTAGGACTGCTTGGAGGTGCCTCTGCTTTCTCTGATATATAATCACTCATCACTGAAGGGATGGTTAGCTTTGTGGGGGAGGTGAATGAGATGAGTCCTAGACCACAGACGTGAGGACACCCCTGTTTAGGACGAGGAACATAGCCCACAAGGTACATCAAAGGATACCCTGCTCCATGTTTGACTAAGACACAAGGCCTCATGACTCATGGTTTTATTTGAACCTGCCTGTGTACTCACACTGGGCCAGAGAGTATTTATTCAGATGTGACAAAGCCACATCCTCATCTAATAAGCAACAAAAGGGTTTTACAAAGGGATACAACATTTGCCAAAAGTCATGTATGGCTCATGGCCTAGCGTCTGATATTCCTACTGCCAGAATTTCAGATCTGCAGATCACAGTAGTGCCAGCAATCTGTCTAGGCCTAAGAAACACCTCCTGGGTTCAGATGTAGAAAAGGCTTGATTGTTTGAGAAGAATCTTGTTTGGGGATTATGTAGGTCCTTGCATGCTTCCTCTTCTTCCTCCTCTCCCCCTGCTTCCCCCCTCTGCTTTATCATCTCCTAACCTTCAGCCAGCACCAGTAAAGGCAGGGAAAAGCAGGTGAACTATAAATCCAACAATGCTGAGGCACAAATGTTGCTTTGTCAAAAGGCTGGGTGAGAAGGCAGACGGTCAAGCCCATGCCGTAGCCCAGCACGGTTCTATGCCCATGGCAGGTGCTCAAATACTTCAGTGAATGAATGAATCAGCATTTCCCCTATTGAGACTTTTTTTTTCCTCTTCTTGGCAACCAGTAATTCAGAGCTGGGTGCAAAGTCAGAAATAGCCTGGTAGCTTTAGCATTGAGAAAAGCTCATGCAGATTTTGTGCCCCACCTCCAAAGGCTATAGTTGTAATAAATCAGATCTTCTAATTGGTTGGGTTGGGTTTTTTTTTTTTTGAAGAGGAGAAGAATGAGGAAAAGGAGAAAGAGGAAAGGAGGAGGAGAGAATAGGAAAAGAGAAGGTAGGATGGGTGGCTGAAAACAGAAAAGAAGCAGTTACAATTGCCTTCAGGTTTCTCAGGTATTTGCAGTGACAAGTCATCAGGACAAAGTCCAAAGACAGTGTGAGGTGATCCAAACACCGGCAGCTCTCAGTGGGGAGTCAGGAGGACATAGGTCCAAACCTCAGAGCTAGGAGTTATTTTCAGGTCCACTCAGTTCCACTGGGGCCCAGAGAAAGGAAGTGGGAAAGCCTTGTATTACCTCAGATCCTGAAACCATTCACACTAGCTTGCCAACTGCACAACTTGAGGAAGTTGTCTCCTTTCCATATCTCAGGATCCTGGTATCTTATAGCAGGGGTGTGGAACCTGTGGCCTTGAGGCCACATGTGGCCCTCTAGAGCCTTAAGAGGGGCCTTTTGACTGAATCCAAGTTTTGCAGAACAAATCTGAGGCCACATGCGGCCTCAAGGTCACAGGTTCCCCACCCCCATCCTATAGGAAAATCCAGGCACTCAAGTCGGCCTGCTGCTGATTTAGAGAACATGACCTCTTGGCTGGCAGCCAGGGCAATTCCCACAGTTAGATGAAGTTTGGGTGACTTGGTCCTCTGGTCTAAAGAGGTCTTACTCATTCTACCGTGCCTAAGTAAACAGCCGGCCAAATTGGACAGGCTTGAGGCAGATAATTTTGAATGTCTGACCCTTTGGGGGGACTGGAGATTGAAAGCATTTTACAGATTAAAAACAAAAAACCCATCAGACAGAAAAGTCACCAACTCAGAGTTAATTCTCAATGCACCTGGATAATGCCAAATGTGCATATGACCCATTTGGAGGCTCTCTTTTGGAGGCTTATGAGACCATGGAAAGAAATGAAAAACTAAAAAGAGACTAGGGAAGGAAGCAGTGCCTTAAGCCCTAGAAGTGAAGGTCACTTGATTGGATTGTCTGCTTCCCCTCCATTGCCTGTTGGGATTGGAGAACTGGCTGGATTAAAAGTTGGACAATTATCTGACAATCTCTCCAGGTTCTACCAAGCCTTGGTCTCTCCCCAAGCCAAGAATTAATATTTTATTTCCAAAAACTTAGGAACCTGTAAGTTTCAAGCTCACCCTAGAACCTCAAAAAAAAAAAAGAGAGCACAGGCTCTCCCCCTAAAACTGGCTGATCCAGACTCATCTGCTTACTCCTGATGGGAATCCCTCCCTCCTCAGGGGGAGACTTAAATCCTTATTTTTATGGAAAAGGGTCAGGATGTGGGCAGAACATTTATCTTAAGAGTCAGAAGGCCTGGGTTCAGGCTCATGTTCCACCACTTATTGGCCACGATAGTCTTAGTGACTGCTGAGAACCTCAGCATAGGGGTCATTTGTACCCACCTACCCTCAGGTGGCCAATGAGTGGACGATGTGAGAACTCCAGAGGCATTGCCCCTGTGGCTCCATAGAGAGACCGCTCAGCCACAGCTGCAGGAGGCATTTCCAGACACACTTTACCTAATATCGAAGCAGTCAGGTGGTACAGTGGAGAGAGGCTCTAGAGTCAAGAGCTGGGTTTGAATCTTGCCTCAGATACTCCTTAGCGGTGGTGACCCCCTAGGCAAGTCACTAAATCTTTCTATGCCTCACCTGTAAAACGGGGATAACACCACCTCCTTCCTAGGGTTGTTGTGGGGATCAAATGAATTAACACATGTAAAGTGCTTTGCAAACTTTGAAATGGTATCTAACTGCTATTATGTTATTAATTATCCCAAAGTGGCTTCCTACAGAAGGGAGTGTAGCTTGAGCTCTGACATGCAAAGCCAGTCAGATGTCTCCTGCTTTGTAACCATAGTCTGAACCCAGAGGAATTTGGGGAAATAAAACAGGCCTCTTGAGAGCGGAAAAAGTCTATTCTACTGCAAGATTCTAGAAGCGATGAAGGGATATAAAGATTTAAAAAAAATGGGAATATTGTACCACTAAAATGGGCAGAACACATGAAAAATATTCGATGACTATATTCAATATATTCTGAGTAGTTGAGAAGGCCTCAGAGGCAGGAAAATAGCCAGCATTTATATAGGGTTTTACGAAGATTTATCTCATTTCAGTCTTACAACTCTGGGAAGTAGGTGCTATTATTATCCTCATTTTACTTATGAGGAAACTGAGGCAAACAGGTTAAGTGACTTACCCAGGGTCACACAGCTCATCAGTATCTGAGGCTGAATTTGAACTCAGATCTTCCTGACTCCAGGCCCAGCATTCTATACACTGCAGTACTTAGTATTTAGCCCCTCTCTGAACTCGAGGTTGACAGTCATATAAAAAAGCTTTTCAGGTCTATTCCTCCAAATTCCCCACTCCTCACTCCTGCTTAAGAAAAAGCCAATTTATCATCATTGTATCCATCAACCATGGTTGGGCAGAAAAATATCTTTTACTTCATTACCTTGGAATAGAAAGATTTGTCTCTTGGCGATAATGTTTTCTTTCTTTCCCTCCCCACCCCCCCTGCTCCCGCCCCAATTTCCAGTCAGAAACAAATCCAGGACATTTGTCCCCTGTCATTTGGGTATGGAGCAGAGGAAGGTACATGCCCATCTGGGGACTGAGACACCTTATTCTACAGCCACCATCTACAAACATTGGCTGCTGCTTGTGCTTTGTAGCTCTGGCCTCTCTCTTCACAACCCTGACCGAGCATTTCTGTTTAATTAATAACTAGGCCTCTTGCTTCAGTTAATCATTTCCCAGCATTCTGAAAATTTTCCCAACTGTCAACACTGCCTGGTGTGTAGGTCCTAGTCCGGTCTCTTGCCAAGATGGAACTCTTCAGGGCTAAAAAGAAGAGTGGATTAGAAATTTGGCAACCTGGGTTCTGGTCCTACCTATTCCCACTGTACTTCCTCCAGAGATGCTGTCTCTCCAAATGATGTAGTCAAGCAATGTATGCCCTCTCCTCCTGGGCAGTAAAAATCAGTCCATTTACTCTCACTTCTTAACACACCTGCTTCCTTTTCCCATCACACACTGCCCTGACAAACATCAAGGTATCCTATAAAGCATGTAAGCAGGCCTCCAAGGACCTTCAAACGAATCACCCATCAAGCACTGCTTTAGATCCCAAGACAAACGCAACATATTTCCTTATCAAGGGGTAGGATCTTTAAGGACAAGGCAGAGATTTGAGACTCTAGGGATTGGTCTTTTGGGTGGGAAAATGTCCATAACTTGAGAGGTCCATTCTGATGCTGCTCTACTGAAATCACATTTAATAGTTTCATCGAAGGACCTGGGTTCAAATCCTCTTTTCCCCTGTGCTGTTGGGAAAGTCACATCTGTGTTCTTTGGCTTCCTTGTCTATAAAACTAGAGGTTTGGATTAAAGATCTCTTCTAACTCCGAATCTTCTTATGGTTTATAAAGCTATGCCTCAGGAGGCAGGCATTATCTCTATTTTGTTTTTGTAAATGAGAAAACATTTTTAGAGATGTTGAAGGACTTATCTGGAGTCTCACAAAGCTTTGAAATGATTTGCCTCCAGATCAGTGACTTTCTCATGCTTCCATGACCATACTGGGGAGAATTTATCTACCATTTTGATGAAAACACCTACCCCTGCGGATTTGTACTCCTGAGCGTACCTTCAGGTGAAAGGCACCATACACGCCGGAACATGATCCAATCAACCTTTGGTGTGTTGAGCCGGTGAGAACAGGGGGAGAATTTCTTTAGATTTTTGGCTCACTGGATCATAGATTTAGAGGCAGAGGGGATGTTAGAGGTCACCTAAAGCCCTGAGGAGTCAGGTGACTTCCCTAAAGTCACATAGGTAGAGACAAGATTTGAACCTAGCTCCTCTGACTTCAAACTCAGCAACTACTCCAAGCACCACGCTGCTCCACTGTCCTTTTCTGCCCTAACCAATATTGACATTATCTATAAGCACTTTATGGTTTATAACCGACTCTCTTCACAACACTGAGAAAGGCAGTATAACATTTTACAGGTGAGGAAAATGAAGCAGAGAAATGATTTCTGTGTCACGGCAGGGACTAGAACCCAGGACTTGGCTCCAAATCTTTCTCCTACACCGGCATCTTATTGATTAGGCTCCTGGGTTAAGAAATGGGATTACCACCTCCCCGGTGTGTTGTGGAAAGAGCAATGAACATATGGACTGGTCCTGGCTCTGCCATTAAGCAGGTATGTGAATGTGGCCCCTTCCGGCTTGAACATTCTGTGACTTCAAATCCAGGGGATAAGGGCAGGCAAGTGCTGACTGGTCTCTGCACGCCCTCTGCTCTGCAAATGGGTGCATGAACTGCCTAAGTTGGGCAATTCCTGTGGTCATTCATGACCAGACTGCACACCTGATGGATAAGATGCACTTAGAAAACCTCTATCTTCAGGCAAAATCATGAGCCCCAGAGGCCATGTGATTACTTTGGCGATGAGGGGCGTGGTAGCAACACTGGGGGAAGCCATGATTACAGGGGGTCAGGTGAAATACATGATTTTAATATCTATAAGGAACAGCAATAAAACTTTTTTTAAAAAAAAGCTCATTGAGACTGTGTGTACTAAAATTACTTTATTACAGTTGATTTTTTTTTAACTTTTCCTTTGCTATGATACAAAGGATACTTACAAACAAAATATTACATATGACCTTGTTTTCTCTCATTTTCTGACAACTCGGTAACAGCTTTAAATGCACAATCTATACAATTAATACAGGTTATATATGAACTATAATGTATGCAGAACCAGAAGAATACTGACAATATACTGTACAATAAGCCTCACCAGTCAGTGCTGTGGACCATCTTTACCGAAGAGAAAATGCACACTTGTATCATCCACACCAACTGGTGCTCATATCAAAGGAAGGGCCTCATTCCCCATTGCAACCCTTTGTAAGCCTCCACCATGGGCATCTGTTTGGTCTGAAAACTCGGAGGACGAGACAAAGGTAAGGTGCAGTTAAAAAAAACAAATTTATTAGTAATGGTGGCAGCACATCACACTTTCAACATGATTCTCTCTCACCCTAAAAATCAGTCCTAGTTTCCAGAACCAGAAGTCCTTCACCCACCATGAAAATGTGACAGGCTCAAGGGCTGGGGGAGAGAAGATGGTCGCTGCCACAAGAAAGGTTTGTGATCTAACTAAATTTGGACTGCTGTGGAATTTTGAATTTCTTCCCCTCACCACAGGGAACTAACAAGTCACAAAGGTGCTCTTGATGAAACCCAACTAGACCTTCTCAGAGCATTGACACCGCAGGGCGTGTAGTCTTACCCAGATTCCCCACAACTGGTCTTCTTTAAATATTCATGGAAATTACTGGAGCACCTTCTGGACAGCAACATACTCCAATAAAGAAAGACCCTATGAGCCATTAAAAGTAGTTTCCCTTGAGTGGGCCACCAGAGCTGGTCCTGGGCTATTACATGTGTGCATCCAACTCCCAATGGCCTACTCAGAACTGATAAGGTCACAGCTTTTTTTTTTCCTTTCCTTTATTATTATTATTATTTTTTGTAAAAAGGCAACCGACTGAGCATTTTTTGATGAATGGCAAAATAATTATTTAAAAAAAAACCCTAGTATTTGCATGGACAATGCAAATGTAATAAAATGGCCTTTAAGAGATGAGATGGGGAAAGGGGAAGAAAGAAGTGATGAAAATCCAAGATGGAGAAAAATGGATTTTTTTTTTCCTTTTTAAAACTTCTACAATACCTGTGCAAAAAAAAAAAAATCATGCTGGAGATGAAGAGATTCAAGGGGAAGTGAATATACTGTATAAAATTAAAAACATAAATAGGCTATCTGGACGATGGGTAGAAGCAGAAACCAATCTGGGTTACAAAAAGGATTATACATTCAAGATGCTCTTAAACCCAGTGGGATAACTTATGTTAAAATTGTGTTAATAGTTATGTTAGAAATCTCAAGTTTGTTTTTAAATCTTCACAATACAAGCAAAGCTGTTTTAAAATATACACTATACACATTTCTCATAGTCTCTCCCAGCCTCGTTAATGCACATTATACTATCTTTCTTGTATACAAAAACAAGGGGGTTCTTATAGCTAAACTGCTCAAAGTAACCCAACCATTTATTACCTAAATGTTTGCCTTAAATTTTAAATGGGTTATTGACTTCTGAATAATCACATAAATAGATTTAGCAAAACAAGTGTTAATAAAAACTTCTTAAGCATTTACAATTGATCAAGTTGAAATAGTTTGGGTGAATTATACACGCTATACTGTAAAATGTCATTTATTTACATCAGACCCTCATCCTGTTTTATTTGTTTTTAAGAAAAAAAAAGTTGGGAAAATGTCCTTAATTCTCTAACCTAGAAGAAAAGGGTCTTCATAAAAGCAAAGTTAACATGACCACAAAGTTCTCTCCTCTCCCAGAAATTCCTCCTTTCCCTCCCCAATTCTGTTATCCCTTCTCTCCATGAAAACTGTTGGTATTTTTTAAATGGGGTCCTATCTCATTTCAAATTTCAAGGGAACTTGATAAAACTCCTCCTCCGATCTACTTCTGGTATTTTCTGTATTTACTGAAATGCTCTCGCCCATCGTGCCTCTGGCTGACTGGGCTCCTTCTTGGACATGTTTTTGGTTGGGTGGGAGGAGATACACTCACGAAGTTGGCACAACCACCACCTACTCTGGAACACAACGTTGTGGCGGAGGGAAGGGAGGAGGTTCACTGAGGAATGACAGGACATTTGGAATGGGCACTGAAAAGAGCCTCTGCTAGGATGTCCACACCGATGGAAGCCAACATACAACACACCAAGAGCAAAAGGGAATGGGTCTTGCTCTCAGATGAGGATGGTCTGGGCAGAACGGCCACAGGGACCACCTTGAGCCCGTGCATTGGCAGCTGTGGCCTTCTGAGCTACTACTTCACCTAAACATGTGCAGTTTAGGGTGTGATGCTCTTAAGCTCAGAAAGTGAGAACCTGTTTCCATTAAACTAATCTCCATACTTTCTTTCGAGTGACCCTAATACATATCTGATGGGAAGCTAAAGTATTCAAAAGCAAAGATTTTAACTCTTCATGAGCACTGACGTCTCAATTGCAAATGTGGCTAACCTCAGAGCCGCCATCATGAAAACATGTCACAGGGGCACTAAAAAGCATACAAACCAGGCTTCATGGGCAGGTGTTTTTTTTTTCCCCCTTCCTTTCTTTCTTCTTTCAGTTTATCAGCCTGTAAGCACCAAGCTACCTAGCACACAGTGGGGAGGAAGGGCAAAAAGACCCAAGTGTTCCAGACATGTGATCTCTGTGCCACTCGCTTCACTTGAAGTTCCAGCTGTGAGGGAGCCCAAGGATGAAAACACCAACCCATAAGGTATCTACTGCCTGCATAATTGATAGGACATGAAAACACTTGCATTTGAGGGACAAAATGCTTCTGCAAACATGGGCACTGGGGAAGGGAGCTCACCTGCCTTCACTTGTGATTGAGGATATGGAATCATTACATTAAAGAAAATTACTTTGCTTCAAAAGTATTTAAACTTGACACACGATTAAGCCTCACATCCCCCTGCATACAACATTTAAGCATTAATTCTAAGCTTTACCTAGGATGGTTATAGGGTTAGATGCTAGGGCCACAACGGGCAATGACAGCAACTCCTTCTAGCTGGCACAGATCTATAAACTTTAGTACAAAAAACTCCAAAAAAAAATTACAGAAACTAGGTCAATTTGTTACCTACATATTTACAGTTAATTACATGGTTTTCACTCACAATTGCTAAAACGTCAGCAAAAAAGTCAAACTGTGCAGGGGGAAGTACCCGTACTTTGGAGGCATCATTGGGTACAAAGATACCCTTTTTATTTGTTCATTCAGAAGTCTCAGCCCTTCTCCACTCTTTCCTGGCAGACTACCCAGAGATGATCTGGTGGGCTTGTCCAGTGCTTATCCTGCTACTTTCAAAGGGAGGCTTCAAAGAGAGGTCAACATTTTCTATATAAAAATAAAAGGGGGTGTGGGGAGAGGTGCATGGGTAGGGTGGGGCAGGATGAAGATGGGGGAAGATGTTCAGGAAATTTTGATGTCTGGCAAACAATGAGCAGGGTAGCAATCGTGGCAAATAGCTCTCCAATTTTACTTGCCCGCTTCTTTGTGAAAGCAGGAAAGGCAAGTGTTGAGAGACCCATAAGATAACAGATAAGGTGCACAATGAGTCTGGTGTCTACTTAGTTCATATCCATCTTCGGACTACCATCAAGCCACAGATGCTCTCTGCCAGGTAAATGGAGGTCTGGGAAGCGGTACATTCACTAGAGGGGAAACTGGTCTACATGGCCTTTGTAGACAGTCTGAGAACATTGGGAGTCAGTAGAACATACAAATAAATGCACAACAGGAGGAGTTCTCAGCTTCACCTTCTCTTCTGGACAGTGTTTAACAAGACAACTTCCTTCTTTACAGCATTAACAGCTATAACAGAGCCCACAAACATCTCTACAAACATTCCAAACGTAGCTCTAATGTAGTGATTTCATCAAAGTGCAGACAATGTAACCACACACAGCAAAATAGACTTCAATCAGTAGTCCCTGAAGACAAGAGGAAGCTCTATGAAGATCACAGCATTCTTCTTGAGTATCCGATTGAGGACGAGGAAAGTTTACAGTCCCTCCCCACCCAAAGGAAAGCCTTCAAAGATGCAAGGCCAAGCCTGACTCTGAAAGGACAAGAGATATGGATTCTTGGTGGGCAAGAAGCCTGAGGCAAATGGATGACCTGAGAGTGACAAGGCCTGTGGATGTCTGGGCCAGCTTCTCCTAGCTGGGAGTCCTCTAGCAAATCTGACCCTGCCCACCATCGAGAAGATCCTCACACTGCTCCCTTGGGAGCTTAATCTCTTGGGAACAAACCTCCTACAGAAACAGAGGGTTACTGCTTGGAGAGCACCGTGAGGGAGCTGCACCAGAGTGAACAAGCCCATTAAGACCATGAGGAACACCAGGCTTCACCACCCCTTCACTCCCTCCCTGTGGATGCCACTTTACAGGGCAAAAGGACCAAAGCATCACACGGGGGCCCTTGCACCGGTATGGGCCCCCAGCATAATGAATTCTCACTCAACAGCTAAGGGTCAGTGGCAGCAGTCCTGCCCAGAAACACAGGAGGCTCATGCTAATTGTGCAACACCGCTGTGGTCCTGGTGGTCTCTGGAGAGGAAGCCCTGCCTGGTCCTTTTCTCTTGACTATTCTCTGCTCTGGGCTGGATCACTTCCCCAACATCTAGTCCCTCTAGGGAGCAGAAACTCGGGCTGGCTTCTGCCCTTGCACTTTCCTGCTTGTTTGCAGCTGAGTTTCATACTGTGGCTTCACTTTCTCAATCCCCACGGCCTGGTTTCCCCCTTTCCTCAGGATCCTGAGGTATTTCTGACCTCAGAGGGCTAAAGGGGTCAAGACTGCCTGGAGTGATCTGTGTTCTCAAAAAGACCAATCCAAAGAGCATACACTAGTAAGTGATGGTGGCCACTCTGTGAGGGATCTACACATTCTTGCCTTAACTGAGAGAGTTGAAAAAAATATATATATGTATTTATAAATATATATATACACATACACACGTACTCCCTCATATATGTATCCATATGTGTGTATATGTATATATAAAAAGAACAGGACCCTAAGTGCTTTGATGCAAATGTACAGCACTGCCAACATGTCTATCTCTCTCTCTATTTATATATATATATATGTACACACTCATATGTATATACAATATATACGTACAAACGATAGCGCTATCCCAAGAAATGTGCATATTTAACATAGTGTTCTGTTTAAAAGCCAGTAGATCATGGTATAATACAATTTATTTCCACTAGTGAATGGCACACATGGAGGAATGCAAAGGAGGTGTTTCAAGTATAATAAAGTTATCTTCACAGGTGAAAATAAATAGTATTATTCCAGTGTCCAACACAATGCATTCTGCAAAGAATTAAACACACCAGATACCTGGTCCTTACATCAACTACTGCAGTTATAAGTCTAGAGTGAAAAGAGGGCTAGTAGGGTCTGCCTTCCAACCTGACAAAGATGCCCAGAGTTTTCATTTTAAATGAAAGGGGAAGAAGAGACAGGAGGGATGATGATACGGCTTCTTCAGTTACTGCCCTTTGCCCACAAAGCAACTGGCTTCTACGGCATCCTGGAAGTCATGGAATCTCAGAGCTGGAAGAAACCTGAGAGGTCACATTAGCCTGGCCTCACTTCCTGGTCATGCAGATAGGAAAAGCACAGCCCCAAGAGGCTAAGACACTACCCAAGTCCTATGGAGCTGGCTGGTGATTAGGCAGGTGATAGGACCCCGGCCTTCAGGCTTCTCAGCCCAGTGCTTTTCCCACTGCACCCCAAAAGACAAACGCTTTTGTGACACTACTCAGCAAGTAAGAAGTATTATCTGTAAACTGCAACTTGGGGCTATTTTCACTCTAGGAGGAGTTAAATGTGCAGATTGGGGATGGGGGGGGAGGGGATAAAATATTTTAAGGTACAAAGTTGGTGATTCAATGTTAACAAAGAAGGGTGAAAGACAGAAACCCAGTGCCACTTTCCACTACCAGAGGCTCTGGACACCAGACGCAGCATTTGCAAACTGCTGCTATACCTTTGATAAATTCCTCATCATTGCTACGTTGCATGTTTTTCCTAAACACACACAGGAAGTAGGCATGCATCAGAACTCAGGAGAGGTAGTATAATCTGATGACAGGTTGGCGTTGCAAACTGATTCACTCAAAACCATCCAAGATTCCTTTTATAAACTTTTCTATAGGATGATTCCCATCATGGAGAAGATTTCGCAGACAATTTTTTCAAATGTACACACACACAAACACAAATCAATTAAAATCTGAATCAGTTTTTGCACACTATCTGTTTTAATTAAAATATTAACCTAATGGAATAATCCAAATCTGCACATGACATAGAGCTGGTGACCACCCAATCAGGTTGGCTACAAAGCCCTATTGAAGAAGACTTCTGGGGTTAGTGATGTCAAGTGTCTGAGTACCCAGGCTCGGAGAGAACATGAGGGGAAGTAACTGAATTTGATTAGGCCAAACAGGGAAAGGATAAACAACTTCAGCTCAAAGTGCATCATTGGTGCAACCAAGGGATTTACAGTTGTCTGAGGTTGGTTAAACTCAATTCATCTTGCCTCCATTAGCCCTTATACACACAAATGCTGGCTGTGCCCCACCCCTCGGCTGCCACTACCATGTTACAATCCAGTGAGCACGTGAGAATTCCTGATTAAACGGTAACCCTCTCAAATTAGGAAAACACTGTCCAATCAATCTCATTTTCTGGAAGCATTTGAATTATGTTTTACTGGAAAAAAAAAAGGCTAACAAACTACATGTCTGTTCAATAACCAAGTATGACAAATAGTTGCAACATTTATCTTTGGACCTGGGAAGAGCTGCAGTGAGAGGTACTTTTCTAATTGGATTACCCTGTTATGTGGATCACTATCCTACTTTCAGGAATGTCCCTTTTACCTCTTGAGGCAAGGTCTTCCAAACGATTTACATAAAAAGTAATTTTCCTTCCATTTGGCTTTATTAAGCCTAATATCCTTTAAAAAGGAGATTTGTGAGAAAGCAGACACCTCAGCAAATGGTCATGAAGTTGGTGGGTGGGGAGGGAGAGGTGTGCCATTGACAGGGACTGAGGAGAGAGAAGGACTGAGGTCCTAGGAATCTCTGTAAGATAAGTTCTAGAGTTAGCAGCCAGGGTTCTCTTCAAGACAAGCTAGGAAGGGAAAGAAAAAATAAGTTACAAGAAACTTTGGTGATGGGAAAGAACATCTACCTCAAGTCAAACTTGACTGAGCTGGTTTTAACTCCAGGACTCCCCAGTACCAGTGTGGCCACAGGGCACTGACGAGAGTACCAGGAAACTCCTTTCTCAGTCCTAAAGGTTGATCCTTCATCATAAAAACAAACACAAACAAAACAACAAAAACAAATAGAAAAACCAACAAAAGATTTTGTCAACAGACTCCCTGACCAGTAGAATGTATTTTGCCAAACTTCCTAGCTCCTTTTCAGCAGTACTGTTGACGCAAGAGCATAGAGACTTCTGGAAGTGGTGTCTCCTATTTGGGGGGGGGGGGGGGGGGGGGGGGAGGTTAACCTGCTACCAAAAGATCACAAAGCCTCAACGAATGGGAAAGTTGTAGAGCAGTGCAGCATTGGAAACAGCAATTGCAAAGAGCACAAAGGGGCTGCCCCATGCAGCCCATCTACAGTGGTGATGGGGGTTAGTCAGCAGCTGGTCAAAGTCGTTGGCTCAGCGACTCCTGGTACACTCTGTATGGCAACTAGACACCGAGACAATTGGCTACACTACATGTAAACAGGACGTTGCAACAAGCCAAAGGAGGGGATCACATCTGGGTATGTGTAGTGTGGGAAGAATGCCAACAGGCAGCAGTTTGCAAACATGGTGTCCTTCAAACACATCCGGCCTTAGGCATACATTGGCTCCGGATCTTTTGTTTTCAAGAAGGGAGCCCGAGGATGAGCCGGGGCTCTAGAGTGCTCTGGGTCCTCAGCTACAATGGGAAAAGCAGCCCATGTGCAGTATTTTCAGCCTTTACCTGTCCCCACTCATGCTGGAAAACCACCACATGGACTGGAAGAGGGGGAAAAGACACCAGAATTGAGTCTTTTCACTTTGAAGGCCCAAAGATTAGGTGGTATAACTGCCTCCTGATTTAAACAAACCCCTGGACATAGAGCACAGCAGGATGGTCTGGACCGCTAACAAGCCCATGCAGCTCCTCCCCCAAATAAATAAAAACCAGGCAAACCTGCTTCTGACTCCTAGAAATGGGCAGCTCCCTGGAAACCTTTGGTGTCTGCGGATGTGCCCCCTTTCCTCCTGCTCTGGGGATGCCTGAGGGGCCAGGCCGATTTAACAAAAATTATAACCTGGGAGGGAATGCAGATCTGGCCCACATGCTAATCTAGCTTAGCAAACACACACTGCCTGCCACAAGCAGCTCTGTAGAATTGTGGGAAACCAGGAAGGCTCCAAACCTTCCATTAAGCCTCTGAGGATTGAGGCACCCAGGAAGTGGCAAGACAAGCCCCCTGGACTGCATTCAGAAAACGCCCCTTCTGGTGAATGCCTTCCATTACATACAGAGGGGTTTTTCACCCATACCATTCCCAGCTCCAGTCCCACCCCCTCCCCAAAGTAATAAAAACAAAACAAAACAAAAAACCACACCCAGCCGCCAAATATGATGACATCCCATTAGTAAACACAGAACGGAACGCTTTACAAAATGAACAAACTATTCCATATGCACTCAGATCCCACACTGCAGCGCCCACATGACATGGCTGTGGTGATGATGTCTGGAGGCGGCAGTTGCTTTTGGCAGACAGCTCCAGTGGAATTGCCACGCACGATTCTTGTTGGAGTTATGTATAAGACATGTGTGAACCATTGGATATTTGTGAAGTAACACTTGTGCTCCTGCTCATACCCTGCTCTGTCCGCCCCCCAGAAGCCGTCCGCCTCAGAGCCTGGGGGCTGTTGCGGACTCCCATGCCGCTGCCTCGAGGCACCCCTTGCATTGGCCCCGAGGGATGACCCCATGGCTGGGGTCCGCCTTGCATCGGATGGCCCCAAGCTTGAGGGGGGCCGCCCATGGGATGACCCCAGTGAGGGCCTGGCCCCCCAGTGGGATTGTGGGACCAACCCGAAGCTCCAGGGTAGCTGTGGCTGAATGCCTCAGGGGAGAGATTGGAAAGGACCATATTACTAAAGCCCAGCCTCATGCTCTCAGAGTCAAAAGCTTCGATTTCTCTGGCTTGACGCTCTAGCAGGCTTCGTATTCGCTCCGTGCGTTCGTTCTGCAAGGCCAACATTTCTTCTTCAATCTGAGTTGCAAAGGAGGAAAAAACAACTTTTAGAGACCAAAGATTCATGCGCTCTCCCTCCCTCTGGGGCCTTCAGAAAGTTCCCTACAATTCGAATGCCCTTCTTCTTCCCAGCTGTACTTATGGAAATACTTTTCTTCCTTGAAGTCAGCTCTGGCTCCACAGGATGTCTCCATTCTCTGAAGCCGCACAGCACCCTGCTCTTGCAACACATTCTAACTGCTAATATGACTTGTATGTCCTTCTCATAACAGGACCTTAATGATCCAGCTCTCTGACGAGAGGAATGTTGCCTTATTTACTTCGGTCTGTCCCAGAACCTCACAAAGGGCCCTGCACACATAAAGCTACGATCGATTTTAGATGAATTAAATCAAATAAAGAGAAAGCAGTTTCCTCAGCTCTGAAACACTATTACAGGTGTTAATTGGCCTTAGGAAACACATTCTAAAGCTAACACCATATAGTAAACGTATTGTGCAAGATGGTAGTAATTTAGCATTTCTCAAATGTTCAAAATTGTGTGTGTGTGTGTGTGTGTGTGTGTGTGTGTGTGTGTGTGTAAATAAAGAACAGGTTACGGAAAGAAATACAATTAAATGCTAAATGTTCAAATTTTATGAGGATTGACTAACCCACACGACAGCTGCCCAAAGGCTGCTGCCTTTTTACAAAATGTATGCAGCACATCTTTAAAATAGTTTGCATTCAAATCTTATCCAGTGTTTTACCTCCATATATCCATTTTATTTTAAACTAAAAGCCAAATTCAGGGGACTTCTAGAGGTCAAATTAAGTAAAGGACCTGGGATAGCTAGAATAGATAAATGGGGAATTAAAGGGGAAAAACTATCCTGTTTATGTGGTAAACTTTAACCATAGTTTCATTGGGTAAAAAAGTTCTAAATCTGTAAACAAGATGTCTAAGATAGCATTATGGTACAGTGGAAAAAGCTAAGATCTGTGACCTTGGAAAAGTCACCAAATTTCTCTATGTTTTTGGACAGAGCTAATGCAGGGATGTGTTCTGTGCAACCATACAGGTATGTGAGGGGCTTTGTTTTTCCTGCCTTCTCAATAAGCAGGGCAGGGGAAGATGGAAGAGAAGGCAGACCTGAAAATAAAAGCAAACTGAATTTAAAGGAAGTCCAAGTCACTTAACTCCTCTGGGTCTCTCTTCCCTCCTCTAGCAGGGGAGGGGCTGGCTCTGGGGGTTCCTGAAATCCCTTCCATCTATTCTGATTCTAGGATGGCTCCTGATCATCTCTCTCTCTCTCTCGTCTTCTAGCAAACGTAGTCACTCAAGTGTTTCTTCACCTAAATACCACAATCATTTATTTTCTTTCACTAATCTTCTCCTAACTTCTTGCAAACATAAAAGCCTCCTAGCTACTGTTGTTATATGTATAACCCAAAATGTTGTATATCTCCAGCCCAAGCCAAAAACAGGCAAAGATTTACTAAATGTCAAGTAGCTGATAAATCTGTTAAGAAGGTCATCAGTCACCCTAAATTTAATCTGATTAAACAGAAGTACACAATATTTGTCTTGAAAACAAGGTCATCTTTTAGATAAGATACTGATAGATGATGGTGCCAATTCAGGTTTACATGTGGTGTGTTGCTTCTTGCCAATGTCATTTTCTATCCTGAGAGGAGGCTGCAACACCCAACTCTTAAATTGTCCATTAGTTCTTAGCTCTTTGTATTTCCATGAGAATTAGTAATGAAAGCATCACAAAATAACACTAGCTGGGGCAATACTGTAGGGCCTTTCAGACAATCAATATTAAGGCACCTATTATGTGCCAGGCAAAAATCAAATAGTCCCTGACAGTCAGAAGCTCGCTTCTACTCTCTTGTGTAATACACCTTGTGCACCAGTAAGTACATATAAATCAGAAACAAGGGAGTTTTTCTGGAGGAAGCACTAGTGGGACCAGGGAGGCACTAGTGGGACCAGGAAGATCCAGAAAGGCTTCCTGTAGCACACAAGTCCAATCTAAAAGAGATGAGGGATTCTGAGAAGCAGAGCTCCCCTGCTTCCAGGCACAGTGCAGAGATAGGATGGAAGAGGGTGGGGCGTGTGTGTGTGTGTGTGTGTGTGTGTGTGTGTGTGTGTGTGTGTGTGAATTCTCCTTCCATGATGGCAGGAGCACAGTGGGGCTCATGAAAAGCCCAGAGAGGACTGCCAGGGAAGCAAGCCTCTTGCCTCTCAGAGACTACAGGCACAAATACACATCCTTCCATATTTCTAGCTATGACCAACGGATTGACGTGTCCCACTTAACTGTACTTCTGTGTTACCAGGGAGGGCTCTAGAGGGGGCAGGCTCACTGTGAAGTGACAGTAGCATCAAAGAAGCATCAATAAAACACTTTTTTAAAAGGCACTGACCACTTATTTTCATTGAGTCAAAGCAAATTCATGTGGGATAGGCATTACACAGAAGTAATCTCTTCTTTGAAAACATCCTTAGGTTGAAGGTAAGAGAAGCAGAGGTTATTTTCATCAGAAAATAACCAAGTGTGTCAGTATGGTCAGATTTCTCCCAACCCATCATATAATTTCTCAGGAAATGCTGACGTTTATGAATGTGCACCAGTTCCAAAGAGAAGTGAACAACCTTCCAGGGGAAAGGTCTCCAATCATGATGCTAAGAGTATCAAATGCTTACTTTGACTCAAGAGGCCCCCAGACAGATGCCATCCTAGCCGAGAGCACCACAAAGCTTGCTCACCCTTTAGAAGTAAGTCTGCTTTGGGAATGGGCTGAGAGGACAATTTAGGATGCCTCCCATTTGGCACATGCCATTCTGGATCATGTAGTGAAAGCTGAGAAAAATAAAAGTATGGACTCACTCACAGGGGAACTTACATGGTTTGTTTGCTTGGTGGCTTAGTCTGTGAGAACTTATATTAGGCTTAAAACAACTCCATGCCACAAATGATCATCCGTCTGGAAACAACTAAAGTCCACTTTTGTTGGGTCGTTTCTAAGGGAATATTTTTCATTTGCAAACCTAACATGAAAGGCAGCTTAATAAATACTGCTTTGGTGTTTGTTCAGTCAATATTTCTTTTCATCAGGCATCTGTGTGACAATTAGGTGACTGTGTGACAATCTTTTATTATGACATTAGAATTAAAATATAGAAACTATCCTTGGAAAACCAAGTAGCACTTGAAAACCGATGCCTCTAAAACATTTGGCATGTCTATTATACTGACTGATTTTCAAGGAGCCATTCTGGGCCTGCATTTCAGGAGGCCATGGCATAAAAAATGTACACTTTCAGTTGGATACGAATAGAAGACAAAAACAGATGCTACTTCGATAATGAGGGTATACAGCCACTAGGTGGTGCTAAAATACAACTGGGCAATCATTATTCCACCATTTCTTCCTGATCTTGGGGCTAAGATTGGCTAATTATTTGGGCAGAAAAGCCGGGAAGAGGGGAAGGGGTCCCTTTTGGCCGTCGTTCATGAATGCAAAAGACCATTTTACACTCTATGTTGAATCTAAAAGCCTAAACTCAGCAACCAGACTTACCTGTTTGTAACCAAGGTTTTTTTGTTTTTTTTTTAATTTAAAGATATGCATCTGGTTTTGGCTTTACTACCCAGAATAGTAAAGAAAATTGACTTCTCGAAGCATCCAGCCATGTCGTCTGCTAAGTCACAAAAGTAAACTTAGGTGGCTAAGAGAAAAATTGTACTTTATCTTAACCAGGCATTCTGTCTTTACTCCACCTGCTCCAGGAGGAAATGTGAGGACAGAGGAACACTACACATTACGTAGAAAGCAATGAGGACAGTAGAGCACAGCAAGAATTAAGAGAGTCAGCGGGACAGATGATATAGGCCGACCATGAGAAAAAGGGGGAACCACCTAACACAATGAAAGCTGCAAGGAAGTTTCCATGTCCAAATACATGGGCGAAACACGATAAATGCAAGATAGCCTGGAAGGTCCTCTTAAGGTCCTAAGTGTGGGAGGCTCACACATGAGAAGCACAGCATTTAAAGTATGCTCAAAGGAGGAAGAGAGAGACCTGGATTCTAGTTGTGACACTATCACTAACTGGCTCTGCAGTCTTGGGCAAAATGCGGCCCATCCCTTGGTTTTTCTGCTATAGATGAGGGAGCAGGAGTAGGTGGCCCCCCCAAATCCCTTGCAGATCTAACATTCTGTTTCTAGGATCACCAGTGGCCTCCTCCAAAGGTACTTTTCTTTATTCTTGCTTTTGCTTCAGACCCAGTTGGTTTCTTTCCATCTCTCTCTCTCTCTCTCTCTCTCTCACACACACACACACACACACACACACACACACAGAGTGGGGATTGCTAGTTGGATCCAATAAGAAAAAAGAATTTCCAATCGTTGCCACCACACATATTGGTGCTACCAAAGCTATACAATAATATGGGTTCAACCAAAATGTCCATTTTTCTGCCCAGCTTTTCAGTTGTGTTAACAGCAAAGGGTGTTATATAGGCAACAATCCTCTTTACCTCAGTAATCATTGCGAATCTGTTTGGGGTTGAGATGAAGGCAATGACAGTCAGGTACCTGCTCCTGACCATTAAAGCCAAATGGTCTTGTCTCCTCCTTTCTCCATTCCTAAAGCTGTCCTAACGCTCTCTTGAGTGTTGTCTGTCAGTCTTAGGGCCCCTCTTCCGAGTCCCACCCCTTCCTTGAGGTCACTCACTGGCATCAGCAGCATGAACTTATGACCAGACACAAACAAAAGAAAATACCTCTAAGACACTCCGGCGTTAAGACTGAGTCAGTAAGACACACCTTTTGTTCCAAGAGTGCCCTTCGGAGGGAGACCCTCTGCTCCAGCTCTCGGAGCTCCCGGTCATGCTGGGCCTCAGCCTGCATCTTGATCTTGCTTTGATATGCATTGAGCAGCTCGAGCTCCTGCTGCAGCTGCATCTTTAAGACCTGGCACTCTGCCTCCTGGGCCTCATCCAAACGCAGCTGGGAGGGGAGAAAAGAGGCCGGACTTAGACAGGGGCATGCCCCTGGTGACTCGCTTGCTCGAGGGAGGGAAGAGGAAAGGGAAAGGGAAAGGGAGAAGAGAGAAGGGGTTTTTAAAGCATGCAATTATTACCTCTTGTAAACAAAGATAAGACTTCTCTAAGCTAGCCTGCACAGTGCTTGAGAAATCTGGAATCAGGCTAAATGATGCAAGCTTCTTTATTTTTTACTCACCAAAGGGAGAGAAAAGCATCAGCATTCCATTCAAATGGGATAATGGGGGGAACTCTCAATGTAATACTGCTTATTGGCCCACTGAGCTGCCCAGCTAAAACTACTGACCTTAGGCAGTGGGAAGGGACCCGAGCTGTTCTCTAGAAGATGAACTGGCTTAGGGTGACAGGAGGGGGCTGGGACAGCAAAGCTCTGAATCTATCCATTTCAATGCTGATTCATTCTCCACATCGCAGCAGCACCTGAGCAAAGGTCACTTTCACTATTGGCCAGGCCCTTTGTTTCCTATGGCAATTCTGGCTATCCTCGTGTCACTGGAGGGGTGGGGTTGGGGAAGGGCAGGCCCTGCCAGAGCTAGCACAGATCAGGCCACTCACAGCTTGTGTGGAGAGCATTTCGTTAATGCTGTGATCATACTGCTCCGCGAGAATGGCCAGTTTCCGAGTCTGTTCCTCCTTGAGACGCTTGAGAACTGCTTTGTGCTCACTCTTTGGTGTGGTCTCCAACAAGTGGTTCCTCAAGGCTTTGTATTGTCTGGTCTGGATCTTGCAGGTATCTTGAAACTGCTTCTTTATTTGCAATTCTTTAGACTGAGAGGAGAGAAAAAGGACACATCACTTAGAAGGTTTTTAAGTCACTTCTATCTTGAGAATCTGAGACCTCAGGATGCTCTAATAATAAGCCTAAAGGAAAAAAATGAAGAAGTGCAAGGAACACACACAAAAGACAGATGGGACCCGAGGCCGCAGCTGCCTTCACTCAACGCTTGGAATGCTGGCATTTTGATAAGAAAAGCTCCAGCTTCAACATGTGTCAGGACACAAAGATCCTATTGATGACCCAGCTCTCAACAGTCCTCTTCCTTTTTCTGGCCAACTTGGTCATGACTTCAGGGATTCATTCAGTGGACTCTGGATTGGCACAATAATTCGTGATGCACAGAGGTACAAATTCAAAGGACCTTTATGAATTAGTATGCTGTGAACATCAAGGTTTCTGTGAGCCGAGCTTTACAGAAGGAAACCACACCATCTCTGCCGCAGGATGCTCAGCCCTGGCCCTCCTCTGATGTTAGGCAGAGCCTCAGTTCTAGTTATGTGATTGGCCACATACCCATAACAACACAAGTGGAGTGTGGCATGTTTGAGGCTAACCAAGAAGTTTTCCTACTCCATTAATACTGCTGCTGTCTTTCTATGAGGGGATGCCTTGAAAAATGGCTTACCCTCTGATAGCACAAACAAAAGCAATCCGAAGTTATCGGTGACTGCCTCCCCTTCAGCACCCCTTCCTCCACAAGTACTGTGAAGAGCACCCCTGGAAACATGGCCTGTCCCTTGCTTTTGCTAGCCCCCCTCACACTGCTATCTCCTGTCTCCGGATCAGACTTCCTCTATTTGCTATGCTTGTGGCAAAGCAGGCCTCCTGGGCATTCACAGGACACAACCTAAAGGAGGAGCTTGAACAGTGTAATCATCAACTTCTTTCAAAGGAATCATCCCACCCTGAGACTCCTTCTCGGGATCAGCATACTACATACTATCCTCATCTCAGTGGTTAGGAACTCCCAGCTGCAAATAAGGAAAGCCCTCCACCTGCCACTCTCTCCCTCCCTTCCCATCTGGCTCCATCTCCCCTTGCCAGACACTTCAAGTGTACTCTCTGGGACCCTGACCCTACGTAATTCACACATTACCTTTCATGTTACACTTTTGCTTTTCTCACTTTTTCCATCTTCTGGCACTCACTAAGAGCTGGCTCTCTTGGTAACAAAACCGCATCATTTCCTAATCAGCTGCTCTCCCGAACTTCATAACCCCCAGAAACTTCACTTTTTGCAAGAAATCAAGTCTGAACTCCCCCCCACCCCCACCCCAGGCGGCTAAGAGCAGACACTGGAGAGTTCTTCTCAGATCCTCCATCATTTAGGGAGGGCTCTGCCCCTCATCATTTCCCACCTGGCTGCCTTGAAATGGGCACCTGTCCACCCCCCTTCTCCTCATCTCCCCAGACTTTTTCAGTTTCTTTTTATGACTGTCATATGCCTTTTTTTGTATCCCCAGAGCTTAAAGGCACAATGGCTAGCACATGTAAGTGCTTAATCAATGTTCACTGATCCTGACTTTTCCCCTGTAAATCTTTTCTCTCTCTGAGCCTTTCCTTCTTCTGGTTCTGAAATCTGGCTCCCTCTTGATGAGAGACACAGCCTCTCTGGCCATCTTTTCCAGTACTGGTCACACTTTACTCACAAGCCCCGACTCACTGCTGTGGTGGTGGAGCTGGAATACTTCTGGCTCCCTGTGCCATCACGCAGGAACCTCTTTCCTTCAGGGCCTTGGATTTATCACCCAATCAAGATCCTGGTGGCCACTATCCATCAACTCCTGGGACATTCTCTTCTCCTCAATGAGTTCAGTGCCTGACTCATAGTCTTTTTCCACCTGACCCCCTGCCCTTATACTAAAGGACTTTAACTTCCCAGTTGCTCAGTCTATTAATTTCCGTGACCTATTCCTCCATTTCACTTCAGCTACACACCAGGATGGTCATACGAATGTGCCTATGTTCACAAACTCCAAAATCCCTTTATTTGAGCATAATCTTTTATCATCCCATCTTTCTCTATGCTTGCCAGCTCCTAAGCCTATTCTACTCCCTCTACCTCTCAGTTATTTCCTAGGCCATGAACCATAATGGTTATACTTCCCTATCTCCACCCAGTGGCGATTCGGCTCCACTCTGCACCTGAATTCCTTGTCCGTGTCCTATGTGCAACCACATCTTGGCCAACTCTATCAGTGGATTACTCTAACCATCTTGTAAGCTTCATTCCTATTTATGACTACTGAATGAAGCTGGAGAAAAATCTTAGAGCTGTTCTTATTAGCTCATTACAAATGAATGTTACATAATCTCAGCTGGGCCCTCACTACAGCAAGGCAATCCTTTTACCCCTCCCAAGTCTATTTGTTCCATCATTCACCATAACAGCTTCTCGATCTTTTCATTCATTCTTCAGCCTTCCACAGCATCCTCTTCTACCGTGTCTCAGTTGAGAACCTCACCTCATGCTACACACACACACCCACACACACACACAAAATCTTCTTCCCTCCTATAGACAAATCCCTCTATATGCACCCTTGATCTCCTTCTCTCTCATCTTCTCAAGTAAACTGTCCCCACGTTATCAACCTCATTCTTCTCTACCCATGTCTTCCCCATTTTTAAAGTCTCAGTCGATCTGTCCATCCCCATTAGGTACAGCCCTATGTGTCCTCTCCTCAGCTTAACTCCTAGAGAAAGGGGCTTATCCTCCAATTCCTCTCATCCCTCTCACTAATAAACCCTCTGCAATCTGGCTTCCAAACTCCCCATTCAACTAGAACTGCTCTCTCCAGAGTTACCAGTCTTTTCTCACTGCTCATCACTCTCGTTATCTCTGTAGCTCTTGGTATTACAAAGCAGCATCTACTCTCCACGTGATGTTATTCTCTTCTAATTGTCTCCATATTTGATCCTTCTCATTCTCCTTTGCTGGAACTGCATCCAAGCCATGCCTACTGATCCCCCCGAAGTTGTGTAATGGGCCGTGTCTTCTGCTTCTGTACTACCACACCTGGTGATCTCATCAGCTCCCGTGGATTCAATTACTCTCTCTAGGGATTGATCCCTCTTCTGTCTCTTGAGATCCAGTCTCATATAATTAACTGCCTCTTTACCATCTCAAAGTGGATATCCATGAGACTATGACCTGCTTGACAGCAGAGATTGTTTGGGGGGGAGGGGTTGGCTTTTGTATCCCTACCACTTAGCACAGTGCTTAACACATAGTAGGCACTTAACAAAAGTTAGCTGACTGTGGACGTATCTCAAACTCAACTTGTCCCCCTAAAACTATTTATCTTTACCACTAAACCATCCTCTCTTCTCAACCTTCCTATTATTGTCAAGGGCACTACTACCCTCCCTATCACTCACACTTGCAACCCTGGCATCATTGCTAACTCCCTTCACTCACCCCAAACAGATCTACTTTGGTGCCAAGTCCTGTCATTTTAGCTTCACAATATCTCTCTCATACATCCCCTTCTCTCCACCTCATACAACTACCAGACTAGGTCAGGTGCTCACTGCCACTTGCCTGGATTATTAGAATAGCCTTGTAATTGGTGTCACTCCCCACCCCAATCCATCCTCTACTCAGCTGTAAAGTTATTTTCATAAAGTGCTTGCCTGACCTTAAAATCCTCTACTCAATAAACTCCAGTGGCTCTGAATTACCCCAGGATTGAATCTAATCCTCCAATAAAATCCTGTTTGGCATGTAAAGTTCTTCCTACCTTTCCAGCCTTTTTACACTTTGTTCCCATCCACATACATAATGACCTAGCACACTGGCCTCCTTGTTGCACGCTGAACCTTCTATCTTCCCCAAGATGCCTCTGGGCTGGTTAATCCTCACCCCTATAAAGGCTCTCCTTCCTCACTTCAACCTCCTTTGCTTTATTGACTGTTGTCAAGAGTCAGGTCAAATCCCAACTCCAGCAGGAGCTCTTTTCTAGTCCCTCCACTGCTAATGCCATCCTTCTGGAATTGTGTTCCATCTATACCGTATACATCTTATAGGCATACTGTTATTAGTTTGTTGTCTGCTCCACTAAAACATCAGCTTCCCATGGCCAAGACCAGTATTTTTTCCTTTCTTTGTATTTCCAGCCAGTATCTAGCACATAGTAAGTACTTAATAAATGCTCACTGATTGACTGGAAATAAAATCAGTGCTTAATCTTTCCACAATCTAGAAAACTGTTATACAAAGTTATATCCAACTGAGGCCCAAGAATAGAAATAGTCACTATTCTGCTGGGATCTGTTTCAAAGTAAGTGGAGTTTAGATAAAGAAAAGGGCCCCTGTCTCTGATTTGTCCCAACAACCTACCTTGGTTTCTCAGTCCCAAGCTACCTTTCCTTTTTTTTTTTTTTAAAGTTTTATACATTCGTTTTTAAAATTTTCACTCCCAAAGTCTTTTGCTCCCCCAGCTCCTCCCTTACCTACTGAGAAAGCCAGCAATGCAATACCTATTATCCACAGAAAGTCGTGCACACCGTATGTCCACATTAGCCATGTCCAAGCTACCTTCCGGACTTGAACAAGCCCCATTATTCCCTGTCCTGCTCGGCACAGTCCAATCAAATTGGCCACCATGCTGCTTCTCTCAGATGACATTCCCTCTCCCTTTTCCATGCTTTGGTACTGGTCATTTCCTCAGTTCTCTGTCTGGAGTTCAGTCTGGCTAAGACTCAGCTCTATACTGCCTTCTACATAAAGTCCATTCTTACTTTCTCAGCTCCTAGTGCCCCGCCCCTCCCCCTCCCATTACTGTGTATTTTGCACATCCTAATTAGCATACACATTGTCTCCTCCACAGAGTGCAAGCTCCTTGAGGGCCAGAACTGGTTCATCGTGTCTTTCTACCCTCAAGGCACAACATAGTGCCTAGCACAACACAGATGTTCAATAAATGCAAGTTGATTGACCACTGAATTTTAAATAGAGAAAGGCACGTTGTAGGCACTTCCCCATGAGGATACAAACACCAGACTAATTAAAAGCAGTCTAATCTCTGTAACTACACCTACACCTACACACACCCACACACTGATTCAATGGACATCATGTATATAAAACACAAAAGTTACGTGATAAGTTATGTGTAAGAAAAGATTTTTTTTTTGTTTCTGGTTACACTTGGAGAAAACATGCTCCTAAATTCTTTGCACTAGGAGTCTGATCTTTCCAAGGAGTTTTCTTCTCTACTGAGAGAAAATTCTAATTGTGAGTATTCAGCTGATATGCAATCTGACTGGCCTGAGCTGCTTCCCACCCCTCCTTTAAAGGCCTGATTTCTGGCAGGGTGTCCTTATTCACAGTGGATGACATCAAGTCTATTCTTTCCTCACTTTCCACCCACTCCCTAGAGACACCATGTCATAGTCACATGTCTTGATTCTACTGGAGGTCTTGAGAGAATTTCTTTTAGCTAAGTGGAAAATGTAATTTTATATATATGCATGGTACCAATGTCTCTGAAGCAGAATGCTTTAGTCCTCAGAATTCTCCCTATTTCTTCCAGTCAGAAACTGGGCTGAGAAAAGAATCAAAGGTTGTTGCCATCACACACCCCGCTCCTTAACAAAACTTTAACAAGTTTTCATATTTCAAATGCTACAGGATGAAAAGTATCCAATCCCTCTATCTCAGTGGCTTGAGCACAGAAAAGGAGGATTTTCCAAGCAGTCAGGAGGAGGGGAGTTTACTTGGAAGGGAGGAAAAGAGAAATGACGGAATGCTACTAAATCAGCAGGGTTGCAAATGAGATAAAATAACAAATTTAACTTGGACTAAATTTAAAATTCAGAGAGGGAAACCCCTAAATAAAAGCTGGATTACTTTAGATGGAAAAATCACCTCCAATGGAGAACAAAAAGACATTTCTTACATAAAACAAGCAGAGAGATTACAACACAAAGGGAACATGCTGATTACACTCCTTATTAAATTAATACATCCATTTCCCAACCACAAATTCGGAATCTATGGCCACCCCCCCACCAAGGGGGAGGAATTTCCTAGTCAGGCCTTTCTATTAAAAGTCTAGCCACAACTAATGAACAACCACGATTTCCCCCAACTTTCTCTGAAGGGTCTCTTGGAGAGCCAACACCACTGACTTCTTCCAGATCTGAGAGAAGACACAACAGGAAACAGAAGGGAGGGGTAAAGTTCACTCCTAACCATGTGACCACTGTATGCTGGGGGAGTGAAAGGCTGGTGGTCCAATGGCTGAAGAAGTGACAAAGCCCTAACAAAGCAGGCACTGTGAGGTTAGATGATCCTCTAGGGGCTGCCGGTGTCGGAGTCACAAATAAAATGCATCTTATTTTGGAAACCTTTTCTCTTGCAGAGAGCATCCATTCATTCAGTGACTGAGCACAAAGACGGAAAGCATATAGAACAAACCTGTCAAGTCACTGCCGAGACTAAATTTTCCAGCGTCATGTATGAAGTAAGGTTAGAGGTCCATAATTTAAATCGATGGGGATAGCAAACTGGTGTGAGATCAATAAAGAATGAAATTTTCCTCATGTACCTGATCTATTCTACACTCTCCTGGGTAACTCCTCTGGAGAGGGAGGGGAGAGGCTTCAGTTACTTGGATAAGAGATTGTGGTTGCAGATTTTCCTCTTTATGAGGTAAAGAGAATGAGCATCCTGCTCTCAAAAGAAGCAGCAGCTCCAAGAAATCCCCCAGGGTCACAACCTCTCCTCTACTTCAGGACCCTTGTTGGACATGGATGGAACTTTAGGTAGAAATATTCAGAGGTCTAACTCCAGCAGGGACACCACAGTGAGCCACAGGTAGACAACTGTTTTAAATTCAATTTTTCTACCATTAAAATTCTATTCTTTTAATCCTATACTTAGATTAATAAGCAGCTTATTCATCTCTTCTGATAACAGACACCATCAATACGCAATACTGTTTAAATTCAAATGTCCATATTTGTATATTAGCAAACGAGCAGAACTGAATAAGGCTTGATAGTTTATAGGCCAGACCAAAAATTCTGCTTTATTTGGAAAATGCTTATGAAGAAAAATTGTCACCTACATAAGAATTAAGTTTGCTTTCCAGTCACTTGTGACAAGTCCTTAATGACATGTCCTAGCAGGGTCAAGAGGTAACACAGGTAGGGATGGGAGCTTTTTCTTTCTTCTCTGAGATGCTCATGGTAGTGTCCCAAGAGAGGCACTGTTAGTGGCAATCACCTTCACTTAGGTGTGTGCCTTTCTTCCTGAACTGTGCCCACATCAAAGGAAAGAACATGCCAGAATGCTACAAAGATGGTGCTGTTTGGGAGAGGGGAAAGGGCCACACAAAGTCTCAAGAAGAGAAAGCTCCACTTCCCTGCTCACGTACCTTCAGACTCTTGGGCTGCTGCCGAACCTCCATGACGTGCTTGCGCCTCAGCTCACGCTCTCGCCGCTTGTTGTACTCCAGCTGGTTGGTGAGCTCTGTCTGGTGCTGCAGCCTGATCAGCTCACAGCGCATCTTCTGAATGGTGCTGAGGTGGCGGAACTCAAGCTCCTGCATGGACTCGTGCTGTCGCAGCAGCATGGCATGCTCCAAGTCCTTCTGGGTCTGCCTTTTATTTAGCTCCTAATGCAGAACATGAAAGACAGAGGGGCATGAACTGTTACTGTGGACTACATACACACATCCTAAGATGCATGAATAGAGAAGACTTTTTAAAAAATGCAGTTTTCTAAAAAAAAAAAAAATGCAGTTCTCTGACTTAAGCATGGCCACAGAGTAGATGCAATGATTTGGGGTCTTTTGCTAGAGTTGAATAGGCATTACTTGGCATCAGGTAGCACACATTTCCTTATACTTTGGGACTTTCTATATACTTCTTAATCTTCCTGGTTATTATGGCTACTATTCACCAAATTATTAATAGGTTTAAACTGTATCTAAAGCTTATTTTTAAACCATCCTGTCCAAAGAAAGTAAAAATCAGACTTCCTATAGGCTAGGAGATATTGAGGGTGAATATCTGACATTCCGATTTCTACAACAGTAGACCAATTAAAAGGATCAGCATTAGAAAAAGTGCACTAAGCTGGACCCAGCACATACACTTATGGCTGGTAACTGAGAAACAGCTCTATACTTGGTCCCGTTCATTTACTCCTACTGTGCACCAGGAAAGCCTTCTCTAACAGTTTCTTGCCCCCTCCTAACACACCTCTCTGACAAGGTCCTGCTCCAAATTGTGGCGGCCAAGCAGCATCCTTCTCTTGAAGCGACGGCACTCCAACTCCAGGTACTGCCTCTGCCTTCTCAGGAGGTTAGCCTCCTCTTCTGCTTGGAAATGCTGGATGTTCTCCTTCTGTTTGGACAGCCACTCTTGCTTTTCTTTCTTTGGGGTACTCTGGTTTTCATTCAGCTCCTGACAAAATAATTCACATTCTCTTAGCCATGTGCAATCAAAGTCAGCGACAACTGCACCAGGTTAGGATGGTATTTATCCTTCTGCCCTTCTGTGTCCATCAAAAAGAGACTCAGGACTTCACCTTCAGTGGCCAAATGCTGTCCCTAAGATACTATTTCAGTACTAGACAATCTTGGTGCCCAGAGTGCCCCACAATGGTGTTCCCTTTCTTACTGGCATTAGTATCAGTGAGGAAAGGACAAGTGGCCTGGGCACCAGGAAGCACATGTACTTTTCAGCTTCAAATGGCTCCATTTTTAAAAAGCCACAAAATCAGAAGTAATAGTTGAGAAAGCCCACCATGGTTAGGGGGTCGCCATAATATCCTCTGACAATAGCCTAAGAGATTCCTCTTCAAGAATGCCAGAAGGCATAAAATGTGGGGCTGAAATAGTTATTAAGTGATGTTATATCTCCTGGTTTTACATATTATAAAGACTAGTGGTGTGAAGTTTTAAGTAAAATTTTGAAGTTGGTATAGGAGAATCTGAAGTGGAAAAATAAGCAATAAGGGGGAGCAGAGTAGAGACCATTATAAAAGGGCTTACCTCTCAGAGCTCTAAGGTAACCTCTCAAGCCCCATGGTTTCCTACCTATTCCAACCATGACTGCAGCTACCCACCTCAACAAAAATGCTTTTGCATCAAGAGGGCAAAAATGGCCAATAGGCTTGATAATGCGAATGATAGAATGGCCAATGGACTGATCTAAAGTCTTCAGCAGTTTCCATAGTCTAAACACAATCAAAATTAGTTACAATGACATCACTGAAAATTCTTTGGAGCTGACAAGCTTTAAATAAAATTCATATAATGCTGGTCCCAAGAAGCACTCCAATAGCACTCCATCTTCTACCACAATGACGACACATGAATAACACAAAAAAATATGGCTTCTAAAAATAAAATCAGTTAATAGCTGAAGCTATAAAGAAAATACATGTGGGAAATCATCAAGTTTGACTTGCTTAGCTAGCCACTTAAAAACACCATTTCTGCATTACCTGATTTACCTGAGGAGTGGTCACTGTCTTGATTATTTTAATCAACTAATTAATTAATTACTTGTCATTAAATACACATATCTAATAATGATATTATGAGAAATATATTTTAGAATTTCCTCAAATTTTCATTTATAATAGAGAATTATCGAATAAGACATTCACTTGAAATGCCTAATCGCTAAAACTGTGCTTGGCAGAACAGGGAATAATGTCTTTGACCAGCAACACGTAGATTACTACCTTTGATGAGATGACGAACACATGAAAAGGAATATATAAGATACTATACAGAATACCCACATCTTGTTATCTTGTCATCTTATATTGCTAACTATGTGGGTCCAAGAAATATTTCAGGCAATCAGTTTGTAAGGAAAAAAAAATGTATACCACTCAAAGAACTGTGGTTTTCAACCTCTTAGTGTATGAAAATCCCTTTTAATTTAAAAAAACATTGTAAGGTTCTCAAGGAGTTGTGCTACTAGTATCTATTAATTGTCTACTAAAGGCACTTCCTCCCAGGGCTGTTGAGAGTATAAAAAGAGCTAATCTATGTCAAGTACCTTGAGAACTATCTAAATGCTGGCTTAACAATTCCAAAGGACAAAATCAAATAACACAGCAAACACTTTTAAAGACTGATAAGCCAACAAGGGAAAGCCAGTTGTCCTTACTAAAGTAAAAAAAAATTGTACTTAACAATAATACTAACACAAATCCACATTCTTTCCTAATATAAAAAAAGTGACTTTTGACTTATTCCAAGTTATATATGTCACACTGGACCACATTCCTGTAAATTATTAATAAGGACATGAGTTTCTGCCCATAGAATAAATGAATAAATTTATAAGAACACATAAAAATACAGGTTTGAAGCTAAAATAATGGTTTGCTTTTCAAAGGACATGAAAGATAAGGAGGAGGTAAGGAGGGATGAAGCTAAAAGCATTACTGGCACCCTAATCTAGAAACAGGGAGCCTATGCTGGAGATTCCTTGTAAACCAGCAGCTGGTTTAAAACAGCAGACGCCTTTGACTCTGCATATGGCCCAAAGAATATAAATGACTTTACAGAGAGACGATAATTTCTCTCTTCTTTATGGGTTTTCTGAGGTACATCAACTCACTGATACCTGGCGTAATAAGTTGTCTTCTCTAAACCAAATGGTAGTCTGACTTTCGAATCTTTTCTACCACTGATAGCAAAGTAGCTAGAGCATGTCATAAGAAATTATTCCCCATGTTCCATTTAATTATCTCTTCTAAAATGCTCGCTTTGTTCCTGATGTACTATGCTTACTTACATTTCTCAGTATGACAGAATGGATAAGTAATCAAAAGTAAAAGAAAAGCATCAAAATTAATAGTCAAGGAATGCTTGTGGAACAGCTGCCAGAGCTGGGATTCTCCATCTCCTAATTCAGGCTGGCCGGCTGCTCTTCCCACACACTGTGATCCCACTTAGGAAGTGGCTGCCCCGGCAAACTCCTTCCTCCCAGCTCACCCAGTGGTAGAGTCAGGCTCTGGCCTGAGCGTTTGCATGAAAAGAGAAATACCTCCTTAAGCTGCTCTTTGCGCAGTTTGTACTCTCTCTTCTGGGACTCTAAAAAGCTGTTCAGTTCTTTTTTCTGCTGTGCTTGAATATGTTGTTGGAATTTCTTTTCTTCATTGGCCATCACCTTAGCCTAGCAAAAAGCAAGAAGAGGTGAATTATTACACGATTTTCAACTTAATTCAGTTTGTAGTGATGCAAAATCTCTCTAAACTTACATACGATTAAGCAGCTTACTCAAAGTCACCATTTCTCTGTCACCACCATGGCCAACACAACCAAAGGAAAAGTAAAAGACTCAAACCAGTTATTTCTACTCAAATCATTGGTTGTTTATTACCTAATCAGTCACCACACTGTAACATTATGTAGGCAAAAGCTATTTTCTTGCAACTAACAATCAATTTGAAAAAGAAAAGTCCAATGTAGAATAATATGCTGCAAATATCACACCAATTTGACAAATGAGGCACAGACTAGTTTGAATGACTTATCCCAAAACTACTAAATAAAACATTGAAAATGTCAGGGACTAAAAGGGACCCCCACACCCTGGTCTAAATGATCGGGCCCCAGAAAACTTGAGCAAATGTCTTTGGGAACCATTTTTTGATCCTCAAAAATTAAGGAAGCTACAAAAGAGAATTTTACTGGAGCCACTGACAGTTACTCACAAATACTGCTCATCGCCTAAAATGAAGGGAGAACATGTAAGAAAACCACTCCCACCTTTCTGTGCTTCATCTGCACCAAACAGCACAAAGCAAAACATCTTCTTCCTAAAGTTACAGAAATTACTTGAGAGAGATACTACACAAGTAAGGGATTTTCCCCTAATTATCAATTTGCTTGGCTCCTGGGAACAGATACGCAAAACACTAAGTGTCATCTGTTGGTCAGCGCTGAGAGATGAACATAAGCTGAAGCAACGACCAACAGGCTGTTTCCCTACCTCCTTCTCCATAGCTGCTTGGTGTTTCTTAATGAGCTTCTCCATCTCCGCAGCAAAGTTGTTGCGCTGTGTTTCGAGGTCTTTGTCCAGCCGGAGGCGGTGCTCGTCCATCTCGGCCTTCAGCTTGTTCTCCAGTGCCATCAGCTGCTTCTGGTGCTGCCGTCTCATGCGCTTGTAGCCGGACATCTGTTCTCTCAGCTCTGAGTCTTGCTCATGTTCTTGCATCTGCCTGGTAACCTAGGTGTGTCAAGGTGAGAAGAGGGATGAGATAAGAAGAAGAGCTTTTCCTCCTAGTCTTCTGGAAACATACTAGCTTTAGACCTGCTTGGAAAGCCTCATCCTCAAGTAAAAGTTGGCATTTGGCCTATGTCGGAGGCAGCAGGAGCATGGGCTCTGAGGCCAAAGCACCCAGGATGAAACACCAACCCCCAGCTCCTCTGATCCTTCCTCTCCCAGCCTCCCTGGGCCTCTGTTTGCTCATCTGTAAGATGGCAGGTCTGGACTAGATGGTGCAGATTGCCCCCAGCCTAGAACGACAATCCTTTAGAGGGGCATTCTATGGATGTCTGCCTTGGGTTTAGCACTAGTTAATATTTTTTTTTATACTAGATAAACAGAACATCCATTAAACTTGGTCAGCATATGAGTTCAGTGAGCTGGCTAGCACCTTGGCTGACAGATGCATGGGCAGAATGTTAACAGGGCCACTGCTTCAAAAAAGAGAAAAATAACTGGAGGGAAAAAGAAATGGCCCAGAAGAGAAAGAACAGACCACTGGAAAATACGGCAGAAAGAGAAATAAGAGTTAGGAGACCCTAGGCTAAACATGAATCAACAATGTTTTGGGATGACAAGAAAAAAAAAAGAAATTAAGGCTTGAAATTCACATGAATAAACATGCAGGGCATGGAGAACACTGAGGCAATTCCCCCACAATGTTTAGCACTGGTCAGGCATTTATTGGTCCATTACAGATTTGCATAGAACAAATGATAAAGTTCCTTGATTTAATTTTGTTATTTCTATACCAATAGTAGGGAGAATATAAGAAGCACTCAACTAGTGGGCTGTTAAGTGTGCAAGGATTTAACATCTATGCACTGATCTCTCTATCCAGGAGTCAGAAGCAAAGCAGTGGTAACATGGCAGGCTTTGGGTCCCTAGACTTAAATCTATCTCAGACAGTTTAGGTAAACCCTCATCAAAAGGCAAAAAATTCCTTGAATTTAAGGCAGTACACAAATAGGGATGGGTGACCCAGGTGGTCTGTGGGAAATAAATGTTACCACTGGTCTTCTTGTTTTCTGAATAGAAGAGTACAAGTTTACCACAAAATTAATGAGAGCTCTGAACAAAATTCCAAAGTTTAACGTGCTTAAAAAAGGAACAAACGTGTCCATGGCATCTATAGGCTTTTGGCATGATAGACAAGGAAGCACAATTTTGCTTTATTGGTTCTGCTGAAATTTATGATTTGGACTCAACTTTATAAAAATCTGAAATACCCAAACATAATGGAAGTTTGCAAGACATCTTCATAAAGGAACTCACTTAGTCTCACACTATCCTTATAAAGTACAAAAGAAATATATATTTTAACGTTCATTTGGGGAAAGGGTAGATTAAAGGGACAGACATTAAAGGTACAGAACAAACCGTAATGCCTCCTCTGTCCCAAACATGCTTCAGTCTTTTTTACCTAGACCGTCACTTCTAGACCCACCTACCTTTCCACATCCATCTCAGATGCCCCTTCTTCAGGAAGTTCTCCTGGAGCTCAATCTTTACAGCAGCACTTGATACCCTTCTTATGATGACTTTAATCTACTTTGTATTAATTACATGATACTACCTTTACACTTAGATCACAAGCTTCCTGAGGCTGAGTCTTACAGGTGTTTTACACCCCTGAGGAAGACTCTGGAACCAGATTAAAATATAATTGGAAAATATATGACAAAATAAGTAAAAGTACAATATAATATAGATAATGTTAATGTGGTTTTCTAAGTTGTTATGTGGTTTGGTGGCCCCATTTCTATTTGAGTTTGACACCACTAGCTTTACTAAACTTTACATGCCACTTATAACAAATGAATAAAGTGCCAAGTACTTTATAGGCACTGTTGAAGAAATGAATTTATACTCATGTTTGGGGGTATAACTACAGGCACCCAAAAGCACAGCTGAGGACACATCAGAGCCCGAAGCAAGATGTACATGTGTTTAAAATCTTAGAACCCAAGAAAGAACATACCAATGATGCTGTGCGGATAGTAGCAAAGTGTTCTCGATTACGGTAATGTGACTTTTGGCGAGACACTTGTTGGGGTGGAGATTGTGGTTCGGATGCCCTGGTTCTTGGATCTGCCTCTTCTCTATAATTTTCTTCCTCCTGAGAAGTGAGGATGACACCAAGAGTACAGCAGGTGAATGTATGTGTGTATATATATATATATATATACATATATATATATATATATATACACACACACACACACGTGTGTGTACATAACTCAATTGCACCTTTGAGAGCAAAAGCTTGGAGTTTGACTCTACCAAAGACAATTTAGATCAATAAATTACTTAAATAAGTACTTGTTAACAAAAGCACATATACAGGCCTAAAAACCAAAAATCTCCTGTATTTCATCTACAATCAACTTAAAAACCAAGTGAACTTCCCTGAACACATAATATAGGATACTGAAATATTTAATGGCTACATTTATATACTTTCCACCATGTGGGGAAGCAGCATCGCTTTGAATACAACCAGACTGTCAAGAGTCATAGCAACGTGCGGTCGGTCTATTCTTTACACTATGAATCTGTGAGTCACGATGAAGTAAATAGTAACTAAGGATGCTGTCATGCTAACCAAGTGCCTCCAAAAGGCACCTCATCATTTCACATAGGATAATAACACATTTAAGCCACTCTCTTCACCAACAGAAATATGACTGATTTGCCACATATATCAGGACTCTGTTGTCTTAGCAGCAACATGGCTATTACACAACTTTCCCCTCTCCAAGAAAAGTCTACGAAACAATTTCAAACAATGGAATGTTCGCAAAGTGTTGACTCTTTCAAATGAGTGAGCTGGGATTCTTAACCAGAAACATTTTAGTGAGGAGGGAATAAATTCTTTCACTGCTGTAGTCTACCAACGTCTGAAAATGTATACAAAAGAGGTGAAAACAGAGATATAATAAAGCTTAATTTTGCCCTGGAAACCAAGAGCCTTGGCTGAAACACATCATTATAAACAACACTACACAGAAGTAGTACCAAAAAGTGCTTTTAAAATTTAACCACCTTCTAGATTCTCTTTAGGGGACATAGACATGGAAAGCAGACATGTCCTTGATATCTAGCTGGCTTCCCTTGAGACTCTGGGTAACTTTCCCCAGGGTAAGACAGGGGCTTCTCTCTCGTTTTAGCTTCCCACTCCCCGCAGGAGAGCTAATTCCTTCTGTGTGTTCTAATATTTCTGATTTCTGTTTGTTATTTAAGTGGATTTTCCTTAAAAAATAAAACAAAATAGAATTTAACCACTGGAAAGTGAAACTTAACTTCCAACATAATTAATGCCACAAATTCTCATCCCTGAGTAAAGCAACCATTTTTTCAAATGCAGTTTACCAAGTAGGAAGTTAATTTCGTCCATTTCCACACTTCAAGTTAAATGAAGGGTTGCCAATCACTGTCTAAAAAGTATTAGGATTCCCACCCCTTCCACATGATTTACATAAACTGAACCCCTACCACCACCCCCACCCCCACCCCCACCCCCACCACTTTTATTATAGTCTTTTTGAAACACATATACTCACAGGTTTTAAATGGATGACGGAGCTATTGGACATCACTGTATGGTCCCCCTCCATCATATCTAGTTCACTTTTGTCATCTGAGGCATCTGGAAGACTGTTAACACTACTGCTTTGGCTACTGGCACTGATAGACATACTGGGAATGGACTGATTACTGCCAACACTATTCACTGTTCCTGTTCGGCCAACACCATGATCTTGCTCCTATGAGAGAATATTCAGTTAAAATCTTTATGTTACTAATGAACTACTGATTGGAAGTTGCCTAATTACCATTTTCTTTGGAAAGACCTCTCAAAAGAAGTTTGATTTGTTAGGAAATATTAAGATTTGAAAACTTTCCAAGTATCAGCTCTCCATTGTTAAGAAAAATATCCATTTGTATGAAAAGGTTAGATTATTTTCAAGGTCTAGCATGAGGCTGGGCCTCAGACAGCACCAGCATCAGAACCATCATCATCATCACCATCATCGTTACTGTAATCACTTAGAAAGCACTTTAAAAGTCTGCAGCTTCCCTTTTTTTTGGTGTGTGCATTTCTCCTCATGTTTAACAATAATGCCTACACGATCTTTGTTCTTTATTCCACGTTTCCTAATTGATAGCCCCTAGACTTTCCTCTCCCATCAATACTTTTAATACTTAAACCTTTTAATGCTAGTCTTTCACCCAAAATCATCAGATTGCCTATTCTTCCCTATTGGTACCATCTTCTGATTCCACAGGTATTCTATAGAAATTCAAAGTTATTGGCAGCTATTTAAAAATGTATTACACTTTCCAACTCCATTTCTCAAAAGATGTTCCCCAGAATAAGCATTCTAACAGTTTTTTTAAAACAAACAAACAAAAAAATCCAGTTAAGTCAGAAAAACAATACTGTAGTTAGTTAAAGAAACCATTACTTTTTAGGACCACTTTCCTCTCAAAAGCAACTTAAGAGCTTTGAGATCTTAATAAGGAATAAGATAGGGGAAATGAAGATGCAAATTCAAAAGAAACAAGTTGATGTTAAATAGCTAATCATGTGCATTCTTTAATCTACGATATTGTGAGGTCCTTGAGAGTAGGCCCTGTTTTTTGCCTCAGTATCCTCAGAAGGTGCATAATGTCCAGTAATAAAGAAGGTGCTTACCAAATATTAGCTGAAAGCAAATGCCCCTGACAATCCTAAACTACAGGCCCATGGTCCTGTGTGCTCCATGCTATTAGAGCAAACAGACCTGGTCTTCACAATTTAACAGAGGGCTGTGTAACACTGGGTCAGGAGGCCTTTTCCTCAGAGGCCCCAGCGACAAGAGGTTTTGAGAGCAAGATGCAATGCTTTAAAGTACTGCATTCTTAAGGAAAAAAATTCTGGGAGGAACCAAATCTAGGGAATTTCTCCTCCTTCTTTCCTCATACCTCTTCTTCTTCCTGTGCCTCTACAGCAGGCCCATTATGTGCCTCCTGGAAAAGGAGTTTCTTCATTTTCCGATACTGCAGGTTGTCCAGCTCTCTCACTGCATCCTTGGTTCTCTGAATGAGGTCTATTAACACTGTTTCAGGGCGCTCACGAAGAACAAACATGTGCTGGGTTAAAGACATAGGGAAACAAGATGAAAATTTAAAAAAAAAATATAAACAGCTGTGATAGAATCTTATGACAAAGAGCTCCTAATAATCTTAGTTCCTAATAATCTTAATAAAGATTCCTAATAAAAAGAACCATATAACACATGAGAAGGTATACTCACTTCTTTTTTTTTTAACTTTTTAATAAACAAACATCCCTGTTAGTGTACCTTCTGAAATCTTTCTTATCTGGGTTTTTTATCCTTTAAAATAAGTCTTTATTGATGTCTTTCATTTTTTACATCATCAGTTTCCTTTAGTATCCCTCTTTCTTCTCCTTCCAGAGAGCCATCCCATAGAACAAATAAGTACTTTTTAAAGATAAAGAGGAAAAAAAATCAGCCCAATTTATCAATACACTGTAAAGTTTGAAAATATGTGCTCCATGCAATGCTTGTGGACTTCCCACTTCTGGATATGGGTGAGGTGGGAGTGTCTTCTCATATTCTCTTCTTTTAATATATGCTTGTTTTCTTATAATTTTGCAACGTTCACTTTTGATTTTTTATGGTTGTTTCACTGACACAGTTGCCATCACTGCATCTACTGCTTTCCTGGCTCTACTTCCTTCATTTTGCATCAGCTTATGTAGCTCTTTCTAAGCTTCTCTGTATTCATCCCATTCATTCTTAAAGCACAGTCATATTATATACATTCATGTACCACAACTTGTTTAGCCATCCCTTAATTAACGGATATTTACTCTGTTTCCAGTTCTTTGCTATCACAAAAAAATCCTACCACAAATATTTTGTTGTATATAGACAGCATCTTCTCATCAGTATTCTCATTAGGGTATAAACCCAGTGTTGGAATCACTTGGTCGAAGGGTATGGACATTTAAGTCACTATATTGGCATAATTCCAAATTTCAGGTATTTACATCTCTGAATCAGCAGTACAATCCAGGTGACTATAGAAAGGCAGCATATGTATTTGGCAGTGCGTTTTACAAATAACATGAACCTTGAGGCCGGGACATTTTAACTTTAATAGTTTTGAAGTTACTTCAGATAGTGGTTTGGATATTATGTTTCCAAATTGCTCGCCCTCCCCAATAACATCTGCATAATAAAGCACTGCCATGAATACATTTTAAAACTCTGAAGTGCCACAGATACATTGTCATTCAATGCTCACAGTGATGCTCTACTGAAAATACTGGCTTCATCTCCACCAGAGAAAAAAGAGCTGATGTGACTTGGCTCAGGTCCCACAGCTAATGGGGAGGGAGAGCTGAAGGGCCCTCCTTCTCCTGATTCTGAGCCCACCATGAGCTCTTCCCGATGTGCCCTTCGATGCAGTACTGCACCATGCTGCAGAGATGCTGTGATCAGTGCACCCTCCAGACTCTCAAAGTCATGCTTCAGGTGGCCCTTAGAGCTCATTCAGTCCATTCCCATTATTTTACAGATGAGGAAACTCCAGCAAGGTTAAAAACCAAAAGTACCCAAGGTAATACAGCTGCTAATTTTGTTCAAAGTGATAGACTACCAAAAACAAACGAGACTCACTTCAGAAATTTCACCTAGTATTGTAAAAATTGATACCTAAATCTTGCAGCACTTAAAATTCCAGAAAAGATGAAAAAAATATTCCAACATCCCTTAAGTATCACAGATAAAAAAGATGACCATTGAATCTTTTTCCAATAGTATTGATTCAACATGTTGTAAGCACCTACCAAGGTAGATATACAAGTAGCACAGAAGGAAAAAGGGGGAAAAGACTAACAGAATCATTTTGTACAAAGTTTGTCATCGATAATTTCAAGAGACGGACCATTCTCTCTAGCTATTATTTTCCAGTCTCTTTCATATTTAGCTGAAGGCGACCACTATATAAGGCCTGATAGGTAGAAAAAATAGAAACCAGAGTAAAAGAAGCCATTCTTTCCTCTGAAGTTCTTTTGTTAGGGTCGGTATCACATCAACACGAAAGCATCATTGTAAAGAAATAAAAATCGGGGTGAGAGTTTTAGTTTTGCTTTTTAACTGCAAGGAAAAAGAAGATGGCAACAGTTATACCCAAATAAAAGAAAAAGGTACCGAAGGAAGCCTGGACAAGCAGAGCAGTTTTGAAAGCAACAGGCTGAATTTATTAGACACTTTTTAAATCCTGATGTTGTATGTTTCTTAAGGTGAGAATAAAAGAACTTTTAAAAAAAGAAGAAATGTATAAAGAGCAGTATAAAATGGCAAGTCTTTCCCCAGGCAAGGGTTTGGAATAACTAGCAGCACAATTCTAAAGCTTGTTTAAACTAGCAAAGTTACCATTTGAGAAGGGACTCAAAGAGGAGAAAACTGACCTTGAGAAGTTCATCTGATGTAGGCCGATCTTGAGGAATTTTCTGAAGACAAGAATCTACGAAGTTGCGAAAATAATCAGACCTATTTCAAGAAGGAAAAACAAAACCAATTTTTGACCATGATGCTAACTTTAACATCATCTCCACTAACCAAGATACTAATACATAGGAAAAGAAAGGGGGACATATGGTGGCATCAAAACAGGGAAGACCCTACGTTGAGAAGATGTAGCCAATCATTCACAACCAGAATTAAGACTCCAAACCTACCTACCTATGCATAATCACGGACTTTAAATATATCTGCATGACCTGGCAACTGTCTATAATCATGAAGTATACTTTTTCTGATTCTTTCTCCTTCCACCTTTTTGTCCCCCCTGTAGCTTCTAAAAGCCTCATGAGTCTAAGCAACATGTTATACACCCTAGAAAGAGTATTTTTCTGAAGTTTCTAAGCATTGTAATACTGGTAAAGATTACAAGACTTGCATTAAACTTAGGAAAAAGACATTAATATAAATTTTCAAGACATCTGGTGGCCAAGAATAACACTACCCATACTTCCCAACATTCATCTTAACATGTACTGTATGGCAGTTTATACTTCACAATTCTCTCATTCAGCACACAGTGCCTGACTCACTAATTATTTTATGTAGATTTGCAGTGACTCCCAAACTAGAAATTAAGTTCCTAATCAACAGGGACCACACCCATGCTCCTCTGTGCACTACATACAGCAGAGTGGGAGGAACAGGTATTCAATATGTATTTAATGATTTAAATGAATTGCCAAATTCTGCTTTTCTTTCATATCTCTACATAAGGAATCCCAAAGAGATTCTGTAAGCTATCTGAAAATCTCTTTGGTAGTGAAACTTAAGAATAGATTTTAATTGTACCACCTTTCACAAAAGATGCTTTTAGTTACACAGAATACTTTTTTAAGGTCTCTATCTTAAAAAATCCTCCACTCTCATCCTCTTTTGATGCATCACCATGGCACAGGAGTGATCATGGGCTCCTGAAAGCCACCACCAGTGGAGTACAAGTTAAGGCAGATGCTGCTAGGCCAAAGAGGCCTCAAGGAGATTAGCTATTGATGTGTCTGCCACATAAGGAGCAGTCCTTTGCTCAGAGAGGCCTAGCATTGGAAGGCTGGCCACAAGGAAACTGAATTACTTTGCCCACAGCACTTCATGAAAGCCATCTGATACAGTATGAAAGATTTATGATGTGCTTTAGTGGGAAGAGGATGACCCACATGGATGGAATCATAGATTCTCCAGAAGTAGACATTAGTTTCACAAATACACACATATAAGATATGCTGGACTCTGATTTGTGATCTGGGTGACATCTTAGGCAAGTCATGTGGTCACTTCTCTGGGACTCAGTTTTATAATCAGCAAAATGGGGACTGAGTTGGATGATCGTTCTCTCTAAAACATACAAGTACATTTGAGGTGATCTTTTTCTGTTAGAAATTTCCAACACTAATGAAATGTTTGCTTTCTAAAATGGTCATACTGTTCTTCTCTACAAGTGAACATAATTAAATAAAATCCAAGAATCGAGAGGAATGAAGATCAGAGCGATATGAACATCCACGAACATCAGGATTACAATTAGAGTGATCTGTTCTCTAGTTTTTAATTTGAACAGATACCTATATTTATTAATTCAAGGGGCCCATCTTTTACACAACCAAAACACCGTGGTCCTTCTATATTTAATAGGTATTTCTCCAACTGTTCCTACAAGCTGATTCAATCTTAAGCTTTCAGGTTCTCAAACATAGTTTAAAAATGTAGTTTCTATTCATTTTAATATTAATGATCCTTATTACAAGTTGAATTTCAAAATAATACTAAGTATATTGTCATTTATGAAAGGGACATTCGACTTTTGATTTTAGCATATTCTATTTCTAGACCTTCTGTTTTGTAGATATGCTATGCAATACCATTTTTAAAAGGGTAAATGTAACTCAATAAAGGACACAGTATGCCTGACGTAAAAGATCTTCATGTTACCCAATATACTTCATTTATGTGCCCAACACAGTGCTGGCCAGAAGAGATACTCAATGTATGTTTGTTGAACTAAACTGAATTTTGAAGAGATGCTCAATGTACGTTTGTTGAACTAAACTGAAACTAAACAAGACATTTATCAGAAATACTCACCATTCATTAGATTGTAATGTAGGAGATTCATTCTGAGCTATATGATATAAGGCACTCATTGCATTCATATTAAATAAAGGAGGCTTCCTTTCCGCTGAATAGAAAAGAAAATTTTCATGAGAAAATGAATACAGCACAATGACCCTGAACCAGCAGTGTAACAGGCATTCTTTACAAAGACCTCTTAACCAAGGCCTACGCTAAGTTCCAACCTTAAGAGATAATTCTTCTGGTGAACTTAGTCAAAATTCCATATCTTTAAAATTTAAAGTAACTATTAGAGCATCTGCCATATGAGGATGGACATGAGGAACTAATTCCTTATGACTTTGAGTTTATGTTTCTCAATTAGTCTTTTCCTCAGTCTGAAATATTCTTAATAAAACCAACAGGAAATTTTCCTACGTTGAAAGTAAAATCAAATTGGAACATTAGAGCTAAAGGCTTTTGGAGAAAATTTATAGGATATAATCCAGAAGACTGACACTGACTGAAAAAAATTTAGTGAATTGTTGGAAGGTATTCATATTGCAATTAAAAATGTGAAGAGGTTCAAGTTTTAGCTTTTTTGTGGCTGTGGTATTTCACAGCATAATGCAAACCTGTTTTTCTAGGACTGTGTTTCAGATGGTAAAAAAAATTACTTCCTGTATTCCTGTGGCTAATGCAGACTGTTTTAAAAAGCACCCATTTTTGTTTGGTGAATAGTTTAGGACGACACAACAAGCAACTTTTCTATGCTCTGTAATCCTCAGAATGGCTCATGTTGCAGTAGCTACAGAGGAGATGCTAAATGTTGACTGAGGATGGTAAATTAGTAGTAGTAGTAGTAACTAAAACAGCATATTTAGAAATATTTGCTCCTTGTCCTGGGAGTTGTGGGAGATCTGGAACATTCCCATCCCAGGGTAAAAAATATTTATAAATATTTCTCCTTCCTATGGAACAGTCTCATCCAAAGGAAAACTAGGCTGAGATAAGGAAGGAAGCCCTTGAGGACCAGCATGAAGAGGGGTGAAGAGCTGAACTTGATGTGGTACCTCTCTGCCCCAATATCCAGGTGAGCACTGAACCCCACTGTCAAATGATAAAATTATACTGCTCTCTATGCTATAACTCTGTTTGGATAGATCAAAAGATCTTTTAAAAAACGTCTTCATTCATCACATTAGGAAGCTAATTCAGAGCAACAGGGAGGACTCCTAAATCAACTTATTAGGGATAATGTCCAACATCAGCTTTCTTGGGGCAAACATAAGGAAATCCCAATTGGCTTCAATCTCTTATGATGCTGCAATGGCCAAGGCTCTATGTATTCAGAGTTACCAAAACCTAGTAGGGACCCCAGAAGATTAAGATACTTCCCCTTAGGCTACTGCACCAAGGAAAGAGTTCACTTTCATTCCTTACCATTTCTACGATATTTTAACCTAGAAATGGAAATCAGATATTTTCCACAAGATTACGTCCAATTTCAATCGACAATTAACCAGCACTCCACTAGGCCTTTCCCAATGAGTTATAGCCAGGTTAAAAAACAGATCCTTTGATCTCATACTTCATAAGGAAAAATTCAGCATGGAATAGAAATACAGTATGTATGTGGGAGTAGAAGGATGAGGTGAGGGGACTCGGGCACCATCAGCTAAATGCTTTCCTCGGGTACTAGGTAAGCCAATCAAAATTCTCACTGAGAGTATTATGACAGCCACACACTGCTTAAAGTTGTTTTACTGCAAATATAAACCATGTTATTATAAATATAGTCTATTTAATCGATGGCCTAAAACATTAAAGAACAATTTCATGCAAAAACTCATTGAGTTCACATAAATGAACAGATTTGTAAGCAGTTAGCTATCCAACAAGAGTTCTTTCCAATCAATTTTGAGCCTTTTCCTTAAAGAATAACAGTGAATGGCATTGCCAAAATGTCATGAAATTACTGATGTTTCTTCCTGGACAAATGGCATCATTTGTAAGTTTGGGGAATGCACAGGAGCTGATGACAGATACAGGAGAGTGGGTGGTTCAGGAGCCCCTTCTGAGAAAAACAAAGGATGAAAACTCTTTCCATTAACGGAAGCATACCTTAAGGACTGAGACACCAGATGCCAAGACATCAGTCTTCTAATGCTAAAACGAAGCCACTTGTGAGCTCTCTATTTCAGCTATCCCTCAATTTCCTTGCTTATTTATTACCCGCTTCAGAGAGACGTTGTCAAGATTACTAAGAATCTGCTTTTGCCTCTTTGAAATAAAAATATATAGGAGCAACTCCTCCCACTATCAATCACTAACCTTAGTGCCAATGCTAAAAATGCAAAAGAGTTGTCTTACTGGTGGATGACTTCTTTAGAAAAATCAATGCAAAATTTAACTATACAGTAATAAAGTTCTAATCACATCTATTCCCATGAGACAGTATAGATGTATAGCTTCTCACTGAAACTAGGCTCGATCAGGCACCAAGATCCCACCTGAACAAAGTCAGCAGTAATGGTATTTTAAAATTAAGACATTATGAACTCTTCATGTCCTTGATATCTCTCTAAAACATTTCCAGCATATTTTTCCCAAGTACTTATAAATTTTTCTCTTTATTTTAAATAAATTTTTATGGAGAAACTTCATGAAATGAAAAACTCAACATTGGAAAGGTTGGGAGGTAGACTTGGTGACATTGAGGGATCAGAAGAGCCTTACTAATTTTACTTTTAAAATAAAGGCTTGCTGTCTATGGCATATCTGTGATGCGCTAAGCTAGGACAACCTGACAAGTACCAAGACTGGGGTAAAAGGCAGTGTGCAACTGGACACCTCAATCACCTGGCTCACCCTAGGTAACTAGGGGCCAACTATCATAGCATTCCATCAGAGGGTTTACAATGTATCAACTTACATGTGAGACAATCTTAGAACAGTTTTGCCTACACATTAAATGCTGAATAAATATGTGTTGATTGCTCCTAAACACAGATATCACTAATTTAGAAAGTTATTTTAGGCCCATTACACTAACTGACAAGCCAAAGTATGAAATAAAGAACCAAAATGGGACTTCTGACAGAAACTTCATTAATTGCTCCCCTAAAGAAATGGTATAAAATACAGAAAGCTATCCACAGGAGATAGAATTGAAGTTAAAACATTTATTAAGTCAACCTATCACATAACAAAATAAACATGTTGCTTACCTAACTCAATACAAGTTATTCCAAGAGACCACACATCTACTTTGCCATCATATTGCCCTTCATCCATGGCTAAAATTACTTCTGGGGCCATCCTAAAACACAAAATATTAATTTTTATTGCTTAAAACTCTATAAATTTGTTAAAAATATTCCATGTGAACTACATAACCTACATGTAAAAATGAATACTGGCTTAAACTTTAAGCCCATTTACTGAACAGCAGAAATATTATGATGGGCAAATAAGACAAATATAATCATCTTAGAACTTCATTCGGGGACACCTTTAATGCTAAAACCAATCTAATAATTGTCCTCATTATTTTCTGGGTCTCATGTACTGAAATTTAAAGATGCTACTTGCACACCCCAGAAAAAAATGTATCTGAACCAGATAGCAAATATGAGGCAATCTATGCTGACCCCTCAACTGTTCCCTAGGTTCTGACCAGCGATATTTATCTTTTGTTTGGAAAGGCTTGAAAAAGAATAACAAATAGAAATGTGAATAATCATCAATTGTGTCAGTGGTTTGTACTTGCTACGTGCGAGGTGCTTGATCACCTCAGATGATCTAATGTTTAAAAAAGGCAAAAAAGCAAAATCATATAATACCAATGATATAAAAGTGACTTGACTGAAAAATTTGGCTTTTTCTTTGAAATTAAAAGTATACCAATGGCCCTACAAATATGTACAAAGCTTTTACTAGGCCACAAGTGGTATGAATATAGAAAAATAATTTTCTATTAAGACTTTGATTCCTAGCCACTCAAAATAACATCACTATCCAGGGGCCCATTCGTGACAGACAATATTTTAGCTCTAGTATTTTATATAGAAGAAGTACATTCCCATGTATTTATTTGGTTTCCTGAACTGGACTCTATGGCACAGACTGTGTCTGGCACCTGTTTGAAATCTAGATACTCTATCCCCAGTGCAGAGAGTCCGTAGTGCCCACTCAAACGAGAAGGCAGTGTAGTGTAGGTAAAAGAGGTCTCAGGAGAGACTTGGGTTCAAATCTTGCCTCTGATACATACACGGCATCTGATCAAGATTAAATCATTTAACCTCTCTTTAATCTTCGTTTACCTATAGAATGACAAGAATTATACTTGTAACACCTTTCTCTCAGTACATAAACAAGGGTCAAATGAAATTAAGAATGTAAAGTACTATGGAAACTTTAAAGTGCTCTATAAACATCAGTTATCATTAAATGCTTCGCAGAGGATTTAATACATTAATATTACTACAGCATGATGGAGTGATGAGTATATACTATTTTGCATAATTAAAAAAATATACTCCACAAATATTCACAGAATACAACTTTAACATAGCCAATAAAGATGAACACGGATATAGGATAAGCACACGTGATCCAAAAATAACCCACCCTGTTTAGCTAGTGCTTCCATCTCCTCCCTGAACAAACTTTGAATCAAAGCAATTTACTGACATGCTTCACTTGCTTTTCCTTCCCATCCCCAAAGTCTACTGAAAGTGCTACCAAGTAAAATGATGAGGAAAGAAGTAGACAGTCTAAAGGCTGAAAAGAGCACTGCTCTAACCCTGGATACCTGAGAGTAGACAGCAGTCCGGGTGTTCTGGGGTCAGCCCTTAAAAATGTAAGGATTTTCAATATGGCATACTTTGAGGAAAGATAAACAATATTAACATTACCCATTTTCCCTGGGTGTTCCCAGGCATCTCTCATTACACACTCCCTTCTAAATGAAAATAATTCCAAAATGAATTAAGTTCAACTTGTCATATTAACTATACATACTGACTAGTGCAAGTTAAGGCCATCATCAACAGAAAAATATTCTTACCAATATGGTGTCCCCACAAATGAATTGGCAGGAGATGCTATGGAAGCAGATCCAAAGTCAGCGAGTTTCACCTGGCCTGGCTCTGTCAGGAGGATATTTCCTGCTTTGATATCTCTGATTAAGGAACATAAGATAATTATCTTGCTTTTTTTAGATTGTGATAAGGATCAAATAAGAATTCCCCAAAGAAGGGAGAAAAGAAATCAAAATAATTATGTTCTATGATATATTCAGAGTAGAGATTTTTTTAAAAAAAGCTTCAGAATCAGAAGAAAAAAATACAGAAGCTATAAAAGTTAAAAATAATTACCTAAAAGAAAAAAAAGCAAGGGTAGAAAAGAATCTCCCAATAATTAGTTAATTGTAAGATAAAGGTTTACATTTTGAGTTTCAGTTTATTTGTACAAATAATGGTTAGGAATAAATTGAATTAGTAGTTTTAAAAAATGTATGCCCCAAACTGCAAAAAATATCCATGGGGAAAAGGTAAGACATTTTTTGTCACTACAAGCTATCATCATACTACTTCCTAAATCCTAGACAGAAATTAAAACCATAATTTCTACAGCCTGCTGATCTTCTACTGCTCTGGCTACCAAGTTACATTCCAAGAGATTACTCCCTCAGGAAGGTAGAATCCTGCTGCAAATCCACTGTCCCTCCACGGATATGTATTCTAATTGGATGGTACACACACTGGACTGTGTAATGCACTCTATTCTAAAAATCAAACAATTATGAGGTCCCACACACACAAACGCCATCACTTAATATACCCCACGAATGCTCTCAAAAACCTTGAAAAATTAGCCTCCTCCCAAAGCTTTATAGGGACATTATTTCTGCCTCCCGAAGTAATATAAATACGGGGAAAATCCCCACAAATGGTTTCTGAATAAGATCCTAATAAATTTTTTTTTCCTATCTAATTTTCAAAGATTCAATTATCACATTCAAATGTAATTAAATTGTTTACAACAAGGAATAATGATGAACAAATTTCTATTGTATCAGGTTCTTAAGTCTCACATACTCAAGAAATCCCAATAGTTGCAAACAAAAACACAATGTGAAAATGAGATAACTGTTGTGTTGGGGTTTTAGTATACTGGTTAAGTTCATCATTCTAAAACACAGTATTTCTATAAAAAACTACAACTAAACTTAAAATGTTTAATTGTGTAAAACACTGAATTTGCTATTGCCAACAATAAATTCACTACAAGGGTGACTAAGCTATGATAAACTAAGCAAACTAATTTTGTGTGTGTGTGTGTGTGTGTGTGTGTGTGTGTGTGTGTGTGTGTGGTGGGTGGGGAAGAGAGACAGAGAGACAGAGAGAGAGAGAGAGAGAGAGAGCGAGCTGGTTCTCAAAATACTTACCTATGGATCATATTGTGAGAATGTAAGTAGGCCAAACCCTGGAGAGCACCATGTGTGATTGCTGCTATTTCCACTTCTTGTAATGGCTTTTTGTGAACTTAAAAGAATTTGTTGAAAATGAATTATTAAAAGTAGCCATAATTCACATACTTTGACAGTATCCCCCTTCCAAAAAAAAAGTCTGAAAATGGTGGAGCAGGGAAGGGAAGGCAGGGGTGAGAAACCAAGCATTTCCAACATAACAAAGCATTATCATACAAGCACATGAGTTCAGTTTCACCAAGTTCAGTCTGTAAAATTGTAGCTCTTACTCAAATTTTTAACTTGCTAGGAAAGTGCTGGGGTTCTTAAGACATATATGTACCAGAAAATATACCCTTAACCTCTGACCTCAAAGGTAAGAGCTAGTTCTATTGATGCAATGTTCTGAAAGAGGGTCTTCAAAGTGTGAGAGAAGAAACTAGCCTAATGGCAGGTAAGAAAGTAACAGTTCTGAAGAGTACAATTTTATGGCACTAAAATATACCATTTTGTAAATCTAGAAAAAGAAAAGCTAAGGTTTCCTCTATTTCCCGTTATTTCTATGGTTTTTATTTTACTAAATTAAAAATTCACTTTTGGGAACTCTATTAATGGAACTCTCCAATTTCATCACTTTAAGAATAAAAAGAAACTTACCTTCTAGTAAGTCTGAGGCTGATCCTAAACAATATTCCATTACAAGCTGCATGAAAATAATTACAAAAACATTATAAGATTTCTTGAACTACATAAAAAGTAAAACAAGTTTATGCTCAAAATGAAAAAGTTAATCCTCAAAGCAGTTGAATGGTTTAAGTTGTGAGTGAAAGCTTCAAGGCCAGTCAAAACTTACATAAAAAAGGAAAATATTTACAATGGTGGGGTGGTAGGAGTGGGGAGTATATGACCCTTTAAGTTTGTCCAAGATTTGCTGAATGTTTTTATATGTTGGAGAAACTCCCAAATACAGCAAGCGCTGACTGCCTCGTGATACCTTGTGGCATGGCTTTTACAAAAGCTTGGAGCGTGCATGGTTTTGACCAGCATTCCTCAAAGTCTAATAGTTCCTAATCAAACCCCATTATAACATCATACAGTTAACTGTCCACTCACACCACTATTCCTCTGAACAAACCAGCCCTTTTGATACAAGCTTGTCTGTTCTCACTGGCCTTCTCCTACTGTCCTGTTTTTCTAGGCCTCTCTACAATGAGGCCGGCAATGCCTGTATGGGTCACAGATTCAAGGGATCGATGACAGGGGCTTAGACATGTGATTTCTGCAGTACAGGGAATTCTCAGGTAATAAACCCCTCTGCATAGAGCAGGGGCATCCAACTCACTGGCTTCAGCAAGGCCCCCAAATAACCAGATCAAAACATCACCGTAAAGTGTTTAACAAGCTAAATAAGAAATACAACACAGATAATGTTAATTTGTAGTTTAACAAGTCAATCTTTGGCCCGTGGGGATAATTTCTATTTGAGTTAGACACTGAGTGGTTCAATGATCTGCCTGGTGTCATACACCTAGGATGTGACAGAGACGGGATATAAGCTCAGGCTTTCTGGTTTTGAACCTGGCTATCCAGACACACAGCATCACACTTCTTTTCTGGACACAGAAAACACCACAGAACTTTTGCAATTCAGAATTTGGATTTGGTAAACCTCCAACAGTGATTGACTGCAGCCAATCCAGGAAGCAAAGATCCCTTGTGGTTCAAAGGTCAAACACTTCAACAGCAACAAGATGACAAAATTCACCACTACTAAGCTTCAGACATTATACTCGAGTTTTTCTCTAGTAATAATAATGATGATAATGGCCAGCTTTTACACAGCATTTTAAGGTTTGAGAAGCACCTCATAAATGTTATCTCATCTGATCCTCCCAACCACTCTGGGAGGTATGTGTCATTATGATTCCCATTTTACAGATGAGAAGTTGCTAAGTGACTTGTCCAGGTTCACAAAGTTAATATTAAAGGCAGGATTCAAATTCAAGTCTTCCTGACATCAGGATTCTTGTGCCACCTAGCTGCCTACACTCATCCTGAAAAATGATACAGGAAAGAAATCACACTCAGCCAGAAGTTTTACTCAATGGTGATTGATGACCAGATGACAAGTGCTTTCAAGTCACGCACATCCACTTTCTGATTTAAATGGCATAAAAGAAGAAAATGTGAGCACACTGCCCTGCGTCTGACAGAAAGCAATGCAAACCCCTCTGCTTGTTACTTGGAACAATCCACTTTCTGGTGCCAAAGTCTTTTTCCTCGAAGATCCCCAATTCCTCCCTCTCCACTCCACTACCCTGACCAGCTCACTCTCCTCTTGCTTCTTTCTGTACCTTCTGCCAGGCCCCAGTCAAGCTGCATGTCTTCAGCTCTCTGCTCTCTTCCCAAGCACAGCTCAGGATGTGCCACCTTCCACAGGAGCCTGTCCTGATCCTCCTACACTGCCACCAAAATTACTCTGCACACATGGACATGTGTGGTGTTGTTTTCCCCCGCAAGAACAAGCTCCCTGAGGGCAGAGACCATTTCTCATTGTCTTTGCTCCCTTAGCACCAAGCACAGTATCTGGTATATATTCAGCACTTAATAAATTCTTGTGGAATAGAACAGAATTGTTTGAAAAACTCATTTCTAAGAAAGCAAGATGAAAACTTCCAATTTGTGCATAAATTGATTTTGAATTTTTGAAAACTCTGTAGAAATTCTGTTTAAGTTCTAAACCCCCCAGAAATCTGTTCCCTCCTCCTCTGACATCTAAAAGTCCTGCATCTCCTTTTCTTAGAATGACTGAGTTTCCAAGTGGCTCTACTGAACAAACTCAGTACATTCTGAATTAACCTAAGCCAGGCCACCTAAGAGGACAGGAGGCAGAGAGAACACTCACCCATGCCGTGTGCTCTCGCAGATAGCAGCCTTTGTACTCTATGCTGTTGGGATGCTTTATTCTCTGTAGAAACTTGACTTCCTTAATTATGTCCTGCCATTTCTGTAGAAAAGGAATACACAGAAAGTGTCAACTGTCACTGTTTCAAAGCATGCTAAAATGAAACAAAAATAAAAAGAACAAAACTTTCCTAGAAGAAATACTAGAGGGAGACAACCACGTAACAATGTCTTTTCTTCATATAGTTTGGTACTTAGTTTTAAAATGTCCAACTAAAATTGGCCCCACTTAGAGCATATTGCTTCAGTAAAATTTTTACTCTGTCTATAAAAACAAAGTCTTACAAAAGAAGTTAATTTATCAATGAGCAACTAGAATTTTGATTAAAATTTTACACATGTACTAAACATTGAAAAAAAATGACACACAAAAACAATGCAGCCAAATTAAGAAGGCAAGAAACTGGGAAACATTTTTTACAGTAAGCTTCTCTGGTAAAGGCCTCATTTCTCAACCATATAAGAAACTGAGCCAAATTTATAAAAATAAGAGTCATTCATTCCCCAATTGATAAAAGGTCAAAAAATGTTAACAGAGTTTTCTGAAGAAGAAATCAAAGGTATTAACAGTCATATGAAAATATGCTCTGTGTCACTAATGATTAGAGAAATGCAAATTAAAACAATTCTGAGGCATTATCTCAGACTTATCTATCAGATTGGCTAACATGACAGAAAAAGAAAACGATAAATGCTGGAGGGAATATGGAAAAACTGGGACACTGATTCACTGCTGGTGGAGTCATGAACGGGTCCAAACCATCCTGGAGAACAATTTGGAACTATGCCCAAAGGGCAATAAAACTACTGCGTATACCCTTTGACCCAGGGTGTGTATTCCCAAAGAAAAGGGAAAAGGACCTAATTGTACAAAAATATTTATAGCAGCTCTTTTTATGGCAGCAAAGAATTGGAAATTGAGAGGATGCCCATCAATTGGAGAATGGCTAAAGAAGTTGTAGTGTCTGACTGTGATGGAACACTACTGTGTATAAGAAATGGTGACCAGGACAGTTTCTAAGAAACCAACTAATACAAAATGAAGTGAGTAGAACGAGGAGAACATCATACAGAGTAACAGCAAGACTGTACAATGATCGAATGTGAAAAATTTAGCTATTCCCATGAAGACAATGATCTAAGACAATTCTCAAGGACCCTTGATGATAAAAAGCTATCTTCAGGGAGGGAACTGATGAACTCTGAATGCAAACTGAAGCATGCTTTCTTTATGTTTATTGTTTTGTTTGTATTTTCTTTTGCAATATGGCTAACATGAAAATATGTTTGGCATGACTTTACATGTATAATCTAAATCAAAGTGCTCGCCTTCTCAAAGAGGGGGGAGGAGAATCAGAATGGAAGAAATTTCTTCTCATAGGTTATATTTAGAATTTAATTTCTCAACACGTTAAATTCACATACTCAAGGAACTAAAGCTCAAATCTTCCCTGGATAACTAATTGGGGACACTCAAATCTTTAGAATTTACCAATGTTTTTCATTTGCCAATGAAGATCACATTTTCATTCTTCAATCATTGGAAGCCTGTAAATACTTGAAATTTCATTTTGAAACAGTTTGTCACTTTATTTCCATCTGTATTGCAAATTACCATCCAAAAAAAAGCTATGTGTCATAATTTTGTGAACCAAAATTTTTTATTCCCCCCTCACAAGCAATTGCACATTCTTCCTTTTAAAATATATTAGCTACAGTTTAAGTACTCAAACCTACAACTGCAGAAATGGTAAAACTGAAGCCAATCAAACCCAAGCTCTAACCAAAAACATGTTGACAGAAATATTCATATTCACTTTTAAAACTACATCCTATTCAATTTGTCCCAATTATAACAAAAGCACAACTCAGAACAAAAAGTCATTAACAGTTCTATCTGCAATATGGGCTAGGTTGCACCACTCCCTTGGCTCTCAGTTTCAATCGTGCACTACTTTGGAGAGGCAGCAGTGTACAGCGAGAAAAGTGCTGAGGTTAGAGTCTGAGGAACTGGGTTCAAAGAGCAATTTTACTTATTACTTAGATAATCCTTAGCTTCACTGTTTCTGGGCCTGTTTTCTCCCTGGGAAAATGAGGAGGTTGGAATCTATCTCAGAAGTCCTTCCCACGTCCCAATCTATAAGGCTTCAAGCATTAACAAAAAAAATCAAGGGACATTCTATAACTGTTAGTCAATTAATGGACCTGACCTGTTCTAAAGTTCACAAAGTATTATAAATATGCATACACAACTTGAGGAAAAACACAGAAGCTGACATAACCTGTTTCACTCTGGGGAAGAGATTATTTATAGTCCATAGTAATTAAAATAATAAGGGGAGAAGTAGGTAGAGATTATATTTTTATTAGTATGGTATTAGTAAACAAATTTGATACTATAAAGCAGATATGAGGGAGAGGGAAGAAGAAAAACACACAAAAATTTAATCGTGAAATTCAGATTGGAGACTGGCATGGCAAATAGATATATATAGATACATGTTTTATGTTTTAGTTAAAATCACTCCTTTGGGAAAAATCTTTCCACGTTTCTCAGAATTCCTCATATCAGTTATTTCTTACTGTACCGCAGTATTGCATCAATTCATATACTATTTTTTTTAAAAAGAAATTTACCCAACTTATAGGCATCTATGTTGTCTACAATTCTTTGCTACCACAGAAAGGGCTGTTATGAATATGTTGGTATTGTCTTTGACTTATTTGGGGGAATATACCCAGGGCTGGGATTGCTGGGCCACAACAATAGTTTAGATATGTTTCTTGCATAATTCCAAACTGATAACCAGAATGTTGCACTAATTAAAAAATCTGCACAGGCACACATATATAGTGTGCCCGTCTTCCCGTGGCCTCACAGAAAATGAATGTTCCTGTTTTCTTACTTCTGCCAGTTTTTTAGGGTGTGATGGGATGTGCTTTTATTAAATTCTACAGGTAAGCAAACTAAATACCATTGATCATTCCTAAAAAGTATGTATCATAATAAAATTAAATACCTTATAAAATATAAAATAAGTTCTAGTGCTAAACCTTTACTTCTTGAAAATGAAAACTTTACCCATTTTTTAGATGAAGATAAATGTTAATTTGTTTTTTCACTTTGGGATTTTATGTAACCAAGATATTACTTAAATAGTTGAATTTAATCAGCAATAGTCAGAATTTTAACGAACTGTTCTACAATAAATTATTTTTAATTCAATTCAACACAAAAAACTTTGTTAAATGCCAACAGTATAAACATGGCATAGTATTAGATTATTGGGATACAAAGATAAAGCAAGATACAGTATTTACCCTAAAAGAGTATACAACAGTGAGGATAATGGAATGGGGCCAGGGTAAGAGATTTAAACAAATAACAAGGCAGAATGGAGAAAGTTCATCCAGACAAAGTGCTGTGAGAAATCTCAGAAAGGTGTGATGACCTTCACTTAGGAGAATCAGGAAGTGACATCTGAATGAAAAGATAAAGAATGGGAGTAGCGGGGTGAGGGTGGGGGTGTCCATTCCAGGCACAGGGGATAGCATAAGGCAGATAGAGAACAAAGGACACTGAGGGAACATTTTAATTTGATTGGAAAGTATAGTACAAAAAAGTACAAGTATAGTACAAGTAATGAGAAGGGGAAGGGGTAGCTAGGTGGCATAGTGAATAGAGCATCAGCCCTGGAGTCAGGAGGACCTGAGTTCAAATCCAGCCTCAGACACTTGACACAACTTACTAGCTGTGACCTTGGGCAAGTCACTTAATGCCAATTGCCTTGCCTTCCCCCCCGCCAAAAAAAAAATAAGAAGGGGAGACTGGAAAGATAGGAGGGCACTAGATTGTGGAGGGCAGTGAAAGGCAGGTTATGGGATATTTTATTTTATAATATTCATTAGGCAACCGGAAATCACAGAAGGGTTTGGAGTAGGAGTGGTCTAAGCAAGGCCTTTGAAAAGTCACAAAGGCAGCAATGTGAAAGACTGAAGAAAGTATAGATTAAAGACAGGAAGTCCAGTTAGGAGGCTGATAGAAAAATCCAGGTAAGAAAATAGGAGGGTTTGAAATAGGACAGTTACAGTAGAAGCAGAAAGGAAGAACCTATGACATATTATAAGGCTGGACACACAGGACTGAGCAACTAATTAGATATTAAAGGTGACAAAGTGTCAAAGATTACTCTGAAGTTTCACGTCAGGTAAAATGGATGAATTGGTAGTAGTGTCATTAAAAACAGGGGAAGAAGAAGAGTTTTATTTTGTTTGGGGGGTAGGGGGCAACCATAACTTCAATTTTAGAAGGGGAGGGGAGCAAGACATCTTGGTAAAGCCATCTATTTGGCAGCCAGAAATATGGGATCAGACCTATGGGGAGAAGTTTGTATGAGAGAGAGAGATTTGGGAGTCATCAGAATAGAGGTTAAAAATTAAGCCTGGAAAGAAAAAAATTAAGCCTGGGAAGGTACGGGGGTGAAGCCAAGATGGTGGCTGGAAAGCAGGGACTTGCTTAAGCTCTCCCCCAGGTCCCTCCAAACACCTGTAAAAAATGGCTCTGAACAAATTCTAGAGCTGCAGAACCCACAAAATACCAGAGGGAAGCAGGACTTCAGCCCAGGAAAGCCTGAATGGTCACTGGGAAGGGTCTATTTGCACGGAGCTGGGAGTGGAGTGGAGCACAGCCCAGCATGGGCTGCGCCAGGACCAACCAGACCAGGAGCCAATCTGGGCCCTGAATCATTGAGCTGTGGCAGTTACCAGACTTCTCAAACCACAAACACCAAAGACAACAGAGCAGGGTAGTAGGAAAAACATCTGGATCTGAGTGAAAGGAGTGCGCAGTCGGCCCCAGCCCCGGGGGCGCGGAAGTGGGCTCCAGCTACAGTTGCTTCCCACCCCAGGCCCACCTGGTGGGAGAAATTAAACAGATGATCAGAGGGGCAGTACAGAGCCTGCTTGGTCACAGTCTGGGTTGGAGGTTCTTGGGGGAGGAAGAACACAGATGTAGCAGAGCTTGCTGTGTAGAAGTAGCTCTGAAAACAGAAGCACAACCCCTCAAGCTTGGGACAAAGTACTCACTACTCTACAAGCAGTCATACCCTGACAAAAAGCTCAAGGGTCAAGTAGTTGGCTGGGAACATGAACAAGCAGTGAAAACGAACTCAGACTCAAACTCAGACTTTGGAATCTTTTTTTGGTGACAAAGACAACCAAAACATACAGCCAGAAGAAGTCAACAAAGTCAAAGAGCCTACATCAAAAGCCTCCAAGGAAAATATGAATTGGTCTCAGGCCATGGAAGAGCTCAAAAAGGATTTGGAAAAGCAAGTAAGAGAAGTAGAGGAAAAATTGGGAAGAGAAATGAGAGTGATGGAAGGAAATCATGAAAAACAAGTCAATGACTTGCTAAAGGAGACCCAAGAAAATACTGAAGAAAGTAACACCTTAAAAAATAGACTAATTCAAATGGCAAAAGAGCTCCGAAAAGCCAATGAGAAGAAGAATGCCTTGAAAGGCAGAATTAGCCAAATGGAAAAGGAGGTCCAAAAGACTACTGAAGAAAATACTACCTTAAAAATGAGATAGGAGTGGTAAGCACGGACTAGAGTGAGCTCCGTACCCGAGTCCCTCCAAAAACCTATAAAAAATGGCTCTGAACCAACTCTAGAACGGCAGAACCCACAGAACAGCAGAGGGAAGCAGGGCTCCAGCCCAGGACAGCCTGGATGGTCTCTGGGTGAGGTCTATTCCACACGGAGCTGGGAGCTGGGAGCTGGGAACGGAGTGGAGCAGAGCCCAGCCTGAGCGGCGTGGACGATCCAGACCAGAAGCCAGGCGGAGGGGGCCCCTGCGCCCTAAATATGTGAGCTGCGGCAGTTACCAGACCCCTCGACCCACAAACACCAAAGACTGCGGAGAAGGTTAGTGGGAAAAGCTGCGGGAGTAGAAGGAGTTCGCGATTCGGCTTCCAGCCCCTGGGGCAGCGGAGGTGGGGCAGCTACAGGTGTTGTTACTTCCGGCTCCAGGCCCACCTGGTGGGAGGAATTAAGTGGCGGATCAGGGCAGGAGTGCAACAGCCTGCTGAAGATCTAAGCCCAGTCTGGACTGGGGGTTCTTGGGGAAGGAGTAGTGTGGCTCTGACAGAGCTGGCACCTCCCCCCCAAACGTAGAACATAGAACTTGTAAGTCTACAAGCAGTCATACCCCAGTGAAAAACTCAAGGGTCAAGTTAGTTGGTTGGGAATATGGCCAGGCAGCGAAAACGCGCCCAGATTCAGTCTCAGACTTTGGATTCCTTCTTTGGTGACAAAGAAGACCAAAACATACAGCCTACAGAAGACAACAAAGTCATAGAGCCTACAACCAAAGCCTCCAAGAAAAACATGAACTGGCCCCAGGCCATAGAAGAACTCAAAAAGGATTTGGAAAAGCAAGTTAGAGAAGTAGAGGAAAAATTGGTAAGAGAAATGAGAAGGATGCGAGAAAACCATGAAAAACAAGTCAATGACTTGCTAAAGGAGACCCAAAAAAATACTGAAAAATACACTGAAGAAAACAACACCTTAAAAAACAGACTAACTCAAATGGCAAAAGAGCTCCAAAAAGCCAATGAGGAGAAGAATGCCTTGAAAGGCAGAATTAGCCAAATGGAAAAGGAGGTCCAAAAGACCACTGAAGAAAATACTACTTTAAAAATTAGACTGGAGCAAGTGGAAGCTAGTGACTTTATGAGAAATCAGGATATTATAAAACAGAACCAAAGGAATGAAAAAATGGAAGACAATGTGAAATATCTCATTGGAAAAACCACTGACCTGGAAAATAGATCCAGGAGAGATAATTTAAAAATTATTGGACTACCTGAAAGCCATGATCAAAAAAAGAGCCTAGATACCATCTTTCAGGAAATTATCAAGGAGAACTGCCCTGATATTCTAGAGCCACAGGGCAAAATAGAAATTGAAAGAATCCACCAATCACCTCCTCAAATAGATCCCAAAAAGAAATCTCCTAGGAATATTGTTGCCAAATTCCAGAGCTCCCAGATCAAGGAGAAAATACTGCAAGCAGCCAGAAAGAAACAATTTGAGTATTGTGGGAACCCAATCAGAATAACCCAAGATCTGGCAGCTTCTACATTAAGAGATCGAAGGGCTTGGAATGCGATATTCCGGAGGTCAATGGAGCTAGGATTAAAACCTAGAATCACCTACCCAGCAAAACTGAGTATCATGTTCCAAGGCAAAAGATGGAGTTTCAATAAAATAGAGGACTTTCAAGCTTTCTCAGTGAAAAGACCAGAACTGAATAGAAAATTTGACTTTCAAACACAAGAATCAAGAGAAGCATGAAAAGGTAATCAAGAAATGGAAATTGCAAGGGACTTACTAAAGTTGAACTGTTTTGTTTACATTCCTACATGGAAAGATGATGAGTATGATTCATGAGACCTCAGAATTAGGGTAGTTGAAGGGAATATGCATATATATATATATATATATATGTGTGTGTGTGTGTGTGTGTGTGTGTGTGTGTGTGTGTGTATGTGTGTGTGTATATATATATATGTTTATGTATATATATAAGTGAATGTGTATGTATGTATATATCTATGTGTATATGTATGTATGTGTATGTATGTGTATATATATATGTGTGTTTATATGTATGTATATATATATATATATATATATATATATATGTAAAAGAGAGAGAGCAGACACAGGGTGAGTTGAAGATGAAGGGAAGATATCTAAAAGAAATAAAATGAAATTAAGGGATGAGAGAGTAACATACTGAGAGAGGGAGATAGGGAGAGATAGAATGGGGTGGATTATCTCGCATAAAGGTGGCAAGAGGAAGCAGTTCTATGGGAGGAGGGGAGAGGGCAGGTGTGGTGGGAATGAGTGAACCTTGCTGTCATCAGATTTGGCCTGAGGGGGAATACCATACATACTCAGTTGGGTATCTTACCCCACAGGAAAGAAGAGGGAGGAAGATAAAAAAAAAAATAAAAGGCGGGGGGATGATGGAGGGGAGGGCAGATGGGGGTGGAGGTAATCAAAACAAACACTTTGGAAAGGGGACAGGGTCAAGGGAGAAAATTCAATAAAGCGGGATGGGTTGGGAAGGAGCAAAATGTAGTTAGCCTTTCACAACATGAGTATTGTGGACGGGTTATACATAATAATACATGTGTGGCCTAGGTTGAATTGCTCAACTTCTTAGGGAGGGTGGGTGGGAAGGGAAGAGGAAAGAGAATTTGGAACTCAAAGTTTTAAAATCAGATGTTCAAAAACAAAAAAAGTTTTTATATGCAACTAAAAAATAAGATACACAGGCAATGGAGTGTAGAAATTTATCTTGCCCTACAAGAAAGGAAGGGAAAAGGGGATGAGAGGGGAGGGGGGTGATAGAGGGGAGAGCTGACTGGGGAACAGGGCAACCAGAATATAAGCCATCTTGGAGTGGGGGGGAGGGTAGAAATGGGGAGAAAATTTGTAATTCAAAATGTTGTGAAAATCAATGCTGAAAACCAAATATGTTAAATAAATAAATTGCATTTTAAAAAAAAATGAGATAGGAGAAAGTGGGAGCTAGTGACTTTATGAGAAATCAAGAAATTATAAAACAGAACCAAAGGAATGAAAAAATGGAAGACAATGTGAAATATCTCATTGGAAAAACCACTGACCTGGAAAATAGATCCAGGAGAGATACCTTAAAAATTATTGGACCACTTGAAAGCCATGATCAAAAAAAGAACCTAGATATCATCTTTCAAGAAATTATCAAGAAGAACTGCCCTGATACTCTAGAGGCAGAGGGTAAAATAGAAATTGAAAGAATCCACCAATCACCTCCTGAAAAAGATCCCCAAAAGAAAACTCCTAAGAATATTATCACCAAATTCCAGAGCTCCCAGATCAAGGAGAAAATACTGCAAGCAGCCAGAAAGAAACAATTTGAGTATTGTGGAAAGACAATCAGGATAACACAATATCTAGCAGCTTCCACATTAAGGGATTGAAGGGCTTGGAATATGATATTCTGGAGGCCAATGGATCTAGGATTAAAACCAAGGATCATCTACCCAGCAAAACTGAGTATCATGCTCCAAGGCAAAATACGGACTTTCAATAAAATAGAGGACTTTCAAACTTTCTCAGTGAAAAGACCTGAGCTGAATAGAAAATTTGACTTTCAAACACAAGAATCAAGAGAAGCATGAAAAGGTAAACAAGAAAGAGAAATCATAAGGGATTTACTAAAGTGAAACTGTTTTGCTTACATTCCTACATGGAAAGATGATGTATGTAATTCATGAGACCTTTCTCAGTATTAGGGTAGTTGAAGGGAATACACATATACATAGACAGAGGGCACTGGGTGAATTGAATATGAAGGGATGATATCTAAAAAAATAAAATAAAATTAAGGGATGAGAGAGGAGTATACTGAGAGAGTGAGAAAGAGAGAGATAGAATGGGGAAAATTATCTCACATAAAAGTGGCAAGAAAAAGCAGTTCATTGGAAGGGAAGAGAGGTCAGGTGAGGGGGAATGAGTGAATCTTGCTGACTTGAGGAGGGAATAACATACATACTCAACTGGGTATCTTACCCCACATGAAAGTAGGGGGAAGGGGATAAAAAAGGGGGACAATAGAAGGGAGGGCAGATGGGGGAAGAAGTAATCAAAAGCAAACACTTTTGAAAAGGGACAGGGTCAACGGAGAAAACTGAATAAAGGGGGACAGGATAGGAGGGAGGGAAATATAGAGTCTTTCACAACATGACTACGGGAGTGTTTTGCATAATGATACATGTATGGCCTGTGTTGAATTGCTTGCCTTCTTAGGGAGAGTGGGTGGGGAGGGAAGAGGGGAAAAAATTTGGAACTGAAAGTTTTAAAAGCAGCTGCTCAAAAATAAGAGTTGTTTCTGCATGCAACTGGGAAATAAGATACACAGGCAATGGGGCATAGACATCTATCTTGTCCTACAAGAAAGTAAGGGGAAAAGGGATGGGGGGGAGAGGGAGTAGGGTGACAGAAGGGAGGGCTGACTGGGGAACGAGGCAATCAGAATATATGCCATCTTGGAGTAGGGGGGAGGGTAGAAATGGGAAGAAAATCTGTAACTCAAAATCTTGTGGAAATCAATGCTGAAAACTAGAAAATATCAAATAATAAAGTATGGAATTTAAAAAAAAAATTAAGCCTGGGAAGTGAATGAGCTAAATTTAAATTAGCATTTAATTAGGTACTTGTAATGTACAAAGCTGGAGAAACTAGGAGAATGGGGAGAGAGAAAGAGGAGATAAATCTTCAATAGATAAATAGTCAAAGGATATGAACAATGTGCAAAAAAAAGAAATGCAATCAAAGGCTATATGAAAATATGCTACAAATCATAAATAAAAAGTGAAATGCAAATCAAAACAAATCTGTGGTTTTACTTCTTGCCCAGCAAGTTGATAAAAACAACAAAGCTGAAATAGTCCATGCTGCAAGGGATATGGTGAGCTTTGTTTGTTGGTGGAGCTGTGAATTGGTCCAATCATCTTGGAAGACAATAGGAATTGTGTCAGAAAAGTGATTAACCTCTTTAGACCCTATAACCCACCAATTCCAGTACTTAGCATATATCCTCAATTAGGTTAAAGAAAAAAAGGAAGGGACAATACACACTACTCTCTGTGGTGGAAATTACAAACATAAGGAATTCAGAGAACTATGAACTAATCAAGACTGAAATAAGATATCCATGCACACACACAAAAAAAACAATAATATCAATGGAAAAAAATAAAAAGAAGCCAAAAAACCAGAAACCAGAATAAACGGAGGTACACAGAGAGCCGGGTCTCAGACACATTCATGATGTAAAAAATTTAGAGTTGGAAAAGATGTTACAGGTCAATCAAGCTCAGCTCCCTCAGTTTCATGGACGAGAATGAAGAAGCCCAAGGCAATGTAGTGACTTGGCCAAGTGGTCAAGACAGGATTCAAGTTTGGGTTCTTTTAACTTCAAATCCAGTGTTTCATTCACTGCACCATGCTGTCAACCTTATTGGTTTTTGCTTAACTAGTTTTCTTTTTACAAGGGAGGATTTGATTGATGGGTGGTAAGAAGAGGCTTGCCTAAAACTAAAACTGTGGTATAAAAGTAAAGATATCAATAAAACTTATTTTACTGGTTTTTTTTTTTAAAGAGGTAAGAGAGCAAGGACAAAGCCTTCAAAGACAATGTTAAGAGACAGGAAGAAGATGAGAAGCCAAGGAAGTAAAAAAGAGCTAGGGAGAGAAATACATCCATGCCATGTCATGGAAGTCAAAGGAAACTAAAGTATCAAGGAGTGGTTAGTTCATAGTATCAAATGCTGATAGAAGATAAAGACTGAAAAAGGCCACTGAGTTGGGCTATAAGGAAGTAATTAACAACTTTTGGGGGAACAGTTTTAGTAGAGCTGTGGTGGAAAGAGAAGTCAGAGTGCAAGGGTTTGAAGGAGTCACCGAGTTCTACATTGAGGAAATGGAGGCAGATTGTGCATTTGCCATTATTAATTTTTTTTGTTCTCATTCATTTTAAAATGTGTTTGTCTCACTATGAAGTAACTAAGAAAGCAACTATTTGCCCATTTTTAAGGTTACAGTAAGAGCTGACATATTAGGCCTTCTATCAATGGGGATAATCTATTACTATACACAGTATTACAGTGGCAGTACCGTGAATGACTATCCATGAGGGTGACCTTAAGGCAACCTCACAGTACTAGCTGAACCATCAAGAAAAACACAAAATTCAAAAGGTATTCTCTGTCAGTATGTTTATAGGATCATAGAATCACAGTGAGGGCTGAGAGGGGCCCTAGAGGCCACCTAGTCCAACTGTCTCTTTGACAGATAAGGAAATTCAGGCCCACAGAGACTGAGTGACATAACCCAAACCTTACAAAGTTGTTGGGCTGAAATCAGAGCCTGAACCCTGACCCCAAATTCAGGATTCTTTTCACACTATCAGGTTATCCTACAGTATTCTAGCCTTTGAAAAGTAGTAACTGATCTGTAATACACACAGTGTTTGGTTAAACAAATTATGTGAGCATATCCAGAATATTCCCTTTCCTGATCAATCCAGTGTCAGAGTTTAGCATAAACATAAATTCTTTCACATACCTCATTGGACTGCTTTCCACTATAAGACATTTTCTTGATGGCCACCACTTCATTGGTGCGCACATCCCGTGCCTGCAACATCATAAAGAAAAGAGTTACTATGCCATTTCACACATTTTTCAAACAATGGAATCTGTGAAATCATTTTTCTGAATTTAAGCACTATAAATTAACTATAAACAGTGGTCCTTCCCTAGTCCCTGATTCCTGTTTCCAAGGTTCCAAATATCCAATATGCCTACTATACCAATCCACCCACTCTCCCCTACTGCAGGGGATGATGTAGTTTTATTTTGAGGCTTTTGAAAAACTGAAGGAAGGCAGGAGGTGAGTGGGTGAGTCAGTCGGTCAGTGTGCCTGCTACAATAACTACATGTATTTTACTCATTGAAAAACAAATCAAGAGGGGAGAAAGTGGAATAAAAGTATCTTTTCAACATATTCTACCAGTAAAGACTTCCATGAACTGATGCTGAGTGCAGTAAACAGAACCAGAAGAACATTGTACAGAGTAACAGCCATACTTTGCAATGATCAACTATATTCTTCTTCTTCTTTGCTCTTCTCAATAATACTATGATCCAAGACAATTCTAAAAGACTCGTGACAGAAAATGCTATCCACAACAGAGAAAGAACCGTCGAGTCTGAACGCAGATTGAAGCAGACTGTTTTCACTTTGTTTTTTCTTTCTTGTTGTTTTCCCCTTTTGTTCTGATTCTTCTTTCAAAACATGACTAATGTGGAAATATGATTAATATGATTGTACATGTATAGCCTAGAGCAGAGTGCTTGCTGTGTTAGGGAGGGGGGGAGTAAGAAAAATTTCGAACTCAATATCTTATTAAAAGTCAATGTTGGGGGCAGCTAGGTGGCACAGTGAGTAGAGCACCAGCCCTGGAGTCAGGAGGGCCTGAGTTTAAATCCAGCCTCAGACACTTGACACATCTTAGTAGCTGTGTGACCTTGGGCAAGTCACTTAATCCCACTGCCTTCCTTTCTCCCCTCCAAAAAAAAAAAAAGTCAATGTTGAAAACTATCTTTACATGTAATTGGAAAAAAATAAAATACTATTAAGCAGGAAAAAAAAAACCCATATTCTACCAGTTAGAAATTCAGAAGGATTTATGAACTTTCTAGCAAAGTCTGTAATCTAGTCTCTATAATGTGTCACTATCCAATTCTAGTGGGGGAAGGGAAAGAAGAGTAAGGAAAAAAATAACAACAGGAAAAGAGGGCTATACCTACTTGACTCTCTGCCTCTCTTATTAGTAGGTATCTTAGGGACTCCTAAAAACCCTTCTCTCAGGAATTAACATGTGCGCCTCACTGGTACATTGTTTTCTCAAAACCCCCAACCTTGGACTTCAGGGATAGTGAAGGAAAGACTAATTTCCAACAGTTTTAAAAGATCCTTTGGGCTATAGAGAGCATATCTACTATACCAAAAGCAAGCAGAAAACCCCTTAGAGATCCAGGGGCGACAGACCTCAAGGAAGGGATAAATCACAAGGGGCAATGGAAGAGGAAGGCGCGAACACCAACCAAAGAAGAACACAAGTAAACTGTAGTGATTACCAGGCAAGCCCAAGATGACATTCCACACAATTACAGTGTGAGGATTCGAGGGATGTGTACAGCACTGTCAACCTGTGCTTCGTGTTCACATTTTAACCCCTTGTCCCCTGGCAGCACTCACCAATGACCCAACACAGATGCTAAATATAAGGTAGGTTTTGAGTTTAAAAGCATTCTGGTCAAAACAGCTCTGCTGATTTCTCCCTGGGTGGCAAAAATTCTCCCCATTTTATCTTTTCCTTTACTCTCCAAACAAAAGACCAAAACAGAAATAAAAATGAAATAAAATTTTATTAGTTCAGATCAAGTGGGGAAAAGGCCAGTCTGTATTCAAGTCTAAATTATGAGTGTATATTTAAATTAAGAAATGTATTCTAAATATAAGAATGCTGAAAAAATCTTCCAAATATAGGCAGTCTCCAATTTATGAAAGGATTTGGTTCTAAAAGTTCATTGGTTAGTTTCATTGAAACACTGCTAAAATTAGTGGTTGAGTTTTTAACCATAATACCACAGATTTGCCACAGAAAAAAATAATACTGATGATATACTTTAAGTAAAATGGAGAAAACACAACTGAAATTTATCTTTTATTTATATATTTGCTTGGTTTTTGCCTTCCTTTTTTCAGAGCTTACCCCAGTGCCAGGCACATAATGGGAACTTAGTAAATGTTGGCTATCTTAATGCCATTGCTTGAGAAAATAGTTTTCAACATTCACTTTTACAATATTTTGAATTCTAAATTTTCTACCCATCCTCCCCCTCCCCCCTCCCCAAGACGGCATGCAATCCAATATAGGCTATACATGTACAACCATATTAAACATTTCCACAGGAAATGCTGGTTTAATTACAGGACAAAGAGAGAGAGATGGAGACTTCTGTGGAGGTTCCAAGAGGGGCTTCTGTTCAAGGCATGATAACAATGGTTTTTTATTGCCTCTAATTTTACTTCAAAACATGAAGCTTTCCTTTTTCCTTGATAAAGACATATCACTAGTATTATTGTTATGTTTATCGGCCATGATTAAGACTTTGAGATTTGGAGGGCTCGCAAATGGAATAAGACAAACAGAATAAAGTAGGAGACACAAGTGAGTTTTCTTAAAATGGCTAGAACCAGACCACAAATGTCCAATATCTTTATTACGTACAAAAGAAAGCTTAGGCTCAGAGAGTAAAATGACTGACCTAAAGTCATACAAATACTTAACAGCAGACCTGCCTAAGCACAGGACTCCTTCCAAAACATAATATCACCTCCTCTGGAAAAGGGAACTAGGGAAAATGTTGCATCGTGAGAGCTTTTTCAAAGTACAATTAAACTGTGAGTACTAAAGACAGAAAAAAATGGGAGATAAGCATACAAACCATTTAACCATTCAGAGAATCCAGTTTCCAGACTAATCTCTGAGTCTCTTTAAAGCATTTGCTATGAGACACGTGTAGACATATTCCAGAGAGGACAAGAAAGGAGGCTGGACCTGGCCATAAGCTGATGCTGCTGGCCCTGGACAACACGAAAGGCCTTTGGGCTGGAAGCCATCACAGCAGTCAGGAGAAAGGCTGGCTCGGGAGATGGGGAGGCATCTGTTATTAGTGAGTATAATAAATATGCAGGTCAAGTATTCAAAGCCTGATGGCTACCTACAGATTGTGGGGGCCTACGAAGGAGATTCTTGGGGAAAACTGCATCATGAATAAAATAAGAATGGTTTGTAATTAACGTATTATTTGAATTCCAATGGTTCTGAAGACTATTTAGGTCTAAATCTTTAAAAGTTTGGCATGAACAATAAAAATTATAAGGGCATAATTAGTTTGCCCACTGGTGGCTTGATTCCAATTAAATGAACATTCTTTCTCTAGAGAGCTTATCTATTATATGCATCATTCCATCTCCCTTTAAGTTAAGTAACCAGGGGGCCAGATCATTCCTATGTTAAAGATGGAAAATCAGCAGCACAAAACAATCAAGTGATTTACCCGAAGTCACACATGACTTGTGACATTTGTCAATATAAGTCACTTGATTTCTGGTTTAGTGCTCTGTCTGCCCAATTATCTCATGGTTATCTACTATCACCAGAGACTCAATGTCAAGTTTCTCAATCCGTTGATCTAGAGAGGTAGTCTCCTCTGCTATACAAGACTCTTGTGTTCAAAGACATATTCAGATACTGTGTTCTTCATTACTCTGTCTTGTTGAAAACATTTCTATTTTTTAAAGCAGCATTCATTTCCCTTTGGAATGCCCTTCATTCAAAGATGATCCCCTCTCCTAATTAATTTTTTTAAAAAATAGTTTAGAGAAAAAGCACAACTCCCTGCAGTTAGATACGTGGTGACAGACATGATGATCAAAAAATAGATAAGGAAAGAGTAGAGACTTAAAAGAATGAATTCTTTAACAATGACTAACCACAGCCTAACCTAGTAATATATTATTTAAAGTAACAATATGAATTAAAAAACAGGAGAACGTGTTTAATTTTCAATGGTAGAAATGAAAACACTTTTACATCATTATTAAACTCTATTAAGTAATGACGTAGAAAGTCAACCTGAACTGTGTATGCTACCACTGCTGTGATTTAAGTTAATTTTACATATAAACATGTATACACACATACCAGCAAACTAACAATAATACTAAAACCAGTAAAAAAGTTATTTAGCAAGCTCTAATTCTTTCACACAGTTGGACAAAAACCTTCGAAGCTTTTCATTCTACTAAATACCCCAGGCACAGGATTCTAGGCTTTAAAGGGGGAAAATACTTTTCAAGATAAACCAGTTCAATATCCTCATTTTATGTATGATGAAACAGGCACCAAGAGGTAAGTGACTTGCCCAGGTCACACAGACAATAAAAATGGCAGAGCTCAAAGTAGACTCAGAGACTGCTGCCACTTTCACAATACCACAATATTCTGGCAAAATGACCATTTCTGAAGCAGGCCACAAAGATTCACTAAGATTCAACTGATTTCACTAAGATTCAACTACTTTTAATTTACTGGGACTACAGGTCTCACTATTGCACCTGTACAATTCCTTCTTTTTTTTTAAACAACCGTGAACATACTTTCTACACTTTTAGACATTCTACCTTTGTACTTTTAAAAGTAAAGAGAAAACTAGCCATGATTCAAGTTGTTGCAAGAACTCTATCCATCAAGATTATCTAGAGTTATGATTTATTCGATAAAGGAGCAATTCCAGAAGGATTTGAGCTTTTCTCCTTCAAGTGACTAAAAAACAAATCAATACTTCATGTTAGAGCTCATCTCGGAGAGTTTGACTACCCAAAGCTAGTGGCAAAGCTGGCATCCAAATGCAGATCTTCTGACTTCAATTCTCCAAATAGCTACATCTTGCACAGAAATAGCCATCTTCCTAATAATTATTTCCAAAAATATTCCTCCCTTTTTAAAAACACTGAAATGTAAATGTCCAGTAAAGTCCCCCTTTGTTGCCCCATTGGAGAATGTTCTCAAACACTCTGCCAATGGAGCACAAGCTCTGCACAATTCTACCACACTGGAAAGACGTGGAGTATGGGCATGGGGGTAGTCTCTTGTCAAACCACCAGTCTAGCTTAATCATGAGAGATTCATCACCGGCCAGGTGGTAGAGTAACGGATTTTTTTAGTCACAGTACATAGGCTAGGCTTTGAAGGCATGTGAATTCCAAATTCTGTTCATTTCTTCATTTTATAATCACAACTAGCTAGTTCTGAATATAAGAAAAAGCACAGTAATAAGTGCTTACTGTATCCAAAGTACTACTAAGAGCTGGACATACAAATTGGAAGTTTCAGTTGCCAGTCATGAAACCACAGATCTAAAGAATGGGTGATACAGAAGGAACACCCATCTAAGGCTTCAGAACAGTTAAACTCAAATCTGGGAGTCTGAATTTATTTTATTAGGACTGTTATAAAAGTTATTTAAGAATTTTAGCTATATATTAATTGAAAAGATGTTTTCAAAGTAATCTTTTCAAATGATAAACATTTATTGAGCACCCACTATGAGCCTGGCACTTAGTCAAACAGTCCTATAGTGTCTGAAAGGGCAAGGCAATCAATTCAATTCAAACACTCATTAGCCTTGAATTTTAGGCCAGGGAGTCTGAACTTAACTCCATAGGCAAAAATTCAATACAACAAATATATTATTGATAGGGAGTTACTGAAGAGTCTGGATCTCAGTAGTACCATAATTTGATCTGTGCATGAAGGTAAATCTAGCAGCTGTGTGAAGGATAGAAGGAGATTAGAGGCAGAACTAGAATAAGGCCATCAGAGCTTTGTCCCAGGGTGCTGACATGGAGTGGAAGAACTCCCCACTCTGGTCTCCCCTCCCTGCCCTGTCATGGTCTATATTCCTCCATATTACCTTAAGGGCAACAGCTGCAATTCTAGTTTAAACTTTCATCACTTTTTGCCTGCACTTTTGCAACAGCCCTCTACATTGTCTCCCCACCTCAAAAACTGATCCTCCACTATTCAGGATAATCCTTTATTCTGACCATGTCACTGCCCTGCTCAAGAATCCTTAATATCTCCCTATTACCTCCAGGATCATCTACAAAGCTTCTTGGTTTGGCATTTAAAGTCTTTTATAAACTGGCCTTTCCAGCCTATTATATCATCTATGGTTCATACACTATACAGTCCAGCCAAACTGTCCTGGCCTTCTTGCTGTTGTTCTTCACAGATATTACTCCATTTCTCCTCTCTGTGCCAGTAAACATAATGGTTGTCCTCCATGTCCATCTGGACTCCACCTCTTAGGATCTCTAGTTTCTTTCCAATTTCAGCCCAAGTGGGCCTCCTGTACGTGGGCTCTCCTCATTGCACTCATTACAAACGTTCTCAACTGACCCCAAATCACTTTGAATTCATTGTGTATACACTGGTCTAAACCTATGTTGTCTCTCCCAGGACAGCATTAGTTCCTTTGAAGGCAAAGAGTGTTTCATTTTTATTTTTGTCTTTGTCATCATCAGTGTATATTACCAGGCCAAGCATAAAGTGGGAGCAAGTAACTGCTAATCAACTTACTCAAAGCTATTCTGTTCATTTTCTCGGCAAATCCGTGTCCACAAAGACAAACCACAAGACAATGAGGAAGAAGTACTCTGGCATGATGGGGACACTACCCAAGATGTTTCAGGCTATGTACTGACAATATTCACCGTCCAATGGAAAATGGGTTCTATTGCACACAGGGAGAAAGGAAGGAAAGCACAACAAGAAGATGGTTTCAGAGGGATCTTTGATCCCAGCACAGACTTGCCATTCATACTTGGGGTAAAGTTTGTAAGTCAAGCCTTCACAAATGAGAGAATGCCTGTACTGACAGGGTCATCCTTCTCTACAGTCTCAAATCAACATGGGTTATGACACAGAACTATAAATGTACAGCTCTGTAAGGATATCCAACACATGAAAAAAATTACCATTCGTAAAATTTAATTTATCCACAGAATTAACCATAGGATTGATTTCAACAGCAAATTCCCACGATGCTGTAAGAGATAATGTACAAAAATTGGCCTCATATAAGAACTCATGTTGTAAAACAAAATATAATCATTACTGGGGCCATTTTCCATCTGGACCTGACACTAAGAAAAGCTTAGGCGATGACTCAGGGGCTACTAACGCTACTTGGCTTAACTCATTTGGGATCTAGGTTGACTATTCCAGAGGAAAATGTGAGTGGGTAGGTAGAATTTCCTTATCTTAAAAAAAATCCATACCAACATTCTATATCTTTAGGAAGAAAAATCTGGTGGGAAGGGAAGTCAACAGAATTGGCCGATACTGTCAGGCACACTTACTTCAATAACTCAGTAAGTGTATGTAAACTAAAGCTGGAATAGGTAATACTTCCTTTATTAAGATTATCAATACAAAATAAACTAGAGGTAATTTTAATAATCATCTTTTTAGTCCACTGGTCTGCTATAGCTGATTTTCAAGAAGTATTTTTTGGTTGAGTTGCTATAAAACGTTTTAAACACCTGGAACCAAAGTTTCAATTGAATTTAATCAGCCTTATTATCTCATTGGCTTTAGCTTCTACTGATTATGACTGCAAAAGTTAGCTACTGTACGGAATCTCTTTTAGCTGAGTGTTTGGTAGTTTCTATTTCTGCTTCTTATTTTTTTCCCTCAAAAGACAGCAACTTTTCAAAATTTATAAGGAATTAACTTGAGAACAATAGAAAATAATTTCCTTGGATTTAGGATCATAATAGGAGCTAGGTTTTGGTGGGACATTTAATGGAAACTCATTGAGTTAATTAAAGAGCCTCTTCTACAAGTTTAAAGACTATTAAATGACAGAAATGAAAACAAAAGAAAACACAATGTATACCAGATAAATGAGTAGGAGAGACAGGGTTTACTACAGCACTACCCTGTACTTTTTCAGTTGGTCAAATAAGATTTGAAGTTAGTCTTCAAATTTCATTCTTTCTTTTTTTTCCCGGAGACATGATCTTAGATGCACTGGCATGACAGAAAAAGCTTTGGACTGGAGGTAGCCAGGAGTGGATAGAGCACTGGTCCTGGAGTCAAGAAGACCTGAGTTCAAATCCAATTTCAGATACTTACTAGCTGTGTGACCCTGGGCAAGTCATTTAGGTGTATTTGCCTCAGTTTCCTCAACTGTAAAGTGGATAATAATAGCAACTATTACCTCACAGAGTTGTTTTGGGAATCAAATTAAGTAATGTTGGCAAAGTGATTAGCACACTGCATAGCATGTAGTAGATGCTTAATAAGTGGTTGTTCTCTTCCCCAATAGCCATAAAAGTCCTAGTCTGGAACCTACTATTTACAAATCAAATGACTTGGGAAGGTCACTTAACCATTATTAGCCTACGTGTCCTCATCTGTAAAATGAGGAAACTTACATCCCCATCAGCATTAGGAACCTGAGACAACAAATGCCACCCTTGTAGAATCTGAAGCTAGGAAACACAAAATTCTGTTTTTCTGATGAACATTCAGCTCCCTAAAAGAAAGAGCAAACTAAGATTCCAGCAGAAGTTTCCTTAGGCCACAGCAACAGCTCTTCCATGACACCCAGTCACCTGTTTCTAGTATCCCCAAGGTAAAAGAGGCAGAAATCCAGAGCATTAAGGGGCCACAACTCCATTTTTGTTATCTTCACTATTTACATTTTATCAGCAAAATTTTTTTGGAGAAAATGGTAATGACTTGGTCATTTATTTCTGGCTGCAGAGGGTCTCTGGCCTGTCCTTTGTCGGAGCTCAGGGCTGGTTAAGTGGGCAAGACACCGTCACTAATGAGCTGATCTGTGCTGAATCAATGTTACACTGAAATGCTTCTTGTAAAGTCACTCTATAGACTTTTTCTGAGTAGGCAAATAGCTCTTAAAAGACTGATGTGATTACATTTTTCATTTTAAACAACAACAAATAATTTTTTGGAGGAGGGAAGGCAGGGCAATTAGGGTTAAGTGACTTGACCAAGGTCACACAGCTAATAAATGTGTCAAATGTCTGAGGCCACATTTGAACTCAGGTCCTCCTGACTCCAGGGCCGGTGCTCTACTCACTGTCCCACCTCACTGCCCCAACAACGACAAAAAAAAATTTTAGTAAAAAAAAAGCATCGAAGCAGAATCGGAAAGCAGAGTGTAGAAGAAAAAGAACTGGGTCCTGGCTAAAAGGAGGGGAAAGGAACAGAACTTATCAAGCACCTACTATGTGCCAGGCTTGTTTTAAGTGCTTTACTATCATTATCTCATCTGATCTTCACAACAACCTTGTGAGGTAAGGGCTGTTGTTATCCTTATTTTACAGTTGAGGAAACTGAGGCCCAGAGAAGAGAAGTTACTTGGTCAGTGTCACCCAGCTGGCAACAGTCTAGTGCCTGGTTCTGCTACTTCCTGGCTGTGGGACTTTGTCCATGTCATTTCTACTCTGTCCGCCTCAGTTTCCTTCTATGTAAAATGAGAAGACTGGACTGGGTGATGTATGTGTTCTCTTTGATGATATTTTGGTTAATGTTATAAATCTGACCCCAAAGAAGGTAAGTAAGCACAGCCTTTGGTTTATCTCACACCAGCACAAAGCCTCCATTCTTCACAGATGTCATATGCTCAAGTTTCCACATTATAAGGACAGATTAATTCATTTTAATTCTGAGCTAAACACGGGGCTTTGAAGATAATCCCTGTTAAGAGTGGCACTTGATTTCAATGCCATCATAAAATCATTCTAAGAAATGACACCACTATGCTAGTCTAAGGATCTCGAATTTGGCCAGCAAGAGCCCACTTTCCACGGTTCCCACTTGCAGTGCCTCCTGACTCAGCAGACTCTGGAGAGCTGTTGTTGCTGGAGGACTCATCCCACAGCAGTTAGCCCAGTAATGAATCTTCTGAAACGGTACACCTTTCCACAATGATAAAAACCTAAGTTTATACTCTGCTGGTAGTGCCTTGGAGGACCTGGAGTGACTTCTCTAGATCCAAATATGGCATCAGAGCAGGACTTGGGGAGGAAATACTCTTACTAGGAAAATAAAAATCACATGTTCACTACATAAGCTGAAATATCTAGGTTATAATGAAAGAAAAAAAAAACCCCAATGCTCTCTCCAGTTGGCTTTACAAATTTCATGACACTATTACATTCAGGCACACCTCGTTTTATTGTGTCTCAAAAATGTTGTTTTTGCTACAAATTGAAGGTTTGTGACAACCCTGTGTCGAGCAAGTCTATGGGTGCCATTTTTCCAACAGCATGTGCTCACATCATGTCTCTGTCACACTTTACAAACTTTTTCATTATTATTACATCTCTTATAGTGATCTGTGAGCAGTGAACTTTTATGTTACTACTGTAATTGTTCTGGGGTCCAATGAACCATACCCACATGAGATGGCAAACTTAATAAATGTTGTGTGTGTTCTGACTGCTCCAATCATCCGCCATGGTCCCATCTCTCTCCCTGTCTTCTGGCCTCCCTATTCCCTGAGATGCAACAATATTGAAGAATATTACATAAGCTTAGTTGATAAAGCAGCGGCAGGGTTTGAGAGGACTAACTCCAATTTTGAAAGAAGTTCTACTGTGGGTAAAATGATATCAAACAGCATCGCGAGCTACAGAGAAATCTTTTGCAAAAGGAAGAGTCAATCAATGACAAACTTCCCTGTTGCCTTATTTTTAAGAAATTGCCACAGTTGCCCCAACCTTCAGTAACCACCATTCTGATTAGCAAAGCGGCCATCAACATCAAGGCAAGACCCTCCACCAGCAGAAAGATTACAACTTCTTGAAGGCTCAGACGATGGTTAGATTTTTTTTTTTAGCAACAAAGTACTTTCTAATTAAGGGATGTGCATTATTTGTTAGACATAATACTACTGCACAATTAGTAGACTACACTATTGTGTAAACATAACTTTCACATGTGCTAGGAAACCAAAAAATTCATGTGACTTGCTTTATTGTGCTATTTCCTTTACTGCAGCCATCCACAATATCACTGAGGGATGCCTGGATACACAAAATATCAAGAAGAGAAAAGGAACATTCTCCAGTCATATGATACATCTGTATGCTAACTTCCAACCCAGATCACAAGCTTCCGGGGAGTGATACTATTCCGGATTCTCTTTATTTTCCCCACATCATTTCATATTAGGAATGCTCTCCATAAAGCACTAGCTCAGTAAGCACTACTGACTAGTATGATGGTATGATTACTCACAAAATACACGGCTCCAAAGCTCCCATGTCCTATCTCTCTTAGATCAGTGAAGAGCTTCTCTGGATCTTCTTTGAAGAAGAGCTCGGCGATTTCTGGGTCCTTCAGGCTGCCCGCTCGGCTAGTTGATGGCATCCTGCTTGGCAGTCAGCTATCTGACTATCTGGGCTTACACTGCTGTCCCAATCCTTGGTTCATCTGTATGAATGAAGCCACTTCTGCATTGACTACTGTAAGAGAGGAAAGAAATTACATGGTAAGGAATAACAATGAACACCACAGAGAACTCTCCTGACATTTGGGGTGAGTACACACCCATCTGATCTTCGCCTTGTTAAGGCGCAGATCCCTGCACTTCTCAGTGTTCCCTTCCCCCTTTCAGTACATTGTATCTGTATATATGGTGGATATCCCCTTCCCCCACCCCCTCAATGTCCCCCACAAGAAGAATGCAAACTCCGTAAGAGCATCTTTTTTTTGGGGGGGGGGCTACCTAGTATAGGGTAATAATAATAATTTTATATATACACCAACAGGTGTGTACATCAACTTAAAACAATGACATCTCTCCAAATTGACTATCAACAATCTTTTCTTTTTATGACTCAAAAGCTCTTTAAATAACAAGAACCTGGTTCTTTTTTCTTGCAAAAGTGGGGTGGGTGGGGACCCTAATCTTTCCTAATTTTTGGTCCAGCAGCCAAGTCATATAATGTTCTAAGTAACTGGAATAACTTTTACTTCTTCCTCCACCTACTTTCTATGGTAGGGATGGGGTCTAGACAGGGAATTTCACTGGTAAAAAAAACATCAGGAATAAGGTAATTCCCTCTAGTAACGCAGGTTGACACCTTCTCTGCAACTTATAGTCTTAGAAAACTGCCCAGCCCACTGAGAGTCTGAATACCCTGCCAAGGGTCACACAGTGGATGTGTCAAAAAGGCAGCCCAGATCTTGCTGTCTCCAAGACCAGCTCTCTAGCCACAGTCACATTGCCTATGCAAAAATAAAAATTAGCAGAAGCGTACCAAGTGTAAAATATTTAAAATACTGTTTTTTATTTTAAAAATTCCTTTGCCAATATGTGCTGCTTGTATTCATGAAATAACATGGTATGTCAGAAAGAATGGGGAGTCAAGGCGGCCTGAAATATGGTCTAACCTCTGCCACTGCCTGACTGTATGACCTTGGGCAAACTGCTGATTCTCTTGGGATCTCTACTTCCTCATCTATAAAATCAGGCGCACAGGTGTCCTGAAAGGCATCTGAAGAAGAGGGCATCAAACCCCATCCATCCAGATAAAGAAACTGAGGCAAACAGACTGCGCATCAATTGCCCAGTTATCCCTCCATGACTACTTAAAATGACATTCTCTGTGTCAGCCAGTGCTCCACCTAAAACCTTCTGGTTCTTGAAAAATCCAGCTTTTAGCAAAATTATTTAAAAATTTAATTGCCTCAAAATCAGCTACAATTGCGGTGTCCTAACCAGTTCCTATCAAATATTCACTTCAGCCACACACAGTTTTCCTTTCAAATTCAAAAGCAGTCTTATCTAAAACATTTTACCTCTTTTCTTCCAGCCTTTCTCTGCAAAAGGTGCCTACTGTATTATAATATGGACGGTTTCAGTTTCCATAAGGTTTCCAAATTAACTGTGAAGCAAAGATGGAAAGATCTGAGGAAACCTACCCTAGTTCAATTTTATTACCATGATCTCCACTCTAGCCTTGTTTAAACAGACAAGAATATTTCTAAGGACCTCAACGGGCACAGCAAAAATGTTACACATCCTTTTAAAAAAACTGTACTTTACTTTTTCCTATCTGCACATAGTGGCCACCTTTTGGGAGGGCAGTAGCAGCAGAGTCCAAAAGGTGGGAAATTAACTGCAGTCACTAAATATTTGGGCCACTCATTCTAACAGCTAACACAATGAACTCTATCACCCTTCAGCTTCCAATTTCTGACTCCCCAGTGGAAGATTCCCAGAGCCAAACACAGTCAAATGAGCACTGCCAAGACAGCAGTTGGGCAGAATGCTGCTACAGCAATGGTGAAACTGGGAACTGGACAAAGACACTTGAAGCTCACTCAGTTTAAACAGCTGCCACAATCCGCTGTAGGAAAAGTGCTCCTGTGAAGGAGCTTTCAGGACAAAGTTAACTATAAACTCTATAATCATCTTTTCTTTCACATGAAGGGGAGGGGAGAAGCACAACTGAAGAAAACATAGCACCATTACAGCCTCAAACCCTCAAGTCAGAGGCTTGGCTAAAGAATGGAAGCATTTGAATCTGATCTGAAAGGCATTGATATTATGGCACGTGCAAACTTCTATATAACTAACGCAAGCTATTAAGATATATATTATTTCAAATACTTGATATGTAGTGGGCCAAAAGCCATCAGGTTAGTACAGTATTACTTTACTCTAAAAGGGAATGGGAAAGGAGAACTAATTCACCTGGAGCTACTAAAGAAACATCACAAGTAAAGGGAGAAATTTTAAGCAAACACTGAATTTCACTTGTGGCATAGAAGTTACAACAATAAAATACATTTTTAAAAACTGGGCGAAAGCTGGGTAGTTTTATCAATACCTGAGTAATTCACCTTTAAGAAAACTAGTTGAAATAAATTGAGAGGGGGGAGAACAATTGTTTTTTCATCTCAGATCAAAATAATGAATAAATAGGTTTTTTAAATTAAAAAAAGGCACTGTTTCACATTTACAGCACGAAGCCCAACAATGGACAATAACATCAGTCAAATGCAATTGAAAGGACATGGGGGAAGGGAACTAATAATCAGAGTGCACTCAGTATGACTAGAGGAATGCTTCTTGGATCAGCGGTAATGATGTCATGTTGTTCATCTTTTAAGAAGCATCAAATTCTTACAAAAAGGACATTGTTGTTCAAAAGCAAGTGCTTCAATCCCACAATTCCCTGTTCCCTACATCTGTTAATCAGACAGAATCCAGACTTGGAGTCAGCCATGATCACAAATCATAATATCCTTGGAAAGGAAAAAAAAATCCCTCACCCCCAAAGATACAGTTGTCCCTCATTTTCTGACTTTGTATATGCCCTTGATAATGGACCAGGAAGCCATGGTTTTTACGAATACAAAAATGCATATGTGTACAGCTTACCAACAAGCATTGATAAGCCGATTTACTGCTTTGTTTCACCAGATTTCAAATGACAAAGGAAAGTTAATTTCTATTACCAAAAAAAAGACCCTGAAAAGCTAATTCATCATAATTTAAAATGTACTAAATGGCTCTTCTCAAATACAATTTGTGCTTGATATACAAATACAAACATTCTTTCTGAGCATATCAATTGTATTAAACAATTAAATACTGCATACTAATGAAGTGAAGTTATCCTGGACTCCTCATTTTCTTATCACATATCCAAGCAACTGTCAAATCTTGTAATTTCTATTTCCACAATATGTCTGATCTATTGCCATCTCTTTACTCATACTAGGCCATTCTAGTTGAGGCCTTTAGCACCTTTCACCTAGATCATGAGTGGGGAACCTGCGGCCTAGAGGCTACATGTGGCCCTCTAGGTCCTCAAGTGTCACCCGAATCCAAATGTGATTTGTTCCGTGAAGTTTGGATTCAAAGGGCCCCACTTGAAGACCTAGAGGGCCACATGTGGTCTCAAGGCCACAGGTCCCCCACCTCTGTCCTAGACTATCCCAACAGCATCCTAACTGGTCCCCTCTCTTAATCCAACCTCTACAACTGCCAAACTGACTTTCTTAACAGAAAGGTCTGATCTTACCCCCTCTCTATGCAATAAAAGGCCCCCTCACTGCCTTTTGCATCAGTTACCTAAAAATCTGTCCCTTTACAACCCGATCCCAACCCACCTTTCCTGGATTATTGTACAGGATTCTCCCTTAAGCCCTCAAAGGACTATAGTCTAATAAGCCTTTACAATTTTGTTCCCATTCCATCCCCATGCCTTTGCCCTGGCAGTTGTCTGTCTCCCCCCAGCCCTCCCACTTGAAATGCATCCCTCCCTCCTCAACTTGGTCTCTCAGAATCCTTGTTTTCCTTCAAAGCTCATCTTAACAGCCACCTTCCGCATGAAGCCTTTCCTAGCCTCCTCAGCTGCTACCATGTTAATGCCATCCTTTCATTATCTTATGTTTAGTTTATATGCACTCATATATTTAGATGGTGTCTCCCCAAGAACATGGAAGCTTCTTGAGGATAAGGACTATTCCAGTTTTGTCTTCATAACCCCAATACCTAGCAGGTCACCTGGCACTTAGCAAATACTTGGTTAATGATTAAAAATCGGATTTCAGGACTTCAAAAGATCTAGATTTTATCAGTAAGAGAAAGCTCCATGTTTTCTGAGTTTCTGTGGCCAAAAAGTCATCTTTTGACAGTCAACTTTCTGGAGACTTTCCAAACTTTGCTAGGCTGGTCTTCTGTCAAAAAACAGTCTATGGCTAGATCAATCCCCCCTCAACTTGGTAGGACCTTTCATCTGAACTTGTGCTCTGCCAGCAAAAGAGAATTTTGGGTCAACTCTATTTCTCAATGCACAGGAATAAGACTTTGTTGGAAGATGTCTACCAGAGTCAGCAAAGTATATTCTTCATAATAAAATCCTAATAACCAAATTGTGATCACATGCTATCAATTTTGCTAGAGTCTTGAAATTGGGTAGTTTTTGCAGAGTAGGGCATGAAATTAAATTCCAAATATTCTTTTAGTTCCCCACTGAATTCTATTAATATATTCAAGATACAAAAATTCAGCAAATGGAAAAGGAACACATGGTAGGCCTATCCATGCCTATTACCACACTACCAGATCTCAAAAAGAAACAAAGTTTCCTATATATCCTGCTGCATCTGATATACACTAATTATAAGGAACTGATAAAAACAAGTAGCAAATTCAGTCTGCATTATTACTTGAAAACTCGAGTATGATATATCAATTTTAGGAGTGTAATTCTTAAGTTTTGTTTTTATTAATAAACGAAATTATGTACATGGGTTGCTGGGTACACTTGTCTGGAAAAGAAAATTTGTAAATAGCAATTTACTTAAAAAAATATTTACATGAGTGTTTAAGTCTCTGATTAAAACTTGCATGTTTCACAAATATTCTAGAACCTTAAGACTTGAAACATTCAAGATAGAACAGCAGTAACTATAGCAGAAAAAGCACTGAACTTGGAATCAAGACTTGGGTTCAAATTCCAGTTCCAACATTTTAAAAAAATATGTTAGAGCTGAGAAGGGTCTTTAGAAATCATTTAATTCAACTGAATCTAATCTGACAAACATAAAACTACCTCTCACTTATACAATGCTAGGCCCTGGGACACAAAGATAAACTGAAAAGCAATGTCTTGCCTTCAGAAGGCTTAAATTTCACTGGCAGGGGGCGGACACAAAAGGTAAATAAACAAATATGTGTATATGATACTTTGAGGAAGGTGTGAGCACGAACAAAAATAACTGCAATCTTCAAATACCATAGGAGGTATCATAAGAGCTGAGTCTGGAAGGAAGCTAGGTGAGGAGGAAAGAATTTTAAAGCGCTGGAGACAATCTGTACAAAGCACCAGAAATGGGAGATGAAGCGCCAGGTTCAAGGAAAGAAAAATGGGCAGGTTCACATTTGGCTGGAATATGGAATATATAAATACAGCAATTGTGTTGGCGGGGGGCAACATGATGAAGGATTTTTAAATGCTTAGCTGAGTTATTTGTATCTTATCCACTGGTACTAAAGAAACCCCTGAAGTTTCTTGAACAGGGGAATGAAATCAGATCTCTGTGTGTGGAGGACAGCCCACAAGGTGGGCCTTCGAGGAAGGCTGTTTGTTCCAAGAGTCTAGGAAAGAATTGTTGAGGGCTTAACATAGAGTGGCTCCTTTGAGAATGGAAATAAGGGGGCACATACAAGATTTAACTGATTGTATATGGGGAATCAGAGGGTGAGGGCAGAAAGGGAATGCAGAGCGTCAAGGATCACCTTCACTTTGCCAACCATGGTAAATGAAGGCATGGTGGTGCTTTCACAAAAAATTGGGAAGTTTGGAGGAGGGGTGGGTCTGGGGGGAAAATAATGAGTTCCATTTTGGATGTGTTGAATTTAAGATGCCTATGAAATATTCAGGTAGAGATATCCAACAGGAATGGTGATGTGAGTAACATGAGACTGAAGTTCAAAAGAGAGACCAGGGCAATCTAGATAGATGTTAGAGTCAATAACAAAGAAAACAGGACTCAAGGGAAGCAGATGAGGAAACTGAGGTACTCAGTTTTGTAAACACAGGAACTCAGTCTCCCTGCGACTCAGTTTTCACTACTTTAAGAGGCCAGAGCTGCCTCCCTAGTAGGGTTGTGAAAGACTGTTTTGCAAACCACAAAATGACATATAAATAGGAGTTATTAAATCATTTAACCTCTTGCTGCTCCCAGCCATTCTCTACAACTAAGTTACAGATTTGTCTGTTCCCGCCCCCCCACTTCCGAATCCACTATACCAAGGAAAGCATCACAAGTCTGTATGTTACTGAAATTCGATGAGATATTTGACTGAACTTTCCCAGTTTTCACTTAAGATATCTGGCATCATTTCAATACTTCAAATTAAAGAAGTATGCCAGGTGTATGAATTTCTGTAAAATAATTAATGAATCAGTACTAGAGAAAAAACCACCAACTCCTTGCTTTGGTCCAGGAATTTTGCTGACTTTACACTGTGCTCTCATGATACCAACTGCGTGTGCATGAGCACATATGTATAAGGGATAGAGATTGTGCCTCTGACTTCATTAGCATAGGAAACATATGCTAAATACATATTAATGTTATTTATAATTAGTATATAAGCAAACTAATTTTGCCCACAAAATTGGCATTGAAACTACTAGCAAGGACCTTACTAAAATCCAATCTATTATGTCTAAGGCATTCCCCTGATATACCATTCCATGAAACCTGTCAAATTGGGAAATTAGGCTAGTCAGGCATGGATAAGGACTGAACTTGTGATTTCAGTGGTATTAGGAACTCCAAGATGAAGACATTCCCTCTAATAAATGCAGAATGACATCTTCTGGCAAGTGACAGTCTTGAGAGTTGCCGGGGGCACTGAAAGACTGAGGAACTTGTCCAGAATCACAGTCAGTACATGCCAAAAGCAGGGCTTAAACTCAGGTCTTCTTAGTTTTGAGGCTGGCTCTCTAGTCACAATGCCATGATGTCTTTAGGGTATATACCTACATACCTAGTATCTTGAATGAAAACTGAAAAATTTGGTAAAATATCTAATAACAGTTAAAAGCCTAAAGGAAATTGAGAGAAAGAGTCCTACCTCTTCAGCAAGGCCTTTCCTAAATACCAGCCCCAAAACACTAAGAAACGAATGAGAAAACTGTCATCTGGTGTCATAGGAACACAAAGTAAAGGAAGCAGAATACCTGCACTCAAGTCATGGGTTTGGTAGAGATCTTTTCTAATTCATGCCACAATCTCAAGATAAACCTCAGGCTAGTTAAGCAAGTAATGTTTGTTTGTTTGTTTGTTTTTTAAACTCTAGAAGAGATCATCAAATCCAGATAGATTACCGGATACTGTTGTCAACTTAGCTCTTTGGCCTCTCCTGAGACGGGGATCAGTTAGACATCATTATGTTTTGAAGCATGACCTGTTATGGTATCTCCCTTTATGAAAGCCACTATCTTTGACCTGCATACTAATTCATATACTTGGCATATTAGATCTGTCTAGCGGAGTCTTCGTCCTCTACCATACTTAGCAACATCAGCTGTGCTTTGGTAGGTTAGCCAATTTCTCCGAAAGAGAACGTTACATTTAAGCCTTCCTAGTTTTCTGACTTGTTACCTGCTTTTATTTACTTATTTTACTTATAAAGTAACTTCATTTTATGAATTACACTGAATATGTTTTTCAGGCAAAACTTTTCCTAGGTCAGACATTTAGTGAAGCAGTTCCCTTTTTCAGCTCAAAAGGTATTATTTATACTTGGCTGTTTTCTTTCCAAATATCACAATAACATATATATGTTTATATATAAAAAATTATGTACTGAAATACATACACAACCAGCAAGGTAGCACAGAAGCAAATATATAAAATACAAATGCATTTTAAAGTGCATTTATGAAATACAAATACATTTTTTAAAAAGTGAAATTGTTTTCTAAATTAGATGTGTAGAATGCCAGGGCTAGAAGAGAACTTAGAGATACTATCTGGGCCACACCCCTCATTTTAGAAGAAGAAACTGGGGCTCAGAGAGGCACCTGATAAAACCCAGGTAATTAGAGGCAAAGCAAGGATCAATCCCCGTCAAGTACTCTTCCCACTATGTATATCACATGACCTCCCTTAAAAAGGAACAAATATATTGTACACCCAATATATGATAAACATACACAAAGCTACTAAGAAAAAATTCTCTATGCATATTTGACCTAAAACGAATGCTAGAGTCGAAACAAGAATTAAACACTGAATAATACGCTTACTTGTCTTTGAAATTGGGGAGACAGTTTTTTTCATTAAAAAAATACATTTAAAAATAATTCTTAAAAAGTTTAGCCCAGGACAAGAGCTGGAAAAATACATTTTTCCCTCTTCTTTACAGAGGTGGGTTACTATGGGTGTGGCATAGAGCACGTCTGCCACTGCTGACACGTTGGTTACTTTTGCTGAACTCCTGAACTGCTTTTTCTTTTTATTCTTTGTTACAAACGATGGGGGAGGGGAGAGGAAGAATATATTCAGACATCAAACTAATGCAAAAATAAATACCACCAATAAAGGTTAGGTGAAGAATCTGAATATTATGGTTTTGTTCATTTTTATTTGCTATCTCCTGCTCTCTCTCTGTTAAGTTCCTCCTCCAAAAAGGAAAAGAAAGCCATCATCAAAGGTGGCTCCCAACAGGAAAAGGCACAAAGAGAGGTGAGGGGCAGGCAAAGGCAGTGACATTTCCTTGTCCCAGATGCTAACTGGGCTTTCTTTTCCACCAGTGGAACCCAACAAGTGCTTGCTCTGTGTGGAAGACTGGATCCATCCAGGCTGTGCCCTCGGGGAGCTGCACTCCAAAGGAGAAATGACAAGGACAAAGTACACAAACTATGCTTCAAATCAAGGGGTTCAAAAGGATGCCCATGTCTTCCTGTTCTTCTCTTCTCTACTTTCTGCTCAGGACTGTACCACTGTCCTTCTACCTTCATCTTCCCTGGCCATCTCCTACATCTCACAAGCCCAGGTGAAAGCTCATGACCTCTCCCCTGGGTTATCACGGCTTCCTAAGAGTTTCTCCCACTCCCACCCACTTCCTGTCTCTCCAAGCCATTCTCCACAGAGCTGCCAAACTGATACTCCAAAAGCCCCAGACTGACCCTGGCCAAGCTCACACATCTTCAGTGGTCTCTATCTAGCAAGCTCTTAGAAGAAAAGAGAAAGTTCTCTAGTTAGCACTGAAAGCCTTTCACAATCTGGCACCAGGCTACCTTCCACAATCATTTTAAGTTATTCTCCCTCATTCAGTCTAGATTCAAGTGAAGCTGACCCCTCTGTATCCATGCCCTGCTCCCTCTAGCACAAAGAAAACATTACGTCTCCCACCTCCGTGACATTGCCAAGACTCCCGTATGTCCACAATGCTCTCCTATCTCACACAAACCCTTCAAGTTTCAACTCAGGAAACACCTCCTACACAAGGCCTTTCCTAAATCTCCTCCAACTATCCTCCAATAAGGTGCTTGTGTTTGCTTTATATATGGCAACTCTCTAAGACACAAAGCTGCAGAACAGCTGATGAACTTCAATGATAGAGGGAGTTTCCCCACCAAGAGTTCCCCTGCATCAGTGACACAGATGGGGATATACATTGAAAAAAGCACTGCCTTCAAGTCAGAAATTTCAACCCTGACTCTATTCCTGTTTCACCTTGGGCAAGACATTGAAACTCTCACAGCTCAGGCTCTTCATTTTCAAAATGAAGGAGCACTACTGGATGGCCTTGAAGGTCCTTTGCCTCTAGGATCCTCGTACATTTTGTCATCTAACTGCCGATGAACCCTTCAGCAGAATGTTAAGGTCCTTGAAAGCAGAAACTATTGGCTTTTCTTTAGGTAATAATGGGAGAAAAGAGAGGATCAAAGCTGGCCCATTGCTTAAAGTGGACGAGATGGAATAAGAGACAAGAAAGCAGGCAGAGCTACTCAATCCTATTTTGTTGCAGTGAACTAGGAGCAGGAATCAAAGAAGACCAAGGAGCACCTGACTGCCCTTGATTAAATCCAACTCACCAGCAAGTTGTGATTTCTGAGCTACCAACAATATGTGGAAAATCACAGAAAAGAGACAAGAAGCAACAAGGTTGGAGAAGGGCAAATATCCTGACTTTCAAAAAAATGGAAGAGAACATAATCTATAACTATAGGACAATCAGTGAGATTGACTTCAATTCCTAGGAATTTTGCAGAACAAGCAGATCATTAAAGAGATGATTGGTGAACATCCATAAAGAGAAACAGTGATTACAATGAGCCTGTACAACTTCACTGAGAACAGGTCATGCCAGAATGACTTCATTTTCTTTTTTGACATTATTACTAAACTAGATGAAGGGGATGCTATGGATAGTTTACCTAGATTTTAGGAAAGCTTTTGATAAAGTATCTCATACTATCTGTTTGTAGAATATGGAGAGATATTAACTAGTTGACAGTATAATCAGTGATTGAATGGCAGCCATTCAAAAGAGTCATCATTAATTGTTCAAGGCCAAGGGGGCAAGAGGTCTTCCATGCAGTACTCTGTGATCTGTGCTTGACCTTGTGCTGTCTAACATTTTTATCAATGACCTGAATAAAGGCATAGAGGGTATAATACACTAACCAAATATGTAGTGCCACAAAAGTAGGAAGGATAACTACCACACCAAATAATGAATTTAGGATTCAGAAAAGACCATGAGAGATTTAATTTTTGGACTGAATCTAATAGGATGAAAATTCAGTAGGGATAAATGTAAAGTCTGGCACTCAGGTACAAAAAATCCACATCACAAATATAAGATGGGGGGGCAGAGGGAGGGCAGTGGAGGGAGGCTGTGGCAGGCAAAGCCAAAATGTCAGGAAAAAAGGAGGGACAGGTTTGAACTCTTCCCTCCAAACAACTTTAAATAATGCCTCAAAAGGAATTCTGGAGCAGCAAGACCCACAAAAGGACAGGGTAAAACAATTTTCTAGCCCAAGGTAACTTAGAAAGTCAGCAGGAAAGGTTAATTGTACTGGGGTGCAAGTAGAGCCCAGCCCAGCACAGGCTACACATGCCAGCAATAATGTACAATGATCAACTGTGAATGACTTAGCTATTCTGAGCAATACAATGATCCAAGACAATTCCAAAGGACTCATGATGAAAAATGCTATCCACCCCCAGAGAAAGAGCTGATGGGAGTCAGAATGCAGATGAAAGCATACTTAAGTTTTTTAATCTTTATTTTGTTTTTTTTTTTCCTTTCACAACATGACTAATATGGAAATGTTTTGCGTGACTGCACACATATAACATATCAAATTGCTTGCCTTCTCGAAACAGGGGAAGAAGGGAGAAAGAATGTGCAACTCAATTTTTATTTTAAAAAATGTTAATTGTTTTTACATGTAATTAAGGGAAAAAGAATAAAGCATATAAAAAAGTTTAAGATCAGGAGACATGGGAAAGACAACTACTGCTCTGAAAAGGGTCTGGAAATTTTAGTGGTCTAATAATAACAATCTTTGTTGTTCAGCTGTTTTTCATTCATGTCTGACTCTTTGTGACCTCTTTGGGGTTTTCTTGGCAAAGATACTGAGTGATTTGCCATTTCCTTCTCCAGCTCAGGGTCACAGAGCTAGTAAGTTTCTGATGCCAGATTTGAACTCAAGAAGATGAGTCTTCCTGACTCCAGGCCCAGCACTCTATCCACTGCACAACCTAGCTAGCACTTATGTATCACCTAATATGTGTCAAGTGCTTCACAAACATTATCTCATTTTATCTTCACAATAACCCTAAGAGGTAGGTGCTATTATTACCTACAGATGAGATAACTGAGGCAGTTAAAGGTTAAGTGACCTTCCCAGGTTCACACAACTAACAAATATCTGGGGCTACATTTGAACTCAGGTATTCCTGACTATTTTGCCTTCTAGTTGTCTTAACTTGTATACAAGTCAGCAATGTGATCTATCAGCCAAAAAAACTAATGTGATCTTGGGCTGAATTAAGAGGGGCACAACTTGCAGAAAGGAGGTGATGATCCTACTGTGCTCTGTCTGTGGCTTTAGTCCTGAGCATCACCGTTTAAGAAGGTCTTCGCTACGTTGGCCAGCGTCTAGAAAACACAATGAGTCTCGTGAAGGGCCTTGAGACCATGTGAAAAGGAACTAAGTGGTGGTAGGGGAAGCTCAAACTCTGTTATGCTGATCTACTCAACATACTGATGGCTGTTTTACATTTTGTAGGTACCTGTGCAATAGCCAAGGTGTCTCATGGTCACACCATTTCCTTTTCCTGTATGACAGTCCTAACTTGCAATTTTAGGCCTGAAGCAAAGTAGTACTCAGTATGCCTAAGACAAGCAGCAACCAAATGCTCCTCAAATCAACTGTGAAAGTAACACAAGAAGTAATTGAGACAAATTCAAATGAGGGAGATTAGTTACTATAGTAGCTTCTATCTGCAAGGAATGAGTATGTGTGTTAAACTTTATTCCCCGTAAATGTCAGTCCCTTGGCTACAAAGCCTCCATAAAGACTGCGCAATAGAAAGTAAAGTATTCTCCTCCCCTTCACTTTTTAACAGACGAGGAAATCAAAACACAAATAAGCTACTGATTTTACTCCAGGATCATACACAACTAAGAACTGAACTCAGGGTCTCCTGATTGCAGCATTCTCTCTACTTCTCATTTAGCTACATAATGTGACAATTCTATTAAATATTTTTTTAAATTTTTAGATTTACAAACATTTTTGCTGGGTAACACTACCTGTATAATCTGATAGTTTCCAGGAGAGATCATATGACTGATATGATTCACCTGATATCCAAATAAAATTAAATTAGGAAAGTATGCCTGAGGCTCTCTTCTGTGTTATTTAGTCTGGCAAAAGGATGATCTTTGTGGCACAATATTAACTGATTGCCTGACATTCAGAATCCATAATGAATATACAGCAAAGTTCTGCTTATTGAGAATGGTGATAAGACTGTGGTGAGACCTGGCTGTACATACAAGAACTAGAGTTTTGTGTGCTGGACATTTTTAATATGATGGTTAATAAGATTATTTCAAATCAATTTGTAGCAGTTCGTTTTGCCACCCCATTGGGTTTTTTGCTTGTTTTAATAAATATGATAACAGCACTAAATTATAATAATGAATGTAACAGGAAAATTTCAAAACTTAACATCTTGGAGCAATGCAAACATAAAAGGAAAACAACATTGAATCCATCCAAACTATAATTTATCTCCTCTCCCACCCCCAAATCTTTTGTCTCCATTTTCAAATTTTTCAAGTTCTGGTTCAATTTTTTTGTTACTGGTAAGTGTCAGGGGAATCTTTTAAATTCCTATCTAGAAGAGAGTTAGATCAGTGGAACAGACTAGACAAGGAAGAAAACAGAAACAATATAACTTAATAATCCAGTGTTCAATAAACCACAAAACATAAATTACTTAGGAAAGAACTAATTTGATAAAAACTGCTGAGAAAACTGCAAAGCTGTCTGGCAGAAATTAAGCTCTGATAGGTAGCATCACCTTACAATATACAGCAGAATACATTCTAAATATAATGGCCTTCCTATTAAAGATTGTACTATAAAAATATCAGAAAAAAAGCAGACCATATCCCTTTTGTTGAGGGGTAGGAGATATATTCTTAACCATACAAGGGATAGAGGCAATTATAAAAGATAAAACAGATAAGTTTAATTATATGAAACTAAAAAGCTTCTTCACTGACAAAATTAATGCACCTAGGATAAGAAGGAAGTGATTAAATGAGGAAAATGCTTTTTTTAACCAAACTGCTCTGATAAGAGGAACTGAGGCAAAAAGGATTAAGTGACTTGCCCAGGGTCACACAGCTAGTCAGTGTCTGAGGTCATATTTCAACTCAGGTCTTCTTGACTCCAGGACAGGCACCACCTACCTGCCCAAAATATTTGTAGCAGCATTTTTTTTTCTTTGCTATCACACACAATATATTTATAGCAACACGCTTTGTGATAGCAAAGAATTGGAAACAAAGTAGACGCCCAATGATTGGAGAATACCTAAACAAAGTGTGATAAATGTAATGAAGCATGTTGCACTGTAAGAAATGATATGTGTGATGAAGACAGATGCATGGAAATCTGTACATGGTATATGATGGTAATGGAATATTACTGTGCTATAAGAAATGACAAGCAGGATGATTTCAGAAAAGCTTGGAATGACTTACATGAACTGATGCATAGTCAAGTGAACAGAACCAGGAGAACATTTACATGGTAACAGTAATACTGTTCGACGAAGCACTATGAATGACTTAACAATTCTCAGTAATACAAAGATCCAAGATGATCTCAAAGGACTAATGATGAAGCATACCATCCGCCTCCAGGAAAAGAAGTGATATTACTTGAATAAAGACTGAAGCATGCTATTTTTCACTTTTTTTTCCCTTTTATTTGAGTTTTCTCGTACGAAATGACTAATATGGAAATGCTTGACACAATCGCGCATGTATAACCTCTATCTGGTTGCTTACTATGCAGCAGGTGGGGAGAGGAAGGGAGATAGGGATAGAATTCAGAACTCAAATGTTTAAAAAAATACAAAAAATGAATAGAAAAGAACAGAAGAAAACACACATAAGCAGGACAAGCTATGAATGTTACATCATGAAGTTTTTAATATACTTAAAAAGAAAAAAATACTTTGAGGTGCAATATTAAATAAATGCTACCTTTCCTCCCCAAATTCCTAATAGGTAATTCTTCAGTAATAAGAATACACACAAATTGTAGGAATTTTCAATCATTCTAGTCTGCTATAAATATGGAAAAAGGCATTCAATCTGCTGCCATTTAGGAAAGAGGAATGAAGTTAGTAAACAGATTATTTTAATCCCATTATCTGAATACTCTGATAAAGATTTTATTCTATGCTATGGCAGGTTACCTATTTGGAAAAAGAAATGGCAAATCACTCCAGTATCCTCCCATGAAAACCCCAAATGGGGTCACAAAGAGTTAATTATATGAATTATATGACATGACTAAAAACAACTGAAAAACCAAGTTGCCTATTAAAAGTCACCAGATACTTTGAGTTATTTCCAATGCCAGCCAGCTACAATGGCCAAGCTGGGTGCTCAGTGTCATCAGTGAACAGAGCCCTGGATTTGCATCAGGAAGACCTCCATTCAAATGTGGTCTCGGTCACTTATCAGCTGTGTGACCCTGTGCTCTGTGTGCTTCAGGGTCCACTTCTGCAAAACAAGGATAACAACAGCACCTCTCTCCTTGGGCACAGCCCAAAAGAGGTATCTGTTAAACACTTTGAAAACCTTGTTGTTATCGTATCATATTAATTAGGTCAGGAAAACCTGAGTCAAATCCAGCCTTAGACACTAACAGCGTGACCCTGGCCAAGCCATGAAACCTCTGTCTGCCTCAGTGTCTTCATCTGTAGAATGGAGACAATAACAGCACCTGTCATCAAACCAGGTAACTCTGCAGGGGCACGGAGCACCACAGTGCCCTTATCAGCACTGGGATCTAATTCCATTATTGGCTGTTCCCATTCCCTGCTTCCACCTCCTCCCTCACGCCTCCACACGTGCAGCTTGAGGCCTCAATGCAAGAGCATAGTGATCTACAGCAACAGTTCTCAAACTTTCTGATCTCAGAATCAAACACTTACATTCCTAAAAAGGATTGAAGACTCCCCCTTAGAGATTCTGTTTCTGTCGACTGTATCTATGGATGTTTACTGTACTGAAAATTAAAACTGATAAAATTGTAAAACATTCATTCCAAAATAACAAACTTATTACCTATTAACATAAATAACATTTTAATGAAAAACAACTATCTTTTCAAAAAATAGCAAGAAGTGGCACTGTTTTACATATTTCTGCAAATCTAACGTCTAACATAATAGATATTAGATCGCCAACAGTCTCTGAGAAATACCGTATCATACAATGGGAAGATATGCCCATGTGAATTATTGAAAATGCATAGGCATCAAAACATTGTTGTTTACTTTTAATGATATCACATGCTGTCTGTTTTTTCCAGTCATTAATTATTTAGCAACATAAACCAAATTAAGACTCTATTTCAGGGCTATTTCCAAAAGCTACAAAATCTAAAAATTGTTTGGGGGAAGATTAATAACATTATCCTGTGAGTGAGTACTATGCATTCACTAAATAAAGGCCAATGGCTTCCTCAGGGGATGCTTGATTTAAAGATACAGTCCAGTGCTGGTACTTTGTTCTCTTGGCTTTGCCTCTGGCTCTCCATACTTCATGCACTGTGCCTCAGCTGCCTTCTCACCCCGAAACTTTCTTCAGCGCTTGCAACCTCTTCTCACAATGAGGAACTGGGAAGGAGGGGAGGAAGGAAGGGAGGAGCAGCTCCATTCCATCCCAATGGACAGCCATCCTTCATTCCTCTTCTGGCTTTGTTTCTCACTGTCTCAACTTTGCAAACATGCCCCCTCTTTCCTTTACCTCCAACCCTCTCCCTTTCAGGTTCCCCCATTAGAATGTCAACTTCTTGAAAGCTAAATTCATGGTAAGCACATGGTAAGAGCTTAATAAATGTTTGTTGACTGACTCATAAAAGTTTCTCGGTGTAAAGTATCATCACTGCAACACAAGAAGATAATTCTTAGGCTTATTTTTCACTTGTGTTTAAAAACAAAGACGTGAACCTGTAATTCACCAATACTAACTTCAAAAATACCTAGACTTATATTGACCTGATTCAAATGCTGGTAAGTTCCTCTTGATTTAAAGTATGTCATTTTATTTGAGAACTACAAGATGCTTTTTTCAGATTCCACACCACTGATATAGGTTAAATGGACCTCAGCCTGACATCTTAATTTAAAAAATGCATTTAATTGGAACATTGTTGCATTGCTGGTGGAGTTGCGAGCTGATCCAGCCATTTTGGAGGGCGGTGTGGAACTATGCCCAAAGGGCTATAGAAATGTTCATACCCTTTGACCCAGTAATACCCCTTCTAGGGTTGTATCCCAAAGAAATCATGCAAACGGGAAAAGGACCCATATGTACAAGAATATTTATAGCAGCTCTCTTTGTGGTAGCCAAGAATTGGAAAGCAAAGGGATGCCCATCAATTGGGGAATGGCTGAACAAGCTGTGGTATATGAAGGTGATGGAATACTATTGTGCCATAAGAAATGGGGATGATGCAGACTTCATAACAACCTGGAAAAACCTACACGACATAATGCTGAGTGAGCGGAGCAGAGCCAGGAGAACGTTGTGCACAGCCACAGATATGTGGATTCCGTGAGGACCAACCCTGACATACTGCGCTTCTCTCAGCAACCTAAAGGGGCAAGGACAACTCCAGGGGACTCACGATGGAGAATGCTATCTTCATTCAGAGAAAGAACTGCGAAGTTTGAATACAGACTGAGGCACACTACATGCTCGCCTTTTCTGCTTCTCTTTTGTTTTGTTTTGGGGTTTTTTTTTTTTTTTTTTTGTTTTTTGGTTCTGTTTCTTCTTTCTCATGATTCATTCCATTGGTCAAAATTCTTCTCCACGACTTGACTAGAGCATAAATTAATTCAATGCGAAGTTAAACATGACAGTTATATGAGACTTCATGCTGTCTTGGGGAGGGAGGGGGGAGGGAGGGGAGAAAAACTGGAACTCAAAACTATGTAGAACCGTGTGTGGTAAACTAAAAATAAATAAAGAAAAAAAAATTTAAAAAAAAAAGAAAAAAAATGCATTTAATACGTAATAAATGACTACTATCAGACTTTGGGGGAGAAGCTGCTAGGATCATACGTACTTCACAATCACATCACTAACACAAAACTGGCTTACTGAAGGAACTTTAAAAGCTAATAAAAATACTATTTGGCCTTCACTATACTTATTTTCAACTTGGATAATATGAAAAAGGTAATCGACATTGTAGATAAGCAAACTCTCATTTGGTTACTAAGGAAAGAGTACACTACAAATCTATAAAATGATTTTTATTTGAACTCGGTTAAATTTGTCCTTCACTCCCATCATTTATTTTCGAGGGTTTGTTGTTGGCTCTGGCCTTTTATCATGGGTATTTTGGCTGCTTTTCTGAGCAGACTTCATATACGATTCTTTCCCTCACCTTGAAAACAGTATTGGCTGGCTTTGCGTCCTTTTTCTGATGATCAGTGTAAGGGCACAGCAAAAGATAGTAATCCTAACACAGCATTCATTGTACATTTGAGATGAACTAATCAACTGGGTTACTAGGGACTTGGGTCCAGGAAGCCTACTTCTTTACTATAATACTGTATCAAGTGATAACTTCTGGTGTGCTATAAAATGTTACCAAACTATATTCCCAGGAATATAGTTTTCCACTCCTGAATTTCTGACTGCACAACTACCCAGAGTCACTAAGTAAATGCTTTTCTCAGGACCCAGGAGAGGTGGAGTTAAAACTAGGTATTAGGTTAGAATCTGGAATGGTCTTGGGAGCAAATGCCAACTACTAGAAAAGGCCTTTACTTCCCAACCCTTTGCAAAGGTTCTACTGAACACTGAACATGCTCTCTCCAAAGTTACCAATGATTTCTTAAGAGACACATCTGATTGGCTGTTTCTTGACCGCTCTATAGCATCTAACCAACTGCTTACCACATTCTCCTTCCAGACACTCTCTCTTCTTGGGTTTCTTTACTTCTCTCTCTTGGTGCTACTCCCATCTCTCTGACTTCTCAACCTTCTTCCATGCCATGTTACCTAATAACAGCTGGGATCTTTTCTATTCTCTCCTACTTCATGGACTCAACAGGAGTCAGGGATATAAGAAGTACTACATGCCTAGAGATTACTTCCACATCTTCATACACAGCTTCATTATCTCTGGAGTTCTAGGCACACTTCTCCAACTGTTCATCGGATATGCTAAGTCATTCCCTACTCCAATCTATCCTCCAGTCAGTTGCCAACTGATTTTCTCACAGCACATTTCTGACCATGTCACTCCTTTACTCAGTAACCTCCAATGACTCCCTATTGCCTTAAGGAGCAAATATAACCCCCTCAGTCAAGTTTTTAAGGGCCTTCACAATCTAGCTTTCCAAATTTACCATACATCACATTACTCTTCTGTCTGCACACTAGAGTCCAGCCAAACTCACTCCCACTCTTGCAAATTTGATCTCAGGGATTAATTTATGAACTTCATACATGTTGTTGTTCATTCATTTCAGTCAGGTCCAACTCTTCATGACCCCATTTTGGGTTTTCTTGGCAAAGATACCGAAGGGGTTTGCCATTTCCTTCTCATTTTACAGATGAGGAAACTGAGGCAAACCAGGTGAAGTGAGTTCCCAAGGTCACACAGCTAGTGTGTGAGGCCAGATTTAACTCATCTTCCTGACTCCAGGACCAGAATTTTGTCCACTGAGCCACCTTAATGTCTCCTCTAATAGAATATAAGCCCTGTGGAGACAAGTGACTTTCATCTTTGTTTTTGTATCCCTAAGATCCTGATCAGTAAATACATGCCACATAATAAATGCTTGCTGATTAATTTATTAATGGAAAACTCTATCCATCTTTTCCCAGGATTTTTAGGGATAGAAGAGGCCTCAACAGTCATCTAGTACAAATTATACCCCAAAGTAATCCTACAACATCTGTTTGAAGACTTCCACAGGAGAGAAGCAATGTCCTTTCAAGGCAGTCCATAAAACTTTATGAGAACTCTGATTATTAAGAATTTTTTTCCTTAAATCAAGCCTAAATTTGTCTCTTGGCAATTTCCACCTGGTTCTAACCTCAAGGGCTTCACAGAAAACACAGAAAAGGTAGTCCTTTAAATCCCCGAAGAGAGCAATGAGGCCATCCCTTTACCATGCAGAATTCCCATTTCCAAACTAAAATTCCCCAGTTCTTTCAACTTTTCTTGACAGACTCTTTGCCTTAGTCCATATACTAACAAAGTTCTTGCTCTGGTCCATGCCTCCTGGAAGCAGTTTCTACTAAAAGGGGTTCCCTTCATACCACAATGACCAAATCACGGAACCCTAGGGCCAATGAGGTCAAAGCCAATCTGTCTCCTCCTCGAACCTGCCCTGCATCTGAGCCAGAAAAGAAGATTCATCCATGAGAAACCCCTGTATTGTTGTTATTCCCTGAAACTGCAGAGCAAAGGAATTTTACGGACTGGTTAGTATTATTAATAAGCACCACAGGGCAAAATTTGTCACATGGTTGTCACTTCACCCACCTGACAGGACACCTGAGAGGAAACTAGGAAATTCTAACACTGTTACACAGTAACAAAGGAGCTTCCTGGCTCTTTCCTGTTCCCCCTTAGTCAGTCAGTCCCAGGATGCCAATGTGCCAAGTACACTATTCAACTCTCTTAAAATGAACTTCTACATTGGGAGTGCTGTTTGAAGTATATTAATAAAAATACTAACATTTAAATAGTGCTTTAAGATGTGAAGTGATCAAGGGGCAGCTAGTAGAGCACCGGCCCTGGAGTCAGGAGGACCTGAGTTCAAATCCAGCCTCAGACACTTGACATGTGTACTAACTGTGTGACCTTGGGCAAGTCACTTAACCCCAACTGCCCTGCCAAAAAACAACAACAACAACAACAACAAAAGATGTGACCTACCTGAAATACAGTTATAAAAGTAAATTAAATGTCTAGCAAAGGTTGTCAGATCGTCCATAAGCATGTGAGATCTCCTTTGAGATGTAGCCTTTCCTAACTTCTCACCTGTATGCCTTCACTGCAACACAAAAGATTGTCCTCTCTTTATTTTTCTCTTACAGCAACATTAACTAATCACACCATTACTTATTGGCATTTCTTATCTCTCCTACCAGACTGTAAGCATTCTGAAGACCAAGGATGTGTTTTACTCATCTTTAGATCTCTCCTCTCAGTACCTGGCACTAAATGGTCAGACAGTAACTGAGAATGAAAGACTATCATTTGCTGGTAAACATTTCTGGTGTCCTTTTGCTAGGTCAAGTCACACAAAACTGCAAATGAGACAAGGATGGGAAGAATTCCTAATCAGAGAATAAAGATCTAACTAGTAGATAAGGAAAAATCTTGTAAAATGAAATTAAAAATAAACTTACACTTGGACTAAAAAAACAGAATGAACTACATAAATATAGGATGAGGAAGGCATGGCTAGACAACAATTCGTATGAAAAAGATATGGAGTTCAATGAGTATGACATGGCAGTTGAAAAAGCTAATATGAGCTTATTAAAGTTGTGAAGTACTTCTTAAAAGAATGCTATCTTGTTAGGCATGGGGGCTACTACTGAGAGGGCTGGTAAACTTGCTTGAGTTCAGGAATTCTGAACTATAGTAAAGCCAAAAAGTCAATAGGAGTGTTCATAAATCTAGCACCAATAGAGTAAAACCCAAATAGCCAGGGACCACCAGGCTGTTTATGGAGGGACAAACTGGCTTTGGTTGGAAGCAGGGCTTCTATGCTGATCAGTAGTAGGAATGGGTCCATGAGTAGTGGCCATTGCATTTTCAGCCAGGGTGAGATAGGTAGGGAGAGTAAGAAGGAGATAGAAGGAAGAAAGAAAGGAGGAAGAATGTGGGGAGAAAAAAATGACAACACTCTCCTCTCCCCTCCCCAAGTATTTAAAGGACTTTGATGTGCATGTACAAAGTGATTTATACATGTTTGCTTTGCCCAAAGAGAAATAGGAATGACAGATGGAAATTGTAGAAAAGCAGCTTTTAGCTTGATGTAAGAAAAAATCCTAAAGTATCCAAAAGGAGTTTATCCAAAGGTATTATAAGATTCATCAACAGGTAGTGGCTTCCAAATTAGTGAAGGATCATCAGAGATGGAATGATCCACTGCTGAGGATGTCCTGGCGGGGAATTCCTGTAAGTCTAGTTGGAAAAGACAACCTCAGATCCTTTCATCTCTGAAGATTCTCTGATTCTAAGTCATAGGGAACACTTAACGGTATATGACTGCGTTTATATTCCTAAATGTAAAACTGCTAGTAATTCATAAAAATATAACTATCTCTAAATGTTACATATGGAAAAAACTACCCCATTCTTAATACTTCTGCTAGTCAGGGAATGCTTCTGTACATTAAATAAAAATATCTAATATCAATTCAAAGAATTACCTTTAATATAGTCAGTTAGGTGGCACTTCATTACACAAAAGTTACTGGATAGAAAGTAATGCATCAACAGTAAAAATGTCAAAAGTCTGAACTACAGCCAACAATTATTTGCTGATGATTTTAATTCCAAAGTATACCCAAGTACAATACTAAGGAATGACGGAGAAAGCAAGACACATCCAATACATGAGAGTCAAGAGAACAAAATCAGTGGGAACACTATAATAAGACAATATAATATGGTTAGGAAGAAAATTTTTCTCCTTTTTAAGTTGAGAAAAGGAAACTACAAGCCTGTCTATGTTGTTCCAGGCCTCAGAAAACTTTCTAAACGGGAAAAATGAGCAAATGAATGTCATCAGGCAACAGGGAAAAGAGGCTGATGGAGAGACAACTTTATACAGGGCTCTAGAAAAGCAATGACCAAATTAGGACTACTGACCTCATTCTTCTGCTAGTCAAGTAGCCTTCAAATGGGAGGCACAACACCCAACCCTCACCTTAGTAAGCTGGGTCACATTTCCTAAGGGATTTGATCCACTGGGGGAGACCTCCCTCAGGAAAAAAGTACAGTGCACGCCGGTTTCTCAGTCAACCTGACAAATGATGACAGCCAGAACATTTTTTCTTTGTTATTATTTCATTTTACTCCGTACCTAAGTCAAATTCAACATTTTTTTTTTACGTCTGTCTTCTCTCCATAATTATAACTATTTAAGCTAAAACTAGATGGTTACTCGTTACAAATGCTTTGAGGACAGGAACCACATCCATAAATAGGATCACTAGATTATACATTTAGAGACAGAAAGTACTTTGTTGGGCATCTAGTCTAGCCCCCTCATTTTATAGATGAGGAATAGAGTCCCAAAGAGGCTAAGGGACTTACCCAAGAGCATGCAGGGGCAGAGCTGGAATTTAAATCCACATCCCCTGATTCCCAATCCAGTTCTCTTTCTCTATTGTGCCTTGTATCTCCCTTTCCCCCCAAGTGCTTATTTACAGAGTTTAGAACCTTACTTTAATAACTTGTAGCCAAGATGGCTGCCCAGCTCCCCCATACCTAGTCAGGCAAAAACCTAAAATGCACACCAGACCAAATAATTATCAAGAAATCCAATAAGAAACTACATGAAGCGATTCCTTGCACCCAAGAAGTGCACAAGAAGTGAGCCAGCAGCCCACAAGCGAGGGAGCCGTAAAACTATAGAAGCCAGTGTCAGCTCAGATAAACTATAGCCTCCCAGCTTAACCAGAGAAGGGCTGAAGACAATTATAACATGAAAGGAATGGGGCAGAAGAAAGGAAAAGCTTGTAAACCAACAGCAAGCTGTGTATACAGCAGCAAACAAAGAGTGGCCCAGGAAAGCTCAGATCTGTGATGACCCAAGCACCCCAAACTCTAAGTTCCCTCTCTAGCACTCTGCACTGAGGTGCCATAGGAAGCATTGAAGAATCAGTGCTCTGAACCTCAAAGTTCTAAGAGAGAAGTCATGGCAAGACCCTTGGGGACACAGACCAAGCAGGATTGACCACTCTACCCAAAAGTCCATTGGGGAAAGGGCACAAAACCCCAATTCAGAACTAAAACTAGTAGATGAGAAAATCAAAGAAAACACTGACACCTATCAAAAGTTATTGCAAATCTAGAGTAGAACAAGCATGTAACTCTAATAATTGCAAGACAAGACTCAAAGGAAGAAATGATTTTACAAAACGCCCACATGGATACTTAGAAGAAATGAAACAAGATCACAAAAACCTGAAAAGACTTGCGTGAACTGATGCAAAGTGAAATGAGCAGAACTGGAACACCATGCAGTAACAGCAATATTGTATGATGATTAATTGTGAATGACTTAGCTATTCTTAGCAATACAATGATCCAAGACAATTCCAAAGGATCATGCTATCCACCTCCAGGGAAATAACTGATGAAGTCTGAATGCAAATCGAAACATATTATTTCTTACTTTATTTTTTGTGAGTTTTTTTGGGGGGGTCTGTGTTTTGCATGATTGCACATGTATAATCCATATCAAATTGCTTACCACCTCAGGGAGGGGAGAGAGAAGGGAAGGAGGGAAAGAATATGGAACTCAAAATTTTTAAATGTTAATTATTTTTACATGTAATTAGGAGAAAATAAAATATTCTATGGTATAAAAAAAAGAAAAAGAAATGAAGCATGAAATAAAAGCTTCTGAAAAAAGAATTGGGAGAATAGTTTAGAAAAGTGGCGAACCTTACAGTAATAGATTCCTTTAAACTAAAATAGACCAAATGTAAATTCTTAGAACAAAAAGGAAAAAAAATGAGACCTGCTATCAAAAACAAACTTGAAAAAAAGGTCAAGACATAATTTAACAATCATCAGATTTCTTAAAAACAATGATGAAAAAAGAGAAAAGGCCTAGACATTCTATTTCAAGAAATCATAAATGAAAATTGCCCAAATCTATTATAACCAGAGGACAGGGTAAAGTGAAGAAAGAAAGAAATCACCAATCACTTCCTGAAAGAAACCCTGAAAGGCAAAGTTTCACATCGCACTTCTGTTACAGAAAAATTGGAAGTTCCCAAAGAAAAAGTACTATAAGCATACCAAAAGGAGTTTAAATACCAAGGAGTCATAGTCACAGTCAGTATAACACAAGAAATGAGGAGATCTTGGAACATAGTATTATCAAAAGGCTGAGTATAATCTTAGAGAGGAGAAAATGGATCTTTAATGTAATAGCAAACTTCCAAGCAGGTGTGATGTAAAAACTAGAGTTGAGCAGAAATTTTCAAATGTAACACAAGACCCAAGAGAAACCTAGAAAGGTAAACTTATTTGAGTAATTGAGATGGACAGTATGACAGTATTTTAATGGGGGAAAAGAAACAATGTCCTTTCAGAATCTTAATGTCTTCAAAGAATGTTGACAGAGTTAAAAAAAAAATAGAGGTTCTAGACTGAGAATAAAAAGAAAGAAGGGGGCAGCTAGTGGCACAATGGATAGTGCTCTAGCCCTGGAGTCAGAGAGACCTAAGTTCAAATCTGACCTCCGACATTTGACACTTACTAGCTGTGTGACCTTGACAAGTCACTTAACCCTGATTGCCTCGATAAAGAAAGAAAAAAAAAAGGAGAAAAAGAGGGATGGTATCTGCTATTTCCCATAATTGGGGCATGTAAGAAAAATATAAAAACATAGAAAAGGGGATGGGAGAAGTGAGCATCTGATGAACTTCACTCCTATCTGAAATGGACAAAGCAAAGATAAACATACACACACACACACACACACAGAGTAGAAAAATATTAAATTTAACAGGAAAATGAGAGGATAGATGGAGGGGATGTTAAGGGGGAAGGAATATTTGCAAACAAAACAAACTTCTTGATTTTGAAGGCATATTAAAGGAGGGAAAAATAGAAGATAAGGAAGTATACTTCAAAAAGAGAATAGCTGAACAAAATACAGTATATGAATGTGCTGAAAAAGAACTTTATTTTGTAACATTATAATTCACAGTGACATTCACCAATGCTTGAACATAGTTTTTGTCCCAGTAATACTAATGACACTTATAGAAACATATTGGTGTTACTAGAAAAATATAAACTCTAACGACTTAATCCTTTAAAATCACATTACAAATGTGAATGTAGCTCAATGTCTTCTAAACAATTATCCATGTATGGACAATTATTAAATCTTGAAGACAGATTTTTACACTTTACATAAGACATAGAGTCACTTTTCTTTGTAACCTTTCAGTGTTTATATACTGTTCTTTATTACTACGCCAAGAACCGAGCATACTGGTGGCAGACCTGCTTTAACAGGTAAGAATGGCTTACAAACACAGTTCGTTAAATGCGTAGAATTCCTAAAGTGTTTAGGGCACGCTTAAAAGTATCTTTTTAAAAAATCCTCATTGTGATCTTACTTAAATTTTTAATTTACTAGGAAAAATATTCATTGATGGATAGTGCAAAGTAAAATTCCAGAATTATGAATTGGTGGAGTAAAGTACTACCCAGTATATTGTCATTATCCTTCATGTTCAAAGCTTGTTACAATCCTGAAAGCAATTTTTTTTCCTGTGTATGTGCAAGTATAATTGGAAAAAAAACAAACAAACCAATGTTCTGCCCAAGAGCCCACCTTCCCAACTCCCAACTTTCAAGGCTGTTTTTGTTTTGTGGCTACAGAGGCAATAAGGTGTAGCTTACCACTAAGCAGCTGAGGGAACTGAGGGGGCTCAGTCTCTTCACCTTAGGGGCTGCAGGTTCCTTACCTACATATTACTGCTTGATGGGTAAATCACTACCCTGTTACCTTCAAGCACTTTGTAAGGAATGCTCTATTATTACCTAGCACATAGGGCTATTGTAAGAAATAAATGAGATAATACAAGTGAAAACATTTTGCAAACCACAGAACTATACACAAACACACTGTCATTACTGCAGTCACTATCTGCATAATACCCATCTGCAGAGGTGCTTCACTTTTCCAATCAATATCCTAGAATTACTTGCTTCGCCCAGAGTCACTCTGCCCCTGATGCTGTTTCTCAAAATTCCACCTTGAACTGAATTGAAACTTGAATTGAAAATAATTTCCAAATGCTTACAGCTATGCTTCCAAATGTCCCAAGTATCATCTTCTCTCCTCCCTGCTCACTGGCACCCACCCACCTATAGTTTCTTGGGTGTCCTGTTGGCCTTCACTCTCTACACATGTCCCTAATGTCAGTTTGCTTATTGTTTTTTTAAGCTTTCTTGGTATTCCCAGTGCTCAGCACAGCGCTTGGTACATCGTAAGGATTTAATAAATGTTTGTTAATGCTGGTGATAATGGCATGCACTGCTTCAAATCTTGCAAATTTTATAAAGAAGTGTTATTTTTTTAAAACAACCGTAATTTTTCAAAAATGATTGAATACAGAAAGACTCTGACATGGTTCAGTGCTTAGCCGAATTGAGGCTAGGAAGGTCTCATTCAAACTACAAGAAATCTTAACTGTTACCTACTCTTTTCACCCTTCTGAAATCAGCTCATGCACTTTACCACAAAATAATCTAATTTCAATACCTTTCCTTCAACCTCTCTCCTTCCCCCACAACAAAGGTACAAATTAGTCAATTGTCCCTTCAAGAAAATAGCCAAAAAGCATGAAAAGAAATGGCCAGGGTTAACTACAGGGATATAGCATGCAGTGGGAGGACAGAAGCAAGGAGGGACAGAAAGGTAGTGAAGATCTGGGATAGTGTCAAGGATAAGTATATAGCTAGGTCTGAAGAAGTCTAACAGTCAAAGGAGAAGGCATAGAAAGTGACATGGCATCAGAAGGAACAGGAGACAGATATAGAGAAGAGAGGCAGAAAGACTAGATGGTGAAACACAAGGACAAAAGTGAAGGCCAAGTTCAGACACAGGAGATAGGCTGAGCCATGGGACATGGGGGAGGGAGGAGGGAGTTAAGGGAAAGAAAAGAGACCAGTGCAAAAAGAAACAGATATCCAAGACAGGGAATGGAATTTCATGTCATAAAAGATGAAAAATATCATTTGGATCTTGCTGTTTACAACTCCTACTACAAGTCAGGCACTTTAGATGAAAAGCTTAAATTACTAAAGCCTACACAATTTTGTACAATCGATGGAGCACAGTATTGGACCTATCTTTGACCTAAAGGGAACCAACAAAAAGTTTATATTTGTGATTGTTTGGTAGGTTTCAAAATTGAGCTGTTTAGTAATTTGTCTTATTTATTTAATATGCTTTGTTCTTTTTATATTAAAACTTCTTCAATGAAGGTCACGGTGAGATACATGTTAACTTGTTCGTCTTAAAATGTTTACTCACTAATTTATAATTCCTATATAATCTTCAAGGCCCTTAATTTAATTATCTTAAATTGAAAATAATTTCCAAATGTTGCACTAATTTTAATCTAAAAGAGAAAATACTAGTTACTTGGTACCACTACTTATGTAAGCCACGGCAATAAGAAAATTTGGTTTCATTTAGATCTTTGCTTTATATGGCATTTTGCTATTTTGGAAGCTAAATTGGATAAAAGTCATCAAATTATAACAAGAAAAAGAAATTCATCCAAGAATAAAGATAGACCCTACAAAGGAAAAAAGGGGTAAAGGTGGATATGCTGAACTGCCTAATTAAAAGGGCATACCAGAATAAGGGATCAAGTAAGAAAAGTGTTAAGGCAGGGTGAGGACCATTTTGGTCAATCTATTTCCTTAGCCCAGAATTATATCTAGAGGCATATGAGGTGAAATGACACACACACCCACAAAAACAAGTAAACAAGAAATTCCCTTATTCATGAAATAATTTTATTTTTTGCTAATTGCATGCAAAAATAATTTTTGACATTTTTTAAAAATTTTGAGTTCCAAATTTCCTCTCTCTTTCCCTGAAATGGTAAGCAAACTGATATAGGTTATACGTGTACAATCATTATGCATGATATATTCAATGTCAAATATATTTTTTATTGGAGGCATCTTTAAATATACTATGCCCTTAGTGAAGCACAACCAAAACCTGTCAAAACTGTTACTATATTTGGATATCTTCACTGAATAACTTTGTCAAACACTTTTTAGTCATTAGCATAATGAAATTCAATGAAGTATCTAATTTTTTTCTACTTATAACAATGGAATAAGAATAACTGATTTTTACCTGCTGAGATTAATTTTTAAGAGAAAATGACAATAAGCAATCTGACATGGGGGATTTAGTTTAAAAAGTAATAACCCAACTTTAATTATGTTGACCCAATAATCTACATTATATACAATATGGTACAAGTTTTAAGTCAAAAGTTGTTTGTTTTTTAATCGGATGCAAGAGAGAGAGAGGAAGTCATAAAAAGATAAAATTAATGATTCTGATTACCTGAAATTAAAAAAGTTTGTGCAGGAACAAAATCAATACAAATAGGATAAGGAGGGATGCTTCTGATTAAGTTTTTAAAAAAGTCTTTGCATCTAGTGTCTCTGATAAGGGTCTGATATAAGATATAGAGGGATCTACATAAGTATATGAAACAAAGAGCCATTTCCCAATAGATAATTGTTCAAAGAATATGAACCAACAACTCTCAAAAGAAATTCAGGCTATTAAAACTATATGGAAGACTACTTCAAATCACTAATAAGAGTAATATGAATCTAAACAACTCTGAGTTTCTCCCCTGACTCCTGACAAATTGGTTAAGAAGAAAACAGTCCATGGTGGAGGGGCTATGGAAAGATGGGTACTGTTGCAAAGCTAGGACTTCATCAAACTAATCTATAATTTGGAATAACACTTTAAAAAGTGATCAAAATGTCTATTCCCTCTGATCCTATTCCCAGGCAAAAATGACTAGTAAATCAAGGACTGAAAGGTTTCATAAACCCCATAATATTCATAACAACACTTTTTGTGGTAGACAAAAAACTGTGGTAGAAAAAAACAAAGCAGATGTCCATTGGTTAGGGAATGGACAAATAAACCACGCTACAAAGAATATATAATGGAATATTGTTGTGTTATAAGAACTACTAATATGATAAATTCAAAGAAGTATGGAAAGACCAATATGAACTGATGTGAAGTGAAGCAAGCAGAACCAGGAAAACAACATACACTAAGACTACAAATGTAAACGGACAGAATAAAATAAGAAAAAGAAAAGAAAAATTGAATGCTGTGTAATTATAATGATGAAGCTTGTTATCAAACATCACAGAGCCTATCAGACAGTTTGTTAGTTTTGCTTAACTACTTTTTCCCTTTTTAAAAATTTTCCATTATAATGAGGAAGAGGAAAGAGGGGAGGTCTATATTTATAAATGAAGGTGATAGAAAAACAAAAGGTAAATCAAATATTAAAAGGGGAGAAATTTGATTGTTCGGCACTTAAAATAATGTTTCGTCAAACAATTATTAACAATGATTTAGGGGGCAGCTAGGTGGCACAATGAGTAGAGCACCAGCCGTGGAGTCAGGAGGACCTGAATTCAAATTGGGCCTCACACACTTGACATACTTACTAGGTGTGTGACCTTGAGTAAGTCATTTAACCCCAATTACCCAGCCTTTCCCCCTCAAAAAAAAAAAAAAAAAACAACGATTTAGGTTCTCAGATTAGCCTGTAGACACCCATTCATTCACATGTTGTTCAGATATTTTCAGACATGTCTGACTCTTTGTGACCCTATTTGGGTTTTTCTTGGCAAAGATACTGGAGTGGTTTGCCATTTCTTTCTCCAGCTCATTTTACAGACAAGGAAACTGAGGCAAACAAGGTTAAGTGACTTGTCCAGGGTCACACAGCCAGTAAGTGTCTGGGAGCCAGGTTAGAACTCAGGATGATGAGTCTTCCTGACTCCAGGGCCGGCGCTCTATCTACTACACCATCTAGCTGCCTCATTCAAATACAAACCTAGCTAAAATGGGATCTGATGAGAGTTGTGTTTGTGAGCTAGGGGAAAGGGAGTAAAGGGACCAGAGGTAGAGCTCTCAAGGGACCAGAGGAAGAGCTCTCTGGGCTTTGCATAGCTCCCCTAAAAGCAGAGAGGCAAGTTCTAGGTTCAAGTGAAGAACAGAAGGGTGGGATAAGCAAAATACAGTCAATTCGGCTATAACGGGTGTTTCAAAAATGTGAATTTGTTCCAACACTACTGATGTATTAGGGAACATTTTGAGTTTCCTTCTGCTTGATTTCTTCTGTGACAAAGTGAGAATACAAAAAACTATGCAATAGCTTCATAATAACTCAGGAGTAATGACAAATTCAGATGCCCACCTCAACAAGCCAACTTCAAGTCTTTCTTGGTCAAAGGGTTATGCTTAGCTTATCTTCCAGTATGGTTAGGAGCTGGGTCTGCACCTAGACTCCTCAACCCATCTGCCACCGTGGCCTCCTGAGTTTCAGCCTGCCCAACTTCCTCCTGTAGCTTGGGGCACAGGTGGAGCAGCAGCCACTATTTATTATAGTATTTATGTATTTCTTAAGCATTTAATACATATAAAACTGTGCCAGGTTTTCATTAGGTTCCCATCTTTTTTTTTTAATGTATCACTAATCAAGTTTTTGAACATTATGCCCTTAAAATCCTTTTCTTCCCTCCCCTAATCCCTGTAGCTTTTGTTGTTTTGGGGGCTCCGTTTTGCATTTTAGCAATGCAATGTTATGTGATGGCCAAACTGCCTGTATTTGGTATCTCTCATGACAGTGAAAAAGAAAAGGCTCCAGGAGAAAGTTGCAGCAACAGTATGGTGGGAATCTAGGAGAAGCTGGAGAGAGGTGTTATGGGAGGATTCGGAAAAGTACTGCAGGTACTGGTGGGGGGGTTAGGGGACATTAAGTATAATGGTAAGTGACATGTCATCATTATTAACATTTACATAGTGTTCTAAGTTTCCCAAAGCTCTTTACAAACATATGAAGCATGAGCAGATCTTGACGTGCCTTCCAAATTACTGAACTTTGAATTATATTCAGAATAATTTTGAATGAAATGTATTTTATTATAGTCTTACGAAAAAATGGTAAGCAACATAGAAAAGGTTAATTCTCAGTTAACTAGAATACTCTCTCCAAACCCAACTATTCTGGATAAACAAGTGGGCAAGTTTCCCCCTAACATTTTGAAGCTGGAAACTTTAAAGCTGCTTATCTGGTTCTGCTATGAAGGCCCTGACTACAGTTCTAAAGAAAAAATTGGCTTTTCTCTGTTCTCTGCTACAGAATAGTTAAGAATGGAAAATAGTAACTTCATACCAAAAGAATGCAACCTTTTTTCATGAATAAAGACACATTTTGTTCATAGAGGCAAATCAACAAAGAACTAGAGGAGTATGAGGCAACTATTTATGCCTAATTACTATGTAGTCCAATCAGGTGGATTTGGAGAAAACTAAAGCCAATTTTCTGAAGCAATACAACCATGTACACTTTCCAAAGTTATGGCAGGGGTGGAGCAAAGAAGGCGGAGTGAAACCAGTGACTTACTAGAGCTCTCTTACAAATTCTGTCAGATACCTCTAAAAAAGGAATCTGAGCAGATTTGACAGAGTTAAAAGCTACTAGTAGATTGAGTGAGCCAGATTTCCAGGCCAGGAGAGTCCGCACAGACACCAGGATGGATCTGTGGGCTGGGAGGGCGCCCAGCTCGAAGAACCGCACCCGACCACACCAAAGCGGAAGTAGCTGCGGAACTCAGCCAGCCAATCAGGCTGGGAGACTGCTGGGTACTTGAAACTAAACCATACCTGAGCAGGAGCAGGAGCAGGCCCAGGGCAGAAGCGATGGCAGTGATCCCTAGGCCTCTCAGCGCAGGATGGGAGTCTTTTGGAGCTATAGGAGACACCAGCGCAGAGCATTCTAGCCCACAATCTAAAGGTTTGAAACTCGCCTTCTTGAATTTCCAGGAGCCATGATGACCAGGTAAAATGGCTCTCATCCCTCCCTGCCTCACCCAGATAATACTTCCCTCGGAGAAACCCTAGAATAGAGAAGCCAGAAGTGGGGCCTCAGTAGCTGTTTAGCTGGGGAAGCTGGGGAAACAGGCCGCTTTTGTGGTGGTGGAGGGAGAGTAGTGCAGGAGAGGTGTCCCAGAAGGCCCCACCTCAACAGAACAGTGGGAGTTCCTGAGCCCCAAAGAGGTGGAGCCAGCAAACATCAATACCAGGACCTCAGACATGCCTTCACACAGCTAGGGGTAGTGGCAGACACCAGTGCAAGACAACTGCTGAGACCACCCATGCTGTAGCCCAGCCCTAGGGGAAGAGGAGACTTCCAGCAGCCAGATCACCCCTCCCCTACACCCACACCAGGAGCTTCAGTGTAATCCAGAGAACTCAGAAAGACATCACCTGGCATTGACCTTGGCACATCAGCCAGCTCCAGCTCAGCACCAGGTGAGCAACAGCATTATACAGACTCTAGCTGACAAAACCAGAGGCCACAACACACAAAGCCAGTAACAAGGCCCTCAGTTTCCAGCACAAGAAGCTTGGGACAGAGCCCCTGGGCCCCAGAAGCAGACATCCACTTCAAAATCCAGGAAAAAAACAATCACCATGAAGAAACAATCCAGAAAACTAAGGACTATTGATTCTTATTATGGACACAAGGAAGATCAAAATACCAATTCAGAAGAGGACAGCAATGACATTATAGCACATCTGAAACCTCAAAAGGGAATGTGAACTGGTCTCAAGCCCAAAAAGCATTCCCAGAAGAGCTCAAGGAAGATTTTAAAAACCAAATTAGAAAGATAAAAGGAAAAATGGAAAAAAAATTCACTGATGAGAACAAATCTTTAAAAAGTAAAATTGGCAAAATAGTTAAGGAGGTTCAGAATCTAATTGGAGAGAACTACCCCTTGAAAAGTAAAATTAACCAAATGGAAAAGAAGGTACAGAAGCTAAATGAAGAAAACAATTCATTAAAAATTAGAACTGGGCAAGTCAAGAGTTACAGTAGCTTAGGGGCATCAATTTAGAGCTGGAAGGAACCTTGGGGGCCATCGAGCTCAACTCCTCATTTTATAGATGAAGAACTGAGGCTCAGAGGGTTGTGACTCCCCCGGAGTCACATAAATGTGGAATGAGGTTTTTGAATCCAGCTCTTCCTGACTTCAAGCCCACCACTCTATTCACTTCATTATTCCTTTTCCTCATGGCACTTCTATCTTCTCTTAGTAAAATCTCTTCAAGTAGAAAGATCCATCTAAAAAGGCAAATAAGAATTCCAAACAAAAAAGAGGTTGTCTCATCTAGACATACTGCCAAGAATTACTGCAGTTGTGGTTATTTTTTTTAATTTTACTTCTTAAATTGTAAAAGCAGCATAGAATAATGGACAGAAATCTGGGGAGAGATCAGGAAGACCTGAGTTCAAGTCCTCCCTCAGACCCATCCTGGCTGTGTGACCTAGGCAAGTCACTTATCTCTCATGCCCCAAGCAACGTTCTAAGACTATAAATGGCAGAGCAGGTGCGGATCTGCCAATCTCAGTTTTCTATACCAGTCAATCCATAAGCATATATGCACCAGGTACTATGTTAAGTCTCATCCCATCCCCACCTGCTGAATCTATCCTTCTGCCCTATGGAAAGACAGCATAGGCCTGAGCGAACATCCAACTGGTAACACAAAGGCACCAACCTAGCAGAACAGGGAACCAGCCTCTTGGGGCAAAAGTCAGAATAAAGGAAAAGAGAAAAAAAAGTTACCACCCACTCAAATGCATACATACATGGTCCCCAAACACAAGGCAGAGAGCAAATGACCAGCTCAAATCAACCATCATGTGGTGTTCCTATGGAACACCAACATCACAGCTTAGCTCTACAAAGCAACAATGCATAGACCAAGACAAAACCTCTTGTTGGACTGAATCTAGCCCCAAGCCATACCTCTCTTCTCCAAAACCAAGACAGGATCTGAACTTTAGACATCAGACCTTTTATATAGAGCAGCGGTTCTCAAACATTTTAGTCTCAGGACCCTAAAAGGAGTCATTCTTAAAAAATGAGAAACTTCCCACAAAACACCTTTGTTTATATGGGTTTTATCTTTCAATATTTATCCTATTAGAAATTTAAAAGTTTTAATATTATTATGAAAATGGTTTTGATCTCATTGACCCCTTGGAGTGGGTTCTGGGACCACACTAGGAGAACCACTGATCTAGAGGATCAGAGCCCTGAATAGCAGGCCCCTCACCTCTAAAACCAGCACTCACCTCAAGGACCCAGCCTAGGATAAAGACAGCATCAGCAGGTAAGGCCACTAACACCATGTTCAGAATCCCTTCTTCCCCAGTATTTAAAAACCATTTTTGCTTTTAAATTTCCTAGTATTTGTAGAAGCCCCAGGCAAAAGTTACCAATACCCCTGTCCTATTAACTTGCAAACTCCCAATAATGGAGAATCCTCCCACGCCTAATCAAAACCCATTTCCCTCTCTAGTCACCATTTCTCCTATTTTTATCCCTATCCACTTCACCTCTACCCCACCCAAATTCCAATGTGCCCGTCTGAAACCCCTACTCCACCTATGGCAAATTTCAAGGGCTTTTGCCTCCCCCAAGATATTACACCCCTCTGCACACACTTAAGTACTAGATATATCCTGAAACAATGGACTTGGAGGAGGAGCCAAACTTGCTTCCCATTATCATTTCTCAACCCTCCATCTGATCCCATCACTTACCAACCTCTCCTCCTTGGAGGTTCACCCTATCCAAATCCTCCAGGCAGTTATCTACTGGCCTCCAGGTCATTTTCCCTCCTTTCTCAGTACTAGACTCAGTCTTCGTCTCTGCCTCAACCCCTTTAACTAAGGGATTTCAATATACAAGTTCTCTCAAACATTAAGCCCCTTAACTCCCAAGACTATAATCTTTGTAATACCTCAGCCACACCTAAGCATAAAATAAGGGGTGATAACCTTGATTTCACTTACACTGACCAAGTGTTCTACTTCCATGATCAAAAATTCTCAAATTCCTATATCCAACCATAAGCTGCTGCTTCTCCCCAACTTTAGATCTCAAAACCTCTTGCCATCTTCAGCATTCTCTCTTCTTTTACTCCAGGCTCTGATAAAGAAATGACCTGTCTCACCAAGGCCAACCCATATAATTGTATGTTTGATCCCATGTTCACCAAGTGCCCCACAATCATACCCCTCTCTCTCTAATTTTCAGCTTCTTCCTATCTACTTGTTCACTTGCCACTGCCTATAAACACGCCAGGGTCTCTCCTATCATTTAAAAAAAAAAACCCTCTAACTTTGCCCCACCATCTCCTCAAGCTCTCAACCCATATCTCCTCTCTCTCCGCCAAGCTCAAAGAACCCATGACCTCGAGGCTACATGTGGCCCTCCAGGTCCTCAGGTACTGCCCTTGGACCCAATCCAAACTTTACAAAACAAATCCTTTTACTAAGTCCTGTATAGTTTGGATTCGGTCACAGGGACATACTCAAGGTGTCTACCCCTGGTTTACGTAGCTGCTTCTACTGGCTCTCCTCTTGTTTCAGTTCTCAAACTCATGCAACATGGCTTCCAATGAAATCATTCTCCAAAGTTATTAACGATGCTTTTTGTTTTCATTTTAATTCTGAACTTAACAAATATCAAATAGGATGGGCATTTGCATATATAGAAAATCAAAAAAAGCAAGGATTATACATAAAACTACAAGTCTCTTACGAAATATAACTTGTTTTTCTTTTCACATACCTATATAAAGTCAACCTATAGCTCTGGAAGTTCTCCTGCTTAACTTGTCTTTACTTTTCTCTACTTTTCTTTCCTTAAAAAATAAGATGCCTCAATGACCCTCTTTTCTGTATTCTTCTTTTGCTACCTTATTCTTTCCTTTTCCTACTACCTCCCTACCCCCAACCCTATCCCCATTGGAAAAAGAAGTTAAAAACAAAACAACAACAACAAAGAAATTAAAAACAAACCCTTGTAATTAATACACAATCAAGCAAAACAGATTCTCACACTGGTTGTGTTCAAAAACGTATGTCTTATTACACAACTTGAATTCACTTCTCTCAGACCTCTGGAACTGTGGTTGCATTGGTCAGAGTTTGAATCTTCCAAAGTTGTTTTTCTTTATGATACTGTTATTGTATGAAGTGTTCTCCTGGTCCTGCTCTTTTCACTCTGCAACAGTTCATATAGGTCTTCCCAAAGATCTCTTAATAACCAAAGCTCCGTAGCACTTAACCCCATAGACCACCCTCTCCTCTTTTTTAAAAGTTTATTTATTTTATTCTGAACTTAAGAAATAAAACATACATTTCCATAACACAGTAGTACAAAAAAAAAGATGATGGTAACATGAAACTGCAAATCTATTATGTACAACTTACTATACCTTTTAAATATAAAAAAGTTATCATGAAACTTTTTTTCCTTTTATTCTTCCCTCTCCCCCACCCCCAAGAATGGCTACCATTAGATACAAATATATGTATGTGTGTATAATATATATGTACATATGTGTGTATATATATATGTACATATACACACACGCACACACACACGTATACATAACCATTCTATACATACTTCTATTTATCCGTTCTTTCTCTGGATACAGATGCTGTCTCCCTTCATATGTCCTTTGTAGTTAATTCGGATATTTATAATAGTAAAATGATTGAGTCCCTCAAAGTTGTTCTTAAAACAATAGTGTCATTCCTGTATACAACATTCTCTCGGTTCTGTTCACTTCACTCTTTGTTATTTCATGCAAGTCTATCCAGGTTTTTCTAAGATCATAGAGCTCATCATTTCTTGTAGCACAGTATTCCGTCACTTACCACAACTTGTTCAGCCATTCCTTAACTGACAGGAATCCCCCAAATTTCCAGTTCTTTGCTGCCACAAAGAGAACTGCTATAAATATCTGAGAACACAGAGGTTCTCTTCCTTGAATGTTCTTTACTCCCTTGGTTTTTATGACACTACTGTTTGTTTCCTTTCCTCCCAGTCTAGTGGTTCTTTCTCAGTATCCTTGGTGGAAACATAGTCCATGACCTTCCCCTGAGGACATCTCAAGGACCTGTCCCTGTGCTTCCCTCTTCTCTTCCCTCCCTAAACTCGCCCTAGATCTCATCAGTTCCCATGGGTTCAATTAACATCTCTTTGCAGATGACTACCAAAGCTCAAGCTAGTCTCTTTCCTGAGCTCATTCCACATGCCAACTGCTTATTGAGCATTCCCAACTGCATATTCAATCTCAAATTCAACATATACAAAATGAACTCATTAACTTTTCCCCAACTTCCTTATTTCTATCAAGGGCATGACTATGCTTCCAGTCACCCAGGTGAGGAAGCTCAGAGTCATCCTTAACTCCTCCCTTACCTTCACTTCCAACATCCAATCAGTTGCCAAATCTTATCAATCTTACCTCTACTGTATATATCCCGATCTTCCTTTTTTTTCTACTTACATGCTAAGCCAAAAACAAACTATCTCTCCCGCCTATAAACTTTCACACTACTTTGTAGTGCCCTCCCCCCACCCCATGTACTATCTCTCACTCTTCCTAGTATTCTATTACCTTGTGGACATTCTTTTACTATCCCCTCCCCCACTGGACTTCAAACTCCTTGAGAGCAACTTGTTGGTTTTATTCATCTTTGTATTCCCTATAGGTACTTAATAAATGCTAGCTAGGTTGAACTGAATTAGAATTACTCTAATTATGACAAGGCAAGAACATAAGTAAAAAGTGAAGCAAAAGAGGTACTGTGGAAAATGTGAGCTGGGTGAACAGATGTACACTCTGCCTCAGTTTCTATTCTCTCTCTCTGTCTCTAGCTATAAGAGAGGGAGAGAAGGAGGAAAAAAGCAGGAAAGATAGAAAGATGGAGGAGGGAGAGGGAAGGTGGGAAAAGAGGAGGAGAGAAAGGGAGAGGAAAGAGAAGGAGGGGGACAGAAACGGGAGGTGGGTGAGGGAGAAGGAAAAAGGAACAGGAGGGTGTTTGTTAATATAATTACTGAATTTAACTTTACATTCTTTGTTCCTTGTATTATTGAAAATTTTGCCCTACAAAAACCCCACTGACTAGTTAGATTTATATTGCCTTTTTAAAAAAAAACCTATAAATGACTCTTAAATTTAGGGTTCAACAGATCAAAGGACTAGATTAAAAAAAAAACCTCTAACTTGGTATATGAAGATTAATGATCTCAAATGACAAGGAATATCAGATTGTACTATATATCTCCATATAGGCCAGTTTCCTAGCCTATCATTTCACAGATGCATGCTGTAGGGCACAAGGGCCTGGACAAGAGAAGTTTGTATTACTGAGTCATCTTCAGGTTACATTACTTGAAAAACCAAGTCAAAATAAGCTTTCCTGCTAATGTCACCTGGGCCACTGCTGCTGACTATCTACGCCACTTCCTTACAGTAATTATTCCAAACTAACAAAAGTCCATCCAATGTTATCTGCTGCCACCTCACTGAACACTTTCACTTCTTCTTCTTCCCAATCTAGAATTGGGAACATCCAACTAAGTCCCTTCCTACTTATTCTAATTCTCCTTCAGCAATCTTCTCCACATTCGTTTCAATTATCATCTAAAAGCAGACTGTTCCAAGACCTCTTCTACAGCTCTAGACCTGAGAGTATAGTTTCCAATAGCCTAGCCAGTTCAGCACCTCCAACTATATATCCCCTAGGTACTTCAAACACCACAGAGGGAAAGGGAAAGGGATAGGGACAGGGAAAAGAAGAGGGGCTGGGAAAGGGATAGAGACAAGGATTAAGTTTATGATTTCACTGGTATAAACCCTTAAAGACTTCTATCTCTTGCCATTCTCCGCCCCTCCCCCCCCCCCCCCCCCCCCCCCCCGCCCCGATCCTATTCTGGTAGCACAGAACAGAGCTACAGGAAATCACAAAACCATGCTGACTGAGCCCTCACTGCAACAAGGCAAGCATTCTATTCCTCCCAAATGAATTACTATTCCATTCTCCACAGCAGTTGTTTCAAACCTTCTTGTGGGGGCAGCTAGGTGGCGCAGTGAGCACCAGCCCTGGAGTCAAGAGGACCTAAGTTCAAATCTGGCCTCAGACACTTGACATACTTACTAGCTGTGTGACCTTGGGCAAGTCACTTAACTTCCAAAAAAACCCACAACCTTGTGTTTCCTAAAGCCTCCCCACATTCTTATCAGCCAAGAACTACCACCTCACACTTCACCAGAAAGTTAAAACCATTTACCAAGACCAAGACCATTTCACCCCTAGCCTCCCTTTCTTCCTCCTCGTCTCACATAAGATATCTTTCCCAACTAGCTCCTCCTTCATGCCAGTTTCACATAAAGAGGTACCATAACAAACCCCTCTACATGCACTCTTGAGATTATCTCCCCTCCAGCAGGCTGCCTCCACTAACATTCCCACTCTCTCCAATCTCTTCCTATCTACTGACCACTTCTCTACTGCCCATGCCCTACTCTACATGCCCATGTCTCTCCCATCCACAAAGAAACAAATGAAAAAAAAAAAAAAGGAAAGATTCTTGATTCTTCCATCACTGATAGCTGTATCTGTCCTCTCCTTTGTGGCTAAACTTCTCTAAAAAGCAATCTATAATCAGTGTTCGCACTTCTTCACCTCTTCCTCTTTTCTGAACCTTTTGTAATCTGGTTTCCAACCATGATATGAAAAGGCAGTTTTCAGAAGAAGAAATCAAAGCTATATATGGTCACATGAAAAATCTAAATCACTACTGAGTAGAGAAATGCAAATTAAAATAATTCTGAGACACTACTTCACACCTATCGGATTGGCTAACATGATAGAAAAGGAAAATGACAAATGTTGAAAGGAATGTGGAAAAATTGGGACACTAATTCAGTGTTGGTGAAGTCATGAACTGGTCCAACCATTATGCAGAACAATTTGGAGCTATGCCCAAAGGGCCATAAAGTCGTGCATACTCTTTGGCCCAAAAATACCACTACTAAGTCTGTATCCCAAAGAAATCAAAGAAGAAGGATGTGGACCTTTGTGTACAGAAATATGTATAGCAGCTCTTTTTGTGCTGGCAAAGAACTGGAAATTGAAGGGAGGCCCATCGATTGGGGAATGGCTGAACGAGTTGTGGCCTATGATTTGTGATAGAATACTACTGTGCTGAACTGATGCTAAGACAAGTGAGCACAACCAAAAGAACATTTTATACAGTAATGGCAATATTGTAACTATGATGAACAGCAATATTGTAACTATTACTTTTTTAAAATTTATTTATTTATTTTTAGTTTTCAACATTCAGTTCCACAAGTTTTGGAGTTTTAAATTTTCTCTGCCTCCCTCCCCCCACCCTAAGACAGCATGAAATCTGATATAGGCTCTACATATACATTCATATTAAACATATTTTCACATTAGTCATGTTGTAAAGAAGAATTAGAACCAATGGGATGAACCACGAGAAAGAAGAAAGAAAACAAAAAAAAAAGAAGAAAAGAGAGCAAATAGCATGCTCCAATCTGTATTCAAACTCCATAGTTCTTTCTCCGGATAGGGTAACTACTACTTTTGAGAGTTCAAACATCCTCACAATCACCCATGATCATTTGCCCAGGTGAATATCTGAGACTTTACTTGAACTCACATCTTGAACATATTATTAGTTATTATTATATCATTATTAGTTATTAGTATTTCTTCCTTACCAGACTTCCTCTCTTAAGCCCCAGCTCTTCATCCTGCAGCCTCAGTCCACCCCTGGAATTCACACACTGGAAGTACCCTCCCCACAAGCTGCCTTTCCCTCTCATCGGGTGGCTCCTCCTAGAATCCCCATTTAAGGAGAGGATCCTGGCCAACCATGTCTCATTTCTCTCCAGCTGTACTCTGAATTTCACCTACCAAGCCTCCATAGTAAGTACCCCCACTTTTCAGCTTCCTTTTATATGCTGAGCTCCTTCAGGATATGGGCTGCCTCTCTAGTTGTATCCCCAGCTCTTGACACAATGCCTGTTACGATTCTAAGTGTATAACTAATGCTTTTGGACTCTATGCAGTCTACCATCCAGCTCCACTGATTGGCCTACTAAACATATATGTTCCTCAAACATGTAATTCCATGTTCTATGTCTGAGCTTCTCCATGTTTCTGGACTGGCTGTCTCTGGCACCTGAAATGTTCTGTCTCCTCATCTCCACCTCACATTTCACTGACTTCCTTCAAGACACAACTCAAATCCCACCTTTCACAGGAGGCCTTTCCCCATCCTTACAGCTGTTAAGGCCTTCCCCTTTTGGATTATCTTCATCTGCTCTGTAGGTAATTTGGGTATACCTAGTTATTTACATGTTTTCTCTCACCAGAACACATACTTGTTGAGGGCAGAGACTGATTTGTTTGCCTTTCTTTGTATCCCCAGCAAACAGCACAATGCCTGGCACATAATGAGCAGTAAACCTTTTGATCCCACTACTGAGAATATACTCCCAACAAGGTTAATGACAGAAAAAAATGTAACACAATATTCACAGCAACACACTTTTTGGTAGCAAAATACTGGAAATAAAGTAGCTGCCCATCAAACAGGGAATAATAAACAAACTGTGGTATAGGAATGTAATGGAATATTACTGTGGATTAAGAAAGAATATGAGGAATTCTAAGACACAGGAAGTCTTGTGTAGGGTTTTGACCAAATGAATCAAATGATTTTTTTTTTTTTGCTAAGCTCTCCACGTAAGTAAAGTAAGGAAAGCCAGGAGAACTCAATACACAGTGTCAACGAAAGCACCATCAATCAAAAGGCAGCTAGGTTCAGTAACTAAACCTTGGTTCCTGAAAACTGAGAATCAAACCAAGTGCCATCCTCTAGGGTAGAGGTGGAGAGATGGAAAGCTAAGGGCCCCAAAGGCTTTACATCCACTATGTTGTCAGTCAGTTTTCTTTGTAACACCAGAGGGTTCCATTGGAGGAAGAAGGGAGGTATCAAGAAATGACTATAACATTAAAAAAAAAAAAAGCCATCCAACACAAAAGCTACAGTAGTCCTGCCCCAAAACACTGGGGGGATTCTTCCTCTAAAACTGCTTTCTGAGCCAGTTGGTGAACCACAAAAGAAAATGTGCCTTTATTACGGTCCCATTTCCAAAAAGAACGCCACTTAACTGGAGAGCTCCAAATGACTTTTGGAAGTTTTCAAAGTCCAATCCTCCCTCAAAGGACAAAAACTTTCCATTGGGCAGATTATATTTTAAAATATGCTACACAGTCTTACAGCAATTCTGAAAGAAGTTTCAGGCAATCTCTGTCATGGATTATTGCACCTAAGAAACAAACTGGAAGAATACAAAGAAATATGGGAAGACTTAAGTGAAGTTTCTGTACCCTGCATGTTCAAGGCACTTAAAAATAATGCTTAATAATTAAATTGAGCTGAAATGATACAGAGCAAGGAAAGCAGATATAAGAAAACAACATATGAAGTGACAGCTGGTGAATACATTAACTGGCAAAAACAAAAACAAAACCACACACACCTCAGATTAAATACAATGGACTGGGTTGGCATTATGGTATAAACCTGAAGGACAGGGCAAATTATAAAAATGGCATTTATAAAATTTGATTTCTAAAATCAAAGTCACCTTTTTATTATTTTTGCTTTACTATTTTAGGAGGATATACTTTCATCATTTTTAATGTCTCTTTGCTCTAATAAAACTAAATTTATGAATATCCAATTTTAATTGTTTTCAGTGGAGACCTCATTAAAATAGGGATACAGATTGTCAAGGGGGCTGAAAGCAAAACATTCAACTTGCCTCTGATTTGAGATATCTGCAGTCACGAACGAAATATGAAATATAACACATTGGGCACTCAAGCTATTTCCACCCCGGTCCTTGATTCAGAATCCTAGTCCTGACTTTGCAGCTGCAGATCCGGATGGGGCAGAAGCAGCCAGGGCACATTCCTAAGAAAACTGGCTCCAAGCCAGAAAAAGTCGGTCTGAGTTCCAGTCCTGTCGCCTCTACAGCAAGCCTCTTGACTTCTCAGTTCTCCAGGCTCACTGACAATATTGCAGGCAATTTCCTCTATCAAAGGAACCAGAGGGCCAAATCCCCTATTCCCAACCTGCCTGATGGTACTACAAATTCAACTTGTCTCCACCCCCTAAAAACAGTTCCTCTTTCTAACTCTGGCAGACGCAGACTTAAGACTCTGCTCAAATGTCCTCCCTCCAGTCCAACTGGATTACACATCTGGTAAATTTCCAACTTTGTTCCATCTGACAACCTCCACAACCTCTCTCTATTCCTTTCTCTCCACTCACAAAGACAGCTCTGGTCCAGGTCCTTGTCACCTTTCCCCTAGACCACTTACACAGCTTCCTAATAGGTCTCTCTTTCACGCTAAACCTTTCTTCACATAGCTCAGCTGCCAAAATAATCTTCCTACTGAACAGGTCTAACTAACCACATCATTTTAGTGTCCCCCAATCTTCAGTGGTTCCCAAGTATTGATAGGATAAAATACAAGCTCTTCTAAATGAGGTCCCAACTCATGCTGCCAGGCTCTTTACACAGGAGCCTTTCCTAACTCTCCAACAGCAATGATTAGACATTTCAGGAATTTTTCAATTTAGCCAAACTGACATTCTGGCCATTCCTGACACATTCATCTTCCATCTCTGTACCTTTGCCTGAAGTGCACTTGGTTCCTCATTAGCTTCCTTCAAAACTCAACCCAGTTATCATCTTCTTTAAGAAGCCTCAGCTCTCAATGAACTACCCTGTATTTGCACTTATTTTGTATATACTTATGTGTACCTCGTGTTATCCTCCCCATCCCCAATAGAATATAAGCCTCTCGAGGTCAGGGACTGTTTTATTTTTTTCTTTGCATTCACTGTGTCTAGTAGGGTGCCTGGCACATAAGGTCTTAATAAATGCCTGCTGATTGATCACTTGCCCCTCCTCCAAAAGACCATACATTTTGCTACCTGGAACCTTTTGCCCCTGACAAGCCCAACATTTTCAAAACCCTACTTTACAAAAAATTTACCCATTCCTCAAGACCCAACTCAGGTGCCAGCTCATCCATGAAGACCTTCCTAATTCTTAACAACTCAAAGTTATCTACCCTTCCTTGCTTTTTTCATAGCATTTTAAAACAATTTTTTATCTCTGCTTTCAATTGCATTTTATAACTAGTCAATCTCACAGCTCTTGACCTCTTTGATTCTTTTCATCAGGCTGAATGATCTCTTCTTCCTCGGCTCCTATGTATGACATTACTTTTTCACAGCTCTCTTCCTACCTATCTAATCTCTAACTCTCATTTGCTTGCTATTAGTCGTATCTGACCCTCTTAGTGTGTGGCTCTGTTCTGGGACCTCTTCTTTCCCTATACTCTCTCTCCAGTTGATAAAGAATCACAGAAGCTGCTCTTGGATAAATGAACCACTGTTGGTGATCTCTGAAAGATTATGGAGACTAGGAGACTAGAAAGGGACAAATATCCTCATTTTCAAAGAGGAAAGAAAAGTCTTTAAACCATAAGACTATAAGCCTGACTTTAATTTCTAGAAAAAATCTAGAACATATTATTAAAAGGATGGTCACAATGAACATCCAACAAAGGAAGCAGTGATTACAAAAAGCCAACATGGCTTCAACTATGTAAATGGAAAGAATGATGCCCCCCCAAAATCAAAAGTAAATGTAACACAATTACAAAGCTCAGACAGAACTTAGAGTGAAGAAACCATGGAGGTGACAAGTCCACAGGTGTTATAAATTGCTCGTCTTCAGATTTTTTTCATTGGTTTTTCCTCCTCTCCAAAAAATACAATTTGTTATATGGGGTAGCTCTCTGGGAGCAGAGAAGGGAAGAATATATTAGATACTATGGTGATGTAAGAAACAGAAAATATCAATAAAAAATGTCTTTTTTAAAAACCTTAAGATCTGACAAGTGGTTTTGTCATATTTTGTAGGTTTTAAGATAGGAAAAAGGGGGGGAAGGGAAGAAGGAACACAATGGGGAAGAAATGAGGGAGAGATATTTTTCTTAAAATTGTGGTGCTCTAAGAGAAGAATATGTAGAGTACCTTCCTACCCTGAAATTCTGTGAAAAGTCCCAAGCTTTCTGGGTCTCTGTCCTCCCCATATGTAAACTAGGGAATAACCTGCCTATGCCAACTTGAAGGAGTTATAAAGATCAAATGAGGGAATATAGAATTCTTTAGTGAAATCTCAGGTAGAAATATCTAATCTTAATTTTTAACCTTAAGTATCCCCAGTGCTTAGCATAGTACCTAGCATATAGTAAGAGCTTTAAAAAATGTTTGTTGACTATCTAAAAGAGAAAGATTACTGGCAATAATGTTTTAAATTTTTGAATAAAGGTAAATTAAGAAATCAACAACATAAAGAAGCTTGAAATAGATCTCTTGAGCGCTCAAAAATCTCCTTTACACTAGTGTGGGGAATTAGTTTAAAAATAAAATAGTTTTCTAATGATAATGATACATTTTAGAAAATAATATTATTGCTCACTCAATCAATGTGTGTCCATTTTCCTGATTCAGCTCTGTAGCTGAACAATATGTAACAACAATATGTAATGAGAAAGCTTCCTATTTTTCCTACTTCCTGTTTATACATAAAGAGTTCTGCTAAACTATCTAATGAATCAAAAGGAGTGTCCTCTAGTTCATATTCAAGTTGTATGTCTCAGTGCCAACACTCATGTGCTTACTGCTCCATTAATATGTGACTCAGCATTGCCTCACGGAGTTTGCTCATCAGACTCTTTGTAAAGGGCACAGGCAGTAGCGCCAAGAGTTCTGGGTGTGTCCCGCTTTAGATATCTGCATTCGTATGGTATTTGTTGTACTCGGTATAGCAATGCAGCAGACATTTTTAAAGGAAATGTTCCTCGAATTTTAAAATTCTTCTATTGAGAGTAGGGAAGAGGAGGATGGCTACCAAGGGACCTTAGTAGCTTCAGCTCATCCTTTCAGTATGCTTTCTTCCCACTGAACTGGTGAGAATGTAGAAATGATAGTCAAGAAAGGATTGGAAAAGTGAGTACTGCTTCATACTGTCTGAGTCATCTGTGGCCTTTAGCTGCTGAACATATTTAATAGGCAAGGCTGAAAATTCTTTTAAGAGACCGTGATTATGACCTTCTCAGAAGTTGCATAGACCAGAGCTTAAGCATATAGAAATAATGAGGCCAAGCAAGTTACATATACAGCTGACCAGACACAAAGTACGTGGTCCTTTATTATTCGAAGAAGCAGGCCCACCTGACTCTATGTACCATCTCTCAGAGGCACTGGTATAGATAACCCGAAGGAAGGTTTCACCTTCCATTCAAAGAACCCCCACCCCCACCCCACCCCCTGAGGTTCCCTCTTCTCCTTTCTGTCACTATCATTTCACAGTGAGGTTGGTATACATTCAGAGCTCCCATATTTAATCACTTTGTACATAATACGTAATAAGCTATTACTCAAAATGCTACTATATTATGTTATGTTATATATATACAGTTCACATTCAATGTGTTTGAAACTGAACTAAGCATTTTCCTCCCTAAACTTGTCTCCACTGCCCTCTTTCTGCAAATGCTCCCAGCATCCACCCAGGCTTGTAACCCTGAAATCATCTTTGACTCCTCTTCCCTTCCTCACACTATTAATCCCCACAAATAACAGCTGCCCAATCCTGCCATTTCAGCCTCTGAAGTTTCTCACACCTGGCTGATCCTCTTTATTCTTCCTGCAATGACTGTCTATTAGGCCCTTATCTATATTAACAATTCCAAACCTTCCAGCATTGAGTATATCCCTTCCCACATCTATCTTGCACACTGTACCTAGGCAACCCTCCTAATCCTCCCACCATTATGTCACTCATCAATTCAAAACTCTTCAGTGGTTCACTGCTGCCTACTAAAGAAAATTTAACTTCTGATTTCACCATTCAGGGTCTTGTAGTTTGCCTTCAACCTACCTGTTAGCTTTATCTCCAGCTAATTCCTTTCCTGTGCCTTCCCCCATGTGTCCTTCGCTCATGGAGTCCCTCTCCCATCCCAATTTGTCCTTTGATGTTCCTCTAGTCCTTCAAGATAGCAGCACCTTCTCTAAAAACTACTTTCTCTTACCTTCCCAGATGAAAGCGACTTCTCACTCCTCAAATATCCCATAAGGATATGCCTAGAAAACTTTCTTGCATTATTTCTTTGTCCTACCCCTCACCCTCTCCTTTTCTCCTTGAGAGAAGTGTCTATGTCATTCATCTTTGTATCCCTTGTGACTAGTACAGGACATTGCATATATAGTATGCATTCATTTTGAGTTGAATGGAATCTGTTAAATACCTGTGAGTAGTGTTTTCCTTGGAGCTAGAGAGGATAAATAAAAAATCACTTGGCTTAACAGACTACTCAAATTCTACCACTCAGTAATATCAATTCACACTTTCCCCACATAAATTATCAATTAGATTATCTATGTACCACACAATGCTGATGCAATCCAAGGTGGGGGGGGGGGGAAACCACCACAGAGATGAATAAAAGAAAAACAGATTCAGTGCTTGACCTCAAGGAGCTCATAATATATTAAGAAAGATAAGATATGCACTCAAAGTTTAATTGAATAAACATTTATTAAGCAGTTACTATGTATGCATACAACACTGACAGCCTTCAACTGTTCCAAACATTCTTCTCAAGTGTCATCCCTCCTCTACCCCAGAGGATACCTCATTGACCTACTCGACTGAGAAAACTGAACACACAAATGATGAGTTCTCTCTCATTCTTTCTTTCACATGCCAGAATCCCTCTACATTCTACCTGTTCTCTTCTTTGCATTAGTTCCTAGAGAAGATGAAGTGGCCCTTCTTGCCAAGGCAACCCTACCCCCTCCCCTCCATTTGTGTCCTTGATCACAGACCAACAGTCCCCCCATTCTGAATCTGCCTACTGGCTCTTCTTCACTTTCCAATCCCCTCCATAAATATCATCAGATCTCTCTCATCCTTTACCAAAAACATCCCTTAACCCTGCCAGTCCCTCAAATCAATCTCTCCTCCCTTTTACTGAAGAACTCCTAGAAAGAAGCAGCTACACTCTCTGTCTCCACTTTATCACCGCCATTGCAATCTGGCTTCTGATCACACACCCTGCTACTGGAAACTGGCCTCTCAAATATTAACAAGAATTTCTTTTAACTACTTAATGTGATAGCTTTTCCTTAGCCCTACTTGATTTGGGCCTGTTTCATTTTTGTTTATATCCACATCGCCACGCAAAATACTGTGGACACGACGCATGCTTAATAAATCTTTGTTGAACTGAACTGGTGGAGACAGAAAGCTAAAAGACATCAACACAACCATTCTTATTGTGTGCCAGGCACTGTGCTAAGCATTAGGGATACAAAAAGGGGCAAAAGACAGTTCTGCCCTCTAGGAGCTTACAATCTAATGAGGGAGAGACATGTAAACAAATATATACAAAGCAAGCTATATATAAGATAAATAGGAAATAATTAAGGTTTCCGTGGGATTTTAGATGGAACAGAAAGGAACGTGGGGAGGTGGGGGGGCGCTGTACCAGTACTTGGAGTAAAGGAGGGAAAGCATTCCAGGCATGGGGGACAGCCAGAGAAAACACCAGGAACCAAGATATGCAGTGTTTCATTCACTCTATCAAATACAGATTGCTGCCTGTCTAAATTAAAAAAAAAAAAAGATTAATTGACAAGTTTTTAAAATACAATTTTCTTTCTTTCAAGTACAGAAGCCCTTTCCTTTTCTATAAAATGCACTGTAGAACTCTTCCAAAACTATACTGTACCAAAGTTTATAGGATCACATATAATTTTTAAATTATTGTTCTTTGTATATTGAAATGTCGGTTGATGATTAAGTTAATAATAGAATGGAAAACTAAAATCATATTGTTATTGTATCTTTAATAGGTAAAGAAACATTCTAATTAAAGGTCTAACTCAGTGATCCTAATGTAATGAATTATTCAACTCTTCTGAACTCTGCAATGACAATGTTACACTTAACTCTATGGGACAGGCAGCAATCCCACAGGGATTGGAAATTTCCAGTCACAGAACTGGAAGTACCTTTAGCCTAGGCACCAGGAAGTATGTTCAAGCAAAGGACTGATAACCACTTATATAACTGATGATATGGGGAACACATCATTAGCACTGATTCTGGTGTGTCCTCCCTGTCTCCCTGATCTTTCTCCATTTAAAGATGGCATGTAGGGGAATTTTCTTCATCATTTCTCATCCCAGCAACTTTCCTGGACTTCTATCATCTCCAAAAACTCTTCACTATGCAAAATGGAATCAACTCCAAAACTCTCCCCGTCTCAGGGAAGGCCTTCGTCATCAGTTTCTTTCTATGTGTGGTCTCCCCCATTGGAAGGTGAGTTCCTCAAGGGCAAGGACTGTCTCAGGTCTTTCTTTCGCTCTCCAGTGCTGAGCACAATGTCTGACACATAGTAGGTAATTCATAAATATGTCTAATGACTGATCAATTCTACCACCTTCATGATTAGCATTAACCATTATTAGTAATAATAACAACTGATTTGCCCATAGACTGTCCCCATAACCCTCTGAAATAACAGGCGCCAATGGAATTCTATCATATACATACAACTTAATAAATTCAACCATATTTGCTAGGGAAAAAAAGAGAAAGAAAATAATAATTTAACCAGTATGGCACCAATCTCCATTCTACTCAATGAGCTTACGCCCTGGAGTGAACAGGAGAAGGGGAATCTGTGGTTTCTTCAACTGGTTTTAGTTTCTGCTGCCTCTCAAGAGTATGTGTGAGCATCTTCCCCACTGAGTGATTCTAAAATTTTCTCTCTGACATAACAAGACACAGTTTATTCATTCTGCTAAGATGGAGCTTATGAGAAAGGAAATTTAATGGTCCTTTCTAGAATTCCAGGTCATGTTGACGGCCTGGCTCTTTATCATTTTCTCTGACTTCCTTATATCATTTCTTGCCTCATGATGAAAAAAGTCATATAGTGGTGTGATCACTCTCTAATATAATTAAAGTATTTATCTTTCCCTAATCATCCAAGTTTCTAAGTCTTTTTCTTCTATTTAAGTAAAAATCCCTAGTGCTTCTCTCTCCCCAAATCAACAATTTCGCTGAGGGTTTGACAAATAAAACTTACATTTAATGTTTCCATAGTAACCATCTCTGACCCATCTGCTCTCTGATATTGACTGCCTCCTTTTAAAAATACCCTTCAAGCTCTAAAAGTTTAAAAGGACTGCACTGTATTCTATAGGTGATTTTGACTTTTTAAGTGTACTTTTGACTATACAGGATTTTTTCATAACCGAATGACTTTGAAACCTGACCACCATTTCAACTCCCATGAAACACAAGGATGATTATTCCTATTTTCCAAACTAAAGCCCAGAAACACCTTCCTAGCTGTTTGACTCACATGGTCACACAGCTAAAACTCAAATTCAACTCTCCTGACTCCAAAGCTAGCTGGGGCTTTTCACTATACATAGCTACCTCATAAAGTAAAAGGGCTCTCTGCTTAAATATTTACAAACTGAAAGTTCCAATAGAGGTAGAAAGTATCATTCCTCCCCCCATAGTAATAATAATAGTAATAAAAAAAGGCTCTTTCCTTTTTTGCTGGCTTTTTGTTAAAAGCTGGTCACTCAAACGCAAAAATAATTTCAAATTTGATGCCCTTGAATTGGTCTGATGTTCTTGCTTTCTGACAAGCTTCTTTACTTTGGTTATTTGGACTTTTAAAAATAACCACTGAGGAAAAATATACCTTTTATGGTCACAACATCTCCCAAATTAGCATGGCTAAATCCTGTCCCAAACCTGCATTTTTAGCTCTCTAGGATTTAGAATCATAGAGAAAAAAAATTTTTTTAAACTGGAAAGGTCTAATAGAAGAGTTCACAGTGAAATCTCATTTTCAAGATGAAGAAACAGAAACTCCAAGAAATGACCTCAATCAATCAGTGTTTGGTGAAACAGGACAATAATCCCAGGCTGCTACCCCTGGAGTCTAGGACTCTTTCCTTTACCATTGTGCTTAACGCCCCTTCTGGAAACAAATGAAATGCAGGGATTAAACTGTGAGAGAGTCCAAAAAAGTAAGGCCCTACTCAGAACAGTGCCCAAAGCGCTCACCATTCACTTAGCCGGCAGTGACATAGTTCTCTATTTTGTTTCTATGATTTAACAGTCTTTTACCTTGTAAAATCTGACATTTCATTCATTCAACCAACATACATTAAGCTACTGGCAAAACCTTAGCTCCCTCCCCAGAGGACCCTAAGGAAATACAATGAGATGGCTTTCTGGCCATCGACCTAATTTCCTTACAACCTGGTAAGAGTTGCTTTGTGTGATATATGAGTAGTAGAAGGAGGAAACTGCTAGACACCCCAAGCCTGGCCTATTACAGCAGCCTTCTGGGGAGGTCCTCCTGCCTCAAGTCTTTCCCCACTCCAATCTAGCTTGTACTCAACTCTCAAATTAATCTTCCTAAGGTGCAGCTTTGTCCATATTCACCCCTTTATTCAATAAACTCCACTGGCCCTTCATAATGTGGTCATAATTTGGTCTCCTCTTGCCTTTCTGGTCTTCCTTAGCAACCTTCTTGTACTCTGCAATCCAGTGACACTAACCTCCTGGCTGTCACTTAAACAAAACATTTATTTTGTCTCCCAACTCCAGGCATTTTCGCTGGCTACTAGCCAGTCAATACATTTATTAAACGTTTGTCTACTACATGCCAGACACTGTGCTAAGGGCTAAGGATACAAAGAAAGGCAAAAAAGCCCAGTCCCTATTCTCAAGGACCTCGCAGTATAATGGGGGAGATAACGTGCAAATAAAAACAACTATGTACAAACACAATATACACAGGATAAATCGGAGATAATGAACACAGAGATGGCACAAGCACCAAGGTAGATCCAGAAAGGCTTCTGATAAAAGGTAAGATACCCCAGTGCCTGGAATTCTCTCCCTCCTCATCTCAATCTCCTGGCCTCCCTAGCTTCCTTCAAGTCTCAGCTAAAATGATATCTTCTATAAGAAGTCTTTTACAATCCCTCTTAATGAAAGGAGAGCTAATCTGGCAGCAAATACAGGAAAGACCGAAGCAGACAAAACACCAAGGACCCCAGTTAGTATGTTTTTTTCCCTTCGGTGACTTCCAAATGACTATTGGCCGGGGTGTACTGGTGTTCAAGAACGACCAGCACCTCTGGTGCCAAGGCACGCCAAGACCCTTCCAGGGCTGCTCAGCCACCTGATACTCACCACTCACCGTGGCTCCACCAAGCTGTAGCAGGCCCGGTGGCCACAACCCAGTCAAATCTTATTGGTAGATGGGCCAAAACTGAGTTAAGGGTAACCAACAGGCCTCGAATCTGTTGGTGAGTTAGGGGATATCTACGCCAAGCACGTGAAGTCTTCCCTGGTGGAATGGGCAGATGAGAACAATTTGTTCCGAAGGCCACAAAGGTAGCTGTAGTGTTTAGAGCTTGGTCAGACAATGAAGACGCCAAGGTCATCCACTTAATCCCAGGCTATCTCCAGATGTTCTGACTTTTGTCTTGCTACTGGACTTAAATAATTCTGGAAGAGAGAATAAGGCTGAACACTTTACACTACTCTGCTTCACTTAAATCCAATTCATGCAAAAGTAAAGATATCATCCTCTTCAAAAATGAAGGACAAACAACAACAATAAACTACTGGCTAAAATACCAACTCTGCAGCATTAGCCTCCACAATTCAGCTCCCACTCACCTGGCCAGCCTAATTTCATACTACTTCTCTTCACATACTCAAAGGTTCCAACAAGCTAGATGCTATTAGTTTAAATTGTATATTCTCGTAAGTAGTCCTCCCCACATGTGGAACACATTTGCTCGTCACCTCTTCCTGTCAAAATCCTTCTCTTCAAAGCCTAAATCAAGAGGAACCTCCTCATGTAACGGAATACTGCTGCGTTATAAGAAATGATGACAGGCAGATTTCAGAAAAACTTGGAAAGACTTACGTGAACTGGTGCTGAGTGAAGTGAGTAGAACCAGGAGAACATTGCACACAGGGACAGCAACACTATGCAATGAACAACTTCGAAAGACCTAGCTCTTCTCAGCAATACAATGACCTAAGACAATTCCAAAAGACTCATGATGGAAAATGCTATCTACACCCAGAGAAAGAACTATGGAGTCTGAATGCAGATCAAAGCATAATATTTTCTCTTTTGTTTTGTTTTTTCTTTCTCGTGGTTTTTCCCTTTTGTTCTGATTCTTCTTTCACAACATGAGTAATACAGAAATATGTTTAACATGATTGTACATGTATTACCTTAAAAAGAAAGAGGAACCTCCTCCATTAAGGTTTCCTTCATCTCTTCACTCTTATCTAATGAGTGTGAATGCTAATATCTGGTCCTTTTTAAAATTTCCTATAATACTTCATCTGGCTCTCTCTTCTCCTTTAGTTTTACTGGGCTCTCATAGTCTACATCATTTGTGTATAAATTGTATCGCTCTATTAAACTGTAAATTCTCCACAGCAGAGATTGTATTGTTATTCAATTTTGTTTAACACTGAGTTGCAAATAAATGATGCTTAATACCTATGGAAGGAACTAAAGAAATTATTGACTGGCTGTGACAGGATTGTAATACAAAAGAAGGAATCAAATATGACTTCTAGAGGGAAATGTCACAGAATCATATAACATCAGGGTTGGAAGGAACCTCAATGGCCATCTAGTCTAACTGTACCAGAAAAAGGTTCCCAAGTACAACTTTGTACAACATTGCCAGTTTTAAGTCTATAATCCCATAACTTGCTCTACTAGATTTCAAAATGGATAATTTCAAAATAATAGTTACCAAAACTGTCTGGTTCATTCATTCAATGGATATTTATTTAGCACCTGCTATATGCCATACATCATATAAAGACTGGGAAAAAACCAGTCCTGGCCCTCAGGTAAGTTTATGTTCCACTGCGGGAGAAGTACATGGGGTGGGGAGATGATCAGCATAGGTTTCATGAAATAGCTGGCACTTCAAGATTCAGCTGAGTCTTGAAAGAAGCTATGGATTCAGAGGGAGTACATTCTAGGCACAATATAGTAAATGAAAAATAAATCAATGTAGAATAGATCATTCAAAAATAGGAACAAATGCAAAAAAAAAAAAAGAGACAGATTTGTATTACAAAGGAGATCTAGTATTACAAAACACTGAGGAATGGAACACATTGTTTAATTTTATAAATAGCACTGACCAAAAAAAGGAGCCTCATATCATGTACTACAATTAAGTCCAAGTGGCTGAATAATTTGTAATTTTTCACTGAAGCCACACTCTCAGTTCTGAAGGAGAAAAACTGTATTTTCTTCCTATTTCATGTACTACTTTGAATACTGCAGTACTGAAGAGTGGGTACCTAATAATAAAGGTTTATTTAATTAAATGTCTCTAATCCAGTGATAGCTTCCCTCCCTCTATACCCTCCTGTAGTTTTCCTATATTTGAGCATTACAAGAAGTTCAGGAATGTCCTTCTTATAAATACATGCCACCTGCAATATCATAGAGCTGTTCTATTCTAGTGGATGTCTAAAAACCCTCTAAAAGATTTCATAAGTCCCTAATTCTCCAAACTACCTATCTCAGAAATACAAAGGCACAGGCATGCACAACTGATCCAAAGAAAAGTTAACTAAATGGCTTAACTAGCATGAAGTATAATCTCAAATGTCCCTATCTGAACTCACCTGCTTTTTGTGTGTGTGTGTAAGTAGGTAAGAGTCTACATTTAATACATAAGAATAAAGTTTTAATCACTGTACATGCAAATTGCTTAGATATTTTATTTGTTGTATAAAACTAAGAATAATTAAATCTCTATAGCAACAGTCTATAGATTTATTAAGCCACAAACATACAAACCTACTTATTAAGCTAATTCAAACAGCTCCTTTATCTTTTACATTTAACTTTATTGTAATACATTTTAACAAAACCCATTTGCTTGAAGGCCATAAATATGCATATTTTAAACTAATAAGGTAGGTTACAAGATGAACTTTCTTTGAAAACATCACTGAAAAAGTTCCTAATTAGTAATATATTCAATCACCTCTCTACGAAAAGAAGATTAAAGGAAGAAAATACCAACTTTGAACAGCTGAAGAAGGCATGATTTCAATGGAAAATCATTGACATATTTATAATTTTTATAAATTATATATATATATACATATTATAATAAGACATTTATAATAGCCTATGTTCTAACATGACCAGATAACTACTGGTTAAAAAAAAAAACACTCAAGAAAACAGCTTAACTATTCAATTAAATTGGTTTCATTCCACATAGTAAGTACCACTCATTCCACATAGTAACTACCACAACCAATGAGTATATCAAAACAACCATAATGTAAGCAGTCTTTCAGATATTTACTGAACAACTACTCTACACAGGCAACCGTGCTAGGTGTTGAGGAGGGGACCTTGAGTGGGGTAGAGAATATTTCAAATAGAATCCTCAACTTTATGGAGTTTACAAGCTAATGTAAGAGCTCAATCTCTACCTCTGCTATCCCAAACATGGTGTTTAACACTGAGCAGCAAGATATAACTGCTCAGGAGAAAAAAGTTAAATCTTCATCAGTCAGTAACAGATTACTGCATAGCTTCCAAAGTAATTACAAAGCAGACAAGAAAATTAGGTTTTTCAGAAAAGAGAGATTTCCTATCTTGTTGGTATTTACTGGAACAAAAGAAAATTTATCCCACAGCAGTATGTCCAACTTGACTGCTCAATACCACAAGACATGCTAGCTCATGTTACGACTTTATCTTTAAATACAAAGACCAAAAGAGAAATAATCAAAACCAAGTAAACTATCATAGGAGAATTTAAAAGTAACTGAATACAGATTAAATTTGCTTAGTCTTCTAAATTATTACTTGCATTTTTAAAAAATAAATGATAAATAAATTATACTAAAAATTTGGCCCAATTTATTTAATAAGACCAAAATGAACTTCATCTTCTAACAAGACCACAAAACATCTGTGGTTTGATAATACAGCTCACTAATTTGGGAGAAAAAGCAATCTTGTAAATAAAAACTGATTATACAGAATCAGTAAGTGCAATCTTCTAAGAAAGAATAAGCTTTTCACTTTTCACTAAAATAATTCAAGAAAGCTGATACTATGAAACAGAAGTTCTTAGTCTAAGGTTTATGAATTTCTTTTCTATTTTGATAATGATATTTCAGTAATTTATTTCCTTTGTAATTCTATTTCATTTAATTTATATATTTAAAAAACTGATTCTGAGAAAGGCTTACCAGATTCCTAAAAGGATCCATGCCGCCAGTTAAAGATGTCTACTATAAAAGATCCTGTATAAACAAAGGTAGAAAGAACTGAAGAAGTTGTCCTTCTTTCTCTTAAAAAAATTGAGTACAGTCTTGTAATATTACATGAATACCTTGATATAAAATAATGGGCAATATATAAACCTTTGGGCAAACTTTGATTTTCTTCCTATCTGTACTACAACTCTTTCATCATTTGTTGCTCATTCATTTCAGTCTGACTTTTCATGACCTCATTTGGGGTTTTCTTAGCAGAGATGTTGGAGTGGGTTGACTGCCTTCTCCAGGTCATTTTACAGATGAGGAAACTGAGGCAAACAGAATTAAGTGACTTGCCCAGAGTCACACAGCTAGTAAGTGTCTGAGGTCAGCTTTGAACTCGGAAAGACAAGTCTTCCTGACTCCAGGCCTGGCACTCTATTCCCTGCGCTATCTAGCTGCCAACCATTATTTAGGGAGTTTTTAATTCAGTATTTGTGTTGGGACCCATTTTGGCACTTGAGTATGAAGTAAAACCTCATTTATCCAGCAATGTCAGAAATGTCTATATCACACAAATTAATTCACCAAGTGTGTATCCACATAAGCACTAAAACTTCTTTTATTATAATTCTCCTGACTGGAAAGCTTTCTAATTTCACGCATTGCTTCTTGGTACTCTGGATCATCATTACAAGTATCAAGGAGGTACTAAGCTAAGTGACTTCAACACTGGACCTCATTTTTCTCAAAGGACAGACAAAGGTGGGCTGGTTGATTCATGAAACATCATGATGAAGTAGAAAAGTTACAGGATTTCAAGTCAGAGATGTTTGATTCAAATGAAGCTTTTCTAATTATTACTACTTTGTGTGACTTTGGAGAAGTCATTCTTCTCTCGATCTCAGTTTCTTTACATATAAAATTAGGGAGTTGGGCTAGATCTAGATTTAGGAACTGAGAAAGGATCTGAAGGATGGGTAAGATTTTGGACAGGCACAAAGAACAGGAGAAGGCATTCAAAGTGGGTAATACAGCACAGAGGCTGAAATGAACACAAAAGCAGAGGGTATGTTAAGATGCACCAGGAAACAAGGTAGAAAAAGGGAAGGTGGCATCAAATTATAGGAAGCCTTGAAAGATAAATCAGATCCGTAAAGGACTTTGAAAATCCATAGGAATCAGTAGACAGTAGAGTATGATTGCAGATGTCTGAACAAGAGGATTAGTCCAATGGCACTGCACAGTATAAACTAGAAAATGAGAAAGTGTTAGAAGGTGTCTAAAATGAGTTTCTCAGCAGCAGAAAATAGTGGAAAAAAGCATGGGTCCTATCAAGTGCCAAGGGCATGGTGAAAGTCTCAACTCAGCTACTTACTGAGCTCTGTACCCTTGAGAGAATGACTTAAGCTTTCTAAGCCTCATCTCCAAGATCCCTTCCAGAACTTATCAACTATAATTCCAGATTAATTTGCAATAACAAGATCACAGTTTTAGAGCTAGAAGGCACCTTAGAGACTGCTTCCAGCCTTGACATTTTACAAATGAGGAAACTGAGGCTGAAAGGTTAAATGATTTGCCCCAGGTCATATAGCTTTAAGTGTAAGGCAAGACAAGAACTCAATTTCTGCCTCCAAGTTCAAGGCGCTATCCACTGCACCACCTGGTTGCCTCCAAACCAGCTACTACTACTTACTACTAATCACATATCTTTTGCATTTTGCTGGGACTTCCAGCAAGGAAAACACAACAATGACCTCAACTCCTCGATTTCATTACCAATATTCTACTCCAGGCACATCCTGGGACTTCCCAGCTACATCCCCAATTCTATCAGAGAATAAAAAGTAGCTCTTCTTCACAAAAATATTAGGAAAATCTGAAATAAAAAGCAAAGCTGGGAAAGACTGTAATAGGAAGAAAATTCAAGACTTAGTGATAGCCCAGATAGAGCAGAGGAAGGAGACAGAACTGTTAATGATGAGTCTAAACTTTCTAGCCTAAAGGACTTTTTTTTGTTGGGAGGAGAAGGGGAAATGCATCAGTAATGTGGGATTAGGTAGGGAAACCAATTTGGGGGCAGAGATGAGCTTTTAGTTTTGAAGTTTGACATGACAAGTACAGCCAAGGAGTAATAGCCTATATATACTTGGCTGGAAATACAGACCTGGAACACATGTGAGAGGTCAGAGATACAGACAGAATGAAGAGACTTTAGCATACTGGTAACAAGGATAAAGGAGCTTTTAAAAGTGGGAAAAAGGAAAAAAATAAACTAATTTTTAAAAAAGGAAAAAAAAAGTGGGAAAAAGATAGGGGCAGCTAGGTGGCGAAGTCAGTAGAGCACCTGCCCTGGAGTCAGGAGGACCTGAGTTCAAATGTGACCTCAGACACTTGACACACTCACTAGCTGTGTGACGTTAGGCTAGTCACTTAACCCCAATTGCCCTGCCTTCCTCCCTCCAAAAAAAACAAAATGGGAAAAAGAGACAGGAAAGAGCCTGAAATGAAAACCAGAGTCTGAGTCTAAAACTAACAGTTCTCAAAGTGGAGTCCCTGAGACCCTTTCATGGGGTTCCATATGTCAAAACTAAATAATACCAAAACATACTAATATTAGAACATAGTATTCCGTAGTACTGCTAAGTTCAAAATTTCAGTAAGTAGTACTAATTTTAATCAAGTGATAGAACCCACATAAGCAAAAGCTCTTGAGAGAGGTGGGGTGGGTGTCATTGATTTCTAAGAGTGTCAAGAGGTCCTGGGACCAAAAACTTTGAGAACCACTGGTCTAGGGGATGAGGAAGCATAAGTATCAATAAAAGAAAAAAACAAGGAATGTTCAGATAGGTAGGTGAATAAGGAAAAGTATAATGTTATAGAAGCCAAGAGAAAAAAAGTTTCACAACAGAAGGGGATGAAAAATGTGACTAAATGCTACAGAACAAGGAGGGTAAAAAGAACTAAGACGAACTCTGTCCAGAGTTGTTCTCCTTACATATCCTTATTGACTTATTTTTTTCTAGTCCCAACCATCATATTATGCACACAGCAGTAAATAAATGTTTAGTGAATTAGCAAATTGGTGACATTGGAGAGAATGATTTCAGTACAGTAATAAGGGCAGAAGACAAGGAGAGCTGTCGCCACAATAAGTTTCTTATGTAAAAAATGGGGAAAATAGCCTTAAATTATTAAGAAGGTACTGAGAAGTGAAATTTCACATTTAAATCTTGAAGAGTGGAAGTTCAAGATGACTATATTAGGCAATAATTATCCTAAGAGTTTCTTTCTGTAAATTGCTATGTTTTATCAGTATAATATCCAACCAATGAAATTTCAGAACTCACTTTTTGAACCTTTCAATACCTTATAATACTTAGAACAGTTTAGGTACTGCTTTATAACAGTGTAAAAAATATTTGTATCACTACCCCCAAACCCAAATTTCAAATTAAAACATCTCTTATTCTATGTGATTTCTTTGAATCACTGGGCCTCCTTAATCAATTCACCACAGCACGTTTTCATCACTCATAAAATCTTCCACAGCACCCCCTCACCCGCACCTCTCAGCCAAGAATCCTGCCAGACAAAGTTCCCTTTTCTCATTTCTTATTTCCCATTTCCCAGAATGCCTTCTGCCACTAGCTCTTCCTTCACCTGCCTCACATGAGGAGGTAGCCTTCCTGGCCAAAGCTCATCTCTCTATATACACAAGTGACCCTATCCTAGCACTGCAGTCTTCTCCAGAAAATTGTCCTTTCTCTGATTACCACTCTCATTAATCTTCCAAATCTCCCTGTGCTGCTTCCCTATTGCTACAAACACACCCACATCACCCCATCCCCCCAAAACCCTCATTTGATCAGTCTATCCCTCCTAGCAATCTTCCTTATCTCTCTTCCTCTTCCTGGCCAAGCTCCTAGAGAAAGTCGTCTATAATCACTGCATCCATTTCCTTTCCTCTCACTCTCTTAGCTTTCTGCAGTTCTCGCCAAAGTTACCAATGATCTCTTAATTTCCAAATCAAATGGTTTTTTCTTTATCTTTACCGGTCTTGACCTCTCTGCAGCCCCTGACATCACCTTCTTCTCTTTACTGTCTTCTAACCAATGCCAGCCCTCTCCCCCTCCGCTCCCCACCCCCAGCCAGGTGAATGTAAGCTCCCTGAGAGTAGGGACTGTTTTCCTTTTCTATTTCTAGCTCTGAACCTAGAAAACACTTAATAAATGATCCACTCATTCATTCCCTCTAAGTTTTCTGTGTCACTGCTCCAAATCCTCCTGTCTATCGGTCTGGCCACTCCTTTACAGTTGTCCTCGCTGGATCTTCAAGCATCTTGGGTTGGGAAATTTGACTTCAGCTGCTTGTTCCCAGCCCTAGAGACATACACTTATGACTAGGTGAGATGGTGTTCATTTTTCTGATGGTATCAGTCTCTCATCCTCTTAACAAGTTGTCCCTACTGCTCAGAATCACTGTAAGGAGCTTTACATACAGCATCCTTACAACTTATCAAGCTCTACAACAGTTCTGTGGGAGAAACTACAAGTACCACCTCCTTGAAATTCTCTTTTCTCTAGGTTTCCATGACCTTACTCTCACCTGGTTCTCCTACCAGCCTGACTAATCCTTCTGTCATCTTTGCTGGATCTTCATCCAGGGTATATCCACCAACCCCAAATCTCAGTCCTGCGCCCTCTTCTCTCTTCTTTCCATGCTAGTTCACTTGATCTCATCAGCTCCCATGGCTTCAGTGCTCATCTCTATACAGATGATTCTCAGGTCTCTGTACAGACCTAACATCTCTTCTGACCTCCATTCTTGAGTCTTCAAATATCTACTTGACAACTTGAACTGAATTTCATAGACACCTTAAATTGAACATATCAAAAAAATGAACTGGCAATCTCCACAGTTCTCCCCTTCTTAACTTTTCTATTATTGTCTCCAGTACTACTATCCTCCCTGTACCCTTATCACCTCACCCCTGAACCACTGCCTTCGAATGGGCCTGCTTGCCTCAAGTTTCTCCCTACTCCAATCAGCTACTGAAGTGAACTTAAATAAAGCAGAGGTCAGCCCACAACCATTAAATCAATTTCAGTGGCTCCCTATTTCCTCCAGAATCAAATATAAAATGCTGTCTGGCTTTTAAAGCCCTTCCTTACCTGGCCCTATCCTACTTTTCCAGGATTCTTAGAGCTTACTGATTTCCATGTGCTGTGATTCAGTAACACTCAATTTCCAGGCTCCAGGCACTTTCACTGGCTGCCCCCCATAACTGCAACTCTCTCCCTCCTCATCTCCACCTCCTTGGCTTCCCTGGCTTCCTTAAAATCTCAGCTAAAATCCTAACTTCTACAAGAAGCCTTTCTCAATCCCCCTTAACACCCCTCTGAAGTTCTCTTTAATTTATCCTTTCTAAAGCTTGTTTGTACACAGCTGTTTGCACACTGTATCTTCCCATTAGACTGGAAGCTCCTTTTGTTTGAGTTTTTTTTTGGGGGGGGGGGAATCCTTTATTTGTATCCTCGGCACTCAGCACCCTGCCTGGCACAGTAGGTACATATTAAATGCTTATTGACTCAGTATGAAAAATCCAACTAGTTTATGGACCATACACATTTTCAATGTTCAAAAGGAAATCACTGATGCAAAAATTTTAAAACAAAAAATCATAATACTGATGAAGAAGCAAAAATCAAATGCAGGTTCCTGAAATCTGAAATGCCATTGGGCCAAGCTTCAAATACCATACTACTCCTGTTCAATGATACGAGATGGTGGCACTGCAGCATGTGAGCATGTGCATGTGTGTGTGTAAGAGAGAGAGAGAATAAACTGCACAAGGGATTATACACTTCAAATCTTCCTATATGATATACTTGTTAAGGTTTATTTGGGGCACAAATTATTCCAGGTCTCATCAATATTAACTTTTCTATCAATAATGTGGCTTTCCAATACAGAAGAACTATTATGACACAAAAAATTCCCTATTTTTACCTCTACTGCATGACTCATCACTCCTAGACTAATCTAAGTTCCCTCCAGTCTTAGCATTATATGAAACTATTCCACCCCCCTCACTTAAGAAGCTGAGAGAAAACCTGCGTTTTAAGACTCCTAAATTACAAATGCTTCATTAAATTCAGCTGTTTTAAAATAAAAGTATAAAATTCAATTTAGGGTTAGGTTAATGCTGCATTTCAAAAGGCAAATTTTTAAACCACCTCAGAAAAATAATGCCAGGTTTTCAAAACTGCTGCATTCTAAAAGAATAAGCTTTTGTTTAATAAAAATAAATTCTTTCTTGCAGTCCTGTTTTTTCTCAATTTCCTCAAAATTCAGTTGGTAATTGTGTATTTCAAAACATCTATCCTTCAAATTAAGCTCAGTTTACCTCAATTAGTAATCACCTGGTAAAAAACCTATCATGGGAAATGCCAGGCACTGGAGATATAAGACCAAAAAACAGCTCCCTTCCCCTCCCCCCTCAAAGAGATTACATTCTAGCCTATCTATTAACTGTTACTAGTAGCCTCAATCCCATTGCCTCCTTCCTTTCTAGACAAAATTCATTTAAGTCCATTCTGAATATGTTACAGTATATTTATTACCAAGGATAACTTGCAAACCACAACCGGCATAAAAGAAATAAAAATAGATACAAGCTACAAAAGAGGTGCCAGGTACAGATAAGAATGAGGGAGGAGAAAGAGACAACCTGACTGTTGCAGGAGTATCGAGGTACCAATAAAGGAGGTAGGAGGGCTTAGAGGTCATTAAGTAGAACCCATAATTCTCCAATTTATGGAAGGCCTTTGACAAGAACTACAGAGCATAAGAAGGCAAGGATGGGTTTCCACGAGTACTGCACTGATGAGGCTGCAGGACGGAAGTAATTACTAGTCTACTGTGACATCACACATTCGTTATTTTAGATTATCTGGGAATCCATTCCTGAAGGCTGACCATTCAAATCTCAACCCTGCTACTTAATACACTGTGTGTCCTTGAACCAAGTCGAAACCTCTGTAGGCTTTGGTTTCCTCCTCAGTAAAAATAACGGGGTTGCCTAGGCAATGGCTACAAAGTCCTTTGCAGTTCTAAATCCACAAATCTATGACCACCAATTATCTGAGACAAGAAGGCATTAACACAAGAATACCATTAACAACCAAAATTCAGCAGTATTTTAATCTTAATGCCTCACATAATTATCACTAAATGATAAGCAACATCCATGCCACATGGACATAAGGACAACATCCATGCCACATGGACACTTTTTCTTCGGCACCCAGGAAATACAGGCTGGACTTGTGATTTCATTAATATGGGAACACAAAGATAAAGAATCTGCTCCTACCAGTGTAGATCAGCATCTTCTCTGCAACTTAGAATCCTGAGAGTTACCTCAAACACTGAGAAAGAAGTTAATTAACTTGCCCAGCTTGCCCACACACCCCCTCTGAGACTGAGGCCAGCCTTGAATGTAGGTCCTCATCTCACAGTGCCTCTCCTATAGAAACACCAATAAGTCCATCGCTTTAAAGTTTCTGTAGGGATCTTTCTCATTATAGCCCAAATACTGAGTCTTTGCTGAAGCTTGGGTTCTAACTCAAGAAATTAATCACCTCTTTTTTTGTTTGTTTGTTTATAAACAATGTGTGCAGGCAAGCCTTTTCTTCTTTAAAAGTCTACTATGTATAGAATGCTAATCTGGTATGGGTTAGGTCTCTCTACCAGCTTTTACTTTACCAGTGAGTTAACTTCAACTCATTACAAGTCAAAGACATAACCAAGAAAGAGGTAAATATTACTATACTCTACTTCTAAAAATTAAAAATGACGATGCTCCTATTCCAAAGAGAAATATAACACTCAATCTAAAAAGACAAACAATTCCCAATCACTTTTTTTTACATAATCTTTCCAAATAGGATTTTTTGTTTGTTTTTGGAGGGCAAGGCAGGGCAATTGCGGTTAAGTGACTTGCCCAAGGTCACACATCTTATAAGTGTGTCAGGCATCTGAGGCCACATTTGAATTCAGGTCTTCCTGACTCCAGGGCCAGTGATCTACTCACTGCACCACCTAGCTGCCCCTAGGATTTTATTGTCTAAAGGCACTGATTTCTGGTATTATTTTACAGAATTAGAAAAGCAAAATTATAGACATACTATAAAAATTTTATACTGATCAGTATATATATTGAATATATGTATACTCAAATCATCTCTGCTTTTTTAAAGGGTGAAGGACTTAACGTTATTTTGAGAGACAACTAAAAGGTGGCCGAGGACCAGAGTGTACTTTACATTTCTTCTCTGAGATGAGAGGTACCCAGTAACAGCAATATTATGTGATGATCAACTTTGATAGTCTTGGCTCTTCTGGGCAATACAATGACGTAAGACAATTTCAAAAGACTCACGATGGAAAATGCTAAGCACATCCAGAGAAAGAATTACGGAATGTGAATGCAGATCAAAGCAGACTATTTTCACTTTTTTTGGTTTTTTTCTTTCTCATGGTTTTTCCCTTTTGTTCTGATTCTTCTTTCATAACACTACTAACGTGGAAATATGCTTAAAATGACTGTACATGTATAACTCATATCACATTGCTTGCTGTCTTGGGGACGAGGTGGGGAGGGAGGGAGAAAAAAATTTGGAAATCAAAATCTTATAAAAGTGAATGATGAAAACTAAAAATAGATAAATTTATCAAAAAATAAAATAAAAAAAGAGATGAGCAGTTCAGAAAATTTGAATCCCATCAAGAAGAATATACTAAACTATCTTCTACTTTGATGGAGCCTAGAAGCAACTGTAACATCCCCACTGATTTTTGCCTTTATATGGAATCAGGGGGATCAAATGCTATTTAATCTTGAGATCTTGTACATTCTGCCTATATGATACAGAACTGTTCTTCACCAGTGATTGTTTAATATGATTTCACAAAGGTAGAGTCATAGTTCCTTATGCATGAATGGCTTCCATGCCAAAGAGCACCTTAACTTGAAAACAATCACCCTGTGCTCTGCCCTATACCCCCAATTACCCACCACAATCCACCCCACCACCTACCTGGAAAAACAAGGACAAATTATTTTGGCAAAGATGTAAGGCCTCAATCAGACAATGCCTTGTTAACAAATTCCTATTCACCTTCGACTTTTTTAGGAACTCATTCAACCTTAACAAAAATCAGTAAAAAACAAACTAAAAAATTAGCATTGCCATTATCAGGAGAATTAAAAACACATTTGAGATTGTCAGCTATGGCCAACAGAAACATAATGAAATTAAAATAGAGCTTTAAGCAAATACATATTCAAGTAGTATTAACCTTAATGTATATGTGATAAGGTTTCATTCTGAAACATTCTGGAGCAGAATGGAGTAGTGGATAAAGTCAAGAAGACCTAGATTCAAATCCTCCCTTTAGTACTTGGGCAAGACATTTAACTTCTATGAGACTGAGATAACTCTCTAGAACTAAACTACTAATTCAAAGCAGGGTGCTGGAAGAAGTTAGAAATCACAGATCCTAAGAGTATTTGATGATATTTTAAAGTTAAATTCATATAAATTACAACAAATCCATGAAAAGAACTTTCACATATCTAAATGAACAAATATTTATCATGAGGTGGCTAACTGTCACCAGCAGTCTTTGAGCCTCACGAGATGACTACTATCTGGGCCATCACCCTGGTGCAGGCCCTCCTCACCCTGCAAGAGTTGCTGGGGGGGATCGGCCTGCCTCAAGTCACTCTCCAACCCAATCTATCCTCCTTTCAGCCTCTCAGGTGATTTTCCTAAAGCTCATGTCCAACCATGTCACCCTCCTACTCAACAAACTGTAGCAGCTCCCTATTCCCTCCAGGATCAAACAAAAAGTCCTGTTTGGCATTCAAAGCTCTTCCTAACCTAGACCTCTCCTATTTTTCCAGTCTTCTTACATCTCATTCTCCACTACACCATGTACTCTTTTGTTCAGTGACATGAGTCTCCTGGCTGTTCCACGACCAAGACACTCCATCTCTCAGCTCCAGGTATTTTTTCTGACTGTCCCCCAATGACTAGAATGTTCTCCTTCCTCCTCCTCTCTGCCTCTTGGCTTCCTTCAAATCCCAACTAAAATCCCACCTTTTACAGGAAGTCTTTCTCAATCTTTGATTCTAGGGCCTTCCCTCTGTTGATTATTTACTATTTATCCTGAATATAGCTTATTTGTACAGTTGTTTTCATGTTGTCTCCCCCATTAGACTGTGAACCCCTTAAGGGTAGGGACTATTTTCTGCCTTTTTTTATATCCCCAGCAGTTAGCACAATGCCTGGCACATAGTAAGTAGGCACTTAATAAATAAACCTATTGACTGACTACTCTAATACTTAGAGAACTAAAGGAACATGGATTTAGAGCTGAAAGGGACCTTAAAAATCATCTATCCCAATGTCTTCATTTTTAGATGATGAAACTGAGGCTCAGTGATATTAAGTGACTTTGCACAAGATGACATCACTACCAAGTAAGAGCCAGAAGTGCTCAGGCTGAATTTTCTAAATATACCCTTAAAGAATTTTCCATATACACAACATCATGTAAGGTCTATCATACAGGTAGGGCTCAATCTAGAATTCAAGGAATAAGGAATGACTGCTACCACCACTCCTCCCCCTCAACACAAAGGTGCTAAAGGACTGCCATCCTCCCCCTAGACAACATGATTGCAGGAAATTAGAAATATGGATATGAAATCTGCGCCAACAAGGTGATGGTAGGTGTGCACATGTGCCAAGAATGGGCAACGAAGGGATTATGAAAAAAAGTGGAGAAAGCTTCATAAACAATATAAGGAAAGAATCTGTGAAAAACAAAGTCTTTGGTAAATGCTTTTTGAATGAATGTATAAATGAGGCTGTAAAGACAAGATGGTGACAGGTTATTCAAGGCCTTGAATGCAAAACACAGATTCTAAGGCAGGACTAGTAAGATAGCCCCCAGCCCAAAAATCTCTCACCCCCACCCCCACAGTCTGAAAATTTTCGCTTGTTATGTTGCCTTAAGTTTTATTACACAAATTATGATCCATTTGGGTTAAGAATCATCCCCTCTTAAAAACACATCTACTTCTAAGAGACATCTGCTTTCCTGTTAATACTTAGCCAAAATCAGCTTCACCAAGGGAATGGGGAGTTTTTATAATATTGGGGACAGGAGGAGAGGAATTGAAAAAAAAAGATAAAGGAAGAAAAAATGTGAGCAATAATTAACTCTGGTACTCAGTGACAGAGTTGTCACTGAGGCTACAGTGAGTGCATCAGGGTGGAGGGTATCAAAGAGTATCATCATCCTATCACTATTACTCTAGTTTTACAGTTGAGAAAACCGAAGCTCAGAAAGGTCAGCCTAGTGTCTCACAATCAGTGTCTGAAGCAGGATTTGATCCTGGGAAAGGTAGAAAGGATTGCCTATCATTGGGCCTACACCCAAGAAAAGAAGTTCTCAACTTTCATATTCTCCTCCCTATTGCCTCAAGCTCAAAACTAGGATCATAAGTTATACATAACTATAGCACAAGTTAAAGGGGCCATTTGTGGACTTTTCTGGAAACCTGACTGACCACCATGTAAGTGTTTCTATAGGAATACGCAATGAAACTTACATATGGGATTCTGGTACACAGCTCATTCATAAATTGAGAAATGTCTGTATGCATCCTATGACTAGTGATAGTCCAAATCCTAGTTATTATAAATTTCAGGGCTAGGAGGGATGTGAGAGGTCTAATGCAATCCTCAACTGAGACCTAGAGAGATGAAGTGAGATGTCCAAGGTCACCTAAGTGGCAGAGCAAGGATCTGAAAGAAATCTAGCACTTTCTATTGCACCACATTGTCCTCAACCAAAGAACCATAAGTAGGAGATTCTAACCTAGATTTCTTGTGCTTTCATGTCTTTGAAATGCAAACATGATGGGTATATTTATTGAGTTCTAGATAAATTACTTTTAATAAAAGAAAAATTTCTCCCTACCCCATCTCCAGCGGGTAATCTTTAAAAATAAACAAGAAAACATGAAAATGTCGTAATGATTAGTTCCACATACACATTTTATTTAAAGCATAGTTCTTGGCATGGCAAAAACAGAGCCCTATGTATAATTTAAAGGGGACTCTCCCTCTCACTCAGAAGTAAATGCCCAATCACATCTCAGGGTGGGGTTTATCATTCTGGTAAGAGGACACAGAAGTAAAAGAGCCCTGGATCTGCAGTCAGAGCAGCCTCGTTCTACCACTTACTCCCTGGAGGAGCTTGGGCAACTTAATTTATCTCACTGGACCTCAGTTTCCTCATTTGTAAAATGAAAGCATTCCAAAAAGAAAATCAAGCTCTACATACTAAGCATTCTCAGTTTCATACACAATCCTTTTCTGTTCCACAATGGATATGAAAATGTTCATTTTATTTGGTTGAGAATTTTAACTTATGGTTAAGTTCAGAATAAAAAGTAAAATGAAAAAAAATGAGGAAAGTGGACTAGATGACTTCTAAGATTCCCCTTTAAGCTCTAAACTGATGCTATGATATGGAAATTATAACCATAAAAGGTTCTTTTAGCCTAGGTCGACAGTCATTAAAGTACCCAAAAATAGTCATCTCAAGCAGTGCTGGGTATGTTTATGTACATATTTTCATTATTAGACCCTTAAAAACCTAATTCCTATAAATAAGCTTTGGAATCACAACAGTAATAGGAATTTTAAATTAAAATGTAACTTCAAGTTCATCAATATGAATCACAATATGTTCACTTAACAAGATGAATGTTATTGAATCACAATGGTCTATCCTTTCTTAACTCAATCATACTAGTATTTATCTTCTTATAGACTTAGAATAAAGTATGATCATAAGCTTATAGAATTAGAGCTGGAAAGGACCTTCAAGGTCACCAAGCTCAATCTTCTCATTTTAAAGATGCAGAAATGGAGGCTTCCAATGACTTGCCAAGGGTCACTTGGCTAGGCATTCAGCTAAATATCTGAAACAAGTCTTCCTGACTCCAGGCCTCAAACTCTGATATATCATACATTCTAAAACAACTACAAGAACTTGAAGGTATGTATTTTGATTTAGCAGCTTCTAAGGATTCTGTTTAATGAAATACTACAACATTTTCAATTTTATGCAAGTTGTACTCTATGAACTACATAACATTTACAGAAGGAAGAGCTTAGGTTTATTCAAGCATAACTCTGAACTATGCTGCCAAGTTAAGTACTTGTAAGATCTCTTAACAGTGTCTCACTTCTACAAATTTAAATTAGAGATACTGCAGTGAATTATTTTAGGTCACTTATAAGACAATGCTGACAAACATAGGTCTATAAAAAAAGGCTCCTGGTTAAAAAAAAAAAAGTAAAGTAACCTAGAAATAAAACTTTATTATATCTTTATACATTGTTGATTTTGATACATTCCCAATAACTATTCATTTCAACAGCTGACAAATATAACTATGAGGTTTACTAAGTATTAATGTTTGCTAAGAATCAATAAATTTTTAAAATGAGTTACATACTCTGTGGCTAGTTGAGTACATATTCAAGAGGAAACTTTGTGCAGCTTTTTTCTGGTGTGTAGTGTACAGAAAAGTTGTTTCCTTAATAGTGGAAGAGCATTACAATATGGGTCAGTGACCTACCTCGTACTTACCTTGACATTTATTGAAAACATACACACAACTAAACCCTTTGTCAGAACTGACACACATTCATAATTCTTTGTTGTGTCCATTGTTCTCCCCAAATCCTTATAGAATATACAACCATCATTTTATTTTCATCTCATTCATGCTATATATATCAATATAGGTCCTCCACCCTGCAGTATTGCTTCTAAACATTCTTTCAACTTAAAGACTTCAGTATAAGTTTAAATATAAACCAAACCTTTTGTACATAAATGATATTCCAAACCTTTCAAGATACTCTCATGATATCCACATTTTGGTAAGATTTCAGTTGATCCTTACAGTTTCTTCCATCTACACAACATGAGAAGTATAAATGAATTAGAGTTTGATAACAGAATGCCAAAAAATTAAGTCATTAAAAGGGAATTCTGAGAAAAGAAGCAGTTGTGGAGAGCAGGAAGTGGTGTACGTTGCCATTTTGTTCACGAACTATTTAAGAACCTAAGACCTATAGTCCATCTAGCCTAGTTTGTCTTTTACAGCTACACTAAGGGTCATGCATGAAGATTTACCTTCAAATCTTTTCTCCATCTGAAACTTCCGTGAACTTATTCATTCATATTTTCAGTCTGTACCATGTTTTGAGCAAAGACTCCCAAACTTTTCCTTTAAAACGGGTACATGAGAAACCTGTCTTTGACAATGGTATCAACTTAGAACAAAGATACTAAAACCCATTATTTTTGGCCTTCAGATAGTCAAACCAACTAAAAGCAAAGAGTAGTAGATTCAATATAGCTAGGGGATGAAGACCTTTGATGCAACACATACTGACCAATACGAGGATCACTGTCAAAACAAGTTGGCATCTGACTACAACCTGGTTACTATCAACTTTGCCAACAGCACCCTGATATTCCACTGCATCAAAACAAGCTTTCACACTGCAAAACACAACACACATCAAGATATTTAAAATACCACAAATTTTTCTGGTCTGTGAACACTTTGCAAGATATACTACTAACTACAGGCAGCATTTTAGAGAACTTGAAAGTAAATGATTGCCAAGCTTAAAAACACTTATAACAAGCTGAAAGAACCATGTTTCTAATAAAACAATACAATTAAATTTGTACATTAATAATTCACTAACTCTTTGACATCCAGAGGAAATCTTTTTTTAAATTCTAGCAGTTTTCAAAGGAGGGTATATTGTGTGTTTACTCCTCTTGGAATGCTGTTTTTCAAATATCCTAGCCTTTAATATTCAGGAGATAAGAAAATGTCAAAAATATCAACTTTTTTGAGGCTGGGGAAAAGATTACCAGCAATAACATTCAAGACTAACCATTATTGATCAATGAAGCTTTCTTGGCAAGAGAAGTTTTTAAGAAAGTTAATTGTTCCTTTTAAAAATAAATGTCTGTTCTATGGAAGGCAATACACATCCGTAGGCCAACCAACAAGTGTTGATGAAAAATCAGATTAAGAGATAGTTTGTTTAAAAAAAAATTAACAAAAGGAAAAAAAGGGAAATTCAACCTCTACACTGGAATAAAACAGACCTTACAGGGTATTTTAATTAGACAAATTGACAAGTAAATGCTATTCCTAAAAACAGGCACTCACGGCAGAAATATAATTTCTGACATGGATTACTCTTATGTAAATTTTAGACTCGGTTACCCCCCCAAAAAAAATCACGAGGAATAAACAAATGCCCAACATTACAAGTCACCCTGAAATCTGAAGTCTTAGTGAATTTCTTGTTAAGTACAAAAAAAGTCAGTCATTCTTACTGGGGTGAGTAAACGACAAGGCTAGCTGTCTCATTCGAATTTATGCCTCAAATCCAACCTGCTCACAAAGACGTCAATCTCATACTAAAAACAATAAATAAGAGACAAACGGCAGAAGTGCCCCGATACCGGGGCCGGGCCTCACTAGCCCCAACGTCTCTGCGCTGGGAACCCCATCACAAGCATACTTCCCCAGGGCAGATCTAGGGGAAAGGGTGTACGGGGGGAGGCACCCAGTTATCGATTAAAAGGCAGGAGTAACCTCTCCAAGGGAAGCGCCATTACCTCCCTCTCCCAGCTCCCCCTCCCTTCAGTGTAGACACGGGTCTGTGTATGGAGAAGCAGCCTAGGACTTCTGCGGCACTGCAGTACAGAGAATGGGGTGGGGGGTGGGGGAGACATCCTTTTGCTCCCCCTCCAAAACAGGGGTGCAGCCCCTGGGGGTGGGAGGAGGGAAATGAATTGGCCGCGGAACCCGGCAACCCGAAGCATTTTCCCTTCCTACGGACACACGGGCAGCGACAGGGGAGGAAGGGGAGGAGGACCACAAGAAGGAAAGGGCCCTGAAGCCTACGATTTGGGGGAGGGGGGACCTCGATCCCGTCCCCAAGAGGAGGACACACCTTCATTAAGACATCCCCAAGGCCACCAGCCGGGGGTGGGGGTGCAAGGTGGGGGTAGGGGTGGTGAAGACAGAGCCGGTTTCCTTCGGGTGTCGTCCCCCCCAGGAGGCCTGGCTGGCTTCCGAGCCCCCTGCCCCGAAGCCGGGGCGACCCTCCCCCTCGGCGTGGCCTGGCCTCCCTCCTCCCCCCCCCCACCCCGGGACATCGGCGCTCGCGGAGGCCCGAGGGTTGGGGGGGTTTTCAGGCCGGCCCCCGCCCTCCGCCTCCCCGGGTCCCCGGGTCCGAGCCCGCCGCCCCCAGCCCCCGCCCGAGCCCCGCAGGCGCGCTTACCCTCTCGGCGACAGGCCCGGCCCGGCCCGGGGCGGGGCGGGGCGGGGTGGGGTGAGCAGTCGCAGCCCCCCGGAGCTGATCCGCTCCGCTCCGCCCGAGGAGGAGGCGAGAACGACGACGACGACTGGGAGGAGGAGGAGGAGGAGGGGGCCCGGCGACGAGCCACCGCCCCCCCTCCGGCGCCCCCGCCAGCCGCCCAGCCCGAGCTCTGCGACAAGGGGCGGGCCGGAGGGGGCCGCGGCGCCGGGGCCCGGCCCGGCCCGGGAGGCGCCCGCCCTCAGCGCTGCCGGGCTCCGCAAAGATGGCGCGGGGAGGCGCCGGGAGCCGGGGCCGGGCCGGGCCGCGCCGAGGAGGCCCCGCCGCTGGCCCAGGGGGCGCTCACAAAGGGACCGGAGGCCGCGGGCGCCGGGCGGGGCCGGGCTCCCGGGCGGCGAGGCCGACGGGCTGGCGGGCGCGTCGCACGCTGCGCCCGGGACCGAGGCAGACGGGGGCTGGGACGGGGCCGGGGCCGGGGCGGGCTTGCGCCCCCTCCTCGCTTCGGGCGGCGGCGGCGGCTGCGCCGGCGGGCTCGCGCGCTTCCTCGCGCTCTCGCTCGCTCCCTGGCTCGCTCGCCGCCTCCCTCCCCTCCCTTCCCTTCTCTCCTCTCTCTCTTGGTCTCTCTCCCTGTGTCCCAGAGCCCTGAAGCCACAGAGCCCGGGTGCTGCCCAGGCTTCCCCTCCCCCCTCCCTCCACCTCCCCGACACCACTCCCCTCCTCCCTCCTCCTCCTCCTCCTCCTGCGCCTCCCCCTCCCCGACAGTCACCCCAGAGGCCGCTCTCGCGAGACTTCCGGGCTGCCCGTCTGGGCCTGGCGCGATACACCGCACTCCCTTGTGCTCTCGCTCCCTTTCTCTCTCTGTCTCTCTGTCTCTCTCTCTCTTTCTCTTTCTCTCTCTCTCTCTCTCTCTGTCTCTCTCGCGCGCACACGCGCGGAGGCCAGAATCAGCCCGGCTGCCGCCTGCCCCCGGCCCCACACGCCCGTTTCCCCACCGGTAGCGCCCATCCTCCCCCCACCACAGTCCCTAGTCCCACCTGGGAGAAGCTAGCAGGTGCTCGTACCCCGCCCGCCCGCTGGAGCGCTCAGAAAGTGCCCCGGGGTCCGAGGGGTTGCGGTCACACTTCTGCCTGTCAGGGTCTTCACGCCTGCTATCGCTCATGGGCATGCCGACCCTAAAGGCTCCAGACTTGTAGAGTTTGTATTTGCCTTGGGAAGTGCCACCGTCCCTCCCCGCCCCCGTGCCCACCCCTACTCACATCCCAACTCTAACCCTAACCATCGTTTAGCTCAGTGCTCCGCACAAGATGGGCACATAAAAAATGCTTACAAATTGACTGACTGATGCACCACATGTACTCCCACAGCCAGAAGGGGCCGGGTGGGTTTAAACGGAGAGCAGGGGGTCAAAAGCGCACTAATGACCAGCCTCCTCGGGGAAACTAGATGTGTGGGGGAGGGGTGGAGGAGAAGGTCTGCTACTGTCTCCTCCCTGGACAGGACAGTGGTCCCTCCCCCACTTCCTTGTCTTGAGGGCAATGGACGGTCCCCAGGATACCTCCAAACCTCTACCAGCCGGTGGTGTTTCTTAAAGGAGGATTTGCGGGAGATCCTGCCCCTCCAAAAAGATTGGAACTTGACCGTCGTTCCACTCTGATAAGCTAGATACCCCGGGCCTTACAGAAGTTTGAAAACATCCTGTGTTAGAAATTAATGCAAGCATTCTATCCCAAAGTGCAAAGGAAAAATCCAGGACCTAAGAACAAAGTACCTTCCATCGTACCTTCCATCGATATACCACTTTTCTCACAAGCCTTTAAGACGCAGCACGTTAGCGTGAAAAGAGTTGTGGTCTTTGAGTCAGAGGACCCAGATTCAAGTTCTGATTCTGACATTTCCTTAAAAGTTGAAATCTGGAGTAGTCACCTCCTCTGAGCCTCAGTTTCCTATTCCGTAAAAATGGGGACTGGGGGAGAATAATGCTTTCACCTTCTACTTCACCAGTTAGGAAGAACTTTCTTTAGGAGCACCATTAGCGATGTGATCTATTTACTGCTTTGTGATAACATGTATCCCCACCGCATCGACAGAAGTTAGGGAGACAGCAATGACTGGTCCAATTTTATACGTGAAGATATTGAGGGCCAGAGAGGTTTGGTGGCTTAAGTTTCCATAAACTAACCAGGGCTGCTTGTAAAATTCAAATATCATCCCCTTTATGGAGAGAGGAAACTTTGGGGGTTAACTGATGAACCACCCATGGTTTAGTTTACTTAATAGTAACAAAAAGCTACAATAATCATATATATACACACATATATGTGTGTATATATACACATGTGTACATACATACATACACACATATATATTTAGATTATATATATATTTATGTTATAATTATATATATATTATAATTATTTAGATAATGTTATATATTATATTAAATTTAGACCTGGAAGGGACCTTAAAGATCATTTGTCCTCCTCATTTCACTAATGTGTCCTCCTAAGGAGTATGTCCTCATTTTACTAATGCCCAAAAGTCCAGGCAGCTAGGTGGTACAGGGGCAGTGGATAGAGTGCCAGGCGGAAAACCTGAGTTTAAATCTAACCTAGGACACCAACTAGCTGAGTGATCCTAAACAAGTCATGTCACCCTTATTGCCTCAGTTTTCTCATCTGTAACATGAGCTGGAAAAGGAAATGGCAAGCCACTCCAGTATCTTTGGCAAGAAAAGCCCAAATGGGGTCACAAAGAATCTGATATTACAAAGACCCAAGAAAATGAGGCCTGAAGAGATGAAGTCATGACTTTGACTTGCCCAATGTCACACTAAGGGTATCAGAAGTGGCAGTTGAACCTGGGTCCTCTGACCTCGGTTTAGCCCCCTCCCTACCCGTCCTGCCTGCTCTAAGGGGATGTCCTGAAGCTCTGTGAATAGCCCAGGCCTAAAAGTTACGGGGACCCAAATCCTTCACGTGTGGCCCAGGACAAGTGACCTAACTGTTCTATGTTCCAGTTTCCTCATCTGAAAAATGAGGGTGTTGGATTAGAGGATCCCTTCATCTAAAATTCAATCTTGAGCAGGATTCTGGGATCTGGTAGCTATAAATCAGACTTAGACGTGCACAATCTTAAAGATGGAAAGGCCCTTAAAAAAATCATCTAACCCAACACTCTCCCTGATCCACGAATCCTTTCTACAAAAGCATCCTCAACGAATTCGATCATAGGATTTCGAGCTAGAAGATCCAACTTTTGCTCCCTCACTTTTCACCCTCTCACTTCCCCCCATCATTTCCCTCCCTCCTCCCCTGCACCACCCACCTGGCCGGGTTTGTAGTATGTGTGACTAAAGAATAATGAGGCACTTCTGGTCTCACTTCTTTATAATCACAGCTTATACTTCAATAGAGGCAGCTTGGTACTATAGAAAGGGCACTGGCTAGCTAGGTGAAGGATCTGAGTTCAAATCCCACCCCTAATGTTTTCTACCTCTGTGACCTTGGGCAAGTCATTATTTTACCTCTCTGAAACTCAGGTTCCTTATCTAGAAAATGAAAGAGTTGTACTGGATTGCCTCTGGAGTAACTTCCAACTCTAGATCTGTGGACTATTGGCCCTTGATGCCATTCAGTTGGAATCTTCAGAGACGCTTCTATGAATAAATAAAATAGCATTTGTTAAATGATGTGCAAAAGAGTATGCTAAGTCCTGGAAAAATAAGAAAATTCCAGCAGTTAAGGAGCTCTCATTTCTAATGGAGGAGACAATGCAGATAAAAGATTTTAGCTGCAATTCAAATGGAAAAGTCCCATGGTCCTTAGGATACAAAATGTCCTATAACTGGCAAAAGATCTTTGACTGAGTGGGCACTTAATCACTGCTTGTTGATTGATAGATTGACTGACATGACTGAAAAATTCATCATTCTGGGGCCAATTGAGTGACGAGCCTTTCTATGCATATCTGGGCAGATGTTCTTAGGACACAGAGGTATCATTGGTAAAAAGTTGCCTCATTCCAACCTGAGAAAATCTGGATAGAGTTAGTTCTCTATAATTTGTGGGTATATGCAAGTAATTGTGTGGGTAATCCTAAAATCGCAGAACTAGGGTTAGGAGAACCCTTAGAGGTCATGGAATCCAACCCCTTCATTTTGCAGATGAGGAAACAGGCTGTAAGAAGTTAAGTGACTTGCCCAAGGTCGCACCAGATCCCCTCACTCTGAATCCAATGTTCTTTATACTGTATTGCGTGGCCTCCCACATTTATTTGACTCCGCAAACTTTCCTTCCAGCTTGTTTTAGTTAACCCTACGATATGGAGATAGGTTATCTTCCTAAATCCCAGGCAATGGTGATAATGCTGGTAATGATTATGCTGGAAAGTGGGGAGATGTTACACTGGAAATATCACATTCACCACATGTAATTGAGAGTTGGTTGTCCTCGATTTTGGCAATGATTCATTTCTTGATGCAAACTGCTTCGTTTAGTTAAATAGAGTATATGGTTCTCTCTTCCTCTGCATTGTCCCATCTGGTTTAGAACACAAGTCTCTGTGCTAAAATAACCCCTCAGTGAAAAGTCATCTCTAATAACAAGAGCTGTCATTTATAGAGAACTTTAAGGTTTGCAAAGCACTTTATGAACATGATCTCATCTTCACAAATGCCTTGTGAGGTAGGTGCTGTTGCTATCTCCCTTTTACACATGAGAAAACTGAGGCAGACCCAGGTTAAATGACTTGCCAAGGGTCATACATAGCTATTAAGTGTCTGAAGCAAGATCTGAACTCAGGTCTTCATGATTCTAGGTCCAACCACTCTATCTACCATACTACCTAGCTTCTCTAACTCCCTTGAGCCTAGGTAGGTCTCAGAGTAAAGAAATTTTTTTTAATATTTTTATACTCTGAATCCAAAAAAGCAACACCTAGAAATGTACAGCCAAGTCAATCAATGGTCCTAGACTTCGGAACTATGAGGGACTTGAGGGATTGTGTAATCCAACCCTATCTGAATTCACTTTATAAATAAAGAAGAAACTGAGGCCCAGAAAAGGGAGAAGATATTTGAAATCACCTAAGTGAGCAGCAAAGACAGGATGTGAATCAGGTCCTCTGACTCCTACCTCTCCCTGGCACCATTCTCTAGTAGGTAGTGGGAGGACTATGAAGAAATTCGTTCAGTGCTTTTAGAGAAATGATGAGTTTAATAAAGGACAGGAAGACTCTCAGCACAAAAAAAAGGCATCTGGGTAGAGAAAAGAGCTAAATTTCAGGACGTTTCTGGGGACAGAATCCAGAGAAGTCCATAAACCAGAATTCAGGTGTGTAAGACAGAGAGATTGAGACAGAGACACAAAGAGAGACTGAGATAGAGACAAAGAGGGAGATTGAGACAGAGATAGAGGGACAGAGAGATACAGACAGAGAGACTGAGACAGAGAGATTGAGAAAGACAGAGAAAAAGAGACTGAGAGAGACAGGGATGCAGAGAGACTGAGAAAAAGAGATAGAGAGAGAGAGACTAAGATAGAGAGAGATACAGACACAGAGAGAGACTGAGACAGAGAGATAGAGGAGAGAGACTGAGAGAGACAGAGATTCAGAGAGACTGAGACAGAGAAATAGAAAGAGAGCCCATGAAAATGCCATTGTATCCAGATATGTATTTATCTGTGGCTTTGGGCTATATAGGAGTAAGTGTTGATGGGCATCCATCACTGTGTATGTGAGTATTTGTGGGTAGGAACTCATTCTCATTTCTTCCTTATACCACCTAAGCCTGTCACCCATACAAGAGAGCTTTGTCAACTCACCTCAATTATTCCTTACTGGGCACCTATAATATAGGTTGGAGGCAACAGTAAAATGGAGCGAGAAGCCCTGGGTTCAAGTCCTGCCCTGTTACATGTTAGCTGTGTCATCATGGACAAGTGACTTAATCTAAGTCTTATGTAGGTTGGAAGTCAGAGGATCGACACTGGTGGAGAGAATTTCTGAAGTAAGAAATCACAGGTGACATGCTGTTGTGTTGATAGAGCTAACAAAACAGTCTTTTTCCCTCTCAGCCTCATTTTCCTTCCCTGTAAAACAGAGGGTTGGCCTAAATGATCTCCAAAGTGTCTTTGAGATAAAAGTCTAGGCATCATGAAATAATGGAGAGCGCGTTGGACATGAAGTCAGGAAGGCCTGGGTTTGAATCTGCCTCCAAAATCCTGGCCAAGGCACTTCATCATCTCTCTCAGCCTGAGTTTCTTCGTTTTTAGTATAATCAGTCAACAAGCATTTATTAAACACCTACTATGTGCCTAGCACTGTGCTAAGTACTAGAGATACAAAGAAAAGCAAAAACAGTCCTTTCTCTCAAGGAGTTTACAGTCTAATAGGGTGACAACATGCAAAAATTATATACAAACAAGCTGTGTCGTTATTCAGTCATTTCAGTCACGTCCTGCTCTTTATGACCCCATTTGGGGTTTTCTTGGCAAAGATACTGGAGTGGTTGGTTTGTTATTTCCTTTTCTGGATCATTTTACAGATGAGCAAACTGAGGCAAACCAAGTGAAATGATTTGCCCAGGGTCATACAACCAGTAAGTGTCTTGAGGCCAGATTTCAAATCAGGAAGATGAGTCTTCCTGATTGATTCTGTGAAGTTTGGATTCTGTCAAAGGTCTGCTCCTAGAGAGCTTCTAGGCTGCCGCTTCCCCACCACTGGTATATGGACAGAAGAGGGCACAGGACACAGCCCTTGGCAGTGGCCAGGATGGCAGTCTAGAAAAGGATGTGTGAGATATAGGAGAAAAAACAGGATAGAGTAGTGTAGGAAACCTTGAGAAGAGAATCCCAAGGAGGTGCTTGGTACTTGTCATAACTACCTCATAGAAGGCTTGTTGAGTTAATGAGATATAGTATCTACAAGACTTCTTACAAATATTAAAGCTCTACTCTCAGGTCTGATTTTGAGTATTAGAAATCACTAAAAGTTAACTGGTTAATGTGCATTTAAGTACACATGTATACATCGGCAGTGGGTGAACCGAACTTGGCCTAGGGGTTCTCTGGAACTAAGTACTAAATTAGGGAAATAATTTGATGGCCCCTGGAAATACCTACATTTAGCAGGGAGCTGGACACACATTTTATGAAACCATGTTGAGAAAATGCCATCCTATCCCCACAGAGCTGAATGCCCAGTAGAGTCAAGTGTGTGGGAAGGGAGTTGGTGAGAAATGTGTGCCTTTGAATTCCCAGCTTAGAAACCAAGGGTGAGGCTCTCTGAGGGAATGATACCATCAGAAAAATTACTAGAAGCTCACCTAACCATAAGCGTTTATCAGCCCATACATCGTCTCCATCTGACTTTGTCTTTAGGGCTGGGACCAATTATCTGAAGGTGAATTTCCCAACCTAGCCTTTAAGCTGGCAATCATTCTTCAGGGTTTGGCAGTCACACATCTCCCAGGCATGTTTGTAGTGGGCCACCTGATATTTTAATTGCTTTTAATAACACAAAAGTAAAGCCAGCCACATGCCAGTGAGGCCAATGAGTAGCAAAGCCTATTTTTTGGATCTCAATTTCCTTACAGCACTATCTACCTTGGGAACCGGGTGACATAAAACTTTTAAAACCACCCTACATTTGGGAATGCATAAATTTTAAAACTCAATGAAGGGTGAGCACTTAGCCACTGTGCCTTTAAGAGCAATAGACTCACAATTGACTCCTTCCCCAGAATTCACTCAATCTCATGTATTTACCAGATAAGCATCCAGGCAAGAGGTGAATAAATTAAAGTAATCATACTCATGAACCTGAGGCTAAAAGAAATCGGGGGCAGGTGGATAAGAATTTAAATATGCAAACCCACAGCTTTGGCATTCTATTTTTGTAGGCAACTCATGTTCTCTGCCTTCAGCTGTATCATGGGCAGGATATTAGTAAGTATGAAAAGGGCTGGGCAACATGCTTGTGGGCTGAGAGTTCCAGGGAATGTATCTTCAGGGCAAATTCAATTGGGTCCAGCCCTGCCAACACAAAAAGTTCTTCCAGAATCCCTGTCATACCAATGCCATGTATCTTAAGAGACAAACAGAACACAGCAAAGAGAATACAAAATGATATGATGCTGAATAGGTCTGGAATTATCTTGGAGCCTCTTTTTTTTTTCTCCTCTGCTTAGAGCTGCCAAGTAGATTGAATAAAAACTATGCTTAGCCCAGGCAATGTGTGTTTAATGAACATTTCAAACCGGATGTCCCATAGACACCTCCAACTCCACACATCCAAAAGAGAAGTGCCTCATTTCAGAAGATGGACTGAGCATCTCGGGGGTCTACAACTTTGGCTTTGTCCTTGCCTCCACACTCTCCCTCCCTCTCTCCCTCACTTTTCCAGTGAGTTGCCATGTCTTGCCTTTTCTCTCCACTTCTGTCCAGTTCCAGCTGTCTCTTTACCTTACTTTCTTTACTCTGAGCACCCTTTCCACCCCTCTAGACACTTGGACGCCACCCCCAACCCCCCACAATGAGCCCCAGGCCCTCAAAGGGTGGACCTTTGTTTATTGTTTAATGGGCCTTACCTCACTGAGCACCCAGGTGGGTATGTTCCCCTTTCCAGGACCCCTTTAATGTCTTCTCCCACTAGAATCTAAGATCCCTGAGGGCAGGGATTGAACCTTCTACTTGTCTTTGTATCACTATTGCTTTGCATAGCACTTAGGTTCACAAATACTCTTACCACCATCCCCTTATTACTCCCATAGCTACCACCTAGTTCAAACCTTTATTGCTTCTCACCCGGGCTATTGGAATCTTCTAGTTGGTCTCTCTGCCTAAGTCTCTCGCTACTCCAATCCATCCTCCACACTGCCAAAGTGATTTTCTTTTAGCATGTCAGCAAGTCATTCCCCTACTTAATAAACTACAATGGCTCACTATTGCCCCTAGGATCAAATATTACCTCCTCTGTTTGACCTTTTTTTTGAGGCAATTGGGGTTAAATGATTTGCCCAGGGTCACACAGCTAGTAAGTATTTGAGGTCTGATTTGAACTCAGGTCCTCCTGACTCAAGGACTGGTGGTCTATTCACTGTGCCACCTAGCTGCCCCTATTTGACTTTTAAAGCTCTTTACAACCAGTGCCAACCTCCCTTTCCAGACTAATTCTCCATTACTCCCCTTCCTGTCCTCTCCAGTCTAGGCAAATTGTCCTTCTCACTATTCCTCCCATAAGGTACTTATTTATCTCTGTGCCTTTGCACTGTCTAGGCCCCATGTATGGAATGCTCTCCCTCCTCATCTCTACCTCATAGGATGGAATCCCTTTTTCCCTTCAAGACAGCTTCAGTGTTACCTTCTACATGAAACCTTTCCTGACCCCCTCACCTCTCCATAAATTTCCTTGTGTAGTGTGTATACTCTGGCCCACTATCTCACCATAAGTCCAGCTTCATCATCTCCTCTGAGTTAAAAGGGTACCTTCAGGATTTGCAGATCTCTTGGCTCATGACATTGGCTCAAGCCTCCTAACTATTTTGTTCCCCCTACCCCTGAAGTACCAATGACTAACATATCAATTTCATTTAACCACTGAAGATCAATCAGTTTTTATAAAGGGATACTGCCTTCAAAGCTATAAACAAGAAGAAAAATACAAACATCTCCCTAAACACTTCCAGGCTCACTCTCTCCTATACCAATTTCAGTCCCTGGGGATATTGGACTGAGACTCAACACAGTTTCTATTATTAGCATTGGTCCCACCAAGGTCATGTCCAAATGCACATCACTGCTGAATGAGATCCTGCCTTAGCTACCATTGGCCTGGGTGCCCAAGATTGCTTCTAAAGATCACTCCTTTACATGTAGTTGGAGGGAAATCAAATCTTAAATAAATACATTTTTTTGAAAAGAAACAATAAATAAAGATCACCCCTTGCTCTTTAGGGCACTGATGCTGATCTGGTTACAAGACCTGGATGCTAGAACTCTGAGAGGCCTAGATGCCCATATGTTCACTTTCCTGACATTCTGAAACTCACGAGATTGTAGTCTCCCACCCCTTCACCTAAAATGGAAAAGAACAAATCTGGCAAGGATTCATGTATGTGTTTACATGGTATAGGGGAAGGAGTGTTGGCGATAAAGTCAGAGGAACTTAGTTCAGATCCAGCTCTGCCCCTTACTACCTGAGTGGCCTTGGACAAATCGCAACCTCTTTGGTGCTGTTTCTTCATCTGTAAAATTAAGAGATTGGGCCAAATAATCTCTTCGTTCCTTCTGACTTTAAACCTATGATTTTATTATCTCTTCAGCCCTTTATGCTTTTTAAAGTGTTTCCACACATATGATCACTTTTAATCCTTCTGACAGCCCCAAGAGGTAGGCAGGGCATGTGTGAATAAAATACCTATTTTACAGGCTAGGACTATTTTACAGAGAATGCTGGTATTACAGCAGATGAGAGTAACTGGTCCATTTGTCAGAGTAAAATGTCAGGAGCAGCCCAGGAGGTAAGTGTCTACCAGATGCATTTGGCACCTGAAGCAACCTCTTGGAACATCTGCCCCCCTGAAGCATCTGGCAAATGCAACAGCCTAGGGAAGGAAGTGCCCATCCATCAGGCACCTGCTGCTGGAGCAATCGTAGTGGCAAGCAAACCCTGTAGCATGTTGCACTTCTACACCATATAGCTCCCTATTACAAGTCTTTCCATTAGCTGTTTACATGTGGTTTCCTGAGTTCCTAATATGGGATGAAGTGGAAGGGAAAGTAATAAAAAAAGAAAGAAAATTGTTGGAAGCTGGTGCATTTTTGGTACCTATGTGACACTAGTTGACCACATGTTAGGTGTATTATAATGGGAATTCCTTTGGTATTTGGGTTGGACTTGATAGCCACTAAGGTTTCTTCTATCAGATTTTGAGATTCCGTGTCAGGTTATGTTAAAATCCACACACTGTCTTTGGCTCTGAGTGACAGGCAGGATACAGTTATCCCTTCCAAATCACAGCTGTGTTGGTGGGGGGGAGGGGAAGCACCCATGATCTAGAAAATCTGGATAAAAATTTTTGGCCCTACCTTCATAACAGAAAAGAAATCTTCCAGCTTCGCAGATTTCCTTCTCTTTTTTTCTTGATATTATACAATACTATACTTATATTTTATGTATTTCGGATTTTCTAAACTTTTTCTGTGTCATCTGCTGGCCTTCATATGCCATCTGCAGCTCCCGCAAAACTCCCCAAAATATCCAATTAATTTCTTATGCTGATCCACGATATATTGAAACCATGATGGGGAAAGTCGTTATGCAGAAAGGATGACTGCAATTCCATTTGTGAAACAAAAACTTAAAAACAGCCTTTGTAAGCTGACGGACTTCACCACCTATTGAAAGGATTGGTTTAAATCCCACGCAAGTCTTTGGAGGTTGTAGGATCATAGAAGTAGAGCTAGAAGAGATATCAAAGGCCATGGAGTCCAACCCCCTTATTTTACGGAGAAGGAAACTGAGGGATTTTAGTGATTTGTTCAGTCACAAAGGTACTTAAGTGTTAGAGGTAGAATCTGAACCCACAGCCTTTCACTCTAGGAGCCAGTGCTCTTTTCACTGTACCACACTGCCGTACATTGATTCCTCCATTAGATTGTGAGCTCCTTGAGGGCAGGGACTGTCTTTTGCCTTTCTTTGGATCCCTAGCATTTAGCATAGTGCCTCGCACATAATAGGTGCTTAATAAATGCTTATTGAGAGGCGGCTAAGTGGTATAGTGGATAGAGTATTGGCCCTGTAGTTAGGAGGACCTGGGTGCAAATCCAGCCTCAAATATTTACTAGCTGTGTGACCCTGGCAAATCACTTAACCCTGATTGTCTCCAAAAACCAAAACAAAACCAAATAAGTGCTTATTGACTGACTATTGCTGTAGACAGATTGTCAGACTTAGATGGAGACAAGAAGACTTGAGTTCAGTTCCCGACTCAGATGCTTCCTAGTTGCTAAGAACTCCTGGTCAAATTGTGTGCCTCTCTGTGCCTCTGTTTCCCCATTTGTAAAACAGAAGTAGTAATAGCTCCCATCCCACAGGTTATTGTGAGGCTCAGACGAGATTGTGTGTATCCATAGTTTCATAGACTTATGTAAAGGGCATGGCAAACAAATAGCTATATAAATGCCATTGGTAATTATTATTAATATTGCAATCATAGCACTTCCTTCTCTTACCCTCAAATCAAAGAGACAGCCTTACTGTTTTGGGTCTAGTTATTACATTGAAGAAACTAACTGTGGTCACAGCCCATCTTCTTTGAATGACAGGATGTAGACTCTTGGACTCCCTGGGGGTTGGAGGCCAGCTGTGAAATGTCAAGAATTATGAATGGTTTGGTGGGGATGGGCTTGTGAAACCCCTCAGCATGATTTCCTACAGTTCAGCTGAAAATTTAATTATAATTTCACCAGGCTGGAAAGGAAAAACAGGTTGTGGAGAGAGAGCTGGGTCAGAGAGCACAAGGTATACCATCCTGGCTCCACCCTGAGGGTCCTGTCTGTTTCAGTGATAGCAGGACACATTTGTATAATTCACATTACATATGTTTATTATCTAGAACAATGACGCTTATGTCAAACCCCATCCCTCTGTCAACTGAGTCTTTGGCAACCAGGAGAAATGAATGGGGGCATTGACCCAATGAGACAAGCATTTCCTGTATTCTCTAAGCCAAGGGTAATACCACCTTGCACTCACTTTTCTTCTGGAGGCCTGGTAAACTCTAGCCAAACTTCTTGGGGTGAGGGGGGAACATGTCAGTACCAAGACTCTGGGAGAGTCAGGACTAGACTGGGTTCAGCTGGGCCCAGAGACAAGATCTCTGTCAGAGAGGTACCACTGATTGAGGAAGGTCTCAGCAATGGAAGCCTAGGAAGGACAATAGACAAGAGATTGGGGGCATCAAGACAATACCTTAGCAACCTTTGTACCGCAGAAGTCAGACAAAGCACGGCATTTGAATATCTATCAATCAATCAATAAACATTTCATAAGCACCCACTATATACCAGGCATTGTGCTAGGAGCTGAGGAAGGAAAGAAAGAAAGAAAGAAAGAAAGAAAGAAAGAAAGAAAGAAAGAAAGAAAGAAAGAAAGAAAGGAGAACAAGAGAGAAAAGAAAGAAAGAAAGAGAAAGAGAGAGAGAAAAGAAAGAAAGAAAAAAGAAAGAAAGAAAAAAAAGAAAAGAAAGAAAGAAAGGAAATAGAGAGAGGGAGGGAGGGGGAGAGAGAGAGAAAGACAAAGAAAGAAAGGAGAGAAGGAAGAAAGAGAGAGAGAAAAGAAAGAAAGAAGTGAAAGAGAGAGAGGGAGGGAGGGGGAGAGAGAGACAAACAGACAGACAGACAGACAAAAAAAATAAGAAAGAAAAAAGAAAGAGAAAGAAAAGAAAGGAAAGAGAGAGAGAGGGAGGGGGGAGAGAGAGAAAGACAAGAAAGAAAGAAAGAAAGAAAGAAAGAAAGAAAGAAAGAAAGAAGAAGAAAGAAAGAGAGAGAAAAGAAAGATAGAAAGAAAAAAGAAAGAAAGAAAAAAAGAAAAGAAAGAAAGAAAGGAAAGAGAGAGAGGGAGGGAGGGGGAGAGAGAAAGACAAAGAAAGAAAGGAGAGAAGGAAGAAAGAGAGAGAGAGAAAAGAAAAAAGAAAGAAAGAAGGGAAAGAGAGAGGGAGGGAGGGGAGAGAGAGGGAAGGAGGGGGAAAGACAGAGAAAGAAGAAAAAAAGAAAGAAAGAGAAAGAAAGGAGGAAAGAAAGAAAGAAGGGAAGAAAGAAGGGAAGGAAGGAAGGAGGGAGAGAGGGAAGGAAGGAAAGAGTCTCTTCTCTCAAAGAGCTTCCATTCTATCAATCAATCATTTTTAAAATCACACAATACTTTATTTTCTAGCTCTCTGTTTCAGTTATCATGAATTACCATGTGTTATAGCCAGCTATGGTGGTTCCTTACCACTTATACCTGCACTAGATTTCAAGCTTCATGAGGGTAGTCATTGGGCCTTCTCTAAACTTTGCTCCATCTCCAATACCTACCCAGTGCTCTCTGTATACAACCAATACTTCACAAAAAATATTTGTGGAACTGAACTGAAGAAATGGGATGCAGGTTGGATGCCCACATAGGGATCTAGATACATGGAAACAGGACAAGGCCCTAAGGTGGGGTGCTGAGTGAAATTATCAAGACTAGAACCCAATTTCCAAAACCAGGGTAAAAGACTGGAACAAAACCACCAAACTAATCCTCTTCCTCTCCCCTCCAGAGAGACCAAGGGATGTAGGGAGGATTTTGCCTCCAGGTGTTAGGGTGAAGGTTCATATGCCTGTTCTTCTATACCTTCAGGCTAAATATTCCTTTGTAAAACAAAACAAATTAAACTATTGCAATATTTGGGAAGGGGGTGATGAAGACCTATACTGGGGAGGTACCTTGTCAAAGGAGAGAAGGAAACCTGTATTAGGGATGGTGCAGAGAAAGAAGGTATAAGATTTTCTAACTTGTTGGAAGTATGGGATGACTGAGAGAGGAGTGGAAGATGACATTTTAGATTACATAAGTGGATGACTGGAAGAATGTTGGTGCCCTCAAAAGTAATAAGGAAGTTTAGAGGAGTAGAGATATCATTCTAGGGGAAAAGATGAGTTCTGTTTTAAACATGTTTAAGTTGCCCATGAGATATCCAGTTCAACATGTCCATTAGGAAATTGGTGATGTAGGACTGGAGCTCTGGAGATTGTCTGGGGCTGGATCAATTAATTAATCAATAAACATTTATTAGCATCTACTATGTGCCAGGCATTATGTTAAGAACCAGGGATACAAAAAGAGGCAAAAGACAGACCCTGCCCTCAAGAAGCTTACAATCTAAAGCAGAAGACAATATGCAAACAAATATAAAACAAGGTATATGCAGAATAAATAAGCAATAATTAATAGAGGGAAATCACTGGAACTAGAAAGGTTGGGAAGACTTCCTATAAATTGTAATTTGATTTGGGACTTAAAGGAAGTTGAGGCAGAGGAGGGAGGGCATTCTAGGCATGACTGATAGCCATAAAGAATGCTTAGAGCTAAGAGATGGAGGATATTGTTCATGAAACAGCCAGGAGGCCAGTGTCACTGGATCAAAGAACATATTTGTGTTGGGGAATAAGGTATAAGAAGACTGGAAAGGTAGGAGGGAGCTAGGTTATGAAGGGATTCCAATATATAGACATGGGGATCCTCTTCACAGGGGTGATAATTGAATCCATGGGAGCTGATGACATCGCCAAGAGAAATAGTGTCAGAAAGAAAGAAGAGGGCCTGGCATAGAGCCTTAGGATATGCCAAGAGTTAATAGGACTGACATGGATGAATATCCATCAAAGGAGCCTGAAATGGATGAGTCAAATAGATAGGAAGAAAATCAAGATAGAGCAGAATCATGAAAACCTAGAGAAAGAGAGTATCCAGGAAAACCAGGAGAAGGTGATCAACAGCATCAAAAGCTTCAAAGAGGTCAAGAAGTTTGAGAATGTTGAAGAGGCCATGAGATTTAGTGATTGTTCGTAGCTTTGGACTGGGCCTTTTCATGTGCATGCTAGGATTGGAGGCTAGATTTCAGAGGGTCTAGGAGAGTGTGGGAGGAGAGGAAGTGGAGGCACTCATTGTAGACAGCATAAATTTATTTTCAAGGAATTTATCTGAGATAGGAAAAAGAGAGAGTGATAGCTGGCAGGCAGATCAAGTGAGGGCTTTTTTTTTTAAGGATGGGGTAAATTTGAGTGCCTTTGTAGGCAATGGGAAAAGAACCAGTAGGGAGGAAAAGTCTGAAGATTAGGGAATAGGGATGAGGGCAGCAGAAGGAATCTTCTGGAAAAGACTGGGTGAATAGGATCTAGGATATGTTATCTACCTTATACATATGTATAAAGGTTTAGCAAAGTGCCTGGCCCTACATAAGATTAATACGTGATGACTGATTGATACAAAATATATACAAAGTAAATTCTACATAATTTCCAGGGGAGGAGCAGCTAAGGTGGGGGTGGGGGATCTGTTCATATGGGAAGGTGGGCTCAAGCTTTGGAAGAATGAAGGATGCATTCCAGGCTTGGGAGAAGGGCCACCAAAAGGCAAGGGGATAGGAGATGGAATGTTGTGGATAAGAAACTACAAGGAAGCCAGTTTGACTGAACCACAAGAATGTGTAAAAAGGAGGAATGGACTTAGAAGCTTATCAGGGCTTTAAGAGACAAATAGAGGAGTTTCTATTGGATATTAGAAACAAGAGGAAGTCACTAGCACTTAGCAAGAGAGTGAAGTGGTCAGACCTGTGCTTTAAGAATATCATTTTGGTGACTGGGTGGAGAACGGGTGGGAAAAAGAAGAGACCTGGGAAGAGTTCAGAGACCAGGAGGACTGGAATGAGGATACAGATAAGAGTGATGTTGGAGAGATAGAATTGACAAGATTTGGCTGGTGAGGAGGTGAGGATCATTCCAAGGTTGAGAACCTGGATGCTTGGAAAGATGGTTTTATACAGATTTGAAAGAGGGAATGGATTTGGGAAGTGGAAAAATAATGGGTTCTATTAAAAAAAAAGGCAAGGAATTCAGAGAAATATAGGAAGACTTCTATGAACTGATACAGAATGAAAGAAGTAGAACCAGGAAAACAATATACACAATGACTGCACGTAAAAGAAAAGAACCACTAACATGCTAAGATGAAATCAAATGCTGGGTTATTGTAGGTAACAAACTTGGCCCCAGAAAAGAGATGAAGAAAGGTACCTTACTTCCTTCTTTGGAAAGGCTAGGGATTATAGGAATAGAATGCTGCATACTCTGTCAGCCACTGAAGTGATGTTATTGGTTTGCTTAATTGTTTTTCTTTGTTGCAAGGGAAGATCCACTGGGATTGAAGGGATGGGTGGCAGGGGGGAGTGTATCTGGAAATGACTAATGTAGAAACAAAAGGCATCATTGCAAATTAGAAAAAAATTAGTAAACAGTATTTTATTTTTTTTCTAATTACATGTAAAGATAGTTTTCAACATTCATTTTTTATAAGATTTTGAGTTTCAAATTTTTTCTCCCTCCTTCCCATCCCCCCTCCCCAAGATGGCAAACAATCTGATATAGGTTATACACATGTAATCAAGTAAACACATTTCCACATTAGTCTTGTTGTGAAAGAACAGAACAAAAGGAAAAGCCACACACACAAAAAGTGAAAATAGTGTGCTTTGGTCTGCATTCAAACTCCATAGTTCTTTCTCTGGAGGTGGATATAATTTTCTTTTTCTTTGTTTTTCTCCACTTAATAGTATTCTATTTTTTCCAATTGCATGTAAAGATAGTTTTCAACATTCACTTTTATAAGATTTTGAGTTCTAAATTTTTCTTGCCCTCCCTCCTCTCCTCCCTCCCCAAGACCACAGCAAGCAATGTGATATAGGCTATACATGTACAATCATATTAAATATATTTCCACATTAGTCATGTTGAAAGGAGAATCAGAACAAAAGAAAGAAAAAACAAATGAAAACGTGAAAATCATAGGCTTCCTTCTGCATGCAGACTCTATAGTTATTTTTCTGGATGTGGAGAGCATTTTCCATAATGAGTCTTTTGGAGTTGTCTTGGATCACTGTATTGCTGAGAAGAGCTAAGTCAATCATAGTTGACCATTGCACAGTGTTGTGTTACTGTGTACAATGTTCTCTTCATTCTGCTCACTTCACTCAGCATCAGTTCATGTAAGTCTTTCCAGGTTTTTCTGAAATCTGCCTGTTTTTTTTTAAATATATTTAAATTTTATTAATTAATTTATTTTTTTAGTTTTCAACATTCATTTCCACAAGATTTTGAGCTCCAAATTTTCTTCCCATCTCTTCCCTCCCCTCTAACTCAAGATGGACTGCATTCTGATTACCCCTTCCCCCAGTCTGCCCACCCTGTTCATCCTTTCTTATAGCACAGTAGTATTCCATTACATTCATATAACACAACTTTTCAGCTATTCCCCAATTGATGGGCATCCCTTCAATTTCCAATTTTTTGCTACCACAAAAGAGCTACTGTAAATATTTTTGTACATATAGATTTTCCCCCCTTTTATGATCTCTTTGGGATACAGACCTAGTAGTGCTATTGCTGGATCAAAGAATATGCACAGTTTTATAGCCCTTTGGGCATAGTTCCAAATTGTTCTCCAGAATGGTTGGATCACTTCACAACTCCACCAATACTTCATGGGTGTGGCAATTTTCCCATATCTCCAACATTTATTGTTTTGCTCTTGTTACATATTAGCCAATGGGATAGGTGTGAGGGGGTACCTCGGAGTTGTTTTAATTTGCATTTCTCTGATCAGTAGTGATTTAGAACATTTTTTCATATGACTATAGATACCTTTAATTTCTTCATCTGAAAACTGTTTATATAATTTGACCATTTATCAATTGGGGAATGACATGTATTCTTATAAATTTGACTTCATTTGAGAAATGAAGCCTTTATTAGAAACATTTGCTTTAAAAATTGTTTCTCATCTTTCTGCTTTCCTTCTAATCTTGGTTGCATTGTTTTGTTTGTACAAAACCTTTTTAATTTAATGTAATCAAAATTATCCATTTTGTATCTCATAATATTCTCCATTTCTTCTTTGGTCATAAACCCTTCCCTTCTCCATAGGTCTGACAGGTAAACTATTCCTTGCTTTCCTAATTTGCTTATGGTATCAACCTTTATGTCTAAATCATTTGACATTTTGACCACAGTTGACACTTTAAAAAGATGGGACAGTTTTACTTCCCAAAAGAGAAACAGAGACAGAGACAACCAAAGAGACAAGAGCAGAGAGAGACAGAGAGAGACTATGAAAGCTATTGGAATGGTAAGAGAACTTCAGAAATTCTAGGATGTGAAGGCTTCCCAGGCTACTGTTTCCCAGATGTTACTGTTACCCAGAGCAGGATGTGTGGACTTAGTTGTTAAGAAAGCTGTTTCTTCTATGCAGCCTTCCGGAGGGAAATGGTCAGTTTCTTCCTAAGCACTCTCATAGCTCTTTCTACCTCTCTCAAACACTTCCTCCCACCCCATCCATTTTATATTGTAGTTATTTTTGTATATGTCTTACCTTTCTGATTAGTTTGTAAGCCTATCAGGGGGAGAAACCTCATAAACCTAGTAAATAAAGTACCTAGAATTGCTCTGGGGCTCTGTTTGCTGTTAGAGATTAAAACACCCGAAAGGAGCCAAAGTCCCTGCCCTCAAAGAGCTTACCTTCTACAGACCCGAATACTTACACAGAAGTAAACAGGAACTGCCTTGAGGTGCAAGAGAACACTCACTACAACAATCTCTGCCAAGAAAATCCCAAATGGGGTCATGAAGAGTTAGGCACAACTGAACAACAAAATGGTAAAGATACTGGAGTGGTTTGTCATTTCCTTCTCCAGCTCATTTTACAGATGAGGAAACTGAGGCAAACAGGGTTAAGTAATTTGCCCAGGGTCACATGGCTAGTAAGTGTTTGAGGTGGCATTTGAACTCAGATCCTTCTGACTTCATCCCTCCTGCTCTATTCACTCCACCACCTAGTGGCCCTTGGGTGTAGTACAGAATAGCTAACTGGAAACTCATGATTAGAAATGAACACCACCTGATAGTGTAAATAAGAGTCCATCCTTCAAAGTGCCATTTGAATCACCTTGAATCACCCAGGGCTTAGCACAGCTTCTAGAACATAGTGAGCATTGAATAAATACTTGTTGGTTAGCTTACCACAATACCTGGCACATAGATATTTAATAAATGTTTATTAAGAGTGACCCTACTGCTTCTCTGATGTTGACTATCTATCCCTAATCTCAGAAGAAAGACTCCAGGGTGAAGCCTGGAGGTAGAGGTAACAAGAGAAGGAATTCTAGACGGAGGAGGGTCAGGGAGGGAAGGATTGGAATGGGACAGCAAAGCCTTCCGATCTATATTGTGTTTCCTCACTCATTGCTCTGCACATAGTAAGCACTTCATAAATGCTTATAGACCATGTAAGGAATGAATGAATGAACGAATGAACGAACTAACGAATGAATGAATGAATGAAAGTTCATTTTCCCCTAAGTCCTACAGCAACCCTAGGGAAGAGATCAGGTTTCAAAATTTGTCATTTTTTTTTTTAAATTTCTCTGAATGCATGCTCAGCAGGAGCTTTGAAATTAGTTTGTACAGTTACAGAGCCAGAGTAAACGGTGAGGGAGGAAAGACTACACACTTAGGGAAGGGAAGAAATCAAGAGAAGGAAAGGAACTATTTTCAGATATAGTATAGAATAACGATAATATAGCACTTTAAGGTTTACAAAGTTCATTACAAGTATTATTTCATTTGATCCTCACTACCCTGGGGGGTAGATGTTAATTATATTCCCATTTTACAGGTGAGGTAACTGAGACAGGTTAAGTGACTTGCCCAGGATCACAGAGCCAGTAAATATTGGGGGCAGGTTTTGAAGTTAGAGCCCAGCACTCTCTCCACTGCTCCACCTAGCTGCCTGTAGAGGAATGGAAAGATCATTGTATTGGGAGTCGTCTGGGTTCTAATCCTCATCACCTACCTCCTACTAGCTATAGGACCTATCGTGGAATCTCAGGTCTACAGCTGAAAGTGACCTTAGTGGCCAAGGAGTTCACCTCCTCCTCTTACAGAGGAGGAAACAGGGTGGGAGACAATAAGTGCCTGACCCAGCATCAGACAATGTGAATTTTGGCAAGTCGCTCAACCATCCTGAGCTTCCTTCCTCATCTATCAAAGAAGGGAGTTGGTCTCTGTGATCTCTTAAGACCCTTCCAGCTTTGGCATTCTGTGATTCTGACAGATAGCAATAATAATAATGATAATAAATAATTTACATAGTTTTAAGGTTTGCAAAATTCTTTCTTTACATAAATTATCTTATCGGATCTTTGCAACAACACTCAGATAGTTGCTATTATCGCTGCTTTACAGATGGAGACACAGGTTAAATGAATTGACCAAGGTCACATGGCCAGTAAGTGTTTTGGGCTAGATTTGAACCTAGATCTTCCTGACTCCAAAGCCAATGCTGTATCTATTATACCATGTCCCATTCTGATAAGACAGAAACAGCTCAGGGTTTCAACTCAGGAAAATTATTAGTCACTTTCATCTTCAACCAATCAATCAATAAACATTTATTAAAGACCTACCATTCATCAGGCACTGTACTAGGTTCTGGGGATACAAAGACAAAAGGGAAATAGTCGAGAAAAAGGGGTGGAGCCAAGATGGTGGCTAGAAAGCAGGGACTTGCCTAAAGCTCTCCCCCAGGACCCTCCAAACACCTATAAAAAATGACTCTGAACAAATTCTAGAACTGCAGAACCTACAAAATAGCAGAGTAGGGCTCCAGCCCAGGACAGCCTGAATGGTTGCTGGGTAAGGTCTATCGCACCGAGCCAGGAGCGGAGTGGAGCACAGCCCAGCATGGGCTGCGCCCAGACCAACCAGACCTGGAGCCGGGCAGAACAGGCCTTAGCGCCCTGAATCAGTGAGCCGTGGCAGTTACCAGACTTCTCAACCCACAAACACCAAAGACAATAGAGAAGGTTAGTGGGAAAAACTTCTGGGACAGAGTGAAAAGAGTTCGCAGTTCCACCCTGGGGATATGGAAATGGTGCAGCTCTGAGGCTACTTACAGCTGCAGTTGCTTCAAGCCCCAGGCCCAGCTGGTGGGAGGAATTAAGTGAGGATCAGAGCTGGAGTGTAGAGCCTGCTTAGATCTGAGTCACAGTCTGCGTTGGCGGTTCTTGGGGGAAGAGTAGCACTGGTGGGGCAGAGCTTGCTTTGTAGAAATAGCTCTGAAAACAACAGTGCAGCCCCTCAAACTTGGGCCAAAGTACTCTCTACTCTACAAGCAGGTATACCCCGACAAAAAGCTCAAGGGTCAAGTAGTTGGCTGGGAACATGAACAGGCAGCAAAAACTGACTCAGATTCAGGCTCAGACTTTGGAATTTTTCTTTGGTGACAAAGAAGACCAAAACATACAGCTGGAAGAAGTCAACAAAGTCAAAGAGCTTACTTCAAAAGCCTCCAAGAAAAACATGAACTGGTCTCAGGCCATGGAAGAGTTCAAAAAGGATTTGGAAAAGCAAGTTAGAGAAGTAGAGGAAAAATTGGGAAGAGAAACGAGAGTGATGTAAGAAAACCATGAAAAATAAGTCAATGGCTTGCTAAAGGAGACCCCAAAAAATATTAAAGAAAATAACACCGTAAAAAATAGACTAACTCAAATGGCAAAAGAGCTCCAAAAAGCCAATGAGGAGAAGAATGCCTTGAAAGGCAGGATTAGCCAAATGGAAAAGGAGGGCAAAAGATCACTGAAGAAAATACTACCTTAAAAATGAGATTGGCACAAGTGGAATCTAGTGACTTTATGAGAAATCAAGATATTATAAAACAGAACCAAAGGAATGAAAAAATGGAAGACAATGTGAAATATCTTATTGGAAAAACCACTGACCTGGAAAATAGATCCAGGAGAGATGATTTAAAATTATTGGACTACCTGAAAGCCATGATCAAAAAAAGAGCCTAGATATCATCTTTCAAGAAATTATCAAGGAGAACTGCCCTGATATTCTAGAGCCAGAGGGTAAAATAGAAATTGAAAGAACTCACTGATTGCCTCCTGAAAAAGATTCCCAAAAGAAAGCTCCTAGGAATATTGTCACCAAATTCCAGAGCTCCCAGATCAAGGAGAAAATACTGCAAGCAGCCAGAAAGAAACAATTTGAGTATTGTGGAAACACAATCAGGATAATACAAGATCTAGCAGCTTCTACATTAAGCGATCTTGAATATGATATTCTGGAGGCCAATGGAGCTAGGATTAAAACCAAGACTCTCCTACCCAGCAAAACTGAGTATCATGCTCCAAGGCAAAATATGAATTTTCAATAAAATAGAGGACTTTCAAGCTTTCTCAATGAAAAGACCTGAGCTGAATAGAAAATTTGACTTTCAAACACAAGAATCAAGAGAAGCATGAAAAGGTAAACAAGAAAGAGAAACCACAAGGGACTTACTAAAGTTGAACTGTTTTGTTTACATTCCTACACGGAAAGATGATGTGTACAATTCATGAGACCTCAGTATTAGGGTAGCTGAAGGGAATATATATATACATAGAGAGACAGAGACAGAGAGACAGAGGGCACAGGGTGAGTTGAATATGAAGGGATGATATCTAAAAAAATAAAATCAAATTAAGGGATGAGAGAAGACTATATTGAGAGAGGGAGAAAGGGAGAGATAGAATGGGGTAAATTATCTCTCATAAAAGCGGCAAGAAAAAGCAGTTCCTTGGAAGGGAAGAGGGGGCAAGTGAGGGAGAATGAGTGAATCTTGCTCTCATCAGATTTGACCTGAGGAGGGAATAACATACACACTCAATTGGGTATCTTACCCCACAGGAAAGAAGGAGAAAGGGGATAAAATGGGGGGATGATAAAAGAGAGGGCAGATAGGGGGAGGAGGTAATCAAAAGCAAACACTTTCTAAAAGGGACAGGGTCAAGGGAGAAAACTGAAGAAAGGGGGGCAGGATAGGAAGGAGCAAAATATAGTTAGTTTTTCATAACATGAGTATAGTGGAAGGGTTTTGCATAATGATACACATGTGGCCTATGTTGAATTGCTTGCCTTCTTACGGAGGGTGGGTGGGGAGGGAAGAGGGGAGAGAATTTGGAACTCAACATTTTAAAAACAGATGTTCAAAAAAGTTCAGAAAAAAAGTTTTTTGCATGCAACTGGGAAATTAGATATACAGGCAATGGGGCATAGAAATCTATCTTGCCCTACAAGAAAATAAAGGAAAAAGGGATGAGGGGGAGTGGGGTGACAGAAGGGAGGACTGACTGGGGAATGGGGCAATCAGAATATATGCCATCTTGGAGTGGGGGGGAGGGTACCAATGGGGAGTAAAATTTGTAACTCAAACTCTTGTGGAAATCAATGCTGAAAATTAAAAATATTAAATAAACAAACAAATAAATACATTAAAAGGAAAAAAAGGGAAATAGTCCTTGCCCTCAAGAAACTTACAGTCTAATTAGGGGAGAAAACATTTAGGTACATGGGTACACAAAATATTGTTGTTTAGTTGTTTCTGGTTCTTCCTGACCCCACTTGGGGTTTTCTTGGCAAAGAAAGGAGTGGTTTACCATTTCCTTCACCAGCTCATTTTACAGATGAGGAAACTTAAGCAAACAGGGTTAAGTGACTTGCCCAGGGTCACACAACTAGTGTCTGAGGCCAGATTTGAACTCAAGAAGAGGAGTGTTCTCATCTTCTGCACCCATATACAAAATATTGGGGGAATGTCATTAGCAGCTGGGGGAGGGGCAGGAATCAAGTCAACTTTGATATAAAAGCTACTGTTTGAGCTTAGTCTTGAAGGAAATGAGGGACTTTACGAGGCAGAAGGAAGGAGGAAGTGCAATTCGGGCATAGAGGAATGGCAGGGCCAAGTGCACAAATTTGGGAGATGCAGCAGTGCATGTGAAGAACACTCAGGAGGCTTGTTTGACTGGATCAGAGGTGCATGAAGGCAACAATTGTGTAACAAGGCTGAAGAGGTAGAGGTGTCCAGGTAGTGAAGTTCTTTAAATGACCAACAGAAGAGTTTCTATTGTTTCCTGGGGAGAAGAAGGAGCCACTGGTTTATTGAGGAGCAGAGTAATGTGGTTAAACCAGAACCAAAATCAAGGGGAGAGAGCAGAGGCAGGGAGACCAATGAGGAGGCTATAGCAATGTTGCTGGCAAGAGGCGACAAGGGCTTGAACTGTGGTAGTGGTTGATGAAATGGGAGGAGAGATGCTGTGGAGCTAGAAACAACATCTGATTGCTTATTGGGAGGCAGAGGATACTCAGCCAGGGGTGGTGAACCTGCAGCCTCGAGGCCACATGTAGCTTTCTAGGTCCTTGGATACAGCCTTTTGGCTGAGTTACACAGCTAGTAAATGTGTGAGGCTGTTTTTGAACTCAGGTCTTCCTGACTCCAAGCCCAATACTCTGTGCACTCTGGCTCCCCCCAGCCGCCCAGGCTTATATATCTAGCAAGTATCTGAGGCAGAATTTGAACTCAGGTTTTACTGACTTGTGTCTCTCTACTATTCACTTGAAGTCTGTAAAAGTATGAGGAGCCAGTAATAAAGGACTTTAACTGCCAAAAAGTAGAGTTTATATTGATTCCTTTGGATGACCCCGGACAAATCGCTCGACTTGCCTAGGTCTCAGTTTTCTCATCTATAAAACAAGGAGGATGAACAAGATGGCTTCTGAAGTAGCTGCCAGCTCTAAATCCAAGAGCTCATTAATTGTATTTACTTACACGTGCATGTATTAGAATTGCAGATAATAGCCCAGCTCAGACAAAGCATTCAGGCAAGCAGTAGACCTAGGGCATCTCCAGGGAAGGAGGAACAGCGAATAGGGGGATGGGGAAATCGAAGGAAGAGGAGATGGAAGGAAAAGAGGATGGGATAGATGGGAGATGAATGTATGGCTGGGTGCTGTTCTCAGAGACTTTTCACTAATAGTCGCTGCCCATGGTCCCTGGAGCAGCCCTGAAGGGAGGGTATTCTTTTCAGTGTGATGATCCATTCACTATTCTTTTCTCTTTCCCTGTGAGAAGATTACCAAGAAGGGGCTCAGTGGGGAAGGAGGCCCCAGTGGGATCCTGTTACCAGCCATCTGTGTTCTGTTCTTTGCTTTCGAACAAGACGGCTTCAAAACTCTGAACTCGAGAGGGCGTCGGGCTTGCATACAGATCAGCAGAACTGTTGCTAACAGCCCTGTTGACTGTGAGATGACTCAACGTCTGTGCCTGGCAGAGTCAGCTGTGGTCCACTGGAGCCTCCTGCCCTTGGGATAAGAGCTTGGAATTGGGGAAGTGCATTGAGGAAAGGGGGGGGTGGGGGGCGGGAGCCAGAGCTTGAGATCCGGGACTGCAGCTCCAGCTAAGAGGAAGGAGGACAGGACGAGATAGCTGGGTCCTCCATTTGCTGTTTTTGAACTGATGATATGGAACTGGGGGGAGACAGGAAGAAGGGGAGAACAGGAAGGGATGGTTCTTTGTGAGCTGTAGCTACCCCCAGAAGGCTCACAGTAGCTTGGGGATGGCGGCCAGAGCCATATGGCTGTGTCACCAGGAAGTGGGTTCAGGAATGCATCCCAAACAAAAATGTCACTCATGTCCCCAGTGAATTTTGCTTATGTCCAGACAGATCTTACTGCTTCCCCCCTCCCCACATACTTCCTGCCAAACCTATAGCTGATTTCAATCCCCATACAGTAGTAAAACTGAAATGCACCTTCAGTTCAGTGACCATTTATTTTAAAAATATTTTATTGATATCTTTTGGTTTTTTACATCACCCACATTTCCAAATATGTCCTTCCCCCTCACCCCCATACAATAAAAAAAATTTAAAAAGAGGAAGAGGAAAAAAGTTCCACAAAACTAATCAATGTATCAAGAAGTCTGACACTACATACAATATTTCACATCCATGGACCCCCACTTCTATAAAAGAGTAGATGGAGATGTCTTCTCCTATGTCTGACTTGGATTCAGGTATGATCATTCTGATTTCACAGCATTCAGTTCCAATTGTTTTCTTCGATTTCCTTCCACTTACATTGTTGTTTTCCTCGTTTCGATCACTTCATTCTGCAGCTTTGTTCATATAATTAGCTCTTTAGCAAAAACATTTATCCAAACGCCATAGCAAGAACAGTAATTACAAATCATCCTCCCAAGCCTGGGGTGCAGTCTCCCACAAATACACAGAGTCAAGGGCAGGGGAAGAAAAGGCACACGCTCAAAGTACAGAGGGGGTAAGACATATGTAGAGAACCCACACGGTCAAGGCAATTACAGCTCTGGACCGACCTTGATCTCTTTTCTTTGTCTGAGGGTCATCACAAAGTTCACTGTGGTTCATTGAATCAATGGATGAGTCCACTGCTCTGCTGGGCTGACTCCTCTCAAGGTACTGTGTCTCAGCTAAATGGGTCTATCCATCATTTTTCTATTGAGTTGGAGTGTGTGTATGTGTGTGTGTGTGTGTGTGTGTATGTGTATTTCACCCTCTCTAATGCTTTTCAGATGAGCGAAGCTCATTTGATGCCTACTTCACCCACCCCCTTCCTCCATGTTTGTATATTCTTTTTCTCCTGCACTCCAATTATCTGAAATATCAAGTTCTCCTTCCTTCTTCCTCCTTTCTACAGGGTGTCCTTAAAATCTGGACACACAGGCAAAAATGCATATTTTGAAATATTTGGAATATTAACAGACCTTAGCCCCCTTGACTTCTTTTTCTGGGGTATGCTAAATGAGAAGGTGTATTCAGCGAAAATCACAGATGCACCATACTTGACTGAACGCATAAAGAGTGAATGTGCTAAAATTGACGGCAATGTGGAGTTATTGCATCAAGTTCACATGAATCTTGCAAAGCGCATCAACCTTTGCATCACAAATGATGGAAATCATATTGAAGATGTTATTTGTTAATATTCCAATTAAATAAAGTGTTGCTGAAAATTTCATTCATTTCATTTCTTGAAAACCTGCATTTTTGCCTATATGTCCAGACTTTAGGAACACCTTGTACACTAATGTACTTCTTTTGTCTTATTTTTCTTTCTCTTTCCTCTCTTAAAACCGTCAAAACAGAACCAATCTGCTCACTCCAAGGACCTATTCTTTTTCTTATTTAACTTTCTCAGTTCCCTTTGAAGACATTTATTTCTTTCCCTCTCATTAGGATGTGAGCACTACATGGTCATACACCCCCTCCCATTTGTTCAAATAAATTCACTTTTCTAGATTTCTCTTGACTCTTGTGTTTGCATTTCAAAGTTCCTACTTAGCTCCAGGCTTTTCATCAAAAGTACTCTGAAATCCACTATTCCATTAAAAGCCTAGTTAGGATTATACTCAGCTTTCCGAGGTAAACTACTCTTTGTAGCAAGCTTATATCTTTTGCCTTTTGGAATGCCATATTCCAAAATCTCCTCTGATTTCTAGTAGCAGGTACCAGGTCTGACGGCTATCCTCTTTGATTCCCTCAATGTTTGAAGCTACTCACTTCTAGGAAGGAGGTAGAAAGTGCAGCCTGCCTTCTTTGACAATTCTTTCTAATTCAGAGCCAATTTCCTTTAATGAAAGACCTGACCCTTACTTATGGCGACCAGTTAATTACATTTCCCTGATTCCTGTTGAGGTCTTATGCGCATGATGGCTATGGACAAAGGTATGGAGGCAGTCTGTGCCCAGGGATAAGCTAACTGTCTTTGCTTTGCTGGTCTTGATCTATAAGAGCCCAGGATCTTTTCCTAAGTATAGGATCCTTCTTTTATACCCGGGAGGGTTTTTCCCTTGCATTTTAATATCTTTATCTTTGCCTCTTCATTCAGCTTTGCCTAAATTTCTACCCAACATAACCTAACCTAAATACAAGGTAACTTTTTGGAAAGAAGGGACTAGTGGGGAGGTGGGGGTGGGAAGAAACTCTCATTTGGGGGGATTAAGAAAGGTTTCACTTAGAAAGTGCTGCATGGGTTGAGCTTTGAAGGAAACAAGGAATTTCATGATAAGTAAACACAAATATACACCAAAAAATTTGAAATAATTTTAGGGGTTGGAGAGAACCAACTAACTCTTCGGAGAATCAGGAAAGACCTCATATAAGAGGTGGTGCTTGGGCTGACCTTTGAACTGGGAGCTAGGGGTTCCAAAAGGTGGAGGTAAAGCGAAAGAGTGGACCACGGATAGAGGCAGAGAGTCTGTGAAGACAATATTTTATATTTACTTATCTTAGAATACTTTGTTGCCTTCAAAACTCAACTCAAGCACCACCTTCTCCATGAAGCCATCCTTGACTCCCCAAGATCAAAGGGTCTTCCCCTTCAAATTATCTTATATTTATTTTTCACATATTTACATAACTACACATTTGTTTTTCCTGATAGAATATAAACTCTATGAGGTCAGGCATTGTTTCATTCAGTTTGCCTCCCCAGATCTTGTTCAGCCTCTCTTCTCCTAGGTTACCCAGGCCTCAGAGAGAAAGGAACAGTAAGTTTGAAGTGGGACTGAGAGATGATGTATAGCTCTGGTATTTGGTATGGCCTTTATCACTTGCAGACCTTACCGGATAGCACCCACAATCTTAGAGCAGCTGCTGGCAACCCACACAAATGACTCCCCTTGGTTCTATCTCTTCTTAGGCACAGGCTTCCCTCAGAGAACTCTTACTTCCTGTTGAGTCCCAATCATCCACCAAATAAGGTCCCTCAAAGACTGGCTCCCAGCCACTATGGCAGCTTAGAAAGCAAGAGATGGAGTTGGAGTCCATGGGATGGTGAGATCATAGATTTGGAGTTGGATGGGACCTTTGAGACCACTGAATCCAACCTGAACCCAGGTCTCAGGATTGAGGACCATGGTCACGGGATTCCGAATTGGGTCCTGTGACTCTACCTTCAGCTCTCTCTCTACCAACCTCAGTTGCCTCCCATCCCCACTTTAACTCTTGGCAAACTTCCTTTCAGTTCTGGATTGGTGCACCAGCCTTGAGAAAGACTGTCCATTTTGTGGCTGGTTGCTAAGGAAAAGCATGGCTTTATCAAGACCAACCAAGACAACTCTTATTTCTTGCTTTGACAGTAAATCAGGGGAAATGTCACTGACAGACTTTACCTAAATTTTAGCAAAGCACTGGTTAAACTATCTCATGCCACTCTTGTGGAAAAGATGGAGTTGTTCGGCCATGTCCAACTCCTCATGAACCCATTTGGGGTTTTCTTGGCAAAGATACTGGAGTGGTTTGCCATTTTCTTCTCCAGCTCATTTGACAGATAAGAAAACTGAGGCAAACAGGATTACATGGTTTGCCCAGGGTCACCCAGCTAGTAAGTGTTTGAGGCTAGATTTGCACTCAGGAAAATAAGTCTTCCTGACTCCAGGCCTGCCACTTCACCGTGCCACCTAACTTCCCCTGGAGAAAAAAAATGGAGAGATGCGCCTAAAGAGTAATCTATTCAGAGGCATTTAGAGGTGGTTGGAAGGCTAGACTCAAAGAATAATTGTTAATGGTTCAATGTCAACTTGGCACAGAGAATCTCCAGTGGAGTGCCCCAGTGATCTGTGCTTGGACTGGTCCTGTTAAGCAGCATTATCATTATCAATGACATAGTCAAAGAGGTAGGGAGCTGCTCATCACATGTCCAGATGTTACAAAGCAGGAGGTGGTGGTGGACAGCAAAACACAGGGTAGAGGAGAGAGACAGGGGAGGAGAGAGAGACATAGAGACAGAGACAGAGAGAGAGAGAGACAGAGACAGAGAGGGACAGAGAGAGAGAGAAAGGGAAAGAAAGAAACAGAGAGGGAGAGAGAGAGAGAGAGAGAGAGAGAGAGAGAGAGAGAGAGAGAGAGATCTCAAAATGTCTGGATGGAGCACTGACTGAATCTTTTTATCTTTTTGTTTGTTACTAGACCCTGTGATTTTTGGTATAGGAACCTCCCGAGGAGGAAACTCCATCTATTAATGTAGATTGGTTCCTGCTCCCTTGTAAACTTCTCTCTTTGAAAGCTTCCTGGGGCACTTAAAAGTTAAGTGACTCACCCAGTGAGACAAAGCCAGGAGGGGTCCAGGTCAGAACTAGAACTCAGATCTTTCTAACTAAGGCCAGTTCTTTATACATTATGCCAATAAAGATAAATGTGAAGTCTCACAATTGAGTCAAAGAATCTGTTTCATGGTGTAGGATAGGGGAGGCATGGATAGGCAGCAATTTGCTTGAAAAACAGAGTGGACTGGAAGGGACTCAGTATGATCAATGGGATCTGAGGCTTCATTATGAAAACTAAAGTTGGGCTTTCATTGGTATAGGGAACTCCCAGATGAGGAAATGCCCTCCACCAATACTGGCCAGTACCTTCTTGGCAACTTGTAGTCTTAAAGAGTTGCCTGAGCCACTAAGAGACTAATTCCAGGGCCCCACAGGGAGTATGAGTCAGAGGCAGAACTTGAACCTGAGTCCTCCTGGGTCCAATGCCAGGTGGTCTTTCTGTACTCCGCCCTATTCTAACCACATCTGGGAGTATTATGTTCAATTCTGGGTGCCATAATTTAAGTTTACAGGCAGCTAGGTGGCTCCATAGTGCATTGAGTACCTTTGTTTGAGATTGGGAAGACTTATGTTCCTGAGTTCAAATCCCACCTCGGGCACTTACTAGCTGTGTGACCCTGGGCAAGTCACTTATTTCTGCCTCAGTTTCCTCATCTGTCAAATGAGCTGGAGAAGTCAATGGCAAACCATTCCAGTATCTTTGCCAAGAAAACCCCAAATGGGGTCATGAAGAGTTGGACACGACGGAAATGACTAAACGATAACAAACAGTTTAAGAATGATATTGCTAAGGTTGATGGATACCAGAGAAAGGCAACTAGGAAAATGAAGGGCCATGAATCTAGGCCATATGAGCATCAACTGAAGGGAATGAGGATGTTTTGCTTGGAGAGAAGAAGACTCAAGGTACGTGGTAGCTTACTACAAGTATCTCAAAGGCCATCTTGCGGAAGAATGATTGGACCAGCTCTGCTTTACCCCAGAGAGCAGAACCAGAGCAAAGGATATAAGTTTCAAAGAAACAAGGTTTGACGTCAGGAAAAACTCCCTAGAAAGCAGATCTTCACAAAAGTGGAATGGGATGCCCTGGAAAATAGTGAGTTCCCTCTCATTGGGGGTGGGCGGTGGGGAGAAGGGAATAAGCATTTCTATAAGCACCTACTATGCGCCAGGCACTGTACTAAGTGCTTTATAAATATTATCGAATGTCATTCTCACAATAACTCTGAGGTTGTTATTATTGCCTTCCACTCTATAGTTGTGGAAACTGAGGCACAAAGAGGTGAAATTATTACCCAGGGTCACACGGGTGGGATTTAAACTCAGGTCTTCCCAACCCCCAGGGCTCTAATCCACTGGCCACCAGCTTATTCAAACAGAGGATGGATGGGAATCCCCTTTAGGTCTGGATGGATTAGATGTCCCTCAGGCCTCTTTCCAACACTGTGATTCTGTAATAACCCCTTGTGCTGGGTGAAGTAATATTAGTAATAACAGCTAACATTTATATAACACTTATTAGGTACCAGACACTCTGATAAGTGCTTTATAATTATTATCTTGGTTAATCTTCACAATAACCCTGGGAGGTAGGTGCTAATATCATCCGCATTTTACAGATGAAGAAACTGAGGTTAAGGGACTCGTCCAGGGTCTCACAGCTAGTATGTGTCTGAGGCAGTGTTTGAACTCAGGTCTTCCTGAGTTGACGGCCAGCACCCTTTCCACTGTGTCACCCAGTTGCCAAGTAGTTACAACACCAGACATGCCTTTTCTCAGCAGCTAATCATGGAAACTGTCCTTTCTCCCAACCATTAGTGTTTTTAGGGATGCTCTGAAGTTACATTATTGGTCCATACTTCATCTCCCTTTGCCCATGTTGGAACGTGAGGATTTGGCCTTCCTTGGAAACCAGGGCTGAAACTGCTGGGCACTCTATCACCCCCCTGGTTGAGGTCATTAGGTCATCTCAAGGTCATCTCCTGCTTGACCACCATTTGTCCAAATTTGCCCAAACTTCACCATAAGTACACCTTGTGCCCTTTAGGTGTGGTGTTAGTGTACCCCAGACCAATGGCCTAACATTCTGGAAGCCAATAAAGAATGAGGACGGAGGGTTTCCTTAGTATCTTCATCAATGTCCTCCTTGTTCTTCCTCCTTCCAAGGGGCATCAGGGTATTTTAGAATGGGTACTTGGACTCGGAATCAAGACGACCTGGGTTGGAGTTCCATCTCTAACACTTAGCAGCTGGATCACTATGGACAAGTCACTTATGGGTCTAATAATCCCATGGTACTTACCTCAAAGGCAGCTAGATGGCACAGTGGATAGAGTGCTGGGCCTGGAGTCAGGAAGACATCGTCCTGAGCTCAAATCTGGCCTCAGATGCTCACTAGCTGTGTGACTCTGGGCAAGTCACTTGACCCTGTTTGCCTCAGTTTCCTCATCTGTCAAATGAGCTGTAGAAGGAAATAACAAACCACTCCAGTTTCTCTGCCAAGAAAACCCTAAATGGGGTGATGATGTGTCTGGAAGGGTTATAGTGAGGATAAATGAAATGTAAAGAACTAACTACATCTTCTTATTGACTGTATACTTCTTAATGTATGTATGACTTTAAGGAATTGTCCCTTTCAGATTTCAGCCAAGTTGAAATTCTGAAGGGGCTAAAACATAAATACTGAAATGTAAAAGGAAAGCCTTTTCAGGTGTAAAGGAAATATCCTACACCCTAGAATGGGCCTGACGTTTGAACTGATCAACTGCATATGGCTGGTTGGTGCTGTCTTTCATTCTGAAAGAGCAGGGCTGTTCAAAATGTGGCCCACAGCCCACCTACAAGCAGAGAAATTTACATAAATGCTTTAGTGAATGAAGCAGAGCTCTCACTAAAATGGCAAATCAAAATATATTGTCTATTGTTTCAATTAAACCTAAGGTTGGACAGCCCAAAATGATATCACCATCTTGGAATCAAGTTACAGTGCGTCTGACTGTGGCAGATTAGCTCAGAGCGCTCTACCATAGGTCCAGCACAAATAGTCCATGTGAAAATTTTCGCATCTTGAATTTCTTTTGAGCTATTTCAATTCTACTTTGCATATGAAAAGGTCAGCAAAGGCAATGAATTTGTACCAGTGCAGGTAATACAGTTGTCCCCAAGCACTCATTTGAATAAGACCCCAAAGGGAATCTTAGGAAGTATAATTGATTGGCCCATCAAACAAAGTAAAGGTAGAGTCCTTCACTGAGAAAACTTGTATGGAAATAGAACTGTAGAACAGGAAGGCTAAGCCACTCCTACCACCAGCCTAGAGATAACAAATCTCAGGACCAAGACCCTCAAGGAATTAAAGAGGAAAGACTTCCAGTAATCACAGGCTCAGAGTGTTTGCCCTTACTCAAAGAGCATAGTAGCATTCAGCTAAAATAAATACTCTGACACTCCAGCTGAAGAATGTAGAGTAATATCCAGTCAAGCCAGAAGCTGAAAAAGGTAGAGTCTGAAGCTGCTCATTAGAGTTGAATCGATCCATACAGCAGCAATGTTTCACCCTTGGAAGGGTGACTGAATGATCTGCCTGGGCCAGTCTGGCAGTTGCCTCCCACCGGCCAAGCAACCTGCCCAATGTAGTATGACAATAACAGCCCAGTGACCTAATGACCTTCCCAGTTCAGCCCACCAGCAGCTGAGCCCAGTGAAGACCCAGTTCTGCAGCTGAGAGACCTGCTTGGCTCAGCCTAAAAGTGGATTAACCCATCCAGGTGAGGTGCCTTGCCCTATAAAGAGCCAGCCCAGCTGAGCAGCAGAATAATTCATTCATCACTGATGCCACACCCTGCAGCAAACTTCTTGACACCCTCTGGGAAAAGAATAGACATTAAAGTGCTGCTCACCTAGAGTTATGATGTCTTAGCCATGAGTGTCACCTACACCAGTGCTTCACTACTATTGTACTGTAGCCAGTGTCTACTTTTCTTCCTGTGAACTGTGTATATTTGCAGAAGAATATGCCCCAGGGTTTTTTGGGACATCCTTTATCACTACTGTTTTTGCTATGCCATTTAAGTAAATATATCTGCTAAGAATAAGCTCAATCTATTGGCTGATTGTTAAAGGAAGCACACCAATGGCGGCTTGAGAGCTACAGTGTTATGAGGATAGACACCCACAGGGTTAGCCCTGAGAAGAGTAAAAGCCACCCTACCGATGCTAGTATGGTTTGGGAGAGTAAGCCCAGAGAGGCGGTATAAGACATGGGACTTAAAATCTGTTTGTATGTACTACCCAATCAATAATTCAACTCTATAAGCATTTATTAAGCACTTACTATGTGCTGGGACTACATAGATGAAAAAGAAATAGCTCCTGCTCTCAAGGTATTTACATTCTATGCAGACACATTTTAGGAAGGGTTATAGTGAGGATTAAATGAAATGTAAAGAACTAACTACATCTTCTTATTGACTGTATACTTCTTAATGTATGTAATCCTTTAGATTTAGGGGCTTGAATGAAATTATCTCTTATACCCCCCTGTAGTGTGATGTGGTGGAAAATCAGTCTGTATTTGGAGTTAGAAGCTCTATATTTGAGTCCCTTATTTGCTACACCTAGCTGGTTATCCTTGGATTGGTCAACTACCTACTCTGTGCCTCAATTTCATTATTTACAAAATGAGAGGCTTAGATAAGATATTATCTAAGATCCCTTACTTATCTAACACTGGGTCTAGAGTTAAAGGGGAGGCAAAAAACAGTCCTTACTATGTGCCAGGCTCTGTGCTAAGCTCTGGGGATACATAAACAGTCAAAATCAAGACAGTCCCTGCCATCAAGGAGTTTATATTCTAAACAGAGAGACAATGCACAAGAGACTTCAAAAGCTGCCGGATGTGTGTGTCTTGGTGGGAAGGGGGGGAAGGTCATGGTATTAAAATACAAAAAATCAGAAACGGAGTCAGGAGAGGTTCAAATCCCACTAGCTGTGCAACCCTAGACAAGTCATGTAATCAATCTCAGCCTCAGTTTCCTCATCCGTAAAATGAGAGGGTTGGTCTATATGACCTCTGAGGCTTAAGATCTGTCATTTTAATCAACGCTCCCAAGCCTAAAATTTCATCACCACCAGCGGGAGCGGTAGAGTATGTACGCCTATTTTCTTTTCACATTGCACCCTCTAGTGGTCACATAAGAGAACAAACAAGAGTTGAAATCTGGTTCAATGAATCTTGAGGGGCAGGAGGGGATTTACCTTGAATGTCATTGCTATTTGTTCCTCTCTAGGCCCAGACCCTCAGATTTCTCCAGATCAAGCTTCACACCCTTCTGTCTCTGTCCCTGCCCGTTATCCTGTCCCTTTCGGAGGGACTCTCTGTTGCTGGTCTAGTTGGAGCCTTCATTCCAAAGATGCCTAGCTCTCGGCAGCTAGATGGTGATCCTCTTCGAGTGGGCCTTGCTAAGGAGCAAGAATGAACATTGCTGCCCCCAAGGAAAGGGTAAATGAAGAGAATTTTTGGACAGAGGAATCTTAAAAACTCGATTCTTTTAAAAACAGTTGATTAGATCCCAGTTGTGATGAGTCATGGCTTCAGAAGACTGATGAGGAACCATTCCTTGGAAGGGGAGGTTGGAGGGGAGGAACCTTCGGTTTCCAGGCCACATGTGGCCCTCTAGGTCCTCCAGTTCAGCCTTTTGACTGAATCCAAACTTCACAGAACAAACCCCCTTGATAAAAGGATTTGTTCTATAAAACTTGGACTCAGTCAAAAGGCCACACTCAAGAGTCTAGGGCCTAGAGTCTTGTCAGAGAGATGGTGGCCTAAAGGTGCTGAATGAGAAATGTCTTTTCACCCATGATCAATGCGTGGATATGTTTTCTTGATGATACTAATTTGTTAAAAAAAGGGGCAGCTCCTGTTGGGGGAGAGGGGATGTTAGTGGGAAGTAATAAAGACGCAGGAGCTGCTAGGTAGCACAATGGCTAGAGAGCCAGGTCTGGAGTTAGAAACACCTGAGTTCAAATCTGGCCTCAGACACTTACTAGCTGTGTGACCCTGGGTAAGTCCCTGCGTGCCTCAGTTTCCTCATCTGTCAAAAGAGCTAGAGAAGGCAATGGCAAACTGCTCCAGTATCTTTGCCAAGAAAATCCCTAAATGGGGCCATGAAGAGTAGGACATGACTGAAACGACTGAACAACAATAAAGGTGCAGAAGGAAAGGAAGAAAGAGAGAGGGTAAAATCAAAGAGTATCAGTAAAACAAAAAAAATAGAGAAATAGGTACTGACCCACACTTTCAAAACTCCCAGCTGAGGGAACTCCCTTTACCAATGAATCTTGGCACCTTCTTTGCAATTTATAGTCTCAGAGAATTACTGAGAACATTGAGAGGTCAAGTGACTTGCCAGTCACACAGCCAGGATGTGTAAGGGACAGGACTTGAATTCAGGTCATCTTGACAAAAAACGCAAGGGAAAAAGTTTGTATTGGGGTACAAACAACTTTACATTGTTAAATGTAAGATATATTTAAAACAAATAAACAAACTTGGCATGGTAACCAGGTACCATGCTAAGCACTGGGGATACAAAAAAAAAGACAAAAGATAGTCTCTGCCCTCAAGGAACTTAGAGGCTATGGAGACAAAAGAAGCAAGCAAATTTGTTTGAACAAGCTCTGAGCCAGATAAATAGGAAATAGTGAAGAGAGGGAGGGCACTAGAATTAAGAGGGGTTGGGAAAGGCTTTCTGTAGAAGGTGGAATTTTAATTGGCATTCGAGGAAGCCAGAGAACCCTGGAGGCTCAGAGGAGGAAGGAGAGCTTCCAGTATGGGGGAAGACCTTAGAAAAAATACTGAGCCAAGAGATGGCTTGTTCTGGAAATAGCAAGGATAGAAGGACAGCCTAGAACTTATGGAGGGGCTATACGGTGTAAGAAGACCCAAAAGACTGTAAGAGGGCTAGGTCATAAAGGGCTTTGAATACCAAACAAATTTTGTATTTGCTCTTGGGGATGATCGGGAGCCACTGAAGGTTATAGGGTAAGAGGATATGACCTGGTCTGATCTTTAGATGTTAGGGGGAGTTCCTTCACCTGATTGGTGCTTTAGGAAAATCACTTTGATGGCTGATGAATTGGAGTGGGGAGAAACTTGAGGCAGGCTATTGCAGTATGGTATAGATAGAACACTGGCCTTGGAATCAAGAAGACCTGAGTTCGAATCCAGCCTCAGATTTGCTGTTTGACCCTGGGCAAGTTACATAACCTCTCCATGCCTCAGTTTCCTCATCTGTAAACCGAAGGGGTTGGACCCAATGGCCTCTGGTAGCCACTAACTATGTTACAGAAGAACACAATTTCATATATAGCCCTGTCTTTTGTTTTTCTTTGTAAACTGGAATGTTTATATTTGCTGGTCATTAAGTTAATAACAATACATAAAAATATTTAAAAAGGAATAAAACAGTTCACTAATTAAAAATAAGGGATTAGTTTCCTTCAACAAGTCTGCAAAGGACAGACCTCCTTCTCTTCTGCTCTCCAGGACTGGGACTGAGGAAGTTGGGAGGAAGGATGCAAACAATTTTCATAAATTCTTCATCATTCACACTACTGCCAGCAAGCAATTACTGAGATATAGGAATGACTGGGAGGCTTAAATACGGCCAGCCCTCTGAAGGATGTGGTTCTTTTGGCAGGAGTCTCCCTTTCTCCCTCCCCGGCCAAGAGTCCACCCTCCTGAAGCTAACACCTGGGGCTTAGGGCTGTCCATCCGCTCCGATGGGCTCCATAGGACAGCAGTGCCCAGGCAGAGTTAACCGTGGGACTCTGGGCCAATGATCTCGACTGCTTTTAGCCACGTAAGCAACATTCGTAGACCTTCCTCTCTGATGCTGATGAACTTGGGCCACAGGTCCTTCCTGCCATTGACTCAGCATTCTGTGGCAAAGTGACCCTTCCTTATCTTGCCTGAGCCAAGATCCAGTGGCTCCTCCGCAGCCTAGCGTGGTGGCTGACTGTTCAGCAGCATCTATGCTAATTTTCTGACCTAAGACTTTGCTCAGGGTGCCGTTTTCTTTTAAAGCCAGAGCTGAAATTCCAGTTTCAGTTTTAGCCAAACTGATTCCCTCCCCGCCCTCAGCCATAACTTCTCCCCTCAGGTATCTGTGTTGGAAACAGCCATCAGGACTGGCCCGGTTCCGTGGCATACCAGTGCGGCTAAGAGCCGAATGACTGTTGCCATGGGGCTGAGTGTTTGCATAAAGCTCACTGACCATAGGAAGTGGGAGCTTTTGAAGGCTGCTTTTGGCTCAGTTGGCTGCCCACGCCTCCCACTCCTGAAAGTAATTCTACCAACACTACCAAGGTCTGCTGGGACCTTCAATTTAGGCTGGGAGGCTACCAGGAAATGTGGGATTGAACTCCTGGCCAACCCTGTGTGCTAAAGGGAGAGTCAGTATAGTCAGTATGCTGGGAATGGTAGTGTGCTGCCCTTCGGGGGCGGGGGATGACGGGGGGGGGGGGGGGGGGGGAGACAGAGAGACAGAGACAGAGAGGAGACAGAGAGAGATCAGAGACAGAGACAGAGAGAGAAAGAGACAGAGAGGAGACTGAGAGAGAGAGAGAGTTAGTTTAATCCCTGCCACTTCTTATCTCTGTGCCTCTGGGCAACTCACTTCACCTCTGAGCCTGGGTTTTCTTATCTGTAAAATGGGGATAATACCTCCCAGGGTTAATTGGAGGCAATGTATATAAAATGCTTTCAACCAACAAACATTTATTAAGAGCCTACTATGTGCCAAGCACTGAGCTAGGTGCTGTAAACAGAAAGACAAAAATGAAACAGTTTCTCCTTTCAAAGAGTTTGCAGTCTACTAGGGGAGACAGCATATATAAGTGTGTGTGTGTGTGTGTGTGTGTGTGTGTGTACAGACTCTCCTTTTTAGTGGATAGAATGGTTACTTGATGGTCACTAGAGCCTGGAGGGGCTTGGGTGAATTCTTTTTCTACCTAAGCTTTTGGGTTGAATAGCTCCACTTAGGAGAGAGTGATTACTTGGCATTCTGTGCCTGCTGGAGGGCCAGGGTGGGTGGGAGCTTCCGAGAGGAAAGTTATTTTTTTTTCTTCTGGCTTAGGGCTTTGAAAGAGGATACTTGTGGTTCCAGGCTCTCTTCAGGGAAGAGATTAAGTGACTTGCCCAGGGTCACACAGCTAGAAAGTATCTGAGGCTAAATTTGAATCCTCATCTTCCTTACTCCAGGCCCAGTGATTTATGTATGTACTGTGCCACCTACCTGCCTCTACGTACTATGACATGCTATCCTACTTTTGGATCTGTCCTATGGCGAGAAGGATTTTCCTGACATTAAACCTAAATTTGCCTGTTTGCAATTTGCATTTATTGATCCTGATTTTACCCTCTGGGGCCAAAGAAAGGAACCCCTCAACCTTCTTTGCGTCTCTAACTGCCTTACAGACATCTCAAAATGGATGTCCTGTGGATATCTTAAACTCAATATGTCTAAAGCTGAATGCATTATCTTTACACCTAAACCTTCCCCTCCTGCTAATTTCCCTAGTAGAGTCATCTTCCAGGGCCTCTAGGCGTTATCCTGGACTCCTCACTATCTCTCATCCCACCATGTCCAAGCTGTTGCCAACACCTGTTGATCTCCCCTTTGCAACATCTCCCAAATATGCCTCCTTCTCTCCTCTGACACTGGCACCCTTCTTATGCAGGCTCACATTACCTCATGCCTGGACTACTGCCATAGTGTGCCTGTAGGTCTCTATTCTCTCCCCACTCCAATCCATCCCTTCATTCCACTGCCAAAGTGATTTCCTAAAGCACAGGTCTGACTGCAGCACCACCCCCTACTCAATAAACTCCAGCGACTCCCTATAGCCTTCAGGATCAAATACAAAATCTTCTGTGTGGCATTGAAAGTCCTTCATAACCCAGCCCCCTCCTCCTTTTTCAGTCTTCTTAGATCTTCTGTGTTCTTCTATTCAGTGACCTCCTGGTTGTTCCCAAACCAAGACACTCCATCTCTCAGCTCACTGCATTTTCTCTGGCTGTCTCCCATGCATGGAATGGTCTCCTTCCTCAGGTCAGTTTCCCGGCTTCCTTGGATTTTTTTGAGTCTTCCACTTTCTTCAGGAAGCCTTTCCCAATCCTTCTCAATTCTGGTACCTTCTCTCTGGTACCTTATGTCCCATTTGTCCTGTAGCTAGCTTTCTGTACAGATTTGTTTGCTTGTTGTCTTCCCCATCAGACTGTGAGTTCCTTCAGGACAGAAGCTGTCTTTTGCCTTTTTTTTTTTTTGCATGTATCCCCACTGCTTAGCACAGTACCTGGCACATAGTAGGTGCTTAATAAATGCTAATTGACTGACTGATTTCTTCCACTGGATCGCCCTGGAAATACTTGAAGTCAGCTATCATTTCCACCCCAAGTCTTCTCTTCTCCAGGTTAAACACCCTCAGTTCCTTCACTGACCTTCAAGGCCCTTTGCCACTATGGTTGCCCTCCTCTGGACACTCTGCAGCTTATCAATCAATGTCTTTCCTAAACTGGCATGTCTGGAATTGAACACAATCTTTCAGATGGGGTCTTAGAGCTGAGCAGGGTAAATGTATGTGACCCTGTGTGCCGCGTTCCCCCTAGGCCTCTTCCTGGGCCGGGGGTCGCGGGCAGTCCTCCCCGGGGGACCTCTTCTGCTCCTACACCGAGCCTTCGGTCGTCACCGGCCGGCCTGGCCTCCACCCAGACCGGAATTCACCAGACAGAACGCCAGAGGATCTCGCTCACGGTCTTTATTGGTACATCTTCCACGGCGACTGCTCGACTCGACTCTGCTCTCTTCCCCTATCCCCGTACATATATAACCTATTGCAGCCAATCCAGTGGCGAGAGCTATAACATTGCCTTATATGGACGGGCTTCATCCTAAGCCGGCACCGCCCAGCGATATACCCGGAAAAGCGTTATACCCGGAAAGCTGTAGTCCCTGCCCCACCCTCCACCCAGCCCTAAGCGGCGTCCCACCCCCACCCAAATCCCAACACCTGTGTATACACTTGTGTGCACATGCTGTTAGCCTACATGAAGGCAAAGGAATGGATGAGGTGGCTTAACATGATTTCTGCCAATCCAAAGATCCCATGTATGCAAATTATGCTGTCTTTGGAGGTTAATGCTAGGATGCTGAATCCCCCAACAGATGCATATTGCATGTGGAGCAAACTGTCTCGTTTGTATAAATATGTTTTAATGAATTTTTAACCAAAGGATTTGTTTTCATTCCCTAATTACAGTCTTTCTCATTTTAAATTAAACATAGGCCCTACTAAACCATTTTATGAGATAGTTTCCAAATAAATGACTACTATTTCCCTAAGTCTCTTCCACAGTGGTCTTCAGAGTTCTCACTTGACCCAAGGATGGCTTAGGAATCATTCCGACCTGATCAAACTCCAGAGCCACAAGTCCTTCCAACTGCCCATACTCATCAATCAATCATTTATTAAAAGTTACCATGTGGGGGCAGCTAGGTGGTGCAGTGAGTAGAGCAACAGCCCTGGAATCAGGAGGACCTGAGTTCAAATCTGGCCTCAGACACTTGACACACTTACTAGCTGTGTGATCTTGGACAAGTCACTTAACCCCAATTGCCCTGCCTTCCTCCCTCCAAAAAAAAGGTTATGATGTGCCAAGCACTGTTGGACAAGGGATTAAAAAAAAAAGGGAAATAGTCCCTGCCCTCAAGGAGCTTAATTCTACTGGAGAGACAACATATATTTCCTAGATACACCTCAACTCTAATGTGTCCAAGACTGAGCTCTGTACCTTTTCTCTAAATTTCTTCCTTTTTCTGACTTGACTATTTCTGTCCATGGTGCCATCTTTCACCTGGTTTCTCATGTTCATAACTCTAGAACTGCTGTCCTCTTCCTATACCTCTTACAGGCAATCACTTGCTAGGTCCTATTGATTCTATATTTGCAACATCTTTCCCATCTGTCCCCTCCTCCCAATTCCCACAGACCATCTTTTCCTACCTACTCTGTTGTAGAAAAAACCAATATGGAATGCTTCTTGGTCTTGAGAGACCCCTTCTGTTCATCAGTGGTGATGACAGAGTGCCAGAAAAGGGAAGAGAGATACTCATACCATGTTGGTGGAATTGTGAATTGATCTAACCATTCTGGAAAGCAATTTGGAATTATGCTAAGAAAGTCACTAAACTATATATACCCTTTGATTCAGCACTTCTATAGCTAGGCATATTTCTACAGGTCAACAACAATAAAAAAGACCCCATGTAGCACAATGCCTGACACATAGTAAGCACTTGACAAATGCTTCTTGATTGGTTGATATTGACTAAAATATTCAGAGTAACACTATTTGAGGTAGTGAAAAACTGGAAGGAAAAACAAAGGTAATGCCCATAGATTGGGGAATGGCTACACAAATTGTGTGACACGAATGTGGTGAAATGTTGTTGTACCACCAAAAGAAACAGATTAAGCATGGGGAGACATAGGGACTAATATAGAGTAAGGGTAACAGAACCAGCTGTATATGTGTGTGTGCTTGTATATGTTTATAACAATATACAAGGAAAGAACAAAAAAAACTGCAACTAAATGCTATGTAATGATAATGTCCTGTAATTGTAATGACCAAGCATATACCCAAAGAGATGACTAAATACCTTTCTTTGTGTGCAGAGGTAGAGGTCTATGAGATATGAAATATTACATATACTGTCAGATTCAATTGGTTAGTTTTGCTGAACTGCTTCTTTCCCTCTAATTTCTTGTTTCAAGCTTAAGGTCAGGGACCAGCCTAGCCCTAGACAATTATCCCACCTCACTTAAAGTACTTAATAAAATGCTAAGCTCTGATATCTTAACCAGGTGAGAATATATCTCAAATAATCATAGACTTTAAGTTGAAGTCTATTCTCAGCTCATGAAGCAGATACTACTGCCAATTACTGCTGTAACAGGGATAATGCCAGGTCACCCATGGGAAGATAGGAAGTCCAAAATCCTCATGACCTTTTGTACCTCACAGGTCCTCCTTTAGCCACAGGAGAGGGGAAGAGGAGACAGGATTGTTCATCTCTTCTCCCAACCAAGCAGTTTCTTCTGGAGGGGTTGATTGGAAAGGCTCCCCCAACTAAGCGGCTAGATGCTTGAATTTCTTGGGTTCTAAACAAGCTCCTTGTTTTAAATAAGTCCCCAGTGCATAACCTAGTGCCTAGACACACTAGAACAGACTTCTTGTCGATGTCCGTCTACTTCCTCCAATGTCTTTCAATGACATTTTAAACAGACTGGATGCAATGAGGAAAGGCAAATCCAAGCCTCTACAAGGAACTCAGCAGAAAAGGTATAATATACCTAAGGAGAACTTCGTGAATGCCCTGTGAATGGTAAAACAAGAAATCCCTGTGAGTCACTTCTTTGCCACATATGCTCGATAAGCTTGGGCCCACTTTACCCTGGACTTACTATGTCCTTGTGAGAGAATATGCTTCCAAATGGAGGATTTGTTTTGTACCAACTCTATTGCTGTAGTAAATATCTGTATCTTTCTAAAGGCTAGTTAAATCTGGATAGCTAATTGAAATCAGCTGATGATCTATGAAGGCTACACACTGGCAGGGCTCATGAGCTACGGTACTAGAAAAGGCACCCTCCAATGCTTCAGGGTTACTCCTTGACACTGAAATGTCAAGTAGCAGCTGAGTTCTGGGGACTGGCATAGAATCTAGTACTTACAAGTGCTACCCAAAGGATGATTCACGTGGTGGAGATGGGGAAGGAATATATTCAGAAACGAAAATGATTTAAAAATAAAAGTTCTCTTTAAAATTTATAATTGTAAAGAGGAAAGAAAACAGAGTTGGGTTTACTAAGAATCATAATTTTTAGATCAGTGGTATCAAGCTCAATTAGAAATGGTTCCCTGTAGGCCTGCATATTGACTTTAACATTATCTATGTTCTATTGCATGTTTGTTTATTTTGTTAACTATTTCCCAATTATATTTTAATCTGGTTGGGGGGTTTTGCAGGACAAATGGGGCCTGTTGGCCATGAGTTTGATGCCTGTTTTAGACCACTTTAACTTGGCTAAGTTGGTATTTTTAAAGTGTGTGTATGTGAAGACTTTTATTACAAAAAAATCCATCCAGACTTAATTAGCCTTCAGAAGGAAATAAGTATTTACTACAGTAGTAGAGTTGGTACAAAACAAATCTCCAATCTGGAAGCATTAATGACCGAGAAGCCAATGAATGTGGACTTTAACATCATAGTCCCTAAAGTGAAGCATGAGGAAATAGAAACGGCAGTAAAGAAAACTGTGAAGAAAGGTTGGTTTAACCCATTATACAGATGGAAGTTCTATACTGAAGGTGAAGCAGTTTTAAGGGGGCAGCTAGGTGGCGCAGTGAGTAGAACACCAGCCCAGGAGTCAGGAGGACCTGAGTTCAAATGCAACCTCAGACAACTGAAAGTCACTTAACCCCAAATTGCCCTCAAAATAAAAAAAAAAGCCAGTTTTAAGGCCTTTGAAGGCTTGATTGCAAGGTATCCGAGAAGGGAGGGGAAACCAAGGGCTTATAATGTGAAAAAATAGTAGAATAATGGAATTATGCCAACTGATCCATATGCATATCTGTTAGCAGCTAAGTGGCCCACTGAACAGAGAGTAGTAGGCCTGGAATCAGAAAACTGTTGTCATTGTTCAGTCGCATATGACTCTTCATGACCCCATTTGTAATTTTCTTGGCAGAGATCCTGTTGTGGTTTGTCCTTTCCTTCTCCAGTTCATTTTACAAATGAGGAAATGAGGCAGCGAGGGTTAAGTGACAAGCTCAAGGTCATACAGCTAGTGAGTGTCTGAGGCCAGATTTGAACTCAGGAGTTTTCCTGAGTCCAGGCCCAGTGCTCTATCCACTGAGCCACGTAGCTGCCCAGTCCACATCTTTATAGTCACCCAATTGACTCAAAGGTGTAGAAGGTACAATCTTCCATTCTGCTCATTATCTGTTGACTATAAAAAAGGTCCTTAGTTTGATCAAGCAAAATGCCTCCTTAACGGCTCTGCTCTTCCCTTGCATAAGTCAAACACTGACAAATTTAAGAGAAATAATTTGGGTCAATGACACTTTGATTATTAATATTATGTAAGGCATAAAGCAGGGAGAGGTACACTCACCAGAAGTGTTTGCTGATGTCATGAAGGATGGCTAGAACGGAATCTAAGTGGAAGAAGGATTTCCTACAGCTAGTAAGGTCCTCCCAAAACTCCTATTTATGGATGATATTGTGCCGATGACATCAAGTCCCAGAACACTTAAGAGCATCCAGAATGAAATATATAATCATCAAAAGAGTTGTGTCTGATTTTCCACCCAGGATAAAACCCAGGGCATTAAGAATGTCTGTTCTCCAATCTGTAAAATGCCATTGGATGGACAACCACAGGACTGGTCTACCTTGGACAGAGATTGTGCACAGATAATACCCTGGCCCAGGCTTAAAGAGGAGGAAGAAAGCAGACTGAATTGTCCTGGGAAAGTGAAGAGTGCTTTTTGCTGTTTGCTAAAACAGAAATTCATTTAAAAAATTAATAACTTTTGGGGGGATACTGTATGGCTGTGAGTCGTGAAGTGCTACAGTCTCCAAAGAATTGCAGTTGGAAGTTATCTAAAGGACGATGGAGAGGTTCGTGGTGAGTATGAGTAGGCATTGAAGAACTGCGTAAGAGAAGCAGCATAAAAGCTGTCATCATCAACAGAGAGATGGACAACTGGGAAAGAAGTTCCCAGAGAGAGAGAAGGGTAATGAACGGGCAGCCAGCATCTTTTTTCTGGTGAGGATGCAATGTCAAAAGATCTCAAGGAAGGTCCAACAATGTTGGGTAGATATCCAATGGAGGACTGAAGGGAGAACATGGGAGAGAGGGCATAGATGAGTTTCAATCTTCATTGTTGGTCAGAGTACCCAGTCAGTCAAAAAATAATATTTATTAATTGTTAGAAACATACTCACACTGTCTAGGAATAAGCAAGACCCGTTGGGAAGTCAGGAACATTTTAATTATAATTTACATTTATTCCCCCGAGTAAATGGGTACTTCCCCTGAACAGAGAACAGGAGAAAGTACAAAGGACTCAGATGGAAGCCAGTCCTTTAATAGACCCTCACCTTGAATCTCCCGCCAGGCCCTTCATTGGCCAGATACGCCCCCCTGACTGTCTATGTCATGCCCTCCTCAAATGGCTCGTTTAAGCATGCATACAAGCCTCTGACCTTTCCCCTGACCGACCTGAGGCCTGGTTTCTGCTAAAACTGGGGTGGGGGAGGGGGGGGAAAGGTACACCTTCAATTCTGTGGAAACAAAACCCCTCCTCCCATTTCTTACATTAATCATCTGCTATGCATTGAATCAAGATTGTCAACAACCTCCTTTTAGGTCCTATCTCCTCTACTCTCTTTCCCCTCAAATTCATTATTCATATGGCTATCAGAATTGTCTTTGTGGTTAAGGCATTCCAAACCTACAGCTCTAACTTCTCTACCCGGCACTTAAGGCCCTCCCAAAGACATTGTCACTTGACTTTTTTCATTCTCAATTCTTTCCCTCTACACACTCTATACTCCATTCAGGCTGGACAGCTTCTTATCCTAGGACACCTCTGCACTGTCACCTCCAAGAATTTACTCAGGCTGTTCCCTAAGTCTATAATATCCTCTGTCCCTTATTTCTTCTGTTGCATTCCTAATCATCTTTTTTTTTCCTTTAAAATAATATTTTATTTGTTCCAATTACACATAAAGACAATTTTCACATTCATTTTAAAATAAAATTTTGAGTTCTAAATTTTCTCCCTCCCTCCTCCCTAAGATGGTAAATACACACACACATACATATATATACACACATGTGTATCCATATATAATGCACATATATGTATATATATGTGCAATCATGTAAAACCGATTTCCATATTAGTCACGTTGTGAAAGAAAAAACAGAACAAAAGGAAAAAAAACCATGAAAAAAATAAAGTAAAAATAGTCTGCTCCAATCTGCATTCAGACTGCATAGTTCTTTCTTCAGACCTGGATAGCATTTTCCATCACGAGTCTTTTGGAATTGTCTTGGATTGTTGTATTGCTGAGAAGAGCTAAGTCAATCATAGCTGATCATTGCACAGTGCTACTGTTACTGTGTACAATGTTCTGCTCATGTTGTATCAGTTCGTGTAAGTCTTTCCAGGTTTTTCTGAAATCCACCTGCTCATCATTTATTATGGCACAATAGTATTCCATTACATTCATCTACCACAACCCTATCTGTCTTTTAAAGCCTAACTCAAATTCCACCTCCTCCAGGAAGCTTGCTCTGATCTCCCTTCTCCCTCGGATCTCTTATAGGACTTTGTTTCACAACTCCCTAAGGCATTTATTACCATAATCTTGTACATTATAGCTATCTGCATGTGTTCCATCCTCCTACTAGGTCATAAGCTTCTTAAAATCAGGGGCCTTGTCTTATGTCAGCTTTGTAGCAGCCCCACCCCCCATCAGAATAGTGATATGCAAATAGTAGGTCCTTAATGAATATTAGTTGTAGCTCAGAGCGCAAGGATTTGAATTTCATAGACAAAGAATCCTCCAGAGGTCACCTCCTCATCTATTTCACAGATACAATTGTCTGTCGCATTAAACATTTCTAGGTTACAATTGGGGCAGCTAGGTGGTATAGGGGATGGAGCACTGGGCCTGGACTCAGAAAAATGAATCTGGCGTCAGACATTTACTAGTTATGTGATCCTGGGCAAGTCACTTAACCCTTTTTGCCTCAGTTTCCTCATCTGTCCAATGAGCTGGAGAAGAAAATGGCAAACCACTCTAGTATGTTTGCCAAGAAACACAAAGAGTCCGACATGACTAAAACAAGCTACAATTAAAAATGCTGTTTCTGAGTGTTTTTGTTCTTAATATAGCAAAGAACTGGAAACACAGTGGGTACCTTTCAGCTAGGGAATGGCTGAAAAAATTATGGTACATGAATATGAGGGAATGTTGTTGCCCTATAGGTGGTGACTGAAACTAGAAAAGACTTGTATTAACGGATGTAGAACGGGTGGAGTGAGCAGAACCAGCAGAATGGGCATAATCATGTCATAGAAAACACCTTTTGAAAGATTTCCGAACTCTACTTAAGTGAGTAATCATGATTTTTGAGATGTCTGACAATGAAGCATACTTCCCACTTCTTGGTAGAGAGCAGATGGACTTGAGGTACAGAAGGAGACAGATTTTCAGACATGGCCATTGTGACAATGTGTTTTGTTTATCTTGATTATACTTCTTACAAGGGAAGGCTTCTACTGGTGCTGGCTAGGGGTGAGGATAGAGTTGGTGGGCAGTAATAGCGTTACCAAAAAAAAAGGAAAGAAGCAAAAAGAATGACTGAGATTTGAAAACTACATATAATCATAATAACCAAAGGTGCCAACTATAAGCCAGAAACTGTGATAAATGCTTTACAATTATCTTCTCATTTGAGCCTCATAGCACAGAGGTAGGTACTATTATAATCTCCATTTTACAATTGAGTAAACTGAGGCAAGTGGAGGTTAAGTGACTTGACCAGGGTCATATATCTGATAGGTGTCAGAGGATGAATTTGAACTCAGGTCTTCCTGACTCCCATCTCAGAGCTCTACCTAGCTATCTTGAAGGACCGGAAGAGAGGGCAGAAGGACTTTGGAAGGGGACACAGACAAGCAGGATCGCTTTGTGTCCTTTTGCACTTTTTGGTTTTGGTTTTCTTCTGTATATTACAAAAGCTTAATTAATGTTCTTTTTTACGTGTATCTATCACTAACTCCTAACTGCTGCCCTCTCCTCCCCCATCCCTGATAGAAGCCCTCCCTGGATATAATAAATAAGTATAGACCAATAACATAAAACAGCACTTGGCTGTGTCTGAGAATGTGTATCTTATTCTGTCTCTCTCTGTTCGCTGCCTCTCTGTGAAGAGGTAGCAGGTATGTTCTTTCATCAGTCAGTTAGTCAATCAGCTAGCATTTATTAAGCAGGTACTATGTGCCAGGCACAGTGCTAAGCACTGAGGACACAAAGAAAGCCACAACCAGAGTCCCTGCCCTCAAGTCTTCTTCAGTTTATGATGTTCTGATCAGAGTTCTGAGGTTTTTCAGTTATTTTCCTTTATGATGTTATCGCTGCCCTTAGTAGATGTCCCAGTCCTGCCCATTCTCCTGTCTCTGTGTCAGTTCATACAAGTCTTCTTAAGTTTTCTAAACCCAGAATGTTCACCATTTCTTATCGAATGAGAATATCTCGTTACCTTTGTACAATACAATCAGTTCAGCCATTCTAAAGTTAATGGGCACCTGTTTTTATTTGTGCCAGGTCTCAGACCCTTATTGGCTGTGTGACCTTGGGCAAGTCACTTCACCCTGCTTGCTTCCGTTTCCTCAGAGCTGGAGAAGGAAATGGCAAACCATTCCAGTATCTTTGCCAAGAAAACCCCAAATGGAATTGTGAAGAGTCATATATGACTGAAAAATGACTCAACAAACCCCCAAAGTTCTGCTATAAATCTGTCATTTCATGCCTAGAGGCAGCTAGGTGGCACAGTGGATAGAGCACCCTAACCTACTCCAGGAGACTTGACCTCAGGTTCAGGGGATTTAAAACCAGCTTCCAGTCTCTTTACAATTTACAAAATGTTACTGTGATCATTTGATCTTCTTGGCAACCCTGGGAGGCATGTAAAGTAGACATTACTGCCTCTGGTTTATAGATGAGAGAATTAGATTTCCGAAAGGTTGTTGGCCAAAATCACTCAGTGAGCAAGTGGCAAGAAAGGTGAAACAAACCAAGAATTCTGAATCTGAATGTAAAGAGGGATCTGTCACCACTCTTTGTCTCAGGTGCCCTGACTAGCTCTGAAAGCTTTTTTGATTGAATTGAACAATCAGACCCTGACCCTTACATAATGTCTCTGATTTCTTTCACACTACTTTGCCTTGGAAGGCAATTAACAAATCTTCAAAGGAGGGAGAGAAGAGGGAAGAAAGAAGAAAGAAAGGAAGGAGAGAAGGAAGGAAGAAATAAGATGAGAAGGAAGAAGAGATGAGAGGGAGAGAAAGAAGAAAGGGAGAGAGAGAAGAAAGAAAGGAGGAAAGGAAAGAGTGAAGAGGAAGGGAGGAAGGCAGAAAAAAGGATTGAAGGAAGAGAGAACAGAAGGAGGAAGAAAGGAAAAGAGAAAGAGGGGAAGGAAGGAAGGGGAAAGAAGGAGGGACAAGAGGAAGAAGTCTACTTCCTCCTTCCTCCTTTTCTTCCTCCTTCCCTCTATCCTTAGTAGAAAGAGTTTCCTCATATGGGAGTTCTCTGCGCCGATGCAATCATGTTTAGTCCTTATCTATGCCAGACTCAACTAACTTCTCATTTTACAGTTATTGGACCAGAATTTCTTCTTTCTTCCTTCCAAGGAAGGAAGGGAAAGTGGAAGGAAGAAAGGAGGAAAAAGGAGCTCTTTAGGGCCCTCAACATGATCAAAAACGAGCGGCTGTATTATACTTGGCTTCTCCTGACTTTCTTTCCCAGAGAGAAACTGAGAAAGATCAAAATATGTGCAAGAAGTCATCATGAATAATATAACCAGAAAAAGATGATGAATCAGAGATCCCTCTTCACCTCTCCTCCTCATCTCCCAAAACTCAGATCACTTTCTTCTCTAACTCCTCCTTCACCCCAGTCTCACATGAAGAAGTGGCCCTTCTCCTTGCTGAGGCAAATCCCTCTACATGCACCCATTATCCCATTCTACCATCCCCATTTTCTCACTAATCTTCAGTCTTGCCCTAACTATTGGCTCCTTCTCCTATAGGCTATAAATACACTTGTATCTCCCACATCCTTAAAAAAAAATCCTTACTTGATCTTTCCATCCCAGCTAGCTATGGTCCTATATCTCTCCTCCCTTTCATGGCTAGACACCTTGAGAAAACTGGTTATGATTTGTGTCTCTACTTCATCTCTTCTTACTTTCTTCTAATCTTTCTGGTTCCCTTGTTTATCATTCAGTTGGAACTCTTCTTTTCAAAGTTACCTTTGCTCTCTTAGGTGCCCAGTCTAATGGCTTTTTCTCAGTTCTCATGCTTCTGGACCACTTCATAGCCTTTGCCTCTGTTGATCATTTTCTTCTCTTTGAGTCTCTCTTCTCTCTTGGGTTTTGTGACATTGTTCTCTCCTGGTTCTCCTCCTACCTGTCTGACCACTCCTTCATCTCTTTTGTTGGATCTTCCTACAGGTCTTTCCCAGTAACCATAGGTGTCTTGAAAGCCTTGTTTCTGAGCCCCCTTACTTCTCTACTTAGTGATCTCATCAGCTTCCCAGGAGTTGATTATCACCTCCTTGTGAAAATCATACCTTCAGTCTCGAATCTCCAACTGCATCCTGGATGTTTCAAATTGGGTAGCCCATAGAAATCTTAAACTCAACAGATAAAAACTGAATTCATCATTCCTCCCAAGCCTTCTTCTCTTCCAAGCTTCCCTATTACTACTGAGGGCACCACCAAGCTCCAAGTCACTCATGCTCAAATGCCAAGGTTTTCCACGGTTCTGCATCTACAGAGTTGACCTGATGTTTATCTGGCCACTGGACCCAGATGGCTCCGGAGGAGATAGTGAGGCTGGTGACTTTGCACAGCCCTCCCTCAAATCGGATTCACTTGCATGTTATGGCATCATTTCCCTGCTGTCATGGTTGAGAATGAAGGACAAACAACAACATACTCAAAACCTATGTGGGGTCATCTTTGTTTCCTCCCTCTTAGCTTCAAATTCAATCTGTTGCCAAGTCCTGTTTTATACTGTCTTTGAAGAATTTCTTGTATATGTCCCCCTCTTTCTTCTGCCACTGCCACTGCCCTAGCGCAGACCCTCATCACCTCATGCCTGGACTATTGCAATAGCCTCTCTGTTTCAAGCCTCTCTCTACTCTAACCCATTCTCAACTCAGTTGTCAATCTGATCTTCCTAAACCACAGATCTGTTTAATAAATTCCAGTGGTTCCCTATCATCTTCAGGATGATTTAGAGTGGGGAGGGACTTTGGAAGTCAGGCAGTCCACCCTTCCCCCGTTTTACAGATAAGAAAACCAAGACGAAATGACTTACCTAACTAAGATGGTAAGCAGTGGAGCTGAGAATCTAAGCAAGGTCTTCTGGCCCCAAAGGTAACATTATTTTCATTGAGCCACACTTCTTGCCACCTCTCCAAGATCCATGTATCTGGATTCTCTTTATTGGGAATGATCTTCCCTATCAGTCAGTCAACAAATATTTATTAAGTGCCTACTAGGTGCCAGGCACTGTGCCAAGCACTAGGGAGACAAAGAAAGACAAATAAACAAATAAATAAAAACAGTCCTAGCTCTCAAGGAGCTCAGCATATCCATGTAGACAGTATGCAAACAACTATGTAGAGATCAAGATAACTACAGGTCAAATTGGAGATAATGTTGGCAGAAAGGCACTGAGATTGAGGGGGACCTTAGCTGAGACTTGAAGGAAGCCAGGAAAGGCAGGAGGCAAAGAGGTGGAGGGAGGGAATTCCAGGCTTGAGGGACAGCCAGGGAAAATACCCAGAGAGATGGAATGTTGTGTGCAGAGAACAAAAGAATAGCAAGGAAACCGGCGTCACTGGGTTGAAGAGTACATGGAGGGAGGGAGTAAAGTGAAAGGAGACTGGAAAGATAGGGAGGGACCAGGTTATGGAGGGCTTTGAAAGTCAAAGTCAGTCTATCAGTGAACATTATTAAGCACCTACTAGGTGTCAGGCTGGGCAGCTAGACGGCTCAATGGATAGAGTGCTGAGCATGGAGTTGGAAGACTCATCTTCCTCATAACCGGCCACGGACACTCACTGGCTATGTGACCCTGGGCAAGTCACCTAACCCTGTTTGCCTCAGTTTCCTCATCTGTAAAATGAGCTGGAAAAGGAAATGGCAAACCACTCCAGTATCTTTACCAAGGAATCCCCAAATGGGGTCAGGAAGAGTCAGATATGACTGAAACAACTGAACATGACTGAATAACAACATCCATGTGAAGTCATGAAAAGCATATTTCCTATGCATCCCTTTTCAAATATTTTAAAATGCCTAATAATAATAGTTAACATTCATATAGCATTTTAAGATTTGTAAAGTGCTTTAAAATTATTCTCATTTGATCCTCACAGCAACCCTGGGAAGCACTATTATTACTTCCATCTTACAGTTGAGGAAACTGATACAAATAGAGGTTCAGTGACTAGCCCAAGGTCATGCAACTAGTAAGGGTCTGAGGCTGGATTTGAACTCAGGGCTTGCTCACTCCAGGTCCAGTGCACCACCTAGCTCCCTATATAAAACAAAATACTTATGATTACAAGGTGAACCAATATTTATCCCTTCCCTGTCGAAGGGTTAGTGGTTTGCTGCATAAAATTTTTCGGTCTTCCCTTTGTAGCAGAGAAGAAGTCTGAATTTTTTCTTTTTCTTTTATGGGGTGTTGACAATACCTTATTGTAAAATTTGGTTTAAGTATTGGGTCATAGGCTCTGTGTCGTCTGCTGGCCTTCGTGTGTCATCTGTGGCTTCCACAAAACTCTCTCCAAATTCCCATTTAATTTCTTATGCTGACTCATGATATATTGAAACCACAATGGGAAAAGTCGTGATGTAGAAGGGATAACTGTATATTGAAATAAAGATGTAATTTTTTCCCCATCCAATTCACAGATCCCCTGAAGGGTTTGTGGATTGTGGGTTAAGAATTCCTTCTCTAGTGGCCAATTAACTGGTAGTTCCTTCAACAAAGAATTACTGATGTTTCTCATTAAAAAGTCCTGTGTTATATGTACTAGGGTTAATCTTTGTAAAGGATTAGGGACTTGAATTCTGTACAGGAAGTATAGATTTTTGGGTCTCTGAAGACCAGAGCGTTTTATGTGGGAGGTAACAGCAGGAGAAAAGGAACCAAGATGGGAACTTGCTTCTTTTCATAGTCTTGGACTTCCTTTCAGTCATTTATTTCTAACTTAGACTCTTTCCCCAGCTTGACCACCACGTTTCCCCTGTCTTTCCAGTTCCTCTCCAGACTCTGAATAACTTCCATCTTCAATCTTCTTCTCAGCAATAGGATGCTGTGAGATCATGCTGGCAGGATCAAGATGAATTTATGTTATCTAACCTCCAATGAGTCTTCCCAGCTCCAAAGCAAGAGATAAATGATAGAACTGACTGACTGTCACAATTAATTCAACTGATTTCAAGGAGCATTTATTAAGTACATATTGGTGAGGGAAGGGAATAAGCATTTATATAGTATTTTACAAATATCTCATTTGATCATTTCAACTCCCAACAATCCTGCAAGGTAGGTAGGTGCTGTTATTATCCCCACTTTACAGTTGAAGAAACTGAGTCAAGCAGAAATTAGGTGACTTGTCCAGGGTTACATAACCAGCAAATGTCTGAGGCAGGATTTGAACTCAGGTCTTCTTGACTCTAGGCCCAATGCTCTATCCATTGTGCCACCTAGCTATTTCTACTTGCTATACATACCGTGTGCAAAGTCCTACGCTAGGGGCAGGATACAAAGACAAAAAAGAAACAGCTCTTGTCTTCTAAGAGCTTACATTCTACTGCAGAAGATACATTTACCCAGAAGTAAACGCAGTGTGTAAACAGAGTAATTTCTAGGAGAGAATGCTAAGTAACTGGTGGAAAAGTCCTCGGGCAAGAAGCGGCCCCCGAGGGGAGGCTGGGAAATGTCGGGGACCGCGTGGCCAAAAGCACGGAGGGTGGAGGCGGAGCGCTTTGTCGGGGGGATCGTGCGGGAAGGCCGATTGGATGGGAGCAGAGTATTCGAAGGGGAGTACTGAGAAGTAAGGATTTCACTTTTAGTCTTGGAGGCACTAGAGAGCCGTTGGAGGTTTCTAGGTGGAGTTAAGGGCGGGGTCTGAAAGGTTAAGGGATTTGGCCGAGGTCAGAAAAGTGGAGGGGACAGGACTGTAGGATCATAGAATTCTTCGACCTGCTTCTACTCATTATCTTTTTTTTCTATCTCATCTTTGATCTTTCCCTCCTTGTTGTCTTTTATTCCTTCATCTACAGACGCATTTTGTTCTTGTTTCTTTTGTCTCTTGATCTTGTTTGCTCCCCAGCTGTCACCCTGTCTCTCCTAAGCTTCTGGAAGCATTAGGAGTTATCTTGACCCCATTATATGTCCACTTCAATCTGGCTTTAATTTCCTCTACACTTTTTTTTTTTTGCTTTGGCAGGGCAATTGGGGTTAAGTGACTTGCCCAAGGTCACACAGCTAGTACAAGTGTCTGAGGCTGGATTTGAACTCAGGTCCTCCTGACTCCAGGGCTGGTGCTCTACTCACTGTGCCACCTAGCTGCCCCAATTTCCTCCACTCTTATAGAAGAAATGTCTCCTGGGTCACCTGTAATCTCCCAATGGCCAAACCAGTGGCTTCTGCTGCCTTCTTGACCTTTCTGTAGTACTACACAATCCAGATGCCCCGCTCCTTGGTATTCTCTTCTCTTGTCCACATTTAGCTTCCTGAGGTGTATACCTAGCAGTAGGATCTCTGGGTCAAAGGGTATGGACATTTCAGTTTTGTTTTGTTTTGTTTTGTTTTTTGAGGCAGTTGGGAGTAAGCAGCTTGCCCAGGAGTCACACAGCTATTAAGTGTCTGAGGTCTGATTTGAACTCAGGTCCTTCTGACTCTAGGGCCGGTGCTCTATTCACTATACCACCTAGCTGCCTTTAGTTACTTTTTTTTTAATTTAATAATATTTTATTTTTTTCCAATTACATGTAAAGATAATTTTCAAAATTCATTTTTATAAGATTTTGAATTCTAAATTTTTCTCCCTCCTCCCTCCCCAAGACAGCAATTACTTTTTAAACACAATTTTAAATAGATTCCCTGAAGAGCTGAACCAAGTCACAGCTTTGCCAAGAGTGTATTCATGTGTCTGCCTTTTCCCAGCCTTCCAACATTAATTATTCCCATGTTTTGTTCTCTTTGCTGATTTGCAGGGTGCTTCGTTGGTTTTCTCAATGTACTCCTTAAAAGAAATCTGGTCCTTTTTGAGAATGAAGGACAAACAACAGCTACCACAACAATGTACTCCTACCTCTCTGATTGTTCCTTCTCAGTTTCCTTCACTGATTCCACTTTCTCTTTCCATCCCATGAGTACGGGCATCCTTCCAGGGTCTGTCCTTGGGTCCTTGGCCCTTATCTCAATCAGTCAATAATAATCAGTCAATAAACATTTACTAAGGACCTATTGTGTGCCAGGCACTGAGATAAATGCTAGACATACAAAAAGAGACAAAACACCATCCTTGCCCTCAAGCAGCTCATAATCCAAGAGGGAAGACAAGAAGCAAACAACTATGGATTGACAAGCTCTATACAGGATAAATAGGGAGTGATTAACAGAGGGAAGGATTTAGGATTAGGAGGGGTTAAGGAAGATTTCTAGTAAAAGATGGGATTTTAGTTGGCACTTAAAGAAGAGAGAGAGAGTGTTCTAGGCATGGAGGACAGATGAAGAAAATGCCAGGAGTTGAGAGATGGAGGGTCTTAGCTAAAGCAACAGCCAGGAGGCCAGTGCCACTGGATAGAAGGATATGTGGTGGGGAGTGAGGTATAAGAAGACTGGAGAGGGGGCTAGCGAGGAGGGGCTCTGAACACCAGCCAAGAGAATTTTGCATTTGATCTTGGATAAGGAGCCACTGGACTTTATTGAGTAGGAAGGTGACTTGGTCGGACTTGCCCTTTAGGAAAATCACTTTGGTGGTTGAATGGAGAATGGGTTGTCATGGGGAAGAGACTTGTAGCAGGCAGGTTATTGGAAGAGTCCAGGGATGAGGTGATGAGATCCTGTACTGAAGGGTGTCAGTGTCAGAGGAGAGAAGGGGGCAAATTCGAGAGATGTTGCAAAGGCACCAGAGTTACAAAAGCCAAAGCAAAAACCAACCAGTTCCTGCCCTCTAGGATCATAAGACCACAGATTTTGAGCTAGAAGGGGCTTTACTCAATTTGCAGACAAGGAAGTGATGTTTTACTAGGATGGCAGTCGGGGTACAACATTTACACAGACCAGTAAGTAAGAAAAACATTCGAGGAAAAAAGAATCTAAGCTTTTTAAGAAGCAGGAAGTGAGAAGGAAGTGTAATCACAGCATGCAGGACATCCTGTACAAAGACATGGAGGTGGGAAATAGAATGTCAGCTTGGTCAGATTGGTGTAGTTTGACCCAATACAGAACACATAAAAGGGAGGAATGTGAAATCAATTTGGACAGGTAGGCAGGAGCCAAATCGCAAAGGTCCTAAAATGCCATGGAATTCTTTAGCTAAGGCCTTCTCTTATCTGAGTCCAACCCACTATTTCAATCTCATTTGCCAAGCGGCTCCTTTTCATGCTCTATGTCCCAGTCAGAGTCAGCAATGTAGATGTTCACACAAATAAGTGAGGAGGGGACATAGGAGAATTTAACTCAACAAATTCAACAAGGGTTTGTGGTTGTTACCTATTGTGTGCAAGGCACTGTACAAGGCTCTGTGAATACAAAGAGAAAAAATAATACTGGTCTTAGCCTCAAAAGCTTATGTTCTCTATATTAGACCAATAATATGATTAGGAAGCAATTAAAGTCCAAGGGAAATTTTTCTTCAGGGAAAAGAGAGTAAACAAAGTCACTGAGCATTAAGCTGGAGTTGATGCAAACACAAATACAAAAAGCCATTTATCTACCAAGGGCCTACTATGTAGAGAGCCGGGGTATAGGGTGTGTGTGTACCTCTGCTGTGAGGGCTGCTTACCCACCTTTGGTGTCCACCTGATCCACCCAACTCTCACCTGTGGCTTCGAGAAGCTGGAGTACGTGCAGAGGCTGCACCCAGGCAAACAGTTTTGGCAGACAGGCTAAACCAGGCTGAAGGTAACTAACAGGCCTGAAACAATTCAGTGAGTTAGGGGGGTGCCTACCCCACGCATTTGAAGACGTCCCCCAGCAGAGGAGGACAATTTGTTCCAACAGCCATGAAGGCAGCTGAAGCAGGTGCTGTGTAGCGCTTAGAGCTTGGTTAGACAGCAAAGATGCCAAGGTCATCGGCTGTATCCCGAGCTGTCACCAGTCCTGTTGACTTTTGTTTTGCCACTGGACTTTGATGATTCTGGAACTGGAAGTGAGGCCAACAAATTCAAGCAACTCAGACTCACATAAATCCATTTTCTGCCTGACTCAGAAGACATCACTCATGCCATTTTACCTGTGGTGACTGGCAAGTAACGAGGCATCAGGTATGGATACACTGGGAGCTGTAGTCACAACCCCACACACACATGGCCTGGGCTATATAGGGTTGTTGTCTCAGCAGTGGGATTGACCTGGGTGTCTGAGCAGCCTTTTTAAGGAACAAACTGCTCACCTCCTGGCGTGAGGAAGGGGCTAGAAAAGGTACCCTAAAATTGTCTGCTTCACCCAAACTTGGCCTGTTTATGGTGGCAGGTGGGGATCCCACGCTATGGTTGAAACACAAAAAAATGTACAAAAACTTTTGCAAAGATGATTCCACTCACCATCAGAATGTGCACATGCTTATGGAAAACACAAAATCCAGTTGCCCTGAAAGACAACGCTCTTGTGAGAAAACTTGGCAGGTATCGCATTGAAATAGCAGCTTTGAGTAAAACAAGGCTGGCAAATGAAGGCCAGCTTACCAAAGTTGAAGCTAGATCCGCTTTTTTTCTGGATTGGCCCACAGTGTAGGGGAGCATTGTGAAGCTGGCATAGATTTATGGAGACCTCATGCTCACCTAGTAGTCAGAAGAAATGATACAAGAACACTCTCACAGTCTCTCTGAAGAACTTTGGAATTGATTGTGTGACACTGGAGACATGGGTAAAGGACTTCCCAGGATGGCATGCCTGTATCAAAGAAGGTGTTGTGCTCTATGAGAGAAGGAGAAGTTCATTAGCTTGAAAAAATGTGAGATGAACAAATTTAGAGACATCTCCACTCCAAATGTTCATATAGACTATTTGGGCCCGACCCGTAGTAGAGCCTTCTGAGCTTGTATTGGTCTCATCAGTCACAGTTGGACACACTGTACCTTGATTCCAACATAGTGATGTCATTTTGGTCCTCTCTGAGAACAAAGGACAACAACCAAACAACCAACCAAACATGTGAGCTCTATGCTAGGGGAGTCTCACATCTAATAAGAGGGTAACTAGGTTCACACTCTTCAGCTCAATTAATCCCCATTCTGGCACCCCAATATTGATTTGCCTATAGTTTGGGTTTTGGCCCATGCCCAGCTCTCTCCCAAGAGGATTAATTAAGATCTTCCATATACCATATGGATCAGGTATGGGACAAATTTTTTTGTACACATAAAAGAATGCTGAAAGATACTAAAGTGTGCATTGTTGAAATGAGCTAAAAAAAAAAAAGATTCCAAAACTTAACTTATAACTCCTGTAATAATTTTCTAGGTACCTGAAGCCTCATTTAATCATGAAGCAATCCACAATACTGATGATCAAGCATTTTACATTTCACCTTTGCTTTATACTGTCTCCCTCAGTCTTTGTCTTTTGTCATGCCACTCTAGGAGTCTGAGCTCCTTGTCTTATCAGTGGTTGATTTCTATGATACTGAAATTTCTCTTGCCTCCCAATATCTCTAATTATTGGACTCAGGATTTTTGGACTTCTTGAACTTAGGAGATTGCTTCCAAGCCTAGATATGCCCTCCTCAAGAATAATACTTGATAACTTCAGGAAAAGGAAACAATAAGCATTTGTTAAACATCTGCTTATATACTGAGAAAACAAAGAAAAAAAACCAGTTCTTATTCTTAAGGAGATTACATGGGGGAGACAATGTATACATATATAAGCATATACAGAACAAAAATATACAGAATAAACACAATATAAATACAAGGTAGTTAAAAGCAAGTCAGGGAAGTTAGGGGAATGGGGATAAACAATTATTTATTTATTCATTTATTTCATATTTTTTAGTTTTCATCATTGATTTCCACAAGAGTTTGAATTACAAATTTTCTCCCCATGTCTACCCTCCCCCCCACTCCAAGATGGTATATATTCTGATTGCCCCATTCCCCAGTCAGCCCTCCCTTCTGTCACCCTGCTTGCCCCCAACAACAGAGAAAGTCAGTGGGAAAAACTGCTAGGACAGAGTGCAAGGAGTTCGAGGTTCAGCCACCACCCCGCGGGTGGCGAAGGTGGTGCAGCTCTGAGGCTGCTTCCAGAGCTACAGCTGCAGTTGCTTCCAGCCCCAGGCCCACCTGGTGGGAGGAATTAAGTGGTGAATCAGAGCAGGAGTGCAGAACCTGATTAGACCTGAGTCGTGGTCTGGGTTGGCGGTTCTTGGGGGAGAAGGAGTACCTGTGTGGCAGAGATTGCTGTGTAGAAGTAGCTCTGAAAACAACAGCATAGCCCCTCAAGCTTGGGACAAAGTACTCTCTACTCTACAAGTAGTCATACCCCAACAAAAAGCTCAATGGTTGAGTAGTTGGCTGGGAACTTGAACAGGCAGCAAAAATGGACTCAGATTCAGACTCAGACTTTGGAATTTTTCTTTGGTGACAAAGAAGACCAAAACATACAGCCAAAAGAAGTCAACAAAGTCAAAGAGCCTACATCAAAAGCCTCCAAGAAAAACATGAACATGGTCTCAAGCCATGGAAGAGCTCAAAAAGGATTTGGAAAAGCAAGTTAGAGAAGTAGAGGAAAAATTGGGAAGAGAAATGAGAGTGATGCAAGAAAACCATGAAAAACAAGTCAATGACTTGCTAAAGGAGACCCAAAAAATACTGAAGAAAATAACACCTTAAAAAATAGACTAACTCAAATGGCAAAAGAGCTCCAAAAAGCCAATGAGGAGAAGAATGGCTTGAAAGGCAGAATTGGCTAAATGGAAAAGGAGGGCCAAAAGACCATTGAAGAAAATACTACCTTAAAAAGGAGATTGGAGCAAGTAGAAGCTAGTGACTTTATGAGAAATCAAGATATTATAAAACAGAACCAAAGGAATGAAAAAATGGAAGACAATGTGAAATATCTTATTGGAAAAACCACTGACCTGGAAAATAGATCCAGGAGAGATGATTTAAAATTATTGGACTACCTGAAAGCCATGATCAAAAAAAGAGCCTAGATATCATCTTTCAAGAAATTATCAAGGAGAACTGCCCTGATATTCTAGAGCCAGAGGGTAAAATAGAAATTGAAAGAATCCACCAATCACCTCCTGAAAAAGATCCCAAAAAGGAAACTCCTAGGAATATTGTTGCCAAATTCCAGAGCTCCCAGATCAAGGAGAAAATACTGCAAGCAGCCAGAAAGAAACAATTTGAGTATTGTGGAAACACAATCAGGATAATACAAGTTCTAGCAGCTTCTACATTAAGGGATCAAAGGGCTTGGAATATGATATTCCAGAGGTCAATGGAGCTAGGATTAAAACCAAGAGTCACCTACCCATCAAAAATGAGTATAACATTCCAAGGCAAAATATGGATTTTCAATAAAATAGAGGAGTTTCAAGCTTTCTCAGTGAAAAGACCAGAGCTGAAGAGAAAATTTGACTTTCAAACATGGGAATCAAGAGAAGCATGAAAAGGTAAACAAGAAAGAAAAATCATAAGGGACTTACTAAAGTTGAACTGTTTTGTTTACATTCCTACATGGAAAGATGATGTATGTAATTCATGAGACCTTTCAGTATTAGGGTAGCTGAAGGGAACATACATGTATATATAGACAGAGGGCACAGGGTGAGTTGAATATGAAGGGATGATATCTAAAAAAATAAAATCAAATTAAGGGATGAGAGAGGACTATATTGAGAGAGGGAGAAAGGGAGAGATAGAGTGGGGTAAATTATCTCTCATAAAAGCGGCAAGAAAAAGCATTCTTTGTAAGGGAAGAGGAGGCAGATGAGGGGGAATGAGTGAATCTTGCTCTCATCAGATTTGACCTGAGGAGGGAACAACATACACATTCAACTGGTGATCTTACCCCACAGGAAAGAAGGGGGAAGAGGATGAAAAAGGGGGAACGATAGAAGGGAGGACAGATGGGGGAGGAGGTAATCAAAAGCAAACACTTTCAAAAAGGGACAGGGTCAAGGGAGAAAACTGAATAAAGGGGGATAGGATAGGAAGGAGCAAAATATAGTTAGTCTTTCACAACATGAGTATTGTGGAAGGGTTTTGCATAATGATATACATGTGGCCTATGTTGAATTGCTTGCCTTCTTAGGGAGGGTGGGTGGGGAGGGAGGAGGGGAGAGAATTTGGAACTCAAAATTTTAAAAGCAGATGTTCCAAAAAAAAAAAGTTGTTTTTGCATGCAACTAGGAAATAAGATATGCAGGCAATGGGGCATAGAAGTCTATCTTGTCCTGCAAGAAAGTATGGGGAAAGGGGTTGGGGCAAGTGGGGTGACAGAAGGGAGGGCTGACTGGAGAATGGGGCAATCAGAATATATGCCATCTTGGAGTAGGGGGGAGGGTAGAAATGGGAAGAAAATTTGTAACTCCAAATCTTGTGGAAATCAATGCTGAAAACTAAAAATATTAAATAAAAAGAAAATAACTCGAAAATAAAAAAGAATGTGAGCTCCTTGAAATCAGGTAGTATACTCACTTTTCTATTTGTCTCGCCAACACTTAGTATGGTGCTTTGTACCATAGTAAGTGCTTAGTTAATACTTTTTTACTCACTCACTGATTCATTCATAATGAGACTGGAAAGACAAGTTGTAAAGGGAATAGAGAAAAGACTCCCTGGAAGAGACAGTATCAGAGATGAACTTAAGGGGATGGAAAATAATTCACCAGATGAAGGGGAGAGGCAGGGTATTCTTGGCACGGGCAACACCCTGAGCAAAGGCAGGGAGGTGTGAGAGTGCAGGGAGTGTTGGAATGACAAGGAGCTGCCAACTAACAGCTAAAACATGGAGCATGCCTCTGAGGCATGGAGGTATGGTCTTAGGAAAGCAGGGCAGCCCAGCACTGTCTACACTGATCATAAGATAAAGATAGAGGACCTTCAGCTCACCAACCAGATCAACTAACATCACATCCACCACATATTATTGTTGGTAGGTTTGCCTTTGCCCTCACCTACATTCTAGAATGGCAAAGCATTCTGGCTGGGCTGCCATGATGGGCTCACAAAAAAGCCAGAATTTGGAAATCAAGAAGGTCAGTGATCCAGACAGCCCATTTGAGGGGCCTTTTACTGTTGTTTAAGCCAATCTCTAAGACGTCCATACCTGAGCACACTCAAAACTGGCATGATACCTGGTGGTCGCCAGTAGAGGGTCAGTCTCCAGTCGATGCCTCTCCCTCTGCTTGTGCTGGGGTGCAGTAGATAGAGCCCTAGATTTGGAGTCAGAGGTTTGGGGTTCAAATCCCAAGTCAGCCACTTCTACTTGTCTGATCTTTGGCAAACATCTTAGCTTCTCTGGGCCTTAGTCCCTCATCTAGAAAATGAGGAGGTTGGATCACATGACTTCTAACGTCCCTTCCAGCTCCTGTGATCAAATCTGAACTCAGACACCAGCTACGTGACACTGAGCAAGTCACTAAACCTCTTCTTGCCTCAGCTTCCTCATGTGTAAAAGGAGGATAAGAATAGTACTGCCCTCTCAGGATGTGAGGATAAGAGATAATATTTGGAAAGCTCTTTGCAAACCTTAAAGTGTAACATAAATGCTAGCTATTGTCATTATACATTTCTTTCTATGAGGCTCGGTAGACTGTGTTCTGCCTCAATCATGACAGACCAGCAACGAGGTCATACAGGCCCATTCACAATTTTACATACTGTTAGTTAGGACCTTAAGTGACCCCGGAGGTGAAAAGATGTTTGCTAATATGTCCTGTCCTGTGAGGTATGTGCTCAGGTCAAGGAACTTTGGAGCAGCCAGCAGGTGTGTTGCAATCTATGTGGATTCCCCTCTGACCCTGAGCAGCAATGATGCTGGACTTCACCACACACTGGCCCTGGTCCTCGGGGTCTGATGTCACTCCGTTGGTGATAGAGGTCCCGGGACACACCAGGCTGACCACGAGTGCTCATATCTTCTCCATGTGCCAACCCTGAGGTTTCCTGACTAGCTGCATATTCCTGAAATGAATTTTCACTGATAAAGAGAAAATGGGTCACAGAATGAATTTTAAAAAAGAGAATTCAATAAAAATGTGGTCCTCAGTAAATACATTTAATGATCTAAGACACACACAGATTAGATTGAAAGCAAGAACAAGCATTTATTACGCTATAGATAGCTCAAAAAAAATCTGGAGTTTCGGCCATGATATTTGATAAAGTTGAATTCTAACTAGAAAGCCTTATAATTATATTATGCTTAAAGGTACCACGGAAAATAAGAGCATACAAATCTGGAATATCTGTGAACCAAATAATGTAATATAATACAATGTAATGTAGCAACATATAATGTAACATTTGCTGTTGTTGGTTGTTTCAGTCACATCTGACTCTTTGAGACCCCCATTTGGGGGTTTCTTGGCAAAGATACTGGAATGGCTTGCCCTTTCCTTCACCTTATTTAAATGAGGCAAATAGGGTTAAGTGACTTACCTAGCTAGTAAGCAGTAAGTGTCTAAGTCCAGATTTTAACTCAGAAAGATGAATCTTCCTGACTCCAGGCTGGGCACTCTATCCATTGTGCCACCTAGCTGCCCCAATTTAACATAATATGATAGAATATGATGTGATATTAGATATGAAATGATGTTACAGTATGCTAAATTTATTTTTTATCATCTTGAAACTTTTTTATTCATTTTGAACTTAAATACAGAAAAACATATAAGAACATTTTCATGTACACAGCATAACATAAAAAGAGGATTCAATATAAAACCATGAATTTCTATTTCATAGTTTTTACTTTTTAAAAAAATATAATAAATACTCTTCATCACTTTCAAAGCTACCCTACTTTTCTGTGCTTCCTTCTAAATTTTCTTTTGTTCTCTTCTGTGCACTTCTTATTTTTTCTCTCTTCTTCTCTATCCTGCTCTAGAGAAGGCTACCATTAGAAACAAATATGTATATATGTACATACCTACACATATATATGCATATACATGTAAAACCATGCTATACATTTCTTTTTATCAGTTCTTCCTCTGGAGGTGGATGGCATCTTCCTTTATAGGTGCTTTGTAGTTAATTTGAGTATTTATGATGTTCAAAATGAATTAGTCATTCAAAGTTGTTCTCATGACCATATTTCTATTACTGGTACAATATTCTCTTGGTTCTACTTATTTCACTTTCCATTATTTCATGTCTTTCCATCTTTTTCAAAAGTCAATCGACTCACCATTTCTTATAGAACAGCAGTATTTTAGCACAATCATATACCACAACTTTTTTAGCCATTTCCCAATTGAAGGTCATCCCCTCAGTTTTCAGTTCTTTGCTACCACAAAGAGAGCTGCTAGAAATATTTTAGAACATATAAGCTCTTTTCCTTTTCACCTAATCACCTTAGGAAGCAAACCTAATTGTGGTATTTCTGGATCAAAGGGTATACACAGTTTTATAACTCTTTGGGCATAATTCCCAATTGCTCTCCAAAATGGTTGAATCAGTTCACAGTTCCACTATTAGTGAATTAATGTCCCAATTTTCCCACATCTGCTCCAACATTTGTCACTTTCCCCTTTTATAATTTTAGCCAATCTGATAAGTGTAAGATGATATGTCAAAGTTATTTTTATTTGCATTTCTCTAATCAATAGCAGTTTAGAGCATTTTTTCATATGACTATACGGTTTTGATTTCTTCATCACAAAGCGGCCTGATCTTCTTCGATCATTTATCAATTGGGCAATGATTCATATTCTAATAGATTTGCCAAAGTTCTTTACATAATTGAAAACTAAGACTTTTCTCTGAGAAATTATCTATAAAATTCTCTCCCCCCTCCTTTTTCTGCTTTCCCTCTAATCTTGGCTACATTGGTTTTATTTGTGCAAAAGCATTTTATTTAATGTAATTGAAATTATCCATTTTTATACCTCATAATGCTCTCTTTCTCTTGTTTATTCATAAATCCTATCCATATGTCTGATAGGTAATGTGTTCCATTTTCTAATTTTTGTGTGTTATCTCCTAGTATGTTAAACTTGTAACAGAAAAGCTATCAGTTTTATACAGAGCAATTGATGGAAATTATTAGTAATAGGAGTTAAGGCAGCTAGGTGGCAGAGTAGATAGATCATTGGAGTTAGAGTCACAAAAACCTGAGTTTGAATCCTGACTCAGACACTCACTATCTGTGTGAACTTAGACAAGTCACTTCCTCTCCAGGCTTCAGTTTACTCCTCTGTTGAATGAGAGGGACTGGACTCAAAGGTTTCTGAGGCCTCTTTCAGCTCTAAATCTGTGATCCTTTGAGTTTTCAGCACACAGTTGACAGATTGTGATAAAGCAAACAAAAAATAAGAAAAAAAGAAGTTATAGACAGTCTATTAGAAAAACTAAAGGTGATAGATAGATAGTGGATGTACAGGTAAGCCCCTCCCTCCTTCATTCAGGGAAGTTCCTCCTTTCTTGTTCACAGGGAACTTCAAGGGGGCTGATTTCAGATAGGAAGGAACACAGAGACCTTAGGGACCTGAAGAAAGGTCTGTACATTTACCCTATGGACCGTAGAGAGAGCCATCTTGTACCTAGGAGCCAGTGCCAGATGAAGCTTTGATGGGAGGCATTTGTGAAGAGCCTGGACGTGAGTGATGTGGCAGGAGCCAGAGCAGGGGGAAAAACACTGGAGCAATAGAGAACCAAGGTGCCCAGAGAGGCAATGAGGCAAAGAGCCATGATGAGAAGAGCCAACCCAGGGACTTTGTCCTTGCCAGAGAATTAGGTGCCGCAAGGCATCACATGCACAGAGAAACCACCTGGCCCTATCAGTTCACTGCTACTATGTGTGAGGCATCAGTCAATCAATCAATCAGAATTTATTAAGTTCTCCAATATCGTGCTGCGTACTGTGCAATGATAGGCATAGAAGCAAAAAGGAAAAAGTCCCTGCCCCAAGAAGCTATTTTTTAAATATATATGTTCTATTCCCCATCGGAAAGGTGGGAAAGTTTCCTTAACTATCTATGGCTTTAGGTCCAAACCTTTCTGAATATTTATTGTGGACCTAAAATCTTTCCTATATTTAATGTCTTGTTAACTTGAGTGCTTGTAGAGGAGCTGAGGGTCCTTGTGGGAGGCAAAATGAGGCAAGCAGACCCTGGCATTTCTAGGATTTCCTTAGGCTTGGGTAGAGTTGCACCTGGGTCTATTATGTCAAGGGCCATATTGGCATTGTACGCTTAAGGAAATGATCTTAATGGAAACTTAATGGAACTCAATGGGGAAAGCAGAGGATGTATTCTTCACTCCCCTGAAGTATACATGAATCATTGTTTTATAGTTTTATATTACAGCTCATGTGTCAGCCTCAGTTTCTCCCTTCTGCAAAATGGGGATAATAATATTCACCTTATAAGGTTGTCATGAGGATCAAATGAGATGATATGTAAAGCACTTTGCAAACTTTAAAACACTGTACAAATGTTAGCTATTATTAATATTACTATTATTACTATGTAAATGTTAACTATTATTAATATTGCTATGATTACTATACAAATGTTAACTATTAATAATATTGCTATTATTACCATATGTTAACTATTATTATTATTACTATACAAATATTAACTATCATTAATATTGCTATTATTACCATATAAATATTAACTCTTATTAATATCTCTATTATATCATATAACTATTAACTATTATCAATATTGCTATTATTACTATAGGTTAACTACTATTATTACTATATAAATATTAATTATTATTAATATTGCTGTTATTGCTATATAAATGTTAACTGTTATTAATATTGCTGTTATTACTATATAAATGTTAACTATTTTTAATATTGTTATTATTACTATATAAATGTCAGCTATTACTAATATTGCTATTATTACCATATAAATATTAACTCTTATTAATATCTCTATTATATCATATAACTATTAACTATTATCAATATTGCTATTATTACTATAGGTTAACTACTATTATTACTATATAAATATTAATTATTATTAATAGTGCTATTATTGCTATATAAATATTAATTATTATTAATATTGCTGTTATTGCTATATAAATGTTAACTATTATTAATATTGCTGTTATTTCTATATAAATGTTAACTATTCTTATTCTCTTTTTGCTTGTCACCCCCCTGCTAGACTACAAGTTTCTTTAGGATCCTGTCCTATGCAGACCTTGTATCTAACTTCAAAGCCAACACAATGTCCTACACACGGTAGATGCACAATAAATATTTGTCGTGATTGCTCTTGCAGACATTCACAAAAACTGATCCTGTTTCATAGCATAGAGAAGCAATAAGTAAAGTTAAAAAGAAAATGTAAAGCCCACATTTACAGTACATAACGTAAGAAAACTAGAACTAAGCAACGCCAATGCAATCAAAAGATGCAGGTCTAGACTGGAAGTTTACAATGATTTCCTGAATAAGAGCCGGGTTAGAGAATGAGTTATTGAAGCCGTAATGAATTGCTTCAAAGATAATGACAGCATAACTACAACATCAGAAATTATGGGATATAGCCAAAGTACTTGGAGGTAAATTTATGGCCCTGAATGCTCATGTTAACAAGAGAAAACAGAAAAATTTTATGAGTTGAATTTGCCTTTAAAGAAATTAGAAAATGAAAAAAGGAATACTCTAAAAGAAAGCACACAAGGAAGATGAGCAAAATTGGAGTCAAAATGATCTGAAAAATAAAAGAATTGATAACTAAAGCCATGTTGCCCCATAAGCATGGCCTCCTAAGCAAGTGTGTATCTGGAAAGGGGTCACCACTTGTTTGTGTCTTCTTTCTTTAGGAACAGGGCTTTGTGAAAGCTCAAGATGTTGGAAGAACCGCCAGAGGTCCAGCAGCCTAGCCCAAGAAGGAATCATCTTTGAGGAGTAACCTGTTTGATCTAGCCCACTAGTGAAACCTACTTTGTATCTGAGACACCATGATCAGAAAACAAAGGAGTGATCCATCCATCATCTATGCTACACCAGGAAGTAAACTTGGTAGTGGGAAGAAGGTCTGTGGTTTTTAAAATGTGAACCCATTCTTAGGCACCCACATGGAAGAAGGGAGATTGTGCCCAGGTTTGGGGTGGGGAGGGAGCATTTTTGTACCTGCTATACCTTTTCAATAAATAACATTTTGTAAATGCTTATTGCTGTTAATTAAGTTGATGGTAGGGTGAAAATCACTAGTGTCCATGATATCAAGGTGATATTAATTGACAAAAGACATTGATATGAGGGGAACACACTGGAACTGGGGCTTGAGCCAATAGCATTAGAATAAGCTTACTGACCCCTCAGGGGTATCCCTAGAACTCAGAGAGAGAGACAGAGACATAGAGACAGAGAATGAGAGAGAGAGAGAGAGAGAGAGAGAGAGAGTGAATGAGAATGAGATAAGCCAGTTGTGCTTGAGGAACTGGACCACTGATGTGGGTTGGGAGAGTAAGTCCAGAGTCTAGCTTCACTAAAGGTCTATGAGAGCGACTGGAGTTTCTTGAGCAGAGAATGATGTGGCCTGACCTGTGCTTTAGGAGAATTAATTTGACAGCTGTGTGGAGGATGGACTGGAGAGGGGAGAGACTGGAAGTAGGAAACAGGCAACAGGCACTTATTATATGCCTACTATGTGTCAGGCACAGTGCTGAGTGCTGGAGAAACAAATACAAGCAAAAAGAAAGATGATTCTTGTCCTCAAGAAGTTTACATTCTAAAAGGCGAAGACAACACATAAAAAGGAAGCTGACAATCAGGGAGGGGAGAAGGTGTGGGGGCATTCTACCACCTGAGAAAAGGTACAGGGTGGTGAGGCAAAATCTGGGAAAATCAGGAGTTGGCACGGCATGAGACCCCAAGGTCACCCAAGAGGAGGAAATTCCCCCAAAGTCTCTAAGAAGTAAACTGGAAATAAAGCACATGTGGAGGGCTTGACTTCCGAAGTCTTTCTCTTTCTCCCTGAGTTTCTGGAGTTGATCTGGTAAAGAGTATGGCAGCACGTGTGTCCGATCTCTCACTTAAATAAGAAAGGAGACAGGAAGAATAATCAGGAAGCTAATGTAATATTCCATATGAGAGGTGATAAAGACTTGAAATAGGATTATGACTGTGAGCAGAAAGGAGGAGATGGGATATAAATGACATTGTAGAGGGAGAATGTATAAGATTTGGCCACTCACTGATACTTAGAGGTCAATGAGAGTGACCAGTGGAGGATGACGTTAAGGTCGCAAACCTGGTTGACTGGAAGGATCGTAGAACCATTAACAAAATGGGGAAGTTTGGAAGAAGTTGAGGGAAGAAGATGAGTTTATTTTGGACACATTAAGTTTGAGATGCTTATGGGTCATCCAGTTAAGTGAATGATGATGGCAGTTAATGATGCAGGACTAAGATTCAGGAGAAGGATTTGGGCTGCCTATTTAGATCTGGCAGGCTTTCCAATAGGGAGGATAGTTGAACTTATGGAAAATAATGAGATCACTGAGAGAGAACTTAGAGATAGGAGAGAAATGGGCCCAGAAGAGAGCCAGGGAATCCACCCATGCAAAGGGAGGGGTTGGGATGGGACATGGATGATGATCCAGCAAAAGGGACAGAAAGAACAGTCAAGCAGGTAGGAGAAGTACCAGGACAGAGTGGTGTCAGGAAAATCCCGGGAGGAGAGAGTATCTAGGAAAAGAGGTTGCCTCAACAGAATTAAATGTTGTAGGGAGCTAAAATGGATGAGAACTGAGATAAGATCGTTGGATTTGGCAATTAAGAGATCATTTATTATATCATAAATTATACTGTAGAGCAAGTAGTAATCATCAAAACAGTCTGATACTAGATACAAAATGGGAAAATATATTAATGGAACAAAACAGAAAATCCATAATTAGAACCTAAGGCATACAAAAGATTTGTGTTTGACAGAGGAAAGGAAACATTATTCAATAAAAAGTGTTGGGGGAAAATTGGAGAGTAGTATAATAGAAAATGAGATTAGACTGAGGTCTTATACATACAAAATCCAAGGAGATCAATGACCAAAATATAAAAAAACCCCACAAAAATGGAATAATATGTTTATCTCAATTGCAGAGGAGAGAAAAATTATGTATAGAAAAATGGAAGAAATAATTGGAAGCAAAATTGCTGGCTTGCACTATATTGTACTGCTTTATGTTTTCAATTTTATCTTATTTTGATTGAAACCTTTTGTTTTTACATGATATTCATTTCTGAATTTCCCTTTACACAGAGAGCCATTCATTGTAACAAAGATAAAAAAAAAAGCAGCTCAGCAAAATGAAAACCTCAACTATGTCTGACAGCATATACAATGTTCCATATCCATAGTTCCCCACTTCTGTAATGGAATGAGATAATCATTCTTCAACTCTTTTCTAGGGACAAGATTGGTTATTATAATTATCTAGTTTCACTTTTTTTTTGCATTTACATTATTGTGATCATGGTGTATGTCATCATTTTGCTTCCTCTTTCAGCTCATGTAAGTAAGTCTTCCCATGCTTCTCAGAATTCTTCACATTTCTTGTTTTTGTTTTTTGTAGCATGGTAGCATTCCGTTACATCCAACCGCCATTATGGCTTAGCTGTTCTTCAACTGCCACACACCTATTAAAATTCCACTTCTTTGATACTACAAAAAGTGCTACTATGAATATTTTTGTACATATGAGACATTTCTGTCTTCAACTTCCTTGGTGTAAAAGCAGAAAATTCTCTGAGTATAGACATTTTAGTCACTTTCTTAGCATAATTCCAAATTGTTTTCCAGGATGGTTGTAAAAATTTAGAGTGACTGTCTTTCCACAACACTGACTATCCTCAGTGTCATCTTTGACAATTTGTTGGCTGGGAGGTAGAATCTCAGAGCTGTTTTGATTTTACTTTCTCTTATTATTAGTGATTTGGCCCAGCTGTTCATATGGTTGTTAATAGTTCATAATTCTTCCTTTGAATGCCACTGGGGGAGTTGTCATATATCTGTATTAATTCCCTATGTATCTTGGATGTCAGACTCTTTTTTTTTTCTTTTTCCTTTTTTGAGGGGGGAAGGCAAGGCAATTGGAGTGAAGTGACTTGCCCAAGGTCACACAGCTAGTAAGTGTGTTAAGTGTCTGAAGCCAGTTTGAACTGAATTTGAACTCAGGATCTCCCGACTCCAGGGCTGGTGCTCTACTCACTGCACCATCTAGCTGCCCTGGACGTTAGACTCTTATCTGAGATATGATGACTATATTATAATTATGAGTTCTATACAACAAAAACAATGTGTCTAAAACTAAAAGAAAGAGATTGAAAAAGGATCTATGTAGTAAATATACCTTTGAAGCATTAAGGCTTTATGATAATACTCTTATAAAGTATACTTTATAATAATACTCTTATAAAGTATACTTTATAATAATACTATTATATACTATTATATAATACTATTATAAAGTATACTTTATAATAATACTATTATAAAGTATACTTTATAATAATACTATTATAAAGTATAAATAATACTATTATATGGACATGGATCCCACTGACAAAGATCACATGTCCAGTATGGTTTTTCAGATCATCTTTCAGAAAACTTGTGGTTGACAAATTCATCATGGTGGCCAACCTATTGGTACACCCATTCAAGCCCACTTCCCAATGAATAAAAATCAAAGGAACACAAACTTTTCTTAAAGAAACACAGACTTTTCATAACCACTTTTAAAAAGTACTCAAACTATCTAGCAATCATAGGATCGTAGTTCTAAAGTAGACAGGATCTCAGAGCCCATCTAGTCCAATTTTTTTGACAGATGAGGAAACTGAGGCCCAAGGTCAAACTGGTAATAAGTGTCAGAGACAGGATTTGAACCCAAGCCCTCTGACTCCAAAGCTTTAACAATTTGCCAGCTGAGGGGCAGAATCTCAAAGATGTTTTGATTTTCATTTCACTTATTATTAGTGTTTTGGACCAATTATTCATATGGTTGTTAATAGTTCTTAATTCTTCCTTTGAGTACCATTGGAGTCATGGCACTTGAACCCAAATCCCCAGCTTTGCCATTTACTCCTCGTGTGACCTCAGGTAAGTCTCTTTGTGCCTTCTTCTCCTCATTTGTAAAATGAGAAGGGGTTGGACTAGAAGACACTCTCTAGGTTTTGCTAGGGTTTTTTTCCTTTCTTCCCTAGGGAAAGCAGATCCTGTTGTCATGGAAGAACAACAGCCAGTATTTATTCGCATTTTAAGTTTTGCAATTCCTTTGGTGTTTACAGCCACCCTGGGAGGTAGGTGCCACTATTATCCCCATTTAACAGAGGAGGAAACTGAAGTTGAAAGAGGTTACCTGACTAACACGGGGTCACAGAGAGAGACGGCCCACAGCACCAACTCCACTGGGGCCAGTATATGCTCCTTCAGCTCTTCAGATGAGGTACAGTCAAGTAAACAGGCCAAGTCAAGTTTTCTTTGTTGCTTAGTCACTTTCCAGTCGTGTCCAAGGCTTTGTGACCCTTTCTGTCAGGTTTTCTTGGCAGAATTACTGGAGTGGTTTGCCATTTCTTTCTCCAACTCATTTTCCCTATGAGGAAATTGAGGCAAACAGGGTTAAATGACGTAAGAAATGGGAGGAGGAGTTTTGTTTCCACAGAACTAAAGGTGTACTTCCCCTTTAGCAGAAACCAGGCCTCAAGGTCAGTCAGGTGAGAGGTCAGAGGCTTGTACACATGCGCATGCCTTTTTGAGAAGGCAGTCAGGGGAATTAGAGAGGCCAAACCAGGTTGAGCCAGTTCAAGCTTGTCTAGGGTTGTGGTCAAGAATCCAGGCCTACTGATTTGCATAATTTGCATATGTTAAACAGGGAAAGTAGGGGAAGTAAAAGAATGTAGTTTAATCCCAAACTAAGACAAGGAAAATCTAATTAACTTCACTTTTGCTTCTGTATCCTTATTATCCTACCTATATAAACTGTATAACCTAGGAAAACTATGTAAAAAATAAAGATTGTAAACTAACCATAACCTTAGCGGGAGTGGAGGGAATGGTTACCCCTGCTCTTGCAGCTATCTTGGTTGGTGTTCCAGTAAGCACTGCCCCCGTTCTCTTGAGGAGTGTAATAAGATGCTTTTCTCTGCCCACTCTGGTTCTGGGTTCTTTGGATGAGAGTGGGCAAATCATATGGATCTTCTTACGGTCAAGTGAAGGGAAGCAATGAGCAGCAGAAGTTCATCTTGGGCTTACTCATAGATCTTGCCTTGGGGTGTCCTCTGATCCCAACGGTGGTGTTAAGAGGGCTACCATTCCAGATTTCCTTGGGGAACCCTGGGGGACATCACTTGGGTCTTCCTAGGGTCTGACCCTAGGAAGCCCTGTGATCCCCACAGATTAAGGAGGGGCACCACCACTTGGCCTTCCCCTGGGAGTCCTGTGGTCTGTACAGCCTTCCCTAGGGATTATCACAGGGTTCTTCCTCAGGACTTTGGCCCTGCCTAGGAAGTCCAGTGATCCCCCAAACCACGTTTCTCACAAGTGAATTATCCAGGGTCACACAACTAGTCAGTGTCTGAGGCCAGATTTGAACTCTGGAAGATCAGTCTCTCTGACTCCAGGGCTAGCACTCTATCAACTGCACCACCTAGGTCCCTAAAAAGCATTGATTATGCACTAAACACTGGGGATACAAAGAAAAGCAAAAACCTTATTCTGAGAAGAGGCAATATAATTATCCCTTCCATATCGTGGGAGTTAGGGGAACAGTGCCCCCACCATCTGGAAAATCTGTGTAAAAGTTTTTGGTCCTCTCTTTGTACCAAAAAAGAACTCTGAATTTTTTTCTTTTTCTTTTATGGGGCATTTACAATACCTTATTGTAAAATTTGGGTTAAGCATTTGGTTACAGGCTCTGTGTCCTCTGCTGGCCTTCATATGTCATCTGCAGCTTCTGCAAAACTCCCCCCAAATTCCCATTTAATTTCTTATGCTGCCATGATATATCGAAACTGTAATGGGGAAAGTCGTGATGTGGAAGGGATATAGTCTTTGCTAGACTGCCAAAGAGATCCATGACACAAAAAAAGGTCCACCTGATCTAGTCTAACTCCTTCATTTTACAGCTGAGGAAAGAGAGGTCCAGAATCAGTGAAGTGACTTGTTCAAGACAACATAGTTAATCAATAGCTTGGCTGGAACTTGCCAATTCATTTTACATCAACTTTGTGCTAGCTTTTTAATGGGTTGTACACTTACCATGAGGCACACTGGGGCCCTCTGTAGAATTGCGGTATACATTATACTTACAACTGCTTTATGGAACTTAGACCACAATTTTACTATTTTAAATTATTACAGAGGTTTAAGGTTACTGTGATTTTGCTTTTATGACATGTGACTAGCTATGCATATGATCTGTCAGAGGTGGGGTTCATTGATGAAGAACATAACATCCTAATTGAACTTTGAGCTGGAAGAAACCTTAGGGATAAATGCATTCCATCCCGTTTTCTGACACTTAGCACACTACAATATTAGAACATTGTTCCTAAAAGAAAATGTGAGCTTCTTGATTGTCTGAGTTTAGGGACCCATTTGGAAAAGTGAGGGCTGCCTTTATAATTAATCACTCCACAAACACTTGCTGGCTGACTACTATGAATAGATCCTGAAGCAGCATTGAGACAGCCAACAGGCCATGGGACCCAGAGTGAGGCAGATCGGGGGTCAGTCCCTGTTACAGGCACTTACTAGCTATGGGACCCTTGACAATCACTTTAGCCCTCAGCTCCTCAGGGTCCTCCTCTGGAAACGGTCTCACTTGTACTTCCTAAGTCATTGGATTATTGTGAAATTCAAATGAAAAAATGTATGTAAATGACTTGCAAACTTGAAGGGCTAGGCAGATTTTTCTTTTTTTTTTAATCATTGTTTAAGGTGCTGGAGGCCAGACTCGGAAAGGATTCACATAAACATAAGATAGGCTTTTAAGGTCAATCAAAACCCAATCAACAAGCATTTTTCCAGAGCTTATGAAGGCCTTAGGCAGAGATACAAAGACAAAAGTATTCCTGCCCTCAAGGAAGTTACGTTCTACTGGGAGAGAGTGCAGTTTAGTTGGATAGACAATATGCATTTAAATTCTTCAGTACTCTGGTGAATCAGGATCTGTGATCTCATCAATTTGGCACTTTTTCCTTAGGGGCTGAACTCAACCCATCCATGCCTTTTTTTAAAAAAATCTTCTATAACTCTTGTCCATGTGGCCCCATAGATCTTCCACACAGGATTCCAGCACCCCATGTGCTGGACGCTTTCCTCCAGGTCCTTTTGCATTTCCTGAGTAGCTCTGGAACACTTGGATTCTTCATTTGATACCTCTTGCTGTGGCCACTCGATCAACTCAGTTCCTTTTCTTGTTCCTTTGCTGTCGCCTCAAATAACAGAAACTCCATCCTGGGAGGGACGTTAGAGGCCAAATAGTCCCATTAGGTTTATACCAACCTGAACAAAAATATTCTCCTTAGCATCCTTGACAAGTGGTCACCAAGACTTTACTTGAATACCTTCAATGAGGGAGAATTCACTACCTCCTGAGGTACACCATTCTAACTTTGGATAGCCCTAGTGGATTTTCTCTTACACTGAGCAGAAGCTTGCCTCTTTCCAACTTTCAATATTTTCTGATATTTCAATATTTCCCCATATTTGTAACATACTGCTTTCTCCCCCTCGGAATACCCTCTCTTCTTCTCTGCCAATTTGATTCTTACTGCCTTAATGTAGGTGGTATAGCTTATACTGTGAACATAGGATATCATATCCTTATGTCATGGTGCTCTGCCCAACTGGATGTAAATTTGGATCACTGAAACCTTGCAAGATATCTTGAAGTTTATGGGCTAGATTTCTTTTCTAAGATCCATGCTTTAAACCCAAATCACTCTGGCTCTCATAGATTGGCTTGTAATAGGTTGGAGCCCAATCTCCATTTAGTCATTGGGCCCTGATTGGCTTAGATTGGCTTCTGTTTTGGACAGAAACCCTGAGGGTCTTCCCCTCCCAGATTTTTTTTTTTTTGTCTAGCTAAAAGAGGACATTCTCTGCCTCATTTCTTACCTAGACTTCCTTAATCATTGATTGGGCATCACCTCAGTCTAACTGAGACCTGTCAAAGACCTTAGGCTTAAAAAATGCCAAAGTCTTCTACTGCATCCAGGGTCATCTCCAGTAATCCTGATCAATATCATGCCACTGGACCCAGATGGCTCCAGAGGAGAAAGTGAGACTCGTGACTTTGTACAGCCCTTCCTTACTTAAATCCAAGTCACTTGCATGTCATGGCATCACCTTCCTGATGTCATGGTCCTCTTTGAGAACGAAGAAAAACAACAATACCTTATACTACTTTTAAGTTTAGGTTGCAATTGGAGAGATACTTCAGCGTTTGTGCCCACCAAAGGTAACAATATAAGACAAGGTATGATGAAGTCACAGAGGAAAACAATTCCATTGAGAAAGAAAAATGGAAGAGATTGATGTGGACACATAGTGAGCTCACCAACCAACTTAAATTTTTAAAAGGAATATACAGAAATTGGAAGCAAAGACAGGTGAAAAAAAGTAATAATGCCAGGGATGTCAAAGATCAGAATGAGCTGAGTCTTGAAAAGAAGCTAAAGACAATAGGAAGGACCTTTTTTTTTAAAGGCTGTGTGACATAAAGGAGAATAAAAGAAGGGCTCTGCTTTTAGTAAATGAGACAATGATAATTGACAGCAGGAGGAGATAGAGTTGCCTGATTTTCATTTTGCTTTTCTTTTCTCTTCCCCAGAAAATGATCTTTGTATTAGAAATGACAGATCCAAGAATGTTTAAAGGAAACTGACTCCCAAGATAAATAATGAGGTCATTAGAAACTATTTTATTGGCCTTGATGCATTCAAGTCATCTGGCCCCCACCTACATCCTTAGGCATTAAAGAACTGGCAGAAGCAATTACTGAGGCATTCTCAGTAATGTTTGGTGGATTGTGAAAGGAACATAGGAGAGGTACCACTAAATTGGAGAAGGGCAAATGTCCTGATGTTTCTTTAAAGGGAAGAGAATAGAGTCAACAAAATATAAGCCAGCAAGCTCGACTTCAATTACTGGGAAAATTCAGCAATTGATCGTTAAAGTGATGATTTGTGAACACCTAAAAAAGGAAGCTACCATTACAAAGAGCCTGAATGACTTCATCAAGAACAGTCATGCCTGACTAACCTTATCTCCTCTTTGACAAGGTAACTAAACTGGTAGATCAGGAGAATTTTGTCAATCTAGTTTATGCAGATTTTCTTATTTATTTTCCTCCCCAAAATAATTTATTTATTTATTGTTAACATGAAAAAATTGTTTTTGAGCTCCTAAATCTATCCCTCACTCTGGCCCTTCCTCATCCATTGAGAAGGAAAGAAATTGATATCAATTATATATGTGAAATCATGCAAAACATATTTCCATATTACCCACGTTGACCAAAAAAATAAACTGAAAAAAAAATCACACTTCGATTTGCATTCAGAGTTAATTGCTTCTTTCAGGAGGTGGATAGTATTTTTCATCATGAGTCTTTTGGAATTGTCTTGGGTGGGACAGCTGGGTGGTACAGTGAATAAAGCACTGGCTCTGGAGTCAGGAGAATGTGAGTTCAAATCTGCCCTCTAACACTTACTAGCTGTGTGATCCTGGGCAAGTCACTTAACCCTGATAGCCTCAAAAAAAAGAATTATCTTGGATTACCTTATTGAGCAGAGTACCTAGGTCTTTCATAGTGGATCATTGTTACAATATTGCTGTAACTGTGTGTGCTGTATTTGCTGGTTCTGCTCACTTCACTACATCAATTTATATGTCTTCCCAGGTTTTTCTGAAACTAATCCCCCCCCCCCATTTCTTAAAGCACAATAAAACTCCATCACAACCATGTACCATAACTTTTTCATACATTCCCTGACTAATGGACATCCTTCAATTTCTAATTCTTTGTCACCACAAAAAGAGATGCTATTAAATGCTTTTGTATATATATATATGTCCCAATCATTTTTCTTTGATCTCTTTGGGATACAGTGGTATTACTGGGTATGCACAATTTTATAGCCTTTTGGGCATGGTTCCAAATTATTCTCCTAAAAGGTTGGGCCAGTTCACAACTCTACCAAGTGCATTAGTGTTCCTATTTTTTCTACATTCCCTCTAGTATTTGTCATTTTCCTTTTCTGTCATGTTAGCCAATCTGGTAGGTGTAAGGTGGTAACTCAGAGTTGTTTTAATGTGCATTCCTCTAATCAATAGTGTTTAGAGAATTTTTTTTCCATATGACTATAGACAGCTTTCATTTGTTCTTCTGAAAACCGTTTATATCCTTTGACCTTTTATCACTTAGTGAATGGCTCTTATTGTTATACATTTTTATTTATCCCATATTTGAGAAATGAGATCTTTATAGAGAAACTTACAATAAAATCTCTACCCTCTAGTTTCCTGCTTTTCTTCTAATTTTGGCTGCATTGGTTTTGTTTGTGAAAATTTTTAAATTTCATGTAATTGAAATTATCCATTTTATTTCCTGTGATCCTATCTCTTGTTTGGTCATAAACTTTTTCTTCATCCATGGATCTGACAGTAAAATTTTCCATGCTCCCCTAATTTGCTTATATATTATCCTTTATGTTTAAATCATGTGCCAATTTTGACCTTATTGTGGTATATAGTGTAAGATGTTGGTCTATACCTAGTTTCTGCCAAACTGCTTTCCAGTTTTCCCAGCAATTTTTGTCAAATGATGAGTTTTTCCCCCCAAACCTTGGATCTTAGGGTTTGTCAAACATTCAATTGTTATGGTCATTTACTACTGTGCATCAGGTAGCTAATCTACTTCACTAATCTCCCCACCACACTATTTCTTAGCCATTATCAGATTGTTTTGTCAATTACCAATTTGTAACATAGTTTGAAATCAGGTACTGTTAGGCTGCCTTCCTTCATCTTTTTTTCACTGATTCCTTTGGTATTCCTGACCTTTTGTTCTTCCAGACAAATTTTCATTATTTTTCTCTAGATCTATAAAATAATTCCTTCCTTGGTAGTTTGATATGGCACTGAATAAGTAAATTAATTTAATTAGAATTGTCATTTTTATAATACTGGCTCAACTACTGTAAGGTTAATGGGGAATAAGATCTTCCCGCCAATCAATAGGCCTCATGTGGAGTCCATTAATGGAAACTTGCTTGCTTGTTGGAAGGCTTACACACCTTTTGCTAATTTCTAATTAGATCCTGATTCAGGAGGGATATGATGCCTTCTGGCTCTGAGCCTATTTGCTGAAAGAGTATATATTCTGAGAGGTGAGCTTTTGCTTTGGGGGCTGGCTCATGAGAAGGACCTTGTGATTCCCTAGTTGAGATTCTGAGTAGCTGAATGTTCAGAGCTCCCTGACTGCTCAGAGGTAAAGGCTCTCTTGATCCAGTGGTGAATTTAAAGTACATATAGCAATATTGTTTTGATTCAGGCATTAGAGCCCTGTCTATTGGTCTTTATTTCTCTTCTCTGTATTTCTTCTGTTTGTATTTCATGTAATTAAAGAAGATCGTTTACCCCTTTAAAGTTGCTTTCCTTAGTAAAGCAGATAAAAGAACCTGCATTAGAAGCCATGCTGGGTATGCCAGAGTGGTTGCTGTTACACCTACCCATGAGTGATTAATATTCCTCCAGTTGTTTAGATCTATCTTTATTTGTGTGAAGTGTTTTGTAATTGTTTTCATATAGTTTCTGGGTTTGTCTTGGCAGATAAACTTCCAAGCATTTTATATTGTCTGCAGTTATTTAAAATGGAATTTCTCTTTCTATCTCTTCCTGCTGTGTTTTGTTAATTGTATATAGAAAAACTGATGATTTATGTGGGTTTATTTCATATCTGGCAACTTTGCTAAAGTTAATTGTTCCTACTAGTTTCTAAGTTGTTTTTCTAGGTTTCTCTAAGTATATCATCAAATTGCTTGCATATTGCTTGTTTTCTTGTTGCCTATTCTCATGCCTTCAATTTCTTTTTCTTGTCTTATGGTTATAGTTAGCATTTCTTTTTTTTTTTTTTTTTTTTTGGCAGGGCAATTGGGGGTAAGTGACTTGCCCAGTGTCACACAGGTAGTACATGTGTCAAGTGTCTGCGGCCGGATTTGAATTCAGGTCCTCCTGACTCCAGGGCCAGTGCTCTATTCACTGCACCACCTAGCTGCCCTATAGCTAGCATTTCTAGTACAATATTGCATAATAGTGGTGATGATGGACAACCTTTCTTCAGCATGATCTTACTGGGAAGGTTTTTAGTTTATCCCCAGTTTTTTTTTTTTTTTCAAAAAGGGAGTGGTAGCCCAGATAAGTTTGGGAACCTCTGGTCTATGGTACCATTTAGCAAAATGTAGTTTCCCTGATTGTCTCTTTTAATTAAGTCTATTTTTTGCTTTTCCTTTGCCTTAGATCATGATTGCTACACCTATCTTTTTTACTTCTGTTACAGAATAATGGATTCTGCTCAAATCCCTTATTTTAACTTTGTGTGTGTCTTTTGCTTCAATAAAAATGTTTGTTTGGCTTTATCTAGCCGGCCACAGGGAGCCATAGAGGATTTTGGAGCAGGAGAGGGACAGTAAAAGTACTCTTTTAGGAAGATTTGCCCAGCAGGAGTGTGCAGGACAGATCTGAGAGAGACAATGGACAATGGCAATGCTCCCACTGGTATTTCTAAGTTGTAAGGGGAGGAGACAGTAGGGTGGGAAATGTATGGTTCTGGAGAAGAAGGTCTTTCGCTACCCTTGAGCAAGTTACTTGTAAGGTGGTGCCCCTTTCTGCCTGGGGCTATTTTATTGATCGAAAGTGGTGAAAACAGACAGTTGTATGAGAATCACTGGAAAAGCAGCCTCATGGAAAAGACACTAACTCAGAGTAAGGATGGCCAGTCAAAGTGTCCCATTTCACAGCATGAATTTACATACAATACATTACTTTCACGAAGACTTTAAGTTTGAAAACTAGGAAACCCTGACACCTAGCATTATTTGGTGGCTGTGGGATAATGTGGTTTGGTTGATAGAAAGGTGAATTTTAATTCTTCAGCATAGGACAGAGATGAATGATTTCACACAAGATATCCTATTTTGGCGCAGTGTATTGAACAAGATCAGTTCCTTTCCTTTGTGGGCTTGGGCAGAAGCACGATCTGTCACTTCTTTTGGAGTGGGGTGTGGGTTCAAGGTCCCTGCCATAGAGAATCCTTATAGCCAGACCTCATGTCATAAACCTCTGAGTTTGCTTGTGCTCAGTGTGGCAGGCACATGGAGACAGCTGAGGGTAGGAAGGCTGAAGGAGACGGATTCAAGTCTGGTGTTATTTCATTACTTCCTCCAAGTGGAACTTCGAATCCCTAGGGAGGGGCTCAAGAAGTGACCTCAGAGCTGGATCACAGCAACTTGTGTCTCGGCTTCCACCTGCTGCTTGGAGGTGCTCATCAGAGAGAAAAACCTTGCTGTTGTAACAGCTGATTGGAGGAACAAGCTGCTGCTCAGAGGACTGATTGCAGGAAAAGCTGTGAAGCTTAGAAGATCTCAGCTGATCCTCACAACAGCCCTGGGAGGTGGGTGCTATTGTTATCCCCAGGAAACTGAGGAAGAGTGAAGTGACTTGTCCCAGGGTCACACTATTGGGAAGTGTCTGAGACTGGATTTGAACTCAGATTTTCCTTACTCCAGACTTGGCTCTATCCACTGAACCACCCAGTTAACTGAAAGAGAGGCATTGCTCCTGGAAAAGCTGATTGGAGGGGTAATGTTCTCCCTTTACCTTTCCCTGCTCTGCCATCTACTGCCAGAGAGGTGAAAACCCCTCCCTCTGAGCCCAGCCAAGGAGTAGTCCTGGAAGAACTCCACCGATCCCAGGCTTAGTGTTTCTGAGAGAGGGGAATGTGAGACTGCCATAGAACACAGCTAGGAAAGCAGACCTGGAAAAGCTCTATAGGCTTAGGGGTTTCTGGTTTGGCTGAAAGAGTTTAATCTGTCTCTGAGGTCCACTCCAGCTTTAAATAATCATCCTATGGCACTCTGAATAGACTCTTTAATTGCACTTGGTCACATGACTGTAGAATACTCCAGTGTTACTCAAATTGCCTTTTCTTTATATCTTTATAAACTTATATCTCTTAGTTGATTGAAAAATTTGTTGTTCATTATTGAAATTATTTAATCACTACGTGCCTTGGAGTTTGAAGAAGGCTTTTTGATGATGATGGTGGTGATGGTGGTGGTGATGGTGGTGGTGATGGTGGTGGTGATGGTGGTGGTGATGATGGTGGTGATGGTGGTGGTGATGGTGGTGGTGATGGTGGTGGTGATGGTGGTGGTGATGGTGGTGGTGATGATGGTGGTGATGATGGTGGTGATGATGGTGGTGGCGACGGTGTTGTGGTCTATAGGTTCTCTTAATCAGGGCTTTGTTGTCTATATTCAGATGTTTGGGACAATTTTCTTACACTATTTCTCCATTATGGTATTCCAGTTTTTGGATTTCTCGTATTCTTCTTGGAGATCTATGATCCTAAAGCCATTTCTGAACATCTATTCTTCAAGATCAGTCTATTTTGCTTACATAGAATTCATGTTCCTTTAAAATTGTTGCCTTTTGCTTCTTTCTCTTCTGCCAAATTTTCCTCTACTTTAAGGATTGCATGTGCTAAGTCTGCTACTCTCCCTCTCAGAACTTCTACTTTTTGGAGAGATTCTTTGTAGTCAATTTCTCCCTCTCTGCTGCTTGTGTTTTAAATTCTTCACTGAGCGCTTTTATTTCTGTCCTCAATTTATTTGTAATTTCTTCTTTTCAGAGGTTTCTTCTTTCCCCTTGTTTGAACCATTATGGAATTCTTTGCTATTGTCCCACCTCTCCGGAAAGTCTACCAGATTCTTTCTTTCACTGGGCAATATGGATTTGTTTTCTTTCACTTTACAATATTTGTTCAACATGCTTTGATTTCTTCTTGAGGTTTTGCCCACTTTTCCTTTCCTTTTGTCTTTTGATCTTTTCTGTTGGTTTATCTGCTTGTAGGTAGGGGTTTTAATTGGGCTTTCTCTCTTTGTCTTTTAGTCTTTCAGATTTTTCTTGTATTTTCCCTTCACTCATGTTTGGAAATACTCTTCATAGTCCTTCACCTCCAACCACAATTACCTTCTCCACCCCAACTAGTGCGCAGACTTCTGAGGGTAGGGCTGTTGGGGGTAACCTTAGCCTCCTTGATTTTGGGAATGTAAAGTTATCAGGGAAAGGAAGGTTAGATAGGGATGAGATATGTTTAACCTTCTGCAGTGGGGAGACATAGAACTGATTGTCTCGGATGTGGAAAGAACCCAAAAGGGAGCTGGGTTGGTGATACTGGTGTGTGCCTGTCAGGATATGTCCTTACTTCTTTGCTGTACTCATGATTTCCTCAATGTGGGTACTCCTTCCATTCGTTTAGATCTTGACCCATTTACCCCCTTTACTTCCTCCTGTCATAGTCCCCTATTAACCATTTACATAATCACTGTGACTCATTGTTCCCATCTGCAGTTCCAGAGGTGACCTGGACTTGGTTCCTTGCTCTAGCAGGAGACACAGAAATGACTGAGACAAAAGTTGCTTGAGTTTCAGGGTCTTCCTGTCCCTAGTCCCTTGTGCTTGCTGTCCTAATCACTTATTGGGTTTCTCATTAAGTGCCTAGCCTTGACCTCTGACATCTGAGTTAAATAAAACTCAGGTGTTAAATAACCCCTTTGACTTGTTTGTGTCCTGACTGCCTTACCCAAGCTTCTTGAAGCTGTGCTTCATGAAATGTGCTTGTTCACCTGTCTTCCCACCTTTGGATCTGTCTGGAATGTTGAGGTTCAGGCCCTCCTGGTGCCCAGCCTCTCCTGCTTTTAGCTCCAGCTTTGCCTTGGCTCTCCCAATCTTAGTCTTCTCTCTTGTCCCTATCATAAACAACCCTGGGTACGACAGTTAAATACCATGGAGCAAATGGTGCCCTAGTCCCCCAATCATGGGGTCTGTTTATGGCCTAGGCAGGGTTTATCCTCAGCTCTGAGAATCCCACAGACTAGCATTCTAGGACTTCTTAGGGGATCAAATCTAATCTCAGGTAGGTTGAGGTGGCCCTGGGGGTAAAAGACAAAAGAACACTCTGATTATTCCAGAGTACAAATAAACTGGGGCAGTCCTGAAATCATTCCAAGTTCTCAAGGGGACCTCAAGACCAGGGATCACTGTGTGCCAGGCCAAATGTTCCATCTCACCCTGATTTAAATCCAGGCTTCTGGAGCTCAGCTAGAAGTAGGCCAGGGATTAAAAATGGTGGAATGACAATGGCGTGAGAGCAGCTGCCTCCAGAGTACTTTCCTCATATTGGCCTATAAATCAATAATTACCTTTCCATAGATCTTAGTTGGACCTAAGGTAGTCCTGTGCTTTATATGTGTTATGACTTAGGCTCCAAATTCCCCCTGAACCGAATGGAGTAGTCTTAGACAGGTTCCATGTCAGAGCTGCAGCCCTAGGCTCTCTGAGAAAGGCCCTATCATTCCCCCATCCAACTTAGAGCAGACCCATTAACTCTCAACTTTTGCAATTGGGACCTAGGGGGAAAAAGCCAGAAAAATTGGCACCCTCAATTCATTTGGGAGCGGAGGACTCCCAGTGGGACACTGACGGGAAGGCCACGGAGAGTGATGGCACACTGGGAATGACATCTTGGGGGCTGAGATAGAAGACCGAGAGAGGAGCTCTTTTGAGATGTAGCCATTGAGGAAAGGAAGCGGGCCCTCATATAGCTTCCTGATTTAGCCAATGCTTTCTGTGGTTTAGAACTGGAAGGGGCATCGCAGATCAATGAATCCAATCGATTCCCTAATTTTACAGGTGAGGAAACTGACGTGGAGGTGTTAAGTGATGTTCCCAGGGCCCTGCAGTATCTGAGGCAGTATTTGCACTCAGATCTTCCTGTCTCTATAGAAGTCCAGCATTGCACCCACTGGGCCGACTAGTTGTTATTTCTATACTACTGAAGGACTGAAATTGCTCTCTGTGACCCTTAAATTTGGTATCCTGAGGCAAAGTCCCAGTCACTCAATCCTCCTTATGACTGACAGGGAGATACCAGTCAGATGCCAGGGGGGAGGGGAAACACATGCACAGCTCTCTTGGTGTCCTCCCAATGGCGTAATGTTCTGGGAGGTGACACATAGCGATGCTCAGACACCAGGAAAGTTCCCCAGGAATGCTGGAAAGGCAGCCAGGCTCTTCCCAAACCCCAGAAGCCTGCCTAGGCCTGAGTAGTTTTCAAGAGGCTCCTGAAGTAGCAACAAACATAGCAGACAGTTCCTACCTTGTCAGAATGATGTTTCCTTTTTCCACTTTTAAAAATGTCCCACCACATGCTGCTGCTACACCCCCACAAGGGTGGAACTATAGTTTGGCTTGGCTAACTCAACTTTGGCTCATGCTGGTGGGATCCCGGCTCTTAGCCCCTGTCTAGAGTGCTGACAATAGTCTTCTAGACCCTATCCTTCCTCCTTCTGGGGAAAGTGATAAGGACAACCTTGACCAGCTCCCAGGTATAGTCTTCTGGTTTGTGTGTCTTCCAGTCAATCAAATAATACACAAGTGTCTTTCATTGATCCCATACCGACGTCTCAGACACATCTTTTGGCCCCACCCACACAGGCGCAGGTCATTCTTGCTACCAGTAAGAAAGCGAGGGAGGAAAATAAGCATTTATTAAATGCCTACTGTGTGCCAGGTATTACGGACAGTGCTAAGCATTTTACAGACATGGTCTCAGTTAATCCTCCCCACAGCTTGAGAAACAGGTGCTGTTGTGACCCTCATTTTACCGATGAGGAAACAGACTTGTTAAGTGACTCACACAGGGCCACACAGCTGGTAAATGTCTGAGGCAAGATTTGAACTCAGGTCTAACTAACTCCAAGCCATACACTCTGCCCACTGTGCCATGTGAGCCATGTTCAGTATGCTGACAGTATCTCCCTCATTTTACCGATGAGGAAACAGACTTGTCAAGAGGTTAAGTGACTTAACCAGGGCCACACAGCTGGCAAATGTCTGAGGCAAGATTTGAACTCAGGTCTAACTAACTCCAAGCCACACACTCTGCCCACTGTGCCATGTGAGCCATGTTCAGCATGCTGACAGTATCTCCCTTCTATGACACCCTCCTTGTTTTCTACTAGAAAATGCAGAGAATCACACTGGCTTAAAATAATCAAATGTATAAAAATTGAGTGAATTTCCCTCATCCATGGTGATCTCAGCTCTTATGTCACCATGTTATCCAATGATGGTGCTGTATAAATCCTGGAAAGTCCTACACGGTGTGAAGGGTGCATGACTGAGTCATGCCAGGATGTCGGGTGCCCAGGACAGATCTTTTGTTCTCTGTCTCCCTGGCTTCAGTCTTGTTCCTGTGACCACCTTGATGTCTTCTGGGTGGCCTGAATTCCCCTTTGCTGGTGCTCTCAGTCCAGCAAGACTGGCATTTGCTGGGTTTCTGATATATCTTCTAGGCACATACGGTGAGATTTCAAAGGCCGGCTGAAAGGGTAAACTCCTGAGGACAGAATGTATTGAGTTGTTCTTGGCAGACTCCATCATCAGCAGGAGCCAGAGACCCAGTACTGCTGCAAGGATTTGGGATAACAATACAAACAGTTTAATGTCCTGGTTTGCTTACCGTATGCATCTATTGGTCTTTGGAATGGTGGGGAATGGTAAGCAATACTGAACCACTAACTTTTTTTGAAGCTTTCCCGCAATTTCAGTGGTGAACTATGGGTCCCTATCTGAAATACTCTCTATAGAAAGTCCATTAGGAACCTATCATTCTTGGAAAAAAAAAAATACCCTGTGCTCTGAAGGAGGGAAGGCAGCTTGGGACACAGAGATGGCACCTTCTCATGAAATGGGAGAAAGTGTATTAGATAGAAAGGTAGAGCACATGGGTTCAAACTCTAGCTATGTTACTTCCTAGTCATATGAATTTGGGCAGATCATTCCACCTCTCTGGGACTCAGTCTCCTCATCTGTAAAATAAAAGAAGTTGGACTAGATGACCCTTATGATCTCTCCCACTCTATATCTATCATCCTTTGGTCACCCAGAGGGAGAAAACCATGAATATAATAATGGCCGTTATGCATAATGATCTGGTAGGTTCTGGGTCTCTATAAAAATAACCATCATAATATTAATGATAGCTAGCATTTATATTTACAGAGTACTTTACATGTGTTATCTCATCTGACCCTCATAAGAACAACATGAAGTAGGTGCTACTATTATCCTGTTTTACAGATAAGGAAACCAAGGCTGAAAGAAAGTAAGTGACTTGTCCAAGGTTACACAGCTAGTCTGTATCTGAGGCAAGATTTTAACTCAGGTCTTCCTGACTCTCTGTTACATTCTACCCACTGAGTCACCTTGTTGCTTCCTTGAAGTAGTCTTGTGGTCCCTAAATTAAAGTCCCTCTTACAAATTCATTCACATTCATTCATTTCAAAAATACTGATCTAGGGCCTGCTATGTGCCAGGGACTGTTAAGGATTGTAGGGAGTATAAAAGACAAATAAAATCTCTGCCCTCAAAGAACTTACAATCTAGCATCAATCACTTAGAATTTATCGACAGCCTGTTCCATGGCAGGTACCGAGCTAGGAGCAGGGGTACAAAACAGACTCTGTCTTCAAAGGCCTTATGTTCTAACAGGGAGACAACAAATGTGTGTGTACACATATACAAGCACACACCTGTATACACACACATATACATACGCATATAGAGAATTTATCCAAAAGGAACACAAGATAGTTTGGGTAGACAAGGCACTAATGGCTGCAGAGATCAGAAAAACATCCACAGGGAAGGTGATCTTCCAAGAGGCACTAGGGCAAAGGCAGTGGGATGAGGGAGGAAGCGTCATATCTGAGGAACGTCAAAAAGGCTCGTTTAGTGAAAACGTAGTGTGTGGGAAAGATAATAATGTTATAAGGCTGGAAAGGCAAGATGAAACCAGGCTGTCAAGGGCTCTGTTTCAGGTGAGGGATGATGGGAGCCATTGGAGTTACTGAGCAAGACGGTAGCATGATTAGGCCTATACTTTTGGGAAATCACTTTGGTGACTATATGGAGTTGGATTGGAGAGGTGAGAGGCTGGATGTAGGGAGGTCAATTAGGAGGTCATTGTAATAGCTCAAGCAGGAGGTGACGAGGGCCTGAACTGTGGTGATGGTTGCATGCCTGGAGAGGAGGAAGTAGACATGAGAGATGCTGTAAAGAGTCAACTTTGGCTTGGACATTTAATAGAGATGTGGGATGAGAGAGTGAAGAGTTGAGGTGACTCCAAGGATTCAAACCATTAATTGTTGGAAAGATGATGGTACCTCGACAGTAAATGGGAAGTTGGGAAGGAGTGTGAGCTTGACAAAGAGGTTTTTTTGGACACATTGAGTTTGTGATAGATGCCTATGGCATGTTTGATGTGCCCGATAGGCAGTTTATAATGTGGGACTGGAGCTCAGGAGAGATGAGGGTTAGATACACAGGTCTGGAAGTAATCTACACAGAGACAGTCATTGAACCCGTTGGAGCAGAAGAGGTCACCAAGAGAGTATGGAGAGAAAAGAGAAGAGAGGCCCAGAACAGAGCTTTGCCCACAAATTAGTAGATATGACACAGACCATGAATAAAGAAACTGGGGAGTTTCTGCCAAGAGAGGGCAGCTGATGCAGAGAGGTCAGGGAGGACGAAGGGAGGCTTGACTAGAGGCCATTAGATTTGAAGGGATGCTAACTTTGGAGAGGGTAGTTTCAGATGAATGATGAGGTCTGAACCCAGCCTGCAGAAAGTTAAGAAAGTAGCAAACACAGATGGCTTTTTAAAGATTAGTAGGAGAAATAAGACAAGTATACAGATGACAATAATATCACGTGCTCCATACTGTAGGTACAACGTCCCCCCCCCCATTCTTCCATTTCAGAGAAGGGCAATTCACTTTCAGATGGGGGGGAGGGGAAGAAATCAAGGAAGGCTTCGTGAAGGAAATTGTATTTAAGTTGGGTCTCAAGGCATGGTGAGGATTTTGATATGGGGTTATGGTGGGAAGGACCTTGTAGGCAGAGTAAATAATAAAAACAAAGGGCACAGAGTGGGACATTGAAGGGTATATTTAGAAATGATCATTAATACAATCTGAACAGAAGCAAGAGTAGGTATTGAGGAGTCAGAGATTAAACTGAAAAGGTAGATGGGTGCCAGATTGAGGCAGTTGAACACAAACGTGAATCATCCACCTCTTACACATTTCCTGTAATCCAGTGAAACATTAATCCTGGGTAGAGGGGGAAGCACTGAGAGGTCTGGTGATTCAGCAAGTCGCTGGTAGGAAGAAAACAAACGGCCTGGTACGTGCCAGGATTCTTTGGCAGTTACTGGGTAACCTCACCTGCCATGGGCTCTTTATGGTTCTTAGCAGGATCAAAGCCTCCTAATGTATACCAGGGACATTTCCTGTCACAGAGAAAGGACCTCCATAACACAAAGGCGGATTTTGACTGTGGGGCAAAGGGAAATTGCCTCAAAGGAGAACTCCTCTCCATAGTCTGGTGGGAGGGAATAGACACAGGAGAAATGGGAGGTGGAGGAAGAAGCAGAAGGAGAAGGGCAGGAATAACGGAAATAATCTGTCTGAGAAATCAGCCTATGCCAGGGGGATTTCTTGGCAAAATTCCAGTTGCCGTAGCAATTGGATGCTGTTCTTTCTACCATCCTTCCTGCTCTCATCCTCCACATGAGGGCCACCAATAAAACTCTTTCCCAGGCTAAGGAGCCCTGGTGGTTTAGCTGGGAGAATGACCCCTCTAATAGAATTTTCCTCCCCTCCTCCTCATCTCCAGTTCTGCCACCTTCTGGAAGCAGATGGGTGATATCTGTCATCTGTAGCTCTGGGGGTAGGACCTGTGAAAGATGGATCATAGTACTGTAGCTTAGGCATTGCCTTTCAAACATATGACCTAAGGGCAGGGAAGAGGTAGCATATGGGATGCCCTGGGAAACTGGCTTCTAGGATAGAGACGGTTCAGTCAAGTTTTGCAAGACATAAAGAGAGAAGCAGTAATTGATCATATTTCCTGGCTTCACATTCAGAAAGAAAAGGATAGACCAGGACCCTGATCATAAGCTGTTTCTGAAGACTGGCAAGATCTGAAATATGTTTAGCTTCACTGGACTTTCTAGGTGTTGCTGGGCTAGTTAATGTCTGATTGTTTTTTTTTAAATTTATTTAATTTTGTACTTAATTGCCTCTAAAAGTAGAATGAATTGCAGTAAGTAAGCATCAGTGCCAACTTACCAATAGTTCACATTGTAACTCCTTCCAGTCCTTCATCTGTTTCAATTTGCTTCCTGCAAACACTCTGTGTGACTGTAGCCAAATTATTTAACTTCCCTGAGTCTGTTTCCTAACGTATAAGACAAGGAAGCCAATGTTCTTCCCTCCAACCACAGCTCTCAGGCCAGAGAAAATGGAGGCAGGATGCCTGTCTTTTGGAACCACGTGACCGGACATAACTTGTAGTCTGGGTGGTCTGAAGGCCAGTAAGGTTCTGTGTGACCCAGATTCCTACAAGCCAGCCACTCCAGAACACATCAGCATATATTATCAAAGCTTATCAAATCCAATATGTATTCTCTAGAAGAAGGCCAGCCCTGAGATAAAAAGACAAAGGACCAGCAAGTTTTGATGGAAAAGAAAGGAATATGAGTATAAAATGCCACCCAGGGTGAGCAAGACCAGGTACAGTGGTGCACTCTGGGAAGAAGGAGGGCAGCGAAGAAGTGAAATCAGAGCATTGAGTACTACGCTATGGGATGTGAAAGGGAGGATGAAGATGAACCAAAGATCACCTTTTCCCCCCTTCTTTTTTTTGTCATAGGTTCATGGAATTAACAGTTGGAAAGGCTCTTAGAGGTCACTAAATATAAACTCCTTACTTATTTTATACACGAGGGAAAAAAGGCCCAGAAAGACAAAGTGTCTTGCTTGGGTCACACAGCTAATTGGCATCTGAGGAGAAACTTGAACCCAGGTTTTCCCCACATCAAGTCTAGGGCTCTACCTACTACACTAAACTGCATTGCCTGACTAACATAGTGCCTGACACATAGTAGGTGCCTAATGCTTGTTGGATTGACTTGCTATGACTCTCAGGTCTGGACCAAGATGTGACCTTTCCAAATCATCACCTGAAATGCACCATAATTGAGGAAATAGATCAGTAACAGAAAGGCCACAGTCCAAGGGGTCCTGTCGGTTTCATCCAAACAATTATCACGCTCCTCTTCAAAGGAGTAACTTCTTCCTTTGAACTCTCCATTAGGTTTGCTCCTCATTGATACTCATCATATTGAATTGTTATTTTGTTAACATGTGTCTTGTTTTATCAAGCAGATTGTTTGTTCTTTGAGGTCAGGTACACATTGGGCTCAGCCTGGATCACCTTGGTTTTTCCGCCAGATTCACACACGGTGCTTTGCAGAGAGAGAGTTTCAGAGGAAGGAATGTCTTATATCTTACATGTCTTGGTACCTTCCATTATGCCTACTTAGCACATGGCATGAGGGACCATCAATAGCTGGCGTGAAGCTTTATTTTTTCAAAAACATTCCCTATTGAGGGGTAGTATGTTGATGTGGAAAGGGTATAGCCTTTGAAGTCAGAGGATCTGGGTTCAAATCCAAGCTCTGTTACTTCCCTTGTAGTACTTTGAGAAAGCTCTGTTACCTCTAAGGGTTAGGGGGTTGGGCTTAGAGACCCTTGTCGTCCTTTGCTGCTCTAAATCTGTGATTCTATGATTAAAAGACCTATAATGTACATATAGAAAAATTCCCACTCACCTCTGGGCTACCGGCTTCAACCCTGGTCTGTCTTGGTCCTCCTCCTCACTACCTCCCCTCAGAAACCTTGGATTTCACTGCTGAGGTCTAATAGGTGAGCTTTTGCCTCATCTCACTGGGGACCAGGCTTCCATCTTACTTCCTAGGCATCAGCTCCAACCATGCCTGCCTACTCATAACTGTCTCCTCCCATATATTATTTTCTCTCATTAAAACATAAATTCCATGAAGGCAAAGACCGTCTTATTTGCTTATATTGGTAATCCTAGTGCCTAGCCCATATTATGACACATAGTAAGCCCTTACTAAATGCGCTCTGTCTCTGTCTCTCTCTCTTTCTCTGTCTCTCTCTCTCTGTCTCTGTCTCTCTCTCTTTCTCTGTCTTTGCTCTGTCTCTTTCTCTCTCTCTCATTTATCATAGGATAAGGTTAACTATTTATAGATGAGCATTTTTTTATATGAGCCATCTGTGGCCCAGTGAGGTTAAGCTACTCACCCAAGGTCCTACAGAAAAGCTGATTGGCACCAGCTCCCCTGGATACAAATCATATCCTGGCATTCATAGGGTGTGTAGACTGGGAGGCCCCATAGAGATCATCTAGTCTGACCCTTTCCTTTTATAGATGAGGAAACTGAGGCCCAGAGAAATGAATGGATTTGCCCAAAGTTATAGAGCCAGTCAATAGGCTAAGTAGAATGTAGGTTCAGCATCTTTTCTATATAATCACAATTACTTCTAGTCCCTTTGTGGTGATGAGGATATGCCTGCTGCACATCTTCCAGGGGCTGCCGTCATCATCTGCCACTGATGATGACAGTGGCTCTCCCATCATTGGAGGTCTTTGAAGAGAGAGACTGAATGACCATTTGTTGGTATGTTGTAGAGGGTACTTTCCTGCAGACAAAGATGACCTCTGAAGTCCATTTCAACCCAGAGATTCTATGACCTTAAGACCTTGGAATTAGGAGTCTATTCCCAGTCTCTCCTTCATTTCCTTGCCTAGATTTGGTCTAGCCCTACATAACCTTTCGTGATAGACTATGGGCCTACCATCATTACTATTTTTTGTCCTTTGTTCTCCAAGAGGACCATGACATCAGGAAAGTGATGCCATGACTCACAACTGAATTGCGTTTAAGTGAGGGAGGGCTGTGCAAAGTCACCAGCCTCACTCTCTCCTCTGGGGCCATTTGGGTCCATTGGTGAGATATAGATCAGGATGACTGGAGATGGCCCTGGATGCAATGGGAGACCTTGGCCTTTTTAAGCTAAAGTCTTTCTGAGTTCTCACTTTGACTGAGGCAATGCCCATTCAGTGATTGAGGCCAGGTAATAAATGACCCAAGGAATGGCCCCTTTTACCTACTCCAAAAAAAAAAAAATCAATCTGGGAGGAGAAGACCCTTGGGGTTTCTGGCCAAAATAGAAACAATTACTATGCACTCTGAGCCTTCAGGGCCCAAACGATGACCACAAAGTGAGGCTTGGGCTGGGACCTATTGTTGGCCAATCAATGAGGGCCAGAGTGAATTGGAGTTTAAGGCACCATCTCTTTTTTTAATGGTTATTAGTATTTATTTTTATGAATTTTCTATTTATTGTCATCTTTTTTTTTCTTTTTTTTGAGGGGGGAAAGGCAGGGCAATTGGGGTTAAGTGACTTGCCCAGGGTCACACAGCTAGTAAAGTGTGTCAAGTGTCTGAGGCTGAATTTGAATTCAGGTCCTCCTGACTCTAGGGCGAGTGCTTTACTCACTGCACCACCTAGCTGCCCCTTAAGGCACCATCTTTAAGAAAGAAATCTAGCTTTAAACCCCAATCTATCTTGCCAGGTTTCAGCCATCAAAATTTAACCATCATTACTATGTCTGACTTTGAAGGATTCATGTTTTCTGCAATATAAATTTTGGTCATATTCATGAAAAAATATCGTAACTATATGCACAGATTTCCCTTCATTATTGACTTACCCTTATAGGTACTCAGTACTTGTTGATGGATTATATCTGTAGAGAGATGGCCCCAGAGTATGCTGGCACTGGACAATCTGGCATCCATAGGGTGGTCTTGGAGAAGAATCTAGCCCTGGAATGAAACAGTTTTCTCATTCTAAAAAGCATTGAGCAGGTGGAGAGGTACTCTTCCTGTCTCATAGATTCCCGAGACTACTAAAAAATGTATTTTTAATATATACACATGTATACATATACATACAAATACATGCATACATACACACATATATACATACATAAGTCTAGTCCTCATAGTAGCAGGCCTAACTTCTAGGAGAGTCCTAGTCTAACACAGGGAGTTTAGGAGCTACTTGGTTCCTCTCATGTGGTTATAAGTAATGTTTCTGGTGCTTTGTGAGTGTTATCATGACGGGAGGCATTTACGCTCATGTGTCTTTTCATATCTCTCTAGTTCTTAGTGTTTGCTTTCCATTTCCCACATTTTCTCTGCCTGTTTCTCGTTGGAAGGTAAGTTATTTCCTGCAGACTTTAAAAAAAAATTAGTCTTTCTATCTCTAGCCCATACAGTAGCCCATAGAGAGTCAGTGTGATATGATGAACAGAGCTAGCCTGAGAGCCAGGAAGGGCAGGGTTCAGGGTCTACCCCGACACATACTGCCTTCCCTATGGTAGCAGACCCTTAATAAATGCTTTGTTGGACTGGCCCTTCGGAGTCTATAGTTCCTATCCTCCAGACCACCCTGTTCATCAGAGTGATGCAGTTTTGAAAAATAAATTCATATGAAATATTCCAATCACTGACACACTGCATGTATTTGCATACAAGCAATTTTTTGCACCACCTCATTTCTTCATCTAGGAGCAAAGTTTAAAGGGTATGGCTCCAGGAAAAAAATTCCAAAAACAGCCTCTGTGGTTTGTTAACTGCAAAATAAACAGTTCTAACTGAATGGAGAGAGGTTCATCTTGAGTCGCAAAGGCTTATTCGAAGTATTAACATTTCTCCTTCCACAATGTCCACAAGCTTCTTATCTGGTTTTCCCCCTTGAGTGCCCCCACTATTGTCCTTTCCCCCACAACTATGCCTGCCTTTGCAGAGTTGTGGGAGTATTGTATATTGTTCAGCATCTTAAGGAAGGAAATAGGTCATACCAGCCCCCAAAGTCATTATAATTACACGAACAAACAACTGAAAAGCTTGCCAATACGTACCGAAATGTTAAAGGGATGGTTATGCGTTGAGGACCAGAAGGTTTATTAGTAAAGTGGAGGCAGCGTGCCCTAGTGGTTAGAGTGTCAGGCTTAGAGTTAGGAAGACCTGGCTTTGAATCTCACCTGAGAGGCTCTCTAGCTCAGGGCCTGGGCAAGTCATAAAATCTTTTTAAGCTTCAGTTTCCTCCAGGGTAAAGTGAGGCTAATCATAGCATAGACCTTCTAGAGTTGTTGTGGAAATAACATGGGATCAAGCCTGTAGAGTGCTCTGCAAATTTAAAGCACTACATACATGCCAGTTATTATTTTTAAGTACTGATCATTGGTGGGACTCAGCCGGTTCCCACCGGTTCGCTAGAACCGCTACCTAATTTTAGGTTGAGTTCTGCAAACTGGTTATTAGCAGGGGCAGGACGGCACCTGCCATGCCATGGTGAGGGCTGTGCCTCCGCTTTGTTAGGGTTGTTAATTCGTTTGAATCCCACCACTGGTACTGGTTAACAACCAATAGAAGCAGGGAAATTGGTTAACACGGTGTCATGTCTGCCCATCTTCTTGTGGGGGAAGGCAAGGGCAGTAAGGTCTACAGGTATGAAAATACAAGGCACTCTAAATGGCCGAAGGAGTTCAAGTTTAAACCTCTGTCAGACTTTTGGGACATTCAGTATTTGTTTACAATTCCATTCCTGCTCCATTAACTACGGGACTCCCAGAATCTCAGAGTGGGAAGGGGCTTCAGAGGTCATTTAGTTAACCCCATAGATAAATAAAAATTCCTCTTACAAGACACCCAACAAAGGGTTATCCAGCTTTTGCTTGCTTCTTTTTAAAGATCTTCCTTCCATGCTGCTTTTAGGGGAGGCAATGTGATATGGTGGTTAGGAGGCTGAACTTGGACTTGGGAAGACCCAAGTTCCAAATATATTTCTAATGCTTGCCAGCCATGAGATCGTGGGCAAGTCACTAAACCTTGCCTCAGTGTCCCCATCTGTAAGACGGGAATTAGAATGCTCACCTCCTCATGTTGTTCAGTCTCAAATAAAATAATATACATAAAGAACCCTTGAGTACCATACAAAGCCAGTTATTTGCCATGCTATCTTCAGCAGAGATCAGCTAGAAAGAGTCCCAGGACAGCTTGTTCTCCTGCTTTTATTCATTTATGTTTAGTGTTCTGTGAGCTATAGAACAGGTTTGGAGAAAATGGCTGGTTTGTGTAATTGAATGAAAATATTGAGATATGGGCTCATCTTCTGTAGATACACCGAAAGCGTCTTTGGAATGACCCAAGGAGCAGATGGGATGATGGTCACGAGCTGGACTTCTTCCTGTTCTCAGACTGAGTTCGTCATGTCTGCTGAGTCTCAACATTTGGAAAGCTTTTTCTTGGACATTCTTTGGATATTGCTGTTAATTGTTCCAATTATGATCATTACTGTTCCTGCTATCATCCATATGGCATTGATAGCCTATCTATAAAAGCCTATAAATTAAACCAGAAGCTCCTTGAGAAGAGGGACTGTCTTTTGCCTTTTTTTTTTTTTTGTATCCCTAGCACCTAGCACAGTACCTGGTACACAGTAGGAGCTTAATAAATGCTGAGAAAAGTGGTTATTTTTATATTATGTTAATAATCAATTATTAAATTAGGATTGAGGCTTTTCCTATTTCCTTATTCAGGGACCAGTCTCTGTACGTCATTCAGCCAGATTCTGAAGGACAAGGCTGATAGATGATGGGCTAATCCTCTGGTATGTGGCCCATGATCTTGGCAGGACCCCACCCAAGTAGGAGACCTTACTTTTGTTTATAGTACAGACAGAATCTAATCTAGGTGAATTCCAGCCCTCAAGCATTGAAGCCCGTGCCCTTGCACCCCTCTATAAGAGTCTAGGGGAATCCAGCTTATGAAGGAGAAAACCAAGCAAAGTGGTCTGGGTAGAGATGTATTCCTTTGCTGGGGGTGGCTAAGTCTCACGATCAAGCCACGTTCTCAGCAGGAGGAGCTGAAGACTTTTAGCTCCTCATTAATATGTCCACCCCCTCATTAATTGTTCACCAATCAGTGTTGATTTCACCTGTCAGGGGCACCTCCTTTTCCAAAGGTTTTTAAGCATTCAATGATCTCTATGGTTTTGTCTTCGGTTGGTGAGATACCAAGGATCACCAATTTATTATTAGCTAGCCTAATTAATAAATTGACTATTAATTACCCAGAAACTCTGTCTCAGGATTTCCATTCATCACTAGTTGACTAACTAGATCATTTTCTACAATCTAAGTTTAATAGTGGTAATAAATCACCCCTCACCATTAACCTTAGATAGGAAATGATCTAATCGGTCAACTCCCATACATATGGGCACACACATACACACGTCCATACGTGCATATGCTGTTGAATCATGTTTCAGTTGTGCCCGACTCTTTGTGACCCCATTTGGGGTTTTCTTGGCAAAGATACCGGAGTGGTTTTCCATTTCCTTCTCCAGCTCATTTTACAGACGAGGAAACTAAGGCAAACAGGGTATGGCTCCAGTAAGTGTCCGAGGTCAGATTGAACTCAGGAAGAGGAGTCTTTCTGACTCCAGACCTGGCACTCTATCCACTGTGCCATCTAGCTGCCATACATATACACACAAATATATACATAGTAGTTGCCCTATGTGTATATATATATATGTGTGTGTGTGTGTGTGTGTGTGTGTGTGTGTGTGTATGCATGTGTGTATATATACATATGTGTGTCTCTCTGTATACATATATGTATATATGTATGTGTATATATATATATCAGCTAGGTAGCATATATCTCTATCTATCAACTAGGTGGCTCAGCGGTCAGAGCATCAAGTTTGCAGTCAGGAAAACTCATTTTCCTGAGTTCAAATCTGGCCTCAGACACTTACTAGTTGTGTGACCCTGCACAACTCACTTAACCTTTTTTGCCTCAGTTTCCTCATCTGCAAAATGATCTGGAAGGGGCAAACGACTCCACTATTTTTGCCAAGAAAATCCCAAATGAGGTCATGAAGAATCTGACACAACTGAAAATGATTAAACAACGACGGCACCATACACACATAGAAAGAGCTATATATGTATGGTAGTGAATTATTATGTAATTATAATATATTATAAAATATTGTATGTCTATATGTACATACACATAGAGCTGTATATGTATGGACATGTGTTATTATGAAATTATAATATATTATAAAATATTGTGTGTATATATGTTACACACACACACACACACACACATTTGGAGCATCCCAAAAATCTTAATGCAGTTTTAAGATTATTTAAACTATTCAAGCTTAAAACTGCACTAAGACTTTTTGGAAACTCTGTGTATATATGTGTGTGTAGACATTATACACACACATATGGTATATACACACATACATAGTGTATACACTAAACGCACACACATACATATAGTATAGACACACATACATAGTATATACATATAGTATACACATACATATACATATTTGTCAATTCAATCATCATAATATTCAGTTAATGGTCATAAGTTTATAGATTTAGGCCTGAAAAGGACCCTGAAGGCCTACTAGTCCAAGCCCCTTGTTTACTATCATCACTACTACTAATAATTGGTGGTGTTGATCTGGTGCTTCAGGTCGGTGGCGTGTGCTCCCCATCAGGCTTCCTCAGTTCACACACACAGAGCAGGCATCAACATTGGTATGTGCTTAATTCCAGCTCTCACAGGCCCAGGTTCAGCACACTCCAGTCATTTTCTTTTACTTATTGTTAAATTCTGAACTTAAACAATAAATAAAAGGAGCGTTTCTCTCTACGTTGTGGGACAGGACAGGATTACACATGAAGCTGTGAATGTCTGTTTTGTGCATTTCTGGTAAGTATATTATAAATCCAGCACATTGCTTTCAAAGCTGTCCTGTTTCTCTGTGATTCCTTCTGGTTTTCCTTCTCTTCTCATTAAAAAAAACCAAACCTTTTTTTTTTTTTTTTTTGCTGGTTCTCTATCCTGCAGGGCATAATGCCTTGGGTCCACATAGCGCAAAATAGGAATCTATTTGAATCAAAGCTATCAAGGACTAAGATACCACATTCACCAGGAGGTTTCTAATGCAACATCCATATTGTTAAATGACAGGTTACCTTTCACAGAAACAGGTGTCTAGGATAATAATAAGCCTCCTGAAATTGGCTGACAATGGAAGTGAATATATCGCTCCTTCATTTCCTTTCTGAAACTGTAAATGAGTTCCTCCTCCTCCTTCTCAGCTGCATTTTAATAATAAAACCAAATACTGTGTTCATTAATATGCAGAGTATATATTTACATAAAATAATCACAGGGAGTTCAGAGTCTTTATAAATAAAATCTAATAAATCTTCACAAATGAAGAATGTCAAGAAAAAATACTAGTCCTAGTTTACAGATGATTCAATTGGATTACACTGTATTTATGCTGCGAAAAAGGCAGTGAGCATCAGCCACACACTGAGAATGATAAACAAAGGATAGGTCGGCTTAAGTGCTAAAGGACCAGGGGAAGACCTCCAGTGAATGCTGGGTGGGTTGACTGGGAGGGATTATGGGAAAACATGGACAACTATTATACAGGATGAAGAGTGCAGGAGTTGAGATTGGCACCAGTAGAGGGAGTATCCACATAGACAAAATCATGGATCCATCAGAGTAAGAAACTGGGGATAAGAAGGAAAGAGACTTAACACAGTTTACCTTCAGGATTCTGAGACACGCTGCAACAGAAGATTCAGTTCCTCAAAGGGACCACAAGAGCAGAAAACAGACAAGGATTTCCTGGCAGATGCTGGCTACCATATTGTCCTCTACTAAGTGGAGAGGGTTGGAGGGAGCATTAGATGCTACTGGCAACATTCTGATGAGAATGGATTTCTCTTTGTAAGTCCTGGGCTGGACTTTCAATAAAGGCAATATTCTAAATGTTTGTACAAGCTAGCTCATCACCTTATGCTGGCCCTACTGGGAAACAAAACGAATTCTCAGGTCTTTGCCAAGTTCTCCTAAAATGGCCTCCTGGCTATCCGATGAATAGATGTGACTGGATGCATGACTAGATCCAAAGAGTACTGTTGGATGGATTGTCACCTTGGATGGTCATCCCTAGTGGTAGGCCACAGGGCTCTGTCCTCAGAACTGTTCTGTTTGACATTTTAATTAATACACAGAATGAAGGCGTAGATGGGCAGTGGGTTCATCAAATTTGAGGATTATATGATTCAGAGATAGATGCTTACCAGGTTGGATGACAAATTTGGGATGTGAAAAAATCTTGACAGGTAGAAACAATAGGCTACAACAGGTTGGCATTTAGTAGGAAGAGACATTATTTTACTCCTATTCAAAGGATATCAAGAGGATGAAGGATATGTGGTTTGGACAATAAAGTGACAAAAACCTGAGGCTGGGGGTGGGTACAAGCATCTGCTTTCACAAGCCCTAAGAACAGGACCAAAGTACTGCAGTACAGTCTCTGTGAATCCCCATGGGGTTAAAGAAGGCCTTCGTGGAATGTTTGAATGTTCTCTGTTGTTGGTTTACTGTGAGTCCTTAACCTGTCTTCTGTTTTGTTACTGGGCCCTAGTCTTCTGCATTTGCTGCAGAGTGCAACGAAGGATGTTGTGTATGTGAGAGACACTTTGTTCCTTTGAGAGTTTATATGGGGATCTGGGGGGACCTGTGACTTACATCTATGGAGACTTAGACAGAAGCTAAACTCTGGGCCTGGGCGATGTGAGCCAAAGAGAGCGAGTGATTCTTTGGGTATTCCCTGAAATAAAACCTGGCCCAGGAGGACTAAAGGTTTGGGGACCCTGGGGCCACGGGGCACACCTAGATCAGAGGTGGGGAACCTGCAGCCTCAAGGTCCACTACACCAAGGGATGTGTTCCGTAAAACTTGGACTCAGTCAAAAGGCTACACTTGAGGACCTAGAAGGCCACATGTGGTCTCGAGGCTGCAGGTTCACCACCCTTGCCCTAGATCTCCCTCCCTTGTCACTTCTGCCCCTTGGAGTCTCCAGCTTCCTTTAAAGCACAATTTATCAGTCACTTCCCACCTTTTGGGGGTTCCTCTCTGTTCCTGGTGCTTTCTCCCTGTTTAAATCAATTCATTTGTACATTTAGCAAAGTACATTCTCTGTATATTTGGCAGCCCCACAACAGCATGGGAGCTGCTAAAATCTAGGGACTTTTATTCTTGTCTTTGTGTTCCCCATGCCTTGTTAAACAGTAGGTGCTTAATAAATGTTTATTGAACACGTCTGAATTTCACCCTTTATACATTTATGGCGCATCTCGCTGAGGCCTTAATTGATGCTCAGCATTGCTTCTATTCTCTCATGGACTCCCTATCTTGCTGCCCACGGCAATTATTCTCGGCCTTCTATGTGCTCCTTCAACTCCCATGCTCTTCTCCTCCATTCCCTCAGGATTAAAGCAGATGGCTTTACCTCTGACCTCACTGAGCCGTGTGAACATCTGTCAATTCCCCTTCTCCAGGGTGGTTATTTATTAAATGCCTACCAGGAGCCAGGCGCTGTGCTAAGGCCTCTACATCTCTCAGTCATCATCAGTCCTCTCCATCGCTCTTGTCTCAGATCAAACAATCAATCGGAAAGCATTTATTAAGCACCTACTCTATGACAAGTACTATGTTAGGTGCTAGAGTTACAGAGACAAAAATGAAAGTCCCTGCCCTTAAGGAAATTATGCTTTACTGGGCAGAAACACCTGGACCTGTGCAAGCAGGTATGTACAAGTAGGTACAAAATAAAAAGGAGGGAATTTTGATGGGGAGAAGCGCAGTCTCCCTGGGGGTACCAGAGAAGGTCTTGTGAAGAAGATGGTACTTGAGCTGATCTTTGGAGGCAGCTGGGCATTCGGACAGGGGAAGCTGAGAAGGGAGCACATTCCAGACATAGGGGACAATATGGGCAAAGGCATGAAAAGACTGATATCGGGAACTTCTTTATAAGGATGCTCCCTCTGGGTCACGGCTAGCATACACTGCTAGCAAGAAAACCCCTTTGGTCAGATCACAGAGTCTGTGAGAGGAGCGATGTGGAGGAAAGGAGGCCGGAATTAGGCTATGAAGGGCTTTCATGCCAAAAAGAGGAGTTTGTATTTTATCCTAGGGACAACTAGAAGCTATAGGACCTGACTGAGAAGGGGAGCCACAGAGCTTTGGGAATATTACTTTCACAGCTGGGTGGAGAACAAATTGGAGAGACTGGATTCAGGGAGACCAATTAGGAAATCATTGTAACAGCCCAGGCAAGAAGAGATGTGTGCCTGGACCAGGGGGGTGGTCCTGGGGCTACTGAGAAGGGGATGGATGGGGGAAGCACCGTAGAGGTGGAATCAACACAATTTAGCTAACACAACTGATTGGCTAAGAGTGGGAGAAAGAGTGAGAAGGTGAGGATGCCCCAAGGTTTCAAATCTAGGTTCTGGTGGAGCCCTGGACACACATGGGGAAGTGTGGGACAGGGGGAGGCTTGGGGGGAGGGGAGGGAAGGGGTTTTCTTTTCATTATGAAAGCTAATCTCTCTGCCGATGCCCTGGATCCCATCTCCAGCTCTCATCCCGTGAAGATGCATTGTGCATCTTAGTTTTTTCATTTCTGTTGGCTCCCACAAACATGCGCCAGTGACCCTGACCCAGAAAGAGCCTCCCCTTGAACCTCTAATTCCACAAACATTCTATAAGTACCCACCACACCCTTCTACCCCATACAACTACCAGCCTATCTCATTTTCCTCTTTGACTGATTCTGGTCCTTTTCGTGCTTACACTTCTTGAAAATGTTGTTTTTCACTTCCTCCATTTCCTCCCCACCCTTCTTCTTCATTCCTCGCCATTGAGCCTCCGTCCTCACTCCCCTACTGGCCCCTCTGATGTTACCAACAGCCAAATTGTATTGCTTCTTTTAGGTCCCATTCTCCCTGATGGGAGATGGGGTTGGCTACCCCTGCTCTCCAGATACTCTTTCCTTCCTTGGCTTCAGGGACCTCACCTTCTCCTGGTTTTCTTCCGACTCTGCCAACCATCACTTGGGTCTCCCTTGTTGGCTCCTCATGCCCGTCCTGACATGAATGCTGAGTGTTCTCGGTATAAAATAGTAGATGATGAGCATGTTAGTGGTGGGGCCAAAGCCCCTCACCACCCGCCCCCCTTTCCACCTCGTCTGATGCCTCCCTTGACATGCTCTGTGATCCAGCTCTTCTGGTCTACTTGACATTCCTTACATTTCAGCACCTTTACACTGCCTGTCCCTCCTGCCTGGGATGCCCTCCCTCCTTGCCTCAGCCTCCTGGCTTCCTTCATGACTTAGTCCAAATCTTACCCTCTGCAGGAGGCCTTTTCTGGTCTCTTCCTCCCCCTCCCTGCCAGCAGTTAACATCCATTTATACTTATATAGCTTGAAAGAAATTTATACATCATCTCCTTCATTAGAAAGTGAGCTCCTTGAGGGCAGCAACTGTGTTGTTGCCTTTTTTTGTATCCCCAAAGTTTAGCCCAGCACCTGGAACACAGTTAACACTTAATAATTGCTTATTGACTGACTGACTAGCTGTATGATACCCTCAAGTTGCAAAAAAGTTACTTGTCCGCATTGGTTTAAAGGAAGTTCCTGATACCAATTCACTTGTAGGCCTGGTCACTATCTCTATCTCGTAAAATTAGGTAGGAATTTAGTAGATAAGAGGGCTGGGCAGGAAGGGGAATTCTAAGCATGAGGAATAGCATTAATGAAGCTGGAAAGTGGTATCCCCTGGGTCCTTGCTACAGAGAACTACACCTAGAAAGGAGAAGTATGAGTTAGATAGTGGCAGGCCTTGAATTCCTGGATGAACTTTGCTCTGCAGACAGTGGGGAGCCAGTTAAGGGTTTGGGGCAAAGAAGTGACTTATCATTTATGCTTAGCCTCCTCTCTCTACCTTGGTGATCTCATCTATACCCATGGCTTCAACTACCACCTTTGTACTGATGATTCCTACATCAATAATGCTCTTCCTGACCTCACCTGAGTTCTGGATTTACATCTCCTACTGTCTACCAAATTGATGGTCTTTTCTTCAGTTCTCCTTCTCCTCTACTTCTCTGCTGACACTGTTTACCACCCTTTCCTTCTGAATACTCTTTCTTCTCTAGGCTTTCCTTACACTACTCTTTCATGGTTATCCTTCAACCTGTCTAGCTGCTCTTCCATCTCCTTTGATGGTCCATCACCTGGATGAAATCCTTAGCTTTGGTGGTCTCTGAAGGCTCTGTTTTGGGTCTCTGTCCTCTCCTCTCTATACACACTCTATCTCAGTAACCTCATCAGCTCCCATGGGTTTAATGAGCATTTCTGTGCTGATGACTCCTCAATCTATAGATCCAGTCCCAGACTCTCTCCTGAGCTTCAGGATCCAGTTACCAAGTGTCTATTGGACATTTCAAATTGTATTTCCTGGAAATATCTCAGACTCAACATGTCCACAACAGAACTCCAACACACCAATCTACCAAACTTCCCTTTCTGTTGAAGGCACCTTGTCCTCAGGTCTTCTTTCTCCCTCATCCCATTTCTGCCATTTCTGCCTCCATGATATCTCTCCTACGTGGCTGCTTACCACTTACCTAGCTGCCCTCCCTCTCAAACTACTTTGTATTTATCTTATTTTTTCTGTATGTACTATTATATATGTCCTTGTTACCTTCTCCATTAGAATGGCAGGAATTGTTTCATGCATTGTATTTACAGTGTTGGACAGCTAGGTGGTACAATGGTAGAGTGCGCAGCCTGGAGTCAGGAAGACTTGAGTTCAAATCCAGTCTCAGACACTAGCTGTATGACCCTGGGCAAATCACGGAACCCTGTTTGCCTCAGTTTCCTCATCTGTAAAATGAGTTGGAGAAGGAAATGGCAACCACACCATTATCTTTGCCAAGAAGACCCCCAAGGGAGTCATAAAGGGGTAGACAGAACTGAAACAACTAAAAAAAAATAACAAAATTACAGCCCTTGCACCTAGTGTGGCACATCTCCACACAGGCATTGCCCTGGCACCTCAAAGTGAATATGTCTGAAATTTTGCTTGATAGAAACATGCATGTGGAACTATGATCTAGTCCAACCATTCTTACAAGCAATTTGGAACTATACCCAAAATGATATTTAACTGGGCATACTTCGACCCAATGATACCGCTACCAGGTTTATATCTCAAAGAGATCAAAAGAAGAGGAAAAGGACCCATATGTATAAAAATATTTATAGCAATTCTTTTTGTGATGGCAAATAATTGGAAATTAAAAGAGTACCCATCAAATGGGAAATAGCTAAACAAGTTATGGTATATGAATGTGATAGAATACTATTGATGAAGGGGATCGTTTCAGAGAAACCTGGGAAAACTTGTAAGAACTGATACAGAGTGAAGTGAGCAGAACCAGGAGAACAATTTACACAATTGCAGCAACATTGTAAAGGCAACTTTGAAAAACTTAAGAACTCTGATCAACACAATGACCGCCCATGATTCCAAAGAACTCACAAAGAATTATGCTATCCACCACAGGTTTCTTGGATTCTGGCTGTGCCACTCCTTTGCCCAGAATGCTTTGGTGATTCCTTACTATCTGGTGCTGAGTTCAGTCTGACTTTCAAGGCCCTCCACTATCTGACTCCAACTTATCTTTCCACTTTTAGGTATCAGTCTATGCCCTAATCACAGTAGCATATTCAGGGTTCCTGTAGATTCTCCCATACTTCTGTAACTCTACCTTTGTTCCTTCTGCCTAGAATACCCTTTCCTCTCCTACCCAACTCTCTGCTGCATCCCATCTAGTCTTAAACCTGAAATCAATAACTACCCTTTCGATGAAATCTTCCTTGAGCCTCAAAGTGGATAATAACCTTGCCCTGCTTGGACCTCACAAAGCACTTGATCTGCATCTCACCTGACATTCTTATCATGCATTATTTTATATTGCAGCTGTCTGTGTATGTCCTATCTCTATCTACTAGACTGTAACCCCCCCCCCCCGCCATGTGACTGAATTCACATGAAACAGGCCATTCTAGTTTTTGAAAGCTTAAATGACAGGAAGTTATTCTTTCTTTTGAGCTGAAAAATGCCTTATGATTCCAATTCTTTGGTCCAAATTTTTACCTCTGTGGCCAAACAGGACAAATGTTCAGGGGGCCTGTTTATTATATCGTGCTATTAGTAGGAACATGACTGCATTAATAGCAGGATTGTTCCCATCCCTGCACCCCACCTCCCCAACTATTCTGAACTAAGAATCGACTGAGCAGGTAGAGGAAGAGCGTATGGACAGAGGCAACAAAAAAATGACCTATTGGATGCTAGGTGGTTTTCTCAGGCATGGGTGACCAAGACCAAAGTAGAGCCTGGTCTGGCAGGTTTGGGGCTCACCAGACCACTGTTTAGTGTCAGTCCTTTCAGAGGGATAAGAAGTCTTTCATTGAAAAGCCGAGTTAGCTCCTTAGAGAACAGTGATGGTGACAGTCAATTCTTGGATGGTGAGGGTCATTTCACTTGTCTTTGAGTCTCTAGCACATAGCACTGGGCCTGAAATGCATTAAGAGCTTAGGGAATGCTTGGCTTACTGATCCTTTGAGGACACAAAAGAGACTGAGCTGTGTTTTTCTACAACTGCTACATGATAGGATGGGAGGCGTTTGAGGACAGGGATTATTTCATCTGTACTTTTTTATCCCCAGCACAAGGCAAGGCATGCTGTACACAGCACTGGCTTAATAAATGCTTATTGGATTGTTGGATTCAACTGTTGGTAGCATGGGCATCTACATTCTGGGCACAGTCAAGAGGAGGAGCCAGTGAGGGCATGACAGGAGCTCAAGGCCAAAGGCCTGGTATAGGGAGACATCAATGCGTCCAGAACGGGATCCACTTCAGGTGCCTGAGAGTTCATGTCCTATTCCATGTGGACTCACAGGACCCTGTGTAGTCATAACAGTGCATACAGTGAGTGCTGAATATGCAGACTGTTGTATTGTGTGGAACAACAGATTCCAAGTGACCAATATTGGTAGGCCATTCGTCCAAAGCCTCTGCAGCAGCTGGGCCTCCATGCGTCAATTGACACCTGCCCTCATCAGAAGAGGCAGCATGGTTTGTGGATGGTGTCAGATTTGGCAGCAGGAAGATTTGGGTTTGGATCCCATCTCAGTTACACAGGCCAGCTGTGGGACCCTGGGAGAGTCACAATGTCTCTGGGCCTCAGTTTTCTCCCCTGTAAAATGAGGGGTTGGACTTGATGATTTTAATGTCCCTTCCACCTCTAAATCTCTGATCCCATGACCTCTCTGGGCCTCAATTTCCTTGTCTATAAAATGGGGTTGGACTTGGTGGCTTCTGAGTCCCTTCTAACTCTAGGATTCTATGAACCTGTCCATACTTGGATTCTGTTTGTATAAGTCTGGAGTTGGCAGATGTGCTTATTGTGTTCAAAGCCAAGCACTACTGACCTGTCTTGCTTACCCAGTAATCATGAGCATTAGCAACCCTTGGAAGCTGATATGCAAAGACAGCTTATCTCCGAACTGGAAAGAGAATGAATGCAAGCAAAATCCTAGTGGTGGAAGGCCACTTCTCTCCTTGTACATCAGCTTAGCCAGTCAGGAGCTAGGCACTTCCTGAAGAACCAAGGCAACGGTGGGTGGGAGGAGGAGGAGGACTTCTCAGGGCATGGATCAGTTCTGGATCAGGATCAATTCTGATTAAGATCGAGACTCAGAGTGCAGGCTCCTCAAAATGGCACCAGCCTTGGCTGGAAACAAGTCTAGAATGATCCACACAGGGTATGGTAGACATTGAGTGTTACTTACGACTTAAAGTGGGGAAGACCCAGATTCAAATGCAGCTTTGGACACTTACTGGCCATTTGACTCTTGGCAAATCATTTATTCTCTGAACCTCGGCATCCATATTTGTAAAGCAGGTTGGCACCTTCTCTGCAACTTGTAGCCTTGGACAGTTACTTGGACCCCTGAGAGGTTACGAGATTGCCCAGGGTCACATGGGTGGTGTCAGAGACAGGACTGGGACCCACATCTTCCTGGCTTTGAGCGCAGTGTGCCACTGCCCCTCATAAATATAGCACACATATGTATGTGCGCATATGTATCTACAGAGATTTTATATCTAAAATGTATGTACATTATACACATGTGTATGTATATATGTATCTACAGGGATTTTATATCTGTATAAAATGTCTGTACATTATACACACACATAAGCTTTACCACCTTAAAGCTGCACTAAGACTTTTGATTCAGGGCCAGCTAGGTGGTGCAGTGAGTAGAACACCGGCCCTGGAGTCAGGAGGACCTGAGTTCAAATCTGGCCTCAGACACTTGACACACATACTAGCTATGTGACCTTGGGCACGTCACTTAGCCCCAATTGCCCTGACTACCCCCCTTCAGAAAAAAAAAGACTTTTGATTCACCCTGTATATGTATAATACATTGTACATACATTATTATATATGTCTATAACATTACTATAAAGGATGGACATAGGTAGTTTCTCCCTTAAGTGCCATGTACCTGTGAACTCGTATTTTGGCTCTCGCCACCTTCAAGGTTGAGCATCTTACTTGTGCTCTGCTGAATGAGTTGGGGCTGCTGAGGCCTGGGCAGAAGGTGGCTCATTGGAAACAACATGCAGCATTTCCCATGTACGCAATAATACCACCAAGAACAATGCCACAGGCTTTCCTCTCTACCTTGGTATTTGGGACACAGCCATGTTTAGGTAATGATACGGTCTTGAGAGTCTCAGAGGATGAAGAACATAGGGACACACAATCAGTAAGTATACCCTTTGGCTAAGAAATCAAATGGCCTTAGCTCAGAAGACCTCAGATGGGAATAGTATGATAGTCAAGTTGACTATCAAGAATTCCAGAAAGGTGATAAAGACGGGCTAAGAAATCTTGGTGTCTAGAGAAAATACAAGATAATGGACTAGTAGAGAGGTATCTTATATGAAGTACTTGTGGTACAGTGGAAAAAGCACTGGGTCTGGGGTTAGTGGCCCCAGACTTTAAATCCTGCCTCTGAAACCACCTACATCATCTTGGGCAGGTAGCTTAACTTCCCTGGGCCTCAGTTTCTCCACCTGTAAAATGGGGGGGGGGGATTTTCAATAAGATGGTGTCTAAGTTCCCTCCCACATCTATCTCTATGATCCTAAGATCCTCTACCTACCTGGACAATCTTGTAGTCCACAAAATAGCCACAGTCACCAGAATACATGGAGTTAGACTCCTTGGTACCCAAGGAGAAAAAAGTATTGGAAAGCTGAGGAAGTGGGCTCCAGGAATGCCCATATCTACCAGCTGTGGCAGAACAGTTGGATGTTATTTTATATAAGGCCCCGAAGGGTATAATCTAGATTAAAATACAGATGGTCAGGAAACCGCATTTTGGTATCCTCAGGAGGTTAAGCAAGGCTTCCCAAGCCTGAGAAAGACATCTACCTTGAATTAATGAAACTGCATCTGTTTTTAACTGGGGTAGAACGTAACCTGGGCCTCGGGAATTTGAAGCAAAGGGCGCCCACTTTACCCTGTCCCAAAGCTGCTTAGTTCTCCTTCAGCCTCCTCAAAACTCCAGGTAATCCTAAAGGTCCTAATGCTACCTGCCAGGGGCATGGTGAGAACTAAAAAGAATTTAGTTCAAATTAAATATCAAATGCTATTGGGAGGATTCCTGTTGGTGGGAGTGGGAATCTTACTACAAAAAAAGTGAAAATAGGCTGACGAGCCTGAGGCCTAGGATGGTCTCACAAAAGAGCACTAACATACCCTTGGACAACATTGGCAGAATGAGATTAAGGTCGTTGCTGGGAGGCTAAATAGGAGAGAACTTCCAACTGGGCCAAACTCTAGAAACTTGAGTCATTCAGAGAATGTCCTTCTTCCATCATGAAAAGTTGTTCAGGAAGTATCCCTCTTCAACTACTCTTGTGGGAACTGCTGGGAGATTATACCCCCTTATGCATGGGGAGAATATTCCCTTGTTATTTACTTTGCTATCCAATTGATTAAAAAATTGCTATTTGGTTAATGGTTCTTGATCCACTGGTCTATAATACACTGACCAGCTTGAGTTATATTTGCATAACTCTGATTATTCCAAAAAGCTCACACTTAACCCTGTTAAAGAGAGAGCAGTTCTAAGACATTCAAGGGGATGATTTGGTAGGATAAGCCAATCTCATTCAGTTGAAAAACCATCCAATGACAACAGAAATTAAAAAAAAATACTGACTAGATTTCATCTGTTCTCAGTAGTCTTTCTTCCTCAGGTTGGTTATGCTGTGGAAATTCCTCTTTTAGGGAATTGTGTTGTCTTTCATAAGGAAGAAGCTCGACGACTTGAATGAATCAATTTAGTGTAACAGACATTAAATGAAACCAAAAAATGATGCTGCATCAAACTAAGTGACACATGTAACCACTTTGTAAATAGTCAAGGCTTTATAAATATTGGCTATTATTGATATTTTGGTCCAACGTGGTGGCTTGAAGAGCCTATAGATCCCTGCAAGCAATGATCAGTGGGAAATCTCTGATTTCAGCAGGCTGACTCAATGTATTCTAGGAAACTTTGTCTCTATGGGCTACCTTCCTGGCTAAAACAGAGCTTGGTGGAATTTACTGTTGTGTTTCCAGATTGCCTTGTACATTCCAGGTGTTCAGTAATGTGTATTTCTTTCAAATGGTAAAAACAAGAGCTACAATTTCCTTCTCCAAGTGCTGATGGCCTACAATATGGTGCCCCTCTCCCCCGCCTAGGAAGACTAAAGATCTACAACATGTGATTCTAAAAAAAGACCTGAGAGGAACAGAATGAGAAATGACTGCCATAGAAAGCCCAAGGGCATCCATAAAACATACATCTACAGGGCCATATATGTGTACATGGATGTAGACATATGCACACATATTTAAGCGGGTCTCCATTCTCTTGGGAATTTGCAGAACACTAGCTCTGAAATTAGAGGATCTGAATTCAAATCTTACCTTTGATGTTTATTCCCTGTGTGACCTCAGAGGACCCTTCCCCTCTTGGACATAGAATCCTAGCATCCTGGTAGCTAGGGCATCCTTGGATCCTAAGCAGGAGTCAGGAGACCTTTGAAGTTGAGAGTCTGAATCAACCAGCCCCAAAAGCACTAATATTATGAGGCTAAAGAACTTATTTGTTGTGTGGTCTCCAGTAAACCCTTCAACCTATTTGTGTTTCAGGGGCATATGGGTGTTCTGGGAGGACTAGCACCTCTGGTGAGGGCTTGCCCAGGGCACTCTTCAGGGCTGCTCATCCACCTTTGGCATTGACTTTTACCCAACTCTCAGCCGTGGCTCCAAGAAGCTTTAGCATGAGCAGTGGCCACACCCTGGTAAAAGTCTTGGCAGATGGGCTAAAGCAGGTTGGGGGTAACTGAGAGGCTTCAAACCCATGAGTTAAGGGGATATTTTCCCCAAGCATGTGAAGACCTCCCCCACCCCTGCCCGCCCCAGGAATGGGCAGATGAGAATAATTTGTTCTAATGGCCATGAAGGTAGCTGAAGCAGGAGCTATCAAGAGTTTAGAGCTTGGTCAAACATTGAAGATGCCAAGGTCATCCGCTACATCCTGGGCCACTGCCAGTCATGCTGACTTCTGTCTTGCCACTAGTTTTTGATGACTCTGAAAGAAAGAATAACCTGATGACTTTGTACAATTCTGCCTCACAAATCCAATTCACTCAAGTCAAGCTGTCATCCGCAACGTCATTGGTTCTCTCTGGAAACGAAGGATGAACAACAATTTGTGTTTCAGCTTCTTGTACAAAATGAGGATGATGATCTGTCCTTTCTACCCCACAGAGCTATGGAGAGGGTCTATGGGAAGAGAAATGGAAGCTCCTTAAGCAATCTCTAAGACAGGAACATACATACACGAACACACACACACACACACACACACACACACACACACACACACACACACAAAGAAATTCAGGGCTTTATTAGAATGGTAATTATGATGATAATGAGGTTGGGAAGCACTTACAAGTTAATCTAAGGGCCAGGAAATGTGACCTGGCTGTAGCTGAGCTAGGGTCTGCCCCTAGTCCTGATAGGGCAAGGAAATGAAGTACAGGTTAGAAGGGAGGCTCTTGTCAATATTGTTAATTCTGTGTAAAGCACCGAGATAATGAGAAATGTAGCCCCAGTTCCCTGAAATCCAGGCCAAACTACTTTATCTCTGGTTGATCTGAGGTTAACTTGACTGCTTTTTTGCATGGAAGTGAAGGCCTCTGGATTACTTAGTGGTGCCTTAGTAAACAAGTTTCATATTTCTGGCAGGAGTAGGCAGCAGATGTTGTCTATCTCTGTGGGATCATCTGAATTTGTGTGCAAAAAGGAACATCCTTACGGATCTCCCAGAACAAACTACAGAAAAATAGAGAGAGGAGGCAGTGGGGTACATTGGAGAGGGCACAAGGGCTGGGGTCAGAGACCCTGGGTAGTGAGCTCTGTCACTTGCTCTATAGGTGTGAGCTTTAGCAAGGAATTCACCCCAGGAGCCTCCATTTTCTTCTCTGTAAAAGGAGGGCATTGGACTAGGTGACCTTTCTTAGGTCCCTTATGGTTCTAAGTCTCATGCTGTATCAGAAATAAAACCCAACAGGCTGACAACACATCAAGAGCCACGGTGGTGGTGGTGGCGGTGGCGGTAGCGGCGGCGGCGGCCTGTTGTTCTACCAAATGATTCCCTCTCCATACTGTGTCATCTCCCCAGGTTTTCAGAGTGCAGATTTATTTACTAAGGGTGAAAATACTTTCTTTCTTAAGCCTAGGGGCAGTAGCTATTTCTGAAAGATGGTGATAAGGAGATAAACACATGGCCAGCATGGCTGCACCAGTACTATCCTCCAGTCAGAGACTAGGGGCTAGTTCTCTTTAGCCACAGATAGGAAATCACCAGAAAATAAGAACTTCTTCCTTTTGTTCAATGTCGGGAAAAGCTCATCTGCCTGGTAGCACTTAGATGGACACTAACGGGATGCTGAGAATGAACTGGAGCTAAAAGTTGCTATTTGTTCTAGTTAACCAGATTCCTGTCCAAGAGGCTGTTCTGATGCAAATCATTCCTTGCAGAGATTGTTGACCCTGAAGACAAGTGGGTCCAGCAGCTATCTGCAAGTCACTTAAATCTATGTGTGGTGGAATGGCCCCACCAAGCAGAACGATTAGGTCCAGTGGGGACTTTCTTGATCTGTATTCTTTTAGACTTGGAACTGGAGAGAGGCAAAGCCTAGTGGCATGAATCTGAAGCTCAGCATGCAAGACACACTGCTTTGGATTGAGAGTCGTATTCTTGTTGTATTCTTCCCCCAGGGCCATTACCTCATCCATTTTCATAGCATTTGGGGGCAGACCTTTCTGCAGATGAGGAAACTGAAATACAGACTGATGTAAAGTGACCTAGCCAAGGGTAGAGTTAACCATGTTAACTTTGTGTGCCACAGAGAGAAAAGAGTCAAAGGAGTTTTGACCTTGAAAATTAGCACTCGGACATAACTTTTGTACTGGACACCGCATCCTATATGTTAACCACGTCTGTCTAAAGTCTCTGGGGGAAAAGGAGGGTCCACAGAATAGTAGAACAAACGATGGACTTAGAGTCAGTGGAGCTGGGTCCAAATCCTCACTCAGCCCCTTAAATGCTGTGTGACTTTGGGTAATTACTTAATTTCTCTGTGCCTCAGTTGGCTTCTCTGTAAAATGAAGGCATTGGATTAGATGACCTCCAAAGTTCCTTCTTGCTCTAAACTTCTTATCCTGTATCTTTTTGGACAGACTTAGGGTTTCATGGCTTAATGATTATTATTTTCATTCAGTCATTAATCTTTTTTCAACTTGGCCTTTGTATTGTAGGATTTGTAGACATCTTACTGTCATGTGCCAAAAGTGGTATGTCAGATGCCATTAATGTGGGTGCAGGTCCCAGCTCTGTTGTTCAGAGAAGGATAAAGGGCAGCTCAGTTGGACAGAACCCTTGAATTCAGAAGTTTGTTAAGTGTGGGTCACTATTAGTGCCCTTGGCATATACCATTTGTTAGTTAAACCCAATGAAACACCGTCACTAGATCAAGCTCAAGGGAGGCCGATTTAGCTTTTTATTCCTGACAAGATGATACTCTGAAGGCCAGATGCCTGAATCAAAACCTTTCATATCCAGAAAGCCATCTTATTCTGCTTGCTGAAAGACTAACCTGAGCTCTCCTTATCTCTGTCTGGTCACTCCAAAAGTCTTTTTGAAGTTCGTGTCTCCAGGCAAAAATTCTGAGATCTGAAAGAAAAAAAAAAGTGAATGAAATATTTTTTCTGTAACGAAATGAAACACTAAGATGTTTCATATTGGAGACCCTATGATTCTGGGTGCTCCGTGACTTGCCTGATTTTGAAGTTGGAACCACCATCAGAGGTAGGTCTGATTTCCACATAAATACATTTGGACAAGGCCTTTTTTTCCTCTCTCCAGATTATAGTTTGTGTAAAGTGAAAGTTAATTATTACAGCTATAAAACTGGACTCTGCATTGCCAACTCCTCTGATGTTATGTGATTTCACAACGAAGAGAACAAGCTCTGGGATGAAAGATGATTACTCCCGCAGTGTTAGAACCAAGAGGGACCCCACAGATCATCATTTTACAGCTGAAGAAACACTGGCCCTGAGAGGGGAAATTATTTGCCAGCCACAAGAGGCATTTCTCATTAAATGTAGCAGCTTCTCCTATGTCTTTTAAGACTGAATCATAGAATATAAATGTGAGGTGAAGGATGTGTGGAAAATTCTTTTAATTTTATAACTAAGAAATTTTAAGGCACATTTTGGGAATCACAGAACTTGTGTGCATTTTAAAGATTTCACGAAATATTAGACCCATCATGACCAACACTAAAATAATAACTTTCTCTTAGCAAAGCACTTGTTCTTTTCTGTCCTAATTTTGCTGAGACCACTTATGAACTGTGATTCTTTTCAAGTTTAGGAGTAACACAAGATGACTTGTCTAAGGCAACAGACACCCACAGCAAGAGAAAGAAAAAAAAGTGTTACACCTCATCCTCGGTCTCTAGGAAGGGGAAAAAGATTTTTTTTTTTAATGTTAAGCAGGAAATCTCCATTTCTCTTTTTTAGTGTGCTATATTGCTTGCCAGATTTTAGAAACCACAAGGTAAATTAACATCTGAAAGCTATACTCATCTGTTAATAAAACTTTTTTAAATATCAGAGAGGATCTCTGAATGAAATTTTGATTTTTTTTTTAACCTCTTAAGTCAAGATAGGAGAATACAGATCTAGGAAAAAGTTGGTGGCTTTGAGCTCACTGGGGTAGATGGAGTATTTGAGATGCCCTTTAATAACATGTGGCTCCAATTTTAATAAAGAAACCACAAAAGTCAAAATGATTGACAGCTGGGACAGAAGAGAGAGCATGTATGTTATGAGAGGCCAGGGTATTGAAGGAAGAAGCTTGGAGTTTCTCAAGTTAGGTCAATGCTGTTTTACTAACTTGTTGGAATATTGAATTCCACCCCCTTTCCCCACTTTTTCTTTTTCCTTCTCAAAGAGCAGCAACCAGACATGACATCATTATCTGTTGAACACTCCTCATTTACAGGCAGCTTCAGGGCTAAGTATATTAAGTGGGGGGAATATATTAATTTTAATTATTTTGGGGAGCCAAGAATATAGAGTTGTCATTATAAGAGACACTGCTCTTCCCTTCAAGGCAGTTTTCAGACAGGACAGCATTCAGATATGCCAACTAATTAGTTATTATGAGCGGAAAAGTAAATAAAGTGCCATCTATTTCCTGACCTCTTCAAGTATGCTGATTCAGTATAGAAGTGCATCACTGGTTAAATCACAGATTTAACGAATTCACAAGGACTCTGATGAGCACGCGATGGAGAATCAGGGGGACCTGAGTTCAAATCTATGCTCAGACACTCATAAGCTACGTGACCTTGGGTAAATCATTTAACCTCTCTGTGCCTCAATTTCCTCATTTGTAAAATCGGGATAACAATAGCACCTACCTCCCAAGGTATCTGTCAAACACTTTGCTGACGTTAAAGGGCTTCATAAATACTAGCTATCATTCCTTATTGGAACATATATTGGACAAAGTGGGGAGGATGGATCCTCTTTCTAAGTGGATAGGCCTTAGAAATAAGTCATGTGATGTTTTTCTTGTAATGGAACTTGACCTGAAAACGTCCTATGTATCACAAATGTCAAGTAAACTTGATTTGAAACTACTTCAGAAGAACCGGGGAAAAGTACCAACAAACAAGCTACTCAATATGTAGGACTAACAAGTGGCTTTTTTATCTTGGGCACTGCATGTTGGGAAAGGCCAGGTCTGTGAGCAGACGAGGGCAGAACCTCTTTCCTCAAGTCCAGGTAACATTGTAAGTAGGATGACTGGCTTTGAAGGTTATGGAAAGGGAGGCACTCGGGGAAGTGAGTGCCAGGGCTTTCCCAAAGCCCCCGGGGAAGTGACCTGAAAGCAGAAGGTTGAACTCCAGGAATTCTTGTGTCTCAGGTATGAGTCAAAGGAATGAAAGGCAGCAGTATCATAACCCCAAATACTCAATCTGCTTCTCTTTCTCCATCAGTGGATGGGGAATGTGAGGTAATCTAATACTTTCCGGGGAAGTGACTGATTCATGTGTCATCTTTTCGGGGACCGCAGTTCTACACAGAGTAGGTTTTTTTTTTTAATTATTTATACAACATCCCCAAACCCTGTCTTTTGAGGAGACTTTTCGTTCCCCTGTTAATTTCAAAATGACCAGCCTGTCAACAGAAACTTGTTGCTTTCTGACCTGGGAGAGAGTCTAACTTAATCCTGCAGAGAACTCATAAAAAGGAATTACAGTACTGACATCACATTTGCTTTTATAATCACATGTTGTTATGTAATAAACACGGGATTATTTTAATTGACACTATAGGACCAAGCACAATCCTCTTATTTAACCCTAATTTTTTTTAAAAGAGTGAGAAGCCAAGCTCACAGAAGTTGACCAAGGGGGCAGCGCGAGCCTCTTTATTCCCCCTCCTCGCCCCCCAGTCCCTCGCTGGTGAGCCCCCCCACGACCCCCCCCGGACAGGCGCCTCCCCGCCCCGAGCCCCTCGGCCTCCCGGAGGCAGACTTTCCGGCAAAGTTGGCGGGGTCTGTCCGCCGGCCTACTGCCCGCCCCCCCGCTCTCGAGGGGAGGGTCTCCGGACCCCCGGGCGCGGAGCCGGGGCGCGGCACGTGCCCCGAGGGCGGAAGGAGCCGGGGACCCCCGGCAGCCCGAAGGCCGCGGAAACGCCGGCGTTTCAAAAACAACTGGTGGCGCGGCTCGGAGCGCTTGCGGCCCTGGGTGCTCGCCTCTCCGCCGGCCCCGTGCCCAGCGGGGTGTCGGGGCTGCCAGGCCGGGCCGGCGGCCCCGAGGCGGGTGGGCAGCCCCGCGGCAGCGGCCCGTGGAATCTGCCACTCCGGACGCGAGCTAGCTGCGGGGGTAGGCGTGTGGAAAGTGCTGTTGGCGGACGGCGCCGAGCCCCGGGCCGAAGCATCGAAGGCGCAGAGAGCCATAGTGCTGACGTTGGAGGCCCAGCCCTGTGAGGTTGCGCCGGGTAAGTGGCGCTCGGCCGGGGAGGGCCCGCCGGGAGGGCGGGGGAAGGGGAGGAGCCGGCCCGGGGGCGGGGCCTGCGGGCCGGCCCGGGCCGCTGATTGCTGGAGGGCGGCTGCCAATCTCCGAGAATCCCCCAGTCAGCCGGTGCCCTGGTGAGAGCCACTCAGATGTACGGTGTGTGCCCGGAGAGCAGCCCGAGACGGTCTGGAGACGGTGCAGCAGCCCGCAGCCCCAGCCAGGGAGTCCCCGCCGCTTTCAATGGAGGAGAAGCCCGGCCAGCCCCAGCCTCAGCCCCCGCCGCCGCCGCAGTCCCAGCAGCCGCCCCAGCACAGCAGCAGCAGCAACAGCAGCAGCCACAGCCACCACCACCACCCGCACCACCACCACCCCCAGCAGCAGCCCCAGCAGCAGCAGCAGCCGCCCCAGGCAGCCCCGGCGCCGCCGCCGCCGCCGCACCACCACCACCACCACCATTATTACTACTACAACCACAACCACCACCACCACCACCAGCATCACCAGCAGCCGCACCAGTACTTGCAGCATGGGCCCGACGGCAGCAGCCCCAAGGCCCAGCCCAAGCCGCTGAGACATGAGCCCAAGCACGCCCTGCAGCCGCACCAGGAAGCGCCCAAGAAGAAAACAGGTCCGGGAGCGCGGGGGTGCGGGGCCGGGAGGGGGCCCGGGGTCACGGGGCTCGGGGACACCCTCCCGCGCCGCTGCTCCCGCCCCTGCTTCCGCCTGGCGGCCGGCGTGACCTTCCCGGGCCCCCGCCCGCCCGGGCCCGCCGCCCTTCCACGCGGGGCGGGCGCCGCCGGGCCGGAGCCGGGAACGGGCCGGGACCTCCCCTCCCCCGCAGCCCCCGGCGCCGCCCGGCCCCGGCCCACCTGTGGACCCGGCGGGGCTGAGCCGGGTTGGGGGGGTGGAAGGCGGCGGGGCCGGGGCCGAGCTGCCCCCCTCTCGTCCCCATCCTCGTCCTCATCGCCCCGCCCGCCCGCTCCCCTCGCTGTCCGGGCCGGGGCTGGGGCCGGGGCCGGCGCGGCTGGAATGTTCTCCGCTCGTCGCGGGGCCGCTTCCTGTCCGCCATGTTGGGAGCCGATTCCTGTCACAGGCCCCGGGGCCCCGCGGGGGGGCCCCGCGAGCCCGGCGCGTGCCCCGCCCCCCCCTTCCCCCAGCCCCCGGTCCGGCCGCGGCCTGGCCCGGCCTAGGTCACCCGGCGGCGGCGGCGGCTCCTGCGGCCCAGGGACGGGGGCGGTTGGGGGGTCGGGCCACGCGGGGAGCGGCGGCCGCGCGGCCTCCTGCCCTGCCCGGCTCCGCCCGCGGCGTGTCCCGCGGCCTCCCTCCTCCCCCGGCGCCCGCTCGCCAGGGGCGGTGGTTGGCCGGGCCGGCGGGAGGGGGAGGTAAGCCGGGCCGGCGGCCCGGGAGGGGCGGTGGCCGGGGGGGGGGGCAGCCACGCCACGCCACTCCACGCTGCAAGTGTTCGCGCCGGGGAGCGGGCCTGCGCCGCCGGCTGTTACAACACCCGGTCCGGCGAGCGGAGCGCTGAGCTAGCGGCCGCGGCCGCGTCCCCGCCACCATCCCCGCGGCCTGGGCGGGGGCGGCTGGACCCTCCTCTTCCTCCCTCTCCCCCTCCCCCCGGGCGGCCTGCGCCTCGAACTTGGGGGCGCCCCAGCCTGTGGGCCGCGTGGGAGACGAGGCCCAGGCCCTCTGTCCGGAGAGGGCAGTTTGGGGGCGTTATTTTCTGAAAGTCCCCCAGAATCCCGACCGGAGGCGCTGCCCGAGGATGGCTCGGGGGGGGGGGGGGGGCGGCGTCGCGCTAAGGGGCGGAGGGGAGATCTTTAGGTCAAAATCTCCGAACCTCCAAATACGGTATCGGGGTGGGGGGCAACTTTTCCCTCATGTTTGAACCAGAAATCAAATTTGCCACAGCTCCCAGCCCGAGCAGGAAGAGCCCCCGGGGGGGGGGGTCAGGGGATTGAGATGGTGCCCAAAGTCCCGGGCTGGGGAGGGGGCGCCCGAGGGACGCCCGGAGCTTCATGGAAAATACTTTTTGGAGGGGTTTTCATCCTGAAGGTCGGAGGCAGTTGAGCAACTAGTAATAACTAAGTTAATCGCACTTGTGGTCTCTTTGGGAACAACAAATGAAAAATACCTAATTAAAACCGCTTAGGGAAACTCATTCTTTTAGAACTGGGCAGGTAGCCGAAAGAGTGGCCGGACTTGGCCCGGGAGGGGAGCTCACGCTCACACCGGCCCCGGATCGGCTCCCTGGCAGCCTCTGTGCCTGCGCCCGGTCCTGACGTCCCACGAGGTGTATGTCCCCTGGTGGCATTTCTGGGAGGCCGGCCATCGGGAGCCCCACAGCGGGGCCCTGCCCACCACTGGGGAGCCCACCGCGCGAAGCCTGGCAGGCGTGCTCGTGGCCAGACTTTGCAAGGTGCTGCTCGCACGTTGGCAAGGGCTCGGAGGAAGCTCGGCCCCCGGACCAGGAGGATAAAGAGCGCTGGGGCGGCCGCCGCTAGGGGGCGCCAGAGCGAGCCTCCGGGAGTGCCGGCTCTGCTGAGAGCCTGCGGGCCAAAGCGGTCCCCCAGAACCCCATCGAACCGGAGGCGGTTTGAAAGGGGAGCTCTAGGTTTCAACACGTGAGAGCCCTCCGCCAGAACCTGGCAGTGTTTACTGTTTAGACTGGACGTTCAGCTGTTTGTTCTCATTCGGTTTACAACTTTTAAGTTGTTTTAAAGTCTTAAAAAGCTCAGTCTTGAGCTGCTGGGTCTTGGCTTGAGAAAAATTGTAAAAGAGTTGTAAGGAGTCATACAATTAGGGAAAATGGCCGGGCCTCTCTGAATGTGCCTTCTGAATTTCAGAGCGATATTTCACTTTAGGTGCCTGGTGGCCCTTCACGGGTTCTTTCTGCTCTCTAAAGCAATAGTGTCTGAACTTACAGACAGTTTTAGTTACCTTTGGTCAATTTGATACGAAGCCAAAGGTGGTGGATCCAGAGTCAGGGCTAAAATCCTGCTTCTGCTCCAGGTTTGAGCCTTCGAAAATCACTTCATCTCTTTAGGTGACTTCCGAGATCTCTCAAGTTGGACTAGTTGTAACTCCAAGGCCCCTAGAGCAGCTTGTCAGCCCAGTAGGATCCATCCTAGGGGGAATCTCATGTTTTGGCCTTTGCCTAGCTTATCTTGGTTGTGTGTTTAACTGTGTCCCTTCATCTTGAGGTACACGTGATCTATTGATTACTTTTAATTGATTTGGAAAAAGTACAAACCTTTGTCTCTAAGACTCTCTTTGCACAGTGAGCTTTGTAAAGTTTTTGCCCTTGGTTCAGAATTGCACAAGACTAGAGAAGTTACAGCTGTTGAACATCTGAGTGCTTCTGATTTGAAGACTTTCAAAGTTTGCATGCCAATTTAAAAAAACAACAAATCTTTGAAACATAGAAACAAAGTTCCTCTTAAGCAACAAATCCTTTTTTATGAGATGAGATTAAGATTTTTTTTCTTAGAAAGCTGGACCCAGGAGGGACCTTGTTTGGCCTTTTTGAAGTTTTACAAAAGTAGGAATGTAGCAGTAGAAATAATTTAAGAAGTTTCTGGTCCTCTTGTACGTATGTACAATTTGGCCATAAGTTCTTAGGGTCTTCTGTAGACTGGAAGGGTAGGCCTTCTTGAGTTCAAGCCTCCACCCATTTCCCATTTTACAGATAACCAATGTGGTTTAAGTGATTCACCCTAGGCCATTATGAAAGTTGTGCCTTTTTAATGATTCTTTCTGGAAGCTATTATTAAAATACCTCACAACAATTTCAAAATTGATACTTAAGGATTGTTATTGATAGTTGCGTATCAGAGATTGGAGGATCAAATGTTCACGTCTTGTTCATGTCTTCTGAAGGGCCTTTTTTTTTCTGCGTTCCACCACCATCTTACACTTCAGAGGTTGAGGCAGTAAAGCCTTGTTGTGGAGGAGATTTTTTCTTCCCATTTGAGATGCCTTTAAACTGTTTTTTAAACACTTTCTTGGTCTCTGTGGCCTACATACAGAGGTAGCAAAAGTTCAGCTGTGTGATCTCAGAATGCTTTTACAGAGCATCTTTCCACTGAATACCTCTTACCACAAAGTTTGAAGAATGGGTGATTGTTCCAAGTTCCATGTTCACCATTGGGTGATCTCAGGAAACACCCAAAATCCCACTGTTGATAACTTAGAAAAGTTAGCTATTCCTTCCTCATCTAGCTAGCTATTGGCACCCCTTAATTAGATCTGAGGACCAACTGTGAGCAATTGTGTGTAATAGGGCTTTCATTTTAGTCTTGACAATGGACAGTTCCTGGTTTCATTACATTGGATATTCTAGTTGTAGATATCTTGTCCTTGATATAAGTTTGAGATTTTGCAGAATTACTTGGTTTTGTTTTCATCTGTAGCCCAGTTTCTTGAGTTGGAAGAATTCCATAAAAGTATTGAGGTATTTGAAAGAATAAAATAGTTTACAAGTGATAAATTATATAGAATTCTAAATTAGAGGTATCATTTCTCTATAGGATGAAAATTGCTGAAAGGAGGAACCGGCCAATTGTGGTATATTGAAAAATAGTCTTTGATAGGTTTCTCACTGTAATATTTGTAATCACTAGATAGAGTGCTATATTCTTTACTTTCTGCCTTATTTGGTGACTAAGACCTGGTATAATTCACCAGGGCACATTTCTTTTTAATTAAAGAGAATCGAAGAGTAAAAATGTAGTGTTACCATATAGATATTATTGCAATCAAAATAACTTTTTTTCTGTCTTCCTAGGCTATGGTGAACTAAATGGTAATGCTGGAGAAAGAGAAATATTAAAGAGCTTGGGCTCTGATGAAGCCTCCAACCCTATTTCGAGGGTACTTAATGGCAACCAGCAAGCTATAGACACTAATTTAAATCTGAAGCAGACTGTGAAAGCCAGTACCTTTGGGAAAGCAGGAATTAAAACCAAGAATTTCATTCAAAAAAACAGTATGGACAAAAAGAATGAGAAATCTTATGAAAGTAAGCCCAGAGACAACCAATCTATAGACAAAGCCGATGCAGTATCTATTCCAAATGGTGTTGTAACAAATAATTCTGGTTATATCACTAATGGCTACGTAGGCAGAGGGGCCGATAATGATGGCAGTGGCTCTGAGAGTGGCTACACCACCCCTAAGAAACGGAAGGCCCGGCGCAACAGTGCCAAGGGCTGCGAGAGCCTGAATTTGGTGCAAGATAAAATAATGCAGCCTGAATCCAACACCCCCAACTTCAAGCAGGGACTTGACAATTTCAAACCTGATTATAGCGAACAAAAGGGAAACCGAGGGGATGGCTCTAAGCCCATTTGGAAGTATGAAGCTGGGTCAGGTGGAGCGGGTCGTGGGAAGCCTGGAGTTGGGGACGTGCAGCGGAAAAACTCTGATGCGAAGCCTGGCGGAAGCAGCAAGAAGTTTGATGATCGACCCAAAATTAAACATGCAACAGCCGTTGCTTCCAAAGAGGATTCGTGGACCCTATTTAAACCTCCCCCAGTGTTTCCAGTGGACAATAGCAGTGCTAAAATCGTTCCTAAAATAAGTTATGCAAGCAAAGTTAAAGAAAACCTCAACAAAGCAGCTCAGAGCCCTTCAGTGTCACCCTTGTCATTGTCATCCTCGCCGTCTACTGGGGAAGCTCAGGCCCAGACCTCAAGTCGACTGTCCCAAGTTCCCATGTCTGCCATGAAGTCGGTTACTTCTGCCAGCTTTTCTAATGGTCCTGTTTTGGCAGGGACCGAGGGAAGTCTGTATTCTCCCGGGAATCAGCCACTGCTTACCACTGCTGCTAGTACTGTAACCCCCACCCCTTCTGGGACAGAAGCGATCCTCCAGGACATGAGCATCACTTCAGCAGCCGTTGAACAAATGAAGCCTAGCCTTTTTATCTACCCTTCAAATATGCAAACTGTGCTTTTAGGTGCAGCACAGGTCGATCTGCCCTCTCAGACAGAGCAGCAAAACCTGGGGGATATTTTCCAGAATCAGTGGGGTTTATCATTTATAAATGAGCCTAGTGCTGGTCCTGAGACTGTTATTGGGAAGTCAACAGATCACCAGGTGATGGAAGTGACATTTCAAGGGGAATATCCTGCCACTTTGGTTTCACAGGGTGCTGAGATAATTCCCTCAGGAACTGAACATCCTGTGTTTCCCAAGGCTTATGAATTGGATAAACGGACTAGTCCTCAAGTTCTGGGTGGCATTCTAAGGCCTGGGACTGCTAGTGAGGGTGGAGCCTTAACCGTCGAGCCCAGTCTCACAGGTGACCTGCAGAAAGCAGACATCAGTAGTCAAGGTGCTCTAGTGTTTCTCTCAAAGGACTACGAGCTAGAAAATCCTCTGGCCTCTCCCACGAACACTTTGTTAGCCTCCACCAAAGAGCAGAGGTACCAGAGAGGCCTAGAAAGGAAAGAGAGCTGGGGTTCTTTTGACCTGAGGGCTGCTATTGTATATCACACTAAAGGTAACTCATTTGTTTTGTGAAATACCTTGCTCTTATTTGGGAATCGAAGATTTTCTGATTGTACTATATATATAGTAACTGGGATGTCGCATTCTTAGGTCCTTCTTGCCAGAAATATTTTTTCTAAAACTAAGGAATATTTTTTTGCATTAAGCAACTGATGAATGTCTTAAAAAGCATGGTGCTTGCTAGAATATGGGAGCAAAAGTACAGACAGTGGTATAGGTCAGTGTGTGTGAGACTCTTGGTGGTGCTTGTTACATACACTCTCAGTTCTGTTTTGTGTTAAGTCAAGGCATATGTGGAGAGTTGAAAGACGAACAGAGAACATTTTTCCAGCCTTGCCTACATGTTGTTACTCACTTGTTTTTCAGTCATGTCCAACTCTTCATGACCCCATTTGGGGTTTTTTCAGCACAGATACTGGGGTGGTTTACTAATTCCTTCTCTAGCTCATTTTACAGGTTAAGAAACTAAATCAAACAGTGTGAAGTGATTTGCCCAAGGTCACACAGCTAGAGCTAGTTAAGTGTCTGGGGTTGGCTTTGAATTTAGGTTTTCCTAACTCCAGGCCCTGTGCTCTATCCACTGCACCACTTCACTGCACTGGGGGGCAAATGCCTTTCCCTAAATTTGTTGACAATTTTTGAGTCTTTGGAAAATGGTTAAGACTTAAATCTACTTTTCTCCCCTTTCCTAAAATGTACACATGTATTCATAGCCTGTATCATAGACCCCTGAAATTTTCATCTGGCCTACTTAATTTAAAACATTTAGGTAATGACATCTTTTTAGACAATATTAGATAGACTAAAGAATTAAAAGGGAAAATAACGAATTCAGTTGGTACTCAGCTCTACATTTTGAGAAGTTGTTTCCTGGCTCATTTTTGCATAATTTTCTGCATGATTTTGTTCTGTGTAATGTCCGTTTCTTCGAATCTGTTTTGACACTTATTACCTCTTTAATACAATTAAAGATTAGTTAATATTTTGAGGTATTAACCCCAAAGATGAATTATCTGTTTTAACCAATTCCACATACTGTTTTTTGTCAGTAGCAGAAGGCTTGGCGGTGTTGGAAACTGTCTAGAAAATTGTAGGGATTTCGAATCCGGAGAGAGGCAGGTTCATCCTTTCTTTGCCACTTTGCTGCTTCACTTAGAATCGTGGTCTCTTCCCTGAGGAAATCAGGTCTTATCCTATGTCACACGGGTAAAATGGAGAGCCTATCAAGTTGATGGGCTCACTCGCTGCCATAGAACTTTGGGTATTTTGGACATGAAAACAGTGTGAATAGAGGTCAGGGGACATAACAGCTTAATTGAAATATACTTCATAGCGATTGTTATTGTGAGATTCTGGTACATGTCTGGCATTGTTTATCGTGTGCATGTCCTAAACTGTGGGAAGTCCTGGGTTTCTTATCCATAATCCAGAAGAAGGTGAAAATCATACCAGCTGCCCTTTTTCTGTCAGTAGCCTGTTAGAGGAAGCGCTTGGGATGGAAGAGAGGGTAGAACTCTGGTGAAAGTTTAGAATCAGAACCATCAGAATTAACTGCCCTTCTGTTCCTCCACTGACCTGTCCTGGAAGATAATAAGAAATAGGATGGGTGTGTGTGATTGGCCTAACTTTCAGAAGAAAAGGGCCCACATCAGTTCTTGCTGAGGCTATATCTCAGGGTGTTTAGAAACAAGAAATCTTTTTTTAACCTGTTCATAATATGGTATTGCTGTGGCCATCCATGCTTATTACTAATGCCAAGATGTAGTTCACTGCTGCAAAGGATCCTGGGCATGTTATCCTGCCCCTTTTTGTGAACATTTATAAGATATCCTTAGAGACCTTTAATTAAGGGATGCTTGTAGTGTTCTTCAGAAAGCAGCAACAGATGAATTAAAGGTGATATAATATTGGTTGCAAGTATCCGGTTGAATAGGTTTTTCATTCTCTCTAAAGGCTTAGGTTTTATTGACCATTAGATTTGTTTTTGTTTTTTTTTTTATTCTGGGGATAAATCTTCCCTGGGGCAGGATTGTGAGTTGTACACTGTTGTGGATTTGTGTAGAGCTGTCTGAGGTGCGGAATCTTCCTCCCTGTCTCCCTGACCTTTTGAGTGGGCCTAGGACAGCCTGTCTAGAGGAAACTAAAAGGAACAAGCTCACGTGGAATGAAGAGGATTTTGGTGCATTGACTTTTAGGAAAGTGTCCTAAGAATGCTCGACATTTTAATAACTGCACCCTCTGAGGCAGTGTTAGACTCACTTTAAGTTATCCAGAGTTGAGTCTGACATAAATAAGAATGGTCATGGTGATAAGTTCTTGGTCAGTACTGAAAAGTAATTTGACTTTTTTGTTTGTGTGCCTCCGCTTGTAAATTAGTTTAGCATCCTCACCCCAGGACTGAATGACCACCATGCATATGTACAAGCTCCAACAGCTTAAGAATAGCATTGTTATTTTATGATTAATCACTTCTCCTTCCTGCCTGCCATCAGCAGGATGTAAATCAGCACAATATTTGGCTCCTTTCTTCCCGACCTCGTCCACATCCTCTGACCTCCTTGTAGCTTCTCTTTCTGCTGTCTCCTGCCCCTAACCCCAGCCCCACCCCAGTCCTCCTCACTGTCCAGGCCCTTCAACCTCCTCTGCATTTCTGTAGTGTGCAGCTCGTGGATATATACCTTGTCCTGGTCCTCTAACTCTCGGTTATAACCTTTCTGTCTCTGGTGCCCAACACTAGTAGACAAGGGGAATATAATCTTAACTGCTTTTATTCAGTCAAAAAATATTGGACTCTGGTCGTAGGTCTTGGTGGAGGATGTAGAAACGAGTCCTGAAGCTTTGCTCCTGGCCCTTAGCTTCATGAGAACCTCCATCTTCCCCCAGATCCTCACCTGCCATTCTTGATGTCCATTCTTATGCTTGAAATAGAAGTAGTCATGGTTCCAAGTAGTTGTAGAAGTTGTATAGATGACTTGAGGAATAGAAATGAACAGGCATTTATTTATTAAATATCTGCCGTGTGCCAGATGCTGGGCTAGGTGCTGGAGCCCAAAGGCCACAGTTTGGAGCTCAGGTAAAGTCCTTTGAGGATTGAGAAGGGATCCGTGAAGGCAGTGCTGTCAGAGCTAGGCCACACTTTGTCAGCTCGTCTGAGGTACAGAGCCAGGGAGCAGGTGTTTGGTGCTGTGCGGACAGTTCCAGGTGCACTTCTGAATTCCTTTTCGTGCTGACTGACTGATTCTGGCAGCCTCGCAGCTCACTGAAGTTTGATTGTTTCAGATCTTTCCTCAAGACGTGGGCATACAACATTGGTTGTGAGTTTCATTCACAGTTTGCCCTGTGAGTTTTAGACTTGCTCTTTTGAGTGTCATTGACTGGCTGAATGAGTTAAACTATCAAGATGTTTCAGCATCTCTTGCAGTTCCTTCAGTTTGTCAGATTGTTTCATACTAAAATTCTTTCAGTCATTTTCAATCACAGTGATGATGAAGGAAAACTTTGATTACGTATCTTCTGCTATTTTCTTTGAAGTAGAATCTCCTTGGAGTTTTCCTTGAGTGTTCTTTTGCAGGTTGCCCTCTGACCAGTAAGGAGAGGGGGGAAGAAGAGGAATTGTCATTCATTAAGTAGAAAAGTGTTTAGTTTTTGGAAACTCAGGTTATCAAGTGAGTAGAGTAATTCTTAGAATACCGGTGTAAGGTATGCTGTGGGTAGAAGTGCAAATGAAGTCAGGAACATCTCATGTCTCCTAAAATACAGGGTTTCCACTGCGTTTCAGAGAACTGATCCCAGTTGACTTTGAGGTGGACCAGACCTTTTATTCCCATTTTGGGGAGCATGTGGGATGTAGAACAGGCTCTATAGTTATGAAACATTAACAAACTGAAAAAAAGAGTATACAGTATAACCTAAAGACTGCATTAAGCAGTGTGCTGTTTGGTCTAGCAAGTTGTAGAATAGAAGAATTCTGGGAATTGATGATATGGATAAGGGACGGAAGAGTCCTGGTGTATGTCAGTGCCCAGAGTTTTGTATCTTGTCACTTTCTTTTTGGTTTCTCCATGGAATGTTGATTTGTCCTTTTCCAGCCATCTCCTTTTCGCCTGTTTGTTCATAGGAAGTGCAGGAGGCACTCTCAGCTCCTTGAGACAGGTGGGACCACTGAGCAGGCCTCATAGATGAGGCAGGGAGATCTACGTTGGAGGAGGCAGGTCGTTGCACTGGTCATCTTGACCCTGGCAGGCTTGGTGTGGAAAATGGAAGGAACATTTTCTTTTTTCATCCATTTCTGTGCTTTTAGGCCAGGCCCTGAAGCCTAAGAATTAACAACATTGTAAAACAAATCATTAGATTGTTTTTGTGCATCTTTTTTTGTCCTCAGAAGAAGCCATTATTCAGATTTATTTCTCTTTTTTTTTTATTCTACCAAGCTGGGACAATGTCATCTTTTGGTATTAAAGTTAAAAATCAACTTCTTTTCTTTGACGTGGCCCTTGTTCCAAGTTCGTAGCTTTGTCTTGGGGAGAATTGAGACTCTATCCTGAATCACTGCTTTTACTTGGCCTTGCGCTATTGCTCATTCTTTCGGATAGTAAATGGGAAGGTCTGCTGGTGAGAGTTAAATGTTAGTTCTCAATAGATCCCAAAGCATTTGTCTTCACTGTATACAAATTGGTTTAATTAAGTTATTATGCAAGTTGGCATCAATGTATTTTGAGCTTTTTTTTACAAGTGACAACACATTTGTCAAGTGTCATTGCACAGTGTATTTTGTAAGTGAATTCTAGGTTTACTTGCCCCTGTGAGCACCAGTATTTTTCTTTCAACCATTAAATAATGATCTGAATATTAAACCTTTTATTGATAACTGAAAGTCAGCTTTAGGAATAGGGGCTGCTGAAGTCTATAAGACTGCCTTCAAACATTTACTGCCTGCCAGACTTGAGTTTTCTGTCTGGTTTTTGTAGTTTTTCTGTCTACTGCCACGGACAAGCTTTTAACTTCCTGCTGCTGTTGAACTCCTGTAATTTGTCAGGCAAGTTTGTTACTTGCTATCTTTTGAGGACTAGGAAACCTGACAACTATTAAAGACCTGTTAGAATTGCTTAAAATAAGCATAATAGGTTTCTTAACTACATTGTTGAGGTTATCGGATGAATGAGCTCTTAAAATGTAGCTAAGGCAGCTTCTCTGAAGCTTTGTTGGGAGTGCTTTATTATTGTACGTTAGTTTGATTAATACAAACTGGAAAATTTGGCAGCTGTTTTTCTGCCTGCCTGCATCATGGCCACACTATGGTCCTAATCCTGTGGTCACAAGAATTTTGAATTCTTGAAAGCTGACTCTGACTGCTTCCTACAGGGAGATAAAATGTGAAAGAGTGATCTGCTGGTTTCCTCTAATTCAACAGCTATTTATCATATACATACTACCTCTATTTAAGGCCTTCTTAGAGATCTGGAGACTTGGCCCTCAAAGAGCTCATGTCCCACATCTGTACTTTTAAATTTTCTTTCAAAAGTTTCCCTGCAAGAATTTAGTTACAGTAGACATCAGTTTTTTTTTTAAGGGGGAAGCAGGGCAGTCACAGGATCACATTCTGTGATTCTGAATAACAAATTTCAAATTAGTGGAGTCTGTATTAATGAGAACTAATTTAAAGTGTAAATCCTTGAGGGAGTGAAAGCAGCCCAGAAATTAAAGGGGCCAGTGTGTGAGAGAATGCCATTCTTTTCCATTGCCACCATACCACTAGTGGGGGTCCTTTTAAACCTTAGGAAGGCTATTTAGTTATGACAGTACTTGATTGAGTAGCCCAAGGAAGCTAGTGCTACAGAGAAAACCCATTTGGCTGCTTGAATTTATTTCTCTTAATGGTACATAAAGAGAAGGGGGGAGGACTGCCACCTCCCAAGCCAAACAAAAAAACTCCCCTTTTTCTTTTTGGAGAGTAATTGCTTTCTGTAGTAATAAAGGCTAATCAAGGGAAATATTTACCTTTCTGTTGCAAGCATTCAAACAAAATTGGCCTATGATAACTATTTTTCACATGATTAAGTAGTATAAGGCTTCTGGAAGTCAGTGTTGAATGACTTAATGAGCACACATCTGTAGATTAATACATGGAGCTGTAAATTGCAGCTGGTCTGAGAGTAGGACTGGGAAAAATTTGGGGGCTGCTGATAGAGGAAACAAGCTACTAGTCACAGAAACTACAGTGACAAAGAGGGGGATCTCATTAATTAGTGTCTTCTTTCAGTTAATACTGATTTATTGCTTGGCTAAAAGTTGGACTGGCACTGAGTTAATTTCTTAGCTGGAGGCTGTCAAATCTGGGACCTTCATTAGTATTCCAGAATGCAAATTATAGGCCGTGCTTGCTTTCTTACTGGTGATTTAATTGCTCGTAGGTGGGTTTAGCTGGCCTCATACTTTAAAGGAGTACTTTTTCCTCAGAGGGAATACAAGGAAAATCCTCATTAACTAACTCTCAGGAACCAAGTTTGGTTGTAGTCAAATTTTGTTATATACTAGGAGAAATCTGCCTGCTCGACTTATGGAAAGTGATTCATTGGAATGGTTTGATTTGTGTGATTATTGAAATGTGGAAGATGGCTAACTACACATAGCTCCACTCCACCGTGCACCCTTTCAGGGATGCATTTTTTTTTGTTTTTTAGGGGAGAAGGCAGAGCAGTTGGGGTTAAGTGACTTGCCCAAGGTCACACAGCTAGTGTGTCAAGTGTCTGAGGCCGGATTTGAACACAGGTCCTCCTGACTCCAGGGCCAGTGCTGTACTCACTGTACCACCTAGCTGCCCCTCAGGGACATATTTGTACTGCAAAAAGGGAGGATGAAATGGTCTGGAATCAAAGAAATTGTTGATTGTACAGGATAATATCTTGTGGTTGGATTGTGGTCAGTCAGAGCTATCTCTTGGCCTATAACTATTGGTTCTCCTCTGGCATAAAGAAAAATACAAGTATCTATTATGTTAATGAAGAGGATGTCCAGCAACACTTGGTCAGAAGTTTTATCCAAAGGCCCAACATTTATGGGTAGTGTGTTGCTTATATTATAGGGCTCTCTTCCCCCTTCCAAGTGGAGTATCCAACTAGTAGTTGGTTGCTTTTGCCTCTCTGGGAATGGTTCTCTGCCCAGAGACCAAAGACCACATGAAGTCTCATCATCTCTACTCCTAGTTTTGACTAAACCCTGTAATTCTTAGGAATAGGGTCTTTGGCAAAGTCACATCCAGGACCTACCCTATCCTTGTGGCAGGGCAAGTGCTTGGTGGGTCCTGGAGATAAAAGACAAAAATGAAACATCTCTTCCATTCACAGGGGGAAGGAGAGGTACAATTTGCAGCATGTATGTAGCTAGGCAAATGAAGTAGCATCTGCAAGGAGAGAGAGCACATGAAGTTGAGAGAATCAGGAAAGGGATCTAGAGATTCTAAGAGATTGAGATGGTGGTAGAGAATGTCTGTAGATAGGTGGGAGCCAGATACTGGAGAGCTTTAAGTGTCTGACTGAAGATTTTGTATTTTAACTTATAGGTGGTAGGGAGCCCGTGAAGTAACCTGATCAGACCTGTATCTTAGAACTGTTGGTTTGGGAACGATGTGGAGAATGGATTAGAGAAGAAAGAGTTTGGAATCAAGATGCTCAGAGCAGGCTCCAAGGGCCTGAAGTAGGTGCCTGTGTAAAGTGAAGAAGGGGCTGGCTGTGAGTGAGAAAGGTTGAGGTAGAATTGACAAGACTTTGCAACTGGTTGGATATGGGAGTGAAAGAAAGGGAAGGGAATCCAAAAAAATGACTCTCTAGGCTTGTGAGCTTGGGGAGTTGGGTGGGTTTTGTTGAGTTTGAGATGTCAGTGGGATTATGCAGATGGAAATGTCTAATATCTGTTGGCAATGCCAGTGATATGAAATTAAAAGTTGGGAGAGAGATTAGGACTGGATACAAAAATGTGGCAGTCCTCTGCCGAGGTTATTGAACCCATGGAATTTTATGATCATCAGTTAGGAGGGTAACCATCGAAAACAAAGAAAGACCTTTGGATTTAGCTAGTAAGAGAAGTTAGATAATATTGGAGAGAGCAATTTCAGGGTAGAGATGGGGATGAGACACTAGAATGCAAAGGATTAAGGAGTGTGAGAGGTAAAGAAAAGGCTGCGTTGATTTGTCAGTGACTGACCCTTTCTAGGAGTTTGGTTATGAAAGGGAAGAGATGTAGGATGATAACTTGAGATGTCAGAATCAAGTAAAGATTTTTTTTTTTGAGGATGGGGCAAGCAGATCAAGCAGAGAGGTTGTTGGCCTTGGCAGGGCGGACTGTTTGAATAATTGTAGATAAAAATCTTCACTGGGATGTGTTTTTTTTTTCCTTTTTAAAAATGTGTTCCTTACTTATAGCATTCTTTAAGAATTTTTGAGTTCCATATTCTCTGAAAAGGTAAGAAAAATAAAGTGAAAAATTCTACTTCAATTGCCATCAGTTCATCAGCTGTCTCTCTGGAGGTGGATAGTATTTTTTATTATGAACCCTTTGGAAATGGGCTAGAAGACTTTGCAATTGTTTGTATTATTAATCAGAGTAGCTGAGTCTTTCACACTGGGTCATCATTATAATATTGCAGTCACTATGTACAATGATCTCTTAGTTCTGCTCACTTCACTCTGCATTAATTCATATGGGTCTTCCCAGATTTTACCAAAACCACTCCCCTCCTCATTTCTTATAGCACAGCGATATTCCATGTGATGTTTATTTTTCCTACTGAATTATCTGGATAATCTTACATCTGTTTTGTTTAGGCACTCTGTATTGTGAAACATGTAGTTCCTCTTTTTCCTCTTAGGTTGTAATTTCTTATAAAACTTATGAAATGCTACAAAATTTTAGTGCAGATAAACCCCCTGTCTTACTTAGAAATGCTTGGTGTATCTAGTTAGGATTAGTCTATGGTTTTGAAGCCACTTGACATTGATTTACTGGGTAGAGATCTTCACAAAATCTACCCAAGAAAAAGGGCATTACATTCTGCAGAGGGAGAAGAAACTTTTCATCTGTCAGGACCAACCTCTGGCTTAATATTTAAATACTTTTTATTCTGTCCTTAGCAGCTGGAAAGTGTGTTACAATTTATTTTGTAGCATTTTCCCTTCAATTAATCTTGTATAGGGCTTCCTTTCATGCTTACCCTAGCTCTAAAATTCTGTGAAAGTAAATCCATGGTATATGAAGATACTGGATTACCCTGTGTTTAATAAACACTTGTCCACTGACATTGAGGCCTTGCAGATTAAGCATATTATTTCAGAGAACAGGTTATTAGGAAGTGGAGAGTTTCACTGATGGTGAAATGCTTTTATATTTGCATAGCCCATGTTAAGAAAAACAGACTTACTGCCCTACCGTAAAAGAGCTAGCTGCATTGTAATTAGTGTACTTTTTCTGTCATGACTATCTACCAGGTATACTTGTTTTTATACTGATGAGCTATGGAGATTAATATCGGTCATTATTTTTAACAGGCTTTAGCAGAATTATTCCAAACAGCTTGGTCCTCGGACTTAAAAAGTTAGGTTATAATTAAGCATCTGATTAAAGCAAAAGTTACTTTTCCTCGTGTTAATTTTTTTGGATGACTTGTTTTTCCATCGTACTGATTTCTGAAAACTCTACCCACTCCCCCACCCCAGTCTTCTCTTATAATAAATATTGGGGTGAGGGGAATAGTTTCATAAAACTAACCCAAACCTCAAGCTCACCTGGCAATTATACGGCATGTGGTGCCCATCCATTGGCTTCTTGCTTGCAAAGAAAGCAGAGAGGTGTGTTTTCTCAGCTCTTCTTGGGGCTAAGTGTGGTCATTCTAAGCTGCAAGCTAGTTGTCAGCAGTAGGGGGAGGGTGTGTATCCTGGTTCTACTTACTTCACTCAAGCAAGTTATACCTTTTTCATAGAATCATTTGGTCATCTTGATTCTTTTGTCTATCAGATATTTATTTTAGAAGATTGGCTTCTTTGATGGTCTTGCAGTATTTCTCAAATGGCTGTTGGCTGTGTTATTCCATAAAAATGAATTTATGTCAGATGATCCACAGCTTATTCTATTCTTGTGCTGTATATTGTGCTGCTGGGGTTTTTCAGTGATAAACTGTGACAGGCAACCGGCTCATAGACAGCATGCTTCACTAGATCCTGAATACAAAGAAAAAAAAATCTGTTGCAGTAGTTTAATTTCAGTTAAAAAATAGCTGTTTCCCAAAATCAACACTAAGTACTTAAGGCAGTGATAGCCAGGACACTGCCACCCCTACCCCCACCCCCAGGCCATTCTGAGCTCCAGGGTTCCTTCCTTCTCTGCATCCCAGAGCTTTCTAGCATGTCTAAAAAAGGTTATTCACATCATCTTAAGGAAAAAAAAATAATGGTCTAAGTCTTAACATTAAAATCAGAAAGCATTGCTGTTCTGGATCTTGGGAGCATTCAGTAATACCATTTTTCTTGTTTTTGCAGAAATGGAATCTATTTGGAATTTGCAGAAGCAAGGTGAGTCCCAAGGATTATACTGAGTGGAAATGACCAATACCAATAGTATTGGGGGGGGAGGGGAGGGGAGTGCCCATGGCTGCCATGGGGCTGCCAGCTCTTGGCATTGACTGACTGACAGACACTCTCTAGGGAGGGCAGTGTTGGAGGATCCAAGAAAACTGAACCCTTGGGCATTGGAGTTCATGGTCCCAGAAACGATTAGCAAAACCTTAGTGGATCTCTTAGCTTCAGACTAATGAAAGAATCAAGGGGCATGATCAAATAGTGCTTTTTCCACCATTTCCTTTCTGCTCTTTCATGTCTATGGAAAGAAATGCTAAGACCTGAAATATCCAGAAAGGGAAGCAGGAGGCTAGAGGCTCTAATCCACGTATGGTTAGTACTTGAATACAAACTTGGTATTTATAAAAGTATAATTTCTTGACTATATTTCCTGAGAATAATGTGGTGTTTTTTTTTTTTTAAACATCAATCTAGTTTTTCTTCTTGGGCCCTGAAACTTGGTGTATATTGAGGTTCTTTCAAAAGCTAAATTCAATATAATGCAAATGTAACATTTTACTTTTGTGTGTCTCCTTCCCAAATATTAGTGAACTGTATGATAGTGAACTATCTTGAAAGTAAAGTTAAATTTATGAGAATCCATGTCACATCCAAACACATTGACAAATGCACTGAATTTTGAGTACCTTTTGGCTACTATTAACTATTTCAGGCTAAAGTATTGAAGACATTCTAAGAACAATTTCTAAAATACCTAAAATTAGACATACTAGAAAAGACTTTCCAACTTCCTCCTTTACAGGTGAGGCAGCTAAGCTCCATACATGTTAAATGATTTGTTCAAGGGCACCTACCTTGGGGGCGACAGAATCTGAGGATGCTGACAGTCCAGTGTTCTCCTTAGAAAACCAGGGCTTAGCGGTGTTGGATGGAGTACATTAAAGGTTAGGTTCAGGTTCTTTTAGTCAAAAATAAATGAATGTTTGTAGAAGCAAAACTTGGGCAGAAAGCTCTCATATCCTTGCTGCCATTACCCAGAGTTCCCATGGGTGCCCAATATTCCCTTCCTTGCGTTTAATCTTTTCTTACTTCCCTTCTTCCTACTGGCTTATTCTCCTTCTCATCCCATAATTTGTATTGAGACTAGACTCTACCCTGCCTTCCCAAGTCACAGTTAGCTCATTTGAAAAGTTCCTGGTATTTAAAGGAAGTGCTAATGAGAGGCCAAAAGAGCTCCCTCCTCTGTGTTCTCTCGAGTTCCTAGGTACCACAAGTACATTAGGAGATACTTCCAGAGACTAATTACTATTTTGGCCTTGTATAAATTAAGTAAAATAATGCAAACTAGTACAAACCAGATTGATATCAAATATCTTGTTAATTCTTTTTAATATTCCCAAAATATTTTATTCTCTCCCCTTCTCCATTAGATGATACCTGAACCAACTGAGTGTAGGAGTTCCTCTCTGTGTTCATTTATCCTCATTTCTACTGTTACTGTTGACACAAAAAATTAAGATGTATGTGAAACTGCACTCAATAGATCTTCTCCTTAGAGAGAAGCACATATCGTGTCGTTAAGTGAGTGCTAATTTTTCTTGTAGTTGAGCCAAATCTATTTGCCAGGTGGTTAGGGGACAGTGGTTTAATTGGAAAAAGCTTTTTATAAGTCAAGCATGTTCACAACTCATACCAACTTAGGAACCTCTGATTTTCTTCTCACCTACCCCTAGAGTAGACCCAAATATTGGCTCTGGAATGAATGTGGATTCTCATGAGTTCATTTTCATCTTTATCATCATTACTTAGGCATCTGTGATAATCGTGTCCTGTGCTTATATTTTGAAGCTCAAATATGTTTTTAAAATATCAATTTGTAAAAGATAAGTACAATTGGGGCCTGCCTGATTCCTCAAAAACTAAGGCTCTCTGAAGATGGGATCAGGGGCTTTTGTAGAAAAAGATTGCCTGAGGGTTGGACAAGCATATACATACTACGTGGATATTTTTATTATTCCGTGTTTCCAACCCAAGAGACAACATACTCTTAGGGTTTTTTTGTGTGTTGCCATGGATTAAGAGGAAACGGAAACGATGTATGATCTGAAAGAACTAAAAGTTCTGCCAAACTTATCTTTAGATACATATGTATATGTATCTCTTTATTTTGGTGTAGTATACCCACAGTGATCAAATTAAACTTAATTTGCATCTATCTGTATGGACTCTTGAGTATACTGTTGGGGTTGCATCGGAACGCAAAGGAATTGACATATCATAGCAGAGAGGCCAGTAAGTGGATTGTGATGGTTACACATGAGAGAATTTTTAGCAACAGTTTAAGAAACAGGTGTTTCTTTTTTGCAGGGGGGGGGGGGGCCGTATTTGAAGTGGCATTTCACCTTTTTTTCCCTCCCACAGATCCCCAAAGGATAATCACTTATGATGAAGCCATGGATAGTCCAGATCAATGAAGGCAGCAGGACAGACAGACAGGCTGCCTGTTTGTCACCTTTCTGCAGCATTAGAGCCGCTCATGGGGGACACAAGGCTTTGATGCTCCTTCTAGATCTTCAGTGCAGCAGAGGAACCATAAGTAGAATCACAGGATAATATATACAAATATATATATAGTTATTTAAAAAAAAAAGAGGCAACTGAAAGTAATTAGACTTCTTAAGGAATCAGAAAATTTATTTCAAGAGACTACACATGGTTATTTAATCTCCGGTACTGAGTAGATTTTTTTTTCCTTTTTGTTAGTTTTTGTTTTGTTTTAAAGAGTGAATGCAAGTGATTAATGAATACAGACTCAATACACAAGCGTGGTTCCAAAGTTCCTGCTGTCATCAACTTGGGCAACCAATGACCCACTGGAGAGGCAATTCTGTGGCTAGTGATACGCTAATCACAGGGAACCCAGAATGATTCAACATTTTTCCCCGATCCTTCAGTCTTTTTGTTTTACTTTGAACCTTACGAGAATGCTGGATAGAAAAGCCTTGAAGTTTGCAGGGTTGCCTTTTCCAGAAAATGGTTTGCATGTCTTGCCCGGAGTAAAACAGCCTGTGGGGTGCTGGGGAAATTGTCATCTTTGGGGGGTGGGAGGGGGATGGAAACCCTACAATTCTGGAATGTTAGCTGGTGCACAGTTGACTTGGCTTCGGTGACACGTTGGACTTTTACGACTGAAGAATTCATAGGAGTGTCATTTTAAGACAAGTTGCAGAACAAGTGATCGGTTCAGTCATTTAACATACAAAAACACTGTTCCCACATTTTTATCAAACTGTAAGTGGGAGCAAAAATATACCCTGCTTTTCAACTGTAGGTGCTCCAGACTTGCTCTGTCTAACACTAAATGTGCTGGGGGTTTTCCTTGTTTTTCATCAAAAATCTTAAGAAAAACATGTTTATGTTCCTATCTTGCAAACTCCTTACCCCTTAATTTTTTTTTCTTAAGTCATTTTTAAAAAGAAAAGAAAAAGGGAAAAAAAGCCTATGAGAACTAAGATGTTTCTATATTTGTTTCTAGCCAGTGGGGAAGAAATAAACCTCACCCCTGGAAGGTGCCCTTTTCTGTTTTCCTGCAATCTGTGTACTTCTGAGCTATTTGCTTCTAATTATCTCTCTATTAAATATATTTTATTAGTAGAGCAAAATTTTTTAAAGGAATGGAATGTGAAAATCTGGGAAGACCTTTATGGCAGAGAGAGCATAAGCCCTGGCTCCCCATCACAGCCATCCTGTGCACTGCAGCTTGTGTGTAGCACGCTGAAACGGTTTTTGCTTTTTTTTTTTTTTTTTTGCCTAGGTTGGGGGAGGGGGGGTGGGATTCAAAATCAAGGGTCCAATATGAGATAAGCCAGATGTTAGTGGCAAAATAAATTCACTGACCTGTTGAACCATCACAGGTACTGGAATTTAAAGGAAAAAAAAAAGCACCCACACTTAAAATACAGGTTAAATAGCTGGGCATTTAGATGGAAAGGTATTTTCTATTAAGATTAGATTGGATCCTATGGGGCATTAGGGGATAAAGTAACTTGCCTTGCTGAACCCCTTTTGTTTAGGTGTGTCCAGTGTTTTGAGATTGTAGCATTGATGGGTTGTCTGGTTTTGTTAATTATTTAAGGCTTTTATTAAGGTAGTTCCTGAAAGAAGCTGTTGGATTCAACATAGGATAGAGAAACTAAATATCTTTAAAAGTCTGCTGGTTTCTGCCCTGCTTAGATTTTAAAATTATAAGCATGGATTGCCAACTCCATTTTATGTAAACAAGCTTTTTATACATAATATATATATTAAAAAAAATAACTTATTGTATCAGTCCAGGTTCAGAAACTTGTGGTTGGCCAGTTCCAGAATAGTTTCATTTCACCTGTAAACTGTATCACCTTTACAAATGTTGTAATTTTGAAATGTATAATATGTTTACAGATGTGCCCTGCATCTAGTCTGCCTGTGTTCCTATTTTAATTCTGTTGAGTCTCCTGCCTGCTTGCCAAAAGCTAGGATGCCCGAGGCACTCGTACAATAACGAGCAGAGGCATCCCTGAGCTTTAAAGCATTGAACAAACTGGAAAATGCAGCGTAATACTGAGGTGGAAGAAGTCTGTGTTTGTGGTTTTTTTTTTTTAAATAAAAAATTTTAAAAGTTAAAAAAAGTCAAAACATAAGGTTGCTTTTAAAAAAAAAAGGCTCCAGTTTGTTTTACTGGTTTTAAAGTTCTGCTGTGTGTTCAATTGCCTTGTGTAACCACTTGCCGCCTTAGGGCCAGATTCCATTTTTTTTCTCTTCTCCCAAGTCTGTTTTGCTCACCTTCAGTTTTCAAGTCTTTTGGCCCATGATGCCCCATCCCCATCCCATCCCATCCCGTTCCCCAGCAGCTTTTCTGGTGTTAGTGCGGTTCAGGAGTTGAATGAATATTTTCTCTATACACATTTTTGTTTAAGAAACAAAATTACCCAAGCGATCTTAAACCTGACCTTCCATATGTAGAAGCAAAACTCAGTGAGTATTGAGGAAACACTACTTAGCCTAAGGACTTTCAAATAAATTGTCAAAAGATAATAAGCAAACTATGTTGGCCCCTGTCTTCCTTGCTTCCTCCCCGGGCCCCCTCACCTTAGGGAAGGGGCAAGGAGCAGCCTGCCCTCCCTTTTCCTGAAGAAAGTTGTACTCATAGATTGAACATTTCACTTTTGTTTTCCTCCATTGAAGTTTAGCTGGTTTGGATGGTTAGATTTCTGTAGTTAGAAACTTTTGTTTTTCTGGGAACCCTAATGCCCCTACCATGTTAAGTCAGTATTTCTGGGCATTGGGTTAATGGACATTTTTACTGAGGGACAAGCAGGACATTGGGATGAACCTCCTTTGTGCAGGTTTGGTAACACTTAACCCTCTACTTGTCTGAAAAATTTCTCCTTAGGTCCTCACACAATTCCTTCCAGAGCACTTATTAAAAAAAATCTTAAGAGTTAATCTGTTTTCTGATTATTTTGTGTAAACTTTAAAAACTCAGCTGTGATTAATTTAGCACATTTAAATAATGATAATGTGTTACTGTTGGGTATAATGAATTTTCCTTCTACTCAGAGTATTAGTACTGTAGCATAAAACCAAATACAGTCTGAGGGGTTACAATATCCCCACGTTCTAAAGACTGAAAATAGTGTGTTTGTGTGCGTGTGTGTCTCGCATGTGAGGAGGAGGGAAATGACAGTGAAGACTTGGAAGTAAAAGAATGTGTGTAAAGTATTAGTATTCAGAGAACAAACTCGTATTTATTTTGTGCCATTTGTTTTCATTATATAGAGTAAAGTCAGGTGGTTTTAATCTTTAAAAAAAATAAGGTAGTGTTTGAAATATGGCACTAAGAATGAGCTCATGACCTATTTTTTTAATAGCTATGAAGATACTAATTAAGGGTGAAGAATTCTTTTAAAATCTGTCTTGATCATAGGCTCCAATGTCACATACCACTTTCCTGTAAGTGTCTTGAGTAAATTCCTTCCCCCATCCCCCTTAAAGACAGGGTGTGTTTATCTTTGCTTCCTTTCCCACCTACCCCTGCTGAAGTTAACCGCATAGATATAGCCTGCTTTCTGCCTTTCCTAGTAACAGGTTTCTTAGAAGGGATATTGGGATGTTTAGTAATATCAGCTTGCTCTTTACCTTCTGAGAAGGAATGCCAGACAAGGCAAACTTGTGAATCTTGTCTTTCTGTAAAATAGATGGCCTAAAAACTATTGTCTATTTTCTGTTTTAGAGCTTTGGGGGCTTAGCTAGTCTCTACTCACTGAGAATCTGCAAAAACTTAATCTTTTTATAAGAATTGCCATTTTAAAAAAAATTTGCATGGAGTGACAGACACAACTAACCTCAATGAAGTTCCAGGGGGGCTACAGTAGCTGCTGCTATCCCATGTGAAATTATCCAGTAGCTTCTCTCATTTTAATTGCTGTGAACTTAAGTGAGAAATTCAGAAAAGGCATTTGGTGTGAAATGATAACTATATCACACACTGAATGGCCCCAGAAGGGGGGGGACCTTGGAGAGAAGATTGGACTGATGAGCCACAGCTAAACATGGAGAGGGGGTCCTATTCTTTAGCCCCTTCCCCAACCCCATGTTCTCCCTCAAAGAGGAGAACTGGCTTTGCAGAGAATCTCTGGCTTGACCACTTGTCCATTTCCTCAGATGACATGTGTACCTTCACTAAACAGCGGCTGAAGAGAGCCTTTATTCCCGTATGTGACAGAGCTGTTACCCCAGTGCTGTTGCAGGAGAACATATTTGGCCAATAGGTTTTTTGGAGGGGCAGGGGGGCAGGGTAGCTTACTAGGTCAGGCTGAGAATTCGACTCAAGTAGGGACAGAGGTCTTTAATCTTGTCCATGTAATTTGGGGAAGGTTGTTTTTTACATCTTGGTGTTTTAGTTCTTCAAAAGGGACAAGTAGGAAGCAGGGCTAGAAGCGTAAGCAGCTTCTATTCAAGTTTGCACAGGCAAACCACACTGGTGCCCTAATCCTTAATGCCAAGATTACTAAACACTGAGGGAAGCCGTTTCTGTGCATTGTCCACAAGTAGATGAGTCTGTGCAAGTTGTGAGAACTGTGAACCTGGACTGAAGATCCAATGAACAGAGTGACTCCGCTCGTGCCTTGCATGGACTGAGCTTCGTAATGAGAGTTTGCACAACAATAGCATCACCATAGTGCAGGTGGCTTGTTTGCAGTCTTAACGCCTGGACCTGGCATAGCTGCTGAATCCCAGGGGCAGTCTAGTTAGGGTTTTGCGTATGCTCTTGCAAACCACTGGTGAGTCTGGTAGTGAAGCAATTCCTTCTGCATTCCTAGGAGCTTGTGGCTAATAGGTACTGGGAATCCTTGGGGAAACTCAGGTCCCTAAGCGTTCTGGAATTGGTGGATCTATATTTCCTCTTTCACACTTCATCCTCAAGCTTTGTTTATGTTCAGAATTCTAAAGCCATTTTGTAACATCATAGTACGTATCCCTTTTCTACAGCCTTATTAACAATAGAAACTTTTAAAACTTAAGTCCCATTTGTATCTCTTTGGTCTGAAAATTGTATGGGACAAACATACCAACCTTAAGCTGATGTAAAATTTGCAGTTTGCCGCTGAAACTGTTGGCTTTTCCATTACAGTCTTTCCTCAGGTGCTAAAAAAGGGTTCCAAAAGTGGATACTGCTTTTAGGAATTTCCGCTTTATTCTTACGTCTTCTATTTTAAATTTTTTTTTTTTGCTAGGTGTTGTAAAGATTAAGTATTTTAACAAATGGTTTGTTTTAATATGTAAATAAGAATTATGCCTCTTTAATTTGACCCTCTGTTAAAAGTCTAAGTTTGTTGTTTATTCTTTATTGAGGAACCTCTCTTGACCTTGAAGACATTTCATTGTGTTGCTGCACTTAAGAATGGACATACGACTGTGTTCATGTTGTCTTGGGTTAAAGCTCCTGCTGCTGCTATGAGTGACTGAAAATCAAGCATGTGATGCACTTTTTTTTCCATGAACAATACGCCATGATTCTTCCTGGGTTGCTTAGGTCCCTTATCTGCAGCACAGCCACTAACTCCAAGAGTGACTAGGAGACTGTGGGAAGGGAGAGAAGAGGAGAAGGGGGAGCACATCAGCGGAGGTGGCTGACCATGATACCCATGAAAGACAATAACTGGGCGACAAAAGCAGTATGAGCCTGTTACTATAAAGCTTTTTGGCCTTAACAAAAGTTCCCTTTCCACAATCAAAAAGTAATCCCTTATGTTTATCCCTATCACTTTGCCCTTATTCTTCCTCCTGTGTCAGGAGATGGAGGCAGAAGGGAGGAAAATGACTTCTTAAAGTCAAAAAAGATATGTGACTTCCTGGAAAAGAACCTTGAATTCTGTTGCCCTGGGTGATGACTTTCCTTAATGTGATGAATATATAGATGGGAAATCGTCATTTAAGTGCTGCTGTTAGCCAATTAGACTTAATATCCCCATAGTCTATATTTAAGAGAAATTGTCCCTTTTTGTGGGGGGGAGGGGGACAGGGGATGTTCAGATTACCTGGTGAACCTATAATTGTCTGTTTTAGTCGGGGGAGAGGGTAGTATAGGTGTTCTGTAAAGACAGTTCCCCCAATACTGCATCATTCAATAATGAGTTTGCAAAAGAGGTAATGAGTGGACTTGCATAAATTCTTAAAAAGTAAATGGAGACCGCAGGGAGATTCATTCCTATACTGGAAAATATTGACCACGAAGGGGTACTGGTAATGCATGCTTTAGTCTGTTTAGAGTCTAGACTGACTCTTCCACTATATCTGTTGACTTGGACCAAAGGTAAACCCAGGTATAAACAGATTAAGTGGGACTTGGCAAGAGGGAAGGGAAAATGTTTAAACGAGTAAGAAATCTTAAAGGAAATTGTTAAAAGAATACAGGGAAGAAAACACCAAATAGGGTAAGAAATCACTTCCTTTATCCCTTAAATGGGGATAAGGAATGTGTAGCCTAGCCTTACCTAGTCAGATTTTTTTGAGAACAAAATTTAAATTTTGCCCATGGTATGTAAATACTACAGAGACAAAAATCTGCCTGCTTATTCAGTACATTTTCTTTAGCCAGAGTTTTATATTTTTATATCAATGTGCCTTGCATGTGTATTTTTTTAAGAAAAAAAAATAGATCTTTTAGTAGTTTCTGAGGTCCACGTTCTTGCCATTTCATGCTGAATGATGAGCTCACCCTTTGATCTCTGTGGTTATCAGTCCTGTCACAAACTGGAACTGCTTTAGAACTGGGGCAATTTATATTTTACTCTTAATGTGTTAGTGGCTGTTCTGTAGGTTGTGAGGAGAGTCACAAGAGTCCTCTCTTCTGGTCCTTCTCTTCCTGCTACCTGCTGGCTTTTAGCACCTTCCTGAAGTCATGTGACAGCATTTCTTGTGTTCCTTTTCGATGTTCTCCCTGCCCCTTTAACCAAAGGGGTCCTAAAATGCTTTGTTTGCAAAACCCTGGGGGGGATGGAGCCAACTTTGCTCTGGAATTCTGTGGGAGCTGCTAGAGCGCTATCAGCTCTTTCCAATTTAAAAGTTTTTGTTAAAATACAGCACCTTGCTTATTATTAAATAAAAACAAAAATAAAGAAAAATGCTTGTCTGCAACCATTGTCTGGAAATGATGAACTGTGCAATTCTCGTTTGTTCCTTTCCCCATCACGTCTCCAGACTCGCTCTCCCTAGTGTGACTTGTACTTGTGCCAGTGTGAATGTGAACGCTTTGCTCGCATTACTTCTTAGAAACGCATTTTGCACACTTGGGTTTTGCTGAAGCTTGGTGAAAAGGTTAGTTCTAAGCAGATGAATAAAGCTATGCACATGTTTTGAAAGTTTTGTGTCTCATTACCAGAAGTGACATCATCTGTCCCTCTTCTTCCATGCTGCTCTTAGCTTTGCCATCTCTGAGGGAGGCTGTAACTTAAGACCACAGTTCTGGTCTAGCGCCAAACTACAGAAACAGGAAGAAAGAGCACTCCTAACAGTAGACTCAGTTTGGAAAGGAGGGCTTGGTTTAGGTACATTAAATGTCATTTTGTTGTGGAGATTTGAATAACTTTCCCACCCCTACCCCTGTGCTATTGCTTCCTTTAATAAGAATTACACCAGTATTTCTTGGATCAAAAGAAGGGATATGGACTAAGTTGGAATGAAAAGACTTCCACAGAAGCTTTGGCTGCTTTAATGTCTTAAGTGTAAGCAGGTTTAAAGGTAGGATTGAGTTATTTTCATACTGTTTTAACATAGTTTTAGTCAAGTGTTCAAATAGAGGAAGTGGACTTTGAGATTAGTTTAGCTGCTACACTCACCCAAAATGTTCTTTGGGTGTTTGCAGAAGAAGCACAAAACTGTCTGGGGAAGTTTGTCCCAGGACAATTGCCCTTGTTACTCAGTGTAGGAATATGGGGCCAGTTAAGTTGGTGCAATTTGCATGCACTAAATAGCTTTACTTTTTGTGTGTTTGCTTTAAAAAAAAAAAATGTATAAATGTCCTAATCTGGTTTAGTTAAACCATTCTTTAAAGATTTCTCTTTTGGGGGGGGGGTGGTGGGAGAGGGTGGATAATGTAGCTTAGGGCCTTTGTTTAGGAAAGGCTAACCATTATGGTAAAGAGATCACTTAACAGTTTTTCCTCCTATGCTCTTAGATCCAGCAGAAATCCATAGCTAATGTTACAACTTTTCCAGTGTACAGAAGAGGGCTAATTTTTCAGTCATCACATGTGTGCTCATGCACCTTCAGTGGTTTTGGAACCCACCTGGAGGTCCTTAATGTGTGTTGACTTTAAAAACACTGGCAGACGCCCCCCTCTCACCTCTTTTCTGTATTATCAGTATTCATGGCGGTTAAACTATGCTACCGTCTACAGACTCAAAAGATCCACTCCTTTGCATGGCCCGAAAGGCAGAAGTGCCCTCGAGAGTGCCCAGGCTCTGTCCTAGGTGGACGAGCTTATTGTAAAGCATCTGTCAGTCCTCGTTTGTGTCGGTACCCTATAACATGGCGGGGAGGGGGTTGTCATGGCAACTTGTCTGTTTAGGAGCTGAGTTACCTCTTAGTTTGAGGGAAGGATGGAATACCACAGCATAAATAGTAAGGTTTTCCCTTCTCCCTTCTCTCTGGCCTCCCAAGTAATTTCATAAAGGGTTCAAATGTGTTACCCTGTCAAAAAGCCAGGCATTCTCCCAATCCGAGAGCAATGACCAGAGATGAACCTTTTAGCTAATGGCTTAGGTATTTGCTGTAGCTGTAGCTGTAACTGACATCATAGAACCCAAGGAGGGTCTGTGTCAGTTACATGACATAATCTTTCTTTGTTGATGTCTTCACATCCAGTGTTTTAAGAGACAACAAAGCTGCGTGAATTTCATTTACTCTGCTGACCCAACAGCTCTGCAAACCGTTACTAGATTTACTTCTTTTATCGGAAAAAAAAACCCCAGAAAATTTGTAGATCAAAGTAATGTAAATTGTTGAATAAAAGTTTTAAAGTTTATGAGGTGTTTGTGTATTCCATTTGACCGTTTTCTGTTTGCCCTTCCTGAGAGCAGTATGAGTAAGCCATGTATTGACTTAACTGTTAAGCATTTTCAAGGTGAAAAGATAAAGTATTGGAAGGCTGAGATTGAGCAAGCATGGATAGGCTGGCTCCATCTTCTCCCTTCCATGCTATAGTCCTACAAAGTTAATCCAGGTAAAAGAATAGCTACAGGACTTTAGACCGTTCACTGGGACATTCAGAGTAGTGAGAAAGACAAACTTCCGATTCTTGGATGATTATGTGATCTTGTCCCCACTCACCACACCCCTGTGCAGAGAAAAAAAGTGTGGAATTTCTTCTAGGATGGGGAAAGGGTGCTGGGTGAGGAACGTTAGATTAATGCACACCAGTGAGAACATGGTGCTAGTGAAGCCAAAAGGGTTTATGTATAGGGAGCATTCAGCTTTCCTGAGCAGCCTGCATCTGAGAAACATTCTGGTCTTAATTCATGACTTTGTTCACAGCAGGGAACTAGGTGCACAGGATGGATCTGTTTTAGAATACAGGGAAGAAATCAATACCGTTATCCCTTAAATGGAGATAAGAGGAATGTGTAGCTGAGCCTTACCTAGTCAGATTTTCATGTAAATCCCACAAAGACAAAATCTGCCTGCTTATTCAGTGCATTTTCTTTAGCCAGAGTTTTCTATTTTTATATCAATATTCCTAGCACATGTATCTCTTTAAACATATTGCTGCTACATAAATGGAGTCCCTTTGGTGGCGTTTGAACCATGGTTTTACAAATACTTGGAAAGTAGTGGAGGATATTACTTGTGCGTTACCAGGATGAAGCCCAGCCATTTGGAAGTCAGTGCAAATGCATCACTGACCAAAACTTTGCCCTGTGTCACAACTGATGTAAAGGATATTAGATTTCCTTTAAAATTGTAGAATCCATTTCCACGAATACTTTTGCCTGTGGAGGCAACAAAGTGCATTTTAGTGGCTCAAGCTCAGCACCTGGTAGTGACTTCATAGAAATGGACCCTTGATGATTATTTACACCTCTTGAGTCCTCACCTTTGGCCTTTGTTTCTTCTTTTAATGACATTTATTGAGAATTTTTAGCAGTTCACAAATCAAAAGTGATGGTTTATGAGCAGTACAATGAAACCCATTATTCTTTTCAAAGCAAGTAATCGAATGGTTTCAGATTGCTGGTGGCTTCCCTCAGTCTCAGGGAACCTACTGCTGGATGCGGCGGATCGACTGAATCTGGAAAGTCTGGGCGTGAGAGCCCCATTCTCTCCAGTGCTTATAGTCTCCTCCATGGTGATCACACTCCAAGATGTACTGGTACCCACGGTATCCAGGGTATTGGTAGCAGACCCATCTAGAAAAGCCCAAATACGTACCTTGTTACTGACAGGGAATGAAAGTCAGACTTAACACTCGGGAGACTAGAAATCCTACTAGAACCCAATTTGTGAAATGAAGCTGATTCTGCGAGACATTAATTCATGAATATGGCGAAGCCCATTCTCACCCCAGAATGCTTTGGTACTCACTCCTGTGGTGCCGGAAAAGTCCTTTTTGTACTTGGACTGGAACATGGATTAGGAACCACATGAATGCTTATGGGGAAGGGAATTCAATGACCAACCAAAAAGCCCCATTAATAAGTTAAAAATTGGTCAGGGAGGGAGGAGGTCTGTGTACTATTATGAACAGTTAGTGTTTCTTTGCTCAGGCAGAGATTTTATTTTTTAAAAAAAGGCATTTTAAGGCATCTCTAGTGCTAAAATGGTGAATAAGTGTAATATTGCCCCATGAAGGCTTGCTTTTTTGTGACCAAAGCTCATAGGATGTGAGTTGCAAAAAATCCTCAGAGATCATCTCATTTAACGTCATTTTGCCAATTTAGTAAAAAAGGCCCAGGGAGCTTAAGTGACATGTCTAAGGGTCACATAGGTTGTAAGAGTCAGGATAGGGATTTGAACCCAGGTCCTCTGACTTCTGGTCCAGCAATACAGAGCTCATAAAAACTCAATAAAAAAGAAATGAAGTGACTCATAGGCATATCTACTGATGCCTGGATCCCATTTCTCACTTACGCTCCGCACTGTATCTTCATGGAGCCAACTTCATTGTTGCACCAGCCCATGGCCTGCAAGGAGGGGTAGTCATCGCAGATTTCCCACTGGCGGCCAATGAAGTTTTCTTTCTCAAAGATCATGATCTTGGATTCCTTATGGTTCTGTAACCCAAGAACAAGAAAACCTGGGAGTTACTCCAAAACTAGTCTTGTTTTCCTCAGTTCTTTGTTTTAAAAAGTGTCTTTTAAGCTAGTCAAAATAAATATAAGCCTGGAATAGACTTTACTTGATTAAAATGATTTGGGGCTGGAGAGGGCTTCAGGAATCCTCAAATGAACATTTTTTTTTTGATGGTCTAGACCTCTGGTTCCATCAGTGTAAGGAATTCCTTGATGTGGAAAAAACCATCTTCTACTAATACAGATAGGCAGAGAGTGGTATTAGGTACTGAGATATTGTGGACTACTGGCCACAGCTAGTGCTATCAGAAGCAGGATTTGAATTTGGGTTTTTCTGTTGCAAAGGCTGCACCTCTATTCATGATGCTGCACTGTCTTTCAAATGTATCATAGAGTATATTCAAAAATGCGCATCTTTTCAAAGGAAATGAGTATCCTTTCAAAATTAGAAAGCCATTCTACAATATCCAGCGGTCACCCAGTCTTCCTTGTACATTCAGAGAGTAACAGAGTCTACACCTTTAGAAAACAGCCTGTTTTGTTGTGGGGCGATTCTCATTCTCACAAAGTTAGGGGTCAAAACAGCCTCTGGCAGACAGATGAGCCACATCCTGACTTACTTCAATCACTTGTCCTGTTTTTGCAACAAATAAAGCACCACCCATATATAGCAAAGGGGAATAATTTGTCTGAGGAGCATCCTCTTTCCCTTACCACATGGTAGACTCAGCTGCCAGCCATCTGTTCTTAAACGTTTAAGGTAAAAGTAATCCGGTTGGGTGTCGTTTACACTGAGGTTACCCCCACCATGAGGCTTTCAGCTTACCTGGCCAGTAAAGCAAGGACAAATGATAGCACTAGGTTGTCCTAAAGCAGAAGGATGCTCCCCAATGCCATTCCCTTGGACCGTGTCTGTGTGAAAAATCTGAGGGACTCTTGGACCGCAAGCTTCGCGCTACTCACCGCAGAGCAGATTGGGCGAAAGGACATGAGACGCTCCACGTGGTAGGCATTGCTCCCACTCCAGGCTTCCCAACGTGGGTACTCTCCTCTCTCCAGGACAAACTGCTGCCCACAGAAGCTTGTGTGTTCATAACCAATCCATCTGTGGAGAGACGGGTCAAGTCTGAGCCCAGAGAGACTAAAACAACAGACATCATTCACTTAAATATATTGACTCTTCCAAGGAGATCATCCAGGCCGTAGCACCCGTGGGACCTTGCCTCATGGAATAAGCAATAACAGTAATTCACATACACGTAACCATTTATAGTTTACATTATTTCATTTAAGTATCGACCTCATCGGGATGGCACCAGGGACCCAAATGGGGAGGGCGATAGATGGAATTTTTGGTTTCTTTGTTGTTTTGGATAATTTATTGTACTCCTTCAGTGAAGAGGTTGAGAGTTTATTGGAAAACTGGTCCTCACCTGATCAGAACCCATATTACAGATTTAGATCTGGAAGGGATCTTAGAGGTGATCTAGTCCAGTCGCATTTTCTTTCTTTCTTTTTTTTTTTTTTTGTAGATGAAAAAACAGACCTTGAAAGATTACTAGACTTACCTGAGGTCATGTGGCTAGTAGGTTTGTTTTCAGTTGTTTCAGTCATGTCTGACTCTTTGTGCACCCCATTTTGGAGGGATATTCTTGGCAAAGATACTAGAATGGTTTGCCATTTCCTTCTCCAGCTCAATCGACAGATGAGGAAACGGAGGCAAATAGGGCAAAGTGACTTGCCCAGGGTCACACAGCTAGTAAGGGCCTGGGGCTGGATTTGAACCCAGGAAGATGCATCTCCCTGATTCCAGACCCAGCATTCTATGTGCCATGGTGCCACCCACTTGCCCAGACTAGTAGGTTATAGAGCCTGAATTCAAACTCACCTCCTTTGACACCAAACTGAGTGTTCTTTCTGCTACTTCAGTCACCTAATAGCCCATTCAGGATCCCAAGAATGCTCTAACTTGAGAACCTACCTTAATTTTTTCCCCCTTACTCAAATTCCATACTTGGAGCTCCGATTCCACAATCTGGTGGCTTTGTCTTTGATGTGGCTCCACCGCCGTCCTAACCTGGCTCCATCGCCCTGCCCACCCTTTCGCTAGAGGGATTGCAGTAGTTGTCCGCCTAGCTCAGTGAGATTTTAGGTATTATCAGGCTCCTGTTTTCCTTAGATCACCCAAATCTACAGCCCCAGGGTAAAAGAATAAGCTGTCTCCTGGGTCCTGTGACCAATTAGGTAACACAGGGAACCGAGCATGGGGTCTAGAGTCAGGAAGAGTTGAGTTCAGATTTGACCCCTGGCACTAACTAACAGGTAAATCACAACTTCTGTCTGCCTCAGTTTCCTCATCTGTAAAAAGGGCATAATAGTAGCTGCCACCTTGCAGGGTTGTTTTGAGGATCGAGTGAATATTTGTAAGGCACCTAGCCTAGCACCGTGCCTGGCCCATAGTGTTATATAAATATTAATTATTATCACTGTTGTTAATTGACTTCACACTTTGTTGTAATTTCCCTTCCTCTTTCCACCCCATCCTGCTTTCCTTATTCTGGCATCAATCAGTGAGTCAGTCGACAACCTTTCCCTTGAGGACAAAGTGGACTCTGGTTTTTATCTACCTGTGAGGAGACAGGGTAGGGGAAAAGAGTGAGATTTCTTGTCAGGACAGAAAGATTGACCATCCACAAGGGGGCCCTGGAAGACTGGGATTTTCACATGGATGGTTCTACTGATCCAGGCTGCAGCAACTCTCGTCTGCTGGGCCTGGGGAAAGCCCGCTGACTTCTTCTGACCGGGGCAACAAGAATGGGGTTCTCTGGACCAGCAGGTCCAAGGAGATGCGGAGGCCTCAGGCTGCAGCAGCCAATACAGCTGCGGCAAGCCACACTCTCTGTCCTGCTGGCGTGGGACCCTACGAGCCAGGGTACAAATGGCACATTCATCCCCCAACAAGGCTGGATTAGCAAGAGAGCTTTCAGAGGGGTAAGGTTCTGCCTTTGCATTGTGGTATCCTGAATCCATTGCAAGATGTGGAATGGGGAAGACCTGCATTCAAATCCTACCGCAGACACTTAAGCTGTGGCACCCTGGGCATGTGACTTAAATGTCTGAGACTCAGTTTCTCCTCTATAAAACAGGTATTATAATAATAGCACTTCTCTTAAGGGTTGTTGTAACATCAAAGGAGGTATATACACACATACATACATAGCACTTTGGAGACCATAAAATACTAATTATTATTATTGTGATCATCGTCCAGTCTGGGACAGAGTAGGGACTCTCCGGCATACGGCATACAACTAGGAGTGATTTGTGGCAGAGGACTCGGGACACTTATCGGCTCCTAACAGGAACGAGGCTTTACAGATAGCCCACGTCTGGTATTAGGACCCTTGGGGACGGGAGAGAACCTAAGCAGTGGGGTGAGAGGGGGAAGGGGTGGAAGGAGAGCTCAGGGTGCAGACCTACTTTGTAATCTGTCAGCTCCTATGGTCGTGATCTGATCATTCCGTTCCCACCTCCATGTGGCAGGCTTGGTCCTTTAATATCCTTGGCATTATCAAGCTGATCCAGTAAGCATTCTCCCAACTTCCTCTAGTTCTGGTGACAAAACCTGTAACTCTGTCAGGGGCATGGCCCCTCTCTCATTTTGGAGATTGTCTCTAAGAGTTGATTTGGTCCCCCCCAAAAATTTCCACCCAACAGCCAACCTGGTGATGAGTCTCCAAGCCATCACCACTTATACCTGAAGATCATGTTGATGCCAAAGTTTGTGCCCTCACTGATAAAGCCTTCTAGAACCCAGGATCACCTCTAGATCCCGGCGAGGCATCAAAGCAGGATTTTCATTTAAGGCTAGTGTTTTTAAAATCAATGCATCAGTAGGTACTGTGGGGACTGACTCCCTGCTCCTCCCCTATAAACACATAGAAGTTATTGCTAGAACCCGAAGGCTCCCCTTTCTCTTTGGAACCCACACTTCCTTCTCTCTCTTGGCTGGCTATTCTCTTAAAGAGCCCCACCCAAAGGCATATCTAGGAAGGGACAAGTATGGCTTTGGCTCAGGGCAGCAACATCCCAGTGGGACAGACTTCTTCCCAGAGGGTGTGTGCTTCTCCCTGTGGTGGTCACCATAGTTATCTGGGTGGCATAGTGTGGATAGGGCACAATGGACTTGGAGCCAGGATAGACTCGGGTTCAAATTCTGTCTCAAACATTTAATAGCTGTGGGACACTGGGCAAGCCAGCTAACTCTTTCGGTCTCAGTTTCCTTACCTGTAGAATAGGAATAGTTACTATACCTATTAGATAATATATGTAAAGTACTACAAAAATGCTAGCTGCTATTCCTCACACTTCTCCATTCCTTGGAAGCATAGATCATAGACTTAGAACCAGAAGTCCAGCCCCTTCATTTGACAGGTGAGGAAACTGAGTCTCAGAGAGGTTAAGTGACCTGGCTGCCAAGGCAAGGTATTGAACACAGGTCTTCCTGACTTCGTCTAAAATTTTATTCACTACATGGGAGGAAGGAAGGAAGGGAGGGAGGAAGAGAGAGAGAAAGGAAAGGAGGAAGGAAGGAAGGAAACAAGCGTTAATTAAGCACCTACTATATGCCAGGCACTCATTTCATCCTGATAACAACCCTGGGAGGGAGGTACCGTCATGGGACAACAACACCGATTATAGGATCATCTGAGAGATGGGAAGCCCCTCCCCACTGGCCTTTCTTTGGTTGGCTACGGCTCTGGGTACATCCAGAATAGGTCGTTTGGCAGGGTTGCTGGGCTGCTGGATACTCACGCGCCACACTCCACCTTCAGGGATCTGACATTGTCAAAGCTGCATTCGGAGACATTGGGGCAGGGGCCTGTGAACTCCATCCTTTTGCCCTGGAAGTTCTCCTGGTCATAGATGGTTACCTGTGACAGAAGGAATGGAGGATGGGGATGAGGACATTTGCTAAGCGAGAAGCAAGGCAGGCAAGGGACTCTTTCCTTGACCTTATGCTCCCATTTATCAGAAGGAAAGGTTTTTGTGGTAAGGCTTTTTTTAAAGCAAGTATAGAAATAACCCACAGTAGCTCAGGAAGTCTTAGATTCCCTTATTTTTATCTAGTGGCGATTCCCTGATGAATAAGGAAGTTGTTTAAACACTCCAGGCATGTAGGAGGGTCATGTCACAGGTTCCTAAATAGACCTTGGGAGAGGGATTTAAGGTGGGGACTCTCACTGACACCCTGATCCACAATGTCAGCAAGGACAGGGGCCAAGCCTGGAATGGAGGCATAGGAGCAGGGACCCATGATTGGAGGGAGAGCCCCTTGGGAAGGAGAGCAGAGTCTCCTCCCATTTCTGTGGCTCCAGATCCTAGGATCTCTAAGGGTCCAACTTTAATGTGACTTACCCAAGATCACAGTGCTAGTAAGTAGCAGAGGCAGAATTCAAACCCAGGTCTCCTGACTCTAGAGATTTTCCCCTACTCTACCATACTACTCCTCAACAAGGAAACATAGGTTCTGTCTGCAATTCCTTGGGTGATCTTGAGGTCAAGTCATTTCTCTTTTTTAGGTTCTCAGTTTCACCATCTGTAAAACAGGCATAGCATATTATAGTCGACGGGCAGCTATGTGGGATGGGGGATAGAGCGCCAGGCCTGGAGTTGGGAAGACTTGAGTTCAAACCTGGCTTCAGACACTTACTAGCTGTGTGACCCTGGGCAAGTCACTTAACCCTGTTTGCCTCAGTTTCTTATCTGTCAAATGAGCTAGAGAAAGAAATGACAAACCACTCCAGTATCTCTGTCAAGAAAACCCCAAATGGGGTCAGGGAGAGTCAGATACGATTGAAAATCATCTGAACAAGAACAAATAGAATGGATAGAACTGTGGATTTAGAGGCAGGAAGAGTCAAATCCTGCCACAGACACTTAGTCACTTCGGGACCTGTGCAAATTAGTTTCCTTATCTGTAGAACAAAGGGGTCAGCCTCTATGACCTTGAAGGTCCCTTCCAGCTCCAGATCTCTGATGCTATGAACACAAATGGCATTACTGAACTGAAGGGAGTTGGTGTGGTTTGGAAGTCTGAATCCAGCTCTCCTGCTTTGTATAAGACCTTAATGTGGGCTATGACTGGTGTGGCCTTGGGTATATTTTCTTTTCCAAGATAACTCATTTTATCAGTGTAGCCACAGATCACAGCCCCCCACCCCCACCCCCGACACAGCCTGAGATTCCTCCCACCCACACCCCAGCCTGTAGAATTCTCTTTCCAAATCAGCAGAAAAATCTCCCTTCTTTGTCCTGAGGTCTTGCCCCACCTGTGGCTGTGGCCCAACCTTGGGGCAGGACTGCCAGGATTAGCTGTAGACAAAGTAAGGAGCCAGCCAGGATGGCCCAAAGAGAGACACGACTTTCTAAAATGCCTCCTCTTTTGATCTCCAGGAAATCCCACTCAACTTGGTGTGGAGGTATTTATTTTGTTATAAATCAACTGCTTTGGATTTCATTGAAGGTTCAAAGCTTCTGGTGGATGGCAAACGCTGGGGGCACAGCCTCAGCATCAAAACCTTTCCTAGGGTAGACAAATGCTTTTCTTGCCTCTCCAGTTGATGGTCAAATTTTACCAGCTGCAACAGCCCAGCAGAAAGTGCCAGTTAATTCTGGTCCCTGGCACTTGCCTTGGGACTCTCTGAGAGCCCGCCTCCCAGCATGCCCTTTCACCAAAGTGGACAGGCATCCCTTCCCTGGTCTTCCAGCTGATGGGCTTACCTTCCATGGCCCTAGAGGCCCAGGCAGAGGGTTTGTCTGAGCCATTCTAGCAGCTGGCGCAGTTTCTGCAAGAGAAAGAAAAGATCACTTTTGGGGTCCTGACTCAAGACAAATGTGATCACTCTCTCCTAAGCCCAGAACTCCATCATCAATTCAAACACATTTCTACTTCTCCACCTCCCACATGTCCCCCCAAAAGTGCTATGAGTCCATACACAGACTTCTTACAATTACATTTGCGGTCTCAGTTGAAACTGCAGAATCCAGAAAGTCGAGATTGAGGCCTTGGAGACATGATCCAACCCAGTTAATTTTCTGGATGAAAGACTGAGGGCTGGGTATCAGTGGCAGCTAGAGCCTAGTGCCTATCCTGAGCAGTAAGAGCATTGGACTTGCTGTCAGGAGGAACCTGGGTTCAAATCCTACCTCCAACATCTCTGAGCTTCAGTTTCGCACATCTGTAGCGTGAAGATAATAGTACCATTAAGTACGTATCTCACAGAGTTGTAAAGTTCAAATAAGGCAGCACACAAAAGATGTGTGCCATCATTCAAGGCAGGTTCTATAATTGGGAGGGACCTCAGAGACCATCTAATGCAGGCTCCTAGATTTACAGAAGAAGAAACTGAGGCCCATCATGTGGAGAATAATTTAAAATCATGGGTATTTAGAACTGGAAGGAACTTCGCAATTGTCTGGTACAAATTCCTTATTTTACAGAAGAGGAAACTGAGGCCTCAGAAAGGTTAAGTGACTTAGTTGAAGTCACAAAGCTAATAATTGTTAAAGGTAGGATTTCAATCCTGACTCCCAATCTGGCATTCTCCATGGTGCCATTTTATCCCTGTTGTGGGGAGGAAGACTGTTTGTAGTCTCAGCCTTGTCACTGACTCCCAAGCCTTAAATCCCTCCTTTCTCAAATTAGGGAGTTGGTTAAGGTCCTGACATTTCATACAACTTGTCCAAGGTCACATAGGTAGAAAGTAGCAGAGCTAGGATTCCAACCCAGGCCTGGCCCTGGGACTCATATGGATGAAGAGGTGGAAGGGACCTCAGAGATCTAGCCCAACCTTTTTAGAAATGAGCCCCAGAGAAGGCACATGGACTTGCCCAAAGTCATGCCAATGGTGTGTGGCAGGCTTAGATTTGATCCTGGGTCCTTGGACTTCAAATCCCCTGCTTTCTACCAAACTGTAGTCAGTCTAGTACCATGGGATCATTGAACTAGAGATGGAAGGAGCCTTTGAGGCCATCTAATCTGCCTCCTATCCCTTACCTTTTACAGGGGTGGAAACTGAGGCTCACAAATGTAAAGTGACTAGACCACAGTCACACAGCTAGTAGGTATCAGAAGTGAGATTTGAACCCGGATCTTTCTGACTTAAAGTGCAGCACTCCCACTTTACTCCCTCCCAGAGGGTAAATAAATTAATCCAGAAGGAGGCTGGCTGACCCACCTTCCTCAGATTTGCTGATCCAGTGACTCTCTGCCTTGTATGCACACTCATCTCTGCCTTTGCTCTGGCTGCTCCCCCATCTCTGGAAGGCTCCCCCTCCTCACCTTGGCCTCCTGGCTTTCTTCCTTCTGCAAGGGGTATTTCTTGGTCCCTCCCACAGCTAGGGCCCTCCCTCTGAAATCACCTTCCGACTGCTCTGTAGACACATACATAGTTCTAGGTACATGGTTATTTGCAAGCTGTCTCCCACCTTAGACTGTGATCTCCTTCAGGGCAGGGACTCTTTGGGCCTTTCTTTGTATCCCCAGAGCTTAGCACAATGCCTGGTATACAGTAGGCACTTAATAAATGTTTACTGACCAACTGACTGACCTGTGTAGACTGTTTCAGCCAAGTCACACTGGAGTTAAAACTAGGACCTCAGTACATGCATATAATCTTTTGGGGGTGTTTTCCCCTTTTGGGGAATTTCCTGGTAAAGTTGCTTTTGAAATTTTCCAGTACTGGTTTGACTGAACTGTGAGGGGTGGAGGAAGAATCTTTCCATCCTAGGACAGCGATGACTAGAGCGGTCAGGTGTGGACCGAGGGAGCTGCCTCCTTCTAGAGCTCAAAGCTGATTGGCTGAGGTAGTTTGGGGATGGGGGGCTCAGAAGGGGGCAGTTGGGGTGATTGTTCCAGAGCTGCTCCCTTCCCACTAAGCCTGCAGACCCTCATTTGTGGACTTTGGGGGGCTCTGTGTGTGTGTTTGAAAGCTAAGATCTGTTTCCAGTCATCCCTTCCTAGGATGGACATTTTACAAATGATCAAACTGAGGCAGGCAGGTTAAGTGACTTGCCCAGGGTCACACACCAGTCTTTCTGACTCCAAGTTCAGTGGCCTGCTTTGTCTAGGCCTCTGCTTTCTGTAAAATGAAGGGGTTGGACTACCTGACCCCTGAGGTTCTTTCTTATTCTAAGGGTCTGCGAGACTCATGGGAGCAAAGTACTGATAAACATATCAACCCACGGAACTCAATGCTTCTCAACAGCCAAACCGCATTTCCAGACAGCCACTCTTCCAAAATACCCACTCCACTCTTTTCGAGGATCCCTCCAACCCCGCAGGGGCTGCTTGGGGAATAGAGCTAATCTGGCTCTGACTCCCTTCTTCCAGGGGCCCCAGAAGACCCTTCTAGGGTTCAGGATGGCGATCTCCACCCCCTCACCCCCGATTAGCAGGTATCTGCAGCCCCTTCTCTTCAAACCCAAAGCCCTGAGAGCTGGGGACTAGGAATGGCTAAGAGGAACCCAGCTAGCTTCACTCACCGAGCTCCCTCTGGACAGCCTGGGTCTCCATCTGGTACCAGCTCAGCCCAGAGCGCTCCTTTATATAACTCGGCCACCTCTAGCTTGTCAGCACAATGCTTTCTCTGCCTAGATCTCTAGGTGATCCCTGGGGCTTTGGGCAGCTCAGCTCCCTGGGCCAGGGCTGTCTGGGTTTTTGTTTAAAGGGATCTAAATTGGCCACCGCTGCTGTCTGTGGACGCAGGCCCGCTGGACTTGGGACATTTTGGTGGGGGTTGGGAATAGGGGCTCTGATCTCTCCATGCCTGCCTTTGAATGCTGCTGGAAGAAAGACCCCTTAGTAGGACAGGAAACTGGCCTTAGCTTCAGGGGCCAAGGAGGGGAGGCCCCATGTACCTCATTTTACCTGGTTAGTGCTTGGATAATTGAAGCCCCGTCCACGCTTAATGACTCCTCGGACTGGTGAACGCCTCATCTCTGAGCTTCCCAGGGGCTCAATCGCCCTGTTTCTCCAAGCAACTACCTTGATGGAGACAAGCATTCCTCATTCCCTAGGGCACCTCCCACCTCCCCCCATTCCTCAATCTTAAACCATCATCTACGCCCCACAAACCCCATCCCCAGCCTCGTCCCCTCTACTCACACATGACTGGGCCCCAGGCAACTTTTTTGGTCTCAGGAAAAAAAATCCCTTTAATGAATGAAAACGTACTTATTGCTATGTGCCAGACACACTGCTAAGGGACTGGGGCTGGGAATAAAAGGATGAAAAGGGAGACCCTTCATTGGTATGTTCCAATGGCTGCACCTGCTCCTCGCTTCCTCTTTAGAGCCTTCACACCCAGCCCAGACACACTTTGCAGCCTCGGGTTTGGCCAAGGATCGGGATGGGATCTGGTGAGAGGAAGCCCAGTTAGGAGGGTCGGCACTGGCTCTTCTGTCTGCTCGGAGGAGAGACTCCAAGGACTGGGGAAGATCTGGAAGCCTATTCCCCGCCTCCAGTCCCACTGAGTCCTAGCTTCTGGCAGAATGCTAGCTCCCTGTGGGCAAGAACTGCCGGGTTTTTGTCTTTGTGTTCTCTTTATTGTCCAACACCTCACATGATAGATACTTAACAAATGCTCTGGATCAACAGATTAGTCACCAAAGGGCTCCAAACACGTGAATGCTAGCAACTAGCCAAAGACGTCTATTATATATGTGTGCATACATATATGTGAACGTATATATGTACGTATAGGGAGTGGATCTCTCGGCCAACGCAGGTCACCGACTTCTCAGCAAGTTCTGGTTTGTGTCCCAGGCAGGACTCAGACCCTCACCTTCTGCTGCTTCGAATTCTCTCTGTCTCTGTCTCTCTGTCTGTCTCTCCTTTTTTTCCTCTCTCTTCCTCTCTCTCTCTCCTTTTTCTCTTTCTCTCCTCCCTCTCCTTTTCTCTCTCCCCTCTTCCTCTCTCTTTCACTTCCGTCTCCTTTTTCTCTCTCTCCCTCTTCCCCTCTCTTCCTCTCTGTCTTTCTCCTCCCTCTCCTTTTTCTCTCTCCCTCCCCTTCCTTTTTCTCTCTTCCCTCCCTTTCCTCTCCTTTCTCTCTATCTCCCTTTCCTCTCTCCTTTCTCTCTCCTCTCTCTGTCTCTGTCTCTCATCTCCCTATCCCTCTCTCTCCTCTCTGTGTCTCTCTTCTCTGGAAATACAAACAAAATCAAACAGTCCCTGACCTCTCTAATGATACCTTAAAGCCCAAAAGAAATTCTGGTTATTACAATAAAATTCCTGCACTGGAAGGGGCCACAGGGACTATAAGGGGAATAAGTCCTAAGAAGCTTGTTTCAGCAGCTGCCTTTCTCTTCTCTCCACCCAGACCCTCCCCATCCCATTCCCTGAGTCATCTGCCCTCAGCTTGTCTAGCTTCCCCTGAAGGGCCAGTGGCTCCCACTCTGTTCTCATTGAAATGTTCTCCTGTTGTCATCATCATCCCCACCAGTGCCACCACCACCACCACCACCACCACCATCATCACCACCACCACCACCATCACCACCACCACCACCACCATCGCCACCACCACCACCACCACCAGTCATCATCATCCCCACCAGTGCCACCATCACCACCACTACCACCATCATCATCACCACCACCACCACCACCACCACCATCATCATCATCATCATCATCATCCCCACCAGTGCCACCACCACCACCACCACCACCACCATCAGCCACCACCACCACCACCACCATCATCATCATCCCCACCAGTGCCACCATCACCACCACCACCATCCACCATCCATCATCATCATCATCATCCCACCAGTGCCACCACCACCACCACCACCACCATCATCACCACCACCACCACCACCGTCATCATCATCCCCACCAGTGCTACCATCACCACCACCACCACCATCATCATCACCACCACCACCACCACCACCATCATCATCATCATCCCCATCATCGCCACCATCATCATCACCACCATCATCATCATCATCATCCCCACCAGTGCCACCATCAACCACCACCACCACCACCACCACCATCGCCACCACCACCATCATCATCACCACCACCACCACCACCACCATCATCATCATCATCCCCACCATCGCCACCATCATCATCACCACCATCATCATCATCATCATCCCCCACCAGTGCCACCATCACCACCACCACCACCACCATCGCCACCATCATCACCACCACCACCACCATCGCCACCACCACCACCACCACCACCACCATCGCCACCATCATCACCACCACCACCACCAGTGCCACCATCATCACCACCACCACCACCACCACCACCACCACCATCATCCCCACCAGTGCCACCACCACCACCACCACCATCATCACCACCACCACCACCACCACCACATCACCACCACCACCACCACCACCATCATCATCCCCACCAGTGCCACCATCACCACCACCACCACCATCGCCACCATCACCACCACCACCATCACCACCACCACCATCACCACCACCACCACCACCACCATCATCATCATCATCATCATCCCCACCAGTGCCACCATCACCACCACCACCATCACCACCATCACCTCCACCACCACCACCACCACCACCACCATCATCATCATCATCCCCACCAGTGCCACCGTCACCACCACCACCATCATCATCACCACCACCATCACCACCACCACCACCACCACCACCACCACCACCACCATCACCACCATCACCACCATTGCCACCACCACCACCACCACCACCACCACCATCATCATCATCCCCACCAGTGCCACCATCATCACCACCACCACCACCATTGCCACCATCATCATCATCACCACCACCACCACCACCACCACCACCACCACCACCATCATCACCACCACCATCACCACCACCACCACCACCACCATCACCACCACAATCACCACCATCATCATCATCATCCCCACCAGTGCCACCACCACCACCACCACAATCACCACCATCATCATCATCATCCCCACCAGTGCCACCACCACCACCACCACCACCACCACCATCATCATCATCCCCACCAGTGCCACCATCACCACCACCACCACCACCATCGCCACCATCATCATCACCACCACCACCATTGCCACCATCATCACCACCACCACCACCACCACCACCATCACCACCATCATCACCACCACTACCACCACCATCACCATCATCATCATCATCACCATCATCATCACCATCATCCTCATACTGGGGAAATACCCAGGATTACTTACACTCTGCTTAATATCTAGGTCCTTGTAATTCCTCCTCCCTCTCCAAAGAACACAGTGGAAAAGAGCGGAAAGAGCTCTGGCTCTGGAGTCAGGGGCCCCGAGTTCAAATCCTGTCTAGGTTACCTATAACTTGTGTGACATTGGTTGTCATGTCACTTTCCCAGGCCTCAGTTTCCCCATCTGTAAAATGAGGAAGTTGAACTCAGTGACCTCTCAGGTTCTTTCCATAGCTTAGGCTGGTGATCCTATGACTCAATGATCTCTGAGGTCTTTTCCAACTCTAAACCATATGATTCCATGATCTCTTCCCCTCAAGCCATGTTGGATGCCATCCATATATTCAGTCAGCAGGGCACCATGCTTGTTATCTGGGTGCTTTTACAGCTACCAACCAAGAGTCCCTCCCCCTATCCAACCACTGCAGGAGAGGGACAAATTGCTTTGTGTCGTTAGTTAATATCACACACACACACACACACACACACACACACACACACACACACACGCTCACCTTATCTCTCCAGTGAGATTGTAAGCTTCTTGAAGGCCAGGTGTTGGCAGAGAGTCAGGTTTCAGTCTTGGCTCCGATCTAGCTTCCAGGCTTTGGATTAGTCCCTCCACCCCCACCCTCTTGTTTCCTGCTTTATCAAATGAGGGGGTAGGACTAGATGAGGGGCTTATCCGTTTTTATGTCATGGACCCTTGTGGCCATCTGGTAAAGCCCATGGACTTCTTCTCAAAATATTGTTTCCAAATACACAAAATAAAATTTAGATTATAAAGAAAATTCAAGGTTAATGAAAACAAATATGTGATTCCCCCCCTCCCCATTCAAGTCCCCAGACCCAATGAAATCAGACCCTTGAAGGGTCACTTCTCTGTGCCTCAGTTGCCGGAGGTTTTTAACTTGGGGTCCATATACCCTCAAGGGTCAAAGGTTAGATTTCAGGGGGTCTATGAATTTGTATGAGGAAAAAAATGTCACACCTAAATTTTCATTAACTTCTGATTGAAATTTACCACTCCCTTCAATTCTTTAAAAACATGATTCTGAGAAGACGTCCACAGGCTTCACCAGGGGTCAGGACCCAAAAAAGTCTGAGAATCCCTTACCTAAACGGTATCCAGAGATCTTTTCCTATTTTCCAGTCTATGAGAAGCTGGGATGAGCGCAGAGACTATCCCCACCAGGGATCTTCAGGGGAGAAAAATTGCCAGCATTTTGCCATTCCTACTCTATTTGGGTTTTATGCATAATCAATGTTTTTATTTGGGGACTTGAAGTCACATGGGATTGTTAACACAATGAAGACTGATGTAGTTTAAAATTTATTCAGTGAAAAGAGAACAATTAGACATCATTACGGGAACAACACACAAGTACTAGTTGAACGGGCCAGGAGCCAATCCCTAGGTCTCCATCTTTCCCTCCCACCTCTCTCTTCCTCATTGGAACTCTGGGAGTTTCAAGAAGATTTCCAATTCTTTAGGGATGGTTAAGGAGCTTTCCTGGAGCTATTTACTTCACTTACTATTCGAATACAACTCAGTATTTGTCCCCCCACCCTATACTCCCATTCCACTCCCTCTTCACTCCCTGCCACACCAATGACCCTTACCCTCCCTCCCTTGGTCTTGATGTGACCCTGGAGAAATAAACAGATGCTCTGGTTTTTTCTGTTCTTTCTCATCGAAAAAAAAAAGTTCCATTGGTATTCTATTTAATAGAGAAGGAGCATATGCCCTAAGGGAGAAAGAGGAGGACCCAGAGGGAGGAAGACTTGGGTTCAAATCCTGCCTCTTACACATACTAGGAACGTGACCCTGAGACGAGTTTCACTTATCACTGTGCTCTAGGTCAATGGTTCTCCAAGTGTGGTCTGGGGGGCCAACACCCTATCAAGTGATCTATGAGGTCAAAACTATTTTTGCAGTGATACTAAACTGTCTGAGGGCAGCTAGATGGTGCAGCGGATAGAGTACTGCCAGCCTGGAGTCAGGAAGATCTGAGTTCAAATCCAGCCTCAGACTCTGGCCCTGGGCAGGTCACTTCACCCTGTTGGCCTCAGTTTCCTCATCTGTAAAATGAGCTGGAGAAGGAAATGGCAAAACCACTCCAATATCTCTGCCAAATGAGGTCACAAAGAGCCAGACATGATTGAACAAAAACAACACAAAAAGATGTTTTAATTTCTAGCATGGTTAAGTATATATAATAGATATAACCCGTATAAACAAAAGCTTTTGAGGGAGGGGAGTCCTCAATAATTTTTGACGTAGACCAGTGACCAAAAAGTTCAGAACCACTGGCCGAGGTGATTTTTTCTTGTTTTTTTTTGGGGAGGGGTGGAAAGCAGGGCAATTGGGGTTAAGTGACTTGCCCAAGGTCACACAGCTAGTAAGTGTGTCAAGTGTCTAAGGCCAGATTTGAACTCAGGTCCTCCTGACTCCAGGACCAGTTGCTGTACTCACTGCACCATCTAGCTGCCCCTAAGGAAGTTTCTTTATGGGGTGGTTCCCTATCCCAAGGAAATCACTGGTCGGCCCCTAGGCACCTAAAGCCTGTCAGTTACCACTTCCCAATGAATGCCCCTCCCTTCCCCCAAGCAAAACCAAGTCAAGGCTTTGCCCGCTTTGCCCATGTCTGACAGTGTAAGCTACATTCCTCTCCTGTAGTCTCCCACCTCTCTGACAAGGGGAAAGAAAGCATGCTCTAACGTCACCGTTGGTCACTGCCCTGGGTTCTTCTAAGGGGGTCAGCCTAGGCCACCCTGTGGACAGCTGAGGAGGCTAGAGCCAGAAGGGAACTTACGGGCTGAGTTTTCTCCCCCCTTTTTAGAGATAAGGAAAGAGAGACTGACAGGTAAAAGGACTATCTGGGGCAGGATTGAAGCTCAGGTCTTCCTGATTCCAAACCCAGAGCTCTAACCACTGTACTACCTTGTCCACTCCAGTAAGCTGGGCCTGGTTATTCCCTCTTTGGTGCAGGAGAAAGGGCTCTGTGACTCAGAGTCAGAGGATTGGGATCAAATTCTGCCTCACTCACCTAAGACCTTTGTGAACTTGGGAAAGTCATTTCACCTCTGGGCCTCAGTTTCCCCATCTATGAAATAAGGTTAGACAAGATGATCTCTATGCTTTTTTCCAGCTCTAAGTCCATGATCCTATGGCCTCCATTGGCCACTGCCATAGTTGTGCCTGTAGACCAATCTCTTTCCACTTAGTTCAATCCAGTCAATGTTAATTAAATCTCTGCTATGTGCAAAGTACTGGGCTCTACAAAGGTGCTTCTCACCTCTTCTGCATTCTGCCAGGACACTTGGTTCTACTGGCTCGGGCCCTTTTGCATTGGGTGAATCCCTTGTGGACAATTGACAAGAACAAATGGAGGGAAGAAGATGGGGCTGAAATGCACTATGGGAAGTAAACCAATTAGCTCCCAGATGCCTGGGTTACCCCTCCCCCTACGAAGGTCACCTTTCTTCCACATCTTGGTAGATAACTTTCAAGGGCTTCTGTGGCCGGAAGATTCATTGACCTGCAGCCACCCTGATAATGATCACAGAGATGCTCATACGGTCACAGGTCTAAAGGTAGGAGGGTCCTCAGTGGTCATCAAATCCAACTCTCTCATTTTACAGAGAAAGAAACTGAGGCACGGAGTGGTCATAGGCTCATAGGTTCATAGATCCAGAGCTGGAAGGGTCCTTAGAGAGTCCCCCCATCTCTGCATTTAATAGATGAGGAAAGTGAGGATCAGAGAGGTTAGATGATCTGCCCAAGGTCAATGTCTAAGGTGGGATATGAACCTATGTCTTCCAGACTCCAGGTCCAGCAGCCTGAGGCAACACCCTCTCTGAATTTAGGTCCTCAGATAAAGATGCATGATCTGTCACTGGACTGCTACCTGAAGCCTTTCCAGTTTGGTAAGGTAGCTGCCAGAGCTTTGGCTCCATTGGCCAGGGTCTCTTGACCACCATGACCAAGAAGTAGTAAGAAGATTTAAGTAGAAATGGCTTGTGTTCTACTGGGGAAGGGGAACTACAGGGACAGAGACTAGGGGGAAATATGAAGCATGGGACAGTGGAAAGAGAAAGATCGAGGTTCCAATTCCATTTCTGACACTCAGTACCTGCAGGACCTTGAGCATATCACTTAATTTCCCTGTGACTCAGTTTCTTCATCTGTAACATGAGGGGGTTGGAGCAGATGGCCTCTGAGGTCCCTTTTGGCTCTCAAGCAATGATCCTGTGTATGAGCTTGGTACCATGGAAAGTTAGAGGGTCATTAGCCATGAGACCTGTGATCTAGACCCAGTATCTTCTCATAGTCATGTTCTTTCCTTATATAGATCTTGTTTCCCCAAGCCAGCTGAAAGTTACTTGAGGGCAGGGACTTCTACGGTGCTTCTAACAAGGCCCATGATTTCTCCACAGATCACAAGATTCAGAGCTGGAAGGAATATTAGAGATCATTTAGTCCAATGCTGCTGCTGCTTCTTCTTCTTCTTCTTCTTCTTCTTCTTCTTCTTCTTCTTCTTCTTCTTCTTCTTCTTCTTCTTCTTCTTCTTCTTCTTCTTCTTCTTTTTGCAGAAGGGAACATTGAAGACCAAAGTGGGGAAGAGATTTCCTTGAGATTGCACAGGTCTGAAATAGCCAATATCCAATTTCTGGATCAGGGTTTCTTGCCTTGGCCTTGCTTGCTGCCTCTAGAAATCCCCTCATTGTTTTAGTAGAGTCTTTATGTCCCTGACTGAAAAGAATGTTCAATCCCTGTTGGTCCCTTTCCTTGGGTTGAGATTCCCTGTATTTTAGCTTATTCTCTGTTGCCATGGCCCCCAGCCGTCTCTGAGCCTACGCTCCCTCTTTTTGTTTGGTAGGACCGGTAGAACTTTGGTAAGACTTCCTGGAGTTTGTGACCTACTTGCATAGGGTCACAGACTTTTGGAGCTGGAAGGAATCTCGGAGGTCAGCAAGTCAAAACCCTTCCTTTTGGAAGTTTGGGACCTGAGGCCTAGATAGGGTTAAGTAGCTTGCCTAAAATCTTGTAGGTATTAAGTGGCAGAGCTAGGATTTGAACTCAAGTCCTCTGGCTCCCGAGCCAAATCCTTTCCCACTATTCTACTCCCTCTCCATGGATATGGGGAATTCAGGGTCACCACGATGAGGCAGCAGAGAAGGGCTTTAACGGAGGAAGGGCAGGGACCTCATCAAATTTATTTTCTGTATCTCGCATTTTTAATCCATTTTATATATACCAAGGACATAGCAGGTTTGGTGGGCTAGTGAACAGATCTATTCAACCACCTGGAGCCAGTGACCTAACTTAGAGGGTCTGGGAGGTTCTATCTATGCAATCGGCAGCGAGGTGGAGTAAGGTCATACAGAGGAGGGGAGTCATGGGGCTGCTCTGGGACCTGGACTCAGCACTTTGTGGCCAAAACACAAAGCTCTGGACTGTGTCTCACTTGTCTTTTGTTGTCTGGCATATCGAGCGTGATGAGGACAAAGCAAAATGTTGGGTCAGCTATTGCTTCCTCTCTTTCTCCCTTCCCCCCTTTCCAGTTGGTGGCATCTTCCTAGGGTCTTTTGTGTGCTCTCAGGCTGTGTGACCCTCTGCCTTTCCCTCGACCTCAAACAGCAGACAGGCTGCCTGGCAAGACCTGATATATGAGACCCTATGCCTGGGACATCATGCGGGACCCTGTTGAGAAAATTGCAGCGGGGACTTGGAGATCAATCAATGGCAATGTTAGATGGAGAGCTGGAATGGACCACAATCCAAGCCAAGTAAGGAAACTGAGGCCCAGAGAGGGAGAAATGACTTACCCAAGGTCACATAGAGGTAGGAAAGGCCAGAGCTGGGATTTGAAACTGGGTCCTCTTGCTCTAAATCCAAGACTCTTCCCCCTGCACCATGTCGCCTAGGGATTGTGGAGAGCTTGAGGAAATATATGGTAAAATGGAAGGAGTTCTAATTCTGGTTCTAATCCTGTCCCTGTCACTTACTACCTTGGTGACCTTGGGTGATTCTCTTCATTTCTCTGGGCCTCAGTTTCCTCATTTGTAAAATGAGGGGGCAGGAAGGAGTCCTCTCCAAGGTCCCTTTTGCTCTAAATCTGTGGAGTCTTTGATCCTTTAATATATTTCCACTGAGAATTCCTAGGAGTGGAATTTCTTGAATCCCCAAACCACAAAAATCCAAGAAAGGGCTGGAAAGGTCTTTCTGAGGTAATTTACCTCCACACAGTCTCCCCTACCTAGCCTGCTTTTTCCATCCCCTCTGCTACCACCATCTTCTTCTTGGCAATTGGGGGTAAGTGACTTGCTCAGGGTCACACAACTAGAAAGTGTCTTAGGTCACATTTGAACTCAGATCCTTCTGACTCCAGGACCAATGCTCCATGCACCGTGCTACCTAGCTGCCCCTATCACTGTAGTTCTGAACCTCATTTTCATTACATCCTCTATGGATTATTGTAATGCCCTTCTACTTGGTCCTTTGCCTTCCTTCTGTCTCCTCTTGGATCCCTTACTTAAAGGGTTTGATTTCAGATTAGATATGATGCAGAATTACAGATTATTCTTCTTATGGTGTGGCCCTGGTCATGCTGATTTCTTGCTCAAAAATCTTCCTTTGCTTCCCATTGCCTGCTAAATAACGTATAGCCTCGTTAGCCTGACACTCAATGCTTTCCACAATCCAGCTGCAATTATCTTTCCAGCCTTAGCGCCTATCATTCGCCGATGGCCTCCTATGCTCCATCCAAACCTGACTACTCAGCATTCCCCAAACAAGCTATTCTTTCTCACCTTTGTACATTCGTTCGTACTGTTTCCTCCATATGAAATGTTATCTCTTCCATCTCTGTGAAAATCCCTCTAATCTCGCTTTTTTTTTTCTTATGCTCACACGCACACTCATCCATCAATGTTTACTGTTTGGGCAAGGGTCAGCTAACAGCAGACAGCTAATCTAGAGCAGCTCAAAGCCTGGGTAGCTTGTGGCTTGCTACGCATACATAGTTATGTCAGGGATTCAGAACAAAGGATTGAGATGGGGGATACTTGGATGGTAAATGCACCTTCGAGCTGTTTTGCTTTGGCCTCCTGCCCACTCCCACACCCAGAGGATCTTGGGCTGAGGGAAAGTTGAGGTGCCTCGGGTCCACATGGCTCTTTGTCTTTGATGAAGCGCCCCCCGAAATAAATTTGAGGGCACAAAATTCCCATAAGGGGCTAATCACAAGTTACAAGGAATTTCTAACCTTAAGTCAGATAACTATATGGAACAATGAGAATTAATGCAGCCCCAGACACAGTAGATCAAATGCCTCTGGGCTCTAATTAGATGACTGAATATTTTGGCCTCCAAAAGGGCTTGGTTCCTTTTGGTGAAAACTCTTTTACAAGAAAGAAGCCACCCACAGTTAAGACATTAGGAATTGACAAATTTCTCTCCCTATAGAGAGAAAGTTGTTAAAAGATTTCCCTTAGTCTAACACTGAGTGTGGAAAGTTTGCCTCTCTAATAATAGAACTGAGGCTTAAGACTCTGGGCTCCAAACTAAAAGAAAGATGCCAGAACCTACTCCTTTTATGTGAAAGATGCAGCATCTTAGCTGAGTGCTTTAGCTAAAGCTGGAAGCTAGTTACAGAGAGAAACTTTGCAACCATAGCACCAATAGGGCAATGCCTATTAGCAGAACAATGCCTAGTAGCAGCCAGCCTGGAAGGGACTAGGTACCAGGTGAGGAGAGCAGACCAATGAGAGTGGCGAAGTGACATCATCAGAGGACATTAACTGTTCCTCCACATGTGTGACCTGGGCCCATGTGCTTCCGATGGGTGAAACTTGCACTCTAGCCAATTGTGGTAGCCATAAGTGTTCCTCTACCCATGTGTCCTTACGTATGTGTGTCCTCTGTGTCTGTTCCCTGGCCATGTGCTTCCTATGTATTTGTTTCTATATATTCTCTAGGTATGGTCACCCTTCCCACTGATGATGTGTATTTTGTGAGAAAGTAAGTATACTCCAGGTTTGTAGGTAAAATAGCCTATTGCTATAATATGCTAATTCATTAAATGTCTTACTTTGGATTGATAGTGTCCTTTACTGATTAATAAAAGTCTTTCTTGGTGGAGGCTAACGAGCTATGGCTTGGTTTTGTTGGTGGGTGTGGACCTACCAAGTGCCTTGAATTAGGTATAACTTTTTTTTTTGGGGGGGGGGATCCACATGCAAAAGAAGGGTTGATCAGGAGACAACATGGCACCATGCCTTGAACTTGTAGCTGGGAGAGACAGAGGTCAGAATCTTTCTCCTACACTTACTGGCTTTTTGACCATGGGTAACTCACTTAAACAATACTTGCCCATCCTCATTTTCTCCTCTCTGCTGCTTGGATGTCATGGATCATACCCTAATCATACTTCATACCTCCCTAATCTGGCTACTAAGACATAGTCTTTAACCTGCTTTACCTTGGGCTTCTGAATGTCCTGATTGTGCCTTCTTTCCAAGCTCAGTATCGGTCCTCCATCTTGTCTCCCGTTTATTAGAGTTCCCTCATGACTCCATCCATGGTCCCTACTCTTCTAACCATGTATAGATTTGTCAATCTGAACAAAAAAAGGGGCAGGTTTAAGCATTTAAGGGAAAAGTCACATGGGGAGGGGGAATCAGATAAGCTTTTAAAGTAAAAACTGGGTTGATGAATGAAAAAGTTCAGTTTAATGTGAATCTTCACTAGGGCAGTTGTGGAGGGAATGGAGTGGTCTGAGCAAAATGAGTATGACTCAGCAAACAACTCACCAGCTCTAAGATTAAGAGGGCAGAAGGCATGCTAATCAAATATTCAGATGACAACACCTGGGAGCGATAGCGAATATATTGGTGAAGGTTTAATGAAATGTAAAGATTTTCCCTGTACATCTATAGGCCTATGTGACTATATAAATTGCCCTTTTTCCTTGGAACAGGGACCACATTCCCAGGACCAGAGGTAAGAATACACCTGGCTGATTCTTCTTCCTTGCAGGGTTGGCCACCCTTCCAGGAATACATGGAATCAATCCTTTGTCCTTTTGAACACAGACATTTTGCCTTATCAGTCATGGATGTCTTGTCCTTTGAACTCTGGTCCAGTCCACAGCTGCAACACATCCTATGCTGAGTCTTGTAGAGTCTTGGCACTAAGCCAATCAGGTGCTGAGTCATGCAGGCTCTGATGCCTTCTGGCGCTGAACTTCTAAGTTGCTAAAAACACACCTTGCCAATTTTTCCTTTGTTTGAAACTGGATATATTCTGGGAAATTGATATTTTTCCTTGGGGCTTCACCTGAGACACCTTTTTTCCCAACTGGGCCTCTGGGAACTGTCATCAGGGGCCCCCCCAGCATGTGAATCCAGATGTTGGTGCTTCTCCAGTTTGGTGGTGTATGTAAATATATCTACTACTCTGTTAAGTTTTATCTTTATCTTTCTATATTTATTTAATACTGTTTTATACTGTTGTGTGCAGAATAAATGTTACACTGATCTTAGTTTGGCTATGCAATCTGATCCTGAAAAGTACCCACAGCAGCTGCAAATATCTCCTTAATGATACAATTGGTGCTGGTTCAGAGGGTCGTAGTGGACCAGATGCCAGGGAGAGACCTTTTCCTAGTCTTCCTACTAATGTCCTCATTCTGATTGGATGCTCACACTCTATCCCCATCCCCATGGCTGAAAGACACAGCTCCACTCCAACCCTCTTCCCTCTTCCAACCTGTCACAGGCTGAGCCCCTCTAACTCTCCCTATTTCTTTCCCCCAGGGGTTAAGGTCATCATGGCTGTTTATGCCACTGGGATAAGCAAGATGGGCTTTACCATCTGCTCTTCTGCCATTTTCTCTGGACCCCCAGGCATTGCCACCTTACCTGCTGATGTACCCTAAGGACCCCTGGACCTTGCCCTCCACCCTCCAGCTGAATTCTCCTATATGTGTTGTCTCTTCCAATGAGAATGCGAACTCCATGAAAGCAGGAACTGTTGCAATTTTCTGTTTGGATCTTTAACCCTTGGCCCAGTGCTTGACACAGAGTAAACACTTAATAAATGCTTATTCATTCCCTTAGTCATTCATACTGATGTTAGAATCAGAAGCCAAAGGTGAAAACTAAGGGTTGAATCTAAGAACATGGAATGTTTGGGGGATAAATGTAAAGGCCTGGACTTGGGTTCAAAAAATTAACTGCAAAGTCAGGAATGGGGGAAATGCGGCTTGACAGAGGTTCACATAAAAAGATCCTGGGGATTTTCATGGACTGCTTAGTCAGCATGAGTCAACAATCGATGCTGTAGCTGCATCCAGAAAGGCACTATATCAAATAAAAGGCGGGGGCGGGGGGCGGGGACAGGATGGAACATGGTAGTAAGGATGCTCCGACTGTTTCCCTCCCAGAGCCAGACTGCAGCACTTCCCCTCAGGGTTCTAGAGTATCCTGAGAGCTTTATGGGGTTCTCTCTTCCTTACTTTCATCAGTTTACACTTTGCTGCTGCCATTGTTAGGCTTAGCTCAGAGTGGAGTGGTGGATAAGACGACGCTTAACCTGGAGTCAGGAAGACCTGAGTTCGGATCTGGATTCTTACTAGCCGTGTGACCCTGTGCAAGTCACTTAAACACTGCCTGCCTTAATTTCCTCGACTATAAAATGGGGATAGCACCTACCTCCTACAGTGATTGTGAGGATAAAATAAGACAATCATTAGAAACGCTTCACGAACCTTAAACCGTCACACAAATGCTGGCTAACACTTCGCCTTCAAGTCCCCTCTGCAAGGCCTGAACAGCTCATTGAAGGTTCTCAACGGAAGCGTCATGCAAAGGGCTCTGGGCAGATTTATAGCAGGCATGAGCAAGGCGGAACACATGAACAAAGAAGAATTTCACAGGATAAGCAAGCTATAGACGGATGGAGAGATAGAAATAGAGATAGATGTGACAGAGAGATGTGATTGATGTAGAGATGATAGATAGGAATATAGATAAATGGATGGATGCATGGGTAGAAAGATATATCATAGAGATGACTATAGATAGACGAATAGATGGATAGATAGAGAGATGGATAGATGAATGGATAGGGGGATAGATGTATAGATGATAGATAGGAATATAGATAAATGGATGGATGCATGGATAGAAAGATATATGATAGAAGGTTAGATGGATAGATGGATGGATGATAGGAATATAGAAGGATGGATAGAAAGATAGATAGACAGATGGATAGATGGATGGATATATGGATAGAGAGATAGATGATGGATAGATGGATGGATAGGGGGATAGATGTATAGATGATAGGAATATAGATAAATGGATAGATGCACGGATAGAAAGATATATGATAGATAGAAGGTTAGATGGATAGATAGATGGATAGATGTATAGATGATAGGAATATAGAAGGATGGATAAATAGAGATAAATAATGGAACTATAGATAGAAAGATAGATAGGAAGATAGATAAATTGATAGATGATAGAGAGAAATAAATGAAAGATAGGCATTTAGGTAGATGGATAGATGAATAGAGAGCAATAGAGAGAAATAGGAATATAGATAGATGGATAGATGTGATAGACGGATAGATGAGGGATAGACGACAGATAGGAAGATAGAAATATAAATAGAAGGATAGGAATATAGATGGATAGAAAGACAATAGATAGAAAAATAGATGGCTAGATAGATAATTTACAAAATGCTTACTATGTGCTAAATCCTGTGCCAAGCAGCTAAGTATAAAAAAAATAAGCAAGTAATTTACTCTTAATGAGCTTATATTCTAATGAGCAAAGAAAGCACATAAAGGGAATCTGGAAGGGGTGGAATAGAGCCAGCGCACAGGTGTTGGCAAAGTGGCTGGCAAGGAGGGAAGTCTGGAGAGTGAGTAGAGCAGGGATGGCTGGGTTCTCTCCCCAAATGGTAGTCTGGGTTTTGGAATCACCAATGAGGAGATCAAGACCTTAGGGCACAGGTTTCTCCTGGGTGGCAAGAAGGCTGGTGAAGAGATGGGGAAGAAGTTAGGAGAATGAGCTGAGGAGGAATCATCAGAAACACATAGGAGAGGAAAGTGGAGGCAGATCAGTCCAGAGGACTGAACAAGGATATTTAACAGATAACCTGCATACTCTGCTTGTGTCCCTGGAATGTCAAGACACAGAGAGGAAGGTTCCCCAGCATGTTGGGTGGACCCCCCTGGGGAAAATTTCCAGGAATGCGTGTGTGGGGGAGTTGGTCTCTCCCAGACCTAATCACAGAAAAGGGGCTGGATAATGAGGTGTTAAATTAACTGTAAAAATGCAGCCATTCCAGATGATCCCTTTACGAGGTACAAATTAATCCCTTGAGCAAATCAGAAAGGAAGCAATATGATAGGATAATAATAGCTAAGATTTATACAGCATTTAAAAGCTCTCAAATGCTCTTTATATAGATGCTCTCATTTGATTCTCACAACAACCCCAGGAGCTAGATGCTATTACTATCCATGTTTTACAAAAGGAGAAACTGAGGCAGACAGAAGCATCATGACTTGCCTGGGTTCACACAGCTAGTATGTGTCAAAGATCAATCTCAAACTTAACACAAACTTGTGTTCCTAACTAGAATGCCATCAATAAGCCATACCTACCATGTAGAACCTACATTGGATTACATGCCTTTGGGGCGGGGGGAGGGGGAAGAGAGGGAAGGAGAGAAAATTTGGAACCCAAAAAATTGTGGAACTGAGTGTTGTAAACTAAAAATAAAAAATAAATTTATTAAAAAAAATAAGCCCTACCTGCACTGACCTTTAAAAGTCAGTAGTTCACTGAGTCCAGGAGAAAGACTGGAAGAGGAATCCAGCTCCTGATGGAAGAAGCAGAAACAACATGGCAGCTAGGTGACTCAGTGGATAGTGTTGGGCCTGGCATCAAGAAGGCCTGAGTTCAAATCCAGCCTCAGCTGTTTCCTAGCTGTGTGGCCCTAGCAAGTCACTTAACCTGTTTGCCTTAGCTTCCTCACCTGTAGAAGGAAGATAGTAACACCGTCTATTACTCTCAGGGTCGTTACAAGGATCAAGAAAGACAGTAACTGTAAAGTACTTGATATAGTGCCTGGCTCAGAGTAAGAGCTATTAAGTATTATTATTTCTTGGAGCTGGAGAAATGGAAGCCCTAAGAAGCCATGTAGACCTGGGAGAGCAAAAGCACAAGCAAAGACAATTTCCAAGAAGAGCAAAGGGCCAGAACTCTGGGAGTGAGGTTGCTTGGGCCAACTGGCCACAAAGAAGGTGGAGACAGAAGCTATGTTGCTCCCCACCACAGACCCCAAAACAATAACCCTATGTCTCCTTTCTCTTATTGCAGGAACCTGTCTTCATGAAGAAAATCAGTTTGTGTTTCTTGTCTTAAATGTTTACTTTGTCTTTATAGATACTGTTAACCACTAATATTTGCTAGTATATCTACTGGGAATAGAGTTGGGAAGAGGCAAGTGAGGAAGAAACATCCCCAGAGAAGAGACAGAGGTAAATTTAACACCGAGGTGTTTTGCCTGAAGTATTGTCTCTGGGTGGGGGTTTGGAGCTGACAAAAAGAGAAAGAGACTTATGGGTCATTTTATATCACTTCCTAGAGCAGAGAAGGAATATTTCTGGAAACCCTTTTGGGCATTAGTAATGGGAAGGGCAAATAAGAGTGGCTGAAGAACTCTAATCACTACATCATCTCCTTAACACTGTTATACATGGACAAGAGCTACCCAGCCTGAGAAAGCTTGGCTGTGTTGCGATGTGCGCCGTTGGAGAGGGTTTCCACATCAATGAAATTACAAATCCAATGAAAGACTCCGCTTAGATTAAAAAATTAATTGCACAACTATCAGATGAGGGAAATGCGGCCCGAGAGTGGTTCATGTGAAAAGGGCCTGGGGGTTTTAATGGACCGCAAATTGAACATGAGCAGTCAAAAAAACCTAATGCTCTTAGGTCGCTGCTGTATGGACATGCTAATGTTTATTATTCTTTCTTTCTATTTTAAATGCAACTGGCATGCTCACACTATTACCTCCTAAACATCCATCCCTATTGTAATCAGCTCTCTTCTTTCCCATACCCACTCCTCCCTAGGTCTTTGTATTTATAATAATTATTAATTTGTGATAACATATTTAGATTATATATAATTATACATTTTAGGCAGCTAGGTGGTGTAGTGGATAGAGCACTGGGCCTAGAGTCAGGAATACCTGAGTTCAAATCCAGCCTCGGACTCTTACTAATTGTGTGACCTCGGCAAGTCATTTAACTCTGTTTGCCTCAGTGTCCTCACTTGTAAAATGGGGATAATAAAAGAATCTGCTTTCCAGGGTTGTTATGAGGAGCAAAAGAGATGCTATTTGTAAAGCTCTTAGCATAGGGCCTGGCACATAGTAGGTGCTTTATATATAAATGCGATGATGATGATGAAGATGATGATGATGATGATGATGTCTCCCCTCTCCTAGCTTATTCCATTGGTCCTTCTGGAACTTCTGCTCAATTCTCAACATATTCCCCTACATGGGTGGGAAACCTGCAGTCTTGAAGCCACATGTGGTCCTCTAGGTCCTCAAGTGCAGCCCTTTGACTGAATCTTACATCTTCACACTTCTCAGCTAATGTTTCTTCCACCTCTTCAGTGTAACAGATACCTGACTCTCCCCTGAGGACACCTTCTTCACTGGAGACCACTTTTCCCAGTTTCCAGGATGAAGAGGAGAAGTGGGCATACTCCCTGAACCCCAATGTTACTGCTTCCAGACCATGCCTTTTGCCCTAACTCCCAAGAATCTTTCATCTTTTGAAATCCATGTAATCCATCCATCCTACTCTCTCCCCATCCTCATCATTGGATAAAATACACAATCCTCAGCCTGGTGTTTAAAGCCCTCCATGATCTCCCTCTGACTTACCTTTCTAGTCTTACATCATATTACTGCCACACTTTACATATTCACTGTCCAGTCAAACAGTCCTACTAGCTATTTCCTGTATGTGAATTCCATCTCCTGCCTCCGTATCTTTGCACAGGCTGTCCCCTATGCCTGGAGTGCACTCCCTCCTTACCTCTGCTTCTTAGATCCTTGGCCTTCTTCAAAGCACCGTTCCAGTGTTATCTCCTGCATGAAGTCTTTGTTGATGCCCCAGTTAATACTCTCTCCTTCTTGAAATTACTTTGTATATTTTTTTAAAATCACTTATTTCCATGCATGTTATAACCCCCTCTTCCTCTCCCAGTAGAACATTAACTTTTTGAGGACAGACTTTCATTTTTTGTGCTTGTATTTCCAGTGATTTGCACATAGTAGATACTAGATAAATAGTTGTTGGATTGAGTTGTCATGCCCCGTCCTCCTCTGTGTCACTGGATGTTTAGCAGGAGAGATTTTCCCTCTCTTCCTCATGCTCTCCCATCTCTCTGCCATCTCATCACCTTTCATTTGGACTCTTGTGGTCTGTCTCTTCTCCCATCTAACCTCCACACAGCTGCCAACCCTACATTCCTCAACACCGTTCTGACCATGGCACTCCTCAATTCAGTAAACTTCAGGGGGTCCCATTTCCTAGAATAAAACATCACCCCTCTCTGTTTGGTATTTAAAGCCCTTCATCATCTGAGTCTAACCGATTTTTCTGGAATATTCTCACATTATTCCCTTAATGAACTATGCAGTCAATCAGTCAGTCAAACATTTATTAAGCCCTTACTATGTTCCAAGCGCTGTGCTAAGTACAAGTGGTAAAAAAAAAAGGCAAAAGCATATTATCTGCCCTCAAGAGGCTCACATTCTAACAGTGGAGACAGCATGCAAAAAAATCATCTGTACAAGATACGCACAGTGTGAATAGAGAATATAATCAGAACAGAGACAGAGAGGAATGGGAGAGACCTTTTGCAGAAAGTGAGATTCGAGCTGAGTCTTGAAGAAAGCCAAGAGGCAGAAGTGAGGAGAGAGAGCATCCGGGTCACAAGAGACAGCTTGTCTGTCTGTCTGTGCCTGAAGGGGCACAGAGGTGGAAGAGGGAATGTTGTGTTCAGACTTTCTGGCACACAGTAGGTACTTAATAAGAATAGCCTGGGTGACTAACATTTATATAGCCCTTACTTTGTGTCTGGCACGGTGCTAAGTGCTTTATAAATATGATCTCAATTAGATACTTGCAACAATCCTAGGAGATAGATCCCCATTTTATGGTTGAGAAAACTGAGGCAAATGGAAGTTCAGTGACTTGCCCAAGGTCACACAGCTACTAAGTATCTGAGGCCAGATTTGAATTTAGGTCTTCCTGACTTCAATGAATAAATGTTTGTTGAATGATTGAATATTCTTTAATAATTTAACTTCTCAATTAATTAACCTCCTCAGCTCCAATAACCTTCTTCTCAATCCTCTTCAGCCATTCACTGGCATGGTCACATTTTAGATCTCACCATCTCTGAAATTATAATAACAAAATTATAATAGCAAAGTCTTTTCTGATCCAGACCTCCAATTCTCCCACCTTTCTGACTCTTTCACACGCACTAAACCAATTTACTCTTTATCCTTTCTACAATCTTTGGTTTCTTGACCCGTCCTTCTTCTCTTTGTCAATCAACCAATCAGCAACAATGTATGAGCACCTACTGTATGCCAAGCATGGTTCTAGTACTGCTCCTTTTCCTCAATCATTTATCTCCATCTGCAACCATGACCTCATGACTTGCCATTTTATTATTTCACTAGGCATGACCTTAGAATGCCTCAGTGCCCTGACCTTCTGCCATATCAACCTGCCAAGCCTCATGTCTGACCAACTGCTCTCACCATCTAATTTCTTAGTCCCCAGATTGGAGCTACGCAGCACTGAGAGACAAAATCATGAAACCAGGCTGATTTCAGCCACCATAAATTTGTATTCTAGCAACTCAGCTAGACCTTGTGCTATTTGACAATCTTCTAACCCCATCTTTATTTATTGAGTCATTCAACAAGCATTTTTTGAAGTGCCTACAAGATAATCATCACTGTGCTATGGGGAAAACATCTACTCTGCCATCTTGCTAATCACCATTATTTTGGTTAATTGCAACTTTCTTTAGTTGTCTGGTTTCATTTATGGTGAGACTGTCGAGGTTTATATGGGATGGCTCCTCAACGAGTGTGTTCACTTGGTGATCACTGAAGAAGTACCTACATATTTACGTGACCATCGTGGTCTATAACTGTTGTGACACTTAGCATTTTCTGCCCCTTCCTCCCGTTTTGCCGCCATCACTGCGGATCATAAGGTGATGCATAGGACTGAGGACCGGTGTCCATGTCAGGAAGACCTGAGTTCAAGTCCCATCTCTGACACATCCTGGCTGTGTGACCCTGGCCATGTCCTAGTATTCCCAAAAAACCCAAGTCAGACAATAAGTTACAGAGCACATTCTAATTGGTGTTGGTGGAGGGAGTTTGCTCGCAGGGAGCTCCCTATGACAGATCAAATCTAAAAGAACCCAGGTAACTCTGTAAGACCATAAGCTGTTCAGCAGGTGTAGATTTGTGCTGGTAGAGTTTCCTTATCCCGGTCCCCTACACCAGTGAAACTACAGGTCTGCCCTGAAACCCTCTGGTTAAGTGTTAGGTTCTCTTGTTTCTGCCTCTCAGGCTATCAGTGCTCAGACTGGTTATGGCACTGGTGAGCTCCACTCTTCCCTTCTAAGTCCAAGTATCCTGTGTGCTGAGAGGGAGAATGTTGCTCACAGTTTCTGTGTTCTGAGCTCTGGCCACCAGAGGGCACACAGACCCCCTAGCACTAATAACAATAAAATAACAGCTGACGATGATAAAATTCTTTCTGGACATGATCATCTCATTTGTTTCCTAGTTACCCAGGCCCCCTCCCTGATTCTGAGGACCATGGACCTGTGTTATCTCCTGTTCAGTCATTCATTTATGTCTGACTCTTTGTCATGCATTGTGGATCTCTGTCCTGGGGGTTTTCTTGGCAAAGATACTGGAGTGGTTTGCCTTTTCCTTCTCCAGTAGATCACCGATCCCTAGGCAAACAGAGGTTAAGTAGCTTGCCCAATGTCACATACCTAGGGAGCTTCTAAGGCCGAATTTGAACTCAGATCTTCCTGATTCCAGGCCCAGCACTCTTGCTTCTAGACCAAACTAGACTAAACACTGTTGTTTCTAGAACCGCTCTCGATCAATATGTGCTGGCTGGTTGATCCAAGGTTGGGAAAGACCTCTTTCCCAGGATGAATAAGGGTTTGGACCCAGTAGACTTCAATGAATTAGCGTAGAGTTAACTCTACAAGGAACTAATTTCCACTTTAACAATGAGGGAAGTGGGGAAGCAGTAGGAATCCTTAGAAATAGGAAAGGCAGATGCATGACGGGGAAAAGAGAATGTGGCAGCCTGTTCCATTGTTGGCCATGGAAGCTCTGGTGTCTTCAGGAGCTTCTTCCTGCTTGCTCCCTGGAGGCAATGGAGTCCAGATCAAGAAGGTTTGGGACTATGGCTGACTGTCCCCTTAAGAAGACAGCTAGGTGTCACTGTGGATAGGGGGTCAGGAAGACCTGAATTCAAATCCTACCTCAGTCCCTAACTGTGTGACCTTGGGCAAGTCAATTAACTTCTGTTTGCTTCAGTTTCTTCATCTGTTAAAGGGAGATCATAATAACACTTTCCTCCAAAGGTTGTTGCAAGCATTAAATGAGACAATAATTGCAAAGCGCTTTGCAAATTTTAAAGTGCTATGTAATCAGGTAGTTGATAAGCATTTATTAAGTGCCTACTATGTACCAGGCACTGTGCTCAATGCCAGGGATACAAAGAAAGCCAAAGGTCAGTCCCTGCTCTCAAGGAGCTCACAATCTAATGAGGGAGAGAATGTGCAAGGTGTCACGCAGCCATTTGTTGTTTCAGCCCTGTCGTCCTCTTCATGACCCCGTCTGGGGTTTTCTTGGCAAAGACACTGGAATGCTTTATCATTTCCTTCTCCAGCTCATTTGACAGATGAGGAAACTGAGGCAAACAGGGGAAAGTGACTTGCCCAGGGTCACACAGCTGGTATGTATCTGAGGCAACTTTGAATGCAGGAACATGAGTCTTCCTGACTCTCAGCCCAACACTATATCCATTGCACCACCTGGCTGCCCCCAAACAAGCTACAGACAGGATGAATTGGTAAGAATCAGCAGAAGGAAGGCATTAGCTCCAAAGGGGAATCAGATGGGGTTTTGGTTGAGACTTGAAGGAGGCCAGAGAGGCCAGAAGATGGAGAGGAGGAGGAAGGCTATTCCAGGGTTGGGGAACAGCCAGTGAAAATGGCCTGAGTCACAGGATGGACATTATTATTGTGGTTGTTTATAGGATAACTAATTCCCAAAGATGCCAATGCAGCATGCTTCCCCTCTCCTGCCATAGGGGTGATAGTCATAGGGTGAAGAATGAGACTTTTTTTTTTGGTCATGGTCAATGTAGGAATTTATTTCATTTAACTATACATATTTATTAAAAAGGGTTTTGTTTTTCTTTTTTCAGTGATGGGTGGAGGGAAGAAGGAAGAAGAAATTGATTTTTGTTCATTAAAAAAATTAATTTAAAAAAGACAAATAGGGTGGCTGTTAGATCCCGGACAAGTCATGTACCCTCTCAGTGCTCTAGGAAGGAAGCTAAGACAAGAATTCTTAACTTGGGGTCCATGAACCTGTTTTTTTTTTAAATTCAATTTTATTTTCAGTCCTAAATTCTCTCCTTCCCTCTCCCTTCTCCTTCCAAGAAAAAAAAAAAGACCCATTACAAATACGTATAGTCATGCGAAATAAATTTCTGCATTAGCCATGTTCCTCCCCGTACCACTTGCCAAAAAAAAAAAAAAGTAAGGAAAAGAAAAAGAAAAAAATATGCTTCAATCTGCCCTCTGAATTTATCACCTCTCTTTCTGGAGGTGAGCAGCATGTTTCATCATGAGTCCTTTGGAACTGGGATGGGTCATTCTGTTGATCAGAATTCCTCTGTCTTTCACAGTTGATTACCTTTACAATATTACTGTTACTGTGTAAATTGTTTTCCTGGTTCTGCTCACTTCATTCTGTATCAGTTCATACAAATCTTCCCAGGTTTCTCTGAAACCATCCCCTTTATCATTTCCTACATCACAATAATCTTCCTTCCATTGCACTCATAGACCATTACTTGCTCAGCCATTCCTCAATTGATGGGCACTTCCTCAGTTTCCAATTCTTTGCCACCATAAAAAGAACTACTATAAATGTTTTTGTACAGATGGGTCCTTCTCTTCTTTTTTTGGTCTCTTTGGGGTGTAGACCTAGTAGCGGTATTCTTGGGTTAAAAGATATGCTCAGTTCAATAGTTTTGGGGGCATCTTTCCAAATGGTTCTTCAGAATGGTCTACGTGTTTTCCCACATCCCCTCCAGTATTTGTCATTTTCCTTTTTTGCTATCTTAGCTAATTTGACAGGTGCGAGGTTTTCCTTTGCATTTCTCTAAGTTTTTAGTGATTTAGAACATTTTGAACTTGATTTTAAAAATTTCAGAACTATATTTCAATATAATTGCTTTCCTTTGTAACCCTTCATAAGTTATGTTATGCCTTTAAAAACATGATTCTGAGAAAGGGTCCCAGCTTGTCAAAGGCTTTCACCACCATTACAGGATTCAAATGTAACCCCTGAGGTCCTTCAGATGTTCCTGTTTGCAATAACACACTGACTGATTACTGCAGAGGCATCAAACCCCATAATATTACAGAGTCTCATCAATGAGGTTTATGGTTATTCTTTATTTTTGGTGTATGGTTACTCAAAAGAGCAGTCAAGCAATCCAGACAGGAAAAACTAAGTGGATGAAAATATGCCTGTTGTCCAGACATACAGGCATAGTTGGATGGCCAGTCAAAAAAAAATTATTAAACACCTACTGTGTACCAGGTACTGTGCTAAGCTCTGGGGATACAAAAAAAGGCATAAGACAGTCCTTGCCTTCAAGGACCTCATGGGGGAAAGAAAACACATAAAAAAAAGCAGGAAGGGGAAGGCAGAGTACCCAGCACAGGGGTACGTTGATATCCAGAAGAGTGTAGCCAAGTGGGAAATGATGCTATATCTGCCTTAAATGGATGATCTGGGACGAGCTCTCTACCCTCCTCCACTTTGTGGAGTTAGTACCATCAGGGCAAATAGATTTAGAACTGGAAGGAACCTTAGAGACCATATCCCTTCATTTTATACAGGAGGAAACTAGAATGGGATTAAGTGACTTGCCCAGGGTCACACAGCTAGTACGTATCAGAGACAGGATTTGAATTCAGGTCATCCTGAGCTAGCACCAATACTTGAACTACCACTATGCTGACTCTCAAGATACCTAGGATAGGCTCTGTACATGCTCCATGAGTTGGACCCAGAATTGAAAAAGGAGGAGAGAGCAGATCAGATTATATTTGGAAAATTTTGTAGTGCTTTGAACAATCCCAGCCTGTTCTATGACACAAAAAACCATCTTTTTTTTTTTTTGGGCCAATAATCTCCTGGTTTCACCGCATGGTGGAAAATCTTTTTGAAGATTCTGAAGAACTGAAATTGTAGGTGACTCAAAAGTCAACAGAGAAATGCATGGTGGGAGAGACTTTAGATAGCAGCTTATTAGGCAGCTAGTTGACATAGTGCGTAGTGATGGATCTGGAATCAGCAAGACCTGAGTTCAAATCTTGCTTGCCTTAGACATTTGCTAGCCACCTGACCCTGGGCAAGTCACTTAACAGCTCAACCTCATCTGCAAAATGGGCATGACAATAATAGCCCCTATTTTACAAGATTGTTGGGAGAATCAAATAAGACAATGTATATCCAGTGCCTTGACAATCTAGAAATGCTATAGAAATGGAAACTATTATTATTTCCAAAGATTACTGGCTCTTAAGAAGCTGCAGAAAGGGTATTATCTAGGAACTGTGTGATCAGAACAAAGAGAAGGTCCGGTCATAAATAAAGAGCTAGGGGGTCACAGATGGCCCCCTCCTAGACCCCCCAGAAGTTGAAAAGTCCATCTAGAATGTTGAAGGATGTATGGGAGAACCTGGAAAAGAACTGGACAGGAGGGCATGGATGGGTTGCAATCAGGACTACTGAAGGGAATAGCCACATCAAAGACTGAGTATGTCTGAACATGTATGCCCCATTCCACTCCTGTAGCCCACTGCCTCCTTGTGAAGAGATGCGAGGCATACTTCTCCATCACTCTTCTGAAGGCATCATGTTGATCTAAAGTTCTCATTGTGACTTTCCTTGAGTCACGTAAATTGTTCCCCTGTTTCTGCTTAGTTCACTCTCCATCAGTTCATATAAGTCATTCCAAGCTTTTTTGAAGTCTTCCTATTTGTCATATCTTACAGTGCAACGATATTCCTTTACATTCGTGTGGCACAATTTGTCCAGCGATTTCCCAAATGATGGGCACTCCCCATTTCTGGTTCTTTAGCATTATAAAAAAATGCTGAGACACCTCTCACTTTTCTCAGGATTTTTCAGAGACAGCTGATGGTAGTTTAGAAATTACACTCATTGGCTCTTTCAGCACTTTCAAAGGTACTTTAGCTGTGGTGACTCGTTCACCTTATTAAGATTGCCTTTGAACTCCACTATTTCTTAACTTATCTTGGATTTCAGTTCCCTAGCAGCCATTGTTTAATGTCCAACCCTTAGCCTGAAGGTAGAGCTCCTTATTAGAGAAGATGGAAGAATAATGTGATTTCTCTCCTCGCCAACTGTCACCATTTCGTCCATACTAATCTGTTCAATAATCTTTAGAGGTCCTTTATGGCTTCCTTTGAGAATTTCAAACTCTTCTGCCTGGCATTTGAGCCTTTCTACATTCTAGCCTCATCTTACACTATTATAGTTATTTGAATTCAGCCTTATAGATTGACAATTATCATTCTTTGAGTCACTCAACAGATTCTAAATTGACTTTAATGAACTATCGTCTGGTCATCCAGTTAGTCAGTCAATAAATAATTGTTAAGCACTTACTAGGTGGGAGACATTGGGCTAAGTGCTGGGAATATTAATATAACACTCCTCCATCCAACCCATACCACCACTGGCTGGTTGGGTTCCCAGAGAGGTGGCTGTTACTACTCCCAGAGTTCTAGGGGTAACCTTGTGGGTGACTAATCTAAATCCTAGCTTACAAGCCCTAACCAGTGTGTTTCCTTTTACACTCAGCCAGTAGATGCAATTCAGTGAAGACATTTACTCAAATGCCATAGCAAGAATTGTAATCACAAAAGTACTTCCCTCAACACCAGGGGCACATTCTTCTAAATAAACCCAGAGTCCCAGAGAAGGAAAGAGTCAGAAGAAACTTAAAGGGTGGGTATGAATTTAAAGTACAACTCTAGTGATGCACACATGTCCATAACGCACATGGTCAAGGCAAGCAACAACTCCAGAACTCTTTTTCTTTTCTTCTCTTTTTTTTTTTGTGGGGGGAAGGCAAGGCAATTAGGGTTAAGTGATTTACCCAAGGTCACACAGCTAGTAAGTGTGTCAAGTATCTGAGGCTGGATTTGAACTCAGGTCTTCCTGACTCCAGGGCTGGTACTCTACTCATTGCACCACCTAGCTGCCCCCAGAACTCTTTTTCAAAGTCGTGTTGGGCACGTCAGTGTCTCTGCTGGACCAATGGCTTAGCCGGGCTTGCTCCTTCTAAGATGTGGCATCTCAGATGGATGGACCAGTCTGCTGTTGGGAAGGGCCAAGCAGATCACTCCCTGACTGTGCTGGCTTGGCTCCTTCCTGGCTCCACTGCTGCTAGACTGGGCAACCACTGCCAGTGGTTTCTGTATAGTGTGGGCTGGTTGTTCAACGGCTGGGCGGTGGCTGCTGAATAAGGTTGGCCGTGCCACTCTGCCCCCTGGGAATCTGCTGCCAGGCTGGTCCAGGTAGCTTGCTCAGGCACTGGACTCTTCTGATCTGCTAGGCCCCTGGATTCTTTTAACAGGCAACTCCAGTCTTTTTCCACCTCCACCCACTAGCTATGCGTGGTGATTCTTTACTCTCTTTAGCTGGAGTGTTATCATGCTTGTTTTCAGCTGGAATGCTACAGAACTCTTCAGCTAGGGCAATCCCTCAGAGCCTCAACTGTGAGGCTGTCACTTCACGCAAGAGATGGGAGAAGGCTAGTTTCTTTCATAGACAAATTCTTCCTGGCTTAAATTTCCTCTCCTCTATAACAGTAGTCTATGTTGCCTTGGATCTAGAGGTGTTAACGTGGGGTCCATGTACTGACCTCCTCCAAAGGGTCCATGGATAGATTTCATAAGGTCAGTGAATTTGGATGGGGAAAAAAACGTCATTTTTATTTTCATTAAATTCTAACTGAAATTTGATATTTCCTTCAAAAAACGTTATTCTGTGGCAGGACATAGAAAAATTAAGAACCCCTGCCTTTGGGCAGTTAGTTTCTGTTCAGTCATTTTCACCTCCTATACTCTTTTGGGAATCTTATGTAGATAAGTAACTAAGGACAAAGGTATTGAATGCCTTGAATGCACCGGGAGGGCAATCTGTGTATTGTCTTCCTAGCTTCTTCATATGCAATTAAAGTACTCAAGTATCCCACCCTTCCTAGGTCAATTTTACATCTGAAGGCTTTTCTATTTACCTTTCAATATCTGTTTTGTAGCTTTCCCCAGACTTTTAGCTTTTATTGAAATCTCACTGGGGTATTTCTCAAACAAAAAGAAAAGCAAATATACATTTTTGTTGCTCTAGAAGAGCTCTCTGTATAATGGGGGAAAAAGACAGGTAAATTACTATGTACATATCGAGATCTATTTGGAGCAGCTGGGAAGTCATCTCCAAGGGATGGTTCTGAGTGGGAAGGAGGAAGGAGGGGAAAGGTCCTCTTGGAAAAGGTGGATTTGAGCTCAATTTTAAAAAAATGTATATTTTTATTTTTTCCAATTACAATTTTTAGCATTCTTTTTTAAAAAATTTGAGTTTCCACTTCTCTCCCTCCTCCTTGAGGAAGCAAGCAGCTTGTTAAAGAACATACATGTTGTTGTTCAGTAGTTTGCAACTTCATGACCCCGTTTGGCATTTTCTTAGCAATGATACTGGGGAGGTTTGCCATTTCCTTCTCCAGCTCATTTGGCAGGTGAGGAAATTGAGACTGACAGGGTTAAGTGACTTGCCTAGGGTCACACAGCTAGCAAGTATCTGAGGACAGATTTGAACTCAGGTCTTCCTGACTCCAGGCCCAGCACTCTATCTACTGTGCTACTTACCTGCCCAGATTATACATGTGCAGTCATGCAAAACATTTCCACATTGGCCATGGTGCAAAAGAAAACAATCCAAAGAAAACCCCAAAACCAAAACCCCAAGAAAAAAAAATCTGCTTCACTTGGCATTCGGACTCCATCAGTTCCTTCTCTGGAGGCAGACAGCATTTCCATCGTGAGTCCTTTGGAATAGTCCTGGATCATCATATTGCTGCTGTTCATAGGTGATCATTGCACACTGTTGCTGTCACTATGTAAGATGTTCTCCTGGTTCTATTGAGCTGAATTTAGAAGGAAGTCAGGGAAGCTAAGAGACAAGAGATGAGGAAGGAGAACATTGTACCTACCGCCTGGGGGAAAACCAGGAGACTTCCCTCTCCTAAGATCCAGCTTTCTTCTCGTAGCTTGCACACAGTTCATCTTCCCCACAAGAATCTCCCAGCTCTTTGCACTAACTGTCGCTCAGCCCGGAAGGCTCTCCCTCCTCCCCTCCACCTCCTCACTTCCCTGGCTTTCTTCAAGATGCATCTCAAATGCCACTTTCTGCAAGAAACTTCTCCCAGCCCTTCTTACAGCTGGTGCTTTCCCTCTAATCTCCCCTCCTCTTTGGCCTGGATACCTCTAGTATGTACACACGCATTTGCATGTTGTCTCTCCCCTTAGAATGTGAGCCCCTTGACTAGGGTAGGAATGCCTTTTTTGCCTTCCTTTATAGCCCCATAGCTTGGTGGGGCAGCCAGGTGGTGCCACAGTGTACAGAGTGCAGGGCCTGAAGTTAGGAAGATTCATCTTCTTGAGTTCTTGAGTTCAAATCTGGCCTCAGACACATAGTAGCTGCGTGACCCTGTTTACCTCAGTTTCCTCATCTGTAAAATGAGCTGGAGAAGGAAATGGCAAATGCCTCCAGTATCTCTGCCAAGAAAAGCCCAAATGGGGTCATGAAGAATCAGACATGACTGAAAAACAAATGAACAGTGCTGAGTCTGGGATGAATGGGATGCTGTAGGCAATACTTTGGTTTTGAAGCTCAGTGACTGGGAGAACGCTGGGGCCCCCAACAGTTATAGGAAGTTTGAAAGGAGGAGGGTTTGGGGAGAAAGATAATGAGTTCTATCTGGGACCTGGTGAGGCTCACATGCCTGTGGGACGGACATTCAGCTCAACCAAAATGCAGTCAGTGATGTGTGGTTGGAGCACGGGAAAGAGATGAGGTCTGGCCGTTTAGATCTTGGAGTCACATGCGTAGAGATGACAACGGAACCCAAGAGAGTGTATGGATAGTGTAGACAGGAGGGAGAAAAGACCAGGACCAAGGGCTCGCTGTTCCTACTGGCCACTAGGTGGTGCGCTGGATACAGTGCTGGACTTGAGTTCAGGTTAGACCTGAGTTCAAATCCAACCTTAGATACTTACTAGCTGTGTGACCCTGGGCAGATCATGGCGCCTCCCTCTGCCTCAGATTTCTCAGCAGTAACCTGGAGATAAAAATAGCACCTGCCTGTTGTGGGGATCAGCATATCTGCAGTATTCACACGAAAACCTTACTGCACAACATAAATGTTAACTGGGTCTAGAATGCTCTCGTCTCCTCTCCCCAGGTCGCCTTTTCCAAGAAGCTTTTCCTGATCCCTCTGCTGGGAGCATCCTTCTCCCTCGGTGTCACACACCCAATGTCTTCTATCTCTGCTGTATTTGCTTATCATGGAATATTATGTATGTTATCTATTCTCTAGAGTGTAAGCTCCATGAAGGCAAGGAATTTTTCAATAAAATCGGTTTTGATGCCCATTTCAATATAATTGATTTCCTCTGCAGTCCCCAGCATTTTATTTTATGCATTTAAACATTAACATTATGTATTTATTTACAGACATTTTTCAGAGAAGGGATCCAAGACAAAAAAAGTTTCAGAATACCTGAAAGTTGTCACCTCCATTGGACTGTGAGCTCCTCGAACGCAGGGACTCTTAGCTTTCTTTGTATCCCCAGAGCTAAACATAGTGCCTGGCACATAGTAGGTGCTTCCAAATGCTTATTGGCACAGTAAGCATTTAATAAATGCTTACCATAGTGGGCACTTGTTTTTAAGTGCCTACTATGTGCCTGGCACTGTGCTAAGCTCTGACAATACAAAAAAGAGACAAAAGACAATGTCTACCCTCCAGGAGCTAATCTAATGTGGGAGACAACATGCAAACAAATATATACAATGCAAGCTATGTACAGGATTAATAGGAGATAATGAACAGAGGGAAGACACTAGGATTAAGAGGGATTGGGAAAGACTTCTTGTAAAAAGTGGGATTTCATTTGGAGCTTAAATGGAGCCCTGGAGGTCAGTAATCTGGGGGGAGGAGGGAAAGCAATTCAGGCATTAATTATTCCCTATTTTTCACATAGTGGCACATAGTAGGTGCTTAATAAATGTCGATTGATTGATTGATATCAAAGGTCCCTTGGCAGCTTGGTGGCAGCAGATAGAGTGCTGGGCCTGGAGTTAGGAAGACTTGAGTTTTTCGGACTTAGATATTTCTTAGCTGTGTGACTCTGGGCACACAGGCGCACAGACCTCTGACTCAGTTTCCACATTTGTAGAGTAAGGAAGTACTAGCATCTACTTCCCTAAGCTGTTGTGAGGATCATATGATATAATAATTGTAAAGCAAAATAATTGTAATTGCCTGGCACACACAGAGTAAGTGCTATATGTGTTCTTCTTGACCATCATCATCATCACCACCACCATCATCATCACCATGATTATTCCAGTTCTTAAATTATGTTTCTACGATCCTAAGTGGCAAAGAAGAAACTCTGGGCTGGATGCAAGGGAAACGGGCCAGCTGTAGGATCTCTCCCCAGGTGCAAAGAAGAGGCAGTGGGTGACCCCTTCTCAGTTACATGCTAGGGGGCATTCATTTTCAGCAAAGAGCCGGTCTGGCTTGCCCCTAAAGTCCTTCCCAGCTCTGAAATTCTGTGATTCTGCTAAAAGAGAAGGAATAAACTCAGGAAATCATGAGACTTAGGCCTGTAACAAGCCTTAGAGGTCATCTGGTCCAACCCCTTCATCTTACAGAAGGAGGAAACTGAGTTGACTCGGGGAAGGGATTTGCCCAGGTCATACCCTGTAGAATCTTCTTTTTTTTTTCCCTGCTCCAGCTTCACTGCTCCGAGACAAGAGGAACACCTAAAACAACTTTACATCTCTCTGCAAGGAGGAGTCATGGGAAAGTACACCTATTGGAGTCAGAGGTTCTGAGTTCAGGTCCTGCCTCTGACGCTTACTACCTACATGACCTTGGTCCAGTCCCTTAATCTCCCCGGGCCAGCATTTCCTCCTCTATAAAGGGAGGGGATTGATTTCTATGACTCTTGAGGTTCCTTCCAGCTCTGAATCAGTGCTCCATGAAGACCCCTGAGGATGCCGGAACTCGGTCCTGTACTCCTGAGCAGCTGCCGGCTCCCCATCCTGCCCAGCTGATCGGCGGGCTTTGTTCCGGGCAAGTCCGTTGTGCCGAGTGGGCATGATCGCTGAACACAACGTGAGGGTCAGCCATTGTTCTGTGTAGTCTTTGTGTGGGGACCTATTTTTTTTCAGGTTGCCCTCTTGTGAGGCCCCCCTGGCTTTGAGATAAACAGACTCGTTCTGAATTGTCCTACTTTCCCAGCACAGAGGGAGACCCCAGTCATGTAAACGCATTGTTTCCGCCGCCAGCTTCTAGGGACAACCAGGACATTTCAGGTGAGGTCTCCCCTCCCCTCCCCATCCTTGGCCTTGAGGTACCCAACCCCAAACAGGAAATGGTCGCCTGCAAAGAAAGGGAAGAATGGGTGCTGTTAATAGAAGGCAAATGCAGAGTTTAAACCAAGTTCTTTAGTTTGCCTGCACTTGGGACTTCCTGGAATGAGCATCCAGTGAAGAAGCTCGCTTTACCATACAGTTTAATACCTGATCTACGGCTTAAAGTCTTGCAGAGCTGGCTGCCTGGGGGTGGGTAATAGGAGCTTTTATGATTTGACTAGGATCCTATCACCAGCACATAATGGAAACAAGTGAGACTCAGCATCCCTCTGACTCTGACACCGGCTCTGTCTCCATACTGACTCTCCCATAAAGAGGCAACTTGTATTTTGCCCCATCTGGGGGATGGAGGTGGGATTTGAACCCAGGTCCTTAGCTCCAAAGTTGGTTCTCTTTCTCCCATGCCTCACTGCTACAGCAGGGGGTATATGAGGTAGAGATTTAGAATTTAGTTATTTTGTTTAGTGTACTCCAAAGAACAGAGGACGCGGACTTCAATGCTGCTTGGTTCTCTCACCTTCTTCTATGTCGTCTCCAGCAAGTCACTCCCCGTAATGGGCCTTAATTTTCCCAACTCTGAAATGTGGGGTTTGAATGAGATAGTCTCCAAGCTTTAAAATCCTCTGCCCCTGTGGACTTCTTGATGATGGTAGAGTAGGAGAGACCGGGTGTTTGGTCTTTACTGGGGGTTGGCTCCGTTGCCTTTTGGCTAGAAGCAGGGACATGAACCAGGAGGGGATCTCTCAGGGGCCCTTTCAGCCTTAGGGGATGCTCCCTTGGGGGAAGCCCTGCTCTCCCATTTCCCAGTCAGTGAAGGACTTTGAGGGTCCTCTTCCCTCAGCATGTGGAGGAAGGGGAGCTGATGCAAAAGACCAATCCTCCAGCTGATAAATAGAAGTCTAGGGAGAGATGGGCCAGAGAAGAAGGGAAGGACCACAGGCATCACATGCCTGAAACTGGAAGGGACCCCAGAGGCCATCCAAATCCAGCTCCCTCATTTTACAGATGAAGAAACCGAGGCCCAGCCAGGTGAACGGATTGGTCACACAGGGAGCGAGCATCAAAGGTGGGATGTGAGCCAGGTTCAAGCAAAGGGATAGTCTCTTCTTCCCTTCTTTTGAGCACAGACCATTCAATTAATTTTTAAGAAACGGTGTTAATATTTTTCATTTTTCAGTACCCTGCATTTCCAAAGGTAACCCTGTCATCTCCTGCCCAGAGAGCCATCCCTTGTAACAAAGAATAAGAAAGAGAAAATTTCTTAAACAGTTCAGCAGAACCGAGTAGCCCATCAACTAAGTCGGACAGTGTATGCAGTGTTATACATCCATAGTCCCCCACCCTTGCAAAGAAAGGGGAGAGGTACATTTCTCATTATAATTTCCCAGCTGTCAACTTCTTTTGTTGTTGTTGTCCTTATTCTTTCGTTATTATAGTCATTATGTGTGTTGTTTTCCGGGTCCTGCCCCTTGTCTTCCTGCATATTCTCTGTGTCCACCATGTTGTTTCTTACAGCTATTTCACTCACATACCACAACTTATCTCGTCATTCCTCAAATTTTTTCCTCTCCAGTTCTTTACTACCAACAAAAGCGCTGTCATAAATATTCTGATGCATCCATAGGGCCATTCTTCTTCTCTTTGACCTCTTTGGGGTAAATATCTGGCAGTGGAATCTTGGGGTCAAAGGGCACGGACGTTTTAGTCTTAGCGTAATTCCAGATCGCTTTCTAGAAGGGTCGGACCAATTCATAGATCTTCATCGAGTGCCTGTTACGTGCCAAGTCTGCGTTAGGCAGCTGTGTGGTTTGGCGGATAGAGCTCTGGACTTGGAATTGGGAAGATATGTGTTCGGATCCTGCCTCCGACACTTGTGACCCAGCTTGGTTTCCTCATTTGTAAACTGAGGATAACAACAGCACCTTTTTCACAGGCTTGTTATGAAGATCTGATGAGTTCATGTACGTAAAGTGCCCGTATAAAAGCTAGCTGTGTCATTGTTAGGTGCCATGTTTTCATATGAAGTAAGAAGGGAGGGTCTTGACCTTTGGGGCAATAAGCCTTTGGGTATGTGCCCTTCTATCCCTCTGGATAGCAGATAGAGTAGCAGCAGTATGGTGGAGGGGGCACGGCCCAGTGTTGGACATCACAGGGCGACCTCAGATAAGTCTCTACTTATTTCTCTGTCCCAATCTCTTCCTCTCTAAAAGGATGGGGTGGTCTCGGGTATTTCCTAGTTCTTGGGCTCTGAAGAGGTGTGGGAGGGCCTGCTGAGCCAAAGGAAGCCCAGCTTCTGCTGCCTTTCTGTAGGTACTCTGCCCGGGCAGAAGGGAAGCCCCAGGGAGGAAGAGTTCTCAGAGCTCTGCCCAGCGCTCTCAGCTAACGAGGGGGACTTCCAAGGCTGGAGTGGGAGGAAGATGCCATTGTGGAGACTGTGCCAGTGAGAGCCCGGTAGCAGCGGGCTCTCAGTGGGGCACCAGGGATGCCTCCTGGGAGTTCCAATTAACGGTAATAGTGATAGCTAGAATTTACAGACAGCTCTAACGTTGGCACAAACATGATTCCATTTTATTTTGCGATTTGTAGTTCATAGAGCTAGGCCTCCCCTGACCAAAGATTTTCATAGATTTAGAGTTAGGAGGTACTTCAGAGGCCATCTAGTGCCTCTCCTTTATTTTACAGATGAAGAAAATGAGGCTCCCAGAGACTGACACGTCTGGGGCCACACAGTTTGTGTCTAAGGTAGGATTTGAACTCTCTCATCTTTACTGCTCGAAATCTAGTGCTCTCTCCACTATGCCAAGTGATGTCTGAAGGATAGTGTCTAAGGAAGCTTCGGGGAGAGGCGTGAGCCTTTAGTTGTCTTGGACTCATGTCTCCGCAGCCTACTTGGCCCTACGCAGCCCTTCTGGAGTCTTCGTTGTTTAATCTGAGACATCTTCAATTCAATAAATATTTCACAGATTCTCAGAACTAGAAGGAAGTTCAGGGGCCATCTAATGTAGCCCTACTGTGAGCGGAGACAGGGGATACAAAAAAAAAAGAAAGAAAAAGAAGAAACCTAAATCCTAGTCATAAGGAGCTTCCACTCTAATGAAGGGTAATTGTTGGGTTAGTATGGCCCTGGAAGGGTCACTTTATCACTCTCCTACTTGTAAACAAGATAGGCCTGAGGCTTGCCTAGGTACACAGGTATCAATCACATCTTCCAAGTTTTCTTGAGAGGTTTCCTTTCCATCATCAGCCCTTTTTTTCTTGCAACCCTCCGAATCAGGAAATTCTGCTGCTGTCTGACTTTCATCCCTTATCTGTCAATTGCAGGCCATTAGCACTTCTCTAACCTTAGGAGGGATGGAAAACAGTTGGTCCCTCTCCTCGGATCACACAGGATTAGATTTCTTCAATCAGATTTCTTTCTTTTTTCTTTTTAAACTGAACTTGTCATTCATTAGGATAGGGAATTTCCAATGGGGGAACTCCATCTACCAATGCAAGTGAGTGACTATTGGGCAATTTAGAGTCTTAGAGGGTTGGCTGGGTCATGGAGAGGTTAAGTGACTTGTCCAGCCTACCTTGTGGCTGATGAAATAGGCTTCATTTTGTAGTCTTGCTCACTGCTGGCTGCCTTTGTTTGGTGAGAGAAGGAAGTTATCAGGTATCTTGGCCTCTCAGGCTAATTCCAGGGAGGCTCCTCCTCCCAGGCAGGCTAGGGGAAAAAAGCCTTGGGAAAGAAGCCATTTGGAAATGACTGCTTCCTGGGTTGGAGGTGGATCCTTTACTTCTAACCCTAGGTTTCTTATTAGCTTGTTTCATGGAGAGTTTGAAGAAAAAGAAGGAGATGGGAGAAAGGGAAAGAAACCAAGTCTGGGAAGTAGAAAAGGGAGTGTGGGAATGGAGATGGAGATGGGGATAAGAATGAAGGGAGATGAGTTTTCTTTTATTTTTTCTTAGTGGATGGCTAATTTAGTAATTCCCGGTAAATCAAACTGGATTGTATGCTTTTTGAGGGCTGTAAGAAGCATAAACCAAGATCCCTGTGCTCAAGGGGCTTGCAATTAGCCCAGTAGGGTAGAAAGAGCCCAGCTTTGGCGTCAGAGGACCTTGGTTGTTCCAGTCCTGGCTTTGTGATGTCTCTCTTACCTGCCCAAATCTTTCCCCTTTTCTGAGACTCGATTTCCCTATTTCTAAAACGAGGGGATTAGACTAGAAGCCGTGTAGGGTCCTTCCCACTCAAGATCTAGGATTCTACGTACTAGTTAGAGAAATAAGACAAATGCTCTTTCGCTCCCACGGCTTCAAATGATCACTGTTGTCATTCAGGTGTTTCAGTCGTGTCTGACTCTTTGTGATCCCATTTGGGGTTTTCTTGGCAACGATGCTGGAGTGATTTACCATTTCTTTCTCCAGCTCATTTTACAGATGAGAAAACTGAGGCAAACTGGGTTAAGTGACTTGCCCAGAGTCACACAGCTAGGAAATGTCTGAAGATGATTTGAACTCAAAAAATGAGTCTTCCTGATTCTAGGCCCCACACTCTATCCACTGTGCCACCGAGCGGTCCATCTTCAAAGGATACCTCTATACAAAAGGATCTTGAATCCACATCTCCTTATGTATAGATTTTATATTTATGCATATATGTAGATGTTGTCTCCCAGGACAGAATGTAAGATCTTTGAGGACAGAGACAACTTTTGTCTTTGTAACCCCAAGACCCCAGTACAGTGCCAGCACTTAGTAGGTGCTTTAAAAATGCTTGGTAGGTAATGGCTAAGGAGTTGTGCTCAAGACTTAGAGGGATCTCACTGTGTTCCCAAACAACCGGGCTCTGAATAGACCTAGTTTGGGCAAGAGACCAATAGTTAAGAAGTACCATAAGGGAAGATTGAAAAGAACTTTGAAGAAAGAATACACTAACCTTCTTTCCTAGGGAGGCATTTCTCGCCCTAGCACTTGGCACAGGGATCTGAACACAATAGATATGTAAAGAAAAGTCTTCTATATTTGTTGGGAATCAAAACCAAGACTGTAATAATGATGATGACAGCTAACATTTAGATAGCACCTACTACGCACCAGACACTGTACCAAGTGCTTTACAAGTATTCTCACAACAACCTTGGGAGCTAGGTGTATTATCTCCATTTCACAGATGAGGAAACTGAGGCAAACAGAAGTTATCACACCAGGATCGCACAGCTAGCTGGATTTGAACCTTTTCTCATCTGTAAAATGAATGGGTAGGCCTAAATGGCTGCTGAGATCACTTTTCTCATCTAGATCTGTTATCCTAATTGCTAAATTTTGTGACTCAGACTTTAAGTGACCCAAACAGCTGACATTTCTAGAGCAGAGGACTGCAGTTTTAGGGCTGGAAGGGGACCTTAGAGTCAAGCCCATAAGCATTTATTGAGCACCTACTGTGTGACAGGCATAAGCTCAGCTAGGGATACAAAGAAATGTCCAAACGGTCTATACCCTCAAGGAGCTCACATTTTAAATGGAGAGACAAACACGCAAATATTTACAAACAAGATGGAAACACTGTCAGTTAAAGATAATCTCAAAGGAGAAAGGACTAGCATTAGAGGCCACTGACTTTAACCCCTCCATTTTACAGAGGAGCAAACTGAGGCCCAGATGGAAATAAAGAGACTTGCCCAGGGTCCCACGGCTAGTTAAGTTTTGGAGGCAGGATTTGAACCTAGGTCTTTGAGATTCTCTGTGTCTACTTTAAGCCACACTGCCCTTTCAGGTTTGTGAAGTACTTCAGCTCCACCATCTTGTTGGGGTCCTGCAGGAGCCCTAAGAGCTACTGTGCCCCTTTTATGGATCAGCAAGCTGGGGCTCAGATGGGAAGTGACCTTCCCATGGTCAGTCACACAGCTAGTAGGTGTCAGAGGCAGGATTTAAACCTAGGCCTCTCTTGACCTCATCCTTAGCGTAGAGATGATTTAAGGTATGAAGTGCTTCACAAATATTATCTCCTTTGATCTTTACAACAACCTGGTGCGTGTGTGTGTGTGTGTGTGTGTGTGTGTGTGTGTGTGTGTGTGTGTGCATGTGCTGTTACTCCCTTTTTACAGATGAGGCTACCGAGGCTGAGAAGAGTTAAAAAAATAAGTCCATGAAAGAGACAGGGAAAGCTTCATGGAGTAGATGGAGCTCCAGCCCGGCATTGAAGGGTCTGTAGGAGGGGCTGCTAGGTGGTGCAGGGGATAGAGTACCAGACCTAGAGTCAAGGAAGACCCGAGTTCAAATGTGGCCTCAGACACTTACTAGCTGTGTGACTCTGGGCAAGTCACTTAACCCTGTTCGCCTCAGTCAAATGAACTGGAGAAGGAAATGGCAAACCACTCCAGCGTCTCCACCAAGAAAACCCCAAATGGGGTCACAGAATCAGACACAACTGAACAAAGTGTTCTTTCCCCTGTGGCAAAATTTTCTTTGTTGTTGTGAAGATCAAATAAACTGATACTTGTAAAGCTCTTAGTACATTTGTTCAGTGGATTCAGTTATGTCCTATTCTTCATGACCTCATTGGGGGTTTGCTTGGCAAAGATACTGAAGTGGTTTGTCATTTCCTTCTCCAGCTCATTTTACAGATAAGGAAACCAAGGCAGAGTGAAATGACTTGCTCGGGGTCACACAGCTACTAAGTGTCTGAGGTTGGATTTGAACTCATGTCTTCTTGACTCTAGGCCCAGCACTCTATCCACAATGGCGCCACCTAGCTACCCCATAGTATATAGTAGGTACTATATAAATGCTTTCCCTTGTTTTCCTTTGTTGCGAGGCTCCAATAAGATAATCAATGTGTATCCCTTCATACAACTTCCAGGGAGCTAGAGCTAGCTGGCTCTATGGGAGAGGGTAGCCTATCTTTGCAGACACTAAAACACATGCTACTATCAGTTGTTAACATTATCATGGGTCCCAGAGCAGAGTGGGTGGCAGCTATGCCTATAGGGGTCACCAACCTGAGCATTTTATTGGGTTCTATGGGTTTGGGTGGAGATAGGGGTTGGAGAGTGGATACAGGGCCACCCTCAGAGGCATAGAGGCTTTGACCTGAGGTCAAAGATTGCTTGTGACACATACTGGCTGGTACTGTTGAGGGAGAAGAACCCAGGGATTCAGGAATCCCAAAACTAAAGTTTCCAGGACTGGAGTTCCCAGACCAGGTCATTGCGGGGGAGTGCCCCTCAAGGACCCGAGTACTGGAGAGGGTTGGGGAAGTCTGGAATGAATTCACGATCTCAAATATTCTTTAAGTCAAGTTGGCAAAGATTTATTACAATTTACAGCGGGTAAGAGTTCTTAGGGAACCTGCAACCTTAGAAAGGTGCAGGGAAAGCTTTTACAAGAGATTTAGGGGTGAAACATGTTAATTAGGTGTTTTGAGGTAGGATTAGGGAGTGGTTAAGGGATGGTCAGTTCTTAAAGGAACATGCACTTTTTGTGTCTACTGTGCAGGCATATTACCCAGAGTTCACTGGGAAATAGCCCAAGGCGGGGCTACTAGGGGTTATGGTTTTGACTGTGAAATGTCACTAACTTAACTAGCCATCAGGGCTGACTGAGAATATCTAGGTGGCTCTCATCAAATGTCTTGTTAGACAAAATAAATGTAAGAGAGTATACATTTGACTATATCTAGGATACATATCGGTAAGGTCAGTAAGTAGTGAATATTGTCATGGTCATGACCCAGTGCACAGCCAATTATCAGTACACAGGGAATAGTTAGGCACAGCTGCCTACTATGAAAGGATTAGAGATAAGTGTGTTGCTGGGGCATGCTGCCCTTGAACTAGAGAGACAGTATTTTGAGGCTAGGGAGAGATGTGATTTTAGAACTGGATGTGGTTTTGGAATTGGGGTTCAGGCACAGGCACCCAAGCAGAGGCTGTTAGAATTAGGGTCCAAGCACAAGCACCTAAGCACCCTATCAGTAGATGACCTGGGCAGGTCATCTAACCTTTATTATTATCAAAGGAAATAATATTTGTAAAGCATTTTAGAAATCTTGAAGCAGTCTCTCTCTCTCTCTCTCTCTCTCTCTCTCTCTCTCTCTCTCTCTCTCTCTCTCTCCTCTCTCCCTTCTCTTCCCCAGCTATTGTTATTAGTCAATCAACAAACTGTTGTTATTATTAATAATAATAATCACTCAGTGCCCTAGGCAACTAATTTAAAGATCAAGTGCTGACCTTCATTGGTAGAAACTTCTTCACCTGAGAGTTCCTTACACTTATGAAATGATAAATCCATTCTTATCTCATCTCCCCTACCTCCAACTTTCCCCCTCCCCCACCAAAAAAGGGGGTTTAGCAGGGAGATTGGAAACCTGCCCATTGGCATCATCCTCCCCAGGTTTCCAAAATCTTCCTTTGCCCCTGAGTCTGATGAAAAGACTTGCTAAGGAATGAAGTGTGAGTTTCCCATCCTCGAGAGAAGACCAGGCTGGCGCCATGGAGGAGATGGATCCAATGCCCTAGGGCAATCTGAGGGAACAGAAAACTGTTTTAATAATAGCAATGCATCAGAAACCTAATTCTAGATTGAGAGTAAAAGTCACTGCAGTTAATTCAGTTCCCTCCAGATCCCTCGGAGAATTTTTTCTTCTTCTTTCCTTAGAGAAGTTGGTTCTCCTTGTCCTCGTCAGCCTGTTGAGGGATCCAGCTGAGCATTGGGCCCAGAAAGATCGGCCAAGGATGCTAAGGGTTTGAAATCCCTTGGCAAGTGTCCAGTTGCTGGGGTCTTTGTGTTTTTCATCTGTGTGTCTATTATTGGTGGATAAACCCAAAAGGACTCTGGGAGGGGCTGGTCCCCAGTTGGCTGCAGAGATGGATTATTTTGACCACAACCACTCATGAAGTACCTCTGCTAAGATACTTAAGATACCACAATCAGTCAGTCAATAAAGATTTATTATGGGAATAGTGCATGCCAGGCACTGCATTAAGGGCTGGGGAAAAGACAATCTCAACCGTGGAGGAGTTCACAATTGACACAATCACAGAAACTTGAGACAAGGAAGTATCCACTTCTCCAATGTGTGTGCTCATCCTCTTGAGATGGCACCATGAATTGGGAATCACAAGATTTGAGTGAAAATCCTGGTCCCCCCCTCCTTTCTCCCTGTGAAACTTTGGACAAGTCAGTAAGCCTACATGGGCTCTGCTTTCCCTGTTTATAAGGAATAAGGGAATAAGAATTTATAGAGGGACTACTGTGTGCCAAGCATTGTGCCAATTGCTTTATGAATATCTCATTTGATTCTCACAATGACTTGGGTGGGGGAAGGTAGGTGCTGTTATTATCCCCATTTTAGAGTTGAGGAACCTGAGCTAAAGAGACTTGTCCAGGGTCACACAGCTAGTAAATGTCTGAGGTCAAATTTGAACTCAGGTCTTCCTGAATCTGCCTTATCTAGCTTCCTTCAATAAAATGGAAGGACTTAACTAGATGGCTTCTAAGGTCTCTTCCAGTTCAAAATCTGTGGTTTCCTTTTAACACTAAATTCTATGCCTTTTCACATTTCCCTCCTTTCAGTAGAGGTGGGGGACTCTGGACGTGGAATGTTACATATGCTGTCCAACACAGTTGCTGGTACTGCTTTACCCATTTTCTCTGATACAAGGAAAGGTTCTATTGGGGGAAGATACTGGGACCTGGCCATGGAGTTTGTTTTTTAAGGCATCACTAAAATGTAAAAGGAAACGAATTCTGTGATTCATTCTGCACTTACAGATGGGCGACTGGTCATTCCTGGGCCGGCTTCTTACTGAAGTCCAGAACCATTCCACCGTCATTGGCAAGATCTGGCTCACCGCCCTCCTCATCTTCCGCATCCTCCTGGTCACGCTGGTGGGGGACGCGGTCTACGGGGATGAACAGTCCAAGTTCACCTGTAACACCCTCCAGCCAGGCTGCACCAACGTCTGCTACAACAGCTTCGCCCCCATATCCCACCTCCGTTTCTGGATTTTCCAGATCGTCCTGGTGGCCACGCCCTCCATCTTCTACATCGTATGCGTGATGCACCAGGTGGCCCTGGAGGAACGGATGGATGTGGAGAGGGACCGTCTACTGGAGCTGTGGCAAAGACAGACAGTCTCTCGGCAAGTCTTTCCGAGATCGGTCTCTGGGCTCCTGGTGCCCTCCGGCTCCTTTGAGAGCCAGAGCCTAGAGGGGGACGAGGTCCTCCCAAAGCATGTCGGGTCCACGGCTCAGGACCCCACCCAGTTGGCCAACCGGGTGTTGATCATTTACATCGCCCACGTAGTGCTGAGGTCCTTCCTAGAGCTGGGATTCCTAGTGGGGCAATATTACCTGTTTGGGTTTGACGTGCCCCATTTATATCGCTGCGAAACCTACCCATGTCCCACTAAGACTGACTGCTTTGTCTCCAGGGCCACAGAGAAAATGATCTTTCTGAATTTTATGTTTGGGGTGGGGCTTGGCTGTTTTCTTCTGAACTTGGCAGAGCTGCATTACCTGGGCTGGTTCTTCACCTTCCGGATGCTCTTCAAGGCTTGTGTCAATTGCTGCCAATATCTGGGGAAGGCTTCCCCACCCCACAGGCCCTGGCTCCTACCTCTTCTGGACTCTAGTCAGGAGAGGATGCCTCTTGAGGCCTCCTTGCTGCCTGCATGGGGGTCAGGGCATACCAGGCCACAGCATACTGTGATCCCTGTGACTATGGATGCCGGGCAGTCAGCTTTGGAGGGACATACCAACCACAAATCTAAACAAGAAAAGCCCTCCAAAATGCCCCCCCGAAAAAAATCCTGGTTATAGTCACCCGTACCCCAACTCCCACCTTGGTACTCTATCTAGCCTATCATATCAGGTAGGGGAGAATGGCTATAAACAGTAGTCAATCACAGCATGGTCACATGGTCACTTCCTCCCTCCCCACTGGGTATTTAGAAAATGGTCCCTATATTCATTCAGAAGAGTAACCTTCACAGACTGGAGTAACTGACCCTCGTGGGCTTCTTTGCTTGTTTTCCCACCTAGATACATGGACTTCAAATCAGCTTTGATTCTTCTTTCTCCTTCTCTCTCTCCCCTCGCATTGTCAATGTATATCTCATTTTTTCCCCTTCCTTTCCGTTCCCAAATACATGTTTGTTGAATCTGATTCTTATCCCTCCTAGGCCATTAAGTCCTCAGGTCCTTGTCAGCCTTAACCTGGCTTGGGAAATTGTAATCCTGTTGTAAACAGCCTCTGCAATCCATCCTGTGTACTGGAGGTGAGATTAATCTCTCGAAAACACAGGTCTGCACATTCAATTCCACTTATTTAAACAATTTAAAGAATATTCTTTTGGTACCTACTCTGAACAAAAGTCTTGTGCTGGCTGCTAGGGAAGACATGACCTTATGGGGCTTCTGGTCTAGTGGGGGAGAAGCCATATGCAAATAACTAGACCCCACACATTTATGCCTTCAAATATAAATTTCAAATTCAGCAAATATTTATCAAGCAATTTCTATTGGCAAGGCATGGTGCTAAGTCCTGGGGGTACCAAGTTTAAAAATGATTCATTCAGTCTTTGCCTTCAAGCTTAAGTGAGTTCATGTGAAAAGTGCACTCGATACATATCAACAAGCATTTATTTATTGAATACCTGCTATATGTCAGGTACTGTGCAATGTATGGGAGCTACAAAGAAAGAAATGAAACAGTCCTTGCCCTCGAGAAGCTTACATTCTAGTCAGGGGAGACAACATAGACATGTCTAAGTATAGATGATATATTCAAAATAAATGTTAGGCGTTTGGGGAGAGAGGAAGGGAGGACCCAAGCTGTTGGGGAAAACAGGAAAGGCTTCATGTAGAAGCGAGCATTTCAGCTGAGCCTTGGAGGAGAGCAAAGATTCTAAGACAGGGGTGGGGAACCTGCGGCTTCAAGGCCACTTGTGGCTCTCTAGGTCCTCAAGCTCAGCCCTTTGACTGAATCCAAACCAAAGGGCCAAATTTGAGGAACTAGAGGGCCACAAGCAGCCTCTAGGCTACAGGTTCTCCAACTCTGGTAAAGAAGTAGATGTGAGAAAGGAACACTTTCCAGGAATGTGGGATAGCCAGGACAAAGGCACACAGATGGGAAATGAAATATGATGTACAAGGAGCAGTAAGAAAGTCAGTTTGGTGGGCGCACAGTGCACGTGAATGCTGATAATGTGCAATAAGGCTGGAAAGGATTTGGGGGGCCCAATTGTTATTTAAATCCTCACCAGAGAAGTTGATGTTTTATCTCAGAAGTAATTGGGAGTCACTGGAGTTCACTGAGTAGGGGAATTACACGGCCAAACCTGCGTTGTTGCATGGACTACAGACTGGACAGGCAGGGAGGCTGAGAAGGAGGCTACTGCAGTAGTCCAGGTGAGAGGTGACGAAGGCCTGGTGAGTGATGAGGAGGGAAACGACAAGAGAGAGCTGTTAGTAGCAATGATTCGAGGTGACCATTGGCTATGTGGGGTAGGTGAGTGTGAGGGTGAGGAGTCAAGGCTGACGCCAACAAACCTGGGTGCAAACCTGGATGGCTGAGCAGAAATAGGTACAAATCAATGGGCTAAAGTCCAAGGGGAAAGTTGATTTGGAAAGCTTCAGGGAGGGACTGACATTTCAGTTGGATTTTAAAAGACTGATAAGAACGGGAAGGCAGGATGACTTCATTTTGCCTGTACCTTCCCTGTGGATGAAGTAGGCCAGAGAGGAAAACCAGGACTAGGGGACGATGTGAGCAAAACCAACAACCAAAAACCTAACAAACAGCAAAGTGTGCTCAGGGGACAAAGAGGAGTCTAATTTGTGTTTTGTTGGGTTTTTTGGAGGGGGCGGGCAATCAGGGTTAGTTGACTTGGCCAGGGTCACACAGCTAGTAAGTGTCTGAGGCCATATTTGAACTCAGGTCTTCCTGACTCCAGGGCCAGGGCTCTATCTACTGCACCGCACAGCTGCCCCCGGAGGAGTCTAACTTGCCTGGAGCCTTGGGTGTACAGAGGGGAATAATATGAGATAAACTTGGCACGGCAAAGGGGTGAAAGATTCTGGAGGGCCTTGGATTCCAGGTGAAAAAAATTCTGAACTTTATTGGATAACTAATAAGGAACCAGTGAGGATTTTTGAGCAGAGATTGATGTAACCAGATCTAATCGCATGGAAAATTCACTCTGTACCCCCAACCCCAAACATAACATCTACTTGACACGGATCTGCAGTAACTGTACTGGGCTGGAAAAGGGTTAACAACTAGCTCTCCAGAAAAAGACAAAGGAATGAAAAAAAAAAGGACTGGAGAGCACACTTTTAAGGCTAATTTGCAGTATTAATATCTTCTCCATCATTTAAGTTTAGACAATCAACAAAATAGATCAAGCCCTGATTTGTACCTTTGGTGATTTCCAAGGTACAAATACTCCACACTGAAAATTTAACAATGAAGAGCCCACCCTTGGCTCCAGTACATTGCTGCTCATGCTCTGCTCTAAGATCTTCAACGACTCCCAAGTACCCACAAGACAAAGTACATAAAAGTCCTTAGCCAAGGCATTCAAGGCCTTCCACAATCTAGCTCCAACTTATCTTTCCGACTTTCTCAGTATCCTCGGTTTCATTATTGTTCCCCGAGGTACCTTGCATTTTCCCACTTTCATGCTTTTGTTCATTCTGTCCCATTGGCCTGCAATGTTCTTCCCCCTCCTTTGTACCTATTTGAACTAATGAATCAATGAAAATTAATTGTTTTTTGTATGCCAGGTGTTGTTTATAGGAATTCATGTCAAGTAGCTTTTATTCTAATAGGAAGAGACTCTTTCTGGGTAGAGGTGGCCAGGGAAAGAAGCTATGATTTCTCTAGATCTGGGGTGGGGAACCTTCAGCCTCAAGGCCACACGTGGCCCTCTAGGTCCTCAAGTGTGGCCTTTTGAGCAAATCCAAACTTTATTGTTCTGTTTGGATTCAAAGGGCTGCACTTGAGGACCTAGAGGGCCACATGTAGATCCGTCTGGTGATCAAAGTCACCAGGATGTGACTTTGTCGATCCATAGGGCACCTTATTGACCTCTAATTCCTACCCATTCCTCAAAGTCTAGCTCCAATCCCATCTACTCCATAAAGCCTTCTCTGACCACCCCAGCCTAAAGTCAGCCTCTCTTCATCTGAATTCCTAGTGAACAGATTTTCTACATAATCGATTTATTGCTTAGTGTCATCTCTCTTACCATAGTTTAGACTTATTATTTAAATCTTTTACTGTTGTTGCTATTTAATTTTGCATCTGCTTATAAACTTGTCTCCTCACCCAGACTATAAGCTTATTGAGGGCAGGGTCTGTGTTTTATTCAGTTTTGTCTGCTCCCCACCACCTCTTCCTCAGTGCTTTACAGCTAGTGGGTAGAGACCTGGGCCTGGAGTCGGGGAGACCTGAGTTCAAATTTGACTTCAGACACTAGCTGTGTGACCTTGGGCAAGTCACTTAATCAATCATTGCCTGCCTCAGTTTCCTCTTCTGTAAAATGGAGATCATAACAGCACCAACCTTGAAGGGCTGTTGTGAGGATCAAATGTGATCATGTTTGCAAAATGCTTTGCATCGTGCCTGGTGTATAGTAGGCATCACATAAATGGTAGCTATTATTCTTATTAGAAATAAAGATTTGCTGATTTGACTTGACTTTGGCATTCGCACATCGGAAGGTCTGCAGGAGATTCTAGTCGACGCTATTTTGTTGTTTCCAATCATCTCTGAAGTGTGGGATGCTGGGCTGAAGTCTTTCATAATTCATGTCAGGGTTTCACAACGCTCCCAGATAGCTTTCTGCATATTTCTCCTCCTGTCTAGTAGCTTGTTCTCAGCTCCAGATGGTTGGCATGTGGGCTCTGATGAGCTGGGGGACAGCATGAGTCAAAGGGACCCAGAGCCAGGGCAGGGCAATAACACCTGGATTTCACAGGATCCTCAAATTTAGAGCAGAAAGGGAATTTTATTTTTTTATGCGTTTATTTCTTAAGTAACCAAACCTTCCCTCTACCAATTCACGTAGCTTACAATCTTCAGAATTGCCCGGGGGCACACAGAAGCCAAATGACTTGGCCAGAGTCACACAGCCAGGCCTTCCTGACTCTGAGTCTGGCTCTGGGTCCAATCCAGCAGGCTGCCTTTCCTTGTGTGCGGTAGGCACTTCCTTAACAAAGGTTTGCTTCACCTCATTGTGTCCTCCCTCCCATCCCCTCTGGTCCTCGAGCCTCTCAGACATCTGAGCTGGTGCAGGTGAAAGGCCCCAGTGGAAAAGCTCGAGATTTCGCAATAAACATTCTTTCCCTTGGTCCTTTTAGCCAAACACCCACAAGGGACCTCTGGGAAGGAGTTAATGATCAGTGAGTAAGTAACGCATGACTGCAAATGTCGGCAGAATCCCGTCTCCGCGTCCCTCCCTGCTCTTCCTGGCTCCCTTCAGTCACTGAAGATTCAAGGAGTTTGACCAAGAAAGGAGTCATCTTACTGGGAGTAGGAGCTTGTGCTTGAAGAAGGGACATGATGAAATAGTTTCACATCCCTCCCTTTCACCTTTCATCTTCCTGACTTTCCACCCTTCCTGCATCTTCAAGCACACTCTTAGGGTGAGGTCGAAAGGGTCAGACAGTACTGTATCGCTGCTCTGCTGAAAGACCTGCAATGCCTCCGGTGCCCATGAGACAGCTTAGCATCTGAGGCCTTCCACAATCTAGCCTGCTTACTACTTTACTACACAAACCTTTCACTCCAGCTAAATTGGGTTAGAAGTTCGACAGTGGTCAGATAAATGTATTCATGGGATCGTCATAATAACAGCCAGCAAGTTAAGGCTGGCAAATCGCTTTTACTTAGGCCATCTCACAACAAGTCTGGGGAATAGGGGCTGTGATTGTGATCCTTGTTCTGCAGATGAAGAAACTGAGACTAACCTAGAGTCACATCGCTAGTAAATGTCTGAGGCCAGGTGTGAATGTTGGGCTTCCTGATTCCACAATCTATGTAGTGTTCTACCCAGCTGCCTTATGGAATGAGAGCTACAAAGATCAGAGTGCTGTCTATTATATAGAGGCTGGCTTTTACTACTACTACTACCACCACCACCACCATTACTGTTACTATTTATACTAATACTACTACCACCACCACCATTACTGTTACTATTTATACTAATACTACTACCACCACCACCATTACTGTTACTATTTATACTAATACTACTACCACCACCACCATTACTGTTACTATTTATACTAATACTACTACCACTACCACCACTACCACTAGTACTACTACTACCACCACCACCATTACTGTTACTATTTATACTAATACTACTACCACCACCACCATTACTGTTACTATTTATACTAATACTACTACCACCACCACCATTACTGTTACTATTTATACTAATCACTAGTACTACTACCACCACTACCACTAGTACTACTACCACCACCACCATTACTGTTACTATTTATACTAATACTACTACCACTACCACCACTACCACTAGTACTACTACTACCACCACCACCATTACTGTTACTATTTATACTAATACTACTACCACTACCACCACTACCACTAGTACTACTACCACCACCACCACTACTATCATTAGTACTAATACCACTATTACCACCACTACTACTATTAATTCTAATACTACCACTACCATTACTACTACTAGTACTACAATTAATACTAATATTAATCATGCTTGATTCCTTACTCTCTCTTATCTATCCTAATCCAAGTCTTGTCTCTTCTGCCTTTGAAATATCTCTCTTATCAGTGTCTCCCACAAGCTACCACCCTAATTCAAGCCCTCATCACCTCTCACGTGGGTAATAAGAGCCTCCGACATGGCCTCCCAGGCTCCATTCTCTCCGTACTCCATCTTCCACACAGCTGCCAAATCAATATTCTAAAATCTAAACTACCACCACCACCATTACTACCACCATCACTACTACTACTAGTACTACGATTAACACTAATACTACCACTACCATCCCCACCATCTCTGGGGCTGGAAGTCACCTCAGAGGAGCCTTGCCCAAAGTCACAGTCAGTAAGGGTCAAAGGTGGGGTTTGGACTCAGGTCCAGAGTCAGGGCTCTATCCATTGTGTCATTTATTTACTGACTCATTCCACTGTGAGCCAGGCCTTCTACTTGGTGCTGGGAATAATGCAAAGACAAAATGAAAAAGGCCTTGCTCTTAAGGTCCTTGAACTCTCTGGATGGCAAACAACATCCACCTGGGTAGGTAACTGTGAAAGATAAGCCAAGTACTTCCTTACAGAAGTCAGGAGCAGAGGAGCCCAGGGGGAAAGGCCAGTGGAGAAGGTTGTCCCTGAACTGAGCTAGGGAGGAAACCACAGATGAAAAGAATCAGCAGGTCAGGAGAGAATGCTTTACTCCAGGTGTGGGAGAGACTCTGCAAAGATGCATGAGGTGGAATGTTGGGTCCATGGCATTGAGTGTGTGAAGAAGACAGGTAAGCCTGGTGGTTAGAAGCATTCTGGGAAGGGTTTTGTACATATGCCAAATGGAAAAATTTGTATTTTATCCTAGATGGAACTGGGGGTTGCTGGGGCTTCTGAATATTGCTTTGGCAGCTGTGTGGAAGATGGATTGGAGTCAGGGAGAGATTGGAGCCTGGGAGAACATGTAGGAGGCTCTTATTGCCCATGTGAGAGTTGATGAGGGTTTGAATTAGGCTGGTGGCTTGTGGGAGGTGAGTGATGAGACAGATGTTGGGAAGGTAGATGAGACAAGACTCGGCAACCGATTGGATAGGATGGGTAAGAGAGAGTAAGCGTAATTCTGAGGTCATCCATCTGAACAAGTGGAGGATTGATGGTGCTCTGCATAGAAATATGGATGCTAAGATGAAGGGAGATTTGGCAATGGGGGAAAGATAATGAGTTCTGTTTGGGATATATTGAGTGTAAGGCAATGACAGGAGATCCAGGAGGACATTCAACAGGACCATAGATTAGAGGTAGAAGGGATGTCAGAAGTCATAAAGTCAGTCCCCACCCCCCATTTTCCAGATGAGAAAACAGAGGCTCAGAGAACTTAAATGATTTGCTTGGACTCCAAATCCAGTACATTTTCCATTTTACCATGCTGACTCTGGGAAGTGAGGTAAGAATGAAGCTCAAGAGAGACTAAGGTTATATATCTATACGTCAATGTCTATATCTAGGTTCATATTTATCTAGATAGATCTTTATCTATAGATAAAGATATATATTATATATACAGATGATAGAAAGATCGTTGGATTAAATAGATGATAGATGGACAGCTAGATAGTTGGAAGAATAGATGATATATGGTGGATAGATTGTTGGATGGATGGATGGATGGATGACAGATGGGAGGATGAATAGATATGATGGATAGGTGGATGAATAGATGATAGAGAGATAGTTGGATAGATAGATGAATGGATAAATAGTTGCATAGATAGACATACAGATAGGTAGGTAGGTGAATAGATCTGAAAATCATCTGCATAGAGATGAAAGTTGAACAGATAGGAGTTGCTGAGATCACCTAGAGAGGGAATGTAGAGAGAAGAGGGCCCTGGGCACACCCATGCATAGCTGGTGGGCCATTGAGAATAATCTAACAAAGGAGACTGAGAAAGAGTGGCCAGAGAGGTAGGAGGAGAACCAAGAGGGAGCAGGATCACAAAAACCCAGGGAGGACAGTGTACCCAGGAGGAGAGGGTACATAACAGTATCAAATGCTGCAGAGAAGTTGGAAAGGATGAGGTCTGAGAAAAAGCCAGCAGATTTGGCAAATTAGGGCTCATTGGTGACCTCACGAAGATCAGTTTCCGCTGAGTTGAAAGCCAGAATTCCAAACCAACCCCCCTTCCTGCTCAGATGTTAGTGAGAGTAGGGAAAGTAAAGGCAGTGAGTGTACATGGGCTTTTCTGGGTTACTTACCCTCTCCGTGCCTCAATTTCCTTATCTGTCAAATGGGTGTAGGGTCTGGACTAGATAATCATGAAGACCCCTTCTAAGTTCATTATACATACATACATACATACATATATATATATATACATACATATATATATATAGATACATATATATATGTATATGTATATGTATTTTGTGGGAGGGGGAAGAAGGCAGTGTGTAAGCAGTCACCTAATTAACCATCTTTCTAAGTTCCATGGGATTTTTCTTGAAGTAGGGACCACATGTAATTCTTTTTTGCTGGAAGAATAAAGTCATACAGGCCCACCTCAAAAGACAGGCCATTTGAGCTCAGGATTTCATTAAGCCTCCAGAAAAGCTGATTTTCTTCTTTGTCTCTGTGTTCAGTCTGGGCGTGGACATATGCCTGTAGTTTCCTAAACTCAGATACTTTCACCTCTGGGTAGGTAGTAGTGGTGGTGGGGTGGGGTAGACAGCAAGCAGTGTGGACATTGATCTTTTTTATTTGGGCACCGACAATGGCAGTGATGAATATTAACCCTCTAGCTTCTCAAGAGCAGCAACTGAATTTTTCTGTCTTCAAGGCCCCGAACATTGCCTGGCACATGGTAGGGGCTTTAATCCTCAGTGAATTGAGATTAAGCAGTTAAAAGGTCTGAACCAAGGCCAGTTTAGGAGCTGACTCTTATTTTCTAATATCATCTTGAGGACCCTCAAATGGGTTCTTGGGCTCAGGCAAGATGGGGCTTTGAGGAAAGTGCATATTGCCCTCCAAATGGCCAATCTGTGGCTAAAATACATAAACAAATCAACAAGCCTTTATTAGGCTTATACCTAGGATATACCAGACACTCTGCTAAACACTGAGAATGCTAAGACAAAACCCAAACTACCCCTGACCTCATGGAGCTTATACTCTAACAGGGCAGGGGAGATGGCAAGGGGAAACAATACATCCACATATATGCAAACATATATGTGCATATATAATATAAATAGATAACATAAATCTATATAAAATACAAGGTGTTCCAGAAGCAACTGCACTAATACTTTTGGGCTAACACACACACACACACACACACACACACACACTAAAGGTTGGGGGGAGGGGTTCATGCAGGACATGGTGCTGAAGCTGAAGGATTCCTAAGAGTCACAGGTGAGGAGGGAGTACATTCCAGGCATGGGGACAGATTGTGCAAAGGAATGGTGGCAGATGGTGTATTATGAAGGACGTGGCCAGCAGGCAGATTTGGCTGGAAAGAGCTTGGAGGATGGGAATGTGGTAAGCCTGGAAAGGTAGGTTGGAACCAGCCTGGGAAGGGCTTTAAGAGCCAAACAAAAGGTTTTGCATTTTACACTGGATGGAACCTAGTCATTGGAGCTTCTTGAACAGGGAAACATGATCAAACCTGTGCTTTAAGAATATCAGCTGGCAGCTGAGTAGAAGACAGAGTGGGGAGAGGCAATGAGAGAGGGAACTATGGTGGTCATTGTGTGAGTGAAGAGAAGGGGTAGATGGGAGAGCTGTTGAAGTGGTAGAGACAAGAGTCGAGACTTGACTCACTGTGGTTAGTTATGAGAGATGGGGAAGAGGAAAGAGTCAATGACTGAGACAGGGAACCTGAGTGACTGGAAAGATGATGATGCCTTTGACAGAGATAGAAAAGTTAGGAAGAGAAGTGGTTTTGAAGGAAAGGAAGTCCTGTTTTGGATTTGCTGGGTTTAAGATGCCTATGTGGCATCCAACTGGAAATGTCCAGTAGGTGTCTAGGTGATAAGCAATGCAGTACTGGGGATCAGGGGAGAGATGAGGGCTAGCTATAAAGATCTGGGAGGCCCCTACAAAACGGTAAGAATCTAATTCATGGGAGCTGAGACACACACATAAACACACACACACACACACACACACACAGAGAAGTGAGGGTTTGAGAGCTCAGGACAGAGCCTGTGGATTCATTCAGGAGGTGGGACATGGGTTATGATCCATCAAAAGAGAGAGGAGTGTCTGGATAGGAAAGAGGAAACCCAAGAGAGAGCAAGGCCATGAAAACCAAGAGAGGAGGGAGTATCAGGAGAAGATGATCAAAGGTGTCAAATGCTAAAGCAAAATCCAGAAGGACGAAGTTTGAGAAAAAGGTCATCAGATTAGGTGATTAAAGCGATCTCGGTAACTTTGTAGAGAGCAGTTTCAATCCAGTGATGAGAAGGAGAATGGAAGCCATATTGCAAGAGATGGAGAAGTGAGAAGAGCAGAGCATTGCCAGCTTTTTTTCTAGTCTGGCAGTGAAAGAGAAGAGAGATAAAAGGTGAGAGCTTGAGGGGATCATGTGAAGGATGAGGAAAGACTTGGGCATGCTTGTCGAAGCAGAGGAGATGGTGGATGTGGAGAAACTGAAGATTATGGAAAGAGGTGATGATTAAGGAAGGGGGGAGGCAATCTGCCAGAGAGGCAGGAGGGGCTAGTAGGACCAAGGGTACAAGCAGAGGGGTTGGCCTTGGCCATAAGAGACTGGAGTAGAGGAAAATGGCAGGACAGGAGGGAGCTCAGGGCAAATGACCTAAATGCATATCGGTTAAGCTTTTTTTTTTTTTGCCATGTTATTCAATTACCAAAAAAAAAAAAAAAAAGAGGCAAAAAGCTCCTCCTCCCCTCCCCATTCTCTTTTCACTAATACTCTCTGTTCTGTCAGGATGGGGCTAGTCCAGCCTGGAAAAACCCCTGGTCCAGCTCCAAGTGGTGCTACCCAACTCTGGTCTGTAGCACTCTCTCACCTCGCGGCCGCCCCCAGGTTAGTTTTCTTCTGGGTACTAAGGGAAACAGCATGAACTTATGTCTTCAGCCCTTTACCTGCTTTGGGGGAGTGGGCTTCCTTCCCCCTCCTCCCTAAGCAGATATACACAAAGAAAGGCCTGACCCACTCCCAGTCCTCTGTCCTGGCAAGAACAGGAGCGCTTTTCTCTGCTGGTCCCCGTGTCCTGGGAGATCCACCGAAAGGGGTCGCGGTGGTATGACACAGACGCCTTTCTTGTGCCCTCGGGGCCCATGCCCATTTCGGGAAGCGCCAGCACGAATCCTGTGCCTGCCCGCCCCGTGCAGTAGCGAAATGCCCAGCGGCCCCCTTCGGGCAGAGGCAGCGCGGCCCTGGGTGCTGCCATCTCGGCGGCGGCCAGCAGGGTCCCGATGCTCATCCGGACGAGCGAAGCCCGAGGCCGGTCAGGGTGTTTATCCCGGGCGCGGCCAGCAGGGCGCTCCCTCCTCCGCGCTGGGCTGGGCTGGGCAGGGCTAGGCTAGGCTGGGCTGGCTGGCTGGCTGGGTGGCGGGGCTGCGCTTCAGTGCGCTGAGCTGCGCGGGGCTGGGCTGGCCCGATTGCGCTGCGCGGGGCTGGACCGCGCTTCCCTGCGCTGCGCGGGGCCGGGCTAGGCTGCCAGGGCTGGGCTGGGCTGGGCAGGGCTGGGCTGGGCTCGGGCGGGCTGGGGGCGGCGCCGCGCGGCTCCGGGGCTCGGCTGGGCTCGCTGCGCTAGCTAGCTCGGCGCGCCTCTGCTGGCCTCTGCTGGGGTCTGCTGCGTGCGCTGCAGCCGGGACTGGGAGCCGGCCCTGGAGCGGGGCCGGGCCGGGGCCGGGCCCGAGCCCGAGCCCGAGCCGGTGCATGCCGCGTCCCTGCGTCTCCTGCCTGGCCGCTCGTCCGGCGTGCTCCGGCGGCCGGTGAGTGCGGGCCGGGCCCGGGGCGGGAGGGAAGCCGGAGCCGGGGGTGGCCCGGGTGGCAGGGCGGGCTCCTCCTCCTTCTCCTCCTCCTCCTTCTTCCCCTCCTTCCTCTCCTCCTCCTCCTCCTCCTCTCCTCCTCCTCCCGGGAAGCCGTCGCGGCCCCCGGGCTCCGACTTCTCCCCCTGCCCTGCTCTGGCGCTGGGGGTGCACGAGAAGACGCCGGCCCGTCCTTCCCCGGGCCCCTGGCGCCGGGCCCGGGCATGGACGGGGCTGCGGACGCCTTCGGACTGGAGGGTGCAGGGGAGAGGCAGGAGCTGTCCTGCAGCCGCGAGGGGCAGGCAGCCAGGGACGGCTAGGGCCGGGGCGCCCAGCCCCCTTCCTCCTCGGGGGGGGGGTGCCCTTTATTCCGCAGGGAGCTCCGGGGGCATGCATTGTACTGGATGGATGGTCCGTGCGTGGGAGTGGGGTGGCGGTGGGGTTGCCCCTTCCCCTCACTGGCCCCTAGTGAGTCGGGATGGGGGAGGACATGGGACCTGGGAGTAGGGGGCTGCACTGCCTTAGGCCCAAGCTCTCCTGACAGCCTTAAGGGGAGGGGGAAAGCAAATGAGATTGGAGTCCATTATCCTCTCCCTCGGCCCTCACCCTTTCACTGCCAAAACAGTGCAGCCCTCCCCCTCGGAGCAGCTGCCAGACAGCTGGCAAAACAATGGAGTAAAGGCGACCCTGGTTCCTGATGCCCGCTGCCCCCCTTCCCCCTCTTCCCACTAGAGGCAAAGATGTCTGGGGGAATCCTTGGGCCTTGGGGGATTCTGGATCCTCAGCCAGTTTCCCTATTTACCTTTTCAAAGAGGGTAGGGAGGAGTGGGAGAGAGAAAGGGAAGCAGGCTAGCCTGGGGCAGGGGTGAGAGACAGGCCTGGACTGTCCCCACCCCACTAACCTGTCATGCCAGTTGGTTGGGTGACAGGCATGGGGGTTATCTGCCCCTCCCGGGGTTCCCTGGGGGTGGTTCCTTGCCATACTAAGCTAGCCAAGGAGTGGTCACGTTCTTGGGCAGAAGGAGATACAGCACACACGGTTGGCTTTGTCGTAGTGGGTTGGGAAGAAGGGGGCGGGCACACACGGGCACATAGATCTCCCAGAGACATGTGCTCTCTACAGATTATTTAAGAAAGGCAGGAGCCCGAAGGAGAGAGTGTACTGGGGCTGGTGATGCTCAGTGGTTTGTTTGTGCTGGCTGGCTGAGCTGTCCCAGAACCCTGACAGGCCTCTTCCCTTCCCTAGGGGCATGTTGGGTCCTTTCTGTGGGGTCCCTTCTGGCCAGGGCCCCTCTCCCAACCTGTTCCCTGAGGAATGAGAATTAGTCCTTTCCTTGGACAGGATCACATTATATTATCATTTTGGAGCTGCAAGAGACCTCATGAACCAATGTATTTTACCAATGAGACAAACCCAGAGAGGTTAAGTGACTTGTCCATGGTCACACAGCACACTTGAACTCAGACTCTCTAGGTCCACTCTTTCCTCTGAGCTAAGCAGTGAACAGACCTGTTGCCGTGTCAGTGGGTCTTATGCCACTGCTGCCACCATTTTTGTTGGTGTGGGGGCCAGTTTCTATTTGGGGATGTTGCAAAGTGCCAGTGCTGGCACTTGTCGGGAGCCTGGAGCTTCCGGCCAGCCCTTGGCTGGCTCCTCCACTGGTCAAGGCTTCCTTCTTGGAGTCTGCCTCTCAAGCTTCCCCTCTGGCTCCTTTGTTCCCAATCTCAGGCTTTCCAGGAAATGGCCTCCCTTTCAGGTCATTACCAGTTAAATATAGCACTGGGTGGAGGTTTGCCCGTCTATTGACGTCTTCATGTTGGGTGGAAGGAGAGACTCCAGGATGTAGAAGGAGAGTGCCTTCTCCATAGGTAGAGGCTGTGAGATTCAGGGAAGAAGTTTTGATGGGGCATCCAGTGCCTGGAGTGGGGCGAGCGTTCTTGTGGATAAACTTCCTGGTGGAAGAGCTGAACTTTGAACTCTTGGTGGCCTGGTCCCCTGGCTGGCCTACCTTCCTGCCCCACAGTTTATTTACTCAGGGCCAATCACCACCACCCAGTCCAGGGCAGAGGGCCTGGATGTCCCTATATGAAGGACTTGACACCCTCTTCCCAAGACCTAACATTTGTTCTGGCACATAGTAGATGCTTAATAAATGCTTGTTGATTGATTGAGAGGATCAAGATCAGATAGAGCATCGATGGCATGCAAAGTTGTCCTTTGGAGGAAGCCAGAGACCTCACACTTGGATTCTGGTCCTTCACTACCCCAGTCAATCTGTAACCATTTCTTAAGTGCCTACTACTCGTCAGGCACTATACTAAGGCAAGTCCCTTGTTTCTTCACCTTGCAAGTCCTGGCTCCCTCACCTTGGTTTTCTGACCCCTGCCCTCTCACCTCCAGAGACTCATATATGATCTTCTTGGGGCATCTATCTCTTTCCTCTGGTCACCTCTGCTTGCCCAGACTGGCTACCTGTGTTACTGGCCTTCATCCAGGCCAGTCCCACAGGCTGGGACAGGCCAGTCCCACAGAAGTCCCACAGGTCCTTCCAGGGGAGTTCTGGGTGGAGCGGAGCAGCCAGGAGGCCTGGGCGGCCTAAAGAAAGAAACCACCCTGCTGAGGGGTGGAGTACTCACTTTATTTGCCTAGTCTCTGGAAGACTAAATGCTTCCTCGCTGTGCTAGGTCGCAGGCTCAGAGGGCAATGCTGGGGTGGGCGTTTTGGTGTGCGTGTGGTTCCTTTTCTGCCTCCTGGAGTAGAGGGCTGTCTGCAGCCAGACACAGTCCATCTGGAGCAGCAGAACTGAGCAGCAGAAAGGACCAGAGGCCTCCAACTGATCTGCTTTCCTGACCTGCTGGCCACATTCCAAGCTGCTGGCAGTTGGGTCCTGGGGCCCCGGGGGTTCCCCAGATTCTTGGGGTACCTTGGCCCCCCAGGGGAGGGAGTAATCAGCTGGGTGTGGTGAGTAAGGAGAAGGGGATTTATCTGATTGGCCCCAGCTGATGGGTCTGAGGGAGCAGAACTGCTCAAACCACTTCTTCCTGGGTTGTCCACAGGGAGGGTTTGGGGTGGGGGGCTTGGTTGAGTTTCCCAGTCCCAGGTTGGTGGCAGGCCTCATGTTCCTTCTGATCTGAATTTATACTCCCATCCCCCTGTTTCTAGGCAGTCTGAGGAGAAAGCTTAGGGCAGGGGTGGGGAACATTTCCCAGGGGGGTAGGACATCACTGGAGGCTGACAGGCTGGAGTGAGGATCAGAGAGGGCCTAGAGAGGATTGGGTCCCTCCCTTCTCCCCCACAGCTACCATCTTTTTGGCCTGTTCTTTGTCTCGAGGTAGGAATCGTGTGGCCTGTAAATTATCTCTGTTCCCCTGACATTTCAAACAGCCCCTACTCACTCAGTGGTTTAAGCTGTGGTGCTGAAAGTTTTAAAGGGTTTTTTTTTTCTCTGCTGGGGATTTTGCAGACTTTAGCAACAGATTTTTTATGAGATACCTGGTGTTCAGAGTTTGATGAGGGTCACACGACAAATTGAAATAGGATGAGGCAGACTCGGGGTTAGAACACACCAGCATTCCCCTTGTTTGAGGCCTGGACTTGGAGGACCTGGGTTCAGATCCTGCCTCTGATGCCTCTTGTCTGCGTGACCGTGGACGTCATTTGACTTCCCAAGGCCTGTTTCTTCATCTGCAAAATGAGAGGGGGAGACTAGGTGGCCCATCCAGCTACATGGATTTGGAGTCAAAGGACCTGTATTCAAATCTTGCCTCTACTACTTACTTTTTTTCAAATGAAAGGGTTGATCTTGATGAGCTCCAAGGCCCTTTCCAGTTCTGAGGGCTATGCCTTGGACCAAGATCTGGGCTTTGTGGGGAGGTGCTGAATGTATCATGGTTAATAATCAAAGGGAATTCTTTTAGGCAAAGCTGTTTTAAGCTTTTGAAAACAGGTACTGTAGAGTTGAATCTTCTGGGGGTCATAGGTCATAGAACTGGACAGAAAGCTGGAGATAACTGAGTCCAGAAAGATTGTGAAGGACCAGAAGATTTGGGTTTGACTCTTGTCCTGGCTACATATAGTTGTGTGACCTTGAGCAAGTGACTGTCCCTGGCTGGCTTGGGGAGATGTCCCCTACAAAATGAGGAGGTGGAAATAGATGGGTGGTCTCCCTCATGACCTATTATCTCAGCCCTTCCCCCAACTCCTCATTTTACAGAGCGGGAAACCAAGGCGCAGGGATGAGAACTGACTTGTTCAAAGTCACTGGATTAAGGGCAGAGCTGTCATTTGGGAATTTCCATTAGGAGTCTCCTGCAGGGGTTTTTTCCTAGGTCAGGGGTATTTGGGCAAAGGAGAGGTGTCAAGGAAGTCAAACAGAGGCAGGTTAATTGGTGGGCCAATGAGATTCTTGCATTTTATATGGGGAGCCTTGGCATGGCTGGGGCTGTTGGCCGGCCAGTCCCTTCCATTCCTGAGTGGCAGTAAATGGCCAGGGAGGGGCTGCTGCAGCTCTGGGTGCCCCATGTGGGGTGGCAGGGGAAGGTAGCCGGTGTGTAGCCGGCTGATGTCATGCCAGACACAGGCAGTTGGTTTGGAATACACCTGGAGTCAGATAAGCACCCTGTGACTGGGTGGTGAGTCAGAGACAGACAGCTGCGAGCTCAGCAGAACAGGCCCAGGGAGGGTGGTGGGCCCCTCCTCACCTCATTCCCTGGGCTGGGCTGGGCTGGGCTGCTTCTAGCCAGCTCACCTGCTGATGTGTTGAGACCAACCTATATCTGCAGTTTGGTGAAGCAGTCACTGCGGTGGACAGCTGGGAGATAAAAAGCGCCTGAGCCTGAGGAAATGGCCTCTCTGACAGGTCAGAGGCCAGGGAAGGAAGGCCTGTCATCTGAGAGCAAAGCATTTCCTTTGTTTTTATTTATGAGTCAGGCCTGGACAGGGATGGAGAAGGGGAGGGCTGCCCTGAGAAGAGTCCTTGCCTTGACCCATTCCTCATGGTAGATTCCAGGTACTCTCTGGCCTGGGTGCCGATGGCTCTTTCTATAAGCTTCTGTCCCTAGGGTTTCTAACACCCCAACAGGAAGGTGACCCATTTAAATCTGTCCTCATTTAAAGTCACATAGCACAACCAAGCAGCCTGATATAGGGGTGATTTGGAATTTGGGAGTGGGGGGTGGGAATTGAGCATGGCCTGGCTACTCAACCTCTCAGAGTACTGGAAGAACACTGAATCTAGTCAGAGGGCCTGAGTTCAAATCCTGCCAGTGATGCTCACTGCCTGGTCACAAAAGGCAATCATTTAACCTCTCTGGGCCTCAGGTTCCATATCTGTAAAAAGAGAGAGTCGCTTCCAGCTCAAGACCCGAGATCTTTGTTCCTATGACTGATAAATTGGGGATACAATCCTGGCATGCCCTCCCTGATGAGATGCTTGTAGGAGAAACAATTGGACAAATGCAATTGTAGAAATACCTGCCCTCTTCTTCTCATAGATTTTGATGGGGTTCAGGTAGAAACAGTGCTGAGACAAATCCCTTTCTTGATATTCTTTTCCTATTTAAAATTCTGTGGCTTTTTGTAGATGAAGAAGGCTGTTGGGTCATGAGCTCTTCCATTGGGGGCTCACAGAAAGCATCGTGGGGATGATGCCTTTGCTGATGGGATGGTGGGGCTTCCTCAGCCTTTTCTCCATCCAACTGGCATCTCTCTCCTGTGTTACTCTTTCTTTTTTCCCTTCTTCCCAAATCCTCTTATCATGGAAACTGAGGAACTCGACTTGTGGGAGCCCATGGCACAGCTTCAATGCTAAGTCAGTGTAGTAGTTGGCATGGGCTTCTTGTTGTTGAAAAAAAAGATGAAGATTCAAATTCAGGTCTTTTCTGGCTTCTGTAGGCTGGGATTCTGCAATTCATTAAGTACTTAGAGGCTGGGAAAGATGGAAGGAGGTCTTGTAGATCAAAGTAGTGTAACAAAGGAAGCGAGAGCTCCCATTCGTTGAGTCAGAATGGCAAGGGAATTCCCACGCAGGCCCATCCCCCCCAGCTTGGCCCTGCCTCCCCCACCAGCCCACAGTGGGGTCCCTTCATGGGGTGATTCTGGGGGACAAAGGAACCAGTCATTTATAAGCTGAAGAGCATCAAGAGGGGGGTGACCAGTATGGGGTGGGGCTTGTGACCACACCATATCTGAGGATGAGGGGAGATGGTGGGCTGAGATGCGGGAGATGGGATACTTGACTAATTTCAGATACCCGAAGGCTGTTCTATGAAGAGGGATTGTACTTGTTGAGTTTGGCTGAAGAGAACTGGCCCAGGAATGATGGGTGGAATCTGAAAGAAGGGCATTTTAGGCTTGAGGTCAGGAGAGAGGTCAACATTTTGAGTGATCAAAGAGTGGGATGAAGTTGCCTTAAGAGTCAATGGGGTCCCCTCTTACTGGAGGTCTTTGAGAGCAGGTCTTAGCAGCATCTGGTGAGTTGTAGTGGAGATGCTTTTTGGGTACAGGTGGGTCTGGGTGGTTGCAGAGGTCCCTGCCAAGTCCGAGAGGTTGGGAGTCAGTATTCTAGATGAATGATTGAAAAAATGCATCTAGTAAGCACCTACTGTTTGCCAGGCACTGTGCTAAGAAACTAGGTGGTGCAGTGGGCCTAGAGTCAGGAAGACCTGAGTTCAGATTTAGCCTCAGACACTTCCTAGCTATGTGGTCTTGGGCAAATTTTTAAAAAATTTCTTTCTGTCTCAGTTTCTTCAACTGTAAAATGGGGATGATAACAGGACCTGCCCGTTATCAGATAACAATGAAAACAACAACAATTATGATAATGATAATATTTTAAGAGTGCTTAATTAGTGCAGTGCCTGGAATGTAGTAGGTGTTATATAAATGCTTATTCTCTCCCCTTCCTTTTCCCCTTCCTCTTCTGCAGACGCCAGGGTTAGAAAGACAAAAGTAAACTCCTCAAGGAGTTTACATTCTAACGATCAGGGCAACACCCTGGGTAGCATTTGTTCTGTAAGGCAGTGTAACTGAATAGAGAAAATGCTCAGCAGGACCCGGGTCCTGCCTTTGACACTAGCTGTGTGACCTTGGGCAAGTCATTTAATGTCTCCACATCCTAGGCATCTCCCTCAAACTGATCTCCTAAAGCTGTGGATGGGTGGCGGCCTGCGTTGGTGGTGGAGAAAGCTCCACACCAGGCGTTTCCTGTGCCAATCAAGTCAGAGGCTTTGCTGTTGTTTGAACATCCAGACCAGTGACATCCCAAAGCCTAAACCAGGGAGGTGGCTGAGGAACAGATGTGGGTGTGGATGAGGTCTTAAAACATCCTGGAAAAGAGGTGTTGGCCCTGGGTTGTGGAAACAGAATTAGCATCTCCCAGCTCTCCCAGGCCTGGCGAATGGCACGAGGGTGGTGCCTCTGGTGACAGATGGGTGAGTAAGTGCCCTCTTTCTGTCCAAGGGAAACGAAGAAACACGCAATTTTTGAGCTGGAATAGCCCTTAGAGATCATTTTGTCCATTCCCCCAACCCCCCATCCCCACCCCAATCCCCATTTCACAAAGAGGGAAATTGAGGCAGAGGGCCTCTCCAAAGATTATGCAGCCAGCGCTAGAGTCCAGACCTTCTGCTGCCCTTTCCCCTAGAGAGAAAACCTCTTTGAATGACACCACACCGTTATGGAGTCGTACCAGTCAGGAGTGCTGCCAGGGGACAGGGGGATGGACGGAATGAACTCAGGAGGCTCCTTCCAGTCCAGAGAGGCTAGAGTCTTTTTTTTCCCAGTGGGGGAGGGAGGTTCTGAGATGCTTGCCTGGCATCCAGCCCTGGCCAAGTGGAACCAGGCTTGGGTCAAGAGAACATGGGTTTGTAGACCATAGTTTCATGGACAAAGATGTTAAGGGACCTTGCCCAAGGTCACCCAGTGGGTTCGGACCCCAGGTCCTCTGTGTTCTTTTCACTGTGTCAAAGGTTTGAGGCTTTGAAGTAGTGCCAGCTATTGGGAGAGTGGAAGTGGGAAGCTGGAAGTCACAGGGAAGGATTTGGCCAACACACCTACACTGCCTGTTTCTCTGGGACTCCTCAGGGATGTGTCCCGGGGCCCTGGGAGTCTTGGTGCTGTGAGACCTCTCCCCCTTCTCCTTAGCCCCTGGCAGGAAGAGTCTGGGATACAGTGGAGAGTGTTGGACTTGGAACATGGTGGGCGTCACCTCTGATGCTTCCTAGCTGGGTCATTCTGAGTCCTCGCTGAGTCTCAATGGCCTCATCTGTAAATTGGGGCTATTGGTGGCACCTGCCTTACAGGGTCGATATGTGGATTGATTGAGGTGGTGGGTGTTAAGCACTTTGCAAACCTTGAACCACGGTGTGAAGGCCACCTAGTATGATCTTCCCTTGTCCCCTTAGTGGCTTCACCATTTTATTCTTGTCTCTATATTGGGCAGAGCTCAGTTGGAAATGGGCCTGGGACAAGTCGCTGTCCTGGCATTTTTTGTTTTGTGTTCAGGTGGGCAAAGTGATGGAGTTTTGCAAATGAGTGAAGGTATTGGGATTCAGGATGATGATGGTGGTGGTGGTGGTGATTTTGGTGAAAGGGCAGGAGACTTGTAATGGGGGTTCTCTCCAGGGAACAGTGATGAGGGAAGAGGAGGGAGGGCCATGCACCCTTGTACTCAGCAACTGAACTGAACTTGTTCCCCCCGCAGAGGGTGAACAATTGGTCAGCTTACAAAAGGCACCCATTAAGGCTGAGATGGGGGAGAGCTGATGGGAGGAGGGATCTTGACCAAGTAAATGGACAAGTAGGCTGGCACAGCCTGCTAGATAGAAAGGAGTGGGGTTGACCCCTGGGCCGGGGGGGGGGGGGAGGGCTTTCCTCAGTTTTGCTCCTTTTTTCTTCCTCCCTTCCCCTTCCCTCTCCTCTCTCCTCTTTCTCTTCTCTCTCTCTCTGTCCCCACCTCCTTCTTCTCTCCTCTTTCTCTCCTCTCCCTCCCTCTCCCCACCTCCTTCCTCTCTCCCTCCTCTTCTCTCCCTTCCCCCCATCTCTCTCTCTCTCCCTCTCTCCCCCTTCTCTTCCCCCTCCCCTCCTCTTCCTCCACCTCCTTCCTCTCTCCTTTCTCTCCTCTCTCCTTCCCACCTCCTTCGCCTCTTCTCTTCTCCCTCCCCGTTCCCACCTCCTTCCTCTCTCTTCTCCCTCCTCTCTCTCCCCATCCCCACCTCCTTCCCCTCTCTTCTCTTCTCCCTCCCCGTTCCCACCTCCTTCCTCTCTCTTCTCCCTCCTCTCTCTCCCCATCCCCACCTCCTTCCCCTCTCTTCTCCCTCCCTCCCACCTCCTTCCTCTCTCTTCTCTTCTCCCTCTTCTCTCTCCCCCTCCCCACCTTCTTCCCCTCTCTCCTCTCCTCTCAAGCTGGTGGGAGCTACATTCTGGCTCACCACAACCATGACTTCTTTTCTCCTGAGGTATATATTTAGGTATTGGTCATGGCAGGGAAGAGGATGTGAGTTTTCCAGGATCCTGTTTATCGAGGACTCGACCCTTCCCACCACATCGCCTCCCACCCCCAGCTGTTTGCTGTTTCTTTCAGCTGGGAACTTCCCTTTCCTCCTATTTTTCCCTTTTAGGGATCTCAGGCCTCTACTGTGGGATCAGGGCAGTCAGAGGGGGCCAGATGCTCCTGGAGGGGTAGGGAACTTTGGCTGGGAATGGGAAAGGGAAGCACCAATTATTTTCCCCCTTGGATTTGGGAAAGAGAGTCCAGTAATTGTTGTCTTTTTCCTTTGATAGACCTTGGTTGTTGGACGGTGGTCGAGAGGGTGGTGGGCAGAAATCCTCTTCTGTCTTCTCCTGTCCCTCTGTTTGGGTTGTTGTGATGAATCTTCTTTTGAGGAACATATATTTCTTCCCATGCTTCTCTGGACCTAAGTCCTATAGCTTGTGACATCCTAAAGGCAAGAAGAAAATCAGATATTTTGCTCCTTCCTTTGGAGATCAGCTTCGGAGATCTGAAGCTGGAGGGCACCTTGGAGGCCAGTTAGCCCAGCCTCCTTTTGCAGATGAAAAAGCTGAGCAAAGGGAGGAGGGAGATGGGAAAACTGAGGGAGGCTGAGTGATTTGGGAACATACATTTAGGGACCTTGAAGGTCCAACCCCCTTGTTTTACAGATGAGGAAACTGAGGCCCAGAGATTGTTTTTCCCCAAAGTTGCCCAGGTAGTAAAAGGGTGAGTCAAGCTTTGTCCCCAAGGTCCCCAGACTTCCCGTCCTTGGACCCCAAACTCCCCTGTACTCCGCTGCCTCTCTTGGTCTTTGGGATTTCAGGATCATACTTCACAGATTAAGAGTTGATAGGGACCTTGGATACCATGGAGTCCAATTCATTTTACAGGTGAGGAAACTGAAGCTTAGAGGATAATAGGAACACAGATAGGGACAGGACTGGACATTCCTTCCTCTCCACTACCTAGAATAAGGGTTGGGTTGGGCTGGGCTTGGGACTGGACCTAGGGCCAGGCTCTCTACGGACACAAGTTCCTAAAGTTCCATTTGTTTTTCCATTTGTAGCATCGAGTTGGGGAGCAGGGGCCTGGGGCTGAGCATCCGTGAGCCTCTGGGAGTCGACCTCCCACCCCAAAGACTCCTACCATGTTTAACTTGATGAAGAAAGACAAGGACAAAGATGGGAGTCGGAAGGAGAAGAAGGAGAAGAAAGAAAAGAAAGAGCGGATGTCTGCGGCGGAACTACGGAGCCTGGAGGAGATGAGCCTCCGGAGGGGCTTCTTCAACTTGAACCGGTCCTCCAAGAGGGAGTCCAGGACCAGGCTGGAGATCTCCAACCCCATCCCTATCAAGGTGGCCAGCGGTTCGGACCTGCACTTAACCGATATCGATTCCGACAGCAACCGGGGCAGCGTCATCCTCGACTCGGGCCACCTGAGTACGGCCAGCTCTAGCGATGACCTCAAGGGCGAGGAGAGCGGCCGGCCCTCCGTGCTGCAGAGGGCCGCCAAGTTTGGCTCCTTGGCCAAGCAGAACTCGCAGATGATCGTCAAGCGTTTTTCCTTCTCCCAGCGGAGCCGCGATGGGAGTGCCTCAGAGACCTCCACCCCCTCAGAACACTCAGCTGCCCCCTCGCCTCAAGTGGAGGTTCGGACACTCGAGGGCCAGCTGGCACGTCAGGCCGGCCCTGGCGCCTCGTGGCTGGGCTCCAGGACCCGGGGCCCTGAGCTGGTGAACAAACGGTTTGCTGCTGATTTGCGCCTGCCCGCCGTAGCGCCCCTACTACCTCCCCCTCCTCGGGAGCTGGAGCTTCAGAGGCGTCCCACTGGGGATTTTGGCTTCTCCCTTCGGCGAACAACCATGCTGGACCGGGCGCCCGAGGGGCAGGCCTACCGGCGGGTGGTACACTTTGCTGAGCCTGGGGCAGGCACCAAGGACCTGGCCCTGGGGCTGGTGCCCGGCGACCGTCTGGTGGAGATCAACGGGCAGAACGTGGAGAACAAGTCGCGAGATGAGATTGTGGAGATGATCCGGCAGTCTGGAGACCACGTCCGGCTCAAGGTGCAGCCCATCCCAGAGCTGAGCGAGCTGAGCCGCAGCTGGCTGAGGGGCAGCCCTGGACAGCAGAGGGAGCCCACCGACGTAAGTCCCTGCCGTGGGCCCCGGGTCAGGGAGGGAGGGTTGATGTCTCGCTCACTTCGCTTCCCTCATTGAATACAATGTCTGGCACATAGTAGGCATTTAATAAATACTCATTGACTGACTTGACTTCTGCTTAGAAGGCAACGTTCCTCATGGGGTCGTCTTCCCTCTGAAACCGTGTGCGTCTCTAGGCCCAGAACTGCGTTGTTTTCCCATTTTTTGATTTTTTTCAGTGTCTTCCAGGGCGCTTTGCTCTCGGAAAGTATTTCCTAAGTGTAGAGGGTCAAAGGTCAAAGAGTAAATGACAGGAGGCAGGATTTGAACCCGGTCCCTACGGCTCCAGAGACTGTTCTTTCCACTGTACCACTGTCAGTACCCTTTGGATTGATAATTCAGTGGTGCGCTGTGCCAAACCTGGGGCGGGCACAGTGATCTGATTTGTGGGAGAGCAGTTTGAGCTGGATTTCCCAGTCAAGGTATCAGATGCGAGCCTCTCTGCTTCCCTGGGAGCCATAGCAGGCTCCAGGGAGTGGTTGGGATGGAGATTCTGAACGAGGGCGCCTGGCAAAGGCTTTCTCCCAGTACCTTCCCTGCGCCTCCTGGGCTGGGGCACGTCCTATACTGTTCCTCGGATGGATAGGGCCTAGTCCTGGACAGTGCTGCAGCCTCCTCAGGGAAGTGGCCAAAGCAGCAGCTGGCTTGGTCTAGTGGGGAAGAGCCCTTGGCTTCAGTGTCTCCTGCTGCATCACCGCGACAAAGTCTTGGGCCTCCTCGGAGCCCAAGGGCTGGCAACAGTAATTCTTCCAAGACTCACCTGGAGGGGTTTTTTCTTCAGAGTTCTTGTGAGGAAGGTAGTTTGTCTATCTGAGTTAGAAATGAGAAGTGGTCATCCTCGTGTCTTAGGGTCTTGGCTGTGGGATTTGGGGAGAGGTGGAGGAGAAGAGGACCTGGCACTGAAAGGGCCCTCAGGGGTCACCTAGTCCAACCTCCTCATTTTACAGATGAGGAAACTGAGGCTGAGAGGGGTTTGGTGACTTGTCCAAGGTCACACAGGTAGGAAGCAGCAGAATCAGGGTTTGAACCCAGGTCCCCTGCCTCTAAAGCCAGCCTTCTTCCCACCGTACCAGGCCATCCCATAACACCTTTGGGAGGGAGCAGCTGTTTAGGACTGAAGGTATCTCAAGTGGTGAACAATGGTGGAGAAAGTATCAACTAACAGACACTGGCATTGAGATCTGCTCCATTTTTCCATGGTTCCTCCAAGAGTCTTTGTAATCCCTTCAGGGAGAAGAAAAGGCCGGTGTCCTGAGTTGGTGCTAAGTGTGACCCTTGGGGTGATGTGTATTCTGAATCTCCTTGTGGAACCAGGACACTTCCCAGCATGGCTTGGCTGCTCCATGCAGGTCCCGCTCATGGCAGCCCTAGAGAAAAGGGCCTGGCCTTGCGTGGGCAGAGTGAGGCTCAGCTTTTCTGATAGCAGAGGCCACCAGATGCATCTTGGCTCCCCTGTTCCCAGGCTGCTCCTCTTGGCTGCTTTGGGGCCGTTGGTCCAGGGGCTGAGGAGTGGACAGAGTGACCCGAGGCTGGCCTGTCCTTCTCTGGTGACCTGCCCACAGTCCAGCACAGAGCCTTGATTGAACCAGCAGATGTTTGTGGACCTGGGAGTGGGAGGAAACGGAGAGAGGCAAGACCCCAGCTTTCTCTCCTCGGAGAGGAAACGGATGCTGAGGGCAGCCAGCCGACCTTGAGGCCTGGGAGGCTGTAGATACGGCGTCAGGCAGAACCTCCGAGGGACCCAGGACTAGCCATCCAGGCTCCCTCCCCGACTTTGGGCTTGGCCGGAATCTGCACAGCTTTGTGGGGGGTGAGGGAGGTTGGAGGGGAGAGGGTAGAGAGAGGAGTCAGTGAGAGGCACAGGAGGTGGGGAGGAGTCTGGGCATCATCTGAGAGGTGGCATGGCTTGGTGAACTTTGAAACTCAATGACCTGGGTTCAAATGCCAATTTCGCAGCCCTGAGTAAATCACCTTCTCTTTTTGGGACTCAGTTTCTTCATCTGTAAAATGACTCAATGACCTTTTAGTCCCCTTCCAACTCAAATCTGTGATCTTATGACCTTGCTTTGAATGGTGGGATCCAGGATTCAGATGGCCCTAGATAGAATATGAGGAGTGATCCAATCATGGCTTCTTCCTTCCTCCCCAGCAGAGCTGGAGGGGGAACTGTGATGGGGGTCCATCCAATCCTCTGTTTTCAGGCCGAGTGCTGCCTTGCCCATAGGCGAAGAGGCATTTCTGGCATTCTTGAGGATCCCTGGGGGTATTGTCTTGGCCTTTGGGCTTGCGTGGTGCAGTGGAAAGACCCTGGCTTTGAAGTCAAAAGACCCGAGTTCAAATCTCACTTTACAGTCTTGGGCAAATCGCTTTGTGTTGCTGGGTTTCAGGCTCCTCGTCTGCAGAATGAGCTCCCAGGTCCATTCCTGCTACAGTTGCTGCCAGCTCTATGACCCTATGATCTGGTCAAATCATTAAAGAGGAGGAAACTGAAGGATCTGCCTGTATGACTTTGGTCGAGTCACTTCAGCTCCCTGGGCTTCAGTTCCCTCCTCTGTCAAAGGAGGAGGCTGGCGTAGGTGGCCTCTGAAGCCTGGCATTCTAGCATGCTTTCTGCCCCAGGCTGCAAAGCTCAGGGCCCCTCAGGTCCCGGCTCGGTTCAGCATTCTGAGGCCATGTGATCTGTTTCCTCCGTGATCCACCATTCTCCAGCTTTACTGCTTTCCCATATCACAGCTGGCTGGAATGTAAAAACCATCCAGTCGCCAGGGAAATCTAAGATGTGGCATAGGAGCTGGTGGGCACGAAGCCAGGGCCAATGTCTCCACAGCATCAGCTTGCAAGAGGCCCCTGGGGGGGAGGGCAGAGCCAGCTGGTGCTCAAGGTGGCTCCTGCCTGCGGATGAGCAGGAAGGACTCAGGGAAGGATGCTGTGTGAAACCACGTGTCCTTAAGTCACAGCACCAAGAAGTAGGATCCTAAAAATAGGACTGGAAGGGGCCTCTGAGGCCCAGCCTTCTCCTTTTACAGATGAGGAAACTGAGGCCAAGTGACATACCTGAGGTCACATGGGGAAGTGGCAGAGTCAGCAGAATTTGAACTCCTAATCTATTGTATCTTTCCAGTGCTGCACTATCTTTCTAACTAGAAAGGGTCCTGGCTCCTTCCTGCTGGGTGGGGGAGAGGGGGTGGGCACCTTGGGGTGGTTTTGGGCATGGGAGTCCTAGGCAGGGAGAAGGGGGATGAGTTGGGACAGGTGACCCTGGCAATCCCAGCTACCACCTGGCAGGCCCACGTGGGCCAGAGTGTGACTCCTCCTCCTCTTCCTTTTCCTCCTCCTCATCCCGGCAGACCTACTCCAGTTTCTATGCCAAGAATAAGTCTTCCCATCTGTCGGTCATCCCAGGCTGTCAGGGGCCTGCCTTCTGGGTGGAGCGTCCCGACAGCTCCCAAACCCCACAGGGACCCTCCCCGGCAGCCACCAGGGAGTCCCCTGGACAGCTCTGCCCTCCCTTGACCCAGAGCTGAGTTTCAGGCTATTGTTGGGTCTCTCCAGACAGCCCAGGGAGTAGAAAGCCCGCTCTTTCTTTATCTCCCTTGGAGATCCTTGGGGGTAGGGTTATGCTGATGTGTACCCAAAGCGGGTTTTGTCTTTCTGTCTGTTTCTCTGATGCCTTGCCCATTCAGGAGTAGGGACTTGCTGTATAAGTTGTACAGGCTTCTTTCTAAGCAAGCAAACACTAGCCCTAACTGAAACCACTTCCTCCTTCCAAAATGCCTTTAGGATGCTTTATAAACATCTATAGCCAGGAGATGGGGGGAGGGTGGTAATAACTATTCAGACCCCAAACTGGTGCTCCTTGACCCCTAGGGCAAATACCCACAAATCAACTTTTTTAAAAATTATTTTTTGTTTTTCTATAACCTAGATTCCTTACCTCCCCTCTCCCCCACACACATCCCACCCTTCCCTCCTCCCAGAGAGCCATCCCATCTAACAAAAAAAAAAAGGGAGAGGGAAAAAAAACCCCAGCAAACTGAAAAACTTTGACAATATAGGCAATGTTCCCCACCTGCAGGGAGCACCTAGCTAGGCAGCTAGGTGACATGGTGGATAGAATCAAACCTGAAGTCAGGAAGACCTGAGTTCAGATGTCAGCTCAGACACTTATTAACTGTGTGACCTTGGGCAAGTCACTTAACCCTATTTGCTTCAGTTTCCTTATCTGTAAAACGGAGGTCATAACCACCTACCTCTCAGGGTTGCTGTGACGATCAAATAAGTTAAAAATTGGAAAGCGCTCAACTTTGTGGTGCCTGGCGTGTAGGTGCTATATAGATGTTAGCTATCATTATCATTATGTGAGCCTTCCACCTCTGCCACAGTGGAAGGAGGTGGCTTCTCCAGCGGCTTTGGGGCCCACGCCTGGTCTTTGAAATTTTGCGGTCTTCCTCTTCTCTTGTTTCCCGATGGTCGTCCATCTGCATTGGGGTCACCCTTGTGGACGTGGCTTTCCTGGCTCAGCCTACTTCAGTTTCCATCAGCTGAGAAGTCTTACCTACCTTGTTTCTCTGTATTTGTCGTGTTTGTTGTTTCCTTTAGCACAGTAAATAGTTTGTCTGGCCATTCCCCAGTCAACGGGCACCTACTTTGAGTTCTTTGCTACCATGAAAAAAAATGCTGCTACAAATATTATGGTTTATGTGAGGCCTTTAAAGAAAAATCAGTGACCTCATTGGGGCAAATGCCTAGTAATGGAATCTCTGGGTCAAAAATGTATTTTCCTAATTCCAAATTGCTTTCCAAAATGGTTGTACTAATTCACAGCTCCACCAACAATGTACCAGTGTGTCTCTCTTCCTCTGTCCCCTCTAACATTGGCCACTCCCATCTTTGCCATCTTTACCAATTTTCTGGGTGTGAGGTAAAAGCCCAGGATTGTTTTGATTTGCATTTCCCTTCTTATTAGTGTTCTGGAGCATTCTTTCAAGTCACCTTTTTTAAGACAGAGTCAGTTGAGGCCAAGAAGAAAACCCTTAGGCTTTCAGACTCAGGTCCTTGTGAGTGGAGAAACCCAGGGTACCAGCCCTGCCCTGCATCGAGACTGGTCCTGTGGAGGGCACAACTGCCCCCAGGGAAGGAAGTCAGACTGTGGCCAGGAGGAACCCACCTGGAATGATGTCTTGCTCACTTGTTTCCATCTTCTGAAAGAATACAAGTACCTTCAGCACCCTCTGTGCTTTAGCACCCTGGGCCAAAGTTCCAGTGGCCCTCCTTAGTTATAGCTTTGACTCAGAAGCTTATGTTTTCTTATTCTAGTGAGACTGAAACGGACACTGGAACAGTGAGGCTCATAAGAGTTCCATGAAGTTCCTTCTTCTAGGTCTTTGTTCTAGATTGAGGCTAGGGAGAGCAGAGTTAGAAGGTGACCTGGGCACCAAGGCCTGCTTCTGGCAGTGGCTGATCTATCCTGGGAGATGAGGCCTGTGGTCTGGGAGTGGAGGAACCGAGGCCAACCCTCAGCCTCCCACAGGGCTAAGGGTGTGAGTCTGGCCAGCAGGTGTGGCCTCCTGGGTGCTCTCTCACAGGGCAGTTAAGCCACACCAGCTTCTCTGGCCTTCCTGGTCATTCCAAGAGTCCCAGGCACCCTGCCCAGGCTGGAGGAGAGAAGGTGACTCTGGGGAGGAGCTGAGCCTGACTCACCTATGGCGTCTGCCTTTCCTTGCCTTCTCACTGGAGGGTCAGATCAGATCAGAATACCTCCCATTGCCCTCTTCTCCTTTCCCTCCCCTCTTCCCCCCACTCTAGAACTTCTGGAGCTCCTGCTCTTAGATCCCGGATTTAGAGCTAGATGTGACTTCAAAGGCCCTGTGGTCTAATCCCTGTATTTTACAGGGTGAGAAACTGAGTCCCAGAAAAGTGAACCAACTTGCTCCTGGGCATGCAGGAAATGTGCTGGGGTTTTGTTTTTCCTTTGGCAGGTGGGGGTGGGCCTCAGGTAGAATTCCCTAAGCCTCACCCTTCAGTGCCCTTGTTCTCCCATTCTTCTCTCCTCCAGACTTCCTGATTAAGGCCTGGAGGTGAGAGATAAGCCTTGGCTGTTTATTTCTGGGAAGGGGTGGGAGTGGTTCCAAGGCTTCCTATCCTAGTGGCCTTTTCCATGCATGAGGTAGAAGTCCCAGGTGCCCAGGTACCCAGGTGCCCAGGTGGGAATCCACAGGAGCCTCGGGGCACATTGGTGCTGTTAAAAAGTGACATCCAGCAGGATTTCTGGATGGGGGAGGGTCAGCATATTCTCCAGCTCCCCCAGGCAGGAGGTTCAGGGTGCTTGGCAGTTGAGGGGATAGGGGGAGGCTCCTAATGACTCCCCGGTCTAACGGGTTGGGTGCTGTAGTCTCAGCACTTTGGAATGCTTCTGTTCCTAATTTAACTCCAAACAAACCTCTGATTTTTTTTTTAAACAGGAAATTTTAGACATATCTTGTGCCAAAGCTCCAGGCACCTCTGGCATTGAGATGTCCAGTGTGTAAGCCTGGGAATCAGGGGCTCAGGAGAGTTTGGGACGTCCCTTTGATAGGTGGGTGAGAAGATCAAAGGATCCTAGATTTTAGAGCTGGGGAGCGTGGGGGGCAGGACACACACACATACACACACTCCAATCCAGTCCCCTTCATTTGTAATTTAAATGAGGACTAGAAAAGTTAAGTGACTTGTCCAGGGTCACATAGCTAGTAAATGGATGAGGCAGGATTTGAATCCAGCTCTTACTGACTCTGGTAGTTGAGGCAGACTTGGGGATATATATCGAAGGCATGAAGTTTGTCATAACTGACCATGGGGAGCATTGCCACCTGTTGATTCCTCAGCAGTGAGGGTATGTTGGGGGGTCTGATGGGCATCATTGTGTTTGCCATATTCAGCTTTGTCTTCTCTACATCCGTTTCAGAGCTGCTGCCCCTGAGTGTGGCTGCACCAAGAACTCCCGGCAGCCCAGGCTGTGGGTGGTGGGCACAGTGCCCAGTCAGCACTCGACCTGGCTGGGTGGGGGTGAGCCTAGAACACTGGTTCCTGTTGACTGGCCCTGCTGGGAGCCCCAGCGTGGGGGTTGGGCCTGGTGGGTAGCCAGCCTGGGGATCTGGTCTGACCTCTGTCCCTGCTCCCTGGTAGTGTACCCACTGTGGTTTGCTCCCTATGTCCCCTGGGCAGCCCTGCCCTCTGCTCCCTCCTAATCTCCTTTATTTACATTGAAATGGTTCTGGAAAATACCAGATATGCAAAGGCCTGGGCTTGGGGGGGTGGGAAGGCAAGTATTTTAAAAATGCTGCAAATCGCTGCAGTGTTTCCCAGAAACCACAAGCACGCGCTCTTCCTGCCAACAGAGCTTGGGCTACCCCTCTGCACTGAGTCGCTGACTCCCCCCCCCACCAAAAAAAACCCCAACTAAAAACCCACCTTTAGGCCGGGATAGCTTCAACATAGAGAAGGGGCACATCTAGGGAAGGAGTGACTTGGTGGGGTTTGGATGGGGTAGGGGGTTTGAGCAGGAGAGGGATTGAGGATGCTCCAGAGTGTGTGTGTGTGTGTGTGTGTGTGTGTGTATGTGTGTGTGTGTGTGTGTGTAGGGGTGTGTGTGTGTAGGGGTGTGTGTGTGTGTGTGTGTGTGTGTGTGTGTGTGTGTGTGTGTGTGTAGGGGTGTGTATGGTGGGGCTGATGGCAGACCGCAACCCACGGGCAGGGCCATCGCTTCCCACCCTGACCTACTCTGGCATGCCCAGAAGGAGGTGAGCTTTGCCCAGGCTCACCCCTCTCCTGGACTCTTTGTGGTTGGGGCTGGAGGGTGTTATGCTTGGAGAAGCTTGTGTTGTTCTATTTAAATAGAGGGGATGGTGTGAGGCAGCTAGGATTCCTGGTTTTCTTTGGTTTGGGGCCCTGCTTTGGTCGGGGAAATGTTTGCTTCAGTGCTTGGGGAGGAAGCAGAGACCTCGGTAGCTGCCCTCACCTTGTTGCACACGGTCCCTCCCCTGCCCCCATCTGCCTCCTGGCTCTTCTTAGCCCACCTATTCTGGGTGGGGTCTGGTTCCGTAGGGATGCAGGGTGCCCTGGAAAAAAGGAGAATTTGGCTCTGTGGCCTGATTCTCATTTTTACCAGCAAGTCCCTGGGAATTGGGGGACTTCTCTAGGCCTCATAGATTCGTTGGAGTCAGAGCTCAAAGTACTTGGTTAATCCAACCCTGTCCTTTTATGCGGAGGGAAAGTGAGGCCTGTGGAGGTTGAATGACTGCTCATACAGGGAGTAACAGCTAAACCTGGGATTAGAAACCAAGTCTTAACACCAGGCTCCGCTAGAATGCCACCTTCTCCTTTATTGCCCCAGCTGCCAGGCCCTGCCCGTCCCCCACCTCCCCTCCCAGCAAATTACCCTGGATTTATTTTGAATCTACGTACATGTTGTTTCCCCCATTAGAATGTCAGTTCCAATTCCAAATAAAATGTTGAGGCCTGGATCATTATTAATTTTTAGTGTAAGCCCCTTGAGGGCTGGGACTGTTTCATTGTTTTTTTGTTCCCAGTGCCTAGAACCATACTTGACACATAGTAGGTGCATAATAAATGCTTGTTGAGTGGTGCCCTGCTGACCTAAGCTTCATTTACCCACATGGTAGGTGCATAATAAATGCTTGTTGATTGACTCTCATCTGCTTTGCTGTGGTCCTTGGATCTGAGAGAAATGCAAATCCATAGAACAGAAAGAAAGAGAGGGCTAAGACAGCATTTGAGATGGATGCCCCAGCTCTGGGCCTCTCCTCCAGTCTCTTGCTTTTCCTACTTATCAGCTGCCTCCTCACCAGGACTCTCTGACTGAGCCCCACCATCTTGGAGACTCCTTCCTGGTTTCTTCTCTGGTCCTCCATTCAAGGTGCCCTTTTCTATTCATTCCTAGTCCCCATTCCCTCCTTTTTCCCTTCCCTTCCCTTCCAATGAGAAGAGAGAAGGGAGGGCTAGTTTGTAAATCTCAGTCTTTTAGCCAGGTCCAGGACAGAGGGGGAATAACCCTTGGTCTCATCCCTAGTGTCTTGTGGAAAAATCCTAGCCTTAAGCCAGGACAGCTGGGCTCTGAAAGGCCAAGCTCTGCCATGATTATCCCCAGGACCTCCTCCCCAGCTGCTGTAACTTCCCCCATTCTCCTCCCCTAACCCCAGTTACCTTGTATTTCTTCTTCTTGTATATATTTATATATGTACATGTTTTTTCCCTTATAGAATATAAACTCCTCGAAGGCAGGAGCTTTCACTTTTGACTTTGTCTCTAGTGCTTAGCACAATTCTCTGCATGCAGTAGGCACTTAATAAATGACTTTTGATTGATTAGTTGTATGACCCTAACCAAATCCCTTCCCCTCTGGAGGCCTCCTTGAAGCACAGAGAATGTTGAGTTCTGTCTAAATAAAGGGGGTGCTGTCAGATCAGAGGCCTGACCATCTTGGCTTTGGGGCCCATTTTGGTGGGATAAATGTTTTCTTCCATTTGTGGAGAGGAGGCAGAGGCTTTGGTGGCTCCCTTGACCTTCTAGAAAATGAAGAGGCAGGACTGGGTGATGTCTAATGTCTCTTGTGGCCCTGACATTTCATGTTTCTCCTGAAAACCAGAAAAGGTGATGGGACGGCAAAGGAAGGAATTCATATGAGCTATATATAAAAACTTGCCAATAGGATTAGGAGGCCCAGGCATGGGTGAATGAGCAAGATTGAGGGGATCTTCTCTGGACATCTTTATAAATAGAGGAGATATTCATATCTGCCTGAGAGAGCTGGTTCAGTATCAAAGTGGGCTATGGGGTCATGGATTAGGGGCTTAGAGGGAAGCTGGGCCAACACCTTCATTTTTTTTTTTAATTTAAACATTAGTCATGTTGTAAAGAAGTATTAGATCCAATGGGAGGAACCACAAGAAAGAAGAAGCAAAACAAAGAGAGAGAGCAAATACAATGCTTCCATCTGTGTTCAGACTCCAAAGTTCTTTCTCTGGATGTGGATAGCATTTTCCATCATGAATCCTTTGGAGTTGTCTTAGATCCTTGTGTTGCTGAGAAGGGCTAAGTCTATCAAAATCAGTTATTACACACTATGGCTATTACTGTCTACAGTGTTCTCCTGGTTCTGCTCCCCTCATTCAGCATCAGTTCATATAAGTCTTTCCAGGTTTTCTTGAAGTCCGCCTGCTCATTATTTCTCACAGCACAATAGTATTCCATTACATTCATACACCACCACTTGTTCAGCCATTCCCCAATTGATGGGTATCTCCTCAGTTTCCAATTCTTGGCCACCACAAAGAGAGTTGCTGTAAATATTTTGTACATGTGGGTCCTTTTCCCATTTTTATGATCTCTTTAGGGATACAAACTTAGATGTGATATTGCTGAGTCAAAGGGTATGCACAGTTTTATAGCCCTTTGGGCATAGTTCAAATTGCTTATCAGAATGGTTGGATCAATACATAACTCCACCAACAATGTTCCAATTTTCCCACATCTTCTCCAACATTTATCACTTTCCTGTTTTGTCATGTTAGCCAATATGATAGGTGTGATGTGGTACCAAAGAGTCATTTTGATTTGCATTTCTCTAATCAATAGCGTTTTGGAACATTTTTTCATATAATTATAGATGACTTTAACTTCTTCCTTTGAAAAGTGCCTGCTCATGTCTTTTAACCATCTATCAATTGGGGAATGACTTGTATTCTTATAAATTTGAATCAGTTCTCTATATATTTTAGAAATGAGGCTTTTATCAGACACTGGCTGTAAAAATTGTTTCCCAGCTTTCTGCTTCCCTTCTAATCTTGGTTGCATTAGCTTTGTTTGTGCAAAAGCTCTTCATTTAATGTAATCAAAATCATCCACTTTGCATCTCATAATGTTCTCTGTTTCTCATTTGGTCATAAATTCTTCCCTTCTCCATAGATCTGACAGGTAAACTATCCCTTGCTCTCCTAGTTCGCTTATAGTATCAGCCTTTATACCTAAATCATGTACCCATTTTGACTTCATCTTGGTACAGGGTGTAAGATGTTGGTCTTTGCCTAGTTTCTGCCATACTATTTTCCAGTTTTCCCAGCAGTTTTTGTTAAATAGTGAGTTCTTATCCCAGAAGCTCCAACATTTTCATTTCACAGATGGGGAAATTGAGACCCAAGGAGGCTAAATGAATTATAGGATGATAGAGCTGAAAGGGATCTCTATTCCAGATCTCCTATTTTATAGATGGAGAAACTGAGACCCAAGGAGGTTAAGTGAATTATAGGATCACAGATTTAGAGCTGGAAGAGGCCTTAGCAGCCAGTCCCTTCAGTTTACAGGTGGGGAAAATGAGACCTATAGAAGCGAATTGATTTTCCCAGGGTCATCCAGCAAGTGGCTTGTCTGAGGCAGGATTTGAATCTGGGTTTTCTTGACTCCCGAGTCTAGTGCCTAGGATCAGAGGTGATGACTTCTTGGTGTGTGTATCCTATGTTTCTTACTTGACTGTAATCTCTTTGAAGGCTAACCTACTTAAATCTCAATGCATTTTCACATCCCACTCATCACCCAGCATGGCGCTTTGTGTCAATAAATATTTGTTGAATGAATAAGTGGGTGGATGTCTGTTCTGCACCCCATCAGCTTCTACTTTCCCTCTTATAACCATTTATACCTTAATACCAATCTAGACCTTCCCCTCCCTGGCAGCTTCTCCTGGTGCTAAGATCTCTCCCTCTATTATGGTGTGTCTCAGATACACCCCCAATGCTACTTTGGTGAGAGAAAAATGATGAGGGCTGGTATTGTCAAAGCACTTTTTCGATGAGGAGGCTGAGGGTCAGAGACGCTCGATGGCTTCTCCATGTCAACCAGCTAGTGAGTCAGGGGAGGAGGGAGGTAGTCTTCATTCATGTCACTTCTAAAGCAGAGATATTCTCCTCTATTCTCTCTCTGTCCTGGATCTCCTTCGTACAGGTTCCCCCCTTCCCTTCAATTCCTGAAAATAAACTCAGTTCATCTTCTAAATCTGCCCCCCCCCCATTTGTTCTGGTCATATCTGTAGCATGTGGTCATGTCCTGCTTTCTCTGACTTTTTGGAGGGGGGATTTGTGTGGGGAGGAGGGGAGTTAGGATTACTAGAATGGGGTTAGGATGGGGAAAGGAACCCATCCTATCCAAGCTGGCTTGTGAGAGGCAGATCAGTGAGAGAGTGAGCTCACTGGAGAGATCTCCTGTCCTCCCATGTCCATTCCCCTCGTGCAGCCCCAGAGGCATCTCTCTGTTGGAGAGGGAGGCAGATTTGGGGGAGTGGGCCACAGTTCTGAGCATCCGGTCCCTAGGGATGAGAGAGGAATGTGCTTCCCTTCCCGGCTTTGGGTCCTGGAGGGGGTGGAATGTGGTGGGGCAGGGGCTGCTGCTTCCTCTCCCCCTTTACCGCTCTCCCCCTGCAGTCTTTGTGTTGGAATGTCAGAAGATGGGAATCTGCACAGCAAGGATTTTTCCCAGCCGGAACAACAGATTACAGCTGGAGACTGGGGACAGCTCCTGGGCAGGCAGGGGGTGTGATATGGAGAAGAGAAACAGCTCATCACTTCTGTCCGTGGGTGCCTCTGCTTCAGCTCTCATTGCCCCCCAGCAGGTAGGCCAGGAGCAAACCCATCCAGATTCAGAGTCACATCGCTGAGAATTTCAAGGGCTTCAGGTGGGAGCTGTCACAGCGGCAAGGAGAGCGGGGCGACCAGAGTTCTTCCTGGCTGTGGATTCTGAAAGAGGAGGAGCGAAGGGGTCTGTGCACTGCTCCTGATGCCTGAAAGCACAGTCTAGCTCTGCCAAGGCCACACTGGACAGATGGCAGGCTGGCGCTGTTTCAGATCGCTGATGTAGTGTGGCTGCCACACAAAGCATCGTCACAGGCTCCAGAGTCAAATCCTACTAGCCAGGTGGCCCAGTGGGTAGTGTTGGACTGAAGATCTGACTTTGTGTCCTGCCTCAGAAAGAAATACGAGCAGGACTAGGAACAGCAGCTGATGCAAAAATGGTCCTTTGGGGGATGAAGTTCTGAGCCTTCTAGCTGTGTGACCCTGGCCAAGTCCCTCTCTCCTAGCTTCAGTTTCCTGTTCCTGATAGTAATAGCACTTACCTAACAGGGTTGTTGTAAAGATCAAATGACAGAATGTGTGTATGAAGTGCTTTGCAAACCTGAAAGCACTCTATAAATGTCGTTGAGCTGTTTCAGTCGTGTCCAACTCTTCATGGCCCCATTTAGGGTTCTCTTGGTAAAGATACTGCAGTGGTCTGCCATTTCCTTCTCCAGCTCATTTGACAGATGAGGAAACTGAGGCAAACCGGGTTAAGTGACTTGCCCAGGGTCACACAGCTAGTAAATGTCTGAGGCTGGATTTGAACTCAGGAAGATGAGTCTTGCCGACTCCAGACCTGGTGCTCTATGCTCTATGGTGCCACCTGGCTGCCCCCTATAAATGCTTCCTATCGTTATAGAGGCGGCTCAGCCATGCAGTAGAGTCAGGAAGACCTGAGTTCAAATTCAGCCTCAGATACTTAGTCGTTTTATTACCTTGGGCAAGTCACTTAAATCTCTCTTCCTTAGTTTCCTCGTCTGTAAAATGGGGATAATAATGGCACCTACCACCCAGGGCTGTTGTGAGGATCAGTTGAGATAGCCTTTGTGAAGTGCTTTGCGAACCTTGTATGATGCTCACTGTTATTATCCTGCCTCTGGGGCTTACTACTTGTGCAACCTTGGAGCAAGTCACTTCGTCTTCTGGGCCTTCATTTCCTCACCTGTAAAATGGGGTGAAATATTGGGAATAAATTGGCCTCTGGGATCCCTTCCGCTCTAAATCTGTGATGTGATCCTGGGAGTGCGGCCCTTAGAAGTCAAGACCTGGGTTCAAATTCAGCCTCAGACACTCACTGGCTGTGTGACCTTGGACAAGTCACTTGCCTTTCCATCAGCCTCAGTTTTCTACGTCCCTTCTAGCTCTAAATCTAAGGTTCTGTGGTCCCACCTCTGATAATTGTCAGCTTGTGTGACCCTGAAAATTGCTTGACCTCTCAGGGCATCGGAATGGAAATACTGATAACACCCATCCATCTAGCTTTCAGGGTTTGTGATGAGGAAGGGACTTTTCAGTCCTGAGAAGGCTTTAGAAAGGAGCGCTGTGATTGGCTGAGGCTCTTCGGGGCTGAGGGCTGCTTTCCCTTCTTGACTTGTCTTCCTGGCATGCTGTGCCCTTTGCCCCCTCGTCTTACTCACTGGCCCCTCCCTCTGTTTGGCGCTTCCTCCCAGTGGGTGTGGAGGTGATTCACTCTTTCCTTCCCTAGCTTCTCTGCCTGCCAGGCCAGGTGGCTGCTGGGGGCCCACACACAAGAAGGGCTGCTCTGGGTGAAAGGCCCGAGGAAGGGACCAGACATAGAATGCGCTGGCTGGGCTGCCTCCCCATGGCCAGGCCGTTAGCAACAGCGGCTCATCTTCAGATTGAGGGAAAAGTTAGCAAGGACATCAAGGAGAGGCCTGAGCCTTCCAGAAGGAAAGGCCGGGCTCAGTAGGACCACCCAAAGCAGGATATCGTCATAGTAACACTTTTGTGAGCCCCCTCTGTGCCAGGTGCTGGGGGGTACAGCCTGGTACCCAATTAGTGTGAAATCCCCTAAAGGGGTTGCATGTATTTGGATTCTTACTATTCAAAGGCAGGGTTCTCTCCTAACATGTCTTGGGTGCCAGGTGCCAGCAGAACTGCCCGGGGATCTGCCAGGGGCAAATGTCTTTCAGCTTCTCCTTGAGCTAAATCCTGGGATGGGGTCCTCCTTTCCCCTGCCCTGCCTCGTGGTGGTCTGCCTTGCCAGCATTGTTACCAGGATTTTCCCCCTTCCTGCATTACAGCTCAGTTGTTGGGTTATATCGGACTCTTGGTGACCCTGTGGGCCGTGGCGCACCAGTATTATCCATGGGCTTTTCTTGGCAAAGATGCTGGAATGGTTTGCCATTGGATTAAGGCAAACACAGGCTTAGTGACTTGCCCAAGGTCACGCAGCTAGTAAGCATCTGAGGCTGGATTTGAACTCAGGTCTTCCTGACTGCAGGCCTTGCACTCTATCTACTGCCTCGCATGTAGTCGGCATGTCATGCTGATTTATCGGTCAGCCAGCAGAACTGACTACTGAAGCTTGGACCTCAGGGCAAGCTCTGTTTACTTGGTAGGCAGGAGGCCTCCTTCTAGGCCTGGGTGTTTGGAGGAAGCATACGACTCTCTGTTACCCTGGCTGGCATCTCCTGCCTGCACAGACCAGGCCGCGATTGCCTGTTTGTCTCTTGCCCCAGGACCCTGGCACCACCTTGCATCCCTCCTGGGCAGCACAGGGCAAATAGGGAACATCCTGAAAGGGCCTGGCAGAGCCCATGAGGGCTTGGCACCAGGGTGAAGTCAGGAGCAGGGAGAGAGGAGCAAGGGCTGCCCAGGATGAGGGGGAGGCCCTGGATAAACTTGATGCCAGCATTGGCTCTGCTTCTGGGGCCTGGAAAATCCCCCGGATCAGGAAGCTTTGGGGAGTAGCCACATTCCCCCATTCCCTCACTGCCTGGATGCTCTGGGCAGTCTCCTGTGACCTCTGCATGCTCCCAGACGTGTAGGACAAATGAGGGGTGTAGGAAGGAATGAGGCGGGCTATTTGGAGGGTGCCTCCCTGCCACTTGTTGCCAGGTGACCTTGGACAAGTCACTGATCTCTGGGCCTCATTTTCCTTATCTGTAAAATGAAGAGTCTGGATTAGAATCTATCTAGGGTCACTTCCAGCACCAAAGCCATGACCCGATAAAACCCTTGAAATCGCTGCCCCTTCATTTTCTCCTCTGTAAAATGGAGGAGGCCTCTGAGGGTCCTTTTAGTCTGTATCTGTGACCACCTTAAGTCAGTGAAAAGGGCAGGGGGAAGAGGGAGGGCAGGTTAGTGAGAGACAGGGGAGAGTCTGGGTGTGATCTGAAAGGCAGCTCGGCTTGCTGCATGAGGCACTGGACTGAGTCTGGATGACCTGGCTTTAAATCCATGGGCCAGCTGGGTGGTACAGTGGACAGAGCAGCTGGGCCTGGAGCCAGGAAGACCTGAGTTTGAAACCAACCTCAGACGCTTCCTAGCTGGGTGACCTTGGGTAAGTCGCTTGACCCCTGTGACTCAGTTTCCTCATTTGTAAAATGAGGATAAAAATAGCACCCACTTCCTAGGGCTATTGGGGGATAAAATGAGACCATATTATAAAGTGTTGTGCAAACCTTAAATTGATACATAAATGCTGGTTGTTAATAGGATTATTGTTATTAACTTTATCTCCCTGTCTCCCGGTTTCCTCATCTATAAAATGAAGCAGATTGGGCCAGATGACCTCATGGTCTAGGCCCGTTATCCTGTGACCCCTCCTCACTCTCTCCTCGGTGCTGTGACGCAATGGAAAGGCTGAATTTGGAGTCCATGGACCTGGGTTCAAATCTCGGCTCTGCTGCATACTGCCTATGTGACTCACTTTCCTTTTCTTTAAAATGAGGGGCCCCAGGGCAGCAGTGGATGCTTCCCCTCTGAGGGAACTGTGCCCTGAAGAGGGCTCTGGTCTCTGCGGCAGAGGGAGAGACAGAAGGCTGAGGCCTCCTGGAGGCTACCCTGAGGGGCTTAGGACTCTTTCCGTATTGTCTCTCCTCCTCCCCTCAGGTCCAAATGCTGCATCTCTCTCTGTCACCATGGAAACAGATGCATGGTCACTATGGAGCTGGTTGGAAGCAATGACTGTGGCAGCTTGAGCGGCTCTCTGCCCACTAGCAAGGAGGGACCAGGAGGTGGCAGGGGCCTCCAGACTGATAGGCAAGCCCTAGGCTCACCAAGATTGCTTGTCTCAACTCCCCAGATTTACAGGCGTGGATTCAACTACCAGAATTGTTTCCAGGGGTGGGGAACCTACAGCCTCAAGGCCATATGTGGCCCTCTAGGTCCTCAAGCACAGCCCTTTGACCAAATCCAAACTTCACAGAACAAATCTCCTTAATAAAAGGACATGTTCTGTAAAACTTGGACTCAGTCAAAAGGCTGCACCTGAGGACCTAGAAGGCCACATGTGGCCTTGAGACCGCAGGTTCCCCACCCTTGGGACCCTGGTGGGCTTGCTGACTGCTTTGAGGCAAGAGTGCTTGTTGGTCTGGGTAATTAAGAATCTTCGTTTGGCCTTTGCCTCTCCCAAGCCTGGAAATCTGGGCCCTGGACCCACAATTGGAATCATTAATTAATAATTAGTAATCATTGTGTCCAGCATCAGTAAAAGCCTTTGCCTCTCCCCAACCTGGAAATCTGGGTCCTGGACCCACGGTTGGAATCATTATTCAGTATCAAAGCATTGATCCTGGGTTATAGGTTTTGAGCTAGAGGCCAACCTCCTTGTTTTACAAGTGAGGAAACTGAGGCCAGAAAGGTTCATTGACTTGCACACGGCTGCCGGGATGGCGAGTGTCTAGTGCGGGAAGGGACCTCGGAGGCTATGGTCCAGCTCCCCTCCTTTTACAGAGGAGACTGAGACCCAGAGTCTAAGTGAGCTGGTTAGAGCGTGCAGCCTCCAGAGCAAGTGATACTCTGGCTTCCTCACTTTCCAGCCCCCTGCTGTCTTTGGCCCTGTCCATCTTACATCCCCCTCCCCCGACCCCCTCTGTCCCGTTCAGATTTTCTAATTATAGTAGTATGTTTCTACTGAATTACAATTAAAAGGGTCTTTGTTATGGAATTTGCTGGTGGGGGGGGGGGCGGGGAGGGGAGGGGTGGGAATCAGTGAGCCAAGCTGGTCCAACAGACACAGGGATGGGGGTGGGGGGACAGTGGAGGGAGAGAAAGCCTGGTAACAGCAGCCCACCCCAAGCCCAGGGAGGCTAGCCTCAGAGCCGATGGAGGCCGGCCTCAGAGCATGGTCAAGTTTGATTGGTCCATTCTACAGGCCTAGAGGACTCCCAAGTACAGCCTTGTTACAATGTTGTTACAATGTTGCCAAAGTCTCCTTAGGCCCCTTATCCTCCCTTGAGAGGCCAAGGGAGATTAGAGTTAGGAGGGGGAGGAAGGATCTGAGTTGAAGTGCCAACCCAACCTGGCTGTTCCCTAGCCCTGTAATCATGGGCCAGCCTTAGTTTCATCTGGAAAGGGAGAGGAGGTGGGCCAGACCTGTGATTTCATTTGGTCTAAAGAACTTCCAATGCAGGAAAGTCCCTCTACCAATGCAGATCAGCACCCCATTTGCAACTTAGGGTCCTGAGGCTCTGAGAGGTGGAAGTAATTACCCTAGGCTGGGTTGGAGACTTGAGTCCACCTGGCTCTAAGGGCAGCTCTATCCACTTCACCTGTTAAATGGAGGCGATTATAACTTGTACTCCCTACCTCCCCTGGAGTTGTTGAGAGGAAAGCCCAGCTGCGGATGATAGCTGTTATTAGTTTGGGGCCCTCTGTCTTCCATGGCCCGAAAGGCTGGAGATGTATGGGGGGAGCCTCACTGCTGCCCTCTTCGCTCCAGAGCAGCCTGTGCAGTTCTGGGGTTGGTTGCCTGGTGTCCAGCTAGGAATGGGGAGCCTTCTGAGCTCCTACTGGGCTGATCAGCCACAGTCAAGCACCCTAGCCTTGATCCCAGCCTTGTGATGTCGATTTGGTCCTCTTCAAGCGCCAAGGCTAAATAACAACCATCGAGGGTTAGGGATAACAAGGCTGAATAACAACCATCTAGAGACGTCCATGGCGCGTCTCTCTCCGGGAGGGCACGTGGCTGTCAGGTCCAGCTACGGGTAGATGAGGGGGGCCTCTGCGGCCCCAAGGGTGCCACATTCCAGACATCTTAGCCATCCCTGCCTCGGACAGACTGGCCGCCAGTAGACACAAGAAACGATTGTGCCGTGAGCCCACAGTGAGAGAGCTGTCTGTCTCCCAGGGCAAGGATGCCCTGGGGTACTGCATTTCAAACTCCTCCTTTCTGTCTTTCACCCAACTATGCCTGGCTTCCAGATGAGTAATGGCTTGTCGTGACTGCTGCCCTCTTCCCTGGCCTCTTTCTGGGGCCTGGGATTCCCAAGGTCATGTCCTCCAGTGGAGCGAGCATTCTTAGGTACCAAAGTGGGTCTTTATGGGGGCTCTGGTTCTGGGTGTGGCCAAGGCCTTTAGCATGACTACTGTTTGTGGGCAGGGACCGGTGATGGGGAAGCCCCTGCCAAGTGCCCAGGGGTTTGTACCCACTTGTGGCTCTGGAGAAAAAAACTTTGTTCCCTCTAAATCCCTTCATCAGCTCCTGTAGAATACCAGTGCCCCAGAGCCAGCCAGGCTGCTAGACCTGTGCCTGCCTGCAGTTGGGATGGTTCCCCCGCATGGAGGCATGTCTTTAACCCAGCCTTGTAAATAAACGTGTGCTCACATGCCCCAGTGAATTTGGCCAGGATGGCAAATATGTAGCTGCCAGGCTGCTGGAGTGGATGGGTACTTCTGTTCTCTCTGATTCTAGAGCTACAGCTGGAAAGGCCCTCAGAGGCTGCCTGGTTCAGTCCCCCTTGTTTTACAGATGGGGAAACTGAGTCTTAGAGAGGTTAACTGCCTTGTTCAGCAGCAGGGTCCTGGCTTCAGATCCAGCCTTCTTGCCCCTCTAGGCATCGTGCTCACTTTCTGATTGGATTTCACTGATTGGTAAAAATCCTCCTGGTCAGGCCCATCTTACACCTTCCTCCCCAACACGTACCCTTCCATCCAGCGACACCAGCCTCCTGGCTCCGGGCATTCTCTCTGGCTGTCCTCCATGCCTGGAATGGTCTCCCTGCTCCACTCCTACTGATGTCCTCCCTGGCTTCCTTGAAGTTCCAACAAAAACCCCACCTTCTACAGGAGGCCTTCCTCACCTCCTCTTCATTCCAGTGCCTTCCCTCTTTGAATTGTTTCCTATCTATCTTGTATATAATTTGCTCTGCATATGTTTGTTTTTCATGTTGTCTCCCCTGTTGGACTGTAGGCTCCTTGAGGGCAGGGGCTGTTTTTTGCCCCTTTTTGTATCCCTAGCACTTAGCACAGTGCCTGGTACATAAGGAGGTGCTTGATAAATGTTTATTGACTGATTGATCGACTTACCATGCATGAGGCACGTACTAGCTCCCTGCCTCTGGGCACATTTCTCTCTCCAAAGTGTCCTGAGAGAAGTTTGGGCCAATGGGATCAAACTCAGATAGAAACAGGGCCACTGACCCTTAAGTAAGGATTCCTGCAGGCCGTATGTTGATTTAGAAAACCACACGTTACTATTATCTATGTTTCATTGTGCTTGCACTCGTTTTGTTAAATATTTCCCAATTGCGTTTGAACGTGGTTCAGCAGCACTCAGGAGTGTTGTGACCCCCACCCCACCCCTGCCCCATGTTCAACTCCTCTGGTCTAAGGGGCCCAGCCACCTCCGGGAATTAACCCTGGCCCTCACACAAAAGGACTTCTTCTTTGTGTCTAACCTAAATCCCTCTTGCCACCCTTTAAACTGGTTTTCCATTTTCCTGGCACTCCGTGGAAATGCAGCTGGCATTTATATGAAAAAAAATCAACAAAAACAATGGACCATTTTATTTCTGAGTCAATGGTGGAGTGGAATGGGAAGGGGCGGGATGATTCTCAGGAGATTCTCCAGGCTTGAAGTTGGCTGGTTGTTTTGGTGAGATTTGGAGGAGAAGATGGGAGGGATTTGGGGGAGGAATTTGGGTCAGAGGTGGTGGATTTTGGGAAAAGATCTTGAAGGCTGGCTGCAACCCACTGTTTCCTGGCCTCAGGCCCTATTCCAGGGAGTGTGGGTGCAGAGGGAGTTTGGAAATCCCCAGGAGTGAGGGAGGAAATCCTCTACAGCTGGGAGCCATCAAGGGAGGTGTGATAAGGGTCTCCTCGCCTGACCTAGTGGGAGAACCAGACATGATGATCCTTGGGGATGGAACCTGGCCTGCTTCCTGGGTGGCTGGCCTTTGGGTCCCCCAACTGCCTCAGTGCTCGCAGAATTGGCACTGTAGTATTGGCACTGTAGTGCCAGCTTTCTAGGGGAAGCAGAAGCCTCTTCAGCTCTAAGTGAGAAGACATATGATCTAAAGCCCAAAGGAACTTCAAATGACTTTTTGTTGTTGTCCCAGTCATTTTTCAGTTGCATCTGACTCTGTGTGACTCCTTGTGGGATTTTCTTGGTAGAGATACTGGAGTGCTTTGCCATTTCCTTCCCCAGCTCATTTGGCAGATGAGGAAACTGAGGCAAACAGGGTGAAGTGACTTGCCCAGGATCACCCAGCTAGTAAGTGTCTGAGGCCAGATTTGAACTCACAAAGAAAGATGAAATCTTCCTGACTTAAGGCCCTATACTCTATCCTCTACGCCACCAAGCCGCCCTTCATTTTATAGATGAAGAAACAGAGGCAAACAGGGTTAGATGATTTTCCCAGGGTCACATAGCTAGTAGGTGTCTGAGGCTGGATTTGAACATAGGAAGGAAGATAAGTCTTCCTGACTCTGGGTGCTCTATCCACTGTGCCACCTAGATGCCCTCCATTTTACAGGTGAGGAACCCACCGTTCCAGAAGGTTTAATGACTTATCCAAAGCCACACAGATAGTGTCAGAGGCAGGATTTGAACTTGGGTCTTCTGACTCCATGGTTAGTGGTCTTCCCATCATACCCCATTACCCTCTATCCTTGGGCATGGACTAAGTTGAGGTAGACTGAGTTAGCAGCTTGGCACCCCCGGAATGAACATAGCAGAGCTGTCTGTCCGACTCTACCAGTGACTGGCCCTTTGGCCAGTCCTGCTTGGCTGGTGGAGACAGTACTTCCTCTTTGAATTCCATTGCCACAATGAGCCATGTGGCGGTGTCATGGCGTAGCTTCTCACCAGCATGTCTAGAAGGCTCTTAGTGTGGTCTCAGATTTGAGGAGATCTGGGTTCAAGTCCTCCCCTCTGACACTCAGTATTTGCCGTGTGCCCTTGGGGCATGTCATTCATTTACCTGGTGAATGCCGGTGCTTGGTAGAAAGGATTTCCTCACCTGAAGCTCTACCATAGCGGGCAATTGTTGATCTGGTCTAAGACCAAAATTGAAAAGCAAGAGGAGCTGACCCATCCCTCAGCCCAGGTTGTTGTAATGGACACAATATGGTGCAGTGGTTAGAGCACCAGGAAGACTCATTTTCCTGACTTCAAATCTGGCCTGAGATACTAGCTGCGTGACCCTGGGCAAGTCACTTCACCCCATTGGCCTCGGTTTCCTCATTTGTAAAACGAGCTGGAGAAGGAAATGGCCAACTACAAAGACAGCACAGTATCTTTTTCAAGAAAAGCCCAAATGGGGTCACAAAGCATTAGAAATGACTGAAAAAAACACTGAATAACAACAACAGCAAAGCCATGGATAGAGTGTCAGATTTGGAGTCAGAAAGACCTGAGTTCGACTCTTACCTCAGCTACTTAATAACTCTGTGACCCTGAAACCTCCCAGCCTCAGTTTCTTCATCTGAAAGAGGGGTGTAATAATAGCCCCCCACCTCACAGTATGGCTATGTGTACCCAAGGGGAAACTAGAGCCCCTCCTTAATCCTAGTGCCTTCCCCCTGTCGATCATATCTCGATCAGACAGAGTCCTTTGCACGTTGTCTCCTCCATTAGACTGTGAGCGCCTTGAGAGCAGGGATTGGTTCTTCCCCTCCCTTTCTCATCGCCAGCACTTAGTATGAAGCCTGGCACATAGCAGCAGCTTCACAAATGTTGGGTGATTGACTGATGTACTTCACAAACTTTAAAGAGCTGCGTAAATACGTTTAACAGTCATTACCAGCAGAAGTTTGGGGCCATGGAAAACCTGGCCTCAAAGAGTCCTTTGGACCCTGGGCTCTGTGATCCCGGCGAGTAGCTTAACCTCCCCGGGCCCGCTTTCCTAATCTGTAAAATGAGGGGTTCGGAATGAATGCCTTTTCCAGTCTCTTCCAGCTCTAAATTTGGGGTCCCAGGCCCCCCCTCCCCCACCCCCAGCTCTTGAGCCCTGGTCTCTCCTTAGCTCTTCCCTCGCCGCTTTTCCAGGCTTCTCCCGCTCTGTGGCCATATGGGAGGGAAGAGCATCTTTTATTCTCTGGCTCTCCTCCTGAGGGAGGGGCAGGGAGGCAGGTGAGGGAGGAGCAGGGATGGAGGTGGAGGCAGGCGATGCTTGGACGAGCAGAAGTGATGCCCAGTCTGAGCCGGGTTGGATGATGAGAGGGACGAGGCTGCCCTCTGCTGGGCTCTGCTAGCAGTGGCAGGCCAGGAAGGGGGGAGGGTGAGCGGTGAGTATTCTGTCCCTCGTGGCGCATGCGCTGGGCTCATCCCCGCCCTCCAGGCTCTTGTTGTCCTGGGAGACCAGGAAGCGGAAGGGCCCGGGCGCTGTCCTGGGCTCTGGTGCCCCAGGGCCTGAGCCTCCTAACCCAGCCTGGGTGGAGGCCGAGGACAGGACCTCCCTGGGGCAATGGGCAAGTCAGCCCTCCTGCTCCTAGCGTGCCCATGGCCACCCTAGTAGTGGGTGGAACCCCAGCCTGGCCACACACTCCCTGCCTGACCTTAACCACTCTGCGCTGGTGAAATGGACTGTGTGTGTGCCTGAACTAGGCCTTGTCCAGCTCTAAAGCTGCACCCCCTCCCTGGGCCCCCCTGTCTTCAGCTCTCCCCATAAATCCCCCCAAAACCAACATATTGAGCATCTTTACCATGAGAAGGGGTGGACTCAGTGCCTTCTGAGGTCCCTTCTGTCTCTCTCATCCTGGAGGGCAGCTGGGCGGCCTAGTGGCTAAAGCACTATACATGCAGTGTCCAAGACCCGAGCTCAGGTCCAGTAGAAGCCAGCTGTGTAACCAGAGGCAAGTGGCGTAACTGCCCTCTGCCTCAGTTTCTCTCATCTGCAAATTGGGGATGATAATGGCACCTATTGCCAGGTGCTGCATCATGAGAATAAATTGAGGCAGTACAGCCCTAAATAAATATGAACTGTTTATTATTGTTGTTATTAATTTAACCTCCTTGGGTTTCTTCTACTGTTTGACAGTACGTTCGATATTCCACACTCATAGACTTGAGTTCAAATCCAGTGTGACCCTGGGCAAGTCATGGCACCCTGTTTGCCTCAGTTTCCTCATCTGTAAAATGAGCTGTTGAAGGAAATGGCCATCCACGCCAGCATCTCTGCTAAGAAAACCCCAAATGGGGACACAACTGAAAAATGACTCAACAACAAAACCTATCAGCGCCCACATCTGCAAAGAAGGGAAGGAGATACGCGTCTTTAATCCTTCTCTGGGGTCAAGCTTGGTCATTTTATTTAAGTTTTTAAAATTTTTTTATTTTACCCACATTTCTTAATTTATTCCTTCCTTCCCGGGGAGAGATTCCTTATAAACAAAGGGAAAAGAAAACCAGCTTAGCAAAACTAATCAACAAATGAACCAAGTGTAATATTATATGCAAAAGTGCACACCCATCAGCCCCCACCTCTGCAAAGAAGGGGGTTGAGGGTTCATTCTCATATATCTTCTCTGGAACTATGCTTTTCATTATAATTTTTTAAAATATAAATTTCTTTTTTATCATTAACTCAAACATTTCAATATTCAAAGAACCAAGATTACATATAAAACTGTCAGCGTCTCTTATGTACAATTTGCCTTTTTTAAAAAGTGTATATTTAACAGTACAGTAGTGACCAAGAGGTCCCTTCTGGATTTCCCTCTTCTTCCCCTATGTATTTTTTTAATGTTTCACTGACAGAATATTTTCTTCACTGTGTGTGTGTCACGATTGATTCCCACCTTTCCTTCCCCCCACTTCCCACTCCCCCACTCCCATAGAAGCCTTCCCTCATGACAGATAATTATAGTTAAGAAAAACCAATCAACCATTGGCAGTGTCTGGAAATTCATGTCTCATCGTATATCTGTGGTCCATCAGCTCTTTGCCAAGAGGTGGGACTCTTCAGTCTTCAGAGTCACGATTGGTCCCTGCATTGCAGTATAATCTCATAGCTTCCTGCTTGGATTGTTTAGTGTTCTTCCTGTTATGGGAGAAATATCTCCTCTTGATTTCTTGGGGTAGGGTTACTGCTGCAAGACAGATCTTCCACAGTGAGGAAATTATGGAGGTAAAAACCTAAATTTTATTATGACTAAGCACAGACAAGTTCAGAAGGTAGAAAAATAACCCTGAACAAAGGTTAGGATTCTAGTGAGGCTTTTTATAGACAAAAATTGTGTCAGATAGAGAAGGAGTTTTTGACATGTAGCAGTCTTGTACATCCTCTTAGGCCGTAAAAGTTAAACTTAGTTAAACAAATCATAATCACCCTCATCCTCTAAGGAAACAAACCTAGTTAAATAGGTAAACTAAAGGGCAGCTAGGTGGCTTAGTGGATAGAGCACTGGGCCTGGAGGCAGGGAGACCTGAGTCCAAATCTAGCTGTGTGACCCTGGGCAAGTCACTTAAGCCTGCTTAACCTTACAGCATCTGGACTGGTGGATGGTGTAGGCTTATCCTCAGACTCTGTGGCGGTGCATTCCCCAACCATAGCTCCCAGATGACAAAGGCTGGTCTTGGGGCCTTCTTGTCTACTAGCGATGATCTCTGCATCAGAGTTGTCAAATGGGCCCCTCCCATGTGCAGCCTGAGCCAGATTAAAATGCAGTTGGGAAATTCTTAACAAAATAAATAAAAATACACAAAATTAAAATATATATATAAAATAAAAATATATAAAATGGAAATGTATAAAATAAATAAAAAGACATAGATAATGTCAATTTGTGGTTTTCTAAGTCAGTGTGCAGCCCCCAGGGATCCTTACATATGGATTAGTGGCCCCAGATTCTATTTGAGTTTGACACCAGTAGTCTGTGTCAGGGTCTCCACAGCCAGAGCTCAGGGAAGGGGATGAGCTATCTCTGGGCTTAGTCAATCAATAAACATTTATTGAGTGCCTGCCATGTGCCAGGCACTGTTCTGAGTGCTGGGGATACAAGGCAAAAGACAGTCCCTGCTTAGTCCTCCCTGTGTCTGAAGCAACGTCCCTCTTGGGTTATGGGATCCAGGGTCTCTTTTACTTGAAACATCATCTTCAGAGCTCAGACATTCTACAGTTGGTTGTTGTTCAGTCAAATCAGACTCTTTGTGACCCCATTTAGGGTTTTCTTGGCAAAGATACTGGAGAGGTTTGCCGCTTCCTTCTCCAGCTCATTTTACAAATGAGGAAACTGAGGCAAACAGGGTGAAGTGACTTGCCCAGGATCACCCAGCTAGTGAGTGAGTGAGTAAGGCCGAATTTGAACTCGGGAAGATGAATCTTCTTACTCCAGGCCTGGCACTCTGTGCACTATGGCACCACCTATCTGTCTCTTTTCTTTCTATCACTTTTTTCCTTTTGCTCCTCAAGGAGTCTGGCTGATTTCTCTGTGGTGGTCTCAGTGAACTAACCAAAGTCTTCTTCCCCCAAGTTTGTTTTGTTGCCCAATGCCTGGACCGTTTGGCATGGGACAGCTTATAATCAGTCTGCTATCTTATATGTTTGCCGAATACCACCATTCCTCAGTAAAGCTCTTTGGCTCGGGCATCATGCAGTCACTTGTTTCTGTCTGAGCTGAAATCACAGCTAGTTTGTGGGCTCCCTTTAGTCCTGGGGTCCTTAACTAGGGTCCACAGGCCCCTCTGTGAATAGATTTCAGGGGGGATTCATGAGCTCAAGTGTGGAAAAATTATTTCTTTATATCCATATAATTTATTACCTTGTAAGCCTATGTATTTTATACACTTAAAAATATTATTCTGAGAACGTGTCCGTAGGCTTTACTGGACTGCCAGGGGATCTGTGGCACAAACTTAACCTCTGACTTAGTCGATCTCTCTTCTGCGCATCATAATTCCATGTCTTCTCCGTCTTCTGAAGTCCCAAAGTACAAGTCAGTAGGTAGGTGTGTCTTTCAACCCAGCATCAGCAGGCACAGTGTAAAGCCTCGGGTGTCATTCCTGGTAGAGCCAGGGGCATGCATTGGAAATGCCTTTTATTGAATCCGTAGGTTTCTGCTCAGTCCTCGGTGTTCCTCATGTGTTCATTGGTCAGAAAGAGTCAGAATTTGGAGTCAAGGCCTAAGTTGGAACCCTCCTCTGCTGCTCACTAGCTGTGCTTTGTATTTCCTTAGCTGTAAAGTAAGCATGATGAGATTCGAATTCCTTATCTCATGGAGTTAGTGTAGAGCCGAGATACCTCTGCTTACAGCCTGCAGCCCATGATACTCCTGAGTGCAACCCCAACCAGATTAAAATCAAAAAATCAATAAAAACACAATGTTTGGTCATTTCAGTTGTGTCTGACTCTGTGACTCCATTTGGGGGTTTTCTTGGCAAAGCTACTGGAGTGGTTTGCCATTTCATTCATTCTCCAGCTCATTTGACAGATGAGGAAACTGAGGCAAACCGGGTGAAATGACTTGCCCAGGGTCACACAGCTAGTAAGTATCTAAGGCTGGATTTGAACTCAGAAAGATAAGTCTTCCTGACTCTAAGGCTCAGCGCTCTATCCACTGAGCCACCTAGCCACCCTCAAAAAATACAAAATATAGGACTCACGGTCTAATTGGTGCATCAGTTTAGAGTCTTGGAGAGTTATTTGGGACACTGAGAAACGGAGTGACATCACCTCTCAGTAAAGGAGGAGAGGATGTAGGACTCGTAACTGATGAGAGATGGTCTGAATCAGAGGGTCTTAACCTTGTTTGTGGCGTGGATCCCTTTCACAAGGGGTCACCCAGTCAGAATGTGACAGAACCCAGGTGTTCCCTATTCCACAAACCCAAGATGCCTTTCAGTGTTTTTTGTAAATATTATTATTTCTCTGTAGCTGGAGAAACAAGGTTTATAAGCATTAAGAGAAAAGAGTGGGGCTGCAAAGGTTAATGGTAAAGAACTGCCCTTGGCCTGTTCAAGTCCTGACACACACAGGTGTGTGACCCTGTCTTAGTGCTTCCTACCCCCTGCAATTCTCAGCAATACCAAGGTGCCAATATAAATTGGTGGAGAGAATTCCTCACTGCTGCTCAGTCTTTTCAGTAGTCTCTGACTCTTCATGACCCCATTTGGGATTTTCTGTGCAAAGATACTGCAGTGGTTTGCTATTTCCTTCTCTGGCCCATTTTATAGTTGGGGAACTGAGGCAAATAGGTTAAGTGATTTTCCCCAGGGTCACATAGCTAGTAGTGTCTGAAGCTGGATTTGAACTCATGAAGATGAGTCTTCCTTGTTCCAAGCCCAGTGCACCACCTAGCTGCCCAGTTTCCTTACAAGGAGTTCACCATACCAATGACCAATCCAAAAAAAAAATTAAAAAAATATTGAGTGACATACTAGGACTTGGAGTTCATAAATTTAGATCTGGAAGGACTTTTAGTCCTTGTTTTTCCAGATGAGGAAACTGAGGCCCAGAGGAGTGCACTGTCTTATTTAATCAAAGGTCTCTCAGGTCAGAAGCAGCCAAGCCAGGACCAATAGAATGGAGATGAAGGCTTGTTGTGATTCCAGCATAGATGAGTGCAAGGGATGTTCAAGAAAGCTAGGGGTCAGTGTTGACTGTCCTTCTCAGGAAAGGCCCCTTGAAGGAGACTGGAAGTATTAGTGGGGCTTAGATAAGTGAAGGAATGAGGAGGAAGGCAGAGGGTGAAGTGAATAGGACATAAAGAGACCTATCTAACCGAATGGAGGGAGTGATTCCATTTGGGGAGTGGTAGGAGACAGAAGATAGGGCTTGACGATGGAGACCCTTGAATGTTGGGATGAGGAGTTTGGAATGGGGAAAGAAGAGTGTCTGATCTGAAATCAGAAGGCCTGATGCCTCTGAAATGTGACATTGAGAAACTAACCTAACCTCTCTGGTCCTCGCTTGGTCCCCTGGGAAGCCGGATGAGGTGACCCCTAAAGTCCCTCCCAGCTTTGAGTCTATTATTATCTTAAGACTTGTTCTGCTTGTCAGAGGAGTTGCTCTAGGTGCTAAGACAGGAAAGTGCCTTATGAGAAGTTCCATGGGAACCACTGGTGTTGACTGATCTGAGGAGGCAGACGGTGAAGGCAGGACTCCTCTGTTGATGAGATCTGGGAGCTGTCACCGTGACAGTGAGGAATTTATCTAATGGATCAGCTTTGTGTACATGTAAGGCAAACCAGGCATCACATTAAGAGGAGCGAGTGAAAATTCCTATCCCCCGGACAAGGGGAGGTTGCAATTATAGGATTGGAATTCATAGATTTAGATCTGGAAGGACCTTTAATGCAATCCCTTGCTTTTCCAAATGAGGAAACTGAGGCCCAGAGGGACAAACCCTAAGGTAATGCTCTGGTGTCATCCCTTGAAGAAGAGGACCGTCTAACCAGCCAGCAGGGCTGATGCATTCAAGAACGAGGAATAATTTGCATCGGGACACAATATAAATATTGTAACACCTCACTCATGCAGAGGTCACTTTCTGGGCACTCTCAGCTTAGCCGGAGTATGTTTAGTTGAGAACTAGGTCAGCCAAGACGGTTTCTGAGCATCTGGAGCAGATGTTGCAACATCCTGAAATGTTTGTGCTGTCCTCACTGGAAAGCCCCTCAGGCCCTCATTGATCCCTTGCTATTTGCTCACATAAAATTCTCCTAGGTTAGGTTGGAAATTTTCTAACCCACAGCAGATTAAGAGCAGCATATTTGAGGCTGCAAGAAGGGACAGCTGACATTAAGGCAGAAGACACAGAAACTATAAAGAAGTCTTGGGGCTTCAAATGTGAACTCAAACACTTACTAGCTGTGTGACTTTGGACAAGTCACTTAATCCCAATTGCCCTGCCTTCCCCCCTCCAAAAAAAAATAAAAATTAAATTAATAAAAAGAGAAGTCTTAAGATCCTGGCTCTAGAGCTGGCAGGAACCTCAGAGGCCATTTGGTCCCATTTCCTCATTTTACAAAGAGGGAAATCGAGACCGGAAGGTTGAAGGACCTATAGGGTCATGGTTCTGAGCTGGAAGGGACCCCAGAGACTCCCTGGTCCAATCTTCTTATTTTAAAGAGAAGGAAGTGGGGACTTGTTCGATGTCACAGGGGTGTTGGGGCCAGAACCAGTTTTTATTTGAAGCCTGGTTCTCTTGACTCCAACTCCCACAGTGCACCACGCCATCTCTCTAATGGTCTCTAGCCATAGACTAACCTCATTTCCTTTTTTAATAGGGTTACAAAACAGATACATCCTGGAGATGATGTAAATACAATATTTCTGGATCCCAGCAAAGCATTTAACAAAGTCTCTCACCACATTCTTGTGTTCAAGATAGAGGGAACGTGGGCCAGAGTCTAGTAAAAGCCTAGAATTTAGAACACGAAGAGACCTGAGGTCATCTGTCCTGTCCAAGTGATACTGGTACTAGCAAAGCTGAGATCAGAATCCACGTCATTGGTTCATAGACTTTCTTCATTTTTTAAAAAATTATTTATTTTTAGTTTTCAGTATTCACTTCTATAAGATTTTGAGTTCCAAATTTTCTCCCCATCTCTCCCCTCCCCCCACCCCAAGATGGCATATACATTCACATTGAACCTATTTTCACATTAGTCATTGGTTCACAGGCTTTAGAGCTATTCTTTGGGGCTGTCTGAGACAGTACCTTTGTTTTATAAATGAGGAAACTGAGGCATGAAGAACCCAAGTGACTTGCTGCCTCCTGTAACCTTGGGCATGGGGCAGGACCAAGAATAACCAAGGTCCTCCAACTCCAATCTAGTACCTTTTCCTCCCTGTCCTACTTTGCCTCCTGAGGTCAATCAAAGGAAAGGAAAGAATTCATTGTATCAATAAATTTTTTTGCCACATTCCTGCCCAAGCAACTCCCTTTCTTCGGCCCTGTTCTCTTGTCCCCTAATGTATCAGTCTGTCTGACGGAGGTGTCAGGGTTAGGGCAGAGGGAGTCACTGGACAGTCACCATCGTGTGTGGAACGGAGGGACAGATACAGCCAACCAACAGTGATGGGGCAGGTGAGTGGGCAGTGCCAACCATGCACTCATACCCTGGTCCCAAGAGCCCTAGCTCTGGACTGGGCAGAGGCAAGCAGAAGGTGTTTAGGCCTGCTCAGGAGACCTTTGGGGGGGGCCAAGTGACCAAGTGCCCCCCAAAAGGTCATAAGCTTTTAAATCCCATGCAAAGAAATAACCTGTGCAGAAATTGATCTGTGGAAAATTTCACCTGCCATTGGATTCTGCCTCCCTTCAGCAGGGGGAGATAAGACATCAGGCACACTGTGTCCTCTGTGGAAAATTCCTCCCAACACACTTTGTTCTCGTTTTGTCATTTCGGTTGTGTCTGACTCTTTGTGACTCCATTTGGGGTTTTCTTGACAAAGATTTGGAGAGGTTTTTGCCATTTCCTTCTCTAGCTCATTTTACAGATGAGGAAACTGAGGCAAACAGGGTGAAGTGACTTGCCCAAGGTCATGCAGCTAGTAAGTGAGGAAAGATCTGAACTTGGGTCCTCCTGAGGCCAAGTCCTATGCCCTTTTCACAGTCCTATTCTACCAGGCAGAGAAAATGTGTTCACAGACCAATATGGGACTTGACCAAAATAAAATGCACTGATTAGTGTTGGGAGGTGAGGAGATGCTCTGACAGTTGGGAAAATTAGGCAAAGCCTCCAGAAGGAGAGAGGGAGCATTCCAGGCCCAGAGGGACAGATGGAATGTTGTGTATAAGGAACAGCAAGGAGACCAGTATGACTAGACTGTGGAAGATGTGCCATGAGCCTGGAAAGGTAAGCTGGCATCAGGGTGTGAAGGCCTTTGAGAACCAAGCTGGGGAGTTTTTATTTGAACCCAAAGTCCATAGGGAGACAGTGGGACTTTTTGGGGGGGGAGGGGAGGAAGTCAGGGTTAAATGGATTGCCCAGGGTCACACAGCTAGTAAGTGTCTAAGGCCAGATTTGAACTCAGGTCCTCTCGACTCCAGACCCAGGGCTGTATCCATTGTGCCACCTGGCTGCCTCATCAGTGGGACTTCTTGAACAGGAGAGTGACGGGTTCAGACCTGCACTTCAGAGATCTTAATTTGTCGGCTCTGTGGACAATGGATTGAGGAAGGCGGATTCAGAGGGAATAATTAGGAGGCTGGTGAATAATTAGACCAGGTGAAAGTGATGAGGCCCTGGACAAAGCTAGTGATGTGTGAGTAGAGGGAGAAGGGGGTGGAGATGAGTGATGCTGAGGAGAGGTAACTGGTAAGACTTGGTAGCTAATTGGACCGAGGAGCAGGGAGTGAATGAGGGTGAAGGGTGAGTCCTGGGCTGCAGACTTTCAGAGCTGGAAGGACGGTGCCCTTGATAGAAATAGGGAAGTTAGGAAAAGAAGTGGGTAGATTGGAGGGGGTGGGGCAGAATGGGGCTTGTTTTGGATATGTTGAGTTTGAGATGCCCATGGAACATCTGGTTGGAAATGTTAACGGGGGTTTTGGAGGTGTCAGGCACTGGAGCTAAAGGGGGTCTGCAGTGTGCTGCAAGAGAGAGAAAGACAGGGAGAGAGAGAGAGACAGAGAGACAGAGAGAACCAGGGGAGAGAGAGATGGAAAGACAGAGAGAGAGAGAGAGAGAGAGAGAGAGAGAGAGAGAACCAGGTGGGACAGAGACAGCAGAAACAGAGACAGAAAGACAGACAGAGACAAAGAGACAGAGACAGAGAGAATCAGGGGAGAGAGAGACAGAAAGACAGAGAGACAGAGGCAGAGACAGAGACCAACAGACACAGAGACAGAGAGAACCAAGGGAGAGAGAGATAGCAGAAACAGAGAGATAGAAAGACAGAGAGAGAGAGAGACAGAGAGAGAGAAAGACAGAGAGAGACAGAGAGAGGAAGAGAGAGATGGAGCTAGATTTATGAACTTGGGAGTCTTCTACATAAAGACGGCAGAGTCCTTGGGAGCTGGTGAGATCACTGAGTGTGGAGAGACAAGATAGGGCCCAGGGGGATGCCCAGGCGGCAGGATGTGGAGAATGAGCCTGCAGAGACTGAGAATTCTGCAGAGAGGGAATCATGTCAGAGCAAAGTCATGAAAACCCAAGAAGGGAGCATCCACAGCCAGGCAGCGATCAATACATCGGACATTGCAGAGTGGTCCAGAAGGATGAGAGCTGAGGAAAAGCTCTTGGATTTGGCAGTAAAGAGACCATCAGTGACCTTGCTAGAGCCGTTTCCATAGGGAGAGGGAAAAGGAGGGGGACCAGATGGAGCCTTGGGAGCTGCCCACGGTTTGAGCGTAGGATGTGAATGTGGATTCAGTTTTCTGCAGTGTAAACTTGGGACCTGGTCAGGGGCAGTGCCTCAGGTAGTGCCAGTTTGATGTAGAATGCAGTCAGGGACCCTGTCATAGTTTCATCTGAATCGACTCGGCAGGCTGGGAAGGCAGACCCAAACCCAGAAGGGGTATCAGTGTACATGACAGTGTACGCATGCTCATTGTAGGGGGACCGAGGGTTGATGGGACACACCAGCTGACACATAGCTGGTTGGTTCCTATGAAATCCCGAGCTTCTGAGACTGAAGTGACTGGGGGCATTCAGCTGAGGCTAAGTCATCGAGAGTCAGAGGAAGGCCTCACCTCAGACATTGGCATGACCATCTCGTCCTGTCAGATGGGATATTTATAGTGCACTTAGCACAATGCCTGGCACATTTATCGAATGCTTATTCCCTTCCCTCTCTGGATCCAGTTTTCTCATGAGCACATTTAACCAGGGTGTAGCACACAGGGTTCACAGGATCATAGATTTTGAGGCAGAAGGGACCTCAGATGCCATCAAGGCCAACTCCATTTTACAGCTGAAGAAACAGGCTCATGAAGTTGAAGTGACCCTTTCTACCCAAATCAGATCCACCCATAAATCACTGCCCCAAACGTCTCTTCCTTGTATCTGCCCATCCTCTGCTCTCTGTTGCCTCGACCAGTAATGAACAGCTAATCCACTCACTCCTGCCCGTGAGCCTGAATATAATACAATTTCAGCTGGCCAGGGCTCCTTCCACACTGAGTGGAGGGGCCATCTGCACAGCCTGGGATTCTGGCCACAGTGTGACTTGCCCTCCTCCTGTCTTAACTGGTGTCTCTGGAAACTGAGGACAGCAGTCCACACTCACATAGAGCCATGTTATTCGATGACCCTGTTGGTGAGCTGGGTCTGCTCCCACTGGTTGCCAGTAAGGTCTTCATAGAAGGAACGTCTCTGAGCCAAAGGAGATAGTTACCTGGAGTTTAGGAGGGGAGGGTCCTGCATTAATTGGGGCAGACGGGCAACCCGCTGATGCCAGTGACTGGTGCCATGTGCTCCCCTCAGTTCTTAATTCCTTTTTAGCTCTAGATTTCTCTGGGGCTTTTTCTATCTTTGGGGATGTTGGATTGGACAGCATCCCCCTGTGATGGTGACCTGTCATAAACATTGTCTTTTCCACTAGGCCCCAAGTAGCAGACCAGCAACTACTTCTAAATACTCTTTTTATTTTGAAGTGGGGAGGGCATTAAGTGACTTGCCCAAGGTCACACAGCTAGTAAGTATGTCAAATGTCTGAGGCCAGATTTAAACTCAGGTCCTCCTGACTGCAGGGCTGGTACTCTATCCATTGTGTCATCCAGCCTGCCCCAAGTCAATATTCTTTCCACATAGATTCCAAGATCTGAGGGGGCATAAGGCCATGGACAGCAGACAACCTGACCTATGCTTGCACTGTCTTTAGCACTTCTAGCTCTTTGGGGTCCTACTCAAAGATGCTAGTTTTATGTGTTACCTGGTATTTGGGGTGCAGGATATATTCCAGTTAAAAGTCACAGAGGCCTCAGTTTTGTGCATCAGTTGCTAGAAGTGATTCTTTTTGTGTGTGATTCGGACTGCTCTGGGCCCCAAACCAATGCATCCCTAGATAGCCATTGAAGGGGCTAGCCCTGGGGCTTTTGGAGGGGGGTATTGGTCTCCCACTCGCAGTTTCCCTCGTGGCCTACAAGTAGCTCAAGCACCAGCTCTTTGTCACATCCCATGGGGCTGTGATGATACTTGGGGCCATCCAGAGGCCTTCTAGCTTCTCTCACCAGATGGTGGCATTATTTGAGGGAGGGAAAAGATTCCTGGGCCAGGACAGCAAAGGTGAATTGTTGGCCCTGCTCAGTCTGACTGTGGCGGTGAGGTGAGCTGCTTTGGGTGGTGGTGGGCGTATGGGTATGAGAAAGAGTTGGCCGAGTCTGGGATGGCATTCCCTTCCTCGGAGTCACGCTGTTCAGGAAGGAGACCACATTTGGGGTGGCTGTGGACAGGCCCTGGTAATCTGTCATTATCCCCACAGCTTCATCATCCTCCCACGGCAGCCACATCAGCGAGTTGGCTGGGAAGGCAATGCAGGCCAGCATCCTAGTGGCAGCCAGAGCCTTTCCTCTCTTGCTTATGGCTAGTGATGTGTGCAAAGGAACTCAGCTGGAGCTGGAGGGGACCTCAGAGACCAGCTAGTCCACCTCATTTTATAGAGGAGGAAACTGAGGCTCAAAAAAAATTCTAGCATCATAGAAAGGGAACTCAGCAGGCATTCATTTTATAGATGAACAGATGGAGGCACATGGAGATCAACTGACTTATCCAAGGTCACATAGGTAGTGTCAGAGACAGGATTTGAACTCAGGTCCTTTGGATTCCAGAGCCAGTGTTCTTTCCACTATGCCTTTCCCCTCTTAGTTCTCTCCTACTTCACTGCACTATAACAGCTTAGACCAGGGGTGAAGAAACCATAGCCTTGAGAACACATGTGGTCCTCTAGGTCCTCAAGTGCAGCCCTTTGACTGAATCCAAACTTCACAGAACAAATCCCCTTAATAAAAGGATCTGTTCTGTAAAACTTGGACTCAAAGGGCCACACTTGAGGGCCTAGAGGGCCACATGTGTCCTCAGGGCTGCAGGTTCCTCACCCCTGGCTTAGACTCTCTTGGACAAAGGACCCCACATAGGTTGACTTAGTTACCCTTAGTGAATGCCATCAGACTCTGGGGAAATGACAGCCAGGCAAGTCCAGGGCCTAACAAAGTTAGCACCCTGTCAGCTTGGTTGTTCCTGTGTCTCCTGATTCAGGTGGGTGACTCACAAGATGATTTGGGATTCCCAGCAACGCGTAACCTCTGAACCTAGTGTCCAGTAGCTACTAACATAGCAATAACTTGGGAAAGGCTTTCTTTCAGTCCCCAGGTAGGGGGAAAAGGGCTCCAAGATCTTTTCAGTTTCCAAGAATCCTTGGCCTTCCCATCAGCCCTAGCATCAGGAGTGGGGTGGTGGGTTGGAACTCAGTTTAGCACATAAAAGAAGGTGGGGGCAGTGGGCTCCAGGTGCCAACTTTCCCAGCTCTCCTGCCTTCTCCCTTGCACCACTCTCTCCCTGCTTGACTATATAGGTTCAGAAGCAATTTGGTGGGCTGCCCTTCTGTCTTTTCCTTTGGGACACCAAAATCCAGTAGCTAAAGAATACATAAACACCTGCTTTTCTGCCCTTTCACAGAGACTAATTGCCCCTCCTCGCTGCCCTAGACATGTTCCATCCCAGCCTTTCCTGTCCCTCCCTTCATGTTTTCCATTTAACCCTAGGTGCAAGGCTGTTTCCCCTCCTTTCGTGTCTCCCTACCTAATGGCTCATGGAAGGGTATTTTAATTCATTTTGTGGAAGGCAGTAGTATTCGTAAGGGGAACATCATTGCCCCGTGAGTGAGACAGGCTCACGATACAGCTAGTCTACCAGGGCATCTGAATGCCCTCCTCAATAGTGCACCGTGGGTGACTGGGCTTCTTATAGTCTTTGGGGGATGATGGGTCAATGATTGGGCCAGAGTTATGTCCCCCACCCCACCCAATCCACTAGGATGTGTGCCATGGTAATTTTGACTTCCTGCATCTTTACATTCGAGGTGACTTTCAGGATGAGATCCCCAAAGCAATGACATGGGCACATTTCAAGCCTAGACTCCATGTAGGAATCAGGGATCCTGAGCATCTCATCCTTCAAGACCTCCCCAAGTTTCTTTTTTAGTGGACAAGACAGTTCTTGACACAGTGAGGTGTGGATAGCACTCTGGGCTTGGTGCCCACTAACTGTGTGATCTTGGGCAAGTCACCTAACTTTTCATGGCCTTAATTTCCTCATCCGTAAAATGAGAGAGTTAGACTGGATGGCATTTAAGGTTCCTGCCAGCCCTACATGTATGATTCGATGATCTTGGGTATAACTTTGTTTACGCCAGCCTTGGGCCTTGCCTCCTTAGCCCAAGTGACTTATCAAGGTAACTGTGATCTCTGCATGTGATGTCCATTTGGGTCCTTCTACCTACTGGACACCAGGTCTGAAGGAAGAGGGTCAAAGAGCATTGGGCATTAGGGCAGCCATCTTCCTCAAAGTCTCCATCACAAAATTCAGGATTCTTCTCTGTCCCCCACAACCTCTTCATCTTTGACCTTAAGCACAGGTCCTTAACTCAGGGTCTATAAACTTGTTTTAAAAATCTTTTTGATAGTTCCATTTCAGCATAATTGATTTCCTTTGTAATCCTGTGTATTTTATTTTATGCATTTAAAACAGTTATTCTGAGAAGGATTTGGGGTTCATGAGCTTCCTGCTGGGGATCTGGGACACAAAAAGATTAAAGACCCCTTGACATAGGGGATTGCTGTCATCTCGTAATGGCTCTTCAATTGTGGCAATACTGTTCTAAATGGGTTTTCTGTTTCCAGGGTCTTCCTTTTCCAATCCATATTTTATGTCTGCCGAAAAGGGCTTCCTAATGCACAGAATTTATTACTTCTTTGCTCAAACATCTTTAGTTGCTGCCCATTGGCAACCAAATAAACAGACTTGTTAACCTGATATTCAAAGCAGGTCCTTCTTTTTGCCATCTTTTCTAGGCACTTAATAATCCTTAGTTAAGTTATATTATGTCCTTCCTTCCTTCCTCCCTCCCTCCCTCCCTTTCTTCTTTCCTTCCTTCCTTTCTTCCTTCCTTCTTTCCTGCCTTTCCTTCCTTTCCTTCCCATTTTTCCTTCTTTCTTTCCTTCTTCTAGATTGCAAGCCCCTAAGGGTAGGGTCTGTGAAGTTTTTCATCTTTGTATCTCCAATGCCTGCCTAACAGTACTTTGAACATTTCGGGTGTATAGTAAGTGTTTGTCGAATTAACCTGAAAAGATTCTTCCCAGGAATCTATCTATCTATCTATCTATCTATCTATCTATCTATCTATCTATCTACGTAATTGGCTAAGGTGATAAAAAAATGGTGTCAATGTTGGTGGGGATGTGGAAGGATGGGTATACTAATACACTTGGTGTATTAGTTGGTGAAGCTGTGAATGACTTTGGCCCTTCTGGAAAACAGTTTGGAATTATACTAGAAAAGTCAGTAAACTGTTCAGATTTTTGACCCAGCAATCCCACTTCTGGGCATATAACCCAAGGAAATCAATTATAGAAAGCAAGCTCTTATATAATAAAATATTTATAGCAGCACTTTTTGTGGTTGCAAAAAAACAACCTACCCCAACAAAGTGGTTTGTTATTGTTGTTCAGTCTTTTGGGGTTTTCTTGGCAAAGATACAGGAGTGGCTTGCCATTTCCTTCTCCAGTTCATTTGACAGATAAGGAAACTGAGGCACACAAGGTGAAGTGGCTTGCCCATGGGCACGGTTAGTAAGTGTCTAAGGCCAGTTTTGACTCAGGTCTTCCTGACTCCAGGCCCAGTGCTCTATCCACTGGGCCTCCAGACTGTGCCCAAACAAAATGCATACCCATTAAATTAAAGAATGCCTGAACAAACTGGTGTATGAATGTGATAGACTATTGTCTAATATGAGACATTTAAATGAACATGGGAATGATCATATGAAAGTGATTCAGAGTGAGGAAAGCTGAAATAAGAATAATATATGCAATAACATAAATGATAATGACAGTTAAAAAAACCAACAGCAGCAGGATGCCAATGATGCCAACGGAATTATTATGAACTATCTTAGTCCAGAGAAGCTAATACAGAAACTTACCTTCTTCCCCTGAGTAGAGTTGGGGCCTATGGATGTGGAATGTGGCACACACTCTCAGACAAGGTTGATCGGCTTTGCTTTGTTACAAGACACCCGAGAATGAATCGTTTTATGAATCGTTAAGTGATTTCTTTCTTTCGAGGGCGGGTTCATTGTGGGGAGGGGAGTGAGACTGAGGAGAAATGATTGCTAGTCCTCAAAAAAATGGGGGAAATATGGGCTAGATTTTAGAAAGATTTTTCACCCAGAATTTGAACAAAAAATGGCATTCAGTGGAGGTCAGCTTCGAGGGAATTGACATTTTATTTACTTTGTCTTGGGGGGTTTTGGTGCTGAAACCTGGAAATTACTTACAGGCTTTGCAGTCCTCCCTTTCTCCTTTCTAAGTGTTGGATAAAAAAAAGCCATTTTAGAATAATTCTCAAAGTGGCATAAGACAGTCTAATTTTCAGAGACCACCTGGTCTTCTCTGTTCTTCAGCTCTAGGATAGCTACAGGACAGGTGTCATGGTAAACCCATTTCACAGATTTGCATTTTGAGCCCTCACATGGAAGCTGGCTGGCTGCTTGTCCAGTTCAGGATGTTGTAGCTCTTCTTACACAGGGCAGGGGATTGGACGGGATCACTGGCATCGTAGTAAGAGTCCCAGGACCCGAGTTTGAATTCTGCTTCTTGGGGAATCACTTAACTTGTCTGGGCCTCAGTTTCCTCATCTGTAAACTGAGGGGAACTCTCAGGCCCCCTCGATCTCTGAGCCTGCGGACGGCTAGTGCCCCTTCCAGTCCTAAGTAAGAGTCTTTGCTTAGGTGACTTCTTTCTGGAGAGAGGAAGGAGGAAGCCACGGCTGCTTCCGTCTTTCTGTAAAGCCTTCAGCCCGCTCTCCTGGGATCTTGCCCGTGCCCCGCCCACCGGCATCTCTCCCCCCTTGGAGTCGCCTCTCACATCTGCCTCTGGCTCAGAAGTGCCCGCCAGGCATGACCCTTGGGGCTGAATTTCCGAGTGATGGGGGTGTCCCCTGCCTCTGTGGCTGATGGGCTGCGGGGGTGGGATTGTCCATTCAGAGGTGCAGCGCTGGCTGTGAGCCCACGAACGTCTCACTGAGCCAGACAGTTCACATGATTTCCTCCGTCTGCCAGGCTTGGGCCCGCCCTGCTCGTCATTCCTCTGCTTCCCAGTGGTTGTGTGTGTGCGTGTGTGTGTGTGTGTGTGTGCGTGCGCGCGCGTGTGTGCGCGTGTGTGACTGCGTGCGTGTGTGTGCATGTACAGATCCGTGCTGGGTGCCCGTGATCATGAGGCTGCAGCCCTGGCTCTCATTGTGACATCCTTGTTCTCTGGGGCCAAATTGTTGGAGTCGGAGGGTAGTTAGGCGTTCTGTACAAACGTCCTTCTGTTCTGGGTGGCTGGAGATTGTCATTTGTACAGCTGTGATGCACAGGGGCTGATGACGTGGGCGTGTGTGTGTGTGTGTGTGTGTGTGTGTGTGTGTGTGTGTGTCTGCGCTCCTGTGCCCTGCCTGGGTCTCACTTGTCTGTAGCAGTTCCTTTGAGGGAGCGATCGGTGCGTGTGTGCCCCTGGCCAGGGGGCCAGTGGCCGGGAGTCTCACATTCCGTGCTATTTTTAGGGGCCATATCAGAGCAGCTGTCAGGGAGTGAGGGGGGTGTTCGGAAAGGCTGGCCCCTTGTCCGTGCCCATGTCCCAGCTCTGCCTCCCTCCCCCCAGCACCACCCCCCGTGCAATACCGCCCCTCCCTTCGGCGCTGCCCCCAATGCTATCCCGGTACCCACAGCACTGGAGCCTTTACCCTGCCCACTCTTTCCAACCAGGGTAAGGCAGCTCCAGGGCAGCCGGGAGGGGCCTGGGGGGGGGCAGGGGCGGGGCTGCAGCCAATGCTATTTTGAGCCTTTAACAGAGCAGACAGAGGAGACTCCGCTGCTCCAGGCTGGGCCATGCGGGTGAGTATTCCACGGGCCCCCCATCCCCGAAACTCCCTCCTCCCTTGGGTACCCACCTGCTTCTCCTACTGGGCAGTTTAGCTTCTCCCCTCCTGTCCAGTCTGTCCTAGGGGTTACTATAAGCCATGAAGTTGACTACTATCTCTGCCCTTTCTGGGGTGGGGCAGGAGGGTGGTCTGGGACCTCCCTGTCTTCCCCCTCTTAGGCAGGAGAAGGGGTTGAACTGGGGTGGTCTGGCCCTGCCTGTCTGGAGCTTGCCTCTGAACTGGCCTTCAGAGGATGCTGAGACCCGGAGGAGAGCTAGGAGGGAAGACCGAGCTTCCCCAGCCCCAGGTGCCTTGGGACTCGCCCAGGCCCCTGATCTTCCTTGCCTGGAAAGTTTGACTCTCCCTTCTCAAATCCTGAGCCTTTGAAAGCCTCTGAACCTAGAACCTAGGCCTCTTCCAGGGAAGGTCTTTGAGATGCCTGTCCCACACTGTGATAACACTACTTCCAGCAGCACACCCATTGATGGGAGGGAGGCCAATGGCTCAGACCAAAGAACAGGGGGCATCCTAGGAGCAGAAGAACTGGCTGGGAGCCTGATCCAAGAGCCCGCTGTTGCCCGCCTACTGTTTGGGGGTGGAGGCAAAGGGCCGAAAGGGACTGATCTTTTTGACAGTGAGAGGATTGTAGCTGAGAGATTTCCAGCTGATTTATAGAATCTAGAATCAGGAAGACCTGTGTTCAAATCCTGCTTCTCATTCTTAGTGATTCTGGGCAAGCCATTTACCTTCTCCAGGTCTCAGTCTCCCCATCTGTCAGATAAGGAGGTTGGACTAGCTGGCCCTAAGTCCTTTCAGCTCTGGAGCTGTTATGATCCTATGACCCCCGGGGTGCCCTTAGGCCTCCCCTTTCTGGGTACAAGGTGCTAGAAGGGGAGGGGGTGGGGAAACTACTCTGGACGATGGTGGGTCTCCTTTGTAATGGGAATGAGGCAGTCCTTTGAAAAAGGAGGCCATTTGACTTGGAGGTACACTTCCTAAACTTCCATTCTTCTCCCAGTCAACTGACCCCAAGAGGCTGGGGACTGAGAGGGTGTGTGTGTGTGTGTGTGTGTGTGTGTGTGTGTGTGTGTGTGTGTGAGAGAGAGAGAGAGAGAGAGAGATACCCTGCTGTTCTGGAGGGGGTCTGGGCAGAGCCAGTGGCTGCTGATGGGGACTGGAGGGTGTGTGGGGCAGGGCGGGGAGTCCAGCCTGAAGTTGGCTCCACTGTTTTGCTGGAGGCAGAAGCCTGGCCCCTCTTAGCACTGCAGCAGCAGCAGGAAGCTGGGCCAACGCACCTGCTTCCGTGAGGCAGCCGCGGCAGGGATGGCTGGTTGGGCCTCTGCTGTTTTCTGTTCCTTGGTGGGTTGGGGGTGGGGCGGGCCCTCTGACAGGGAGTACTGTTCTACTGGACTGAAGGGGCCATAGTGTCTGTGCCAAGTCCTTTTCCCCTTCCTTCCTTAGCTGACAGTATGGTTCCCCAGACCTTTCCCTCTTCCCACCCCTCTCTGAGAAGCGCTAAAATGCTCCCATTCAGGTGCTGGGCTAAGGGGCAGCTTGCCTCTGAACTCCTTCCTTTGGGGTTAGCTATGTTCCCTTGACCTGACAGTTGATGAACTGAAAAAAGCCATCCCAGAGAGCTGAGGCAGACCAAGAAAGTGAAGGTGATAGCCGCCTCCCTCCCCCCACCCCAAGCTGGTTTCCTGCCTTTGAACTTGGCATTTCCAGGGTCTGCTCTGTCTTCTTCTCTGCCTCTAAGTCCTCACATTCTCTGGAAAAATTTTTTTTTAAATCACCCTGTATGGGGCAGGCTAACCAGATGCCCCTGCAGAATGAGATTTCCCCATGGCCAGAGCAGAGTGGGGCATGGACTCATATTAGTATGATCAGTGGGGAGCAGCAGCAGTCTGAGATATGGGAGGAGGGGGAATTGGGGAAAAGTTCTGCTATGCCCTCACCCCAGGTTAGGATGGGGGTGCTATATGGGACTGATGTGCCAGGTACAAGAGAGATGCTCTTCCTTGGGTTCAGTTGCTCAGGCTGCTTGGCCCGACAGTAGGAAATCAGAGAGGAGATAGGCCATCATGTCTTTCTTAAGAGAAGAAAGATGTGAGAGGTGGGATGTCTAATGAAGCTAGATAACAATTTTGGGCCCAGAGATTGTGCTGCGTCCTAGGCTTTCCCTTTCAGGTCCCAGGAGGCACCATGTGGCGTTGCTCAGTCATTCACCAGAGCTGATGGAGCCGATGGGCTGCTTGGTGTTAGGAATGACCCTCAGGAGATCCCCCTCTAAGGGGTACAAGACAGGAGAATTTAAGGAAGGTGGGCCCTGCCAGCCATTTCAGAGTGGAGGCCTGGAATCACTGCAGTAGAGAAAAGCATTTTTTTTTGGCTGCAAAGAAAACCTCAGACTCTTCTTCCAAGCAATGATTTTTCCATATGGCCCATTCACAAATGGGCCCCACAGTAAGCAGGCAGGAAGATTGAATACAGCCTTGTATATTTGTATGAACTGAGGCAGAATGAAGTGAGTGAGAAGAAGAAAACATTGTATACAGCAACACCAGTGTTGTAAAGATAAACAGCCTTGAACGACTTAGCAACTCTGATTAACTCAATGACCGACCACAGCTCCAGAGGACTCAAGACGAAACATTTCACCCGTCTCCTGATAGCGACCCCATGGACTCAGAGTGCAGATTGAGACTTATTTTAGACACAGCCAATGAGAAAATTGGTTCTGCTTGACTACATGTTTGTAACAGATTGTTTTTCTTGGTGGAGGACGAGGGAAGGTAGGAGGGAGAGAAAGCAGATCTTTGTGAAAATATAAAATTTGATATACTTTGTATCATTACATATTATATAAAGTATATATTGACATAATTTTACATAATTTATAGAAATATAAGAATTATATACAACAATATATAATATAAATATATTATACATAATATAATATAAATTTATATATAAAATATACTTAGCTGATTTATATATATATGTATATATATGTATATATATATGTATATATATATATATATATATGAAATTTTATTTTTTTTAGAAGTCATTTAGTATAGTGAATAGGGCACTGGATTTGGAGTCAAAAAGGCCTGGTTTGAATTCCACCTTAGGCATTAACTGTGTAACTCTGGGCAAGTCACTTAATTTCTCTGAGACTTAGTTTCCTCATTTGTAAAAATGAGGGGGTTGATCTTAGATGGCCTCTGTGGTCCCTTCCAGCTCTAAATCTATGATCTTATAATTTTATAATTATCAACTCAGTTAAAGGGCTTTAAAAGAATGTCTAACTGGGTTTTTTAACTCAGTATTTTAACTTTTTCATTTCATTGTCTTAAATCCTAGACTTTTCACTTGGATGGAATATCCTCTGTCTACCCCTTTATAAATGGGCCAGTTTGTGCAGATGGGGTTGAACACATCCGGGGCGGAGTGACTGTGAATACCCTTTCTTCCCTTTGCCTTGTGGGTTGCCCAGTAATTTTTGTTTCTGTTTTTATATCTCTAATGCCTAGAGTAATATTTTACATGCAGGTCAGGGCTGTGATTTCATTGGTGAAGGGAAACTCTCTCCACCAATGTGTGGCAACATCTATGTTTGAAATTTCAGAGTTGCCTAGAGCGGATAAGAGTCACACAGCCAGGATGTGGGATGGAACCCAGGTTTCCTTGATTCTGAGGCTGACTCTCTGTATATAATATCACAGCTCTTCTCTGCCTTCCACATAGTAGGCACTTAAATGCTTATTGAATTTGTGCCAGGTAAGCCAGAGAGAGAGAAAGAGAGAGAAAGCACTGCTGGTATTGTTCATTTGCTCTCCTGAGTCTCCTTCCCTTTTTGAGTGCAAGCAGCTTTTGGTTTCTTATTGAGTAATGTTGACCCCAGAGGACAAGATGCACAATGAGGCAAAGGTTGGCCTGTTTTTGAAACAAACTTCCTAACCATGAGAGCTGTCCTGTGGTAGAACTGGCTGCTTAGGGCCGTGGTGGGCTCTTCCTCCTTGGAGGTCTGGATAACCATTCATTAGAGCTGTTTCAATGGGAATTCAAGTGTCTCTGACGTCCTCTTCAATTCTGAAATTCTGCAATTGATTAAAAATTCTACAGGAGTAGAAGGTGCTAGAGACAGAGCATCTGGAGTCAGGAGATGTGGGTTCAAATTCTGATTCAGCCGTTTTGCTCCCTGTGTGATTTGGGATAAGTGACTTTATGGCCCCGTGCCTCAGTTTTCTCATCTCTAGAAAGAGGAAGTCGGATGAGATGGCCACTGCAGCCCTCCCGGTTCTAGATCTAGGATTCTAGATGTCTCTTTGTCTCCTGGGCTTCGCTTTCCTTCTCTTTAAAACGAAGGAATCGAACGAGCCTCTGAGGTCTCTTCTGACTCTAGATCTGAGCTAGATTTTAGTCCTGCCTCTGACACTAGCTGGGTGACTGTGGGTCGTGTCACTTCATCTTTCCTAGCCTCAGTTTCCTCATCTGCAAATTGGGAATAATATTTGTCCTAGCTCCTCCAGAGGGCTGTGGTGAAGAGAGCCCAGTCAGTTCTGCTATGACTCGTGTTCTGAAAATGCAAGATTTTTCTCCAGCATGAACGATGAATGAGGGGACATTCTGAACCTGTCTTAGATTTTGAGTTTGCTTCTTTGAGGTTTCTTCCGTGAGAAAAATCAAGAACACAGAAACTGCCCGTGTCTTGGTAACTCACCAGATGCCCACTTCTACCAGCAAACTGTGTCGAGTCAAAGGGCCATTTTTGTTGTCTGTCTCTGGGTACAGTGGGAGCTGTGGGTGGAGGAAGGCTGGCTGGCAGCTCCCCCCCTGAGCCCGTAGGCCCTGGCCTGCCCATTGGGCCGGTGCAGGTGAAGCAGCGGCAGAGCGGCCACCATTTATTGTACAATTTGTGTATTTCTTAACCATTTAACCAACATGTATGAATTGGTGCTTCTGTTTTCATTAGATTCCTATCTTTTATTTTTTGTGGCACTGATGAAATTTTTGAACATTGTGCCCCTACCCCCATTTCCTTGATGAGCTTTGTGGTTTTTATTACAAGATTTTGCAGAGTGAAGTGTTTTTTGGTAGTGGGCATGTCACTTTATAGCAGAACTGACTGTACCTTGTCAATCTCAGGGTGCTATTGAAGATAGGGTGTTGGAGGTGGAAACAGGAAGTCCAAGGTTCGAATCCAGCCTCTGTCCACTTACTAGCAGTGGGATGGTGGGCAACCAATCAGTGAATATTTATTTTTTTAAATTTTTTTTTTATTTTAGACAAATACTAAAACTTAAATACATAATAAGAAAAGAAAAAGAAACGTTATAAACTTAAATATTAAACTTAAATTCAGTAAACATTTATTTTTCCTAAATTTCAAATACTAACACTTAAATATATAATAAGAAAAGAAAAAGAAACATTATAAACTTAAATATTAAACTTAAATTCAGTAAGCATTTATTTTTTCTAAATTTCAGACAAATACTAACACTTAAATACATAATAAGAAGAGAAAAAGAAACATTATAAACTTAAACGTTAAACTTAAATTCAGTAAACATTTATTTTAAATTTTTTTATTTTATTTTATTTTAGACAAATATTAAAATTTAAAACATAATAAGAAAAGAAAAAGAAATAAACTTAAATACTAAACTTAAATTCAGTAAACATTTATTTTTAAAAAAATTTTTAGTTTAGACAAATATTAAAATTTAAAACATAAGAAAAGAAAAAGAAATATTATAAACTTAAATATTAAACATTTATTAAGCACCTACTGTGTACCAGGCAAGTGCTAAGTGCTAGGGATACAAAAAGAGGCAAAAGACAGTCCCTGCCCTCAAGGAGCTTACAGTCTAATAGGGGAGACAACATGCAAACAAATATATAAAGAGCAAGCTCTATACAGGATAAATAGGAAATAATTTGAGGAAAGGCACAAGAGTTAAGAGGGTTGGGGAAGGCTGCCTGTGTGAGATGAGATTTTAGCTGAGACTTAAAGGAAGCCAGGGAAGGTGGTAGTAGGCAGAGCTGAGAAGGGAGAGCATGGGGGGGGCAGGTGTGGGGGAACAGCCAGAGAGAGTGCAGAAGATGAGGGTCTTGTTCACGGCGCAGCCCTGAGACCAGTGTCACTGGACTGCAGAGCATGAGGTAGAAGAAGACTGGAGAGGTAGGAGGGGGCCAGGTGAGGAAGGGCTTTGAATGCCAAGTGGAGCATTTTGGTTTTGGTCCTACAGGTGATAGGGAGTGTGTTGAGTATGGGGGTGAGGTGGTGGGACCTGTGCTTTAGGCAGATCGCTTTAAAGGCTGAATGGAGGATGTAGGTGGAGACTCGGGGGCAGCCCCAGCAGCGGGCTATTGCAGTGGCCCAGGGGTGGAGGGATGAGGGCCAGCCGCAGAGTGGCAGGGTGTTTAACTAGATGACCATTAAGGTCCCTTCCAGCTCTAAATCATGAACCTGTAACCTGCCTGGGCCTTATTTAATCCATTTGTAAAATTGGGGTATTAGGCTAAATGACTTCTAAGCCCCCTCCCAGTCTATGATCCCATGATCTCTCTGGGCCTCAGTTTCTCCATCTGTAAGAAGAAGAGCTTGGAGGTAAAGTCACTTCCAGCTCTGTGAGCTTATCGAGTGTGGTTGGAAGAGAAGACCCAAGTCTCTGTGAAGAGGCCCACTGTCTCTTTCTCTGCCATGAGTCAGGAGGCTGTTCCTATCCCAGCCAGGTGTGTCCCTGCTAGTGACATCTTGGGCCTTGTTTCTCATTGGACTTTGGGAGCCTTGCCACCGACTTGGATGCGTTTCTTTTTTTGACTTTGTTGCCCGCAGCATCTACCCCGTCAGGGCCCGGCTTCCACGACTACCTCCTCCTAAACGTGGACCTCCCTGAGTCCCGACGTCCCCTCCGTTTCCTCTCTTCCTCTCTCTGGTCCCGGGGAGTGCGTGTCCCTCGGCCTTCTCCATGCCAGCAGGGCCATGGCCTTTTCTTCGAGATTTGCCTTCTGGGAGCAAAAGGGAAGTCTTGTTTGAAATCTCTCGTGTCCGTCCCTCTGGCCTGTGTGTTTGTAGGGGTTCATCTTGGGGCAGGTGGGAAGGCTGGCTGGCAGGGGACTTTGCTTGTGAACCCCCAGGCTCCTGCTGGCAGTTCATGCCCTTCACTTGCACACACCCCTGGGCAAAGCTGAGCCCCTGGTGACCTTTTAGCTTCCTAGATGCTCCCCAAGTTTGTGCCTGCTCTTCTGCTGCTGCTGCAGGGGAGTTGATAGCAAAGGGGATAGACTGATGTGGCTGTAAGCTCAGGTTACCCTCTGAGAACTCCCTGTGGCCTCTGGGATTGCAGATCCTGAGGTCCAACCAGCTTCATTTAGCTTATTGGGGGAGGAGAGGGAAGCAGGGAAGGCATCTTGGTCTAGTTAATACAGAGCCATGGGGAGGAGCTGGGCCTGGCAGGCAGCCTGGGTCCAAGGGTGACTCAGTCGCCAGAATGGGGCATGCCTTTGTGTGCGCTCACAGTTCCAGGATGGGGCTATGACCCAACACCAGAGTCCCTTGGCAGGGAGCAGATGACTGGGGTGAGAGTGAGTCAGTCCAAGGCTAAATCCAGGGACTGAGCTGTGTTCCCAAGACACTTTAGGAGAGGCAGAAGTGTCTCCCCACTTTCCAGTTGGATCCAATTCTTTGGGGGGAAGGGGGTTTGGAGCTGTCTGGAGGGGGCATAGAGCTAGAGCCATTTAAAGACTGCATAGACTGGAAGCCCGGCAGGTCTCTGGACCTGAGCTTACAGCGACTTCTGTACATGTATGTTTGTGCTGGGGGATTGCGGGATTGCATTTACTGCCTTTCTGTCCTGCATGTTAGGAGCTTGGTGTGAGGGGAAAAGGGTCCCATGGGAATCGAGAGGGAGGAGGGAGCTTTATTAAGACGACCCATAGGACGCACGCAGTTGCGTCTTTTGCTCCCCATCCCCTCCTCTCCCCTCCTCTCCAATCCTATGAGCCTTCTGCATTCTAAACTAGTGGATTTCCTTTTAGAAATTGTTCTGTTCCACTTGGTCCAGGAAAATGTGGCCTTACTTTGAAGCTTCATGCAAAACTTTGAAAACTGCTCCACAGAGATAGTTGGCTTGTCTTTGTTGTCATGCTGGTCTGGGGGAACCTGGGCAGCCACGGGAGGGAGGCTGCAGAGCTGGCCACTGCCCTAAGCCAGTCCTATTGTCCTGTGCTTAAAATTAGCCTGAGTCCCTGGTTCAAAAAGCCCTGAGAGATTTCTCCCCAAGGGATAATTAAGGTCATCCTAGCAGTGTTTCCAAATTACCTTTCTCTTCATGATCAATCTGCACTTTCTCAGAGAGAGATGTCTGCCCCTTGGCCTCCTTTCTTATGCCCTGTCTCCCCTTCCCCCCAAGAAAGACATGATTTTAGGGAGATTTGCTTTCTAGTCTGCAGGGAGATGGGATGGGGACAGCTGGACCCCCTGCTTCTTTAGAGCTGATAAGGAGTGATGCCATGTGAATCCAGTGATACTCTGACATTTTGCAGGATCAGTGGGAGCAGAAGAATGGGGGGAGGTCTTATTTCTAAAGAGAGAAAAGAAATGAGTTTGTTCAGCTGGGCTGCCTTGGGAGGGAGAGAGATGATATTTAGGGGGAGGAGGAAGAGGATAGAAAGGTGCGGAAGGAGATTTCAGAACTCAAAGCCAGGCTTCTTTGGAGTCTATTCTAATTTCAATATTGAAGCTAAAAAGTAAGGAGCCCTTTTGGGCTACCACATTTCCTGCCATCTGCCCCTAACCCTGCCCCTCCCTATTTTCCTGTCTCCTATATGTCCTCAGTGATAACCGTTCTAACCTTGGGCAGCCCGTATGTCCCCAGCATCAAACCTGTAGGCCTGAGCATCTCTAGATACTAATGTCTCCCTCTGGCCCCTGCCCCCTTTCCATATAGCTGCATGGTTGACAGTTTTGTGGGTTTGGGGTTGGAAACAGTGGGAGAAAGCATCTGGCCTCCAAAATATCCCCCTTGGTGTGATTTCCTGCCTCTAACCAGAGCTGGGGTGAGAAGGCTCCATCAAAGCTGGGGCTGCCTATCCCAGGAGATGAGCAATTCTCTGTCAATCCAGGATGACGTAGGAGCAATTTGGAGCCATTTACGTTTCTCCCATAAGTTCTACTGAATCCTGGGTCTACATAGCAGAAATAATACTGTCTTGGGGTTACTTTCTCCTGCTGAATGACTGAACCACCAGGTTGGGACAGGAGGTGGGGCATAGATGTTAGCTGAGGGTGGCTCAGGCTACTTTCCTCTCATCCAGGAGTGAATTGGCTTGACTGTGTTATTCAAAGTGGGTTAGCCCCAACCAGTGGTGTTACTCTGACCATAAGGATTCTGTACAGTTGGGTTGAACCTGGCTTGCCACTTAGAGGAGGATATCATGGCCATAGCTTGGAGTGCTGGATTTGGTCTTAGGAGGACTTGGGCTTAAGTTCTGGCCCATATACTTACTATGTGACCCATAGCTTCTGAAGGGGTTGGCCCCTTCCAGCTCTAAATCTCCTACAACTTCTCCCCCTATAAAAGACCTCCTTTAGTTATGAAACTGCCTTTAGATTCCAGGATTGGAAGCCCCCTAACCAACAATCCACCTCCTCTCAAACCAGTATCCCCAGTGACAGGAAGAGTTCAGAGCTCCATCCTGCTGGGAGAATAGGGCCAGCCTGGATGCTTTCCCCCCCCCCATCCCCTACCCCCCACCCACCTTTAGCTCAGGCCTCAGACCCAATCCATTGGTGACCCTCCCCTCTTTGCTCCTTTAGGTTAAAGATGAGGACAAGATTATTCCAAAGCTGAGTCCTCTTGGAAAAGAAGAGAGGGCTGTAAGTGTTCTTTGGGAGTGTGTGTGAATGTGTGCATGTGTGCATGTGTGCGTGTATGTGTGTGTGTGTGTGTGTGTGTGTGTGTGTGTGTGTGGTGGGTCAGAGTGGGTCCCCTCTGGAGGTCTGAACTAGCTTGAGGGGAGATCACAGATTGTGGGGGGGGGTCACTGGATATCTTTCCTTCCTGAATCCAGTGAGATGATGGGTCAGGAAACTAGAAGTCCCACTGCCTGGTCAGAGAGCTGCTTCAGCAGGGCTGAAAAAAGACCATTTTTCCCTGGGGGGAGCCTCCGTTTAGCTTTTGGCCCTCCTCCTATGATCCCCGACTTGGCTGGAGTGAGGGGGAGCTCACTGAGGAAGTTCCGATGAGCAGAGGCTTCTGTGGCCAGCTCCTGGGATGACAGATAGGGGCAGACAGGGACTCCATGCAGCTGCTGCTGCTCTTCCTCGAGCCCTCCTCAGTGGCTCTGCTCTGGAGACCTTGAGGCGGGCTCTCAGTCTCCCCTACCCCACCCCCAACACCATGTCCACTTCCTGCCTTTAGGCAGGAATATGGCGGCAGAGAGGGAGATTGGGGGAGTAGGTCCATAGGGAGCTGAGCTGAGGCTAGACATAGGGGATCAGGAGGGACCCAGGGGGCCAGGAGGAGTGAAGACACAGACTCATCCTTCATGGCCCAAGAAGATGAGTCTTCTCTCCTCTCCACATCCCTCCCGCCCCCATGCTGCAATTCCCTAGATGTGGGATAGGGTCGTGTTTGGAAGAGAAAATGTTCCCCTTCTGACTAAGCATCTTTGTGAATCAGGGCTTCAGTTGTCAGGCTGGGAAAGTCATATGTTTACCTCTGTTTGGGAGACTTCGGGACACTAGAACTCTAGATATGTGTTTGTGGTGGGGGGACGGGACACACAGGGTAAATGGGAAGGTATCCTAGGAGGGATTAGGATACACAAGGCTTTGACCAGTTGGTGGGAAAACTTTAGGGCAAGCTCTGAGTGTCCTTGTTGGCATGCTGAGGGTAGCCATCAAGCTTCACCTCTTTACCCATGCCCACTCCATTGGCATTGATTTGACCCAGGAGGCAAGACTGGGCCCAAGGTTGGCTGGGTACCCTCAGGGAAGTAAGAGCAATTTCTCCCATGGTGGGGGTGGGGGTGAGGTCAGGATCACTCATATAGGCAGCAATCTGTCTCCAGTGCTGCTTCCTCCCCTCCTGGCCTGCCTGGCTCCTTGCAGTGGTAGACATCTAGCTGTTTCCTGAGCTCATTGCCCCAGAACTGCCAAGGCCTGGGGAGGATCCTGGCAGAAGGTATCTGTGGGCTTCTTCACAACTCCAGAATAGGGAGTGCAGATTGAACCCAGGCCTGTCATAAGCGTGGGGCTCCTCCTGTAATTCAGATGGGGTAGGGTCCCAATAGCCAAAGAAGAGGGAGAGAATACCAAGCCTGGCACCTGCAGGCTAATCACATGCCCTTTGGCAGCTTGGATGTACAGGAAAGCCAGCCCTGAGCCCCCTGAATCTGGCTTCTCAGTAAGGTGCTCTTGGGTTGGGGTTGGTCTTCCCCCTCTGGATGCTAAGCTTCTTCAGGGTAGGGAGGGGATGGATTTGTCATGATGGGTCAACTTTACTGCAGGCTGACTGCTGGCCAGTTCTGCTGTTGCTCCCAGCATTCAGGAGAGGCAGCGTCAGCGGGCTTGGGGGGTGGGGATGAGGATGAGGGTGTGGGGAGGGGATGAGCTTTGCCATCAGCTTGAGTGGTTAACCCATCATAGGCCAGAGCTGGCTCCACACCCCTACTTCTCTGCCTCCCTGCCCTAGGGAGCCCAGTAACGTGATGCTTAAAGGATCTTATAGAAGGGAGGAGCTCTTGAGAGCTAAGCCAGAAACCAAGCAGAGAAAGGCACTTAATGGACTCCTCCAACTGAGTTTAAGGCAGGTAGGGGTGGTGTCTAGGAGCTGGGAAAGCCACCAAAGAGGCAGGCAGGAAGAGGAGAGCTAGGAGAGAACCTTGGCTGGTTTGGGAGAGAGAAATCACTCCCCTGGCTCTTTCTCTACTTCTGGGCACTGAGGTATGGACAGGGCTTAGGTCTGACCTCGGCCCAGAAGACTAGCATGGGATGGAGGGATGGAGGGGCCACATGCCCTGATGATTGAAGTAGTGGGAAGCCCAGAGGAAGGGTCTTTTCCTTCTCTGTCCTCGGTACCCACTGAAGGGCTGGCGATGAGGTGGGGATTTAGGAGAGAGGAAAAAGGTGAGCTGGGGTGGCAGGGAGTGGCAGGAAATCTAGAAGGGGAAATCCTGAGTCTCAGCCAGGCTTTCCTGCACCAAAGCCTGGAGATAGAGACTTGGGTCCTTGGGCAGATGTGCTCTGGCTAGGACTGGGAGGGAGGTGGCAGTGTGTGTGTGTGTGTGTGTGTGTGTGTGTGTGTGTGTGTGTGTGTGTGTGTGTGTGTTTGGCTGTTTTTTGCAGGACCTGTTGGGTGTTGGGGTGGGAGGGTGGGGGAGATGCTGGGCCAGGTTGCCCTTACTTTTTCTCTGTGCATGGTGGGGTTGTGGCCTAAGGGTCTCTCTCTGATGCTCCCTCCTTCCCATGTTTGTGAATGTAGTTAGAGGGCACCGTGAAGGACAGAGCCTCCCCCCTCAGAAGCCCAGTGGAGACCTGCCAGAGACCCAGTAGCCCTGCCCACGTGTTGAATGGTGACACCCCTATGCCTTCCATGAATGGCCTGGGGACAACCTCGCATGAGCCCCAAGGGGAGGAACCCCAGGGGGTCTCCTGCAATCGGGTGGCAAAAGCTGTAAAGAAGGTGGTGAGCAAGGTGCTCCCTGGGGATGAGCCTGGAGGTGCCAGAGAGGCTCCAGCCAAAGGTCCCAAGCCTCCTGAGCTCCCTGCCCATGCCAAGAAGGGGGGAAAGGCCCCTCAGGTTCTTCCTGCTCCCAGTCCTCCTCCCCTCCCACCCAAGCCTGAAGTAAAGAAGGAGCCGGCCAAGGATGAGATTTCTCTGGGCCTTCGGAGCCTCATGTCTCGAGGTAAGGGCAAAGAACATAAGCCACGGAACCGACCGGCCTCTGAGAAGGCAGGGGAGAGGCCCACAGGCCAGAAAGCGGGCCTGGCCAAGAAGCCAGACTCCCTGGCAGAGCCTGAGTCTGTGAAAAAGCCGTGCTCTCCAACTCTGCCGAAGGAGGATGCAGATGCCGTGCCGAATGTTGCCCCCAGCTCAGGCCACACCCCAGCTGAACTTCCCCGGGTGCCAGCCCCTGGCATCCAGCAGGAGGTACTGTTGTCCTTATCTGGTGTGTCACTAACCTCCCTTGCCCATAGCAGTGGTACTACCCTACATCTCCCAGACTTCCACTTCCACTGGCCTCCCCCAAGCAACAGTGCATGCTTGGGAGGTGGGGTGTAGCGTGCTAGGCGCCCTTTTGGTTAGAGGGGGGTGATGCCAACACCGTGAACCTCTCCTTTCTGGATATTACTCAGCCTGGCTTCAGAGATCCAGACCTTTGTGAGGCCCACTCCTAGAGGGTTCTCTTTGGGCCATGCAATGCCCCAGACACTCTCAGGCACCTCCTCCCTGGAAAGAGAGCCCTGGGGTAGCATCATGCCAGGAGGAAGACCCTCGGGGAACATGTTTACCCTTGGGCCGCTTTGCTCAGATGGGCTGTTGGGAGCCCTCTGAGTCAGGAGTGGCTCCTATCTCCTAATTCGCTGTGTTTTAGCAAAACCTAGGGAAGTGGGTGGGTGGAGGTAGAGGGAGGGAGGAAGGTGCTGATGGTGTGTCAAGGTGGGGACTGCCAACAGAGCTGACCCCAGAGTTGGGGAGAGATTCTTTGGCTTCTTTCCTTGTTGACATTTCCACGCCCTCCCCCCACCAACTCCTCTAATTTTGGGGGCAGCATGATATACTGAATAAGAGTCAAGAAGATCTGGGTTTCAGAACCCACCTCAATCATTTAACCATTCTGTGCCTCAGTTTCCTCATCTGTAAACAAAGGAGTTAGGATCCATGGCTCTGAAGGAGGTTCTTTCCAGTGTTGGCTGTTTGCTTCTTTGAGGAATATATGCTTGGGACCCTCCATCCCTCCATGCCACTCCCCTTGACCTGCTAGAAGGCCTCACTTTGTGTCTGGGGCACATGGAGTTGGGGGCGGTGGTATTGTCCCATTTCCCTGCCAGGTTGTTTTGGAGCTTTGGGAGCAAAAGGTTTTGAGCCACATTGTTCCTCTGGGGAGTGGGGTCCAGAAGGCAGCTTGTGGGTCACTTGACAGGCCTGAGTTGAGGAATCTTGTTTTATTTCTCCAGATCAATATAACCTTGCTACCCACTCACCCCACCACCAACCCTGGTTCCTTGGGCCTCCCAGGGCACAGCCCTGCCCTCAACATGTCTGTGTGGCATTTAGGAAAAGCAGTTTGTCCTAGGGGAGAGGGAGCTAGAGTCAGGATTCCGACTAGCTATGTTACCCAGGGAAGTTACCAAACCTCCCTGGGCCACAGCCTCCTCATCTGGAAAGTGAGGGAGTTGAGCCAGCTCCTCACAATGACCCTGTGAGGAAGGTGCCCACGTTCTCCCCATTTTACACATGAGGAGACTGAGGCTGAAGCTGTGAAGTGGCACACAGCTAGTAGGGGTTGAGGTCGGGTCTCCTTGTTTCTGGGCTGCCACACTGAGGATCAGATGAGATGAAATCCGTGGAGGGCTTTGCAAACCTCAGAGCCCCGTGTAAACGCTAGTCATTGTTGGGTTATGAAGGGGCTTCGAGGTCCCTTCCATGTGTAGATTGTGTCCCTTTGGGCCCAAAGGTCCCTTCTTGCTCCAAACCAATGGTCCTCAGATCCTCGCTCTTTCCTGGTGATTTTCTAGTGGTCCCAGTAGCTGGCTTCAAGGAGCCCTTGCTTCTTCTCCCCAAGTGATGTAGAAATTCCCCAGAGCTTGGCCACTCTCCCCTGCCCTGTCCTTCCCTGTCATCACAGGCCCAGGGGCCTGACAAAAGATGACTCCCCCTCCCAGGGTTAGGACTAACGCTGGTTTAACCTTTAGGCAGGACCCGTCCTGGAAGCCCAGCCAACCCCTGGAGAGGAGGCACATGCGCGGCTCGAGAGGATCTTCATGACTTCTGTAATTCCTTCTGTTCTTTGTGGGGTCTCCTTGCGTCCCCCAGTCACTCCTTACTGTGGGTGGTCTGGGGGTTTAGGTCTCGGTTCGTGGGGAGGGGTGTGTCTGGGAGGGATGGCTATGTTGTGGATGTCTATAGCTAAAGAGAGAAGACCCCGGGGAGGGAGGTGATTTCCCATCTCTGCTACCTCCACTTTGGGGTGGGCCAGTGTCTCTTGCCGCCATCCCCGGTGCTTGGTCACTGTAGAGGGCAGCAGGGTAGGAATCAGGCCTAATTAGCAATTGAGAAACATTTAGTAAGGACTTAGTATGTGCCAGGCCCTTGCTAACTGCTAGATATACAAAGAAGGGCAAAAATACCATCTTTACTCTCAAGGAGCCTACATCCCAAGGGGGATGAGAGTGCATGCAAATAGCTGGGTGTATGTAAGATATGGGCATTTGGACTTGTGGGAAGTGTTTTCCCAGCTTGGCCCAGTGGAGTATGGGCCAGGAGGGATGGCCAGGGGGCATTGAGCCTGCTCAGAAGCAGGTGGAAGGGAGATGGGGTGCAGTGGGGCAAGGATTGCCTGGGATTGGGTCTGACGGTGGCACCGATTTAACGCAATGGAGGGAAGGTGTGGTGTGGCTGGCTCGTGGCTCTGAGCCCCTTGGGACGGTAATTGAACACAGAGAGGGGCCCTTTTTCAGGAGAACCAAAGAATGGTTGGTTGGCTCATGCCCTTCCCTGGGCTGGGTGGTATCAGATAGCTACAGACAGAAGGCTAGGCCTTGGGGATCCACATGGCAAACTCCCTCCACCCTCAAGGAGGCCAAGTCACTGCCTGGGGCCTTTCTCCGGGTCCCTGGGCACTAGGTGAGGAATGCCAAAGAAAATGAGATACTGCTGGGGAATAGAGAGGCAGTGCAGTGCAGTGGTGAGATCCCCGGCTCTGGAGGGAGGGAGCTGGGGTTCGCATCTTGCCTCTAATGCTCATTACCTGTGTGACCTTGGGTAAATCACTTCCTATCTCTGGGCCTTAGTTTCCTTCCCTGTAAAATCAGTGATTGATCTGTAAAACAAGAAAATTGGACTAGCTGTAGGAATGAATGGCCTATCAGCCTGGGAGAAGGGACAGACTAGCCCCAGCATGGGTTGAAGGACTCCATTCCACTCAGTCCCAACTGAGAGCCCTGGGCTGGGCTCTGGGTCTTGGACTGAGGATCTTGCTAGGGACTGAGAGATGCATCGTCAGCTCCATGCGGCAAGACACAGCCAGGGCTGTTGAAGCTCAGTGCCCAGGTGCCTAGCTTGGGGAGGACCCTGGCCCTGGGTCTAAGTTGGCATCTCCATGCTTCCTGGTGCTTGGTGGGAGCAGCTGAGCCCCTGTGTGCCATAGATATGGGGCTGCGTCCCCCATCACCATGACTCAGGCCAGTGGGATGAGGGTCTTGTACTATTGTGTGGTGTCTCATTTGGAGACAGTAAGCTGGCTGCCCTCTGATTGTCTGAAGGGCCTGTCCTCGGCTCCCTTTGTTGGCACCGCCCAGTGATGGTCCTGTAGACAGAGCAGGTCGTATCTCGTTGGCCTCTGAGGTCTCTTCCAGCTTTGACCTTCTCTCGTCCTATGACCTATCACCTTTGCCCCCTCCTATGCCTCGCTGGGGGCATACAGATGCTCCTCTGCCTGCCTTGGACGAGATGGAGGGTAGGTGCCCATCCTCTGCTTGTATTTTCACCCCTCTTCTTTTCCCCTCTCTCCTTCATTCTTTTGCTGCTGTCAGCTGGACACTGAGGCCGTCTCTGCCGCCCAGAACCAGGTAGGGTGCCCCTGCCTTCAGGAATCCTCTGCTTCCACTGACCGACCGATGCCCCTGGTCTGCGCCTGGGCTGGTGTCTGTGCTCGGGCCTCATGCTGGAGTGTAAGGCCACGTGCCCCTGTCCATGTTCCCCGCTCTTTTCCCTCTGTACCCCCCAGAAGGGTGAATGACCTCTCTGGCCTGGACACTGGACTGCGGGTCTCCACAGGTGGACCTTACGTAGCTGTGAAGCCCTCTGAGATAGGGTCCGGCTATGATGGCATCATGGGGAGCAGGGCAGAGGGAAGCCTCTGAGCCCATGAGGCCTCCTTGGTCCATGTTCTTGGGCAGAGGGAAGCCATCTGAGCCCATGAGGCCTCCTTGGTCCATGTTCTCGGGCAGAGGGATGCCATCTGAGCCCATGAGACCTCCTTGGTACATGTTCTTGGGCAGAGGGATGCCATCTGAGCCCATGAGACCTCCTTGGTCTTTGTCTCAGGCAGAGGGAAGCCTCTGAGCCCATGAGGCCTCCTTGGTCCATGTTCTCAGGCAGAGGGATGCCATCGGAACCCATAAGGCCTCCTTGGATATTCTTGGCGACTCTGGCTGGTTGCCCTCTGTGTGACATGTCTGCCTGGCCAGTCTTCAAGGCTGGTGTTGGGGCTGCAGGTCTATTTTCTTCTGGAATGATGATAAAACAAAGATCAGCTTCAGATGCCCTGGGGCCACAGGGACCCTGGACTCCTAAGAATGTAAGAATGAATGAATGGGACCATCTGCATGTACCAGCGCAGCTTGAGCATGAGGAGTTCTCTGTCCCCATCTGGTGGTCAATGACAGGCACTGCAGCTTGGAACCACTGTTATTGCCCTTTACGCTCCAACCCAACCAGTGGTACCCATGGTCCTTTTTCAACTTTAAACAAAATTCATGAATCCCTCCCAACAGGTGATAGTAACTGTACTTCCAGTTATCCATTGATGGAGAAATTCCATGTGGGTAAGAAAGTGCTGGAAAATCAGTAATATTTTATTTATAGTCTATTAATCACAACGGCTACATACATTTCCGGGAAAATAAGTGTATATTTATGGTGAGACTGTTTCTGTCTCCAGAAGGCATGTTTATTATGCCAAGTCACTCTTCGTTTTTTGTTGGGTGTAAGCCTAGGTTCAGACCCCAACTTAATACATGTGTAGCCTTGGGCAAAACACTAAACTTTTCTGGGTCTCAGTTTCCTTCTCTGTGAAACCAGGAGGTTGGTCTCAGTGGCTTCTGAGAGGCGACCCATCATAGTCATAAAATCCCATACCTGCAGGGGACCTCAGAGCTCTCGTCCCTGCCATTTCCTTCTCCATCTTTTATCTTTGTTGTTCAGTCATTTCTGACTTTTCATGACCCCATTTAGGATTTCCTTGTCAAAGATACTGGAATAGTTTGCCATTTATTTCCTCTTCCAGCTCATTTGACAAGTGAGGAAACTGAGGTACACAGGGTTAAGTGACTTGCCCAGGGTCACACAGCTAGTAAATGTCTGAGGCAAAATTTGAATTCAGGAAGATGAATCTTCCAGACTCCAGGCCCAGTACTCTGTGCACTATGGTGCCACCTGGCTGCTGTCCCTCATCTTACAGATGAAGAAATGGAAGTTTGTTGTGGGCAGCAAATGACTTGGCCAAAGACACACAGCTCATTAGTGGCAGAATTCAGAACTAGGGAGGGAGGCAGCAGATAGTCCAGTAGAAAGAGCACTGGGCTTGGGTGAGGCACTCAATCACTCTCCTGCCTCTACAGCATGAAGGAGTTGGATGCCGTCTAAGGTCCTTCCAAGCCTGGAGCTGTGCTCCTTTGAGCCTATGAATGCACTTCGAATTTCCCCTTAACTCCCAGAAATTTGTCAGAGGGCACACTGCCTGCCTCTGTCCCCTTTCTCCTGCCACCTCTGCCATTCCCTATGACTTATGCCATAACCAGGAGCATGAGATAAATCCCGGGATGTGTGGGAGGGTTAGGGACAGGAAGGAGAATTCAGAATGGACCTAGAATCCAGAATCCTACCCCTTTGCTCAGGCCATGGGCACAGAAATCATAGCCTGATGGGTTCTCAGCAAACACCTCCTTCCCCCTGTCATTGCTCCAGTCCCCTGGGTAATATCTGTTATCTACCTAGCCCTGTGTTGCAAAGGGACCCACCCTAGGTAGCCCCAGGGTGCAGGGATAAGCCTTTTCTACCTTTTCTCTTTCCAAACTAATGCATGGTTTGATTTCCATCTCCCAGCTAGCTCCCCCCAACCCCCAGCTTACCTGCTCAAGTATGTATTACTGGGAGTGAAGGATTAACTCTTTCTTCAAACCTTTCCTTCCTTCTTCCTTGATGGCTGGCACCCTTGGCCTCTCTGGCCTCACCCCCCTGCATTGCTGGCTCAGGTTTGGCAGCCCAAGGCCTGGCACTGTCTGCTGGGATCTGTATCCAATTTGTTCCCACCACAGCATCTATGTGGGTTCCCTCCACTCCCTCATGCCTATGTCTGTGCCTTGGCATGCAAGTTTTCACCTCTGTTCGATGCAATATAATATCCACGCCACCCCCCCCCCCGCCACCCCGATCCTGTTGTTTGTGCCTTCCCTCATACTCAGGTGTGTTAGTATGTCCACATTTGTGTCCCTCTTGGCATCTTGGTAGGACAAGGGCCCATCTGGGACTGGGAAGGCCTGGGCAACTGGCAATATACTTGGGCACTCTCCTGCAGGGTGCTGGGGAGGAAGCAGTCAAGGCCAAGAGGTGCTAGTGCCCACCTTTTGTAGGAGGGTACCTGAGAACACACATATCTACTTGGCACAATATGGGAGCAAACTATTCCTTCTGAAGGAGGATCGGTCATGGATGTGTTCCCTGCTTAGTTACTGTGGCCCAGGGTGGGGAAGTCACTTTTTTTTTTTGTTGGAGCAGAGTTCTGGGGGTCAATGACCCAACAGACTGCATAGGGAGAAGGAAATGGAGTCAAAGAATAGTTTGGATTTCCCACTGTCCTCGCCTCGCATGGGATCTCTGCTCTTCCCACGTTCCCAGTCTTTTTTAAAGACTCTCTGGAGCTAGTTTGGCCGTCTCTGACCCATTGCTGTGCCCCCTCCTCCAGCCCATGCTCCAAATGTTCCCAGTTCTTGTCTTCTTTTGTTGGGTCCCTTTCTGGTCCTCCTCTCCCACCCCTTCCCCTCTCTCCATGTGCCCACCCTCCTTGTCCACCTCCTCCTCCGTCATCTCTTCCTGTGTGCCTTCAGCCCCCCAGAACCTAAATCTGACTCTGTGCCCTCGCTCCCCCAACAGGCCAAGACAGAGGAGCAGATTGCCGCTGAGGAAGCCTGGCACGAGACAGAGAAGGTTTGGCTGGTCCATCAAGATGGCTTCTCTCTTGGTGAGTCTTTGGGTTGCAGAATCAGATGGATTCTCGTCTCACCTGCTCTTTCTTTCTTCCTATTAACTTCTTCTTTGCTCCCACTGTCTTCTTCCTCTGCTACTATTCCAGGCCAGCGCCGATAAAGTCTCCAAGCTCTATGGCTTTTGTTTTTCCGTTTATGCCATGTGACCCAGCTAGGCCCTCCCCACTGCCTGCCAGGATCCCCATCCCATGCTTTTCCCCAGCTTCCTCCTGTCTCCCCAATGCCCCATTCTCATCAGATGGCATCCATCCCCCCTTCTTAACAAAACCAAGGCTATCAGACGAGACCTCTTTCATTTCTCCTCTATCTCACTTCAAAGGCCAAGTTAAAACCCAAAACTCATCCATGCCTCGATGCTCAAAATGAGAGGAAGGGTCAGGGGAGCCCTTTCTTTTTTCAGCCTAGTTTTTTTTTTCCTTTTCAGCCTAGAGGCAGCTAGTGGCCCAGTGAATAGAGCGCTAGGCCTGGAGCCAGGAAGACCTGAGTTCAAATCCAGCCTCAGACACTTAACTAGTTGTGTGACCCTGGACAAGTCACTTGCCCCTGTTTCCTGAGCTGTAAAGTGGGGATAATAACACCACCTGCCTTCCTTCTGAGGAAGTTGCATAATCTCCCTGGGTCTCAATTTCTTTTCTCTATAAATGAGGGAGTTGGATGGCACCTAAGGTCCTTACAAGTCTGCAGCTATGTGCTCCTTGGAGCCTAGGAATGCAGCTCTGGTTTTCCCTTAACTCCCAGAAGTTGGGCAGAGGGCACACTGCCTGTCTCTGTCACCTCCCTCCTGCCACCTCCTGTGCCCATGATGTGTGTCTTTATCAGGGACATGAGATACGTCTCTGTATTCCAGGGTGGGCGGGGCAGGAATGGGGAAGGAGATTGACCCAGCATCCTGAGGCCCACCCCCTTGCTCAGGCTGTGGGGTCAGGAATCATAGCCTGAGGAATTCTCAGCAGACATCTTCCTCCCTGTTATCTGCTTCATGGTTGTTGAGGATCAAATTCGTGAAGACCTTGCTCCTTCCTTCCTTCCCTCTATCCCTCCTTCCTTCCCTCTCTCCCTCCCTCTTTTCCTTCCTTCTTCCCTCCCTCCCTCCCTTCCTTCCTTCTTTCCTTCCTTCTTTCCTCCCTCCCTTCCTTCCTTCCTTCCTTCTTTCCTCCCTTCCTTCCTCCCTTCCTTCCTCCCTTCCTCCCTTCCTTCCTTTCTTCCTTCCTCCCTTCCTCCCTTCCTTCCTTCCTATCTTCCTTTGAAGAAGCTATGACTTCCTTCTGAACAAGACTAACCCCTCTATTTATTTGTACCCTAGCTCCCATCCTTCTGACTCTCAATCAAAGTCACTTTGCTTTTGGGGGCCTCAGTAAAGGGGAAGGGGTTGAATTAGATACCCTCTAGTCCTATGATCTAGATCTCTCTAGATCAGCTCTAGATCTGTGATCATGAGTTTGTCATTTCCCTTCTCTGGTCCTCAGCTTCCTCATCTATAAAATAAGGCAGTTGAACTAGTTGGCCCTTGAGGTCCCTCCCAGCTCCAACAAACCATTTTTAAGGGGCTTTTATGCAGCAGACATTGTACTAGGTGCTAGAGATACAAAGAGAAGAATGAAGTTGTGTCCTCCCTCCCTCAAAGAACTTCTAAAGTATTGGGAAAGACCCCCCTGAACACATATATGCAAAATCAGTATAAGATAATTTCTGGCTGGTAGCATGCGCAGCTAGAGGGAATCAGGGAAGGCTTCCTGGAGGCGGTAACTTTTGAGCTGAGCTTTGAAGTAAGGGGGGATTCTAAATAATGGAGGTGAGGAGGGAAGAGAATACATTCCGATCTCAGGGACAGACTGGGGGAAGGCATGAGACCGGAAATGGATTGTGGAATCCTGATTACTCAGCCCTTCTTCTTGTGTCTTTAATCTTTTTCTATGTCTTTGGGGTTAAGTCTCTTTGTCCCAAAGGAAACCTTTCCTACCGTCCCATTTGTCTTTTTCCCCCTTCACTGCCCAACTTCTTGAATGAAGGGTCTACACTGGCTGCCTCCATCTACTTACCTCCCGCTATCTGGTTTCCATCATCATTATTCTATAGAAACAACTCTCCCAGAGGTCACCAGTGACTTCCTTTTTTGTCAAATCTCTGTCCATTTTCTCATCCCGCATCCTCTGTGGTCTCCGTTCAGCATTTGACTCTGTTGACTCCTTTGATATATTTTCTGTCATCCCTCGGCTTCCGTGATAATACACTCTCCTGGTTCTCACGTCTTGCTGATATTTTCCGTTTCCTGTTTCCCCATGTTTCTTCTTTCATTCTCATCTTTAATGCAGAGTCCTCCCAGGCTCTCTCCCTTGAGTTCTTCATGTCTCTATCAACATCCTCTCCTTTGGTGAGCCATCCAGTCTACTGGCTTCATGGGCAGATGACTCTCAGATCTGTGTCCAGCCTCAGGGCTTCCCATAAGCTCCAGGCTTGGCTTTCCCAACCAAGCACCCCGCCTCTGCACCTGAATGTTCAAGCTTGAGATGTCCAAAGCAGACACGCTAATCGATGCTCGTGTATTAATGGGTTGAGTTATCTCTTTTATGATCTTCAGTTTTTCATTGACGACAGTGCCCACCACGTTTCTCTCTTGTCCTTTGGGTGAATCGCAACTGAATTCTTCTTTTTAAATATTTTGATCATAGAATTTCAATATAATTGGTTTCTTTTGTAATCCTGTGTGCTTTGTTTTGTGTTTTTAAAGCTGTTCTTCTGAGAAAGTATTCATAGGCTTCCCCAGGATACCCAAAGGGGTCCCAGGCACAAAAACTATTACAAACTCCTGGGACTAGCCAATGGCACATTGTTTCTTTTTTAGTATGATTTTAACAACCATCGATGAACTCAAACATTTGACTATAAAAGAATATGGATTGTATGAGAAACTGTAAGCTTTGGGTATGTACAGTTTTGTTTTTTTAGTTTATATTAGGTCTTACAAGTTAGTAACAAAGAGAAGTAGCAAGGTGTAGTAGGAAGAGAGTTGGCCTCAGAGCCAGGAGGACCTGGGTTGAGTCTTGCCTCAGTTCACATACATCTCAGGACCTCAGGCAATTCTGTAAGGCTATAAATTACCAGGGGCAGCTAAGTGGTTGCTAATTTGATAGAGCAGTGGGCTTAGAATCAGGAAAAGTCCTCTTCATGAGTTCAACTCTGACCACAGACACCTAGTAGCAGTGTGACCCTGGGCAAGTCACTTAACTGTTTGCTTCAATTTCTTCATCTATAAAATGAACTGGAGAAGGAAGTGGCAGATGACTCCAGTTTCTTTGCTGAGAAAACTGCAAATGGGATCCAACAGAGAATCAGACATGACTGAAACAACACAGCAATATAAATTACAGAGAAAGTGCTGATCCGCATTGTAAAGCTCCTTATAGCATTGAAATTACCAAATCCCTAAGAATAAAATTGCCCTCTTTGTGTATCCTTCTGAACTTCTTGGACATAAGACATTTTTCATCCACTGGGTTTTCCCCACGTGGATGGTTGGGTCAAACTTTGGTTATAAATCTCTTCTGGGAGGTGCCATAGTGTACTGGACCTTGGTACAGTTAGCACAAAATCCTTGGCATATAGGAGCATCTGAAGGACCTCGCCATTTTTAGGAAACCCCTCTTTTGTTTGAGCTCCACACCTGTTGGCAGAGTCTACATCTCCCTAGAGTTATCAAACATAGCAGTCTCAGTTACAGCCTCTTGAAGGTGTCATCTTAACATTTGCATGGGAAGCACCTTGTAGAAGAAGATTCCCCTAAGGTAGCATTCAGCGCCACAAAATCAGATGTTTCTTTCTAGTCAACAGACAATCGACACAGTGGGAGCTGGCATTCTCTGCATCTTTCCGTAAATTCTGTACCTGTCAAGATGTGTTCTGCAGAATAATGTTTGTTGAGACCTCTCTTTTCAGACCTGGCCAATGATGGGTTTTATGTGACTACTTGGTTGTTATAAGCAGGGGCTTTTATTATTTTTCTAGTGGAGGGGAATTGTGAGGCTAGCGGGAGGTAGTGAGAGTGATAGAAGGGGAAACAAAAGGAAGAAAAGAAAAAAGAGCTCATCAATGAATCATTAAAAAAATAAACACAAGAGAACAGAAGGAAGTTCAGAAGGGAACAGAGATAAGCAGGGCAATGTCAAAACTATAATGGTAAATTAAAAACAAAAAAGCAGAAAAAGAAACCCAACCACAACAAGCTGTACTTAGCGGAGATGTGCAGTTTCCCGTGCAATCTTCTTCTGATCTTCTTTGCATGGGACGGTGGAAAAAATACTGGTTTGGGAGTCAGAGGACTCATTCAGACTTTATCATTGTTGTTTGTTCCTTGTGTGACCTTTGGCAAAATCACTTAACCTCCCTGGGTCTCAGTTTCTTTGAGTGTAAAATGAGGGAGTAGGACTAGATGGCCTATGCGGTTCCTTCTGGCTCTAAATTATGAGCCCGTAGGTCACTTCTTGGGTCTCAGTTTCCTTCTTTATCTGTAAAAATAAGGAGGAGGCAGGCACAGTGGTAGATGACTACAGTTCCTGCCATTTGGGAGGCTGAGGATAGTGCATCATTGGAGTTCAGAAGCTTTGAGCTCTGTTGTTGTCCAGTCATTTTCAGTCCTGTCCAGTTCTTCATGACCCCATTGGGGATTTTCTTGGCAAAAATGCTGGTGTGATCTGTCATTTCCTTCTCTGGCTCATTATACAGATGAGGAAACTGAGGCAGACAGGGTTAAGTGACTTGTCCAAGGTCACACAGTGTTTGAGGCCGGATTTGAACTCAGGCCTTCCTGACTCTAAGCCTAGTGTAGTATTCATTGCACCGCTGTAGGGATAGAGCCGACGGAGCGTCCAAATTAAGTCTGGCACCAAGATGGGAAGGTCAAATCCTCTAGTTAGAAAAAGCATTGATAAAAGCTTCACTATCAATCAAGGTAACTGGGGCACTTCCAACCTTTCACTCTGAGTAAAAGAGATGATTTATTTGCCTTTCGTAATCCTCTCACGGCCTCTTGGTTCTTTCCCCTTCTAGATCTATGACCCCACGCTCATGTTTGTTGATGTTCGTCAAGTTCATAAGGATAAAGAAAACTGTTAGTGAAAACTTGCCTGTTCTCTTCTTAAATCTTCAGCAAGGATAATACATGCACACGCACACACACATATACGCGCGCGCGCACACACACACACACACACACACACCACTCTTCTCTAATTTTCATCAAGAATATTACACACATACACACACACTCACACCCCAAGGATATCCTTGATGAATATTTGAGAAGGGATGTGTGTGTGTGTGTGCGTGTGTGCGTGTGCACGCATATGTGTATTTTTCCCATTAAAGATTCTGAAGCTACGGGAAAGCAAGCATCCAAAAACATTAGAATTGCTTGACTTAACCGTGCTGCATTAATGTAATGGAATACTATAATGCAATTAAAAACAACAAGTTTGAGGAATATAAAGCAAGCCAGAAATACCTTAATGAAATCACGCCGGGCCAAGGAAGCAGAAGCGTGCGAACAAAGCACACCCCGGCACCAGAGAGGAAGGAGAGTGGATGAGAATGAATGGGCCAGCACAGAATCCTGATGAGCCCTTGGAGGGAGTTGCTGAAAAGGGTTTATGCTATTTTAGGTGTTGAAATTAATTAATTTAAATGTAAATGATTACAAAGCCATTTTAATTGGTTGTATTGATGTGTAATATTAACTTTATAATCCTTTTTTTTTAAAGAGAGCAGTCGTACGGATCGGTAGTTACTCCTGTTTTCTCAATTGCCTTTTTATTGTAGTGAAAATGTCTCGTTTTGCTTTTAGCTGTTTGGTCACCCCCCTTTCTTCTGGTTGTCTTGAGAATCCTGCCTTCGGCACCTTCGGTGTTCCTCCAGCGTGGGCCTCCTCCATAGCCCGGACTGGTCCAGCTGCTGCTTCTCCCAGTTTGGTTTGCTTTAGTTTTATCCATACGCCCTGCTGCCATATTTTAGGACATATTTTAAAGTTGACCAAGTGGTAATGGAGAGGCGTCACGACGTTGTGGATAGAGGTCTGGCCTCAGAGCTACGAAAACCTGGGTTCAAGTCCTGCTTCTGACTCCTACTTACTTTGTGACCCTTGGGACAAGTCAAATAACCTCTCATTGTTCCCAGTTTGCTCTTGTGTGACAGAGAAGGTGACAGCCTGTTTTGGTAGAGTCTCCTCCTCTGGGAGTCCCCTTGTATCAATGAAATTATAGAGCCTATCCCAGTCTCTAACCCTACTAACAAATTTCAATTCTGTCCTATGTAGCCAGGCTTGGGGTACACCACTCCACTCCTCAAATACCTTCAATGGCTCCCCATTATCTCCTGAATCAAGGCCCAAAGCCTTAGCCAGGCATTAAAGACCCTCTACATTCAATCGGTAGATCTTTCTAGCTTTATCCCACTCTACTCTCTCTGATGGACTCTCATTTCAGCCAAACTAATCTGCTTACTGCCTCTGAGTCAGGAGGACCTGAGTTCAGATCCTACCTCTGACATTTACTAGCTGTATGGCGCTGGACAAGTCACTTAACTCAACCTGTATCGTCATCTGCAGGACAAGGGGATTGGTCTTAATGCTTTCTAAAAGTTCCTTTCTAGCTCTAAATCTGTGATTCTATAGTCTTAAGTCATTGCGTCTTCTTGGGCCTCAGTTTCCCCATCTGTAAAATGAGAAGGTTGGACTCAGTGGCTTGTATTAAGTCCCTTCCAGTGCTAACTCCATGATATTTCCCCTCCTTTGTGCTTTTGCTCCTGGTACAGGCAGAGAGTGTATCGTCTCCCCATTACTTCCTGCGTAATGCATTGGGGTATCTTTGTGAACTTTGGTAGGGCATTAATATAATTGTTAGGAAATGTGTTAATCATTCATTATCCATTGTTATTCATTGATTTGTTATGGGAGATGATCGGTGCCTGATAATTAGTATATGCTAAACCCCCTAGAGTAATACAGTATTCTCATGACCTATGTTAATGTACCACCAAAATTTGACTGACACCATCTGATTCCCTATACCACGTTGACTTTGTGCCCATCCTTCAAGGCCCAGATCAAATGGCGCCTTCTCAGGGAAGCCTGCCCTCAGCTTCAGGCACTTTTCACATCCTCATTTCTATTTGATTTACCTGTGTATATGTGTCATAGCACCTACTGGATGGAGGGCAGAGACCATGCCTTGTTTATCCCGGCATTTTCCCCCATGCCCGGCATGGTGCTGCCAATCCAATCTTTTGTCAGCTCATGCCATTTTTACCTTGACAACTTCTGTATGGCTCCCCTTCTCTTTCCTCCTACAGCTGCCTCCCGGGTGCAAGCTCTTGCCACCACCCACCAGTACTATTGCCTAGCCTTCTGACTGGTTCCCTTACCCCAAGTCTTTTCCCTCAGCAATCCATCCCTCACTCAGCTCCCAAAGTGTAGGTCTGACTATGTCACCTCAAGGAGCTCCAGTGGCTCCCTGCTATCACCAGGATCAAATATAAAAGCCTCTATTTGACTTACAGAGCCCCTCACAACCTGGCTCCTTTCCTGCCTTTCCAGTCTCTTACTCTTTCTCTCCTCTGTATACTCTACTGACCCTCACGCATGGCACTCCATCTCCCATGCCTCAAATGCCCTCTGTCTTTACCTCTGACGTCTAGCATTCCTGGCTTCCGTCAAGACTTGGCTCAAATCCTACCTTTGTAGGGCTTTCTTTTTTTTTTTTTTTCCAAATATTTTATTCTTTCTGATTATATGTAAATTTTTTTAAACATCTGTTTTTTAAAATTCTGAGTTCCAAATTCTCTCCCTCCTTCCCTTCACCCTTCATCGGGAAGGTTCTGATATAGGTCACGCATGCGCAGGCATGCAAAACACATTTCCATATTAGTCATGTTGTAAAAGAAAACATAGACCAAGAAAAATAAAGAAAGTTTTAAAAAGTATGCTTTGATCTGCATTCAGAAACCTCAGTTCTTTCTCTGGAGGTGGATAGCATTTTTCATCATGAGTCCTTTGAAATTGTCTTGGATCATTGTATTGCTGAGAAGAGCTAAGTCATTCACAGTCAATCATCGTTACAAGGTTGCTGTCGCTAGGTACAGTGTTCTCCTGGTTCTCCTTATTTACTTTGCATCAGTTCATCTAAGTCTTTCCAGGTCTTTCTGAGAGCATCCTGATCATCATTTCTTACAGCACAATAGTGTTCCATCACAATCACACCACAACTTTTCAGCCCTTCCACAGTTGATGGGGGAGGGTCAGAGGTCCCCTTGCCGCCAGTCCTTTCTCCTTTCCATGTACTCCGATTGTATCTTGTCTGTACAGTTATTTGCATGTTGTCTTCCCTTTTAGAATGTGAGCTCCCTGAGGGCAGGGAGCTCATTTTTGCTTTTCTCCAGAGATTAGTACAGCGCCAGACACTTAGGAAGTGCTTAATACATGCTTGTTAATAGATGCTTGTTCCTCTTCTCTTGTAGCCAGCCAACTGAAGTCAGAGGAGTTAAGTCTACCCGAGGGGAAGGTCCGAGTGAAACTGGATCATGATGGAACCATCCTGGATGTGGATGAGGATGATGTGGAGAAGGTACAGGGCAACCAGGGGCCTGGAGATGGGGTCTGCCAGGCTCTCAGGGGACGTGGGTGTGAAGTACGCCGCGTACTTCTCTCTTTCCTCTAGGCCAACGCCCCATCCTGTGAACGACTGGAAGACCTGGCCTCCCTGGTGTACCTCAATGAGTCAAGTGTCTTGCACACCCTCCGCCAGCGTTACGGGGCCAGCCTGCTGCACACATACGCTGGCCCCAGCTTGCTCATCCTCAGCCCCCGAGGGGCCCCTGCGATGTACTCTGAGAAGGTATGGGCCAGATGTCCTTCTTCCCAGCATTCCCACCCTGTCCCTCCATTCATAATGCCATCCATCTCTCCAGTGTCATCTTGTCTGGGTCCCTCCTCCGATGTGCTTGTCTGGCTTCCTGTCAAAAAGCAGAGAAGACAAAAGGGTCTTTTTCAAATGCCCAACTCCAGGATGAGGCCTTATGCCTGTCTACTGGCTGTATGTCCAGCACAGGGAAGAGGAAAGGAAAGGAAGGGGGAAGAGGAGAGAGAGAGAGAATAATCTCTTAGTGTGTGTCAGATGCCTTAAGCTTTGGGAGTAAAAATTCAAGCAGGACATTCTCTGCCCTCAGAGAACTTATATTCTAATTCTGGAAGATATAAAGGGGAATTGGAGGGGGTGGGGTAAAAAACAGGGATGAAGGCAGAACATGGTGTGAAGATGACTTGGAAGTGATATGTATGGTTATCTGGTCTTAGACGAGGGAAAGTTAAAAACTCTCCTATCAAAGCCAGAGAACCCAAGAGTAGGATCCAAGATTCTGATAAGAGGTCTGGATAGAGGTGGGGGCAGAGATGAGGATTGTGGCCGGCATAGGCAGCCTGGTGAGGAGATGGCTCGAGAGGAGCATGGAGGCTGGTCCTTGCCTAGGGAAGGGGAATGCTCATCCATCAGGGCTGGGGGACCCAGGGGTGGAGTCCAGGGTTTCGTTGGAGGGTGAAGGAGGGGTAGGAAATGAGGCCAGTGGCCAGAATAGGCAGCATGGTGAGGAGATGTCTAGAAAGGACAGAAGACCTGGGTTCAAATCCTGTTTATGATGCTTACTACCTGTGTGACCTTAGGCAAGTCCCAGCCTCCATGGGTCTCTATTTCTTCATCTGTAAAATGAAGGGCTTGAACTAAATGACCCCTACAGTCTCTTCCAGCTCCTGGGGCCTGGACATCCTACTTCCAGCTTGAGAGCTCTAATCCTGAGCCCTTGGGCAGTGGAGTCACTGGTGTTCCCAGGGACTCCAGGTCTGATGCTCTCCCCTCCTCTCTCCCCACCACTTCAAGGTGATGCACATGTTTAAAGGGTGCCGGCGGGAGGAGATGGCACCCCATATCTACACCGTGGCACAGACTGCATACCGCGCCATGCTGATGAACCGCCAGGACCAATCTATCATCTTATTGGGCAGCAGCGGCAGCGGCAAGACTGCCAGCTGCCAGCACCTGGTGCAATACCTGGCCACCATCGCGGGCACCAGTGGGAATAAGGTGTTCTCTGGTGAGGTGGAGGGCAGGCCCCAAGATCACAGGCTGGGGGAGTGAGGATGATGTGGGAAGAAGGGGCCAAGGTTCTCTGCTGTCATTCTGTGATTCCACTATAGCACCAGCCTGGCATGAAAAGCCTTTGCTTCTGAGCTGGCAAAGGGGGGCACCTTCCAGGGATCTCATCAGTCCCCTTCCACACCCCTACATGAAGACAATGGGTGGAGTGCTGGGCATGGCAGTGGGAAGACTTGGGTTTGAGTCCTGCCTTGGTTAAATTATTCAAATCACTGCAAAGTGGAGTTGGATTTAATGACCTCTAAGGTCCCTCCCAGCTCTGGATCTATAATCCTATAATCCCCAATGGACTGGCTGCAGGTTGGTCCCTTTGTCATGTCTGGATTTTCCCCCATCAGCCCTATAAGCTCGATGGGTTCTTGAGGAGCAAGTTTGGGTCAGGGGGCCAGCATCGCTCCTCTGAGACGTTGCCAGCCCTCGTGTGTCCACAGTGGGTGGGCAAGCTGTCCTTTCCTCCCACGTGCCCTCCTTGTCCCATTACTGCTAACGTTTCTCTGACTTGCCCTTCCCAGTGGAAAAGTGGCAGGCTCTGTACACTGTCCTGGAAGCCTTTGGGAACAGCCCCACCATCATGAACGGCAATGCTACCCGCTTCTCTCAGATCCTCTCGCTGGACTTTGACCAAGCTGGCCAGGTGGCCTCAGCCTCTGTTCAGGTGAGAGGAGATGCCCCCCAACCCTGCCCCTGGACCAGAAGCTTGGAGAAAGGAAGGCTTAGCCCTGATCTGGTTGGGCTAGGAGGATAGTGGCTAGAAATCGACAGACCATCTATACCTTTTATCTTATTGAATGCGGGCCAGTTTTCTGGGGCTTCGGGTCCTCCATCATGGACACAGGCACCCCACAAGCACACCCCAGCTAATATTGCCTTCCCTCCTCTAGAGGCTGTTCTACTGAAGTCTATGTGGGATATAAGATCTGTGGCCTCAATTCCCTTCACCCAGCTAGGACCAGGCCCTTGGAAAATGATACAGATCAGCTTCCTTAAAGACTCTTAGCTCCCTCTTACTTACTTCAGCCCTACAATGCTTGAGGGAACCTAGAGACATATGAGGTTTCATCTTTGCCCCACATCCCCTCACCCAGATCCTCAACCCACACCCGTAACTGACTGGTCTCAGTACCATTTACACCTAGGGGTGAGTAGAGTTAGCAGGTTATGGCTTATCGTGGATGACAGGAACAACATGCCCTCCCTGCCAAACGGCCACAATGCTCTTGTTCTCTGAAGAAGGGTGGCAGTCATGGGTGAGGGGTTGCTGTAGGGACTCGGCTTTGAGACCCAAGTGACTAGCCATCTCTTCTGTTTTGGTTTGGGGCAGCAAGGTAGCATGGTGGATAGAGTGCTGGGTCTGGAGCCAGGAAAACCTGAGTTCAAATCCTTCCTCAAACATTTACTAGCTATGTGACCCTGGGCAAAGTCACTTAACTGCTGCCTGCCTCAGTTTACTCGTTTGTAAAATGAGAGTAATAATGGTACCTCCCTCCCAAAATCAGACAATCTTTGTCAAGCACTTTGCAATCCTTAAAGTGCTACATAAAGTGCTGGCTATTGTTATTATTATTATTAACAAAAGCTCTGGCTGGCACTGCCTCTGACAGCAGAGTTGGCGTGTCTCTTGAGAGTAGGATGGGGCACCCTGTCCCTCAGGTACAGACAATAGTAGCAGCCCTTCTTGGTGAAGGGTTGGGGGAGGTGGGGAGCACTTGCTGTCCTTGACCCACATCCCTGTCCTGTACTTTTCTACAGACTATGCTGCTTGAGAAGCTCCGAGTCGCCCGGCGCCCATCCAACGAAGCCACCTTCAATGTCTTCTACTACTTATTGGCCTGTGGAGATAGCACCCTTAGGTGAGACAGGATGGGTGGTTGGGAAAAAGAGGCCCCCTCACCAGAGGATTGGGCCCCTGAACTTTTGACCTTTGGGTAGATCAATTTTCATTTCTGGGCTGTCCCTGCCTGTGTTTGAAGCAGTAAAAGGTATGAAAAAACTGTGAGAAAAGAAAAAAAATGAGAATCTGAATGAGGACTGTAATATAGGAGCCAGTGCAGTTGTAGACTGCTGAGAGAGAGAGAGAGAGAGAGAGAGAGAGAGAGAGAGAGCACAAGGGAGAGAGAATATTTAGAACTAAGGAGGAGATAGTCCCATACCTGGAAGGCTGTGTTCAGTTCTGGGCACCACAGTTTAGGAAGGACGTTGATTAGCTTGAGGACAACCAGGGTGGTGAAGGACCAGTGCCTGGCAATAGATGGTTATTGAATGACTGACTAGTTGAGTAAGGTCATACCTTATAAGAACAGATTGAAGGAAATGGGGATAAAGATTTAGGGCAACATTGCAGAGGTCTTCAAGTTTTTAAAGGATCATCATGTGGAAGGAGACAACGGGACATAGTGGATAGAGAGCTAGCCTTGAAGCTAGAAAGACCTGGGTTCCCACCTCTGCCCCCTACTGGCTCTGGGACTCCAGGCAAGTCATTTATGTCCAGTGCTCTGGGCCAGACCCTCTCTTGTGTGCTATGATCCCCTTTGGAGGGCCGGGGAAGCTCTTCACCCACCTCAGGTTAAGATCCCTGACTTGAAGATGCCAAGACGCTGCCCTCTATCAATAGAGGAAGTGTCCTCACTTGGGAATCCCTTGGAGCAATGGAAGCACTGGTCCAGCCCGGCCTGCCCCTAAAGGGTTTAGACCTATTCTGCCTAGCTGCAGAGGGCCAAACTGGTAGTGGCCAATGGAAGTTTTTGAGAGGCAGATGTAAGGGAACTAAGAACCTTCCCAGAGTTGAGAGCCATTCAGAAGTGGGATGGCCTGCCTCCGGAGGCTGGGCTCCCCCTCACTTCCAGCAGAGGCTTTGGGGAGTAGGGGTTCCTGGGTCAGACCAGCTGGTCTTGGAGGTCGCTTCTAGCTCAGAGGTTCAATGGGCCATGTGACAAAACCTCAGGTGTGCTCACATAAAGGGACAGGAGATTCAGAGGCCATGGGTGGCCGCTCCTGTGCCTTCTTGGTGCCACAGTGGGCATGATTGTGGTTTTTCTCATTTCCCAGGCAGCACGGATATGCTACTCCATTCAGCAAGCACCTACTATGTGCCAGGCCCTGGGGATATAAAGACAGGAAAAAAAATGAAACGACCCTGACCCTCAATTGAGTAGCTCACATTCCACTCAGGGGATATAACACAGAGCTACAGAATTTGGGCTTGGGAAGGGACCTCAGTGACCATCTAGTCTAACTCATACATGAAAAGAATTCTCCCTGTAATACACTTGACAAGTGGTTGTCCAGCCACATGTGCAATGATGAGTAAAAACAAAGTAATTTGATAAGACATAAGGCACCAAACTGGGGGGATCAGGGTCACTTACCAAGATGACCTTGGGCAAGTCATTAACCCCTCTAAGCCTCAGTTTCTTCATCTTTAGAATGAGGGTGTCAGACTTAATGATTTCTCAAGTCCTTTCCAACTCCAAGAGCCAATGATCTTAACCAACTTACTTAATTTCTCCGTGCCTCAGTTTCCTTATCTGTGAAATGAGTGGGTAGATGACCCACTTAGCTCCCTTCCAGCTCTAAAGGCATCTTGAAGCAGGGTCACAACCTATTGGGGGTTCTCTCCCACCCCAACCCAGGCACACAGCTCCTGTCTTCTGAGAGCCTTCTGGGACATAGAGGGTACTTGTTCCATAAGAGACCCTGGCTGTGGGGCCCAGGGCACCACCCGCTGGACATCCAGACGGTCCCCTCCAGCCCTAGATCTTTGATCCTTAGGACTGAAGGCATCATGGAGGTGGAAGTCTTGCCTGGGCAGCACTGGCAGCATCTGTTTCAGGTGACTGGGCACCTCAGGGGAGAAAGGAGGTGGGATCTGAAAGTAGGGGTGCTGTGCTCTCTGAATACATAGAATTTAGGAGTCTAGAAGCTGTTTAGACCTTGACCGTAAGCAGACCTTGGCAGGTCTGTCCTGACCAGGGCTAATGCCAAGCTTTCATCCACAGGACAGAGCTACACTTCAACCACCTGGCAGAGAATAATGTGTTTGGGATCGTGCCGTTGTCCAAGGTGAGGTAGTCTCATGGGCTGGAAGCTCATTTGGCAGGGCTTGGAGCAGGCATCCCTGGTTAGGCGTGCGGGAGTCGTACCTGATGACCTCTGAAGTGCTTTCCAGCTCTAAGTCTATTTTGATTAATTCACTTTCATTTTTCTGGGCCTCAGTTTCTCTATCTGTAAAATGAGAAGGTGTTGCCTAGATGCCACTTGGGGACCTAGCCCGCAAAAGGCTGCTGTGTTCTAAACCTGACTCTTCCCAGGGGCCCAGCAGCCATTGGCCTTCCTGCCCTCTCAAGCCAAACTTTGGGGCCTGGGCTCTCCTCAGAGGGAGGGATGGGGGTCTCCCCTACCACACCTTGGTGAGGAAGACCCACTTCCATTCTTCAGTGCCATGGCCCTGGTGCCAACAAACCTGGTCACTCCCCTACAGCCCGAGGAGAAGCAGAAGGCAGCCCAGCAGTTCAGTAAGCTACAGGCCGCCATGAAGGTTCTGGGCATTTCCCCTGATGAACAGAAGGCCTGTTGGTTCATCCTGGCCGCCATCTACCACCTGGGGGCTGCAGGCGCCACCAAAGGTAAGTGACCATTGTATAATGTTGACCTTGCTTGGGTGGGAGAGCCGTAAGTCCAAGATCCAAAGGGCCCTGGTGCCATCTGGGGAATCGCCAGGAGTTTTAAGAGATGCCATGGACTCGGAGTCAGGAAGCTCAGGTCTGACCCTCACTGGCCCTGTGACCCTGAGCAGATCCCTCCCTCTCTCTGGGCCTCAGTGTCCTCACATGTAAAATGAGAGGAGGGGGTGGGGCTAGATGTCTTCAAGATCTCTTCTGGCTCTGGCTCCATGATCCTAAGTCATTTAACCTCTCTGGGCCTCAGTGTCCTCACATGTAAAGTGAGGGGGTTTGGCTTGCTGGCCTTGTAGGCCCCTTACAGCTCTAAATCTATGAGCTCATGAGCCACCTAGACATCCTGAATCAAGGTCATGACCTGTTGGGAGCTCTTCCCCCATCCCACCTTAGGCACACTGATGGTCTTACTTTCAAAGATCCCTCTGGGACCCCAGGGCACTTGTTCCCTGGGAGACCCAGGCCACAGGGGCCATGTCACCACTAGGTGGTCATCTGTCCCAGGATGGGACAGTCTTTTCCATTTGGGCATGACTGTCTACTGTCTCTAGTAGAGCCTACTCTGACACCCCATCATGGTGGGCTCTCAAAATGTCTGCCAGCAGAACTCTGGCTCAGGAAGGGCATTGAGCCCAGCTCTGTCCTCTTGGCTTCAGCCTGGCTAAGCTCAGAAAGGTTTATGGGCAGCCCAGCCATAGGGGAAGGATTTATAAACCACCACGATCACTCTCCTGGAGGGAGCATGACATCTCCAATGGAGTCAGAAAGGCTTGGGTTCTGTTCCCACCTCACACACACCTAACTAGCTGTGTGACCCTGGGCAAGTCACTTAACCTCTCTGTGGGCTTTACTTTCCCCATCTGTAAAAGCAGAGGGTTGGGCCGGATGATCTCAGTTTCCTTGTCTGTAAAATGAGGCAGTTGGATCAGAAAGACGTAAATATCTCTGATCCAAGGGGGCATGACTGTAGCGTAGAGAGCCCTGGGCTCTCAGCCTGAAACTCCAAGTCCTCCTCTGAAGGGCTCAGTCAGTCAGTAAATATTCATCAAGTGCCTATTGTGTGCCAGGTTCTGTGCTCAGTAGTAGGGTACAGGAGCTCACCACCTAATGGGGGACAGAGCTTGCGGACCACTAGGTACAGACAAGCTAGAGACAGGATGCCTTGGAGATCCCCGTAGGGGAAGGCACCAGAATTAAGGGGGATCAGGAAAGGCTTCCTGCGGAAAGTGGGGTTTTGGCTGGGACTTGCAGAAAGCCAGGGAGGCTGAGTCACTGGACTGCCTGGGATCTGGTGGGATTGTGAGGTATAAGAAGACTGGCAGGCAGAGAGTTTGTGAAGGGCTTCGAACACTGGAAGGTGTTGTGATTGATCCTGGAGGCCGTAGACAGCCACTGGTGTTTCTTGAGTAGGGGGTAACACAGTCAGGCATGAACTTTAGGAAGGTCGATTTGACAGTTGAGTGGAATAGACCAGAAGAGGCAGAGACTTGAGGCAGAAGACTGCCCCCCCAAAAAACCAGGCTACTGCAATGGTCCAGATTTGGGGTGACGAGGGCCTTCAGAAAGGGAGTGACATCGTCAGTAGGAAGAAGGTGGTGATTTTACAAGGCCTCGGCAACGGATTGGATATAGGGAGAGAGGAGAGTGGTGAGAAAGCGAGGAGAGGATGGCGCATAGGTTGTCAGCCTGGGTGACTGGGATAGTGGCAATGCCCTCAACGGTGATGGGGAATTAGGAGGAAAGGAGATTTTGGTGGAAAACATGGGTTCAGTTTCGGATACGGTAAGTGTAAGATGTCCGCTGACAATCCAGTTCAAGGTGTCTAACAGGTAGTTGGAGATGAGAGACTGGAGGTCAGCAGAGAAATTAGGGCTGAATAAATTGATTTGAGAATCATCAGCGTAGAGATGGTCACTACATCCGTAGGAGCTGAAGAGATCACTGAGTGATATTGTATGATGGGAGAGGGGGGCCCAGGACAGAACCCATTGGGGCACACAAAGTCAGTAGACATGACCTGGATGGAGATCCAGCAAAGGCGTCTGAGAAGTGGTCAGAGAGTGAGGAGGAGGACAGCCAGGCGAGATTCGTGTCATGATTGGGGTATGGGGTATGAGGAAGGAGGAGGGGGACTTAGGGGACCCCCCCCATATGAATAACTCTCATTCCTGTTCCCTTCTACACAGCGCCCCTTGAGGAACAATCTGGTAACTAAGCCCCTGTAACCCTCCCTATTGTGGGTGAATGGTGCTTCCCCCCCCTCCCACTCCTGGGGTGAACGGTGCTCCCTCCACGGTGTTCCCTTTACTCTCACTCCAGGGTGCTGGGACTTGTCTGGCTCAGTGGATGGAGAAGGAAGCCGGCCTGGGCAGGAGCTGGGGATAATCCAAGCAGTTAGGGGTCCTTGGGTGGTGAGCACTTCCATCTCTGTGCTAGCCCAGGCTCAAGGCCTCAGCTAATGGGCTGTGCTATTTCCCACGGCCCAGATACAGTGGGCGTGCCCCCCTGAGCTCCTGGAACCCCCGGCCGGCTTCCCCTAAGCCTCCCTTCTTTGGAATCCCCCCCACTGCCTCTCTCTCTCTTCCTCTCCTTTCTCTCTCCTCTCTCTTTATCTCCTCTCTATCTCTATGTCTTTCTCCTCCTCTCTCTCTTCTCTTTTCTTTCTTCCTCTCATCTTTCTCTCTTCTCTTTCTCCTCTTTCCCCTGTCTCTCTCTCTGTCTCTGTTTCTCTCTGTCTCTATCTTGCTGTCTGTCTCTGCCTCTGTTTCTGTGTCTCTTTGTTTCTCCGTGTCTCTGTCTGTCTCTTTGTGTCTCAATCTGTGTCTGTCTCTCTTTCTGTCTCTCTGTCCCTCTTTCTCTCTCTTGCATGATGGGGTAGCGACCACTAGGGGGCAGCAGGTGCCAGGGCTGCAGCTTTCCATCTTTTTGCTTGGAGATTAAGGCATGGCTGAGATCAATGGGTTTGCAGGCCATGGGGGAAGGGGGGAGGTGTGCTTGGTGCTGCCAAGGATGCAGATAACACTGGGGGCTGGGAGCTTCTGGAAGGAAGAGGTGGGGAGAGTCCCCTGCTCACCTTCTGGAGCTTGCATGGATGGAGTCCTGTTTGGAGTACCTAGGACCTTGGACAGGGAGATTGGGGGCTGGGTCTGGACATTCCTCCTGGACCACTGCCTCCTGCCCCCATCTCCTTGGGCAGGATGACCGTTGAGCTAAAGAAGGTAGTAGTGAGTGCCTGACTGGGGGATCTGGCTCCGGTCTGGCCCCTTCAGCCAGGACAGGGGAGAAGTCAGTGCCTGGCTTTAAGATGTTGTCTCCAGAGGGTGTGGGTGTGAACACCCATGAATACATGGGCCTCCAAGGAGGCCCTGTTCCATTCAGGGCAGGCAATGGGCAGTCCTGGAGGTCATGTGCAGCCCCAACTGCACAGGAGAGGGGTGTGTGTGTGTGTGTGTGTGTGTGTGTGTGTATGTGTGTGTGTTGCTCTATCTGTCACTGTCTCTGACTTTCTGGGTTGTGTATCACCTGGGGGTGCAGATATATGTCTGACAGAATTTCAGAGCATGTTTTTCTTTGAGTCAGCTTCTGTGTGTTTGAGGCTGGGGAGCCTTTGTGAACATATCTGTGTGTATGTATATATGTGTACGTGTGTATTTGTGTGTGTATGTGTATCTATGTGTATGTGTGTATTTTCATGTGTGTATAGGTATGTAAGTGTGTGAGTCTGGGCTCAAGCCTGCTCCCATCATGTCCCCTTCCCCCCACCCCCCACCCACTTCCCTCCACCCCCACCCCTTTCACCCACCAGGCTGTGTTTATGATTTTGTTTGCTAACAAACTGTTTTTCTTTGCATGCTGCATGCTGGCCCTTTGCCTTACAGAAGCTGCTGAAGGTAAAACCTTGTTTCTCGTTAGCTTTCCTTAATTACCGTGATTAGCCACATGTTGGCTGAGACATGTGTCTGCGTGGGCCGCTCCCCACAGCTCCCTCTGGGCGGTGGGGGTGCAACACTCCAGGCCTCCTTCTCCACTCTCCACCCCCCCCCATCTGCTGAGGGGCCATTGAGTGGGGGAGGAAGGTGGGAAATGGGGGGACGACCCCCTCCAGACACTGGCAGAGACAGGCACCCTCCGCTCTGCTTCTGGCTGCTCCCCAGGCAGGCGGCTCTGGTGCCATACCCATGTTTGGAGGGGCTCATAGAGCCCTGTCAGGTGCGTGGCTGCTTGCCCTCTCTCTGCTTGGAGATGGAGGTGTGGCTGAGATTGATCAGCTGGGGGGTGGGGGGCCAGTATGCTGTCCTGTGGAGGCCACAGGTAGGAGTCACCGGCCTCCTTTTCTTGTACCTACCTCCTTTCTGTCTTTGGGGGGCCTTGGGCTGTCCAAGCTCCCTGGGCGTCCCTGATGCATGCCCTCAGGTGATCGGGAGCTGCAGCCCTGCCAAGCTTCAGAGCTCTCCACCCTGAAGCAAGGGTGACCGAGACTGCAGGACACTTGGTCACCAGAGAGTGGGAGGAGGCTCTCCTGAGATGTCCTCTGCTCCTTTCTGCAGCTGGGCGCAAACAGTTTGCCCGCCACGAGTGGGCGCAGAAGGCAGCGTACCTGCTAGGCTGTAGCCTGGAGGAACTCTCCTCTGCCATCTTCAAGCACCAGCCCAAGGGTACCCTCCAGCGCTCCACCTCCTTCCGCCAGGGCCCTGAGGAGAACAGCTCAGGAGATGCTGCAGGTATCGTCGGCCCCCCTTCCCCATTACCTGGGTGTCAGCCTCAGCTGTGAGGCTGCATGCAAGCCTCCGTCTCCTCATTTCTAAAATGGGGTTAGTAATCCCGAGAGAGGCAGCATGCTGTAGCGAGTATGCATCTGCTGTGATAGCTCTTGTCCCACAATGACCAGGCACCACTGAGCCAGGAGGTCTCTGCCTGTGGATTATCTGAAGCAGCAAATGGTGTGATCTGAGACCTGCCTTTGGCGTCAGAAGGACCTGTGTTCAGATTCTGTCTCTGACACATACTGGCTGTGTGACTTTGGTGGAGTCACTCAAGGCAACGCTCTCTATGTAAGTTGCAGAGCATGGTGCTGATCGGCATCGGTAGAGAGAATTTCCACACGGGGAGTTCCTGATGCCAATGAAACCAGACTCAGTTAAAAAAAAAATACCTGTAGTAACTATCTCCCAGTGTCATTGTGAGGCTCAAATGATATGACTTCCATTAAGGGCTTTGTAAACCTTAAAACCCTGTACGGTAAGTATGGCCTGGTTAATCATCATCTTTATCAGGTGAATTGGCATCCAGCACAAAGGCCCATTTCCCAGGCCAGGTGTGGGCATGGCTCTGAAAGGTCTCCGGGGCCTGAGAGGGCAGGGGCTGTGCCTGAGTCCCGCTGCAGGCCAGGACATCTCAGTGAGGATGCTGGGAAGAGACCAAGGTCCACGAATTTTCCCCACAGGTTCTAAGCTGAGCGCCCTTGAGTGTGTGGAAGGCATGGCCTCAGGTCTCTACTCAGAGCTCTTCACCCTCCTTGTCTCCTTGGTGAACAGGTACGTACCTGGCTTAGGGCCCCGTCGTGCCCCACTCCCCACCCCTCTGCAAAGGTTTCCAACCCACCCCCCCGCCCATTCCTTCCCTGCATTGCAGTGTGCCCCTCCCACCAGCAGAGGGCAGAAGACAGGTACCTGAGCTGAGACTCAGAGGAGGGAGATGCAGGGGCAAGGAGGAGTGGTGATGGAGGACTCACGTTAGGGGAGGTGGTGTGGGGACAGGACAGGGTGGGACCTTGGGCCAGGCAGCCTCAGTGCTTCTGTTTGTTCATCAGCAAGACGTGGGATTTGGACTTGAAGACTTCCAGCGTCCCCTCCAGCTATGACTCTCTGACCCAATGACCTCCAGGGTCCCCTCCAGCTATGACTCTATGACCCAATGACCTCCAGGGTCCTCTCTGGCTCTGACTCTATGACCCAATGACCTCTATGGTCCCCTCCAGCTATGACCCAATGACCTCCTGGGTCCTCTCTGGCTCTGACTCTATGACCCAATGACCTCTAGGGTCCTCTCTGGCTTTGACTCTATGACCCAATGACCTCCTGGGTCTTCTCTGGCTCTGACTCTGACCCAATGACCTCCAGGGTCCTCTCTGGCTCTGACTCTATGACCCAATGACCTACAGGGTCCTCTTTGGCTCTGACTCTATGACCCAATGACCTCCTGGGTCTTCTCTGGCTCTGACTCTATGACCCAATGACCTCTAGGGTCCTCTCTGGCTCTGACTCTATGACCCAATGACCTCCAGGGTCCTCTCTGGCTTTGACTCTATGACCCAATGACCTCCTGAGTCTTCTCTGGCTCTGACTCTATGACCCAATGACCTCCAGGGTCCTCTCTGGCTCTGACTCTATGACCCAATGACCTCCAGGGTTCTCTCTGGCTCTGACTCTATGACCCAATGACCTCTAGGGTCCTCTCTGGCTCTGACTCTATGACCCAATGACCTCCAGGGTTCCTCCCAGCTCTGACTCTAGAGGCTCTTAACCTGGGGTTTGTGAACTTGTCTTTTCTTTGTAATGTTTTGATAACCATATTTTCACATAACTGGTTTCCTTTGTTATCCTCTGTGCCTACCAAGGGGGTCTAGGACACAGAAGAGGTAGAGGCCCCTTGTATGCCTGGAGTCAATCCTCCTTCCCTGGAGGACACAGGGCATTTTGGAGAAAGGAATCCAGAAGCCTCGTGGTCCTGGCTGCCTGAGGGAGGGAAGCCCGTTGGTGGGGATTGGGCCTGGCAGGTGCTGCTGCCCCTTACTCTGCCTCCCATCCTCCCCCTGAAGGGCCCTCAAGTCCAGCCAGAATTCCCTCTGCTCCATGATGATCGTGGACACGCCTGGCTTCCAAAATCCAGACCTGGGGGGCTCGACTCGAGGGGCCTCCTTTGAAGAACTGTGCCACAATTACACCCAGGACCGGCTCCAGACCCTCTTCCATGAAAGAACCTTTGTGCAGGAGCTGGACAGATACAAGGAGGTAGGCTCCTCCCCAGGCCTGCCCCACCTTGGCTGGCAAAGCTCTCTGAGAAGGTAGGGGATGTGCCTGCTGCCTTTTCCCTCACTATCGGTGCTGCTGTCCTTCCTAGGAGAACGTCGAGTTGGCATTTGATGACATGGAGCCTGGTACGGTTGACTCTGTAGCAGTTGTGGACCAAGCATCCCACCAGGCCCTGGTAAGCGTTGCTGGGGGGAGCGGAGGGGGGAGGGAGGTGCTGGCCCACATCTTCCCAATTCTCATTTCTCTTCCTCTTCTCCTTCCCTCCCCTCCCCTTATCAAATGTTTAATTCGGCAAACATTGATTCTCACATCCTCTGTGTGTCCCTCTCTCGGCCTCAGTTTCCTTCTCTGTGAAACAGGGAGGTATAGGACTAGATGGCCTCTAAGGTCCCATCCAGCTCTTGGTCTGTGAGTTTGGACAGAGACAGTGTGGTCCAATAGCCAGGGTGCTAGATCTGGCATCAGAGGGCGTGGGTTTGAATCTCAGCCCTGCCACTCCCTGGGCAAGTTATAGCTCCTCCCTGGGCCTTGGTCTCCTTATCTGTGAGATGTGGCTGTTGGACTAGATAATAATAATAATATAATAAAAGCTAGCATTTATATAGTGCCTTAAAGTTGCAAAACACCATGCATAAATGATCCTGTTTGAGCCTTACAACGGGGAGGGAGGTGGGTTCTGTTATTATCCCTGTTTTACAGATAAGGAAACTGAGGTACAGAGAAGTTGTGTGACCTGCTCTGGATCACATAGGTAGTAGGTGTTTGAGGCAGGATTTGAATTAAGGTCTTCCTCGCTCCCTGTCCAGCTTCTACCTACTAACTGATCTGGGTACCTATGATCTCTCAGGTTCCTTCCAGCTCTAAATGCTGAGTTCTTATGACTCACAGACCCACCCAGGTACTAAGCCTTCCACATCTGTGTGTAGGCAAGAGAAGAGCCCAAGGTGCAGGGGCCCAGCTTGCTAATTCCACCCCCCCTCCAACTTTGGGCCCGAATCAGACCCTCTTGGCTGACGGTCTTGAGGGGCCTCGTGGTTGGAGCTGTGATCGGGCACCAGAGAAGAGGACAGATTCTTATCCCAAGGAGCCTGCCCAGGGAGGAGGTGGCTTTTGATTTTAGCATGGCATTCTCACTAAGCTGTCTGGGCCACAACAGGTCTCCCATCACCAAAGGGTTTTGTGATCAGAGATTGAGAGGTTGGCATGGGGGAGCAGGAAATTGGGGAGGGTTCTTTGATTCCCCCACTGGTGGCAAGGACCCCAGAAAGCCATGCTGATTGGCTGGCTCTAACAATTGCTTGGTGCTTGCTATTTGCCTTTAATTAAGCAAATTGCATAAGACGGTTTATTAGAAAATTGATGTTGATGCTGGGTTGCTAATTTCCCTCCCTAGCTTTGATCCCTGTCACCTTCTTCCAGCCCCTCCCCTGGGGATGGGCTTTTGTACAGCTGGCATCAGGGGTGGAGACGAGGAAATGGCTGCCATCACCCCAGGACTGCGAACCCTCTTGATGCCCAGGTCCAGTGGCTTTTGGGGGAGGCCTATCTGGCTTTATCCTGATCTTGGGGCACAGCTCCAGATAGCCCCAGAACAGATTATTGAAAGTATTAGAGAGGACCAGGAGTAGATTAGGATGCTGTGGGCAGGGTTCAGGCCATCCCTTATTATTACAGTGGGGGCCGAGCATCATGGCACCTTCCAATGGCTTGACATCCATAATAGATTCCCCTCCCCCCATTAAGGATTCCTGCTTGTGAGGGAGAGCCAGGCACCCACTTATCATTCTAATGGACTGACTCTGTATTCCTGAGGCCCAGTCCAATCCGTCATGGTACCTTAATCACCCATCAGGTCTCAGCCTTGTTCTGCCAGGGTCCCTCTTTTATCCTTTTAGTGATAATGACTCAGGTAGCACCAGGAGAAGGTGTGAGCAGCCTGCACAGAAGGGAGGGGGAGCAGCTGGGGGAGAATTGGGGAACCCCAGAGAGAGGAGCTCCCTGTCTCTCTCCTCAGTCTCAGAGCCAGGTCATTTGGGGACCATGATAATGGGAAGGGTGAAAGAGAAGTGAAGTAGGTTCCTTTTGGTCAGCCAATCAGCAGGCACTTCTTATTAAGCACCTACTGTGTTCCAGACACTGTGCTGGTCTTTTATAGGGAAGGCCTAGGAGTTCCTCTGATCTCATCCCAGAGCAGCCATAGGATCCCAGATCTGGATCCAGCGAGGACCTCAGCAGCCACTGATTCCAACTCCTCATTTTACAGATGAGGAAACTGAGGCCCAGAGGGGTTAAGTGACTTAGGATCATAGATACAGAGCTGGAAGGGGGCTCAAAGGCCTTCTAGTCTCTCTTTTACAGATGAAGAAACTAAGGCTGGATGGCTTAAAGTGACATATAGGCATCATAGGCTGAGTTCAAAGCTCCCCTCCAATCCCTTCACTAAATTGAGGCCCAGGTGAAGCAACTTGCCCAAGGTTACAAAAATGTTGGAGGTGGGATTTGAACCCAGGTCCACCAGAGCCAGTGTTCTTTCCCCTGTACCATGCTTCCTCCTTCCTCTCTCCTACTGACCTCATCCTGTTGGGCAGTTTCTTGAAATTCCAGGTAATGTGGGCCTCTGTCCCCTTTCAGGTGCGTTCCTTGGCCCGGCCAGATGAAGCTCGAGGCCTTCTGTGGCTATTGGAAGAAGAGGCAGTGGTCCCAGGTGGCACAGACGAGGCCCTGCTAGAGCGGCTTTTCTCTTACTACGGTCCCCAGGAGGGCGACAAGAAAGGTGGGTGGAACAGCACCCATCCCTCCCCACCACAGTGGCCCATCCCCTCACTCTCCATGGTGGGCTACCTAGCCTTGCCCAGTGGTATGTGTGGCTGAGTGGGACCTCGAGTCCCAGGGCAGTGCCAGCCTGAGTCTCTGTGCCCAGTCCCTTGGAGAATTCTTTTTTTTCTTAATTTAGTATTTTGTTTTTCCCCAATTACATGTAAAAACAGTTGTTCTACATTCATTTTTAAAATTGAATTCCAAATTCTCTCCCACTCTCCCAGCCCCTCTCGTTGAGAAAGCAAGCAATTCGATATAGGTTATACATGTGTAGTCAGGCAAAACATATTTCCATATTAGAAAACATAGACCAAAATAAAAACCCAAGAAAGACAAAGAAAGCAAAAAGCGTATGCTTGGAAGTATATTCAGACTCCACCAGTTCTTTCTGTGGGGATGGCTAGCATCCTTCATTGTAAGGCCTTCGGAGTTGTCTTGGATCATTGTGTTGCCAAGAAGAGCTAAGTCATTCACAGCTGATCATCTTACAATATCACTGTTACTGTGTTTAATGTCTTCCTGGTTCTCTGTTTCACTTTGCATCAGTTTGTGTAAGTCTCCAGGTTTTTCTGAGAGTATCTAGCTCACCATTTCTTGTAGCACAATGGTATTCCATCACAATCACATACCACCAATTGCTCAGCCATTCCCCATTTGATGGGCATCTCCTCAACTTCCAGTTCTTTGTCACCCTTGGAGAATTCTTCTCCCCAACCTCAAGAGCTGGTCCCTGAGTACTTCTTCTCTTTCTTCCCTCTAGGACAGAGCCCCCTCCTCCGAAGCAGCAAGCCTCACCACTTCCTCCTGGGCCACAGCCACAACACCAACTGGGTGGAGTACAACGTGGAAGGCTGGCGGAACTATGCCAAGCAGAACCCAGCCATGCAGAATGCCCCACGGCTGCTGCAGGACTCTCAGAAGTAAGTCCCCCCGACCCTGTGGCTCCAAGTAGGACCATGGGCTCAAGCCTGATGGACCACCAGGGGACATGGAGGAGGGTGCCCAGGGTTTCTTTCCCCATGGGGCATCTCCGAGGTCAGTGGGGTCATTTCTGCTTCCTGTGGTGCCTGGCACACAGTAGGCACTTAAGAAATGTTTGTTGTCTTTGTTGTTGGCTCCAAAGTGGCAGCAGGAGAAGCTAGCGTTAACCACAGATGATTCAGAGGGCTTCATGGTTAGCCTCACCACAGAGGAAGCCACTGGAGGTCTATGAAATTTAAGTTCTCTGTTTAGGGGAGGCTCATGGGATACAACTCGGGGGGTCCAAGGTTTGAATCTCTCCCCAAAGCTGGGATCCTGCACCACACCCCTGCCCAGCCCACACAATTCCCTCTTAACCAGGATTCGGTGGATGGATTTCACAGGGCTTCATGGACTTGGATGGGGAAGAAAATGATACTCACCTTTTACTGAAATGTAGCATTTCCTTCAATTATTTAGCAGCATAATCCTGAGAAAGGGCCCATGGGCTTTCCTGGACTGCCCAATGGTCCATGTTACAAAAGTGCTAATTAAGAATGCTCTAGGGTATGAGAGAAGGGGAGGGAAGGGGAATAAGCATGTATATGACACCTACTGTGTGCCGGGCACTGTGTTAAGTGCTTTACAATTATCTCATTTGATCCTTACAACAGCCCCATTTTACAGCTGAGGAAACTGAAGCAAACAGGGTTAAGTGACTTGCCCAGGGTCCCACAGTTAGCGTCTCGGGCTGGATCTGAACTCAGGTCTTCCCGACTCCAGGCCAGGGACTCCATCTCCTGTACCACCAGATGCCTCTGACCTAAGATGGGCATGGCCTGATGGGAATTGGTCCGGTGTAAATGACCCTTAAACTATAACTCCAATATACCCCGAGCATCTCTGACTCAGCTCCTCCTGTGGGCAGGAGTTCTGGGTCCCCTGGGTCACTCCACTCTCTGTGTAGGTTCTATAGATGGTTCTACTTTGCTTCCTTTTCCAAAATCCTAAGGGGAGAAAGTATCATAAAGTATCATAAGGATCACTAGACTAGAACTCTAGGAGGTTCTAATCCTACCCCAGACACTTACTAGCTTTGTGACCCTGGGTAAATCACTTGACCTCTGTTTGCCTTAGTTTCTTCATTTGTAAAATGAGGCAGGGGGACTCTGAGATCTCTTCCAGCTCTCAATCTATGTGTCTGTGAGCCCCGGGTGATAATTAAAGGCATTGAATAAAAAGTTTTCTGAGGGGAGGGAGGGGAGCCTTATGATAGGTTGCATGGCCACCTTTTTTTTTTTTTGGCATCAACAATAAATGAAAAGGTATTTGTTAAATGATTATTATGTGCCAAGTACTAGCAGATGGGAGTTGGGATGGGGACTGCACCAGCCATTTATTTCACTAGTTTAGAGACCTCCCAGGGGAAGAAACTCCCTCTACAAATCCAACTACCCTGCAATTTATAGTCCTGGAGAACATAGTCCTAGAGCATTGAGAGGTTAAGGGAGTTGCTCCGAGTCCCCACTGGCACCTGTATCAGAGACAGAACTTGAACCCAGGTCTTTTTGGCTCTCTGGACATTGTGCTATCCAAATACAGAAGCAAAGAGAGCCCTTTCCCTCTGGGAGCTTACATTCTAATAGGGAGTGCTAGCCAGCGATGGACATTTTGGTCTTGAAAGTTACCCATGGCAGGTGGATAGGGATTGAGGAGCAGGTTAGCACTACCCGTCCAGGCACAGTTGCAGAGTTAATTTGGTCATATAATATGCAGTGCTTGGTGGTGGTGGTGGTGGTGGGAGGGGGTGGTTCCCAAGCTATCCTCCTATACAGAGGATACATTGTGAATATACATTGCTCTCCCTCCCAACCAAACTGCCTTACTTGCTGTTTCTCTTATATCCCATTACATTTCCTGCCTTTGCACTTACTGTGTCTTGGAAGGTTCTTTCCTCTCTTCTACTTCTTACCTTCTCTTATTAAGGTTCAGGTCAAGTGCCATCCCTACATGACACCTTTCCTAATCCCCACCCCCGGCCCCCACCAGATAATAGCGTTCTCCCCCATCCCCAGAATTGCTCTTTATTTACATTGGAAATATTTTGTGTGTGTTTTCCTCCCAATGGAATGTAAGCCCCTGACCTGTTTGGTCTTTGTCTCCCCAGTGCCGTGAGTAGTGCCTGGCACTAGAGTCCTGATGCTGGACCGCCATGGCTCATTGAGTTATGCTGACTGCCTCTTCCCTGTACTTTCTTAGGAAGATCATCAGTAACCTGTTTGTGGGCCGGGCCGGCAGCGCCATGGTGCTGTCAGGCTCCATCGCGGGGCTGGAAGGGGGTTCGCAGCTGGCGCTTCGCAGGGCCACCAGCATGCGAAAGACCTTCACCACTGGCGTGGCTGCTGTCAAGAAGAAGTCTCTCTGTATCCAGATCAAGCTCCAGGTGGTGAGTATGCCCTAGGGCTTTGGTCTCCCAGGCACCCTCCTCTTCCTCCCCTTCCCCTTTGAGTCCAGCATCCACCCCAGAGGGAGAGGGGCCTGAGGCTGTCTTGAAGTAGGGGCTCCCCTGGGTCCTAGTTCTTGATGCTCACCAATGTGACTGGGTCACTCCCCTGCTCAGCATGTTTCTATGGCTCCCTATTGCCCCAGGATCAAATACAAACTTCTCTGCTTGGCATTTAAAGCCCTTCACAACCTGGCCCCCACTGACCTTCCGAGGCCACTGCCCTTCCCTTCGCAGGGCCTGTGGCACAACCAAAGGGGCCTTCTTGCTGTCTTCACCCATAACGCTCAGTTTCCTACCTCCATGCTTTGGCATGAGCTGTCTGTGTGGCCTGGAACACACTCCTTCTCATCTCTGCCTCTTTAAAAAAACTCTCACTTTACAGATGAAGACTTTGGGACACTTGTCCAAGGTCACACAAGTAGTAAGCCTCAGAGGCAGGATTTGAACCGAGGTCCTCTGTCTCTACAGTATCTCCCATAAGACCTTTCCTGATGCTCCACCCTGGCTCGGCCAGCCTAGTGCCTCTCCTCCCCACAACGTTACCCTGCGTTTACTTTGCTTATGCTTTGTATCATATGCTTAGATAGAATATAAGCTCCTCAAGGGCAGGGCCTGTCTCATTTTTGTCTTTGTCTCCAAAGTGTCTAGCATAGGGCTTAGTGTATATTATAGGTTGTGATTTGATTGATTGAAGCTATGTCCCAATAGCTGCCTTTTGAGGTGATGACCAAAGCATCTGCTGTCCTCCAGGGAGAAGAATCCAAGCATTCTGGAGGCAGGCCTAGTCAGTGCTAAGGTCCCAGCAGCATGGTGCTAGGAGGAAGGAAGCTTAGGTTGTTTTCCTGCCATTGCATCTCCTTGCCGCGTGTTCTGAGGGCAAGTTGGCCTTGGTTTCCTCATCTGTAAAATGGAGCATAGTCATAGCTACCCTTCCTACCACCTAGGGTTGCTGTGAGTATCTAAATGAGATAACAGGTGTAGAAGTGCTTTGCAGGCCACAAATCACAGTGCATTGGGCTTTTAAGCCTTGTTTTCATTCATATTTTTTTTCCAGATATCATTCCCAAATACATTTCTTGCCCTCTCCTACCCTCATAAGGATGATTTTAAAAGAAAGGTGAAAAAAATAACAGTTCTGCAAAACTAACCAGCACATTAATTGTGCTGAAGGGTGTAGGCCACACGCCTAACATAGTCCCCCACCTCTTCAAAGACGGGGCAGGGAGGAATCTTTTTGATTCTTTTCTGGGGCCAGACTTCATCCTTGGAGTCCTTATACAGTGCGCTGTAACATTTAAAAACATCTTTTTGTTTACGTTGTTGGTGTTATTGTGCAGTTTCTGCGTGCTTTACCCCGCATCAGTTCAAATAAGTCTCTCCATACTTCTCTGTAGTTTTCAGAGTCCTCATTTCTTACAGCACAGTAGTAGTTCCATTATTTTCCTGTGCCACAATTTGTTTATCCCTTCCCCCGGTGATGGGCACCTGCTCTGTTTCCAAATCTCCATGACTAAGTGCAGAGGCTACAGATAGAACATTAAGGCAGTCCCTAGGCTCAAGGAGGTCACATTTTAATTGGGGAAGGCAGCCCATAAAGGAGGACTTTCCTGTTCATGGCAGATGGAAAGGCCAGGAAGTATTTGGGCGGGGAAAGCAGTAGGGTAGATGGCGAGGACCTTGAGGAGCAATGTCAGGGTGGATGGTCTACAGCAGAGACGATAGCGACCCCAAGGGTCAGGGTAGGCTCTGGAATATGGGACCCAGCATCCAGTCAATGCCTGGTGGGAGCTGGGCAGTGGGACACTGAAAACTTGTGTCTCCTATTAGACTGTAAGTTCCCTGAGGGGAAGAACTATCTTTTGCCTCTTTCTGTATCCCCAGTACTTAGCTCAGTGCCTAGCGCATAGTAGGGACTTAATAAATGTTGATTGATTGATTCTCCTGGACTAAGACAAAAGTTGGCCTCATGGTAGATGGCCCCTGAGGGTCACTCTCTCTCCTTCCCTCCTGCAGGATGCCCTCATTGACACTATCAGGAAGTCAAAATTGCATTTCGTTCACTGCTTCCTCCCCGTGGCTGAGGGCTGGGCAGGTGAGCCCCGCTCGGCCTCCTCCCGCCGGGTGAGCAGCAGCAGCGAGCTGGACCTGCCTCCCGGGGAGCACTGCGAGGCCGGCCTCCTGCCGCTGGATATCCCCCTGCTCCGGGCCCAGATCCGCGGCTCTCGTCTTCTGGACGCCCTTCGCATGTATCGCCAAGGTAGGACCTTTCCTCTTCCTCCATTCTCTCCTCATCTTTTCTCTCTGACACCTCCCTCCCCACCTATCTTTTCCCATTTCCTTTTCCTTTGCTCATTTCCCCGCCCTTCCTTCCTTGAGTCTCTTTCTTCTTCCCTCCCCTAGTCCTTCCCTTCCTTATTGCTTTCTTCCCAGGTCCTAATTCTGCCTCTCTCCCATTCCTCACCTACTTCCTGGTGGTACCCCTCCTTTCTTGTTTTTCCCTTCCCTGATCCTACCCCTTCTTTCCCTCTTCCATTTCTCCTTCTCCCCACTAGTTCTTTCTTCCTTCTCTCATGCCTCATCCCTACCTTGTCCATCCATGGTAGACAGAAAGGCCGGTTAGTACTTAAATTCTGACAGGAAAAGCGTCAGGGCTGATGGCAAGTCTCAAGGACCTAGGAGAACAACATCAGGACAGGTGGTCTTCTGCCAAGAGGATTGTGGGTTCAAGAGTTAGAGGTTTAGAAAGGAATTGGGTTCTGGGATATCTCCAGCAGAGGAACCCTGGTGGCTTCCCCTCTTCCTCCTTCCTTTACGCCTTTCTCTTCCCAGTCCATCCTTCCCCTACTTTCTTATACCCCTCCTTTCTTTTCTCTTTATCTTCCCAGGTCTTGTTTTTCTCTACCCCGCTTCTCCCTATCTGTCTTTGTTCTCCTCTCTTCCTTCTCTCTTTCCTCATCACTCTCCCTCCTTCCTTCCAAGCACTCCTGTCTCCTATCCCTGTCTCTCCTTCCCTTCTCTCCCAATATAAAGGATCAATGTCATTCCAAAGCTCATTAACTTCACTCCAGATTTCCAGTGACAATAGTTGACCCGACTAGGGTACTGTGGATTGGCGCCATCCCTTGAGTCCGTGGACCTTGGGTCAGATCCTAGCAGAGAATAAGGGGGGAAACCTGTCTCTAAATAATTAGAATTCCTAAGAAAGGTCAGGTAGATGCTACCCTGTTTGGTAATCTCAGTGGGGGGTGGGTGGATGGGGAGACTGGAATGAAAGATGCTGTTTGTTTGAGGTGTCTCCCTTTTACCTTTGCTTAGGTCTGAGCAGGCACAGGCAAGTAGGTCCCACGCAGTCCAGGGCCAAGGTCATCTGCAGCCTTCTGACATCATAGGCTCAGAGCTGTAGAAGGAATCTCAGGGTCCAACCCCCTCATTTACAGAGGCGGGATCTGAGGCCCAGGGGGAGGATGGGACTTGTTTGAGGTCACACAGGTAGTAACTTCACAAGTGGCCTTTGAACCCACTCACTCTGGTCCGAGAGAGGCTGAGAGAGTGTCTTTCTACCACACCATTCATAACCCTTCTCTCAGCAGCCCAGGCCTCAACATAGGGACTCCCTTTACTGCTCTGAATAAATCATTGATCTGTCCCCATGTCTTGATATGGAGTTGGTGTTTATTATTTCAAAACCAGATTGTTACCGCGCTGAACCAAAATCAATGTACTTTACTCAAACAAGCGGGTCGATGAGGCTGGCGGCAAAGGGGGGCCTCCCTCCTCCCCCCGGGGCCTCTCGAACCATCCATCGTGCTGATGATTAATTAAGATGCCGGGCGTCTGCACCCGCTCTCCCAGCCCATCAATTTAATTGCAATTCAGATACAATCAATAGCTCGCTCCATCCTGGCCCCTCAGAGGACCCTGGCCTCCTGTTTCAGTTATCAGGCACATGCATCAGCCTCATTCCCAAGTTGGATGGTTGCCCAGAGCCAATTGTGAGCTCCAGGGCAGCTCACCTGCCTGTGCCCCTGCCCTCCCGTTGGCATCACGCTTGCTTGCAGGGTCCGGTTTCCTCCAGGGCCTACTCACTCTAACACTGTTCTCCAGTTAGAACCAGGGGAGGTTCCTGGTCATGTGAACTTTGGACACTGGCTGTGACTTTTAGGGTCCTCTTGCCCTTTACATAGCCTCTAATTGGGGCTAAATCCTGAGAAGGAGTGAGAAAGTCAACATCGACCCTTAAGGACAAATATTCCACAACCTATTTGGGTTGGCTAGTCTAGGAGCCCAGTGCCTCCTGAGAAGACCTTCCTGAGGCCTAGCTTCAGTCTTTCCTGCTGCACTGTATGCATACTACTGCTTAACCTTAGGGCCAGGATGTTGTTGGGTTGTTGTTTTTTTTTAAATGCCAACATATTTTTAATAGCTGTATTTCAATAGCTGTATTTCCTTTGTCACCCTATGTATTTTATGCATTTAAAAGCATTATTCATGAGAGAGTTGGATTATGTGGCCTCAGAGGTCTCTTCCAGAACACCTATAAAGGCAAAGGGTCTGGATTCAAATCTCAACCCTGGTACTTGATATCTCTGACCCTGGATAAGTCTCTTCTTGGCCTCTCGGGGCCTCAGTTGAGGGGGTTAGCCTAGCTGGCCTCTGAGGGCCCTCTCAGTTGTAGGCTCGTTGCCTCCCACACCTGGGCACTGCTTCTCTGGTATGTTCCAGGAAGACGTAACCTTGATGACAACATGGCCCCTGCTCTCTTCCATCTAGGTTATCCTGACCACATGGTGTTCTCAGAGTTCCGGCGACGTTTTGACGTCTTGGCACCCCACCTCACCAAGAAGCATGGGCGCCACTACATTGTTGTGGATGAGAAAAGAGTGGGTGGTTTCCCTCGTTCTTTCCCTGTGGCCTTTGGGGGTGTCTCTGACAGCCCAGGACTCCCTTTCCTCCTCTAGGGAGGGGGTGCTATTTGCTCATCTAAGTTCATCAAAGGAAGGAGAGGAGAGGCTTGGGGTTAGATGCCCAACATGCAGGCTAAGTGTTTGGTTAGAGGCACTGGGAGAACCTCGTTGTCCCCGGGGGGTAGAGTGATGAGGTTGTCCTCTTTCCCTTGGAGATATGGAAAACCCATTGAAAAGTGGGTTGTGTTGTCCCCAGTCAGACCCGATATCTCCAATGCCCCACTGATGTAGGACTGACTGGACTCTGTAGGCCGGCCCTGAGCATCAGCAGCCCTGGTTTCTGGAGCAAGCAGGACAGTGGTGTGCAGGCCCCAGGCCTAGGGGAGGGAGTCTGATGCTTCAGGCCTCTGACAATGGCCTTTAGGGATGGTGAAACTGGAAGCCCCCTCTGAAGGCCCACAGTGGTAAGTTTGGGCTCAGGGTCTTGAAGTGACCAGCCACATGGAAGGGATCAGATACATGCCATCGAGGAAAGGGCAAAGTGCCTGGCACTCAGTAAGTGCTTCATAAATGCTTGTGACTGACTGACTCTGGAGTCAAAGGACCAAGGTTCAGATTTTGCCTGTGATGCTTACTGCCTCTGTGATCCTGGGCCAGTTACTTAACCTCTTTGTGCCTCAGTTTCTGTAAAATGAGGTGTAAAATGGATGAGATGGTCTCTGAAATCCCTTTCAGCTGTAGAGCTAGGATCCTATGACCCTGTCTGGCCATCTTCAATCAGCAATCATTTGCTAGGTACCTGCTGTGTGCCTGCACTGGGTTAAGTGTTGGGTGCACAAAGAAATGCCCTCCAGGGAGCACCCCCCACTCTCCAGCCCTGGGAGGCACCAGTTGGGGCTTGCATGTGGCTGGCATGGTGCAGACTCTGATGGCAGACTTTCCACACAGGCCGGCCTCCAGCTTCCCTCTCCCTAAATGCCATTGATGGGCCCTGTGTTTAGATGACAAGAAGTCCCATCTCTCTGCCCTTGGTGCCTTCATGTGCCCCTCTCCCCCACAGCCTTCCTTTGCTGGCAGAGGCACCTCCTTCCCAGAATGGGGGTTGGGGCCTGGCTGCACTGATGGCTTCTACCCTTTCTCTCCAGGCTGTGGAGGAATTACTGGAGTCCTTGGACCTGGAGAAAAGCAGCTGGTACATGGGCCTGAGTCGGGTAAGCTGACCCTAGAAGCCTGATAAGATACTGCTGTCCTCTGCACCTTCCCTTCCTCCCCCTTGGTCATCCCGCCTCTCCCGCAGCGTCTCCCACCCCGAGCTTGCCCTGTCCTCAGGAGTGCCCAGGGAGCAGCTTCCAAGCCCTGCCCTTCTGATTCCTTCCTCCATTCTCAGCCGCCTGTGTCTGAATAACTGGATTATCTGGTGCCTTGAGAGCAGTCTGTGATGTCAGTGGGAGTGGGCGCAGGGCGACCTTGAACCTGGGCTGAGAAATGAGGCAGAAGATGGAGGAGAGGCTGGGCTCAGGAAAAGGGGAAGAGGGTGACAGCATGGTGCCCTGGAGGACAAAGCCCTCTTTGCCTGAGCTGGCTGGGCACCGTGGTTGCCGGGGTCCCACAAGCAGGCGGGACAGGAAGAAGCCTGTGCGGCTGCCTTCCCACAGGCTGAATTCCTCATGTGAATGGAACGTGTTGGATAAAAGGCCAGGCACACCCGCCCCCGGGTGCCAGTCTGCCGCCTTCCCTCCTCACTAGAGAACCAGCTGCCTGCCCCTCGCCTAGCACTGACCTGCCCATCGTCCTCCAAGTATGTGGGCCAGGGGGCTGGGGGCAGGAGGTGGAAAGGCCAGGAGCTGGAGGAAGAGGGGCCTAGGACTGCCTTCTCCAGGGCCCAGGGGGAAGAAACTCCTGATGCCAGGGATCTGTCCAGGCCAGAGAGTGGCATTGAAGGGAATAGTAATGAGGGAGCTTGGCAAGGAGGTTTTGTGGTATGTGTGTGTGTGTGTCTGTGTCTGTGTCTGTGTGTCTGTGTGTCTGCGTCTGTGTGTGTGGCGGGGGCTTGCTCTGGTTTCGGCTTGCTCTCCCACTATCACCCTGTTTTGTTCCATCTCTCTGTCTCTCTCCTTCTCTGTCTCCCTCTCTGTCTCTTTCTGTTTCTCTGTGTCTCTGTCTCTGCCTCTGTCTCAGTCTGTATCTCTCTGTCTCTGTTTCTCTGTCTCTGTCTCTGTCTCTCTCTCTCTCTCATTTTTCCCATTGGTATCAGTCCCTGTTAGTCTCTTTCACTTTGTCTTCATTGTTTTATGGTCTTGTCTTTCTGCTTTTCTGCCTTATTCTCTCTCCTTCCCCTCTCTGTCATGTTGCTCTCATTCTGTCTCTCTCTCTCATTGTTCTCTCTTTGCTCCTTATGCTTGTTGTCTCTGGTTTTGTGTCTCTGTCTTGGCCTCCCTTTATTCATTTTTGTTCTCTCCCCTCCCCTCCTTCTTCTCTCCCTCTCCTTCCCTCTTTCGCTCCCTCCTCAGTGTTCTTAGGTGTTCTTGGCACCAAGGATCTTGCTGAAATAATTTGGTTTTTCCTTGAAGTAGGTCATGCCCTATTCAGTGGTGATTCTCCTTGAAGAGTGTAATGGGCAGGCTCGCTGAGATTCGAGGCTTGGCAGGAGGTGGGGGGAATGTTTCCGTGGTCCCTTCTCCGGGTCAGGTAGCAGGTTTCCAAGCATGTCCAAAGCATCACTGTGCCTCCCAGGCTGGTCCCCTTCTGGACCATCTTGTCTGGCTCCAGTGCTGCTCTGAGTCATGCTAGCTCCTTTGGCTGAGACAGACAAGCCCCAATGCCTGCTCCTACCCTCAGGCAGGGCTAGAGGTCAGGGCTGGGATTTTCAGGGCTCTCATCCTTTGGGGGTGAGTGATATAGGCCTAATTTGATACAGTTTCCCAAGTACCTCCTGTATGCAGAGATCTGCTGTGCCATAGTGGGCATGGGCTGGTAGGCAGAGTATCAATGCTATATGTGCTCTAGAGAAAGAGTTCCAGACCCCCTGGGCAGGCTGATGAAGCCTATGAACCCCTTTCCAGAATAATATTTTTAAATGCATAAAATACAATATGTGGAATTGCAAAGGAAACTAATTAGATTGAAATATAGTTATCAAAAAATTATTTAAAGTTTATGGATTCCCAAGTTAGAACCCTTAGGCTTCTGGCCCCCATCTCTAAAGTAGTTTAAGTTTGGGGTCTTTTCTGCTGTATTTGTTATTTCCTCCAGGAATTCCTCCCTCCCTCCCTCCCTCCCTCTCTCTCTCTCTCTCTCTCTCTCTCTGCCACCCCCCCTTTCCCTCTCTCCTTCTCTGTCTTGTTCTCTCCCTCCCTCCCTCTCTCTCCCACCCTCTCTCTCTCTCTCTGTCTCCCTCTCCCCCTCTCCCTCTCTCCCTCTCTGTCTCGTTCTCTCCCTCCCTGCCTCCCTCCCTCCCTCTCTCTCTCTCCCTCTCCCTGTCCCTCCCTCCCTCTCTCTCTCTCTCCCCCCCCCTCTCCCTCTCCCTCTCTCTCTCTCTCCCTCCCTTTCTCTCTCTCTTCCTCTCCCTCTTCCCCTCCCCCTCTGCCCCTCTCCCTCTCTGTCTCATTCTCTCTCTCCCTCCATCTCTCTCTCTGTCTCTCTCTCCCTCTCTCCCCCTCTCCCTCTCCCCCTCTCCCTCTCTGTCTCGTTCTCTCCCTTCCTCCCTCCCCTGTCCCTCTCTCTCCCCCCTCCCTCTCTCCCTCTCTGTCTCGTTCTCTCCCTCTCCTCCTCCCCCCTCTCCCTCTCTCTCTCTCTGTCTCATTCCCTCCCTCCCTCCCTCCCTCCCTCCCTCCCTCTCTCTCTCTCTCTCTCTCTCTCTCTCTCTCTCTCTCTCTCTCTGTCTCTCTCTGTCTCTCTCCCTCTTCCTCTCCCTCTCTGTCTCGTTCTCTCCCTTCCTCCCTCCCCCCTCCCTCCCTCCCTCCCTCTCTCTCTCTCTCTCTCTCTCTCTCTGCCACCCCCCACCCTTGCCTCCTCATGTTAGCTAGGAATTCTGCCCAGGTATGACTGCCTGGTCCTAGGGAGCATCACTAGGGTGTTTCCTCACTGCCAGCCCCTGGGGCAGAATCTCAGCCTCATCTGGCTTTAAACCCAAAGTGTGTCGCAGGAGCTTAAATCGGGGTGTGCTGCTGAAGGGTGAAGGGCCTGAGGACTGGGTTTGGCTGTGACTTTGAACTGCCCCGGGGAAGGGGAAGGAGGTTTTGATGGATATTCCAGAGGCAAACTTTCCTCAGCAGAGACCTTCACTCTGTCTAGGTAGAAGGCAGAAGAAAGGGATAGAGAGGCCGGAGAAATGGAGAGGCAGAAGTCTTAGGCACAGTCCATCTCCCGGCCCTTCCTAGAGAAGAATCAATCAATTCTCAAGTATTGTTTAAGCCAGAATTCAGCAGTCCCTGCCCTGGAGGGGATTACCTTGGCAGGGGGTGGGGCAACAAGAACATATCTAAGTACATACAGAAGAAGTGGAGAAAACAAACAGAACTAGATTCCTGGTCGTTAATCCAGAGGCATTTGGGGGGATGGCTTCATGGAGGAGGCCAGCTCCTGGCTCACTGTGGCCAGTGCTGGCTGCTCTGCACCGCCCGTTACCCACATGCCCCTCGTCAGACTTAAAGGCAGACATGTGCCCTGCAGAGAGAAAATTAGCCACTTCAGGGTGGCTTTATTTTGAAGACCAAGGCCAAGAGAGACCTGACCGAGTTGTTTTCCTTTCCGATTCTCCTTCTCCCCCAAAAGAAGGCATTGGCTCTGGCCGGGTCCAGCATGATAGAGTGAGGGGTGAGGCAGGGAGCGGGGGCGCCCGCTGGGCTGGTGCCTCTTGCGTCTACCCTCCAGCCCCAAACCTGTAAGACAGGTCCCTTGCCTAAACCAGCCACCACCTACCCTACTGGCTTTACCACCAAAGAGAGGAAGCTTGGGTGTGGAAAGGGGTGGGGGACTGGGAGCAGGGGCGTCACCACATTAAAGCAGAGGAAACTGAGTGGGGAGAGGTGGGGCCAGGGGTGGGGCCAAGGCCCTTCTGTTCTCTCTCCCCTCATCTTCTTCCTATATAGCCCTATGCCCCAGGAGGGTTCTGAATTCTAATGTAGCCACCGAGAAAGGAGGGAGCTGGGGTCCCCTCCTGGATAGTCCTACAGTAATCATCACCCCCAACCTTGACCTCAAAGGTGGGAAGCCAGAGGCTGGGCTTTTCGGGGAGGGGGGAATAGCCTGGAACCCTTTGGCATTTTCAACCGGACAGCTGATAGGAAATGCCACCTCTGTGGCCCCCTCTTCGGACCCCAGCCACCACTGGTTTTGTAGAGGGGATGTCTCCATGGCCTCTCTCTTCTCCACCTCCCTCTCAAGAACTGTGGCCTGCGCGTACCCTGTTCCCTTCCTCTGTCCCCCACCAATTTATTTCTGGTTTTCCCCCTGCCCCCCCCCCCCGTCCTCGTGTGTGACTCTTGCTGGCTTGTAGAGGGAGCCTCTCACTTTATTGACGCTCCAGTCTCTGCTCCCCCTTTCTTCCTAGTTCTCCTTCCCTGGCTCCCCTACTTCCTGCTGACCACCCAGTCCTAGCTTCCTGCCTTTATCTGGTTCTTCTTTCCCACAGGTATTTTTCCGGGCAGGCACCTTGGCCCAACTGGAGGAGCAGAGGGATGAACAGACCAGCAAGAATTTGACCCTCTTCCAGGCAGCATGCCGCGGTTACTTGGCCCGACAGCACTTCCAGAAGAGAAAGGTACCACCCCTAGGGTGGCCCCCTCCTGCCTGATCTGGCTGCTGTCCTGGCTAGAGACCCCTGTCTATGGCTTACTTGCCCAGTTTGGGGGGGGGGAGCTATAGTAAGAACTTGGGAGGAAACGTGCAGAGGACCAAGAAGTAGGACCTGGGGCTGGACATGGGAGCCATAGCATGCAGGAAGTGGGCCAGGGCATTCCCAGTTGCATTAACCCCTAGGGAGTGGGGAAGGGAACAGGCATCTTAGCAGATTGAGTGCTGGGAGGAACCTCGGGGATTGTGTCATCCCTCACTTTATGGACGTGGAGAAGGGACTTGTTCAAAGTGGCAGGGCTGGGATTCGAACTCAGGTCTTTTGGCTCCAAATCCATCAGTTTTGCCACCATCCCTACCGTGGCTTCCTCAGTGTTCCTTCCTCACCCAGGATGAGCATCAGCATCTCAAGTCCCTGGGGCATCCCTGCTGAGAGGAGGCAGTGTGGCCCCAAGGAGAGAGGAGCCTTGGGGGTTAGGGGTGGGCCAGGCTCTGGATCCTGGGTCCTTCCATGAAGATTAAGGAGCTGTGTCAGGGGCTCCTTTTCCTATTAGCACGTCCATAAAGCAGCCGGCACCAACGCCTCTTGTGTTTCAGCAAGATTAGGTTTTATGATACATCCAGGCCGGAGCTGGAGGAAAAACCAGGCAGCCAATAAAACAGATGAAATTAGTCCTGATGGGAACCGGACAGGGGGCTTCCAAGGTGGGGGGTCAGGCCTCGCTCCCCCACCTCCAGCTGCCCTTATAGGCCGGGGGCAGCAGAGAAACAGCAATGTCGGGAAAACCAAGCAGATTAAACCCCCAGGAGATCATGGGATCATGGATCTGGAGTGGGAGGGCAGTCCAGTCCAGTGCCCTCCTTTGGCAGATGGGGAAACTGAGGCCCAGAGGAACAAGTTAGGTGACTTACCCAAGGTCATCCAGTAGTGAGCATTGGATGTTGAATTTGAACCCAGTGTCTCTAATACTTACCAGCTGTGTGACCCTGGGCAAGACAGTTGACCTCTCTGAGCCGCAGGCTCCTCTCCTGTAACACTTAAGGTTTTTGAAGCCCTGAAACGCCAGGTCAGTGAGAGCTTCTGTGATTACAGATCCAAGACCTGGCCATTCGCTGCGTCCAGAAGAACATTAAAAAGAACCAGGGGGTGAAGGACTGGCCGTGGTGGAGGCTTTTTACGGCCGTGCGGCCTCTCGTGGAGGTGCAGCTGTCTGAGGAGCAGATCCGTGGCAAGGACGTGAGTGGGCACTCTGGGCTCGTGCAGGCTTGGCAGGGGCCGGGAGGCCATCTCATCCCACCTCTCGTTTTATGATGCCCTTACGTTTTAAAAATTCATTTTACTGTTTCAATGAACAACAAGCGTCTTCTCTCTCCCAATCCCCACCCCCACCCCAAAAAAAGAGAAAGACAAAATCCTTGTAACAAATGTGTGCGAAGCAAACATGTTCTCCTGCTGGCAGTGTCTATCCCATTCCCTCATCTTACAGAGGAACCAGCCAAGGCCCAGAAAATTGCCCAATAGTAAGACTGAGAGCTGGGCTTTGAACCTGAGTCCTCTCTGCTGCCCCACAGGCTCAGTCAGGCACCTGCTCTCAGAGTGCCCAGAGGGCTCCCCTGACCAGGGCTCGGGCCCACATGCTCCACAGGAGTGAAAGGTGCCCACCCACTGAATGGGGTGTGTCTGTTTTCACCATGGCTGTCTCTCTTATCAGGAACAAACAGGCATCTCGAGTCTGGACTTGTCCCCTCTGTCCACAGCTTTTCTTGTTTGTGCTTGGGCAGTGTTAGGGGATGGATAGGAGGGTGAGGTGGGCTAGCTGTACCTGCCTGGAAGTAGTGGGTGGAGGTAGGGGGGAAGTGCTCCCATGTGTGTTTCCATATATCTCCCTCCTGGCTCTTTATCTAGGAGTGTCCCTGGATCCACAACTGAGGCATTGGTTGGTTTTCTAGAGCAAGCTTGGTTTGGCCCCCCAAAGTTCCCCAGGCTGACAGTCATTGACTCTTGGATCCCCCCACCTTCACCCGGGATCATTGGTTTAGTGCCAGGTCATCTAGTCCCCACGCACCCTCATTTTACAGAGAGAGAAACTGAGGACCTGAGATTTGACTTGCCTAAGGTTATACAGTAAGTGTCGGAGACCGGATTTGAACCCAGGTCTTCAAGGAGACAGACTCTGGTGCCAGAATTCAAGGCCAGGGGCTCAAACTGTCCCTCCTTCTACACAGTGGAACCTCCTCTAGGGGAGAGGGACGACTTCATTGTTGTCTTTGAATGGCCGGTGCCTAACACGATGCTTGGCACACAGGAGATGCTTAATAAATGCTCACTAATTGGTTGATTATTCTGTTTCTAGGAGGAAATACAGCAGCTTCGGAGCAAGCTTGAGAAGGTGGAAAAGGAACGGAATGAGCTTCGACTTAATAGCGACCGGCTAGAGACCCGAGTAAGTGGGTCTCCTTGACCTTTGGCCAGCCCTGCTTACCCGAGGCAGGCAGCCCCCAACCTCTGTCCCTCTGTCCCTCTGCACTGCGGCAGCAGAGACTAACCTGGTGAGGGGAGGGGGTGGGAGGCCTCCCTGTGTGACCTGAGAGGAGCCTCATGTCCCAGGTGGCGTTGCTGGGTGGTAGTTGCTTTGGTACCAGTCTCCAGGTGGGAGAGCAGTTGGGATGACTCTTCTCTTCCCCCAGATCTCAGAGCTGACATCAGAGTTGGCGGATGAGCGAAACACTGGAGAGTCAGCTTCCCAGCTCCTGGATGCTGAGGCAGCCGAGAGGCTCCGGGCGGAGAAGGAGATGAAGGAGCTGCAGGTGAGGAAGAGGAGGGGACCGAGGAGGAGCAGGATTAGGGCAGAGGAAGCCGGCCAGCTTAGCCCCTCTGGGCCCTTCTTCTCCCCAGAGAGGAAATCGGCGCATTTTACTCTTCGCCTAGCCACCCATTCACAGCTTTGGAACGAAGCAAATCAAGCGTGGGGTTGGCTGTCCACAGGTGGGGGGGTGCAGGTGGAGGGGGTTCTTCTCTGAGCACCCCTTGCCCTCCCACACCGCAGACCCAGTATGATGCCTTGAAAAAGCAAATGGAAGCCATGGAGATTGAGGTGATGGAGGCCAGGCTTATCCGAGCTACTGAACTCAATGGGGAGATGGATGATGACGACTCCGGTGAGTGTCCAGCCCACAGCGGGGGTGGGCAGGCGTGGAGGCACAGACCCTGCTTTGGGTGCTCATGTGCCCTTGGGCAGGTCATACCCTCTGGGCCTCAGTGTTCTCACCTGTCAAATAAGGGGGCTGGATGAGATGGATCCTCCTTGGGGGGTCCTTAAACTGGCCCCAAGGGGGCCCTGAAGGGATTTCAGGGAATCTGTGAACTTGCATGGGGGAAAAATGACATTTTAAAAAATTACCTCTAAAACTGAGCATTTCCTGCAATTATTTAAAAATATTATTTTGAGGAGTCTGTAGGTTTCACTAGACTGCCTAAAGGGACCGTCACACCCAAAAGGCCTATGACATTTTATTCCAAGCACACATAGCCCCATAGTCTCCCCCTCTAGTTAGGCTCAGGGGTGGTGGGAACCCTGCTGGGGGAAAAGAGGCCAGTGAGCCCTGACTGTAGGAGAATCTGCCCTCCCCGGTGCCCTGCTCGAGCACCCAGCCCCAAAGCTCCTCCTGCCTCATCCTTCACTTTGTCATTGGCTCAGCTCACCCCCAGCCCTGCTGCCTGGCCCTTCAGTCTTCCCCATACCCCTCGTGCAGGTGGGGAATGGCGCCTGAAGTACGAGCGAGCGGTACGAGAGGTTGACTTCACCAAGAAGCGGCTGCAGCAGGAGTTTGAGGACAAGCTGGAAGCCGAGCAGCAGAGTAAGAGGCAGCTGGAGAGAAAGGTGAGCCTGGCAGGAGAGGGAGCTGAGTCCTGGCCGAGGGAATGCTCAGTAGGCCTGGGGTGGCCCGGTGTGAGGGGGACCCCTCCTTCCTGCTCGGCGACTTTTCTGGGAGGGTCCTGGTGTTGATGCCGGGGCTTGGTCCCTGGAGGGGCCTGAGATATCCAGTTGGAAGGATCGTCCAAGGCCAGCTAGTCCAACCACCCTTATTTAAAGATAAAGGAACTGAGGTCCAGAGAGGTTAAGTAGTTGACTTGTCTGAGGTCACACAGGCGGGAAGCATCAGAGCCATGATCTGAACCTGCGGCCCTTGATTCCAAAGCCAGCGTACTTTTCCACTATCCCACACAGCCTATTTCCTGATCCTAGTTCCCTGACTTTTGACCCCAAAGCTTCTCCTCCCCAATCCAGTGATGAGTGGTGACCCACTGAATGCAAACTCACCTAGCCCAGTAGATCTGGCCTGAGCCAGACTGGACCATGCTCCACATTCCACCCATCAGTTCCCCCCAGCCAGCTTCCCCTTGGCCTTGCTGCAGAGCTCATGTCCCCTCTGTTCCCCATCCTCCCCCCACCACCTTCCCACTCCTGCTTCGGGCCGGAGAAGCAAAGCAGCATTCCTGTGGCTTCTGGAGAGGGCATGTCTGCCAACAGCTCCTTCACTGCCATCCCTGTGGCCCCCCAGCAAACTCTGTTCTGGCCACCCCCACCCCCTCCATGTGTGGTGTCTTCCCTGCTAAAAGGGAAGCTCCTCCAGGCCAGGGACTGGCTCACTTTGTCTCTGTATCCTCAGTGCAGTGTCCTGAAACATTATATGCTTAAACAGTGCTCCTGCCCTTCCCCTTTCCTTCCTTCCCTCTTTCTTTCCTTCCTCTTTTCTTTCCTTCCTTCCCTCTTCCCTCCCTCCTTCCTTCTTTCCTTCCCTTCTTCCTTCCCTCTTCCCTCCCTCCTTCCTTCTTTCCTTCCCTTCTTCCTTCCCTCTTCCCTCCCTCCTTCCTTCTTTCCTTCCCTTCTTCCTTCCCTCTTCCCTCCCTCCTTCCTTCTTTCCTTCCCTTCTTCCTTCCCTCTTCCCTCCCTCCCTCCTTCCCTCCTTCCCTCTTTCCTTCCTTCCCTCCCTCCTTCCTTCCTTCTTTCCCTTTGACTCTTCCTTTTGTTTTTCTCATCTCAAGCTTTCTAGAGCTATTTCTTTTTTCTTTATTTTAATTTCAGTTAACAAAAACCTCTTTTCTTCCCCTCTCACCCTGTGGGGACCAGGGAGGGGAACCCTTGTAACAAGTATGCAAGATCCTTTCCCCTATCAGCTGTGTCCAAAACAGGTCTCAGTCTGTGCCTGGAGTCAGTCTCCATTTCTGTCCCATTAAGTCATTGTTCTTGCCTTTAGCCTGCACCCCCTCCCCCCACCTGACCTCCCAGTCTCTCCAACCGGCCCCCACCCCATCTTCCCCCTGTGTTCCATGGTCCTCCTTTCCCTGCTCCTCCTGCTCTTCCCTGAACCTACACAAGCTCTTTCTCTCCTTCCCTCCCTCCCTGTCTCCCTCTCCATACCTCCCTTTCTCCCTTTCGCCTTTCTTCTCTCTCTCTCCCTCCCTCTGTTCTTTTCTCTTCCTCCCTCTCCCTTCTATCTTCTCTCTCCCTCTCTCTCCTCTCCCTCTTCTCTCTCTTTTTCTCCCTTTCTCCTTCCCTCTCTTCTCTTTCCCTCCTCCTCTCTCCTCTCTTCCCTCCTCGCTTTTTCCCTCTCTCTCTTTCTTCACTCCCTTCCTCTCTCCCTCTCTTCTTCTTCTCCCCTCCCTCTGCCTCCCTTTCTCCCTTCTCTCTCTTTCCTTCTCTCCCTACCTCCCTCCCTTCCTCTCTCTCCCTCCTTCCCTGTTTCTCTGTCCTCTCTGTCCTTTTCTGCCTCCCTCTCCTCTCTCCCCCTCTCCTCTGTTCTTTTCTCTCCCTCCATCTCCCCTCTATTTTCTCTCTCCTTTCCCTCCTTCTTTCCTCTCTCTGTCTCTCTCTCTCTCTCCTTCCCTCCTTCTTCTCTCTCCTTCTTTCCCTCCCTTTTTCCCTTTCCCTCCCTCTCTCTCTCTTCCTCTTTTCTCCTTCCCTTTCTCTTTCCCTCCCCTCTCTTTTCTTCCCTCCTTCTCTTTCTCCCTCCCTCTTTCTCCTTACTCTCTTCCTCTCTCTCTCTCTCCCTCCTCCCTTTCTCCTTCCTCTCCCCTTCTCTCCCTCCCTCCTCTCCTTCTCTCTTTCCTCTCTCTCTCTGCCCCGCCCCGCACTCAACCCCCACATTCTACTCCACTGCTCCACGGCTTCTCTCCCACAGCCCTGGAGTTGCCCTAACTCCCTGCCCTCTCTCTGACTCGACTCCACAGCTGGTAGACCTGCAGGCTGACAGCGATGAGAGCCAGCGCACCCACCAGCAGCTCAAGAAGAAGTGTCAGCGGCTGACGGCGGAGCTGCAGGACACCCGGCTGCACCTGGAGGGCCAGCAGGTGCGCAACCATGAGCTGGAGAAGAAGCAGAGGAGGTGGGTGACATGGACCCCTAAGGCCCCTCCCCCGGCTTCCAACCACTTCTGCTTTTCTGTCTCGCTCAGTCAGAGGCCGAGGTGTCAAGGTAGGGATGCCCCGCATCCCTTATGCCAAGAGACCCATAATACATTGCACAGGCCCCACAAGTGCAATCCTCCCACCCTGGACTGGGCAGAAAAGAAGGGAGAACACACGCTCGACTTCTTCCACCATCCCAGGTGTCGGGTGAGGGGCTAGTTCCATGTCTGTAATGAGCCTTCAGAATAAGTTGGAGGCACAGGCCTCAGTAGCCAGGCTGGGCAGATAGACTGTTGTGGCCACTCTGGGCGCCTGCTGTCTTTACCCTGTCGCTGGGGCAGTCATTAAACCTAGTGGGACAGGGCAGCCACTGAGGCCTCCCCAGGATCCAGGGCTCCCTGCTTCCCTGCAGCCCCCCAGCCCCTCCCCCGGCCCCTGAAAGCCCCCGTTCCCTTTCACTTAGCTTGACTCAGTTACACAAACACACCCTCCTGACTCGGATGTCGTTAAACTGCAGAGCGAGAGATGCTTCCATCTCATTATGGTAATGACACAAAGGAGGGGGGCACAGCCCTCACTGGAGGAAATCCAATCTAAATTAATTTCCCTAGTGGGGGCTTCTTCATTAGGAGAGGAGGGAAAGCTGAGGAGCCTCTGCCCCCCTGGGGAGGATAGGGAACCCCAGGGGGGTGAGAACAGATCCCAGTTCCATTGGGATGGCAAGGAGAGGCCCCTCTGCCAGTGCCAAAGGGCTCGCACCACCTGGGCACACCTTCCTCCGACTGGCCTGCTGACCAGTTCATGCCTCTGAGATTTCCAGTAAGAACAGTGTCCATGAGTGGTGGAGCCAGAGAAGGGGCCCTCTCAGAGCTCACCATTAATGCGGCTGGACCTCCTGGGCCTGAGTTCTAGGGGACTGATGGTATGTGGGGGGGTCTTATCCCCCCATAGACCTCTCCCACTCCTCCCCGCTCCCCAGCAGCCTCCATGACCCATCCTCTCCCCAGAGACTGGCATCCTCAGCAGGACCAATCTAAGAACTCCCCTGCTCCCTTTTCCTCGGAGCCCCCTGGGTGACAGCGCTAGCCCAGGCTAGTTAACGTGCTACTGAGCTCCACTGGGCACCTTATTAGGTCTGGCTGCCTGGAGTTTGTGGTGGGGGAGGGACTGCCTGATTAGCTATTCAGAGAAGGTGTTAAGAGGAACTTCAGCAATTTGCTCCTTATTTAGGGTCTCTGGGCGGGAAATGAATGACTTGAGTGAAGGAGTGAAGAGAGAGGCCCCCGAGCCATGTGCCCGCTGAAGCACACTGCCAACTGGGCACAGCAGGAAGGCAGGGAGGGGAGAGCGGCAGCTTGGGAGGGGGTGCAGTGTGGTGTGGGGCCCGTGGTGTCTCTGACTGCTCCCAGAGGTCAGAGTGAGCACACCAAGCTGCCTGGACCACCGGCTTAGCCAGGGCCTGAGAGTCCAGATGAGGAAACTGAGGCCGAGAGGGGTTAAACAGCTAGTGTCTTAAACTGGATTGGAACCCAGTTCTTCCTGATTCCAGGTCCCATGCTGCCTCTCAGGTGAAAGCCTTAGGAAGAAGGCTTGGAGAAGCCTTTTATGTCCATGGGGCAGAGTAAATGACCCACTCCTGACTGCCCCAAGGAAGGGAGATGAGAGTTAACTGCTACAGGGCCACGGCTTGATCTGGGATCCCTGTCTATCTCCAAGTATCTTTTTTTTTTTTAGGCAATCAAGGTTAAGTGACTTGCCCCATAGCTAGTAACTATCCGAGGTCACATTTGAACTCAGGTCTTCCTGACTCCAGAGCTGGTTTTCTATCCACTGTACCACTCAGCTGCCCCTGCCCATAAGTATCAAAGAGACAGTGCAGTACATTGCAAAAAAGACTGGTTTTGGAGTCAGAGGAACTGGGTTCAAGTCCCACCACCTGCATGGCCTTGGGCAAGTCACTTAATTGCCCTGAGTCTTAGTTTCCTCCCTCTATAAAGTGAGGGGATTGGACTAGGTGGTCTCTGAGGTTGTTTCCAGGTCAAGATCTCAAGGATCTGCCAGGATTCTCTGCACCGTTCTCCTGCCCACAACTCCCTAGTCATGTCTGGAAGCAGCAGGACAGAAGTACCCCCCTCACTCTGATGATCTACACTGCCACATTTTCCGTCCTACCCCAGGTTTGACAGCGAGCTCTCCCAGGCCCACGAGGAGACCCAGCGGGAGAAGCTACAACGGGAGAAGCTACACCGTGAGAAAGATGCCCTCCTGGCTGAAGTCTTCAGCCTGAAACAGCAGATGGAGGTGAGTATGGGCTCTGAGCCCCCACCGGTGGTGTCCCAGACTCACTAATCCCATCCCCATCCTCGGCTGACCTGTTTTCTTTTCTTGCTCTAGGAAAAAGACATGGACATTGCTGGCTTCACCCAGAAGGTCGTCTCTCTGGAGGCGGAGCTCCAGGACATCTCTTCTCAGGAGTCCAAGGACGAAGCCTCTCTGGCCAAGATCAAGAAGCAGCTCCGGGACCTGGAAGCCAAGACCAAAGATCAGGAAGAAGAGCTGGATGAGCAGGCGGGGACCATCCAGATGCTGGAGCAGGTAAGGGGGGCGCGGCAGGGCGCTGATACAGAAGGAGCCAGGGACAATGAGAGGAAGGAAGGAAACCAGCATTTACTGAGTGTCTCCTCTGTGCCAGGCGCTGTGCTGAGCTCTCCACAAATAAATCTGATCCTCACAACACCCGCCCCGAGGGGTAGGTGCTAATGTCATCATCATTTATAGTTAAGGAAACTGAGTCCCAGATGACTTGCCCAGGGTCACACAGCTAGTAAGTCAGGGTGGGTTTCAAACCCAGATCTTCCTTAATCCCACGAGCCATGGGACTCAACGCCTGCTATACCACATTGCCTATGATGCGTCCCTTGTCTGTTTCTCCTCACCCAGGTTGGTAGGGGAGAAAGGGACTCATCTTAACCCTGCTTACAGAGCCCAGCTAGACATCTGTGGGAGGTAGCACACTATGTTCTTTCTTTCTTTTTTAATTAATATCTTCTGTTTTTCCATCACCTACATTTCCCAAAATGTCTTTCCTCCTCGTCCCCACCTAGATAGCTAGCTCTTTTTTTTCTTTTCTTGTTTTTTGGAGGGGGACAATCAGGGTTAAGCGACTTGCCCAGGGTCACACAGCTAGCAAGCGTCAAGTGTCTAAGGCTGGGTTTGAACTCCACAGCCAGCACTCTATCTGCTGCACCACCTTGCTGCCCCGATAGCTAGCTCTTCAGAAAGAATAAAAGAGAAAGATAAGTCAGAAGCAGCTTAGCAAAATTCACTAACATGTTACCTAAGTCTGAGGGTATATGCAGTCTTCTGCACCCATGGTCTCCCACCTTTGTGTAGAAGAGAAGGAGGTGTACTTTCTCACCTAGTCTTTAGGGTCAAGTTTCAAGCTTTTGGTTTGCTAGGCTGGGCCAGCCCACCCTGACCGTGGTGAGACATTGGCAGGGTGTATTGGATGTGACTAGAAATAGTTACAAGAACAAGTAGCATCTATCAGGCACCTCCTCTGTGCGAGGCACTGTGCTAACTGCTTTACAGATATCTGATTTGGTTTCTCCAACAATGCTGGGAGGTACTTGCCATTCTTATCTCCGTATCACATTTGAAGAAACTGAGGTTAAGTGACTTGACTAGGATCATACAGCTAGTAAATGTGTGAGGCTGGATTTGAACTCAGATTTCATCAATTGTGCGCCCAGTACACTACTTCACCTGGTTGCCTGAATAGTCAGGGAATTTTGTGAGAGGCCCAAGGCATGAATACTAGCCTTTTCACCTAGCCTGGAGAGCCACAGACACCCCCTCTCTGAACAGGAGCCATGACTCCAAGAAGGTGAAACCTCCAGGGAGCCCCTCCCCCTCTCCTCTAATAGCTCACCCTGTCCTATTTGATTTCTCTGGTGTCAGCCCATCTGGACTTTCCTCTGTAGTGGGCCAGTCACCACCCAGCAAGGGTATTTGCCTTGTCCAGAAGGCCAGCCACCCAACTGAGTCCACATGAGAGAGGGAGAAGAGGTTAAAGGGAAGTCAGCTGATCTGGGTGGAGATGTTGGAAAGTTACCTCTGGAGCAAGCCTAGGATACCACCTGTCGATTTAGGGCTCCCTTCACGAGCTCTGCCATCCGGTCCTCCCCTGTGAAACTCTATCTCCCACCTCCATACTTTTGCACAGGCTGTGCCCTGGTGCACTCCATGCTCACCTTCCCATCTTAGAATCCTGGGTTTCTTTCAAAGCTCAGCTCAAGCAACCCTTCCTCCATGAGACCTTTCTTGATCCCAGCTACTAGTGCCTCCCCCTCCCTCAAAAAAAACCAACCCTCTCTTATTTATTTGTACAGATTTTCTGTCTCCTTATGTATGCATCTCTGATGGACAGTGTGGCACAGTGGAAAGAGAGCTGGCCTCGAGTCAGAAAGGCCTGTGCTCAAGTCCCAATGCTAGCACCCTCAGGCCAAGTGACCCTGGGCAAGTCATTTCTTGCCTTATCGCCCCAGGCAGCTCTGTGTGGGAGGTGCCGTGTCTGCCTCAGTAAAGTGTGCCAGTGACATCAGTCATGGGGTTAGTCCGGGTCATGTTCATACATGGGCTGGAATAGGATAGAATGCAGAAGGATGCTGTGACTTGGAAGGAGGAAATCTAGGAGACTGAAGACAAAAGATATTCATAAAAACCCATTTTGATAAGAAGACTGTAAAGGAGTGTAAGCTTTTTGAGGGCAGGGATGGTCTCATTTTTGTCACTGTATTCCCAAGACATACAGTAGGTGCTTAATGAGTGCTTGTTGCTTGACTGACTTGTGTTGGGCTACCTTGTACCTCCAGGCCAAGCTTCGCCTTGAGATGGAGATGGAGCGGACAAGGCAGACTCACTCAAAGGAGATCGAGGGCCGAGATGAGGAGGTGGAAGAGGTGCGCCAGTCGTGCCAGAAGAAGGTGAGGACGTCTGCGTGATGCACCTGCTGTCAGGACATGGCACCCAGGGCCGGTACCGGGGGTTCCCTGCCCTTCCCCACCCTCTCGGTACTTTGGGTGCTCCTAGCCTTTGGGGGATGGTCACCCCACGACACCCCCCTCCGCCTTCCCCAGAATAGCCCATCCAGGCCTGGCATCATGAAGTTCTGCAGACTGCTCTTTGTGACCTTTGTAGAAGGTCACAATCAAGAGATTCCTGGTCTTTCAGGGCTGCCTCTGCTGCCAGCAGCCTTAACTGTGGGCGCCAACCAGGCACCCGCTGACCCTACTCACCTTCGCATTGCTATGGAGTGATCTGTGAAGGAGGAGGAGGAGGTCGGGGATTGACCTCACCCCGGTGGCCTCTGGGTCTTCCTAATAGTTATTCAGCGTGTCCTCCTGCTGTCCACTTTGGGCGGCCTTTGGTCTGCTGCCCCTGGCTGCTGGGCGCATGATAATGCCTGTAGAGCTGAAAGGGACCACAGAGGTCATGTAGCCCAACCCCCCTACTTTATAGGTGAGGAAACTGAGGCTCGGACAGGTTGTCCTGGATGGGCCCTGAGAACTACTGTTCTTCAGAGCCTGTGCTCCCAGTCCCATTCTAACCTCGCTTTGTCCCCCTCCTGTAGAAAGAACTCAGTGGGATGGTGTTTCAACAATTTGGCTAGCAGCTGTTGTGGGGGTGAAAAACCAACACAAGCCCAACAACAAGAACGCTGCCAAAGCCCAGGTTCTTTTGATCTGCTTTACTAAGGAAAGCAACATTAAGGGGTTAACGAGCTTACTTTAATTCAGCATACAAATACCATTCACTTAGTTCAGGGGAAAAAGCCAGCACCCTGAACTTTGGAACAAACACAAACAAATTACAAACATCGACAGACAGACCAAATGCAATTCATAGTTACCAACATCTAGGTTCAGCCCAGGAGCTCATAACAAGGGCTGGCCCAGAGTCCCGTGCCACCCCTGCTTGTGGGTCAGAGCTCCAAAAAAGAGAAAGCCAACCCCTGGTTTTGTATCTTTTTCAGGATCAAGGGTGAGTCACACATGTGACTCGCCCACGTGACCTGAAATCATCACAAAGAGGCCACTTAAACCCACGTGGTCTAAAAGCCTCTGACCAAACATGCCACTCAAACCCATGTAAACTAGGTCCTCCCCTTAGGCAAGGAGATCACCAAGGATTCCCAATCTAATCGAGGAAACAAAGGCCAAACTCTTCAAGGGCACTTGGTTGAACTGAGTGCTAAGAGCCCATTTTGATTGCCAACACAGATGGAGGGGGTGATACCTCCTCCTCAGACATGCTGATGGGCACCAGGGAAGCCAATGTTTTCTTTTACCCCGTGGCTTTAGTTGAAACAGATGGAAGCACAACTGGAGGAGGAGTACGAGGACAAGCAGAAGGTTCTGCGAGAGAAGAGGGAGCTGGAGGGCAAGCTCACTGCCCTGAGTGACCAGGTGGGGCAGTCTGGGCCAGGGCAAGGCTGGGGTGGGGCAGGCTTATAGGGGAGGCCCTGATGGTGGCAGGCTGTCACCCCCTTGCCCCACATCCTCCAAGTGGCACAAGCCATGTTGGGTCATGGAGGTTGGAGGGCTGGGCCAAGCCCCTCAGGCAGGAGTGGCCCCAAGAGGTACTCTGCCCACATGCACAGGGCTGGTCATGAGTCATCAAAGGGTGATTTCAGGGGGGAGAGAGAGAGACAGAGACAGAGAGAGAGAGAGAGAGAGGGAGAGAGAGAGAGAGGGAGGGAGAGAGAGAGAGGGAGAGAGAGAGAGGAGAGAGGAGAGAGAGAGAGAGAGAGGAGGAGGGAGAGGGAAGTAGGGGGAGAGAGGGAGGGGAGAGGGAGGGAGAGAGAGAGAGAATGGATGGATGGATAGATATATAGAGTGGATAGATATACAGAAAAAGAGCTAGAGGGAGGGAGGGAGGGAGATACATAGATAGGAAGATAGATGGTAGGTAGGTAGATAGAGATATAGGGAAAGAGATAAATAGATATACAGAGAAATAGATAAGACAGTTGGATACATAGATAAGATGGTTGGATGGGTAGTTAGAGTCGAAAGAGAAAGATAGACAGATAACTGGGAAAATAGATAATCCATACACACATATATAGATGATAGTTACATAGATTGATTGATTGAGATAGCAGTTATTAAGCTCCTCCTACATGCCAGGCACTGTGCTGATCCCTGAAGATGTATATACAGGCTAACAAAGCAGGCCCCCTCATGAACCTTACCCCCTAATGGGACAAGGCAGCCCATAAAGGGGAGCTGAGAGGGGTGAAGGGGGGTGCCAGCTGCTGAGTGAGGGGAGAAGTTCAGTGAATGGAGTGAATCATGGCTGGGCCCTCTCCTGAAAAGTATCCAGGCTAGGGGGGGGTCAGCAGTCAGGAGCGTGGGGCTGCAGGGTCAGGGTTTTCTCTGGGGTGGGAAGCCTGGAGAGTGAAGTGAAGAAGATCAAGGCCCCTCTTAAAGCAGCAGGGATAAAATCTGGGAATGGTGGGGAGGTAGCCGGCAAGGCCTCACCGCCTGTTCACACAGGTGAGTCAGCGGGACTTGGAGTCTGAGAAGCGCCTACGGAAGGACCTGAAGCGGACCAAGGCCCTGCTGGCAGATGCCCAGATCATGCTGGACCACCTGAAGAACAATGCCCCCAGCAAGAGGGAGATTGCCCAGCTCAAGAATCAGGTACTTCTGAGAGACCACCAGTGTTGGCCCCAGGCATGCAGAGCTGGGGAGACATTAGAAATCATCTAGTTTGGCCCTCCCTGAGGAAAAAGTGAGGCCTGGGAAGGTCGCACAAGTGGCAAGTCCCCAAGAGTCAGGATTCAAACCCAGACCCCCAGGGTCCTGCCAGTCACGCTCTGCCCACTGCTGCTAGGAGTTTATACTCGCTTACAAATTTGTTAAATTGCGATTGGCTCTTCTGTCCTCCTTGAGCTTGATCCATTGGGAAAGGAAAGACAGAGTCCTCCCAGCTATAGGCCCCACCCAGGGCCTCCCCCACAAGAGGCAGCTGAAGCGACACCCCCAACCTGTACACAGCGTTCCCTGCTCGGTCAATAGGATCATAGAATCAGAATTATAGTCTTTCAGGAGTGGGAGTCCGCTTCGTGTAAGTAGGCCAGAAAAAGGATCCCCTCTATGACCCCACCAGCTTTAAGCCTACTGTCCCACCCTCCTCCCTGCTAGATTTCAAAACCTATTATAAAAAAAATTACCAAATCTATCTGGCATACATTCATTTACCAAGCATTTATTAAATGCCTACCATGTACCAGGCACTGTGCTGGGGATGCAAAGACAAGAAAAAGAAAACAGGGAAACATTCTGTATGTTTCTTTAAGAGGTGCCCACACAGTCATGATAATACTAATAATGCTGTACCACTTACTACGTGCCAGGCCCTGTGCTAAGGGCTTTACAATCATCTCATTGGATCCCCACAACAATCCTCTCAGGTGCTATTATGACGTCCATTTTGCAGATGAGAAAAGTAAAGCAGACAGCAGTATAAGTGACTTTTTCAGGGTCACAGAGATGGTGAGTGTCTTTATCAATAGATAATCTACAGAAAGCTAGATAGCTGGGAAGATAGACGCGTGAACATATATGCAGGTATACATAGACATGGAAGATAAATGATGTATAGGAAAATCGATAGACTTATTTATAGATTATTTATAATAGACACATAGAAAGAAAGATAGATGATAAATAAGAAATCAATAGGTATTGGAATTGGTTTGGCATTATGGCTTGGATTTGGCCTCCCGGTTTCCTGACTCCAGGCCCAGTGCTCTATCCACTGCCCCACCCACCTGCCTTATGCCTAGGGCCCTAGAGGAGGGGTCTCTGACCGTCTCTCCCTGGGTGGGTGGGCCCTTTGTCTAGCTGGAAGAGTCAGAGTTCACCTGTGCGGCAGCTGTGAAGGCGAGGAAGGCCATGGAGGTGGAGATTGAAGACCTTCATCTCCAGATTGATGACATCTCCAAAGCCAAGACAGGGGTAAGAACCTGGGGCAGGACATAATGCAACCATTGGTGGTTATCGGGGGCCGGAGTCAAACGGAGCTTTGTCGACCCTGTCCAGACTGGTGGCCCTTCAGAGACTCTCCATCCACCCCCCACCTCACTGGAGGCAAAGTGTTTTGTGCAAGGTTATGCAGGCAGTTATAAATCTAGATACCATGAAGGAAACTGAAGCTTGGGACGGTGATGTGATGTATCCAACATAGGGAGTAAATATCAGAGATGGAATTCCAACCTAAGTCTCTCCAAAATCAAGCAGTATCTCAGGCATCTTCCTTCTCCTAGTTCTCAGAATCATCCGTCTAGATTTCTGGCTGGATGAGACCTCAGAGCCCATCAGGTCAGACAAAGCATCTGTAGTAAGCATCAGAGTTGGGATTCAAATCCAGGCCCTCTGATGTCAGAGTTCAGGGTCTTTCCACCGGCTTCTAGTGAAATAGCTCCCTTCTCTACTGACTTGAATCAGGGATGTTGAAATGGACTCACGGTCCCACCTTCTCTTTCCAACCCCAGCCTCCTCCTCCTCAAGTGGGACACTCTGCCCCCATCCAGGGGGCTTGGGATCAGACTGTTGAGGGAAGATGGAGGGGGGGGAGGTCCCGCCTTCCCATTTAATCACCTGTGTTGGGGGGCTTGGCCGCAGCCACAGCGTCATAAATAAAGGCAGCTAATGTGGCGGGTGATGTAAACAGGCGCCCAGAGATTCACGGAAGTGCCAGTAAGAGGGAAGGATGCTCTTTCCCCCTCCCCACCTGCCCAGGCCCGGCCTGCTGATGGAAAGCGCCGGGTAATTAGAGACCTTATTTAATGTCTTCTTTTTAATTCCTCGCCTCCCTCTCGGCCTATCGACAGAGAATTCATTATAGTGATTTGAACCATGGGCACCTGCTTAGGGCCGGGCGACCAAGGAGAGCACTAGGAGGGGGCAGAGGGTTCAAGGCAGTCACGGGTGGGTGTCAGGGCCCTGCCGGCCACGGGGCTATCTAGAAGTGCCAATCTCGAGGGTTTGATTTACCCTATGGCATTTGGGCTCCTCAGCAGTTTGCAGGTGAGGATTCACACTCCCTAATTGCGTTAAAAAAGGCTGTTACAGAATTACTGTTTTATTTAAATCCGAGTTAATAAATTTCTTGGCGGAGCCTTTCCCCAGCTCCCCACAGCCCAGTAACAAGATGGATGGGGCAGAGAAGGAGCCAACGCAGTCGTTTTGGTTTGGAATTACGGGCTAATGGATTCATTCATTTGCTGGCGCCACCATTGGCTGTCTCCTCCCCACCCCCTCTCCCCCCAGGGCTGGGCCTGGACTGGCCTTGGGGAGGTGGGGATCCAAGCAGATCTTTCTCTTAAGGAGTGCGGCACGGGTCCTGGGAGCCTCTCCAGAGACCGGGTGCCACAGCTAAGACTTTACCCACGGGCTTTATCCACAGCAAGGGGATCAGTCTTTCCTTTGGGTCTGTTTGCTCAATGCAGACGTTCATTCCTTGAATCTCTCCCACGGGATCCTTCTGGTCTGGGGATGTCCCCTGAGACGTCTCCATATGAAGGCAGGGAGGTGCCCTGGGAGGTCTGTCACACCCTGGGGGGCATTCGACCCTGGCATGAGAAAGCAGCTCAGCCGGAGGATGTGGGCAAGACACACCGCCCCCCCCCCACCCCGCCTCCCCTTGCCCTAGTCTCTCTAAGCGGTGCCTGTTCACAGATCTTCGCCAAGGAGGGACCTCAGGGGCCAGCTCATTCAACTTTCTCATTTTACAATGAAGAAACTGAGGCCCAAGGTGGTTAAGTGACTTGCCCAGGGTTACACAGGTAGTAAGTGTCAGAAGCCGGATTCAAGCTTCACTCACAGGACCCTAGAAGTATAGATGGATTCATAGATTTAGAGCTGGAAGAGGTCTCAGAGACCCCCGAAGATGAAGATGAAGCCCAGGGTTGTTAAGTGACCCGCCTAAGGTCACACAGGTTTGGGGAGAGTTGGGGTGATAGACCACGCCTCCTGACTCCAGCTCTTAGGCTCTTTACATGGATCCACAGTGCTGAGATTTCTAGAAAAATCAAGACCAAGAATCGTGGGATCCTAGTTCTCAACACCCTCTATTCTAACCCTCTCGTTTTATAAAGTGAGAAACTGAGACTCGGAGAAGGAATAGGATCATTGATTTATTTAGTGCTGAAAGGGACCTCAGAGACCGTCTAGGATAACCCTCTCATTTTACAGATGGAGAAACTGAGGCCTCAAAGAGGAAATCATTCAACAGTTAACAAGCATTAATTGAGCACCTGCTGTGTGCCAGGCGCTATGCTAAGTGCTAGGGATACAAAGAAAGGAAAAAAACTAATCCCTGCTCTCAACAGTCTAATGGGGAAGAGGGGGTGGGGCAAAGCAGTCTAATTTGGACTCGCTCCAGGTTTCATAGGTAGTATCAGAAGCAGGATTTGCACCCGGGTCCCCTGAACTTTACACACTGGTTCTGGCTGAGGGGCTGGACAAAACACCAGCAGCCGTCTTAGGCGATTGTCTCAGGGGCTGCTCAGATAGAGACCTAGGTGCGTCCCCCTGGGGTCCACGCTCTGTGGCTGGGCCCTGACGGTCCCATCTCCTGCCTCTCCCCAGCTCGAGGAGCAGGTGAGCCGCCTTCAGCGAGAGAAGAACGAGATCCAGAACCGGCTGGAGGAGGACCAGGAGGACATGAACGAGCTCATGAAGAAGCATAAGGCCACTGTGGCTCAGGTACTGGCCCCCTGCCTGTCAGCCCTCCTCTGAAGCTTCTGAGGCCCCTCATGACCTTTCCAGCCTCACCGGAGGGCCCCGAGTCAGTACAGCCAAACTGACTTTCTCCTCTCTGCTTCTCACATGTGACTCTCATCTCTGCTGTCCTTGTCTTTGCACTGGCCAGCCCTCCTGCCTGGAATGCCCTCCTTTACCTCATAGACCTCCTTTCTTCCTTCAAGAATAACTCAGGCATGAAGCCTTTCCTGATCCCCCCAGCTGCTAGTGTGCTCCCTCCCAAGCTGCCTTGTGTTTAACTCTTGATTTTCTTTTCATTTCTGCATTCCCTGTTAGAATGTAAACTTCCTGAGGGCAGGGATTGATTCCTTCTTTGCACTTAGCAGAGTGCCTGCCATATATAGTACGTGCTTAATAAATACTTGATTGATTGATGGATATCAAAGGCACATTCTGCACCTGGATGTGGCCCCTTGGCTCAGACGGGAAGGGAGTGTGTCTCTGTCTCTGACGTTTGGAGTAGGACCTGTCTGTCCTGGCCTCCAAATCAATCTCCTTTTTCCATAAAACAAGCATTTATTGAGTCCCTACTGTGTGTCAGGCTCTGGCTTGGAGAGACAGAGCTTTGCCTCCAGAGGCAGAGTTGACATTCTCCATTCTTTCTGCAGGCTTCCCGGGACCTGGCCCAGATGAATGACCTCCAGATTCAGCTGGAAGAGGCCAACAAGGAGAAGCAGGAGATTCAGGAGAAGGTACCAGGGCCTTCCGCTTGCTGGAGAGAGGGGTGCTGGGATCCCTGCGTATTGGGGAAAAGAGAACACAGCAGCCCTGGGCTGTCAGAGAGGGCTCCCGGGGCCCGCAGAGGAAGGAAGCGTGTCTATGGAGCTCCTTCCCAGGCCCGCTGGCCTGCCTTGGGATGGGCTCTTCCTTATTTCCTTTGGGTCCTGGGCTTTCCTTCTACTCTCTGTAGAGACAGAAGCGGACCAGAGGGTGGAGTGTCCATGGCAGGTGGGAGAGGGTCTGGCTTGGACCCCGTATCCTCCCTGCCCTTCCTCCAGAGCCCACTTCTGTATCTCTTCCCATTGCCTGGCCAGTTACCACTGGGATGAAGCTCCCACAGACCTGGCTCCCTTCCTGGTCCTGGGCTCAGTCTGTGGGCTGGGAAAGGCCCTTGGTGATTTCTCCCTCCCCTCCCCCTCTTCTTCCTCCCAGATGCAGGCCCTCCAGAGCCAAGTGGAGTATCTGGAGCAGTCCATGGTGGACAAGTCGCTGGTGAGCCGACAGGAAGCCAAGATCCGGGAGCTGGAGACTCGTCTGGAGTTTGAGAAGACCCAAGTGAAGCGCTTGGAGGTGCGCACTCTCTCCTTGGGCTGGCCCCGACTCCCTGCCCTTTGACAGAAAGCAGCACAGGCACCCCAGGGCCCCGGGTCATGGCAGGGTCCTCGCTGACAGTCACCTGAAGCAATGGGACCACAGGCTCCTAGAGCTCATGCTGGGAGAGCCCTCAGGCAGAGACAAATCCCGTTCTCTTAGTTTATAGATCAGGAAACAGGCTCAGAGACTCACCCAAGGTCATGCAGGTAGTAAGTGTCAGAGTCAGGACTCGAACTTAGCTCACATAGGATGCTTTACAGGGTCATAGATCTTAAGCTGAGAGAGACTTCAGACCCCATGTAGCCTAACTGAGACGGGGGGGGGGGGGAGGGGGGGGGGGGAGGTGGCGGAATATCTCGGCCAACGTCCTATGGGTAGTGTTAGAGGTGAGATTTGTACCCAGGCCCCCTGATTGCAGAGCCAGTACACTGTCCACTGTCCCACCCTGTGGCGGGGCCATCTCAGCAGGACAGCTCAGGGTCCCAGTTTCCATTCCATTCTCTGGGACCCACCTCCTGTAGCAGGGCACTAATGTGCCCATCCTCCCTCTTGCCCATCCCCCCCTTTTTCCAAGTACCACGCTGGATAAAAAAGTCATCAGTAGCTGCCCTCTTCCACCCCGAAGCTTGGAGCCAAGGATCCTGAGTTAGATGAGGCAAGCCCCCAGGAATGTCCCTCCAAGACCCCCCTTGGGCCCCATCCTGGGGGGGTTCACTGACCAGCCCAGCTGTTGTGTTGGCTCCCAACCCCATCCCCCGCCCCGCCCCCCCAGTCAGCAGAGGAGGGGGAGCTCCTGGGCCCGCACCCCCACCTGCTTGATAATCTGCTCCAGCGCCTGCCTGCTGCCCAGGGACCCGAGCAGCGCTGCATTTTGTCTTCATGTTTTCCTGGCTGCACCCCTCCCCGCTCCCCCATCCATCTCCCCTCCTTCCTCCCACCCCCCTCCTCAGCAGAGCCATAAATATGCAGCGGACCGACCAGAGCCTTGTGCCGCCCAGCTCCCCTCGCCCCCTTCCCTCGCTCCCCTTCCCTCTCCTGCTTCTCCTCCATTCTTCCTCTCCTCTCCTCTCATTTAATTTCTCCTCACTCATCTTCTCTTCTTCCCTTCTCTACCCCCTCTCCATTGTCTTCCTTCCTTTCTTTCCTCTCCCTCCACCTTTTCTCCTTTTCTGTTTTTCACTAGTTCCTCACCTTCTCCCTCCTTTCCTTCCCTCTCTCCCCTCCCTCTCCCATTTCCCCATCTCTTCCCTTTCCCTTTACTTCCTTCTTCTCCCCCTTTCTCTGCTCTCTTCTTTTTCTCCCTTTCCTTTCTCCCTCTTTCTTCTCCTTTCTCCCTCCCTCCTTTCCCTCTTTCCCTCTCTCCTTATCCTTCTCCCATCTCTCTCCTCTTGTCCTTCATCTTCTCTCCCCCTTCCCCATTCTTTGTTCCACCTTTCTCCCCATCTCCCTTTCTTCCTTTCCCCTCCTCCTTCTTTCTCTCTTTCCCCTCTCTCCTTTCTCCCCCTCCCTCCTTCTCTTTTTCTCCCTTTCTCCCCTCCCCTCTCCTTTCTTCCCCTCCCTCCCTCTCTTCCTTCCTCCTTTCCTTAATCCCCTCTTTCCTTCTCTCTTCCCCTTCCCTCCTTCCTCCCCCTCCATCCCTCTCTCTCTTCCTCCATTCCCCTCTCCCTTCCTTCCCTCTGCCCCTCTTTTTCCCAGACTGTTCACTATGGATCACATCCAGTCCTTTCTGCTCTAGCCCCCTTGCTCTTCCACACAAGGGCTGGGGAGAGGCTTTCTGTGGGAGGAGGGCTGGCTGCTGCCTCCCCCCACAGTGAGGCCATACTGAGGATCTCAGCTCTGTCTTAGCCAGATCCGAGAACTGTCACCGCTGCCTAGCTCGGCTTCCTGCTCTCATCCCTGACTGCCCTTGGCACAAGGGTTGGGGAGATGACCTTCAGAACTGGGGCTGGGGACACAGAGGGCCTCAGTGCCTCTCCTGTGGGAAGTCAGGGCTGCTGCATCGCATTGACACTTGCAGGTCCTTCCTTATAGTGCAAGCAGGGCCAGGCTTGCTCTGGCCTTGCAGTGGCTGGTGTTGGATGGAAGTCCTCAGGAGCCCAGCTCTGGGGCTGGAAGGGACCTCAGAATCCGTCTATCCACCTCCCTCATTTCACAGATGAGGATTTGGGGGCCAAGAGAAGTGACGTGGTTCACCCACAATCCCACAGGTAGCGAGGAAGTGGCCAAGGCAGGATTTCAATTTGTGTCCTGTGTATATGACTCCCAGGTCCACTAGGAAGCTGCATCCTCCTGTCTCCTGCCTCATCATTTTCCTCCCCTTACTCCATCCTTCAGTCATATTTTTATCTATAAAAGCAGTGCATTGACTTGAAACTTAGAATATTATCACTGGGAGGGACCTTCCAACCCTTCCCATTTTATAAAGGAGAAAAAGGAGGCTTACAAAGGGGGGTGTGACTTACTCAAGGTCACACAGCTAGTTAAAGGCAGAGCTAGGACTAGATCTTGTCTGCTTGTACTCCCACTTACGTGTTCTTTCCACTGTCTACCCTCACCCCCATGCTGCCTCCTCATTAGCTCGTTTCCCACCTCCAGACCTTTGCACAGGCTGTACCCCATATCTGGAATGCTCTCCATCCTCATTCCTCTCTTGGATTCCCTGGCTTCCCTCAAGCATCATCTCAAATCCCACTTTCTGCAAGAGGCCTCTCCCCGTGCTCCCACCCCCACCTGCTAGTTCCTTCCCCTCACTGTGTATACCTTGTATGTATGTGGCTGCTTAATATTGTGTCCCCCATTTGACCGTAAGCCCCTTGAGGGCAGGCACTGCTTTTGCCTTTTTTTGTACTCCAGCACTTCGTGCCGTGCCTGGAATGTAGTAAGCGTGGTTGACTTACTAACCAGTTGACTGGCTGTGAGAAAAAACCCTTTTTACAAGACTGCCAAGATTTGGGGTTGGTTTAGGCGCTGCCCTGCATAGACGCAGGGGAATAGGGCCCCATGATGACCCTCCAGGGTGGGTGCCTCCCCTCAAGAAAGGCCCCACTTTCCCTCCTGGCCCTCAGCCCACTTTCTCAGCCTTCCTTCTCTGCCCCCTGCAGAACCTGGCTGGCCGGCTGAAGGAAAACATGGAGAAGCTGACAGAGGAGCGAGATCAACGCAGTGCCGCGGAGAACAGGGAGAAAGAGCAGAACAAGCGTCTCCAGCGGCAGCTTCGCGACACCAAGGAGGAGATGGGTGAGCTGGCCAAAAAGGAGGCTGAGGCCAGCCGCAAGAAACACGAGCTGGTAAGTGTCCAGCCGGCCCAGAGAGGGTGGTGACAGCCGGTCTGTGGCAGACGTGTCCTGGTGGCAGCCTCCCTATCACCAAGGCAACCCCGTAGCTGGAGGGCCCCTTGGGGGACCCCTCCAAGTCCAGCCTTCTACCCACTACACCTGGTCAGGGCTGACCCTACAAAGCAGGGGGTGTGTGTGTGTTGGGGAGCCTGGTGAGGTGAGCCAGTTTTGTTGCATGGGAGAGAGAGGGTCTGGGTAGTCTGACTGGGACTGAGTCAGGTACAGGAGAGGGAGGAGTTGCCTACCTGGAGAGGAAGTGTGGTCTTTGTATAGGAGGGCATCCCATTGAATTGTCGCTGGGCCAATGGTACTGCACTACCAATGGACCAGGGCAGGTAGGGTTTAGTCCACGGGCTGGGATCCTCTCCCACAAAGTGGTTGGCTGCTGTGCCCTCCCTAGGAGATGGACCTGGAGAGCCTGGAAGCAGCCAACCAGAGCCTACAGGCAGACCTGAAGCTGGCCTTCAAGCGCATCGGGGATCTACAGGCGGCTATTGAGGATGAAATGGAAAGCGATGACAATGAGGATCTCATTAACAGGTGTGTGGGAGGGGACCTGGGGCTGGGTGCCAGTGCCCTGAGCCAAGGATCAGAGGCAGAGACTTGGGCCAGAAGGGGCCTCCTCCATCCCCCTCTGAGGAGGCAGTCATCATCCACTCCCCATCTCATCCTCCTCGCTGGGTGCCAGGCCCTGGTCTTGGACTTGGAAAGCCCGTTGTCCTCGGACTGACCATGGCATCATAGCCCAGAGCTCGAAGGGGTGTCTGGGGCCATCCAGTTCATTTCACAGATAGAGAAACCAAGGGCCCAGCGAGGTTAAGGTGACTTGCCCTTGGTCCCCCAAGGTAGAGCTGAGATTTTAACCCAGCTGGAAATGCGATTCCCAATCCTCTCCTCTGTCCCAAATTGCCTCTTGCAGAGGAGAAACTGCCAGGGGGAGCATCCCTTTCAGCCCTCTTCACCCCTTGCAGCTCCCTCCCCCATCCTACAATGCTCCCGGCTCCCTCCCGGCCCTCAGCCTGCTCAGGATGAGTTATTCCCCTGTTTAGCCGTGTTTCCGATGGCGCCTGTCCCAGTCCAGGGAGAGCAGAGATTTAAGGGCCTGGCGCCTCGTTACTGTGCCAGCGATTTCCTCTCATAAAACCCACCCAGGGAATGGTTTAGCCAAGGCAGATTTGTAGGCTCAGGCTGAGGAATCTGGGAGGCCGGAGGATGGGACGCTGGGGGCGAGGGGCTGGCCACACTCTTCTCTTGGACTGGGCCTTTTCTCCCCCTCAGAAGTTCTCCAATTCTCTTGTCCCACCCAGCCTCCAATTTCCACAGCCCAAAGTTAGCCAGGGCCCAGCGGCAGCCTGCCAGGTCACCATGTGTGGGCAGGCATGGAAGGGCATGGCCATGGGCAGAAGGTGGCATTATGATAGAATCACAGATATAGAGCTGGTAGGGACCCCACAGACCATCTGGTTCAGTCCCCTCAATTGACAGATGAAGAAACTGAGTCCTAGGAAGGTAAAGCAACTTCCCCAAGGTCACTAAGTATTTAGTGACAGATTTCGAACTCAGGTCCCCTAAGTGCAAAGCTGGAGCCCTCGGCCCAGCCAGAGACACGTCCAGGCCCCCCCCCCCGCCCCCACCTCATGCCCCCTCCTCCCCAGCCTCCATTTCCCTTGACTGGGTTGTAGATTTGTCTGGCCCCTTCCTCCAGCACACCTTGTCTTTATTTTTTACTTTTCCCCATTTCCAGTTTGCAGGACATGGTGACAAAGTATCAGAAAAGAAAGAATAAGCTGTGAGGACCAAAGCATTTGCATTCTCTGCCTCTGTTGTCTTCTAACCCTTGACTCCGTGTTATCTTCCCCCGCCCCCCCCCCGGGGTGGGGGGCACTCCGCTGCATGTAGCATGTGGGCACACATTTTGCCTTCTTTGTCAAGCCTCTAACTTTTAACACCTCCTCACTACATTTTCTAAATGAGTCTTGAGCAGGGAGGGCCGGGTCCCCAGAAGTTCCCTTGGGTCAGGGGACTGAGAACGTAGTGGTGATAGGGGGGGTTGGGGCAGGTGGTTAGATGTTATCTCTGCTCTGGTAAGGAAGCTGGCCCTTGGAGCGGGCACCAGGGAGTAGTGCCGCCCCGCCCCCTCCCGCCAGCACAGGGTCAGAAGAGCTGACCCAGCGCCTCCCGGTCTGCTTCTGTGATTTGCTGGGTTCTGCCAAGCAGAACTCTCTACCACACGTCCACAGCCTTGCTTTCATTGGGTTCCAGCTTCCCCACCCCCTCCTTCCAGTGGGATTGTCTCTTCTCCTAGTTACAGCCAGCCCCTCCAGCCCGAAGGGTCTTAGTGTTTCTCATGTCAAGGGCCTCTCAGGCAGTCTGAGCAATCCAGTGGACCCCTTCTCAGAATAATGTTTTTAAATAATTGAGGGAAATGATAAATTTCAGTGAGAGGTTAGTGAAAATTAAGATATATTTCCTTCCTCCACCCATCTCAGTTCATGGACTCCCTGAAATCTATCCATGGATCCCTTAGAGGGTCCATGGACCCTCCAGGTTAAGAGCCCCTGTTCTAGCTTCTCTTCCCTTAAGGTAGGCCAGAGATTGGGGTGGAATTGAGCTCAATCTTTACTCTCACTTGGGGCTGGAACCAGAATGGAGGAAGCTAGGACGTTGTTTTCTGTCAAAGGTCTCATTACCTTGTTTTGACAGCCATAGGAGGGGACTCTAATGTTGGCCTTGTCTGGGAGAAGCATTCATGCAAATAAGCACCAGCCCACTCTCCCAATACAGAGGCATGATAACAAATGCCAAATGGAGGGGACTTGATTGCCTGTGGGTATCCTGGGCATTGGGAGAACTCTGTGTGTTTGTGTGCACGCACGTGTGGGGGAGGCGCGTGCATGTGTATGTGTGTGTGTATGGAGGGGGGCTCATGCGTGTGTGTATGCGTGCCTATGTATGTGTATGTACACGTGTGGGGAGGTGCATGTGTGTGTGTGTATGTGTGCGTGTGTGTGCGTGTGCATGCGTGTGTGTGCACGTGCAAGACCACATCTGTCAGGCTCTACCAGGGCCCCAGGCCCATTCCCATTTCCTGTCTTCTTTTCCTTGCTCTTTGTGGAGCAGGAGGGCGATGGTGGGCTCAGGAGAGATCTGAGCCTGGCCCCGAGCCCCCTCCCCCGTTCCTCCTGCCTGCCCCACAGGGCTCTTCCCAGGGCCAGGATGGGCTGGCAGGAGTGAAGAAATCCATAAGAGCTAATGATAAATGTAATAGTGTGTAACAGTGATCGAGGGCCGCTGGAGCCCGCTTGTCACACACAATTAATATACCCCGCCGTTCTGTCTCCGTTTGTTTGTTCCCCCGTGATTTGGCTCCCAGTTAACTAATAGCACGCAAGCCTGGACATAAATTGTGTTTGACTCCAGGTTTAATTCTGGCCATTTAAAAACTCCACTGCCCCCTGAGCCGGCCTGCCCCCAGAGTTTGTTTACCGGCCTTGATTGTTTTACGGGAAAGGGCCCAAACATCATCCTTGCTCCCGCCAGAGGGGGAGAAGAGGGTGGGCGCCTGGTGCCCCCATTGGCTGACTGGAATATAACGAGGAGGATTCTTATTCTGAGTCTATAATTGTCCGCCTCCCTTGTGAGCCAGGCCCTGCCACTGCCGGGTGTCTCAGAGCAGCTTCGGGGGCAGGCTGATAAAATGCACATTTAAGATGGTTCTCTGGAGCAGCCCCATGCCTTAGCGGTTCCAGCTGGGGCCTTGATGACGCTGTGGAGCGGGAGCTGGCCCCGGCCCGGCCTGAGCCGCTCTGGGCCCCGGTGCTGAGTTATCGAGCGTGGAAAGGCGGGCCGGAAAATAATGTTTCGATTTACTTATAGATACAGTTGTTATTGCCGTAACCTTAATGAAGGCAGTAAACAGTGCGGCATTAAGGGAGATTTATACAGAAATCCTTTTAACGTGTAGACATAGTTTCGGCCTGCATTCGGCACCGGTGATCAATATGGTTATGAACGGCGGTGATAAATTAGGGAGCTTTGAAGCGGGAGAGGGAGGGCTTGAGGGGGTTGGGGTTTTTTTTTCACAAGGATGCATAAATCAGGTGGCATTGGTGTTCTGTGGGGCCCATGCACCACTGTAAATCTGCCAGGCATGGAGAGGTCTAGGCTGGTTGCTGTTAAACCCTGTTTACTCAGGGCTTCAGCAGGCCCTATCTTTGCTGTGATTTTGCATTTGACAGAAGCCCATAAAACCTACCTATTTATTCTTCCTCCCTATGAGTTGGGCCCATAAGAGCACCGGGTGGTTTCTCTTTGGTGCCTGTGTGTGTGAGCGCGCATGTACATGTACATGTGCGCCTGTGTGTGGCTATTTATTCAAGAACATAATTCAAGAACCAGGCCTCTCCCGTTGACACAAATGAAAGGCAATTTATACCAAGGAGAAACCCTGGCATTTCTGTAGCAGAGAGATGTGGAGGAACTGGCAATTTTTTATTTTTTATTTTCTTGCTACATTTCAGAAGCTTGGGTTTTTTTTCTGTCAGTCCATCAGTAAGATGTACCTACTATCAAGTACCTACTATGTGCCAGGCACAGGAACACAAAAGTCAAAATGCAGTCCTTGCCCACAAGGAGCTAATGTGCTATCAGTGGAGACAACATAAGCATGTATAATTGTAGACAAAATGCATATGAACAAATGCAAAGTTATTTCAGGGAGGAGATGCCAGTATCTGATGGAGTGAGGGGGTTGTAGAGGGACAGGGAAAGGGGGTCGGGAAGGCCTTTCATGGAGGGGGCTGCAGCCGAGCTTTGAAGGAAATGAGGCACTCCTGGAGGTGGAGGCAAGGAAGGTTTGCATGGGTGTGCAGCCTGTGCAGGGGCAAGAGATAGATGCTCTGTGAGGAGCAGTAAGTTGGCCAGTTTGGCTGGAAGCCAGCAGGGGTGAAGGGGGATGATGTAAAATGAGCCTAGGAAGGTAGGTTGGAGCCAGGGCATGAAGATTTTCAAATGTCAAACGCGGGGGAGGGGGGGTGTTGTTTGATGGTAGCATTACTATTGGAGTTTATTGAGCAAGGGTGTGGCATGGCCAGGCCTGTACTTTGGGAATACTACAATAGCAGCCATGGGGAAGACAATTCTTGCCAGGGGTGTAGCTTTGTTTCTACATGTGGTTGCTTTTATCCATCAACACCAAGGTCAAAATTTGGAGACCCTGGGCTTCCATGGGGATGGGGCAGCTCTAAGAACCACTCTGGGCAGAGGCACCCACAATAGCAGCCTGCCTGCCTGAGTAAGGGGTGGCAAGCAGGACAGAGGAAGGTAGAGTGCCCAGTCTGGGACCCTGTGGGCATAGCCTCACATCCTGAAAAGCTAAAGAGTATGCCCAGGCTCTCAAGGAATAGTTATAGTCCTTTCTCCTGCTCCCAAAACGCACCCTCCTTTCTCTAATATTTCATCAATCAACAAGTATTTATTTAGCTCCAGGCACTGGGGATACTAAGAGAATATGAAACAATCCCTGCCCTCAAGGGACTTATAGGACTACTAGAACAGGGATGACCTTGAATCAGTTATTTATTAAATGCCTACTCTGTGCCAGGCACTGTACTAGGCACTAGGGTTACAGGGACAAAAGTGAGCCCATCCCCGCCCTCAGGGGGCTTATATTCTACTGGAATGAGGATTATCTGAAATCAATGAACAGACATTGATTAAGTGACTGTTCTGTCCCAGGCACTAGGCTCTAGGGGTACAGGGACAAAAGTGAGCCAGTCCCTAGGCTTACATTCTATCTGTATCTAAGGACAAGTTTGGGGTGTGGCCTGAGCTGCCTTATCCTTGTAGTCAGCCTCTGCCCAGGATGACCCCTTCAATCACCCAAGTAGGCCTCCAGGCTTAGCTAGTCTTCCCACTATTTAAGGACTTCAAGGAGACTTGTCTCCTCTGGTCCCAGGGTTAGCATCACAGTCATGGTGTTCAGGGTCCTTCTTGAAAAAGGTCAGTTGAGAGCCAGCAGGGCAAGTCTCTGATGCCCTGATCCCAGGTCCATATTTGAATGAGCCCAAGATTGCCCTTTCACAGAAAAGGAGGTATCTTGGATAGTTGCTCTTCTGATTGGTTGCATTAGTGGGTCATGCCCAGTCTACTTCCTACCGGTAAAGCAGTGCCCACTATGGCATCTGTGTCTCTGTGGTGTGCATTGGGGAGTTCATGCAATTGTGTAACACAATAGGAGGACAGTCAGTCGATCAATAAGAATTGATTAAGCACCTACTAAGTGCCAGGCACTGTGCCACATGCTAGATAGGGCCCCCTGCCAATGGTGTGAGCAGCTGCCTCTAATCTCCCTCCTTTTCCTACCTGTTTCCCTGCCTCCCACTAAGAAGCATGCCTCCAACCCCTACCCCTGACCCCTTCAAAAGGGAAGTGCTTCCCCCACCTCTTGCCTGTCTTGTGGACCCTGTGTGATATAACCTCCTCTGCTCCCTCCTTCCCTGGCCCTGTCCATTTCTCTGTGTGTTGTCCAAGCAGCGAGGGTGACTCCGATGTGGACTCTGAACTGGAAGACCGGGTTGATGGTGTCAAGTCTTGGTTGTCAAAAAACAAGGGACCTTCCAAGGCTGCTTCAGATGATGGAAGCCTCAAGAGCTCCAGGTGAGTGAGTGGTGGACAGATGGCCGAGGGGCCAGCAGGGGAGCATGAGGGACCACTTCAGCAGAGGCGGGCACTCTTTGGGGCATGGGCACTTGGGCAAAGCAAGGAATATGCCATCGAGTCTCTCTTTTCAAGTCCTTCTTGGGGGGGATACTTTGCCCAGCTCTAGAGAGTGTGGCATTCGCCGTAAGGCCCCAAGCAGAGTGACTCATTCCCATATAGGTGACTCAACAATGTTTATACGTGTCAAGCAGGGATTGTGAGTATGGGAATTTTCCAAGGATTTTCCTGGGTCACTGGGACTGGGTGCACTGGGTTATTCAGGCTGAGTTTTCTTTAACCCTTTCTTGTTTCAGTGGCAGGCCTTGGCTCTGATATGGGGTTGGCTTCCTTAATCTTTGACCACCTGATAGGGTGATCTTTTGGGACCAGGGCCAGGGCCAGGATGGGGAGGTTCACAGTGAAGATCCCAGATCCACAGGCCAAGGCCCTTGTTGTTTGGGATTTCTGGGGCTTTAGTAGCAGTGAAACAAAAGGCACTCAGTGCCAACAAGTCCCCCAAAGCCCAGGGAGTCCACAGTCTCTCTCCTCTCCCTCATCTGGTCAGCCCCAATGCCTTGGTGATCTTGGGTACCAAAAAAGCTCCTTCTGAATAAGTGACTAAAGCCAGTTGCCAGGGTTTAGGAGAGCCCTGCTCCCCCCTTTTCCCTGGACTTCTAACTCATCTTCAGTCTCCATATCTTTTTCGGGCCCCAGGGTTCTCTTGCCACTCCTCTCCTGGAGGTCGGTGGCAGTCTCTTGCCTACCTACCTAATATAGTGGCCAAGAAGAATGGCAGCCCTCTTTCGCACTCCTCGCTGTCTGACATATTCTGGGTGCCTCTTTCCCTGCCAGCTCCACCTCTTCTGCCACAGCCCCATCCTTCCCCGCCCCCCACCCCGCCACGGGGCACAGCATGGGCTGCTCTACGGTTAGTAGGATGCCAAGTGGGTCGAGTAGCAGAAGCAATTTCCTGCCTGGCTCCTCCACTCCCTTCGGAATCGGGCCCCCTCACCACCAGCGCCCAGTGGCCACCTCTAATTGGTTTAATTTATTCGGCCGAGCAACATTTTGTTATTGCAGATAATGCCTCCGTCCCCGCCCCACTGCCATCCGTCTGGGAGCTGCGTGAGGCTCCAGGTAGTTGACAATGAAATAAATTGAACTAAACGCTTTAGAGGGGGGAAAAGTGATGGAATAGAACAATGGTCTAATTTACATGACATTCTCCACCAAGCTATTTTCACTGACGCAAATTATTTCGCTTCATTTCCTGCGAAGCTCTCCCTCCGCCTTTGCCAGGGCTGCTGTTGCTGCTGCTGTTTACCCCTCCCCTCCCTCCTCCTGGGGCTTTATTCTCGGGTTTAATGCTTGTTCTTTTGTGTGTCTCTCTCCCCCTCTCTCCCACACCCCTCTTCCTCCTTCATCTGCCGACAACGGGCGCGGCCTCACGTCTCTCTCTTAGACTGTCTCTCAACACAGTCTCCAAAGAGGGCAAGGGGGTGGAGGAGAGGCCGGCCTCTGCCCTCAGCTCCCTGAGCTACCGAAAACGGCTCACCCTCAAGGACTCCATCGGGGGCACTGGGGACGAGGAGTCCCTCTTCACCACGCTGAGTGAGAGGGCGGCCTCCCCCGAGCGGCCCCCCCGGAAGGCCCGCCGAGGCCCCGGTGGTGGGGAGGCCAGCCCTTGTAAGAAGGCCGAAGATGAGGACGATGGCAGCTCCATCCTCTCGGAGGTCAGGAGCCGGGTGAGCCGGGGGCTGGAGAAAAGATGGGGGTCTGACTTCGATCGGGCCTCCACCGTCTCGGCCCCCGTCAGCCGGGCGTCCTCGGCCACCCGGCGCAGCGCCCGGGAGGAGGAGACCAGGTCGTCGCTCAGCTTCTCGCTGTCGGGGTCTCCCAGCTCACGTCGGAGCACCTCTCGGCTGGAGGGCCTCCCCAGGACCCTCAGCCCTTGCCTGAGCAGGGCCTCTGGCTTTGGGCGAGAGAGCCCCAGTTCCCGCCTGTCCCTAGGCCGGAGCTGCCTGGATGACTGGGAGGAGGATGGAGCCAGCGTAGCTCTGAGCGATCTGCAGTCCCAATACAGCCACCCCTCGCTGGCCCGCAGCCTCTCGGTACCGCCCCGGCCCCAGACCGCCACCTCCGACGAGCCTGCTGGCCCGGGCATCCGTCCCGTCAGGCACCGTTCCTACTTGGACCCGGACCTGGAGGCCGCCATCAACGAGGTCTTGAGCTACAAGCCCACCGAGTTCAAGCGGAGCAGCCTGCAGCCCGACTCCGACGAGGATGACCGCAAGAGCGTGAGGAGCGCGCGGAGCGCCCAGCTGGGCGCCGGCGGGGAAGAGCGGGCCACCACCATCCGCCGCTCGGCCTCGGCCGCCGATGTGTCGAGGTCTCGGAGCCGGCACAAGAGCCGGGGTAAGAGAAAGAGCAGCAGCAGCAGCAGCAGCAGCAGCAGCTCCGGGTCCGAGCATTCCTCCGAACGGAGGCACCGCAGTAAGGCTCATTCTCGGAAGAGCAAGAAGAAGTCCAAGAAGAGGAAGAAGAAGAGCAAGTCTTCCTCCTCCGAGTCCTCCTCTTCCTCCAGCGGCTCCACCGTCTCATGTCGCAGCCGCTCCAGCGTCAAGAAGGGCCCGGAAGCGGCCTCGGAGGGCGAGGGCCGACCGTCCAAGGAAGAGAAGAAACAGGAGAAGAAGCGGAAGAAAGAGGTGGACAGCTTGATGATGCGCTACCTGTACCGGCCGGAGAGCGACTAAAGCAGTAGGTGGCCCTCCCGCAGGGAGAGCAGCATGCGTGTGCCATTGGAGTGTGCGCCACTTCCCCATGTACTAATAGCCACACTCACGTCTTCTGAGGCCTGAGAGAATTCCTGTCTATCCAGCTGTAGGCAGGAAGAACCTCTCCGTGCCTCAGTTTCCTTACCTGTAAAATGATAGCCTGAGGCACTCTAGGATCCTATGGCTTTCTGGGCCTCAGTTTCCTTAAGACAGGGGCAGGGGCCTCGGACTCACTGTCCACCAAGGTCTTTCCCAGTTTCATTGCTAGGGTCCTGTGACTCTCATCCTCTTCTGTCTCGACCTTTCTTTCTGACTAAGGTCTGGCTACATTAAGAAATCACTCTCATCCCTTGGCACATTCAGTTGCAACCTCTGATGCCAGGCAGAGAAATGGCATGGTTACCTTGGGTGCCAGGCAGCTTTTCTGAGTGATGAGAGGGGAAGTTTTCTGTGCCCCAGGGAAGGGAGTGCTCGTATACCCAAGGTGGGCACTGACACATCAATGGTAGCAAAATATATCTTGTCCTTTGCCCAGCTTCTTCCTTACTCTACACATCAGCTTCTTGCCATGGGTACAGATGGCAAGGGGGCACTGCACCACCTTCAGGGGGGCCAAATAAACCAAGCCAGGCTTAATCTGTCTCTGGAATGGGAACCCAGCGCCCACATAACTAAAGCCCATTGGCCTTTGTATCTGACCCAAGAGTGGCCTTGGCTTCTTCTTTTCCCTAGCCTCAGTCCCTGGCTGTGGGCACAGAAGATGGCTTAAGTCCCATCTCTAATGCTTACTACCCATGTAACTTTGGCCAAGTCACCCTCCCTTCCTCAGTTTCCCCCTTCTGTAAAATGAAGGGGCTGGATTTCATGGCCTTTGAGGCCCTTTGAGGATCTATGATTCTCTATAAAATCCCCAATTTGCTTCCCAGCTTTAGCATTCATTGTTGAGTTTCAGAACAGGAAATTTAAATAACAGCCCTTTGCCTCCTGCCACTTGAGTTTTCCTGTTTCCTTCTGGAAATGAAAGACCCCTGGACAGCCTTGCCCTGTCTGCTGAGGTTCTCTCCATATTCCTTCTCCTCAGCTAGCTAAAGGCCTTTCTGGGCCACATCTCCTGGCTTGTATTCTTTCTTGCCTGCCCTGTCCTCTGGTAGGGGGCAGCAGGGAGGGCAGCTTCAGTCCCTGCTGCCTTCAGAGGCAGGACAAGAAAGGGTGACTTCAGCAGGAAATTACCACTTCCAGTAGAGCCCATTGACACCCTCCCCAGCCATCTGTGATCTAGAAGCCCAGGCCTTCTTGACCCTTGGGGACCTCTCCAGACCTCTGTTTGTATCTGGACTCATGCACTAACAAGCACTTTCTGCATGCCGTGTGCATTTGTGGGCGAGCACCATTTGATCACAAGCAGGGCGGGCACATGGTACACATTCCCTGATTCTGGTTGGGTGACCAGTTGGGTGCCTTTGAGGATGATAATGAGAGGAAATGAGTGTACCTTACAGCATGTGGGTTCAGGGTCTATGTCAGGATGGGACAATGGAACAGCTAGGTCCCTTGATGCTGTCCCACAGGCACTGTGGACCCGATGAACCTCCAGAACGAAACCAAATACTTGAGATCCCTTAGACTGGTCCTGATTCCCCAGGGCTGCCCTGAAGCCTGGGCAGAAGAGGCCCATTAACACAGCCTTCCTTCAGTCTAGGACTTCTTAACCTTTCTTATGTCCCTGGAGCCCCTTGGCAATCTGATGAATTCTGTAGATTCCTCTCTGAAGATTTTTTAAATGCATAAAATTAAAATACCTATCTTACAAGGGAAACCAATTCTATTGAAAGAGTTATACAAATATATTTAAAAAACAAGATCATGGACCCCAAATGAAGAGCACCTGCTCTGGACCATGCTCATTGGGTCGTCTTTGCTTCTAAGAGGCAGACTGTTAGAAGGGGGTGCTTGAGAGAGCTCAGGAAGGCTGGTACTGCTAGGGAGGGAGAGAGAGACCGTTAGCTCCACAGGAAACAAAGCTGTGATGCCAAGAGAGAAACAGGAGACAAAATGTCGGACCTGCCATCTTAGCAAAGCATCTTCCCCAATAGGACTGCTTATGGACCTTGCCCTTTTGTCACTGAATGTCCACTGCCGTATGGGTCAAAGGCAGCTCAGGTATGGTAGGTAGAGCCCTGTACTTGGAGTCAGTAACACCTGGGTTCAAACCCTGTTCCAGACTCTTAGTAAATGTGTGAGACCTCACCTATCAAATGGGGTACATGATAGCGTCTATATCACAGGCTTGTTATATGGATCCAGTGAGATAATGTATGGAAAATGCCATAAAACCAAAGCACGGTAAACATTTCAGCTATCATTATTAATATGGCATCTTTTTTTTAAAACTAGACTTGTGATTTCATCTACCGGTGCACCTTCCCTACAAACTATAGTCTTAGGAGTTTCCTAGGGCAAGTGATTTGCTCAGCGGGGGTCAGAGGTGGGATTTGTACCCAGAACTTCCTGACTCCAAGTGTTACATTATTACAAAGCTACCAAGGTGAGGCAAGCATGGGATCAGGCATCAAGAGCTGGCTTTGGAGCCAGGAAGACCTGAGTTCAAGTCCTACCAGCGCTGACCCATCCTAGCTCTGTGACCCTGGGCAAGTCACATCACTTTTCAATGACCTAGGTGATGGCATGCATTAGGAGAAGGAATTTCCTCATCTTGGAGTTCCCTGTACAAATGAAACTACAAGTCCAGGTCCTATCTTTCTCATATATTTAAAGCCTTAGAGATTATCTAGTCCAGTTCAAAAGAAGTAGTTGGTAAATGAAGGTTAAGTGATTTACCCAAGGCCATACAGGTACTAAGTGGAAGAGACAGATTTGAACCCAGGTCCTTTGATTCCAAAACCAGCCCTTCTTTTGTCTGGGGAGTAAACCCAAAGCTGGAAGGATGGAGTTGGGGGTGGGGAACACTGTCAGGCCTGGGCACAGACATCATTAGCTCTGAGCCCCCTGTCCCTTTTGATAGCTTGGGCAGCAAGATCAGTAGCCAGAAATCCCATTCTTCTGCCAACTAAGATACATCTCCCAAGGCTCTTCTCACCTGGGAAACAGGAGCAGATCTGGAGTTCTTATACATTGTCACCTTGGGGAATTGGAGTCACCAATCGGCGCAGGTAGCATTAGGCCAGAACCAAACCACTTAGCTGGGAAGCCAGGAAGGGAACTCATCAGAACCTAGTTGGCACGAGGCCCTCGCTGGCATGGGGGTGGATAAACTGGCAGAGGGAGGAGTGGAGAGGGAGGCCTAATTTCCCATCTGGTGACAGGGACCAGAGAGAATTCAGGGCACGGAGGCTGCAAGGAAGAGGAGGGGGGAGTGGGACTTGCCACTACAGGCACTTCCAGTGGGAATTAGCGCGTGTGCCAAATTGTTCTCGACAGCCCTGAGCGAGAGATGCCGGCTCAGCTCTCTGGGAAGAAGGCTTTTTAGACAATTTGGTTAAAATGTTCAAAATGGAAAGGACGCAGCAGCTGGATGCCAAAGGGCCTTCTCCAGGATGATACTGGGAACGTTGGATTGAGAATCCCTTAGGTACTGGGGCAGATAGGGGGGTGAGAAATATAATAATAGCTAACATTTGTGTAGGACCTACTATGTGCAGGCATGGTGCTAAGCACTTTAGAGTTATTATCTCATTTAGTCCTCACAATAACCTTGGGAGGTCAGTGCTTTTATTATCCCCTATTTTACAGATGAAGAAACTGAGGCAGACAACAGCTAAGTTGACTTGCCCAGGATCACATGACTAGTAAATGTATGAGGTCAAATTTGAGCTCAGGTCATCCTGACTCCAGGCCCAATGCTTTATCCACTGCACCCCTGCCCACTGGCTTTTGGCTGTGGTTTCTGGTGCTTTCATAGCAAAGAATGACAATTTAGATGACCTAGTACCCTGGTTCTGCCTGATAACTCTAGGAACACAGGAGCAGGAGCTACAGCCTCCAGACCACCCGGGGCCTGAGTTTAAGTCAGTTCAGTTTGGCACAAGCTAAGCTCCCCTAAGTCCTGCCCCATTCACACTTGGATCTCACTCCCAGCCTCCAAGTCTTGGGGCATAAACCAGACCAGCTCCCCTCCCTCACCTCTTTTCAACAGAAGCCCCTGCTTCCCTCATCACACATCAGAGCCTGCCTAGCAGCACTCGAGGACCTAGAGGGTCACATGTGGCCTCGAGGCTGTAGGTTTCCCACCCCTGCATCAGACCATCAGCAAGCTTAGGGTGTCTTTCTAAAAACTAGGAGACTATCATTAATACAGAATCCAAACAACTAGAAAGCTTTAAAACAGAGCTTCTTAACATGGAGTCCATGAACTTAACTTTAAAAATAACCCGACTTTTAAAATATTTAAAGTATATATGTATACATAGATATAATTGGTTTCATTTGTAATCTTCTGTATTTTGTTTTATGCGTTTAAAAACTTGATTCTGTAGGCTTCATCGGACTGCTGTCCAGGACACAACAGAGGTTAAGAACCCCGGCTTTTAAAAAATGCAGTCCTAGGCTATGATACTTCTTGTTTGTAATGTGTGGCCCTTGGGTACTCTTAGAACCCAAAGTGCCGTCTGAATCATCAAAAGTTGACTCTTTGGTACAGTTTTTGTTTTGTGTATTTTATCATATTCAAATTACTTGAAAACTGGGAGCTCGTGCATAGAATATGGTTTATTCTATTTGCTAGAATACTCCATTGCCTACATTTTCCTGACCAACAGACTTTGTGCCCCTTGGGCAATGGCCCAGGCCAGAGATCTGGTAGGGGAGACTGACTTTTGCTTGTATTCTGATGAAAGCCACTGACCCAGCATAGGTTTCATGTGTCCAGGGTGGAAGAAAGAGGTGGGCTGCCTCTAGGTGGGACTATCCTGTATCCCTAGTACCTAGCATAGTACCTGGTTGCATAAATGCCAAATATATGTTTATGGGATGAATGAACGATATTGTTCTCCAGAGCCGTGTCTCCTAGGATCAGCCATTTTGCTTGGGGGTAGTTGGAAGGGCCTAGAAGAATAGAAAACTTCCTTCTCCAATTAGACATTTATTAAACACCTACTGTGTGCAGGGTACCATGCTGGCTGTTCTTGCCCTTCTAGTTCAGTATGTAAATACAATTATGTTACCTGGATATTTGAGGAAGGGAGGAAATGCAAAGAGGGAAATTTGGAAAGGCCTCCTGGAAGAGGTCGCATTGGAACTGAGTCTTGCATGAAGCTAAAAGTTCTGAGAGGCAGAAGGTGTCCATGGGGTTGCAAGCATGGGTTTAGGAGATGGAGCAGCAAGGAGGTTAAGTTGGAGAGGATGTGGGATATATGAAAGGGGTCATGTGAAGTGAGCCTGGGAAGGTAAGTAGAGCCAGATGACAGAGAGTTTTAAATGCCAAACCAAGTAATTTGCATTTTATCCTATAGGCAATAGGGAGCCATTGACTGTTCTCCATCCCAGGTCAGATGTCTGAGCTGTGTGATGTGGTGATGGTCACAAGATTCCTGTTCATCTCTGGGGGAACTGCCACTGGGGCTGGCTCATGGGCATGAGAGTAGGAGCCAGAGTGTCCTGAGAGCCATTTTCCCCAGCACTCCCGATCAACCTGGGTTTCCCTCTGTCTGCACGCTTCTGCCTGGAGGCTGCAGCCTCTGCTCCTGTATTCCTAGAGTTATCAGACAGACCCAGGTCCTGGGTCATTGAAATTGTCATTTTGTGCTGTGAAAGCCCCAGGAACCACAGGCAGAAGCTGATGGGGAGGGGAGAGGTCCAGGGCTCTAGAACTCAGGGTTACAGGGCTGGAGCAAGTAAGATGGCTTAGCACAGTGCCTGGCACATAGTAGGCACTTAATCAATGTTTATTGCCTAACACCTAATGACAGTGAGCCCTGGTTTGAACCTAGGTTAACCTCCCACCTCAGACAATTACTATTTGTATGACCTTGGGCAAGTGATTTCAGACAACTGGAGAGAGTACTAGGCATGGAGTCAGGAGGACCTGAGTTCAAATCTGGACTTAGACACTAGCTGTGTGACCCTGGGCAAGTCACTTAATGCTGCCTCACTTTCCCCATCTGTAAAATAAGCTGGAGAAGGAAATTGCAAGAAAACCCCGAATGGGGTCACAAAGAGTAGGACATGACTGAAAACAACCAAACAGCAACAAAAACAGCAAGAAGTTATTTCATCTCTGGGCTCTAGTATGTGCCAGGCACTATGCTAAGTGGTAGAAAGAGAAAGAAAGGTTCTTGCCGTCAAGGAGCTTCCATTCTATTTTTTTTAAGGCAATAAGGGTGAAGTGACTTGCCTAGGGTCACACAGCTAGTAGGTGTCTGAAGTCATATTTGAACTCAGGTCCTTTGACCCCAGGGCTGGTGCTCTCTCCACATACCACCTAACTGCCCCAAGGAGCTTCTATTCTAGGGTGGGAGATAACACGTAACTAACAAGATACCTGCCAGTACAGAGTAGAAAGAAGGTGATCTGAGAGGGAAGGCACTGGCAACTAAGGGAAGACCAGGAAGGGCTTTCTGCAGAAGGGGGGATTTGAACCAAGTCCTGAAGGAGACCAAGAATTGTAAGAAGTGGAGGTGAGTAGGGAGCATGCTAGGCATGGGGGACAGCAAGTATAAAAGTCCGGAGTCTGGAGATGGGGTATCATGTGTGAGGATCAGCACGTGGGCCAGTGGAGCTGGACTGTGAAGTACGCAGATGGAAATAAAATGTAAGAAGACGGGAAGGAGCCAGGTTTTTGATGAGCCCTAAAATGTTTATCTCCTTTACTTCACCACCTGATTTATCTTCTGGGTGAGGGCCCCCTGGCTCTTGTGCTGGGGATGGGCTAGGGCCACCCTCAGGGCAGGGTGGACAGAAGTTGATAGTGTTTGAAGTTGGCTTTGGGGGCTTCCCCAGGGGTGCCAAGAGAACATCCCCGTAGAACGTGTGTTCTTTCCTTGCAGCCCTTCCAGCTACCAGAAGTCCCTTGCCCTTGACCGATCGGATGACGAGCATGACCCCCTGGACCACACCACCCGACCCCGATACTCTCACAGCTACCTGAGCGACAGTGACACAGAGGCCAAGCTGGGGGACTCCACTGCATAGCCCATGGCATTTGGTCCAACGCCCTTCTCCCAGCGTGGCTCGCTACAGTCAGATGACTCTCCCAAAGGACGACGGGGCACACGCCTCCCTGCCCCCTATACCCGCACCATCAATTTGCATGGGAAAGACCCCATTCCAGTCCTTTCCAGGGGGAACCCTCTGGGATGTGGGTGGCTCCATACCCCTGCCATGGCGAGAGGGAAAGAGGAGAAGAATGTCGGGAGAGAAAACTTGGAATCCTTGTCTGCCTCCTTCCAAATGAAACCAACAGCATGGCTCAGACATTCCCTCTGGGCCAAGTGAATGGGAAGTTCCCTTTCAGCCCTCTTGTGTGGGGAGCTATGTTGGGATGGACTTCTTCACTGGGACATTCTTCAGTTGCTTCGTCCCCTGGAGGGAGCAGCCCCAGATCCTTCCCTCTGGGTGGGGAGGGCTTTCTCTTCTCAGTGCCTGCTGTCTTTTTTATTTTATAATTTAAATACCAGACCTTTTCCCTATCAAGGCCAAGTCCCCAGGAAGGGGGAAGAAAGAAAGAGGCTACAGCAAGGGAGGGGTGAAATAGGTGGATGGGAAATCAGACCTCCATCTTTGCTCTTCAGTTGAGCCAAAGACAAAAGCCCTGTTTGTCCAACTGAGGAGGAGGGAGCCATGTCTGGCTTTCGGAGCCAGGTTTTAAGAGTGTGAATAGGGTGGGGCTCAGAGGGTTCATGCTTAGACAGATAGACATGAATACACACCAAGAAAAATACTGTCCCCAGGAATACACAGGATGGTAAGTGCAGTGACCTCATTACAGGGAAACCCATTCCATGGATATAGGCTTGGGACTTAGTCAAACCACCATGTCCTCCTTTGTTCCTCTGTCCCAGTAGACTGACATAAGAACACAACTTCTGGAAAGGGAAGGCCTTACCTTGGGTGCTTGGGATCAGAAACACTGAAGACTGGATTTATTTTAGGTGCTGTGGGATGGGTGGGCACTTTGACCCAGTCTCCTGCACTCTCACATCAAGCCCTGATCCTACACTCTGAGCCTTTGTGTGTCTCCCTGCCTTTCTCTTTCTTTCTCTCTCTCTTCCCTCCCCTCTCCTCTTTCTCTTTCTCCCCTCCCCATACCCAAAAGACCATCCCCTCTTCCTTCGCTATGCTGACCGCATACCTTCTCTAGGGCTGAGCCCCCATCGGTTAGCCTTTCAATAAAAAATCAGCCACAAGGGCCAAAGAGCAATGCCTGGTGGTGCAGCCTGGCCCACTTCTGCTGGGTCCCTTTCTCTTCTCTCAGTTTGCACTTGGACTGTGCATCTCTTCCCCCCGGTTATGTTCAGTACGGAAATAAATCTTCTTTTCCTCCTGACCCTGTCAAATTTCCTGCAGTTTCTTTGAGTCAGGATACAGGTTTTCAGGGAGATGGATTCAAAGTTAGACCCATGATTTAGGCTAATTGCTCAGAGGGCCTTACAAATGATATAAGGAAACAGTGGGGTTGGGATGGGAGGGAATAGAAGACACAAGGAGCTTTTTCACCTTACAAACATGTAGTTTGGTCCTGTGGAAGGTCATCAGACTATTCAAGCTGACAGGACGGGTCGTCTGGAAGTCATCCCATCCATCTGCTACCTTCATGCTTTAGCCTAGCTCAAACTAACTGAGACTGGGGAAGTCTGTCAGCCTTAAAAATCTCCAGGGAAGGAGATGATAACCATTCACATTTTCTCTGGGATTACCAAACCCTTCCCCAATAGAAAATACTTTTTTTAGTTGAACCTCCATCCTCACTGTAATTTCTTGACCCAGTCTCCCCCCTCTCTCAACGTTTTGGACAGTAAGGAAACTATGGATGGGCTAAGATGGGTCAGATATTATTGGCTGCCATCTTTGTACAGTGTAAGGAGCATTCACTACAGTTGGAGGAACAAGCTTAAATCTTGCTTTTGACGCTTGCTCTCTGTATGACCTTGAGAAAGTTATTTCATCTCCCTATTTCCTTCTCCCCAGTTTCCTCAGTAAAATGAGGGAATTGGACCACATGGTCTCTGAAATCTCCAATTCTAAATTTACAATCTTAGGGTCTTTTGCTAACTTGCCTCTGCCCTCTCCTTCCATTTTCTCCCCTTTACCAACACCATGTTCCACCCCACCCCACCCCCCAAAAATTACCGTATCCCTGGTTATCATGAATTTTTATCTCTGAACATTTGAACATAGAGTATTTATCTGAGTTTTCCCCTGGTAGCTGCTGTTAAGAGAGGGGTCTCAGGACCATGGATAGAGAAGAGGCGGAAGCTCTGGGCACCAGGGATCTAGGAAGGCTTCTTTTGGTAAGATCAGAAGGAGAAGTTTAACTTGTCCACCTTAGACAAAGGTGTTCATCCGGCTCCAGTGCTGACACTAGTGTTTAGTTTGAGGAGCCCCATCTTCTGTTCCCATTTTCAAATAGTTTGGGCCATTTCCTGGCCATATTCAAGCCCAGATTGCCAGGTGAATGTCTCCTGGATTAACTAGTAATGGCAACACTGCCATCCTTTTTCCATTGGCACCAACCAGTGCTTCCCAACACTGAGACAAAAGACTCACCTGGGTGCCATCCAATGGTTGGAGGAGCTTTCTTGATGGCACCTCGTATATTGTCCTTGGTCCTAGGCCTGCATGACCAGAGGGTACACAGCCCAAGGGTGATTTTGCCAGCTGAAGAGCCTGGGTGCCCAGGTATGTCAGATGCCCAACAAAGGACCATCTTTATCTGTTGTATCTTTAGGGTCTCAGTCAAAGTTCTAGTCTTTGCTCAGCCTTTAACTTGAGTGGCCTTGGACAAGTCATCATTTTACCTCCCTAGGACTCAGTCACTTCATCAGAGGAGATTGTTGGGACCAGATGATCCCTTCTGGCTTTAACATAATATGATTTTTTTTTCCTGCCTTTGTCTCCTAGGTTCTCAGTGGCATTGGTCCCCAGGATTACATGATAACCATATGATAATAGTAAAATGGCAGTTGGTTGATTCCCTATGTACAAAGGCCAAAGCTACCCTGAGGTTAGTTATACCCAGTAGGGTACAATATGTCTTTTTCCAGTGCCCTTCCCCTAATATAAGATGCCATAGTTAGTCAAACCATTTAGGCATAAGCAGTGACTTTGGGAGTAACAAAAAGGCTACAGCTATGTGATTCAATGAGCATAGATTCCTCATTCTTTAAGGTAGGGACTGTTGCACTATGAGTTCCCTTACAAGTATATGGTCCTACTACGTGCCAAGTAAAGGCAGTGTGACCACGTAGAGAGCTGGCCTCCTAGTGAGGAAGACGTACTGGTCCTAGTCCCCAGTCTAGCACATTAGCTGTGACTCTGGGCAAGTGTTCTAGACAACAAAGTTTTATAGGCAGAGGAGAGTTGCGCTGGTAGAGGGATTTCCCTCACTGGGAGCTCCCAGTACTGATCAAATCACGGAATTGGTTTTAAAAGATCATACCAAGTACTGTGCGAGTTCAGTGGGAATGCAAAAGCAAAGACAACAGCATCTGCCCTCAAGGAGCTTATATTCTACCCAGAAAGTGAGAAACCAACACCAAGTTTATACAAAGTAATTTGGGGAAGCCGGGAGAACACTAACCAACAATAAAGAAGGGCCTTTTGGGAAAGGTGGTCCTTGAAGGGAGTTAGGTTTTCTAGGTGGGAGGACCTATGCGGAAGCCCAAAGATGAGAGACGGGACGTCATGTCCCAGGGCCTGGTTTGTGCTTGCTCCCTGTAGTGCCCAATGGCTATCCATGGCTATCCTTTCCAAAAGCCAAGGTGCTGGTGAACTCCAGGTTCCCTCTTCTCCCCAGCTTCACGTGGCCAGGTTCTTCATTTGTCCTTTCTTGCTTCCCCCATCCCCCGCTGCCTGGTGGCATCGACACTTAGCGATTTGCTTCTTAATTGTCCCCCAGCTAGGCTGCGCAGATGCTGCTCTTTAATCTCTCCTGATAAATGAATCGCGCCATTCCTTTAATCATATGTTCATATCCAAGCCAATTTGAATCAATTTGGCAGGGAACACGTTGTAAGAGATGCCATGAGGACTGCATCTCCCCAGTGGTCCCCGGAGCTGGAGCAGTTGTCTCCCTCATTCCTTGGGCAAGAAGCCCAAAAGAGCCATTTCTCTCAAGCACTTGAAATACCTGGGGTGGAACGGCACCTGGAGAGCTCATCTCATCTCTTTCCTGTCTTCTGTTCCAGCCCCTTAGACCTCCAAGGAAGATTTCTCCAGCTCCCCTGGTCCCTTCTTTGAGAGCTCCATATCCTTCCCAAGATGGAAGGAGCTTCACCATTATATACCCTTGATCCCATCAACCCCAAACAACCTATTCCTCCCAGTGATTGCCGGGAAAGATGGAGAACACGTATCACTGTCTTTCATATCCCTGGAGAGGTGGGTTATTTGCCTTCTACTCCACTCTTCTCCAGGCCAAGTTACCCCAATTCAGAATCACAAAATGCTAGAACTAAACGTGACCTTAGAGACCCTTTATTTTACAGATGAGGAAGTGGGTTCAAGATGCAAAGTCACCTAAGTTCAGAGAGTATGTGATTCCAAAAGCCAGGGAAGAAGAAGGGACTTGGGGAAGGAATATTCAGATGCTGGCAAAGTTGTGGAGAAACAGGCAGACTCATTCATTGTTGCTGGAATTGCAAACTTGGAGATTAGAATTCAGAGTATGAGAAATAAAAGGGGTCTTAGAGACGATCCAGTCCACCCACACAGAGATGAAAAGAACCTCCGGTTTCAAACACTATTCTTACAGTTGAGGAAACTGAGGCCCAAAGAGGTTTGGGGTTTGTTTTTTTTTTTAAATGACTAGCCCAAGGTTACACAGAATCAGGTTTTGAACTCAGGGCTTCCAACTCCAAATCCAATACTCCTTACTCTCTACCACCCTTCCAATCACTTAATTTTCCAGAGAAAGTGAAGAGACTGAACCAAGGTCACACAGCTAGCAAAAGTGTCAGATCTGGAATTTGACCCTGGTCAAGTCCAAAACTTTTTCCATCCACTTCTAACCCTGAAGTTAAAGATGAACTCTTCTTCACCCCTCCCCCAAATTCCTTTTTCCCAAATCAGCTGCCTCGTGGTCCATTCCAAGGCTGGCTTGATTACAAACCAACATAACCTGTGCCAGCATTTAGTCTACAATACTTCTCCCTTCAACTTGACTTGGGAGGACTTTGGCCCAGAGACAGCGTGACTCAGCAAAAAGGAAAACAAACAAAAAAAAACAACCAAAGGCACAAGATTGAGAGTCTGGGAGTAAATTTGTTCATGACCTGCCATCTGAGCAACTTAAAGAAATCCTTGTCCCCCTCTGAACTTCAGGCTCTTCTGTAAGGAAAAAGAGTCAGACTCCATGATCTCCGAGGCCGCTTCCTGGCCTTACATTCTAAATTCTGACTTCACACACCTGAAAACCCCCACTCTTCACACAGCCTCTATGCCCACCTATTCTCTCTTCCTGGCTTTTCAGGTAGAAGTCACGTCCTTTTGACAGGTATGGTTGTTGTCCTTTGTTCTCGAAGATGACCAAAACAACATCGCTATGTTGGGCTCAAGAGACGGTGTCTGACTGTAGCTGGTCAGACCAACACAAGCTCGGAAGGCTCTACCACAGGCTGGGCACAGATAATCCACATGAACATTTGCAGGGGAGATGTCTCTTTGACAAGTATAGGGAATCATGGGACGTCAGAACAGGAAGGGACCTTCGAAATCATCCAGCCCACCCCACCCCCACCCCCACCCCCACCTTGGCTTCCAGAGAAGGAAATTTCTGCTCAGGAAGGGGAAGCGGCTTGGGAGATTGGTGGCCTCTGGGTTAATGGTTGGTACAGAGTAAGAGGAGCAGAAAACAGTGAGAGGGGAAGGGGTCCTGGGTGGCTGGGCTCTGATTCCACAAGATGCCCAAGCTGGACAGACATCTTGTCTTCCTTGCCCTGAGCTGGCCACCTTTCTGGGAAAGTTCATTTCTTGCCTCTCAGCACTGCCCAGCCTTGGCTTCCCTCCCAGGCCCCCTGGATGGGTCTCTAAGCTTCCTTTCATTTTCTTTAATCGGTTTTTCTCTCAGTACTCTGCCTGGTCCTGCCCACATTCCTTTCCTGGGCTTCCTACAGATTCCTTATTAAAAGGGCCTGAATGGTGGCCCAGAAAACAAGCGGGGGGGGGGGGGGGTAAGAGGAGGGGGAAGGGAATGATTGACTTCATTTTGGCTCATCTGCATGTCAGTGTGACCTTTGAAGGCTTAGGAAGTGCTCAATCCTTACCTCTCTCCCCAAAGACTTCCCTTCTCCTCTCCTCAGTCTCTCCCCTATGAACTTCATGTGGACAGCTCCCACCATCAGCCCAGTCTCCCAAGATGGAGCTGCTCCCTGCCTCTGTCCCTGTCCCCAAGTCCCTTCCCCAGCCCAGACAACTGTTGCTGCACCTTAAAAGGGCAATGATGTTTTGTTTTGGGGGTTTTGTTTTTGGTTTGTTTTTAAGAGCAATGGTATTGGACATTTCCCCTTTGCTGGGCATGGCAGGGACCCTCTTAGCACAACAGAGTAGAAGCCCATGGCCCACCCCACTCCCCAGCCAGACATGGCTTCTTCCCAAGCTTTTCAGGATTCAATCATTTATTCGACATTCAACAATTTATTGGACCCTGTGGCTGCTCTGAATCGTCTCTCTTTTTCTCCTTCCCCTGTCCTCTTTCCCCCCTTTCCTCCTTCCAGTCCTCCCTCTAGCTTTATTTTCTTCTCTGCTTCTCTCCCTCTCTCATTTTCTTTCTCTCCTCTCCTTTCCCCTTCCCTCCCTTCTTCAGTCTTATATCTCTCCTCCCCCCTCTTTTGTCCTCCTTTCTTCTCTATTTTTGCCCTTTTCTCTCCTCTTCTTCCCTTCCTCCTCTTTTTTCTCCTTCCTACCTCTCTCTCCCTCTCCTTTCTCTTCCTTCTCACTTTCTCTCCCTCTCTCCTTCCCTCCCTCTCTTCTCCTTTCCTTTTCTCATTCCCTCCATTCTTTTTTCCTCTCCTTCCTTCCCTTCCAACTCTCCTTCCCTTCCTTTCCTTCTCTTCTTCCCTCCCTGCCTCTTTCCTTCCTTCCCTCTTCTCCCCTCCTCTCTCACCTAGAGTTTTCAGCAACAATCTGTGCCCCTTGGTCACCTGCCCCACCCAGGGTCACACCCTGAGTAAATTCGGCTGTATGATGACTCTAGGAATGGAGGAACCAGATTAGATTGAGCACTTCAGACAATTCTCCACACCAAATCCTCAAGGCAGATCTGGAATTTGGAGTAAGCAAAGGAGGCATCCACCCAGGGCACCCACCACCTCCCTTCTTAGATGTGCTCATATCTTGGATACTAGAACACTTTGCTCTCCAAAGCACAGAGATTTGATAAGCCAACCTTTTTTTTTTTTTTACAGTGAAGATTCAAGTTACTGTATCATGGTGGGGCGGGGCAGGGATACTTTTCAAACCTTACCCAGCTGTGCACAAATGCCTCAGACTCCTTCCCACCCTGAGAGTCTATTAATTCAGTGACCCAACTTTCCACTGCCCCCCACTGCCCTCATACCCACAGCATCCCTTCCTCCATCCCTACAGTCTTTCTCATGTCTTCACTCATCCTCCCTACTTGCCCTTTGCATCTATACCAATTTTCTTTCCTTCTTACCTACACAACCTCCCCCCTCCCCAAAAAACTTCCTCCTCAAACCTAACCAGCCCTGGGAGCATCATGGTACAATGAAAAGCTTATACCAGCTTTGGAATCAGAGGACCTGGGTTCAAATCCTGCCTCTTGTATTCCCTCTGTGACCTTGGGCATGTCACAACCTCCATGGGACTCAGTTTCCTCATCTCCAAAGGAAGCATTTGGGCAAGATAGCTTTAGATCTGGGATCCTCCTCCTCTCACCCTTCTCTCCCAACATCCCTGCACTAACCCCGGTCTTTCTCATTCTTTTCCCCCTCTTCCTCTCCCTCCCTTCCTAATAAAAATAACAGCATTTATATAATACCTACTATGTGCCAGGAACTGTGCCAAACACTTCTCAAAATTTCCGTTTGATCCTCACAACAATCCTGGGAGGTAGGTGCAATTTATTTATGTCTGAGGCTGAGTTTGATCTCGGGTCTTCCTGATTCCAGGGCAATAAATGGCTTTAGCTACCTTGCTCTATATCACACACACGCACACACGCACACACGCACACACGTACTCGTGACACAATAGGGCTTGCCCTTCTTGAGCCACAAGTGAGTCCTTGTAGTGGTCCACACTGGATGCCACCAAAATTTCCAAATGAATACACACACACACCCTTCCTGAAATGGAGAGGGGCAGAGAGAACTGTGGGGTATGTGTGTGTGTATCCTGACCTATGGAACTCCTCTAGTGTCTAATGTGGCTCATGAACACTTGTTTAGCCAAAAATGGAAAAAACAAATTCTTGCCATGTTGTTGATTTAAAAGTATATGGTTATATTTTGTGTTTCCATGTATATATAGCTCAGCAAGTTTCTAACCTTTAAAAAACAAAGCCTTTTTTGCTATTTGATTTTTAATAAGTATTAATATAGGTCAGCTTGCACTGAAGCCTCATTGTGGTTGCGAGGTCGAGTCTTTGCCAGCTGAACTTTCTCTAAGTCCTGGCTGGTCCCCCCCATCCCCGGTCAAGGAATGTGTCCTTCTGTTTCTGTTGTCCAGGGACAAGCCTCCCTAAGGGCCAAGAAACTCACCTCCAGGCAGGCGATAGAAGGATGAATTTTTTGGCCACAGGAACTCCTAACGACCATTTATTACATTATAGAAGGTTATAATGTACAACTCACGCTGACGAAATTACAAGATCCTTGAATTACTGAAGTCATAAAGGTCAAATACCATCTATGAAGATTTATAAGCCCCAGCTGACTTATTTAAACACTGTTAGATGCAACCAAATTCTAGTACATCGAAGCAGAGAATTAGGTCACAGGCACATTGATTTAGGACTGGGAAGAACCTTAGAGTTCACATAAGTCCACCCCTCCCCCTCATTTTTGAGGCAGGTAGTGGTACAATGAATAAGGCACCAGACCTGCAGATAAGATCTGAGTTTGAATTCTGCCTCAGACACTTACAGGAAGCTAGATGGTCACAGCTAGAATCGGGAAGACCTGAGTCCAAATCTGGCCTCAGACACTTACTAGCTGTATGACCTTGAGCGAGTCACTTGGCCCTGTTTTCCTCAGTTTCCTCATCTGTAAAATAAGGTGGAGAAAGAAATGGCAAACGCTCCATTATCTCTGCCGAGGAAACCCCAAATGGGGTCACAAAGAACTAGATGGAACTGAAGAACAACAAGATCAGACACTTACTAGCTGTGTGAGGTTAAATCTGCTTGCCTCAGTTTCCCCAATTTTGTGAAATGTGGATAATAATAGCACCTACCTCCCAGGGTTATTTTGAAGATCCAATGAGATAATATTTGTGAAGATCTTACACAATGCCTGGCACATAGTAGATGCTGTATGAATGCTGGCTGCTATTATGTTACAGGTGATAAAACTAGGATTCAGAGGGATAAGTGACTTATCTAAGGTAACACAAACAATAGCTGACAAAGGTGGGCTTTGAACCTGGGGGCTCTGGCTCCAGGTCCATTACTCTTCCGAGTGGTACTGGGCTCTCTCCCTGAGTTTAAAACAGCTTATTGTAATGGCCTATAGAGAAAGATTTCCTGAGCCCAAACTATCTTCCAGGTGATACATGAATGAATCTAATTTGTTTAAGGAATAATTGAAGTTTCCTAAGAAATGATAAATAATATTCAACTAAAGTTGAATCCCTCTGGGAGAGAGAGATCAATAAGGGAGACCACCCCCAAAAAGATGTGTTTTGGGAGTAAAAAAAAACCCAAAAACTACTGATGCAATTAAAACTACTCTAAGGCATCACCTCACACATGTCCAGCTGGCAAAAATAATTAAAATGTAGCAAAAAAAAAATCAATGTTACTAGGATTGTGGAGAAACAGGTACACTCATTCATTGCTGGTAGAATTGCAAGCTTATGGAATGTGGAGAGCCATCTGACAGTATGGTTATGCAGTTGGTCCCTTCAGTAAGGGGTCAACCGTCTGGTTTTGGGGGCATATTGACCCATTCACATCCGCTCCTAACATCGACTTCCACATTCCAAGCAGCAGCTGCAGGAGAAGCTAATAGAGTTTACAAAGCTTAGGGACTTTGATTTTCAGTCCTTGGAAACTGACAATAATCCCATCGCTACCAGTAAATCCTGACAGAGTAATCGACAACAACAATAAACAAAAAGAACTGTCTGCTCAAAGATGTCCAGAGCAGCATTAGGCATAATCGCACGCAAACACACACACACACACACACACACACACACACACTCTCTCTCTCTCTCTCTCTCTCTCTCTCTCTCTCTCAACAAACAAACCCAGAGGCAAGCTACATGTCTAACAATCGGGGAATGGTTCAATAAGTCATGGTACATTCATGGATTAGAATACTACACAGCAATTGAACTGGACAAGTATGAGGAATACAAAGACAGACCTTTAGGGAACAATGAAACGCATAAAATAAATGGATAGGGCAGAATCAGAAGACAAGCAGACACACTAACTACATTCACGTGAGGAGAAATGAGAACGGATGGACAAATCAGCTTGAAGAGGACTTAAAGCGAGTTATGAAAGTGTTATGATACGTCATGCATTGAAATTAATTAAATTAATTAAATTAATTTAGAGTTAAGTAAATGCAGTCACTCGTATTTACATTTGTTGTTCAGTGGTTTTTCAGTTGTGTCCGACTTTCCGTGACCCCTTTTGGGGTTTTCTTTGCAAAGATACTGGAGTTTTGCCATATCCTTCTCCAGCTCATTTGACAGATGAGGAACTGATTTAATGTTTCTAATAAAGTATTTAATTCTATTTCTATATTTATTTTGAAACAGCCTCCCTATCTGGCGCAGGCTGGAAATGTAGTGTTCCCTCACAGACCACATCGAGTGAGAATCGTCATGAAAGATTTGACTGGCTGTGTTCTCCCAACCTGGACTGATTCACACCTCCTTGGGCAGCCTAGTGGCGCCCTTTGCCACGGAAGTATTGTACTGGCACCCACCTTAGGACACCTGATCTACTTTAACGGAACTTGGAGTTAGGTAGACGTGAGCTCCAATCCCACCCAAGACACTAACTAGCTATGGTTCCCTGGGCAAGTCATTCAGCCTCAGCCTCAGTGTCCCCATCTCTGAAATGGGGACAATAACAGCACCCACCTCCCAGGGTTGTTGTGAGAATCAAAGGAGATATCTGCAAAATGTTTTGCAAACCTTATAGCGCTATGCAAATGCTATTTACCCTTGCTGCAGCTCAGAACTCCCAAGCTCAAGGAATTCACCCTCCTCAGCCTCCCCAGCAGCAGAGACTTACAGACATGTGCCTCCTCGGTCCACCAATACGGACTATTAAAAGGAATAAACCAGAATCATGATTCTCATTCTGGTAGAATCCAGATGTGTGGGAGGAATCTGTGGTATGATAGAAGGAGCTTTGGGTCTAGAGACAGAGGACTGGGTTCAAATCCCATCTCTTTCATTTATTCCCTGTGTCACCTCAGGCAAATCACTTCTGTCCTCTAAGACTCAGTTTTCTTTTCTGTAAAATGGGATTGAATTAAATGACCAGAAAGTCTCTTTCCAGCACCGGATCTAGAGATACAAAGCTAAAAATGAAGCGGTCCCTGCTTTTGAGATACTGAAATTCAACTAAGACTAATGAGGGAAGGAGGGGAAAGGGAAGGGAATAAACATTTATAAAGAATCTGCTTTGTACCAGGTGCCATGCTAAGTGCTTTACAAATATCTAATTTGATCTTCAAAACAAACCTCCCCATTTTACTACTGAGGAAACTAAGACAGAAAGACATTAAGTGACTTGCCCAGGATCCCACAGCTAATAAATATCTGAGGTCAGATTTGAACTCGGACCTTCCTGATACCAGGCCTGGGTCTCTATCAACCAGAAAGGAGAGGGGACAAAGGTATCAATAACTATAAAGCAAATTTGAATTTGGCCTAAGTTATTGGTGCATGCCTATAATCCCTGCTACCCCGGGAGGCTGAGGCTGGAGGATATCTTGAGTTCCAGAGTTCTGATTTTCAGTGGGCTAAGCCAATCAGATGTCCTCGTGAATAATAGTCATAAGAATAATACCTAGAATTTACATAGTGTATTAAGCTTTGCAAAGCACGATACAAATAGTAATCTATTTTGTTGAGTCTCTGGGAATAGGAGTTCAAGAGCTACTAGGTTGCCTAAGCCTGAGTTGGAAATGGAGCAGATAAAGTCCCCTCCTCAACAACCAGAAGTGGGATTCAACCCATGAGTAGCCTCTGTACTTCTAGCCTGGGTAAACTAGAAATACCTAGCATCAGATATTTAAAAAAAAACAAGTAAGTAAATAAAGAAAATTTTCAGATTTCGATTTTGTGCATGGTGGAACTATAAAAATCATAAATCTCTGAGTGGGAAGGGATATTTAGAGGCCATCTAGTTCAACCTGTATTCACACAGGGATGCTGTCTATAATATGCCCAGAAAGTGGGCAGCCAGCTTCTGTTTGAAATCCTCCAGAAAATCTTAGAGATGGAAAGGACCTTCTAGACCCTCCAGCTCAAAGGTCATCCCAACCTGTGGGCTGCAGACCCCTGGGTGTGTCAAGGAGACCAAGGGATCCATAAATCCATAAATAAGCACCTCCTCTGCAGACTGAGTAACCATCTCCTACATATTCTAAAATCGATGCCAGTGCTATTGTGATGAATAAAACACGGGTTCATTTAAAATTTTTAAAATAAAGCATTCTTCACTTATGGAATCACTTCCTCCCCAAGCAGTCCATTCAACTCTGGGACAGCTTTCGTGGTAAGAAAGATTTTCATTTCACCAAGTCTAAATCCACTTCTTGTGCCTAGTTTGCCCTCTGGGGCCAAGCAGAATGAAGCTGATCTCTCTTCCATGTTACAATTGGAACTGCGGTATCATGTCCCACTTAAATCTTCTCTTCTCCAGGAAAAAAATATCCCCAGATCCTTCAACTGACATTTCAGTTTAATAAATGGTGTGCAGAACACTGTACTAGTGCTGGGGATACAAATGAAACCACTCCTGTCTTCAAAAAGCTTCCATTCCACTGGGAGGATGAAACATGAACAGAGATAAGCAAACAAAGTAGTTGGGAGGAGGGAGGGAAGGAAGGAAGAACACTTAATAACTGGGTGGCATGATTTCCCCACTCCTCACTCCAAAGGTCTTCCCAAAATGCAGTAATGCCTAAAACTGAACACAAAACTCCCAATATGGCCCACTGGTCCATCTCGTCAGTTTACTCAATCAATAAACATCGATTAAACATCTACTATGTGCCAGATATTGCGCTAAGCTCTGGGGATACAAAAAGAGGCACAAGACAGTCCCTGCCCTCAAGGAGCGTTTATCAAGTGAGGGTTCACCATGTGCTGGGAGCTGGGGATATGAATAAAGGCAGAAATCAGGTCCCTAATTTCAATATGTTCACATTCTAATGGGGGGTGCACCATAAAAATGACAATGTACATGATAGATAGATAGATGGATAGATAGATATCAGAGAGAAGGGATTGGCAAGGTGAAAGGGTGGGGAACGAATTGAGGACTGAAGAAGACCTACAAAAGGTAGGATTTGAGCCTTCTAGGAAGCCAGGCAGCAGAAACAAGGAGGGAGAGCATTCTAGGCATCAGGGACATCCAGAGCAAAGGCAGAGATAGGAGATGGAATGTTGTATCTGAGGAAAAGCACACAAGCCAATATGGCAGGACCATACTTTGTGTGGAGAGGAGTCTAAGAAGACTGAAAATGTAAGAAAGGGTAAAGTGGTGAAGAGGTTTTGTTTTTGTTTTTGAAACGGGAAGGCAGGGCAATTGTGGTTAAGTGATTTGCCCAAGGTCACACAGCTAGTAAGTGTGTCAAGTGTCTGAGACCGGATTTGAACTCAGGTCCTCCTGATTGCAGGGCCAGTGCTCTACTCACTGTGCCACCTAGCTGCCCTGGTGAAGAGTTTTAAATGCCAAACAGAGGATCTTGTGTTTGATCCTGGAGGCGATAGGGAATCATTGGAGTAGGCTCTAGGCTCTAAGGCTCTAGGCTCTAAGAAGATGCTTTGTCTGCTGAGCGGAAGGTGGATTGGAGTGGGGAGAAACTCCAGGCACACCCAGCAGAAGACTATTGAGATAGTCCAGGTGTGAGGTGATAAGGGCCTCCATGGGGTGATGGCTATGAATGGAGAGAAGGGATGTATACAAGAATGATGAGATTCAGCCACAGATTAATATTTGAGGCAATTACAAATGAGGAGCCAAAGATGATATGAAGAAGACAATGTGAAAAGTGGAGCCTTCGACAGTAATAGGAAAGTTAGGGAGAGAGAAGGTCTCAGTGAGGGGTGAAGGACTTAATGAGCACCGCTTTGGGCATATTGAGTTTGAGATGCCTTTGCGATATTCCCTGATGTTGGGAAAGACTGAAGGCAAAAGGAAAAGGGGGTGACAGAGGACGAGATGGATAGATAGTGTTACGGAAACAACAAACGTGAACTTGGACAGACTTCAAGAGATAGTGGAGGACAGAAGAGCCTGGTGCATGGGGTCACAAAGAGCTGGACAAGACTAAACAACAAGGACGACGACGAAAATGAGGTATGCTATTCAAGATGTCCAACAAGTAGTTGAGATGTGGGGCTGGAGCTCTGGAGAGAGACTAAGACTGAATAGATAAGCCTGGGAATCATTTGCATAGAAATGATAACTGAACCCACGAATGAATGAATGAAGTAAAATAAAAGCATTTATTAAGTGCTTACTATATGCAGTGTATTGAGGATACAAGTAGAAAATTAAGAGTGTCCATATTCTCAAGAAGCTCTAATGGGGGAGATTTCCACTGCAAGTCAGATGCAAAGGTCCCATGATTCCAGGCATGCAGCCCAAAGCAAGTGGGCATGCCTCTTCTTTAATGTTATTTCCACTGATAAGATCTTATCAGTTTCTTTTGTTGAACCATTTGCAAGCAGCAAGGTCTTTGGAGGCAGGAACTTTGATGGGTCTTCAGTAGCTATGGCTGTTATCACCTGCTGGAGGGGTTGCCAAGCTGCATCTCCACAGAGGTTGTTTCCAGGATGTTTGTTGCCAGGATGATGCCTATGGGCACTGGGCTGGAAGAATCGCTATTCTCACGGCTTTTGGGTTCAAGGTCCTGGACTGCCTCTACTGGGGTCTGATGCGGTGGTCAAGGTGGTAGTGGTAGCTTGATTTGTCTGGCACATGCTACCTCCTGTCTCTCCCTCAGGTGTGCTGCTGCTTCAACCAGACTGACTTGCCTCCAAGTGAGAGCTGACGAAATCACCGAGTGAGGCAGTATAACCTCTAAAAAGGGGGAAAAGAGAAAAGGGCCCAGGACAGAGACTTGAGGGCACCCACTCCCTTGGGGGTTAATGGGTATGGATGAAGGTCCAGTAAAGGAAACTAGAAGGACAGAGCTTTGGGGGACTGGTTAATGGGCATAACAGGTAGATAGGAGGAAAACCTAGAGAAGAGAGAGCATGCAGATGGAGAGGTTTTTAAAGTCTTCCCTGTAAGACTCAGGTTACAAGGAGAGGCGTAGGAGTGTGAGTAGTGCAGAGGAGCCATCCCTGATCTTCTGCACCCCAACCTGGGTCAAGCCATACACCGTTCCCTCTTCCTATGCCCAGGTAGACCTAGAAAAATGAAGACCGTGATGGATGGCTCCTTCATCAGAAGATTTCAAGCTGGAAGTTGTCTAGTCCAATGTCCTCATATTAGAGAGGGGGGTGAGGGAGAACATGGCAGGACATATTGGAATGTGGAATCTTGGGTCTAGAGACAGAAGGGACTCAACCCCTCATTTCACCTCTCTGAGACCTTGAGAGGTTGGATCACCCAAGCAGTAAGTGGAAGAGACAGAATTTGAACCCAAGACCTCTGACTCCAGAGCTGGTGAATTTCCCACTCTCCCTCAGGGCTTATTGGTGGAAAAAAAAAAAAACGATTGATGTCTTTTATTTTTACATCACCTTCATTCCTAAAAGTGTCCTTTGCTTCCCCACCCACCAAGTCTTGTAACAAAGAATAAGAAAAGAAAATGAGGGGAAAGAGCTGTCTGGCAAAATTTATCTACTTATCAACTGAGTCTGACAAAATCTGCAGCGCTAGACACCTATGTGCCCCCCACCCCTATGCACCCCCACTCTTCCCCCCTCCCCCCACACTCCCCAGCTCTGCAAAGAAGGAACCCAGATTTGGAGCCTGAAGGGACCTTAGAGGACATTTATTCCAACCTCCTCATTCTACAGATGAGGAAACCGACGGCCATGGAGGTGCGGTATCTTGCTCAAGGTTGAAAAGAAGTCCTCTGTCCACAGGGCTGGTGCTGTTTAATATGCCAGGGCTGCTTGGGTGGGGGCTCGCCTCCAAAGAGCTGCTTGGTAAGATGATCTAAATTGGGAAATCGGAAGGTCCTACAGCCCAGTTAAAAAATAGTTTGTTAGTACAGATGTGTGTGTGTGTGTGTGTGTGTGTGTGTGTGTAAAAAGCACCAAGAAAGGACTCCCTTTACCGTATTAACCTGAATAGAAGACTAGCTTTTCCAACAGCATTTCATAGAGAGAAATAGTGACTGGCTGGAGGTTCATGGGGAAAGGAGGAAGGAGGGACATATACCATGTGGCAGAAGCTTCTTAAAAATGGTTTACAGCCCTGATCTCTGGCTAGGGGAGGCTGGCCCTAAAGCGGCAGGCTGTTCTTGGCAATCGCTGAAGGAAGCTAAGAGGAAATTGAGAAATTAAGCAATGGTGGAGAGAAGCCTGAGCACAGCAGGGTATGGGGCAAGAGAGAAGGCAGAAGAGCACCATGGATCCTAGGATCACAGATCTAGAGCAGGAAGGAACCTCTAGCCCAATCCCCTCCTTTTACAGATGAGGAAACTGAGGTCCAGAGAGGTTGTGTCAAGATTGACCATATAGTAAATGGCAGGGGTAGGATCCAAGCTCAGGTCATAGGGACCTCAGGGGCCAATTCTCTCACTTTACAGATGGAGAAACTGAGGCCCATTGAGGTTAAGTGACTTGCCCAAGATCCCAAAGAGAATGAGCATTAAGGAGGAGATTTGAACCCAAGTCTGCTGTCTCCAAACCCACCGTTCTGGCCATTGTGCCTCACTGATGGACATTTCCACCAGGGCTTGGGGCTGTTTTCTGTGATGGGCTCTCTACCATAAAACTTAGAAGTGGGCACTTGAAAAATGGGTTGACTGAGGACAGTAACTAAGAGTTCAAATTCATTTGGGGATGAAACTATGGGTGGTGATGGTGTCTCTGAGACTGGACAGTTATAGGCAGACCAATACAGTACATCTTCTGGTGGTCAGACCAAATAGCCGAGAATGTTGAATACAGTCCTCATCGTTGTGTCCAGGTAAGAGGATTTAGCCACTGAGGTTGTGAAGTTCAGCTCCCCAGCTAAGGTGATGGGCACAGATCTTCCAGAGAGGAAGAGAAGGTTGTGGGGCTGAGGGGGACAAGCAAGGGTGTCTGCAGCCAGTAGCTAAGGGAGGGGTGAGCCCTCCGGAGAGTGGATGGGATTTGTATCTCCCCTCCCCCACTTCTTGCTCCCCAGTAGAAATCAGCTACAAATCTCAGCTTGTTGGAAACAGATGGCCTTGGCTGACGAATAAGCCACCGCAGGCTGCTCCACCTGTTCACAGGCTGGAATAATCAGCTCGAGAAACGTCGGGCGCCGAAATAACTTACGGCAGCCGGCGATGTACGAGCTCAAGTCCTGAAAATCTCTGAAGCAGACCACCCCTCACCAGCTCCCCTCCCCAGCCCCTCAATTCACCAACCCCTTGAGGTTATTGGAGGAAGCGAATGGAGTAGAGAAGACAAATGGATCCCAGAAATGTGGCTGAGATTTGCCTTTCCCCCCCACAGAAGGTAAACTCCTTGAAAGCAAGGACCCTTTCATTTCTGTCTCCCAAGTACCCGGCCCTTAATAGGAGCTTAATGAGTGTTTGTTGACTGATTGGCAGCATTGGAGGAGGTCAGCTGAGGAAGGAAGGAATGGGAGGGGCACATTCTGCAGCTTGGGTGGCGCCATCCATATCTCTCTCTCCTTTCCCAGTCTCCCCGGGTCAATCTATCCCTCATGATAACTTGAAGATAATAACACCGTCAGGATCAGAGATTTAAAACTAAGAGTGTCCTCAGAGATCGTCTAGTTCCATCAGCTCATTGTACAGATCAGGAAACTGAGGCCCAAAGAGATTAAGTGACTTATATAGGATTGTAGGTGGAACCCAATTCTCTCTTTTACAGAGAAGAAAACTGAGGTATGTTATGTCACTAGGCAAGGTCACACAGACAGTAAACTGCACAGTAGAGGGGGGTTGGAATTTAAACTCAGGTCCTGGCACTCCAGACCCCACTGTACCAGGCTGGGCCTGGGCAGGGCCATGAGGGAAGTGATGGGGTTAAAAGAGGCACTCAATGGGTTGTTTCTGAGGAGCGGAGGGGAGGACGGAGACAGGCACCTAGGATTTATTTGAATTTTTACATCAAATGAATAATATGCAAATTACCCTTTCCTAATCTGAGCCCGTGATTTGGCTAACAGGCTGGTGGCACCACTTCCTTTCGACTCCCTCAGTGAGAACCTGGAAGCCGCAGAGCTGATCGGGAAGAGCTTTGTGTGCGGTTGCTGCTCCTCAGAATGATGAAGCTGCCCACAGTCAGCTGGGCTAATGCTCCCTGGCAGAGAAGATGAGACCATCCCGGGGAATGACAGCCCAGGCAAATGGTGGTGACAGGGGAGAGGGGAGAGCAGGAGAGGGAAACGGTGGGTTCAGGGCCAAGGTGGGGGCGGTCTGAGAGTGGGAAGGAGAGAGGGGAGCAAAGGAATGAGAGGCAGAAGAAGCCCCAGGCTTGCCCCGTCAGGGCACCGAGGGTAAAATGGCATTTAAAACTGGAGTCCTGCAGTCGGATCATAAACTTACAGTTGAAAGGGACCTTAAAGATAAGTCATCCTAACACCCTCATTTCACAGGTGAGAAACTGAGGCCCAGAGAAAGGAAGGTCACATAGGGAGTAAGAGACCAAGGTAGATTTTAAGCCAAGGTCACAGGATCATAAATATAGACCCGGAAGGGACCATAACATTACTTTACTAAGCCTCCAATTAATTTTTAATCCTTTCTTCAATAGTCCTGTATTGAATATAATTTTAATTGCATCGTGGTTGGTAAAGGATGTGTTTAATTTTTCTGCATTTGCTTGTGAGGTGCTAGAAGACATCTTGGAGGCCATCTGGTGTCTAATCCAACCCCTTCACTTTACAAAACACAAAATCATAGATTTAGTGCTGAAGGAGACCCTAGAGGCCAGCTAAATCCAACCTCCTTGGTTTCAGGGAAATGACTTGCCCAAGGTCACACAGCTATTAAAGTGGGAATGGTAACACTCAAACTCAGGTCTCCTGACTTTAAGTCCATTGTAACTCTTTCTTCTAAAGCCCTTTCTGCATTTCCTCCCCCTGTAGATTCCCCTATAAAGGCCTGATTCAGGGAGAGATCAGAGTCCAAGGCAAACTGAGCTGGGGTCTGGGGCTTGGCAGGGAGCATGGTATAACAGGAAGAGCCAAGGCTCTGGAGCCAGAGAATCTAGGTTCAAATTCTACCTTCGGAAATGACCTTGGGAAGGTCATTTAATCTTCCTAGGCCTCGGTTTCCTCATCTGTAAAATGGGGTGGCTGAACCATACGGCCCTAGATCTGGATCTATTGTTTCATGAGCCCTCAGCACATCCAGGGTGTTAAGTATTTGGGGAGTGTCTCCTTTAGAGAATCCAATATTCGCATCCAGGAGCTCAGGCTGCTCCCCAACCCCCGCTCCTCCCTCCCCTTGCTGAGCCAAGGCCTCTTTTCTCCCCTAAATCCTGCACCTCCAGGCCCCCTTCTCCTGGCTGGATACAAATGCCCCTTGATCGCCCCTCTTTCTTCCTCTCTTGGCTTGTTCCTTCCTTGCCAACTTAGCAAGATTTTTTGTGTCTGAGTATGTGAAAACAGGAGAAATCTCTGCCTCAGGCAAAAGTGAAAACCTCCCCTGGGGGCGAACTCTTTTGACTGCTCAAGTGGCTTGGTGCTGAGCTAGGGACTTCCGGACTTGCAGGGGTCTTGGCCCTGAGAGTGCTGGGAAGCAGAGCGGTGTTGGAAGTCCTGCCCCTGACTGGGGAGAGAGGAAGGGGTCAGCAGCCCCTTGGGCGCCCTGCCCCCCATGCTGTTCTCTGCTCTCTGGGAACCTTTCCTCTCTCAATGCCATTTACTGTCTAGCTCTGTCTTACCTCTCCATACACACACACACACACACACACACACACACACTACCCTCCTTCAAATTGGATTTTCTAGGCCTTCCAGTACCCCCTCCTCACCCCCACTCTATGCCTCAGTAACTGTTGGTGAAACAAATCCAGATTCAAATATGGAGCGCTCAGCTCTCCAGGTTGGTCCAGGCAGCCTGGGCAGGGCCTGAGCGGGGGAGGGGCAGGGAAGAGGAAGGGCCAGGGAGCTGAATCATTTATAAAGCTTAATAAAGATGCAGATGAGCAGTTCAGTCGAGGAACCCAGAGCAGCCTGTGGTACTCATTATTCAAAGTTATACAAATACCGCTGGACTGGTATTCCTCTCATGCTCCTGGGAGTATCCTTTCTACTCACACCCAAGGCCCAGCAGGCCTGCCCACCTTGTGCCACCCTACCCACGGCTCCCTGGAGTGGGCACTGCCCTTTGCCCTTTCCTCGATGCCTCTTCCAGAGCCCAACGCCTCCCCTCCTAGAAAGCACTCCACTGAGATGGCCCTCGCTCTTGAAGGTCTATGCCAATGGAGCATAAGCTCCATCAGGCCATCCACCAAGCTAGCCTGTGGTTAACCTACATAGAGGCTGAGTGCTGGACTTGGAGTCAGGAAGACCTGAATCCAAATCCTACCTCAGATGCTGACTAGCTGTGTGACCCTGAACAAGTCACGGTAACCAGGCCTTGATGGCCTCTTTGGTCCCTTTCAGCTCTTTGTCTACGATCCTACGTGGCTGCCCTCAGTGGACTAGCCCGGTTAAATCTAAGGAGGGAGACAGTGTGATAGAATCGAAAGAATGCTGTATTTGGAGGATTACGGGCCCGAGTTCAAATTCCTGCCCTGTGTGACCTTGGATAAGTCACTTCATCCGTCTAGACCCAAGGTTTCTCATCTGTAAAATGAAAGGGTTAAACTAGATTGTCTCTACGGTCCCTTCTGGCTTTGTATCTATAATCCTGTGAGCCTTCTGAGGCCCAGGCTGGCTGTGGGGGGATGAATTTTTTCATTCACAGCAGCTCTTAAAAAGCATCTACTAATACGTAAGGAGGTTTCGGTCTTTGTTGGTTAAGGGAACGCTCACACCAATAAGTCAGGGAGCCTAAAAGTATTAAGGTGAGATTCTCACCAGGCAGGTGAGAATCCCAGACTCTTTCTGGCTTGTCGGGTGTACCTTCCACTGGGCTTGTTTGCTAACCCCTCGCTATGAGGCAGCCTTACATCTAACCCAGCACACAAAGCTAGGTAGAGTTCTCCTGTTCTCTTGATCTCAACCAATCAACCCACAAGCATTTATTAAGCACCTATTGTGTGCTGGGTACTATAGTAAATGCTGGAGATATAAAAACAAAAAAAAAAGAAATAGATTTCTAAGGAAAGATAGTCTATCACAGTTTTAATATCACACTCATCTTCATTTCCCACCAGGCTACACTCCTTCAGACCCCAGAAACCTCCTCAACCTGGATGATCACTTTGACAGGGTATAGGCCCTGGAAACCCTCCCTCCCCCCCACTTTCTCTGAACTCTCCCAGTTGGACCCGGTGTTCCCCTGATGCTCATCTCAGTATAATCCTCTCAACTGGCCTTTCTTTGTAGCCTATGCCCAATCTCCCAAGCCTGTTACCCCAACTGAGCTCAGCCCTCCATTGTCTGTTACCTCCATATTACCCGGGCTTCTTCCCACCCTTGATCCTATCTAGACCCCATTCTCCTTTGGCCATGTGGTCCAGGTCCCCAGTGTTACCAGCCCTTCCCTGTCACCTCCCAGTCACCCCAGACTACTTGGCCACTCCTAGATCCTTCCCACAGTCTTTCTGTATATAAGATCCACCTTGCCTCCATTAAGGTGCTCAGATTCCTTAAGAGTCTAGCCAATGGTTCAGATTCAGTCTGGCCCCTATATTGTGGATTTTTAGAATCATGCCTCTATCGGTGTTCTAATAAACCTTGCCTTTGGCTGAAAGAAGACTTGGGTCGAATTCATTCAGGCAGAATACGCATCTCGCTATTTTGGGGTCCTAGCACCCCTAAACCTCAACAACATCAGCCTTGGAACCCTCTACCCTAGAGAACTCCTACAAGGACCTCCATTTCAGGAGGGCACCCAGGCTAGCCACCAAAAATTTCCCATCAGGTTGCATCCCTAGGACTTCTCTATCAACCTTCCTAGGAGTACCTTCTCCGTCCCCCCTTTCAGCTCCCTTTTATATGTTGTCTCCTTAAGGGCAGATACTGTCTTTCTACTTCTATTTATATCACTAGTTCTTAGCATAGTGCCTGGCACATAGTAAGCACTTAGTAAATGTTTGTTGACTGACTAATAAATGGGAAGGTCTTCCTGGTGTCTAACCTAAATGTTTCTTGCTGCAGTCAAAAAATCCTTTTTTAAAAATTAAGGTTATATTAATGCCTCACAGCCATTTCTAGATACAACTGGGTCCCAATCTGCATAAAGTGGCCGCATTATTTAAATCCACATTGCATATTTCCATTGACAGGGCTGGGGAACCTGCAGCCTCGAGGCCACATGTGGCCCTCTAGGTCCTCAAGTGCAGCCCTTTGACTGAATCCAAACTTATTTGTTCTGTGAAGTTTGGATTCAGTCAAAGAGCTCCACTTAGGACCTAGAGGGTTACATGTGGCCTTGAGGCTACAGGTTCCCCAACCCTGGAGAAGTGATTTCCATACTTTATACATAATTATAACTTCAAATAGTTTGAATTTAAATACATGTTACCACACTATTGGATAGTGTAGGAAATAGAAGTCTAAAAAATTACTTAGAGTCAGGATTTGAACTCAAGTCCTCTATTCCCATAATTCTCAGAATTTCTTGTAGTCATAATTTCTTTTTCTTTTTCTTTTTTTTGAGAGGCAATCAGGGTTAAGTGACTTACGCAGAATCACACAGCTAGTGTCAAGTGTCTGAGGCTGAATTTGAACTCAGGTCCTCCTGACTCCAGGGCCAGTGCTCTATCCACTGTGCCACCCAACTGCCCCTTATACTCCTCATTTCTTATGGAGCAATAATAGTTTATGCCATTGTAAAGAAACAATTTGTTTAGCCCAGGGGTTCTTGGCTTCTTTTGTGTCACGGAGCCCTTTGAACCCCTTCCCAGAATCATGTTTTTAAAGGTATAAAATAAAATGCATGGTATTAAAAGGGAAACCAGTTATACTGAAATGCAGTGATCAAAATGGTTTTTTAAAAAAACAAGTTGACAGACCACAAGATAAGAAAAGCCTGGTTTACAGCCCTGTAAACAGAATGTTTACAACGTTCCCATTTTATAGGCAGCCTACTTTGTTATCAGTGTTTTGTTACCACAAAAAGTACTGCTGTGAATATTTATTTTTATGTAACCTTTCTTTTTGCCTTTGACCTCCCTGGGGTGTATGTCCAATCATTGGCCCTCTGAATCAAAGGGAAATCTATTTATTCTAGATAAAACCTTCCATAAGACCGAACGGTGCCCATGCTTTCTTTAATCACCCCTTCGGAGAATTAAAAGACTCATTAATACATTTCTTAGCCTTTTCTTCCCGCGATTAATTCCAGTTCTCTCTCTTTACCTGACTTAGTCTCTGACCCTTTTTCCAAGTCCTCCCAACCTTTACTCCTCCACATATATGCAAATAAATATCCTAGGTCTTTGGGCTTGTTCCTTTGCTCCCAACTCCTCTTTTTACCACACCAACCTCCCCAGCTTTCTTCTCCTCCCCCACTTTCTCAGTTTCCTTTCCCCCACTTTCTTAGTTCCCAGGAGAGACACGAGGAATCAGGTCAGAGTTGAGATTCCATTGATTCTCTCTGCTTTCCTTTCTATTTTTGCCTGGCTCTCTATCCTCCATTCCCCAAATCTATTTTTAGCAGCTCTTGGCTCTCTCTTAATCTGGTTGGCAACTGCACCCGACTCTCTCTCCTCAGCACCGTTATCTCTCCCCTGCAGCCCATGCAGACCCCAGTTGCCCTTGCCTGTGTTCCCCTAGGCTGACCTGCTTATTTTTATTCTACGGGTTTAGAGAGGTACAGGGCCTGGTGGATAGAAAGGTGACTGGTGTTGCTCAGAAGTTTCCCAGTCTGGTCATATTTTAGTATGTCCTAAACATCAACCCCTTCTGGCTTCGACCTCCCCCACCTTCCAGCTCAGCTCCCCCGGGACCTCTCCTCTGGGCTTTCTCCCTACAGCTTGGAATAGAGGGAACCATGCTGTGCTAGAGTCAGGCAGACCCGGGTTTGAATCCTCACAAAAGTGTTAGCTGGGCGACCCTGGGCAGGCAGTGCGCTGGCGTTGATGAGGCACTGGGTGTGGACTCAGGAAGAGGTGTACAGTTCCCACCTTGGACATTTACAGACTGTAGGACTCCTAGCAAGTTACCTAACCTTTCTGCTCTTCAGTCTGTTCGTCTACAAAATGAAGAGGTTGACTTCGATGAGCCCTAAGGTTCCTCTAAATATATGATCCTGAAATTCTCATCTATTCCTCACTTACCACCTCCAATCTTTTCTTCCTCCTCTAAGAATGAGTCCCAGTAAAATGTAAACTCCTTGAGGGCAGGAACTGCTCGGTTCTTGTCGTCTTATCCCCAAGACCCAGCATAATGTCTGGTACATAACAAAGGCTTTTAAGATGTTGGTTGAATTGAATTGATTTGAAGATTTCAGATATCCTACAGTGGGGAAGCCGGTCCATTTGGCATTGTCGGCAGTGGTATACTTTGCCTCCCCACCACACTCCCATCCGTCAGTCTGGGGCATTTCTGCTGCCGCCAGGCAGGTTGGCACGTGCCCGGCCTCATTATCACAGGATCATAAGATTATATAGATCTAGAATTGGAAAAGACCCTGGAGACCATCTAGTCTAAACTCCTCATTTTGCATTTGAGGAACTGAGTCCCAAAGAGGTTAAATGATTTGCCTCAAAAGGAGAAAAAAATAATCACACAGCCAGGAAGTGGAAGAGTCAGGATTCTAATCTAGGTCTTCAGAGTCAGCTGGGTGGCATGATGGAGAGAGTGCTGGGACTTGGAGTCAGGAAGAGCTGCCTCAGATACGAGCTCTGTGACCCTGAGTCGCTTTTAAACGTTTCTGCGCCTCAGCGTTCTCATCTGTAAAATGGGGGTGATAGCACCGACCTTTTAGGATTGTTGTGAGGACTAAACGAGATGACATATGTAGAATGCTTTGAAAACCTTTAAAACGCCATATAAACGCTCACTGTTATTATTATCCTGAATCCATACCCTGCTCACTTTCCACTGTACTGAACTGCCTCATTCTTAAAGAGCATCAGCATTCCCAGGCACTGCCTGTATAGGAAAGCCCTTTATCCCCTTCCCCATCCCCCTTCCCCTTCTCTTCACCAAGGGAAAATCTCTGGTATATTTCCACCTCTTGTCCTCCCCCTAGGTTCTTCTAGTCGCTGGTTCCCTCCCATAGCTGACACCAAGGAGTTGAGTAATGCAGTGAGTAAGACACTGCAGCTGGCTGGGGGAGGAGGATGGCATCCAGCTAAGTTGATGGAGAGGGAAGAGAGAGAGATGCTGGCTTCCTAGGTAGTCAGACCTCCTCTTGTTCTCCTTCCCACTTGTGACCAGGATGTTCTTTCCTCTCCCCGATATACCGTGGTGGGTACAAAGAGATCTGGCTGGGGACCAGAATCATGACAGTGAACCAAGAGAGGTTCCCCAGTGGGAAAGGCATCAGACCTCAATGGCTCCCTTAGGATCTCATCACCATTTTGGATGAGAACAGACTCTAACATGTACTGGCAGAAATAGGCACAGGACAGCATGAGAGAACTGTTTGTGGTTCTGAAGAACTTGAGGAAGGGACTATAGTCCATGACACACGAGATTGGATCGAAAAGATATGTTCAGTGGAATGAGTGCTGAATTTGGAGTTAGAGAGTCAGTGTTCAAATCCCAATTCCTAATACATGGCAACGCTTTTTTTTTCTTTTCTCATTTTGTTTTTAAGGGTACAATAAAAAAATACAAATGCAAAAAATACAAATATAAAAATACAAAATACAGAAATACAAAGAAATACAAATAAATAAATCCCAGTTCTGCCACCTGTGTGACTTTAAGCAAACTACTTAGCCTCTCTGTGCTTCAGTTTACCCAACTACAAAATGAGACACTTGGACTAAATTATCATTAAGCTCCCTTACAGTTTTTAATCTATGAAGCTATAAATGGAGGCTATTTCCCCTAGAGAAGAGAAGACCCAGGGGGACATACTAGCTATCTTCACATTATTTGAAGGTCAGTCGTGTGAGAAACAGATCTAAGGTCAAACTAGAAGCAACAGGTGGAACTTGCCAAGAGGTAAACTTAGTCTTAATGTTTGGGAAAATTTCCCAACAATGAGAGGTATCTAAATGTAGGTTACCTTGGGAGGTAGAGGTCCTTCTTTGGAGGACTTCGAGAAGGAAATAAATGACCACTTGAGGAGGACGTTAGCATGGGGGATTCCTTTCTGATGTGAACTGGAACAGGTGGCAACTGGGGTCCGTTCCAACTCAGTAATTCTATGACTAAGTGAAAGTAACATGAAGAAGTACCTTTACAATTGGATGGCATCATGACATAGTCTGTGACTCAACGAGCATTTATTAAGCACCTACAATGTGCTAAGCTGAGGGTCAGTCAATGAACATTTATTAAGCACCTACAATGTGCTAAGCTGGGGGTCAGTCAATGAATATTTATTAAGCACCTACAATGTGCTAAGCTGGGGATGTAAAAAGAAGCAAAAGACAGCTTCTGCCCTCAAAGAGCTCACAATATAATGGGGAAGGGTGAATGCTACTGGCATTTGTTCAGGGAGGATCTTTTCAAATCTGACCATTGGTAGTTAAGAGTTTATGTGACCATGGCCCAAGCCACTCTTGCCCTCTCGGTTTGAGTTCTCCCATCTGTGAAATGGGGGATAAGAATTCCTGTTGTACCTACCTCACAGGGTTGCCATGAGGTTCGAATGAGATAATGTATGAAAAGTGCTTTGAAAAACCTTTAAGTATTATAGAGGGAGAGCTGCAGCTGGCTGGGGGAGGAGGGTGGCAACCAGCTAAGCTGATGAAGGGGAAAGAAACTCATTATTATGGGCAGGACTGGCTGCATTTTGACCCACTGAGAAAATCAGTACCAGCCTACAATCGTTCCTAGGCTCTGGAAAATCAAGTTGTAGGCCCAATGAGATAAACTCCCTCTCCTTTCTGTTCCCCATTGGCTCAGTTTCACATACTGGACTCCTGGGCATAATGTCATGGAGTGCACTGAATTTGGAGTCAGAGGGCCCACGTTCAAACGCCGCCCTTGCCACTCACTGCCCACATGGAGATCTCTCTGAGACTCAGTTTCTTCCTCGGACTAGACGTCCCCTAAGGTCCCTCCCAGCTGCAAATAGTTTACCTTGTGATACTAATAATAGCTACTATGCACATAGCACTTTAAGGTTTGCGATGGACTTTATATGTTAGCTCATTTGATCAGCCGTTGTCCCCTGAGCCGCCGTATGGTCTGGTAGAGAGAGCCCCAGACTGGGAGTCAGACCTCTTGGGTCCAGATCCTGCCTCTCTCCCTTACTGGTTAGTTGTGTGACCCTGGACAGATCATGCAACCTCTCTGGGCCTCAGCTTCTTCATTTGTAAAATGAAGGGGTTGGACTAGATGCCTTATAGGGGGTCCCTTCCAACTCTCTATCTATGATCCTGATTATATGATCCTCTTTCCCTGGTGATTCCCATGACTTCTGTTCTCTCTTCAGCGTATCCTGACTTCTCTGTCTGGCTTGGACTGCCCCTACCTAGAGAACCTTCTCGCTTATCGTTTAATCATTTTTCAGTTGTCTCTGACTCTTCATGACCCCATTTGGGGTTTTCTTGGCAACGATACTGGAGTGATTTGCCATTTTCTTCTCCAGTTCGTTTGACAGATGAGGAAACTGAGGCAAACAGGGTGAAGTGAATTACCTAGGGTCACACAGCTAGTAAGTGTCTAATGCTGCATTTGAACTCAGGTCTTCCTGACCACAGGCCTGGCTCTCTCTCCACTGCGCCACCTCGCTGCCGCATGTAGAAACTCCTACGGGTCCCCATTTGGGTGCATCTAGCTCTGCCTATACCTAAGGCTCTCCCATTTATAACACCTCCCCATATCCCTCCCACCCCAGCCAGGGTGGGTAAGACCTTTCTCCTTTCCAAAGCAATTAGCACAAGATGCGTCCAGCTCCTGAGCTCACGCAGTTTCACTAAATGGGAGCGATCCTAATGATCATAAAATGGCACATTTAACATTCAAACATTGAGCAAGATTTCTAAGTGAATGCATCTCTCTCCAGTATCACAGCTCCATCTCCATAAGCACCTGACAATGCACCTTAATGAGGGAACGGAGAGTCAGGAAGAGGATGAGGAAAGAAGCGAGAATAGTGAGGGGGGAAAGGAGGGAAGGAAGGGGACAGAATGCCTGGGAGGGATAGGAGGTGAGGAGTGGGGGGTACCGAGGTGCTGACAACTGGAGCCTAACAGAAATTAGATCTCATGGAGAATAAATCCAACAACAATCTTTGTCTTGGTCTTAAACATTTTCATGTGTTTCAGAATTGGGACTCAGAATACCAGGATGAGCAAGAGGTCATCATTTTACAAAGGAGGCATGTGACTTGTCCAAAGCCGGGCAGCTAAGAAGTAAGTGGCAGAGCTGAGACTCCATCCCATGACTTCTAGGTTTTTAGAAAAGGAAGAGTCCTAAAGCTGTAGAGATCAGTCAATCAGTCAATGAGCATTTATTATACTCCTTTTATATGCCAGGCACTGGAAACACAAAAGCAAAAAGGAACCAATCCCTGCCTTTATGGACCTTACATTATAATGAGAGAAACAATGGGACACAAAAAACAAAATACAAACTATGTATCAATCAACCAACAAGTATTTATTATGCTCCTTTTGTGTAGATCTGGGATTACAAAGACAAGAAGAAGACAGTCCATGTTCAGAAAGAGCCTTGCCTACATCCCCATCCCCTTCTCTAGCGAATTTGCATCAAAGCCAGCTCTGTTTTTGGAGGATTTTCCCTATTTTCAAAGAGCAGCAGAGAAGAAAATTCTCTCCTATGGGCTTCTGGGCCTGTACCCCTGCCTACTGAGAAACTGGTCTTTAAGGTACCATTCCTTCAGCTCCAGGATGTCTGAACCACTTTTAGGGCAGGATTAAGAAGTCATCCAGAGTGGATGAATGAGCCTAGATCAATCAAGAAAAATAGGAAACATGGATGATGTCTCATTGTCCCTTAATCTGGGAAGTCTCCCTTTAATCAGTGAGTTTTCAACTAATCAATCAATCTATAAACATTTATTAAGCACCTAATATGTGCCAGATACTGTGCTAAGCAGTGGAGACACAGGAAGGAAAATGTTAACCAGGAGTTTACAAAGATGCTTTGTTCAGGTGCTGGAAGCGTTTAATTTGGAATGGAGTCAGATCATAGGACAGGGCTGACCCCATACTTAGCTCATACAGGAGCTTCCCCACCACAGGGGACAGCTTGAAGCCGTGTCCTAGGGAAAGGAGAAAAGAGCATCAGCTGCTTTCAGAAACACAGGTTCCTTAGGAATATAGTCTTCTGTCTCCTTTATAAGCAACCAACTATATTCCCTTCCCCCTCCCCCACAAAGCCAGAGATTGCTACCCAGCATGGTGATTCCCTGCTTCTCTGACACCCCAGAGCTCAGGTACAGTTTTTCTACATTGCTGTGCCCTCAGACCCCGATTTCCCAGTTCTATGCCAGGGGGAATGCCACTCTTCCTGACTCCAGGCCAAAAAACAGGCCACCCCTCCACCCTCCCTAATCACCCCAATCCTTTTCCCAGTCCCCTCCTCCTACCCTCCATCCTCACCTGAAAATCCAGCCCCAATGATTATATTGGCATGTTTTGGGTGCCGATCCAAAATGAAATTCCCATCTGGGCTTTTCTGCAAGAATCATATATAGGGTGAATGCTGCTGAAGTCATTACAGGGCATGGGGTGGTAGAGGAAAATTCAGTATTTGATTCTGCAGGGAGAGGGGGTGGGCCAGGTTATTTTCTGGAGCAAAAGATTTCAGGGTTCATTGGGGAGTGCAAGATTTCTTATCCCCAGCATCTTTGCTAACTCTGCCAATCTTCCCTGTGTGACCATCTGTCTGTCTTCTAATATAAGGCTCTGTACACAGTAGGTGCACGGTAAATGCTCATCAGCTAACTAATCGAGATGCTTCAGGCGCTGGTGACAGCTGTCACCTCTCTATGTCCCTAAGACATGCCCAGCTGGGCAGCTTACCAATCAATCCTGGATGGGAGCTTGAGAGAATGCTGGAAGGGGCCATCAGGGCTGGGCCTGGCTTATTAATAATAGATAGTAATCATCCCCTGCATGCCTCCCTCCGGTAGAGAAATGCACAGGGCCAGAGGGATTAAGTCACTGTCAGATGTTAGTGGCTAAACAAGGTCAGCAAAGCCCAGACTGGGGCTCCAGCCTTCACCTCTTGCCCTTTCTCCTCAGGAGGGAGCCCTCACTCCAGGGGCCCCGATGGGGCCCTCTCAGAACCCTTACCGTGTACATGCAGTGTTCTATTATGGCAGGCCGAGGCTGCAGGCCAGGGAAGCAATCTCTCACAAAGCTGCTGAGGATCTGGACATCTGCTACTTCTGGAGGTGCTGAGGGGCAGTCCCGCTCATCTGGGTCGGCTTGGTTACCATAGTGATAAGAGACCTGGCACCCAATCGGGGCTAGCTTCAGCAAAGAGGGTCCGCCTCCCATGCAGACCCCACCCAACTGAAGGGCTGGAGCTGCCCCAACACAGCCAGGGGAGAAAGGGCACACACACACACACATACACACACACACACACACACACACACACACACACACACGGCAGCACAACGACAACATTGGAGAAGCAATGTGGCACAGTGGGAAAGTAGCTGGACCTGGCACCCGAGGACCTGAGTTCTAATCCTGACTCTGTTACTTACTAGCTATGTGACAATTACTTCATCTTTCTGATCTTCCATTTCCACCTTGGTAAAATGAGGGGCATCAAAGAATGTTTAAAGTTGGAAGGGACCTTAGAGCTTTAATAATTTAGAGCTGGAAGGCATCTTCAGATGATCTGGCCTCGCCCCCTCATTTTACAATCAAAGAGATTTGTCTCAGATCACAGAGGGAGTAAGGACCAAATTTAGGATTTTAACCAAGGTTCTCTGACCTCTGGGACTGAGATTCTTTCCGCTGTACCAAAGAGCTAAATAAGGCCCCTTCTAGCTCTAAATTTTCTGCCACTGGGATATGTGTGGAGTTGTGGACAGGGCATTAGAAAACCTATTGGAAATTCTATTTCAGAAATTTACTAGCTGTGTGACCTTGGGCAAGTCAATTGACTGCTCTGTGCCTTACTTTCCTCCCCTCTCAAATGAGTGTTGGATTTGATGGCTTTCGAGGTCCCTTCCAGCTTTAAATCTGTGATTCTATTTTATACGATAGGACATGACATGATTCATACATAGATATGATATGTTATGGGTCCAGGGACTTATGAGTCCTTCTCATTGCTGCCAGAGGGAGATATCCAGATGCAGGTCCTTATGGCCACCCTGTGTTTGAGGCCATGCCCGGTCCTTCTAGGCTCTTGGAGAGAATGCCCTAGTCATAGAGTCCCAGGATAGGCAGGCATTGCTTCTGTGCCACTGATCATGGGCATGGGTGGGGATAGCATAGAAAAGGAAACTATTGAAAGAAGTGGCCTCAGTCCTCCTGGAATGGCAGAATCATCCTACTCACCTTCACCAGCCCTGGGTACTCTCTAGCAGGCACCCCATAGATGTGGTGTGGCATCAGGTGTGGGAATACCCCAAGAAAGCATGGAAAGTTCTCTCCATAGCTCCCAGGGACCTTCTCTTTCCAATAACACACATTGATCCGCAGGGTCTAGGATAGAGGTAGAGAAGGGAGAGATGGTGGAGAAAGGGGGAAAACCGGAAACAGCTGCCTCCAGGGAGAGAGAGAACTTGGAAGGCATAAAGATGGGGTGGCAAGCCTCTTGTTGACAGCACCTGACTTCCAAACTATGTTTGCATAAATAGTACTAAATTCTTATAGAATTGAAAAGGTGCTTCCTTAATCTCACTGATATCAGTATTCCACTGGTGCAAATAGCAACCTCCCTTTTCCTGGGCAATTCTTCTTCCTCTCTTCCCCCTGAAATCTTCCAAAACAAATCAGTTCAACCACAGGGGGCTCCTTCATTCACCATCAAAGTACACTGACCATCACCCACGCCTGGACTGCTCTCCCTCCTACCACCTCCTCTCAGAATTCCTGATTCCCTTTAACAACTAGCTCAAACATATCCTTCTAAATCTGGGTCCTCAACTTTGTGTCCTAGACCCCTTGGGCAGACAGTCTGGTGAAGCCTATGGACCTCTTCTCACAATGATGTTTTTAAATGAATAAAATAAGATTATAAAAGAAACCAATTCTACTGAAAATTATCAATTAAAAAAAAACAAATTCATAGATCCCAGGTTAAGAACATCTATTAAACAAAGCCTTTTTTTGGCCTCCCCAGTTGCTGATGCCCTCCCTCCCAACATCCCTTTGCAAATACAGTTATCCCTTCCACATAGCAACTTTTCCCATCATGGTTTCAATGTATCCCGTGTCAGGGTAAGAAATTAAGAATTTGGGGGGAATTTTGCAGAAGCCCCAGATGACATGCAAAGGCCAGCCAATGACGCAGAAAAGGTTTAGAAACTCAGAAGCGCATAAACAATATATAGTATTGTGTAATATCAGCATATTCTATCTTTTAATATCATAAATACACACCATTTCTTTTTTAAAGTTAAAATATGACCAAATGCTTAACCCAAATTTTACAATAAGGTACTGTGAACATCCCATAAAAGAAAAAGAAAAAAATTCAGACTTCTCTGGTGAAGCATTTTAGGTGGATTTTCCAGCTCACAGGAGCGCCTCACCCCTAACCCCCGAGACATGGAAGGCATAGCTGTGGTCCGTATATGCTTGTATATGTGTGTGTGTTGTATACCTTGTTAAATTGTGAGCTCCATGAAGGAAGGGACTGCTTTTGCATTTTCTTTGGATCTCTAGCAATCACCTTTGTAGGGTCTGGCACAGAGCAAGCACTTAATAAATGCTTGTGCACTGACTGATTGATGTCCAAGAGTCTCTCAGTCCCTGGGCCATCTGTGCCAAGCCCCCCTCTCCCCCTGCTCCATTCTCCTACCTCCCACCTCCCCTCCCCTCCCCTGCCCAGGCTATGTCACATTGGGCTGTCCCCATTTACCTGCAGAGGCAGTTGTATTCCCAGGGGGAGGAGAAGCTTGTTAGTCCAAGGACCTGCAGTAATTACCAAGCTCTTGGCTTGATAGGTCCTAGTGGTGGTTGTCACGGTAACTGGGAACCCGGGTTTTATCTCTACTACTTTCTCCCCATCATGGATCACACCTCCTAGCTGTCTGATTAAATCCTAAAAAGGGGAGAAAAGGGAGGGGCAGGGGGGAGAGAAAAAATGATAGATTGAGAGCCTAGAAGGACCCTTAGAAAGACCCCCTTTGGTAGTCTGATAGAGCCTACGATCCTTCTCACAATAATGTTTTTAAATGAATAAAACAAAATACATAGGATTACAAAGGAAACCAATTCTATTGAAATATAGCTATCAGAATATATATATGTGTATATATATATATATATGTATGTATATGTATGTATATTTTAAAGTCAAGCTCCAAGACCCCAGGTTAAGAACTCTTGATCTGATCTAATCTCCTCCATCTCATAAATTATTTGCCCAGTAACATAGATTGAAAATGGTGGGCACAGAATTAGAACCCAGGTCATCTGACTCCAAATATGGTGCTCTTTCTAGTACAAGATGCTCGCCCCAATAGATAGGCCAGAGGATATAAGGAACAGTCCTGCGCTGGAGAGGAGAGCTCAAAATCGCAAATCCCTCTGCCATGTTTTTTGATTATTGATTATTACACAGCACAATGCTGCATCATTGGTTATGAAAGGTATGTCCCTTGAATCATCTAGTCATCTCCATCCCACATTCTCAGGGAATGGCCTTCGTCCTTGGTAATAGCAGTACTGGCCAGTGGGAGCTGATTGGTACCCAATACCTAGTCCATCACCCTCTCCCATAGAACGAGGGGTCTGAGAGGGTGTTTGTTCTCCCTGCCCCCCCCAACCTCCTTCTACTCCCTCCCCTTTCCCATCTCCCTCCATCACCCTGAGCTGGTAAGAAACCACCTGCAGGACTTTCAGTGCCTTGTCGGCACACAGGACACCCGCGGATAACTCCAAGATTCCCGCTTGCCCTGAGGGCAGCTGGATATTTGGAAAACATCTCTTCAGCTCTTCAGATTCAAAACACTTGTGTTCCACACACTCCTTAGACAAGGTGTCCTGAAAGGCACAAAACTCTTCTTCTTCCTTCCTTCCCAGTATCAGTAATCCTGTCTGCCTGTGGGGAGAAAGACAGTTGGACAAGGATGGGGTCCAAGGATCCTAAAGCTAGAAGAAGGGAAATCTAGAGGACATTTAGTACAACTCTTTCATTTTCTGGAGGACAATGGTTTCCCCAAGGTCACACAGAACCAGAATTTGATCCGAGGTTCTCAGAATCCAAATTCAATGCTCTTTCCACTTACTGCTCTGAGAAATGAACCCATTGGCCTCCCAGCTTGTGCAATCCATCCTGCAATAGGCCATCATGTTCCTTGTCCTCCCTTTTCTTCACTTTTGTCTTCTTGCTTCTCTCTCTCTCTCTCTCTCTCTCTCTCTCTCTCTCTCTCTCTCAACTTGCCCTTTTTTCTACCACTTCCCTCTTTCTGTCTGTGTCTCAGCAGCTCTCTCTCTGTCTCTGTCTGCCTGTCTCTGTCTCTCTCGGTCTGTTTCTGTCTGCCTGTCTCTCTGTCTTCCTCTCTCTGTGTCTCTCTCTGTCTCTGTCTGTCTGCCTCTGTCTGTCTCTCTCTGTCTTTATCTGCCTGCCTGCCTGTCTGTCCATCTCTCTGTCTCTGTCTGCCTGTCTCTCTGTCTATCTCTCTCTGTCTCTGTCTCTCCATCTCTCTCCCCCTCTGGGTTCCATTGTCTCTCCTCCTCGTCTACACATCCATCTTTTCGTTGTTAGTTGGTTTCATCTCTCCTCGCTTCTCTCTGTATGTCTGGGAGGCATTGTGGTCCATAATAGAAAGGCTGCAGGGAATGGCCCAGGTGTCAGGAGAACCAGGCTCTCTGACAGTGTCTGACCTTGTTCTTTCTCCTCTCTGGGCCTCAGTTTCCTGTGCTGTAAAATGAGAGGGTCAGACCAGAAGCTCTTTGAGGTCCCTCCAGCTCTGACAATCCACAGATCGGGATTTCTATTATCACTTCTCCCTGAATCTTCCTGTCTCCACGGCTTGCTAGCTCTCCCTTCTCAGGCTGTCAGACTCTTTCTCTCTGACAGCCTCTCTCTCCAGAATTGTCTCTTGCTTCTTTTTTTTTTTTTGTAGGAATGGTCAGGGAAGGAGCTGGACTGCAGGGAGTCAGGAGGAGGAAGGGGGAATGGCACAGGGGGGGAGAGGGGGATCCTCCCCACACACCCCTCAGTCCCGGCAGCCTTGGTGACCACTGTCAGCTTGGCACATCCACCAGGTACGGAGCACAAAGCTGGTAATAGCCTATAATGGAGTCTCACGGATATTACATGCTTCCAAATCCCACATTATCTGGTCAGGGGGATTAAAGGGAAAATGGGGAAGGGCAGGGGAGGGGGAGGGACACAGCAGGGTCCCTGGGGCTGGTGTCATACACAGAGCTTCGCAGTATACCCAATTCATTTGCCATGGCCCCCGCCTCCCTGGCATTCACCACTGACAGGAGGGAGACAGAAGGCTTGTCTGTACACCTTCAAAGCTCATTGGTTCGAAGATAGCGGAGCAGCCATAAAGAAGAAAGAAGTGAGTTTTTCCAATGTGTGACCCCAAGGTGAGATGCTTCCTTCGAGTTGGTCCTCACCAAGAAAGCCTACCCCCCCCCACCCCTACCCCCATCACCTCTGGGATCTTGGGCAAATTGTTTAACTATCTGAGCCTCCACTTGTCATCAGTAAAATGAGGGCTTTGAATAGATGACCCAGGATCGTGGGACCTTATGTTTCGAGCTGGAAGTGACCTCAGAGGCAATCTATACCAACCTCTCATTTTACAGAGGAAGAAACTGAGTGACAGAGAGGTCACACGGGATCTAGAGCTTCCAAGGCTGGGAAAGAACTGGACAAAGTGACCTTTGAGGTCCTCTCCAGTTCTGAGTCTATGATGCTGGTCAGCAAAGGCAGCTAGGAGGACATTCCCCCCACCCTCTGGCTTCCATCTGCCCCCGTGTGCTATGGAGATGGTTAAGGAGCACTGTGTCTAACTTAAATCCTTTTTGCTATAGTGTCAATATATAAAACCTTTGGTTCCTAGACCAGATTGAGAATAGAGGACTCAGACAATCAGAGAACAACATGACCTGTGCCTCACCTGGGCTCTTGCCAAGGGTTACGACGTTGGGTGTAATTATGGGAGGGACCATAGAGGTCATCGAGTCACACCCCTCGGTCACAGCTAGGGAAACTGAGGCAAGGGGGGAGTGACTTGCTTACATCCACACAAGAATTAAATAGTCAAACTGAGTCATGAAGCCAGGATTTAAAAGATTTTAAAAATATATATGTATGTGTGTATGTGTACATATACACAGAGAATCCATACATGCGTGTTTACAGAGAATCCACATATATACACCCACACCTACACCCACATACACATACATATATTCCTTTACATACATATACCTATACACACGTGTGTATGCATACATACATGCATACATATATAAAATATCCATATATTCTCGCCCAGCTTCTCTGACTCCAAAGCCAGTGCTCTTTCTACTAAGCTAGGCTGTTTTCAGTAATAGCCCAAACCTACATTGCAGCTTTATTGCATTGCAAACCACCTTCTATACATTACCTCGTTAGAGATTCACAGTACAACACAGCTGCCTCACAATATGACAACCCTGTGGGGCTAACCTCCTCATTTTTGCAGATGAGCCTACTGAGACTCAGAAAAAAATCTAATGATTTGCCCAGGGTCACTCAACTAGCAAGCATCTGAGTCAGCACTTGAACTCAAGTCTTTCTGGGTTCTTTGTGACAGACGGCAGAAATGGTTTCATTTGTGTCTTTGTATGCCCAGCATTTAGCGTGGTGCTCGGCATGCGGCAGGTGATTAATAAATGGTCATTGGTTGATTAATTGGTGCCTAACAACGGTCCAAACCTTTACCCACCCTGTCACAGCTCTCTGGAATCAGAAGTAGGAACTCACCACAAAACAGCGGGAAAGCGTAGAACTATGAAGTGTCCAATGGTGTTCGAGTTTCCAAATTAGATGAAAAGGTAGAGGAAATCGTATGCCCTCTCGCCCATACCATGGTACAGCCATCGCGATGATTTGTAATCATTCCTCTCTAGTTCTCTGCCCCCGTGGCATTTACTCCTTATCCCAGCTATTGATCTAACAGCGGGAAATTTTCCATCTGAATTGGCGATACCCGCTGCTCCTCCATTCTGGAGCTGCGTTTGGGAAATTCTCATTTTTCGTAGATCACGGCTGAGCTATTTGGCCTGGGGGAAACGGTATGCGGCTGGAAAAGACAGCTTGGATTGGAGAGGACTTTTTTTTTTTTTTTTGACCATTATGAGCAAATCGGAAATGAATGTAAAACACTGCCTGGAAATGCAGGGACTTGTCATTATGGGAGATAGGTGAGAGACTTCGGTGGGAAATATCTAAAGAACTGGAAACCAGTCAATCAAGACAGGGATGGGAGAAGGCCCAGCTTCCCCCTACCTCTACCCACTCCACTATGAAGATAGATGATTTCCAGAGGCAGATTGAAAATCATTTAAGTGCTGATTTTCTTAATGGCCCTTCCTAGAGCCCAATAAACAGGCTGCCCATTTTGTATTAATTTCTGGTCCCCACACTTCCTGGGACTCCTTGTCCACTCAGCTCTCGATTATTGAGTTTTGGTCGAGCAGGAGAGGAGGGAACTTAGGCAGCTGGGGTAGGAGCCACTGCAGGCGACAGGGGACTGACCAGCTAAAGTTGTCATGGAGAGGTAGGTCCCAGCGGTTTCCAAGAATTGCACTTCATCGTCTAGTCAAAGTGTTTATTATACTGTCACTAAAACATGAAATTCCACATCCTGCCCCCATGCCTTTGCTTAGGCTGTCCCCCATCCTAGAAATGCCCCCCCTCAGCACCTCAGACTCTTAGAATCCCTAGTTTCTTTTAGAGTTCAACTCAAAAACTACCTCTTACATTAGGCTTTTATTGACCCCCCACAACTGCTCATGACTCCCCTGAAATTACCTTGTATTTGCTTTGAATATACTTATGTGTGAAGGGCCACCAGCTAGTACAGTGGATAAAAAGTCAGCCCTGGAGTCAGGAAGACCTCGGTTCAAATCCATCCTCAGACACTTGGTATCTGCATGACCCTTGGCAAGTCATTTAATCCTGTTTGCCTCTGCTCTTCATCTATAAAATGCGCTCCAGGAGGAAATGGCAAACCACTCCCACATCTTTGCCAAGAAAACCCCAAATAGGGTCACTGAGAGTCTGACAGGACTGAACAACCACAAAAAATGAGGGGCTGGTTTTGGTGACCTCTAAACTTCCTTCCAACTCTAAAATCTAGCCCCTATATTTACCACGCACATATGATAAATGTTGTTAGTTAATAGATGCCAGGACTTTGGAGAGGAGAGAGAGAAAGGCCATCCCTGATTCCCCCGGCCCCCATCTCTCCTCACTGAGGCATAAACCATTCTCTCTTCCTAATACTAGGTAGCAAGAAAGTGATTGACAGTGCCCCTGTGACCAGATCATAGAAAGTCAGAACGGCAAGTGACCTTCAAGATTTTAGCTGCTTTGTTTTCCAGAAGACAGAGCTGCCCTCAGAAAGGAAGTGCCTTACCCAAGGTCATATGACAAATAAAGAGCAGAACCAGGGTTTGAACCTGGGTCCTCTGGCAGCACAACCATTGCTCTCTGCCCTGCTGCCCCACCTCCCATGCCCCGCCCCATTTATTTTGCTAACACCTTTGTCACTGAGTAGGGTCAAGAGCCAGGGTCTTTTGCCATTCGCTGGAGGCAGGAAGCAAATAGGAGGGAAGCATGGAAAAGCAGAGAAGAGATGGAGGGGTTCGATTTCCTACTAGATCTCTCATGCTAGAATCCTGATCAATCTCCCTGGGGCTCTTTGGACCCTGAGCAACAATTCCCCTCAAACCTGTGCCCTGAATGAGGGGATGGGGGCGGGGGTTGGGGGGGGGGGTGGATAGGGAGCACAACATTTTTTATTTGGCGGGGGATTGACACCTACCACAAATCCATGCAATTTGACATGCCTGGGAATATCTTCCCCAAAGCACCCTTGGCTACTCACTCCACAGCCTCACAGGCTACCCTCAGATCCCTCTATGACAGGCCTGATCCTGCCTCCATTCAACCTTGTCCCGGATTCAGTCTGTACACCAATAGCTTGTTGAAATGGATAAAACTGAGGGTGGGGGACAGAGCCAGATCTTGGGGTCACCTCTGGGTGCATTCCCTCTGGTAATTATTTCCTATTTATCCTGTGTATAGTTTCATTTGTACATATTTGTTTACATGTTGTCTCCCCCATCAGATCATAAGCTCCTTGAGGGCAGGGATGGTCTTTTGTCTCTTTTTGTACCACCGATGCTTATAGCACAGTGCCCGGCACATAGTAGGTGCTTAGTAAATGTTTACGGATTGGTCATTGATTATTGACCTCAAGGAAGGGAGTCCAGAAGAGAGCCAGAATCCAGCCTCCACTGTCACCAGTTTCCGGAGAGGCTCCTGTTCCTTCTGTTTCCTTTCCAGCTCAGTGGGATGAGGTGGCATCAGTGAACAAAGACCGCTCAGGGCTGGGGACTCAGCTGACAAGGCAGACACTTCTGTAGACAGAGGAAGCCGCAGCTGCTGCGTGGGGGCCACCGGGTTCTGCCTGCAGCTGTACTGCCTGAGGCTGTGATCTTGTCTGATATCTCAGCTAAGCAGGGGCAGCCAGGGTCAGAAGCAGGATGGTGGGCCTCAAAGGGAGAAGGCGGGGCAGCCGACAAGAACTGGGGCCTCTTCTCTCTGTCTCTGTTGCCTGGGGACACATCACAGAGCCTGGGTCTGCATTGATGATGTCTGTGTCCCCATTGGTGGGCTGAAGGAGGTCTGAGCGTGTTAAGGAGGGCGGATCTCTGGTCCCCACCCAGATCTGGGAATGGAGGTAGTGGGAGCAGAGAGAATGAGGATTCTTAGTCGCCTTTATCATGACGCAACGTTCATCCATTCTCTCCTTCAATGAGAGAAAGCCTGGCTTAACAGAGAAGAGTCAGGAGCCCCTGGGCTCCCCGTCTGACACACACCAACTGCGCGACCCCAGGAGAGACCCCGCAACCTCTCAATGCTTGAGAACCAGACATGGCCAAGAAGGCACCCACCTGAATTAAAAGGGTGAATTTCCTCACCAGGGAAGGGCGCACTCTATACTAAGGAAGTCACAGGTCCAGGCCTTATACCATTCATTCAAGAAGCCTTTATATTAAGAGTCTCTCTCTGCGTGCTAGCTTTAAAAAGCAACAGCACCGGTCTCATAAAGGTCGATCAATAAATAAGCATGTATTAAGAGCTTACTATGTCCCAGACATACTGTTTACAACTATTTGAACCTTACAACGGCCCCGGGAGGTAGGTGATTATTATCCCCATACAGATAGGGGAACTGAGGCAGAGAGATTAAGTGATTTGCCAGGCACTGTGTTTAGTACTTCAATAATAATACCAATAGCTAACTAACATTTACAGGAGCACTTACTACATGGTGCCAGGCACTATGGTTAGTGTTTTAATAATGATAATAGCTAACATTTACAATAGTACTTACTCTGTGTTGCCAGGCACCGAGCTAAGCACTTTACAAATATTATCTCATGGGATCCTCACAACAACCTTGGTAGGTTAGGGGACATTGTTTCCTTTTACAGTTGAAGAAACTGAGGCAGACAGCTGATAAATGACTTGCCCAGGGTCACACAGCTAGCAAGCATCTAGGGTTAGATTTGAGCTCAGGTCTTCCTGACTCTAGGTCCATTGAACGACTATTTATATTAAGTAGGAATTAAGCTCATTTAGAGAAATAATAGGATTTATTAACCAATCAACAATCACTTGCCTGCTTTGTGCCAGGCCAGACTGGAGATACAAAGACAAAAGAAATAGACCCCCACCCTCAAGCCCACTGTGTTCGATGGAGGAAGGAGAGAGGGGAGAAAATATGGACGTAGGATTATAAATTTAGCTCCAACCTGTCCCAAAACACTTACTAGCTGTGTGACCCTGGGCAAGCCACTGAACCTTGTTTGCCTTAGTTTCCTCACCTGTCAAATGACCTAGAGAAGGAAATTACAAACCACTGCAATATCTTTGTCAAGAAAACCCCAAACGAGGTCCCAAAGAGTCAGACATGACTGAACAACAATCCCAGTCCTCCAACTCTGAGCAGGCATCTCCAGTCCACTCCAGGTTCCCCCATTTCAGAGGACCTGGGGAGGACCGGGGAGGGAGCCAGAGGAAAGGCACAAAGATTTAGAAATGAAAGGCTTGGAAAACATGACGTATGAGAAAAAGGCAAAGGGATCTGGAATGACTTTTAGCCTGAAAAGAAAGCTGGAAGGTATTCAAAGACCGTACAATGTACAGGGGAAAGCCATTTATAGATAGGGCAGGAAGTTTCAAACTTGACTGAGTTCCTGCTCAGTCTCCTGAAGCTATAGCCTGAGGGATTTAAATTAGCTATGAGATAGGACTTCCTCTTACTAGTAATACTTCTAGCCATCTTTCTGAGACTGTTGTAGGAGGGTTCATTTGGCACTTCAGAGACAGATAGGTGGTACAGTGGGTGAGAGCACTGGGCCTGGAGTCAGAAAGACCAGAAAGAAATGTTGGAGATAATAATCATAGCTAATATTTAAATAATGCTTTAAGGTTTACAAAACACTACCTCCCATGGCTGTTGTGAGGATAAAATCCTCAAAAAGAGATAATTTTGTAAAGTGCTTTGCAAACTTTAAAGCATTATGTAAATGCTAGCTGTTATTTTTATTGGTAACTATTATTAGCGTGTTCTATTTTGGAGACACTGGGAACCTTACAGAGATCAGAGATTTAGAGCCTGGAAGGGTGATCGGAGGCCGTCTGACCCAAAGGGCCCAAATGAGGAATACGGTCACACAACAGGTAAGTAGCACCATTGTCTGCTTTATCATTCTCTTAGTGTCCAGAGGGGGAAAGTAAGAAAGGGAGGGATTAAGAAGGAATGTGGGCCAACCATCCTCAAATGAGGATTGGCTAAAAGTGAGGCTGGGGTCATAAAATGGACTAGACTGTCCAAGTAGGCTCAGAATCATTTAGGGGTTGGGTGGGGGTCCTAGGATCAGAAGACACCAGTCTCTCCAGGGAGTTCAGTACTAAGAGGGAGCTGGTCGTGGTGATATAAGGCGTCTCCTGGCCTAGAAAAGGCAGTGGGCCAAGCCAAGCCAAGCCAAGCCTGGGGAAATTCAACTAAAGAGCTGGTTACAGAGTTCAGGCTTTTCTTTTATGCATATCTCTAATTACCTTACCATGGAATGTTATTTCTTAATTTGTATGTTCATTTTCCCTTAGTAAATAAACCCTAGAAAACCCACTCTTGAGATGTGGAGTATTTAGCAGTAGGAATACTAAGGGGAAAAAAAAGAAATCAGCTACTAACGACGGGTAAGGGACATGGAATCAAGGGCTTAGGGGTTAAAGATGTATTCCAACCCTCTTATTTTACAGATGAGGAAACCAAGGCTCTGAGAAGTGAAGCCATTTGCGCAAGGTCACACAGGTCATAAGAGGCACAGTTTGGGTCATAAGAGCATAAGTCTAGCATTGGAAAGGACCCCAGAGTCCACCTTGTCCAGCCTCCTCATTTTACAGATGATTAAACTGAGCCCCAATGAGGTTGTGAATTACCCACAGTCATAAGGGGGGGAAGTATAAGAGGTCCGACTCCAGAGCCAGGCTTTGTTCCCCCATACTGTAATGCCTCTCATCTCTGAGCCTAGAGGCCTTGACCAAGCTCAGTGGTCCAGAAGGTCAGGAGACAACGTACCCAAAGTTGGGGTTCAGGGATAGAAAAGATTCAGACGGAGCCAGAAGCAATCTCCCTGAATCCATTCTAAGAGGGAGCTGGCACTCTGGGAAATGAATCCAGGGAATTCTAAAGCCTGTAGTGAGTGCTTTTAAATTTTTGTTAAGCATTTTCACATAAATCATCCCATTTTTGATGCTGAGCATTGCGAGACGTTGGACTGAATTATCCAAGGTAGTTGTGAAATTGCCTGTCTGACTGTCTTTTTTTAAAGCATGTTAATGTCTCATTGGCTCGGGTTGGTCTAGGTGGGATCCTATCCAGACACAAGGGAATGAAACAGTTTATCTATCCATTTCAGAATGAGATTTGTTCTAATTCTGTGATCTTCTAGATAAAGACTCTCAGGTTAATTTGGGTCCTTGGTGGAAATCTCCTGACTGATCCAAACACCCAAGGAGAGCCTCATCTACTTTCTCTCCCCTGTCTTTCTTCCTTTCTTCCAGATCCCTTCCCCTGCATGCCCTCAGCCTCTGGCTCCAGGCTCCTCCTCATTCCCTCTTTCTTCCATCTCCCTGGGCCCACCACTGCCAGAGATGACTCAAAAGCCGCCGAAGGTAACAGACAGGTCTGGCAGACTCGGCCATGTCCAGACCACACCTGGGGTTCATCCCTAGAAGCCCACATAGACAACATTGACATGCCAGATTACAGTCAAGGGGTGACCACCAGACGGATGATGGGACTTCAGACCATGTCCGAGGGGGATTGGCTAGCTCACTGAAAGACCAACAATGCTCAGCCTAGAGATTTAGGGCAGGCCAGATAGCTATCTTCCAGGCCGTGAAGAACAGTTGTGTAAAAGAGAGATTAGGCTTGTTCTGCAAGTCAGCTCCAGAGCAAGGTAAGGGATGTGGAATCAGGGACTTAGAGGTTAAAGCCATCTAGTCCCCAAGGAACAAGGGGTGGGGAAGGCCAAGAAGTCAATTTAGGTTCAATTCAAGGAAAAGCTTCCTTATGGAGCTATCCAAAAGTGAGAGTGGCTGCCTCCAGCGGAGGCCTTCGAGCGATGGTTAGGACTAATAACAATCAGAACTGACTGGTCACATACAGTATACTACTGTGGAAGGAGCACTCGGGTTCAAATTTTTACTCTGCCACTAACCTGTGTGACCTTAAGCAAGTCATAGAATTCCTCTGGGTCTCAGTTTCCCCATCTGTAAAACTAGAGAGTTGGACTATGTGGCCTCTGAGTTCTCTTCTAACTCTAAATCTGTGAGGCTATTTATTATTAATACTACTCCTACCAAGAGAAAACATTAATATAGTGCTTACTATGTGTTAGGCTCTGTGCTAAGCACCTGAAAATCATTGTCTCATCTGATCCACACAACAACTCTGGGGTGCTATTATTATCCCCATTTTACAGATGGGAAAATGGAGGCAGAGAGAAGTTAAGGGAGGGTCACACAGCTTGTAAGCATCAGAGACAGGATTCAATGATCCCTAGCTCAGAATTCTATATACCCTCGATCTCTGAGATCCCCCCAGCTTTAGAGCTGGGCTTCCGAGATCCCACAGAATTCTGAAAGGCTCTGGTTCTGTGAAAGGACATTGGGGACGTTCATTTCCCACCTGATTCTTTATTCACCTCATTTTCTCTCAAGAAGATGTTTATCCTCTGAGGTCTAGGACAAGTCCGCTGTACTCAAGACAGACGGACAAAGAGGGGAGGGAGGGAGCTGTCCTTCAGTCATTGCTTCTCCCACCAGCAGGATGGACAGACGAGCCCTTTTATTTGGTGTTGGGCATATTAGCCGCTTCTGGTGGGAATAAATCTGTAATTAGCTGCCCTGGTTGTATTTGCATAATGGCTTTTGCTTTGTTCTTAAGTTAATGGTGTTTTTGCAACAGCGTGGTAACCTCTTGCTTCCCAGCCATTAGAAAACCCGACACCCTGTCGGGGGAGCAGCGGCAATTTGTGGGGAGTTCAAAGAGGAGGGAGAAGGGGTGATTACAGTTCAGCCTGGAAAATGGGCTCAGCCTCCCTCCCAGATTGAGAGCTCAATGGGTGGAGGGGGGAGCCGTAGAGAGTAAAGGAGCCCATCCCCCTATACCCAGAGGTGGCCTGATAAATAGCTATGAGTTGTCTCACTCATAGGATTTAGAATATATATGTACATATGTGTGTATATGTGTATATACACACATATATACAGAAATAAGGCGTGTGTGTGTATGAGTAGTAGGTAAATGGCTTAGTGGATAGAGTGCTGGGCATGGAGTCAGGAAGACCTGAGTTCAAATCTGGCCCCAGATACTAGCTGCATGACCCTAGGCAAGTCACTTAACCTTGTTTGCTTCAGTTTCCTCATTGGTCAAATGAGCTGGAGAAGGAAATGGCAAACCACTCCATTATCTTTGCCAAGAAAACCCCAAATGAGGTCACAAAGAGTCAGACATAACTAAAACAACCAACAACATATATATATATATATATATATGGAAATACACATATACACAGGGAAAATGTGTGTGTGCTTATCTATATGCATATTTTTCCCTAGTAGAATATAAGCTCCTTGAAGGCAAGGACAGCTTTGTTTTTCCCTTTATATCCGGTTGCCTAGCACAGTGTCTGGTACTTAGTAAGTGCTTAATTAATCCTAGTGAAATCAGGGTGAATTGATCTCATGTGATTTTCTCCATGCAGTAGGTAGCATTAACTCTGTAGGTTGGGAATGTGGTTGAGGGCAGTGAAGGCAGGTACCTGAAAGCAAAAGCTAAAATGAAATCAGAATCATCCATCTTGAATCCTGGTTTAAGAAATTAGCATCCTAATGGTGTTGGTGTTGGTGTTGGTGATAATAGCGGACGTTTTTGTCTGCCTGTTTATTCATGGACCAGACCTGGGATTTCATCAGTTTCAGGAGCCCCCATGAGGAGCTTCCTCTACCAGTGTGGACAGACACTCGCTCGGCAATGTAAAGCCTTAGGGCAGCGAGAGATGAAGTAATTTGTCCATAACCTCACCGCCAGTACCTGTTGGAGGCACAGTTTGCATTCAAGGCCCCCTGACTCTGAAGCCAGCTTTCTATTCACTACACCAGCCCTGCCTCTTAACATCTGGTGAAAACTTTACAGACATCTCATTTAAGCCTCACAGCAACCCTGTGAAGCAGGCACTGCAGTTATTGCAGATGAGAAACTGAGGCTCAGAGACTTTCCCAGGGTCACAGAGGGCAGGATTCAAACTCAGTCCCAACACTGTTCCATGTCACCTCTCAACAAAGGTGGGACAAGCTTCCCTATTTCCTTAAGTTTCTCCTCAGAATGACTGGGCACTGGCAGATGCCAGGCAATCCTGCCCAGCTCTAGATATCTACCAAGAGCCTCAGTCAGCCTCTCCCTCAACTTCCTCAAATCCACTCTGCTAGCCTGAGGAATCAAGTCTGAGCATGATGTTAGGACTGGCACACTGCTAGATTTGGAGTCAGAGCACCTGGGTTCAAATTTGAGCTCTGAAGCTTACTGCCTTATGAACTTAGCCATTGCTTCATTTCCCTTGACTTCAGTTTTCTCATCTGTAAAAGGAGGGGGTTGGACTAGATGGCCTCTGGGGTCCCTTCCAGCACTAAATCTCTCAGTGATCTTGAGTAAGTCCTTCACCTCTCTGGGTCTCAGTTTCCTCATCTGTAAAAGGAAAGCTATTGGACTGGATGGCCTCTAGGGTCTGTTCCAGCTCTATCTAGTATCCCAACACCACTGTTAGTCCACACACACACTAAAAAATCCCTCCTGGTCAGAAGACCTTTGTGTTAGGGAGACCCTGCCACCCCCAAATCCAATGAACCTGTATAACTCTGTCCCAGACTCATTCTCCAGCTGGGCCCACATTTGGTAACACTCTTCCATCATCTTGGTGTAGAAGTCTTCACAGTAGGTCCTGCGGATGATCCGGCTCTGCCCGTGGGAGCTTCCCCGGGAATGAGGGAGAAAAAACTGGGAATCAGTAGAGAGAGACAAAGAGAGAAAGCAATTGTTACCCATCAGCTGCTCCTTTCCCTAGAGAATACATTTCCCCCTTCTCTAGGCTTCTAGGAAAGACTATCCCACTCAAATGAGAATGCCTCTCCAATTCTTCAAATTCTTTCCACCCTCTCCCTGGGCAGCCCATTACTATATTTAATTACATTTACTCTGAGGATAGAAGTTTCTCATTTGTTCTACCCTAGGCTCTAGTTTGCTATAGTTTGCCCTTTTCCTTTCTGATAACACTTTCACTATGTCATCTAACCTTCATTGTCTCCTGCTGCCTTTTTTGCTCCCTCCCCCACCCCATCTCTTTGTCTCATCCTCTTTGGGTTCAAACATAAGCTTCAGGGGACACATTTAAGGTCTTGGCAAAGGATGAGGGAAATTCTTTGGAGACTAGTCATGTGGAAGTCAGGACCAAGGACAGGGAACAGTGGGGTTGGGGTGAGGTGCCTTCCTCTTTCTATTGATGCTCAGGATCCTCAAACTCCACACTCTCTTTTCTCCTTGCTGTCCAATTCCAGTGGTAATGTTAAGTGTTCAAGCCCCACCATCCACAATCCAGAATTCTCTCTTGCAAAAGTTAATCAATCAACAAAGCACTTATTAATCGCTTACTATATGCCAGTAATTGTGTTAATGCTGGGGATATAAAGATAAAATCAAAATAATGCCTGCCCCCCAAGGAGCTCACATTCTAACAGGGGAGACAACATACACAAATACATATGTATAAACATGTATATGAAAGACCCATACAACACAAACACAAAGTAACTTTGGATGGGAAAGCACTAGTAGCTGGAGGGATATGTAAAGACCTCGTGGAAGGTTGTACTTGAGTTGAATCTTAAAGGGTCTCCAAAAATCATTTCAGATCAAGTCAAAACATCTTGAGTTCAACATGGGTGGTATGGATATGGATTTGAAGTCAGGAAGATCTGGGTTCAGATCCCACTTTACTTAGCCATGTGAAGCTAGACAAATCATTTAACTTCTGGTTGGAATCAATGATCTCTAAGATACCTTCCAGCTCTAAAACTATGAGCATGTGTGTTTTGTATATACTTATGTACACATGCTTTTTTCCTTAATAGAATGGGCAGGAACTTTTTATTTTTTGTCTCTTTGTAACCCCAGCACATAGCACAGTACCTGGCATACAGTATATGCTAAATAAATGCTTGTGCACCAACTGAGTGATACTAAATGCTGTTCACTCCTCAGTATTTCTCCATTTGATGGGGCTACATAAGGATGGTGGGATGACTACCTCATTCCTCTCTTTCCCCTACCTCTTTTCTCAGAAAAACAAAAGCCCTCCGGCTTTGAGAAGACTGAGAAAGGTAATGAAAAAACAGTTTCCAATCACTAAACCTCATTATGACAATAAGTAAATCTCCAATGAGCCCTTAATGACAACAAGAGAATGAGAGAAGCAGTGCTAAGAAGCTGTGCAGTTACTAGAGGTGGTAGGTCCTAGGAAGGACAGGTAGGCTACAGACAGTGTGCCCATGACACTGAGGCTATCACTGTGCTCACTATACAGACTTTTTTCTCCTGCCCTTTAAGAACAAGAACTCAGAGAGTTCTTTTTTTTGCTAGGGGTTGTCAACAAGAAAATTAGAATTTCCCATCAAAAGCTGGCAACTTTGCCAGCCTGCAATGTGGCAGGAGATGCTAAAGCACCTCCCCAGTCGTATACAAAGTCTTCTTGAGAAAGTCCCCCCCACCTTCAGAAAAGGAGTGTCCTGAGTCAAAGTTGGTCCCAATCAAACCTAGCTGAACTTCCTAGTCAAAGCCAATCTGACACAACCATGGATGGGTTGAGAGAAAATACCTGGTGTGAAGAGGTCAAAGGGCAGGGCTTAGATATAAGAATTAGGGGATAATAGTAGGGGTACAAACGAGCAAGGACTTTGCGTAGGTTCGTAGGATTGTAGGATTTAGAGCTGAAAGGGAAGGGACCTCAGAGATCATTTAGTTCCATTACATTTTACCTCCTGCCTACCATTTTACAGATGAGGTTATAAAATGGACACTGGGCACGTGAGCTATAGACTGTCATGACTTATCTTGAATCATCATTCAGGCCCCTGTGCTCCAGGTGCTATAGTCCTACTTTACTGACCTGTTACCCCTGTCATTAAGAGGGGAGAAAGAACCATGGAGTGGAAAGAATGCTAGATCTGGAGTCAGTAAACTCTCCTGAGTCTTGGCTCCGTCTCCTAATCCTTTCTTTCTCTGGGCTCCAATTTCTTAGACTTTAAAATCCAGGAGGTTCATGAAAGCACAGATTTAGAACTGGAAAATATTTTCACAGTTGTCTAATCCATCTGCCTCATTTTACTGAGGAGGAAACTCAGGCCCAGACAGGGGAAACCACTTGCCCAAGGTCACAGAGGTAAGTGGAAGTCAGGATTTGAACCCAGGTCTTCTGACTCTAAAGCCAGACACTCTTTTGTATCTAGATGCCCTTTCATATCCCTTCCAGTTCTGACCCTTTAATCCCCCTAATGGGTCACAAGACATCATCCCCTGGTTTCCCCTCAGGAAGGGAAAATTACTTAGGCTCAGGCTGGTGCCTAGGTAATGGTTAGGGCAGTAGGTAGTACAGTGGGCAGAGTACCTGACCTGGAGTCAGGAAGATCTGAGTTCAAATTCAGCCTCAGACACTTACTAACTGTGTGACCCTAGGCAAGTCACTTAACCCCTATTTACCATAGTTCCTCCTCATCTGTAAAAAAAGAATACACTGGAGAAGAAAATGGCAAACCACCCCAGTATCTTTTTGAAAAAACTCTGGCCATGGACAAAGTCCATGGGGTCACATGGAGTCACACAACTGAACAACAAATATATAATTAACCAGTTCTGGGGCTGAGTGGAACGATCTCAGGACATACTTTTTTTGTCCATTGGACTATTTTATTTGTATGTATGTTTTGTACCCTTAGAAAAAGAATCTCAGGATTTTCCCTCCTGTGTGTTTTCGTCTTGCTTCTTCATGGTCCATAATACCAGCTGAGGTTGTCAGCACAATAAACCCAAACTGATGGGACAGCAGCAGATTATTCTGCCACTTTTCCAGATCTTTCAGTTGAACATCAAATCTGGGGCTTGTTTAATCTGCCCATGAGGTCCACAACAATTTTTCCTGCTCTATGATCATCAATGATCTCAGATGCGCCAATGTAACCATGCTTCATCATCACAGTTGAGAACCAGACAGTTACTTTAGAGCATAGCCTAACAAGAGCCTGGCATTCTCCTCGATTTTCTGCACTGTTGATGCTTTTGAGAGCATCCGCCAGGACATTCTTACGCACCATGGTGGCAGCGCTCCAAGATGGCAGAAAGAGCTCGGGACATACTTTTAAGTTTAGTCTGTAATATGAACATTTTCCCCACCACTTTCCAAAGCCTAGACAATCAAAAAACCAATAAACTAATCCCAAATTTCTGGCATTTGCTGATTCCTGAAGTATTAATGGTCATGCTGAAAATGTAACCATCAGCTCTCCAGAGGCTGTATGAGCTAGCTCCGGTATGTCCCTGTGCAGAGGGGGCAGACATTACCTGTTCCAGAAGAAGGACTTTTCTCTTATTTTTGGTGAAGTGATAGGTAGTGAAGCAGCCTTGAATGCCAGCCCCAACCACGATGGCATCATACAGCTCCGCGTGGGTCTTGGCCATCCTTCCTTTCCCGTCAGTCCCCAAGCAAAGGAGAAGAGAGACTGGGAAAACAAGTACGAATTCCACCTCTCAAGGAGGAGAAGAGGAGGGAGGAGAGGGGAGGGGAGACCAAAGTCCAGCCTGGCCAGTTCAGGGGCCACAGCTAGCACGTGTTTACACACTGCCTAAACCTCATCCTGTCCTAACCCATCAGAGGTCGGGCACTGTATTTCTCCATCGCTCCTCTTTCTGCCGTCTCTTTTTGTACAGACCTGGTGGTCTACTGAGAGAGAAAACAGCCCAGCTGCCAACCTCACCCTTGCATCCCTCCAGCTTTCTATTCTGGGCTCTGCTCATTGTCATGCAAATGGGCTCCTTCCTATGCCACCTTCCTGTCTCATTATGATCTTTGTCTCGGGACTTCGGCCTCTGAATTTCAATGCCTCCCAGATCCAAGCTGGGCACCAGCAAAGCTGTCTCCCTCTTCTGCTTTGCCCCTTTCCAGTCGGACTCTTCAGGAAATTCCACAGAGATGAGAGTCGGGATTTGCCTGCCGACAGCGCCTCCATCTCTCAGACTCACCTGGGTTCCTTCCTTGTTTCTAGCTCGCCTTCTCAGCACTGAGAACTGTCCAACCGTGACTGGAGTGGCCTGGAGCTAGAGGCCAAACTGGGGCTGGAGGGAGCTCTTTGAGACACAGATTATTCTGGAAAACAAGGGAGGGCACCTCCAGAGGGGGAGGGAGCACCTGGGGCCCCCAACCTGCTTCCTCCATGGTACTGCCAGCAGAGGCTTCTCTACCATAGTGAGCAGAAGTAAAGGGGAGCTTTAGAGCAAGTGGGGGGACTCTGATCTCCATATTTTGTTGTCTCCCTCTTGGATAGCTCCAGATCATCCTGCTCCCACAGGCCTCCCCCCAGCTTGCCCCTACCATATTCCTCCTATTTTCAAAGAGCAAGGAAACTAAAAACAACAGGCTTGGCAATGCACTACCTCCTCAGCTCTGCTTCAGGCCTTCTTTTGCCTTCTAGAAGGTAAATTTGCTGCTTGTAGAAGATCTAGAGATCCACATTTTAGAGGCAAAGGTCCTGGGTTCAAATTCTAGGTTTTCCATTTACTATGAGGGTGTCCCTGGGCAAGTCACCTAATCATTCTTGGCCTATTTTCTACCCTGTAATGAATAAGTTGAACTAAATGACCACAAAGGGGTCTGTAGGTTCTGAATCCTGTGGTCTATATGATCCATCCAAGGATACTTTCCATTGACCTTCTATCCCCACTCTATTATCTCCAAATAGGACTGCCCTTTGGTTTAAAAAATAATAATCTCATGGGAAAATTGTGGCACAGTTAGAAAAAGAGAGAGAGTACAAGCTCTGAAATCAAAGGACCTGGATTCAAATTCTGCTTTCAACCTTCACTATTTGTGTGACCTTGGGCAAGACATTTAGACTTCTTTAGTTTCCTCATGAGGAAAATGGAGGGGGGTGGATTAGATGGTCTGTGATGTCCCTTCCACTGCCAAGATGCTGCCATCTCCCTTACTCATCCTTCTTCAACCCTGAAGGAGAGCTTCCTTTGTTCTGATTTCATTCCCGTCATAGACAAAACTTTCTGTTGTTCAGACTTCCAAAATTTTGAACCACTGTGCACACTCCTCTTTTCCATGTACTAGCCCCACCCCTAGACAAAGGGCAGAGTGTCCCAGCAGATAGAGAGCTGGCATCAGGGTGAGGAAGGCCTGGGTTCAAAACTCACCTTGAACAAATACCATCCCTGTTATCATGGGCAAGCCACGTTTGTCCTCAGTACCCCAGGTACCTCTAAGACTGTAATTTGCAGTCTATAATTACCTGAGTTGGTAGGGTTTTCCTTACCTGAGAATACCCTATACCAAGGGTGGGGAACCTGCAGCCTTGATGTCACATGTGGCCTTCTAGGTGCACCTTTTGACTGAGTCCAAGTTTTACAGAACAAATCCTTTTATTAAGGGGATTTATTCTATGAAGTTTGGATTCAGTCAAAGGGCTGAACTTTAGGACCTAGAGGGCCAAATGTGGCCTTGAGACTGAAGGTTCTCTACCCCTGCCCTATGCCAATAAAATCAAAGAGACAGTCCCTATCCCTCCCCTCCCCTACAATAGGAGAATGACACTTGGGGTCCTCTACACGTCCTAGAGCTTACCTTTGCTAGCAACCTTCTTGACTTAAGACATACTGCTTGATTCCAGAGTCTAAATTGGCTCCAGAAAAGACAAGATTGGCAAAAACCCTTGAGATTTTTTTTAAAGAGAGATATTTCTTATGGCTCCTAGATCCTCAGGGCCACCGGAACTTGTGGGTGCCCTGACAGAAGCAGACGGAGGGGAATGACACCCTCAAATCCCATTTCAGCACACACCCCCGACAAGGAGAATACTAAAAGGAGAAACATCGGCCCTCCACCTTGTTGCAAGGGTGTTGTCAGCATTTGCCTGTGTCCTGGGGCAGAGCTGCTGAGGATGTGAAGCTGGGCTGGCTCATCTCATCACTTGATTGACACATCACAGATGGGTGAGGGGGAGATGAAACCTTGAAAGCAGCAAGCTACACAGATCAGGAATAATGAGAGGACCTGAACAAGGAGAGACAGTCAAATAAATAGGAGTGGGAGAAGACAGGGAATCAGCACCTGCTTTGGGCTTTTTTCTTTGCTGGCTTTGAATGTGAGGAGGCACCAGTTTGCTAAGAAAATGGTGCCCAGAGGCAGGCGGGCAAGGGTGTGCCCTCTTTGGGCCTTTTCCTGCCAGCTGCTGATGGGAATATGGGAGAAGATGCCAGTGGTAATAAAACAGATGGTAATAAAAATACAGCAGTCTTCATCTTTTTATTACAGATTGATTCTTAATTCCTCTAGCCCAGGGCGGGGAACCTGCAGCTTTGGAGCCACATGTGGCCTCAAGGCCGCAGGTTCCCCACCCTTGCTCCAGCCTCTTTGACTCTCATTGTCTCTTTTGGGACCTCTTGGGCCATCTTGTAGTGAGTCCTGGTGAACAACATGGGGCCTGGTCACTGAAGCAGAGTTGAAAGTCATCTGGGTAAGCGTGAACCATGTATACAAGAGGCGCCTATTAAGGCACTACCCTAGCTAGGGCAACAGCCACACTGCCTGCATTGTTCCGAAGCTGTAACTCCTAGGTGTTGTATACCCCCAGGCAGATTTGTGTTCCAGGAGTGCAGAACAGATGTAGACCGAACCTAAGAGGCCATTCAATCAGTTAATAAACATTTATTAAGTGTCTACTATGTGCCAGGCACTGTGCTAGGTGCTGGGGATACAAAAAAGTCAAAAGATAGTTCCTGTCCCCAAGGAGATTACAATCTAATCCAGTCCAGCTCCTCAGTTTACATATGGGGAAACTGAGTTCCAGGGAAATGAAGTGACCTGCCCAACATTATACAGACAGTTTCAGAGGCCGGATCTGAATCCAGTTCTCTGACTCTACAACTAATTCTCTTTTCGCTGTACTACACATTGTTGTCATAGCTGCTGTTCTGTGCTTAAACTTTCCCATCTGTTAAACTGCATGTGACGAGAATGGTTCTGTGGCTTCCTGGGCTTCCTGAGGCAGCGCCAAGTCTTGTCAATTTTCTGTTTTCCCAAAAGGGAACGTTTCCTGATCCGCCTCCATTCCAGCACCTTCCCTTTTTTAACTATTTCTAATTTATCCCATGTTTTTCTTGTTTGCATGGTGTCTCCCTGATTAGTCTGTGAACTCCTTGAGAGCAGGGACCATCTTTGGCCTTTCCTTGTGTCCCCAGCACTTAACACAGTACCCAGCACATAGTAGGTGCTTAATAAATATTTATCGACTGAATTGTCAATTCTGCCTCCATAACTTCTCTCACATCTGTTCTCTTCCCTCTATTAACACAGTGGAGGCGTATGGGGTGTCCAGGAGGACTAGCACCTCTGGGATGAGGGCCACTCATCCACCTTTGGTGCCCACCTTCACCCAACTCTCACCTGTGGCTACAAGAAGCTGCAGCATGGCCAGTGCCGTGCCACACCCCCAGCAAATGGGCTAGACCAGGTTGATGGTAACCAACAGGCTTCACACCCTTCAGTGAGCTAGGGAGGGGGTGTCTACCTCAAGCAAGTGATTTCCTCCTCCCAGCAGAATGGGCAGATGAGACAATTTTTTCCAGTGGCCATGAAGGTGGCTAAAGCAGGAGTTGTGGAGTGCTTAGAGCTTGGTCAGACATTGAAGATGTATCCCGGGCCATCTCCGATCATCTTGAATTTTGTCTTGCTACTGGACTTCAGTGGCTCTGGAAGAGAGAATGGGGCTGATGACTTTGTGCAACTCTGCCTCACTTCAATCCGATTCACTCAAGTCAAGACATCAGCCATGATGTCATGGGATCTCTTCAGAAACAAAGGATGAACAACAAAGCCATAGCTACCACCAGACCCTCCTCTGGCTCTTGCTTGGATTATTGCAATAGTCTAACCGATCTCCGTACCCCCAGCCTAGAACACAGCGAGTGCTTAATAAATGCTCATTGAGTGAATGAATGACTCTTACTACGAGAATTCACTTTTTAGACAGAGTCCCAAGCTGAGGAATAAAAAGTAGCAAAGTTATGGGGAATAAGACCAGCCTCTCAAAGGAAAGTGGAAGGGAAATTGGTTCCTTGCTCCTGGCAAAAAGAAGCATATGAAATGGTTATATGAGCAGCGGTGACCAGCTGTTCTCTATCTCCACTGAAATCAGAATAGAAGAGATGGGTTCAAGTTGTGATGGGAGTCTCCAAGTGACCTAAGGAAGAACGAAAAATGAAGTGGGGAGAAAGAGGAATGTACTGGGAGAGGGGGAAGTGAGGGTTAGAATGGGGAAATTTTTCTCACATAAAAGAGATATGCAAGGAAGAGCTTTTACAATGGAGAGGAAAATGCTGGGGGAATGTCCTGAAAGAGCATACTGGTGTCACCTTGACTGTGATCTTTGTGACCGTGTCGATAATGCTCACACCTGTATTTCACACAAATGTGCGTGGATCCACACACGCTCTGGGAACTGGAGAGATGCTTCTTCCGAATGGCCACTGTGACAGACAGAACAAAGAGCCCTGAAGATTCAGCTCTTAAGGAGGCCACGTGGTCCAGGGGATAGAGCACACTAGCTCTTGGATCAGAGGGCCTGGATTCAAATCCTCCCTCTGACACTCATCGATCTGGTCCAATTCATTTAAACTCCCCATGACTGTTTTCTCCTCTGTAAAAGGAAGTGGTTGGACTAGTCGTGGCTTCTAAGGTCTCCTTTAAATCTGTGATCCTGTGATTTGAGAGTAGGAAGGTAGAGACAGAGAGTGGGCATGAATTCTATTTTGGAGTTATTTCATTCCTTAATAATAACTGACATTTACATGGCACATTAAAGTTTAAAAATCACTTTACAGATATTCTCTTTTGACCCTCACAAGGTGGGTGCTATAAGTGGTATCATCCCCATTTTTTTAAATTAGGGAATTGGGGCTCAGGGAGGTTGTGGCTCGTCCAGGTGACACAGCTAGTGTCAGAGGCAGAATCTGAAGCCTGACTCTGATCCCAGCTCTCTGTCTCCTCTGCCGTGTTTCTTCCCTTAGCCAAAGAGATGGTGCCATGCCGTGGAAGGACCTGGGTTCAAATTCTATCTTTGTCAGTAGCTGACCTTGGGCAAGCTACAATCTCTCTGGGCCTCAGTTTCCCTATTCGCTCTAGATCCCTAGAGCCAGTGAGAGGAGCCACACTGCCCTCCTCCTTGCCCTCTCCCCTCTGACAGTAGGCCACATTGGAGAACCCATTAGCAAGGTTCTAAGGCACGGGACGGGGAGAGGATAGGAGGGGGCAGCCAGGCTGCCTCCAAACAGATTAATTCCCCAGCCTGACAAACGACAAATAACCTACAGAATTAGGTAATGTGCCGGAAGATTAACTCCAGAGATTCGTCTCCTTGTTATTATTTTTTTTAAACATTTCTAATGCATAGAGATATCCTAGTCTTCTTCGGCAATCTTAGAAGCTGAACCATTGACATTCTAATTTGAGGGTGGGTATTGCTGGGTGAGGGGTGCTAGGAAAGAGGGGCATGGGGCTCAGCGCTCTTATAAAGGCATCCATTCTTTCAGCTCTGGGGATCATTAGAAATAGAGGGAGGAGGAGCCAAGGTACATAATGGTGGTGGTGATTTTAGGGGACAAAAGCAGTCATAGACAGCCTTTGAAGAGATGTCTGGGTCTCCCTCTTCCCAACCCAACATCAACCCCCCAGTATCTGTCAAGAGATAAAGTGTCTACCTTCTTCAATAGGAAGGCTGCAGCCCTCCTGTTCTGCTTGCCACCCCTTTAATAGAGCTAGACATCGAACTGACCTGGTTGCCTCATCTGGGCCTGCTCCTCTCTCCACCACCCCCATTTTCATTCTCACCTTCCCCCCTGCCTCCCATTCCCTCGAGGTCAAGAGCAAAAAGGGAAAGAATTGATGGCAGCTGAGCTTGGATGGGAGATGAGACAGCCAAGAGACTGAGCTGGGAAGAGACTGGGGAAGGTGGGGGGCGGGGGTGCTGGGAGCTGCCAGAGGAAAGCGATGGGGGAGGGATTCAGAGGAGAAACAGGAGCAAGTCTAGTCTCTTACACCTTTGCTTCCTTCTTGGGTGTTGTCGAGAGCCGCCTGGTGCTGTCTCTTCTAATTGAGGTTTTCATGTGAAATCTGGAGCCTGCTGGGACTGCTAAGGCAGCTCTCTCTCTCTCTTTCACTCACTCCTCACTTCCCTTTCATCAGGTTTGTTGTTTAGACAGGGCCTTCCCACCACCACTGTAATCAGCCCAGCCAATCAATCAATACCCCCAAATGGACCAGCTCACCAGCGTGTCTCCCGGCCTACCAACCACCCTCTCTCTCTCCCTGTTCTCCTCCTTCTCCCTTTGCTCTGACACCTCCCCATCCTCCCCCTCCCTCTCAGACATAGGCTAGGGGGATGGGGAGAGGCATTAACCAGACAAGTCGGCAGGGCTGGTTTTCATCCTTGGAGGGCAATAGGGGACATTAGGACAGACCCTTTCCCCTGCTCTGGGCCATCTCCCAAGAGCACTGGCAGTTGGGAGCTGGAAAATACAATGGCTCTGCTCTCTGTGCTGAACACTGGTATGATGCCTAGTGGCGTCTTTTGCCAATTGCTGAAAAAGAGGGAGCAAAGAAAGGATTTGAGACGTCGCCCAGTCTCCACACAGCTTTGCCCCCTGCGCCAGCCTCCTCTTGCCTTCGTAAGTTTGCGAATCATAACATTTTAGAGCTGGAAGGACCCTAAGAAATCATCCAAGGTCCCTCATTGGACAGAGGAGGAGACCAGGGCCCTGGTGGGTGGAAGAGCAGCTTGTCCATGGTCACCAAGGTAGAAAATGACAGAAAAGAAATCAAGCCCTACCCCACATGGGCACACCTGCCACTGCTCTGCCTCCCCAGAGGGCCAGCATCCACCTTCAGCTTGTCTGAAATTTCCAGCAAGATCCCACAGTCTCTCCTTCCATCCATGCCATCAAATACACCTCATTCCCATGTTAAGTCAGAGAGAGAGAGAGAGAGAGAGAGAGAGAGAGAGAGAGAGGGAGAGGGAGAGAAGAGGAAGGGAGAGAAAGAGAGGAATAGAGAGAAACAGACAGAGAGACACAGAGAGACAGAGATAGAGATGGAGATGGGAATGGGGAGACATAAAGAGACAGAAAGACATAGAGAGACAGAAAGAGAAAGACAGAGACAGACACAAACAGAGACAGAGGGACACAGACACAGAAAGAGAGAGAGAAGAGGGAGAGAGACAGAGGAGGAGGAGGAATGGAAAGAGAGAGAAAAAAAGAGACAGAGACAGAGAAAAGGGAGAGAGACAGGAGGAAGAGGGAGAGAGACATAGACAGAGACAGAGAATAGGGAGGGAGAGAGAGAGAGAGAGAGAGAGAGAGAGAGAGAGAGAGAGAGAGAGACCTTGGGAAGTTAAGTGACTTGCCTAAGATCATAAGGTACTAAGTATTAGAGGTGAGATTTGAACCCAGGTCCTCTAACTCCATTGCTCTTTCCAACACATCCCACTGCCTCCCCAAGAACCCCTTGCATTCATAATGTACTCTCCTCCATAGATGAGCATGGTACTATTGATTCATTATCAGCAGAACATTCCAGATATCATAAGAAAGTTTTCCATATTTTCAAGACAGCTAGTGAAGGTCACAGACACATTCTTTGGCTCTAGAACAGGAGTTAACTGCTCGTGGGGATTGAAGCTGTACATGTGACCTCATTAGCATCACCAGCGGCCGAATTTTGCTATCTAACCACAAAGAATTCTACCAGGGAATGAAATTTGAACCCACAAAGATGCAATATGCCAATTGTTGAATCCAGTGCTTTAGCTGGGAATGCCCAAAGTGGAGGTAGCTCTCTCTTAGGCAGTTTAGAGAACATGGGTTCTGTGTTCCAGTCATGGGTCCTCTCCCTCCTAATCAGCCCCTTGCATCGGGCCTTACATATGGGCTTGTCATCTCTACCCATGGTAAATGTCAGCCAACTTCCCACAATTTTTCTATGCTCCATTTCCCTGGCAATATATTTCCCTCAGGCTGCTAGTTCTGCTTCCAGCCCATCTCCTGTGGGTGTCATCTAGGGGAGTAGTAACCCTTCTGGAGATGACCCAACAACTGCCAATGAGGCCCCATAGCCCCTGCCTCCTCAGCAGCCACCGCTACCAGAGACCCAGAAAAGAGTGTTCATACCATCAAATTTCTTGGCACTGTCAAATGGTTCAACGGATATGGCTTTATCAATGAAAATGATACTAAAGAAGATGCATTGCCATCTGTTTTGCCTTGGCACCCTAAGGACCACAGGGCCTTCCCATCTGAAAACTTCTATATGTGCTGTCTCCTCTTTTTAGAGTGTGAACTCCCAGAATGAGAGCAGGGACTGTCTCTCTTCGGTTTCTATTCCCAGCACTTAGCACACAGTTTTGCACATACAATTATCTAATAAATGCTTTTCCCCTCCTATACTCATTTATTCAATATGGCTTTTCATTTTTAAGATATTATTGACCTCTTTTGTTTTCTGTACATAAGTGATTTTTCCAGTATAATTACCCACTCCAAGAAAACCCTCCTTTGTAACAGACAGTTACCAAAAACCAACTAAGTGACAGTGTCTGATGACATATGTGACACTCCACATCCTTAATCCACCACCTTTCTATTAAAAGTATCATAGATCTGGACCTGGAAGGGATCCTAGAGACCCCTCATTTTACGAAGGAGGAAACTGAGGATCACAGAGGTAGTAACCATCACAGGTGGCCTTACCACCACTTTGCAATTGAAGAAACCAAGACTCAGAAAGCTTAAATGATTCATCCAAGGTAGCCTGGCTATAAGTGGTGGAGCTGGGGCCAGAAACCAGGTCCCATGAGTTTCCCATTATAGTAATACTGCCTCAGATTTCTTACTGTTACTGTCTCATCTCTAGAGAGCTGCCTGCTACAAAGACCCTGTCTGGGTTGTTAACTGATGTGTTGTTTTGTGTTGTGTTGTGTTGAAAAAGAGTGGACGAAGGGAACTACTCCTTCTCCCTTAGCTGAGGATCTTGCCTCTTACTTTACTAAACAATCAGGTCATTTGGCATGAGCTCCCTTTCCTAGATTTCCTTTCCCCTCAAAAACCCTTGACATCATTTTCTGCTCTCCCTTCCTTTTCCCTAGTTTCTGACAAAGAGGTGACCTTCTCCTTGCCAGCTCTTCCATATGTATATGTGATCCCCTCCCTCCCATCTTTCCAGTAAATCATATCCTCAATCCTCTTTCCCCCCCCTCTCTTTCCCCCCCTCTGTTTCTCTCTGTCTCTCTCTCTGTCTCTCTCTCTCTCTCACACACACACACACACACACACACACACACACACACACATACACATACACATCTTTAATCTCTCTCTATCAACTCATTCCTTCCCTACAGCCTTCAAACATGCCCAAGTCTCCCCCATCCTTAAAAAACATCTACTAGAGCTTCCCTTCCCCTTAAGCTATTGTACTATATCTCTCCTTCCTCAGTCAAATTCCTTGAAAATGTTGTCTACATTTATCTCTGCTTCCTCTCCTCTCATTCCTCAACCCTTTGCAGTCTGGCTTTAGACTTTAATTGCCAAATTTCACGGTCTTTTCTTAGTCCTGATCCTTCTTGATCTAGCTACTGACTGTGACACCATTAACAACCTCCTCCTGGAAATTTTTTTTTAAATCTCTGGGGTGTGTGCTGGAAAATACAGTGTGCATGTGTCTGTGTGTGATATTACTTTCTCCTGGTTCACTTCTGACAATTTCTTCTCAGTTTTCTTTGATGGTTCATCATCCACAATACTCTGCCTAACTATGGCTGTTCCCCAAGATTCTGTCCTTGGTCCTTTCCTCTTCTCCTTCCATCGACTCTCTTGGTAAACTCGTCAGTTCCCATGGGTTATCATCTTCACATAGATGGTTCTCAGATCTATACACCCAGACCCAATCTCTCCTCTGAGCTTCAGTCTCAGACTGCCAATTATCTATTGGGCATTTCAAATTGAATATCTTGGAGACATCTTCAACTCGATATGTTTGAAAATGAACTCATCTTCTTTCCACTCAAACCCTCCCTTCTTCTACACTTCCCATTTTTGTCAAAGGCAGCACCATTCTCTTATGGTCTCAAATTCACAGCTCAGAACTATCTTGGACTCCTCTCTTTACTCTCCCCCACTCCATATACCCAATGGATTGACAAATCTTGGCATTTCTACCTTCATAACAAGTCTTGCATCTGACTCCTCTCCATTCATACAGCTGCCACCTTAGTACAGGCTTTAATCACCTCTGACAAGATTATTGTAATAATCTTCCTGACTGTTCTCCCTCACCCAAGTCTCTCACCACTCCAGTCCATTCTACACCCGGATGACAAAATAATTCTCTTTTAGCATAGATCTGACCACATGACTCTCAATTCAAGCAATTCCAATGACTTCCTGTAGAATAAAATTTAAACCTTTTTGTTTGGCTTTGAAAACACTACATAACCTGGATCCTACCTATCTTTCCAGCCTCATTGGACGTTACTTCTTTCATGCCCTTTGATCCAGCCACACTGGCCTTCTATCTATTCCTCACATACCACCCTCCATCTTTCATCTCTGTGGGTTGGCACTGGTCATCCCCCATGCCTGGAATGCCCTCCCTTCCCACCTCTGCCCCAAAGAATCCATCTCTTTTAAAATGCAGCTGGGGTACCATCTTTAGCACGAAGCCTCTCCTGATCTCCCCAATTCCTGGTGTCCAACCCACTTTATATTTAATTACATTAACTTTATTTGTGTCATATACATAATACATATATATATACAAATACAAGTTGTATATGTGTGTATATATGCACACAAACATGTATGTATATGTATATATATCATCCCCCCATTAGAACATAAGTTCCTTGCTAATAGGAATGGTTTAGTTCTTTGTACTTGTATCCCCACAGCTTAGCACCATGCCTGGCACATAGTAGGTGCTTAATAAATGCTTCTTGATTGATTGAATGACACTGGGCAAAAGACTTTGAGAGTGCAGAATAGCTGTCTCGAGGGAGTATAGTTCAGTAGATACAACACTGGGACCTGGGTTGGAATACCAGCTCTACCACTTATAACCTATGTGACCTTAGGCAAGTGAACTATGTGCCTCAGTTTCCTCATCTGTAAAATAAAGCAGGTGGGACTAGATGATCTCTAATGTGCCTTCCAACTATAATTCTGTGAGCTTGTAGATTCAGAACCATAGGCTCATTGATTTTTGAGCTAAGAGGAACCTTAGAATCCATTTAATCCAGCCTCCTCATTTTACAGATGAGTAAATTGAGGGCCAGAGAGGTTAAGTGAATTGCCCATGGTCACACAACGGTACATCCAGGATTCAAATTCAGATCCTCTAACTTCAAACCTGGCACCCTCTCCAATGCCCCGGGCTGCCTTGACTTGAAGGATTTTAAAGGTGCTAATCTGAAAGAAAGACAAGGCTTCTTGCTCTACTTGGTCCCACAGGATCATCTGGTCACATTGGCAAAGGTGGATTTTGACTCAAACCAAGGAAGATCTTTCTAACAATTAGAGCTCTGTCCAAGTGGGATGGACAACTTTAGGCACTCATAGGTTTCTCCTCACTGGAGGTTTTCAGCTGAAGACTGGAGGATCACTTGTTGGCACTCATGTAGTGGAGAGTCTCATTCAGGGATGGGTTGGGCTAGATGAGGTCTCTTCCAGCCCTGGAATTCCAGGAATCTCTACTCCTGCTAAGCAGTGTCAGTGGTCTCCGCTTCCCATTCCCAACTCAAAGAAAGTCAGGTACAGGACCAAGCTAAAGAGAAAAGCCATGAAATCCAGTGGATAAAGAACCTGACTAAGGTCTCTCAGACTGGTGGGGAAAGTGCTTGAGCTATTTAGCTCCCTCCTGCTATTTCATGCCACTTGTATAACCATCAGAGCTCCTGGGACACTGGCGGCAGCTCTGATGCTCCCCACTGTGGGCTCAGATAAAGATTTTCCTCCTTGGTTCACAACTTGCTGATGGGAAGAGGAAAATGAAAACTCTGAAAAGTCTATGAACAGGGTCAAGAGAGAAATGGGCCATAGGAAGGGGCCAGGATGAGTAGAATCAGGGAGGTGAATAGTTGAAGGAATACAGCAGATCCCTAAGACCACCTCAAAAACAAATCACCTCTTTATCTGGACAGTGAGAAGAAGAGGCAATAAATGTGAGTTTCATTTCAAGGACCTTTGCCAAAGAGGGTTGGTTCAGGGGTGTGACTTTTTGTCCCCAACCCCTAGATTCCCAATCTCCCAAATCAGATCTCACCAGGGAAAAAGTCCAGTGACTCCCCAACACCCATAATAGGCAGTAAGATCTTAGATTCATAGACTTGGAGCTGGAAGGTTAAGCCCAACTCCCTCATTTGACAGGAGGAAGAAACTGAGGTCTGGAGAAAGCAAGGAGACAAAGGTATCTGAGGTGGCATTTGAACCCAGGTCCTCCTGGCTCTAAGCCCAGCTCCTTCTCCATTATGGCACACTGCCTCTCTCTTCTAAAGAGGTGAGCTTCAGGTGTCTGGAGGAGGAAAGGTGTTTTCTCTCCATTCTTGGGTAGAGACACCGAGGAAAAAAAAGATGCCCTGGGAGGGGAGTGGGTGGGAAATGAGATAATTTGTCAAAGAGTGCTAACATCTGTGAAAAGCTCTATACCAATGAAAGGTATTATTAAATTAAACCAATGACTGGGTGTGGGGGGAGGATGAGGGGGAGGGCGGGTACAGGAGGAGGCAGGGGAGGCAGAACATTCTGGTACCGCAAATACAAGCTCATGAGCTGTGGCAAGATTCCTTTTGAGTAGGCAGCCCTCTGTGGCAGGCATGTTCCCCTTTAACCTGAATATTGGAGAAGTTCTGGATGGGCCTCACTCACGTGATGACTGCCAAGCATTGATATGGAAATGAAGAGCTTGTCATGAACCAAAGGACATGGGCAGCAACAGCATGGGACGGGGGGGGGGGGGGGGGCACTGGAGAGAGGGGAAAGGGGAGTGGGGGAGTTAAGACACAGGGGAAGGAAGGGGAAGGGGGCAGGGAGGTAGTGGTGGGACATCCTGGCTGTCAAGAGTAGGAGCAGTGACTGCAAAAGTATGAGGCTTAAAGGAAAATACTTAATCAGATAAGGACAGGAGAGGGCATAGACCTGTGATTTCATTGGGAATGTCAGAATAAGGAAACTTCACCTGCCAGGTGAACCAGGTGTGTGACATTATTCCTTTGAGAAAATCCCTTCCCATACCCTGCTCACTTCCCCTTTGAGAGCAGGCTCTATGTTTCATGGTAATGGCCAGTAAGACCCACTTCCACCCCTACCCTTTCCCTTTTGGGTAGGACAAAGTAACACAGGATAAGCAGACTGGATCCCAGATACCATGATACCATAACATTAACTTTACCCCCAAACTCATCTTTTATTCTCTAGGATACCACCAACCTTCCAATCACCCAGATTCTTCAGTATTATCTTCAACTACTTACTTTCCCTCACCTGATATCTAAACATGAATGAATGAAGGAAGGAAGAAAGCATTTATGAAGCTTTTACTGTATGCAAAGCACTATACTGAATGGTGATGATACAGGCAGGAAAGGAAGATAGTCCTTGCTCTCAAGGAGCTCACAATCTAACAGAAGAGAAAAAAACACTTGGAAGGTCTCAACTGCAATCAGATGAGAAGGTCCACTGGCCCTTAGGGACCATGTTGCCAAATCTTATCAGTTCTACCCTCTCATCTCTAACATCTGTCCCCTTCTCATCACCCATTCACATAAGCCACTAACCTAGGAGAAGCCCTCATCTCTCTTGCCTGGACTACTGCAATAGCCCATGGTCTGCCTCATCTCTCCTCCACTCAACTGGCAAAGTGATTTTCCTAATCACAGGTTTTACCATGTCAAGCTTTTACTCAATAAACACTTATGTCTCCCTATTGATCCTAGGATCAAATGTCATTTCATCTTATCTCATTTTTTAAAATTCTATTTTATGTAAGTTTTATAATGTGCACAATTAGGTGCTGTACTCATGATCAAAGCAGAATTCAATAGCTCAAAAGAAACCTGAGATGCACAAATTTAGACATCTCCATTCCAAACATTCACATGGACTATTTGTGCCCAACCTGTGGTAAAGCTTTCCAAGCTCATATTGGTCTGATCAGCCACAGTCAGACACACTGTACCTCGATCCCAACATAGTGATGTCATTTTGATCCTCTTCAATCATGAAGGACAACAACCAACCAACCAACCAGTAAAGTAGTACAGTCATGTAATAAAAATCAGTAAATAAGCACATGTGGTACATGTTCAAAATTTTTTTCCTGATATGGTACATGACAAAAAAATTGAATACCACCGAAAGTTAAATGATTTGCCCAGGGTCACACAGACAATAAGTATCAGAGGCAGGATCTGGACACAGGTCTTCCTTGATTCCAAGATAGCCTTTTAATCTACTATGCCCCAATGTTCCAAAATGAATAGAGGAGAATTTATGTGCCTAAATGAGAGTTGTTTCCTTCAAAATAGTTATCTTGGGAGGCTATACACTTATTCAGGTATGCTGCCATTACTAACAAACCTCACAGAATCACAGGACTAGAGAGTTAGAAAGCGCCCCTCCTCCCTAGCAGTCATCTAGCCAACCTGGACACAAAAGGAATCCCCACCAGAACATGGTGTGCTTACACGTGGTTGGTTGTCCAGCTCTCACCTTCCCCCTCCCCTCCACCTCACCACCAGACCCACCCCCAGGCAGCTGATTAAACTCTGCAGAAGCAACAATTTGCCACTTTGGTTCTGCCCTCTGAGGCTGAGGAGAAGAACCCTAATCTCTCCTTCGCACAACAGCCCTTCCAATGTTTGCAGGCAGCTATCCTGACCCCCACCCCAAGTCTTCTTTTCTCCAGACTCAATATGCCCAGTTCCTTCATTCAATCCTCCATTTCCCTCCTTTGGGCACTCTCCACCTTATCAATGTCTTAAATCATGGCACCCAGAACTGAATACAACATTCCAGATGAGGTCTGATAAGGTCACAGTACAGTGAGGCCATCACCTCCCTATTCCTAGAAACCTCATCCCTCTTCATACAGCCCAAGATCTCATTAGCTTTTTTGGCTGGCCCCTCATATCACTGACTTATATTGAGCTCATGGTCCATAAGAATCCCCAAATCTTCTGCACCAAAACTGCTGTCTATCCATGCCTCCCCAGTCTCATGGTTGTGGAGTTGATTTTTTGCATCCAAATGTAGGGCTTTACATCTATTCCCCAACTGAGCCTTCACTGCTGCATATGATAATCTGGTCTACATGCATCTCTGACTTGCTATCACATTCTGGTCTAAATTTTTGGATTCACTGGTCTATCCCCCCAGTAGCTCCTTGAAGTCAGGGGCTGCTTCATGTCTTTGTATACCAAGAGTCTGACATAGCATCTTGCAAACAGAAAGTGTTTAATAAATATTTGTTGCATTTAACTGAATTGTACCTCTTATTCTCTCCTCAATCCCCCAATTCTATTCTGTTACTCTTGACAGGTAACTTCATCTCTTATTTGACTAAAAGGGAAGCCATCTCATGGGAACTCCTTTTCTCATCCAAACTTCCACTTCCATGGCTATAATTGTCACGGCTATACAGATTATTTCCAAATTTATATCTACACTCTCCACCTCATCCCAGAGCTTCAGTTACTTATTTCTAATTTCTTGCTGGACATTTCAAACTGGATCATAGACCTAAACCTGAAAGGGAAACTAGATGCCATTTAGTCCAACCCCTTTGTTTTACAAGAATAAAGATAAGGAAACTGAGAGGTTAGTGGCTTACCCAAGGCATCAGGATTCAAACTCAGGTCCTAGGACCCCTGATTTCAGCAATCTTTCACCTGCGCCGTACTAAATGTCCCACCACCACCTTGAGTCCACAAGTCAAAAACGAGGTCATCTTCATACCAAAATCTAACCCTCCCTTAACTTCTCTGTTTCTGTTTATGGAACCTCCATCTTTCCAGGAATTCAGGATCTTAATCTCAGAGTGATAGCTGACTCACTCATCTTTCTCTGCCTTTCCCATCAAGGCAATCAATGCATTGCCAGGTCTAACTCTACGAAATCCCATGTCCTTCTTTTCATTTGCTGCTGAAACGCCCTTAGCTCAGGCCTTTGTTCCACCATTGTAATACATCCTAACTGGCCTTCCTGCCTCCATGCAATTCCTCCACCAAAGTAATATTTCCAATGGCCAGATCTGTTAATGCTACTTCTCTTAAAGCCTTCTGTGGTTCCCTGTTGCTCACTGAATAAGGCATTAATTCTCACACTGGATTTTGCAGCCCTCCATAATATGATTCCAACCCACTTTTCCATTCTTATTTCCACTACATACCAAGGCAGCTAGGGGCTAAAGAACACTTTAGTGTTCAGCTTGTAGTCAGGAAGACCTGAATTCAAATCCTGCCTCAAACACTTACTAGCTATGTGGCTTCGAATAAGATGTTTAACCTCTCTGAACTTTACTTGCCTTATCTGTAAAATGGAATAGTAATAGCACCTACCTATTATGAAGGCCAAATGAGATAACTTGTGTAAAGTGCTTTGCAAACACTATATAAATGCTAGCTATTATTATTGTCTCTAGGAGAACATATGAACTTTGTTTAGCTTTTAAAGTCTCTCTAGCACCAAGGACAGTGTCTGGAACACATTAGGGACTTAATAAATGCTTGTCGATGGACTAATACCTAATCTGTGAGTAAATCTTATCCATCCTTTCATCACTATTAGAGTAATTATTTTTCTTTTTCTAATTTTTCCTAATTTATTAACTTACTTTTTAACATTCTTTTAAAAAATATAATTTCAAGTTCTTTCCCTCCCTCCTATCCCTCCCCAGCCCTTTGAGAAATCAAACAATATGATATCAATTATACATGTGAAATCATGCAAAACGTATTTCCATCTTGGCCATGTTGGAAAAAAAAAGCAAGAAAAGTAAAGAAAGTTTAAAAAATCCTTCAATTTGCACTCAGAATTTATCGGTTCTCTCTCTGGAGGAGCATAGCATTTTTCGTTATGAGTCCTTTAGCATTGTCATGGATCATCATATGAGTCAGTCTTTCACAGTTGGTCATTATTATAATATTGCTGTTACTGCACACAAGGTGCTCCTTGTTCTATGCATTCCACTTTGCATGAGTTTACATAAGTGTTCGCCAGATTTTTCCGAAAGCATCCTGCTTATCATTTCTTGTAACACAAGAGTATTCCATCACAATCGTATACCACAACTTGTTCAGCTATTCCTCAATGCATGAGCATCCCCTCAATTTCCAATTCTTTGCCACCACAAAAAAGAGCTGCTAAAAATATTTTTTGTACATATATGTCCTTTACTTTTTTCTTTGATTTCTTTGGGGTACAGACCTAGTAGTGGTATTGCTGGGTCAAAGAATATGCACAGTTTTATAGCCCTATGGGCATAGTTCTAAATTGCCTTCCAGAATGGCTGGACCAGTTCACAACTCCACCCACAATGCATTAGTGTTCCTGTCTTTCCACATCTCCTCCAGCATTTGTCATTTTCCTTTTCTGTCATGTTAGCCAGTCTGATAGGTGGGAGGTGGTACCTCAAAGTTGTTTTGTTTTAATTTGCATTTCTATGAAAGTAATTTTTTAAGGCAAAGATTCTGTCATTTTCAAAAATTAAATGTTATTTTTTTCACAGAGATCTGCCTCCTCTGCTCCCTGCCTTTCCCCCTCCCCCTATTGAGAAAGAAAAAACCAAACAAACCCTGGCCATGTCACGAAAAAGTCCCCAGCTACTGTCATTTTTAAAAATCTCTGTATCTCTAGCTCCAAATACTAAAGCTGCTACAAAAAGTAAGCACTAAATAAATATTTGTTGAATTAAATTCTGAAATTCCCTTCAGAATTTGGGAGCAGCACAAGAAATTCTATCTCATGGTTTCATAGCCAAACCATAGTTTTCAACCCAAAAGGTAGTACAGCGAATAGAATGCTAGGCTTGGAGTTTAGAAGACCTGGGTTCAAATCCTCCCCCTATACTCACTAATTGTCTGACCCTAGGTAGGTAAGTCACTTCACTTGTCCAGGTCTCAGCTTACCAAATCTGTAAAATGAGGATAATAACAGTTGCCATGAGATATTTTGGAGTAGTGGTTAAAGGACCAGATTGTAGTCGGAGAGCCCTATTCCAGTCCTGTTTCTGATATATATTTGCTGGGTGATCACTTACCCTCTTGTTACCCTAGCAACCATTTAAACTTATTGTTTAAGTCTTCGTTGGAGTCAGCCTGCAATGGAGGAGTGAATTTCCACACCAGGAGTTCATATATTCATGAAATCAAAGTTTGGACCCCCCCCAAAAAAAAAAACCCACAAAGCTGTAGCAATGACCTCACAGGGGGCAGTGCTAAGTGCTGGGGATACAAAGAAAGGCAAAAAAAAAATAGTTCCTGCCAGCAAGGAGCTTACAATCTAAGAGGACACCGAATTTGGGAGTGGAGATCTGGGTTTGAATTCTGACTCTGGGATTTGCTATATGTGTGACCCTGGCCAAGTCATTTCCCAGAGAACTGGGACTCAGTTTCCTCCTCTGTGAAATGGTTTGGGCTTAGTTAAACTGGAAGGTTCTTTCCAGCTCTAAATCTATGCTTCTATAGGGCTGGATTTAATGGGCAGAATAAATACACAATTCATCTGGATCTGAGTGGGAGTTAAATTGAATCCATAAAATCTCTGATCCCGTGATCTCTCCTATTCCTAAACATTTCCAAGAAAAGATATTCCACCGCCTTTCTCTGCCATAGGTTGTAGCGGCTCCGGCCACAGATGGTCAAGGATTGCCTCCCCCTCTCCAACCTCTTGCAAGAGCCGCTTGTGTCCTCTGATTAAATCTGAACATAGGAATATTCCAGAGCGGCCGAAGGAGACAAGGTAATAGCTCGGCCCCTGGCTGGGCTGGCCATGCTCCTCTGGCAACGGGGCAAGGGGCTAGGGCTTCTCGCAGCGTGGTTGGCCGGGACACTGCTGAGGCGGCTATTTAATCCCCTAGCCATGCAGTCCCAGTGATTGCTTTTATTAGAAAATTTAATGAAAAAACTATATGAAGCCCCTGCCAGAAAGAAGGGGAGGGAAAAAAAGCAGCTAATAAGATTTCGCACCAAGTGTGGAGAGAAAATAAAGGGGGGAGGAAGCACATTAGGAGTCAGATAATGAGATAAATGAAAGACCGCAGGGAAGATAATTTTTGCAGACTTGCTGGGTGGTTGTAAAAATTTTAATTTGCTGAATTCTCTTTTCCCCTTTTCTCCATGTCTGTCAATCCTTCCATCTTACTCTTCTCTCTCTCTCTCTCTCTCCCTCCCTCCTCTCTCTCTCTCTCTCTCCCCTCCTCCTACTCCTCCCTCCCCTCTCTTTCTCCCACCATCCCTCCCCCTTTCTCTCCCTTTCTCCCTCCATCTCTCTCTCCCTCCTCTCTCTCCCTCTTTCCCTTCTCTCCTCTTTTTTCTCTCTCTCTCCCTCCCTCCTCTCTCTCTCCCTATTTCTCTCCCCCTCTTTCTCTCCCCAATCTTTCTCTCTCCCTTCTCCTCTTTCCTTCCCTCCATCTCTTCTTCCTTCGATCTCTCCTTCCCTCTATTTCTCTCTCTCCCTCTCTTTTCTTTCTGTCTGTCTCCTTCCCTTCCCCCCTCTCTCTCTCTATTTGACATCTCTCTATCTTTCTCTCTCTCTCTCTCTCTCTCTCTCTCTCTCTCTCTCTCTCTCTCTCTCCACCCCTCCTTCTGTCTCCCTTTTTATCTGTCTCAGCACATGTTTCCACTGTGTGTTTTCCTCTCTTTTTAATTTGAGGTCAGGTCCTATTTCATTGACTGAGGGCAAGGGTTGACACCTTGTGCTAAAGTCCAGTCAAAGTTGCTGATGCATCTTCCACCTTCCAGGAGAAGATTAGGATTCAGTTTTCGTTGGTTAAAGGGTGGGAGGAAAAGGAGGATAAGGGTTGGATAATGGAGGGGGAGGGGTCCAGGATGCTGGATTATCAAATAGCCAGGAAGTAAGAAGCATGAGGAAGCCCCTGCTGCTCCCGCAAATAGATTCATAGAGATGCCCGCCTCCCCATCTGTACTCTGCTCCCAAGCAGAATGCCACCTCCATGGGATGCCAGGCCTGAACAGAAGGGTCATGGGGCACATGGCAAGCATGTGGCATGAGGCTGCCGTGCCAACCTGCCTGGGCCAAAGCCTTTATTTCTAGTTGCTGGGGCCCACTATTTCCCACCTCCCCTTGCCTCTGGGCAGAACAATCCTCCCACCTTGCCCCCTTCGTGGATGGTGGAGGCAGGAAGAGGGTTTCTCTTTTTCTGGAAGGCAAAACCATTGCCCCCTTACAATTCATATTTCAAGATCTCCCCATTCATTCATTTAAAAATATCTATTTATCTCTACATACCATGTGCAAGACTCCTATCTTTTCAGGAAGACTTTCCCCAAATCAAATTCCTTTCTTCTTGTTTTGAAGGCATATATTTGTCTTTTTCCAATTTCCATTTTATTTTAACTTAACAAGCATTTATTTTCTCTCCCCCACCCATGTCCCCTCAACTGAAAAAATAAATAAATAAAAAACCAAACCCCTATATTAACTATGTGTCTTCAAGCAAAATGAAGTCTCCCATTGGCCACGTCCAAAAAAAATGCATTTCATTCTGTGTTTTGAGTGTATCTCCTTTCTGTCAGGAGGTGGGGAGCTGACTTAAGGGTGTATTGCTTAGACCCTAGACAATATGAAGATGATTCTCAGTGCAGTAGAAAGAGTGCTGGATTTGGAGTCCCAGGAAATGAATTCAAATGCTGCCTAAGTTATTAGGTCTCCAATGACTGAGCAAGGATCATGGATGACCTGAGGACAGAGGGAGGGTAACAGCTGCCTAAGCGCTCATAATTGTCAGGGAAATTGCTCACGATGTACTTATTCCCAGTTCAACTCAATTTTTGTGGCAGACCTTTTGCAAGTTTGTCACTGTTTAGTCGTTTTCAGTTGTGTCCAACTCTTCGTGACCCCATTTAGGGTTTTCTTAGCAAAGATACTGGAGTGGCTCGCCGTTTCCTTCTCCAATTCATTTTATAGATGAGGAAACTGAGGCAAACAGGGTTAAGTGACTTGCCCAGGGTCACACAGCTGGTTAAGCATCTGAGGCTAGATTTGAACTCAGAAAGATTAGTCTTCCTGATTCCAGACCCAGAGATCTAGCCACTGCACTACCCAGCTGCCCCTCATGCTAGTAACTAGGACTTTAAGACACAATCCCCTGCCCACAAGGACCTTATAGGTCACATCACTGAGCACAAATCGAGGGCCGTTCCCTCCTCTAGCTCTGGCCTGCTGAAAGAGTTCCCTTGGTTTCCCTCACCTTTCCTTGGAGAGGCTCAATCTGTATGAGATACAGAGCATTATATACATTCAAGCAATTATTATCACTATCATTGTTATCATAATTACTGTCAGAATACGGCAGCTTGTTTTGTGGGGAAAGGGGATTTCCTAGCACAGATACTCAAATATTGTAAATGATCTCGTCAGGCCTTTGGGCTCATCAGGGTAAATCAAATGGAAATCAGACTGCAGTCTAATGGAAGGAAATCAGAGAAGCCAGCGATCAATCAATCAGGCAATGAGCATTTATTAGACGATTGACTACAAGCCAGACAGCAGCAGCAAGGGAGGGCCTTGTTCAAACTCCAGCTCTGCCTCTTACTACCTGTGTGACCTGGGACAGGTCACTTTAACTCTCTAGGCCTCAGTTTTATAGAAAAAGAGGGAGAGGGAGAGAGAGAGAGAAACAGAGAGAGACAGAGACAGAGACAGAGAGACAGAGACAGAGAGAGACAGAGAGAGAGAGAAGACAGAGACAGAGACAGAGACAGAGACAGAGAGAGACAGAGACAGAGAGAGACAGAGACAGAGAGAGACAGAGAGAGAGAGAAGATAGAGACAAAGATACAGACACAGGCACAAACACAAACGGAGGCCGACAGACAGAGAAACCAGAGGGGGGCCTGAGAGGCAGAAGCCCTAAGGACCAGCACCATCTCTGCCACAACCTCACTAAGCGAGTCTGAGCAAATTACTGAACTTCCCTAAATGCCAGTTTCCTCCCCTGCAAACTGAGCAGGGTGGGAGTAGGGGTGATAAAATTATAGATTTTGGGAGGCGGCTAGGTGGCGCAGTAAGTAGAGCAGTGGCCCTGGAGTCAAGAGGACCTGAGTTCAAATTCGGCCTCTGAAAGTTGACACACTTACTAGCTGTATGACCTTGGGCAAGTCACTTAACCCCAATTGCCCTGCCATCCCCCCTCCAAAAAAATGTTTTTAAATTACAGATTGTGCACTGGAAGGGACCTCAAAGGACTTCGATTTTATAAGAGAAAATTGAGTAAGAGAAGTGACTTCCCCAGGGCCACCTGAGTAATCACCAGAGCTGGGGTCTGAGCCCTCTAGCCACTGTGCCAAGGGGACTAACTTACCCTTTCAGTTCTGACACTCTGCAATTTGGTGATCCTAAGTAAATTTACCTTTTCTCAAGGTGGGGGGGAACTATAGTTAGGGCTTGAGAGCTGACTGCCCCCTACTTCTGAACCCACTCAGGAGCACTCTCTGTACCTGCAAACACGTGCACAGAGACATATATTTCATACCTGGACACACAGGAACACAAGGGCACACACGTCTCTCCACAAAGTCTCCCTGCCTTCTGTCCTGGCCACCCCCCCCCAGCTTCCCACAGTGGTTTGAGGAGCATCAGGAATGTAGGGCAACTTGGCACACTCTAGCCTAGCCCTGTAGGGTACCCCCTACCACCTCGTGCCCACCTCCATGCCAATTCTGTGTGTGTGTGTGTGTGTGTGTGTCTGTGGACGTGTGAGCGCCTCCCTCCTCCCCCACACCCTCCCTCCTTTCCTCTCCCTGCTTCTCTCGATGGAGAAAGCACAAATTAGGCAGAAAAGAAAATGTTGACAGTTCTCAGCCCTCCCTTGCTGGGGATAAAGAGAAATACGTTAACGGTTGAAGCTTTATGAGGATCAAACACAGTTTGTGAGATGCTTCAAATGTATTATTCATCTCAGCAATGAGATGCGATCTTGGGCTTTTTCTTTTTGCCCCATCAAGAGGAAGCCTCGGCTACTGTGGAGATAGATGCTGGGCTCCGGGGGGCTCAGCCCAGATGGCTCTTTCTTCACTATTAAGGTAACAGCTCTTCTCTTCTTTCTCCTCAAATCCCCCTGAATAAGATGGATCCACATGTCCAGGACCCCAAGGGTGTAAGACATTATTTGAAGTCCCAAAGAATTGAACTACAGATAAGAAGACCTTGAAATCAAAAGGGAAGGCTGCAGGCCCTCCTTTCCCTGACAAGCAGGACCAGATGCAGTTCTATGGAGACTTGGGGATGGATCAGTTGACCTGTTAGAGGATCAACATGTAAATTGTATGTTTTGGTTATCCAAAGATCACAGGGCCATAGACTGGGATCATGGAGGGTTTATGGAGGCCATCTAGTCTTACCCTTCCTTCTTCAAATGAAAAAACCAAGACCCTGAGATGTCAAATAATGACTAAATAATTGAAGCAGGATTTAAACCCAGGCCATGGAAAGTTCCATGAAAAGTTATCCAGTCCATCCCCCAAGCAAAATGGTCCCCAAGCCATCCCAGGCAGAATTTGGAGAAAAAGCTATCCAAATTCCCTTGGTAATGTACTCCTGTGTCTCACAATCTGAATGGTTGGACTATCTTCCTGTCTAGGGACTGTTGAATTTTTTTTGGTTTTGTGCATCCCGTGCCTTGCACACAGTAGGCACTTAAATGCTTGTTGAATCCAATAGAATCGAGTTCTAGAGTCCCTTCAGCCATACTGTTTTAGGATGCTATGACATCTTTCCTGCTTCAGAGTAACGGCTCACCCATTGGGTCAGGACTCCAACAGACTTGTCTCTCCACTAGAATGTAAGCTTCTTCAAGGCAGGGATCAATTTTGCCTTTCATTTTATCCCTAGCACTCAGCACAGTTCCTGGCACATAATATGGGCTTAATAAATGCTCACCGACCAACTGACTAACTGATCTTTCTATCTCTTCAAGGGACCTATCTTTCTGTCACCTTTTCTCTTTCTGTCCCACCCAGATCAGGACGGAAGAGCCCTGAAGGAAATGAGATGGTGGTAAGCCTAGGTGTCAGGATCCCTGAGTACAATGAGCCTGGCAAGACACTGAATTTCCCTGAATGTCAGTTTCCTCCCCTATAAACTGGAGGGGTTCATAGGATAATAGATTTAGAGCTGGAAGGGCCTTCAACAGACAATGAGTCCAACCTATCATTTTATAGAAGAGAAAACTGAGACATGAAGAGATGGAATGACTTAACCTCCCTGTCCAGTGATTCCAATCTGCTGTGGGATTCCCTGGGAATTCTAATTCTGTCCACTGAGATTGAAAATCGAAAGGGGGCAAACTCCATTGACACTGCCAAGTATGATACAAAACCTAATACATCATACAAGCATTTGTTAGACGCTTACTACATTCAAGGCAACTACACACAAAGACAAAACCAAAAACAGTCCTTGCCACCAAGGAGCATTCATTCTAGTAGGGGATGCAGCAGGCAAACAGACAAATCCATAATAATTTAAGGAATAATTTAAGGAAGAAGAAATCTCAACTAATGAGGCATGAATTGCTCTTCCACAAATGTACCGGCCACACCTGTCCCAGACAAGTGTGACCCTATACATATATGTTCCTCCCATTGGTGGTATACATGTGTGGGGGGCAGTGTATCCTACCAAGGTTTATTGGGATTGCTGCTTTTGTTATCAGGCTATTTTGTTAAATGTCTTTGCTTTGAATGGCCATCTTCAGTCCATGCTGTGTCCACTCTTGTCTTCATCCTTACCCATCAGACACTTGGCCTCCACACCTCAAACCCCTCTAGAATCTAATAGATGTGCTTTTCCCTTCCCTTCCCTGGATCCAGGCTTTCACCTCAACTCCCAGCCATCTCTAGACAATGCTGCCACAAGCTTACATCCCCATCCCTGTTTTCTAGAACCCTTTTATGTATTGCCTTCCTCCATTAGAATGTAACTTCCTTGAGGGCAGAGAATATTTTTCTTGCTCTTTCTTTCTATCCCTAGCTCTTAGCACACACAAGTACCCAGCATATTAGTAAGCGCTTAGTAAATGCTTTATCTCTATCTGTCTAGCCTCTAGCTAACTAATAAGAAACACCTCAGTGGGGGCTCATTTTCTATGGTGAATGTGAACCCAGAGAGTACCTTGAACTGGCAATAGATTTTCTAAATATCTACATGGAAGGAGGGAGTAGCCCAAGTGCTACAGAAGCGTGAGACCCGGTCATCCCCTAATTCCCTGTACCTGACAAGTTTATCTTCCCTTGTGGCTGACGGCATTGCGTCTTTGGGGATTTAAATCTAGAAGGCACCTTATAGATAACCTAATCCAACTGCTTCATTTTATAGATGAGGAAACAGGTTGAGAGAGGAGAAGCAATTGACCTGAAGTCACATAGATGATAAGTAGTGAAATGGGGATTTCTGCTCAGGTCCTTTGGCTGCAGCTAATGGTCTGTCCGTTAATCACTTCTTGCCCTCTGGCTGAATTTCTTCATCGTCATCATTTTCATCATCATCATCATCGACAGCTAGCATTTATATAGGCCCTACTATCTGCCAGGCACTGCACTCAGCAGCTTTCAATACATTATCTCTTTTGATCCTCAGAACAGCCCTGAAAAGTACGTTTTAGAGTGAAGGAAACTGAGGCACACAGAGGTTAATTGAATTGCCTAGGGTCACACAGCCAGTAAGTGTCTGAGGTTGGCTTTGAACTCAGGTCTTCCTGACTCTGGTCTGAGAGCTCTAGCCACCGAGCCACCTATAAAGAGGCTTAGAATTGGATGCCCTACCTTGATGAAGTACCCATGACAAGACCCTTTTGTGAACTGGATGCCAACTCTCTGAGCTGTGCTTCCCTCAACCAGTAACTGCCAACCTTGACAGATGTGCTTTGCTGCTCCCCACCCCCTCACTCCCCAATTGCACAGACCTTTTTTAGGGAAAGTCACTGAGGAGGGAGGTGGTGCCATATTTCAGCCATCATGGTAGAGTAGAAAAGGGCATCTCTTCTACTTACTAGGCTGCTGTCTGCCCTTGGGTCAGAATCTCCCTTCACCTCTAGACAGATCAGGTTAGGTGACCTCAAAGGTTCCTGCCATTGCTAAATCTATGGTCCTTTATTGGATGAAGCCTTTGAAGTCGTTAGAGGCTACCGTAGAGCTTCTTCCATACCTGGTCCCAAAGTGCAAGGGCACTGGGCACAGGCTCAAGTGCCCTCTGAGGCCCTCCAAACCTGGCCCTGGAAGACAGGCCTTACCTAATAAATTACCATCCGCCAAGCTGTCAGGGCCTGGGAAATAAATAATGATATTTAACATTTTGTAATAGCAACAATTAACCAGTAAATAATGTCCTTTAAACTGCAAACACCGGAGTAAATTAATTCTTCTAATGAGCTGTCAGGCATGGGAGTTTCAAAAAAAAGATGCCCATTTTCTTTTGGTGCTGTTTGGCTGCTGAGTGAGCAAAGCTGGGAAAACCTCACCTCCAGGCCCTCCTGATCTCATTAAAGGGAAGCCGTCTCGCGTCGTGTTTCATGTTTAATCGGCCCTCAGGGGCCGGGTTCCCCCACTGCGACATGCCAGGCACACACCAGCACACACACGTACATCCCCCTCCCTGCCTCTCCAGGGCTCCTGGCTCATAGCATCACACGGCACACCGAAGCTCCCCACCAGGTGCCGTTCCCAAGGATCGATAGAGAATGGGGGGGGGGCCGTGGGGGGACAGAAAGCATTTTAATTAGGGGTTTTTTTCCTCTCTCTCCTTTCTTCCTTGTTTCTATACTCTCTGTTCTGTGAATTCCCTCCCCCCCCCCCCCCCCGCCCAATGCATACACACTCCTAGCCCGGGGAAGAGAGGGATCATGGGGAAGAGGAAGGGCTTGCTGAGCTAAGGACCTGAAAGTGGGAGAAATGGAAGAAATGGACGCTGAGAAGCAGTGTGGTTTAGGGCAAAGAACACTGGGTTTTGAGTCACTGAACATGAGTTCAAATCCCATCTTCTACTTACTACTTTGGTGATTTGGGGAAATGGACGCTGAGAAGCAGTGTGGTTTAGGGCAAAGAACACTGGGTTTTGAGTCACTGAACATGAGTTCAAATCCCATCTTCTACTTACTACTTTGGTGATTTGGGGTAAGTCATTTTCCTCTCTCTTGGTCTCAGTTTCCCCGTTGATGAAATAAGATGATAGGATTAAATGATATCTAAGATCCCTTCTGGGCAGCTGGAGTCAGAAAGACCTGAGTTCAAATCCAGCCTCAGACACTAACTAGCTGTGTGACCTTGGGCAAGTCACTCAACTCTGCCTCAGTTTCCTCATCTGTTAAAATGAGCTAGAAAAGAAAAAGGCAAACCACTCCAGAATCTTTGCCAAGAAAACCCCAAATGGGGTCATGAAGAGTGGGACACAACTGAAAGACAACTAAACAAGAAAAGGTCCCTTCCACATTCAAACCTATGGTCCATTGGTATTTGCTGTGTGATCTTGGCAAGGTTACCCACACTCTCTCACTTGCCGTGTTTTTCATGAGAATAGTTCAGAATAAGCAATAAATACTGAATCTGCATCATTAGAACATAACCTCTTTGAGGGCAAAGACCATTCATTTTCTTTTTACCTTTATGTGCCCAGTGCCTGGCATCAGAAGAGCTAATTTTGAATCCTTTATTTATTTTTTCGGGTTTGTGTTTTCTTTCACGACATGACTAATATGGAAATATGTTTTGCATGACTGCATATGTATAATCTATATCAAATTGTTTGCCTTCTCGGGAGGGGAGAAGGGAGGGACGGCAAGAATCTGGAACTTAAATTTTTTTAATGAATGTTAAAAATTGTCTATACATGTAATTGGAAAAATTAAAATGAAATAAATTTGAAAAAATATATTGAAAAAAGAAAGAAAATGCTCAGAGTCGAGAGATGGAGTGTCACATCTTCAGAATGGCAAGGAAGCTAGTGTCACCAGCTTAAAGAGGTTATGGATGAGAATAAAGTATAAGGATATTAGAAAGATAGGAAGGAACCAGATCAAGAAGGACTTTGAATGCCAAACGGAGAGATTTCTATTTGATCCTGGAGGTCCTAAGGGACCACTGGAGTTTATTGAATAGGGGAAGCGTGACATAGTAGGAAATGTGTTTTAGGAAGAACACTTTGAGGGAGAGACTTCAGGCAAAGAAACCAACCAGAAGCTTTTGTGATAGTCCAGCCTTGAGGCGACGAGGATCTGCACCAGACTGATGAAGATGTCAGAGGAGAGAAGGGGCGTATATGAGAGATGCTATGATGGTTGAAATTACAGGACTTAGAAGTTGATTGGATGTGGGGGCTGAGAGAACCACCAAGAAACAGAATTAAAGACCTTGTCCCTTGTAGGGACAAGGGAAAGACCAATGGTCAAGGGTCAAAAGGACTTGGGCTCGAGTCACAGCCTTTCTGAGCACCAACTTGCTGCTCCAGGAATAATTATAATTCTTATCCTTCCTAAATCACAAAGTTACATGAGAGAAGCACTTTAAGAAACCATTGATTGCTAGAAAATGTGAACTATCATGGAGTACCCTGTAGCCTACACTGAAGTCTTCCTACGCAGTTGAGCTGGGTTCTGTTTGGCATCCCCTGTCTGAGATTTGGCAGCCTCACTGGAGCCAATAGAAGGTCCCTCAGGTAGAGAAAGCGACAGATGCTGCCATGATTCTGCCTACACAATGACTCTCTCATCCATCCTCTCTATCCACACAACCACCACCTGAGTTAGAGCAGCTACGTGGTACTGTGGATAGAACGCTGGGTCTGGAGTCAGGAAGCCCTGAGATCAAATCTGCTTCAGATACTTACTATCCGTGTGACCCTGGCCAAATCCAAGCCTCAATTTTCTCAACTGTAAAACAGCACCTACTTCATGAGGACCAAATGAGGTAAGATTTGTAAAAAGCATTTAGCACAGTGCCTGGCACATCCAGGAGCTCTATAGATGCTTATTACCACTCCTCTCTCCCTCTCTGGTTCAAGTCTTCTTCCTCAACTATTCCAACAGCCTTCCCATTAGTCTCCCAGCCTCCAGGCTCTTCCCTCTCTCCAATCCATCCTCCACACAGATGCCAAATTGATATTCATGTGGCAAAGGTCTGATTGTCCTTCTTCAACTAAAAAAAGTCTCCCTCTTTGCTCTGGAATTAAATTCAGACCCCTCTGTTTGGCTTTTAAAACCCTTTAGGACCTGACTCTAGCCTATTCTTCCAGGCTGGCTTCATATCACTCTCCATCACACACGATTTCCAGCCAAACTGGCTGGCTTTTCAGTTCCCTGCACACCCCATTTCCCCTGGGTCCCCCTTGCCAGGAATCCTTTCTTATCACCTCTGCCACTGGGAATCCGCAGCTCTCATCAGAGCTCAGGTGAGATGCCACCTCCTGCTACCCTGATTCCAGGAGATGTTAAGTGCCCTCTCTGTCTACTTTGCTCTTTTAATAACTAAATAATAAATAATACCTATTTTAAAACATTTAATACCTATTTTTTCCATTTGTTTACTTGTTTTAGGTTGTTTCTCTCAATAGGGATATATGCTTCTTCCAGGCAGAACTTATTTAATTTTTAATCAGAGAGCCAGAAGGTATCTTACAAGACATCAAGTGAAACATGTTCATTTTACAGAGGAAGACACTGAGACACTGGGAAGGAGAGCATCTTTCCCAGGGTTGCATAGGTAGTGTCTGAGGCAGGATTTGAACTCAGATCTTCCTGCGCCTAGCTCCAACATTCTAGCCACTGACTTATCATCATACCCCCAGTGCCTGAACTCAGTAAGTCCTTAATAAGTAGTTGTTAAATGAATGATGAATAGATGAATGAGTCATTTGATGAATCAGCCTGAAAGGTTCCAACCCACTCAGCGAGGAGGAGAGGTTTTTCAGGCCATTCTTTTGGATCATGGATCCTTTAGACACTCCATGCTTCAATTTGGGCATTTTCCCTGGCTGTCCCCCAGGCCTGGAACCCTCTCTCTCCTCCTCTCCACCTCCCACCTTCCCCTACTTCCTTTAGGTCTCAGCTAAAGTCTCCCTTTGGACAGAAAGGCTTTCCCACCCCACTTCAGTGCGGTCTTCTGCTGCAGAAGCAGAAGCAATCTTTGTGATCCAAGTGATCCTTGATGGTTCATAGCTGTTTGCATGTTGTCTCCCCGATTAGACCACGAGCTCCTTGAGAGAAGGGGCCATCTTTTGTCTTTCCACATATCCCCAGTGTCTAGAACAGAGCCTGGCACATAGTAGGTACTTGGTGAATATTTATTGACTGACTGCCTGGCAGTCTTCTGAAGCCTATGGACCCCTTCCCAGACTAATGTTTTCGAGTACTCAAAAATAAAACACATTGGATTACAAAGGAAACCAAGCCTATTGAAATATTGTTATCAAAAAAAAAAACAAGTTTAAGGACCCTAGGTTAAGAGCCCCGATGCTAGGTCCTGACAAGCATGATTCCTTCATCTGTGACCTCTTTTGACCCACCCCATCCACGGAGCAGATCAGATGCTCGCATCCAGCTCAGTGCCCAAGCCCCACTGTGATGCCAGTCAGTAGCCAGCTGGCTTTGCCCATTTAGCATTTAATTATTCTTCACGCTCCAAATCCAAAACAGGCACAAGACAGAAGCCAGAAAATTACCAAGGCTTTTCATCTATGGATAAAAAGGGCTGGACCCAGAGCCCATGGACTCTGGACAAGCCAAGAAGAGCCACAGTGGTACCATTGACCCTCACTGTGTAGATGAGTCACATCATGGCATCAGGCTGGGAAAATAGAGAATAAGACTGCCAGCAGCAACTCACAGCTAAGCAGGACAGACAATATTATCTGAATTTTACAGAAGGGGAAACTGAGGGTCTGAGATTGCATGAAATGCCCAGGATCCCATGCCTAGTGCTCTGAAGAGCATATATGATTTTTGGAGTCAAGAGGACTTGGATCCAAATCCCAGTTCCACTACTAACCTCCTAATCTCGGCCAACTCACTTTTCTGGGCCTCAGTCTTTTCATCTGTAAAATGGAGAGATGGAACCCTAGGCCATCCTTTCCAGCTCTAAATCCATCAAACATTTACTAGGCTCCCACTAAGTGCAAAGTGATGAAAACATAACAAAGATAAAATGGAAAAACAGCCCCTGCCCTCCAGCAGCTTCCATTCTGCAAGGGGTCTTCAATATCTGAACAGATATGATCATCAAAGATTTAAAGCTAGAAGGTCAACTAATCTCCTTCCCTCATTTTACAGATAAGGAATTGAGGCTAGGGAGGGTCAGTGACTTGTCCAGAGTCACACAAGTAAAAAATAACCAAGCCAGGATTCGAACACATCTTCAGACTCTAAAGCCAGTATGCTATCTGTTGGACTGGTACCCATTTCAACAATCAGGTAATAAGCATTTATTAAGCACCTACTATTTGCCGGGGATTGAGGACACAAAAAAAGTTGAATAACGGTTGCTGCTGTCCAGGATCTCAGAGTCTAATGGGAGAGATAAAATGAAAGCAGTCACGCACAAAGAAGGTGTACCCAAGATAAATTAACAAGAGCCTCACTAGTTGTAGGGATCTTCTCCTCTGATCCTATCTACTAGGCGCCTACTCCATCTGGGGCCATCTCCGGTCGTCCTGATCTGTATCTTGCCACTGAACCCAGATGGCTCTGGAGGAGAAAGTAAGGCCGGTGACCTTGCACAGACCTGCCTCACTCAAATCCAATTCACTTGCAAGTCATGGCATCGTCTTCCTGATGTCCTGATGTCCTCTTCAAGAACGAATGACAAACAACAACATGTGATGGACTAGGCAGTGCAGTGGATAGAGGGCCAAGCCTGCAGTCTGAAAGACTCATCTTTCTAAATTCAAATCTGGACTCAGATACTTCCTAGCTGTGTGACCTTGGGCAAGTCACTTCGTCCTGTTTGCCTCAGTTTCCTCAGCTGTCAAATGAGCTGGAGAAGGAAATGACAAACCACTCCACTATCTTTGCCAAGAAAACTCCAGGTGGGGTCAGACATGACTGAAAAATGATTGAGTAACAAGTATGCCAGACAGTAGGACTGGTATCAGGGACCAGTCTCTCTGGAGGCAGGAGAATGAACAAAATGAACTTTAAAATTCAGCCCAAGAGAGTTTTAAGTCTTTCTGCCTCTCCATTACACAAACACGAATTTCAAAACCTAAAATAGGCAGGAGACCTAAATTTCTCCCTATTCTGGGAAGGAGCCCAGAAAAGCTTCCAGGTCTGGTTTTTGCCGAGAACAGCGGAAAATCCAAGCTGAAGTCTGCAAAACCCCAGAGCTGGACAGTGGTCTGACTCAGCCATCCCAGGTCTGGGGGTCAGGAAGGCTCCGTCAGAGCCAGCTTCCATCTAGCTTCTCACATTTATTTGAAGCACTGGCAGAACTGGGGGTCAGGAAGCCTGACAGCTGCTGCCCTTCTTCCCAAGTCTCTCACAATATAAGAGCCAACCACCTCTCCCTCTTTGTTCCATTGAAAGCAAAGAACAGTGATCCTTGGCCTCAAGACCAGCTAGAAAATCAGAATGTGCAAGGGAGCAGAGGAAGCCCAATCCGCTGCCACTCGGAAATTAAAACCAGATTGCCCGGCTCCGAGTCGCCCCGTGTCACTCGAAATCAGATTGATTTCTCTGGCTTGTTGTGACTGCAGTGTTTGAAATTGATTCATCTGGATGGCTGGAGGTTTATCTATTCACGGCTGTCTGTCATTGATCTGAATAAGCTTCTAAAGTATCCCAAATACTTAGAGAGGGCCAGGGTCACTACCAGCTCTAGCTCAATATTAATTATAATAATGAACAGGAAGGGAGAAGGGGAGTTCATTACAACTGGATAGAAGACATCTTGGCCCATTGGGTTGGGTGTTTTATATTTGCTAAGAGTCACCAGTGTGCAAAGTTCGGCTCACCTGATGGGCACTTCACTGGAAGGATAATAAAGTGGAGGAAGGGTAACTGTTCTCTGTTTCCATGAGGATGAGACAAGAGGGAATGGTCTATTTTTGTAGCAGGAGAGATTTGTTAGACCTCAAGAACATATTGCCATCCCCTTAAGACAAGAGTTCTTAACCTGAGGTCCGTGAATAGATTTCAGGGGGTCTATAAACTTTGATGGAAAAAAATTGCAGCTTGCATTTCACCATCCTCTAACTAAAACATAGCATTTCCTTCAGCTCTTTGAAAACGTTATGCCAAGAAGGCTTTACCAGACTTCCACAGGTGTCCATAAAACCGAAAGTGTAAAGAACCCCTGCCTTGGGAGAACAAGATAGTAACAATAGTTAACATTTATATAGTGCTTGGCATATTCCAGACACCGTGCTGAGTGCTTTACAAATGTTATCTGATCCTCCCAACAGCCTTGGGAAGGTAGGTGTACCCTTTTTACAGATGAGGAAACTGAGGCAAACAGAAGTCACACAGGGTCACACCATGAGTAAAAGGTCTGAGGTTGGGTTTAAACTCAGGTCTTCCTGACTCCAGACCCAGCCCTCTCTCCACTACATCACCTATTTGCCTCTAACACATTCTAAAATTTGTTCATGAATTAAAGTCAAGTTCACCATCCTATAACCTGAAGGATCTATTCTTTTTCTTTAATTGGTACAATATTTGTCCATCTTTGGCAACACTTCTGTTCTCCCTGATATTTCAAAGATCACCAACAGTGGATCAATAATCACATCCACCATTCTTTCAGTACCAGAGAAAGTAGTTCATTTGGGTCAGGTACCTTGAACTCATCAAGGGCAGCTAGATACTTTTTGCATCTCTTTACTCGACTTAGGTCTGTATTCCTGTTTGAAGATTATTGTTCCTGAAATCATCATCCATATCTTCCTTCTGGCCAGGAAGTCCATAGAATACTCCCATCATAAAATCTGTTTCTTCCTCAATTGATTTTCATCTAAATGCTCTCCGCCATGCTTCCTCCTTCCTCCTTATATGAACATAACTTCTTAACATCTAATTTGTCTAATCTGTTCTTTCCCTCATGTTCCAACAACAAGTCATATGCCCCAAGTCTCAGGGATAACTATAAGGTCAAATATATCTCCTTGTATTAAGGTCTCTGGTTCAGCTTTTTAAAAAAAATTACCCATACCTTAAGCACAATCCTGGGACTGTACCCCTCAAGTATGCTCCAATGGCTATTAACTTTATCTTCAATTTCCTGCTCAGGAATTCATTATCCTTAACATTCATTTTTTAAAAAGTTGAGTTCTAAATTTTCTCCCTCCCTCCCTTCCTTCCCCCTTCCCTAAAAAGGTAAGAATTTTAAATAGGTTATATATGTGCAATCATTAAAACATATTTCCATATTAGTCATGGAATTCATTGTCCTTAGAAAAAAGTTTTAGATTCCTTCTGGTGTAATGATGCATGAACCACCAGAAGTGGGTACTGCCATCAGACTCTCCAGGTCTGAGGAGGGCAAACCCTAATGTCAACAATTGCTGTACTCAACTGTTGTCGGAAATGTCTCAAGTAGAAATCCAGCTGTTAGCCACTTTTCACCTCGTTTTTTCTCTTCTCTCTCATCATAGCTGATCCTGCTTCTGACACCATCTGGCCACAACTTGGCTTTTTGCTATCTGACCATCTTCTTCTGGGAATCTCCTTTACTGAAGACTTTTAAGAATATCGAAGATCTGTTTCTTCATTTATAACATGACTAATATGGAAATTAGTTTTACATGATTGCATATACATAACCTATATCAAATTGCTTACCATCTTAGGGAGGGGGTGGTGAGAAAGAGAGGAAGACAATTTGGAACTTCAAAGTTTTTTAAAATGAATGTTAAAAATTGTCTTTACATACACTTAGAAAAAGATGAAATACTATTAAAAAAAGAATAAAGATTGGTTGTTATAACCTCTTCAGGCTCGGGCAGTTCGATGGTAATAACAAATCACATTTATAAATCAATTTCTGGTTAACAAAACACCAACCTCTGACGGGTTCATTTTCACCTCAAGGCAGATGATGCCCAGATTTATAGATCAGGCCCAGGTGCAGGGGTGGGGAACTTGCAGCCTCAAGGGTGCAGGTTGGATTCAGTCAAAGGGCCACACTTGACGACCTAGAGAGCCACACGTGGCCTCGAGGCTGCAGGTTCCCCACCCCTGCCCTAGTCTCTCTCCTAACTACCAACTGGACATTTCAAACTGGGTGTCCCATAAATATCTAAAACTCAGTGTGTCCAAAACAGAATTCATTCTCTTTTCCCCCAAACCCGCCCCTCTTCTGAATTTGCCTACTCCAAGTCTTTCCAGACTCTAACCCACCTTCCACGTACATGCCAAGGTGACTTACCTAAAGAATACATCTGACCTTTCTAGACATCATGCATGATACCCCATCTCCCATCTTTGTGCCTTGCCCTAGCAATCCCCCATGCCTGGGATGCACTCCCCCCTCTTTGTTGTTGTTCAGTCATTTTCAGTCATGTCCAACTCTCCATGGCCCCATTTGGGGTTTTCTTGGCAAAGATACTGGAGTGGTTTGCCATTTCCTTCTCCAGCTCATTTGACAGATGAGGAAACTGAGGTAAATAGGATTAAGTGACTTGCCCAGGGTCACACAGCTAGAAGGCATCTGAGGCCAGATTTGATAGGAAGATGAGTCTTCTGACTTCAGGCCCTGTGCTCTATCCACTGTGCCACCCAGCTGCTCACTCTTCACCTCTGCCTGTTAGAAACCCTGGTTTACTTCAAGCTCAGCTCAAATATTACCTTCTTTCTACATGACAACATTCCTGATCCTTCCAGCTCCTATTCTCCCACCACAGGTTATTATGTGTCTGCTCTTTCTGTGTGCAGACACCTATTTAGGTGAATGTTGTCTCCTCCTCCTCCTCCTCCCTCGAAGGCAGGAATGGTTTTACTTTTGTCTTTGGATCCCCACTGCCTAGCACTTAGTAGGTGTTTAATGAATGTTGGAGATTGGTTGATTGGCTTACAGCACCCCTACAGAAACAGGTACAATTGTAGACCTATTTGCTCAGGGTCACAGTAAGTGCAGGTGTGCCAGGAAGTACAGAGGCAAGGATTCAGACTCGGGTTTCCTGACTCCGAATCCCATGATCTTTTCATGAAACTATGCCATTAGTTCGCTAACGAAATGCACAGCCGCAAAGATGTACAAAACGTGAGAGACCGTCATTCCTATTTGACATGGTGATAGGGAGGATCCAGCAGAAAAACTGAAAGGGTTCTGGATTACATCTGCAGAAGAGAACATTGAAAGTGGCCTTTCAAGGCTCTGGAGCATGTGTGATGCGAAATGGCAGACCCTAATCAATCAATCCATACGTACTTCCTAAGGGTCTACTATGTGCCAGGCACTGTGCCGGATGGTGGGGAAACAGAGTAAAACGATCCTTACGCTCAAAGAGTTTGCGTTCTAATGGGAAAGGCAAATACATATAATGATATATACACCCTAAATGTAAAAGCGAATAATTTAATAGAACATAATGTGACATAATGTAAAATATGATGACACGATGGGGTGATGTGATGTGATAGAAATGGAATAATCCAATACAACATAATGCAATACAGTAAGATGGTACAATGCAGTGCAATGTCATATGACGTGATATGATATGTGACATATGATAGACAATTCGATACGATACAATATAATGTGATGTGACATGATATATAAAATGATACGTACTATGATATTGCATTATGAGATGGGATATGATATGATGATATGCTATGGTATGATATGGTATGGTATGGTATGGTATGGTATGACTGGGTATTTTCTGTTACCACTGAAGAAAGAAGTGAAACTGTATAAAGAAGGACTGAGGCTAGACCAAAAGAAGGACTGAGGCTAGACCAAAAGAAGGACTGAGGCCAGACCAAAAAGATGTCTTGGCCAAAACAGGTCAAACTCTAGAGGGAGGCAGCTGCAGAGGCTATGAAATGAGATCCTGAATTGGATACACCCTCATGGTTCTGGGTTGGATCAGCTGCCAGTGTCTCTTTAGTTCTTACCACCCTAGCTTTCTCCTCTGAACTCCTGTCCCAGAGCAGACCCTTTTCCTGGCCAGCTTTAAGAGAAACATACATCACAAGAAAGTTATTAGTGAAATGTTCAGGCGGGTCTAATTGATTTTTTTTTTCCTATTGGTTCCCTAGCATACGCAACACAGTTCCTGCCGCTTTTCCGGGCTGGAGATTATGTCATAAATAAAGAGATTTGCTCCCTATTTCCATGTGCTTATCTTTAATAAGTTAAGAACTCAGTCAGCTTTAGGAGGGCTCAAAAGAAATGAGTGATCCATCGGTGGCTCTGACTGCAACAGAAGCAGTAGCAGCTTCCCTTTTGAAGAGGCAGGTGGCTAGGCGGAAGACAATTCAAATGCATCTGCAGCATCAGGCCCAGCTCAGCTGGCAGGAGGAGTGTGGGGCAGCTGGGAGGTTTAGGAGAAGGAGACTGGGGTGGGGAACAGGTGGAGACTAAAGGGGTAGAAAGGGTGCTGTATGGGCAAGGATGATACAGCAGAATTTCAGACTAACAGGACTCCTCACAATTTTGGATAATCTATCAGCAAACATTTAAGCGTATGCTTTGTGCTGTGCATTATGCTGAGAAAGAAAAGTAAAACATGGTCCCTGCCCTATATTACAATGGGGGAGCCTCAGGGGTGTGCAGAAGCCAACTCTTATCAGCTTGGCTCAGAACTGACTTAAATTTTCAGTGTGAGCATTTATACCTTGGAAACTGGCAAATGCTACAAAACAGGCCTTGATTTATTGTTTTGTTGATTGTTTATATTTAAGAAAGGGATGGAGAAAATGTTAGCAATGCTTAAAAGTGTATTGCAGGTATATTAATTTTTTTCCAGAGACCCTGTTGTTGAACAATTACCAGGACACCCTTGGGGAGACGACATGTAAATTTGCAAGGTACATACAAGACGGGGTAACTAGGTGGCACAGTGGATAGAGGACCGGGCCTGGAGTCAGGAGGACCTGAGTTTGAGTCCAGCTTCAGACACTTACTAGCTGGGAGATCCTGGACAAATCACTTCACCCTCTTTGCCTCAGTTTCTCTATCTGTCAAATGAGCTCTCCAGTATCTTTGCCAAGAAAACCCCAAATGGGGGTCACAAAGACTGGGATGTGACTTAAAAGGACTGAACAACAAGACCATTCAGGTTTGCAAAGTGCTTTACGTGTGTTATCTCCTTTGAGGCTCACAACAACCAGCAGGGGCTATCATCTTGACCAGTCATCTTGACCTATGTTTTGTCACTGGATTCTGCTGACTCTGGAGGAGTGGGTGAGGCCGATGACTTTGGGCAGCTCCGCCTCACTTAAATCCAATTCAGTGGGAGGTCGAGACATCACCCTTCTCACGTCCTCTTCAACGATGAAGGACGAACAACACCCGCAACAGGACAACCATGGGAGGCAGGTGCGATTGTTCTCCTCCCCACCTTACAGATAAGGAAACTGAGAAAGTTAGAGCGATTTGTCCGGGGTCACCCAACTAGTCAGTGTCTGAGACAGAGCTTGAATTTGTCTTCCTGAGTCCAAGTCCTATGCTCTAACCACTGCACCGCTCGGCTGCCTGAAAATACAAGACGTGTAAAGAGGTCAATATATGGTAACTTGCAAAGAGAAGAGAGTACTGACATCTAGGAAGATGAGGAAAGCCTTCCTTTAGGATGTAACACCTGAGTCTGGAGGGAGCTAGGGACACTAAGAGGCAGAGAAAGAGAAGGAAGGCATTCCAGGTGTGGGGGACAGCCTAGACAAAGGCGCAGAGGGGAGAAATCAGGAAATGGGGAGTAAACCAGTCAAGTTAGACAGGAGAGAAAGCATATGGAGGGAGAGTAGTCTGAAAACAGAGTCTGGAAAGATGGGTGCAGCCACATTGGGAAGTACTTTAAATGTCTTTCCCTCATTCAAGAAGCATTTATTAAGCCCCTACTTTGTGCCAGGCGCTGTGCTAGGTAGGAGAGACACTAAGACAAAAACAAAGCTGTCTCTGCCCTCGAGGAGGGGAGAGTGCATGACATGTTAGCGAATAATGCAAAATACAGTAATTAGGAGGTTGCTAATAACTTTGAGATCGAGCAGGCCTCATGGAGGAGGTGGGTCCTGAAGGAACCTGAGGACTTTACCAGCTGAAGATGAAGGTGGAGCTTATTCCAGGTCATTGTGGGGAGGGGCAGCCCATGACAAGGCCCCTCATTACAATATTTTGTTGTTCAGTCATTTCCAACTCTTCTTGACCCCATTCGGGGTTTTCCAGAGATCCTGGAGTGTTTTACCATTTCCCTCTCCCGCTCATTTTACAAATGAGGAAACTGAGACAGAGTTAGGTGACTTGCCCAGGGTCACACAGCTAATAAGTGTCTAAGGCTGGATTTGAACTCAGGAAAATGAATACAGGCCCAGTGCTCTATGTACTATGGCGCCCCCTAGCCATCTTCATTACAACATACTTGATACATAAATGATCATACAGCTGAGGGCAGGGTGTGCTCCATTTCTCTGATTTTTGTATCCCCAGAGCCCGGAGCATCATAGTGAACACTTAATAAATGCTGACTGATTAAACGGTTAAAGACCATCCTTGATGGGGAGCCCACCGCTTCCCAAGCACTGCCTCCCATTCGTCTTTTGGACAATGTCAGGAAATTTCACCTTACGTTAACCTTAAATCGGCCTCTGTCCATCTTCCTTCCTTTGCTCCTAGTTCTACGTCTGGGACGGAGGGGAACCAGGCTACTCCCTCTTCTGCATGACAGTCCTTTAAATGGTTGGTGGTACTGTGCCATGTTCTCCCCTGAGTCTTCTCTTCTGCCCACCAAACATCCCTGCCCGGCTCCTTCGACCTAGCTTCATATGAGGACCTCCAATGAGTCCAATCCGAACAAGATGAATTTCTTCTTTACAACTTGACTATTGTGGAAATAAGTTTAGTGTGAAGGTATATATGGAGCCTATATTGAATTGCATGCTGTCTTAGCAGGGTAGGTGGGAAGAGAAGGAGGGGGAGAAAATTTGGAACTCAAAAACTGGTGGAACTGAGTGTTGTAAACTAAAAATAAAAAATAAATTATAAAAAAGAATGTACTGGCTCAGAAGATGTCATTCTCTTCATGATGCTACAAAAGGAACTAGACTTTCTGAAAGGCCAAGAGAGGATCCATGGGCCAAGCCAGTCCCAGCAAACCATAGCTAGATGGAATGACTTTGTCTAACCCAGACTGGGAATACTGAATAGCTTTCCTTTATGTACAATCTCATTACTTTACCCCAGTGTATTCTTTTTGAATTTGTATATTCTCTTTTCCCTTGTAAATGAACAAAAGAAAATGCACTCTTGTGGCCCAGAGTGTGTGGAAGCTGGTAGTGGGGGAACAGGACTGGGGGGAGCAAAAAGAAGGCAGAATCAGGCATTCAGTTAGGGCAGGTCATGTTGGAGGCAGTGAAAGGAAGAGAAGTAATTAGGGATCAGGTGCACGAGGTCTCTGGGCCTCAGGGGGCTGAGCAGACTCAGAGCCTAAAAAGGCTTCATTATCACTCTGTCCAAGAGGCTTATTGTTGAGATCTACTTCGATGATTAGGGAGCTTCAGAAATCAGCGAAAAGTGCAAGTCCAGGGGCTAAGGGCCTGGACCAGTTCCAAGAAGGCGGTAGATTCCCCCAGAAGCTGACCAAGATCAGGAAGAATTTAGAGTTGGAAGAGACCTCAGCAATTATATAGTTCAACCCCCTTATTTTACAGATGAGGAAACTGAGTCCCAGAGAAGTTGTATCTTGACCATGATCACCAGACTAGAGAGATCTAAGGCTATCATACAAAGCTAGGTCCTCCTGATTCCAAGTCCAGAACTCTATGCACTATCCTATGCAGTTTCTAAGGTCACACTTGCTCAGAGTCCAGATCCTCTGATTTCGAATCCAGAAATTTCCCCGTTTCTTTATTTCCTCTATGTATTTTCTTTTCTTTTTTTGGACGGGGGGGAGACAATCAGGATTAAGGGACTTGCTCAGAGTCACACAGCTAGTAAGTGTCTGATGACAAATTTGAACTCAGGTCCTCCTAACTCCAAACCCAGTGCTCTATCCGCTACACCATCTGGCTGGCCCCTCCATTAAAATTTTGTAATGTTTTATTCATGGTACCTTTTGCATTTATATCCAGAACTGACACCGTGACCCTGACGATGCACAAGGCACTCTGCACCCATACCCTCTTGCCTCCATACCAAAAGTAAGAAAGGGGACTTTGTCACTGGTTTTTCAGCCCAAGTCTGGTTGTTCACAGTTGCTTCCTTTTAATGTTGCTTTCATTTACATTATTGTAGACTTCACATCTATTGTTTTCCTGTTCTCCTCACATTCATTGTTTCTTACAGCACAGAAACATTTCATCGCATTCATATACCACGGTTTATTTAGCCTTTGCTCCAGTTGACAGATACCCACTTTGTTTGCAGTTTTTTGCTTCCATAAAAAGTACTGCTCTGCATATTTTGGCATCCCGGAGCCTTTCCCTGTGTCTTTGATCTTTTGGAGGCAGTGCAATCAGTGGGTCAAAAAGTATGAATAATTTTGTGACTTTTATAATTTCAAATTATTTTTCAAAACGGTCAGAACAATTAGAACTAATTAGGCTCCAGTTAGGTCCTCCATTAAGATGTATGTTCCTTGAAAACAAAGACTACAGATAGTTGGGGGAGGGGGCAGTTACCTTTCTTAGTATTGTCAGCGCTAAGCATGGTTCCTGGCACGCAGAAAGAGCTTAATAAATGCTTGCTGACTTGAGCGGATGACAGCTTCACCAACGGTATATTAGAATTCCAGGGTCTTTTCCACATTGCCTCCCTTTCTGTTATGCCAATAGCAAGCTATCTCCCAAAGAGTTGGCAGTGGAAAGCAAGGAAAGGCGTGACAAGATTCAAGGAGAAGGTAAGGTCGAGTAAAGAGTGATTAGGTAAATGAAGAGGGGTTAAAGAAAGGATGAGCACCATTCCTCAAGGAGGTGGAGTAGAGCGCAGGTACCATCAGAGGGTTGATCTTCATGAGAAGAGAGAGCCTGCCCTCTTTCTTAAAGGAAGAACGGACGGGTGAAAATGTGGAGGGATTTTGGAGTGGGAGAAATGACGAAGCTCATGACTGATAAGTCTCCATTTTCTCAGTAAAGTAGGAGGTGAGGACATCTGCTGAGAAAGAAGGGATAAGAGATATGAGGGGAGTGAAAAAAGAAGATTTGGAATAACTGCTGAGGGAAATGGAATAAAGAGTCAAACAAGGAAAAGTAAAAGGATCACCATGCAGCAGTGAAAGCCCACTTGAATGAAATCCATTTAGTGTCATGGTATAATTTCCATGAGCCTCATTCAGCATCTCAGGAACACAACTAAAGAAGGCAGATGTCATTGGCAAACCAGTTGTGAGGTGTGAACAGTAATAAGACAAGGGGGTAAGAGAATCAAGAGTAGAGGATGATAGAGGCTTAAATTAGTTAACTATAAGGTCAAGACTTAAGGGAGGAAGATAAGGCCATAGTGAGGGCAATAGACTGGAAGAAGCAGGGAGAATAGGTGGACTGGAGGTTGCCTTGAGAACAAGTAATAGTTTAAAAAGGAGGACAGCAAAGGAGAGATGGAAGGGCAGCAGAGCATGATGAGAGAAGAAAATCTGAGTTTAAAATCACAGCAATAGCAGGGTTATGGGTAACGGTGAGAACTAATCCCCCTGTTTATGGCTGAGGTGGAATGTAGGTATGGATCATGTGTCAAGGAGCCAGGTGAAATGGGATGCCAATGTATTTGAAGGAACATCAAATGTGTATATTGAAGTCTCCAATTATGAGGTTGGGGGTTGCAAGCATGGCGCTATAGAGAAGAGAGAGTTAGTATAGTGTGGCAATAACGGCATGTCAGGAGACCTAAACTCTGCCATTTACTAGCCAAGTCATGAATTAAGCCTCAATTTCTTCATGTGTAAAGTGGGGATCCTTGTAGGGGCGATGGGGGTGGACTGAAGAACTTCCTGTGGAATGGAGTGTGTCTTTTCTGTGAGCCATGTGTCCTGGCCCTTTGCTAAAGGACCTGAGCAACCCACTCACTCCCAATTGGTCCTTTGGTTCCAGAGACTAGGAGGGAGTTGAAGATGATTGAGATAGAGCAAGGATGAGCCACCCCACTCAACAGGCTAGAAAAAGATTGAAGAGAAGGACTTCACCTTTCTTTTGATCCCATCATTTTGGGACTGCCAATTCTCCTTTGGACTTAATACATTTAAAACCCAGCTCATGATATTTCTCTTTGAACCTACTCCTCCTGTGGCACTGCCTTATATCCCATGTTTGTAACCATCTTTGACTGTTCCCACCTCCTCGTCTCTCATATCCAATCAGAGTCCATCTCTGCCATGTCTCCCACCTGTGCCCTCTGCTCTGTTCTCACTGCTACCACTCCAGGAGCCAGGGCCATTTACATGGAATACTACATGCAATATCTTCTTCGCAGGTTTTCTCACCTCCACTTCCTCCATGCTCCAACCTGTCCCTCATACCACTGCCAGAAGAGTCTTTCTTACACAGAGATACGGTTGGGTCACTTCCTTTGCTCAAACATTTTTGGTGTCTCCCTATTGCCTACCAAGTAAAGTTCACATCCCTCTGCCTGGCATTCAAAGCTCTCCACAACCTGGTATCTTTCCACATTTATCTCATGTTAATCTCCCTCATACACTCTATGCTCCATTACAGATCTGTCCTAAACACACACACACCAAACTCTCATGCCTCCCTGATGCCTTTGTTCATTCTCACGGTGGTCCCTGGGCATGGGATGCCTTTCCTTTCTTTGCCTGTAAAATTCCTAGCCATCTTTTGAAGCCCAATTCAGATGTCTCCTCCAGGAAGACTTCCCTGATCATCTCAGTCGGAAATGACCTTCCCCCTCAGACCTCATATGACATTTTCTTTAGACCCTCCTTTCTAATGCATTTACTGAAATGGATCTGTGATAGATAAATGTTTACAATCCCTGCAATGCAGACCACAGCCCATTTGTGCCCGCCCATCCTGTGATATTACCTTACTATAAGACCCTGACTATAGATTCCTCACAGAGGAGTCTGCCCAATCTGCTGGGGGCTTTCCTCTTCTCTTGAAATACCAGCGAAGCACACTGCCTGTCCAACGGTTATCCCTTGCACCTGACATATTACCAGTCCATCTCCTTTGAAAGTATATTTCTTTTTTTTTGGAGAGAGGAAGGCAAGGAAATTGGGGTTAAGTGACTTGCCCAAGGTCGCACACAGCTAGTAAGTAAGTGTTAAGTGTCTAAGGTCGATATGAACCCAAGTCCTCCTGACTCCAGGGCCAGTGCTCTATTCACTGCACTACCTAGCTGCCCCTATATTTCTCTAACGACATCCTTTATTCCAGTTCTTCAGAATTCCTTATAATGACACCTCCATTGTGTCACATGCCATTGCTACTAAAATGCATATTACCGTGGGTATTATAAACATCTGCATTGATCCTTTCCCTCCCTAGTTGGGAGCACCTTGAGAAGAGGGATTATGTCCCACCTTTTAATTTAAACTTTGTCCCTACCCCAATGCCTGCCGTAGTGTTTTTGCATTCAGCAGGTGCTTAATAAATGGATTGCAGATTTAGAGCTGGAAGGGAATTTAGAGCCCATTCCACTTCATTTTACAGATGAGGAAACTGGGGTCCAAAGAGAAATGACTTGAGCAGGGTCACACAAGTAATAAGTGATGGGGCAGGATTTGACTCTTTTCCACTGTACCTTGCTCTTTGTTGTATTATGGTGTGCCATGTTGCCTCCTCCCTCCTCCACTGCCCTCCACTTTCCTTTATACAGAGACTGCATTCCAGAGATGTACAGGGACTTGCCTCCGGTCCTCTGCCAACTGCAACAAGTTAGGCTTCCTGGTTCCTGCCCAGGCTTTCCATCTCAGTGATCTGGCAGAACCATTGTGTTTGGGCCAAGGGCTCAGCCTTCCCCCTAGGTGCTGCAAACTGCCTTTGAGCAACTTAACTCTTCTGGATCTGAATTCCCTCTGTCACTAACAGGAGGCTTATTGTCAGTAAAAAGGCAGCACAGTAAAAAGGGGCACATTCACTGCTGAAGCCTCCTGGTGAAAGCAGAGGGGAAACGACCAATAAGCCCTGTGTCCTTCCCACTGGCACATGGGCCAGGATTTCAAGTCCTCTTCCAATATGCCTTGGAGCATCTTCCTTCAGCTCAAGGTACATATAGTTTCAATCTCAGGGCTCCTCCTCCCCTCCCTTTTCTCCTTTTTTCCTCTACTTCAGGGCCATTGTCTAGGCCGGTATATTCTGTTGCTTTAAGGGCTGGTGACCTCACAATCAGTTGCCATGGAGACCATTGTGATGTCACAAGCAGAGGACAAGGAGTTCAAGGAGGAGTTGGGGAGGGAGGCGGGAGTAAATAGCGGGAGTTAAGGGACACTCAGAATTTCTGGCCTATTTTCATGCAAATTCTCCCCAGTGCAACAGACCAGAGGAGGAAGCAGAAAGAGACAGGCTCCAGAACAGATGGGGAAGGTAGATTTTTTTTTTTCTGCAGGAGACCCTGGAGCACTTTTCCAATATTCTTACGTGAGGGAAACACATCAAGGACAGGGATGAGGGGCCAATAAAAGGGGCATGTCAGAAACACTGTCCTCCAGGCAGAGGAAGTGGGTCACCTTTGTAACCAGAAAGAAGTTAAACCTTGGACAGCTCTCCCTGTGCCTCCTGGCCAATTTGTGGCTGTTAACAAGTGACTGAATAAAGTGACGATGATGATGATGATGATGATAGTAAGAATAAGTCATATTTTTGTGGCACCTTAAAATTTACAACGTGCTTTCCTTGAGGAGGTGAGAAGTTTGCGTGTCTTTCCTATTTTACAGATGAGGAAACTGAGGGTCAGAGTGGTTACATAGCTATTTCAGTGTCAGAGACAGAACTCAAAGCCCAGGTATCCCCAACTCCAGGCTCAGTCTTTGTTCCTCCCTCCACAACTATAGTGAGGACCTTCACACTAAAGGTAGCGAGCTACAGTGGAAGGAGTAATGGGATTTGGAGTCCAGGGAATAAAGTCCCACTCTGCCACTTGTGTGACATTGAATAAGTCAGTTCACCTCCCTGGGCCTCAGTTTCCTCACCTGTAAAATGAAGAGGTTGGACAGGATGTCTCTGAGGCACCTACTAGCTCTGGATATAGGATCCCACGATTGGTTGTATGAGTCCTAATCTTGGAATCCCTGGAAATTCTTGTCAAGGTTCCACTCAGCTGCCACAGACCACCCAAGGCATTCCTCACATCCCACATACTTGGTTTATGTTTTCTATTTACTTTTCAATGTGAATGTGGTCTCCCCCAGTAGAAGGAAGCTTCTTGAAGGCAAGTGCTACTTCCATTTTGCTTTGTGTCACCAGCCCCTAGAGCAGTACCTAGCACTCAGTAAGTACATCCAGAAGGACCACAATTTATTAAGACTACCTCGAAGAACCCAGGTCAAATGGACACAGTGAATTTTTTTACCCATAAAGCAAAGAAAATAGAAATAGGGTGAAAAGCCTTGTTTGAGAGTAAAATCACAATAAAATTTTTGCAATGATTGACACACTTGGTCCTTCCAGTATTAATACATGCCCTAATTAGAATGTATACCCATTGAAGGCAGTGTTTTTGCCTTTCTTTGTATCCTCAGAACTTGGCACAGTGCCTGAGCACACAGTAAATGCATTTGATAAGTGTTTGTTGACTAACTCACTGACTGGTTGAATTTAATTTAAATGAACTAAAGTGAACTGAATTGAGAAGAGCTTTTCCAGGTGGTGTGGTAGAAAGAATGCTGGATTTGGAATCAGGAGAGATCTGGGTTCAAATCCTACCTGTGGCACTTATTTGTCCCGACACATAATGGGGGCTTAATAAAGACTTGCAGATCTGAATTAATTGCCCCTCTGGGCAGTAGGAGAAGAATACAGGCAGACTAGATTTGGTGCCCAGAGTACCAACCCTTGGGCCTTAGAGTTCTGCTTTGCCAACTAATTGGCATTCTTCCAGGAGTACATCTCTATAATGAGAGGGTGGGGCTAAGTCCTCTATGACCTTGAGCAAATCACCTGACCTTTCCAAACCTTATTTTCCTCATCTATAAAAAGAGGATTTTGAACTACATGGCCCCCAAAGCCCTTTCCCACCCCAGACCTGGAACTTATTCTATCATAGCCTCCTTCCAGGCATCACATTCTAGGTTCTAGATCCTAAGAAACCAGGATTCTTGCCAGATAGCTACAACAGACATGGGCCCTAAGCAGTGGAAGTGGCTACTAAACATGAGTATTTTGGGAGTGAAATGGGAAGGATAAGCTTGAAGTGACCCACCCACCTCTAGGCTACTTCCGATAACACCATACAGGAACTTGATTATGGTATTTCTTTTCATCCTCACCCAGGTTCTAGAATCCTACCATTTCAACAGTACACCAAGGAGTTGTGATTTCTCCAGTGGAAGCCTCCTTCAACCAACAGAAGGCCCATCTGTCCTGTGACTATAGAGGTGATCTTTGACAGCTGCTGCGGCTAACCTGGTGATGTCTTTCTGAACTTGGCTGGGCTAGTTCTTGAACAACAATCACTGGGCCCATGCTTAAAGCCTTCTCAACTTTGCAGGACCTTCTAGAGCTTGAGCTGGTCTGGCATAGCCTTTGAATCCCCAGCATCACCTCCATGACACAGTGAGGGACTGAAGAAAGAATAATAATAATAATGTTATGTCCCTTCTGGAATAACTCCCCTAATTTGTAGTCATACTCATGTGATGAGTCCCCAGAGAGTAACTGCTCCCTCAGGATTCAAGGATGTTCCCTGTGTCATGCTCTTTTAAAAATATAGCACAAAATTATGTAGAAACAAAGTTACATTCCTAGGTCCCCACCGGTGTGCTTCCCATTAACAATCAGTCAGTGGGTCCAATTAGCTCTTAACAAAGGCATTTACTCAAATAGCATAGCAATAACAATAATTATAAAACATCCTCTCCATAAACCTAGTGCTAAATCTCACACAAATACACACAACGTCCATGGGGATGGTGGGCACAAACATAAAGTACAATAGTAGTGATGCATACATGGGAAACACATGTAGCCAAGACAACCCAAAACTCCAGCAATACAAAACCTCAAAGTCTTCTCTTTTTAGAGACTCATCACAAATTTCACCTCTGTTATGCTTGATGGGTTGCTTGGGTGGGTTTGCTCCTTATAGAGCAAAATTATGCCCCTCTGAACAAGCTACTACTAAGTGCTATGACTGATGGGTAGAAGGAGAGGTGGAGGAGAGAGAAACCACCCCCAGGAGTATTACTCCACAATTCTTTTGAGCTTTAACCTCCTGCTAGATAGATCATCTTGGCTGTTTAAAGTAATTTGTTTCCTCATTCACTCACCTTTGTTCCTTTCTTAATTCCATCAGAGAGGTGTTTGTAGGTTACACATTTAAATGTCCTCATGAGTAATTGCATTCTATGACTAATCACTTGTTTTGAGGAATTGAATTCTTTTCCCTTCTCTTACAATAATAATGCTAAAGACTTTAGGTTGAAAAGGCCAAGGTCCCCAATGCATCCTTGGCCATCTCTAGTTGTCCTGATCTATATCTGGTCACTGACCCTGGATTGCTCCAGAGGAGAAAGTGAGGCCAGTGACCTTGCCCAGCCCTCCCTCACTTAAATCCAATTCACTTGCATATCGTGGTATCACCTGCTTGATATCATGGTCCTCTTTGAAAACAACAAACAGCAAGCAAAACTAATAGCAACAGCCACAACAACAAAAATAGGAAAGAAAAAGCTTTCAAAATATAGTCAGTAGAATAAATAAAAATCATGTAGGAACAGAATGAAGTACATGCTATTAGAATTCTATCCAGGGCGCTTTCAGCAAAACTCTAGACCAATGATTTTACTGAGCTACAAAATCAGTTGTTTTCTTCAATAGAACAATGGTCAGCGGAGCATTAAACATAAAAGAATACTATCAGGATAGCAGCTTGTCCCACAGCTATTTCCATCTGTACTCCACTAAACAAGATGAAGATGATGATGGTTTGCATACATTTTTCTACAACTATACCTTGCTTTACTCAATAGATAGGTTCCTAAAAAGCTATACACCAATGGAACTTCTATTAAATCAAATTAGAGAGTTAGATGTATGGTCTATCCCTAAGGTCCCTTACAACTTTAACAATCTATGAATTTTAATGCACTTAAAGAACCTCTGTTACTTCAATACTTCGAAGATCTGTATTTTGTTTGGATAGACATTCCTCCCACTGACATAGATCACAACCCAACCCCTAACCTACCCCCACCACTTAGCAGATGATCTTTGTGAGTTGCTATGACTGAAAAATTCATCTCCCTGCAGCCAGTATGGCAATAAGCCTCTCTGGGCTTAGCCAGGCTGATAGTCAGGCATCAGAGACACACAAGGTCTATCCTGGACCCATGTTCAAAGTCTTTTCTAGCTGAAAGTCCTTGATGGCACAGTCTCTGAGAACCTAACATCACCTCTGCACCTTCCAGAAGCATTGGGAGAAGGACTGCAATGGAAAAAGGGATTTTGAAAGAAATTTGCTGAGAATCCTTTTGGTCAAATGAACACCAGCATCTTGTTATAGACACAATGACTTTCAAGAAATCATCACGGGACAAAGTCAATGCCTAACAATCAAGGAAATGTCTGAATAAATTGTAGTGCATGAATGTGAGGGAATGTTATTGCTCTGTAAGAAATGGTGACTGTGAAGAATTCAGAGATGCATGAGAAGACAGGTGAACTGATGCAAAATGTTGTGAGCAGAACCATCTACAGGAATAGTTCTATATCTATAGAACCATCTACATCTAGGTAAAACCATCTACAGAATGACTATAACAATGGAAATGGAAATAACAAAAAAGTGAAACTGACCACTGTGTGATTCTAATTGACCCTGAAGAAGGATTGTGAAAATGTACCTCCTTCCCGTCTTTGGAGAAGTGAGGGACTGTGGGAGTGGAATAATTCACAATAATAACAATAATAATAGCTAGCATTTAATTAGCATTTTAAAGGTTTACAAAGTACCGTACATGTTATTTTATTTGATCCTCATAACAACCCTGTGAGGCATAGGTGATATTATTATAATACCCACTTTTTCAAACGAGGAAACCACGCAGCTAAGTAAATGTCTAAAGCAGGATTCGAATGCAAGTTTTCCTAACTCCAAGTCCAGCACGGTTGGATATTTTAATACTGCAAGTTGTGTAAACTGTCAGAAACAGTTGATGCATTGGCTGGTTTTGCTGAAATGCTTTGTTCTCTCTTTCGTTTTTTATTCATTGTTACCAAGGATGGCCCGATGAGTAAAGGAGAGAAAAGGAATATATTTGGAAAAGAAGGTGAAGGTGATGTCAAAATAAAAGACATCAATCAAAACAATTTTTAAAAAAGAAAATCCATACACTTTGTGATGCTTCCAACAATGGCCAGGCATTGAATCAGCATGGTCCAGTGGCTTGAACAATCCTGTTAGAAGAAGGGTGCTTATGTCCCTCCACCAGCTGTCACCAGACTCCCTCAGGTAGGGCATTCCAACCAGTCACGAGGGTTTAAGGCATCCTCAAAAGACTCCTCCAACCCAAGCTAGGCACTCCCCCTCATTGGCTCATTAGGGAAATGACTTTAGAGGAGAGATACAGGAGACTCATCCTATTTCCCAGCCTCATGTCCGCCTTGTGACCCAGCTTCCTCCATCGCACAGTCATCACTGTAACTTGTCCCTAGCCCCAGAGCCATATCAGAAGCCTTTGCCCCAGACAGATGTACTTTATGTAAGTTTAAGTGCTGGAAATATTGAGTTCAGAGTACTTTATTTCTAGGGCACTCTATATCTCTCTAGGATTATCACCTTCTTTTTTCCCCTTCTTCTCCCAGTTATTATTTTGGACCTGATCCAGGCCAAGCTGCCTTGATCACTAAGGTAGATACAAGATCTGGAAGTCTTACCATAAGACTGTCCTTGGATGAAGGGGAGAAAGTTTCATTCAATACTCAGCTCACAGGGGCCACCTTCTCTTGATTTCCACCCCTCCCTGAGTTTTAAGTGCCCTCCAACCACCAAATACTCTGCATTTGCTTTGTATGTGTTCTACATTCACTTATTTAAGAGCAGAGTAGGACAATGAAAAGGGCATTGGCTTTGGAGTCAGGCAATAACAGTTAAAATCCTGCCTGTTACATACTTTGTGTGACCTTAACTTCTGAGCCTCAGTTTCCTCTTTGTTAAAAATGAGGAGATTAAACTAGGTAGCCTCTCGGGTACCTGCCAAGGCTAAGTGTGCATACTTGTTCACACATGACATGGCCGGGTGCAGGGTGGGGGTGGGGGGGCGGTGGGCAGAGCGGGTGCATGGAATATAAGCTCCTTGAGGGCAGTAACTTTCATTTTCTCTTCGTATTCTCAGCACCTAGGACAGTGCCTGGCACATAATGCTTGGTGAATTGAATTAAAGTGAAAGGAGAGAGATGAGAACTCTGGAGAGTGATGTAGGAGTGCTGTAGTGTTGTCAAGAAGACCTGGGTTCAAATCAGATTTCTGACACTTACTAGCTGTTGATCCTGAGCAAAACATATAACTTCTCAATTTCCTCATGGGGAAAATAAGAGGCTTTTACTAAATGGCCTCTAGGTTCCCCTCCTACTCTAAATCCATGATCCTGTGAACCTCCCTAGGTCTCAGTTTCTTCATCTATAAAATGGGTTACTATCTCACAAGGTTGTTGTGAGGATCCAATAAGATAATGCATGGTAGGGGCAGCTGGATGGCTCAATGGATAGAGCACTGGCCCTGGAATCAGGAGGACCTGAGTTCAAATTTGACTTCAGACACTTAGTACCTGTGTGACCCTGGGCAAGTCACTTAACTCTGATTGCCAGAAAGAAAGAAGAGAGAGATATGCATGGTGAATGTTTTATAAGCCTTAAGGGGCTTCTAAATGTTAAGTATTTTTATTAAGTTTTTATTAGTACCCTCCCAACCAGAAAAGGACATTTTTGCCTTCTAAGTCAATCAGAAACTCAAAAGCCCTGAAGTTCATTAGTCAACTAGTGCAACCCAGGTAGTTAGCAATGTGGAGCCAGGTCCTGAGTTTTATTGTACCCAAGGAGAGGCCAACTGATCTTTTAGCCTGACATAAAAGGTGCTGTGTTGCTTCAGAGGGAAGGCAGCCTAACCTTTACCCTAGAGTGGAAAAGTTCTAGTGTATCTGGACAATAGACAAATGAGATGCAAATGAGATGCAAATGAATATGCAAATATAGTGAGTCACCAACTTGGGCCTCTTTTTGTAATGAGGTAACCAGCACCTTCTGTCAGTTTCCCTAGGAGCCAAGTAGACTGTCCTTGGCCCCATTCTCAAGCCCAGGGTCCGTGCCCCTTCTCTAAAGGTGATTTAACCTCTCAAAGTATCTGCTTCCTCCACTAATAATAATAGTCTCTACCTCACAGGCTCGTGAGGAGCCAAGGAGTTGAGATATGTAAAGTTCTATGTAAATGTTAGCTATTAGTATCATCTTCATCAACAGGACAGCAAAACTGTCCTCTCTGATTCTCACTTGGGATGCTCCCAGCCTCTGTTCTCTACACTAGCCAGCTCCAAGCCTGGAATTCACTCCCTCCCTTCCTCCGACTCAGAGAATCCCTCTCTTTCTTCAACGGGAAGCTCAGGCACCATCTTGCGTTTCAAGCCTTTCCTGATCACCCTAATTGCTAGTGCCCTCCCTCCCAAACCACCTTGTATTTAACTACTTTGTGTGTCTGTATGTATACACACATATGTGAATATGCACATACATGTGTGCATATGTGTTATGCGCTTAGACCATATGTGTATATGTGTATGCACATATGTGTAAACATATGCCTGTGCAGCCTTAGACACAAGCTGTATGAGCTTGTACAAGTCACAACCTTAATTTCCTCATCTGTAAAATGAGGGTCATAATAACACGTACCTTAAAGAGTTGTGAGGATCAAATGAGAAAATATTTGTAAAACATTTAGCACAGTGCCTGACGCATAGTAGGTACTATGTAAATGCTAGCTATGATGATGATGATGATGATGGTGGTGGTGGTGGTGGTGGTGGTGGTAGTATACATATAGTACATTATATATAATTACATATTCTAGAATACATAATTATATATTTATATCACATATAATTATACATTCCAGAATATATAATTATATGTTCATAGTATATATTCTAGAATATATAATTGTATATTTATCTTATATGTTCTATAATATATATTTATGTTATATATGCTATAATATGTAATTATATATTTCTTACATATAATTATATGTATTATGTTTATTGCCTTTATATTTAGTACCTGTTTCCTTAGAACTTACCTGCTTCAGTTTTTGGAGGAAGAAATTAAAGATATCTATAGTCATATGAAAAAATGCTCTAAATCACTATCGATTAGAGAAATGAAAATCGAAACAACTCTTAGGTACCACATCTCTCCTGTCAGATTGGCTAGCATGACAAAACAGGAAAATCATAAATTCTGGAGAGGATGTGGGAAAATTGGAACATTGTTACATTGTTGGTGGAGTTGTGAACTGATCCAGCCATTCTGGAGAGCAATTTGGAACCATGCCCAAAGGGCTATACCCTTTGACCCAGCACTACCACTTCTAGGGCTGTATCCCAAAGAGATCACACAAGTGGGAAATGGACCAGTATGGACAAAAATATTTATAGCTGTTCTTTTTGTGGTGGCAAAGAACTGGAAATCAAGGGGATGCCCATCAACTAGGGAATGGCTAAGCAAATTGTGGTATGTGAATGTAATGGAATACTATTGTGCTATAAGAAATGAGGAGCAGACGGACTTCATTACAACCTGGAAAGACGCATATGAACTGACGCTGAGGGGAGCAGAACCAGGAGATCATTGTACACGATTACAGACACACGGTATCTGTAAGGACTGACTTTGATAGACTTGGCTCCTCTCATCAATGCAAGGTCCAAAGACAGCTCCAAAAGCCTCATGATGGAAAAAGGTAGCTACATCCAGAGAAAGAATTATGGAGTCTGAATGCAGATTGAGGCAAACTATTTGCTCTTTTTTTCCCTTCTTTTCTGGTTTCGTTTCTTTTTTCTCACGATTCATTCCATTAGCTATAATTCTTCTTTACAACTGGACTATTATGGAAATAAGTTCAATGTGAAGGTATATATAGACCTACATTGGATTACATGCCATCTTGGGTGGGGGGAGAGGGAGGAGAGGGAGGGGGAGAAAATTTGGAACCTCAAAACTTGTGGAACTGAGTGTTGTAAACTAAAAATAAAAAATAAATTTATTTATTAAAAAAAAAAAGAACTTACCTGCCTCATTAGAACTCGAGCTCATTCTAAGTGAGGATTGGTCCACTCTTTCTACTCACATCCCCACCCCCTGCTCCCGGCCCCTGCCCAGCACAGTGCCATAGTAGTCAATTAATAAATGCTTATTGATAGATTGATTGACTGCCCCTCATCTATTCCAGACAGACAGGGTCTCTTCAGGGAATTATAAAATAAGAACTTTAGAACAGGAAAAACAGTGGTGAGTAATGGACTTGGTGTTTCCAAGATCTGGGTTCAAATCCCACCTATGACATTGACTAGCTATATGTCTAGGGCATTCATCTCCTCTTTGGTAGAATGAGAGAGCTGGACTAGATGGTCTCACAGGTTCCTTCTTTTTCAAAATCCATGATCCTAAGACTTCAGGGAGGCAGCTCAATGGTGAAGTGGACAGAGTACTAGCCCTGGAGTCAGGAAGACTCAACTTTCTGAGTTCAAATCTAGCCTCAGACACTTACTAGCTGTGTGACCCTGGGCAAGTCATTTAACCCTGTTTGCCTCAGTTTCCTCATCTGTCAAATGAGTTGGAGAAGGAAATGGCAGACCCCTCCAATATGTTTGCCCAAAAAAACTCTAAATGGTATTAAAAAGAGTTGGACATGACTGAACAACAAAGACTTCAGAGTCTAACCTTCTCTTTCCAGAAAAGAGAAAATGGAAGAAGTCCCAAGAGCTTGAGTGATTTGCCTAAGGAGTCAGGGATAGTTCAATTGGCACCAGACAAAAGGCAGTGAAGTGTTTGAGGTGCCAAGGGTGGTCTTCTCTTTCAAGAAGTTGAGAGGGAGAAGGGCATAGTGCCTTGGCAGCTGAGTGATAATACCACCCAGGGAGGCAAAGGACCCCCTGAGAAGTGGAGCAATACTGTGGAAAGAATGCTGGGCTCGAAATCTAGAGGACCCAGTTCAAATTCTGGCTCTGGTATTTACTACTTAGGAGATCTTGGACAAGTCACTTCCTCCAGACTTCAGTTTCCTTACCTGTAAAATAAGAGGATTAGACTAGAGGGGTGGTCTCTAAGGTCCTTTCCTAGCTCTAGCTGCAAACCCTAGGTCCTAGCACTCATTTTCTTTTAAAATATTCTGTTAACTCAATTTTGATATACCTAGTTCTCCCAGTCATTATGCTCATTCAAAACCACTGTTCCAAGAAGGGGTCCATAGGCTTTATCAAACTGCCAAAAGGATACGTGACATAAAAAAGATGACACCCAGCTCTTAGTATATGATATATTAACATGTTATAAATATATATTAATATATATTATAATATATTAATATATAATCCCATAACAGATGTCGAGGGGATGGCAATCTAGAAACGAGGTTGTGGGTTTTTTTAGGATAGAGGAGACTGGGCATATGTTTAGGCACAGAGGAACTGAGGAGACATGGGGGTGGGTAGGAAAACATCTCCTCCTGGTTTCCAAGATTCGCCATCGGAGTTTTCAAGGATCAGTGCCATGAGCTTTAAAATCACGTAAGCTGGAATCACAGGCCAGTCTTCCTGCGTGTTTCCCAGTTGATCCCTATGGGCCGCAGCCCATCACCTCTACACGGGCCTCCCCCTAGGAACTGCCGGCTGAGACTGCAAGCAAACACCAAGTGGCTGCCGGGGATGGTAATTACCATCATGTTTGTTGAGCCGTATTTGCATTTGTCTGTCATTTAACTTTCCTCTGTTGCCTTCAGTCAGGCTGGGGAATGGGCCTTTCCACTAGATTGTTTGTTTTTGCTGTCAGATTCTTGGGCTCCAATTGGAAGACTTTCAAAGAGCCTCCTTCATTAGCAGTCCGAATCAGCACCCTGGGACCTCCGCCCCCACCCCTACGCTGCTTCCCACACAGAAATCATCTGACCGCTGCCATCATCATCATCATCGACCAAAAGTTCTGTCCCAAGTCTTCCATCATAGCTTTCGCCAAGCTCGTGACATTAATCATTTATGGAGGCTGTGGAGGATCAAAGCCTTGGCTCCAGCCTCAGCTGGGACTGGTAGGAGGGCTGGAGGGCTCCTTCCTGTTTGAAGAATGAAAGCATCCCACTCCAAATCTATTCAGTGGACTGATTAGAATGGTCAGACCTGTCTCTTTTTTGCTCTAGGGCAAAGGATGACTCCCTCTACTGCCAGGTCCTTGCTGCTGTACTCAGCATGGACCCAGCACCCACAGCAAGCTAGGCTCAGGGGAATGAATGTCTCATTTTCCATGAAGAAACAGAACCCCTTCTACAACCCAGGGCCATAACTAGGAAATCTGGGCCCTGGGGTCATGGGAGAGAAGGAAAGAAGGAAGGGAAGGAGGGGAAAAGGAAGAAAGGAAAGGAGGGGAGGGAGGGATGAAGGAAGAAAAAGACAGAGGGAGGAAGGGAGGGAGAGAGGAAGAAAGGAAGGAAGGAAGAAAGGAAGGATGGAAGGAAGGAGGGAGGGAAGGAGGGAAGGAAGGGAGAGAGGGAGGGAGGAAGGAAGAGAGAGGAGGGAGGGAGGGAAGAGATAAGCATTAATTAAGCACTTACTAAGTGCCGGGCACCATGGTGCTTTGTCAGCTAGATGGCACAGTAAATAGAGCTTTGGTCCGGAGTAGTGATGGCCTAAGTTCAAATCCAACCGCAGACTCTGAGCCGTGTGACCCTGGGCTAGTCACTTAACCTCTGTTTGCGTCGTTGCCTCCTCAACTCTAAAATGGGAATAATAAGAGCTTCTATATCGCAGAGTTGTTATTATCAAACGATATGTCTGCGGAGCCCTTAGCACAATGCCTGGCACGTAATAATACTTGCTCTCTTACCTTTCTCTTCCCCACCCCCACATAAACAAAAACAAAATCGAGAGAGAGAGAGAGAGAGAGAGAGAGAGAGAGAGAGAGCTCCGCCCTCAAGTAGCTCATATTCTAATGGGGGTGGGGCAGGAATGAAAGGGCCAGCCCTGGTACCGGGCGGAGAGTCAGGAGGGGAATGAAATCTGGATGGTCGAGTTCTCCACCAAAGTTGAGGCCCCAGGAGGGACTCACCAGTGGAGAAGGTGGCCAGCCTAGCTGGAATATTGGCTGGATGTACCAGGGAGAGGAGGCCCCAGGTGCTGATGGAAGTTCCAGGATGGGACAGCCGTTGAGGCATTGTTTTAAAGTCTGGAAGTCAGGGGCAAGAAGCAGTGTGATCCAATGGGGGAAAATGGTGGATCTGAAGTCAAAGGACTGGGGTCATGTCTTTGATCTGTCACTTACTACTACTAGGGTGACCTTGGGCAAGATCTTTAACCTCTCTGGTCTCAGTTTCCTCATCTGTAAAATAGGGAAGTGTTGGACCAGATGACCAGTGAAGCCTCTAAATCTATGAAAATATAGCCTTGAGAAAGCAGTTCGAAAGGTGTTCTCAAATCAACATTTTAAGAGGTTCAAAGATGAAGTGACTTGTTCAGGGTCGTAAAGGTAGAGAGGATTTAAGGTAGAACTCGAAACCAGGCCTATTTGACTTCAAATCTGGCAGTTTTCATGACTCTCACACAACATATCATGTAGGAAGTCTTACACACACACACACACACACACACACACACACACACACACACACCTTGTAGGATAGAGACAGGAAAAGAGTTCTACTCTTGAGGTGTCCATAATTCCATGCAAGAAACTGAGGGTCAGCTGTCTTCCTCTACTAGCTGCCAATACCCCTCCCCCATGCAAAGGACATGCCTGTAGGCTCTCCAGGAGGACAGTCACTTCTTCTCACTCTCGTTCTGAAAGAAATGTGTCAGATTGAAATGAGATCTGAGAACGAGTCCCAAGTATACCTGAAGTCCTGAGCCTTGGTGATTGAGAAAGGAGGTGCTGACTTCCTCTGGGAGTTAGACTAGGTTATGTAGCACTCTCTGAGGGGCTTCTGTATGTGATCTATGACCCACAAAGCCATTTGGGAGACCCTCTCTCCTTTTCTCTTTGCCTCCAACCCCTGATATCATCTTAATAGCAACTATTGGGTATTACCCAAAGCTCAACTTACTGGAAGTGTGGTCCAATGGAAAGACCACTATTTTGGATGTCACAGAGTTGTCAAATCTGAGTTCTGCTATTTACTACCTCTGTGACCTTAGGTATGTCACTTCCCTCTCTTGGACTCAGTTTACTCTTTTGAAAACTGAGAAAGTCTCTGAGGTTTCTTCTGGATCTCTCCTTCAATCTTAGCAACTAAATTTGGAGTCGGAAGACCTAAATTCAAGTCCTTCCTCAAACATGTATTAGTCACTTAAGCTGTCTATTCCACGGTTTTCTTATCTGTAAAATGGATGTAATAATAGGACCTCCTCACAGAGGTGTTGTAAGGATTTAAGGAGATATTCTGTAAGAGCTTCTAAAACTGCCCTATAAATATTGGTTATTATTATCTTATTAATTAGCTTCTTTGGGCCTCAGTTTCCTCATCTGCACAATGAAAGAGGTTGGATCAGATAGTCTCCAAGCTTTCTTCTGTCTCTAAAGCCAAACTCCTACAAGTGCCAATAGAGGGAGGAGTCAGCCATCTGCCTGGTGTGATCCGAGATGCACAAGGTGGGAGCAACTCTGGACAAAAAAAAAAAAAAAAGTATCTCCTCTTTAGCTATCCAGATGTCTGAAACCCCTCCACTGGGGAGTCATGCCTTTGGCTCCTGAAAACTTCTCAGCCCCAGTGAAAATACCCCCAAGGGGGATCATTAACATCACAAGCATATCAGCCAAAATCTTCCTAAGTGTTAGGGGTTGATTACCTGAGCAAGACTCATACCAAGCTCTCAGTAATATGGTCCCAAGCTACCTTCCCAGCTCCTTTTCCTGTCTAACCTTACGCGAGAATAGATTTAAAGTTGGAAGGAGCTTTAGAGACCATTCATACAAGGTCCCCTGTTACCTCAAAATTGCTCTCCCTCTACCAGGCATAATTACAGAAGTCCCACCTGTTTCATCGTCATTCCTGAGCTTCAGAACATGTGGCCCAAACAAATATAATGCACCTAGCACAGCTTATTTTCTTCCTTTCCCCTCTTTAGACAGGTGAATATTGTTCTCCTCACCTAAAAGGCAATCTCTCTCCTCCCATCCTTCAAAGCCTACCTGTCCACCTCCTCCATGAAGGCTTTCCTGACTAACCCCAACTGGAAGTGATCTTGATTTTCTCTGAACTCCCAGGGTTCTCATTATCTATACTTCTTGTGTGTTACTTATAATACTGCCATGAATGGTACTTGTCACCTAGGCAGAGATCCCCCGAAGGGCAAAGTGGCCTGCTTTATATACTGTAGATTCCCTACAATGCCAAGCGAAATGCATTACACATAGTGGGTTTGGTGGTTTGCTTTGGTGATTTGGGGGTATAGGAAGCTCCAGATGGAACCTCTTTCAATGTAGATCCCTGTCCCATCTATAATTTATAACCTTAAATATTTGCCTGGACCTGAGAGTTTAAGTGATTTCCCCAAAATCACACAGCTAATATGTGTCAGAAGTGGGATTTGAATCTACAGCTTCCTGACTACCAGGGCAGAGCGCTCTGTCTACCACAGCACACTCATCAGCCCCCTGCCTGGCATACTCTCTGGAATGCTCTCCCTATTTACTGCCACCTTGCAAGATCTTGGTATCCTTCAAAACAGCTCAAGTGTGGTCTTCTACATGAAGCCTACACCCCAAAATGCCTCGTATTCATTCATTCTGTATATATTTATATGTGTACTTGTTGTCTCCCCTATTAGAATGTAATGTTCTTGAAGTTAAGGACTTTCATTTTTGTCTTTGTATTGCCAGCACATAGTAGGCATTTAATAAATGTTTTTGGATTGATTGGTTGGTTGGTTGGTTGTCTGATTACCTCTCAAACATAGTAGGTACTCCATAAACAGATACTGATGATAGCAGATTAGATGCCTGATGAAGAGAGGTAAATAATGGGTGGTGAGAGGGTATCCTAAAAACTTTGCATACAGGACCCTGCTACCAATTCCTCACCTGCCAGATCCCAAGACACCCTGGGACACTCAAGCACCTCCTCCCTAACATGGAGGTTAGTGGAGGTAGAAGATGGAGTCAGTCAGAGTTATCTTATTCAGGAGAGAAGGGCACCCCCAGGGGGACTACAATTCCCACCATACAATGCAAACCCTGCTTGCCTGCCTCAGGGAAGAGCATTGCATTCTGGATCTTGTAGTCTTTACTGACATTGCCACCCACCCACCCCCACCCAGAGAGTCCTAGCCTAGGACTGCCAGTAGAGAGAGCAGGTTTTCCAAAGTCTCCTCTCATCTTCCTTACCCCCAGCAGCAGAGATCCTAGCAGGGATCCTGGCTGCATCATCACTCCCACCCTCCAGCCCTCCATTACTCATCACTACCCAAGTATTCACCACCACCACCACCACCACCACCACCACCACCACCATCACCTACCTCCCTGTGACTCACCTTCCTCTGCCCAGTCGAACAGGCTTGAGTTTTTCCTAAACTCAAGAGACTCTAGAGCATCAGAAGAGATCTGCCCTGATGAATCTTCATGGGAGAAAGCATCTTCAAGATATTCTCTCATCTTAATCTCAACTGTAACCCAGCTGTTTAACCCTCCATTCCTCTTCCCCCATCTCTTTTATTTTCCATTTTTATAATATGAAAGGTAAGCTGAAGTGGAATCATAGGACGGGGTTTTAATCCCCAGCTCTGTTTCTGTCTGACCTTGGGCAGGTGATTTAATCTCTCTGGACCTCAGTTTCCTCACCTGTAAAACAAGGGAATCAGATTAGATACTCTCTAATGTCTCTTCCAGGTCTAAATCCTATGATGCATAAAATATAGCTGGGAGGGACATTAGGGAACATCTAGTCTAAGCCCCTTGCTTGACAGATGAGGCTCTGTCCTCTCCATCCCTGTCTTGCTTTCTCTTGCCCTCTCTATCTGGAGTCTGCTTTTCTCTCCCCCTTCCTGCTACCCACCACCACCCCCACCTCCCACCCTCATGCTTTCTGTCTCCTTTTTCTTTCCTCCTTTAAGTGACTGTCCAGAAATCATCTCCCAACGTCTCCCTTGGCTAATTCTACACGCCACCTGCCTGCTGCATGGAATTCTTTATCGCTGTTAAAGCAGCTCCCCTGAGCCACAAAGGGGGAGAGGAAGATGATCTGGAGAAATTGACGGAATGGGATGGATGCTGTGGGGGTCAGAAACTGCTGAAGGACATTCAGAATAAAGGGGTTTCTAGAAATGTGGCAGCAATCTCTGATAAGTGCTTCTAAGTCAGGGCCAATGAGGGGGGGACAGGGAGGGGTAAGGAGCACTATATTCCTTTCCTCTCAGCTATAAAACAAATCCACCTGAATCCAGCCTGTGGAAAAGGCAAGTACTGAGGTCTGAGATGGTCTAGAGATGGCATGGCAAAGGAACTGAGTTCATTCAATTCATATGGTTTCCCTACCTCTCTGACTGCTTCTTTTCTATCCCTTCTGCTGGCCCCACTAAATCCAAGCTCCCCAAGGACCCCAAAGTCCTGTCCTTAGCCCTCCTTTTCCCTTTACTCTTTCGGTGAGCTCATCCACTCCTAAGGCTTCCATTATTACCTCTAAACAGATGATTCCCAAATCTGTCTCTCCACCCCTGATCTCTCCCCAGAACTGAGTTTCGCAGTTTCAAATTCCAATTATACATCTCCATCTACATTTTAAACCATGAACCCAAACTTAACATGCCCAAAACTGAATTCATCAGCTCGTCCCCTTCTCACAAATCTATTACCTTCCCCAATTTCTCTACTTCTGTCACAATCCTCCCAGTCAGGCTGGAAACCTCAGAATCATCTTGGACCCTCTCCTTCAGTCCAGTTATCCAAAATCATTCATCAAGTCCTGTTGATTTCATCTCGGAAACATCTCCTTTCCACTCCTATTGCTACCATTGTAGTCTAGGGTCCCATCTCTTCTTACCTGGAGTCATTGCAATAGCCTTCCTTTTGGTCTCCAGTCTCATCCTTCATGCTACTACTCATGTCATCTTGAGGGAGGAGAGAATAGTATACAGCAATAACTCTGAGTCAGAAGATCTGAATTCAAATCCCACTGCTCATGCTTACTACTTGTGTGGAATTTGGAAAAACACCTAACCTTCCTGGGACTCATTATCCTAATCTATAAAGTGAAGAGACTTTACTGATGGCTTCTGAGGTTCCTGTCAACTCTAAATCTGTCATCCTAAAGCGCAACACTGATCACTCTTCTACTAAAAAAACCTTAAATGGCTCCCCTTTGCCTATCAGATAAAGCATAAATCTGCCTCATTTTCATGTAGCCAACCTATAGACTACTCACTTCCTCTTGAGGGCTTCTGCTCATGCCATCCCCCATTGCTAGAATATACTCTTATTTTAGGAAAATGAAGCCCAGAGAGATGAAATAACAGAAGTAATATCACACAGAAAGTAACTATCAGAGCTGAGAATTTGAACTTTGACTCCTAGTTCAACTTTCTTTCCCCTGTACCTGAAGGGCATGATACAATGGGAGACTTACATATTCTTTCATTCATGGATATGTGTTTAATCTAGGGGTGTGCTGGAGCCAGCTCAAACCAGCTCAAGAAAGTCAACTGGTAACTTTTCAGTGTGAGAATTAACACATCAGAAATTGGCAAATGCTACAAATCAGTGATTGATTTATTGTTCTGCTGCTTTTCTAGACTTAAAGTGATGGAAATAATGCAGATTAAATTTACAAGTGTATCGTACCATGTGTATATAAAAGTTTTTGAGAATCTGTTACTAAACATTTACCAACATCCCTGGTTTAGTCTTATATCTGCCACAAACTTGGACTATTGAATCTGGAACATTACCCATAGGCTTCTCCACCCAATTCATGTCTCAATTTAAAGGCCTATGAATCTCCTATACTACAACTTTATAACCAGTATAAGGACCATAGGACCTCTGTCTCTCTCTCATTGTCAGTATCTCCCAGCCATCACTCCAAACCTTACTGCCTTCATTCCAGCAATCATTCTCACCTCACCACCACTACCACTAAACCTTAGACTCTGCTCCCTGGAACTCCCCTGGTCTCTGAGAAGGGAGCTTCACTTCATCTTGCCTGAAACCAAGCTTCTACCTCATTTCCTCTCCTTCAGCCCAGTTATCCAAAATCATTCATCAAGTCCTGTTGATTTCATCTCTAGTTCCAATCTATGCCTCCACTCAGGAGTACCCCCTCTTCCAGGTCCCTTTTATGTGTTAGAATATGAGCTCCTTGAGCGCAGGTACTATCTGGCTTGAATTTGAACCCCTAGTGCTTAGCACATAGCAAGCACTTAATTAATGTCTCTATCTATCTATCTGCCTACTGGCATCTTCCCTTCTTCCTACAAACACATGCAGGATACTCTCATGTGAAAAAAAATGACTTGCCTGACACCTGTAGCAAAAAAAACCCCTTTCAAACTCTTCACTTGAACCTGCGATCCACTTAAAGGTGTCAATGGCCTAGTAGATATAGCCTTGCACTGGGCTTGGAGACTTTTGTTCCAATACCATGCTCTCATCTGTGAAACAGGGATAATGATGACTGAAGTACCTCCCACCTAGAATGGTTGGGAAGCTCAAGTGAAATAAAGCATGTAAAGTGCTTTGTAAATTCTAAAGCAACGTACAGTGTCCCAAAAGTCTTACTTAAAGTTTATTAAAGCTTTAATAGCTTAAAACTTACATTAAGACTTTTGGAACACCATGAAAAAATGTCAGTTATGATGGTAACTACTATAACTCTCCTGCCTCAGCTCAGTCACCACAGTCATGTCAGGCTATTGCTCCCCAGACTCAGTGACTTCTTGACCTTACTTCATCACTAGGCCCTTGAAGGATATTATTCCCTGACTCCCTTCCAGGTCATCCTTCAACCCTTCATAAAAGCTAGTGTGGTTCCACCGGAGTCTAATGGCACCTGAGCTTGAGAAAATATCTTATGATCCCCTTCCAACTTTCCACTATCAGGACTTGCACTAGGATTTGTCATGGGGCCAGACACCAAGTTTACTAGCATTTACTAAGTGTCTGCTATGTGCCAGGCACAGTGCTAAGTGCTAGCTTGATAGTACTAAAAGGAGTAGGCAGCTAGGTGGTGAAATAGATGGCATGGTGGCCCTGGAGTCAGGAAGACTCATCTTTCTGAGTTCAAATCTGGCCTTAGACACTCACTGTGTGACCCTGGGCAAGTCATTTAACCCTGCCTGCCTCAGTTTCCTCATCTATCAAATGAGCTGAAAAAGAACATGGCAAACCATTACACTGTCTCTGCCAAGAGTCAGACACAACTGAAAAAACAAGTGAACAACCCCAGTAATAGTAGTAACAATTAGGTAGGAATATATGAAAAGAGTATGAGATTTGAAGGCTAAAGACATAGATTTAAATTTCGATTCCACCACTCATTACCAGTGTGACCTTAGGCAAATTACTTAAACTTCATCTTTAAAATGAGGGGGTGGACCTAAGGTTTCAAGGTCTCTTTCCGCTCTAAATCTATTGAAAGGCAACCTGTTGTATTGGATAGAGAGCTGACCTCAGAGCCAGGAAGACCTGGGCTCTGATCCATACTTGGATGTGTGACTCTGATCAAGTCACATAATATCCCAGTGATCTAGGTAATTTTCTAAGACTGTAAGTTGCAGAGAAGATGCTGGCCTGCAAGACCTCACCAGGGAGTTTCCTATGTCAATGAAATTGCAGATTCAGGCTATATCCCTATAACTATGCATTCATATTTCTATAATACTCTAAGGTTTAGCCAGCACTTTCTTCATAACAACCCTGTGGGATGACTACTAAAAGTATTATTATTTTTATTTTACAGATGAGGAAACTGAGGCTTGAGGAGGTACAGTAGAATGGAGGCAGTGATTCCCATTGCCCATGTAACTGTTCCAGGGTAGGGACTCGGGTTGGAGATGCAGGATCTTGTCTCTAGCTGCCCAGGGCCTTAACCAGGTTGCTGCCTGCCAAGTAAAGAATGTGTCTCCTCAACACGGATGCCACTGGCTTTTAACTATAATATAAGGATAATTAAGCTTTTCTGTGAGCACAGTTTGCTGCTGATGCAGCTGCCTGGAGCCTTGGCATTTATTGAGCGCAAAGTAATAATTTATTGTCCCTTTGTAAGCTCAAAAGCCATCTTCATTATCGGCCGAGATGGGAGCTGCCACAAGGGCACTAGTGCCCCTGCCAACTGCCTCTGCAAATGGAGGAGTCTGACGGAGCACCCTTCTTGACCCAAAGTCCCTGGGAGGGGATCGTGGTTGCCCAGTTCCTTCTCCCACATTATTGGAGCACGAGATTTAGACCTGGAAGGGACCTAAGAAATCTAATCCAAGCTCTTCATTTTACAGAAGAGGAAACTGAGGCCCAGACAATTAGATGGCGTTCCTTACAGTTACACGGCTATTTAGTAATAGAACCGTATTTATCATTCTGCTCTGGATTAGAAATCCCAAGTGTCTCCCCCCACCACGCCCACCCCTGCCCCCCAACTCCTATGCCATAGGGCAACCAGTATGTCCTGGATGAGGCGATAGAAGGACGTGGATGAGGAAGTGAATGAACTGTTGTCCTCACATTAGCTGAGTATTCTCCTCCACTCAACGTCGTGAAGATGGTTGAGGCTGGTGGCCCGAACTCCCAGTCTCTACATATACACACACACACATCCCCCACCTTCGCTAGCTTTCTCTCGGGCGCCTTTCCTCGTGTCATTACGGTAAGCTGTCGGCTTCCCCCCCCCCTCCCCACCACCATCACCACCTCTCCAGCGATCCCCAGCGCCGACGATAGGCGCTGGCCCTGGTGCTGATTCCGTCAGGCGCTGGAGGCAGCAGCAGCGGCAGCGGCAGCCCCGGCTCCTCTCTCCCAGAAAGCCGGACTTGGGAGTCTCCTTTCCCTCAACCCGTTTTCTCCGGAGCCCACTCCCCTCCCCGTCGTGGGCAAGGGGCAGCGGGCAGCAGAGGCCAGCATCATGCGCTCCCCTGGCATCATCCTCTTCCCCTCGTTCTTGGCGCTTCTGGCTCACGGTAAGCAAACCCAAGCGTCCCGAAGGCTCTTGGGGTTGGGGAGCGGGGAGCGGAGATCCTAGGCTAGGGCAGGCGAGGGACCAATAGGGGACTTTTTAAGCGTTGTTTCTCCTTGCGCGCCCCGAAGCTCAGGAAAGCGCCCTCCGAGCTGCTTCTCTCATTAAGCCGCCAGCCTTGGAGCTGGGGATTGCGAACTGAGGCGGGAAGGCTGTCTACTGCCCTTCTCCTGCCGCCTCCTCCCGGGCCAAGACCTTGCATTTAATCATTTTCATGAATCAGAGGAGATGGGTCTGCTGCAATTCGTCACGCCACCCCCCCAACTCTCCACCCCGCCAGCCACCCTACTCCCTACCTTTCCCCCTTTCTGGCTTTAGAAGCGGGGTATTGAGCCATGCTGGACTCAGAGGGATTCCAGGAAGAGAGCCCACTGGAGAGCTGGGGTCGCCGTTCTAGAACCAAGCTTCCTTGCGTTCTCCCCCTAAACCTCTGGCGCCAAACTTCAGCTCCGACTTTCACATCCCGAAACCTCTCCAGTCCATACTGCGGAGGTGTGTGTGTGTGTGTGTGTGTGTGTGTGTGTGTGTGTGAGTGGGGGGGGTGTATGGGGGCGGGGGGGAGAGAAGCTCTAAAGGGGGTCCTGGTAGCACGTCCTCCCTCCACCCCAGCTCGCTGCAATCCAGAACAGAAACACATCAGTCTTCCAAGCCACCACCACCACCACCCCGTTCCCCATCTTCCTCCCATCTGCCCAGAAGCTCTCCCCAGAAAAGGGGGGGGGGCGGGAATGTGTTCTGGAAGAAAGCTCTTGGGCAGAAAGACCAGGAAAAAGATTGAGAGGAAGAGATGGAGGAGAGTGTGCCGAGCTTCCTAGCCCGCTCCCGACCCCTACCTCCTTTCCATCACCATCTCCACCTCCACACCAGGGCTCCCAATAGAAGATCCTGGCACTGAAGACGCCAAGAAGGATCCGGGACGAGTCCCGAGCGACTGGAGGAAATCTTGCCTCTTTAAAGTCCCTTCGTATACACACATATACACACTCACTCACTCACCTCTCAGTGCACCCTTTTTCCCATCACGTCTACACCTCATGCCCCCTCCCTCCGCCCCTCCCGGTTCCGCTCTCCCGGGTATGGGAGCAACCAGTGCTGCATACAAATGGGAGAAGTCTCCCTCTGGCTCCTAGCACCCTTTCTTCTCTTTTCCCGCCCAGCCACTTCTCCCCCTCAGATGTCCGAGAAGACAGGGTCCAGGAGAGCAGCATCCCTCTCCCCATAACACAGACACAGACACACAGACACACAGACACACAGACACACACACACACACACACACACTGGAACCCAGGCCTCTCTAAAGTTAGCTTTCAGTGTGAGGGTGCTGGCGTGGGGCGGAAGGGAACAACTACCCTGCCCAGCTGAAAAAAGAATTAAGAGGTTTTCTGGAGACGAAGGGAAGGGAAGAGTCGGCTTCATTTCTGATTAATCTCTTAATCCACCTACTAATCCTTCCCAGACCGCTTTCCCATCAGAGTCCATAGACACCTGAGTCTTCTCCCCTGCAACTCCGGGAGAGGGCGCGAGGGCCGGGGAACCCAAGGAGCAGTGTAGATGGAGTGATAGGGTTTAGGCGAAGAAAGGGAAGAGGGTGTTTGTCAACACGGACCAGCTCTTTAGAGACCTGAGCACCAGCAGTCACCCAGTTGGTTGGGTACGAGGAGAGGGATCGTCTGACTGGGCCCTTCGGGGCACAAAGAATCTGGAGCTTTCTGATAGGGAGAAATCAGGGCGTACCCGGGAAAGACCAACCCCATTAGTCTGGGACCACTATCGGGCAGGTTTGGTTCTTTGGGGGACGCAGGAGAGTGATAAAGCGTTTGGTGTGGGGTTTTGGTAGGATAGGGGAAACCGTGGCAAAAGTGGGCAGCGGCCCAGAATGGAGAGCGAAAGCGGTGGGCTTCTCTGCTGTGTAGCCTTGGAGAAGGCGTGTCTTCGCAGGACCTCAGGCTCTAGACTGCACGCATATACCTTGTCCTGGGTGGGTAAATCGTCCCGTACACGGGCCCAGCCCCTATGAGGGGCAATATCCAGGCTGAGTCCCCGTTATTACAAGCCTGTAACCTCAGTATCCCCTGACAACCCTGGCTTTTTCCCGCTAACCCGGGCTTTGATGGCCGATCTGCTGAGAAGACTCGGGTCCTGGACAGGACTGGGCGGGGGAGGAGGAGCGGCCGCTTTGTCCCTCCACCCGACTACCACTATATGGCATCCCACACACGCCCACTTTAGGGGGCTCTGGCATCAAGATCCTCCTGTCTCGTTGCCGGCCTCCAGCCCTCTCGAGCGCCACGTTCTCCCGAGCTTCTCTTCCTCGCACTGCTACCCCTTTGCCCTGGCAGCCGCTGAACGCCAGCGGTTCGTGTGCCAGTGTGCCTCTGTGTAATCTGTGCGTGTGTGTGTCTGTGTGTCCCTCCGAGCGCGAGCTGGTCTCGCTCCTGATGTATTTGAGAACCTCCGCTATCTGAGTGGGTTGTGTGTGCGGATCCGTTTGTCCTCCTGAGCCTTTGCGTCCCGTATTCCTTTCCAGACTCTTCCTGGAGTCGATTCCTGGTCCCTTCCTGCCCCTTTCTTGTTTTTCAAAAATGGGCAAGAGTAATCCAACCTCAATTTCCTCCAGCCTAGATGGACTTTCTGTTCCCTGGCACCTCCGGTGCCAGCTGGATACAGTGGGTCCTTGGAGGTGTTCGGAGAGAGGGGAGTGGGGAAAAGCGAGGTGAAGCTGGCATCCAGGGAGACGGAAAGGAGTTAGGTGTCTTCAGGTCTACATTTCTACTAGCTCGTGGTACTAAAAGGGGGCTCAGAGAGCCCTCGTTAGCTCCAAAATGTTCCACGAGGCTTTCTTCCTAGGTTAGGGGAATTGGAGTTCTTATTAACTGAGAGTGTTTATTTTCCGGGGTTTGGCCAGCTTGGAGGCAGCCAGAAAAGCGCAAAGTCAGCGCTCCAACCTCTCCACCCCTTCTCATTAGGCCTTTAAATAGTCGTGCGGGGGATTCTGTCGTGCTGACTTTTGATTTTGGGTTAATATGACTTTTGCTGAGCGGTCTGTCCTACCCGTGGGCGGAGCTCGGACTGCTCGGATCCCAGCCGAGCCTAGACTTTCCAAACCACCCCTCTTTTTCCTCTGGCCTTTGCGTGGGCTATTCCCGCAGTAGGTAAGACAGGGCTAGATAAGAAATTAAACCCCCTTGGAGCTTCCCATTTGCTCCCCGACGGTGTGACTGTATCCTCAGCCCCTTTCCTTATAGAGGATCTTAGTACTATAATACCATAGAATTTAGAGCCGGATAGGACATTAGATGCCCTTCTTTTACAGAAGGAAAATTTGATGCCCAAAGAGGAAAAGTTATTCTCCCATGCTCATTCTGCCAGGGAGTACAAGTCACTTAGAGATTTTTGGAACAGGGTTCTTAACCTGAGGTCCATGAACTTGGTTTTTAAAAAAATATATATTTTGATAGCTGTGTTGCAACATAATTGGTTTTCTTTGTGAACCTAAGTATTTTATTTTATACATTTAAAAACACGATTCTGAGAAGGGGCCCATAAGCTTCACCAGGCTGCCAAAGAGGCCTATGAATTCGTCAGGAAGCACCCTGAGGGCAAGAAAAACTGGAAGCATCAATTGTTCAGTCGTGTCCAATTCTTCTTGACCCTATTTGGGGTTTTCTTGACCGAGATACTGGAATGGTTTGCAACTTCCTTCTCCAGCTCATTTGACAGATGAGGAAACCGAGGCAAACAGGATTAAGGGGCTTGCCCAGGGTCACACAGCTAGTTCCTGAAGCTAGTAAGTGTCTGAGGCGGAATTTGCACTCAGGAATTCCTGACTCCAGGCCCAGCGTTCCTTCCACTGTGCCACCTAGCTACCCGTTGAGGACAAGGACCGTTCCTTTTTTGATTCTGTATCCCCAGTACCTTGTATGTAATAGGCGTTTCATAAATGCTTTTTAATTGAATTATATTTAAAAGAGGGATTCGAAGCCCTTCAGGCTATGCACCAAGAGGCTTCCGTCAAGGTCTGATATCCAGTGCCTTGTCTGGGATCTCCTCCTACGCCCTATGGGATGAACAGAGGGGGTACAATAAGCATAGGCCTTAGACAGCAAAGTGAAAACCCCACGGGGGCAGGCTCCTGCTAAGCCACGCGGCGAGCTCGCCGAGAGCCTAGAACGCAGTTCTCCCGTCCACCTCACGGGCGCCTGGCCCTCGGCTTTGGGGCGGCGGAAGGGGGGGGGGGCGGTGAGAGGGAGAGAGCTCTGCAGGTGGGGAGGTGCTGGCGCCCGACTGCCTGCTGCGTTGGTGTAATGATTTTTAATGAGCAATTACCTTTAGTCATTCTCCTAATTTCTGAATATCAATAAAGTTAATTAAACTCTGTGTGTGCGTATGTGTTTCTTTTGTGAACAAGGGAGGTAGCGGCTCGAAGCTGACAGGGAATTCGCTGTGGGGGTTAGGGGGCCAGGCAACTAAGGCCTGCTACCCGCCAATTCCTATCAGGGTGACCTTGAAGAAGGAACTTCCCCCACTTTGAGCGCCACTTTCTCTGTGGATGTTTCTGTGTGTTGTGGGGAAGGGTAGAGAGAAGAAACGTTGCACCCTACTCCCAGATCGTAAAATTTACAGCAGAAAAGAATTTGGCGGTAATCTAATCCAACCCTCCTCATTTTTCAGAACTGAGGAACTAGCCCAGAGAGGTTAAATGTTTGCCCAAGGGCACACAGCAAATAGAAGAATCAAGATTGAAGCCCCTCTGCTCTGATTCTGAAGCCACCGCTCTTTCCGTTTCAACAGACCAGCAAGTTAGTCCAAGCTTGGAAAACCTGGAGTCTCAGAGATGAGCACTGGTGAGGCCAGGCTTAGTGGCTTACCTCCCAGATGTTGGAGGTTAAGGCCTGAAACAAGGGGTGCTTTCTTTAGGTTGCAAGCCAAGAGCCTCTTGGCCACCTCACCCCTTCTCTTTGGGCACAATACGGAGAGAGTTAAATGCTCTTGACTGGGCTGTCACAAAGCCCAACAGTAATTGCAGGTTTTTTGCCAATGTGTTAACTGCACTAGGAGGTTCCAGAACGATCCCAGGGCTCTGGGACCTGAAGGTCTAAGGACTCTTGCTACCCCCCCCACCTCCATGGATCATGCCATTGTCACCTTAGATGAGGGTATTTTAGCCTAACATTTGGAAAATGAGAGAGATGTAGATGAAAATGCCAGACATATGAATCAGTGTGTTTGGGATGGAAAAGCTGGGGGGGTGGGGCATCCCTGATGAGGATTTCAGAAGAAAGCTTGGGGAGTGGGATCTGGATTGCACTCCCAAGGAATGCAGGGCTGACTAAAGGAGCCTAAGCACCTGGTAGAAGAAGGAGAGAGGTTGGGGATGTGGGGAGGGCTACCCTACACAGAGATAGACAGGGATTCTGGGACATTAAAAAGAAAGGAGCAGAATCTGAATGGGGTACTGGTGTGAGAGGAGAAAAGCAGCTAAGGGGAGAACTACAGTAGCTAAAGGGAATCAATGCTGGTGAGACAGTCTAACCATTAAAAAAAGAACTCTGCCAAAAGTAGATGTGAATGAGTGATGCAGCGGCACCAGCAGCCTGCTTGCTCCTTGGTATGCTTCTCCCACCCCTTTTGGGCCCTGGGTCCCGTCAGGGCTGGGCATTGGAGTGTGTGGGCTGCCTGGCCTCCTGGGGCCCATTCTGGTGGTTGGGTTTAGGCATCGGTGGGCAGAAAGCTCCCGGAGGGGACTCCGGCACCTGCTCACGCTCAGCATCAGCAGCTCCGTCATCTGTGCTTAATGGAGAGAAAGGAGTTGTGTTGGTAATCTACTTAATTAGAAGCCAGGCTCCCACTGTTTTCTCCGAGTCAGTCCCCCCTCCTTCCATGGTGTCTAGGGAAAGCAAGCAGCCCAAATTCTGACTCTTCCTCTCTTCTCTCCCTCCCACCCAGCGAAGACACTGTCTCTCCATCTTCTCTCTACCATCAGATCTCTATCTCTCAGCAGCTTGGGGCCTCCCCCCAGAGCTTTGTGATTGAGCTCAGCTAGGGGGAGGAGTAGTCATCTTGGGTGAGGAGGACAAGAGGGAGGTCTGGGCAGACTTCCTATGGCGCAGTGACTATTTAATGGCTGCCCTCTTTCCCCTGAGTTTGATGTCCCCTCCAAACCTCAGTCGCCCCAAAGTGAGGGTAAGAGCTGAGAAGCCTGAGGTTGTTCTTATGAAGTAGTGGAATTATCAGTGAACTGGTTGGAACTGAAAAAACTTGATTTCTAGTCTCCCCTTCTAGAAGGTCAGCTCCTTGAGGGCAGGGACCATTTTTTTTTTACTTTTCTGTGTATCCCAAGCACTTAGCTTTGCTTAATAAGTGTTTTTAATTCATAAATTGACATAAACTATCTATAATGATGATGCCTCTTTGGACCTCAGTTAACTCATGTGCAAAATGAAGGGAACAAACTAGATAACCTTTAAGGTCTCTTCAAGCCCTGTGAGATTCAGAGACTTATTGTAAATTTGTCAGTAAAGCAGGCAGATTTGGAATAGGAGTCTGGTGATGTCCTGACTCCCACCCAACTCAAACTCTAGTTCTCCACTTTTGAGATCCTCCATTCATCTCAAAGACTTGGACTGATTCTCTAGAGCCTGTGGGGGGTGGGAGGGCAGCAGCCAGTGTTGCTGACTTTGATAAGAAAGGTTGAAGTCTCAAAGGTGGACAGGAATCAAGGCAGCATGTTATAGTGGATCTGGAGTCAGAATCTGAGCTGGAAACCCAGAGTTTCCACTACTACCTGTGTAACCCCGGGCAAGATGACTGCTCAGGTCCCTTCCAGTACTAGATCCCATGATTCTCCAAAGGCAGCTGGAGCAAGACAGAGATTGAAACAGGCATAGTAAAGGCAGGGGGGAGGAGCAGGGAAAGTGTCCAATTCTAGGAGGAAGGAAGAAATCTGGAAAGGATCTAGGGAGAATATTTATAGCTAACATTTATACAGCACTTCAAGGTTTGCAGAATGCTTTACATATGTTATCTCATGATCCTCACAACAACCTTGTGAGGTAAGTAGAATTATTATCCACATTTTGCAGATGAGGAAACTGAGGCAAAATGAGGTCAAGTGACTTGCCTAGGGTCACACAGCTAGTAAGTATCTCAGGCAAGATTTGAACTTAGGTCTTTGTACACCAAAGCCAGCACTCTGACTACTGCACCACTATAGACTCTATCTAGGGATCATAGATTTAAAGCTAAAAAGGAATATTAGAGGTGATTTAGTTCAACTCCCCCATTTTATAGATGAGGACACTGAGGACCAGAGGGGACAAGTGACCTGCCCAAGGGTGCACAGGTAGTAAATGACAGAGTTGGGATTTGAACCCAGGTCTTCTAACACCTGTGTTTTTTCCACTGTACCTTACTTTAAGACATGTGGAGAGGCCAGAGTTTAGAGGAAGGATTATAGAGAGCCCAGTGTGGACTGAAGGATAGTGATAACAGTGATTCAGTTCAACATGGTAGAGCACTTACTATATATCCAAGGTGTTGTGCTTAGCCACTGAGGAGCAGGATTCAGTGTCTGCCCTCAAGGAGGCTACAGTCAGATAGAGACAAATGACTAATACCCAGCAGAATCTAATGATGGCTACCTTTAGAGACAATATGTGGTAGTAATCACTTGAGTGTATATATTGCTTTATGCTTTACCCCAATGCTTTCATATATATTATCTCATTTGACAGCCTGTCCCTGGAAATGAGGATCTCCATTCCACTCCTGGGTGGAAGGAATGGGGACCATTGGGAGTAGTACAATGGCCATATTCCCACTGGCCTTCCACAGTGCCCACTTTATCCCTGGTCCTCCCCTCACTTCACATGGTACTGTAAATTGAGCACCATCTAGCCCAGCCCCTTAGTTTTACACATCAAGAACCTGGAGTCTGGATAGGTTAAATGGTCTGCCCAAGGTCACACAGCAAGAACGTAGAAGGCAAGCCCCACCACTAACCCATTTCAAGAGCGTTGGCATGGGAAGAGGGATGCTTTCCCTCCTGGATAGGGTGAGAAGTCAAGGTGCCTGGGTTCTGGCTAATAGCATGCTATCCTAATTTCAGGCTTAGCCTACAGAGCTTGAGACCAACCCTGTCATTCTTCCAACACAAGGAGATGCCATAGCTTTTTGGCTATAAACTCCAAAGACCTCAAGCAAGTTTCCTATTCTCCTGACTGAATCCCACAGAGAGAACCAAATCTGTTTATAAAGACCCCAGAAGAAACAAGCTCCAATAATTCTATCACCCATAACAGCGAACCACCTGTTAGTACTAATTGAAGTCTAACCTGAGTCTCTCCTGCTGGAGTTGGTTTGTTTCCTCTTAGACCAGAGTGACAAAGATAGACACAAGGATCTTCTTGCTACAGAAACTACCTTAGCTTCTCCCTCTTCAAAACCTTAGAAAGTTGGGAAAAAACATCATCCTGGGAGTTAGGAAATCTGGGATTGATTCCCAGTTCTGCCTCCAAATTCTCTGGGTGAACCAGAGCAAATCCATTGCCCTTCTTTGGGGTTCGGTTTCTTCCTAGCTAATGAAGGTGGTGGTTTCTATCTCAGCCTCTCTTCCCCAGATAACAGCGCCCCCAACCACCTACCTATTTCACACTGTACCTCCCCCACCTTTCTTGGCCCCCACCACCTGCAGCAGGCCCAGGGCAGCTTGGGCTGAGGGAGGGAGGGAGCTGTCTACCCAGGGCAGTCAGCCTCCTCTAGCACCGTACAAATTGCTCTGTACCTGAGATTGGAGGATCGATGCATCGGCTGCTGGCAGTTTGTTGCTGCCCATTGATTGTTGTGATTTCTCCGAGGGCTCTAGAGCAAACAAACCTGCTGTCTCACCAGCAACAATTCCCGAGTCTCTGCGACAATGGGGCTGAAGGGAGGGAGAGGAGGAGAGATGGAAGTGGGGAGGGAGACCTGGCTCCTGGCTCCTCTCCCCCTAGGAGGAGTAAGGTGCCACTGGGCACAGGCAGGCAGGGGCAAAGCTAGAGACTACAAGGCACAGGGGGAACACAGAGAGAGGGAGGGAGTGGCTGTGGAGGGAGGTGACCCTCAAAGGAGAATTGGAGGGAAAGGGTAAAGGGACCCAGGTGGGGTCCCTTTAAACATGCCCTTTTCCCTACCCCCTGCCTGATCGTGAATGGCATGAAGCCTGTGGTTATTTAGGGATGATACAAAAAATAGAAGGGGGAATCAGGGGGCCTCGGTTCAAATCCCAGCTCTATAGCTTGCTGCCTGTGAGATCTCAGGTAGGTCATTTCCCTCTTGATGGGCCTTCATTTCTTCATCTGCAAAATGAAGGTTTGAAACTAGGGATCCTTTCCAATTCAGTCTATGATCCTTTCAAATCCTACCCAGCCTTTAAGGCCTGGCCCAATTATTGCCTCATCTGTGAAGCATTTCCTGAGCTTTCCAAGCCCTCTGTGCCAGGGCAGAGCTTTTTCCTCTCCTATTATACTTCTCCCCACTGTGAATTTTCCCAATATCCAGCAGAATCTCATAATCTCACTGCTGGAAAGATCTTAGAGGTCTAATCCAATCCCTGTCTGAAGCATGAGTTCCCTTTACTACATTCCTGAAAAGTAACCAGGTGAACTCCAGCGACAGGGAACTCACTACTTTACAAAGAAACCTATTTCATTGTTCAACAGTTCTACTTGTGAAATCACTCTTTATATGGAGCAGAAATCTGCCTGCCCAGGGCAGTGTGGAATTTACAGCCACCTGTGGTTCCTAGCCCTGCCCTCTAAGACTAAAGAGAATAAATGGAATCCCTCTTCCCCATGAAAACCCTTCAAATCCTTCACTACTTCCTGATATTATTGGTTCTCTTTGCATGTGTATCTGGGATCTCCCCCTAGACTGTAGGCTTCTTGAGGGCAGGGAATGAGCCTCAGCTCTCTTTACATCTCCCAAACTCCTAGAACAATGCTAAACATATAGTAGCCACCGGTTGAATGTTGTTGGATGATTGATTGATGGGATGGGTGTTAGTGCATTTTGATGGTGAATTAATGGTATGCAAATGAAATTCAAACCATATGTAAATGAAGCAAGCCTCTCGTTGAATGACCTCAAACATATTTCTCTCTTCCTGGGCCTCAATCTCTCTTCATTTACCCAGCTTTAGGGCAAAGCTAGGGCAAGCTGATTTGTTCCCCTGGCTTCCCTCCTTCCCCCAAAGGCTTTTGCATCTGCAGGGAGCAAACAGAGTAGGTACGCCTGGGCCCCCAGCCTGAGGCTGGATGCCAAAAGAGTTGGTCTTTGGAGCCCAGAGGCTTCCCTCTGCCTGCAGTCTGGACAACACCCAACTCTACCTCCAGTCAACCACGGCCACAGCAGCCTCTACCCTGCCCATCTCTCATCCCTTCAACAACCACACACACATACATACATACACACATATATACACCCCCATTTCTCTCCCCATCTGCTTTGCCACTCACCTTTGGAAATATCCCTTCTTGGAGAGGAGGTCAGGGTCATAGCCTTATCACAAAAAGTGCCTGAGCTCCAAGCAGATGATCATTTGCATGCTGTTTTGCATCTCATTTGCATTTTCCTTTGAATGTCAAAATGTGTAGAAATCAGTACAAACCCCTTACTCCCTCTTCTCTACTCTATACCTTCTTCTACTCCTCAGCCAGGGTTCTATTCTTCCTTCAATCCTCCTGGTGGCCCAGCCCCGCCCCCCCCCAGCTCCAATTCCTTACCTCCCGACTATCAGCCCATCCTCATATCCCTTCCTCCTGCCCCCATCTAAGCTTTTAGGTGAACTAGAAGCTGAGCTTGGCCAAACAAAAGCTTCCTCAGTACCTCCAAACCACAAACAGCTTATTGGTTGCCCAGCCCTAGACTTTCTGTTCATGTGCTGGATTCATTGGCATGACATCAGCCATTTGTATGCCCAGGGTGTCTCAGAACCTACCTGGTTCCACCCTGCCCAGCCCTGACCTCTAAGACAGAGGAGTCCTCTGAGCTTGACCCTAGAAATCCTTAGGCAGACAAGCTATCTGTAGCAAAGTCTGGCATGTAGGACTGAGATGGGCAGCATGAAGCCAGCCCTGGTGGTCTAGCTGGAGGGACTTGGAGGAGTCTGTTGATTAGGTTTGAGGCAGATTGCTATATCTGAAGCTCCCAATTCCAGTGGGCATTATCGCATATATAATTTACATCCAGTTAACGAGATGTGCTAGTGGTTTGAAATATTAATCAATGGAGAGCCTGCAGCCATGACCCAGGCAATGAGGAAGGAAGCAGCAGAAAAGCAGGAACCCAGACATCCCTGTCCCCGTCTTTACAGAGAAAGAGAGACACAGAGACAGAGAGAGAGAAAGAGAGACAGAGACACAGAGACAGAGACACAGAGACTGAGACGGAGAGACTCTGTTTCTCAGCTATGGAATCAGCAGTGAGCAGGAGGGGGAGGGAGAAGGAGAAAGGAGAGAATGTAGGAGATCCTGGAACCAAGATGATAAGAGGCAGCACAGAAGTGGATTCCCTCCCTTTAAGAACAGAACAACCCCTTTTGTGGGGCTGTTTTCACACTGATCCCAGAAATTAGGCAATGTTATGACTTCTCAGGATGACCTTTTTGGCCTAAGAGTCTCAATCTAAGAGCTATAAGATGCCAAGGCCAGAGGCCAAGAGAACAGAAGATCCCCTTTCTGGACAGACACATAATCAGTTATAGCTCTGTGTATCCTCTGCCTTACACTCAGGGACAGTCTGACCTTGACCCTTATGTCAGGAACTGGAATGCCCCAGTTGATTTGGCACAGACCCCATATTCCCTCACCCTCAAATTGCCCTGATGTCAGTGAATGCCCTTCAAGGTGGCAGACAGCTGGCTTGATTTCTTGCATGTGCCAGGGATCCAGAGACCCTGCTGGTATCCACTGCCTGTGCCCATCAGAATACTTAGAATATGCATCCCAACCCAATGTGGGATACCCCCTGGTGCAGCTGAAACATAAGGAAAGGGGGTGCTATAATTGAGCGCCCCTGTGCGGGGCAAGATGAGAAGGGGATGGGGGAATGCCTTCAAGGTTCATTCTATAATTTAGCCAATCAGAGTTGCCCTGTGTTTCAGAGGTGAGGAATGCCCAGAGCTTTCTTTCCCTTATGAGTAGGACTGGGTGAAGGACTGTTCTCCTGGGGACCCAGAGACTTGAAAAGTCTCTGTGACTTTCATATTTATGTGTGTGTGCAGGGGTATATGTTTGGGTGTGTCTCAAGGTGTCTCTGAGATGTCCTCTGGCTGTCCCTGGATGTTTTCACCTGGGTGTCTGTGCCTGCATGTTCCTAAGAGTTTTCCTCTGAATGTTTGTTTCTGGGTGTGTCTCTGGGTAGCCATGTCTATGTATCCCTGGGTTTTTCTATCTGGATGTCTCTGGGTGCATGGCTCAGTTTCCATTATTTAGTGTCCCTGGGTGTTTTTCTGCGGGTGTGTGGGTCTCTTTGTCTTTGTGTAGCCCTGGAGAGTTGTCGCTGATAGTCCGTCTCGGCATGATTGGGTGTCTAGATGTACCTAGGTGCTTATATCTAGACAGGTCCCTACATCTCTACATGGGCACATGCCTGCCACTCTATAGCTCCCATCACTTCCTTTTGTCTCAGTCTTGGGCTCAGATGACCCCTCAAGGAGAACTGGAGCTGGAGCCTCTGCTATTTATAACCACTTTGCCCACTTTGCCCCCTCCCCCCAGCAGAGAGATAGAGCTGGGCTGGGGAGGCCTTAAGGCAGTATCTCCCCAGGAATGTAGCTCCACCCAAGGATGTGCAGGTGGGGCACTGCCTTTGGAGACAGAGGCTGGAGCACAGTGAAACAGCAGCAGGTATTCTGCTTGTCAGCCTCCCTTCCCCAGCCTGGGCACTAAGGAGCAGAGAGACAGCAGGAGACCTAGGGAAAACAAGAAGATACTGCAGAAGAAAAGACATTCTCACTGGCCAACCATTTGAGCAGGGAGCTCAGTGTATTTTCTAGATGTGGCTGTGTTTTTGTGACAGCTACAAGAGGAGAAAGGCAGGAAATGGCCATATGAGATACTTGGGATGAAAATGAGAAAGGGAGGATAGCCCAAAGCAGCCAAAGAATGTGAGCCTGGACCAGAATCTTCTGTGTCAGTGAAAGATTGGAAGCCTGGGGAGGGAGAAACTCCAGAGCCAGAGAAACAGGACAGCCCCCACCCAGCTCCACTCTAGCTAATGCTCCTCAGAGGGCAGTCTCAGGGTCCCCTGGCAGTTCGATCTTGGAGTAGAGTGTGATATTGGGGAAAGTCAGTTGATGACTTGCTCGATGTGCGGTCCAAGCATGTGGCCACCCCTTGGCTAAAGAGATGGTCGGAAGACTCAACCTCAGCCATCTCCCACCTTTCTCTCCAAATGACTCACTGGCCTCAGCCTAGGCCAAATTCCAGATGCCAGGTCCCAGAGCCAAGGATCGTAGGTTTAAAGCTGGAGGACACCTCATAGATTGCTTAATCCTATCCCCTCAAATGAAAAATGGAGAAGTGACTTGCCCAAGGTCACACAGGTGACCACAGGTGGCAGAGCTGGGATTCAAACACAGGCCAAATCCAGCAGAACACTCATTGATGTAGGATCAGTCTACTCAACTGTAAGCTCCATGAGGGCAGGAACCTTGTCCTATTTAAAGATGAGGCAGATTGGCACAGTGGAAAGAGGGCTGGTTCTAGAGTCAGAGGATGTATATTCAAATTCCAGCTGGACCACTAATAATCTGTGTGACCTTGAGCAAGTCACTTAAGTACCCTTTCTAGGATCAGTTTCCTCATCTCTGAAATAGGAGGGCTAGAGAAGAGCAGCAGGTGGCTTTCCAACTTTGGATCTAGGATTCTAAACCCCTGTTATCTCACTAGGAACCAAACAAAATGGTCTGGAGGAGCACAGCATTTCTGTATACAGTTGGTGCATAATAAATGCTTGAAAATGACCACAGATAAACTACCAGGACCAGGGTGGTAGTCAATAGAAGCTTGCACACTACAGGTCCAATAAGGCATTATTAAATCAAGAGTGGAATGTGAGGGGGGGACTCAGGTCAGAAGTAAGGTAAACAGACAGTTTTGTCTCTGGTAGTCAAGGTGAGTCTATTTCTGAAATAAATTTGGGCACTTTTGGGCAGCAGGGTAGCTGGCTATTAACAGACCACAGTTCCCTGCCCCCAGACCCAGGGCCAGCTTTGACCCTTAGGTTCCCTTGGAATAGACTTAGGGCCCCCTTACTCAAACAAGGAGCTAGTACTAGATGGTCTCTTGAGTCCATTCCAGCTCTAATATTTTCTGGGTCTACAATTTCATGGTTCCTATCCTCTCTCTCTCTCTCTCTCTCTCTCTCTCTCTCTCACTCTCTCTCTCTCTCTCTCTGTCTCTCTCTCTCTCCGCCCCCCTTTGGCACCCACTTGCCCCATCTGCAAAATGGGATGTGAAATATGGAGCTGGCCCAGCTCCCAGAGCTGCTACCTCCCTCTTTCAGCACTAACATCCAAGCTTAATTAGGAAATGTACAGTAGGGGAGAGGGAGAGGACCTGGGTTCACTGAGAATGACTACGGGAGGAACAATTTGATGTTAGCTTTGAACAGACACCCCCACCCACCACTGGCCCACCAGAGGACAGAAGCCCAGGATTTCCTGCTTCCATGAAGTTTGCCCTGACTTCCTCTCCTATGAGCTAACTAATTATATACATGTTGTTTCCCCAATTAGAAGGTAAGCTCCTTGAGGGCAGGGACTGTTTTTATCTTTGTATCTCTAGCACTTAGCACAGTCTGTGGCAGTCCTTAATAAATGCTTGATTGATTGAACCCCTCGATTGGCCCTTAGCTCAGACTGCCTGGTATCATTAGTCATTTCTTTATACTTATACCTTCTTTTCCCAATTAGAGTCTAAACTCATGAGGGCAGGGACTGAGCCTGGTAGCCTAACCATAGAACTTATTCTGGCACATTCATTACATATCAAAGTCTGAAAACATTCTTTTTTGTTTTTTATTATTTAATATTTTTTGTTTTCAACATTGATTTCCACAAGATTTTGAGTTACAAATTTTCCCCCCATTTCTACCCTCCCCCCCACTCCAAGATGGCCTATATTCTGGTTGCCCCATTCCCCAGTCAGCCCTCCCTTCTGTCACCCCACTCCCCCCCTTACTTTCTTGTAGGGCAAGATAGATTTCTAGGCCCCACAGCCTGTATATCTTATAAAAACATTCTTATTAATGGGTTGAGGTAGACTGAGGCTAAACCTGAGTGCTAATACTTTTGCGTGCTGACGCCATACCCCACTCTCCCAAATGAATTGCTTCATCCGCACTTGGACCAGACCTGTGGTTTTATCTGTGTATGGAGCTCCTGGTAAGGAACTTCCTCCCTCTGCCCATGCAGATCAGACCCTGTAACTGGAGGTTTACCCGGGGCACTGAAAGAGAAAGTAAGTGACTTGCCCAGGGTCACACAGCTGAGATGCATCAAAAGCAGAAACTGAACCCAGGTCTTCCTAACTCTGGGACCAGCTCTGTATTCACCATGCCATATCACCTCTTCTTTATATTGGTTTTTTTTTTTTTTACTCCCTCTATAGAACATAAGGTGCTCAGGGAAGGGGCTGATTCATTTGTGATTTTGTATTACCAGTTCCTAACACAGTGCCAGCACATAGTAGGTGCTTAATAAGTCCTGGGTTGCTTATTAATTAATTCACCGATTTTCCTCCTGCCTCCAGACCAGAGATCCCATTGCTGAGAGCAATAACACCTTATATGTATGTGTACAGAACCTTATACTTTTCCACCATGTTTCTATATATTATTTCATTTGATATTGATAAGGCTTTAAGACCTGAAAAACCTTTCCTCAAAACTATGAGCTGAATAGTACAAGTGTTGGTATCCCCATCTTACAGAGAAGAAAACTGAGATTCAGAAAAGCAGAGTGACTTACCCAAAGTCACATAGCTATTAAGTGCCAAGAATTGTGATTTGGACCCAGATCTTCAAACTCCAATTCCATTGATGTTCCCACAATACCACCTGGTGAGGAAGGCGGGTGCATGGATTACTACCATCCCTACTTTACAGATGAGGCTACTGAGAATAGTCTCAGGTGCATCGCACAGGGGCAAAGAAAGGACTCATACCCAGGTCTTCTTGTCTCCTAGTCTAGGGTTTTTTCCACTTTGGTACTCAGCCTCTTTGTTATGAGTCAGAAGCATGATCAAAATTTAAAGCTTGGGGGCAGCTAGGTGGCGCAGCGAGCAGAGCACTGGCCCTGGAGTCAGGAGGACCTGAGTTCAAATCCGGCCTCAGACACTTGACACATGTACTAGCTGTGTGACCTTGGGGAAGTCACTTAACCCCAATTGCCCTGCCAAAAAGCAAAAAAAAAAAATTTCAAGCTTAGCAATAGCAAATGTACCCTCAGCCCAGGGGGCCAGAACCTTGTCCCCTGCTCAATAATCACCTTGATTGTCCCTGCCCTAGGAGCATGTACTGAAGGACCTTTCCATTAAGGAAAGACTCAGCACAGAAGGAAGGAGTCGTTTGTACAAGAGCTCAGTACCCCTGCTGGGTCAGAACATCCCCTTGCCCAAGAAGGGATATGGTCTACAGTCTAGGCCCTAGAATCTCCCAGGGAGTCATAGATTTTGAGCTGAAAAGGACCATGAAAGTCATGTGGTCCAACTCACTAATTACTTGCCCTGGGCTGTTTATCTCAGTTTCCTTATCTGTAAAACGGAGATAATAACAGCACCTACCTCCCAGGGTTGTTGTGAGAATCGAATGAGATAACCATCATACAGCGCTTTGCACAGTGCCTGGCACATACTAAATGATAAATAAATACTTGTTTCTTGCCCTTCCCTATAGGAGGCTACCTTCATCAACCAACCTGAACCTGACCCCCTCCCCATTCCCCATTCCCTTTTGCCTCTTGTATATCAGAGGGCAGGGAGGAGGCAGATGCAAATTAAGGTTAAAGAGCAATGGTGAACCCAGGGGTCCTTTTCTTCAGATGGCCCCGAAAGCACAATGGAGAGACTGTAGCAAGTGAGGTGGTGAACAAAACATCTATACCTGGCTTATCAGCAGTCTTGCTGTTCTTCATGTCTCACACGCACACTCACACTACTCTGTGCTTATTATGTATATATGGGTGTCCCAAAAGTCTTGGTGCGGTTTTAAGCTATACTGTATTTTATATTTACTTTTGTGTGTACGTGTAGTCTCCCCGCCCCCTTAGAATGCAAGCTCCTTGGGGGCAGGGACTGTTTCATTTCTGTCTTTGTGCCCCCTGCACCTGGTATAACGTCCAGCACATCATACGTGCTTACCGATTAATTGAGGGATTGGGGAAGGGCCAATCTGAAGGCGGAAATAAGAGGGAGGGGCCCTGAGCGCCCAGGGGTAACTGCTTTGTGGTGATGGTCATTACCTCCAGAAGGTGGCCCCCGGTAACGAGGAAGGTCCAACCTGCTGGGAGTGGGCTCCAGGACAGCCACACGCTCAGAGAAAAGCATCGAGGGGCAGGATGTAGACCACAAGCATAGACGGGAAGGGCTGCTGGCTCGGGGGCACCGCATACACTCCCCGGGATCTGCTCTTGTAAGGTTTCCTGCCCGTCGGCGGTGAGAAGGCTCACCTCCGGTGCTCTTTCCTAGGGAGAGCTCTAATCCTGGCAGGTCCCAGGCTGACATTTACCAGGCGCTGTTCCATTCGGAGAATTACGGTGGTGGTGGTGGCGGCGGCGGCGGCGGAGGCTGTAGCAGCAGCAGCTAGAGCGGGGGAAGGGCGGATAGGCAGGCACAGGGCACGGAGCTCTGTGCCACGTCCCTCACTCAGCCCCCGTGTATCACTGCATAAAATGTCCATCAGCTCTCATTCCCGCACCACCCTGTCCTGGCCCTGCCAAGAGCTTCTCAAGGACCAAAAAGAGGAAAGGGGACATTAAAACCCAGGACTGTAGGACCCTTACCCAGCTCCCTTGGCTCAACCCCTGCCCTTCCGCTACTCTGATCCAGGACCAATGGTTATTAGCTTTATAGATGTTCAGAATTAAAAAGACGAGAACCAAATAAGCATTCTAAAGGGTCCGATCCAGAGCGCCAGAGCGCTCCTATCCCCCCGCCACCTGCCTGAGACCGCCCAGAAACAGAACGAGGGTGGGCACCCACCAAAGTCCACCATGCCCTCTCTTCACGAATCCATACTCTGCCTCCCTGTGGGCAGCCCAGGACCCTGAGCTGAGTCCAAACCGAGACTGGTAGGAGGCAGCGTCTGGCCGGCCGGGAAGGTGTGGGAACAGAAGGAGAGGTGAAGCTGCAGCAGACGGCCCCATTAATCACCCTCTCCAGCCCCTGGCTCTGCGGTGGCGAGAACATATTAGATTTTAAATTGGAAAACAGAGAATGTGGCGGGTGCCACCAGCTCACCCGTCTGTCCTGGCCCTTTCTGTCAAGGCCCCGTGGGCAGGGCTGACAGCTAAAGGGATGAGAGAGGGAACTGGGGCCTCCATCCCAGACCTTACAGCTGGGGGGAGAGGACAGGAATCCCACTACTTTGTGGGCTTCCTCCAGGGCTATCCTCTGGACTGAGCTGGGCCTGATGCCAGTCAGGTGGTGTTGCCAGGGGATGGATTTCCCTCTCTGGGAGGAGCCAGGCCATTGGTTTCTGCAGAAAATAGGGAGAGAAAGGTGAGGAGATTGAGAGAAAGAAAAGCAAGAAGGAATGTGATGAGTTTCTCTGGATTGTTGGAACCCTCTATAGAGAGTAAATACCTTCATCTCCTTTCATGTGTTTCCCTCCATGTACATGTATGTATATATGTATGCATGTATGTATGTGTGTGTCTTGGAACAGGACCTGAACTTATTTAATTAGTATAAGGAACTCCCAAGACAGGAAACTCTCTCTATGAATGCAGGCCAGCACCTCTCCTCTTTATATGTAGGGTGTGTTCCAGCTTGAAACCCAGATTACAAACAGTCTTAGAGGGTTGCCTAGAGATGCTGAAAGGGTAAGTGATTTGCCCAGGATCCAAAGGTAGGACTGGAACCCAGGTCTTCCTAACCTTCAGGCTGGCTATGTAAGTGTACATGTAGGTATGTGTATATATATATATATACATATGGATATTCATATTGAAGGATAGGTTAACAGCTCAGTGGGACCAACCCCTCCCCTTCTACAGATGAGGATATGGAGGATGGAGGGTGGAGGGTGGTGACTTGCCCAAAATCAGGCTAGGAAGGAAACAAATCAGGCTAATTTACACAGGCAGCAAATATCAGAGGCAGGATTCAAACTTAGGTCTTCTGACTCCAGAACCATCTTACTTCCCACTGTAGGACACTGCCTTTGTGTGCATTCACGTGGGTATCCAGGTGTGAGCCTCCATGCATCCATGGATTTAATTATATACATCTTTTCTCTCTCCTCCTGCAGAACATATATAGCTGCTTGGGGAGAAGTGCCAGAAAGCCATGTGTCAACAACAGCTCACATTTCTACAACCCTCTCAGTTTGGCAGAGGCCTGGGGAGTTCTTGGAGGGAGCTCCCCACTATTTTTGTGTCCTGGACCCCTTTAGCAGCAGCCTGGTGAAGTCTGTGGACCCCTCCTCAGGATGCTGCTTTTAAGTACCTAAGATAAAATACATAGAATTACAAAAGAGACCAAATTATATTGAAATACAGTTATCAAAATGGTTTTTTTAAGTTCCTGGACTCAAGGGGTTAAGAACCCCTGGAGCTATGGAGACGAAGAGAAGATAAAGGAGGCCAGAATTTCTGGCACTGAGCCTGAGGAGGTTACCGGAACTAGAGCCGGCAGGGTCCTTGGAGATCAGAGAATCACAGATTTTGAGAGATGAAAGAGGCATCAAGGCCGTCTAGTCCAACCCTGTGGTTTAGCAAACTGAAGCCCAGAGAAGGTCATACAGGCCAAGATTAGAACTCAAGGCCTCTGACTCCAGATATCTCCCCATATATTGCAGGGGTGTGGGTTAGGGGGGCCAGGTGACTGCTCACAGCGTCCCCATGGCCATCATGCCACAAGCAGAGCTTCTGAAGTGGACAGGGCCTGAGAGTCACGGGCAGCCTGGATAATGTATTGAGTAGCCCTGAAATACACAAGGACTCTAGGGAAATATTCTGAAGAAGGCAAAGAGCCTCCCGCTGCCTTCCAGATTCAAAAGACCTCCCGCCTCCCCCACTGTGGCTAGGCTTTCCATAGAAGTGCCCCCTGCCTTCCAAAGTGACTCCTCCCTCCTCAGCTACCCAATCAAAGCTCTCGTTCACTCGGTGCCAAACTGCTGGAAGGAAATCAGGCTAATTCTCAGATTCAAATTATTCACACTGAGGTGTAAATGGCCTATAGGCTTTAACCCTCCAAGATATTTACATTTTAAAAGAGGATCACCTTGACCCAGATGAATCTCTGCAGGGGGACCTACCGCAGGTTCTTTTCCTACTCCTCTCCCAACTCCCCCATGCACCCCAAATGTCATTAACCCTTTGGTGCGGACAGATAGGTAAGAAACATTGTGATGGAAAATAAGAAGGAGAGAGAAAACAAGGAATTGGGATAGGCAGTGTGGTACAGTGGTAAGTGTTGGCAGGATTTGGAGCCAGGATTTAGTCTCCAATCTTGGCACTACACTATTTGTGTAAGTCATTAAATGAGCAGATCATTAACCTCTCTGGGTTGCCTATAAAATGAGAGCTTTGCACTCAATGGCCCCTGAGGACCTTCCAGCTCAAAATCAACAGTCCTATGAGTCTATCTTTGTGGGCCTCAGTTTCCCTGTGAAATGAAAAGGTTGGCCTACAGTTCTAGACAATCGCCGAGGACCCATGCGACTTTCAATCTATTCTCCTTTTCTGGGCTCCGGTTTCTTCATCTGTAAAATAAGGATGTTAAACCCGATAGTCTCTGAGATCACCTTAGGTGCTAAAGCTATGATTCTAAAACGTGCCTACGCACCCAATAAACACCCTTTGTCGGGAGTGTGTCTCCCGTCTAATGATTTAGTGCTTTCTCTAAGGGAGAAAGTTAGACCATTAGGTAACTGTAGGTAAAAGAACTGAGCTCAGCTACTTACTAGCTGTGTGACCCTGGGCAAGTCACTTAATTGTCTGCCTCAGGTTTCTCATCTGTAAAATGGAGATAAGAGCACCTGGCTAGGGATATAGTACTTGTAAAGCATTAATATATGAGTATTAGCTATTCTTATCTGAGAATATTCTCCTGTCACCCAAGCTGGAAGGGTTGGATTCCCCAGGCTGAGCCCAAAGCAGATACTACTCCACCCACCCCAGAACCATCTAGAACACAGCCAAGAAGCCTTGTTTGGGTGCCCTGGGGACATCTCCCCACTCCCAACATACTTGCCTGAAAGGTGTCCCAAGGGGCCAGGTCCCTTCCTGGAGCCTCCACAAAGGTGCTACAGTAGGGTCCTCCCCTTCTCTGCCCTGGACTCTGGGGGGGAGTTGGGAAGGGGGAAAGGACATAAATGCCATCTGACTACTCTGGGTGATGTCCAAGCTGGATTCTTTTCCATGGCTCATTCATTCTCATCTTGTCTTTTTCCCTTGATGCCTTTGTTCAGTCATTCCCTGATCCCAAATAGGGCACACCCAATCACTGCCTCCATCTCTGTCTATCCAAGTCCCTTCCTTTCTGGTGCTACTCCCTCCATGAAGCTTCCCCCTGACTCAGACATTTGAAAGGGATCTCTCGCTCCTTATATTTCTCGTACTATTTTGTCCTACATTTATCTCATTTCCCACCTTGTTTTCTAGTTTTGAGACCATAGATCTAGAGCTGGAAAGAACCTCAGAAATCATCTAGTTATTGTACACAGGAAGAAACTAAGGCTGAAAGGGGTCCAAAGTCATACTTGTCCAGTCATTCATCAGAGACCAGATTCTACCCCAAGTCTTCTGACTTCAGAGCCAATGGTGTTTCCACTGTACAAAGCCTACTTCCTACTTCCTTGTCTCTTCCCCCTCTCTCCCGACATTTAGATTGTAACATCTTTGAAAGTAAGGTCTGTATCCTAGCTATGGTTATACCCCCAATGCCTAGAATGCCTAGAACCTGCGATTTTCTCTGGTTCTGACCTTATGCCCACTCTAACACTATGTCTAACCCTGTTAATAACAATACAATGCAATATTTTTGTTGTTGTTGAGTCATTTTTCAGTCATGTCCAACTCTTTGTGACCCCATTTGGGGTTTTCTTGGCAAAGATACTGGAGTGATTTGCCATTTCCTTCTCTAATTCATTTTACAAATGAGGAAACTGAGGCAAAAGGGCTCATTGACTTGCCCAGGGTCACACAGCTAGTAAGTTTCTGAGACCAGACTTGAACTCAGAAAGACGAATCTTCCTAATTTCAAGCCCAGTGCTCCATCCAAGGTGCCACCTAGCTGCCTCTTGCACGCAATACAGCATACATTTATTAAGTACCTACTATATACAGCACCAGGAGCTAAAGAGACACAAATCCTGACTGAAAGGATATTAGAAACATAGATATTTGTAGTGCACAGATCTGAAAACACTAGAGATACAGAGAAAAGGGCTATTGGGGCCAAAAGGGTAGGTCATTACCAACTGGATAATCAGGGAAGCCTTCCTGGAGGAACACAGGCATTTTGAAAGACGGGTAGGAATTCAACAGGGGAAGAAGGGCAAGGACGGAGTAAGGAATAAAAAAAATGGTTCTTATTCCTCATGCATTCCAGGCACCGGATCAGGTGTTGTGGGGATATCAGAGATCTTGCCTCCTCAGGTTTACCATCTGATTGGGGGAATCTGTGTCACACTCATGAAAGAAAAGATAACTTGTCATCCGTATGCTCAGTTCTGAGTGAATAGTATAGACAATATGAAATGTAGGAGGTCAGAGGAGGGGGATGTTGCTAGATGGGGAGGATCTGGAGCGGCCCCATGGGGGAAGGAGGATTCTGGACAGACCTTCAAAGGATGATAATAACACTAACACCTTTATGTAGTCAATTAAGGCTCATCTGGAAAGGAAGCATAGGAGTTAGGGCACTGGACCTAGAGTCAGAAAGACCTGAGTTCAGATATCACCTCAGACACTTACTGTATAACTCTAGGCAAGTCAGTGCTTTAGTTTCCTCATCTGTACCCCTTCCAGCTCTGGATCCATTTACAGTCCTAACCACATACTATTATTCCCACTAAGCAGACGAGGAAATGGAGGTTTAAAGAAGCAGCTTGCCCGCAGTCATATAGCTATTATGTTTCAGAGCTGGAACTCGAATCCAAGTCCCTGGACTCGGAATCCAGGTAACCCAGGAGACTCTCCAAGGGTTGTTAACCTTTTCTGCATCATAGACCCCTCTGGCAGGCTGAAGAAGCCTATGTATGGACCTCTTCTCAGAATGATGTTTTTAAATGCATAGAATTTCATAGAAAACCAATTATATCAAAATATAATTATAATTTTTTTTAAGTTTACAGACCTGAGGTTAGGAATTGCTGCTTTAGTCCCTCCTGTGCCCATAACTCACTCTGTTACCTTGGGTAAGTCCTTTCCCTCTCTGGGCTACATTTTCTTCCTCTGACAATTGAGTGGACAACACTTTAGTTGAGGTCGAAATGCCTTAAAAAGGCCAGTGGGTAGGCAGATTGTTCCAAGAAAGGAAAGCAAATTCATGAATAAGGGCACAGAGATGGGTTGGTACATGCAAGGTGTTACTGGCACAGTGAGCAAATCAACGTGGTTGAAGGTCTCTTCATTCCCATGCCTGCCCCAACATGCCCCATAATGTTATTCAACCAAGAGCTGTGTGTGTAATGCCCTGATTTATGTCCACATTCCTCTATCCTAGCCACATCTGGCTCAATGCTACTCGCAGGAGCCATGGAGGTACCCAGGCCAGGATAGGATGGCACCTGAGGGGGCACAGTTGGCGCTAACCTATTTCCCTATTTGGCCCAAGAACAAATGCCCATTGAGAATGGGAATTCATTTTTTATAGACTGCCAGCCAGGGAGCCTGACTATCAGGGAGAAAGGAAAGAGAGATGCATCTTTGGTGCCAGCCTTACCAGCTGCCTGGAACCAAGCTGAACTGAGCCAGGCAGGATGATGTGGTAGGAGTAGTGGTTAAGAGTCTTAAAGGCAGCACAGTACAGAAGAGAGAGCGTTGGATTTCAAGTCAGAGAACGGGGTTCAAATCCCCCCTTCACTACTTGATACTAGGTTGTTCCCATGTAAAATGAGGGGGTTAAAGTGGATGACTTCTGAAGTTTCTTCCAGCTATAAGTCGATGAGACTTAACTGTTAGTGCAATTCTGCAAAATAAAACAGGTGACTTTGAGGGGACCTCTCTAAGCCTCAGTTTCCCTCATTTGCCAAATTTAGATCTAGACCTGAGAGGAATTTTAAAAGTGATCTAGTCCAAGCCCCAAGTAATTTGCTCAAAGTTCTACAGGTAATTTGGAACAGAGGGGGAAATTTGAACCTAGGTGCAGTGGTTCCAAGTTTAGCACTGTCTTTCCAGAGCAACCCACTAGCTGGCCACCTCACTGCACATCCCCCAGCTACTCACCTCATTAGGTTATTGTTAGGATCAAATGAGAGGATGGAAACAAAAGGACTTTGAAAAGTATAAAACTTTATAGGGATTCATTATTTTCATTATGCCAGGTTAGAGCCTCCAGCAATTACAGATACGCAGGCATGAGGGCGAAGAGTTAGGGGATGTTCTCTATGGACCACCTAGCGCTGTTTTACTTCTGGTTGGGGTGGGACTGTCGGGGAGACGGTTTGAGGTTCTGTTCAGAATATTTCAGACTTGACTCCAGGCAGTCTCACTCCCAGGGTCAAGGTTGGGATGTTCCCAGGGAGATGAGAGGGTGACATAGGACAAGCAGATAGCCCAAGGGGAAGGACAGCCAGCAAGAGAAGCCTTGGGCCCTTGGGAATAACCCTTCTTAATTCCCCACTGGCTCTTGAAGAAGGTGGGTCTGGGGGGGTTAATGTAGGTCTTTGGGGCCACGCACAGCACTAATCCCCTATTAAAACTTGAAAGGGGCCGGGGCACCTCCTGGATAAACTCATTAACTTTTATGGGATAATAAATGGATCCCATTAAAATCTCATTCTTACTGTGCTTGGCCAGCTTAACCTCTCAGATCTAGGCAGCCCGGAAAGGTGGAGGAGAGTGGGGGTAGGGAGGGGTGGGGAGCAGGGACAGTGTTCCCCACTCTCAGTCTCCCCATGCTCAGGTCCTCTCTCAGCAAGTTTCTAGCCTTGCCTTCCTGTCCCCAGCTTTCTGGAGCAAGTTCTTGGGCTCAGAGACCACCTCAACTCCTGGCTTGCCCAGCCCAGCCCAGGGCTCTCCTCTTCTGGTACCAAGGAGCCTATTCACTGGACCAGCAGTGGACAGAGGACTATCATCCCACCTCCACCACTTACTAGCCACATGGCCTTTTCCAAGTCATCTAAAATCTGTTTTTTTTTCTCTACAAAAGTGGAGAGAGTCATGGGGGCAGATCCGAGACACAGTGGATAAAGCATGGGGCATGGAGTCAGGAGGATCTGAGTTCAAATCCATCCTCGGACGCTCACTGTGACCCTGGGCAAGTCACTTCATCGTTCTTGCCTCAGTTTCCTTATCTGTAAAATGATCTAGAGAAGGAAATGGCAAATCACTCCAGCATCTTTGCCAAGAAATCCCCAAATGAGGTCACGGAGAGTCAGGCATGACTGAAACAACTGAACAACCAGAGTGGTTGCTTAGAGCGATTAAATGACTCTGCCATGGACACATAGCTAGGAAATGTCTGAGAGAGGATTTGAACACAGGATTTTGACATCCCACTCCCCATTCCAAGTCCGGTTCGGCTTCCCAAAGTTCTAAAGCTCCAGAACTGTTCCTCCCTTCCCATTCCCAACCCCCAGGGAGAGGTTGATAATGGGGCAACAGGTCTGGGTGCGGTGAAGAGGAAAATTGAGGCCCACAATCATACAAGTAGTATGGAAGCAGAGCTGAGATTCGAACCCAGGTCCTCTGATTCTAAATTCCTACAACCTATCCTCATCTCAAATTCACAATCCATTCCATCACCCCACAGTCTTTGTTTGTTTGTTTTGGCAGGGGGGGATGGGAAGGCAAGGCAATTGGGGTTAAGTGACTTGCCCAAGGTCACATAGCTAGTAAGTGTCAAGTGTCTGAGGCTGGCATTTGAACTCAGGTCTTCCTGACTCCGGGGCCCATGCTCTATTCACTGCACCACCTAGCTGCCCTCATCACTCTGCACTCTCAAAGAACCCTAGGACTTACAGCTTAGAGATCATTCTAACCCAATCCCGTTATATTACAGTTGAGGATAAAGGACTTATCCGAGGTCAAACAGCCCTCCTGCCCTGGCCCAGTGGGGGAAGCTTCCATTATCTCTCCCTGACTCTCTCTTTCTCTTTCTCTCAGCCCAACTCTGACAAGTGACATACATAACAGTGAGGGTGTGTTTACACAGGCCCTAGAGGAGAACATGGGGAGGGGCAGGGGTGGCGAGAGAAGACGGGGCAGCTCAGGTGTGGAGGGGCTCCTCTTTGCGGGAGTTGGATGGGACCAGCCCCCTGCCCCTGTGGTTCGCCACTCCCCAGGAGTGCTTGCTGCTGGGTTGGGGGGGGGGGTGGCGGGAAGAGAGAAGAGGTATATTGGGGGGCAGAGAACCAGAGCAGGGAGGCAAGGAGAGAGAGCGAATTCACCAGGGAGGCATCCTGAATGGCTCATTAGCACTGATGAAAGCCTTTTTTCATTTAGTCTAAATACTTTAAACGGGCTCCCTCCCGTTAGTTATTTGCATAGCTTAAGCGCTAATGCAGAAGGAGGGCCGGGCTGGGAGGAGAGGGCGCTGACACCAAAAGGAAGCTGGGAGCTCTTTGGGGTCTGACACCCCCCACAAACCTCCCAGGACTCCGGAGGGAGTAGGGAGACGCATCCCCGGCTGGAGCCCAAGATCAGTCGGGAGGAGAGTGGGGAGGGAAGGGCTCGGGGCAGGAAAACAACACCCCCCCCCCCATTCTGACAGCAAGCAGAGACTATGCAAATGAACACCCAAATTGGCAGGTCTGTTTTTGTTTTTGTTTTCAAGTCGACAGCCTCGTCTGTAGCCAGACTGCAGTGACTGTCATCGTCTGGGGGGGGGGGTTATCTCAGGCGAATGGGCTGGCCAGGATTTCCAGAGCACCTAGGCAGGATTGGGGGAGGGCTTACCATGCGCCAGGCTCTGTGCTGAGCTCTGGAATTCCAAACACAAGTCTGGTGGTCAGCCAGCAAGCATTCACAGCTTACATGCTGTGTGGCAGGCCCGGTTCCAAGTGCTGGGGATGCAAAGAAAGGTAAAAACACAGACCTTGTCCTCAAGGGGGCTTATACTCTAATGGGAGAGATAGCACATAATTAACTAGGTACATACAAGATATAGACAGCTCAAGTGGAAGGTACTCTCTAAGGGAAGGGACTAATAATCATAGAAACCTAGAAGGGCCTAGTGAAGATGGTGAGATTTGAGGTGAGCCTTGAAGGAGGCCAGGGAAGCCTTACCCTGGGGAAGGATAGAACAGGCTGGTGCCATCTCTGAGGCCCAGAGCTGATGCCTGGAAAGTTCCTGATGCTTGTCAGTGGTATCCCTCCCCACCCCCTGGCTAAGGCAAGGACTGAGAAGTCAGGCTGCTTGGGGACACAGCAATCACATCTAAAATTACATTGAGGTAAGAAGTGCCTAGGGCTGGGGGCTAGAGAAGCTAGAACAGAGGCATGCCTTTCAGAGTCAGAGTGCATGGGTTCAAATCCCAGCCCTGATAATACCTGTGGCACCCTGAACCACCTCTGGATCTCAATTTCCTTATCTGCAAAATAGGGGAAGATATAGAGAATTGGACTGTATTATCTCTGAGGTTCCTGTTGGGTCTAAATCCTTGGACCTGGCTTAAAAAAAGAATGACCCTTTTAGGGGGGAAAGTTGGGTCATGGCCACAGAGAATAGTGGGTACCATCCTCCCAGTCACCAAGACCCACAACCTCCTCGCTCCCACTCACCCCACACAGCCAGTCTGCTGCCCAGTCTTATCCTTGTTAGCCTTGCCACATCCTCCCATATATGTATATATATATATATATATATATATATATATATATATATATATACACATATACCTCCTTCTTTCCTTTAGCACTACCCCCCCACTGTGGTGCAGACCCTCGCCAGCTCACAGAAGGAGGAGAGACAGAGACAAGGATCAGGGACAAAGATTTCAAGTGCCCATAGAAGAGGGGTAGAGGATGTTAAAGAATGAAAGAAAGCCCCTTGACAGTTTCCAAAGAACAGTAAAGAGTGTCTATCCTGCCATGCCTTTTCTCTGGATTGGAATGCCCTTCTGCTCTGCCCACATATTGAGTTCCCTCTTGTTCTCCCAAAGAGAAAGCTAGGGGAGGGCATCTGAAACATTGGAGACTGATGTCAGCAAAACAAAGTGGATGTCCAACCTGCCCCCTGCCCACAGCAGAGGCAATGGTACCTGGGGGAAGGGAGTAGGAAAAAAGACATGTGACCCAAAATGGCCGGCACTCTTCCATGACCCAGAATCCTGGGTTGTGGGGAGGCCTCAGGCAACCAAAGCCTGCCTCTGCCAATTTGCGCAAATTATATCTTCTCTGACTTCCTCCTGAATCCATCTCATTGCTAGAAGGGGACTTGTAGAAGTTAGGTCAAGGAAATGGGCCTAGGCCTTTAAACCCACCTGCTGGCTCCCTTGATCCCTCTAGCTCTTGGCCCAAGCTCTCTAAGGTGGCAGAGTGTTCTGGTTAGAATTTTCCACTTTAAGCCCACTCACTGCCACAGCCCTAGCTGCAGAGGCCAGGGCTGCCCTTAAGCTCACTGTGGGGTGCCCTCTGAGGTCCCAGACCAGATAACTGGGGGAATGCCTCTTATAGAAGGTGGCATTTGAGCTGAGCCTTGAAAGGAACCAGGGTTTTCAAGAAGAAGAGATAAAGAAGGAAAGCATTTCAGGCATGGGACAGAGTCTTACTCCATCATCATTGGATAAGGTAATCATCATTACGTCATCTCAATTGATAATAACATTTATGTGGTGCTTTAAGGTGTGTATATATATAATCTCATTTGGTCCTCACAACAAACTATTAGGTAAATACCATTATTGTCGCCACTATCTAGATGTGGAAACTAAGGCTGACAGGTTAATTGACTTGCCTAGGGTGACACAGTTAGTGTCTGAGGCAGGATTAGAACTCAGGTCTCCCTGATTCCAATCCAGTACTCCAACCACAACACCACCTAGCTGCCTCACAAAATCATTTATTAATGTGTCAAGCACTATGCTAAATTCTAGGGGCACAAATAGAAAATTGAGACAGCCCATGTCCTCAAGGAGCTCACATTTTACAAGAAAGGAGGAACATATAAAAGAAACATAAAATTCAGGTTCAAGTCAGGGCAGGCAGAAAGCCCAGAGAGTATTTGGGCAGGGAAAGCAACCTCACATATGGCAAAGCCCAGAGGACCTTGGGAGCAATAGCTGAGTAAATGTCTCCCTACCAAGGGAAGAGTGGATTTTGGGGTCAGAGTGGAGCGGGAATCTGTGGTATCTCCCAGAGAGGTAGGGATCTGAAGGTCAGCCTCCAGCTGGCAGGTCAAGGTTTAGACTGGGAAGTCATCCAAGATTCAATTTTTGAGGCCATGGAGGGGCCACAAATACCAAGGAATTTGGACATTATCCTTCAAGTAATAAGCTAACAGTTCAGAATGGGCTTTGCCTTCTCCTTCTTCCCCTTCCTTCTTCCTCCACCCCCAGACTGATGCCCAAGATTGACCAACACTCTGAGTTCACACTTGTCTAGGGCCATACCCACTCAGTGGACTCTAATTCCCTTTTTCCTGGGCAGTCTAATGCCTTCTGGGGAGGCTGAGAGTCTGGACCTTCAACTCTCCTCTACTTCTCTCTAACATTGTTCAACCTTCCCCTTTCCCTATCTTGCCAACTGGTCCCCTAAACCTGCAAATCCTACCCCCACAAGTTGGTGCTAGTCAACCTACAGTTCATGGAGGAGAAACCTTACCCCAGAATCTAAGAATGAATAAGAAAGTACATCCTACTCACTATGCTAAGAGATGGAGATGCAAGACAAAAAGTGAGACAGCCCCTGCCCTTGAGGAGCTTACATCCTATTTAGGGAGAGGCAACCCATCTAGGGCAGTGGCAGCCAGGGAAGGAAGTTGGGTCAAAGGAGCCACAGGGATGGAGAATGGCTCTCACAGACAGTTGGCTGATATGCCTTTTCCAGAAGCAATAATAGAATCGATTTGATTACAATGCCCAAGAGCATGAAGTAAAGGAAGCAACTGGGAAGACCGCAAGGGTAAATGAACGTGGTCAGGACCAAAGAAGGCTTGACATATTGAGATCTTGACCCCACCTTCCCTGATGGCCAGCATCTTTCCTTCTTTTGATGGCTAAACTCCTAGAGAAAGGTGTCTACAATCCTGAATACTTTCTTCTCTTTATCTTTTCATGATGTTGCTTCTCGATTCTCCTCCTACCCAACTGGCTACTCAGCTTAGTTGTTGGATCCTTCTCTAATTTATGCCCACTAGCCATGGGTGTCCACCAAAGATCTGCCCTGAGCCCTCTTTTTTTCTCCCTCTATACCAGTGGTGTCAAACTCAAAAAGAAATGAGACCACTAAACCTTACATATAGATCCCTGAGGGTGCAGATTGCCTTTGGAAACCACACATTAACATTGTCTATGTTCTATTGCATTTTTACATATTTTGTTAAATATTTCCTAATTCCATTTTAATCTGGCTCAGCCTCTTTCCAGAAGTTGTAGGCTACATGCAGTGACACCTCTGATCTGTACAATCTCTTCTGTCATCTCATCAACTCCCATGTGTCTAATCATCATCTTTATGCAGCTGATTCTCAGGTCTATTGATCCAGGCTCTCTGCTGTCCTCCAGTCTGGAGTCACCAACTTCCCATTGGACAGCCGGGTAATCCATCAACATCTTAAGCATAACATGTCCAAAAAGGAATTCATTAGCCTCCCCCCACCAAACCCTCTCCTCTTCTGGACATTTCATTACTGTTGAGGGCACTGCCATCATCCTGATCACCCAGGCTCACAATCTTGGTACTTCTCACTCTCACTCATTCCATGGAGCCAGTCTGTTGCCAAGTCTCATCATTTGCACCTTCACAGTATATCTCTCATATAAATGCCCTTCTTTTCTGTGGCACGGCTTCCATTCTGGGGCAGGTCCTCATCGCCTCATACCTGGACTACTTCAAAAGCCTCTTGGCTGGTCTCCCTGCCTCAAGCTTCTCCCCCACTCCAGTCCATCCTTCACTCCACTGCCAAAGTGATTTTCCTAAAGCACCAGCCTAACCATGGCACTGCCCCTCACCCGCTCAATCGACTCCCCGTTCCCTCCAGGATTGAATCTAAAAGCCCCTGTTGGGTTTTTAAAGCCCTTCCCAACCTGGCCCCTACATACCTTCCCAATCTTCTTATCTTGACTTCCTTCTGTGTGTACTAACATCCAACACTGGCCTTCTCCCGGCTCCCCACACATGATATCCCATCTCCTTACTCCATGTCTTTGTCCTGGTCACCTCAGCCTTGTGCCTTCCTAGCTTCCTTCAGGACTTACTCTAATCTCACCTTCTTCAAAAGGTTTTTCCTGATCTTCCCTGCTGGTCTCTTCCCTCTGAGATCACTTTCCTCTTACACTGCATATTATCTTGTGTAGTTGGTTGCATGTTGTCTCTTCTATTAGAATATAAGCTCCTTGAGGGCGGGTTCTGGGTTTTTACTTTTTCTTTGGACCCCACAGTGCCTGCACATAAGTAAGTCTCTTAATAAATGTGTGTTAACTACATCAAATTGCTTGCCTTATCGAGAGGTGGGGCAGAGAATTTGGAACTTAAAAATATTTAAAAGAATGTTAAAAATTATTTTTACATGTAATTGGGGGAGGGAATAAAAGTTAAAAGAAAGAAAGAAAATGTATGTCGATGATGCTGCTGAAGGTCTCACCAACCAGGACAGCCTGGCCCTAGGCCATGAGTTACTAAGCTTCTGCAGTTCCTGGTCCCTGGAGCTCTAAGGACAGCTTGGCAAATGGCCAGAGTGAAAAGGAGCTGGAAGGAATCTCTCAGTCTGTCTCCTCCTACTTCCTCAATAGGCATCAAGCATTTTGGCCACAAACACAGGGACAGTGGGGCATGGGGAAGAAGAACAGGGCTAATGGGCCTTCTTCACACCAAGTAAGGGCATCTTTAATTGTGTCCTTCCTATCCCCATTCCCCTGGACCCCTCCCCCCAATTCCTAGAGAAATACTGTGTCTAGCCGAGATTACCTTAATGTCTCAAAGCAGTAGGTGGTAACAGAACTGAGACTCGGAAGCAGCTGATTGCCAAATCAATTTACTTGTTTGATACGCTATCTCGATCCCATTTAACCGAGGACTCGTTCCTTCCTTCCCCCACCCTCCCCCCAAAGCAATCAGTGCAATTGACGTGAACAGAGGTGTCTCTTTGCTTCTGCACTGCCACACGGTCCTTGACCTAGCTGGTGACTGGGTGGGGGGAAAGAGGGGGACCGACAACATCAGGGCAAGGACCCAGGTGACGAGCAACCCTCAGAGAGGCAGAGACTGCTGGTCAAGCTGTATGACGCCAGATTGGCCAACAGGCAGTTAGTCTGTGCTTCTTGGTGAGAAAAAAGGGCATCTTTCTGCATTGGATTATGGGAACATAGGCTGGATCATAGAGCCGGAGTGAACCTCAGAAGCTGCTGAGCTCCTCATTTTGCATATGAGGGAAATTGAGGCATAGGGAAATTGAGGCATAGAGAAATTAAGTCATTTTCCCAGAGTCACATAGCTAGTAAGGATCCTGGGGGAATTCAAAGCCTGACCCCAAGTCCAATGCCGTATCTACTATAGCATGCCTTCTCCCTCTAGGGTCATCCCATTTCAGGAACCTCTATCCACCTAGCTATGTGACAAGGATCACCGCATATATGAACGTAAGGGAATACTTTTGAGCTGTAAGAAGTGGAGAAAGGGATGTGTTCAGAGAAACCTGGGAAGACTTGTATGAACAGATACCAAGTGTAGTGAGCAGAACCAAGAGAACAAGTTATATAGTAACAATACTATAAAGGCAAATAGCTTTGAAAGACTGACCAATGCAATAATCAACCATGATTTCAGAAGGCTGATGGAAAGCATGCTACCCAACAGAGAGGCCACGGACTCCAGATGTAAAATGATACATATGTTATTTGGTCATGGCCAAAACAAGAATCTGTTTTGACTGCTTATATTATGTATATATAGAGTATTGTATATTGTATATATTTGAGTATATTTGTATATCTGTTTTATGTATTTTGGTTTGTATTTGGTTTTTGTATATTTGTTTTTTAAAGGGTTTTGTTTTTCTCTTTTTAACAGTGGGGAGAGATGGAAGGGGAGAAACTAGATTTCTGTTCACTGAAAAAATTAAATTTAATTAATTTTTTTAAAAAGCCACCACAATATTTAGCTTGCAGGAGATATGCATGACCGTTGAGACAGATAGGTTGTGTGCACTACAAATGAGTCACTGGGCATAGCACCCCAAACCCAGTATGCCAGCCAGCCAACAATCTTCACCTGCAGAGATGTAGGTGAAGGCCTGAAACCCAGAAGCACCATCTGTTGTCTTACCTCTTGGATACTGATGAGAGAGAAGGGACACAGGAGTACCATCTGCTCTTGGAGGTGACACACAAAGGCTGAGCCATGGCATCTTGTCAGGCTATGCTTCTGCCAGAGGACACGAATCCACTTGTTTCACGCGTGATCGCAAGAGGCCAATGCAGCCTCAGAGTTGGGGGGTTCCTTGGCACCTCTTTGTCCAGAAAATCAGGTACCCACGTCACTTTCTCCCTTCATCCTTCCTTCCCCCACCCCAAGCCAGTCTGCCAAATTCTTCTCGGTTCTCACTCCCCAGAGCTCCCAGTCTCCGGGAACGTCAGCACTGTCGTCCTCTCGAGAACAGAATGCTCACCATCTGTCCAACCCATCTCCCCTCTCTCCCCACCTGCCAATTCACGGGGTGGGTGCGAGCCTGCCCAGGGGCTGGCGGCCCCACTTCCAGACAAGCAGAGGACCTGATCATCTCCTTCCAAATCCCCTCCAGTCTCTTGCCTCACTTCTATTTTCCTGCCTGTCATTTCATTAGCTATTCATGGAACCATTTTGAAATAGTCATAGATCAAAAATCTCTTTGCTTCCTCATATGTAGGAAGGTCTGGGTAACTGGTAGCATCTGCATCTGAAACAAAGGGACCCTTAAGGCTGAAGGTCTCCAACCCCAAGAAGTTCATTTTCACTGACCTCAGCCCGGGCTCCTGTGGCTAGTCTGCAAAAAAAAGTATCTTGAGGGTCCTAGTAGACCATGAGTTGGACAGCTATCGATCAATATAGCATGGCAATTAAATCATCCAGGAAAAGTGATGATAGAGGTGGTGGAAGTTTTTAATCGTATTTCTAGAAGGTGGAATCCTCACTGGATCCTAACTAGAGTCCTAGGCACTCCAAGTATGACCTACAGGAAACCTTTCCCAATCCTAGGGCCTTCCCTCTGTTAATTATCTCCAATCTCTTTTATATAGTCCTATATTTTTCTATAATTTTATTCCATAATCTCTATTTTTCTGTAATTTCTTCTACATATTTCTGTATTTCTTCTATAGCTTGTTTGTTCATAGCTGTTTGCATGCTGTCTCCTCCATTAGTCTTTGAGCTCCTTAAGAGAAGGGACTGTTTTTCACCTGTCCTTGCATTTTCCCAGTGCCTGGTACACATAAACAATCTATAAATGCCTATTGGCTGACTAGGGTCAGGTAGGTGGCATAGTGGGTAGAGCGATGGTCTTGGAACCAGAAAGATTCATCTTCCTGAGTTCAAATCCAGCCTCAGACACTACCTAGATGTGTGACCACAGGCAAGTCACTTCACCCTGTTTGCCTCAGTTTCCTTATCTGTCAAATGAGCTAGAGAAAGAAATGGCAAACCACTCCAGTACTTTGCCAAGAAAACCCCAAATGGGGTCACAAAGGGTCAAACATGACTGAAACTACTGAATGACAACAAAATTATCTGACTAACTCATGTTTGTATCTCCAGTTTAATAAATGTTTACCAACCGACTGACTGACAGGACCCTGGACAAGTCATTTGACCCTTGAATCTCATTTCATAGCGATACTACAACTCAAGAAGGGGAAGAAGAATACAGGGAGAGAACAAGTGAGAGACACAGAAGTGGAGATTTGTTGGCAAATATTTAACAACCGGCTTTGCTATGGGGTGGGAGAATGTATTCATGACACACTTTTAAATTGACTTCATATTATTAATGTTTTCTCTGTCACCTTCTCAAGTCTAGCCAATGAAGAAAACAATAAATCAAGTCCTGACTTGTAGTTTGCTGATTTCTGAGGTGTAAATGTTCACCCTGGAAATTTAACCATCTGCTCTCACAAGCAGTACAAGGCTGCTCTGGTGCAACACTGAATGGAAGCAATGAAATATTTGAAAAAAAGGACCCTTTGAGGGGAAAGTGAAATAAACTTGTCTTAATGCGGACCTAAAAGGGGGCATCTGTGCTGATGGAGGATCCCAGAAAGAGTGTGCAGAAGATGAAGGACGAGTTTGCTCTGAACCGTAATCCATCGGCCTCTAAAGGGGCAAAAAATGAATTAAAATATTGCCTAAGATTGAAATTCTAACAGGTAGAGTAGGAAAGAGAAATAGGGTGGGATCAGGAGACCCAGGCTCTAGTCTCAACCAGGGGTGGCTAGGTGGTGCCATAGTGCACAGAGCACCAGGCCTGCAGTCAGGATGCCTGAAGTTAAGGAAGCTCAGACACTTACTAGCTGTGTGACCCTGGCCAAGTCACTTCACCCTGTTTGCCTCAGTTTCCTCATCTGTAAAATGAGGTGGAGAAGGAAATGGCAAACCACTTCAGTGTCTTTGCCAAGAAAACCCCAAATGGGGTCACGAAAGATTTCAGCACGAGTGAAAAATGACTCAACAGCAAAACTCACCTTAATAATAATACATGGGCAGCAAGGTGGCACAATGGATAGAGGGCTGGGTCTGAAGTCAGGAAGACTCATTTTCCTGAGTTCAAATCCTGCCTCAGACTGCTGTGTGACTCTGGGCAAGTCACTTAAGCTTGTTTGCCTCAGTTTTCTCATCTGTAAAATGAGCCAGAGAAGAAAATGGCAAACCACTCTAGTATCTTTGCCAAGAAAACCTCCAATGAGGTCATGAAGAGTCGAAAATGACTGCAAGACAACTGAGAAAAAAACAATAAAGATCCCTTCCAGAAGACCTGAGACTAAAACTTGCCTCAGATCCTAGCTGTGTGACCCTGGGTAAGTCACCTGACCAATATAGGCCTCAATTTGCTCATCTGTAAAATGAGGTTGTCTGGACAAGATGGCCTCCAAGGTTGTAACACAATGGAAAGAGCCCCAGATTCAGAGGCAAAGGACCAATCAGGCGATCGATTAGCATTTATTAAGTGAAAGTAAGACAGTCCTTGCCCTCAAGTAACTAACATTCTACCAAGGATCTTGGGTTCAAATCATGGTTCTACTCCCTACCTGGATGGCCCTTGGACAACTCATCTGATGCCTTTGGGCCTGTTTTTTTTTTCTAATCTGGAAAGACAGAAGGGTGTTCTAATAAACGATCCCTAAAGTCTCTTCAGCTCTGATAATGAGAGCTTACATTTATATATGTCTTGCTAAGGTTTGGAAACTGTTTCGTGTCCATTATTTTATGTGATCCTCACAATACCCCTATGGAGATAGTTATCGCTGCCATCATTTTAACAATGAGTAAACTGAGGCCCAGAGAAGTGAGTGAATCACCCCATGTCCCCCAGCCAGTAAGTTTCAGAGGTGGTATTCCAACACAGGTCTTCCTGACCCTAAGACTGGACTTCCATCCACTACCATCCACAAAGGCAGAGGGAGTTTGCTCGCTAGCAATTTCTTTATCAATAAAACCCCAGGTCTAGGGCCGCTCCCTATCCCATAGTGCCTGGCACATAGTAGGTGCTTAATAAATGATAGGTGACTGATTGATTGACGTATCATAAGCCTCAAAACCCACAGAAATGTGAGCTTTTATTACTCTCTTCACAGGAGTCTCCTCTGAGATCCAGAACCCAAGCAGCGAAGAGACAGACAATGAGCTCACGGCGGCCCCTACACCTGAACAGCCTGAAGGAGGGGTCCACTTTGTCAGCACAGCCCCAACCCTGAAACTGCTCAACCATCACCCACTGCTAGAGGAGTTTCTACAGGATACCCAGGCAAAGGAGGAGGAGCTAAAGCCTGTGCCCTTCCTAACTCGAGGGGCAGTCCCCTTCCAGCCTGATGCACCAACACTCTTCATCCCCAGCCCTCTGGCCCATCTGGCACATCAAGATGACCGCCCCATCTTTACCAACCCCACCCCAGCTATGGCTCCAGGACCCACGTACACCCTGGGGAGGGATGGGGTTCAGAGTCCAGAGCCCGCATGGCCCACTCTCCCCATTACAATGGCACCCCCACCAGGGCCGGGAGTAGCTGTACCATCTTTGGCCCAGGCTGAAGTGCCCGTGACGGCACCTCCCAGAAGTGCATGGATGGTGACCCATGACGTGCCCATGGATTTGACCCAGCCATGGCTCCCAGAGGTCGTTCCCCCTCAGGCCAGAGAACCAGGGGTGGGGATGCCTGCTGCCACTACTGCTTCGGGGGATGACGAGGAGACCACCACCACCACCATCATCACAACAACCACCATCACCACTGTGCAGCCACCAGGTCAGGCTCCACCCTGAGAACAGGCTGGGCATCCTTGGAAAAGGGCTCCCCAGAAGCCATCCCATAGACAAAGCCCTCAGCTTCCATCCAGAAGCTAAGCAGATTCCCGTAATTGGCACTGGGGGGTGAGGGAAGGGGAATAAGCATTTATGTAGCACCTAATATGTGCTAGGCACTGCACTAAACACTTTACAAACATTATCTAATTTGAGCCTCACGACAACCTTGGGAGGTAGGTGTTATTATGATCCCAATTTTACAGTTAAGGATACTGAGGCAATCAAAAGTTAAGTGACTTACCCAGGGTCACAGCCAGTGTCAGAGGTCAGATTTGAACTCAGGTCTTCCTGACTCCAGGTACATCACTCTATGCACTGCACCCTCTAGCTGCCACTATTAGAAGCAAAGCATCTTGGTAGCCAAACGCACTAGGTAATCATGACAGTCCTTCGAAATGACAGGTGAACCAACCACAGGGACTTGTTCATAATAGACAACTCATGAATAATTGGTAAGAGGAAGCACAAGAGACTCTGGTATAAAGAGACCTGGGTTCAAATCCTGCCTTGAACAATTACTACCTATGTGACCTTGGGTAAGTTGTACTCACTGGGCCTCAGTTTCCTCCCCTGTACAATGAAGGTTTGGGCTAGATGACCCCAGGGGCACCTTCTGGCTTTAGACCTAAGATAGAAGTGGTGGTGGTAGTGGTCATAATGGAGGTGATGATGGCGGCCGTGGTGATTCGATCTCTACTTGGTGACAGGGCTGGGGCATAGCAAGGGCAAATTTCTGGGATCTGAACCCACTGCTCCCCTTCTCCCTCTAGGGGATCCCCATAAGCTGCTGGCCAAAGTTGGGGTGCCCTCAGACTAGTAAAGGCCATCGGCAGCAAGATGGCCCCTCCCAATGACGGTGACCTGACCTGAAAGTAGGAAAGCCCCCGAGAAAGGAGCAGACTGGTTTTTCTGGAAGTTGAAAGAGGAGAGAGGGAGAAACCAAGTCCACTTACTACTTTATCACTTATAAAAGCTCACAAGAAGCTCCAGGTAACTGTGGGTTTCCTTTTGTTTCCATCTGGTACTTAGCTCCCTGTAGCTGGAATTTCACAAGGCCTCAGGGCTCTCTGAACTCTCCAGAAGGCCCCAGTTCATCAGATGACAACAGCCTGGATTGTTTCTACTACATCACCGTCTATCCTGGCTACGGTGTAGAGATCAAGGTGAGTGAGGGTCCCCAAGGCATTAAAAAGAACAGGGAGGGGGACACAAGTATTAATAGGACCTACTACATGCCAGGCACTGTTTGTTCTAAGCATTTGACAAATATTATCTTGTTTGATCCTCACAACAACCCTAAAAGGTGGATGCTTTTATGATCTCCATTTTACAGTTGAGCAAACTGAGTCAAAGGTTCAGTGTCTGATGTCGGTGATGTTAGATTTTAACTGAGTCTTCCTGAGTCCAAAGCAAGCTTTCTAGCCACTGCAGCACCTGGCTGCTCCCCTGAAGAAAATCGGGGTCGAGAAATGAGACAAAAGACTGGAAACTGAGAAGACAGATAGTGTCAAACTCAAATATGTAGAAACAGGAGCCACTACTCCATACATAAGGATCCTGTGCTACAATATCGGCTTGGTTTTAAAATGTGATGTCATCGATGGTTTATTGTATTTTTATTTATTTAGTTAAATATTTCCCAGTTACATTTTAATCAGGTCCTGCCAAGGAGTGCTGTGGGTGTGAGTTTGATGTGTCTAGTGTAAAGAACAAAAGAGTATTGACCATGGAGCCAAGAGACCTGGATCCTAACAGCTCTCATTCTACCTGGATTCAAATCCCTACTTTGATACTTCCTAGCTGTGTGACACTGGGCAAATCACTTTGATTCTCTCTGCCTCAGTTTCTTCATCTGTAAAATGTTGGGGTGAGAGTCAATAACCCCCGAGGTCGCTTCCAGCTTTGGAACTATGATCCTATGGCCTCCATGAGCCTCAGTTCTCTGGTCTGTAAAACACCAGTAACAAACACAAAACTGTCTACTTCACAATGGTTGTTTGGCTGATGACAGCAGACGAAAAGAAAGAACTTCAAAATGAGGACAGTCCTATACGTAGGTGAAGGCAGCTAGATGTGGCACCAAGAGCACTGGGGACTTGGGACTTGGGATGGAGACTCCCCTTCACAACCGATTGGTTGTGTTGCCAACCTCAGTTGTCCTCGCTAAGCCCTCAGGTCCCTCCCAGCCCTGTCATTCTATGATTTTGCTTTCTATTCTATGTCCTTCTTCCCCACTCCTTGGTCAAAGAACCACAGAATCATAGGTCTAGAACTGGGAGGAATCTTGGCGCTCCTAAGGTCCAGCCTTCTCATTTGATGAAGGAGGAAAATGAGATTGGGGTGAAGTAATTTGACCAAGATCACCTTGGCAGTCAATGGTGACACTAGGATTTGAACCCAGGCCCTCCAATTCCTACGCCCTTTCCACTGGCTCATGCTGCCTCAACCCTGGTACCACCACATCTTTGCCCATTTGCTGACCAATGCCAAGCTGCTTAACCTCCAAAACTCAATTTCCTCAACTGTAAAATGAAGAGGTTGAAATAGATGACTCTTCCATCTCTAGAATTTACAATCCCATGATCCTCTCCTTTGGGAACAAAGCAGATTTCCATTCATCCATCTCCAAGGGGCCAAATTCCAATGCCCCAAGATATAGGGTACTGAGATTATGGGTACCTGATACCCAAGAGGCACAACCAAGATGGCTAAAATATAGCTTGGGAAAAAAGAGGCCAAGTTAGGGTCTTGGTAGGAACTGGGAAGGGGGGCCAGTCAGGCCTAACCCCAGGCCTCAGCCATGCCCTTCTCCCGCTGAACACAGGTTGCTCCTCTTCTGAGGCCAGGTCCCTCAGTCCTGTTGCTGTTGCCTGAGAGGGTAATTAGTAGCAAGGGTTACCCAGACATCCCCTCCCACCACAAGCTATTAGCACTCAGTGCCGGTTAATTAACGTAATTAATGTAAAATCATCACCTAATGAGAGGTGGCACCGGCTGTGTTTCTCTAGGTGGAACAAGCCAGCTGTAGGTGTGGGGGAGGGGACAGCTGGTAGGTCCCTGGACCGGGACCCCTTCTCCTTCCTCCCTAATAGCTCACCCACAAATGGGCACAGTTTGAGGCACATTCCTGCCCCACTGGGTCCTGGACAAAAAGAGAAGCATCAGAGTCTATTCCAAAAGCAGGCAGAGACATTGGGCTCTATCCACTAATCTACCCTTCCTATCTCCTGTGCCGTGGGTATAGTGAGTCCCCCTTTAAGTGGTATAGATGTCTGTACTTGTGTGTGTGCTATACATTTTTTTGTCAGAATTCAAAAGCTGTTACCAGGCAACAACAAAATTAAGAACTGCACATCCCCCAGACTGGTATTTCTAAAATGCCAAGCAGAAGCCCACTCCCCCAGCCCTCCATCTCTTTCCTTCCTCCCCTTCCCCTGTTGAGGAGTCAACAGAAAGACAGTTGTGAGGCTGTACAGCTGCGAGTGCACAAGGGGCCCTTCCAGAAGGCAGTAGGTTAGTACGCTGAGGATGGGGAACTGAGAAACAAGGTGGGAATTGACCCAGGGCCACTGAGTGGCATGATATGTGGAGGTGACCACTTGTGTGCCCTTGGTTGAGCAAGTCGCTCTGAAACTCAGTTTCCTAATCTGTAAAATTAGGAGGTTGATTTAAGAGTTCTTAACGTGGAGTCTGTGAACTTTTTAAAAAATATTTTGATAACAATTTCAAAAGAATCAGTTTTCTTTGCTACCCAATGTATTTTATGTTATGCATTTAAAACCACGATTCTGAGAAGGGAGCCATAGGATTTCCCCAGACTGGGGTGGGGGTGGGGGAGTTTCCAGGACACAAAAGGTGAAGATCCCATTTTAGATGGAGTCTCTACCTGTAAATCCCACAGTCAGGGAGGGGAGCTCATTACCACATGCAGCAGGAAGTTGAGTTGGGAAGCCCAGTGGTGGATGAGACATAGGCACCAGCCTATGAAGTGCACAAAAAAATAATGACTCATTTCATTTGTATTCAGGAAAACTGGACTTGGCTCCTCATGCCTTTCACACACCCCTCAGAGTACAGGGTTGGGAGAAGGAGGGCTTTTTATGAAATCCCCTCCCCCCTTCTTTTTTCTTCACCGCATCAAGGCTGCCAGGGATGTCTAGCTGTATTATCTCTCCTGCTAATAGAACACAAAATGATCTAACCTCTCATAAAGAATACGTGACTGGGAGTCTGAAGGATGGGATTAAATCCCACGAACTAGCTACGTGACCTTGGGCAAGTCACAATTTCTCAGAGGCAACTAAGACAATAAATTACAAAACAATTTTACAGTGATTTGCACTGGCAAAATTTTCTGGGAGATTCCTACACTAATGAAATCATAGGTCCAGACAATAATAAATCATATTTCTATAAGATCATTAAGTCTTACACAAAAGCTGCTTAAGTTGTCATGCCAGTCAGCACCAGGAGGAACGAATTTCAGAAGTGTAACAGAAATGGGGTGGCCAGGCCTTTGGCCCAAAAGAGAAGCAGGCTCCAGGCTGAGAGGGAAACTTTTTCTCCTTAGTGGTATCTGTGCTTCATGCATCATCCACCAGTCATGCCCCTAGAAGGATTGAGGGGAGCATGTGGCTCTGGAGAGGCTGTTAAAAGTGTGTTGATACATGTGTAATCTATATCAAACGACAGGTCTTCTCAATGATGGGGGAGAGAATTTGGAACTCATAACTTAAAAAAAAAAGATGCTAAAAACGATTTACATGTAATTGGAAAAAAAAGAAAATATTTTAAGAATCTGAAAGTTCATTGACAGAGGACAGGGGCGAAGAGCAGACAGGCTACCCCCTCTTCCATGGGATATCATGAGACAAGCGATGGGGTGGGACGCAGAGCTCCAGGGACCTCAATCAGTCACTTAAAGCTCTCCTCTCTGTCTGACCCAGGAAGTACTTCCAAAGTGCTTGCCCCAATTGAAAAAAAAATTCTCTTTAAGCACCTCTCATTTTATAGCAGGATTGCAGCCCTAGCTAGTATCCCCACTACTTTCATTGTTGGGGTACAGCCTCTGGGAACCCAGCCTCCTGAGAGTTATAGTCAACAGTGCCCCCTCCTACTCCCTGTCCTGCCTCATTTTCTGAGTGGCAGGTGGTATGTATGTATGTATGTATGTATGTATGTATGTATGTATAGAATGAGTATAATGGATAGAACTGGCCCCAGAATCTGGAAGACCTGGGTTCGAATCTACTTCTGACACATACTAACTTTGTGCCCCTGAGCAAGTCACAACCTCCCAGTGGCCTAGGCAAACCTCTAAGATGATAAGTTACAGAGGAGGTGGCCAGCTACATTGGTAGAGGGAGTTTCCTCATTGGAAGTTCCCTGTGTTAATAAAAATCCTAGGTCTAGTGTGAAAAAAAAACAGACAGAGACAGAGACACAGAGAGAGAACCAGAGACGGAGAGAGAGAGAGGAGATATTAAAGATCATTTAATCCTACCCCTTCATTTTACAGAATGGGAAACTGAGGCCAAGAGAAGGGAAATGACCTAAAATAGGAAATAAATAAATGAGCTGCTATCTGAACCCAAAATTCCTTGTTTCCTGCCCCCTACTATTTGCACTTCTACACATCTAAACATCTCCCACCCCAGCTGTTACCTCAAATCTTTCCATCCCTAGACCTAGGCAGATCTTTAGGGGCACCTTCCCCCCAAGGATCCTGGGCATCCTTGATGTGCCCAGCATCCCCGGGTCCTCACTGTCTTTTGAAGAACTGGCACCAAGATGGTAAGAGAAGGAAGCCATGGGGCCTCCATGCAGGGATAGGGCTGCCGGAAACTCTTTGGTCATAATTAGTGAGGAAATCAGATTCTCTCCAGACAGGCAGGCATCAGGGTATCATCCTGGCATATTAGCAAAGCTTCTTTCCTGAGGCAAGAAACAAGAGCCCAGACCCATAAGTTTCTGGTGGGTACTGTGGGTGGTTGGGTGAGCACCAGCCCTCAACATCATACAGTGCCAGGCCCCACCCCATTTCCCTTAGCAGAGGGCAGCCAGTTGACACCCCTTACCCCATGATCAAGATTTCCCCTTTAGAGGCTACAGTTCCATCTGCATGCCAGGGCCAGGTGCCCACCCCCTCCTCATGCTTGGCATTCCAAAAACGTGCTCAGAGCCGGCTCCCTTCCTCTACTTGGCTGGGTTCTGAGGCCATCTGGCAGCCTGGATGCAGCTGCCCAGATCTCTCTACCCTCCCACCCTTTTCCCTCTTGGCTATGTTTGCCCCCACATACTGCAGGTGGCACCATTGGCATGCTGTGTTCATACACTAGGCTAGATGCCAGCTGGATGCTAGGGTCTATCTTAGCCCACCCTGTGGAAAAAGGCCTCTCCCTCCAATCCACAGTTCACAAGATCATGGGTCTAGAGCTGGAATGGACCCCAGAGGTGATCTAGTGCAGCCCTCTCATTTCACAGATAAGGAGACTAAAGTCCAGGAAGATGAAGCGCCATCATAGGTCCATAGATCGAGAAATGGAGAAGACTTGGAAGGGTCTCTGGTACAACCCCCTCATTTTACAGATGAAGAAACCAAGGCCCAGAGAAATGAAGTAATTTGTCCAAGGTCACACAAGAAGTGTCAGAAGTGAGATTCAAACCACTGATTACAGAGCTGGTCCTCTTTCCCCCTCCTTACACTATCTTCAAGCCCATTATCGGTGACTCTTTGGGTCAACCATCCAATCAGTTCCAAATCCTCCCAACCATTCAGCTCATGTCTCTTGGGTTGTATGAGAAACTCTAGGAAGAACTTGCTGAAATCCTGATTCTTCTATTCTGGGAGACTGACCAAAACGGAAATAGAATTAGTCTGGCATGTCCTGGCAATGCTGCCTTGAAGACACGGGTCCCCAGGTAGCTAAAAGTGAGACTGAAGCAAATCTGGCCATTCTGGTAGAATACCTACCCTCCTACCTCCCACACCTCCCATCTACCTCTGATTCCACACCACCCTCATCCACCTTCCCCAGTGAAAGAGGATCCTGGCTCTCTTCTCATCTGCTAAGCCACAGAAATCTTTCCAATAGCCCCTTCCCCTTAAAGATAGCAGTGTCCCCAATATGGGTGAGATTGGTCTCCTCCCAGGCCCCATGCCCACCCTGTCTCCTGGCCACCAGTGGCTTCCATAACTTTAAGGTGACTATACTGCTAATCCAAGGTTGACAGGCATTGAAAAGGAACAAGGTACAGTAGGAAACATGCTAGACATGGAGTCAGGAAAGTTTCAGGTTCAAATCCCACCTTTAACACTAATTGTGTGACCAGAAAAAAAAGTCCTTTAACCCTCTCTGAGTCTCAGCTTCCCCATAATGATACCTGTAATAATAATATTAATACTGATATAGTACTTGAAGGTTTGCAAAGTGCTACATGTGTATTATCTCATCTGATCCCCACAACAACCCTGAGAGGTAGGGATTACTATAATCCCCATTTCACAAATGAGGAAACTGGAGCTAAGAAAAGGTAAGATCTAGAGGCTGAGAAAGAACAAATGACTTGCTGAGGATCTCACAGCTCCTGTCCTTGTATAAGGGCAGGAAATGGACTTCGATCTCCCTGACTCCTCGGCCAGTCCCCTCCCCACTGGACCTCCTAGAAGCCATTTCTTTCACTGTGTTGCCAAACAGAACATTGTATTATACATTTCTTGAGGGCAGGGGCTGTGTGGGCTTTGCCTTATCTCCAGCTCCTAGGAACAGTACCTTTCCAAGCACACAGCAGGTGCTTAATAAATGCTGGTTAGATCAAATTGAATTCTTCGTGAATGAGATAATGTATGGAAAGCACTACTTATATGCTAGGCATTAATATTATTATTAGCCGAGATCCCAAACCTGGGCCAGGGTGCTGTTCTCAGGAACATGGAGCTCTTTGAGGACAGGAACTGTCCTTGGTATTTCTTTGTATCCTCAGCATGTAACACAGTAGCAGGTGCTTAATAAGTACTAACTGATTAGACCGCTAGGTGGCGCCATAGTGCACAGAGTGCCAGGTCTGGAGTCAGGAAGACCTGAGTACAAATCTGGCCTCAGACATTTACCAGCTGTGTGACCCTGGGCAACCCCTGTATGCCTCAGTTTCCTCATCTGCAAAATGGGGATAATAATAACACCTACTTCCCAGAGTTGTAGTGAGGATCAGATGAGATAATATTTGTAAAGTGCTTAGCACAATGCCTGGCACATAGTTATTGATGGATGGATGGATGGATGGATGGATGGATGGATGGATGGGTGGATGGATGGATGACGAATAGATGGATGGATGGATGGGTGGATGATGGATGGATGGATGGATGGATGGGTGGATGGATGGATGGGTGGGTGGATGGATGGATGATGAATAGATGGATGGATGGATGGATGGATGGGTGGATGATGGATGGATGGGTGGGTGGGTGGATGGATGGATGGGTGGGTGGATGGATGGATGGGTGGATGGATGGATGGGTGGGTGGGTGGATGGATGGATGGGTGGGTGGATGGATGGATGGATGGGTGGGTGGATGGATGGATGGATGGATGGATGGATGGGTGGGTGGGTGGATGGATGGATGGATGGATGGATGGATGGATGATGAATGGATGGATGGATGGATGGATGGATGGATGGATGGATGAATGGATGGATGGATGGATGGATGGATAGGTGGGTGGGTGGATAATGGATGGATGAATGGATGGATGGATGGATGAATGGATGGATGGATGGATGGATGGATGGATAGGTGGGTGGGTGGATAATGGATGGATGGATGGATGGATGGATGGATGGATAGATGGATTGACTATTGGCACAAATAAGGAGATGTGACCTTGCCCTGCCTTGCCTCTGTTTCCTGGCATGGTCATGCTCACAGGAAGTAAAAGTCTCCCAAGAAAGGCATCAATAGAAATTCAATTCAATTTATCAAGCGTTCATTAAGCACCTACTGTGGGATCCCAGGCTCACAGAGCTAGAGCTAGAAAGAACCTGGAGGCCATTCAGTCCAGCTCTCCCATTTTATATATAAGGAAAACAAAGCCCAGAGAGGTTAACCAATCCACCTGACCACACAGGAAATAAAGCGACAGAGAGGAAATTCAAACCCAGATCCTTTGACTCCTTTGCACTTTCCCACAGTACACAGTACCTCTTTTCCAAGAAGGCACTGAAGAAACAGAACCAAAATTTCAAACATCTAGGCCCTCAAGGACTTTAGATTCTACCCAGCAACAGATCCAGAGTCAGAAGTCCTGGGTTCAGATCTTGACTTTGCCACTTACTACTTTTATGACCTTGAGTAAATTGTTTCCCCTATCTTGGCCTCAGTTTCCTCCTCCATAAAATGAGGAAGTCGACCTTTCAACTTTCTGAGCTTGTGAGATGGATGACAATCCATCTCAGTATCTGCCTCAGCCTACCAACCAAGGACAATGGGCTGTGGGTCATAGGCACCAAAAAACAATCTCTCGGGCCTAAGCAGATCTTAAGGAAATAGGGAAGGAATTCAAGGTTCCTCTCTCCCTCCCAAGAGAACCCCAGAATTCCAAGAAAGGCTGGGGAACCAAAACACAGACAGTAAAGACCTAGGGAGGGTGGTCCATGCCCTAGCCTGTTGCCATAACAACTCTTTGAGGCTGACTTACTCATTAACCCAGCACAGTTCTGAGGTGGAGACAGAGGATGTCCTTGCTTCCTCCTTCCCTCCCCAGTCTCCTCAGCCCCTCTCCCCTCCTTCCGCTCCCAGGACAAGCAGCCATCTCATCAGCGGCTCCGAGACGGCCGAGCTTTGAGCAGAGATGACATTTCAATCTGTCTCTGGAGCATTTCAGACTGCTGTAAATTGCCTCAGGACTTCATCACGGCCCCATCCTCCACATTCCCTCCTCCCCACCCCCCAACCCCATCAGGCTCAGCTCTCCGACCAAGTGATAGATCTCAGGCCACCAAAGTGACAGGCATAGTCAGAGAGGTAAGAAGAGACGGGGCTGACCAAGGCAGGACTTAACCCTGTCCCGTAAGAGAAGGGACCCACCTACAGCCCGGTAGACATGAAAGAAAAGGTCCCCAGGGTCTGGTCTGGTGTCATCTTGTCTTCTGGGAGACTCTGCTATGATTACCTACCTGCAGCATGCTCCCCACCCAATACCAAGACCTAACAATGATGGATTGGCACAAGATCAGAACCAGAGATGGAAGAGTATTCTGAGGCTATATAGTCCAACCCTCTCATTTTACAAAGGAAACTACTAAGGCCTAGAAAATAGCAATGATTTGTCCAAGGTCACACATGAAGGAAAGATTCGACCCCTCTGACTCCAGATTCAGAATTCTATTTTAATGCATCATGTTATCTCCTGATAATAGAGGTGCCAACTTGGCAGCTCCTAAGCCTCACTTCATCTCCTGAGGGAAGCCAATCACTATCTCCTGAGAAAGAGGCCTCTAGGTTCCCCTCAGGAGCTCTGGCTTCTAGGAGCCCTGCAGGATAGAGTCCATGGAGGACTTCATCAGAAAAGAGGAATGAGGACCGAGAAGAAGCAAGCTGCAGTTCAGGGGAAAGAGATGCTGAAATCAGAGTCAGCAGCCCCAGGGTCCAGTTATTCAGATCCTACTGCTTGCTTGCTGTGTGACCCTGGGGAAGTGACAAGTTCTCTGGGCCTTGGTTCTCTCGGTAAAATAAGGTGACTGGACAAGAGGAGTCCTGATGTTCCCTCCTGCCCTAAGTCTGTGGTTGTATGACCCCACCTAGGATGCTAAGAAACTGGAATCTTTATAACTGGGTCAAAAACAGCTTGAGCTAGGTGTGGCCAGCAGATATCAAGAGGCCAGGTCTCTGGGGGCACAAGGAGGAGGAGGGTCTAACCCTCACCCCGTGTGAGGATGTAGCGGAAGAAAGTGAGACCATCAGGCTAAGCTCCTGGAAGGTATGGAATGCTTTGGCTTTTTTTGTATCCCCGGCATCCACCACAGAGGCTGGCTCATGGTAGCTGCTTAAAAAATGCTTGTTAATTGGTTGATTGACTGATTAAGAAGGTCACCACAGCAAGCTCTTATTCCACATGGGCACATTCAGGGATGGTGGTCACCAAAGAAAGGCAGTCTGCCCCACTGCATGTCAGTATCCTGAGGCAAAGTCTGGTTCACCCTTGATGGGTTACACCTCTGGGGAAAAGACAAGGACACTAGGTGAAAAACCAGCTGCCAAGGAACATGGGGAGAAGAGCCGAGCAAGCAGGACAGGCTCCCAGGGGGCCAGGGCAGCTGGAAGCTGATTAGGTATTCCTTGCTGCTGAATCGGGGACAATGGGGAAAGGGGGGTGGGGCACAGGAGGTGACAGAATCAGAGAGGAAGGGCATCCAGGACACTGCTCCGGCTCCCAGGGAGCTGAAGTTAACTGGGAGGCAGCCAATGAGGAGCTTCTGGGTGAGGGGAGACCCCCTGAGACCCAAGATGGGCTGGAGTCTTGGGGCAGCCCTAAAGTAGAGGGAAGCTGTCCCTCCCCCACTCATCTTCAACCAGGTAATCAACAAGCATTTATTAAGCACCTACTATGTGCCAGGCACTATGCTAAGCACTGGGGATACAAAGAAAGGCAAGAAACAGTCCCTGCCCTCAAGGAGCTCATAGTCTAATAGCAGAGATAAAGTATAAATAAATGGTACCTACAAGATAAAGGAAAAAGGGGAGGGGGCATCTCCAGTTCTATCATGTAATAGACAGACTACTGGAATCAGAAGAACCAGGTTCAAATGCTGGCAAGAAATGGATGCAGATGGAACCTATCCAGGGTTCCGATAGGCTTACTATCCCCTCCTCTTTTTTCCCAATCAATGAACCAATGAGCATTTATTGAGCACCTACTATGTGTCATGCATTGTGTGCTAGGAGCGAGGGATACAAAGAATGAAACAGTCCTTGCCCTTGAGGACACGACATGCCCATATGTAGGTTTATGCAAAATAGGTATAAAAATAGATTCAGGGTAATTTGTGAGGGAGGCTCCAGCAGCTGGAAGAGAGAGAATCAGGAAAAACTTCATGCAGAAAGTGGAAATTGAGCTGAGCCTTGAAGCAAACAAGGAATTCTATGAGATGAAGGTAAAGACAGAGGGAAGGCATTTCAGGCGTGAGGGACAGCCAGTGCAAAGACAAGGAGGTGAGAGAAATCATCACCTGTGTGACCTATCACTTCTATGAAGTCAGCCTATGATTATGTTAACTCTTAGCAGCCAGGCTATAAGCAGGCTCTGCTCCTGGGTCTAAGGCCTCTTCTATCTAATCCAGTTTCCCAAAGATAATAGCCATCCTTCCTTGGAATGCTCCAGGAGCCATTTGCCTTGAGTCCCAGGACTTTCTTCACCTTTCACAACTATCTCCACCTACTCTGAGGGCAGAACTTCCTCAGCTGTAGAATGGGAGTGGGGTGGGGGAGGGGTCCTTAATATTTGTGTGTGCGTGTCACAGACCCTTTGGCAATCTGATGAAGACTATGGACCCCTTCTCAGAGGAATGTTTTTAAATGTGTGAAATAAATACAACGGAAACCCATTATATTTAAATAAAATCCAAAAAAATTTTTAATGAGATGAGGAAACGGAGACCCAAAGAGGTTAGTCCATGATTCTGTCTAGACTGAAAGCATATGGCCCCAGAACAAAATCAGCTTTCCCTTTCTAAAGCACCCTTTCCCTTAGCTTTCCCCACCCAAACCCTTGCTGATTTAGGATCTGTCTTTGGTACTCGAGATCAAACTCTAAAGGTCAGTGTAGTGAAAAGAGCACTGGATTTGTAATCAAGGGACCTGGTCTTGAATCCTGGCTCTTCTACTTACCCAGTGGCTTTCAACAAATCAGATCCCCTCTCTGGGTCTCATTTTCCACATCTGTAAAACAAGGGAATTGTCTTAAATTATTTATTAAGTACTTACACTGTGCTAGGCACTAAGGTACGAAGACAGAAATGAAATAGTCCCTGACCTCAATGAGTTTACACTGTACTGGGAATTTACAAAGAGGGAGAAGTGGAGAGAGGGTCCATGCCGGGACGAGGAAAACTGACTATACAAAGCTATAAAGGCAAGTAATGAATGTCATGTACAACGAAGTCGGTCAGTTCCATTGGAACAGAGTGCTTGAAGAGAAGGGATATGAAATAAGCCTGGAAAGGTGGTATGGGAAACTCTATTAATGCAGGTCAGCACCTTCTCAGGAACTTAGGTGCCTGGCCCACTGAGGGGTTAAGTGGTCACTTTCCCAGGATCACAGGCAGTAAAAGTCAGAGGTAGGACTGGAACCTTGGTCTTGGTTTCTAGGTTACTGTCTATCCACTATCCACCATGCTCATGCTTTCATGCTTACATTCAACAAGTCATGTTTACTACTGTAGACTATCAGCTCTAGAAGGGACCTTGGAGATGGGATCCAATCTCATTGTTTAACTTGTCCAAAACCCCAAAGCTAGTTAGTGGCAGAGACCCAATCTCCAGGCTCACAATCCAAGGCTCTTTCCAATGCTCCCCGCCATATTCACTAAGCATCTATTTAGCCTTGCCATTACACTCTGACCTAAACAGACCAAGTAAAATAGAAACAGTCCCTGTTCTCCAGAGTGGTCAGACCTTAAGGGGAAGGAAGGAGAGAGGAAGGGAAAGGAAGGAAAGGCAAAGAAAGAGAAGAGGAAGAGAGAGAGAGGAAGGGAGGAAGAGGGAAATTAGGGGAGGAGACAGTGGTAAAATGAGAGAGTTGGATGAAATTATTTAATTGAACAAGGATTTATTAAGCACTGCATAGGAGGAGAGAAGAGAGGAGAAGAAGGAAGAGAAGGGAGGGGAGGAAAAAGGAGGAGAGGGGCAAGGAACACAACCCAGAGCATTAGAAGAAGACAGGATGGGGTCTCAGGAAACTTTAAGTCCTGCCACTTGGCCCGTAGATGCCTGTCTCAGGAATGGCTGGGCAAAGGAGGCTTGACGGCTTACTCTGTGCCCACAGGTCCAGAACATAAGCCTGCTGGAGGGTGAGACAGTGACGGTTGAAGGTATGGGAGGCCCTGAGCCATTGCCCCTGGCCAACCAATCATTCCTGCTCCCAGGCCAGGTCATTCGGAGCCCCACCAACCAGGTGGCCATGAGGTTCCAGAGCCTCCTGCCACCCTCAGGACCTGGGACCTTCCACTTCCGATACCAAGGTAGGACCCTTGGAGGGGGGTACCTGGCCCAGTGGCATGTGGTCATGTGCCTACAAGCAGATTTCTCCACTCCCATCACCCCCTGGGGAGAAATATTACAGACAGTTATTTGCAAACAGAGATGGGCTTGCCGGCTGAGCTGCCATCTGGCTGGAGGGAGATGGCATCAGTGCCTGTCTGGCACCCCCAGCATCTTCTCTCTGTCTGCTCTACTGAGCACTTGTCTGGAGGACAGGCCCTTTCTGGGGTTAGGTGGCCCTCTGAGTATGTCCAGTTGGCACTTCTTGGCTGCCGGACTCTGCTTAGGACCACCACGGACAGAAGTGATTCCTTCCATGCCTTCAGTTGTAATTCATTCTGTGAGCCCCCATTGCCCTTGTCCTGTCTCTATACCACCACCCCCCTAAGTCTGCCTGACTTCCCTAATGATCCTATCTGACAATGGTTAACCAACACCCACCACTGGTGGGCTAACAAGGGTCCAGCCTATTGCCTCTGAAAGATTGAGAGACAGGTGGAAATGCCTCCAAGAGGGGTCCCTTGACTTGAGGGCCCCCCCATCCCAACTAGGCCATCCTGCCTGTAATCACCTGGCACCCATTCAGTGAGCACTAGGCCCCTCCTTCACCCCTCTGAGTCAGCTGCATCAGGGTTAAATGATCAGGGGAGCTCTGAGGCACACTAATGGGGAGATAATTGGTGTGAGCAATTACCGGATCATTTAACATCATTAACGGCCACCTCCACAACCCGAGAGGTGCCACAGCAGAGGGGAGCATCACTAGGCACTCGCTGCCAGGGTCACTGCTCCCCCAGGCTGAGACCAGGGTGCACAAAGGTTGAGCCTGGCCCTTGGAGCTCCCAGGTGGGGGGAATTGAAGGAAGTTTCACCCCTCTCCTTTTCCAAGATAGACAAAACTATGCCATCTCACATGGGGCGATGAGAGCCCTTCAAGAGGGCCCACAAGGCAGGGAACACATGGGAGGCCAGTGCTACCTGTGAAGAAGAAGGTGTGGGTGCCTAGGACATGGGATCCCCAAGAGGGAGGGAGCAGGGGACTCTGAGGAGCTATCAGTGTGTCGAGGCTGCCCGGCTCCTGCCTCCTTAATGGCACATCAATTCTCCACCAGCAGCGGGTATAATTTCACGCAGTTCTGACCTTCATTGTCCCTGCAAATTCCTTTGCACAAAACATGGAACTTTCCCTCTGTTTGCCCAGACAAAGGCAGCTGAATGGAACCCAGAGCTGCAAGCCCTTTGGGGGAAGAAGGGGAAGCGCCACTCTGGACTGTACGTGTGTGTGTCATGGGGAGGATGGGGGGACACTTGTCTTCTTTCTCTCTCCTCTTCAAAGCCCATCCCTCCAATAGCCCAAGTTGTGTTGTGTGTAGCATTTTTTTTTTGTCAATGATCAGCTCTTTCTGTAATGAGTGTAATTCCCCTAATTACAGACTGTAATTAGCCCTGATCCTGGAGATGGGAACAGGAGGAGCCTGGGGCCCACGCACTGATGTTGCTGTGTGGCTGGTGATGCCAAGCTGCCTGGAGCCTGGGTGCCAACCTAAGGAGAGCGAATGGGACAGAGAGAAAATGAAACCCCTCTAGTACCCCCAGCAGGAAGAAGCCTGAGCCCCATCCTCCAAGTGGACAGGAGAGAAAACCAGTGTTCTTAGAAGCTCCCCGCCCTAGGCACAAATGCGATTTTGCCAGGGCTGCCTAGAATAGATGGGCAGGATGCTACATTGGTCCCCAGGTTCTGACCCTATGCTTCTCTTGGGGCCTGGGCCACCCAGCTCTCTGCCTCTGCCCACTTCTGGGCTGCTATAGTCTCCAAGGACTCTGTGCCAGCCCTTCCTACTCAGCTACCAGCAGGAGAGGGAAGGAAGAGGCCACTTCCGGAGCCCACCTCCCTCTTCACCCCATACCTGGTACAGGACTCAGCCTCAGAGATATAAATGGGAAAATAACAACAGACTGTGTTGAAGTATTCCCTGGCGAGCTGCTGCCATGGCAACAGGAGGCAAATCAGCAAGGGAATGGCACTTTACCCACCATGGGTACAGGGGACTTTGTTTGGCCCAAGCTACAGGGCCTGGCCTCCTGCTCCTCCATCCCCATCCAGCTCTACCCACCCACCCAAAGAACTCCAGTGCTGAGAAGGGCAGGGGAGACCTCAAACATGTCCCCAGGTCACTATTTGATGCGCCAGCTCCTCCCATATCAGGATGTGCAACCAGGCCCCCATCTCTGCCCCCAATTTCCTCTCTTCCTTTTCCCACTCACCCCTCATCAAAGAGAAGAGAGAAAGGCTGGGCTGAAGTCTAGAATCTAGACTTAAGGGGTAGGGAACCTGCCACCTTGAGGCCACATGTGGCCCTCTAGGTCCTCAAGTGTGGCCCTTTGCTCTATGAAGTTTGGATTTAGTCAAAGGGCCACACTTGAGGACCTAGAGGGCCACATGTAGCCTCAAGGTGGCAGGTTCCCCACTCCTGGTCTAGACTTTCTTATTTCCTTGCATCAATAAAGGTAACTAGGTGGCACAGTGGGTAGAGTACTGGGCCTGGAGTCAGGAAGACCTGAGTTCAAATCTGACCTCACACACTTATTAGTTGTGTGATCCTACGTAAGTCACTTAACCCTATTTGCCTCAGTTTCCTCATCTTTGAAATGAGCTGGAGAAGGAAGTAGCAAACCCCTCTAGTGCCTTTGCCAAGAAAACCTAAATGGGGTCACAGAGAATTGGACAGAACTGAAAAACGCTCAAGCAACTGGGTCAATGAGGCTACAAAAGGCAAGGAAGCAACAGAGGAAAATGCTGGTGAAATCTGACTGTCACTTCAAATGATGTCCTGCATATAGTCTGCAACCACTCCCAAAAGAACAGCAGTCAAGGTATACGAGACACCAACCAGGATAACTTGGCTCTCCTGGGGATCCATAGCTCTAGAGCTGGAGAGGACCTCTGCAGTCATACCGTCCAACCCCTCTATTGTACAGATGGGGAAACTGAGGCCCAGAAACAAAAGTCCTCCAGGTGTTAAATGGCAGAGGTAGGATTTGAACCCAGGTCCCCTGAATGCAGACCCTGTAGACTTTCCACTATCCCTACCATTCAGGGTACAAGATGAGAGAGAAACGGAATCCTTGGCATCCTTAGGAAAAGCTGTCCTGCCTGTATTCTCCCCTACTTGGCCATGAAAGAGCCCCACTGGGCTCTAGAGGGACAGGAACTGGGTGCCACTACTTGGTCAGGGGAATGTCCACTGGAGGAGGACTAGAAGATGGCAGCCAGGCTCCTAGAGCTGGGCAGATCTCAAGGCAGGACCATATGGAAAAGCCAGAGATAAAGACCCATATGTCCTGTTGCCTCTTCCTCCAGAATGCCCTAGGGAGAGGCGGCATACAGCTAGAATGGTACAGGGATAAAGGCTCTATTGCAGCTAATACAATAGAGACCAAATCTATCATGGCACCCAAGAGAAATCTCCTACGGATTATGGACTCCTGGCTCCCGGTCCAGTCTAAGCCTTCGCGCGTGTCTCTATCCCTTTAGGCCTCAGCAGAGGAATAATAATAAAGGAATACACTAATAATTATCAATAAATTATAATAAATTATTAATAGCATAACAGTAATAATCCTTAATCCCATCAGTATTAACAATATACAGAGGCAACTATCAAGTAACATGACAAAGTGGTTACTCAATTCTTTCTGTTTCTCCAGCACTTAGCACATAGTGCCTGGCACATAAGCAGTTAAGCACTTAATAAAGCTTTAAGTAATAAATACATTTTAAGTAAGCACTTAATAAATGCTTTATCTATCTATTGCCCAGTTTCTGATGGATACCCCAAATCGTGCATCATCTGGCTTCCCAACAGCGCTAGGAGATGGGGCGAGGCAGGGATTGTTCTCCCCATTTTATACTTGGAAACCATTTCAGTTGTGTCTCACTCTTCGTGATCCCATTTGGGGTTTTCTTGACAAAGATCCTGGAGTGGTTTTGCATTTCCTTCTCACATTCATTTGACAGATGAGGAAACTGAGGCAAACAGGGTTAAGTGACTTGCCTAAAGTCACACAACTAGTAAGTGTCTGAGGCTGGATTTGAACTCAGGTCTTCCTGACTCCAGGCTCAGCATTGTATGCACTATGGCGCTACCTAGCTGCCCTTTTGACTTTTACAATCCACTAAAACCCAAAGACCTTTCTCCATTATCTAATCTCCCATCTTGTACTAATGAAATTGACTTTTTGCACCCAAATACAAGGTTTTACATTTGTCTCCTAATTAAATTTCAGCTTATTAGATTGAGTCCAACATTCTAACCCGCAGAAATCTTTGGGGATTCTGATTCTGTCATGCAGCACATCAAGCTGTCCCCACCAGCTTTGTATCATGCAAATTTGATGAGTATGTCATTTGGACCATTATTCAGTTCATTAATTAAAAATGGGACCAAAGGGCCATAGGGCCAACGACAGGTTCCTGGGGTGCTTCACTAGAGACTTCCTTTCAAGTTGGCATCAAGCACAAATGATGCTCTTTGGATCTAGCTGTTCAAATAGTTCCAAACTCTCCTAATTGAAGAAGAAAGGGAAGGAAACATATTTATTAAATGCCTACTATGTGCCAGGCACTGTGGTAAACACTTTGCCAATATGGTCTCATTTGATCCTCACAACAACCCTGGGAGATTAAGTGGTATTATCATCCCCATTTTGCAGTTGAATCAACTGAGGAACACAGAAATTAAGGGACTTGCCCTAGGTTACACAGTAAGTATCTGAGGTTATTTGAACTTAGATCTTCCTGACTCCAGGTCCAGCATTCTATCTACTCTGCCACCAGCATTTCTGCCTAATTATGTTGCTTATCACACGCTTCTCCATCTCATCCATAAAAATAGTATGAGAGAATTTTTTCAGAAATCAAATTCATTTTTAAAATTTAGTTAAAACATATCTACAGAATTCCCTCAATCTACTAGCCTGGTAACCCTGTCAAGAAAGAAAATGAAGATGGCAGGACCTGTGCTCGATGAAGGAAGTCATACTTGTTTTTCATGATGGCCCTCTTCTAGATGCTTGATAACCATTCCTTTAATCATATGACCTAGAATTTAACCGGGAATTGTCACTCAATTAACATTTATTAAGTGCCTACTTGGACAGCTAGGTGGCGCCATAGTGCATAAAATGCCAGGCATGGAGTCAGAAAGACTCATCTTCCTGAGTTCAAAGCTGGCCGCAGACACTTACTAGCTGTGTGACCCTGGGCAAGTCACTTAACCCTGCTTGCCTCAGTTTCTTCACATGTCAAATGAGCTGGAGAAGGAAATGGCGAACTTCTCCAGTATCTCTGCCATGAAAACCCCAAATGGGGTCACAGAGAATCAGACACCACTGAACAATAAGTGCCTACTACGAACCAGGTACTTGAATTGAAGCCAAGCTCACTTGACTATAATTTGAACCATCCACTGTCTTCTATTTTTAGAAAATTGGGACAGCATTTTCCCTTCTCTAAGCCTTCAGTACATTTCCCACTCTCCATAATTTTTCAAAATCACTGATAAAGGTTTAGCAATCACATCCCCCAGTACTTTCAATTCCCGGGGGTGTAGTTCATCTGGTTCTGATGGCTTGAACACATCAAATACAGCTAGGTGGTTCTTTATTATCTTCCTATTTTTATTGGATTGTCTTCTTTTGTTCTGTCCTTTCCAATTCAAAGGTCATTCTCCTTGGACGAAGAGGAGGAGTAAACAGGCTAAATGAAACTTGAGCAGTCCTGCCCTCTCACCACTGTCCATCATCACCCAATCCACCTCCAAGCATTGGTCCTCTTCCTTCTTTGACCCTCTTCTTTTTCCCAATATAGCTAAAAAACAAAATCCCTAAAAAAAACCCTTTTGTGGTTCTTAGCCTTCCTTGGCCATCTCATCTCATTCAAACAACACTACTTTTGCATGATTTCATCATGCTTTTTTATTTACCCTCCATTGCCTCCCCTTTCTTCCATCATCTATACTTATTTTGCAAAAATATAAGTTAGTCGGTGAGTGTCTTTTGCATCCACCTTGGCCTCTTTAAGCTATTCCTCTTATTGGCATTGCTTCTCTTTTGCCTTCAAAATTCCCTCTTGAGAATTTCCCATCCCTCCTGGTTAACTGTTCAGACATTTTTCAGTTGTGTCCAACTCTTCATGACCCCATTTAGGGTTTTCTTGGCAAAGATACTGGAGTGGTTTGCCATTTCTTTCTTCAGCTCATTTGACAGATGAGGAAACTGAGGCCAACAGGTTAATTGACTTGACCAGGGTCACATAGTAATGCATCTGAGGCTGGATTTGAACTAGCAATCCACATCTATCCACAGCACCACCTAGCTTTCCCTGAATAGACTGCCTCTACAGGATTTTCTCTTTCATCTGAACATTTTGAAATCTGATCTCCCAAAATCTAGGGGATGTATCAGATGCTTCTTCCCTATTACAAATTCTAAGATGAAGTGGTGACTTCCCCAAAGGGTTCCCATTCCCAACCATCAGTTCTTCTTGATTGATGAGTATCAGGTTAAAAAATGTTCCTTTTATTAATTCTTTCACCTTTCTATGGATGAAATTATCATTAAGGCAAACCTTAAAATTACCAACTGCTCTCTTGGACAGATAATTCTAGTAGATGTCTAAACAACTGACAATTAACAATTGACTGTGTTGTCTCTCCTTACTAGATTCTTACTTTTGTATTTGTAGCCCCTGTGCTTAGTCAATCAGTAAACTAGCATTTATCAAGCACCTACTATGTGTCAGGCACTGTGCTAAGAGCTGGGCTTACAAAGAAAGGCAAAAGACACCCCCTGCTTTCAAGGAATTCACAGTCTAATGGGGAGCTAAGAGGCAAACAACTATGTACAAACAAGATCGATACAGGAGAAATTGGATGTAATCGGTGGGGAAGGCACTAGCATTGAGGAGTATCAGGAAAGACTTCTTAAAGAAGCTAGTCTTTTAGCTGAAACTTGAAGGAAGCCAAGAATCCAGGAGGCAGGGAGTAGGAAGGACAGTCTTCCCTGTACATGAGACAGCCAAAGAAAATGCCCAAAGTTAGGAGATGAGCATCTTACTGAGGAACAGCAAGGAAGCTAGTGTCACTGGATGGTAGAGTGTAAGACGTAAGAAGCGTGGAAAGGTAGAAAGGGGCCAAGCAGATTTTTATATTTGATCCTAGAGGTGATAGGGAGCCACTAGAGTTGATTAAATGGGAGGGAAGGCAATATGGTGAGACCTTAGGAATATCAGTTTGACAGCTGATGAACTGGAGGATGTACTGGTGAGGGGAGAGACTTAGGGCAGAGACACCAACAGGCTGCATTAACAGTCCAGGAGTGAAGTGATGAGCACCCCCACCAGGACAACCAATGTTTCCCCAGTGTCAGAGGAGAGAAGGGGCACATCTGAAAGATATTGAGCAGGTAGATAGGACAGGACTTGACAGCTGATTGGATATGAGAGGTAAGAGACAATGTAGGATGTCAGGTAGGTTTCAAGCTTGGGCAACTGGGAGGGGCAGTGTTGCCTTCAAGTGTAATAGGAAAATTAGGAAGAGAGGAAGGTTTGAGGGCAAAGATAATAAGCTCAGTTTTGAACATGTTGTGTTTAAGATGTCTACAGGACGTATAATTCAGTAGGTCTAAAAGCCAATTGGAGACCAAAGACTGGAGATCAAGAGAGACTACGGTTGACAAATAAATCTGAGAATTATCAGCATAAAAATGATAAATGAATTCATAGGGACTGAATTCCCCAAGTGAAATTGTGGAACAGGGAGAAGAACAGAGCCTTGCGGGACATCTATGGTTAACAGGAGTAACCTGGATGAAGATCCAGCAAAGGGGACTGAGGAGTGGTCAGATAAGAAGAGCCACGAGAGAGAGTGAAGGGTGTCCTGAAAACTTAAAGAGAAGTGAGGATCAAAGCCAAAGGCTGTGGAGAGGTCTAGAAGGATGAGAACTGAGAAAGGTCACCGTACTTGGTGATTAAGAGATCATTAGTCAGTAACACTGCAGTTTCCATTGGATGATGAGGTCAGAAGGCAGAATATGCCAAGTACAGAAGAGAGTGAAAGGAAAGGAAGATCATTATTAGTTGGCACAGTGCCTGGCACATCATGAGCACTTAATAAATGCTTATCATTCATTCATGGGATAAGAATAGCTAGCATTTACATAGCACTTTAAGGTTTGCAAAACTCTTCATAAATATCTCATTTGATCCTCACAATAACCCTGGGAGGTAGGTGGTATTATTATCATTATTGGAGAAACTGAGGCAGCCAGAGGTTAAATGACTTGCCCAGGGTCATATAGCTGGCATCTGGGACACGGTCTGATCTGAGGTCTCCTGGAAGGGACCTTCAAAGGTCATTTAGTCCAACCCCTCACTTTACAAATGAGGAAAATGGGGTTGTGGTTTGCCCAAAATTACGTAGGTAGCGCCAGAGGCAAGATTTGAACCCAGGTCCTCTGACTCCAGAGACAGTTTCCTTTCCACTGTACCATGCTATATCACACTTCCATAACAGATTTGTGAGTTTTTTTAAACCAAAGCCTTCATCTGCTTCTTCTTTTCTGCCTCAGTGATCTAGTGACAATACCACATCTTATTCTGACCCCATTGATGTATTCTACCATGCTTCCCCTTGCCCTTGCTCTTGGGTTTCCACATGTGAGTGTATCTTCCTAATACAGGGTTGTCCCAAAAGTCTTAATGCAGTTTAAAATTTTAATAAGCTGTAAAAGCTCACCTTAAGCTTTAATAGCTTAAGACTACATTAACACTTTTGGGACACCCTGTAAAGAATACTGCCTTCCCTTTTTCCTCTCCTGGTTTATTTGTTTTTAAATAAAGCCCTCCAGAGCCACACTCAAGACTCAGTGATAGCTACTATCTCAAAATTACCTCCTTTCATTAAGATCGTTAGTTCGCTTTACTTCCTACCCACACTTTTCACATTTGTAAATGTATGTACATATGTAAATATAAAGCACCCTGAGACTTCTGGATGCTTTCCCCTCAATGGCCTAGGGACTGGCTCCCACTTCCTCTCCATCCCAGGATGTCCATTGAGAATGGAATCCATAAAGTAAATGACAAACAATCTGCATCCTGATGGCTCAGTTCCTGTAAAGAGATCTTGAAATAGCTTTCAATGAACCCCTACTCCCCCAAGTTAACAGAACTATAGAAAACTGCCTAGCTCCCAGATAGTTCTTCAGCTTCTGCCAAGAATCTAGTTAGGGAACGCTGCATCTCAACCCCATTCTTTCTGAATATGGCCCCAGCCCTTTGTCTCTACCCCCTCTCTTTCTTCCTTGCTCCAAAGTCAGCCTAGTCCTAGCTAGTACTGGGGAGGACTCTGAGTGTTCTGCAGGATTTGCTGCCACCAGCTGGTTACAGTTGGCATGACAGTTCATCACAGTGCAATCTATCGCAGCCCCAGACTCCCAAGACTGGCTGGATGCTAGAAAGACTTTGAGCCTAGTTACATCCTTGGAGGTCTAGTCTATTTTACAGATGAATAAAAAGCTATTTAGAGGCAGAGCTGGAACCCTGGCCCTCCGAGGGCTCTTTTCACTGGACCCAGGCAGTCTCTCCAGAATACACCTAACAAATAAATAAGCCTCGTTTGCTCCTCAGTTGTTCCTTCTCCAGCCTCAGGGAATGACTGGACCTCTCCCCTCATAAACAGGGTCTGGGTTATCATAAATGCAAAGGTGGTCATTCTATTTTTAAAAAAATAAAAATAAAGCATTTCATTGATAGGGTTAAAAAAAACCAACAATGTTATTACTTCCCATTGTCCTCCCTCCTACCCCCACCCCTCAGGTAGACCCCTCCCTTGTAACAAAGTAATTAAACATAACAAACAAACCTAGATCAAGTCTGACACAGTATGCCTCACTCTACATCCATGGTCTCCACCTCTCTGACTAGAAAAGGAAGTCCACCCTGTTCTTAATATATTTTTATTTCTTTCATGAAATATTTCACAACATGTACAAAATATTTTAATTTTTTTTAAATTTTGAGTTCTAAATTCTCTCCTTCCATCCCGCCCCTCCCCCACTCCTTGAGAAAGCAAGCAATATGATATGCTGATACATGTAAGGTCATACAAAACCTATTCCCATATCTGCCATGTTCCATCCTGTTCTTAAAAGAAATGCACAGTGCTCACCCATTTATAAACCTCGTAACTGAGGAGGTTTGCTGAGGGAATTCTGAATGTTTAACTTGAATTTTTCCACGCTATAAAACCAACCTTTTTTTTTATTTTTTCTCCACAGTTAACAATTATAACAATGAGGTTTTATATTTCTCTCTGGTGGTTTTTTATCCTTCCAAACTGTTATCTCATTTTATTCTCACAACAGACCCCTGTAAGATAGGGAGGGCAAGTTAAACTATCCTTATTTCATGGCTGGAAGAGTAGAGAGCCAGGTTAAATGACTTTTCCCATGTCAAACAGCAAGTTAGGAGTAACACGAGGCTTCGATCTCCTCTCCACACTTTCAATCCCTCCTGAGTTCTTTCCACCAGATCACACTCCAAAAAGTAAATCTCTACCATAGAAGAAAAGAGAGGCTTGCTCCGACCCTCCAGGTGACCTTTCCCCATCTCAGTATGCCACGGCATGCAGAATAGTCTGATTTGTCCCTCTGGTCCCTGACGATTGTCATCCCTAGACCCCAAACTCACCCTCTTCCTTTTCTCCTTCAGCTTACCTACTGAGCTGCAGCTTTCCCCAGCACCCAGCCTACGGGGACGTGGCCGTCTCCAGCCTTCACCCCGGTGGCAGAGCCCGCTTCCACTGTACCACTGGCTACCAGCTGCAAGGCGCCAGGGTCCTCATTTGTCTCAATGCCACCCGGCCCTTCTGGGACTCCCGGGAGCCCACCTGCATTGGTGAGTGATGCTCCTAAGGCCGGAGCCTATTCGGGCTGGAGACCTCATCCCTGCTCTCTTTTCGGGCCTAAGCCCTTCCCTGAGTCATCCCGAAGCCCTCAACCTGGGACATCAGAAGGGAAGTCAGGAAAGTAGCCACACTTTAGAAAGGAAAAACAAAGGACCTTTGGGACCTTTCTTGGGGGGAGGCTGGTTCAGGTTCGAGGCCAATCAACAGGGAGGATCTAGTATTCTCCATTTGTAAAGGTGTTAAACCATCCCTGACTCACAGCCGCTAAAGATGTTTCTCTAGTGGTGGGAATGGGCCTGCGCTCCCTTACTTAGTCTTTCTGCACCCCTGCATTGGACAAATGACTGCCTGTACAATCAAAATATGTGTGTACTTTGGACTAGACCTAGAGGGAAGGAAAGTCCCTCTCCCAGTGGAGAACAGTGCCTACTCTGTCACTTATAGTCTTAGAGACTTGTCTAGGGCACTAAAAGCTTAAGTGACTTGCCCAGGGTCATGCAGCCCCCATGAACCCAGATCTTTCTGATTCTGTGACCAGCTCTCCATTGCTTCTCAGTCATTACAATAGCTCACATTCATTGAATGCTTTATGGTACAAATGCTTTGCAAACATCATCTGTGATCCTCACACCAACTCCGTGAGGTAAGCAGGGCAGGAACTACTAATGGTCCCGTTTTACAGATGAGGAAGCAGCAAAGCCCACGGAGAAGAGCTAAGTGACCTCTCTGAGATGGGCAAGTTAGTTAATGGATTAGTTGACAATTTTAGTCTCACAGGAAAGCTAGGACAGATTAAAAGATAGGACCGATTATCATCACCTTTGAGGTCTCAGATTTGGAAACCAATTTTTAGTTTCCCCAGGCATTTGCAATCTCCTTGTGAGATAACCAAGCAATCAGTAAACATTTATTAAGCACCTACTATATACCAGGCCATATTGTTTGAATACAAAATGGACGTTTGCCAAAAAGACTATTCTATGGAGAACTCACACAGGGCAAGCGTTCACATAGTGGTCAGAAGCAATACAAGGACACTCTCAAGGTCTCTCTCAAGAACTCTGGAATTGATTGTGTGACATAGGAGACACTGGCACAGGACCTCTGAGCATGGCATGCCTGCAACAGAGAAGCAGAATTGAAGCAGCTCAAAGAAAACACAGGATGCACAAAGTTAGAGAATCCAGCCCAAATGTTCACTAAGAACCTGTGCCCAACCTGTGGTAGAACATTTCGAGCTTGGATTGGTCTGATCAGCCAGTCGGACACACCGAATCTTGACTCTAGTATGGTGGGGTCATTTTGGTCCTCTTCAAGAACGAAGGACAGCAACCATACACCAGGCACCATGCTAAGTGCTGGGGAAACAAAAAGAGGCAAAAGACAGTCCCTGCCCTCCAGAAGCTTACACTCTAATGGGGGAGACAACATACAAATATATATCAAAGTAAGCCATATAGAGGATAAGTAGAAAATAATTAATGGCAGGGAGACACTGAGATTAGGAGGGGTTGGGGAAGGCTTCCTACAGAAGGTGGAGTTTTAGTTCAAACTTAAAGGAAGCCGAGGAGATGAGTAGTCAGAGCACAGGAGGGAGATCATTCCAGGCATGGGAAGAATGCCCAGAGCCATAGATGGAGGGTCTTGTTCATGGTCCAGCTAGGAGGTCAGTGTCACTGGATCACAGTAGGGAGTAAGGCATAAGAAGACTGGGAAGCCAGGAGGGGGCTAGTTCATGAAGGGCTTTGGATGATGAACAGGGCATTTTGTATTTGATCCTGGAGGTGATAGGGAGCCACTGGAGTTTATTGAGGGAGGATGGAGGGGGGACGTGATCAGACCTTCCTTTTATGAAAACGTTGTTAGTAGCTGAATGGTTTGGTTGTGGGAAGATTTGGAGGATGTGTGAGAACAGTTTGGAGTGGGAAGAGACTTGAGGCAGGCAGATCCACCAGTAGGACATTGAGATAATCCAGACATGAGGTGATGACAAGCAGTGTCAGAGAGAAGGGGATGTAGTCTAAATACGCTGCAAAAATTAAAATATGCACGCTTTGATAAGGGGGGTAAGAAATAGTGAGGAGCCCAGGATGACCCCTAGGTTATCAGCCTGAGGGACTGGGAGGATGGCATTGCCCCCTGTCAATCATAGGGAAAGTGGGTTTAGAAGGAAAGAGAGTGGGTTCAGTTTTGGACATGTTGAGTTAAAAATGTCTCCTGCACACCCATTTTAAGATGTCTGAAAGCGGAGAAGTTGGGGCAAGAAAGGTAGATTTGATAGTCATCAGCATAGAGATGGTCATTAAATCCATGGGAGCTGATGAGACCACCAAGTGAGTAATTAGAGAAGCAAAGCAGCCAGGATTATCCCTACTTCAAAGATGACAAAACTGAGGTTCAGTTCATCATCACAAAACCAATATACGATGATGCCCAAAGTGGTCTCAGGCTCCCAATGCTCTAGACCAACCCCAGGGAGCAGAGAAGCACATTCATAACAAGGACAAGAATTCTGCCTGGGCTTCAAAGGAGTGCTGGTGGCATTGGGAAGCATGATGGGATGCTGGAGAACGGCTGGCATCCATCAGAAAGGAAGGAGTCCTACGGGAGCTCGTCCGGGACAGAGTGTGGCAGATAGGAGGGGAGAAGGGTTTTATTTTGTTTTAATAACTTTTTTTCAATTATAGAGCATTTTTCTCCATTCCATCTCACCTAGCCCCCACTGGGGAAAAACAAAAAAGAAAAAGAAATATAAATCTCTTGTATCATAAAAGCACAAACAAAACACAGCCCCACATTGGCCACCTCCAAGACTGCGTGTCTCATTCTGTGTATTAGTCATCACTGTTCTGTCCTAAGGTGGGCAGTCTTCTTCCTCATCAGGCCTCTGGAGGCACAAGCAGTCACTGAATTGATCAGAGCCTTGAGTGTTTCAAAAGGGTCCATGTTTACGATACGGATGTTATGGTCGAAACTGTTCTCCTAATCCTGCTCACTTCACTCTGCATCAATTCGTACAAGTTCCCCCTTTTTCCTTTGACACTATCATCTTCCTTGTTTCTTACAGCACCATAATATTCCTTCAATCCATATGCTGTAATTTATTCAGCCATTCCCCAGTGAATGGGTACCCCCTTAGTGCCCAGCTCTGTACCACTACAAAAAAAGCTATTATAAATATTTTCATACCTATTAGTCCTTTTCCTCTGTGATCTTTTTTAAATTTATTTTTAGTTTTCAACATTCACTTCCACAAGATTTTGAGTTGTTCCAAATTTTCTCCCCATTTCTTCCCCCACCCCATGCATTCTGATTACCCTTTCTCCCAATCTGCCCTCCCTTCTATCACCCCCACCCCTTCTCTTATCCCCTTCCCTTCTATTTTCCTGTAGGGCAAGATTTTCTGTGATCTCTTAGGGGCCTGAGCCGAGCCCTGGTACTGCTGAGTCAAAAGGCAGGCGCAGCTGAGTAACTTTGGGAGCATGGTTCCAAGTTCCTTTCCAGAGTGGCTGGGGCAATTCATAGGAGGCTTCAGATACTCAAGACAGCAGAGGCAGGCCCTAAAACCTGAGTGGAAGCAGGGAGGACAGAGAAGAAGGCTATGGGAAGGAGGACTGGCATGGAAGACAGAAGGAGATAGCAACCAACAGTTGGGTGGAAGAGTTGGATCTTGCTTTCATTTCAAAAGTGGTTAGCGAGGACCTGTGGAGTAAAAGCTACAGACTTTAGACTCACAGGGCCTGGGCCCAAATCCAGCATTTAACACTTAATACCTTTGGGCAAATCACATCAGCCCCTGGGACCTCAGTTTCCCTCTCTGTAAAGGGAAGGATTCTGAAGCTCCTTTCAGCCCTAGAGCTATGATTTTATATACTGCCATGATTTAATTGAGCCTGGGCTTCCCCCTTGCCTGGCAGCTGCTTGCGGAGGGGTGATCCGGAATGCCACGACTGGCCGCATCGTGTCCCCTGGCTTCCCTGGGAACTACAGCAACAACCTCACCTGTCACTGGCTGCTGGAGGCTCCGGCCGGGCAACGCTTACATCTCCACTTTGAGAAGGTCTCCTTGGCGGAGGATGATGACAGGTAACAAGCCGGCCCCGGAGTCTACCCCCGGCAATCCAGGTCCATGACCCCTTGTGTTTTCATCGTGTTTTTATCATTCTTTTGTTTTCATATTCCCTTCATTTCTACATCTATCCCTTCCCCAGTCCAGAGGGCCATCCCTCATAAGACGGACTGAAAGAGAAGGAAAAAGGGCATTTCACCAAAACCAAAAGTGATTTCAACCATGACCCACTGTAAAGAGAAGAGCCCAGGCTCCAGAGGCAGAGGACCTGGGTTCGAATCCTGCCTTTGTCACTATCTGTAGGATTTGGGGCCTCAGTTTCTCCATCTATAAATGAGAGGGTTAAACTAAACAATCTTTGAAGTCTCTCCCAGCCTGAGCTCTATAATCCTATGAGCCCCTACCCTCTGCCTTTTTCTTAGATCTTCTCTGAGACCAAGCTTGGTCATTATAATTACTCAATGGAACTCCCCCTGGGGAGACCAAAACAGAAGTGAAACCCTCCCTGCCCTAAAGGAGCTTACTTCTATGGAGGGAAACATTATACAGTTAAGTAAATAAAAATATATGTGAGGCAAACACAAGGTAATCTCAGAGAAGGGGGCAATCAGGGAAGGCTTCATGTAAGAGGTGGCCTTAAAGATGCTGAGAAGTTCTAAACACTCACCTAAGAGCCAGTGGTTTGCCCAGCTGCCTTGTCAGACCTTACTGAGTTTCCAGGAGCAGCCCTACAGGCCAGGGAAGAGAAACTAGCTCTGTCCCAATATCCCTGTAGCTAAAGAAACTAGGTACGGTGCCTCTGGGCCCCCTCTGTGGGAAGAGGGAGGGATGAAAATGCCATTTGATCCTAATCCCCTCAACTGTTAGGGTCTCCCCAAACTACTCTATAGTTCATAAATAGTGTCTGCATAGTTCTATGTGCAGGAGTGTAAGCTACTTGACGGCAACCTTTTTGTCTCCCCAGCACCTAGTATAGTGCCTGACCAGTATATAGTAGGGACTTGATGCATGCTTGTTGGTTGGTTGACTGACTAACTGATTGCTGCGGTGGGGTGGTTCCCAGACTCATCATCCGAAATGGAGATACAGTAGAGGCTCCCCCTGTGTACGACTCCTACGAGGTTGAGTATCTGCCCATCGAGGGCTTGCTCAGTGTGGGCCGCCATTTCTTCGTGGAGCTCACCACAGACAGCAGTGGGGCGGCCGCAGGCGTGGCACTGCGCTATGAGGGTGAGCCAGGCTTTCTCACTTGCCAAGGGGCCCCACAACTTCGCTTTCCCCCTTGCTACAAACTTCTTTCTGCCGACTGGTGGTCTCTGCCACCCACTGTCTCTGTCGTTCACCACCTTTCTGTCTCCATACCTCCGTCTCTGATCATCTACTTCTGTCTATCCTAGCCTCTGTGACCACTGACCCAGTGCTCGCTTGTGCTCTCTCTCCTTCTCTCTCTGTCTCTCTGTTTCTGTCTCTGTCTCTCTCCTTTCTCTCCTCTCTCTCCTTTCTCTCATATCTTTCTCGCTCTTACATCTCTCTTTCTCTTTGTCTCCTTACCCCTCTCCCCCTCATCTCTTTCTCTCTCTCTCTCTCTCTCTCTCTCTCTCTCTCTCTCTCTCCTTCTCTCTCTCTCTCTCTCTCTCTCTCTCTCTCTCTCTCTCTCTCTCTCTCTCTCTCTCATTGCCATCGTCCATATTTTACCTAGCCCCACCCCACCCCCTAAGGCCCAATTTTGGATTTTGGTAGCCATCTTTAGTCACCTAGATCCCCAAGACCCTCTAGTCACAAGGGACGGTTTTCCAAGAGTTTTGAGGGATTAAACTCTGACCTCAGAGTGGTCCAAGATTTTCCAATATCGCCTTGCTATCTCCAAGCCTTCTCTGACATGGGATATTAGGCCTTGATCCTCAAAGGTCCAAAGGGCTTCACTCTCCCTATCCCGCCCACTTCTAGCCCCAGCAGGACCCAGCCTCTTGGGCCACAGAATGAGAGATAGAGATAGTACCAGAGACATACAACTGGTGAGGGACTCCCCTGAATATACCCCTGCAGCCACTCCCAAGGGCTAGGTGCCAGGAGGGCAGAGAGGGTAATGGGAGCCAGCCCCTGTCTCCTGAGGCAGCCCCCGTGGCTTGCAGCCTTTCAACAGGGCCACTGTTATGAGCCCTTCGTGAAATACGGCAACTTCAGCAGCAGCGCTGCCTCCTACCCTGTGGGCACCACCGTGGAGTTCAGCTGCGACCCTGGCTATACCCTGGAACAGGGATCCATCATCATCGAGTGTATTGACCCCCATGACCCCCAGTGGAATGAGACTGAGCCCGCCTGTCGAGGTCAGCAATCAAGGGAAGGCCGGGGAACCACAAACAGGGACTGCCAAGAGGGCACAACTGTGGGTGGGAGCCCTGAGTGCTGGAGAGAGCCCCATGCTCGGGCAAGGAAAAGGAGGTGATTCAGTGGGGCAGATGGGAGGTGTGACACTAGGTATGGGGGGCAGGGTAATAGATTCCTGTGGTAGGGCTGGACTCAAAGGATGGGGGCATCAAAGGTGACCACAAAAAAGGGCTTCCTGTTGCCTCTTTGGAAGTCCAAGGGGACTACAGGAAAAGTAGACCCAAGCCTCAGCCCCTGCTCCTCTCCACCAAGCTGTGTGCAGTGGGGAGATCACAGATTCGGCTGGCGTGGTGCTCTCGCCCAATTGGCCGGAGCCCTATGGCAAGGGACAGGACTGCATCTGGGGCCTGCACGTGGAGGAGGATAAACGGATCATGCTGGACATCCGTGTGTGAGTGGACTACAAAGGTTGGACTAGGGAAAGGGGGGGATGGAGGGCTCCCCTGAGCCCAAAGAGGACCAGAAGAGAACAGAGAGGAAAGGTCAGGGCTGCTCAGAAGAGACAAAAATATTCCTGAGGATGCAGAGGAAAGACCCAGATTCAAATCCCACCTTTCCCACTTAGCACCTATGTGGCCTTGGGCACTTAACCACCACCTCCACCACTGCCCCCTCCCGGGCCTGATTCCTCTTCAGTACAATGATTTAGATGAGATGTAGCCTCTGAAGTCTCTCCCTAAATGTAGGAGCTCATGAGTCTAGGTCCCTTATACTTCCCTGGGCCTCAGTTTCCTTATCCGTACATTGAGGGAGTAGGATTAGTTTAAGGTCTCTTCTAGCTCTCAGCTATGATTCCTAAGCCCTATCTTCCCCTCTCACCCAGTGAGTTTCCCTGGCTCTGCCCTCAGTCCTGATGGCACCCACTTCTTCCCTCTACCCCATCCCATCCCTTAACCCTGGAACAGGCTTCGGATTGGCCAAGGGGATGTGTTGACCTTCTACGATGGGGACGATCTAACTGCCCGGGTGCTGGGCCAGTACTCGGGAACCCATAGACACTTCAAGTTGTTCACCTCCATGGCAGACGTCACCATCCAGTTCCAGTCAGACCCCGGGGCCTCTGCTGTGGGCTACCAGCAGGGGTTTGTCATCCACTTCTTTGGTGAGTCCACCTCCCACCCTCTCACTCTCACCCCACAGTCGGCCCATGGCATCAGGGAGGGCTTCCTGGAGGAAGGAGACAACTGAGAAGGGATAGGGAGAAAGAGAGGGAAGGCAGAAATGGGCCAAGCTGCCATAGAAAAGGGGCAGTGAGAGTGGAGATCAGATGCTCGAGCCTAGGAAAAGAAGGCTAAGGGGACACCCAGGGAGAGCCACCAAGTATCTGAAAAGACAGTATTGAGAAGAAAATGACCCTCTGCTCTCCATCTCCTCTGAGGACCCACTAAGAAAAACAAGAAAAACAATGTACTTTCATTACAATAGGAGGGCTTTAAGTCAGTTGTCAGAAAGAACTTCCCAACCAGAAAAAGCAGCCTCCCACATTGTTTCATATATTCAGAGCTGGAAGGGACCTCAGATGCCATCAGTCCAACACAACCCCCCCCCATTTTACAGATGAGACGACTGAGGCCTAGAAAGGCTGAGTGACTTGCCTGAGGTAGTACAGGGAGTAAGAAGGGTGGGATTCAAACCCAGGTCCTCAGACTCCAGAAGCAACAGGTTCTCATATACTAATGATGCCATGTCATAAGGCTGCAGGATTTACCTGAAATCTCACAGGTAATTCATGACAGAGCCAGGGCTTGAACCCACGTTCTCTGACTCCAAAAACCGTTCTTTGGAGGCTTCTCGTAAATGTTGGTTGATTGATGGGAAGAGGGCAAAACCAGCATGATAGAGGGGAAGTGGCACTGGAGTAAGAGTCTAGAGACTTGGTTCTAGGCATAGCTCAATTGTTAACTATCTGTGTGACCTTGGACAAGTCACTTCCCCTTGGTGGGCTCCAGTTACTTCATCTCTGAAGTTCCTTGCAGCTCTAACATTCTGGGGACAAGCCTTGAGGAAAACACACAAAGGTGAGGTTAGGGGGTGGGCCAGTGGGGCAGGGGCACAGCCAGGCCCAGGACTAAAGGGAGATACAGGCTCTAGAGGCAAGGAAGTGACCTAGATGACCTGGGGAGGGGGAGGGAGAGAAAGAAGTGGGGGAAGACAGAAAGGGGCAGGTGAGAAGAGAGGAGGAGTGACAGAGTGTGTATGTGAAAGAGAGAGCAAGAGAAAGAGAGAGGAGAAAGAGAGAGAAGAAAGAAAGAAAGAAAGAAAGAAAGAGGAAGGAAGGAAGGAAAGAGAGAGAGAAAGAGGAAGGAAAGAAGAAAGAGAGAAAGAAGGAAAGGAGAGAGGGAGTGAGAATGTATGTGAAAGAGAGAGGGAAAGAAAGAGAAAGAGAGAGAGGAGAAAGAGAGAAGGGAGAGATAGAAAGAAAGAAAGAGAGGGAGGGAGAGAGAAAGAAAGAGAGAGAGACAGAGAGAGAGGGAGAGAAAGGAGGAGAGGAGAGAGGGAGTGAGAGTATATGTGAAAGAGAGAGGGAAAGAAAGAGAAAGAGAGAGAGGAGAAAGAAAGAGAGAAGGAAGAGAAAGAAAGAAAGGAAGAAAGAAAGAAAAGAAAGAAAGGAAGGAAGGAAGAATGAAAGAGAGGGGAGAGAGTAAAGAGGAGGGAGAAAAAAGAAAGAGGAGAAGAGAGGAGAGGGAGTGAGAGAGTATGTATGTGAAAGAGAGAGAGAGAGAGAGAGAGGGAGGTAGAAGAGGTCTGGCTTTGCAATCAGATGATCTGGGTTCAAATCTCACCTCTGACACTTAATACGTATGTGACTGGGTAAGTTATTTAACCTACCTGGGTCTCAGTTTCCCCATTTGTAAAATGATGGGGCTGGATTAAGATGGCTTCTGAGGTCTCTTTCAACTCCAGCTAGATAATCTAAGGAAAGGTGATGGAGTAGCATGAAGGCTATTAGAACTCTGAAGTTAGTAAAGGTTGCCAGCTGAGGGCAAAGGCTAGATAAAGAGGGGCATGTGGGCAGCCTTTAGGGCAGGGAGGAAGGAGGCACCAAGCATCTTACGGACTGCATTGATGCCTGGGATAATCGGAAAGTGCCTTCGCTATCGCACTGCTGCCCCCACGGGCCTGAGCTCTGACATGCCTGCATCTGCAGAGGTGCCCCGCAATGACACATGCCCAGAGCTGCCCGAGATTCCCAATGGCTGGAAGAGTCCATCCCAACCTGAGCTGGTCCATGGCACTGTGGTCACCTTCCAGTGCTACCCTGGCTTTGAAGTGACTGGAGCCAACACCCTCATGTGCCAATGGGATCTCACCTGGAGTGAAGACCTGCCCACATGTCAGAGGGGTGAGTGGGCTTCCCCTTCCCACGCCCACAGTGAGCTGGTCCTAGATCAGACACAGTCGAGCAGAGACAAAGGGGTAGAAATAGTCAGAAAGAAGCAGAGAGAGGCAAGGACATAAGGGAAAAAATCAAAGAGCCATGCTACCAATCAATCAAAAAACATTTATTAAGCACCTGCAGCATGCCTGCCAGGTAGTAAGCTAAGCATCGGGGCTACCAAAAGAGGCAAAAGACAGTCCCTGCCCTCAAGAAGCTCACAGTCTAACCCTAGGCACAAGAGTCTAAGGGATGGCATAAAAGCTCCATGCTTGACTCATGCTCATTTCCTCCCATCTACCTTTGCTCAAGCTGTGCCCCCTGCCTGGAATGCCCTCCCCTCTCTTTTCCATTTACCTAAATCCTATTCCTCTTTCAAAGTCCAGTTCAAATCCCACCTCCACCCCCAACAAGCCTTCCTTGATGAGCTCAGGGATCTCTCCCTCTCCCTCCACAAACACAGTCTGTACCACTCACATGCCAGTCATTAACTAGTTATCTTGTTATGTGTGTATCTCATTCCCCTCCCTCTGGATTTTAAGAGGGCCTTACTCCTTTGTGCTTTATCTATCATGGTGCCTAGAACAGCCCTTATTTACACTCTAAGTGCTCTATAATAAGTCAAGACAGAAAGGAAAGATAGCTGGAGTCTGAGAATGTGTATGGATGTGCACCTGGAGAATGGGACAGAGGGAGCTGGAGGAGGGCAGGACCAGGCAGGAGACATACCCTCAGCCTCAGCTTGTTCTGCCTCCCCCGCACCATCTCCAGTGACCTCATGCCACGACCCCGGGGATGTGGATCACAGCCGTCGGCTCATCTCCAGCCCCAAGTTTCCAGTGGGTGCCACCGTGCAGTATATCTGTGACAAGGGTTACGTGCTGACAGGCAGTGCCATCCTCAGCTGCCATGACCGCCAGGCGGGTAGTCCCAAGTGGAGCGACCGGGCCCCCAAATGCCTCTGTAAGTGCCAAGCTTGTACTGGGAGATGGGGGGAATGGGGGATTAAGGGAGGAATATGATAGCCTACCCTCACCTTTACCCTCTACCCACACACATGCCCTATTCAGAGTATGGGACAAACTAAGGAGAAAGAGTGGAGTCTGCCCCTTTGATAAGAAACTCAAGTCCTGGGTGCCAGCAGGAGAAGTGCTATCCCCAAACCCTAGAAGTAGCTAGGTTGGCAAGAAGCTGAGGGTACTTCTGACAAGTGTTCAGTCCCAATGCCCTCACTGGACTCTGATCAACTTTGCAGTGGAACAGTACAAGCCATGCCATGGCCCTGGGACCCCCGAAAATGGTGTCCGCAGCCCTGAGAAGCGGCTGTACCCTCCAGGCGCCACCCTCCACTTCTCCTGTGCCCCTGGTTATGTGCTGCAGGGAGAGGCCAGCATCAAGTGTGTACCTGGACATCCTTCACAGTGGAGTAACCACCCACCCACCTGTAAGGCTGGTGAGTCTTCCCAGCATGCCTCCCACTCCCACTTCTTGGCTGACTCTCCCTTCCCCTCTCCTTGTCCCCATAGAACATCAAGACTATGAATGATCTCTTCATTATCGGTATCCCATTATAATGTGTGGCTTGCTTCCAGAGAATGTCCTCACGGGCAGAGATCCCCCTGGCAGGCCCTTTTCTCCTTCAGCCCTTCCCTAGCCTAACTGGCCTCAATTCAACTGGAAAATCCATTCAAGCTCCACTTGGGTTAAACCCATCCATTTCCCCCAAATTTCCCCACCCTTGCTATGACCCTTGGCTCTAACTACATAACTGTTGTCTCTTCCTTCTTCCCCTCCCAATTCTCATTCCAGCCTCTCTGGAGGAATTCTATAGTGGTCGAAGTTTGGATGGTGAGTCCCCACTCCCTTGTTTCTACCAAAGCAAACTCTCATCTAAGGTCTGTGCTATCCCTGGTACTTAAAGCTTGCCCTTGCTAGCTATTGGGGGAGGGGGAGGGAATCGAGAAGGGAGGAGGTGGAGGGAAGACAGTAGAAGAAGCCATCCATTACTGACCCACCTCATCTGGAAATAGTAATTTGGTGAAGAGGAAGGCCCAGGGCACTCATCAGGGAAGGCAATAGGACTGGCACCAATGTCAACAGCAAAAGCCAGAGAGATGCAGAGTGGAAAGAAAGGGGGTGGTAAAGATAGGAAGTAGACACTGGGAAACTAGAGGCCTGCCTTTCATGGACCACCACCCCCGAGATCCTCTCCTTCGTGCCTACAGTTGCCAAGGCCCCCACTGCCACAAACTCTCTGGATGCCGCTCACGTGGCAGCTGCCATCTTCCTGCCTCTGGTGGCTATGGCATTGTTGATGGGAGGCATTTACCTCTACTTCTCTAGGTGAGTATACCTTCTGTAGCCCTCAAGGCACTTCCAGAGGCCAGATGGTGATACTCACCCCTCCCTCTGTCCCACAGGGTCCAAGGGAAAAGTCCGCTGCAGCTGCCTCTGGCTCAGCCCCGTCCCTATGACCACATCACCGTGGAATCTGCTTTTGAAAATCCTACCTATGAGACTGGAGTAAGTTCCCTGATTGAGACTGTGTTGCCCTTCCTACCCAACAGTCCTCATCCCTGGCTCTTGACAAGCAACTTTTCTTGAGGGGGAACCACTCTGTCCCAAAGATCCCTCTCCCCAGGGGTTGGGGGTGGGCCAGGGTCTGCTGGGTGGTTTCCAACTCCCAGCAGTCTCTTTCCTTTGCAGGAGACGAGAGAATATGAGGTTTCCATTTAGGGAGAGGGGGCAGTCTGGGGGAGCCCACCCTGCCTGGCATTACCATCTGGTCAGCAGCTTCCCTGACACTATCTGCTGCCCTACTCACCTCCTGTACATACCACCTGGAAAGAGACTCTACCCTAGCCCTTTCAGAGCTGCACCTTCCCCCACCTGCACTGCCCCACACCACCCATCTGCCTGGGCACTTCTGTCTGCTCTAGGCCCATCTCTAAGCCTATGAGGGCACTGGCCTCTGGGCAAGCCAGGCTCAAGCACTATCTGGTCCCTGCAAGAACAGCCTTCTCCTGCCTCTTTCCCCATCACCAGGTTTGGATCTTGGGGACTGGGAAGTCAGAGCATTTTCATTCAATCCCTATTGTCTCAAACCATGGGCAAATGAGCTACAGGCAGGCCAGGTGGGTGTCAGAAACCTTTCCCTGTGTTCTTCACAGGCAAAGAATGGGGGCCAACCAAGAGGTAGGAAGAAGCCCACACAGGTTTCATGTCCACAATTAGGTCTGCCTTCTTAGAGGAGGTCTGTTCTCTGGATCTCTCTGGAATAACCCCCCCACACCTCAATAAGCTTCCCCAATCCCCCCTCTCCTATCCCAGGAGTGGACAACCACCCCTATCTCCCAAAAGCCAGAAGGGTGGAAAGGAATAAATCCCAGGGACTCTAAGGGTTTGGGGACTCCCACCCACCCAGGACTGGTTCTCCTGGGAAATGTAATCCATACCAAAGGGGACAACCCTATCCTTCCCTGGTCTGCCCCACCCTCTGAAGTGTTTGAGAGAGTGTGTGTGTGTGTGTGTGTATGTGTGTGAAGGGGATGAGGAGAAGTGACAATCCTTCCCCTGATGTGCTGGTTCATTATAAACATCCTTCTTTCTCAACCCAACCTCTCCCAACTCCAGACATATAATTTTCTCTTCCATCCGTCAATATTTTTTCTTTCCTTTTTTTTGGGGGGGGGTGGGGAGATAGACACAAACAAATCCAGGAGATGGGCATTCTGAAAGCCCAGAAAACTGGCCCTGGGGGCAGAGTCCAGCCTGCTCCACTGAGGGACCCGAGGACTTGGTTGTAAGCCACTTTGTATGTGTAAAGTGTAACATAGGATCTAGGATCTGGCCTCCAGCCAGAGAACAATCTTTCATTTCTGTTGTTTCCTTATTAAAAAGGTGTTTTCAACAAAGCCAGCAGTCAGGTGGATGGTGTTTGCTTGTCGGAAGGGTATTATGGGGAGGGCAAAGGCAGACACAAAAAGGGATCCTGGGCTCCTTAAAAATCACATGAACAAATGTTTATTGAGTGGCCATTATGTGCAAAGCACAGGCTTTGACACCCAGAGCCTGAAAAAGTTGGTACCACTGGGAAGGGGGAGATGACCCAACCCATGGCGGGCACTCCTTTGGGTCCGGGAGCCTAGCTGCTTACCTAGCCCATTCCACTTTTCCTTCCACTGGCACTGTTCTAGAGGCAACAGGCCAGACCCAGGATTGCAGCTCAGCCCCTCCATCGGAGATCCACCATCCTTGATGTATCAGAGTATCTTTTTTCTCAAGGCATGCAAGGCAAGCTACCAGATCCATCCTACTCCTGATGCTTCCTAGACAAGTGGCTTCAACTTCCCTGGGCCTGTTTCCTCCTCTGTAATATGGGGGGGGGGGTTGGATTAAGATGTCCTCTGGGGAACCTTCTAACTCCAGATTTAGGATCCTTCGATCTCTCCCTCACCCATCCCCCAAGTAAAGGCAAAGGGCCTCAAAGAGGGTGCAGCTCCCTATTCAACCACAAGAGGTCACCTGCAAAGGATTCTGCTAGACCTCACTCATGTTCACACTTCCAGGTCTGGGGCTTTCCAAGGTGAGCTTCTTCTCACCCAGCCCACCAAAACCCTCTCCTTTGCCCTTACTCCTTTCTTCGGTGACCCAAGTGGGAGGTCTCCTGAGCAGTTTGGTTCCCTGCCACCTGTCACCAGAACAGCCTGATTTCCCTCATTAGCCTGCCTCCTGTTCCTGCTTGTGGCTGCAACTGATGGTGTCGATCAAAACAAAGCCTTGATAGCTGGGCAAGGTGCCAGGGGTTCCTCTTCTCACTCTCTCCTCAGCTCCCCTGCCAAGCTGGTGCCACAGGGATGACACAGCGGCACAGCTGAGTCCTTGGGGTCAGGAGTAAAGCCAATGACACCAGGGCATTTGAGGTCCCAACCTCAGAGAGCCCATGAGAGAGTCCTTAAAAGTGGGCAGCAGGGCTTCAGTGGAAATCAAAGCTGGCATACTCCCTCTTTCTCTCTGTATGGCTATACATTCATTGCTCCACTTTGCAGAGAGCTGCTCACCAACCTCATTTGGCACAGGGAGAGGCAGCAGAGATGAGCAGTGAACAACCTGTTTATCCCCCATAGGTGGATTCCTGGAGGCAGGATATTCCCTAGAGAAGTCACCAGGCCACCTCTTTCCTTTCCTTGACATAAGTAGCCTGATTGAAGGAGGAGAGATTGTGAACCTAAGGTCACGTACTTCTGCTGGTCTTACTATCCCAAAAGAAGGACTAGCAATTTGTTAGGTGGAGGTAATGAGGTTCAGTGGGGAGAATCATTGGATCCTAGATTGAGAGCTGGAAGGGACCTCTGACACCATCTAATCCAACCCCTCATTTTACAGATGAGGGAAACATGGCCCAAAAGATGTTAAGTGACTTAATGGGACCCAATGTCACATAGGTGGCAAAAGGCAGAAACAGGATATGAATGCAGGTCCTCTGACTCCAAATTCAGGGGTCTTTCCAATGTACCATCCTGACTCTTCAGGCTGGAAAATTGAGTGCTGGTCATAACTCTGCCACTAACTAGCAGTATGACTTGTAATTTCTAAGGTTCTTCCCAGATTTAATGTTCTAAGACTCTGTGTTCGAGCTCTGGTGGACCCTCACCCTGGGGCATGACCTTGATTTACTCTGTACTCCATACTCCCAATCCAAAGTGTTCCCAAACTCTAAGTGAAATAATAGTGGACAACACCATGACAACCTCCTTCAGACACCCATCTGCCTGCCTCCCAGAGAGACTTGACATCCTTGGGGAGTACACCCAACCACTTGTTAACAATGCAAAATTAAGGGCCTGGAACAGCTTACAATAAGCAGCACTCTCCATCTGTAGGTCTCACTTTTGACCTATAGACTTCATTGGGAGCCCCTGGTGGGGACCTTTATCCCTGACCAGGAAAGAACGCTCACTTCTCAGAGACTACAAATCCCAGCATGCAGCACTCCAGCTCCTAGCGGACAGACCGTGCTCTTACGTAGTTGTTCGGTCTACTAACGGCAGCTCCCATTTCTACAGCACAACGCTATCACCTTGTGTAACGGTTGTCGAGAAAGCGCTTTACAAACCTCAAAGTGCTGTGAAAATGGGAGTTACCATAGACTCCCAAAGCGCTTTCCTCTCGACCCTGTGATGCAGGCAGATGATGAAAATATTATCATCCCCGGCTTACGAGTGGTTTCTGGGCGAGTCTGGGCCTCGTTGGTAGGCAGACGACTACTAGATTTCAGAGCCAAGATTCGAACTCGAGGAGTACCTCCTTAATTTCAGCGCTCGTTCCGTCTCGTATTGTGCTAAACGTTCCGCGCCGCCGCCCAGACTACAACTCCCATAGTGCACGACGAGGCTCGTAGACTTCAGTTCCCAGATTGCAATGCACTTCCCCCTTACGCACGGGGGCACCTGGCGCGTTGCATGTCGGGAATCGAAGTCCCCCGTAGACAGGTAGCTAGCTATTGACGTGGAGGAGGAGCTCTCCGCCTCTGGCCTAATACTGAAAAGCAATCCCAGGGACGCTTGTCCAGAGGCAGCGGCTGGCGGAGCTCTCCAGTGAAAAGTGTTATCACCGCCGCCCCCCTCCCCTTAAATACCGAAATCCTCGTCCTACGATTAACTGTTCGAGCAGGGAGGGGTCAGGAATCTAGCCGCGGCCGTGGCTAGCCCTGTCTCTAGCACCCCTCCTCCGTCGCAATGTCCCTTTTCTCCCTTTACAAACATGGCGGTCAGGTCCAGCGCAGCCGTCAGCACTAGCATCTAACCAAACGGTGCCAACTCCGACCCTACCGACGGCCAAACAACCCTATCCAGCACCACAGTTTGTCGTGTCCTGCTCACCCAAGTTGGAGAGCTCCAAGAATATCCCCGTATTGGCTCCCTTTACCAAGATGGCGAAGGGAAACGAGTTCTCGTAAGGCGACAATACGCCTGCGCGCGGAGTGGGTGCGGCTTTGGTGGAGGTGGGGGCTGGGGAGTCGGGGGGGGGGGGGGGGCGTCAGTGCCGGAGCTTTCAGTACGCCTGCGCAGGGGGCTGCTAGTGTTTGGCCACTCCACCGACGCCTGCGGCTGAAGGTTTCCTCTATTCCTAGCGGCTGCGCCGTGGGCCTCGGGACCCCTCCAATGCGCTTGCGCAGAAAAAAGGTCCTTCGGATCCCAATGCGTCGGCGCGGTGAGGGGTGGGAGGGGCGTCGGCGCTTTCGGCGTCTGCCAGCGCGGCTGCGCGCTGGGGGGCGCCCCCTCTGCGCGGCTGCGCGGGAGCGAGGCCGCCGGCTGTCAGTGCGGTTGCGCGCGGCGAGCGGCGAGCCCGGAGCGCCTGCGCGGGCGGCTTTGCGGGCGCTCGCGGTAAGTTTGCGCCAAGTGCGCGGCAGCGGGGACGCAGACGGCGGCGGCGGCGAGAGGCGGAGCCCGGGGACCCCCCCCCCATCCCCCTTCCCCCCAGTCCCCTCACACAGCACCACCTCAGCTCACCTCTCGCCCCCCCGTCCCGACCCCGACCCCCCCCTCCCGGGATGGCAGCGCCCGCCAGCCTCCCCGGCCGGGCCGGCGGCCGCCAGCGCCGGCTCTAGCCTGTGGGCCTAGGCCCCGCCGAGGCCCGAGCCCCGGGAGCCCGTAGCCACCGTGCAGCCAGCAGCCCGGCCCGGGACTGAGGGGCCGCGCCCCCCTCACGGCCCGAGGGGAGGACGGTGCCGCCCCGGGGGCCCCGCGGGGGCCGGGGGCTGGGGCTGGGGGGGGCGAGGAGGCCGGGCCCTTGGGGCGAGAGGGAGGGTCAGGAGCGCCCCCTCCCCCCACATCCCCCCTCCCCTCGGGGTCGGGGGGGGGCCGAGCGGAGCGCGCCCAGCCCGGGAGGTGGATGAATGTGGGAGAAAATGGAGACCAAGACGATCGTGTACGACCTGGACACGTCGGGGGGGCTGATGGAGGTAAGAGCAGCCCTCCCGGACCCCTCCCCTTTGGGCAAGCAGGCCGGGGATCCTGGTATCCCCCCCTCCTCCAGCCTACAAAGCAGCCCCGTTCCGGGAGCGTCGGCGTAATGGGGGAAGGGGCCGGAGCCCGGCCTCTCGTCCCTCGGCCCCTCTCGGCCAGATGGGGGGCCCTGAGGCTGGGCAGCAGCCCGTGGCTCCCGGCGGCCTCTGATCCGAGCTCTGTACCCGGATGCCCTCCCCATCCCGTGGCCTCGGGGTGCGACCCCGGCGCCGCCTCCGCGGCCCCTTTGTGCCTTACCGGCCGCTCCCCACTCCCATCCCTCGGTCCGCCTCCGGTCCGGGTCCGGGGTCTCGGACGGCCTGCTCCGTGTCCATACAAGGAAGTGGAGCGCGCTGTCCGCCCGCCGTCTCCCCATCCCCCCGGCCCCGGTCCTCTGGCTCGCAGAGCCCGTCCGCCTCGGTGGGCAGCGGGCCCGGGCAGGCTCGGGAGCCCGAGGCGCAGGCGGGATGGCAGGAAGGAGGAGGACAAAGCGGGAGCGGGGGGCGGGCGGGAGGAAGAGCGGGGGTCCGGGGCCCGCGCGGGGCCCCCCACGCACGCCCCGTTTGTCCGTGTGCGCAGCAAATCCAAGCCCTGCTGGCCCCCCCCAAGAGCGAGGAAGGGGAGAAGAGGAGCCGCAAGCCCGAGAAGGAGCCGCGCCGGAGCGGCCGGGCCACCAACCACGACAGCTGCGATAGCTGCAAGGAGGGCGGGGACCTGCTCTGCTGCGACCACTGCCCGGCCGCCTTCCACCTCCAGTGCTGGTAGGTCCGCCGCGTCTAACGGGAGTCTGAGTCGGAGCTGGAGCCGCCGCCGCCGCCGCCTCCTCCTCCTCCTCCTCCTCCTCCTCCTCCTCCCCGCCCGGCCCCGCTGCTGCTGCCGCTCCTGCAGCCCCTGCTGCTGCCGCCGCCCAAGCGGAGCGGGCAGGAGGGGCGGGGACGGGAGCGGGGGAGCTGGCTCGGCCCGCCGGCCCCTGCCTCTGTTTACAACATGGCGACCGACCGCCTCTAAATTATATTTTTATTCTCAGCGCCATTTTGGCTGCAGAGAGGATTTGCCGGCGCGGCGGCGGCCCCGGGAGGCCGGCTCCTGGCCCCGGCCCCGGCCCCCTGCGCGCTCCGCCCCGTTCCCGCCCCTGGCCCGCGCCCCGGCCCGCAATTAGAGCTGCCCCCGGGCGCCCATTGCGAGTCTCTCGGCGGCTGCGGAGGCCGGGCTTGGTCGGCCCCGGGCTGGGAAATCCTTGGCCGCTGGGGCGGAAACGTGCGCCCGCCCGCCGGGGGAGGGCCGCGCGGCGGAGGCCGGGCAGGCTCTGGCCCCTGCCTGCCCAGCCTCCTCTGCCGCGCCGCCTGCAGGCGTCCAAACCGGAGCTTCCGCCCCCCCCCCTCCCCTCTCGAAAGGCCTCGGCCTCCTCGGGAGCCCGGATTGCATCTGGGACTTGGCCTCTTCTGCAGCAACAGTTGACCCGGGCGGAAGGCCGGGCAGCTAGGCAGGCTGGGTGGCAGGGAGAGAAAGCAAACCGTGCTGGGGGAGGGGGCTCCTTTCTACCTCCCCCTTCTTGGGGCTGCTTATTGGAAAGTCTGTAGAGGTTCTGCCTAAGCTCCCTTGTCCAACTTCATTCACATTCTCCCCCCGACCTGGGATGGAGTGAAATACTGTATGCTCTGTATTTGTGCTAATTGTAGGGGTTTGAACTACTTATTAGACTGATTACTGATAGTAAGGAAATTAAGGTTGTGGTCAGAAGTTGTGTAGGAAGAGGCCCATTACTGTTCCCAAGATAGTTTTGTCCAGGAGTGTTCCCCAGCTGGTTGTGTGCTAGGGTAGAAGTCTTTTTGTCCTGCAGGAATCTTTGCTGGTAGCCTTTAAAAATTTTATGGTGAAATGACTAATACTGTAAAAGAGGAGATCCATGCTTTTAAGAGTATATACTTCCTGTAATGTGTAATACAGCTGGAGGAACACTCTTTGCTCTTTTAGTGCTGTGGAATTTCTATACCTGAGGTATTTCATGTGAGTTGACAGTTAATTTCAATTATTCTTGTTTCAGATTGTGATTGTTTGGTAGATGTCATATTGAGGCAGGGTTGTGGACATCAGTTTGCAGTGTAGGTTAATGTTTTACTCTTGGATGTAGCTGGTGTTAGGTGAGTGTAATAGCTTCTCCATAGAAGTTGGCTATTTGATAAGGCCGCAGTCTCTTTCGTGTCATTTGTTTAATAAAACTGGAACTGTCCTTGGAAACCTTGGGTACCGTACAAGTGTGCATTGGGTTGCAAAGTGTAAAACCTTACCCCTAAACTCATCAGTTGAGACTAAATCTTGTCAAACTGTTAACACTTGTTTTCACTCTAGCTGTAGTGTAATTCTGGTTTGTCCAGGTTTTGTTTCAGTGAATCAAAATTATTTTTTCCCTTCTATGAATGACATTGGTAGCGGTCATTGGGAAATCAAGATTTCTGCTAAGTGAGGTAGTATATGTGTTTCTTCCCTCTCTCCTTAAAGATGATGGAACTGAATGTACCACTGACAACCCAAGTTAATGTTTAAATCATAAAATACCCTATTGTTTGTGTTGAGGTAGAGCAGCCTAATTTATGAAACCCTTTGGTATTGGTGGGAAGGCTGGAAGCTTTATTTTATATAGGAATTCTTGATAACCCTCATCCTATAGACCAGGCTTATTATCACCACATTCTTCGGCCACCTCTCCCTACTTACTGTGCTGCTAGACTGAGGGTAATCCATTGACTAATTCATGCCAGAGTTGTCCTTCTTGGAGAATTTCTTGCTTAAAAAAAAAAATTTGACTCATCTTCATGATTATGAGGGACTCCTTTGGGGGTTCAGGTTCCACTGATCCGTATAAGAGTTGTTTGGAAACAGTGTTGACTTGGGCAGACTCTTTTCCTTCAACTTCCCATTGCATATTTACTTTGATAAACTTAACAATGACTGCTTCATCCATCCTCCCAGAATGCATCAGTGTGTAGCTGGAGTTTTGCAGATCCTTGAAGGCAAAGTGCTTTGCTACCTTAGATCTTGATTCAAAGCTCTCAGAGGCAGGTGTTGTCAAGTCTCCAGGATTCCTGGTCCGATTAACTGGGAAAAGGATCTAGTGAAGTATCTCCAAAACAAATCTAGGCACATTTTGGATTCTGGGATCATGTTATTGCACAGAACTGTGAGCTTTTTACCCAGTAGCTACAAGAGGGAAATGATCAGGCAGGTTGGCTGTTTTCTTGGTCATTCTTTTCTCTAGCCTGTTTTAGTCTGTGGGAAGAACAGTGATTTTCTCTCAATAAGGCTAGAACACCTGTTTCTTTCTGGATCTTTTTCTGTGAGTCTGTGAAAGAAAAGAGTGGTGGTGGTTAGTCTTATGATGTTACTGAACAATAAGAGTTCAGGAAATAACGTGTAAGCACTTGTCTAAGTGACAGTTGAATCACTTGTCCAAGTTTAACTGGTACATTAATTATTCAGAGTGGTGGGAAGGGACACCAAGCCTGTGTTAGGTAAGGTGGAAGAAGATATTTTTTAAATGTTCCCGGAACGTTCTAATTGCATAGCCTTAAGTTGTGCTTTCTGAAAATGCCAGTCACACAGTGATTAGCTCCTAAGATGGGTTTGAAGTTAGACTAACTGAGCCTGAGCTGAGTTTACTGGGCTATCTTTCTGATTGAAATGAGCGCCTCGTAGCAAAGTGAACATTGTAGGGCATGACTGATGAATTTGATGGAAAACGTTATGATTTCCTCTCGCACCAAGCTCATAGCCCCAAACAGAAATAGGAACTGAGACTGTCCCATTGAGCAGGCATCTACCTTACCTCACTCAGCATGCTTGCTTCCCGTCAGACGGATTTCTGCAGCATTTGCCTCCGCATGTTATATTTGGAATTGTTGGCTGGGTTTCCTCTTGCTGGTATTGGCAGCAGGATCCAAAATGAGGTTTTCGAAGAATGGGAGTGAAAAAAGTCTGTACTGCTCGGGCAAAACTGAGCTCGCCTTGGAGTTTTGCATATTATTTTCAGCGAGTCACAGCAAGAGAAGTTTCTCACGTGAAGTGGAAAACTGCCACCTTTAACTGGCATGTAGAACGGCCTGATGATTAGCTAGGAGGATGATTTTTTCCTGGTTTTGTCAGGTCTATGAGCTGCTCAGCAGCTCCTAGTGTAACGCCATGGCTGAGGAGTCCTCTTAACAGGATTGGGAAGTTAGAAGGGACTGATTCTGAGGTGGAACTCGTGAGGTGTGTGCCGCTAGTTGTCCTGCCAGTGGCATTTCTGACCTTTTAAAAACCCTCCTTTTTTTGAGCAGTAGAATGTTTCAAAGCTATAGTGAACAACCCTTTTTCTTTACTTTTATTGTATTGCAATGACATCTGTATATTTTTAATATTGTAAGTGTTCCATTCAAATTCTAAGGTAGTCGAGGTTAAATCAATGTTTAATTTAAGTTTAGATGGTTACTTCTAAAATTTGTTTAACTACCTATGGGTAGTTTTCTCTACAAAAGATAATTTTGTGGGAAATTTCATTTCAGAGGCTTGGAGCGATCAGCCCATATAAAGAAATTTTAACTTAAGACTAAGGATTTGTTTTCATTGTATTTTTGCCAAAATTTTTATAATCTAAATGGTTTAGGAATTGTTGAAGGTAAGAAAAGAAGGCTCAGCTTGAAAAGGGGGACAATATTCTCCTGAAATACAACATTTATCATGATGCTTGAATCAACTCAGTAAAATTCAAAAAGTTATTAGTATGTTGTTGTTCAGTCATGTCCAAATTTTTGTGACCTCTTGGACTATACTGTCCATGGGGTTTTCTTGGCAAAGATACTGGAGTGGCTCGCCATTTCCTTCTCCAGTGGATTAAGGCCACAAAGATCAGGTGACTTGCCCAGGGTCACACAGCTTGTGAATGTCTGAGCCCAGATTTGAACTCAGGAAGGTGAATCTTCCTGTCTTCGGGCCCAGCACCCGGTCCACCGTGCCACCTGGCTGCACACCCTTTGGTTTTCATACACAGGTAATGGTGTACAGTTTTTTCAGTCATACTCGTGGATTCTAGAGTTGTGGTTCTCATACATCCGTTTTAAGCCCCAGTCAGGTTTAAAGTTTCAAAGAAAGATGTTTAATAAGAAGACTAATCAGAGCGATTTCTAATAAATCGCCTAATTTCACTAAAAACTGGTTCTAGTAGTCGCTGTTGTGTATTGAGTGAAAGATACTGATTTATAGTAACCCCAGAATGAAAATACAAATGAAATTCAAAGGGATATAGACATGCTACTCATTGTCCTTCCTCTGTTTTGTCCTCTACCTTCTCCAATCCTCTCTCTGCATCTGAATGAATGGCTAGTGAATAGTCATTCCACTTAGATCCAGATGCTATATCTTAGTAAAGACAAATGCAAAATGACTGACATGTTTGTTTCCTGTTCTTTCAACTTTTCTGGCAGAGAATTCTGAAGATGAACATGACCTTTTAAATGTTTCCTAAATCCACCACTGCCCTGCTCGCCCCCCCCCCCCCCCCCCCCCCCCCCGCAACACACACACACATCTATTAGCCACAATCTTGACCGGCCATGTCAAGAGCCAAGTGGGAAGGTATTCCTTGTAATTGTCCTTGTACCTGGAGGCTCTTGGTTTAAGCAGGAAGATTTTAATTGCTGCAATTTGATTTATAAAACGAGTAATTAAGAGCTTGCTTTGGAAATTACTTTGGTCAGCTGACTCATTTAAACCCAGGTAAACTAGAGGGAAAAGCTGGTTATGAGCTATGGTGGACTAACTTGTGGATGTTAGGGTACACCTGTAAATTAATAAAATACATAGGCTTACAAAGGAAACCAATTATATTAAAGTGACAATTTTTTTCCCATCCAAGTTTACCAGCCCTTCAGTTAGTGAATACCAGGTTAAGAACCATTGGTATATAGGCTAGAGAATATACATTTGCTTACAGGTTTCCCTATAACATAGTAAGCCTGATTTGATATCCCTAGAGGATGTGTTACTACCAGTCAAGGTGTCCTGTAGCAAGATCTAGTTTTGCCCCTAGAGTGACAGAGTGGTAGAAAAGAGAGAAAGCCAGATGTTTGCTTTTGAAAGAGAGCACTTGTCATTAGGGGGTAGGGGTCATTAAATTGAGGTCAGACCAGATGACTGGTGAAGTTTCTTCCAACTCTGATTCTTTGTTGAAATGCATCTCTCTGATTCTCCCGCTGCCCCCCAACACACACAAGTTCCTTAGATATATAGTAAAAGCAGGCAGTCCAGGCAGAAGGGGCTGGTTTGGGATGTGATGATACATGCTATGTTGACACACCTTAGGCTCCTGGAAATGTTTTCATCCCTAAGATGCCAGAGGTTTTGAGTTGCTCTAGCAGAAATACACCTACTCCCCTTTGGCTTTAATGCCCTAAGGAGTACTTAGTGATGGCTGTCTCCCTTGCTGCCTAGGGAGTGACACTTAGAAGGTACCTATTCATAACCCTGGTCTCCCCAGAGACATATTGGGAGTATGTCTGTCCCTCTGCCAACTTCCAGAAAGAGAAGGACATTATATTCAGTGTAAGTCCTAGACTACTTTTGAAAAAGGGACTTGTCACCATGTCCAGGATGCACCACACAGGTTGTTAGCTGACTTTTCTGCCCATAATCTCGGAATAGTTCAGAAGAACGAGAGAATGACTCTTCTGCTGTCCCCTTTTTAATTACTGAAATCTTTATCCTGTGATCGTAAGGTCGGTCCTAAAGTTCAGTGGAGGGGGAAAAATGGTGATTGAGATTTTGGAAATAGTAAGATAAGGTTTAAGCACACTTGTATGGAATAAAAAAGTTAAAGGAATGAAGGTTACAATAGAAATTGATAGATGAAGAAACAGTATCAACCCAAAAAAGTGCATCCAGGCTGTTTCATTCAGTAGCGTTCAAGTCACCATAAGATTCTAGGTACTATAAGTACACCTTGCAGAGACAAACCAAGATTTGTATGGAACCTGTTATTGGTGGAAGTTAATGAGTAACTTCACTACCTCATCCAAAGAACTGCTTCAGATTTTCCTTTTTGATTCTTATTGTGGTTTCCCACTGAACTGCTTGAGAGCCCAGAGCTGGCCCATCTCTTCTGTACGTTGTTTGGGGAACAGAAATGATGTCTGGGTCATTCCAAGTGAATGGTACTGTTTGTTAGCACAAACATCACAGTCATTCCTGTCTGCCCCATTGTTTGCTTTCCTCTATGCCAGTAGCTTGGGTGTTTAATTTTGTGCCCTTCCCATGCTTTTTTACAAATTGCACAGACTATCTCCCAGGAAATGCTACCCAGTCTTGAGAGGACAAAAGATAAATAGAGTAACAGCAGGATGAGGAGAAACATCCGAGTCTGAACGAACCCAGCTTCAGTCTTTGCCACTGATCTCAGCTCAGCATGAGGCACTTTTTGAAATAAGCTCTAGTGAGCTGGAGATCACTCTCTGTGGGGTTTGAATTTCACAGTGGCCCAAAGACATCACTTTACCTCCAGGCCAGACCGAGGGAAAATCCTCTCTGAATTTCAGGCAAGTTGGATTTCCAATTGGAGCCCCGTTTGTGGCAGCATCGCCCACTTCCAGGCCTCAATGCTGCTGTGATCCCAGAGGGATATGAAGTATTACCTTTCTCTTATCTAGGTTCTGCATTTATGACTAGAAAGAACTCAGGACGGCAGGGAAGCTAATGAACAGCAGAAAACTTCAATGAGGGTTGTTTAAATAAGTTCTTCTATTATACAAGTGGGCTACTCAGGACTCCTGTTGTTTTTCTTTCACCAACTCAGGGACCTATAAAGACTTGGGGGGGGGGGGGGCTGTTCCTCCTACCTTCACTGACTCAGTCAGAAGGTAGATCAATTATCTTTTTTCAGAGATTGAGCTTTGTGCTGGTCATTTTTCATTTTGAGGAGCTGGCCTTACTTTTTAGAGAGGGTTTAGGGAAGGTTTTCTAAAGAATCTTAATGGACTGTCAATGGGGTGTTCTCTCTTATTAATCAGTGAATTATGAAAATGGGACTCCAATAAGCTGACTAAATGTTTATGGACTCAGCTTTCCTATTTCACCACTTAGGCTATATTTAATTTTTCTTAGTTTGTCTTTGTTTTTTAAATAGCCTCTTAGAAGTGAAAAGGAATTCCTCTTTTGTAAAAGTAGAGGAATCTGGATGTGGACTATTGCACGTACCCTCACATAGTTGGCCTGTGGGTTTTGCTGAAACGCTTTTCTCTTTCATTGTCATTACAAGAGATAGCTAGATGTTGGGGGCAGCGATTATTTGGGAAGGTGATACCAGTATGAAAAAACGTTGCCACTGGTGTTGGCCATTTGGTGAGTGCGCGCGCGCGCGCGCGCGCGCACACACACACACACACACACACCCTTGTCTTTTTTTCCTTTCTGATCTCATCTGCCATAGATGAAAATTAACCATCCTACCTTAGTGACTTAACACTATATAAAATGACCGTTTTCTCCCCCATCGCATATAATGTATGCATTACTACCTCTTTGCTAGCATTTGAAAATTTATATTCTGAAAAGTGTCTGCAATTTTTTTCAGTAAGATGTGGCCAGATGATCGTAGGGCCTATATGTATGCTTCATTTCTTAAGAGTGCTTTCCTGAAATTCCATTATTTGAGTATATATAAAGTTTAGGATGATCATTCTTTGCATATAAATCTTCCAAATTTCTAGCCTAGACCCTCTGAGGAAGACAGTGCCCGAGGGTAAATGTTGGCTTTCCATCTCAGAGATAACATGTTCAGCTCTAACTAGGTCACTGGGGGTAAGAACTGGGAGGTTTCTCAGAAGCCCTAGTGGGCACTTATCTGCAGCCCCAAACCCTGGCCCAGCACAGCTTGACAGCCTGCCCATGAGATTACTGAAATAATGTAGGGCAGGGAGGTCTGAGGTTTATAAGTAGAACTGGAAGGGAGTAAAGCTTACTGTGCTTTAGCTCAGATAGGGCTCCTTAATAAGGTCCTGTGAAGGGGAAGAAGAAAGGAAGTAAAAATCTCATCTCTAATTTGAATCCATTTCAAACAAAGTGATCATTAGAGCTTTTCATCTCTTGAGCCTTTGCTTAATTTAAGGTGCGATATGCAGAAGTTGACACTTTCCCAGACCCACTGCTTTTTAGCTCTCGGATCACTGGCTGTGATAATCCAGTAGGCCTTGGCCCCAGCTTGGAAGAAAAATTCAGCCCCTCATCTCCCACACCTTGGAGGTTTATGGAATGCATGGGTCCATTTGTTGGATTGTATATCCTGATGGAACATTCCCTCTGATTGTTAAAAACTTATTGTTGTGATTGGAATTTTATCCATTTTTAAAAGCAAGTGAGTTTCAGCATGTGCTCTGAGGTGATTGAATGGAGTAACCATTAAAATATGTGCTGCCAGCCCATCTCCCAGGACAGAGTCTCTGAACTGTGGACTAGTCTAAAGTGTTGTAGGCCAACGGAGGACAATGGGGAGCCAGCTAGTAGAAGTCTTTCAGAGGGTGGCAGAGGTGAACACCTGACCATAGCTGTTAGTTTTGTACTCATTTTTTTCCTCCCAAGATGCTTTGGCTTGCAACGATCTTCTCCAGGTGTCCCCTGCTGGGAGGATGCCACAGGCTAACTGCAAAGAAGCATGTAATTTGGGGGCACAGTCAGCCTGTTTGAAAGACTTGTGTGCCTCTGGAAATGACGCAACGGGCTGGATTTCTCAATGGGGCATTTGTAATACCCTGGCACTCCTTTTGGTTTCCTTCTTAGCACTCTGCCACTGAGGCTGTGCATGAGAAAACCATCGATCCTTGTTCTTTATGGAGTTAGCAGGACAGCTGTATTTGCGTCAGTAGCTGGAATAAAGGAGATTTGGGGGAGAGCCCCTGTGGAGTTCTGGTCTCTTTTGCCTTTTATCTTACTGGCATACTTCAACATGGCCATCATCTTTCCTGCCTCCATAAAATGACCCTTCTTTCAGAAGACAAGCTGAAATACATGTCCAGAGATCTTAAATTTCTTCCTAAGATTTTGGTTTTGCTCTCTCAAAATAAGTAGTGCTAAATTTGATTATAACGATAAATCTCTTTTATCCTCATTTTTAAAAATATTAACAAACATCCCTTTTTCTAGGACTGTAACTGGGTTTGAGAGGCCCATTTTTATGTTGCTACTGATCTCCTTGTAAATGAAGAAAGCCACTAGAAAGCCAAGAAGTGACTGTGGGCATTTCATTTATCACCTTAAACCTCCCTACTTTGAATCCCACTGACCTGCTTCCTGGATTGGTCCGAAGCAGCAAGGCCAGACTGAGGGAGGGTAGTACAGCAGCCCCAAGCATGTCTTGTAAACAATGGTGCCAATTCTAATTCCAGGATTTTTTTCCAGGGTGAGCCTTAAATTTATGAGAGCCATGAAAAGTCAAAACTTCTCAGTGCTATAGTTTGCTGGCTGAAATATCTCTGCCCCTTCCCTAATTGGAGAGGAGATGTTAAAGTCCTAAATTTAGGACATTTACTATGATTCGTTTTACTGGTTTTTGGTCCCATTGGAAACTGCCCCAAAGTGATATCTAGATAAGAAACCTGGAGAATTCAAAATTCTTAAGGAAGGGACCCTTCCAGGTTGTTGCTATTGTTGGGGGGGGGGGTTGGTTGGTATTGTTTCGTTTGTTTTTTTTTTTTTTTAATGAAACTAATGTGAAATGCCTGCTGATGGTTCTCTTAGGTTTTTTTTTTTACTTGTTAAATATGAAGGTATTTTCTTAGTCCAAGTAGGATAATAGATTAAGCAAAATTCCTTCTTGAAGTTTTTTAGCTCTCTTCCCTTTGCTCTGCTTGGGTATGCTACTAACCTTTGAACAGAGTAGAGATTTTAGGTGTCTATGGACTCCTTTGTCTTAATTGTGTTACTTTGCTGGATTGTCGGTTACAAGTTGTATGTGTCTCTGGGAAACAAAGATTGACCTTAACCATATCTTTGCCTAGTCCTTACATGGGAGACGTCTCTGAAATAAAAGATATTCTCCAGCTCCTTTTCTCTTTTCTTCAATCTCCTTTTTTCTTTCCTCCCTTCCAACTCCATATTGGAAAACTGCTTTTGTTCTATGGATAATTAACACAATACTGTGGAGCAACAGGTCCCACTGCTGGCAAAGAAAAAAAATGTTAATTTAGTGCAAGTTCATGTGTATTAATAGATGAAGAAGGTAAGGGAGGGCAGAACCAGATCAACCACATTGGTATCTGACTTGAAATAGATCCTCTTAATTAGAGCCCAGAACCATGACAACTACCAAGATCTTCCACCTACAGTGGTGAGTGTCACTCTCATTAGTGAATGAATGCAGCATTCTAAAGGAAAACAGGATGCAGCTCTTTGGCTCTGAGTTGGGATCATGTAGTGGTGAGGAGCTTGGAGCTTGGGCGTGCAGAGGGAGGTCCAACAGTGCAGTAGTTGCACTTAGCTGGGTGGGGCTTTTCTCTTTTTTTCCCCTTGAATGACTGTTTCCTTGGTTGCCCTCCAAAAATACTATTAACACTAAGATCTAGACACTTTCACCAGCAAACTGACTGGTCATTTGGATTTGGGCTTCGTTAAAGAAAGACTGGAATGAAGCTGTGATCTGCATCATTGGGGGGAAGCAGACATTGTAACAATCTTGCTATCACCCACTGTGGCTGTGTAAAACCAACAACAGCCAGCACACAGAAGGCTGTTAACACAGGTTCTTTTGATCTGCTTTACTAAGGAAAGTAAGGGGTTAAAAATCTTACTTTAGTCAAACATATATATAAACTCACTTAGTTCAGGAGGAAGCCAGCAACGTGAACTTCAGAGCAAATACAAACAAATTAACAAACATCAACAGACAGACCTTGTCTGATTCAAATCACAATTCATAGTTATCAGGAAAGCATCAACATCCGGGTTTACAAGGGGGTGGTGCTCTTAACGGCTGCCCAGAGTCTTCTTCAAGTCACATGCCACTCTTCCAGTGAGTGAGAGCCACCAGGCTCTTGAGTTTATATATTCTGTTCAGGGTCAAAGGGCATCACAACATGCAACTCACCCACATGACCTAAAAGTGGCACAAACATGTAACTTAAACCCGAATGGCCTAGGCTTTCAGTTGAGGCACGGAGGTCATCAAAGACTCCTGATTTAATCAAAGAAACAAAGACCAGACTCTTCAAGGGCGCTTGATTAAATAAGTGCTAAAAGAGAAAACAATAAAAGATAGTCCCACCTTGATTACTGATACAACATACCAATGAGATTCCAGATCCATCTGAGGATTGGAGGATTGGGCAGTGCCATACAAGTTGGTGGCTTTGGGGGAAGGGCAGTTTGTAAAGTAAAGGTCCCTGACCAGCTTTGATTGGTTTGCATACAGATGCCATGTTAACGTCTTGCCAGGGTTCTCAGGCCTCACTGTTTGGATAATCTAAAACAGTGAACTTCGAGAAGTATATCCCTCAATTGTACAGCCTTCCAAGATTCATTGCTCTGTCATTACAAACTGTTTTATAGCTAGCAAAATATCGTTAAGATCAGATCAGATAACAGCAGTTAAAACAAATAGTGAGCTGCAAAACAGATCACAGTTACTTTCTGGCCAGGAGCTGAAGACCAAAATTTTACAAATGGATCTAAAAGGAAAACTCATCCCCCAGTAGTGAAGAGAGAGAAAGGTATTCTGAAATCCCCCTCTCTATCAGTTACTTGGCATTACTGGCCATGATCTTATTAAGAATTAGTGTTGCAAAGTCCAGAAATAAAGTAGAGATCTTTAGACTCCTGACCAGCTACAGGTGGTTTGAATCTGGCCAGCCCAAATTCAGAAAACAAAGACATTTCAGGGTTCCCGTCCTTCCTTAGAACTTGATTCACTCTCAGGAGATCTATTGAAAATTGCCAGATAGATTGAAAGCTCCTTTGCTGGAAGATGTCTCCCTGCTGGAAAACACTCCTTCCCACTCCCCTGAAGCCTTTCTCTGAAATCAGAAGATTTCAGGCCTCTCAAGGGTCCTTATGACTAGAAGCATGACTTTTTTTCTTCTAAAAATGATTGCTGAATAATAGGATTTTAGAGCTTGCAGGGACCATGATGAAAACAATCCAATACAACGCCCTAATTTTACAGGTGAAGAAACAGATCTAGACTTGCCTTCCATTGATCATATAGCTAGTTTGCATCAGTGCTGGACCTAGACCCTCTATCTCCAGTGCTTCCCCTGAATCTCCTAGAATGCAGAGCAGTGCAGGAGAAGACAAACCATTATGAGTATCTTTACAACTAATACTGGCAGTTAGGGGAGGGAAAGTTCTCTTAGTGCACAGACTTAATCCTAATGAAGTAACCCCCAGTAGACCCTTTCACTCTCAGTGCTTTCCTTTTGTCCAGTCCTTCAGTGGTATTTGTGAGGGGCAGGGCTACTTTGGCAGGTTTATTTTTTTTTTAGCTCCAACTCATACATGATCCTCTTCGCAGACTCTCACAAATGGCACTGAGTTTAAAGATACACAAACCCTTTTACTAGAGAAATTCAGCAAGGCTTTGAGACGTGGCAGCTGATAATTGAGTTCAACAGAGAGCAAGTTTGAGACATCTCCCATGGCTGCACAATCTCCTCTCCAAAGATTTTCATTCCTGTTTACATGATAGTGATGTGAAGCAGTACTCAACAGCCTCTTTAGGAACTGGTTCCTCAGCTTATCCCCCAACTGCAGTAAGGCTTCCCTGTATTGGTTTCATGATATCTTTTCTCCCTAGAAATAGGAGTTGAAAAGTCATCTTTTAAATAACTAGAAATAAGAATGCAGAGTGCTCTCTTGAGAGGGACGACTTTGTCAAGGAATTCTCTTCTTCTGTGTTCTAGCTCAAAAAGTCTCCAAACAAGGCTCATTCTTTTCAGAAGACTTAGGCCTCCCCTCCCTGTTGATCCTATTTTAAGATGATTCTCCTTCACAGAGTATATATCCTTTTTAAATTCTCTCATTTCACAGTCTGTCTCTGATAAAGTTGGTAACTTTTGTTTTAAGTGAGCAAAAGAAATATACCTTATTCTCCTTATATCTCTTTGGCACGTGGAAGGAACATTCTAACTTCCCAAACCTTTTCTTACATTTAGTATCTCTTGCTTTTTTTTCCCATTTATTCCCTAAGCTGCCTCTCCTCATCAAGCAAACACCTTTGTGCGTACCCAACAAGGATTCTTATGGCTCCAGTCTAGAATTGAGAACAGATGAGGCCATCTGGAAACAAAGCCTTTGAGAAACTCTTCTGGTGACAGTTCATCAGAAAGGAGCAGAGATGAGAATAAAATTGTTTTAAAAAAATTAAAATAGTAAGGGCTATATAAACTCTGTTTCCAGTCTGTCCTCTCATTATTTAAGTGACATAGGGAAAAAGAGGATCATTTCCTGTGTGACATAACCAAATACTGCCCCCCAATTTTTTTTTTTGAGGGAACCTGTGATTTCATCTGTGGGGGGAGTTCCCAGTGAGGCATCTCTTTGGTAATCAATGCAAATCAACCCCTTCTTTGCAACTTAGAGTCTTAGTTGCCTTGGCCAAGGTTATATCTGAGGGGAACTTGAAGGCAGGTCTTTCTGAGGCTGAGGCCAGCTCTCTGCCCAAAGCAAAAGTTGCCCAACTGAGTATCACCAATATAACCAGCAAGGATTGTGTTAGTAACAGGACTTTGGAACCACCCATTCCCATCATTGTCAACCCGACTTTCAGCTCATCACCAGGTTTCTTTTTGCCTGAAGTATGTGCAAGACATTGTTGGATACAACTTGGACATAGTATAAAAAGATAACTTCTGATTACACACTTATATTTACATTTATATAGGATTGAGGTTTTTTTACAGTTAACAGTGCTCTTTCTCACCTATTCCCCTCTTAGCACTCTGTAAGACCTTCAGGGTTGATGATGATATTCCCACTTAACAGATGAAAAAACTAAGCTAGTGAGTGGCAGGTCCAGAATCAGGGTCCAGCTCTTCTGACTCCTACTCCAGGGTCTTTCCAAATTAACAGAAAACAGAAGGGTTACAGAGGTTCAGATGAGAGAGTATGGGCATAGAGATGCTCAGGGGAGTTGTGGCCTCTGTCAGACAGGACCCCTGAGGCCAGGGGACCACCCTCTTTCCCCCACCAACCCAATCCATTGCTAGTAGCCCTCGCCTTGTCGATCCTCTGAGATAAAGTCTTCTCCTTTGGAGCAAAGAAGGAGGGAAAACCCATCAAATGAGTACATGGCTGTGTCTATATCAAAGAAGAGAACAAGTGTCTTGCCTTAATTTCCTAAAGTGATGCTGTAAATTAACTTTTAGTTTGATTTCATGAGAACTTGATCCTGCCTTCTTAGGGCAGTTTTATTTGGAAACAGATTTCCATGAGAAGTATTACCCTGTTTTGGTGTATCCGCCCAGGACACTTCTTTCAATTAATCCATAGGCCATTCATAGGCCCTGGCCAATTGCCCTATACCTCACCTACTTTTTAGGTATGGCTTGAGAAGAGCCTAAGAGGTCAATGCTAGTGGGTTGGTGAAACAGGCCATAATCAAGAGTTGGCCCTCTGAGTAGCTTTTAAATGGAACAGGCCACGGAGCTCAGCAGCGTCTAGGTATATGGACATTTTGTGCTTGCCCTATGTTCTTTTGGATGTGGCCTTCTAGGCAATCTGAGTGGACACAGCTGGCCTAAAGAACAGTAGTGGAAGTTGGTGCAGTTGACATTCACCTTAGACACCTTTGGTGTCTAAGACAGGTCTGAACAGCCATGTGCCTCCAGTTTTTGGTTTGGTTTTTTGTCTCCTGATAATCAACCCCCTGAGGTGTTAATGAGGCCTTCTAGGAGCTTTGGAAAGGAAAATAGAGCTAAGGTTGTCTTTTACCAGTTTGTTATGTATTCTCTGGTGAAGCCTATGTGGGTGTTGAATAATTTCAGAGTTCTGCTACTGGTTTGGGTCTAAACTCTAAGGCTGGCCATAGCAGTTTTCAGCTCAGTTGCTAAAAGGTGAATATTTGTTCACAATTCAGTGGTGTTTCTGATATTTCTCACACTTGCTGGAATGAATAACTCCAGGAGGGCCAAATAAGTGACTTCTAGGAACTAAGACTGAGAACAGATCCATGTTCCTAGGAACATGCAAATTCTTTACAAATGCCTTTGTGACTCCTCCAAGTACAGGGAGTTCCGCATGACCCCATAGAGACTGCGAGATGAAGAAGGAGACTTAGCCAGAGGTCCGCCTGTAGGTTCAGCTGACAGCGTGATTTAGAGAGACTCCAAAGCACAGGGCAAGTCCAGCCTTGGATGCTCTTGATCTACCTTCTCTTTTCTGACATGGAAGAAGCCCAGTCACTCAAATGTAAAGTGAACTATACAGAGATAGAGTGCTGTGCTGACTGACTGGTCGGAACAAGGGGTCGGGAGCATGCCGCTGGGTTCTGGGCTTGTTTCTGCTCCAGCCAAGCATTCCTGAGCTGCCTCTTGTCCCTCCTTACAGTAATCCTCCACTGAGTGAAGAGATGTTGCCTCCTGGGGAGTGGATGTGTCATCGGTGCACTGTTCGACGAAAGGTAAAATGCTTCCTTCTGGGGGCTAATGACAATCAGGTTTCCTGACCAGCTGCTCTTGAAATTTTGACTTTGCTATCTGCCAACCCTTTTCACTGCCTAGTCGTGAAGGCATTCATCCAACCTCTTCCCTATCTCCCCCTGCCCTAGAACACCCTCCATACCCCCACTTCTGAAACACCAGTGTGACCCAGGAGGATATTTTTTTTTAATCCTAACTTGGGGTTACAGGGACAGGTAAAGGAAGGAGATCAACTTACAGAGACTCCACTAAGTAGCCAGCAGCCAGAGTAGTTCTATCCCTGCCATTTGGTAAATTTTATTTCTCTGAGCTGTTGGTGAGATCTCAGGTTGTCCTGAAGGTGGCAGCTATCCACAGTTGGAACTAGCTTTTCCGTTAGAATGGAATTCAACCAACAACAGACCATAAAAGTATGTCTGTTGCCCCACCTCAGTAAGAATGGAACCTAATCCATCCTAAGGCAAATAAATCGGAGGGGGTGGGGATGTCCAGACTTGGCCAGGCATAGCAGCAGGGCAAAGACTTTGACTAACCTTACCATCCCCCTCCCACCCTGCATCTGTGCCTTTAGCACTGCTTTTCTCTCCATATTCTGGTATTTGCTGTAGGAAGAGATTTGAATTTCCCACCCTGAAAACTTATGTAAGTTATAAAAGCAAAACCCTATCTTGTTAAAGGAAGTGGATTTATGATTCCACCCAGAGTATTTGAGAGCCAGCCTTTAAACCGTGGGCTTGGATTGTGGCCCATGATGGATTTGAGATTTAGACCCACCCAGACCCTTTGGTAGATGAGTGAATGGCTTTTCTTTCTTGTGACATCACTCTGTTTTCGGTGGCCCTGGAACATGATGTCATAGTGAAGGATGACTTCCCTGTTTGCAGAAACAGGATGAGGAGATGATTCAAAGAGATTGTGGTTTCTGTGTGTAACATAGTCCTCAGCCTTTAAGAAGAAGGTAAACAGTGTTGCGGACTTGATTTTTCAAATGTGTGCACAAGGGTTCCTGTTTAAAGCAGCCCAAGCCAAGTCAGCAACCTAAACCACAGCTGCATTTCAGTTCCTCTTAAAGTCAACAAACTGAGTTAACTGTTGTCTGGCCTGCCCTGCTGATCTCTTCCCCTACATCCCCAGCTCCATAACCTCCCACTAAGCAGGAAACCTCTCCAGAACTTGCTAGTCAAAAGCATTGGAACTCAATAGAGAAACCAAGCTCCTGATGAGCATCTCCCTCTGTTTCTAGCGCCTTGTGGCCATTTGTTAGAAACATTGGGGAAAGAGCGGTGGCTACACCTGGTCCTTTTGGAGCCGCCCAATCGCCACATCCCTTCCTTGTCTTACAATCTTTCCTGTGCAGCTCCCTCCAACCTGCTTCTCTTCCAGCCTCTTGTTTCCCTTGTCCCTTGACTGCATTCGAAGGCTTTATTATTCTCATTTATAGATAGGGACATTGCTATCCAGCAGATAGATGAGTGACCAAAGAAGGACCTAGAGCCCAGAGGTCTTTCTTCTTCGTGTCAGGCCCACTTGATTTTTCTGGCAGATGATTGAGGAGAACCCTTAGACTTTTTGGTCAGATCCAACTGACTTCCTTTGGTCACTCTCCTTTTCCTTCCTCATCACATTTTTTTAAGGTAACAAGTTAAACAGGAGATGTTGGAAATTAACTTTCCTATAAACACATGAACCTAGTCAGGTTGTCACCTTGAGATGACCCATTCAGTTTTATATTCTTTCTGATATAATGTAACACTTGGTTAATGGCCATACTGAGTGTAGGTGAGGTGGTGATCAGTTTAGATAAAATGTTACAGTTTTTTTGTTACTTTAGTTGCCTTTTGGTGGTTTGCCCACTTTGAACCTCACTTAACAATTGGAATTCTCAAACTTAACAGACTTAAGAATCCCCAGTGCATATGACATTGTAGGAGATACCTGTGTGGTTACAGAATTTGTTAAGATACCCTTAAAGTTCTTTACTATGCCCATCTTTCACTGTTTTATGGTATTTGCTATAACCCTTTGTAATGGGCCTGCCTATTCATTTATACAGAAGCGAGAACAGAAAAAAGAACTGGGCCAGGTCAATGGGCTGGTGGACAAATCTGGCAAACGAACCACATCCCCCAGCAGCGATACAGACCTGTTGGACAGGTCATCTGGCAAAACAGACCTCAAAGCTATTGCCCAGGCCCGGATCCTGGAGCGGAGGGCTAGTCGGCCTGGCACGCCCACATCTAATGCTAGCACAGAGACACCCACCTCCGAACAGAACGATGTGGATGAGGACATCATCGATGTGGATGACGAGCCGGCAGCAGCAGAGATGGACTGCGGGCAGCCCCAGCTGAAGCGACCCTTCGAACTGCTCATTGCAGCAGCCATGGAGCGAAACCCAACCCAGTTCCAGCTGCCCAATGAATTGACCTGCACCACTGCCCTCCCAGGTGAGGCCCCAAGTGGCAGCAGCCACACGTGCAGCCTCTGTGCTGTCATCTTGGTGGTCTTAGCTCTGGTTCAAGCGGCACCTGTCACTCTCACAAGCTGCAGTGGAGTTAGTGCCATTCAGCATCTCCCCTTTCCCCTAGCCTCTCAGTCTATCCTTGTTTGAAGAGGGACAGCCTCTCCACAGAGCTGGCTAAGACATCCTGCTTCATTTGAAGGTTTTTGTTTGGTTTTTCTCAAAGAAAATTGAACTGCCTAGCTTTAGAAACCTGCAGATCAGCACCCTGTAAGTAGAGCTGAGCCCCCCAGCCACCTCCTTACACTTCTCTCTGTCACACAGATTTTGGTATTGGTTAGTTGAAACTGTTCAGATACTCACATTTTTGCCTTGTTTCAGGAAGGGTCTTTCTGGGGAAATAGATGTCTTCCTGCTCATGAAGTTCTCTTTACTTGCATTCTCCTTCTCCCTACTACCTTTTTTTTTTTTAACCTGATACTGCCCATTTAATGCAGGGCCTTTGCTCGAAGTGGTGTGTTCCTCCCACTTGGCTCTTTCTGCTTATCCCAGCCTGAAACCAGGTGCAGGACAGCACTATTGGCTTGTTTTCCAGGTACTAGCAAGAGGAGGAGAAAAGAGGAAACCACTGGGAAAAACGTCAAGAAAACCCAGCATGAATTGGATCACAACGGTCTGGTTCCCTTACCAGTCAAAGTCTGTTTCACCTGTAACAGGTACCCATATTCTTCTCAAAGGCTGGATCGAATTCAGTGGCCAAAGTCCTTTTTTCATCTCCCTGGAGCTAACATTTCTCCTTTCCCAATTCCTTGGGGTCTTGGGTTACATTTTATTTTCTATTCCCTCCTCTCAAACATTTCTACATTTATAGCCACATTTAGGGGGCTGTGAGCATGCTTGGCTGAGATACCAGACAGCTTTGGAATCCTTCATACCTGGTGTAGATGAAGGGGGTGTTCTTTCAATGAACCACAATATAAACATAAATAAATTTTGTTTTTTTATGCATACACACACACCCATTATATGGGTATCCCAAAATAAAAACAGTAATAGTATCCACATGTCCATAGCTTTTATAGTTATAAAGGGCTTCCTTACTAAAACCCTGTGAGATTATTAGCTCAAGTGTCATGATCTTCATTTTATAGATGAGTAAAGTAAGGCATGTGTGAAATGCCTGAGCCAAGGTTTGTATGCAGGGCTTTTAGGTTCAAGGCATTTTCTGCTAGAGTCTAGACCATGCTTCTTTATAGAGAGATCCATGGTTTCCCAGCATCACTGACAACAGGACATTAGAGCTGGAGAGGGTTTTAAAATAGCAGGCCTCCATCTGGCTAGAGGGCTATGGTGTTATAATATCTGGAGGCAAATGGTCTGATGAAATGACCCCTGGAGTCTGAGCTTTAAAAACTACAAAGGAGCCAATGCATTCTTTAGCTGGAAAGTTTGTGCTTCCCTAGAACACTGGCTCATCTTAGATGGAGAACTTCTCAGTGAAGGGAGCTCAGCCACTTGAGTTATTAAATGTGAACTCGTCAGGTCATCCTCTGGTCAGGGCTGGGCCAACTGGAGGAAAGCACCCGCAAAGCAGAGCGTTGTCAGCAGGAGGAGGGCAGAATGTCAGACTTTCTGAGTCAGGCAGGAACAGTTTTAGCTAACATGTCTTCAGAACGCTGGGATAGCAGAGCACCAAATCATTATTGGCATTTGCTTGTGCCCCTTCCTTGAAACTTGCTTATGAGAAAAGACTGGAAGACCCCTTTTCTCACACACCACTCCCCTGGCTGCATGGCAGGCTGATTTTTTACAGAACGCCTCATGCATTTGGCAGGGAGCGAGGAATCTTGGTGCAATGAGATGACCTCTGGAAAGAGTGAAAGTATTTTTTCCAAATGAGATAGTGGCAGCCTTCTGAGGAAGAACATCACAGCTGACATTGGCTGGTTTCCCTAGCATGTATTGACCATTGGTCCTTCCTGTTCTGCCACTTCAGCTACACTACCAAGAAACATCCCTCATCCCCCCAAAAGGTGCTTCCTTTCAGGAGGGGCAAGTGGAGAGGGCGGTGCTAGCCTCCAGGCCTAAACGTCTTCCTCCATTGCTGCTGCTCCTCTGGTAGGGGGGTGGAGGGGAGGAGGAAATTGTCATTGGGTGTGGCCGGGATGCTCTCATCTTGCACATAAATGTACAACCTGTCGCCTTTGCAGGAGTTGTCGTGTGGCGCCTCTCATCCAGTGTGATTATTGTCCCCTCCTGTTCCACATGGACTGCCTCGAACCACCACTCACTGCCATGCCCCTGGGCAGATGGATGTGTCCAAATCACATAGAACATGTGGTGGTAAGCATGGGCAGGACCCAGTGGGTCTTTTTCAGGCATAGTGTTAGGAAGGAAACTCAAATCAATAGAATAAATAATAGGATCTTAGATCTAGATGGCACCTTAGTGGTCATCTGATGGGGCAGCTAAGGTCCACAGAAGTGGAATGACTTGCCAAGATTGTCCAGCTAGTGAGTGACAGAGTTGGTCTTTTGACTCCAAACTCAGCACTTTCCATTCTACCACGGCTTCCCTGATAGCATGGATGGTTCCACTGTGTTTATCTATTTTTCTACTTAGAAATTAATTTATGGTGCCTGTTTCTAGACAATCCCAGATTATTTTGACACCCCTCAGCTATAGTTAGCCATTTTCCTGCCCCCAAGGACAATCCTTATTTTCGCTTTACACATTTGTTTCAGTGATGATTGATGGCTCAGAAGTCACTCATTTGGGTGGTGAGGCCCAGAGTTGACATAAGGGCCCCACCGCACCCCAAGTAGGAATTATTGTCTAGTACCAGACACAGCCTTATGAATAATAACAAATAATAACAAAACAACCCGTCCCCGAAATCTAGTTTTAAACCTTCCCTCGTCCCAGGGGAAACTTTGGAAAGATAGATATTCTTCTATCCCAAGAACCTTTCCCCTGGCAGGTAGAGGTACATCTCCCAGACCAGATTTCTTGACCAAGAACAGAATTGGAGACCACTTTCTCCAGGGTAGGGGGGGGCTTCCTCCTCTCTGGGGACAGTTAACAAAGCTGAACTCAGGAGCTAGAAAAGACCCAGAGAAAATAGCAGTTTTGCCTGAAAAATGGAGGGAAGATTGTTCTTTTGATTTAGATGAAAGCATATGTGCTGACAGAGGGGCTGGCGCAGGCAGCATGGCAGTGGGGAGCCCTTTGACCCCCTTTTTTGTGGGTCACTATTCACATCTAGACTCTCATATTGAAGAAAAAAAATCTCTCTGAAGTTCTTGATTGTGTTTTGACTTAGTCACTGCTGTTACAGCCTCTTCCAAATACGGGTCTGAAAGAAGGTCGCTTTGTAGAAATTGTGCATTTGCCACTTTTTGCTCATGAAATAAGGAATTGTCACCACTCACTCTTCCTTAGCACCAGCAGCCAGGATAAGGGGATAAAAGTGAGAAGAGGGGGAAGGAAAGCCATTTGTGCTTTTATGTACTTTAATATTGGCAAGTCTAGGAGAATGTTGGCCCTCTTAGAAACTATCTCATTTATTAAACACCTTCATTTTACAGAGATAAGTAAACAAAGATGCAGAAGTCAAAGGGTTTCCCATGCTCACCCAGCTAGTCAGTGGCAAAGACAGAACAAGGCCGGAGTCTTTATTCCCAGTCCAGTATATCGCCCTGGACATGCCTCTGTAGGCCATCATCCTTCCTTTCATCTTACATTCTCTCAGCCTGGCATGAAAATCAGGATTTTCCTCCCATTTTACAGAGGGAAACTGAGGAAATTTGCATCATTTGACCCATTTTAGCTAATAAATTAGGGATTCTATAGTATTCTTTTCATAGTAGAAAATAGTGCCTCTCTGTTGAAAGGCCCCCAGTGTGATTTAAGAAAATAGGTGGTTAGGGGCAGCTAGGTGGCGCAGTGAGTAGAGAACCGGCCCTGGAGTCAGGAGGACCTGAGTTCAAATCCGGCCTCAGACACTTGACGCATGTACTAGCTGTGTGACCTTGGGCAAGTCACTTAACCCTGATTGCCCTGCCAAAAAGCAAAAAAAAAAAAAAGAAAAAAGAAAAAGAAAATAGGTGGTTAACCCTTAATCTGTGCTGCCCTTAGCAGCACCTGAGAAAGGCCTTCCCATCCTGGCTCAGGAGTGGTGATGGCCTTACAGGGGACCAAAATGAAAAGCCCCCCCACCCTGCTGCATCACCCAGGGCACTCTTCTGCCACCCTGCCCTCCCTCCATGGAGTCGGGAGCACACCCTCTTTTCTTCCCACCAGATCTGGGAGAGGGAGGGGAAATGACCTGCCTATGATCTTTTCACTTTTGAGAGGTCATTTTGACATCGAAGCAACTCATTTGCATTGTTAGGGACATTTCAGAGTCAGTGTGGAGAGGAGGTGGCTAAAGAAACATGTGTGGCCTGAGGTTTTCTTTACTGGAGCACAGTCTCCTCATCTCAAAGCGTGTTGAAACGAAAGAGCCTCTTGGGGAACCACCATGGAGGTCTCTCTGTCTTCCCTCCAGCTGAACCAGAAGAACATGACCTTGAGCAACCGGTGCCAGGTATTTGACCGATTCCAGGACACCATCTCCCAACACGTGGTCAAAGTGGACTTCCTGAATCGCATCCACAAGAAACACCCCCCTAACCGCCGGGTGCTTCAGGCCATCAAGAGAAGAAGCTTGAAGGTAAAGCCGTGTCCTTAGCGAGCAGGGGGTTGGTCATCTCACCCGGCTTTTACCGCTTCTCTTCCTTGCTTTGGCCCCATCCAGAAGTATAGGAAGGGACGGAAGAGAATGTGGCTCAGTTTTATAAACTGAGGTTCCTTGTATTGGCCACGATCACACAGAAAGGGGGCAAAGAAATTACAAACTGCAAAACCGAGCAAGAGAAATCCTTTTCTTCCACTTTGCCCAGGAAAGGATCTGGTTGTGGAAAGTGGTTACAGACACTCTTTAACCTCTTATCTCTCAGAAACCCCACTCATTGTGACCTTCCAGGTTAGGAATATCCCAGGAGGGCTATGTCCCTATGAGAGCTAGGAAAAAGGAACGGGCTTTCTCTCTCTAATAACCTCCCAGTTCTATCTGCATGCAGATTTAAGCTGCAGTACCCAAATTCGGCCACTTGGTGGCAGGCATTTTAAAAAGTGCCCCTCCCTCCCTAATCTCTTCTGGCAGAAAAGACGGTGATTTTTCTATTACCCTGTGTATGTAATACAGAATGCAGATTAGTGTTCCATGTGCTTCTGACCATGCAGACATTTGTGAAGAGAAGGTAATCACATTTTTCCATAACTAAATTACTTCAAGTAGATCATTATAATTTGGAAAAATCTAGATTAAATTAATTTGGTAAAAGCATATTCAAAGAACTCTTCAATGCTGAACCCTTGTGGCTTAGGATCCTCCTGTCTGAATACAAGGGAGGTGGACTGAGTGACGTCCCTGAGTCTTGTCTAGTCTGTTGGATGGTTTCCCATTCTCAGGCCAAAATCTCAGGGCAGTGGCTGGCTGGATGCCCAATGCATAGGAAGGTTTGAGAGTGAAATTAGATGGACGTTTTGCTAAAAGAATAGTATTCAAGAGCTACAATTGACATTTTTACTTTCACATTATTGGTAAGATATGTTTTTGGTTTGTTTCATTACTTGGTACATAGCCCAGAGGAGCATCAGAAACTCTTCCCCCTACTCGTGTCATTATCACTACTCCTGGAGCCATTTCAGGTCTGTGGCTCCTGTGTTGGTAGAAAGTGACCCTGTTCCTTTATCCCATATGTCAGCTCTCTAGCATGTTTGCAGAGGCTCAGATTGAGGCTGACGTGGACTTCTAAAAGCCCTTCTTCCCAGGGAGGGCCAATTAGAGAACATCAGCTTAATGGCTTCTGCGGGTTCTTTGTGACCACACACCTAGAGCCCTGTGCTGCCTTTGCAACATATCAACACAGTGCAAAACCTGCCACACTGGTACAGCCTCAGTCACCTCTTGGCATTCGGATATGGGTATTTAAGACCGCAATGAAAATGGCCTCCACTCTCGCCTCCCCCTTAGGTTCCTGATGCTATAAAATCCCAGTACCGATTTCCGCCTCCGCTGCTCGCACCTGCGGCCATTCGGGATGGGGAGCTAATCTGCAACGGGGCGCCCGAGGAGTCGCAGAAGCACCTTTTGAACCCTGAGCACTCTGCTAGCCAGGCAGAGCAACAGGAGGTGAGTGAAGGCCTGGAGGCTGAGGCGTGCAGGCACAGTCATGCTGCGCAGAGGGCTCCTGGGAGCTGAAGCTGGACCTAGAGAGAACAGGAAGCCCTGTAGATATGGTGGTCTACTGCCCGATACAGCTCATTTTTCCTGCCCCCACCCAAAGCCCACATGCCCAGCACTTTGTAGACTCTTAGTAGATCAAAGGGCAGGTACCTTGAACTCTGGATCGTATTGAGAGAAACAGGTGCCTCTCTTAGAGCTGGAGAAAACAGACAGTGTTGGCCTGAATGACAGACTCCTGCAGAGCTCCTCCCTTCATCTGTCACCATCCTTCTAGAATACCCGTCCCCCGAGAGGCCTCCCCTCCTGCTCATCTCTGCAGAGTCAGAAGGGATCCCTCACGAAGGCCTGGAAGGTCGCCCAGATTGTGGCTGGGACAGAAGGTCCCCAAGGGTCTGCTCCCTAGTGCACACCTCCCTTGAGTTTGCCCAGCAGTGCCTGGGGCCTGGCCCCCAGAGCTGCTACCCCCACCACAGCCATGGGGAAGCACGGCCCTCACCTCCCTCCTGACCCGCCTTTCCTTTCTGTTTGCAGTGGCTCTGTAGTGTCGTTGCACTCCAGTGCAGCATATTGAAACATTTATCTGCTAAGCAGACCCCCTGGCATTGGGACTCTGAACAGACAGAGAAGGCTGACATTAAGCCTGTCATTGTGGCTGATGGCTCAATCACCACCTCTCTGCAGGCAGCTGACAAGGCACCCACACCATCCCTTTACCCAATGTCTTGCCCCTCTGGGATTACCACTCAGAACTCCCTGAGCTCATCTCCAGCCCCTGAGGATGTCAACTGCAGCTCTTGTATGGACAAATCCAAGAAAGTGGTGGCCTGTGGGACCTCTAATGGGCCGACAGGCGTGGAGGTGAAAGCCAATGGGCCTCACCTTTACGGTCTCCCCCCAGATCCCCCAGACCCCCGTCGGCTCCAAAGTTCTGGGACCACTCTCCCAGTAGTTTCCCACCGGCAATCGTGGCCCCGGCCCCTCACCCCGCCAGCGGCGGGGGGCCTTCAGAACCACACTGTCGGTATCATCGTGAAGACAGAGAACACCACTGGCCCTGCTTCATGTACCCAGAGGAGCTTGGCACCTATCCCGAGCCTGCCACCTTCCATTCCCAGTCCTTGTGCCAGCCTAGAGACCACCAGCACTTTGCAAAGAAAGAATGTTCAGACACAGATAGGACCCCCACTGACAGATTCGAGGCCGCTCGGCTCACCCCCAAATGCTACTCGGGTGCTCACTCCCCCCCAAGCAGCAGGAGACGGCATATTGGCAGTGGGAGCCAACCAGCGATTCTGCTCACCAGCGCCATCTTCAGGTGAGTGTCAATGGACAGGGGGATGAGTTTTGTGCACTACTTGGTAAGTAACAATAAACTCATGGACTTTGAAGGAATTCTGGAAACAGTCTTGTCTACAAAGCACCGTTTCCTCCTTCCTCCCTGCCCCCTTCTACCTCATCTCAGCAGCCATTCCCACATGCTTCACTTAAGGGACATGGTTAGAGCCTAGGTCATAGAGTGCAGGCCATCTGGGGGAGGGTGGAGGGGAGGGAGCTCAAAATCTTATAAAAGTGAATGTTGGAAACTATCTTTACATGGAATTGGAAAAAATATGGTACTATTAAGTGGAATAAAAGGAAAAAAAGGGACATGGTTAATTTGTCCTCACTTTGCAGAAATAGAACCCTGCACAGTTCTAACATTCGTCAGCCCAGATCTCTCGACCCTTTGGCTGCCTGGTTCTACGTACTTAGCTGTGTTTGTGCCTGGAGACAGGCAGTAAGATCCTTTGAGCCATCTTTCTTGCTCTAAGGTTCTAGGTAACTCCCTGAGCATTTCACGGTCCAAGAAGGAGCCTGTATCCATGCCTTGGAAACTGATTGGGAATTTGCCCAAGACTTCCCGGGGTTGACTCTTTATAAAACTTCCATATCAGTAAAGGAGGAAACAGAAATTTTTTGAACAGCCACACAACGCTGTTGGCTTCATCCAGAAGCAGACCCATGGATGTCTGCTAAGAGTCCACCCAGAATCAAGGGCAGAACTAAGATTTAAGCCTTCCCTAGATAATTCTAAATTCCAGGAATGAGGGAAGGAAAAAAAGAAACTTTCTAGACAGTCCTGCCCCTAGAACCTGGCTTTCACCATCTAAGAGAATTTCAGCACTTTCTCCTTTCCTCCAGAGTAAGACTTCAAATCCTGGTAGAATTTTAGACTCGTCTTTCTGGGTTCAAATCTGGCCTCAGACACTTAGCTGTGTGACTGGGCAAGTCAGTTAACCCTGTTTGCCTCAGTTTCCTCATCTGTAAAATAAGCTGGAGAAGGAAATGGCAAACCACTCCAGTGTCTTTGCCCAGAAAACCCCAAATGGGATCACAAAGAGTTGAACGTGACTGAAAACCAAAAAATTTTATGCAGCTTCATGTAGTTTTTTTCAAGTCTTAACCAGGTGGCCCCTGCATGAGAGACCCCATACCCAGGAATAATTGTTCATCAAAAACTCCTGCCCTTCCAAAGAACAAACATCTCAGTTTGAAGGACTTAAAAATTATTTGCCTGCAGTAACTTAAAGTCTTCGGGAAGGAGAATGGGGTTTCCTTGGGTTGGCAATCAAGACCCAAGCAAAGAACAAGGTACTTTAAAAATAACTCTTAGCTTTTCTTCCTGCTGCATCTGCAGATGGCAAGGTCAGCCCTGGCACATTATCCATAGGAAGCGCTTTAACCGTACCCCCTTTCCCGGCCAACTCTACTGCAATGGTAGATCTCACCAATTCTCTTCGAGCATTGATGGACATCAATGGAGGTGAGTGGGCAGCTTCTGAAGCTTAGATGACCTTAGCAAGGAATCCCAGGGTTGTTTCCTTGAGACTGGTAATTAGGGCTGTTGGTATTTTATGTTTCTGAGGCAACAGGGACTAAAGGCATAGGGGTAGAAGGAATGTTCCTTTGCCTTCCCTCTTCTGGGGGACACCTGCAGAGACTAGGGAATAGAATCCAGTACCATGACCCCATAGCCCCATTTATTTGGAACCTCCAGGGTCCATGGGAGAAAGTTCCTTTGGTCCAGTAACCAAGAGGGGAGTCCAGGTGGTTGGTACTGAGGCAGGTAGACAGGGAAAGGGCATTTGGAATAGGAATATTGGCTAATTTTATTCTGCACGTTCAGGTTACCTAACACCAAGCCAACCTTATCCTAGAGACTACCACCATTTTAAAGCCAGAATTCAGAACTAGAAAGCAACTAGATACTCCAAAGGATTCAGGATAGCTTCCCACTCCCCACCTAGTGCTGAGGTCTGAGCAGCCCTCTTTTTGAAGTTAGGCCTACATATCGAAGTGGCAGAACTTCAGAAAATCTGAATAGACTAGGAACCCTCCCACTTGTCACTTCCTCCTTCCCTCCCCAGTTATTTGTTGACCCATCTGTTTGCTTAACAGAGATTGAGATAAATATGCTGGATGAGAAGCTGATCAAGTTCCTGGCTTTGCAGAGAATACATCAGCTTTTCCCTTCCCGAGTCCAGACTGTGGGTGGCAATGTTGGGACTCATTCACTGGCCCCTGGGGGGCATCATACAGAAGGTAGGTACATGATCTGCTCCGTCCATCTAAGCAGCTGTCCTTCCCTCCCTGGGCAGTCTGAGCTCTTTGAGCTTTTACCAAGATTGGGGTTTCTTGCTGGGCTAGAGCATGATGGCAACCCCAGCTTTCAGATTGGACTTTGAGGCTTTCCTAGTCCGTTGGAAGTTGCTTTCAAGATCAAAGGGATGCGCCCTGAGACTTAAACTGAGAAGCCATCAGCAGGCACAGATGACGGTCACCAGCCCATGCTGGCCCCTGTGATGTGCCTGCTCTGATGTGCACGGCTTCCACAGACACTGGGAGTGGGCAGGGGCAGGGGGAGGGGCAGCCCTCCTCTAGAGGACAGCCAGGGCTTTAAGAATTTAGGGGAGGGAGCAGTGAGCTGAAAAAGAAGTAACAGTGTGAGAGTAGCTGGCATTTACTTAGTGCTTTAGGATTACAATGTGTTCGACCTCATTTATTTCATTTGATTCGTTCAACAGCTTTGTGAGTTAAGCATCAGAGATACTATTAACCCCATTTTACAGATAAGGAAACTAAAACGGGTGGCGGGGGGGGGGTCTGCTCAGGACCCTGGCCTCCTATGAATTCTTCCCAACCTCTTCATATGAGACCCCTCCCCTTGAGCCTTTGGAAGCTTCAGAAAGCTGAGCCATCATGTAGCTACACTTGGCTCCCTGCAGCAAAGATCAGCTTGGAGAATTCTTGACCAAAAGCCCTAAGGCGTTTTCCTCAGAAGGGGCAATGGATTTATTAGTCCTCTGTCTCAGAATATAAGTTTAGTGTGGACTTTGTTTACCCTTGCCCTCTGAGCCACAAGGGAAGCTGAGATTTTTAATGGCTCTGGCCTCTGAGTGATCCCATCCCCTTCTCTGTGTGTGACTGTGTGTGTGTGTCTGTGTGGTATATGTTGTAGTACACAGAAAGGAAGTGCAAGCCCGGGCCGTATTCTACCCCCTCATGGGTTTGGGAGGAGCTGTGAACATGTGCTATCGAACCCTCTACATTGGAACAGGTGAGCAGTCCTGAAGGAAGAGCCAGCCCCAGCATGGGGAGGGCAGGAGGGTGCCCCTCCCTGGGGATATGTGCATGGCTTGGACAGGTGTTCATTCAGCTAGGGAGCCCAAGTAGTAGAGGAGAGGGGCAAGTGGCTGCTTGTCCATCCCCACTTAGGACAGAGCAAGAGAAAATGGGCTTGAGTGGCAGCAAGAGGGATGGAATTAGACTTAACTTCTGGACATTGAAACTGGTTAATCACCACAAGACGTGCCCGAGGAGGTTGTGGACTCTACTATCCTAGAGATCTTTTAAGAATAGGTGAGACACACACATGCGCAGACCTCCCCAACCCGGCCTTTATCTACAAAGGGGTTGGCTATGTTCATCTCCAGAAGGACCTTACTGAGACCAGTTGCCCTGCCCTTCTAATAGATACAATTTAATAGACCTTTCACTTCTCAAACTGTGTCCCAATTAAATACCCCGTTGCTGAGACATCTCCTTCCTCTAGCAGAGAATGGTAGACAAATGTCCCAAAGGATATTTGGTGGTCCTTGCAGTTTCCAAGAGGAGAATTAGAGGGGACCACAGTTTCTGTTTACTTTCTGTGCGCCCTCTGACCCTGAGAGACCAGAGCAAACTCGCAGCTTCTGTACCCAGCAGAGGCAGCTAGCTACAGACACAGCTCCCAACCTGGGCCCCTCATAAGGACACAAAGGCGGGGACCCTCAGCTGCCTCCTCAAAGCCTATATTGGTATTAACCCAAAGAACTCTCTCTTGCGACCTGTGTTCTATCTCTTCCTCCCATCCCCACCACCTCGCTGCAGGAGCCGACATGGACGTGTGCCTTACAAACTACGGTCACTGTAACTACGTGTCTGGGAAGCATGCCTGCATCTTCTATGATGAAGTGAGTGAGAGCAGGCACGGAGGCTGAAAGCTGATCTGTGCAGGCCTAGGGCACCCCAGGGTCTGGCTGGCCCCCCAATCATACTCCTCACCGAGTCTCCCCTTCTGGAGGCCCTCTGCCCTGGCCTGTCTGCCCCTTCTGAGCAGAAAGAAGCAGTCAGCATCTCTTTCCTGGGAGAGCCGGGCAGGGGCCTCCCTGCTGGGAAGGAGAAGAGCAGAGTTAGAATTGGGCCAGCAGGATAGCCCAGGAGAGCCTGCCATTGGGCCTCATGGAAGGTCGGGTGACTAGTGACCCAGAGCTACTGCCTCTGCTTTGGAGTCGGCCAGTTTCGACTGGACCCCCAGAGTGTGTGCAGCTGGAGGCAGGGCCCCGCCTGTGAGGCTCTTAGTCTGGGAGGGTGAGCGACACAGCCTGGGCAGGTAGCAGAGCTCTGTCCCCAGCTTGATGAGCTTATGTCTAGTCTCCCCTTAGAACACCAAGCATTATGAGCTGTTGAACTACAGTGAACACGGGACAACGGTGGACAATGTGCTGTACTCCTGTGACTTCTCAGAGAAGACACCCCCCACTCCCCCCAGCAGTATTGTTGCCAAAGTGCAAAGCATCATCAGTAAGTTGGACCCGAGCCACCTGACTGACTGGCCCTGGACTAGGGTCTTCCTACCTTAGCTTAGAGTCCACTTGAGGAAGATGCTTGGGCTTCCCCGTATTTATCCCTTTATCTCCACCCACGTTCTCCAGGTTCTCTCCTCTGGCCTTACTCTCTCCCTTCTTTAGGATGTCTATAGCTCTGGGGTTTTGGTTTCTCTGCCATGTTAGCTCTCCCTCTTGAGGAGAAGTTCTCACACCAACTCCCTTAAACACATATTCCTTCTCCTTACCCTTCCTCCAGGCCCCACACATCTCCCTGCCAATTTCTGGGCCTCGCCTCTGCCCACGTGACTTCCCCCACACGGCTGCCATACACCGTGACTTCTGCATTGGCCCAGAATTCCCCATCCAGCCCTCTTCTCACCCCTCAGAATCCGTGCTCTGCTCACTTAATCCCCAGTGAGTCTGCTGCTGCTGGGATGGGCCTGGGCCTCCTGTGCCCTCCTCCTGAGCCCCATTTTCCTCTCATAGAGCGCAGAAGGAGCCGGAAGCAGGAAGAGGATCCCACAGAAGAGGCGGCTATGATGAGCTCCCAGGCCCAGGGACAGCCTCGGTGGCCGTGTAACTGCAAAGCCAGCAGCTCAAGCTTGATCGGGGGCAGCGGGGCCGGCTGGGAGGGCACGGCCCTGCTGCACCATGGCAGCTACATCAAGCTGGGCTGCCTACAGTTTGTCTTCAGTGTCACAGAATTCGCAACCAAACCACCCAAAGGGGATGCTGCCCTCCTTCCCGACGGGGGCCTGGCCGAGAAACTCTCCCTCAAGCCTCCCCAGGGCCCCGTGCTGCGCTCCAACTCGGTGCCCTAGGCCTGGGTGCAGGCGCTCCGCCCTGAGACTCCTCCAATACAAAAATGTACAAAACCAAGCCCGGGGTTTTTCTATCCTCCACCAGAAACTGTTCGACTACAACCTTTGCATGAAATGAAGAAAACCTTTGGACTCTTTTTTTATCCTTTTTCTTCTTTCTCAAGTTCTAGGGGGCATTTGCACATATATTTGTACTCGACATTTCATGGGAACGGGGCAGACCAGAGCTCGAAAGAGCTTTGGGGAGGGGAGGCTGAGGACCTGGACACTTCCTCCGAAGCAAAAATCAAGATGGACCCTGCCCCTCCTCCCTCCCCACTCCACCCGCCCACCGTTGTAAAATAATCAGAAACTTGTTCTATTTTGTGGCAGTGACAATAGTTTTATATTAAAAGAAAAAAAAATACAGTTTTCATACAGCAAAATCTATACAATATCATTGTTTTATTTAATATAAAGATCGCTACCCACTCTCCTCCCATGGCTCCTCCTCCCCCTGCTGCGGTTGCACTACAGATAGCCTACTGTGTGTTGTGGACAAATGGAAGATTTAACTCTTTTCTGGCTGTCCATCCTGTTGTATTTCAAATAAGGAAAAGCGTATTGGATTTTGTGTAAATACACCCAGTGATGGCATTTTTTTCAATGTTTTTAAAGCTGTGTACAGTACATGTGGTAGGACGTTTTCTTCAAATTGTCTATTGTAGCAAAAACGTTTTGTCGTAAACCTGTTTTTGTCTCTTTTTGTTCTCTTGCCACTTCTACCCTCAACCCCTCTCCCCTCACGGCTAGTACCAATGTACATAGTAATTGTAATGTTTTAGACTTTACAAAAACTTTCCTGTATTCTGTATATAAAAAACCAAAAATACTTCAAATCATGTTTTCTGCCTGTCTGTCATGCCTGTCATCACCTTGAGAAGGGGGTCTTCCCATTCTCCCTGGCCAAAGATGGAGAAGATGAGCCCTTTGGACAATCTTCAGCTTTTAACATCCTTCCTCCCAAGAGGAGATTTGTGAATTTTGAATGGATGAGAAGGGAAGAATCATTGATTTATGTATCATTTGGGATGGGGGCATCCTTTTGTTAAAGGTCTTTGGGGTGTTAGATGTCAGAGCTTGTGAGTGGGCTCAAAGTAATCAAGCTAGACCCCAGCCCTAACCCTTTAGAGGAGGGGTAGAATTCTGAGGGTTTGTGAACTTGGATGAGGGGAAAAATACGTCTTTATTCTTACTGACCTTTGGCTTCCTTTGTAATCCTGTGTTTTTCAGTCGTTTAAAAGCATTATTTTGAGAGGGGCTTCAAGGGCAAGACTGCCAAAAGGGTCCATGACCCAGGAAAGTTTTAGCACGCCTGCTTTGGAGGAAGGGTGTCCAGCCGACCTGCACAGGAGCGGAACACCTGTGTGGAAAGCCCTTTGGATTCATTTGGTGATTTGGGTTTTTTAAATAACTTGGTTGACATAATTTCTGTTGCATTAATGTCATTCTCCGAAAAGGAAAACTAGAAACAAACCTTGCTGTCCTAGCAGCCCTGATGTGGTGAGCACTGAGGGATCTCTGTGGGCAGAATCTCAAGAGTTAGAAGGCTGACCCCACCCCCTGAACAGGACCACTCTCCCCAACAACCATCCCCATCCTCCCTCCCAACTGAGGCAATCGGTCCCCTCCCCTTCTTGCTAGTTGTGATCGCTAGGACGTTCACCTTCCCTGAAAGTGAAATTCACAATTTCCGCGGGCTGTTTGTAGTTTTGTCCTCCACAACTTTGCAAAATCCCACTTACACATAACTTTTCAAGCATCTTTGAAGGAAGCTATATTATGGAGCAACAAATAGCGGCAAAGCATTGGTCCGAGACGAAACCTGGGCTCGGGTCCCAGTGAGCTTGAGTATCTCACTTCCCTTTTCTCCCCTTTAATACAGGGTTGGGCTAGAGAGGAAGAGGCGTGAAGAGCCTTAGACTTGTCATAAAAAGGAGCTATTTCGATTCCTACCTCTATTGTGAACTGTGAGATCCTGGGCAGGTCACTTAAAATCTGGTGGAATTTCCTCATCTGTAAAGGGGATAGCACCTACCTCACAGGGTTGTTGTGAGGATCTACTGAGATTATGTATGTAAAGTTCATTGCAAACCAAAAAGTGCTATATAAACGTTAGCTTTTATTCTTAGATTTCTTAAGATCCACTGAGATGTCTATAAAGCATTTTCGAAACTGAAAGTTACTATTATTGAATCTCAGAATCTCCTGAACTTTCACCAACCCAGAATTCTCTTCAGAGATGTAGGCTGTTCCAGTCTTTAGCAAAAACAGGATTATCCTCACATCTTGCCTTACAGGCTAGTGGGAATTCATTCCTTGTCTGTGGCCCAGACATTTCTGAGGCCTGTTACTTATCTCAGGAATTACCCGTAGCCCCTTTCCCCCAAGAAACTAAGATCTATGACCTAACAGCTCTCAAAGGAGACATGTCTGTTCTCCATTTTATAATTGCAGACATTGAATCCTAGAAAAATGAGGTTGTAGATTCTAAGTCATGCAGCCAGTATGGGGCAGAGCTTAGCTGAGGACCTGTGGACACTGACCTGTGTATTGAGCAATCGCTGTACTTGGAGCCCTGTGCAGAGTGTGGTATGAGGTGGTGAAAAGGATTTGGAGAAAGCAATGATTTCTACTTATTCTAACAGTGCTGAGATGTTCAAGGTATCCCAAATGTGTCTCAGTACAGTTTTAAGCTACAAAAAGTTAAAGGGTGCTATCTATACTTTAAAGACAAGGGAAATGTGTGTGTGTGTGTATACAGACACATTTCATATATACATATGCATAGGTATATATTTACACTAATATATACACATGTATAAAGAAGGGAACATAAACAAGGGTGCTCTATACAAGGAAGAGGGGCTATATATACATATATATACATAAACTATAAAATGTAAGTATAAATGGAATATGTAAATGGGTGATAGATGTGTCCATGTACACATACATTTATATGGAAGGACATATACTAAATATAAATACAAACTATATGAAGAAGGGAATAAAAAACATGAGGTAGATACTAGGGAAGAGGAGAAGGATGGTGAGGAATCAGGGAAAGCTCACTGGAAAAGGTCAGTCTTAAGGCTGGGAAGGAGAAGGACAAGATGCTTGAGATTGGCTGGAGAAATGGAGAGACAGTGATGAGTATAAGTACCTTATAGGGAAAAAGATGGGAAGGGGCATTGACAAGGGCTGTCTGAAGACCGAAGAGGAAAGGGAAGGCATGAAGGACTTAGAGAGTGCCTATCCCAAAGCTGGCTTCCCCCTCATCCAGTGTCACACACACGCACTCTCTCTCTCTCTCTCTGCCTCAGTTTCCGACTCTGTAAAATGGGACAGCCTCCGGGGTCCCTGTGCAGCTCTAGAGCTGGGAGCCCATGGCCCATCTCTCTAAAGTGACTCCTCAATCACAACTTGCGCAGGTGAGCAGGGCTCAGTGCCCAGCTGTTGCCTGGAGGTGGCACTGCTGCCCCTGCCTGCCAATTTCCTGGCCTTGGTGGGGACGACTTCACCACCGCCACCCCCACCCCAAGCTTTTCCTAAAACCAAACTATCGGAGACCCCATCACCCACGGCTGCTCTGCCTAAGCACACCTGGGTGCCACTGCCCCGCCCCTACGGCATCCGCAGCCCCGGCCGCTGGGGCAGAGCTGGAGCGACACGGAGCAAGTTTGAGCCCTAAGCTTTGCCATAGTTGGGGGAGGAGCCAGGGAGCAGGAATTGAAATCTACCAGGTTGAAATTGACCCAGGCTCCTAGCTGCTGGTACCCAGGCTGACCAGACCATGGATGGACTCCTGCTAGGAGCCGGGATGCTCCTGGGCTCCTACGTCCTCATCTACTATAACTTCATCAAAGCCGTGCCCTGTATGAGCCCCATCAGCCTAAAGGGAAAGACGGTCGTGGTCACAGGTAAGGAAGGGCCCACACACCTGAGCGCCTGGAAAGCTCTCCTCTCCTCCGCCCCTCTCCCCCCACCCACCCCACCCACCCCGCTCCTCCAGCTCAGGCACAGGGACGGAGGAGGGAGATATCTGGCGGATGGATGTCTGATGAGATCTGGCCCTTGGGCATCAGGGCAGGAAGAGGCCTTTCCTTCCCTTCCCCACCCCTCACCCCCAGCTTTGCTGATGCCGCCGGTGGGGGGGCGGTGCATTTCAGGTGGCAACACCGGCATCGGGAAGATGACAGCCTTGGAGCTGGCCCAGCGTGGGGCCCGGGTGGTGTTGGCTTGCCGAAGCAAGGAAAAGGGGGAGGCTGCTGTCTATGACATCCGAAAGGTAATCGTGACCCACCCCCCCACCCCCACCCCCCCGCCCACCCTTGAAGTCTGTCTTTAGTCTGGCTTTAGACTTTTCCATAATCGCATTCTTAACTTGCATCTTCCAGACTGCCGTGGGAGATAGAATAGGGCAAGCACGGGCATCTTAAATCCATTAAGGCTCAGGAGCATAACAAGTTACTAGAAGACCTGGGTTCAAATCTATTTTCTGCCCTTTTAAGCAGTTGACTTAACTTCACTGGGACTGTTTCCTCATTGGCAAAATACTAGAAGGCCTTGAATTAGAAGGCTTCTGAGGGTCTCTTCTAGCTCAAGATCTGGGATCTTTTATAGATGGACCAGGGAATGATGGGACTAGGATTTGAGGACCCAGGTTCAACGGCCTCCTCGCTACACATACAAGGTTCAGCCCTTTCATTTTATTGAGGAAGAAATTTAATTACTTGCCCCAAATCCCATAGGTAGGAAGTGGTGAAAGTAGATTTGAACATAGGTCCTCTAATGCCAAGAAACAGGGTTCGGGGCCCACAGGGAAGGAAGTAGAAGGTGCCCAGGCGTTCTCACCCCCATCCCTGCACTGGTGTCTCCAGGAGAGTGGGAACAACGAAGTCATCTTCATGATGCTGGATCTGTCCAGCCTAGCTTCTGTGCATTCCTTTGCCACTGCCTTCCTGAGCTCAGAGCCAAGACTGGACCTCCTCATCCACAATGCAGGTGAGAGCAGGGAAATGAGGTCAGGATGGGCCTGGGAGGTACCAGGGCTCAGGGCCAGTCCATGGCAGTAACTATGCCCAGAAAAGGGAGATGGCATCAGTATGCAAGCTATGGGTATATAAAGATGGTTCACAGTTCCCATTTTGCAGATAGGGACACTGAGGATCGAGGGGATTGGCATGTGAGTCTGTTGGAGATGGAATTGGATATAAGAGCTGGGGATTTTCGCCCTCTACCTACCCAACATCGTTCCTTCTTTAGGGATCAGTTCCTGTGGCAAAGCTAAGGAAGCCTTTAATCTGATCCTTCGGGTAAATCATGTGGGTCCTTTCCTGTTGACCCATCTGCTGCTTCCCCGGCTGAAGGCCAATGCCCCAAGCCGTGTGGTGGTAATGGCATCAGCAGCCCACCGCCGTGGGCGCCTGGACTTCTCCCGCCTGGATCGTCCAGTCTGTGGCTGGCAACAAGAGTTACGGGCATATGCGGACAGCAAGCTGGCCAACGTGCTGTTCACTCGAGAGCTTGCCACTCAGCTTGAAGGCACTGGAGTCACCTGCTATGCAGCCCACCCAGGTGAGGGCCCCATCATGGGCGTCACAATTCTGCTGTTGATTCTTGAGAGTCCCAACTTCTTCCATTTGGTCCTAGACTCTCAACCCACTTCCCACTTGTAAGTCACAAAGTGTAGCATGAGAAGCAACTCCATGTAACAGAGAGCGTACTGCCCTTGGATCCAGGAAACCCTGGGTTCAAATCCTTCCTCTGACACTAACTAGCTCTGTGACCCTGAATAAGTTACTAAACCTATCTGGGTTAGGTGGCCTCTAAGCCTTCTCAGAGCACTAAAACAATAGCCTCTGAATGTCTAAGCTAAAAGAGACCTTAGAGACCATTTACTTAGCTCTAGTTCAACCTCCTTATACCTCAGAGGAACAGACTTGCCCAAAACAATACAACTGGATAGGAGAAGAGCTAGGAATATATCTCAGGCCTCCTGACTCCCCCATGCTTTGCACTATACTGCCTCCCGATCAGCTGAACACCCGAAGACACAGGAGGACACAAATAGGAATTATTATTATTAGCTGGCCTTGGCATCCAGAAGACCTGGGTTAAAGTGAGGTCTCTATACATCCTGTCTCTGTGACTCCCAATTCAACCCTGTAGCTGTTTGTAGTCTCCCTAAGGTGACAAAGCACATGCATACATCAGTCAGTTAGTCAAACCACAGGGCACCGACTATGTCCTGGGCACTGGGGTTAACACCTGAGGGTGCACAGGCCAAGTTCCTGCCATTCTAATAGAGTTGATATATACAAACTGAAGAAACAGTAAGGGCCAGGTAAGTTGGTCCTCAACAATAAGGGTCATCAGAGATAAAGAAGGGAGCACCCCAGTGGGGCTGGAGTGGGGGGTGGGGCAAGGCTTCATGGAGAAGGCAAGGCATGATCTGGTTCTTGAAGAGTCTAAGAGTCTCATAGGCAGAGAGGATGGTGCCCTAAGAGAGGAAATGGTGTAAGTTTGGAGTGCCCCAGTCATGTTCAGTGCTCAGGGCAGAGAAGGCCAGCAAGTATAGTGAGTTTACCTAGGAGAAAAGTGGGGGATAAAGTTGGAGCTAGAATGTGGAAAAACACAGGCTAACACTACTCTTTCCCCCTCTTGGTTTGGATTCTCATCTCTTAATCTCTCAAGGGGTCCCTCCCATGCCCCCTCCTACCAGCTCGTAGTGCCTATCCCTAGTGCCCCTGGACCAGGAGGTGGTGTGGTACACTGGAGAAAATGCTGAATTTGGAGGTAAGGGACTAGGTTCAAATCCCAGCACTGCCATTTAATGTCTGTATGACAGTGGGCAAGTCATTAATCTTTCTGGATCTCAGTTTCTTCATTTGTAAAATGAGGGCTCTAGATTTGATGACTTCTGAGATTCCTTTCAGCTCTAAGTCTGAGCTTATGAGCCTCCACTCCCCTAGGCCTTCTGCCAACCTTGTTTTCATTCTCCTTCCCACAGGTCCTGTGAACTCAGAGTTGTTTCTCCGCCATGTGCCAGCCTGGCTGCACTTGTTGTTATCCCCCCTGGCCTGGCTGGTGCTGAGGACTCCACGGGGTGGAGCACAGACACCCCTACACTGTGCCCTACAGGAAGGCATCGAGCCGCTCAGTGGTCGATACTTTGCCAACTGCCACGTCGAAGAGGTTGCCACCTCAGCCCGTGATGACCGGACTGCTCGTCGGCTGTGGGAGGCCAGTGAGAAACTGGCCAGACTGACTAAGGAGGGAACCCAAAACACCAGCCCACAGCCAGGGTCCCCACGTAGGCCTTCGGCCCAAGTCACCACAGACCCAGCGCTCTCTAGGTTCCAAAACTAGATTCCATTGCCCCCTGAGGAGCAGAGCACACTGTGTCTGCGTCGCTGTGGGTTGGGGGGCTGAGAGCCAGAATCATTTAGCTCCACTAAGGGGCTGCTAGGTCTGCAGCAGCAGCAATAAAAGGCTGTTAAGCTTCCCTCATCTGTAAAAGGAGACAGGTTGGATGAGAGGACCTTGATGGTCCCTTCCAGATCCAAGTCTGGATCATCTACCAACACAGCTTACAGCGCCTCTGCAAGCTGGCTGATTATCCTTGAGAACAACTCATGGCCCCTGAGTCCCCCCAGCACACACACATACATACACAAACACGAACATACACACACACACATACACATACACATGCAGAAACACAAATATGCATACATACACACACACTCACACATAAACATTCACATACACTCACACAGACACACACAATCACCTGGCAGCCAGCCTAGAGATGACTCCCATTGAACTGGTCTAGTGTAACCCCCACTCCCCTTCTGTCTTCAGGAGGCCCTCAGAGCCTTTTCAGATTTTTCAGACTCTACTTTTTGTTAAGGGGGCAGAACTTTAGTGGAGGATGCCAGAAAGGAGGGTGGCAATTAGGTGTTTATTATACTTCAGGGCCTTGGGAGGAGGTGGAGGGGAGGAGGGGAGAAGATAGAAAATTATTATTAACCCCTCTGGGGGTGGAGGTAAGGAAAGATGATAATTGTCCCCTAGAGGCTTTGGAGGTAAAGATAATTGTTGTCCCCTAGAGGCTCTGGGGATGGAGGTAACATAAGGCGATCATTGTCCCCTAGAGGCCCTGGGGATAGAAGTGACTGGAGGTAGTCATTGTCCCCCAGTGGCCCTGGGGACGGAGGTGATGAGAAGTGGTCATTTTTCCCCCAAGGCCCTGGACATGGAGGTGATGAGAGGTGGTCATTGTCCCCCCAAAGGCCCTGGGGATGGAGGTGATGAGAGGTGGTCATTGTCCCCCAGTGGCCCTGGACATGGAGGTGATGAGAGGTGGTCATTGTCCCCCCAAAGGCCCTGGGGATGGAGGTGATGAGAGGTGGTCATTGTCCCCCCAAAGGCCCTGGGGATGGAGGTGATGAGAGGTGGTCATTGTCCCCCCCCAAAGGCCCTGGGGATGGAGGTGATGAGAGGTGGTTGTTGTCCCCCCAAAGGCCCTGGGGATGGAGGTAATGAGAGGTGGTCATTTTTCCCCCAAAGGCCCTGGACATGGAGGTGATGAGAGGTGGTCATTGTCCCCCCCAAAGGCCCTGGGGATGGAGGTGATGAGAGGTGGTCAGTGGCCCTGGGGATGGAGGTGATAAGAGGTGGTCATTTTTCCCCCAAAGGCCCTGGACATGGAGGTGATGAGAGGTGGTCATTGTCCCCCCCCAAAGGCCCTAGGGATGGAGGTGAGTGATTTTTATGCCCTCCCCTCTTGGAGAAGGAGGAGAGGAGTGACTTCTATCTCCTGGGAAGGAGGAGGAGAGTGGAGTGCGCGAGCCAAGGTGGTGATTAACGCCACCTGCTGCCAATTAACCCCAGGGTGACCTCTTGCAGAAGAGGAGGGCGGGCAAAGGAAGGGTTTCTGGTTTTGCGGAACCAATAAAGACTGGATTTGCCCCATCTCTCCGCATCTCTTTAATGCCGCCACACTCAACATGGCGGTAGAGCCCCACTTCCGGTGGGGGAGGGGCGGCAACTGCCGCGAGGGGCGGGGTGCAGTGCGCAAACGCGCTCGGCGGACTCTCCGTCCCCAGGTTCCCCCGCCCCACCCCGCCCAGCAGAGGCGCGAGTGCGGCGGTGCGGCCGCTGTCTCCCGGGTCCTGGCCGCTGCAGCCATGGGCAACTGCTACACGGTGGGACCCAACGAGGCACTGGTGGTGTCAGGTGAGGGGGTGGGGGGCTCCCAAGGGAAGGTAGCGCTGGGGGAAGGGGCCGGCGTCTGGAGCGGGGACACAGGTGTAGGAGGGGGTGCCAGCGAGGGTCGTGCTGGGGAAAGGGGCAGCACCAGGGATGGGCGGGACAACAGGGAGGGTCGTGCTGGAGGAAGGGGCAGCACTGAGGCGGGGACAAGAAGGGGAGGTCAGGAAGGGTCTTGCTGGAGGAAGGGACGGTAGCCCTGGGCACTGTCAGGGGGGAGGGGGCCAGCGTCAGGGCTGGAGACACAGGTGTAATAGGTAATGGGCAGCATCGGGATGGGGAGGGCTGCCAGGGTGAGTCGTGCCAGAGGAAGGGGCAGCAAGCCGCCCAGGGGTACTGCCAGCGGAGAACGGGCCAGCGTTGGGACAGGGACTCGGGTGTAGGAGGGCGCATGGGTGGAGGCAGGGGAATGAGCAGCTCGGTTGCTTGGGTTCAGGGGCAGGGGTCCCCATGAGAGGACGGCGCCCCCCTGCCCCCAGGGTGTGGCATTGCTGATGTGTCCCTACCCCAGACTCGCCTCTTCTCTGGCAGACTGAGCGTGCAAAGGGCTAGGATGTTGGGTCTGAGACTACTCTGCCCCTGCCTCCTTTTTTACCCCACATGCTACGCACCCACCCTCCAGTTTCCGGGCAGTTCTTAGACATCTGAGGGGTGGGAGGGTGGAGACTGACTCCCTATCCTTCTTCCTTCTCTGCAGTGGTTAGTGTTTATCACTCCACCCCCACTTTGGGCAGTGCCAGTGCTTCCCCTCTGACGTTTCTGGTGACCCCCACTCTGGGAACCAGGGGTAGCAAAAAATCGAAACCACGCACGCCCCCCTAAAGGCTTTCTCTGGTAAAGGAAACCAGTGGTTTGGGGATGTTATCAGTCCTGGCAGGTTTCCATCTGGGGTTTAGCAACTTGTAGCCGAGGGCTTTGGGAAGCTGGGGGAGGAGCTTTCCCCGGCAGCCGGACACCTCCCTCTTAATTACGGGAATCCCCTTCTCCCCGCCCCCACCCCGCTACTTGTGAGGGCCATCCCCCAGGGCTATGGAATTGAGGGCCTTGATAAATCTGTTACTTTTCGGATAAGACAAAAGGAAGCTGGAGATGGAAACACCTGAGTAGCCGGTATGGGCATGTAGGTACCACCCTGCCCAAGGGTAAAGAAAGCCTAAAGACTGAGCAATTTGAATTGAGTGGTTGTTCCTAATTGCCAGATGCTCAAGTGTGGTAGAGCCTGAGCTGGTGCTGAGGCTGTTTTCGGGGTGGAGGTGGAAGCCCCTTCTAAGCCACGGCTTGTAAGAATTCTTCCGCCTTCCCTAAAGGTAGTGTGGGTCTGCCTCCTGTCATCTCAAGAAAGGCAAGGACCTTTCAGGTGAGGATGGCAGGGCATCACAATCCCAGGCTGCTTGGTGGAAGGGGGAGTTGTCCGGCAGACATTACTGAGCCAAGTCTGGGACCTGGGTCTGTAGGTGTTTCAGCATGTATGTGCTATTTCTGAGAAATGGAATATTACATTTGGGGGTTTGGGAGCCACCAAGGTGTGGGCCATGGCTTTGGGCCCAGCATTGATCCCAAAATCGAAGGCTTTCTCAGTTATCAGGGAAATCCCTTCCCTGCACACTGCTCTAACAGTATTGGCAGCATTACCAGAGCCTTAGGCCACAGGTACAGGGGGAGAGAATATCCTTCCTCTGAGCCGAAAGGAATCCGAGCCTCTAGTCCAACCCCATCATTTTAGAGGTGAAAGCTGAGGCCTAGTAAAGCGACTTGTCCAAGGTCACACCCTCTGTCAGCTGAGATTTGTTTATAACACCAGTCTCTTTCCCCATCCATCTCTCCCAAGCCATCTGCAAAATGTGACCGGACCTAGGAGAACCAGGGCCTCAGGCTATTTTCTTAGGGAAGTGGGGATTTCCTGGCTGTGGAAACTTGGGGAGGGAGGATGGAAAGGTGGTTACTTCCTGGGCCTATAGAAAGGCAGAGGCAGAGAAGGTGGAGTTGGCTGGCCTCCAAAACTCAGCCCTGGCATCGAGCAGGTGGCAATGTTGTTAGCAGGGGCTTAGAGCAACCAAAAGGGGCGGGGAAGGAGGGATTTATTCCAACCTGCGCTTGCCTCACAGGAGCATAGATTTGGAGCTAGTCTGTAATACACACACACACACACACACACACACACACACACACACACACGTGCACACACATCTGTGTTACAGGTAAGGAAACTGAGGCACGGTGAAGTTGCCAAGGTCCCACCAGAAGTATGTGGCTTGATGGCTCCAGAACCCATGTTCTTGGCTTTGCTCCTTATCGCCTCCTTTATATGCCTCCTAACACACACAAAGATGTGGGGGTCCGGTGTTGGAGCTGGAGAGGATTGAAAAGGTCATTCAGTCTACTCCCTTCATTTTTAAAAAAATGAGTTTTCTGGATGCCTTTTGTTTTTCACACTCTCTCTCCTAATCAAAGCCTCCTCTGTGAAAAAGGGAAGCGGATTTAGTGGAAAATTCCCCTTTCCGATAACCGCCTGGGACACTGGGCTTAGGCCCTCTTGGTTGCCTCCTTTCCACCACTGTGAGCAGGTGTGTGTCCCATGTTCTTTGGAAATGTTCTTGATTTTTCTTTGGCTGGGAGTGTGCAAAGCCTCCTTCACTCGTCCCAACCCTGAGGCCTGGGCTAGGAGCTTCCCCCTTCCCCACCCCCAGGGTTTCCTTGGAAGATGAGTCCAAGTCTTGGAATTCGCTTTGTTGTGATCATTTTGGAGCCATCTTCCTGTGTTTCTCTGAATTCCTCACTTCTTTTTTTTAATTCCTCTTTTCTTTTTGCACAATAATATTCCATTATATCGATAAACCATGGTTTTTTCACTCATTTCACACAAACACTCTTAGCAGGCACTCACTTTGTTTTCGAGTCTTTCATATCACAAAACATGGGGCTTTATCAGGGTTGTTTCCTTCTTGGACCTGCTTGGCACGTATGCCCCCAAGAGACTCACTGAGCCAAAGCCTGTGAACACACTTTTCTTGCATAACTTTAAATTGAGATCCAGAACCCAACCCCTTTATCTCAGAAGGGAAACAAAGGCCTTGGGCAGATAAAAAGTGAAAACCAGGAAGGCAATAGCACTCAAACCCCATGCTTTGGTCTTCTCTCTGGTGCTTCTGGCTGGGATGTAGAGGGAACCTTGGGGAAAGTACAGTAGGCTCATGACCCAGGCCTCTGCATTGGGGAAACCCACATCCCCTTCCCCTCTGACTTCACAGTCCTTAGGGTAAGAGGTTAGGAAAAGCTCCCCTTAGCCTTTTGGGCCCAGCCTCCTTTAAGGCCTATCCCAGAAGGATCCTGTTACTGGGTCCTGCTCTCCTGGACCTCTCGAAGTTAATGTGACCACATCCATGACCATCCCTGCTGCTCAGGGCCAGATTCCTCTTGTCTTACTCTCTGTAGAACATTCCAGTACCTTATAACAAAATGGACATCTGCATAGTGCTTTAAGATTTACAAAGAGCTTTTTGTACGTTATCTGATCTGATCCTCCCACAGTCTCTTGAGGTAGTACAGGCAATGTGTGGGGCAGAGGCTTTGAAAAGTTAAATGACTTGCCCACAGTCATGCCGTCATTAGCTTAAGTGAGATTTGAACCCAGGTTCCTCATAATTCCAAGTCTGGCACTCGCTCTCCCGTGCAGCCTATCTTGAGAATTTGGGATTGAGGATTAAATCTTGCTGTCTCCATGCCCAGTGCTCCCCTCCCAAGCTCACTCCCACAAACTCTTTGGGTTTCTAGCTCCTGGTCCCCAGGCAGTTGGAAAGCCCCTTGGGCATCCACTCCAGTGCTTCTTGCCTTTGGCAGTTTCCAGGCCCTTCCCAAGGGCCCATTAAAAGGTGAGCTGCTGGCCTGTCTTCTAGCCCAGCTCCGAATGTATAGCAGGATCGATACACTAAGAGTCTTGCCTTGGCTAGGAACAGGGAGAGGGTGACATGCCATTCATAGGCCAAGTTGGCCAGAGAGAATGCAGCGAGGACAAACAAGACAATGGTGTCGTGGGGTGGGAGTCAGGAAACCTGCCTGTGTAAATGCCAGGGTGACCCTGCCACTCCTCTGGCCTCACTTCCTTCTCTCCAGTGGAAGGGTCAGACTCCTCCTTCTCTGAGATCCCCTGTGTTCACACAAACTCACCAAGGGCGTGAGAAGCTGGAAGCAGATGGCCAAAGAAATCAGGGCTTGGCCTCCGGGGTGGGGGCAGGGATGGGAGTGGCAGCCAGGGGATGGAGGCCCTGGGTTCCTCAAGCCCATTCCGGGGGGAGAGCCTGCTGAAGCATCCCCTTTGCCCAGTGGGGCCTACAGGCCAGAGGCAGGGAGGGCAGGAAGGCCATTCCAAAGAGCCCCTGCTTCCTGTTGCTGCTGCTGGTCTGGAGCCCTGCCATGATTTTTTGGCCACAGCTCAGACCCAAAGGTCAGCAGACACAAGATGAAAGTGGGATAGGTGTAGCCAGAACCTGTATTCTCACCCCCCCACACACCCATTCCCTGTACCCCTGGTGTTAAGAGTCAGCTTGGCCATTCCCCCCAGAATAAGGAGGTGCTGGGTCTTAGGGTCACAGATCTAAGAGCCAGAAAGGAATCTTGCCCACTTGGGTGGGGCTCTTTATCCCCCAATGCCTAGCGCATTGTTGTCGTTCAGGCCTGTTCAACCCTTCAGGACTCCCTGGACCCTGGCACACCAATTCTGTTCATGGAGTTTTCTTGGCAAGCATACAGGAATGGCTTGCCATTTCCTTCTCCAGTGGATTAAGACAAACAGAGGTTAAGTGACTTGTTCAGGGTCACACAGCTAGTAAATGTCTGAGTCCAGATTTGACCTCCAGTCTCCTGGACCCCTAGCTCATCACTCTATCCACTGAGCCCTCTAGGTGCCTGCAAGACAAACAGAGGTTAAGTGACTTGTTCAGGGTCACACGGCTAGTCGGTGTCTGAGGCCAAATGTGAACTTAGGGCTTCCTGACTAGTCCCAGTGCCCTGTCTACCGAGTCACCTAGCTGCCTCTGCCAGGCACGTAGTAGGCACTTAATAAGTGCTTGTTGGATGACTAGCCCAGCTCCCTTGTTTATAGATAAGAAGAAGTTAAGTCATATGCCCGCTGTAGAACAGGTAGTCAGTAGCAGAGCTGGATTTGAACTCAGGTCCTTTATTTGGCTTTAAGCACGCTATATCATGGCACGTGGCCCATAGGTGATACTTGCTTTGGCCCCAAGACAAGGAGTGATTTGTGCACCCTCCTCCAATTTCACTTCATCCTAAAGAAGGTTCCGATTTCAAAGTTGGACTCATGCTCCCAGATGCCAGCCATTTCTTGCCCCCACTTGCCTTGGGTAGGCTAGCCCACATGAATATTGGGTCCTAGACTGAGGGATCCAGAAGGGAGTCAAGGGGCTATCTAGTCTAACTCCCTCACTGTGCCCAGAGGTCACCGAGCCAAAATTGGAACTCAGATCCCTATCGACAAAGCTTGTGCCTCCTCAGTTTCCTCACCTGTAAAACAAGATCGGTAATGCCCTCCCTATTTCTGAGTTTGATTTTTGCTTTTGTTTTCAAGCCTCCGGCTGCCCCTGAGCCCTTCCTTGTAGAATCAGACCGGTAGACAAAACCAGCCCTCAGCTGCATTCCTCTCGGGAGGAAGGAAGCAGCTTTCATCATCGTTTCTGGACAGTTAGCAAATTTCCCCGGTTGTGAGCATCACCTTCCTTGGGGCTGCTATCGGCATTGCTTAGACTTTTCTCCAGGTCCTTGTCCCGCGTGTCTCTAGATTCCTCATGTTTCTCTTTCGTGCTGTTGCGATATTCCTTTATAATCCCATATATCTCAATATCACAGTTTCCCTGGTTGTTCCCTAGTTGGTAGCCAGAAGGCTGCTCTGTTTAACTCTCACCACACTCCTCTCTCTTTGATTCCCCCCAGTCTGCCCAGCAGCAGCATCCCTGGCCCAGTTGCTCTGACCAGCTCAGTCTCTGTTCTCGCCACTCTCTGAGGAATGTTTTCCTGAAAAGCTGAGCTGACTCCTAGTTCTGTGAGCGTTTGGATGAACTCTCTTTACAGAGTCATGAGAAAAGGTCTTTGATTCAGTCCTAAAAGAATGTAAATGGGAGTTACCTTTTTACTGTTCCCAAGCCCGGATGCTCTAATCAGCCAGATGAGTGGTGCCCTCACTAGCACTCCACATTTCTCTGGCACCTCGATCTTCTATAGTCCATCCCCAGCATTAAGGCAGCTAGGTGGCACCATAGTGCACAGAGCGCTGGGCCCAGAGTCAGGAAGACCTGAGTTCAAATCCGGCCTCAGACACTTCTTAGGTATGTGACCCTGGGCAAGTCAGTTAACCCAAATTGCCTCAGTTTCCTCATCTGTAAAATGAGCTGGAGAAAGAAATGGCAAACCATTCCAGTATCTTTGCCAAGAAAACCCCAAACGGAGTCATGAAGAATCAGTCACACCCAAAATGACATCTACTTCCCATGCTTCTGTTCCAAAGCTGCTGGACATTGCTGGAGAGAGATGTGACGCCATACAGAATGGGTCCGCTCCTGCCAGGCAAACTCCTCTCTCTTCATTCTTCCCCTTTGATCCTCTGTTAGCAGTTGTAACCCCACCCCCCTCAACAGGACAGGAGCCACAGCTGACACATTCAGTCATCGAAGCAGCCCCATAAGGGGGGCACGTGGGCATCCACCATCGTGCAGATGAGGGAACTGAGGCTCGGTGACGCCGCCAGGCCCACACAGCCAGCAAGTATTCTGGCAGGCTTGGAACCCGGGTGTCTTCTGCCTCCAGATACCTGACGCCACCTCTGTGGTTCCTTCTCGTTTTGCACAGGTTTTACCCTCCTTCCTGCCTGGGACAGTGGGCAAGTCACTTTACCCCTCTCAGATTCACCGTCTTCATCTGTAAAACGGGAAGATAAATACCTGTGGTCCACATGTTGTTTAAAGAAAAATACTTAACCACAAGTGTAGTAGGAATGTGAGTGAGGCTCAGCTTCTCTCACCTCTGACCCCCAGCCTCCCGCCATGCTGTTCTCTGCTCCCTCACTTCCATTCTCGTGTGTTCATCTTTTCTCTTTTGCCCTTCTCTCCTTCCTTCCTCCAACTCTCTCTCTCTCTCCCTCCCTTTCTTTCTCTCCATTTCTCTCTCCCCTTCTCCCTCCCTCCCTTCCTTTCTCTCCCTTTCTCCCTCCCTCCTTTTCTTTCCCTCTCCATCTCTCTCTCTCTCCCCACCACCACCTGTATATAGCTGTCACCTTGTAGTGTCTTTCTCCCTATGTGCCCTCTCTCCCCAAACAAACCATAGGCTTCTTCCCAGCACCAGTTGTGCCTTACAGATGCTTGTGTCCAGGTGCCCACACACAGTCAGTGCTTGCTGAGCATTTGTCAATGGTGCTGATAAGGCCCAGAGGATGTCTCATGAGCCCAGCGCCAGCATTTCTCCCCAAATAAAGGGATAGAGAACTCCCCAGAGAGAACTACATAGGAGGCGGTGCAGTGGATAGAGCACCGGCCCTGGAGTCAGGAGGGCCTAAGTTCAAATCCAGCCTCAGACACTTGACGCTTAATAGCCATGTGACCCTAGGCAAGTCACTTAACCCCCATTGCCTTGCAAAAATAAAAGCAGGGAACAAGAGTTGCGGGTTTGGATTTAATGTAAGGAGAATCTTTCCAACAAATCAGACACTCAGCAAGCAGAACGGGCCCCACAGGCTGCCATGGGCCTCTTGGCGGTCTGAGCCAAGGCTGGATGACCACCTGTCAGAACTCTAGTAGAAAGTACCTGAAGACTGAACCAGAGACAGCTCCGAGATCCTGTGAGCACCACACTAACAGGGCCTGGCTTTCTTGCTTTGCAGGGGGCTGCTTCAGTCCAGATGCGAAGAAGTATGTGTTTGGAGGCTGGGCCTGGGCCTGGTGGTTCATCTCAGATACACAGAGGTAAGGGCTTCCTGGGGGGAGAGGTGAGGATGCGCCATGAGGGAGGGCAGTTGAGACTTTTCTCCTCAGTGATCAGAGCTGGTCCCTCTGACTGAAGCTGCCCTGTGGGACCCAAGGTTTGTGTAGGTAGAGGTTGCATTGCCAGGTTGGCAGTGGAAGCCCTGCCCTTTGGGGCTGGCATCTATGGCATTCCAGAGAATTGGGAACAGCCCATCAGATAGCCTAAATTACGTGCCTGTCCAGGCTGGCTGTGTGCTTGGGCGCATGGCCTACATATGGACTAGAAGCATAGAAATCCAGGCTGGGGATAAACAGATTAAATATTTACATTCTTTCCAGGCTGCAGTTGAAGTGTCCTGGGGGGAAGGCAGGCCTGGAGGTGGGAGGTGAGGAGGAAGAAGGTTTGAGGTTAGAGAGAGGATGGGAAGGGGTCAAACTGAGACAATTTCATGGGGCATATGCAATCCGAAGTATGATCAGGCCTGATCAGAAGAGCTCCCAGCCCCAGAGACCACAGAAGTGCCAGGTGGAGGGCACAAGATAGGCCTGATGCCACCCTTCCCCTCCAGGAAGACACCAGACAGCTGCCCCATAAGGAGAGCAGCCGCTGCCGCTGTCCTCCCCCCCACCCCCCGCCACCTTCCTGTGTTCTTAGAAATGGTCCGTTCCCAGAATCCTCCAGGGAAGCATCTTAACCTGAAAATTGGGGTGATAGTGGAAAACACTGAAGGAAGCGTTGCATCGCCTCCCCATCCTGAGTGTCACCCCCAAGGAAAGATGGTTTCCCCTTTCAGAGCTGTCAGAGTGTTTGTAAAAGAACACAGCCAGAATTTGAAGCTGGTGCTTGAGGAGTGGAGGCTGGGGGGGTTTTCTGTTACTTTTTCCTCGTGTCCTCTCCTTTCATCACTCTACAACAAGCTTTTCTTCTTGGGTCTTGGGGTCCCAGGAAGCTCCCCAGCACAGAGATGTCAGAATTGGGTCTTGGGGCCTGCTGCAGAGACTTGGCCCTATAGGAAAGCAGGGGAGGCCCACCCAGAGGTGTTCTCCCAAGGAGAGGTCTGCACAGGAGCTATCAGAGCTGCTGGGCCCCTCAGACCCCTTCATTTTATAAGAGCAGAAGGGTCTGGGCAGGTGGTCCCAGGCCTTGGAAAGCTAAGCTTTGGTATTCAGGCTGAGCCCCTTCCTGTCATTTGGCCTGATAAGGTGATGGCTCTCTCTCTTAGTGCCCAATTCCTCTTTGGTTGTGACTCTGACGAGTTCATCTCTTGGGCATGGACTCACTGCCCGCTTTCCTCTTCCCTGAGCTGGCTTTAGGGGCATTGGAGCTTAATCTCTGGCCGAGGGCTTTCTAGCCAGGGACGTCAACCTCCTTGTGCAAACAGGCATTAGGCGCCTGACCTCCCCCAGCCCCCTTGGAAAAGGTGCTTCCACAGCCACGGGCTCTGCCCCCAGCCAGGATTTGCTCTCATTCCATCTTCTCCTTGTCCCTCCCACCCAGCATGATGGAAGGTGTCCCTCTTTGATCCATGGTTTTCCCTCCACCTCTAGCATCTGAGCTGCGGCCTTCCTCTCTCCTTCCCTCCCTCCTCCTCCTCTCCCTCACACTCTCCCTCCTGACTTCCAGCACAGAGCTGCTTCTTTGAGCCATTTCTTCACTGCATCAGCCTCCAGAGAAAGGCACCCCAAGCCTTCAGGTGGCCCTTCTGCAGCACAATCCATGCACGCACCCTGAGGAAGAGGGAGAGGTGGGCCATGCCAGGATCACTGTCACCTAGGACCCTGAGGATAGCAGAGAGAAAACTTGGCCAGGGAGCCCCCAGTGCCAGGAGGAAAGCCACTGGCCTGTCAGGCGGGCCCGAGCTTGGGGGAACTGGTCCTTCTCTCTTATAAGCTCAGCCTTCTTGTGCAGCCTGGCTGCTGACCCTCATCCTACCCTCTCTCTGGCAACCAGGCCTGCCTGTGGGGCTGCTCCCTGCTAAGTTCCCCTCATGTTCCCTCTTTGCTTTTCAGATGACCCCTGCTTCTGCCCTCCCCTTCCCCCCCAAGGGCTTTCACAAGAGGAACATAAATGCAAACACATAACCAGGAGGAAACGGGCACATGGGCCACCACCAGCCTCCCCCCTGCCATCCTCAGATTGTCCCTGCTTGGCTGGAGTGTGCCTGAGATAGTTCTCTGAAGCTCATTTAGCTTCCTGACCATGTTTTGCCAACATTCAGATGTGGCTTTTGTCCCCTGAGCATACACCTGAGCCTCCCAGGAGCTGGTCTGGGAACAGACCAGGCAGTATTTACTGTGAATAACCCCCTGGGTACACCATCCCTCTGGGCATAATTGCTTGGAAATTGTGTTGTTTTTTGTTAATTTTTTAAAAATCAGATTTTAAATTTTAAAGGAACATGCCATGTTTGCTGCCAAGTAGATTCCCCCCAGGGGTGCCCTCCACCTCATAATTGGGGGAAGGGAGCTTTCTGGTCCTTGGCAGGGAGTGAGGTGAACTCCCTCAGTCTATGGCAGGACAGGTCAGATCTCCCAAGCCCCCTCACTGCCTCTAGAGCCATCATCCCCAAAGTCATTTGGGGGAGGAGAGTGTGCTCCTCCAGCAACACCACACCCACATTCAAAGGCCTGAGCTTGCAGACATCTGGGGTGGGGGAGAGGGGTGAAGGAGGTGTAGGGTGCCCGGCCCCACTCTGGGCATTGAGGATCAGTGCCTGTCTGGTAACCACTGTGTGTATTTGCTGTGTCCCCTTCCCTCCTTCCCCTTTCCTCCTCCTCTTCCTCTCCCCAACCCCCCACTCCCTGGCTGCTGCTCAGACTGACTCTGGAGGTTATGACCATCCTGTGTCGATGTGAGAATATTGAGACGTCGGAGGGGGTCCCGCTATTCGTAACAGGGGTTGCACAGGTAATAACCCACCTGCTTCCTCCATCTGTGTCTAATCTTTCCTTCTGCCCCAGTGGGGCCTGGCAGACAGCAGCTACAGGACCAGATCTTCCAAGTGGGACCCTCTCAGTGTGTTGTTCCCCGCCCCGAAGCTTTGGTTGTATAGGTGGCTTCAGCTGAGATGTCTGTGTCGCACCCTCTCCCCACCCCCAAGCTGTGGGTGGCTCTCCAGATCCCTCCAGCTCCCCCACCTTGGGGCTGAGTCAGAAAGAGAACGCAGGATGCTGAGGACTCTGTCCTGACCAGCCAGAGGAGACCTTCTGATGGGGCTCAGTGAGCGGGGATTGGGGTTAAGGGTTGTTTTGGGGTGGGGAGCAGTGAATGCAGCAGCTGTCAGCCCCAAGCTCCCTGTGAGTCTCTCCTGACGCATAGCACCTTGGCCTCTGCTCCCTATGCTTCTCCCCGGCCCCCTTTTCCACCTGCCACGTTCCCTCGAACGGCATTGGCCGCCATCTGTGTGAAGAGGAGAGATTAAAGCCTGTGCATATGAGAGAGGCACCTTGCCTGGACTCCAGGGCATGGTAGAAATGATGCCCACCTGGGTGAGCCCCCCGGGGCAGAGGAAGGGGCCAAATGACCCCCGTTCCAAGGAGACCCTGATAGTCCTCCAGGGTGAGCCCAGCCCACCAGAAGCTTCAGGCACAACTTGTGGACAGGAGCTAGAGCAGAAGCAAGTGCCTTCCCGCCTACCACCCACCCCTTCTCTCAAGGAAACTGAGTCCCAGGTTGCTGCCACATTGATCATTTCACTCACTCGCCTTCAAAGCACCCTTTGAGACAGCTCTTCTGGAGCAAAATTCTGGCCCGGGACTCAGGGAGCCTTGGCTCTGTCACTAACTCATTGTGTTACCTTGAACAAGTTACTTCCGCTGAATGGGCCTCAGTCTTCCCATGTGTAAAATGGGGAGAATAACTCCCTTTCTCTGCCTCACAGGAATCCTGGGAGTGCAGATAAGAGGAAGTGTGGGCATACTTTACAAACCTGAGGTTTCCTATTAGGATTATTTTGCTTTTAGAAGCTAGGTGAATCTGGCATGGCCCCATCCTAACAGGATTGCTCTTACTGGCTGAGTCTATCAGTTATCTCTTGTGGAAATTAAGATCAGGATCTTCCAGGGATGGAGCAAGTAGCCACAAGCCCTGCTTTCTGCATTGTTGCCAAAGCAGGACAGAACCTCCATTCCATTTTTATTAGTAATAATTTAAAACAGTAACAAGACAGTCTGCAAGCGCCCTCGTAGGCATGTCCTCCATCACCCTGCCGCTTGGGCGCAACTGTGCGGCCCACACCCTTGGGACAGACAGGGAACGTCCCCCCCTCCCCTGCCTTGGCATCTGGCCTTTCTCCACTCCTGTTGCGTTGACTCCATGGAGGTCTGGGGGTGTTCTTCAGTGGGAAGGAGCATCATGTGGCATCTCTTGTGGGGCCCTCCCATCTGGCACCCTGGCTCCTCTCGCCTCTCTGCTTTCTCTCTCTCCTCTTTAATCTCACCCTGTCTGCAAACATGCCCATGGCTCGCCCTTCTTAAAAAACCCTCCTTTGACCCTGCCAGTACCATCCAGTACTTCTCTCTTCTCAGCTAAACTCATGGAGAAAGCTGAGTTCCTTCCTCTTCTCTCACTGGCTCTCTGCGGTCTGGGCTCTGAACTCATCATTCAAATGAAGCTGACCTGGCCTTCTAATTAGAAACCTTTTTTATGTTTTTAGTTTATCTCTTATCAATTGTATTGTTAGTATATTATTTATAATAATAGATTCTATATTCCATCATTTATTAACATGTGTTAACATAGTAATTATTTGGTTTATTTAATGTTTTTATTTTCTTTAAGAATCATTACAAATATTAATGTATTAGTATGTTAATAATACATTATTATATATTAATACAGTGGTTTTATTAGATTTATTTATTGCTTTTAATTTTTTCCTGTTACGTGTAAAAAAAAAGTTGAACACTGGTTTTTTATAATTTTTGAGTTCTAAATTCCCTTCCTCTCCGCTCTTTGAAAAGGAAAATAATTTAATGCAGTGTAGACCCATGTGGTCATGCAAAACCTGTTTTCGTGTTAATTACCCATCCAATGGCCTTTGCTCAATCCTCACCCTTGACCTCTCTGCAGCGTCCAGCCTCTCCTGTCTAGGTTTTCATGACCCAGCTCTTCTGTGCTTCTCTTCTTCCCTCTCTCTGACCATTCCTTTACTGCGTCTTCATCCACCCACACCACGAACGTCCCCCCCCCAGACTCTCCTAGGTCCTCATCTGCTTTGGCCCAATACTGTCCCCCTTGGCAGCCTCTTTAGCCACACCCACGAGTTCGATGATCAAATCTGTTCAGATGATTCCCAGATCTGTACATCTGGCCCTGGTCTCTCTCCTGAATGCCAGTTCCCCATCAGCTGCTTTCTGGACATCTTGAGCTAGCTATGTCCCATAAGCATTTCTTTCTTTCTTTTTTTTAAAAATGGTCAGGGTAAAATGACACGCCTGGGGTCACACAGCTAGTAAGTGTCTGAGGCAACTCAGGTCCCCCTGATTCCAGGGCCCCACTGTAGGCATTTCAAACTCCACATGCCCCAAGCAGAGCTCGTCATCCCCCCTCCCCCCAAGCCCTCTGCTCATCTGAGCTCGCCTGTTCCTGGCAGACGCAGCCTCTCGTCATCTCACCCTCCTCACTCCCACTCCCTCCATCTGGCCAGGCCATTGCCAGGCTTCACAGCCTCTCCTGGGGACGTCCCCTTTTCTCAGGCCCTCTGAGCCTCTCCCGGCCTTGCTTTTGTGTCCCTGCTTGACTTGTCCACTCCCAAGCTGCCTGTTGAGCGCTACTGGCTCCCTGGGACTTTGGGGGTCAGTTTTCATATGACTTCCTCTGTTGGCCCTGAATAACTCAGTCCCTTCCTGCCTTTCTACCCCAGACTCTCCTCTACATACCCTATGATCTGGCCTCCTTATAGTTCCTTGGACAAACACTCCACCTCTAGTTTCCATGCCTTTGCTTGGGCTGGTCCAGATGCCAGAACGTCCGTCACCTCTCAGTTTCCCTGATTCCCTTGTGCAGGAGACCTCTCAGATTGCCTTTCATGAGCTCTGTCACCACCTTGTACGTTCCTGGTTATTGATCCTCTCTCTTGTGTCAAATGGAGCTCCTCGAGGGCAGAAGACCACTTTTGCCTTTCTTTGCCTCCTCAGCGCCTAGCACCATGCCTAGCACATACAGAGCAGATGTCCCATCAGCTTTGGTCACAGAGCGCTGGACACTTCAACACCCACTCACCCCATTGGAGTCAACTCCAATTTAAGGGCTGACTGGAGGACGAGGGCCAATGTCCCCAGAGAGCCGGTAGGCCAGTCCCTGCCTTCCAGGCAAGAGTTCAAGCTCTGCTCTTCCCCAGCAGCCTCTTGACCTCCCCCCACCCCCAGACCCTTCTTTGGTGTAAGACCATGGCTACCAGGGACACAACGGGACCTTTGTGGCATCCCCGACCCCCCAAAGTCCTCTCTCAGCCAGCAGTGGCAGGCCTAGACCAAGATAGGAAGCTGCCCCCGGACTGGGGCCTTGGAAGCCCTTTGTGGGTGTGTTCCAGCCTTAGAAACAGCTGGAGGTCAGAAGTGCCCTCACTTGCTTCATTTCTGTATCCTAAATGGAGCCCACGCTCAGGGCCAGAGGAATTTGAGCAAGGGCCAAAGCCAAGATGCCAGGTTCTCAAGGGGGAAGGAGAGATGTCTTTCCATCCAATTCCTCCAGGGGTGGGTGACATCTCCTGGTGTGTCATTTGTTTTGCCTGGGGGCAGGGGGAGACGGTCCCTAGTGACACCATTCCCCCACCAAAGAGTCTAGGAATAGAATTCTGGGCCAGAAGCTACCCCTAAATGCAGCCACCCTGTGTAAAGGCAGTGTGGATGGCGCATAGCACAGTTATGCCACAGGGGCCCTGCACTGGGTGCTAGCTATTCAAAGGCACAAGCAAAGTGTTCCCTTGGAGAGCGTACATTCTACTGTATGTAGAGAATGGTATACAGAGTAAATGCAAAAGTAGGTTATTGTGTGGTGGAGGGACTCAGGAAAGGCTTCAGCTGGAGGAGAAACCTCAGCTGGGCTCTGAAAGACAGTGGGTGTTTGAAGAGGCAGGGCCCTCTAAGCATGAGGCTCAGTCCGGGCAAAGGCCTGGTGATGGGAACTGAGCTGCCTACTCAGGATCAGTTGGTCTAGAGGACTCCTTTGACCAGAGGAACAAAAAGAGGATTACCACAGGAAGGGGAAGCTACCTGGGAGTCAGAGCCAGTGGGTGATTTGGGGACGTTGAGTTGCAGAGTAGGAGAGATTGGTCACTTTTCTCCAGTGGTGGGTCAGCCTGACCCCTAATTCTCTGGAGTCTTATCACTCTCCCTCCCATGTTACTCTCAAGGTCTGTTTCTCTTCTCATTCTGTACCCAGCCATGCCTGGATGCCAGGAACATCAGCAACCATTCCTTTATCATTTCTCACATCCTGGGGGCAGGGCAGGAGGCTCTCCTAGGGTGCTCTAGGTCAGTCGGCAAACATTTATTATCCCCCAGAAGTTAATGATTTCTTTGACCGCTTCCGTCAGAAGCTTTGCAAAGGGGCAGTTTTCAGGGATAAAGTCCTCAGATAGCTTGCTTATGCCTCTTTCCCATGTGCCCTGAGGCAGGAACCCCAAGGTCAAAGGTCCCAAGTGTCCCACCCAGTTCAAGCCCAGAAGCCCCTTTGACCCACCACCCTCCTCTTCAGAGACTTCACCTCCCGGGCACCAGCCATGCTTCCTGCTGCTATTAGCCCGTCTGCCTGGGCCCTGCCCACCCAAGCCACCAACCAGCCTGCCACCTGCCATGGCCTAAGCACTTAATTCCCATTTCCACTCAATTAACTTGACCCTGATGTTGTTGCCCTCAGATGCACAGAGTGCCCTCTGAGATCTCCATTCCAGCAAACATTTATTAAGCTTTTCCTGCCCTTCAGACCATCCCCAGCACAGTTTTTCTTTTCTGTGATCTTCCATTTGGGCTGATCTGAGTAAGAGTGGGGGGCAGTACACATACTTATGGTGGGACAAGCCAAGAATCTGGCCTCTTCACATTCTCTTTCCTGAAACCTGTTCTGCATCCCACCTTCATGCCCTGACCACTTTGGCCCAGAGATCTTCTCAGACCTTCAGCCCAGTCCAGGGCACCTGCCTGTCCTCCTGCCCCATAACCTTCACCCAGCAGGGGTGAACAAGGCTGCTGGAGCTGCCCCCAACACCTTCAGAGCACTCACTGGGACACATGCGCATGTCTTACGTTTCTTGACAGGATTACCCTAGAGATAATGACGTTGCAGCCCCGTTGCGAGGACGTAGAGACCGCCGAGGGGGTAGCTTTAACTGTGACGGGTGTCGCCCAGGTATAGTAACTCTGGGTATAGCCTCTGGGGCTGGGGGGAGGGGGAGAGAGGACAGGAGCCGGCCTGCTCAATCACCAGGCAGTTGGAGACATTCTCTCCATGACTAAGTCCTCCCCAGTGGGGGCTCAGGAACCCAGGTGAAGGGCCTCCTCGCCCCGGTCACTCTCCAGGGCCTGGCTTTAACCTCTCCTGCTTTGCCACCTCCATCCCGAGACAGAACTACTCACACCCACCTTCTCTCCTCAGGCTGACCATGTCAGCCATCCCCTCTCCAGAGCCCTCTGCTGTTCTAACCTCCAGGTCTTTGTAGGTGTTGGAGGCCACTGGCTCAGGCTGCCCACGACTCCACATCCCTCCTGGGCTTTGAGAAAGGACCTGGGTTCACTGGGAGCTGGAGAGGACTTGATTAAGAACCTAAGAATAATCCACAAGAAGAGAGAATCTCACACACACACACACACACACACACACACACACACACACACACACACATACACGCACACTCACACTCACACTCACACACTCACACTCTCTCTGGCTGTGTTCCCTGATCTATTGAGACAGTCTGTGTCTGCGTTTCTCTGTCTCTGCCTCTCTGGGCATCAGTGTCTCTCCTAGGAGCCAGAAAGTCCTTTTGTGGTGGAGGCAAGAGCCAAGGTGCTGATATGGGGGTCAGGTCAGGGGGGATGGAGCAGGGCCCCTGGCAGGGATGGAGGTCAGCTGGGGCAGTGGAGCTCTGGGACTTCAGCTAAGACCTGGATGTCAGGGTGCTCCTGAACAGCACGCTGCAGATACGGGCACGCATGATTTCTTACTGAAAGTAGAAGGTCCTCCACACTCTTGGCCACTAGAACCTGGGACAAACATCCCTGTCTTTGTGGAGTGTGGTCTCGGATGGTGGGGAGGGAACAGAAGCAGTCTGTGATGGTTGAGGAGCCACATGGGGGGTGAGGGGTGGCAGAGCCATCCCCCTAGGCCCCCTAGCCCAGGGTAAGGGCAGCAGGCAGCTGCCCAGCCCTCTTATTTTTTTTAAACAACCCTTTGCTCTAGCTAATTGTCTCCTGGGCTTCTTCCTTCTCCACAGGTGAAAATCATGACTGAGAATGAACTGTTAGCTGTGGCCTGTGAGCAGTTCCTGGGGAAAAATGTCCATGACATCAAGAATGTGGTCCTGCAGACCCTTGAGGGCCACCTGCGATCCATCTTAGGTGGGGTGCAGCCCTGGCCCACCCCTTCCTTTGCCCCAAATTCCAATATTGCTGAGTTGGACCAGACCTCAGAGGCCATCTGGTCTAGCCTGTACCTGAACAGGAATTCCCCTTCCCCTCCCTGCCAGTTCCTTAACTGATGATATTCTAGGCCTCCTCTTCGAAGACCTGCAGGGAGGGGGTGGCCCTCTAGCTCCTGAAAGAGCCCGTTTTCACTTTTAGACACTTCTCTGTGTTAGGAAGTAGCTGGTGGCACAGTGGATAAAGCGTTGGGCCTAGAGTCAGGAGGATCTGAATTCAAATACGGCCTCAGACACTTACTAGCTGTGTGACCCTGGATTCACTTCACCCTGTGTGCCTCAGTTTCCTCATCTGTAAAATGAGCTGGAAAAGGAAACGGCAAACCCCTCCAGGGTGTGCCCAGAAGGTCCAGAAGAGTCGGACACGGCTGAACAACAGCAGTGTCAGGAAGCTCCTGCATTCATCTCGCCCCAATCTGTAACTCCCACCCACCCCTCCTACAATTCTGTCCTTGGGAGCTGAGCAGGACAAGTTAATCTTTCTCTCCAGAACAGGTCTTCACATATCTAAAGGCCACCCTGGTGATCCTCCAGGGGTTTCTCTGCATCAAGTATTCTCATTCCCTTCATTCCAGGCCTTCATAGGGCCTGAGATCCAATCTCCCCTTTGCCTGGACACGTGCCAACTTGTCCCAGGCCTTCCTCCCTGAAAGCCCCTGGTCTGAGCACAGCAGAGGAGGTCAGGGCTCAGTCCCTTCCTTGCCCTGGGCTCTGTGCTTTTCAGGGCAGCCAGCGAGGCCTGTAGGCTTCTGTTCACCCTGTTTCACCATTGATGCTCATCGAACCAAGTCCTCTAAAAGCCTGAGATGTTTTTCACCTGATCCAGCCCCGGTACCCCATTTCCCCCCCCCTCCACAGAGACACATCTGTCCCCCTATAGCAGGGAAGGACAGAGCCCCAGCTTGGCCACAAGATCCGGTTCTGGAGTAGAGGCCAAGGGTTGGGCCCCCGGCTGGAAACCCAGTGGGAAGGCCTTCATTTGAGAGAGATGTTACTGTGTCCATACATCAGTCTAGTTGGTGCGCCCAGACTGTAAGAAACACCATAAACTGAAAGCTCCAAGAGAGTGGAGAAGAAAAACAGTCCTGACTCCTACCCTACCCCAACATTTCTAGAGACATCCCAGGATCCCAGACTTAGAGCTGGACAGCGAGGCATTAAACACCCTCATTTTACAGATGGGCAGGCCTAGCATGGCTAAGTGATTGGCCCAAGATCACACAGATAGCAAGGAGCAGAGCTGAGATTCGACCTCAGGTCCTCGTGACTAAATCCAGGGACCCTTCCAATGTACCCTAACAGCCCCAGGAAAATGAGGATGCCCCCAAGGATTTAAGGGTGTCTCCCCTTCCCCCTATCTCCTCCCCTGCCAATACATTCATACTCCTGTCCATCTTGGACAGCCAGAAAATGGATTTGTACAGGGAATGACTTGGCAGGACAGTCGTTGGGATGGAGGGGCAGGAGGAGTGCTGGAGGCACTTGTCTAAAAGACTTCATGTTCTTTATCTGTAAAATGGGCCAATAGGCCTTGAGGCAGGGAGAGGGGCCTGGGGCCCCCATGTGGAGGAGCCCTAGGGAGAGTGGAGTTGACCTCAGGTAGGTGGGGTGTTACTGATGTAGATGTGTTTAAGTGGAAGTTGGCTCTAAAGAGATTGAAGAACACTCAGGACAGGGTCAGGCAGCGGCCTGCAGAGCACCATGGGGCACCATCATCTACACCATATTTCCCTGCCCTAATCCACAGGCTCTCCAGGCTTGGAGGACATAGGCCTGGTGTACGGGGTGGGGGGGTAAGGGTTTGATCCTGGCGGCACCTGCCGTTGCCCCCCTCAGGGACCCTGACGGTGGAGCAGATCTACCAGGACCGGGACCAGTTTGCCAAGCTGGTGAGGGAAGTGGCCGCCCCTGATGTGGGTCGTATGGGCATCGAGATCCTTAGCTTCACCATCAAGGTACAGTACAATCCTAGCAGGGGTGTGATGGGGCCCCTTGGCCGCCCGAGGTGGCCCCTGCTCTGTCTTCTGGGGCTGACTTTCCTTCCTTAAACACCCACAGGATGTATATGATAAAGTGAATTACCTGAGCTCCCTGGGCAAGTCACAGACAGCCCAGGTCCAGAGAGACGCTGACATTGGAGTGGCCCAGGCAGAGCGAGATGCTGGCATTAGGGTAAGGGGGCATCCTGGCCTGGGAGGAGGCGCTGTGCCTCCTGGGGAGGAGAGACTGGTCTGCGGCATAGGGCTTACTGCCGCCCCATCAGCAAGGTGCCCCAAAACACAGGGACCCACCCAGACTTCTGCTGCTCACCCCAGGAAGCCGAGTGCAAGAAGGAGATGTTGGACATGAAGTTCCTGGCGGACACGTACATCGCCGATTCCAAACGCTCCTTCGAGCTGAAGAAGTCAGCCTTCACAGAGGAAGTCAGCATAAAGGTGAGAACAGCAGAGCCTGGGCAGGGGAGGAGCATGCCAGGACCTGGGCAGGGAGAGGACAGGGGTCCAGTGCCGTCTCTTCTCACAGACAGCCGAGGCCCAGCTGGCCTATGAGCTCCAGGCTGCCAAGGAGCAGCAGAAAATCCGGCAGGAGGAGCTGGAGATTGAGGTGGTACAGAGAAAGAAACAGATCGATGTGGAGGAGCAGGAGATCCTCCGGACAGCCAAGGAGCTCGTGTCCACTATCCGGCAGCCCTCAGAGGCCGAGGCCCACCGCATCCAGCAGATCGCTGAGGGAGAGAAGTGAGGGCGGGCGTCCTCTGCCTGAGCCTGAGGGACAGAGTGGGGGCTGGGGGGGACCATTCTGAAGCCCCATGAGGTCTGGCTCCCAAGACCAGTTGGGAGCCACTGTCCCGCCATAGTAAAGGGAGGGGGCAAAAGGCCTGGAGTGAGGAGGGGCAGGGGTCCCTCCAAGGTGAGAATTCTGGGAGGGAGGGTTCCTCAAAAGATACATGGAAAATGAACAATCCCTGCTCCCAAGGATCTTGTTTTAATGGGGAGAGAGATGCCACCTGGCGGGTTGGGTGGAGAGGTCCAGGGGCCATGGGGTGCAGCAGCAGAGCCAGGCTGGGCTCTGACCACCTTCTCTCCTCCCTGCTCCCCCCAGGGTAAAGAAGGTCCTCTTGGCCCAGGCAGAAGCAGAGAAGATTCGGAAGATAGGGGAGGCAGAAGCCATGGTGATCGAGGCCCTGGGGAAGGCCGAGGCTGAGCGGATGAAGCTCAAGGCTGAGGCCTACCAGCTGTATGGCCATGCTGCCAAGCTGTCCCTCGTGCTTGATGCCCTTCCCTCGGTGAGAGGGCCCCTCCTTCTTTACAGCCCAACCCCAGCAGCTCCCAGTGATAGAAGGGGCTGGGGGAGGCCTGGAGGATCATGATGACCCCAGAAAATACTCTGATGGCCTAGGGCTGCTGGCCCCCTGTAGAGAAAGCTCGGGGTATCCTGAGGGGGAGCAGCAGATGTCCAGGGGCAGTCCATACCCCTGGGTCACAGCTGGACCAGGTCCCAGAGTGCGACTCACTCCCTGCCATCTGGAGACTCCCATCACTCTTGGGAGGCCAGGCCAGCGGGGAGCAGGGGACTTGGGGGGGTGCTTCTGTCCAGTCTCGGGAGGGATGCAGGCTTTGAAGGGAGAGGAAGGAGCAGACCCCTTGTAGGCGTGTCTAGAAGCTGCCCATTCTAACCCAGACCCTCCTGGCCTAGATTGCTGCCAAAGTGGCTGCCCCACTGACCAAAGTGGACGAGGTTGTGGTGCTCAGCGGTGACAACAGCAAGGTCACTAGCGAGGTGACTCGCCTGCTCGCGGAGCTGCCGGCTTCTGTTCACGCTCTCACTGGGGTGGACCTGTCCAAGGTGAGGCGAGCCCCTGACTGCAGTGGGACTGAGGGGGGCTGACCGCAGGAGGGCAGGGGCGGGGCAGAGGGCCAGGCCAGAGGGGCAGCCTCCCTGCAGTGCCTGTTCTCTCCTCTCCCTAGATCCCTCTGGTCCAGAAGGCAGCAGGGACGCAGGGCTGAGGGGTCCTTGCCCAAACCCCCGCACTCCGACACGGGTTCTCCTACCCAGGGACAATGGAAGTTTTACTGACTCTGGTGCCTGATTTTGTTGGGGCCAGGAGTGCGCCCGGCCCAGTCCATCCACATGGCTCTGTCCTGTCATCTTCTGCCTCTCCTTTCTTCTTCTGTCCTTCTCCATCTCTCCGCCTCTTCCTCCTCCTCTCTTCCCCATCTCTTGTGTTTGTGTGCGCACTCTCCTCACCTCCACCAATCATAGTCGAAGCTAAGGATGTTTGCAATCACTGTTTGTCTTTGGGGGGCAGCCTGCCTGCTCCTCACAATCCTGGTGCCTTGAAATTCCTTGGCCATCCATTTGTCCACCCTGTGGCACTCGCCGGAGCGCAGCACGAAGGAGGAGGGAGGCCTTGAGTTGTTCTGCTGGGCTCATCAGAAGCCACAGCCTCTTGAGCTTCTGCCAGCCTGGGACTGGGCTGTCTTCCCTAGATGTCCCCTGGCCTTGTACCCTCCCACTCCAGCCGGCCCTCCAGGGTGGGGAGCACTGGGCTGGGGTCCCTGGTTCCTTTGTTCAGGCTCTTCTGGCTCACCCGACAAACCACAGCTTTCTACAATCTCTCCTCTCCCCAAGAGGACAGTGGAGATGCCTTTTGTTTCTCCAGCTGCCAGAATCCATTATTGGGTATGGATTGTTGGGAGGCCAAAGGGAGGATCAGGCTGCCCCCTGTCCTCTGCAGGGGCTTCACCTTGCCCAGTACTGTGCCAAGAGTAGAAGGAGGCTGTCTGGGCCAGTGTGCATGGCCCTCCCTCATAACTCAGGGTTACCTCCTACTTGGGCATGACTCTGGGGGCAGGGAGCAGGCAGAAGGAGAAGGTTCCCTACTGGCTGAAGGTGCAAGTTTGCACTGGGGCTGAGCCCAGCAGAGAAGCCAGAACCCCAGGACTGCCTGCCCAGGAAGGGCCGCAGTAGAGAGGAACAGACTAAGCTCCTGACCCTTTGTCATGGGTGGTCTGCATCCCAGTGAGTGGATAGTGATTTGCCACCACTGGGTGGATTCCGGTGTTGCTAGCCCCTAGGTGCTGCCCTTTGTCCACTCCCCCACGTTCCTTATGCCACCTTACTCTTTAACCCTGCCACAGGACGTGTCCCAGGCTCCATATTCTTGTTCCTTCTGCTTGATGCTCAGGAGCCTGTCCTAGAAAATCTATCCTCCCAGCTTGTATGTTCTGAGAGCTGCCCATGGGGCAAGGAGGTGACCTTCCTCTTTCTAATTTGTCCCCAAATCCCAGGGCCATCGCTCTTAGCCAAAAGAGAGAAGGTGGAGAGACAGGGGTCACCCTAGTTGGCCAGAGTCTAGGCCAGGTGTATCCTGGGGTGTTAGGTGTGGACTGAGCTGAGGAGGGCATAAGCTGGGAGCATGGAGTGCTGTGGTCATCCCATCTGGGCACAGGCTCAAGCCTACATGGACAGGGTTCCAGTTATTCCCTGAGGCTGCCCAGGCTGCTGGCCTACATCACGTCACTGTCTCTGCATGTGAATGCTGCATGTCTGGCCTGGGCCCTTCCCCTTCCCTCTGGTATAATAAAGACTCCTTGCACCCAACTGGCTGGCCTGTGTCCTCTGTGCGGGAAGGAAAGCTGGAAAAGAGAGGCCAGATCAGATGAAGCTTCTATTGCTGTTTCCTCTGTGTCCTCCAGAGGGCAAGAACATATTAAAGATGTCAGTGACTCCTGTTTAGAGGAGAAAGGTCGAGGCACCAAGGGCAGTGAATGCCTGGCTGCCTTGAAATTCAATATGGGGGAAGAAACGATATAAGAGAGATGATAACTTACACCCCCTTATACAGCTGGATCTCCGTAGGCATCATTATGCAATAGCTGCCCTCCAAAAACGAAATTTTGATAGACTGCAAACTTAGAGTCAATAATATGCATTAGAAAGCTAAAATGGGATTAGGAACCTGTCGCATCTATGGCCAAAGGAGAGTTCTTAAACAGGATAGATGCAGTCAATCACAAAAGAAATGATATTGCATTCAATCCAAAGCCTTACATAAATCATCCGTAGTTAGGACAAAAGGGGAGCTGGCAAAAAAAATAATCAAATATCACTGATGAGATCTGTAAGGAACTAAAATAAGACCGAGAGCCATTCCGCAATGGTAAGTGGTCAAAGGATGTGGCTGACTAGTTTTCAAAGGGATTACAAACTCTTAGCCATAAGAAATACCATTCCAAGTCATTAATAATTAAAAATGCAAAGGTTTTCTGCTCATGGCCAATTGGCGAAGATCGCACTCTTTGGAAACAGGCCATTTTGAAGGGGCTGTGGAAAGGCAGGCATACTAATAACTGGAACCATGAATTGGTCAAACTCTCTGGAAAGCAATTTAGAATTAAAACCTTTTTTTGAAAGATGACTAACCATGTCCATATCCTTCAATCTAGAAATCCCACTGCTGGGTGTATGCACCTAAGAGGTCAAAGACATCTTTTTTCCACCAAAATGTTTACTTATAGACTTTTTGTTATAGTAAAAAAACTGGGGGAGAAGAGGGGGGAAATATCTATCCACTGGGGACATGTGGCGCAAAGAATACTGCTATGAGAAATGTGGACAAGCACAGGGAAAGGTAGACTAGGAAAACTATAGTCACAAAAACCACAGCAATAAATAGAATTTAAAAAAAATAAAACCAACGCTGCTGTGTAATTATAATGATAACATGGGCCTAGAGAAGAGATTAGAAAATGAATTACCCTCCCTTCTTTGCCAAGGAAGGAGATGATTCTGGGTGTGGCACACTGCACATACTATCAGACTCAACTAATGTGCTGGGGTTTTTGTCTCGTTTTTATTTGTTACAAGGGATGGTTTGCTGGGGAAGGGAGGGAAGATGAAATATATTACGAAATGAAGATGATGTCAATAAAAATACTTTTTTATAAGTCAACAGTGGAAGCCCAAAACACTCAACTATCCTTGGGTAGATAGAGAAACAGTAACACATGTAGGGCCCAAAATGGGGGAGGGGGAGTCATTGATTCCCCTGTATTATGTTCCATGGTCCCGGCACATCTGTATTATTGTGTTTAATTTTGAGTGCCGTGCTTTTGGAGATTTATCCAGAGGAAGGCACTCAAAAGAGTGAGGGTCCTGAAGACTGCCATGAAACAACCAAGGAAGGGGCTGGCTGGGGATGCCTATCCAGGCAAAAAGGCTTATAGTGAAAAAAAGAGACAAGTGTATTCATTCTGTCTGGCCCCAAAGGGCAGAATTAGGAACAACGGATAGAGCTTGAAGAAAAGCAAGCTTAAGTTCCATATAAGGAAAAATGTTATCAAAATGAGAGCTGCTCGAAAGTGGAATTGGGTGCTTTGAGAGACAGTGAGTTTAACATCATTGAAGGTCTAGTGGGGATGAAGAGGACATAACCATTTGTCCAAGTTATTTTAGAGTGGATCTTTGCATGGATTGTACCAGATGGCCTCCAAAGTCTATGAATTCCTCAGGCTTCTTTATGGAACCCTTTACAAATCATAAAATACTTTGCATGTGACAGCTTTGTGAAGTAAGCAGAGCAAGTTTTATTATCTCCATTTTGCAAATGAGGAAAGTGAGGCTCAGTGGGCTGAACTGACTTGCATGAGGTCACATCACTAGGAATCGATGGAACCCAGGTCTTGTGACTTGCTGCCTCTATGATGAGAAAGGGCTGCTCATCAGCGGGGGAAGTAGTAGAATAGAAATATTGTCCATGGTCATTCAGTTTCTAAGAGAGGTGGAATTAGAGCCTCTGCCTCTCTTGACTCCAAGGCCATGACTCTTTCCAGTATGCTATACTTGGTATTTGGAAAGAGGAAAGAGGGATTGGGATCAGAAACTGAAGGTGCAAAGGATAAAGGCATGGGAGAAGAGCCAGGGATGGGAGCTGGAAGGGAAAGAAACAGTAGAATTTAAGCTCCTCGAGGGCAGGAACTGTTTTGCTTTGGTTTTGCGTTTGTCTCCCCAGCAACTCCATTGGCTCTTACCAGCTAACCTCAACCATCTTTTTCTGCTGCTCTAAGCCACCAAGATGGTGAACATCTCCAAAACCCATGGAACTTAATGCACAAAAGGCGTTTGGCAGCCACCAACCTCACAATGAGACACAGGACTAGAAAGGCAAAGACTCCCTGTATATTCAGGAGAAAAGGCTCTACAACCAGTTAGAAAGAGATGATGGTCAAAGTCAATGTTGCCCTTCCCCCTCCTCCCCAAAAAAGCCAAGATGACAAAAGATTATATTGAGGCTGGAACGTGTTGAGCCCAAAAGCAGATCTGAGAGAGTTTTGGCCATTAAGAAGCGTGGTCATTGTGAATTGAGAGGCAGAAAGGAAAGGGCCAAGTGAACCAACTCTAAGCTCCCCCTTTTTTGCCATTGTTTTGTTTTCAAAGTAAAAATATTTTAAAAGTTGAAGCTAAACAAAAACACACCTATCTTTGCAGATAGGGTGCAGGCCCAATCAGATGTTCCAGCCTCTAACCCCATTAGGGAGCCACTGATGGCTTCTGGGTTTCTCTCAAGCAGATAAACGGTTACAAGATATGAACAGGCTGTTTTCAGAAAAAGAAACTCAAGTTACCCATAGCCATATGGGAAAAAAAAAAAGTACTCCCAATCACTAATACTAAGAGAAATACAAATTAAAACAATCTCTATTTCTTGCCTCATGTACATCAGACTGGCAAAGATGGCAAAAGACAAAAATGACTGATGTTGGAGGAAGACAGGCAAAGCAAGCCGATAGAGCTGGGAACTGGTGGAGTCTGAAATTACACCACAACCTCACTTAACTGATCCAACTCAAAAGGCATGTGCCCTAAGGAGATCAAAGACAGAGGAAAAGGTCCCATGTAGATAAAAAAAATGGTGGGAGCAAAGAGCTAGAAACAAGGAGGTTGCCCATCATTCGGAGAATGGCTGAACAAATTAAGGTGTATGAATTAAGGGAGTATTTTTGAGCGATAGAGAATGATAATTGCTATTAAGAATGTGGAGAAACTTGAGAAGACATAATTATATGAACTGATGCAGGGCAAAGTAGCAAAGGAGAATCATTTATATGATGACCATAATACTATAAAAGAAAATAACAATGAAAAACTTCAAAAGTCCAATAAATGCAACTAAAAGCACTGGAGGGGAGGCGCGTGTGTGTATATATATATATATATATATATATATTTATGTATGTATATATACAGACAAGACCAACATGTTAATTTGTTTTACTTACCTATATTGATTTGTTACAGTCCTCCAGGGCATCATCCTCAACATTTTACTCCCCCTTCTCCTGTTTAGCCAATCAGTTGCCAAATCTAATCGATTCCTCCGCAGTGCCACGTCCACTCTCTACTCACATAGCTATGACCTTAGCTCAGGCCTTCATCACTTTCCCCCTAAGGAGGTTATTTCAACAGCCTTCTAACTGGTCTCCCTGCCTCTAGTCTTACACTATTCACTGCTGCCAAAGTAGTTTTTCAATTGAGCATAGGTCTGACTTGTGACTTCCCTGTTCAATCAACTCCTGTGGCTCCCTGTTACCCCCAGGATAAAATACAACCTCCTCTGTTTAGCTTTCCAGCCTTACAGTGCCCCTCACATCCTCTGCACACCTACAACCAAACTGACCTCCTCACTGTTCCTCTTGCACACATTCAGTCTCCTGTATTCCTGCCATTGCACTGGCCATCCCTCCTACCTGAAATACACTCCCTCCTCTTCTCTGTCTGAGAGAACCATTTCTTCCCCTTAAGACGTAGCTTTGGCACCATCTTCTGCATGAAACCTTTCCCAGTCCCCCCAGTGGCCAGTGTCCTCTTTCCCAGACTACCTTGTATTTTACTACTTCATTTGTATTTGTGTTTATTCACTTTATTTTTATGCTGAATATCTTTATATGTGTGCTTGGCTTCACCATTAGATTGTAAGCTCCTCAATTCTGCCTTGTCTGGCTTCTTTTAAATCCTATTTTCTCCTGGAGGATTTTCCCAGTCCTCTACTCCCTCAGCCCCACAGAGGAAGCCTCATCTCCCAGATTACCTTCTTTTTACACTCATCCGTAGAGTTTCCCTTTGTCTTGCCTATTGGAATGTGAGCTAAGGGCTTGGACTGTGTCTTGCTGCATTCTTACCCTTCTCTGTATTCACTGCATAAATACTTGACTGATTTGTGAGTGGGGATAGTTTTATTCTTTGTACCTGTATTGTCAGAGCCTAGAACAGTGTCTGGCACATAGTAGAACTTAATAAATGTTTGTTGATTGAAGGATTGGTTAATATAAAAGAGAGAGGGAGGAGAAGGGAGTAAAAGGGGGAGGAGGGTGGAAGAGGGAAAGAGAGAGAAGGAGAGACAGGAGAGAAAGGGGGGAAAGAAGAAAGAGAGAAAGAAAGGAGAGGGAGAAGGGAGCAAAAGAGGGAGGAGAGAGGAAGAGCAAGAAGAAGGAAAGAGAAACAGAAACAGAGGAAAGAAAGGGGGAGAAAGAGGAAAGAGAGAAAGAAAAGAGAGGGAGAAGGGAGAAAGAGAGAGATGAAGAGGGAAGGAGAGAGAAGGAAAGACAGGAGAGAAAGGGGGGGAAAGGAAAGAGAAATAGAGAAAGAAAAAAGGGAGAGAGGGAGAGGAAGAAAGAAGGAGAGAGGAGAGAAAGGGGGGAGAAAGAGGAAAGAAAGGAGGAGGAAGGGAGAGAGGAAGAAGGGGGAGAGAGGAGAGAGAACATGCATTAATTAAACACTTTTTTTATTCCCTACAACTGTATTTATTATGTGATGATCCCATAAGTATGTGTGCTGTAGAAAATCATCTGTGAAAACCTTCCTGTTCACTCTCCATAGTCATGGAGATCGGTGATAATAGTGAACATTGTTGAAGCCTTCTGAGGTTTACAAGACACTTTACAAATGTCTCTCCTCTGGTCCTCCTGAGAACACAGGGAGGTAGGGGTCATCATTGCCTCCATCTTATAGATGGGGAAACAAGCCAGCTGAGGCCCCCATAGCCAGGAAGTGTCTGCAGTCGGTTTTGAACTCAGATCTTCCTGACTGACCCCAAGTTCAGAGCTCTAGCCAGTCAGCTATACCACCTAGCTGTCTATAGTTAATAAAACACTTTTAAAAAACACAAATAATAATTTTCTAAAAGTCTTCAGAACTCAGGAAGTTAACATACTGTTCCCAGCATGGGGGATCAATGCCAGGACCGATTGTGACATCAGGGGACTGTTGGGAAATCCCAACAGCAAAGACTGTAGTATGTTCCCCACTTACTAGAGGGCCCCAAGCAAAGTGGATGACCACTTGTAGAAGGTATTAGAGGGAATTCTTATTGGATACATGTTAAACTAGATTATGAGTTTTTAACCTGTTTTGCATCATGGATCCCTTTAGCCTTCTGGTGAAGCCTTTGGGCCCCTTCTCAGAATGATTGCAAGTCTATAAAATAAAACACAAAAGATTACAAAGGAAAAAACAAAGACTCCATTAGACTGACACTGATACATCCATTAACTGTGACTGTGTTTGTTTTCCTTTGTATCCCAGGGCTTAGCACAGTGCCTGGCATACTGTAGGTGCTTAATAAATGTTTAATATCTGACTCCCCCACTCCATACCATCCATGACTGAGAGGTGGTAAACTGTAGGTGTGAAGTGAGTCATATGTTTTCAGGGGTGGTCAAGTGTGGATTCATCCTTTTTGTCTCTACCTTCTTATGCTGAGCTTGGACAGACTTCAGGAGACGGGGCGGATAGAAGGGCCTGGACTGTCATGGTCCACCGGGTCACAAAGAGTCAGATGCAACTGAACAACTGAGCAACAGTCTATTTGTCACAAGGGGAGGTTCTACTAGGGGTCTGTGGAAAGCTGAAGAAGAGTCATTGGGCAGTATATAAAAAACTATCAAAAAAAAAAGACTTCCAAAGAAAAAGTTTGAAGCAGTGACATGATCCTTCATAAGGCATTTGGAGAGAAGGGAAGGGGGTTAGGGCCTGGTCTGGGGGCGCAGAAGCCAAAGGCTCCAGATTGGAGTAGAAGAAGGAGGGAGGCACTGAACAGTAGGAGGTTAGCTCTTACAGGGCACAGACTGTCCGCTTTTGTACTCATAGCCCCAGCTGGTCTCTGGAACATAGTAGGCTTGTTGATTGATGGAATGACGAAGAATGAGAAGAAAGAAAAGAGGGTTACTGATACATGTTCTGAAGCGCCCAGAGGACCAAAGGAAGGCCAGAAGCAACCACAGACAAGAGGGTCACTGATACATGTTCTGAAGCGCCCAGAGGACCAAAGAAAGGCCAGAAGCAACCACAGACAAGAGGGTTAATGGTACAGATTTGCCGGGTCACATATGGCCTGGGTTTTCTGTGCTATCCTGTGTATGGAAGGGCCCATTTCAGGGGTGTTGGCTAAGTTCAGAAATTTTTAAATGGAGAAAAAGGTAAGGAATGATGAGACCCTGGGCCAGGGAGAGGGACAAAACAGAGTTTGGAAGGGACCCCACAAGAGGAAATGGAGTTGGGGAAAGATGAGCACTACTGAACATTTGGTCTTTACCGTAGTTTAATTTTGGAATCAGGAGACAGCCTTGAAGGATTTCTGCCCTGAGATCAAGATCTGCTGGACAAGGAGCAGGAACTAAAAAGCAGCTCCCTTGGAGAAGAGAGACGTGTGGCATCTGCTCTGGCTCCTAGGAATGTTGATGGGGAGGCATCCAGAGCCCAGGAATTATTCTGTAGTTCATTGGCAGTAACTCGTCTTCAGAGGAAGGGAAAAACCAGTCTAGGTTCAGTCCTCATCACCCTGAGGAAGGCCTAAATGGAGCTGGTTGGACTCCTCCCAGGGTGGTGGCTCCGGCCTGGATCAGCATGGGAGGAAAGGGGATTGGGAACTGAAATTCTACTGTATTCAGGATTGGAGGGCCAGGGTAGAGCAGGGGTTAACTCTCCCTGGGCTGTTTCTTTGCTGGGCTGGCCTGGCAGGGGTGGGAGGGCACCCGGTCTGGCCAGATAACCCTTATCTCCCCACAAACAGCTGGAGGGGGACTGGCCCACCCTGAAAGCCTGTGAGGGCCCAGTTGATGGAGATTGGGGGAAAGGGCCTGTAGGTTCCCTGGGTTTCTCCTCCCCCCCACTCCCCATGCTTTGTGGCCTAGGACTTTTTCCCTGGAGTTAGACACCAGGCTTTCTTTGGGCCAAGTGAGTCTGGCACTGACTGAATATAGGAGGCCCAAACCCCATTTCCAAATAGCTTCAGGGCCCAGAACTGGGAAGCTATGTGTACCAGGAGAATGGGTCTTTGTAAGTGCTAGGGTCAGGGAGCTGACCAACCATGAGGGCAGTTCTGGGCCAATACCTAAATTCATTTCAACAGTATTTATCCCTACTTCCACAGTCTCTATCTCTGTGTATGCAAGAAGCTGTGTGTGTGTGTGTGTCTGTCTGTCTATTTGTCTCCTTGTGTCAAGCTATGTGTGTGTCTGTCTGTCTCCTTGTGTCTAACTATGCCCTGAACTCATCCTAAAAAAAAAGCCTTTCCTTTTCCCCTTCTACCCCATCTAGCTAATAATAATTATAGCTAACATTTATCTAGTGCTTGCTACGTGCCAGGAACTGTGCTAAGCACTTTCCAAATATCTCATCTGATCCTCACAACAACCCTGGGAGGAAGGTGCTGTTTTTGACCTCATTCTACAGTCCAGAAAACTGAGGCAAATGGAGGTTAAATGAATTGCCCAAAGTCACACAGCTAGGAAGTGTCTGAGGCCAGATTTGGACTTAAGTCTTCCAGAATCCAGGCCCTGGGTCTCTATACCCCCTAGGAAGGCTGCCAAGAGTGGGAATGTGCAGAGGGCATCCCGCTAGACAGCTAGACACACAGAATACAACTAAAAACAAAGCACTCCCAACGCCTTCAAGAAGTCACATTCAGAGGAGAATGGGGGAGGGGAATGACTCAATCTCCCACACTGAGCCTTTGCTCAAGCTGTACCCTACTCCTGGAATGCCATCCTTTCCTCTTGTTATATGCCTACCCATCCTTTAAAGCCAAGCTCAAATGCCCCCTCCTCCACGAAGCCTTCCTTGATAATGACCTTCCCCTTCTAATCTCACATAGCCCTTCATTTTCTAACTTTTATCATATGTTATGGCTCTCTGGTAGCTGTAGCATCCACAGTCTTCCCCTATTAGTAAGCTCTTGGTCTCTCATCCAAACTCTGGGATCTCCCCCTTCCCTAGTGCGAGGCTCTGTGTATAGTAGCTGCTGAGTAAATGTTGATTGATATCAGTAGGGGTGGGTGTGTGTGTGTGTGTGTGTGTGTGTGTGTGTGTGTGTGTGTGTGTGTGTGTGTGTGTGTGTGTGTGTGTGTGTGTGTGTGTGTGTGTGTGTGTGTGTGTGTGTGTGTGTGTGTGTGTAAGCAGGAAGGCAGCTGCACTTGGAATTGGGAGTTGTTTTTGTTTCTTCCTTATCCTATTTGGGGTTTTCTTGGCAGAGATTCTGGAATGGTTTGCCATTTCCTTCTCCAGCTCAGTTTTAAAGATGAGGAAACTGAGGCCAACGGGGTTAAGTGACACACAGCCAGTCAGAGGCCAGATTTGAACTCAGATCTTCCTGACTCCAAGACCATCGCTCCATCTGCTGTACCACCCCCACTTGGGAAAGCAGGTGCAATGTTCCACCCCCATTCCTTCGGAAATGGAAGAGCTGGATCCAAATGCCGGCTGATTTTGTTACTTACTGGTGGCATGAACTTGGGCAAATCGCCTCCCCTTCTGAACCTCAGTGCCCTCATCTATTAGTCAGTCAACAAGCCTTTGTTAAGCACCTGCTATTCCGTGAATGCCTTTTCCAAGGTCCTTTTCACCTCTAACATTCTGAGGTTGGGGGAGGAGGACATTTTCTGGAGTTGGGTGTTCTTAGCCACACATGATCTGACTTTACAATTTTGTAAGCTTTTTTCGTGGGTATCTTAATTTACCTTAATTTGTGAATATATCCCTCCCTACCCCACATTCTTTGTAACAAAGATTTTTTAAGAGAAAGAAAAAACAGTAGATTAACAAGTCAACACATAAGTCATGTCTGAAAGTGGGTGCAACATTCCACCCCCACAATTCTCTTCCTCTGCCATTGGGAGGGAGCTGATATTATAATGCACAGAGTGATATTTGCAGCCGTAATTTTTGTAGGAGCCACAAACTGGAGAATAATGGGGTGCTCACCTTCTGGGGAACGGTGAACTAAACTGTGGTATATGTGAATGTAATGGAATATGAGTGCTCCATAAGGAATGATGAACTGGACTGCCTCGGAGAATGAGAGGATCAGATCCAGAACAACATATACTCGGAAGGACTTAAGAACTCTGATGAATGCAGTGACCAACCACAATTCCAGAAGATCAAAGACGAATCCTGCTATCCACAAAGTCATGAACCTGTTCCTTTGAGGAAAAGGTTGAATGAAGCATTTTTGCCTCTTCAGTGGATGATACAGGCCCAGGTGCCCCCAAGGAGAGCAGGATTCTGACCCTTGGGCTTTTTGTCAGAATATAAGGCTCACCCACCTTCCCCCCTCCTTTCCATTTCTGTTCCAGTGGGATGGAGAAGCACCTTCTGCCTGAAGGGAGGCAGGGGAGGTGTAGCAAAGGACCTGTGCACGATTCAGCCCTGGGTGGGGGATGCTGACCAGCCCAGGCCTGGTTCTTGCAGGCTCCTGATAAGCAGAGGATCCCTGTCCCCCTCCCTGATAGCAGACCAGTTGTTTATCAGGGTCCCTGCCTGACCAGTCAGCCCCACCCCAGGCTAGCCTCCAGCCTCCTAATCTTGGACCCAGCAAGTGTCTCTGCACTGTTTTCACTTGGGTGCAGGCATACGCGGCCTCCCCTTCCCCCACACTCTTGTCCTGTCCAGTTCCCAATCTGGCTCTAGATTTTAGTTGTTTTCTAGGCTTTAGAAGAGCCCAGGGATTGGACAACAGCCTAGACAGTCAGAGGGTTGAGGTTTAGGTTTTGTCAACCAGAAGCTAGAGGCACCTGTACCCAGGCAGGGGGCTGAGGTAGGCAGCACTAAGAAACAAGAGCCAAAGGTAGAATGAATGAGCCATCAATTGATAAACATGTACTAAGCTCCTACTATGTGCCAGACACTTCGCTAAATCACTGGTGAAAGAAATGGAAGTTTGCCTGAGGCACTTGGTGCCTAGATCTGCTCCTACACAGATCGAGATAGCAGTGAAGGGAAGGGGATTTGATGAGTCCTCCATGGGCTCCATAGACCAAGGATGATACCTGGCCCTTAAGATCCCACTTAACCTCTAGGCATCAGTATATACAACAGAGGATGGCTTGGCCTTGAGAACCTGTCTGGTCCCTTCCAGCCCTGAGTCTAGGATCCTGTGCTCTCTACCCCAAGGCAGTGGCTTTAGAGAGCCCTGGCCAATCCAGAGGATCTGTCTCCCAGCACCCATCACAGCAAGAGGAGCCTAGAAGAGTTCACAGAGATGTGATGCCCTGTCACAATACCTCCAGAGGGGCCCTCCACCAGGCAGCCAAGGGGCATGGCTGCCTTTGGAAACCCTCAGGCACAACCCCCACTAGACCCAGGAGATGGGGAGAAGGGCATCACTCTGGGCTGGCCACTGGGGGAGACAGGACAGTGATCAGGCAATTCCCAAGCACTAAAGAACATGGCTATGAGGAAGGGGCTAGGGGCCAGAATGATAACGCACTTACTATTGACACAGATGTAGTACTTTCAAGTTTGCAAACCTCTTTACTTACATGCATCATCTCACCTGAGCCTCAGGGCTGGCCAAGGTAGGCAGGCAGGGTCTGCAGGCATCATCCCTCCCAAGCTCCCCGATTTCCTCAAGGCCAGCAGCACTCCCCCACCCTCCTCCACTGTCCCCCACATCCAAAGGTCCGCCAGGTCTCTTGTATTTTTCCTTCACTGCCTCACCCCTCTCTTGATCGCTAGCAGTTCAGTACAGACTTCACCTCAGCCCTAACCTATTACAGTAGCCACTGATTTCTCTGCCTAGTCTCTCTCCTCTCCAACTCATGCTCAACTCAGACCCCAAATTAAGAGTTGTGGAGTACAACTCTCACTGTGCCACTGCTCTCATCAAGAAGCTTCCACTTTTTTTTTTTTTGAGGAAATGAGGGTTAAGTGACTTGCCCAGGGTCATACAGCCAGTAAGTGTCTAAGGTTCAATTTTGAACTCAAGTCCTCCGGTCTCCAGGGCTGGTGCTTACCCAGTGCTCCACCAAGCTGCCTCCAGCTTCCACCTATTTTTCTAGATTGATTTTGCATTGTTGCACTCTCGATCCAGCCAAACTGGATTATTTGCTGTTTCCTTTATGAGACATTTCTAGGTGGTACAGTGGATAGAGTAGTGGATCTGGAATCAGGGAGATCTGAGTTCAAATCCAGCCTCAGACTAGATGTGTGACCCTGAACAAGTCACTGCTTGCCTCACTCTCCTCTTCTATAAAATGGGGATAATTACAGCACCTACCTCTCAGGAGTGCTCTGAGGATCATGCAAAATAATATTGGTCCTGTTTTGTAAACCTGAAAGCACTGGGTAAATGCTTGGTATTATCATTCCACCTCTACACCTTTACTCAAGCTGTGCCCCATGCCTGGGATGCCCTCCCTCTTAGAAACCTTAACTCCCTTTAAGGCTCAGCACAATTGTGTACATGTTGTTCACACACACACACACACACACACACACACACACACACACACACACACACTCGAGTGGAAGCCCCTGGACAACAGGGAGTAACTGTTTCGTTACTGTATTCCCAGCCCAGCGCACGGTGCTGCTGTTCAGTCGTGTTCGACTCTTCGTGACTCCGGTTGGAATTTTCTTGGCAGAGATACTGGAGTGGTTTGTCATTGCCGTCCAGATGAGGAAACTGAGGCACACTGGGTCGACTTGCCCAGGTTCACTCAGCTAGCACGAGGCTGGATTTGAACTGAGGTCTTCCTGCTCTATCCAAGGTCATCTAGCTGCTTCTAGCACATGTTATGTGCACGCAACATGTTAAGTTGGTTGAATTGAACTGAATCCCATCTTTAAAAAGGAGAGAACTGAGCGTGAGGTGGCCACCTGCGGCCATGGCAATGCCAGCAGAAGGACAGGAAGCCGAGTTCTCTCACTCTACATCGAGCCCTCTACCATGCGGAGGGGAGGTCTGGGACCATGGACACAGGCTCCTGAAGGGCTCTCTCCAAGCTGTGCTGGGGACCCTGCCTGAGGGGTGAGCAGGAGGTAGAGGCTGGGGTCCCAATTCAACAGAGAATTCCTCTGGAAAGGGCTGAGCCCAGAAAGGGTTAAGAGGTGGAGCTGGGCCAAGGTGGCCCTCCCCACCCTCCCCACCCTCCCCAGGCAGAGGACCCCACCCAAGGGGAGGGGCCAGCAGAGTTATAAGGAGGCCGGCCGAAGCATCAGGTGGAGATGGGGGCACCCGCACCCCAGAAGGCCTCAGCAGCTCTTGGTGACAGGTAAGTGCCTGAGAGGTCCAGCCCACCTTCCCTCCTTTATCTTCCTGCCCTGACCCCTTTCTCTGAGTTTCCTGAGCTCTTTGGTCTGTTCTGGCTCCAGATCCCCAAGGCAGAGGGACCCTTTGCTTGGTAAGCTATGGGTCCTCCCCTCCTTGGTCCTAGTCACAGGTTCCCCACCCCTGTAGGACCTAGGACTCTAAGCCTGACCTGCTCACTGTGGCCTCCTCTCCTCCATCCTGAATTATATCCTACTAGCCAATGGATGTAGCTTAGACACTGCTGACCTCTCTGGGGTGGAACAGAAGGTGGGGACATCAAAGGGATGTTTGTAGGGGGAAGAGGCCCCTTGCCCCTCCCCCTGCCCACCCTTCTCCTTAGGGGATTCTTTTCTGTATTGCTTCTCTAGGAGGTTCCTCGGGTAGAGGACATGGCTGTGCCCACGTGGGGCCCTGGCCAGGATATCATCATATACTGTAAGTTTGCAATAAGACACTACAGTATAGATGATGTACTGGTATGGGCTGCCCTCAGCTCTGGAACCCGGAAGCAGTGGGAGAGCTGGAGAGCTCGAGACTCATTGGGCCAGGCCCCAAGATGGCACACGAGGAGTGTGGGGAGGAAACCGTTACCATTACTGTGCTTAGTAATGGTAAAGGTTCTCTCGCTGCATTCAGTGACCGTGCCCAGGAGCAGAGGGCAGAGGACCCTGGAGGTGGACAATGAGGGGACGCACAGGTGGAAGGGAAGAGGGAGGGGAGACTCTCATCTCTATCGCCATTTTGGATAATAAAAGTGAGAACTAAAACTCTCTCTCTCATATTGTTTTATTCCCACCAACAAACCAGAGAAGGGGATACAGTGAGGACGCTACGTGGATGAGAAGGGGGTGGACCTAACTCTCATCTCCAGGGCATCAAGGACCTGGTTGGGGCTGTACACAGGGCATCTGCTAGGTCTGGGGGGCTGGTTAACCAAGGTGCAGAGGCTTGGGATGAAGGGAGAACCGAGCCCCTGATTTGGAAGAAGAACAGGAGCTGCCTGTGGCCCTAGGCACCAGCAAGAGGGTGGGTCTCTGAGCAGTCCAGGCAGAGGCAGAGGCAGCTCTTGCTTTGCTTGCCTGGCAGAAGGGCCATTAAGTCCTTGCTTGACCTCTCCTCTCAGGGCAGGGCACCAGGATCACTGCACCCAATGATAAACCACCAAGTCCATATGACTAGCCAACCCCTAGGGGACTTGGGGTGGGAGACGGTCACCTGCGGAGCTTAACCGAAAGGCTCAACTGCACATCACAGAGGAATACATTTCTGAGGTCCTCGGTGGCTTCGTGCGCCAACTGGCTGATCAGCTGCCCACTGGGACCAATCAATATCCTCTGTGAGCAGAACAGAGAACATGGGTTGTATACTTTTGTTGGAGGTGGGAGGGCAAAGGAAGGGAAGGGTAAATAGGAGAGGCTCTAGCTTTCAGGGTTACTACGAGGAAGAGAGGGAAATGCTGTCCAGCCCTTGCCCCTCCCCCCACTCACCAAGTGGGACTCCTTAGGCACTAGCAAGTCCTGCAGGATCACAAGCTTCCCACTGGGACCCTCTTCCCACAACCTTGTCTCCTGCGAAGAGATATTTTAAGTGGTTCTGCCCAAACCACAAGCCTGCAGGACCTCCCCTTCTTCCTCCCTGCAGCTAAGTCCTGTACCTGATGCACACTGTAAGGCACCTCCTGAGGCAGGTGCTCCAATAGCTTTTCCCAAATTATGTTGGCACAGATCTCCTGAGGGGTCTGGCTGGTGAGCACTTCACTGTGGAACTCCCAGGGCCCTGGTTGGGCCTGTGTCAGGAGATATTGCTGTGGGTACCACAAAAGACATGGTTGGCCTCAGGGCCTTCCCTTCCATGCCCCGCCTCGCTCCCAAAATAGCCCATGACTTCATTTCCTACTCAAAGGCCATGCCCAAGACAGAAGACTTCAGGGTTCCTGAAAAGACGGAAATGCCTGGAGGTGGGGAGCAGGCAAAGACTGACCTTCAGGGTCTCCACATCTTCCTGACTCAGGGCGGACAGCATGAAGATCTCCTGGAAGTGGGGCCAGCCCACCCTCTCACTGAGGCCTTTTGAGGCCTCTGGGTCTGACTCTGCTGGAGCTTTCTGGGTTTTAGAAACTGAGAATGTCTGCTTCACTCGCAACTCTTTGCCACCAACTATACCTTCTGTGAGGGCTGCTGACAACTCCAAAAGGACAGACTTCTGTTTCAAGCAATCCACCTGGGGAGAGGGCAGGGAATCAGAACACTCTCAAGCCCCAAGGGAAGCAGCGGGCCGGTGATTCTTTCTCAGCATTTGGCTCACCTTATTCATAACCAGGATGCTGGGGACTTGGGGGAACTGAGACAAGCACTTGAGAACCTGGTGGTTAAGCTGGCCCCGGGTCCACTTGTCTGAGACGTCTACTAGAACCACGACTGGGAGAAAAACAGCAAATCTTATGCCCCTGATTCTGTTGACCTCTCCCAACCCTCCCCACCCAAAGCTGACAGATCACCAAATATGTAGGGCCCCTGTCCCAATTCTCCCCATTCTCAGGAGCCATTTGGTTATGACCTCTTGGGAATTTAGCCAATATAGAATTCCTCATGCCCTCCTGTTAACCCTCTTCCTCCCTCCCAGCCCACCTCAGGGCAGGAGGGGCCCTACCCAGGTCTGCATCCTCCATGCTTTTCCAGGGATCCTTCAGCAGGGATTGTTCTAGGTTATGCCTAAAGGACAGATGCAAAACATTGAAAGAATTCAGCTCAGTACCCAAGGTGCTCCTGGGAGAAAGTGGAGGGAAATATGAAACTTCTGGTTTCCTCAGGCAGCAAAGTGGCACAGAGCATACAGTGACTGACTTGGAGTCAGGAAGATTGAGTCTCAGAGACCTACTATGTGACCTGTGGTAAGTCACTTAAATATCTCTGTGCCTCAGTTTATCCATTTGTAAAACAGGGACAATCACAGCACCTACCTCATAGGGTTGCTAGAAAGATCAAATGAGCTAGCACGTGCAAAGAGATGGGCAAACCTTAAAGTAATCTAGAAGGCTAACTGGGACTTTATTAGCATTCCCCATCAGAGCAGCCAGGTCTCTTCAGCGTCATTACCTCTTCTGCTTAGCAGGGCTAATCAGGCCAGGAGTGTCCAGGAGAACCTGGAGGGAAGACACAGTCTTAGAAAAAGGGAGGGACGGGTTAGTGTGTGTTAGGCCCAATCTGGAGGCAGCCTGGCTCTGGGCTTGGACCCAAACACTGCCCTCCCCCATCCCTTTTTCTGGAAACCTGTAAGGTTAATAGAATGGGAAGATCTTCCTGGCCCATCAATAGGCCTCACATGGAACCCATTAAGGGAAGCTTGATTAGGGGAGGCTCGTTTGTAGGAAGGCTCACCTAATTTCTAATTAGGTACTGGGTCAGGGTTGTGATGCCCTCTGGCTCTGAGAAGTGTATATATACTTTGAGGTTAGCATTTTGCTTTGGGACTCACTCATTGGAAGAGTGTTCCTGTGATTTGGCCAGACGAGACTCTGGGTAGCTGTTAAGGAGCTCGCAGCGCGCCACCCCCCACCCCCCACCCCCCACCTTGAAAACCCAGGTGTTGGTGCTTCTCTCTCTGGTAACTATGTATATATTGCTTTCTCAGACAGTTAGAAGCCCTGTCTGTTGATCTGTGCTATTTTCTCTACTTATAATCTAGCTGCAAGTAGCATGGCTGTTACAAACCCGACCCCAGTCCCTGGCCTGCCCCCTCGAGGCTGTACTGACTCAGCTCTTCTCTCCCCAGTCCCTGACACCATGGCCTCCCCTTTCTTCTCTCAGCAGACAGCTCTGTCCTCCTACTTCAAACACCAAAACCCCAGCCCATCCATCCTTACTGCACGCTTCTGAAGCCCTCTAAATTACCTCTCCCCCACCTCACCCCCAGCATTCCTTCTCTTTGCCGGAACTATTCATTCTACTAGTGCTCCTGATACCAGCCTCTCTTGTCTCCTAGGTGGGACCACAATGCACAGACTTTGGGGCTTGGAGCCAGGAAAGACCCAAGTTCAAATCCAGCCTCAGGATACTCCCTAGCTATATGACCCTGGGCACATCACTTTACTTCTGCCTGACTCAGTTTCCAGCACCTACCCCCTAGGACTGTTGTGAGGATCAGATGAGTTACTGGTTATAAATCAATGAGCACACAAATGCTCGTTTCCTTCCTTCTGCAGAGGCCTACCCCTTTCATCAGCCTCTTGTCACACATGCCTGCGTCTCTTCCATTCCCTTCACTTCCCCTCAGCCCTCCTTGAGCTGGCCTTTTTCTCAGGCAGCCTTGTCCGTGGCCTCTTTTCCATTTCGGACACAACTCTCTTCTGTCCCTAAGCTTTTACCCTGGTTCTCTTCCTACCTGCCTGCTTCTCAGATGGGCCAACATCCTGGTCCTGCCCCTGACTGTGGGATTTCCTCTCTCTGGGCTGGCTTCTCTCCATACTCTTTCCCCAGGTAATTTCATCAATTCCCTTTGGTTCAATGATCACCTCTATGAAGATGACCCCAAATCTTCCCATCCAGCCCCCATCTCTCTCCTGAACTTCAGTCCCACAGCTTGCTGACAGCTCAAAGTCACCATGTTCTAAGCGGCACTGGCATCCTCCCAGCCCTCCCGCCTCCAAACTGCCCATCCCACTGAGGACACTGCACGTTTTCAATGTCAAAGTACCCTTTGACTCCTCCTCTCCCTTCTTATTTAGCCCCTTCTGTAATCACCAGCCAAGTCTCACCCATTCTACCTCCACATCCCTTTTTCCTTTTCCATTCCAACATCCACAGAGAAGCTGAATCATCTCCAAAAAGCACAGAACGTTTGTGTCATTCCCTTGCTCGGTTTTCTAGTGGGTCCTTTAGAATAAAACAGAACTTGTTCAGCTTGGCATTCAGTGCCCTCTGCCATCCAGTGCCAAGCTCACTTTGCAGACACATTTACACTGATCCCCTTCACATGAGCTGCTCTACATCCAAGTTAACCAAGCTGCTGTTCCCCAAACCAGGCTGGCCATTCACTGCCTGCCCTTCTAAGCTATGCCCCAGGGCTGGGGTGCCTTCTCTTCTCACCTGCACCTCTTCTGTACCTCACTTTTTTCCAAAGTTCAGCTCTGGCAACATTTCCTTCCTACCCGAAGCCTTTGGGGAACCACCCACACCTCCAATCATCAGTGCTTTCTCTGACTTCTGATTCACTTGTGTCACTGGTCTGGACACACAGATCTTCCCAGATGATGCTCCCTGAGGGCACAGACTGGTTTTCATGCTTATCTTTGTACCCTGTGCCTAGCATGCTGCCTGGAATGTCATCTGTATTTAATGATGAATTGAGTTCTGAATGATGCCCTCTTTATCCAGATAGCCATCATTCCATCCCCCTACCACACCCTTTTATTCAGGGACTGAAGGAGAGGTCTCAAGATGAGACCTTAGAGCTCGTGAGTCCTAAGAGGAGGGAGCAAGACAAAGAATTTCTCCTAGGTTGAAATGAAGCTATTGGGCGGGTGCAGAGATGGCAGAGACATGAGGCCTTTGTAGAAGAGATGGCTGATTAAAGCTCAGGATCTGCTCCTGAGCAAGGATCAGGTTATAGAGCGCACTAGGTGGACTGCGCTGCCACAATAAGCACCATCAGGGCAAAGTTCCCAGTATCACACCTCACCCTATCAACACCTTACAGACACTTACCACCTGTGCCTCCTCCTCCGTGATGACCCCCAGGGCCTGGCATCGAGTGGTATGTACCTTCTTGGAGACAGGGAAAACCTGGCAGGATCAAAGCTGAGAGTGAGGGCTCAGACCTTTCCAGAACTGGTTGTGATGGCAGAGTGATGAGACAGGGGTAACACAGCAGGGAACAGAGGGTGTGTCATACTTTTCGGCCTAGCAGCTGGTTGGAAAGTGTTGACTTCCCCGAATTTGGGGCTCCCAGGATGACAACTCGCAGGATCCGAGAGTTCTCCGGCATGTTGGGAGGATGGGCCACAAGCAGAGCCTGTTTGTCTGGGAGGGGGCAAACAGAGAGCACAGTTATGTGACCCAGTGAAGAACCTGCCTGTAAGCAGGAAATGAAACCAGAAAGCAGCTCAGCCAATGACTTACCCAGCTCCTCGTGTAAGTGAGGGGGCCAGTCACCTCCCCTCCCCTGGGACATTTCCCTGACTGTCCAATGGGGACGGGCTGTTCTAACTTGTGACCAGTGCTCTATGAATGTGAGTGATTCTTACCATAACCACAATGCCCTTGATAAACACCAAGCATCATTAGGAGGCCTGGGTTCAGATCCTGACTCTGAGGGCCAGTGACTTCATCAAACCAAGGACACCAAGCACCCATCCAGCTGTTTTCATAGCTCACCTTCCAGGTTTCCCTCTGCAAACTGTCTCTCACTGTCTTTCATACCTGGAATGTATTTGTGCCTCAACTTTTCCTCTCAGGATCCTTTTCTTTTCTACCTTCAAAGCAACTTGGTACCCACTAGTCCATGGCCCTTTTCCTGATTCCTCCAGCTACGCCGATGATCACTCCTTCCCCAAATCTTCTAGAGCATTCTGGATTCTGCTGTGCTTCTACCTTTTACCATGTTTCTAGGCCCCATGCCAGGGATTCTTTACCTTTCTTACTTCAAGAAGAAATGTCACAGTCCCCACTGGCTCGCTTCTCAGAATTATGTTTTTAAAGAGATAAGATAAAATAAACAGAATTACAAAGGAAATCAATAATACAGACAGCTGGTTGGTGCAGGGGATAGAATCCTAGACCTGCAGTCAGGAAGACCTGAGTTCAAATCCAGCCTCACTGAATCACTCAGTAACTGGATGACCCTGGGCAATTTGCTGGAATTGTCTCTGTCTGCTCCTCTCTAAAGTGGGGATAAGAATAGCACCTTCCTGCTGGAGTGGTTGTGAAGATCAACAAAGGTTCACAGGCTCCTTGGAATCTCTTTTTGGGGGGGGGGAAGGCAGGCAATTGGGGTTAAGTGACTTGCCCAAGGTCACACAGTTAGTAGGTGTGTCAAGTGTCTGAGGCCGCATTTGAACTCAGGTCCTCCTCTAACTACTGGGCAACCTAGTTGCTGGGACCACTTGGAATCTTAATTCCATGACAAACACCTGACCCTCGGGGGAATCTACCTACGCTCCTGGGGGCAAGGATGTCTTTTAAATAAGATTTCTGCCTCCCACTCTAGGGACTTGGCAAATGCTTGCTGGATGGGCTGGGCCTCAGTTTCCCTCCTCTGTAAAACGGCGATAAGCACTCACCCTGTCCACCCCCAAGCCTAAGCCCCAGGACCTCTTACCCCGGTGCAGGGCCACCGCGGGGGCCGGATGGGCAGGGCGGTAGCCGGGCTTGGCGACCCTCAGGAAGTAGTCCAAGGCTGAGCCCCGTTCATGGCAGCAGCGGGAGGGAGGGGCGGAGCACGGACCTCTGGCTACAGGTGACACACGGGGAGAAGTCTCAGCCCAGCAGCGGCGCGGGGGCGGGGCCAGACCCGGGGGCGGGGCCTAGGTGGCACTGAGAGAGGGGGGCGGGGCCCAGGAACCCACCGGAGCTGAGATTCTCCCCCCGTGGCTGCCGGAACCCCAGCGCTTTTCTGCTCGTGACCTACTCGGAAGCCCCACCCTCACCCCCTGCGGCTCCTCACCGGCGCTTCCTCGGCTTGACCGCCAGATGCTAAGTGCCGTCCGCACCCACCCAACCGCGGTACGGCTGGAGGCCGCCATATCTGCTCGCAGGGTGCGCCGGAAGTGCCCGGAAGGAGCCGGCGTGAATGAGAGAGCTGCCCCCACAGGCCGAGCCGCAGAGGAGTCTGGGAAACTGGAGGACTCCTAAATTGGCCGGAGAGGAAAAGCGCCCGCTGGGCGGCGTGAAGCTAGCCAGCCCTTGCCCCCGCCCCCGCCCTCGCTGTCCGCCGCCCCCTGCCCCCTGCGAGGCGTGGCTTCAGGCCCTCCCCTCCCTGGGATCAGTTTCCCCAACCCTTTTTACGGGCCGTGAGCGATGTGTACACCACATGGACAAAACCAACTCTGTTCCTCCCTCTATTGACCCAAATACTCTGCGTCACGTGTTCCCCTTCGGGTTTAAGGACATCATCACGTGACTGCGTCCGTCCTTTTACCCATCCTGTTTGTAGAGTAAGGCACGTGCATCCAACGGGCCTCATTTTACCCAGTCTCGGTGATACCTCTGAGCTCTTCATTAGGTCCTTGAGTTCCTCTTTCTTGCTGCCTAAAATTTGGGCATTTAAGGGTATATGTAGATAAAATGCATTAATACACGCATTTAAGCATGCCTGGGCATTTACCAGCTGTGTGACCCTAGGCAAGTCACTTCACCCTGTTTGCCTCAGTTTCCTCATCTGTCAAATGAGCTGGAGAAGGCAATGGCAAACCACTGCAGGTCTCTGCCAAGAAAACACCGAGACGGCTGAAAGACAGCAACAACATACATTTGTGTGTATGCGTGGGTTTGGATTTTGTCTCTTTCCAAGTGTCTCAACAGCCATTCTTCCTTTATTGTAGTTATTCTCTATGGTATCCACCTTGGGAGATGGACAAGGCCAGGTTTTTCCTTCTCTATTCTTCTTAGTATAAAGCCCTTTTGATTAGATTTGCAAGAAACCAGACAAATGCATCCTTATCAGCCTTTGTTAGATGTGTTCTCTCATCTATGGTGATAGTCGTCTAGTCATCCCTGTAATTTAAGCTGTGGTCCAGAAGTCCAGATCTCTTTCTCACACACAACCTTCGTAGCCACCTATTCATTTCCCAAACTGATTTTTCTCTTCTGCCTTTGTGAGGAAAAACATCTGTGCCCCTATGATCTTCAGTTTCTTCCTCAAGATTTTATAATAATTTGCATTTTAAAAAAATCAAAGTGCATTCTGGTATTATCGTTCATGTTAATTTGAATCACCAGAAGTGGAAAATGGTTATGTTTTAATGAATCCTACATTTAGAGTTTGAAGGGGGCACAGCTAAGCCATGGGTCACGACGCTAGTAAATATAAGAGGAATAAGAGAAACATATTATGTTGCTACTCAAAAATTAGAGTTGTCTCAAGCAGTAAGAGCTTAAACCACTGGCCCTAGGATATCAGTCGGTAAGTTGGTGATATGGGAGAGTGGAGGATGACACTTGAATCCAGGTTTTCCTGGTTCTGAGGGAAACTCTGTATCCACCTAGCCGCATTGCCTTTCAGTAAGTCTTGGGAGGTTCTCTGTGAGTGCCTGGAAATATACCCTGTGAAGACAACAGAATCATCTGTTGTTACCAAGTTGACAAGTGTTTGTCACAGCTCCCCTAAGCATGCAATGATGAAATGCTACTGTTTGTCTACCTCCCACCTTTAGTTTCTGTGTTGCTATTATTCACTCGAAAGTCATGGGAGTCATCTTCCAGAATGAAGGACAAACAACAACCATCCTAAGGAATGCAGTGCCTAGAGTGCTGGGCCTGGAGTCTGGAAGACTCCAATGTGGCCTCAGACAATTAGTAGCTGTGGGACCCTGGGCAAGTCACTTAACCCCTGCCTCAGTTTCTTTATCTGTAAATTGGGCATAATAATAGCACCTACCTCTCAAGGTGGTTGTGATAATATCTGTCAAACCTTACAGTGTTATAGAAAGGCCACCTATTATTATTACCAGGTCATCATTTGTAGGACAAGCAGCTTCTTCCACCTCCAAGAATGTAGCTCTCTCCTTTTTCAGGAAGAAGCTCGCATCTGTTTTTAAGTTCTAATTACACAGCTGTCCTTCTCCTTCTTCTCTATGTAGCACTCCTCCAGTCTTTAGCATAATGACAAGGGTCAGGTTTCTCCACCTCCTCCACCTCAGATGCTTATTTTATTCCATTGAAGCCTTGCATCTAACAATCTGGAGTGTGAAGTCCCTTCATTTTCTCCTCTAGGAAGACAGTACTCTACATTTCACTAGGCTGGGCCAGAAATACACTCATCACCCGATTTTCCTTAGTTATGGATCTCTCTCCCAAAGCTAGGCTGCAACTTGTTCTTCCTTGTTCCAGAGGGAAACCTTGAAGGATTTGCTCATTTTTTTCTCTACCACCATCAGCTAGAGCCCCCAACTGTCTGTGTTCTCCTCAATTACCATTAGGGAGCCAGGTACTAGACCCCCAGTTTCATTTAATATTGATTGACTTTTACAAAGAGATACTCACTTCAAATACATAGTAAAAACATTTCACCTATACTTCAAGGGCATACTGTCCTCCATACCACCACCACTTCAGTCTCTGGAATAGTAGGCTCAAACTTAGTGCAGTTTCTATATGGCATGTTCATGTCCACTGGTGCCATGAGTGCCACGTAAGTCCAACTGTATTTTGGGCTGACATCCTCAAGGTCAGTTTTTGTTCTTTGGTGCTACACTGGCTGCCAAACCTAACCTGGATTCAGACCTCCCAATTCTTGTAGCTTGTACTCTCAACTAAGGTGGGAAACTACTCCCTTCACCTAGAATGGAAACGGAAGGGGAAAAAAACTACTATGTGCCAGGTACTGTACTAAGCATTTTACAAATATTAAGAATGAAAAGGCCAAGGAACAAGGTCTGTTTCTTGGGAGTCATATAACCTTGGGAGGGTGGAGGAAATGTCCTCCACATGGAAGGGTTCCATCAGATAGTTAGAAAGATAAAGCATTTATTAACTACTTACTATGTGCCAGGTGGAAAAGGAAATGGCAAACTAGTATCTTTGCCAGGAAAAACCAACAGATGATGTTGGTATGCTATGGCTCACTGGGTCATGATGAATGGGACTGGATTGAACAAGATGTACTGCTTTAAGCCATAGGGATACAAATGCAAACAAAATGAAATAACACAGTCCCTGTCCTCAAGGAGCTTACCTTCTAATAGACTGTGAGTTCCTGGAGGGCAAGGCCTTGTCTTTTGCCTTTTTTTGTGTGTCCATCGATTAGCACATAGATGGCCCCTATAAAATGTTTATTGTCTGAGTGACTGACTCTTTCTACCTTATATTATCTCATTTGGCAATCTTTTCTACTACCATGGCTTCAATTATCACTTTTATAAAGATGATTCCCAGGTCTAGATATCTAACACAAGTCTCTTTCCTGAGCTACAATCATGCATCACCAACTTCCTTTTGGACATCTTGAACTAGATTTCCTATAGGCATCTCAAAGTCTGCATGTCTAAAACAGAAATTTGTTGATTTTTCTCTTCAAACCTTCTCATCTTCTCAACTTACTTATTACTGTTTGAGCCCCCACCATTTTTCCAGTCACCCAGGTTCTAAATTTTGGCATCAGCCTTCATCTCACCCAACATATCTCTAAGGGTAGGGCTGAGCCTAGATAATCACCCCACCCCAACTTTAAATATGTGCTAAGATAGCCAGCCCTGCTAACCTAAACAGATGAGAACCTATTTTGATGACTTACTGAGCATAAACTAGACCTAGACACCCTAGTTTAATCAGTCATAGGCTTTAGCTTAAGTAATAAAAGTCTTTAATTAATTTAGCGCATTTGAAAGCCACTGGGATGACATTGTACAATAAGTTTCTATAGATTTATCTGGGGATTTGGTCATATATGGTGGGGCTTTTATAAAACCAAGGAGTTAGTTGGAATTAGTTAGATGGTGTAATGAATAGAGCCAGGAACTTGGAGTCGGGAAGACCCCAATTCAAATTTGTCCTTCAAACACTAGCTATATGACCTTGAGCAAGTCACTTAATCTGTTTGCCTTTGTTTCCTCACCTGTAAAATGGGGATAATAATAATAATTATCTGGAAGGGTTGTTATGCAGATCAAATGAGATGCTATTTGTAAAGCACTCAGCACAGAGCAGGCCAGATATAAGTGTTAGCAATATTATTGTTATTAATCAGTGAGTTTCTAGAAACTTAATGATAAAAGCCTCTAGCTAAATGCTTAAGAATCCTTTGGAGGCAGGAGGAGAACCTTGGTCTCAGTGTCTTCTCCCTCCACACCATTGTGTGGGATGAAAGACCCTCATCAATTAAAAGTTAATTTATAATAAGGAGCCATCTCAGGGTGGGAACAGAATTAGATTTTATTCCATTCTCGAGAATAGGGCATCCTCTGCTAGCACAGAGCAGAACCAGCAAAAGAAGCAAAGTACAAGGGGCAAAGCACCAATAATTATACCTAACACGAGAGAATTCCCGCCCACCTCTAACCCTTCTCACCATTGGCTGGGAGGCAGGCTTACAATCTGAGCACAAAAACTAGACAAAGAACCGGGAAATCGAGGCACAGAAACTCCAATTCCCATTCCCTTAGTTAATGATTACAACTGAGGTGACATCTATAAATCTAAAGAAGGAGAATAAGATAAGGGGAGGGGGAGACCCTCTCCATTCTTTTACAGTACTTTTACAGTAAAGGAAAGCAGGTCACAGTGACCCTATTCTTATTGAGCAAATCTTTAAACCAGAACCATAAGAAAGAACAAAAAGTTTCAGGGTAAACTTTCCCAGAGGCTGAACCATCAGACTCTCATGGCCTCAGAATTTTTCCACTTCCCTATTTCCCTATTTCTTGATTTTTAAACATTTTTTAGTATATATATATATATATATATATATATATATATATATATATATATATATATATATATATGTATATATATATGTATATGTATATGTATATATATGTATATATATGCATATGTATATGTATATATGCATATATATACATATATATGTATATGTATATATATGCATATATATATACATATTTATTTATACATATCTTCCCTGTGAAGTCTTCACATTTTATTTACCTCACACACCATCTTGGCCAGGAGAGGACTTCATGAGTTTCTGTAAAGGATGGGGACTACTGTCATCCTAGCACTATCCCTGGAATGGCTATCAGCCGTGTCCAAAACAGGAGCTGAGGTTAGACTAGGAGTGATAAGTAAAGAAAGATTCAAGGCTCTCTAGGGATGGGGTTGTCACCATATAATTATTGTGCAAGAGAGCAAACAAACATTTATCAAAAGAAAGAGGAAAAAGAAATTGTAACATATTAGATCATGTAACATAGAACTGAGTGGCCCTCACGTAACAGGATTTTATAGACAGTATTTGAATTCTGCTTTTGTGGAGAGTAGTAGGATAACTGGTGGCTGAGAGATCACTCCTTGGTTCTCCTGTTTTCAAGAGTGATATTAGTCTTAGAAGTAAGGCTAATCGTTCCACATCTACATATCTGAAGTCCAGAATAAGATTATTTTGGGGATGTAGAACAGAAGATGCTTTACCTGGTGCTCTGAGGGAAGGTTGTTCTACCTCAAACCTGGAGGGCAACAGTGAACCTAATCTCAGCTGATTTGACTTCTCCCACTATACATTTATTGTGTAAAATACAGTCACAGACAGCAAGCAAACATTAATCAAAACAGGCAAGCAGTAAAATAGTAATCAGGAAAGCCATTATAGATTAGTTTATGTGATAGAATACATAAGAGTTGGAAGCCTCTGCCACCTGAGAGCAAGATGAAATTTTAGTTCATTGGGGAGAGAAGTGTCTCACCCATCCTTAGCAGTCTCTGAAGTGAGGTTGATGATGACTTTTCCTCACATGTTTGAGGCTCTAGGAGTTTCCTGTTCCACATTTAAAGCCCTCTGTCCTGGACCCACTTGCCACTCTCTGCTTCTTTTGCAGAAAACTCTTCATCCTAGAAGATCTCTTCAGTACTGGATCCACACCCCTGTCATATCCTCAGCCTCTTTGGCCCCTCTCTCTGATTGGGTGGCTCTTCCCAGAACCTCCATTTCAGGAGGGTGCCCAGGCTCGCCATCTCTTCTGTTTTCACAGAGCTGCAATCAGCCTTCATTTTATATGTTGTTTTCCGCCTTTAGAATACAAACTCCTTGAGGGCAGAGGCTACCTTTTTGCTTGTTTTTGTATTCCCAATGCTTAACACATAGTAAATGCTTAATAAATGCTTGTTGGTTGATTGATTTGCCTTCCAGAAGTCTCTCAGCCAATCAGGAGTCAAATCTTCCCGCCTTCCATAGTCAGATGGGCTGTCCTTCTGGGAACTACCAAACCTTCCTGGGGATAGGCTTACAACAGAAAAAACCTATAGAAGAATTATTTTAAAGTGCGTAAAAGGCTGCAGAGGAAAGAACAGAAGGAAACACAGGCAAACAGGGTGGCTTGGAAAGTTATGTGTTGAATTTATTTGTTGTGTACTTTAGAAAAAAACGAGGAGAGAACATTCAGATTGAGGGGAATATTCTGGGCAAAGGCAGTCACTGGGATGGGATTCCATGTTTGGGAGAGGAGCAGAAGATGCCCACTTTGGCTGCAGGAGAGTAATACAAAGCTAAAAAGGTAAGATTGTGTGGGCTTTTGGGTAGCCACCAAAGGAACTTCTGGGACCCCTAAAGATGGAACTATTATAGGTTCTGATTTGAGTAGAGGTGTGACATGGCAGTGTCTATAATTAAGAAGCATGATTCTGGGGCAGGGGTTGGAAAGGTTGATAATGGAGGGGAGCTTCCCAAGGTTCGGAACTTCTTTCAACATAATTCTTAGGATAATAGGAGGAACTAACCTTCAACTTCAGGATTAGGGAAAGAGTTGTTTCTCAGGGAATGAAGTTGGTGGAATCGAGAGACTGTCTCAGGACTTAGAATTCCGTTTGAAATGAACCTATGAGAAGGCAGCCAGGGGAGGTGAAATACTGCCCTCAGAGGGGAATAGAGACTGTCAGTGCTACGGGAAATCCAAGAAGTATGATACAAGCTGTAAGGAGAGACGGGCCTCAAGGTATCAGCTCCAACTTTCCAGACCAAGAAATTAAGGCTTTAGTTGAGTCAGGAAGTCCCATTTCCCTTAGGCTGCTGGTCAGCTATAGCTTGTTGTGGACCCTTGAATGAAGGGGTGAATAGATGAATGAAAAAGCATTTATTAAGCACTTACTCTATGCTAACACTGGGGATAAAAATACAAAAGCAAAGGCAATTTCTGTCTTCAAAGACCTTTTATTCTTTTTCTTGTGAGTTGTTTTTTATTATTTTAATAACTTTCTATTGGTAATTGTGTTTTTATGTCACCTAAATTCCCCTGATATCGCTGCCCCTCTTCCTCTCTTTCCCAGAGAAACTTTCCTTATATTAAAAAAAATTTAAGAAGAAAAAGAAAAACCAATAGTTTTTTATTGATATATTTTATCTTTCCATTGCTTAAACTTCCTCCTATCTCTCTTTCTCTCCTCCTACCCCTCGCAAAGAGGTATGGACCTTATTTCAAAGAATTTTTTTCAAAGAAAAAGAGAAAAAAAATAAAAACCTATCAAGACATTTAATAAATCTGACAATATATGCAATGTTCCGCACCTATGGGTCCTCTACATCTGCCTAGGAGTCAGGGGAGGTGTCTTCTCCTATCTCCTTGGGACTAAGTTTGTTCTTTGTAATTTCACAACCTTTATCTTCTGTTTTGGGGTGGTTCTTTCCATTTACATCATTCTAGTCATTCTCTATCTTGTTTTCTAGCCTCTACTCATATCCCTTTGCATCATTTTGAGTCTTTCCATGATTCTCTGTATTCATCTTATGTCGTTTTTTTTTTTTTTTTTTTTTTTGCAACACAATAATGCCCCATTACATTCATGCACCACAATTCATTCAGCCATTTCTCAATCCATGGGCATCAACTGCCCATCTCCCTCAACTCTCTGCTACTACCTAGTGCTGGTATTGTTTGGGATGGATTTATGAATCCAAGAATTCAAAACAGAGGCATCTCAAGGTGAAAGTAGAAAGGAAAATTTATTACGATCCCGCGGGAAAGGGCAACTCAGACACAAGGAGCACCGGGGTTCTCTCAGTGTCAGAGCGCACTGGACACAGAAAATTGGGGTGCTTATATAGGTCCCTAACTGCAATTCCCCCTCCCAACCTCCTTCCTCTCAGCTTGCAGACGTAAGCTTTGAGGGTACAATCTGGACGAGATAAATCTATCCTAGGGACAATGGCAAGGAACAAACAGTATGGTTATTTTTGACAAGCAGGTGAAGGACATAACCTTCCCACCATTCTTATCCCATTCTCCAATCAATCTGAAGTGATAAATCTATCTTAATGACAATGACAATGAACAAATGGTTTGGTTATCTGTGACAGGCAGAAGCCAGTTGTTGGTTACTTCATCTTCACATCTGTGGCAAACTAGCCTTTCCCATCACCCTTACATCTGTGACGGATATCCCCAGCACCCTTACACCTTGTCTGCCATCATTCATACCTGAGTGGTCTTGCACGTCTACGTTGCACCTGGCTTTCCGGCTTTTCATCCATTTTTCTGCTGAGCTGAGGGTCCCTTATCCTGTGGTCAATACACAGGGAGTGAGCATCCTGTGTCCTATCCTTACTTTCAGAGGATTTTATGGTTGCTGACTTATTCACCTCAACCTTTCTTTCTTTCAGGCCTCTTGCCATTAGGTAAATACACAGGATGTGAGCATTCTGTGTCCTATTCTTAACCTCGGGGGCCTTATAGTCACTAGCTTGGCTTATGGAGGGGAAAACATCTAAGTAGAGAAATGGCTTTACAGAAAGAAAAATATCTAAGTAGAGAAATGGGACTCACTATCCTACTTATTTCTGTTTATCTAATTTGTTCCCTTTTATGAGAGGTCTTCACTCATTCCACACAGTATAAATAGTTGGGTGGATATGGATCCTTTCTTTTTATCGATCACTTCCCTGGGAGGTATACGCCTAGAAACGGACTCTAGCTCAAAGGGTACAGACCCTTTAGCCTCTTTAGTTGCATCATTCCAAATTGTTTTCCAGTATGGTTAAATGACTTCCTAGCTCCCCTCACAATGTATTAGTTAGTGAGTCTGGATTTCTACTACTTCTATGTTGAATACTCCCATCTTTTGCCATATTAGGTCAGGGTTTGAGGTAAAACCTCAGGCTTGGTTTGATTTTCATTCCTCTTTATTGCTAATGATTTGGCACATTCTATCACATGGATTGGGGGCAGCTGGGTAGTGCAGTGGAGAGAGCATCAGCACTGGAGTCAGAAGGGCCTGAACTGAAATTCATTTTCACACACTTAACTAGCTGTGTGACCCTGGGCAAGTCACTTAAGCCTGTTTGCCTCAGTTTCCTCATCTGTAAAATAAGCTGGAGAAGGAAGTAGCAAACACTCCAGTATCTTTGCCAAGAAAACTCCAAATGGGGTCACAGAGAGTTGCTCAGGGTCGAAAGACTCAACAACAAAATCTCATGAATGTTGATGGTTTGCAATTCTTTTGAGAACTGTTTGTTTATCTATTCTGATCATGCCATTTATTGGGGAATAGCTTTGATGTCATATGTTAGTTGCCTATATATCTTGGATATCAAACTCTTGTACAAAAGCTTTTCAATTTCAAATAATCAAAATGATCTATTTTATCTTTTTTAATTTTCTCTATATTTATTCATGAACTTATCTCCTACCCAAAGCTATGAAAGCCATATATACATGATTTGCTTCTCCTGTGTCTTTTATGGTATCATTTTTTAACATTCAGGTCACATATCCATTTTGAATTTATTGCGGAATATGGTATAAGATGGTCCAAGCCCATATTGGAGGAGATAACATAGATAGGAAAGTGGTGGTCAGGGTGATGCACTTTGGTCTGGAAAGCTACAGCAATGGTGAGTCCCAGAGGAATAGATTGACACATTCATTTGATCAAAATTAATGGCTTCAGAACCAGAGGAGAGAGAGAAGGAAAAGGTACACCCAGAAATCAGTGCTAGCCAGACTGTGGAGATGATGGCCTGAGAGGAGGGAATGCTGAGAAGAATGAATGGTAGCTTTCCTAAAGAAGTGGTCTGGGAGAGGCAGCCATTAATCCAGATAGGAGGGGCCCAGGGCAGAAATTTGGGGATGAGGTGGGGGGAGGGGCTAGAGAGTAGGCCATTATACCAAATGGAAAGAAGAGCTAATGCTGCCCCTTCTGCCTTTCTGACTTCACAACCAGGAGTCATTGTGTGGAGTCTCAGGCATAAAGGATGTACTCATGCCAAAAGAGCATTGCACCAGCAATGCCAACTCATTTATAACCAGGTGAGTGCCAGAGGCTGGCTCTGCTCTAGGGTAGATAATGGGCTTTAACAACAGGGATGCCAGCTCAGGGCCTTTGCCTCCTGGCATCTTCTTTCCCTGCTCTGCCAGCTACTGTACAATCCTTCCCTTCATATTTGACACCTGTCACACAGTGTTTCCCAGGGTGGGTGGGTGGCAGTCATGAGCACTGAACCTGCACCTCTAGACAGATATAATTTCCTTTTCAGGGGAGGCAGGTTGGTGCTGGGCTAGTGCCAATCTCTACACAGAGCAGCAAGTGAAGATGAAAAAGATGGACTGGTCACATAGTGAGATTGAATGATAACTCCATTATGATTGCACATCTAGAGAAAATGAGGAAAGTCCCCAGTGCACTGGTTGGATATCCCTTGGCAAATTTATGGGAGGCTATGGACAAGCATGCAATAGTATGGTCAGGTATAGATGGAATTGGTTTCATTGGCATACTGATATCTATGAGGTCACAGGTCTGTCTATTTGGAAATGTGTTGTTATGGCTTGTAGAAATCATAAGAATGAATGGGGTGGGGAGGGGGGAAGCCTACTTTTGTCTCCTGGCTACTTATCTAGGAAAGGGGAAAAGAGGAATAGGCCTCACATGGTATCTGGGAATCTCCACCCTAAAACTTTGTATTATAACAGCAGCTCTGAGATTCTCCTCTCTCCATGCACTGAGACAAGTGCAAAATATGTCTAACAAATCCGGCTCCTGAATCCTCAACTTTTCATCCTTCCATTCAAACAGAGAAGTATTTTTAAAGATATTGGATAGTCTTAAATTTTCGAATGCAGATATTCTAGAGCCGAAGTATGGTCCCCAGCTTAATGTACATCTACTATTTATATTTTTATACCCATTTTTCCCCACGAGGCTGTTCCTTGTTAACCCAACACTTAGCACTGTGCCTTGCACATAGTAGGTTTCTCAGTCAATGAAGAGGGCCATATTAATGTCCATTAGGAGAGGGGTAAAATACAATCATAGTCACAGTCCTTTGCAGCAACCCCTCTGTTGATGTTAATGATTTATCATCAAATAGATTTCCCAGATTAACCTGAGTTCTGCCCAAACCTGGATTTGGAAGCTACGGTCGAGAGTGGTATAGGCAGGTCACTGACTTCGGTGTCCGACAATGGATGGAGCTTTCTAGGGTGCCTCGTTAGACCAGAAGGAAGCATGTTTCTTGTTTGGTATATGCTGCTCTGACTGTCATGGGCTCTGAGCTCATTGTCTTTTACACCAGCGTGCGTTCTTTCCCTTTGTCCTGTGTACACCCTGGAGGAGGTGGAAGCTTGGGTGTAGTTAAGTTAGCAGCCTTCCTCCAGAACAACAAGATGCTGGGGGAAGTTCTTTATGATTTGTCCCAATTATTTATTCACTCTGCTTTACTTCCATCATGTGGGTGTGGGGATGGGGAAAGAGAGGGTAGTCATATGTCTAATACTTAGCTGGGCTGAATTAGATAACTTAAAAGTTTTCTTACTAGGGAATAAGTTGGCAAGGGAGGAAGGGGAAGGGACCCTTTTCCTACCCTAAGAATGCCAACAAGAGTAAAGCAGGAGACATTCTAGAATGTTTTCCTCTTGGTTCAGTCGTTGAAGAATTCACTTGAAGCTCTCCAAGGAAAACCTCTTTCTACCCTATTTCAAAGCCTTGGTCCCCACTTTCCTGTCCTCAGAGCAGAATTGTCAGGAGGGATCTGCTTGGGAATTACCAAAGAAAAGGAAAATAAAAATTAAAAATAGGTTTTTCTCTCTTTAAAATCTAGGCAGCTCAGACCCCCAGCGCTGGTTATGCTTCATCAAGAACTGGGCCTGCGCTAAGTAGCAGATCTAGCAGTGGCCAACTCTCTGTAACAGGGCCTTGCGCTAATAGCCCTGTGAAGGAGCAGGTGGGCCTGGCAGCAGCATCTTAGCTGGAGGCCTGGTGCATTCTTAGGCTCCCACAGTACTTTTTAAGGGATGGCTCTGAGCCCCCCTCACTGCCGGGGCACATCATTACCCCTTGAACAAAGACCCTGTGCATTCTATCCTTGAGAGGAGTCCCAAAACTAGTGGGGGTGGTCACCCCATTGACAGGGGCCCCAGGGCATTCTGGGAGTGGTCACTTCCTTGGCAGCAGCACTGCTGGGGGTGGGGGAAAGGTGGCAATGCAGGCACTAGAAAGCAACATGGTGCTTGACCGCGTGGACGGGCTCGCCTCCCTCGCGGGGAAGTCCTGGCCGCCGCCGAGGCCTGCAGCTCCGGGCCTCTCAGCCTTGCCTTGCCCCACCTGCACCTGGAGGGGGAGGGAGGGAGGAGCTTTGGGGCATCAGGCACTGAGGAAGCCGCTCGCCAGTTCTGACTGCGCAGGCGCCACCAGTGGCCGAGGCCCCCTGCTCTCGGGGCTGCGCAGGCGCACGAGCGGCGCCCGGCGAGTCCCGACGGCGGCGGCTGCGGCTGTGGAGGTGACGGCGGGGCCGGGGCAGGGAGCTTTGGCGGCGGGGACAGAGCAGCCATGAGGGCCGGGCCCAGTCACCGACAGTGAGTAGTGGCTGCCGGGGGACCTCTGGGGACGGGAGCGGGGGGTGGGGGTGGGGAGAGAGGGCAGGCGCGGCTGGGCACGGGGCCGGGCTGCAGCCGGGCGCGGAGGCTGGACTGCCGGGTCGGAGGCGACAGGAGGCAATGGAGGGAGCGGGCTTTGGGCGGGGACCACCGGCCCGTTTATTGGGAGGTTCCTCCTCCTCCTCCCCCAGACGCGTCCTGTAGAGATAGGCGATGAGGGAGACAGGGCGGGGGTGGGGAGGGTTCCTGGGGGAGGGGTGCACCAGGTGTGGATCTCGGGGCCCAAGTTCACGTTCTGCCTCTGACGCTTGGCCTCCGTGTGACCTTGGGCTAATCGCTGCACCTCTCTGGGCCTCAGTTTCCTCTGCTGTGAAATGAGGATAGTTGGGTTTGACTGCCTGGGGGGAGGTCCCCACGATCTGTGGTCCTGACCCAGGATGGGAGTGGCTCGTCCTGCTGCGCCTCCCCCCAGCCGTCTGGGAGCCAGTGGCCACCTAGAGGAGGGGGTGGGCGGGGCCCAGCTGAGGGGCTGCCCCCATCCCAAGGTGGGGATGGGATGGGATAGGATGGGATAGCCACCTTGCCTAGGCTACTTGAGTGATTTTGATTTTTCTGTAAAGGCAAAGCTTAGTGGTTGCAGAACCCCCTAGAATTCGTGCATAGGAGGAGGAGGAGCAACTGCAGTGTGTTATGTGATGAAGCAACTGATGCACCTGAAATGTGGGTTTCTGGCGTTTGGATGTTTTGGGCGGGGGGAAGGGAGGGAAGGTAGACGAGTGGGTTTGGACAAAGGATGCTTTAGGTTATTTAGGAAAGAAAGGGAAATCTAAACCTAGCTTGCCATGGTCCCATGACCATGTTCTCAACACTCTGTGGCATCTAGGTGTTCCTGTGACACAGTCTGAGTTTCAGTCAAATATGGTGACTGAAACTAATCTAGACAAGCCGGAAGGGTCGCCCAGTGAGAGCTGTGCAAACATAATTTGGTATTTTAAAGTAGGAAAAAATGCCCCTCTGCAAAGGAATTCCTGATTACCTCCAGTTCAGGTTCAGCCCTCTGTTGGAGGCCACAGCAGCTGCGCATGGAAGCAGCTTTTCAAACCCACTTTTTTGTTACCCTGTTGGTGGGAGGCTCCAGTATGGACTGGATCTCAAAGAAAGACAGAAACAGCTGTGTAAGGGCCTGAGATGTTGCAGGCTCCTTGCTGAGAGGCAGGAAGAGCACAGAACATTACTGGGTGGGTGGATTTTTTTTTTCTTTTAAACAAAGCAGAGCTAAACCAGGTGCATCTTGAGAGAGAAAATGGCTTCCTGTCCTTTGAGAGAGGTCCAAATTCCCTTCTGAGCGCTGCTGGCTCTGATTTTTTAAAAAAGATTAAAATGACTAAGGTTTTTGGAGCTTTCTGGGAAATGGGTGTGTGAATTTACCTCTCTGCTGAGCCTTGGAGGAGTGGCTGGAATGAATCCTTTAAAGATTTTCTGATAAGGAGAATGAATTCTTGGGGGGGGGGTGAGGAGGAAGGGGGAGTGTGGAAAAGGTGAGTTGCCCTCTCAAAACTCAGGTTATCTTTAACTTCTCAGTCTGGTAAAACATGTTTTACTTCTCTTTCCTGGAAAATTCACAGGGAGATACTTTGAACTTTTTCCTACAGTTCTTTAACTCATTACTCCATTCTTTGGCCATAGATCCCTTTGTTAAGAGGTCAAATGGGAAAAGGAGAAATTCGTTATCATTTATATTACTTTTATCTTTGTACACATCTTATCTCTCCTACTAGTCTAAACTAGGAGGACCGGACTGTCTTTCCTTCAGAGCTTAGCCAGGTGCCATGCCTTTCGTAGGTGCTTAATAATGTTTGTTGGATAAATGTTATAGGTCACTCCAGATTACAAATGTAGTTGATTTGAAGTGTGAGACTAGTTTATGTTATACTGTAGGGAATTTATGGTAGATGAAGGACTATTTGCTTTAAAGGAAAAGGGCAGTTTAAGAAACAGTTATAAAAGTTTGAGAATTCCTTTTCTCTATTGGAAATTTCCATCAGGTCAAATGAGTATGTAAATGCCAGATGAATTGTGTTGCAATGGTATAAGTTTGTTCAGCTGTGGAGGGAATTTCCTGCCTCTTCCCCGCCCCCCCAATAGATTGCTACTTTTGTGCAGATGATAAATACCAAATGGTAATCCTTTCTTTACTCAGGGGTAGACACTGTTTCCCTGTTAACTTGTGCAGTCTCCTTGAAAATGTGAGGCTAGCTGGCTGTGGGATGGAGGGAAATGAGGACTTCCCATCAAGTCATGGCATACCAAAGATTAAATTAAATAATTTAAAGTTCATTAAGCCCTTCTTTATCCTGATAAAATGAATCATTTCCTTTAAAGAGCAGGTAACGCTTCATGGAAAACATTCTCTTTAAAGGCAACGGTTTGGTGTTTTCCCCTTCTTTTACTGAAGACATTTGCATGAAAACAGGATCTTTTGTTTCTTTGGAGTCCCTCTGATCTTCTAGCTTATTCTCCAACTGAAGAGACCCCTTTGTGATATTTCCATGGTGGCTAATTATTCTCTTTAATAATAATAGTACACACTGTATTTTTTGTTCACGATGCATTGCACATGTATAAAGACAGTTCTAAGAACCTTGAGGAAATAGTGGAAGACTTTATTAAAGGGAGAATAGGGTGTGCATCAGACTTGACTAAGACCCCTTTGCAAATCAACTTTTTTTTTTTAGAGGCGAGGTGTGTTATTTGGGGGTGGAAGTGGTGGTGGTGGGAGTGGCTAGTTTGGGAAAAGCTTGGATTTAAAGGCCAATAATGGGAGAGAATGAAGGAGCTGCTGAAGTAGATAGAGCTCTGTATAGCACTAGGCAGTTGGAGGAAATGAACAAGGACAGTGGCCATGCACTATTGTGTAGAGCAGCAAAGAGAAAGACAAGGAGCTCGGAACTTGATCTAAGGAGATAACCCAGATATTTTGGTGTGATTATAATGTGGTAGGAAAAAGAGAATTGCAGCATAATGAATTGGAGTAGGAGAAGTGGGGATAGGGGAAGGGGAGATGGAAAGTAGCCAGATAAAGGGCTGAAATTGCTGGTTCTCCGTTCCAGAGAGGTCAATCAGTAGACCTTTATTAAGGGCCCACTATGTACCAGGCATTGGAAAAGGACAGTCCCTGCCCTCTATGAGCTTACTTATCTAATGAGTATGCAGGCACTGCAATGTTGGGTTCTTCTTTCCACTTGAACTTAATAAATGCCTATTATGTGAAGAAAACTGTGCTAGATACAAAGAATACAAAGACAAAACTGAAACAGTCATTGCTCTCAAGGAACTTAGTCAATATTGAGAGAAACAACATTCACAAAGACAGATAAATACAAAATATCTAGAAAGTAGATACATAGTAATTATAGGGGAGGGCCCTAGCAGTTAACTAGGTGGGAATCAAGATTGGTATTTTATAGGAGGAGGCTTTTAAGATGAGCTTTGAATGAAGGATTTCTGTGGGTGTGAGGAGGGAGGGAGCGAGGGCATTTTGGGCATGGGGCATAGCTTCTGCAAAAGCCTGTGGCCTGCAGATCGAATGTCCTGTATGGGGAACAACAAATAAGACCTGTTTGGCTGGAACATAGAGTGCATGGAGAAGAGAAATGGTGAGTAAGCCTGGAAACATAGGCTGGAACCAGGTTACAAAAGGCTTTAAGACAGACCCAGCAGTTTGTTTGATTCTAAAGGCAGGAGGGAGTCCCTGAAGCTCCTTGAGCAGGGGAGTTGGTCAGACATGGTCAGATGGGTGCTTTGGGATGCTGTATGAAGGCGGGTTGCTTTGTGAGTGGAGAGGTTATGGAGGTAAAATAGATAAGACCTGGCCACTGATTTATCTGAAGGGTAAAGGAGAAGAAAGATTTGATGTTGTCAGGTTGTGAACCTGGGGAACTGGAAGGATGACAGTTTAATGACTAGAATTAAGGAAGTGAGGAAGACGAGAGGATTTGAGGGAAAATAATGAATTTTGTTTGGATATCTTGAATTTGAGTTGCTTTTGGGACATAGAATAATAATAATAATAACTAACATTTATATTGTGCCTTCTGTGTGTCAGGTACTGTGCTAATCGCTCTACAGATATTCTCTTATTTGATCTTCACAACCTGGGAGGTAGGTGCAATTATTATCCACTTTTTATAGCACAGATATTAAGTGACTTGCCTAAGGTCATATAGTTGTAAGTCTCTGAGGACTACATTTGAACTCAGGTCCTCTGGACTCCAGATCTAGCGCTCTATCCAGTTGGAAATGTCTAATGAATAGGCAATTAATGAAACAAGAGTAGAATTCAGGAGACTAGGGCTGAGTATATATAGATATGACAGTCATCTGTGTAGAGATGATACATAAACCCCTGGAAGCCAATACAATTAAGAGTTACTGGATTAGTAAGAAAAATGTTGACTGCCTATTTCTGTACTTTCACTTCCACTGAAGGAATCTTCATTCCATCCTAGTCAGAGAGCTGTATCTTAGGTTAGAATTTAGGATGATGAGGGATAAAAATTGAACACTAAGAAAGCTATGTTCTCTTTTGTTTAAAAATAACTTATTCTAAGTAGGGAAATATGAAACCAGAATAGCCTAGTAATAAACTGGCTTTCTGAAGTACATCCTTGATCATTTTGCCTTGGGGGAGAAATGTTCATCTTAAAACCACTTATTTGGTGGCTTGTTGTCTTCTGTGAGCTCACCCTGAAAATAGAAGCATGAGATGCCTGAGATAATTTGAACCTTGAATCAATTAATCTCCGTTTTTGTTTCAAGCTGAAACTGAGTTTATAATATTTATCCTTAGCTCCCCATTAAAACTAGTAGGAATTGGCATAATGAAGACAAAAAAGAGTAGCATAAGTGCCTTGTTCTACACTGTGCCCCATGCTCTCTGCAAGAGGAAGAGGACTTTAGGAATAGCTGTCCACACTCCAGGTTGTTGGGAAGAATTGAATGACTTCTAAAAGGAAACAGGGACAAGGCTTCAAGGGGGAGAAAAGGGGGCAAAGAAGGGGAGATGTGATGCAGAGAAGAAGGGGAGAGGAAAGACAGCTGTAAAATTAGAGCTGAAAACAGATTGGAGGTTTTTTATGAAAATGAGAGAGAGCTGGATTCTTGGGGAAGAAGAATCTGCTTTTCCTCCAAAGAAGGATATGGTAGAGCTACAGAAACTAGCAAGAGAAATATTCAGAAAGGGGCAGAAGAAGGAGAGAAAAAGGAGACTATTTGGTGATTCCCTGCTTGGGTGTACTAGCCAACTTTTTTGTGGTCTTCACCTGGCATACATCTAAGATAAAAGAGAGCTGACCATCCAAATATGAACAAAATGGTTGACCACTCCCTACTTCTAGAGATTTGCATGGGTGCAAATGTCACTTGCAGAAGGAACCTAAAAGCATGGCCAACTTTTAGAAAGCTTTGGGTAATAAACTGAAGGCCGGAGGGGTGCAGGTTGTGTTTTCCTCCCTGTTTACCCATTGAAGGCAAAGGACTCAAAAAAAGAAAAGTTAACTTTGGAAACAGACAACTGCCTAAGAAGGTGGTGTCACAGAATGGGATTTTGGACTTCTGGGCCATGCCTTAAAATGCTGGAATGACAGACATCTGGTCAGACATGGAGGACAAGTAAAGACTGAGAAGAATCTACTTGCCAGGTCTCTTGCAAATCTAATCAAAAGGGTTGTAAACTGAAAGGATTACGTGTATGTTCTGTAGAGAGTAACTATGGAAGAATAGTAGTTGAGACACCCAGGAGTTCACAAGGGACAAAATTCAAGAAAGTTGTCGGTAGTAAAAACTCAGAACTTAAACTACACACACAAATGCTTGGAGAGTGAACACCAAGCCAGGGCAACTGGAGGGCCTGATTCAGGGAAGGTAGTAGCACTTGGGAATCACCTATGCTAAAGAAATCACAGGGCCGTTCTCTATTCCTAATCCTGCCCCAGTGAGGAAATCAGGAACTAGGGGAGGGATGATGGCATATTTGGGTGAATGTCAAAGAAAGGAGAAACAGAAGAGATTTTGTCCTTGGAGTGTACCATACATTAACCTAGCCAGAAAGAGGGACTAGATGGGGAGTTTGGGAAAGATCACGAGCCCATCACTGAGGCACGAGAGTCCATAGTTGGGGGTGGGGGGATGGGGAGAGGGACTTCAGTTATCCAGATGTTTGCTAGAACTCTCTGCCAAAAGCAGATTTGCCACTAGTGATCATTTTTCAAAAAGTGGTTGCTGAAGTAGAAGTATTGGTGATAGAGAAGAAGTCCAGGATTAGTCTGTGGATACAAAAGGAAACAATTCCAGTGAGAACAGGGGGGATTTGTCTGTAGAGACTGATGTGAATGTCCAAGGACCTTCCTGACTGCTGTGGATATGGGAAGATAGAGAGGCAGTGCCAGAGAGCAGAGGGTGAGTGGGATTGTGATTATCCCAGGACCTCCCTGACCAGCATAGATGATTGAGAAGACATGATGGATTGGGATCACTTGTGCGTATAGAGGGGTTTGCCTTGGCAAGGAAAAGGGCCAGCCTCTTCACATGTGGTAAGGGTGAAGGAAGAGATGTTGGTGGGAGGTATCTGAGTAATGTGAGATGAGAAGAGGGTGTTCTGGCGGCGGGGGTGGGGAGGGGGAGCCATGAGAATTTGGAGGAGGGATGCAAAGGTTTGGAAGAGCAGCTGTGGAGAGTATGATGAGTGATTAGGAAGGTGTAAAAGTATTGCCTTGCTACAGTGAAGGCCCAGCTGAGCTTATGTAACACATTTGTAGTGAGGCCAGTCAGCAGGGTTTCTTGATTTATTTCCAACTTTGCTCAGTAGCGCATGAGTAGAAACAAAGGCCATGGATGGTGAGAGTGATCAAAGACTGAGGCTTTGTAGGGCACTGTTGGCTGTATGGTAAAGGGACAGGGACTCCGGAGGAGGAGCAGATCAAGATGGGGGAAGGAGAAGAATAGAGCCAAGGGCAGAGGTGCTGGCCTGGAAAGGAACTGAGGGCTGGAGGAGACATTAGAGCTGGTGGGGAGGATAAAGAAGCAACTTGGAGATGGAAGGGACAACAGATTGTGATCAGATAAGGAAATTTCGGAGTTAGTGAACATAGAAGTTGGAACACTTGTGGGTGGTGGGAAGATCAAGGGTATGGCCATTTTTGTCTAGCTGAGGTAGGGGGAAGGAGCAGGTCATAGGAAATAAATAGATTGGTTGTCTGGGTTGTTAGGGAGTTTCAGTGTGTGTGTCCAAGTCCCCTGGTCTGAAGGCAGGAGTTGGGGAGTTTTTCCAGATTTTAGCCAAGCTTTGAATGCATTAAGTGGTCAGATGGATTCAAAACTTGTGGGATGACCAGTGCAGAATGATCCTTAATGTCTTCATGACCAGGTGGCCAGAGGCTCTTGTGAAATTCTCCAGGGATCTGTGCTTGGCCCTACATCGTTGAACATTGTAATCAATGGTTTAGATAAAGGTGTAGGTGGTATGCTCATCAAATACAGTTGATAGGAAGCTGGGCAAGATATCTTAACCATGGATGACAGGGTCAAGAATCTTGACCAGCTAGAACACTGGGCTATATCTAATCTAAATAAGTTGTGATTCAGTAGGGCTCACTGCAAAGTCTTGCACTTGGGCACAAAAAAAATCACCTTCACAGTTAGAAGGTAGGGGAGGCAAGGGTAGACAGGAGACAGTTCTGGAAAAGATCTGGGAATTTTAGTGGGCTACAAGCTCAATGACTCAGCAGTGTGACAGGGTGGCCAGGGAACGTAATGCAATCTTGGACTGCAGTCAGAGGCATGGATAGCTTCCAAGAACAGGGAGGTGATCCTCCTACTCAGTCTTCATCTGGCATATTGGGTTCATATCTGAGCACCAAGAAGAATATTAGTAAGTTGGAGAGCATCCAGACGAGGGCAGCTAGGATATAGGATGCAGAGTCTCGAGGCCATGACGTAGAGAGGAGAGCTTGAAGGAACTGGGCATTTTTAAAAAATAAATTTTATTTTTCCCCCAATTACGTATTAAAACAGGTTTTTAACATTTGTGACTTTTTTTTTTTTAAAGTTTTGAGTTCCGAATTCTACCCTTCCCCCTCCCTGTGAGGGTAAGCAATCAGATATAGGTTATATATATACAGTCATGTAAAGCATTTCCATATTAATTTTATACAAAAAGACTCGCATAAAAGAAAAAGAATGAAAGAAGAAAGTGAAAAAGAGCATGCTTCAGTCTGTATTCAAACAATATCACTTTTCTCTCTGGAGGGAGGATAGTATGCTTCATCTGGATATTGTATTGCTGAGAATAGCTAAGTCATTCATAGTTCTTCTTTGAGCAGTATTGCTGTTGCTGTGTATAATGTTCTCCTGGTTCTGTTCACTTCGCTTTGCATCAGTTCATGTAAGTCTTTCTAGGTTTTTCTGAAATCATCTGCTTGCCATTTCTTATAGCACAATAATATTCCATCACAATCATATACCACAGCTTGTTTAGCCATTCCCCAATCCCTTTGATTTCCAATTCTTAGCTAACACAGAAAGAGCTGCTAGAAATATTTTTGTACATATAGGACTTTTCCCCTTTTTTGGGATGTCTTTGGGATATCGACCTAGCAGTGGTATTGCTGGATCAAAGGGTATGCACAGTTTTATAGCCCTTTGGGCATAGGATCTGGGCATTTTGAATCTGGAGAAGACTTGGGCAGAGCACTTTGGCTTATACCAGAGGAAAGAACCTGCAGCAAGGGGTGAATTTGCGGAGGCAAATTTAGATTGATGTCAGGAAAAACTTCCTTGTGATTAGAGCTGTTCCAAAGTGGAATTGACTGTGTGTGTGTTTTCTTCTAGCAAGTGCTGCATACACACAGGCCTCTACTTCGATTCTACTGGGAAGTTTGCTGTTCTCAGAATTGTTTGGGTCTTCAGCAGCCCATCTCCAATCACCTCCATTTGCTCCTGCTTAAAATAATAACTTAAAGAGTTATATAATGCTTTCCTTCCAACAGCCACGTGAGACAGGGCTGGGTTGTGAGCCCACAATCATAGATTTGTGTACAAAAATTCCCAAAACTGTTCATGCAGCTCTTAAATGAGGGAGAACCAACTATTTCTAATCCCCAGAAGAGGCCCAATCCCATTTCTAGGTAGTTATGGTTGTCTTCATTTTACTCACAATGAAATTAAGGCCCTGAGACATCCTAGGACAGCTTCTCTAGGTTCATACATCAGGTGTAGGAACTGGCAAGACTAGTGGTTGGGTTTTTTTTAATTAGATTTTTTATTTTTAGTTTACAACACTTGGTTTTACATGTTCTTGAGTTTCCAATTTTCTTCCCTCCCCTCCCCCCCAAGACACTATGCAGTCCGATATAGATTCTACATAAACCTTTGTATTAAACTTATTTACATAATAGTCAAATTGCAAAGAAGAATTATGACCAATGGAATGAATCATGAGAGAAAAGAAACAAAACCCCCAAAAAAGAGGAAAAAAGAAAAGAAAAAGGAGAACAAATAGTGTGCCTCAATCTGCATTCAGACTCCACAGTTCTTTCTCTGGATGTAGCTAACTTTTTCCATCATGAGTCCTTTGGAGCACTCTTTGAACCTTGCATTGCTGAGGAGAGCCAAGTCTATCAAAGTTAGTCATCACAGAATCAGTTTGTTTGTGCTTGTCTATAATGTTCTCCAGGTTCTGCTCTTCTCACTCAGCATCAGATCATGTTGGTCTTTCCAGGTTATTTTGAAGTCCGTATCTTCCCCATTTCTTATAGCACAATAGTGTTCCATTACCTTCATTTACCACAGCTTGTTCAGCCATTCCCCAGTTGGTGGGCATCTCCTTGATTTCCAATTCTTTGCCACCACAAAAAGAGCTGGTATAAACATTTTTGTACGTACTGGTCCATTTCCCACTTGTGTGATCTCTTTGGGATACAGCCCTAGGAGTGGTATTGCTGGGTCAAATTTTTATATGGGGGCACATTTTTATAGCCCTTTGGGCATAGTTCCAAATTGCTCTCCAGAATGGCTGGATCAGTTCACATTTCCACCAGCAATGTAACAATGTTCCAATTTTCCCACATCCTTTCCAGCATTTATCATTTCCCTGTTTTGTCATGTTAGCCAATCTGACAGAAGAGATGATACCTAAGAATTGTTTTGATTTGCATTTCTCTAATCAATAGTGATTTAGAGCATTTTTTCATATGCCCATAGATATCTTTAATTTCTTCCTCTGAAAACTACCTGTTCATATCCTTTGACCATTTGTCAATTGGGGAATGACTTTTATTCCTATAAATTTGGCTCAGTTCCCTGTATATTTTAGATATGAGGCCTTTATCAGAGACATTGGTTGTAAAGATTTTCTCCCAATTTTCTGCTTCCCTACTAATCTTTGTTGCATTGGCTTTGTTTATACAAAAACTTTTCAATTTAACATAATCAAAATTCTCCATTTTGCATTTTATAATGCTCTCTGTCTCTTGTTGGGTCATGAATTCTTCCCTTTCCCATAAGTCTGCTCTCCCAAATAGTGGTTGTTTTTTTAAAATACAAAAGCAAAAACTATAACTTCATCAAAAGTAATGAGAAAAATAGTGTTGTGCATTTAAAGAGACAAAATTGAAGGATGAATGATTAATTCCTGCCCAAAATAAAGATCTAGATATTGTTGTAAAAATTAGCAAGGTAGGAGATTTGCCTGTCCCACAGTCCTCTCCACTGTGGTTCATGGATCAGACTTGGAAACGCACTGCCCTAAAAAGTGTCGTTTTTCAAATGGAACAAGCACTTTTTACCTTAGTAAAGAACTGGGAATAAATGGCCACCTACTGAATTGTGGTACACGAATGAAGTGGAATATTACTGTGCTGTAGCAACTCTGTATGACAAATTCAGAAAAGCATGAAAAAGACTTGTATGAACTGAAACAGAATAAAACCATCAGAATCAGGGAAACAGTATATACTAGGATTAAGGAATAAAAGAAACCTGAAACTTAATGTTTTATAATTGTGATGACCAGGCCTTTTTTTTTTGGAGGGGGGAAGGCAGGGCAATTGGGGTTCAGTGACTTGCCCAAGGTCACACAGTTATTGTGCCAAGTGTCTGAGGCTGGATTTGAACTCAGGTCCTTCTGACTCCAGGGCTGGTGCTCTACTCACTATGCCACCTAACTGCCTCCATGAACTCCATGCCTCAAAGAAAGGAGAAAATGCACCTTCCTCTATTATTACAGAAGTATGGGACTATGATTGAGGAACATTGCGTATGGCACCAGATTCTGTTAATGTGTTGGTTAGTTTGCCTAATGTGTTTTTTTCCTTTCATTTAAAAAAAAATTTGTTCAATTTCAAAACCTAGAGAAGATATATATTCAGAAATGAAGGTGATGTAAAGATGAAAGACATCAACAAAAACTTTAAAATGTAGTCAGCAACCGACCTTACATAGTGGTCAAAGTGATAATTTGGAGGGGAAGAAATGGACCCAAGAGTATTGCAAGATTTAACATGAGGAATAATGGTGTAACGATGATAGCATAATAAATTTCTTTTTTTTTTTAAAGAGCTTAATTAATCTTTAAGTGTACAAAGTGTTCCAGAACTGCCTGTGATTAGAACTCACTAAACGACCTAATTTTCATTCCCTTCTACCTTCCCATTTATTGCCTGCCAATAATATTGTTTATTTTTTTAAACAAATATAATATTACCGATGTGAAAGGAGGATAGAGATGATTGTTTGCTCTAGAAAGTGCAAGAAGCAGAATAAAATTTGAGTTTGATGCAGTGACAGTTGGAGAGAAGAAACTGAAGCAAAACTGGCTTGCATTTTCTCAGTTTCCCTCCATGAAATCAGAGCATTTTAGAACTTGGAGGGACTTTAACTGAAATCTTCAGTTTATAGATGAGGAACTAGGGACAGAGAAGGAATGTGACTTTCCTAAGGCCACTCAGCTAATTAGAGGCAGAGCCCAGGTCTCCCTCCAGTGTTACTTTTACTGTATCACAGATGCTGTGGCCTCAGCACTAAAATAAACAAGTAAATAAATGAAAACAGAAAAAATCTGATGCAGAGGTTGGATGCATTTTCCAGTGAAAGTAACATTGGATTTGGAGTAAGGGACTGTCCAGAATGTAGTTTTGAAGTATAAACATAGGTCTCTTGTGTTTTGGGAGATAGAGCGATGTGTGCAGAGATCCTGACCTTCTGCGCTATGTATCGTTTTTAATATTTACTTTAACAGGAAACCTGGTATTTTTCTAAAATCTCTCTCTCTCCTCCCCTTCCCCTTTAACTGTTTGGAGTGCTTTCTGCTTGGTATTCACATTACACATTTAGGAAAGCCAGTCTGCTAGCTTTCTGAAGAAGTTATACTGGGGCTTCTCCACATTTGCAGACTAATTTTTCTCTTAGGACTACACAACTAAGAAGTCTGAGCCTGGAAAGCCTTTCATATTTTTAACCTTTATTCCCAGTCCCTTCCTAATCATAAAACTGATGATCATCCTAAAGGCAGATAACTTCTGGGAGATTTGGTAAAAAGCCTTTGTGGGTGGGATGTGGGTGGAGAAAAGTTCCAGGAAAACAGTTGTCTAACTTTATTTGGTAGCCTTGTTACCACTGCCTTCTCCCCCAAACAGACACACAAACTGCAGAGATGGGAAAATTCAGGTTCTTTTAAATGCTCTGCTTTGCTTAGAAATGTAGATGAATGCCGTAGTGCTCCATTGGGCGCTCTGTCCTGAGTCTTATCATGTCGTTCCCTGGCCATTCTCGGTGTAGCCCTTATTGGTCAGTGGATTGTTCTTTAAATGGATCGTTCACCTTCTTACCTTCCTTCTCAGTAAACTACTGTCGTTTGTATGGAGCCAGGTGGTGTCACAGCGGATAGAGCCTTAAGCCTGGATCCAGGAAGACCAGAGTTCAAATCCAGGTCAGTTTGCCTCAGTTTCCTCAACTCTAGAATGGGGATAATAACAGCACCTACCTTGCAGGGTTGTTAGTATCAAATGAGATAATATTTCTAAAGCCAAGCTTAGCACACTGATTGATACATAGTAGGTGCTACAGAAATGCTTATTCCCTCCTCCCCTCCCCCCACTACCTCCTGAACCCCTACATGGATTAGTTTCCAGTAGTAAAGGAAGTTTTTCATTTGTCCATCGAGTTTGGGGAATGTCAGAATCCTGTACCAAGTGTGTCTGAGCTTTCTAGTCTCCTAGGGATTGCTTCTTAATGGGCTGGTTCTGGGCAGTTTGAATTCTGGGATTAGGGATCTCTTTTAAGTGTCCTGGAATTTGTATACTTCTGCGCTCAGGTGAATCTGAACCTTCTGAATTAGGACAAATTTATTTAGAAAAATGATTATGATTATTAGGCAACTGGGCTTGTCCCTATTGATAAATAGCATTTGCCTCTGCTTGGCACAGTCTCTTCATATCAACACAGACCCCCTCCTGGGAGAGAATCTGAATACCCTGCCAGTGTTGCTGGGGTCCGTCACCTTCCTGTATGTCATTCTTCTATATCTTTCTGATCCAAAGAGACATTCCATTTTTTTTTTTGCCAGCTCCTAAGCCAAGACATCACGTTTTCTTCAAAAACTCTTTAATGTAGTGTAGGGTAATTTATGTTCTCCTGGAATCTCCTCCATAATACTGAGGAAACATCTAATAACTGGGTTCTTTTTCTCTGTCATAGAGCCCTGTGGCAGGGTAGTAAAGCCTATGGACCTCTTCTCAGAATAATCTTTTAAAATGTATGCAGTAACATGACTAATGTGAAAATGTGTTTAATAGGAATGTATGTGTAGAGCCCATAGCAGATTGCATGCTGTCTTGGGGAGGGAGGGAGAGAAAATTTAAAATTTATGGAAGTGAATGTTGAGAACTAAAAATAATTAAATTAATTTAAAAAGTAAATAAAGTGTATGCAATAAAATATGTAGGATTACAAAGGAAATCAGTTGTATTGAAATCGTTATCAAAATACATATTTTTAAAATTCATGGACTCCAGGTTAAGAACCCCCTAGGGGATCAAGTGGGTGTTAGGGTAGAGACAAGGATATTATCTCACTCTCCTCCAGAATAGTAATAAGCATCTGCTTTCTTTGGGTAAATTAATTTTAGGTTCAGGTGGGCTCTTGAATCTCTCCTCCTTTGGCCAGAACAACACTGGTTAGTTTCTCTTACTGGGTCTACAGCCTTAGTTGGCTCTTTACTGGTAGCGGAGGTAACCTTTGTGTAGCCATTTTCATGTTTCCTGCAGCACCCATGAGTTCAGATACCCTTAGGAGAGTGAGAGGACTGAGGACATTTTTTGCAAACGATAATATTAAGGTAACAAGTCTAGGTGGGGTCATTCCATCTCCATTTGTGGCAGAAGTAGGTGAGAACCAGAGAACACAGCCCTTCCTTTTATGTTTTTTTTTTGGGGGGGGGGGGCGCAGGGCAATTGGGGTTAAGTGACTTGCCCAAGGTCACACAGCTAGTACATGTGTCAAGTGTCTGAGGCTGGATTTGAACTCAAGTCCTCCTGACTCCAGGGCCGGTGCTTTACTCACTGTGCCCTTCCTTTTAAAGTCTGGGTTTATTGACTTTTGGAGCCCACATGTGTAGCCCGTGTAGTTCATTTTGGACTGGCCCAAGCTAGCCCAAGATAGGACACTGCAATAGGTCATTTCGTGACCTCAGATTAGTCTTGCAGTTGTGGTATTCACATTGGCCATAGGCACTGAAAACACCATGGAGGGGTGGCTGGGAGCCTTGGGCCCTGTTCCTTGATGCCCAAGTCGTTAGTCTCTTGTTCTTTCCTCCTGTCTGGCCTTTGCCTATCCCATTAGCTTTGGGAATGTGCTCCATACCTGGAATTCAGAGTGGTGGCTGAAATCCTTGCTTTCTGCCCTTCTAGGCTAGCGCTTCTCCTTCATCGTTCCCCCTCTCCGCTCTCTGGTGATCTTCCCCTCCTTGGATCTGCTTGGATCTATCCTGGCACTTAACTTGTTTTCCAGTCGTTATTTGTGTGTTGTCTGATTCCCTCTATTAGGTCACAGGTTCTCTGAGGGCAGGGGCTGCCTGTCATTTCATCTGAGAGCTTTAAGAAATGTTTGACTTGAGCTAAAGAGCTTCCTTGGTTTGGTAACCAGTGAGAACAGCCCCTAGACTAGACCCTCAGAGACAAATGACATCCAAGTCTGCACGTTATTCTCCCCCACCCCGCCCACCCAAGGCAGTCTCTCCTGTTACTTGCTGCAGAAATGGCCACGTAGAAACAGCACTGAGGTCTAGTTCTGATCCTAAAGCTTATTCACTGTGGGATCTTGAACAAGTCACTTAACCTTACTGAGCTTCAGAGTCATGTAACCTTTTATGAACCACCTGCCATGTGTCAGATGCCATGTGCTAAGTGCTAGGGATACAAAGAAAGGCACAAGAAAGGCCCTGCCCTCAAGTTGCTTACAGTCTAATGGGAGAAGATTGAAAGAAGGGGAGGGGTCAGGGAGGAGGTTACCAGGCTGCCAGGAGATGATCTGAAGAGGTGAGAATTTCATGTTTGATTGCTCCTTGCAAAATGGTGAGTTTCTGTGATCCTAAAGTCCAGGAAAGCAGCCAGGTGGGCAGTGATGAGGTGAATTCGCAGAAGGGAGGATCTGGGGAGCTCTCTAACATCCAGCCTCCTCCCTGTCTGGCAGGGGCAGGGATGCTGAAGAGGGAGGAGTTTGAGTTGATTCTATTTTGCAGAAAGATAAGGTTCTGGAGGTCAGGAAGTCCAGGAAAGCTTGGCTTTCCTTACCTGTAAAATGAGGATAATAATCTTTGGATATTATTGCAATATATATACTGAGTACAGTAAAGAGAAAAGAACATTAGGTTTGGAAGGAACTGGAGTCTAATTATGGCCCCACTCTTTGGGCCATCCTTTCCTTATCTATGTGAGGGAGGTCAGCGGTCCTTTATACCCCACAATGCCGTCATACACAAAGCACTTTGTATCCTTAAAGTGTTGTCTTGTGCTATTATCACTCTTATAGAATGTGCAGTTGTGTAGATAACTTATACTCTGGTTGTATTTCTGTTCTTATGTTTACTCCACTTATTCCCTACCTTACTACCAGCCAAATTGTCACATATGGTGTTATTTTAGCAACGCGGATGAATGAACGGGTTGGGGCCTACAAGCCCTCTTTGGTCTTGCTCAGTTTCTGCTGTTAGTTTGCCTGACAGTGTCCTTTTGCTTTAAGTTTGATCTGGAACTATGCAGCTTTGGTGATGGGAGTAATACTGTTGTATTCAAACTGGTGCTCTTTGTGTCCCCATCTTTGCAGTGTTCTCCGCTTTTTACCATTGTGCTGTATGACATGATGGCAGCTTTTGAAGACTAACTTCTTTGAAATATACTCATTATCATCGCTCTCTATTCACTATTACATTTCCTGCTATATATTGTAAGTTCTAGATTAAGTAGTCTTTTATTCTTGATACTTGCTTGGACTGTTCCAAATATATTCTAGTTCTTCAAGAACCACTTTGACTGGGACCAGGACTATGAATATTATGAACAGGACATCTTGATGTATTACTGAGATGGCATCATCTAAGGGAGAGCCCTGGAATAAGGAATTGGAAGAATAGAACGGGCTGGCTCTTTGACCTTGGGCAGTTCACTTGACCTTCCTGGGTGTCTGTTTCCTCATCTGTCAGTTGAGGGTGGTGCTTGCAATTTCCAACCTCAGTGAATGGTTGTGAAGTATCAGTGCCAATGAAGAGAACTATGCAGCACTTTTGCAAGTTAGAGTGTGATATAAATGCTAAATAATATTTTTTCCCTGGGATGCTGTGAAAATTAGCAACGTGATGTCTGTTAGAGGACTTTGAGCTCCTTTGGGAGGTGATGTATATTTATATAAATACTATTTGGATAAAAGTGACTCAGGATTTGGAGAAAGGTGTTGCCACCCCAATTTCAGGAATTCAGTAACTGTAAAGGGGAAACCAAGCAATTTCTGATTAGACAAGCTGTTTCTGAAAGAGACTTATTATAATAGCACTTTGGATTTATCATGCAGAAGCCTTAACCACCTTCAATTTTTTTTTTATCCAAGTAAAGTTAGAGAATGCTGCCCTTTTAGGTGGCTACAGCTGCTGAACACTTAAAAGGTGGTGTTTGATTTGTTATCTATATTGAAAGCGTCAACGCTAATCAATAGAACTACTCTAGGAAAATATTGAAAAAGCAGTTTTATTTATTGTACATGACACGGATCGAACTTCAGTGCAGAGTTGAGAGATGGTTCAATTTAGGATTTTAGAAGTGACGTGTTGACATTTCAGCCAAACTAACACTAGTGCCACACTTCTGTAAATGCAGAATTGGGGAGATCTCTCTTGATAAAGTACTTAGAAACTGCTTGAAATTTGAATCCATTGAGCCACATTTTTTCACAAGCTCCTCTAAAAGGAGCATTAATAATGGGAGAAGATAGGGATGTGGTGGTTTTGAGGCCTAAAACTGATGAAGGGACTTGAAATCAGTAAATAATAGGTTGCTGACGTCCTTGAGGTGGCCCAATTAGGATCTTGCAGATTGTTTTCACTGGGGTCCTGTGCATTTCTAATTTTAAAACCATGTGAGAGAGAGACAGAGTAAGGGACGTGAAGTCATTAGCTATACATAGCTAGGATTGAATCTTTTTTTTTTTCTTGAATTTTAGTTCTCCCACAGCCTGTTGTGTCAAGGACAGGTTTAAAAGCTTAAATTTCTTCTCTTCAACCTGAGGACTAGATGTGGTTCTGTTGCGGATATACACTGTTTGCTTTTTTTTTTTTTTTTTGAGGTGGGGAGTAAGACACTGGTATCTGTGGGAAAAAAGGAGGGCACCTGGGTCGACCAGCTTCTATAACACAGCTAATAGAATAAAATCATATTCATTAAATATCCTTCATCTTTCTTTCGTTAAGAATATTGTCTGTACTATGACTATGAATTTGTGTAGGTTCTTTTGTTCAAAAGTCCAGGGCATAGAAATTATTTTTAGGCATTTTGTATTATGTTGTTTTCTTTGCCCAGTACATATTTAGGGATTGAGCTCTCCCCCCTTAAACATGTTCATTTTCAACATCTTGTCCCATGTTACTTGGTCAGTTGCTTTGGATGTAAGTATTCATCCACCCCACTTCATTGTGGTCTGTCCTAGAGCATTTGTTAAGCATCTATTGTGGGCCAGGCTGAGCTCTGAATGAAACAGTCCCTGCCTCAAGGAACTTAGGATGCAGAATTCAAGCATTCTTGGCTTTGGGTTTTCGTTCAGAGAAGCATGAAACCTCTGGAAGTTGGCATTTGGAAGGCCTCAAAAGCCAAAACTCAGTTAAAACCTAATGAAGAGATAATTGTCTACTACTACCTTTGAACTAGGGAATATGGGTTTCTAATTTTGCTGATATGTAGTGGTCTTCTCCAGGTCTCAGTTTCTTCCTATGTAAAATGAAAGAGGGAATTGATGATTCTAATAATGTACAATGATTCTATAGAATTGTGAATAAGAAGTGAGAAATCATGATCTGGCATCAAACTGATCCTCGCTGGTGTTTGATCCTTGCTTCTCAAAAAAAAAAATTGTGACAATGAGCTTCTCCCCACCCGCTTCAAAAACGGCATTTAAAAAGGGCTCCTTCTGAGAACCTACAGTAAAACACCATCAGAAGATTCAGGGTTTGCTCTGTCTTGGTTATAATCCACTTTTTTCTGGCTGGTATAGCCTTCTTTTTCTTTTCTATGTTCTGACAGATTATAAGATTGTGGGAAAACAACGGCCAGGGCTTTTTCAGGAACGGTGCCATTTTATCTACAGGAGAATCCATCAGCTTTGGCACCAGAAAGGAATTGGCTGTGTACTTAAAGATGCCAAATCACTCTTGAGTCACAAGTTTGCCATCTCATTTTGTGTGTGTGAAACTTTTCCAGGATTTTGGCTTTCGATTTTTCCACCATGTGCTACCCCCTTCAGTGTGAGAAATGGAGTTTTTCTTTCTTAAAGCCCTGTCTTTTCCTTCCAAGTGTGAACAGCCCAAGCCATGAGAGATGATTGTAGTTGTGGAAAAATAGGAAATAGACATGACAACAGTCTCTCTCTTTTTCTTGTGCTGTCTTCAGTACTCACTTCCAATTATCCATGGCATTCTTTCCCATAGTAGTTTCGTTTATTTAGGTGTGGAAATCATTTGCTAACCAGGATGTTACTTGATGGAAGTTTTCCAAAGAGATCAGCAAAGGCCTGTTGCCAGGGAACTCTCAGATGGGCATATCTCTTTTTCGATTTTTTCCAAAGTCAGAATGGAGGAAATTTCTTCCACTTCATTCTGTTGGTTCTTGCCTTTCTTTGCCTACTGCTTCTGTGTCGTTTGCTCTAATTCCAATTCAGATGTTATTTTCATTTATACTTAACCAAAGGTTTATTTATTACCTTTGCTTTTTAAATTTAAGAACAGTTGATTTTGAAAGCTACTCTGTTCAGGCAGTTAGCTCTTTTAGTAACTGCTCCTGCCTCCCAGAAGGCATCTCTTCTGTCTAGCTCTCTGTGAAGAGCAGGTCAGATGTCACCTCAGATGGGGCCTGCCAGCCAGGAAAGCACCAGATTAGACAGGCTGCACTGTCCTTGTCCAGTGTAAACTGTCATTGTACACACAGGTGACATCACTTAGGGACAGGCAAAGGCTTTGCACGTTTCCAGGTACTGTATGGAAAGCAAAGTGTAGTCGGTGGAAAATTTTTTAGGTAGTCTAACTTGCTTCTTTTAACAATTTTATATTTTTTTTAACTACACAATACTTGTTATTCAATCCTGTTGTGCAGCTCAGGACTGGCCAATCAGAACAGGATTTCATTCTAGGGTTTTAAGTGTCAGGTGTTTATTGGTAAGATGGCGCCTAACAGGCCTTCCTGGGGAAAAAAAATCCAACCTTTCTGTGTGCTGGGTTTTTTACTCACATTAGATTTTTATGATGCTACCTAATATTCATTCTTTTACACTGGATAATGTGTGTAATTTACTTGTGGCAAGTAGAGTAAAAAGAAGAATGTCGAAGCTGTGTTAATTCTTTTTTACTTGCTATGTTAGCAGTCAGAAAACTTGAAAAACCGAGTATGTTGATGCAAATGATAGTGAAGCACCAACATCAAGTCAAGTGGGTGTTATCATATAAATTATATTATATAAACTAAACTAGCTTTCTATCTAGCCTGTTAATACCAAAGTTGTAAATGAAAATACTAATTCAGAAGGATGATAAATAATATATTAAAGGAAAAAGACTTGAGTCAGAAGGTCTAGGTTGAAATCCCATCTCTGTTTATTCCCCCAGTAAACTTGGACAAATCACTTCATCTCCTGGGGCCTCAGTTTCCTTATCTGTTTCTTCCTCTGATCCTTCTCATTCGGGGCCTGCTTGTTTCCTATAGTAGCTCTTGGGAAAACGGTTCTATCCATTAGAGATTTTTTTTTCAAGTTTCTGCATTACTGATAAGGCATAGAAAAGTAAAGTGACTTCAAGAGGCATACATTTTCCAGAGTCATTGGCAATTACAGAATTAGAACTTAGTGATTCCAACAACTGTGAAGACACATTGGAAAAGCTATTAATGTTTTCAGAAGTGGTTTTATTAGGGTAAGTAGGTAGCCCAGTAGATAGATGGCCAGGCCTGGAGTCAGAAAGACCTGAGGTAAAATCCGTCCTTAGACATTTCCTAGCTTTGTGATCTTGGGCAAGTCACTTAACCCTGTTGGCCTCAGTTTCCTTATCTGTAAAATGAGCTGGAGAAGGAAATGGCAAACCAGTTCAGTATCTTTGCCAAGAAAACTTCAAATGGGGTCATGAAGAGTCATGTATGACTGATCAACAATGTTTTTTGTAGGCATGAGAACCAGGGGTAGTTGATTATAAAGTTTTTTCTATATCCCATAACTGTTTGGGTTGCCTTTTTCCACCAAAGTTTAGTTGAGTATTGAGTGCCCCAAATATACTGTATACTGTGTTCCAAAAACTATGCATACACTACAAAGATGTGCTATACTAAACTTAAAATCTTGGGAAGAGGGAGTCTAAACATGAAAACAATTAGATGTTGAATTAATGTGGTATTTGACTCTTAAGTTAAATATCACTTTGGAGAAGGGAGAGGGGCCTATGGGCAGAATTTTTAAAAATCTTCCTAGAGCAAATAATATTTGAGGGGATCCTGTAAGGATGGGGGGAGCATTTCTATTTTGGGGTGGGAAAGGAAGTATTATTTCAGAAGAAGGTAACTTCATGAACCAAAGCATTGATCAAGGAATCAACATGATATGAGGTAGGAATGAGTGATATATGTGTGAATATGTATACACATATATGTTCATGTATAGTGAGAAGAGTATCCCAGCTAGAGTAGAAGGTGCATTAGGAAGGGAATATGAATTGATTTAGGCCCACTTTGCCAGGAGCAGTGCTAATTGATTTACAAATATCATCTCATTTGATCCTCATAACATCCCTGGAAGGAAAATACTGTAATTATCTCCATTTCTCAAAGGAGGAAATGGAGGCAGAGGTTAAGTGACTTGGCCAGGGACACACGGCTAATAAACGTCTGAGGCTGGGATTTGAACTCTGGCCTTCCTGCTTCTAGGACCAGAGCTCTATCAACTTTATGCCCAGATGCCTCTAGCAACAAACTCAAGTTAAGGTAGGGCTATCCTCTGGAACATTTAAAAAGCCAGAAGTAGACAGATTTGACAGGAGGGAGGCCCTGCAGGTTTTTGAGGAGAATAGAGTGATGAAAGCTGAGTTTGGGAAAAATGATCCTGGCAGTGACATGATGTGGCTGCTTGTATCAGAGGAGAGGAGAGATTGAAGAATTGGAGACTGGAAACCAACTGGACCAGGCAGTGTGGTCATCTAGCTATGATGTGGTGGAGGCTTAGATAGGAGAAGGAATGAAAGGGAAGGAACAATCATGATATTAGCTTATATTTATAGAGTGCTTTGAGATTTATATAGAAAGCATTTTGTGTAACAATACATTGTCGTCTTTGATCCTAACAAAACCACTGGGAAATGGGTCATGCAAATATTATTCTTCTCTTTTAAAAAAGACTAATAAATTGAGGCTAAAAGAGGTTAAGTCACATCCCCAGAGGCTAGTAAATAGTGGAGCCAGGGGTCCATTGCTTTTTCCAATACATCTTAGTGTCAGTATCCCTTGAATTTAATCACTGACTTTCCCTTTCCTAGATTTCTTCCCTCACACACCCAAGTGTGAAGGTCCAATTTTAGAGGACTATTGAGGATGAAGCAACCATAACATTTTTTTTCTCCTAGGAGGAAATTTTCTCTCTTAGGGATGGAATTTGTTATTAAACAATTATGTTTCCTGTGATTTCATGAGGATTTATTTATGAAATGTCTGTTTAACATTTTGGTTAACTCATTTGAATCTGCTGCTTCCCACTCCTCAATCTCAATCTGAATTGTTGATCTTCAGTTTAATTTACTAATGATGACTTAGCTCTAGGTCTCAAAACAAACTTCTTTCCAGGCTTATTTTCCTTCAGTTACATTTTGTCATTTTGTGAAGGGACGCTGCTTATGATCTTCTGTCTTATTTTTAAATGACTTGTATTCTAAACCTGTGTGGCCTTTGATTGTCATCTCTCTCTGTCCAGAATATCAAATGTTTGCTGGATAATTTGGGGCCTCTTTCTGCCTCCTGATTTTGGTGATTGTTTACCATTGTCCAGATTTCTAAGAAATGGTCAGTCCATGTTTTTTTTTTTTTCACTTTTATCCATTTCCCATTCTTCAGGGCTGACAGCTTGACTCAAGAAGTTGGGTAGGAGATGCTTTATTGCAGGAAGTATCATTTTATCTTTCCTTTTCTCTAATTTGGTATTGATTTTGAACTTTGGACCTAGTTAATGATCTGACTACACACAAATGACTTTGAAATGACTGTTTTTTCTTACCAAGATAGTCAATTTCATTATTTGTATTCATTGGTCGAAATGCCCAGGTCTCTTCATGAAGAAAGTATCATTATATATGTAAGAGGTTTCTGAATGGTCCACGGGCCTTTTCATTTCTCGATCCCTGACAATATTTCCCTGTCCTCCCCTATATCCATCTTCACATTGAAGATGTATGTTTATTTTATTTGGAGGATCTTGTTTAGTTCCTCAGTATTTCTCCACAGTGGCATCCTCTTGGTAGACGTGGGTGTGTAATCATCATGGTGTTCTGTTGATTGTGCTCATGAACACTTACTACATGAGGAAAGATGAGCAAATGTCCCATGAACTGATTATTTCATGTTATTTTAAAGCACCTGATGAAATCAGTTATTTCATCTTCTTTATTAATCTATTAAAGGAGAAGCTGGCAGCTTTTCTTTCACTTAGCTGCAATTTCTTTGTTTTCTAGTTTTCTGTAAGAGGGGGCATGTAAATATGTGGTCCACTTCCAGCACTGTCTGTTATCTTGATGATCTTTGGACAGAAATTACACATTTAGTACTACTGTACATAAAGTGATGCTTTTAGAGAATGCTTGTTAGTATCCTCTGCCGTGTGTCCACCAATCTGTCACCATCATTGCAGAAGCTGATAGGTGGGGGGGTGCCAGAAAAGACTGTAGTTTTGTGATTTTGTCTTTTATGGGTCATCATCATGGTAAAACACACGCACGCACGCATGCACGTCCTTGGACAGCAGTCATTTGGTAGCCAGATCAGTACCAGTCTTTGAGGAGGATGGACCCTACCAGCTGGTGTGCTTCACTGGCATAGTCTTTGGGAACCCAAAATCATCCTCTGCCACAGTGAGGTACCAGAGGCATCACTTTTATTGTCCTTCTTTTTCTTCCTTGTTTACATCAGCTCAAGTGCCACCTCTTGCAGTAAACCTTTCTAGGTCCTTCCAGCTGCTATTGTGGGGTTTTTTTTTTTTTTGGTTTTGTTTTATTCTGAAGGGCTTAGGACTAGTGTCTGGACATGTAGCAGATTTTAATAAAAATGCTTAATTGTTGTTTGGAAGAGGTTATTGGATAGCTACCCAAAGCCTTTTTATTTTTAACCATCTGTACGTAGTAGGAAAGTCATATACTGTCTAAATTGAACTGCTTTTGGCTTCACAAGGAGTTAACAGGCTCAACAGTTATCTTGGAAGTATTGGATTTTTAGGTACTTCTCTTTTAACTAAATGAGTTTACTCCTTCAAATGTTTTTTTTTTTTTTAAAGGACTGCCACAGGACCAGGGCCAGAGAGAAGTCAGCATGTTACTTTTGAAGCCTGAGCCCTGAGCCTAAGGAAGTTTTTCCCCTTTTCTACATCAGCTATGGTTTTGAAGCCAGCTGTTTTGTACAGTAGCTTATTTTTGTTCTTTTTATTATTATGAAGTTGACAAATATCAACAAACACAAACATTTGTATACAAAGAATAACAAAAAAAAGAGGAATGAACATCAAGCCCCGAATCCTCAGTTCAATCTTGGTGGTTTTTGTGTAATTTACATTTGACTTGGTAGCTCCAACTCTGCCCTGCTCTTCTGTGTCCCCTTCTGACCTTGCTTCTGTTCCTTTCTTTTTTTTAACTGGAGTTTCTTAAAGAATAACTTAGTTATGTGAGTTTAGGAAATGCCAGAAAGATACTTAAATATTTTTTGAATGATGGCAGAATTGTTTTTGTATATTTTGGATTATTTCTTAAGGAGGGAAGTTGGCAGCCAGTGAAGGAGGGCTGGAGATGAAAAGGACCTTCTCCCTAATTTCTGAGTGACTTTGTTGGCAGAGCCAAAATTGATAGAAATTTTATATTTTTTCCTTCTTCAATTTGGTGCTTGGCTTATCTATGAAACACCAATGAAGTTCATATATAACTAACCTATTGTCTTTTATGCCACGTATCCCCCAAGTTTCAAAATGGGAATAAAGTTACCCTGCCTATTTTCCATCTTACAGGAAGATTGAAAATATGAGATCATACATATTAAACACTTTGAGATCCTCTAAAGGGGCCATTTAAATTCAAAGTGGTTATGCTATTTTTAATAGTGCCAAGGAAGCTGAGTATGGTGTTTGTTGTAGACATTAAAAAATTTTCCAAAGGCGAGAAGGCTTTGTGGATACAAGTGACAGCCTCGGTGTCACCGCCTCCCTCTCCCAGTGTCCCATTTTGTTTGTCGGCACGGATCTAAGAAGACAGCGCACCATGACCTTCACTCTCTTTCTCAGCCAGTCCTCCCCCTAGCAGCATCATGCCTGGAGACACAGGCACCGCTGATTGAAGTGTTGGTCCAACCTGCCAGTTACACGTCTGCCAGTCCGAGAGCTGCTCTCTGCCATCAGGTGCATCCTTGCAGCGAGCTCTCGGCCTCGGTTCTCCAACTACGCCTCTGGCTCTGCTGGACCCCGCCCCCAGCCAGGCCCGGCTCCTGCGCCCTGGAAAGACCGTGTTTCCGCCGGGATCCGAGAGCCCGAGGGCCTGTGCCCACGCCCGGGGGGGGGGGGGTCTCGGAGCACCTCCGGCATGGCCGGCCAGCCGAGCCAGCCCGGCCCCGGTTACTGCTCTGGCCCCTGCCGGTGGGCAGCCACCGGACACGTCTGCCCCGAGGCCGGGGGAGAGCTCGGCCAGAGCTTGGGGGGAGCACAAGAAGCCGGGCCGCGCTAACAAAGAGGAGCCTCGGCGGGGCCAGATCCGTGCTGGCCCGCCTCCCCCGGCGGCCGGCCTCCTCCCTCCCCGGCCGGGCTTCCCCCGTTGGCTGCTGTGCTCGTCTCTCCGCGGACTCCTGGGCTTCCCATTGGCTGAGCCAGGGCTCGTCCCGCCAGGAGGGTGCCGGCAGGGGGCGGGGCCGGCTTCCGGCGGCGGAGTGGAGCCTGGCGGGGGCCGCCGGCTGGGAGGGGGCGGTGGCGGCGGCGGCGGCGCACGGACGAACGGAGCGCGGCGCGGAGCGAGCCCAGCAGCCCGAGGGGGCGAGCGAGCGGCCGCCTGCCCCCTCCTCTCCCCCCGGCCGTGGCTACGCGGGCCCCCTCCCCCCCATCCTCCCGGGGCGGAGGGCGAGGGGCGAGGAGGGCCGAAGCGCTTGGAGCCGGCTGGGGCGGAGCCCGGAACGGGGTGCCGCAGAAGAGACCGCATCTCCCCGGCAGCACGGGTGTAAGGTGTGTTCCTACAGCGGCCGGGCTCTGTCCGACTGGGCTCCTCGGGTCGGGGAAGCAGCCCAGTCTCCTCGCTTTCGGGTTTCCCCCCTTCCCCCCAGGAGCAGGGCCAGGAGAATCGCGTGGGGAGACGCTTGGATTTTTTTACTGAGTCGCTACGCTGTCTGTCGCCTAGCAAAAATGCATTGGGAGAAGAGAGCTCTTTGGGATGTGGCGTCTGATGCAGCAATCCGCAAAAAAAAAAAGGGGGGGGCAGCTGGGAGTGGGTTTTCTGTACCGGACTACATCCGTTTGCATGGAGACTCTCTATCTTCCATATTTGGGACAGCTCAGGAATGGCTCAGACTTTGCAACAGTCTGGAAGGAAGTGGAGGTGTCTGGGGAAGGAGGGAGAAGCCCCTGTTTTTTTAAACAGAGGGTGAGGGGAACTGTTAGCTATCGACTCTTCCCACAGCTGCTACTCCCATTGAACTTACCGGTACAGGCTTTCTATTGCTTCTGCTTTTTGAAGACGCACCCCCTTTCAGAGGGCACACTTGATTTTATCTTTGCAAAAACTTATAACCCCATCAGTTTATTTATGGATGTGTTTCTGCCTTTTCAGAGGAAACAGCCAAGCCTGTGAACCGAAATCGTTGCTGGAAAGAGAAAAACAGAGTCCCAGGGGCTTTTTGTGGAACTCATTTTTCTTCCATTTGTCTAACGGATTAGTTGAATTTGGGGTACAGGTGTTCCTATTATTTAATCTAGATTTAACAAGGTCTCTGGTGGGATTCTATAATCTGGGGGTGCCTTTATTAGAGAGGAGAGTATGTTAATCTCCAGGAGAAATTGATACCTCTTGCAGATGTAAAATTGAAAGCAAAATCCTTCCTGGAATTTACTTCATATTGGAGATGAGCACCGAAGTCCTTTGAGACCGATGATGTATATATGTGTATGTAGTGTATATATATATGGTAATTAGGTGGCTATGTTGATTGCAAACTTGCTCCAACTACTAAATTCTACTAAATGGGTGGAACAAGTTTCTTATGTTGATTAGCCCAGAGCAAGTATGACTAATGTCTAGAGCAAAATACAGAAAGAGTTGAATGCCAGATTTTTTAAAGTACTTTGGTAAATATTAATTAAAGTGATGCAGAGTTCATTCTACTAAGGGAAGCACAGCTTGCTGACATGGTTTAAAGTAGAGACCAGTTATGAAGGCAGAACCTATAGGATAGTATTGTCTCTTACATTCAGGGTTAGCTGGGCCTGGTTTTTTGTCATAGCGATGATTCATAGAACCTCTAATGGGCTGCAGTTTGTTATGAAAACCATGTTCTTGGACACCAATAGTTTGGAAATGGGTAGCCAGGCTGCGTATGGTATTTTTCATCTAGAAAGTAGAACCCAGTTTGGTGTCTAAGGAACCTTACATCTTTGGTTCAGCATTGAGTCAACATCTGGTTCTTGTATCTCCCATCAGTGGGAGTTGTGTCTTTTGGAAATCTTACCTAGGGCAGGATTAATTAGTTATGCATTTTGAAGAAGAGATTCATTACTACACTCCAGAACTAAACCGAAGTCCTCCCAAACACAAAGGGAGCCCTAAGATATGGTCCTGAATAAATGAAGGTGTTTAGGCTTCTCTAAGGTTATTTAATTGTGAGCTCCCAGGATCTGGAAGGGACCAGGTCTCAGTTCTTTTGTATCCCTCTGCATCTCTACTACAGTGTTCTGCACATGAGTAATCAATGAATACTTATTAATTTTAAAACATCTTTGTAGTGGTGGTTTCTCTGGCCTCTACGGCATATTAACTCTTACTCAAATCCAGAGAATGAGCTCTAAGTAAGGAAGGTCACTTCCATTTAAGCTCTTGAGGTAGTGAAGCTTGCTGTTGGGTCAAAGGAAGAAGTTTTTTGTTTTTTAATATTCTAAGATATACTAAAGTGGGTGAGGTGACTTGCCTTGATAAAGCCAAGTTACCTTCCTCCCAGTTCTGTCATGGTTGGTTCTTGGCCTGTGAGGGCAGTTGGTACAGCTTTATAACATGCTACGCCCTGTTCGTTTTTTCATATTTTTATTTTCTTTCCTTAGTGGAATCAATATTTTTCATGTAGCAGTAATTTCCCCAAAGAGTTGTCCACAAACGGAAGGGGAAAAAGCTATGTTTAGAAATAATCATAGGTATGTCTACACTAATCTCCAAATGTGATTTAAAGTGGATGCATAATGGGAAACCCTCAAATGCTATGTCTTGCAGAGAAACAATTATATGAAATCATGACTTTTCATAATCTCTTTGGCTAAGAGACATTGTCCTGCTGAGGTGGAAGTAGCTGGTTTAATTTTCTTCAGCAATCTGTTTACATCCATCTTCGTATTTTTGATCAGCAGAGCTTAAGGTGTGTAAAGAAAAAGAATTTTGTCCTCCCTAAAATGAGAAGCAAATCCAGGCCCCAAATCACACCAGAAATAAAAAAAATTACTCCCTTGAGAAGGTGGTGGAAAAGATGGAACCCTTAGGGTTGCTTGATTGCTGCATTAATCAGCTTGGGTGTTTTAAGGTTTAGAACTAGGCAAAGCTCTGTTCAAGGTGAAAAAATATTTAGAGACAAAAGAGACCTGGGAAAGCTGTTCTCCTAGGTGAGAGACTATTTAGAGACAATGAATGCATTCAGATGGTGATTTGCCTGATGGTAATTTTTAGCTGTTCAGCATTGTCAAGCTGTTGTTAGAAAGTACTTTTTGAATTTGTTTAAGGACAAGGGCCCCCCTCCCACTGGGCTGGACTATTGGAGGTTGAACCTTTTGAGGGAGCTGTTTACTGTGAATCTGGAGCTGGAGAGTAGAGGACAGAGTGGAGACTGTTATCTGTTTACAGCTCAGATAAGAAGCTGGAATAGATTGCTGGCGGGTTTCTGAACTCTGCCTAATGAATGGTTGCTAGGCAAATTGCATCTCAATCAGTTTAATCCTCAAGATGTCTTTTACAGGTCTGCTCTTTGTGAGGGCCGGAACTCTGCCTTCTGACTAGACTGCAAAGGCAACTTAAAATTGCTTATTGGGTGTTTGTGGGGGGTGGCCCTCAGTGGTTATCCTTATGTAAAAGGTTGGGTATAATGTGAGGGCCTTAATTCACCTTAGGATAGCATAGCTAGCTGTCTAGTGATAACTGATCCACTAATGTCGTGAACTCTTTCCTGATCTAGGGCGGGATGTTTCTGAGAGACCATAATAGCTCTTTTTTTACGGTGTTTTTGGTTATTAGAAAGGCCCAGAGCTAAAAAGCTATGCATCGGAAATAGACCATCACCCTTAATCTTGGATGGGAGGAATGATAGGGTTACTTAGATAACAGAGGACCAAAATGATGAAGAAGTTTCCGATTGAGACTTGGGGAAAAAGTGAAGATTATCCTCCAAGCTCTTGGATCTTTTTGGGAAAAGGGTAAAAGTTCCCCGGCTTGATTACACCTCCCTTTTGGATATTCTATTTAAAAAAACCGAACACTTCTTGCTCATTAATTTTCTTGGAGTCTAAGATTCCTTCTCTCCAGCTTTTTTCCTTTCAATTTGTGTTCTCTGAGTACTGGACAACTCTTTTGTTTGACAAAATCTTAGAATTTTGCTTAATTAGAGGCCTTCATTTTCTGTAAACATATGTTGTGATGGAAGAGGGCCTGGGGCACAAGTTAAAGGAATTCATGGGTAATTTGGAAATATCATACCTTGAAATTAAGGATGAGATTGGAAAGTGTAATTTAATTGTTCATCTTGTCTACTGAGGTTAAGACAGGAGCTTCCACAGGTGGGACAGTCTGAGGTGGGAGTTACATGGCAGCTTTCATTCAGAGAATTCAGATGTGATTGCATCTGTCCTTTGTAGCAGGGGTCGTTTGCATTTTATAAATGGGGAAACTAAAGCCCAAAGAAGTTCAGTGATTTACCTTTCCTGTTCTCTGGTCGATAAATAAAAAAGTTAGTTCTTTGTTTTTAGCTGGGGTGGGGGAGAAGATTGACACTTAGCAAGCCAGGTGCCTGGCATGCAATAGGTGATTAATAAATGTGTATTGGCTGGGTTGCTTTGAAATAATTTGAAGCCTCCTTACCCTGTGATAGAGGCAGCATTTGCTGACAGACAACAGACTGAGACAGTGGAGGCTTCAGTATATATAGGACGTTAGGATAGGGATGAATGGCAAAAAAAAATAAATGGAGTTGGAACTTTATTCCATTTTTGTGGTGATGGCTCTCAAGATCTCACTGGGTGTGAGAAGATCAAACGTAGGCTTAAGTTAGTTCTTCTAAACTTGGCTGGAAAAAGGGCATAGGGCTATTTAGGAAGAATTTGCAGTGTGTATGGATTCATCCAGGCAGTGTTTCACTCTTGTGAAGAGAAGGCAATTAACCCTCCATTGTCCCTGCAGTGGAAAAGTATGGATGAATGGAATCTAGAGAACATTTCAGTTTCATTTTTTAGGAAGTCGCTTTAATTTTTATTGTCTGTTAGATTTTTTGCCAGATTTAATAACCAAAAGTAAAATGATTTGAATTTTGTTTCTTCCTAGCCTTTCCTTTCACCAGAATTCTAACCAGCCACAAAAGGCCAAATGACAAGTAACGAGAAATGTGGATAAAATGCAAACTGTGTAAACTGCCCCAGAATCATTCAGCACCAGACCTGAGAAAGCTCAGCTCATTTCAGTGTCCCTAAAACTCACTTCCCTTCCATTTTTATTAGTTGCTGTGTGTGAAAAAGCAAGAACAATTTAAAATCTGGTTCCACTTTAAAATAGAGCATTTTACAAGATAATCTTTTTTTTTATTTTTTTATTATTTTTTTTTAATCTGTCTACCTGTGAGAAACGTGGTTTTGGGGATCACTGGACTTCCCCAAATTGTGAGAACATACAGCTTTGGGGATCATTGGACTTCCTAGGCAGGGCCAAAGTCCTGAGGAAGAACCCTGTGATAATCCCTAGGGAAGGCTGTACAGACCACAGGACTCCCAGAGGAAGACCATCCCTTAATCTGTGGGGATCACAGGGCCTCCTAGGGGTCAGACCCTAAGGAGGACCCAAGTGATGGCCCCTTAGGATGGCGATAAGATCACAAGGCTCCTGAGACAGGGCTGAAAGTCCCAAGTGATGTCCCCCAGGGAATCCAGAGTGGTAGCCCTCTTAACACAGTGGGGATGACAGGACACAACACAGTGGGGATGACAGGACACCCCAAGGCAAGATCCAGGAGTAAGCCCGGCGAGCTTCCGCTGCCTGTTGTTTCCCTTTACTTAACCTTAGGAAAATCCATGTGATTTGCCCATTCTTACCCAAAGAACTCAAGACCAGAGTGGGCAGGGGAAGGCATTTTATTATGCTCTTCGAGAGAGCGGGTGTAGTGTTCATGGGAACACTCACACTGATACAGCTGCAGGAGCAGGGGTAACCATTCCCTCTACTCCAGCTAGAGTCATGGTTAGTTTACAATCTTTGTTTTTTACATAGTTTTCCTAGGTTATACAGTTTATATAAATAGGATAATAAGGATACAGAAGCAAAAGTGAAGTTAATTAGATTTTCCTTGTCTTAGTTTAGGATTAAACTATATTCTTTTACTTCCCCTACTTTCCCTCTTTAACATATGCAAATTATGCAAATTAGTTGGCCTGAACTCTTGACCAAGACCAGACCCTAGATAAGCTTGAACAGGTTCAAGTGGGTTTGGCCTCTCTAATTCCCTAGACTGCCTTCTCAAAAAGTATGCACATGCGTACAAGCCTCTGACCTCTCACCTGACCGACCTTGAGGCCTGGTCTCTGCTAAAGCTGGGGTGGGGGAGGGCGGGGGAGCACACCTTTAGTTCTGTGGAAACAAAACTCCTCCTCCCATTTCTAACATACCGTACTAACCTGGGCCCTCTTTCTACCTTGAATTTTGGGCCGAAGAGACCCTACCTCCCCTTCACTAAAGGGGAGAGTATTGCTTATTGCTTGACTTGAGAGTAAGACAAATGAGGAAAAGATACTGGCTATAGTGGATTGCCTTTTCTTGGTAAGACATCCTCTGAATGCTTGGCTGCAGCTGTCTTTTCCTAATATTTAGGTGATTTTAGGAATTTAGTGTAGAGTTTTAGGAAGAAGGAAGGGCAGGCAAGATCAGTTTTTTAAAAGAATGTTGTAGTAGTCCAACAACTTTACAATGCTTAGACTTTCTCATACCTCCCCAGTTTCTCTTGGAAATTGTGTGAGTACCAAGACCTTCTGTCTGTCTCACTGGCAAACGCATGCACATTTTACACATCTGTAATACTCATTGGATTATGAGAGAGAGCTGTGGCTAGCGAAATTGGAAGGGAAGAGTTAAGGCTCTACCAAGGAAGTACTTTTTTTTTTTAATACTGACTTACATATGAAGATTATCACAACTGTTGGGTGATCCTGAAATACACTTAAGTAAAGACTGACTGTGAACAGTCCTTAAAAATCCCATAGTGATTTCCTAGATCTATAAAGTAATGGACCTGAAAGAGACCTTGAGGAATGGCTGGTCATTTTACAGAAAAAGAAACTGAGGCTTCTAGAGGTGAAGTCACTTGCTCAAAGTCATGAAGCCATGGACCATCTAGGGACTAGAAGCAGTGTCCTCATAGTGCAGTGTTTCTTCATTACATATTTGTTTTTTAACTTGTCACCATGGTCCCCCTGCAGGTTGTACTGCTAAAGGGTATTTAGTGGAAAAACAGTATGGGTTTCTCTTGTCAGCTAAATTGAATGCTGCAGCATCCGTAAAGAGGATGGTCTTTGGTGTCTTCATACCCAGCCACTAGTTCTCTGCTTTCATCAAAGTAGGTTTGAGGATCAGCTGCTAATCTGAGGGAAGAGCAGATTTTCTGCCATTTGGAGAGGAAGGACTACTTTTAGGAACTGAAGTTGCAAAAGAGAATCATTAAGTGTCTCTTCCCTCCAAAGCTGAGGTTACCAATACCAGCTGGCCCTCGTGCATTTATCTTTACAGCATCCCTGTGGAGGGGATGAGAAGGATGTTGGTGTAGTAGGAAACTTAACGTTTCTGGATATCTGGCTAACTGGAGTTCTCTTACTGTTCCAAAGGTACCTGAGGAATTCTTTACTTGGCTTGCTGATCATTTCATCTTTCAGAAGACAGAGGAGAGCTGCTATGATGAAAGCCTCCAATATCTTAGAGTTAGTGGTAGACTTAGAGGGGGAAGGTTGGGAATAGTTTTATGTGTAGCCTGAACTGTGGCTGTGATATAGCTCAGTGGCCTTCAAAAAGGATAGAGATCATGCTAAGATCCCATGGCTTAGAGTCCAAGAGGCCAGCTACCTCCCAGGGGCTAAGAGGCTGGGAAAAGGAAAGTTGGGGATGCATAACAGTTGATTTCAACAAGAAGACAAGTAGGGGCCTTTAAAGAGGCTGCTGGGTGGGGCTGTATAGGGGAGCTCCCTTGACACCAAACTGAGATTTAAAGACAGGTAAAAGAAATGGATGTGAGGGTGGGCAGCTGATGGTCAATGCAAAAGGATGCCAGTGGGGCCCTTAGGAGGCCACATTTGGAGATGAACTGAATCTGGTGGAAATATGAGAATGAAAAGAAAGACAAGAATGAATTGGTTTTTTGTTTTGTTTTAACAACCTTTATTGGACTAGTCAGGCAAGGGAATGCTGTGGCTGTAGTATATTTCAATTTCAACAAGGCATTTTGCAAAGTTTCAGTGTTTTTGTAGACAAAATGGTAGTAGGGTCATTGATAAATTTTAAGGGTCCCTAGTGATCATCTGATCTAATCTGTTATGGTTAAATGGGTTTGAAACTAGCTGACTAGTCGAGCCCCAAAGAGTGACAACCAAGGATTGGTATAGACCTGGAGGAAGGTCTTTGATGGAGTGCTTGCTGGAGGGTCCTGTCTTTGCTCCAATTCTCTTCATTTTTTGGTCAGTCACTTGGATGATAGCACACCTGTCAGATTTTCGGTTGCTATGAAGCTAAGAGGAATGGCTAATGCTTTAGATGATGTGCTTAGAGTCTATGCTGATTTAGAGAGGTTGCAGTGGTGAGCTGAAATTTACAGCATGAAATGGAAGAGGGTTAAATGGAAAGTCTTGGACTTGAATGAATTTTAGGATGGCAGTAGAGTGACTAGAAAGCGTTTTTTGGGAAAACTTTTAGAATGTTAGTGACTTGCACACTCAGTATGTTACAGCTGAGTGATGTGGTAACCAGAAAAGCTCATGTAATCTTAGACAGCCTTAATAAACACATAGTATACAGAGCAGTGGAGAGCTGCTAGCACTTTCGAAACCTTCAGCCCAAATCAGAACACATGCAGACTATTGTATCCGGTTCTGGGCACCACATTACAATATGGATGTTGAGAAGTGGAAACTTGCCCCTGAGAAAGGCAGCCATACTATTGGGGGGACATGAAACTGTTGCCATGTGCAGTTTAGTTAATGGGACTGCAGATCCTGAGGTTGAGACTAAGCCTTGGGGTCAGGATTGGCTCAGTTGCCTTCCTTAGTATCTGAAGAATCGTCATTGAAGGATTAGAGTTCTTCTGCCTGGTCTCAGAGGGTGGGACTAGGGCCAGTGAATGGGAGCTCAACGAGGAGACATAAGGAAAAATTGAAGCTGTTCAGAAATGGAATGGACTGCTTTGGTAGTGGTATTGAAATGAGCCTGAATGTGTTCCCTGTTGTTGGAGGTTTCTGAAGGAGCCTAGGTCACCTTGTTGTAGAGGAGACAGAAGTAAGCCTTCTGGTAGGGTTACATTAAAGTTACTCTGTGGCCTCTTCCAATTCAGACGTTGTGTGATAGACTAGTAGGGAGTTAAAACCGGGTTGTCCCCAGGTCCTAGCAGCACATTACCAGACGGAAGACAGACCTAGGATTTTTAGTGAGCTGAAAACTCAAGATGAGTCAGTGGTGTGCTGTGGCAGTCAGAAGAGATCCTTTGGCCTTAAGCCGTAGAAATAAAGTATGGTGACCAGAGCAAGGGGTTTGTTCTTCTATGTTCTCCCGCTGTCGGACTGCCAGTGTTCTTGCTACTGTACTATTTAATGAAAAATATTCCTATGGAAACCAATGTGCAAGGTCACAGCTGAAAGGGAGCTAAGGGATAGATCTGTGCTCTCTCCCACATCAAGGGCCATGCTACAAAGATATGGTGTCATGCCATTTCAGGCTGATGCATGGAAGAGAACATCTTGAATGTCAGTGAAAGGGAAATATGACAGCTAATAGCATCCCGTCAGTGATTTTGTAGCTGACAAGATTCTAGTTAGGATTTTTAAAAGAGATTTCCTTAGAACTTCTCGCCTGTAACATAAACTGACCAGAGGGGACAAATTAGCAGATAAGCCAAACCAGCACCTGGCCAGGCATTGTTATAAATTCACATAAAATGCTTTTCCAAGTCCTGTGAAGTATGGTGCACCCTGAGCATGACGCTGTGTTAGAATATTTTCACAGAGTTGTCGAAAGGAGCCTTGCCCTTGGAGAGAAGGCTTTCTTGGCCTATTTCTGCAGTCTGCATCAAAATTAGGTCAGAACAGTGAGCATTCAGGATAGACTTTTTAAAAAACCCTTTCTTAAGCAGCTGAACAGGTGTCCAAACTGCGATCTGTCACCATCTTCATTTTGGGGGGACATTGCTCTTTTGTCTATGTATAGGTGAGAGCGTGCTGCCAACTGAGAGGGTTGTATGCCAGTGTTGGATCTCTAGAACTAATGCCCCCAAAAGCCATTCTAACTTGAGGAAAGCTGTCCCTGTCTGGGTGAGTTAGAACTGTATTTGATAGCAGCTTTGGTTCTGTTTTCATGTGTGCACAGGCCTGCATTACTGTACTGCAGTGTTGCTTTAAGAGGTATGTGTCTTTCTGCATTAAAGAGGCATAGTTCAGCTCTTCAAAACAAGTTGATAAATTGCTTTTCATTAAAGGTGTGAGTGCCAAAGAGTTGAGCTTGCCTTTCAAGGGGGGAAAAACATTAATTATAGCTTCACTGCAGCTTTTATCAATCACCTAGTTACAAGCTGTTCCAGTGTGCTGAGCTGGAACTGGTGAACAACTTGTTGTCTTCACTTCCTCCAGAAGGGCTCTTTGAGAAGATGTCTTGGGTTTAGATTTTGTAGGTAAGGCGGATCTGTGTGATGGATGTGACCATCTTGCTGGAGGGAGATCTGATCTAGCCCTGAAGACCCTGGTTGCCTACTAAAAAAGGCTAGAGATAAGCTTTATGAAGAAAAGCCAAAGAAACCTGATTAATTAACCTGGAAAAGAGAACAATGAAGGGACAACTTAATAAAATAGCCTGCAAGAAAGTCCAGGGATCATCATACAAAGAATGGGGATGCTCTCCTATTATCTTCAACATTGGGTCAAATAGGAAGGACATGGGCTGAAGGTACAGAAGGAGGGGTGGATTGTGGCCACCATTTTTGTCAGGACAGAGTTCAAACTGGACTGGCAGAGATGCAAATGAGGAAAATTGACTCCTTTTAGGTGACGTTATGTTTCTGCTTTTGCCTCTTCAGCGAAACACAAAAGCCAGTCTAATAAGTCTAAAGGTCCTTCCTGATTGATGCACATTGACTGTTGAAGCAGAGGTAGAAAGGAAGAGTTCTCTTCTCTCTTCTGTAAAGCCGGAGCACCAACTTCTGAGATTCCAAAATGTTCATGGCCATCTTAGGACCCTCTAACATCACAGGGATTCTTAACCTGCGGTCCTTGAGCTCCTGAGGGTGCTTGCTTTCAGAGGGTCATTGAACTTGGATGGGAGACACTTTGATAGCTGTATTTCAATAGAATTGGTTTCCTTTGTAATCCTATGTGTCTTACTTTATATATTTAAAAGCATTCTGAGAAAGGTTCCATGACGCAAAGGTTAAGATCCTCTGCTTATGCAGGGGTCACAGTTGGAAAGCAGAAGTCTAATATTAAATTCTGGAGGAAAGGGCACAGTTTTTGTATGTAATTGATGGCAAAGGAGTCAGTCAGCAGGAATTTTTTCTCTGACAAAGCCCACAGAGAAGGGGTCGCCATTGAAACAGAAAAGATCCAGAGATGCAGGTCGCCTGGGCCAAATAGAGATTACCCATGATTCTTGTAGAAGATCATTTATCAATACAGAGCTTTCTAGGCCAGAATGATGGGACTTCTTTTAAAAACTGCTTTTTTATCTTGGGGGAGGGGGCTTGAGAAGAGGAGGAAGTTATAAATCTACCATAATTCAGAGCGTGGGGGTTGGGTCATGGCTGCCCAATGAAGGTAGCCAGTGAAAACTTCACAGTTCTCTGGAAGCCTGAGCTCTTAATGGGCTTGGTTATTGTTCAAACGCCTCTTTAGCTAAGGGAGCACTCCTTTAATGACTTTCTCTTGGCCCAGCATGCTGGGCATTAGCTGGAATTGTTGAGTGATTTGCAGTAGGGGAGACCATGAGAGCAATTTTGTGTTTGTCCACAAATTATCGTTAGCAGTTTCATTTGCCTGGTACAGGAGCAAGGAGAGCCGGCTCACTGCCAGTCGCAGCTTTCCTTTGATTAGGGCGTTAGTTCAATTATGTCCAATTAACTTTTATTGCAGATAGCAGTGATAATTACTTGCAAGTCAGTTTTTTTGGCAGTAGTTATAGCAAGGCTGAAGTATGAACTTGATGAATTTTAATAACCAGAGTGATGCATTTCACCCTCTCCTTCCACTGCAGTTATTTTTTTTTCCAGTCTTCATTTAAACAAGAGGTCAAAAGCAATGTAAAAATCTATTGCACAATTAAGATGCACCACCCTTTTCTTGAAGAGTCGTATAGAATTGTACCTTAAAGGAATCTGTTGGGAAGCAGCATTTTAATTGGCCTTCTGTGTTCTGAGGTCATCCTTGAACTCAACTTTGGCACATCATGGGACCCAATGGCCTGAGAAGGGTTTGATGTCTTTTTTTTGGGGGGGGGGGGGGGAAGGCAGGACAGTTGGGGTTAAGTAACTTGCCCGTGGTCACAGAACTAGTAAATGTCAAGTGTCCGGGGTGAGATTTGAGCTCTGGCCCTCCTGACCCCAGGGCCGGTGCTGTACTCATCGCACCACCTGGCTGCCCCAAGGGACTAATGTCTTTCAAAGCACATGTGACTATTATAAGATTATGGTCATTGTCAAGGTCTTCAAGTTAGATTTTAAATTTTCACGAAAGGAAAAAAGAGAAAAGAGAACCCTTGGTTTGATGATAGAATGTTTTTAAGTACATATTGTTAACCCCATTGGAAATACAGCATCACTATTAAGAGAAGGTTTCAAAATATTTTTGGAGCCAATAATCCTGTTAGATTGAGGACCTGCTATAGAAAGAAAAGCAAGCTGCTAACAATATTCTTGAGTTTTCCCTGAGATGGTGATCTGTAGATGTTTTACTTTTTCAGTCTGATCAGTTTTGTTATCTGACTAAACCCAAAAGGTTTGTAAGCATAATCTTGGCTTGTTAAAGTGCAAAAACCTGAAATGGAGATTGAGGCAGCAATGGGAGAATGCTGACAGGGAACAGGAAACTGACTTTAGATCCTACCTCCCCCCTTTGTGCCTTACCTGCTGCTTAGTGTCTTACTTAAAAAAAAAATAACAAAACAAAAACCTTTAATCTATCTAGGAGTGGCTACGGGAAAATTCTAATGAGAGAAGTTCCCAGAATGGTGTTTCCTTGCCTTCGTAGCCCCCATCACACCTGGCAGAAGAGATGGATGCAAGATGCAGAATAAAACCTACATTTTGGGACGCAGGCAGTGTGGGAGTTAGTATTGCTTGACTATGCATGTTTGTTATAAAGGATATGTTTTTCTTTTTTCTCAGTTTGGAAGTAGTAGGAGGAAGAGGGGGATAGGGATAGGGTAGCAAAAGGGAGAGGGAAGAGAAGAAATGGTCATTGAAGAGTCTTTTTTTTAAATGTGCAGAAGCAAGGCCAGAAAGAGGCACAGACAAGTTGTATTTATAAAGAAAAGCGTGCTCTACATAAGAGAGACCTGAAGTTTCTTGTACAATCCTCTCTTATTCTGCTGTGTGTGTGGAAATGCCCATTTTATTTGGTGTTGGTTAAAATGAAGTGAGTGGGAGAGAGGAACCATGATTTATTCAGGTAAGAAATGAGCCCCATTCTCTCATAAATCTACCCTGAGCCCCCTTCCCAGTCACAGGCCTCATCCCTGCCTAGCACTAACAGGGATATAGAGAAGGAGCAGGAGATGTTGTTGCCTTACTGTTGGCTGGTTTACATAGATGAGAGGAGCTGGGACGGAGCTGGGAGGGACCTTAGACACCATCATACAGTTTGCTTGCACAGATTGTAAGGAGGGAGTTGGGATTTGACCATGTCCTCTGACTCCAGCTGATTGATCTTAGTCCTTTAAAAAAGTGGTAGGACATCATCTCCCCAACACTGGTTGTTGTCAGAAACCATCCTGCTTTTGTACAGTAGTGATCCTGTTCACTCACTGGTTACTGTTGGAGTTGGTATATGAACATGGAACAATCTGCTGGAGGTAGATGCTGTCTCTCCAGGCAGTCTAGAAAATATACTAGTGATGCCATTCTAGATTTTTGTATCTAGGGAGGAAACGGTGTTAAAAATTACAGTAAACTCCAGAAGATGTCCTAACACTGTTTCCCTTTAAAACCCAGGCAAGTCTGAAGTGATAGTTGATGAAGTTCTGGGTGTGGTGTGCTTAGAATGACAGACCCTGGTCAACTTCGCCAAAATAGCCCCCAAAGTTGGCTTCAAATTGGTGTAAATAATACATCCATTTGGGATGAATAGTTTGTGTCACTTTGAGGACTGGCCTGTTCTTCTGGGCTCTTTCCCAAAGGGAGAATCCAAATGATCACATCCTTCATTCCTGGAGAGGAGTTTGTGTAAATGCTTTTCAGTGGAGACATCTGAGGGAGGGTAGAGTTGGGGGGAGAAATGAAGAGTTATTGACAAAGAAGGAATTTTTTTTTCTTAGGTGAGCTTTTAAAAGGAATGGAGAGTTCATTGGGCAGAAAGCTAAGAAAGGCTATTCCCTATGAGCAGGAACCTCAGTGAGGCTTCTCAAAGAGTGGGCTATTACCTGCATTAAGATTAAAATGAAAATAGCCAGCCAAGTATTATTTCCAACCTCCGCTCTTCCCCCAGTCATACACCTCCCAGGCTGAACTGTTTCTTCTTTCAAATGTCTAATCTAAATAAAATTCTTTTCACAGAGGAACTGGCTATGAAATTTTGATGTTGTTACTTAATTGGTAGGGGGAACAGTGAGAGCAGAGATTAAAGAGTAGAGATTAGTAGAGAGAAGACTGGGGAAAACCAGGATAACCCCAGTAAAATTCATTCAGTCCAGGAAGCCTGCTCTTTCACAAGGCATTGTGCTAATAAATAGACCCTGCCCTCGAGCTGGGTTTACATTCTAAGATACAGCAAATACACATAAAAATCAGTGCCATGTGGAAGAAATTTTTGTGGGGGAAGCACAGACTTGCTAAGTGCTTAGTAAGTGCATGTTGACCTAACAATTGAGTGTATCAGCAAAGTCTTCTGGGAGGTAGGACCAGACTTGAGCCTTGAAGGCATTTAGGGTTTTCAGGAGGCTGAGCATTCCAAGCTCTTGTTGCAAAGGCATACAGATGGCAGCTGGAATGCTTTGGTTGGGAGACCTCGAAGGAGATCCATTTGGCAGGACCATAAAGTGTATGAGGGGATTTGTTGTGAAATCTGTCTGGAAAGAAGGGACATGCACTCCAGGTGTGGAACAGTGTTAACTCCTTGTGTTCTTGTGGTTGTCTGTATGGGAGAGCTGGGCATCATGAGCCAGTCCTTTGAGTTGGGTTTCAGGCAAAAGGAACGTTACTTTGCGGCATTTTTGAGGGGCTTAGGCCCATTCCTCTGCCTTGGTGCTAGAGTTGCTTTGGGTTAAGTCACTCTAATGCACTCTAGCAGAGGTTTATATTTTGTGGACTCCTCCTTCTTATGTTGAGTAACGATACTGAATGGTTTGGGGATTTCTCAGAGACTGTACAGCAAATCAGTGAGTCAAAGACTTTGAACTGTTGTGAGGTTTGAAGGACTCTGGGGTGTGTAGCTCGTTTTAAAATACTTTGACTTGGTTTGGTGTTGTCTTTTTTTTTTTTTTTTTTGGATAGGGACTCCTCCAATTTGAGGAGAGCTGTGTGTGATGCATACCATGCTAATCTGTTCTCCAGTGTGTTTGCTGTGCAGCACCCCAAGTGTGAAGAGAGTTCCCCCAGACTTTGTGGCATCTCCCCTCTTCTCAAAGGTGCTTCTGTTTCCTACATCTCATCACTGGCTGCAGTGGTTTGTGGGTAGCACTTCCTCTTAACAGGCTCATAGAATAGCACAGACGTGTCCTCAAGAGTTAGCAGTCTCTCTGGCTTTCCAAAAGCCTTTAGCTTTAGGCGTCTGGGACAACCAAAGAGGGTTTAGAGTTTCTTTCATCAGACCTAATGTCCTGGTACAGCGCTGTGGTGCTAAGGCCAAGGAGGGAGCCATGTTTAGACTGGATTCACTGTCCATTCCTCATCTTTATCAGATGTTTCCGTGGCCAGTTTACCCTAAGTCACAGTACTGGTAAAACTTAGAGTTAAAGCTAAAATTCATGCAGCTATGCAAGGTGGTATTCATAGAGACCTTCTAAATCAAAAAGGTTACATTCTAACTGTGTACACTGCCTCAGATGTATTAGAAGTCGTGTCTTCCCGGCCCCCCAAACCCCCAAAACCTAGCTTCTCGCCACCTCAGTCCTGCTGGTATGAGGGGGTGGCTCAGCTGGTTTCCTAGGACACTTGCCTTTTCTTCTTTAGATCTCAGTGAAGCACCACATGGCCCTGCTTTGTGCTTTTCGCTCTCCAGTAAAATCAACACAATATACACTAATTATATACTCTAACAACATACATTACCTGTGTAAATAAGTATCTGTGTACAAAATGTCCATTGTAGCTTGTTTAGCCTCTGTGGTGCCCTTTTCTGTATGTTTTAAATACATCTAGTTGTGTACAGATGTCCCCCTTTTTATAGTCATTGTAGGTATTGTTTTGATTGTTTACTTTGCATTATTTACTTGGATTTTAGGGGTTGGAGCTGAAAGGGGTCTTTGAGATAATTGAGTCCAGACTCATTTTACAGAAGAAGAAATGGAAGCCTAGGGAGGTAGTGATTTACCCAGATTCCCTGGGCCTTAGGCAGAGTTTTGATTTGAACCCAAGTCTTCTGACCCCAAACCTAGCTTTCTGGCCTCATCTTTGCCATCTTCAGTTCTTTTACGTTGCTCTGCCATTCTTTCATTCAGCCTCTCACCAACTGTTCAACATTTAGCCCTTTTCCAATTCTATATGGTTCTCCTCTACTGAAAGATTGACTGGCTACACAAGCTTCCCCGGGGAAAGCTGCCTTAGCTACTGTCTGTACGCTGGTTTGAGAGGTGGATTTTAATTCAGAGTTAGTCAGGGGTCACTGCTTTCCTTGGCTGTTGAGGACAGGAGTAGGAGAGCTTTCTGGCTGAGGATAAGAGAGTAACTGTTCCCTAACTACTTGCTTTATTTTCTGACATAATTTCCTCTCAGGGAGTAATGCTACTTTCCCATGATATGGCAGTCCAACCATGTCCTTGGACTTGAAGCTTACTCCTATAAACTTGAGTTTTGCAGTGGTATTCATAATGGCTTGCTAATGTGGTTCCAGCTGTCAGTTTGCTCACTGAACTGAGGGCCCTGTTAAGAGGCAGTTCCAAAGTGACAAGTGAAGGAAGCTATGAGGGAGTGGAGTAAACAGGGAACTGGGCTGTGGGTCTGGGGCAGGCAAGTGCCCCAAGTCCATATGGCTGCCACTGGCACCATCTACAGCCTTGTTTATGGAGCTCTTATTGGAACTGAGTGTTTTTATTACTGTGTCTGGAGTAGCAGCATGAAAGTCAGCGTGGTGTGGCAGAAAGAGCAGGGGACTAGTCTAGGGGTCCGGCTTCTAGAATTAGCTGTGCCATTTACTAGCCATGTGACTTTGGCCAAGTCATTTATTCTCTTTGGGCCTTAGATTCCTCATCTTTAAAATAGGGTGACCTTCCCTGCCTTAGTTACCTCACTGGGTTGTTTGGACAGCCAGTCAATAAGCATTTATTTCTTGTTGAATAATGGGTCTAAAAGTTTTGGGAGACTGGCAAGGTATTGAGTTTTGGCAGTGAAACAAAGGGCACCTAATCTAAGTCTATATTGAGGAAATAGTGCTAGTGTTAATCTGGATACTTTAGTTATATATGCTACAGGGAGCTAGCTCTAAATTATCCAAATGTAGGTTATTCCCTTTTTGGAATTATAAATAGGAAATTTAAAATCCCAGGGTGACTTTCCATGGCCGTCCTGTATATTGTTTAAAATTTTTAAATTGTTTTTAAAAGCATCGCCTTAAATAACAGGTAAAACTTAAAGCCAAAACGCAGCTTTAAAATAAGGTGTAAGTAGAGCTGTGTGTGTTTGTCAGTTATTTCCTCCCTTTGTGTTCTCCGTTATCTGTGTATATAGTCGTCACAGATTCTGAGCTGTAAGGGAATGAACCTTCCCTAGTGCAGCAGTTTCATTTTAGAGATGAGGAAGCTAAAGGCCAGGGGTTGTGCTTTTCCTCAGGTTGGCAGTGTCAAATTGGTAGCTGGACTGTCTCAGCACCAGGCTTCCTTTGCTGCCCAGACGCCCAGTAGGTGTGTGAGGAGCCTCTGTGCATCTCTTTCACAAGGGGCATGTGAGCTAAGAAGAGCATTGACCAGCATCTGGAAGGCACCTTGGGGATCCTCTTTTGCCCCTCACTTGCCACTTGGGAGAGGTCAAGTAACTAGGGAATAAATGGGCTCCAGAAACTGCTTCATGACCAAGTGTCAATGGTTTTGGAATCATTCCATTTCTCCTTTCATGACACCATTTCTGCTTCAGGTTATTACAGTGAGGGCTTGCTTGACTAGATCAGACTTAATTTAACACATCTGTTGGGAGTAGCATTTAGACTAATGTCTGCAGGGCTAATAAGCCATCTTTTAGGCAGGCTGTGGAGCCTGGCTTGTTTTGGGAGCAGGCTTCAATCACTTATAGGCTTCCCCTCTCTCAAAAGTCTCCCACTTTGAAATCCTTCCCAGAAATGACCTTTTGCTTCAGTTTTCTCTTCTCCTTCTGAGGTCACTGTTTTCAGGTGCCTTAGTCCTTTTAATTCCTAAATGTTGGAGTGTTGGGTTCAGGCTTTGAAGATCAAAGGCCTGGATAATTCTCCCCTTATTTATTGTGTTCCATTTCACCTGAATAAGCAATTTGAAATACTCTGAATCAGCACAAGTGTTCAAAGAAATTGCCAAAGGTGGTAAAAATTCAACATTTGTGCCTCGTCTGGAGGAAGTTCAATTCTTTCTGCTCTCTTTTTGTTATTTTCTTTTATTGTGTCTTGCTGGTCACGGTGCCATAGGATCCTAGGAGCAGAGTTCTCCTGGAATCCAAGAGCTTGACTTGAATTCATGAATAAGTCTTTTTCATTCTGTGGTCAGTCGGTCTTCCTAAAGCCATTCATCAGTAAGCCAGCCTCCAGCCCTGATGCAAAAATGTTTGTCTTTACTCCTGGCCGGTGCCTACCCTGGGCCCAGTATCTTAACGGGTAAATTGTTCACACCAGTTTTCAGAATCCGGCCTTCATTGATGGGAACAATGGCCGAAATGGAAGATATGGGTCACTGGTAGTTGTCAGTCCCCTACTGGATCTATCGCCTTATTCTAAGTGCCGGATAGGGAGAAAGAGGGCAGTACAAGATTTGGGTGAGGCTAGGCTGTGTCATTAAGATGCTTACGATATAGGTCATAAAATCATGAGATTTAGAGCTAGAAGAGTCTTTAGAGATCATCTAGTATAACCACCTCATTTTAAGCAACAAAACTGAGGTGTAGAGAACCATAATGAATTTCCTTTCCACAACTAGTAAGACACTGAATGATAGAACACAGTTTTATAAGCCCCAAGTGCATGCCAGTTGGTAAAGTGAAGACTGTGGCTCCTTAGAAGAACATCCCAAACTATATATCTTGTATGGGGTGGGGAGATGGGATGTCTCAGGGATAGCTATACGTTCCTCCTTTGCCTCGCTTTGAACTTGGAGAGTGACACCACTGAATTAGAGGTGGAGCAAAGGGCTTCTGAGGAATAACTAAAGGAATTTGGATTGAGTGAATGGGGATGAACTTCGCCTTACTCAGTAAGATAGTCTACCTCCTGAGTTCACACGGAATTCATATTTGTATCCTACTCTGTCAATTCATGTGATTTCCCATTGGAGACCTTACTATAAAAATAGAAGGATCTGACTGCTCTATGTACGCTACACTTTTTCTTTCCAAAATGGTGTCTTTGTCCCATTGTTATGAGCCAGCAGTTCCTTTTTAAATTTATGGATTTTGTTTTTACATTAATTTATTTCTAAATAAATTCCTCCCCTATCTCACAAGACTTCCTTGTAACAAAGGTTTTAAAACTACTTCATCTGACAGCATATGCAACAATGTACTCCCATAAATTTCCTCCCTTTCTTCCACCTACCTCTCCCAAGAGAGGAGGGAAGTATATTTTCATCTATTTTGCTGGAGTCATTATCTGTTGTTTTCTTACCTAGGGTTTCTTGTATTCCTCATGCTTTATTTCTTGGGGCACAATGATATTCCATGTGCCACAGTTTGCTTAGCCATTCTCCAGTCAATGGGCATCTTCTTGTTTCTAGTCCTTTACTACCACAAAAAGTGCTGCTTATGTGAATATTTTGGAGTATAGAGAGCCTTGTTTTCTGTCTTTGACTTCATTAGATTTCATGGCCAGTTGTAGGATCTCTGCGTCAAACAGTATGGATATTTTTAGTTCCTTTTTTGCCTTTGCCATTCTTTGTCACTTTCTTGAACTCCTAATTGGGCCCCTCCTGAGACCCTGGGTGGTAGATTTACGGGCAAAAGGAAGAAAAATACAAACTCTTTTGGAAAGATGGAGGGGCATCATCAAAAGGAGCCTTTGGGTAGCTAATGGAAGGGGGAACTTTACCAAGGATAATGGTAATGAGTCTTTTAATTAATGCAATCTCACAATTAGTTTTAATCACATTCTCTTTCGATGCATATGCTCTCAGGATTTTCACTGTTGAGTGCTTTTATAAATTGGAGTCATAAATAACAGAGGGTACATAACATTTTACCTCTTTACCTGGGGTCTCAGATGCCACTGCCCCCAATTTCGTTTTTTAATTAAAATCCATAAACAGCAATTCATCCTTGGGACCATAGTTTTAATTCAGAAGTGAATGCTGATCAGGCTTTTGTATATGTGGAAGAGCTGGATTGGGGGAGGGGATGACAAAAGATGAATAATCTTCAGAATTTTACAATCCCTTCAGTGCAAGGAATAATGGAAAGAACTGGCAAAGACCTCGTAAGGCAAAGGTAAAAGCAGTAAATTTGAAACAGAAGGCACTGGATTCAAATCCTGGCTCTGTCACTATTTGTATGACCTTGGACAAATCCCTAAACCTCTGTGGACCTCAGTTTCTTTATCTGTAAAATGAGGGGACTGGGCTTGATGCTTACTTCCAGCTCTGAATCTGATTCTTTGAGTTGGTGTGGCAGAGTGGAGCAGAGAGTCTCCGATTAGGTAGGCCCAGAGTGACTAGCTGAGACTGGAAAGAGTTCTACCAGTGGGCCTGCCAAGAATGTCTTTGGCTTTTTTCTCACTGTTTTCTGTTACCTTCATGTCCTAAACACAGGGTTAGTTTAGAAGCCAGGAGCTAGATTTCAGATCCCTTTCAGGTAGTGGGAGTGTTGATTTCAAGGTCCAATTGTGCATCTGGAAGTATCAGCTGCAAAAATCATATTGGAATTTAAGTTCAAGGAAAAGCCAGATGGTAATCAAAACGTGTGGGTGATTTGGGGATTTTTCATGAAAGGTCTGTTCTCATCTTCCAGGCTTTATAGTGCTAGAAAGCCCATGCGTCCCTCCTGTTTGGGGAGGAGGTGGGTAGGAGCTGTTTGTTTTCTTCCTGCTCTTTCACAAGTATCAGGATCACAGCCCTACCAAATCCTCACCTGCCCCTCCTTCAGAAAATACTGTTCCCTCACTTAGATCAGAGCTAAATGAAGCCGGCCTGACCTTGCCACAGGGAGATTTCCACCCCTATTTCTCTTGCTCAGCCAGGGCTAACTACAATGAAACCAGCCATTTCTTAGCCAAAATACCAAAGAGCTTAGGATGGCAGTTGAATACCTACCCTGAACACTCACGAAAAGGACTTGGGCAACAGCTAGCAGTGATAAAAAGGAATTATAGATGATGCTGGAGACTGGAGGATAATATTCAGAAAAGATCATAGAAGGCCTTGGAGGTCAGGTGTCCACCATGGCATCTACATTTAAAAAATGCTTCTCTGGAATTTTTAGGGAATCTTTCTCTTATTTTTATAACTCCTTTGAAGAAATTGATCTGTTTTCTCTCTGTTAAAAGTATATGATATTTTATCCCCTGTCCTTTCTCTCTCAAAATCCAAAACTTCTCTGCCGAGATCTCTCATACTTTGTCTACAATACCACCATCTCATGGGAGGACTTGCCTCAAACTTCACTGAAGTGGAGCAAGTGGAGGTCATTCTAGGGGAGCTCTCCTGCCTTCCCATCACGTTATCCTCACTCCCTCCTCCCTTACTCTTTTCTCACATGATGAGAGAGGCCAGCCCCTCTACTTGTGTCCTTTATCCTGTTCCTTCCTGTTTTCTTCAGCGTAGTCTCTTCAATGAACCTTTCTCCCTCTAATTGTCAGTCTCTCCCTACCTAATGATTCCTTCCCTGCTGCTTTCGAATATGTTTTAATCTCACATCCCGAAACGTTAACTAGATTCTGCTGTCCTCTCAAACTGTTGTCCTCTAGCTCTCTCTTTTTCTCAGCCAAACAACTGGGAAAACACTGTCTACACTCGTTTTCTCCTGTTTCTGTCTGTTTATTCCACAGCCCTTTGCAGTCTGGTTTCCACCTTTATCACTGACCTGAAACTGCTTTCACTAGAGTCAGCAATAATCTCATTGCCAAATGTAATGGCATTTTCCTCAATCTTCTTTATCTTTCTTGACCTCTTTGCAACATTTGACAATATTGACCACTGTCTTCTCCCTCACACTCTCTCTTCTCTGGGTTTTTGTCTTCTAATTTTCTTTGTATTCGTCTTATTGTTTCTTAGTCTCTAGCTACACCATGTGTGTGTACCCCAGGACTTTGTCCTGGTCCTTTTTATCTCTACATTCTGTCATTTGGTGACCTCATTTTAACGTCCATGGCTTTACTTATCCCTAGATAGACAGTGCTAAAATCTGTGTATTCAGACCCAATCTCTTTCCCAAGTGCCAGGACTTCATCACCATTTGCCTATTATACATTTCAAACTGATCTCATAGAAATCTAACTCAGCAAGTCCTAATAGAAATTTTCTTCCCCCTCCCCACCTCTCTTTTGAACATAACCATTTCTGTAGAGGTCACCACCAGCCTTCCAGTGTACCAAGTTAGTAACCCCAGTGACATCCTCATCTTTTCACCCCACCTGTCTAAGTAGATGCCAGATCTTGCTGATTCTGTCTCTGCCACATCTCTTGTATTTGACACCTTATTACTCACACAGCCACTACCTTAGTTCAGGTCTGCCTCACTTCTTGTCTCAACTATTACGATAGCCTCACACAGATTTTCCTTAGGCATAGGTCACTTCCATGTCACATCCCTATTTAATAAATTACAATGGCTTTTTATTGCTTCTAAGATCAAATATAGACCTCCACTCTCATTTCCAACTGCCTGTTAGTTGGATTGGTCAAACTGGATATCCTATAGACATATTAAACTCAACTTACCCAAAATTGAGCTCATCTTTTCCCCAAAACCCTCCCTCTACCTTACTTCCCTATTATGGTCGTGGGTGCAACCGTCCTGCCAGTTACCCAGGCCCGAAACCTAGGTTCCATCTTCAGCCTGAAACCTAGGTTCCATCTTCAGCCTTTCACTCACTCTCTCACTCAGTGTCCAATTAGTTGTCAAGTACTCTTGTTGATGCTTTAAATAATATCTCTAGAATATACCCTCTTCTGTCCTCGGTCACTGCCATCACCCTAGTGCAGGCTGTCAGCATCTCACACCTGGACTGATGCTGTATATAGCACACCGTTGGGCTTCAGGCGTTGTCTCCATTCCAAACCATCTTCCACTCAGTTGTCAAATTGATCTTCCTATAAAATGCACTTCTGCCCATATCAGTCACACAAACCCATTTGATAAACTCCAGTGCTTGACTCTGTTACCTCCCAGATCAAATAGAAGATCCTCTAAAGAATCCCTTATAACCTGACCCTTTTATACCCTCCAGGTTCTCTGCAATCCAGTGATACCGGCCTCTTTCATCTTAAAAAGGACACTTCAAGTCTCACCTTCTATAAGAGGCCTTTCCTAGTCTTCCTTACTCTTCGTACCTTCCCTCTGAAACTCCACCCCCCTCCACACTTATCCTGTTTATATTTAATTTCTACATAGTTGTTGGTGTGGTGTTTTCCCCGTTAGACAGTGAGGTCTTTGAGAATGGGGACTTTTTTGTTATCTCCATCACACAAAACATATAATGGACACTTAATAAATCCTAGTTGATTTGTTTGGCTTTTAAAGTCTTCTTAACAACTAGGTTCTGACCATTTCTAGCCTTATTGTATATTTATTCCCCTTCAAGAGCTCTACAGCCCATCAAAGCTGTTCTTCTTGCTGTTCAATGTCCTGTCTCCAGTGGCTTTGCTTGGGTTGTCCCTCATGCCTCGAATGCATTCCTTCCTCTCCTCTGCCTCAGATAATCCTTCCCTTCAAGACTAATGAATTTGCACAACCCTATTTAGTTGCATCCATAGCTCCAATAGCTTTCATGATCTGAGTCCAATTTGGTGAAAAGAGGTGGTACCCAAATAGAAAGACTTTAACCAATTCTGATTATGGTAGAATTGTAGTTGTCCAAACTGGTGTTTTTCAAAGATGAAATAGCTGAGGAATGATAGACTTGGATTCACTCGGTTTCCTTTCTGAGGTTGTTTCTATAGACCTTTGATGGTGGGGAGCACCTCAGTGTGGAGCTGCAAGTCTGTACCAGATAGTCAGAGAGAGTTGGGTAAAGAGCTTGCAGCTAGCCTGTGGTAGCATCACGAGTATGGCTATATCAGAGGGAGGACTGGAATTAGGTCTTCCTGATTCCAAAGCTCTGTCCACTCAGCTGGTTCTCCAGGTGGGAATGGGGAGGGCCCAAACCATTTTCTGATAATATTAAGGTGTTTTCACTTATAATACAGTAAGTATCTGTAGATAAAAGCCACACAAACAGAAGCTCTTTTGAGTGCTTAATAATTAAGGGTGTAAAGGGGCCCTGAGGCCACAATACCAAGTCATGTTACCTTGCTCCTAGAACCTAGACCCATTGTTAACCTCTAAGGCTTATAGGTTATGGTATGTAGCTATTATTTTCCCTATCACTCATCTTTACTTTTGGGATTAGAGCACCCTCTTCATAAGGTCAGTATCACTGACTTCACTGCTCTGTTTCCTCTCTCCTGAGGTTGTTAACCATTGCTCCTGAAAGTTCTAGAATTGACTGAATATTCTCACTTCCTGATTGGCATTTGCTCTTGACTGGATTCAGATATAGACAGGAGGACAAGTGCTTGATGCTCCTACTTACTTTCCCCATCAACAGGGATTTTGAACCTCTGTACTCCAACTTGCTGCTATGGGGAACACTTGGACTTCCTGTCTTTCCAGTCACCCCCAGCCCTAAAAAGCCAGATTTCTGTTAGTTGCATTCCTTGTGAGGCACGTGATCTTTAATTCATTTTTATAGTTCCTGTCTTAAAACTCAGCTTGAGCACTCTTTTACAAAGCAACGTCCCAAACGTTACAAAGAGCCTTCTGATAAAATTGATTTTTATTCCCAGGATATATTGGGAGGTGGGGTGGGGTTGTTTCGCATTGTTGTAATTTTAACCTTTGGACTTTCCCCAGCATTTCCCTAACTTTCTGGCTTTGTTGTTGGGGGAAGAAATTTCCAACTTAGTGCTTCCATCTGAGGAACCAGATTACCTTACAGTGTAAAGAAAGCCCTTATCTTTGCCAAGAGTGCCCCTACAGGAGGAAATTTGAGCTGATGACAGGCCAGGATTCATCCTTGCCCTCTGTAGATATGTTACCTTGTCAGTTTGTCAGGTTATGTGTTCCATAGAGGCCTTTTGCTGACTATGCTCCCATGTTTTTCCCTTAGCATTTTTTGGTTGCAGAGACTTTCAGCTTTGTCCATCTCAGTTGGAAGCTGAACAGGGACACAAATAAGATAAGTGTGTTGCCTCATTCTGAGTACCAAGAGGTCTCTTTGCCCTGAAAGGCCATTTTTAAATATGGGACAGACAAGTGGGGATGAGAGAATCCCCAGACTCGATTTACTCATTTGTGAACAAAGCTGGGCCTTCTCCCACTTAACAGTTGTTTGGCTTTTAAAGGTCACAAGCAGTCAGGAGGTGGCCTTAGAAAAACAATCCACTTCCTGACTACAAGAAGTATTGACATTCTCCCTAATGCTACAGATAATTTGAGGCAGGATACTGAAACTGGGGTCCGTCTGTCCATCCTGTCCCTGTCCATCCCCCCCCCCCAAAGGACCTTGTTCTTTTTTGGGGAGGAAAAATCTCCTTAGCCAATCAAAATTGGCCACAATAAGATGGTGCTGTCTATGGCCCTGGCCCTGTGGCCATTCTCTGGCAGCATCAGGAGCCCCTATCCAAAATAACCAAGGGGTTCCAGAATTGGAAGTTCATGTTTTAGTTGGGGCAGACAACAGGAAGCACAAATGCTGAATTGGGCCCATTGGTGGGTGAGGAGGATAGGGATAATCTGCCTCCAGAAGGAATGATACTTGTCTTTTAACCGTGTGGACAGGTAGTCATTTTCCAGTTTTTCCACTCTTGAGCACACAGCTGTACTATTGGAAATGTCCCTTTAACCGTAGTAACACTTGGGGGCCAACTTGTTATTGCAGTTAGATGTATCAGCATACTGCTAATTAAATGGCATATTTGGAAAATCCTGAGGCCTGGGCATACAACCTAGGAATGAATGTGACCCAGCCTTTCCCAGGTACTTGCTAATTAATATTTGTTTCCTTTTGCATCCTGACTGTGTTTTCTTTTCTTATAGTGTGAGTGACTGCCACATGTTATGTTGATGCTGGTCTGCCATGCTAGCCTGTCTGCCTGGGCCAACTGACCTGTCTTTTCAGCTTCTCTCTCACACGCAGATGAACACTGGACTTCAGAAATGTAAGTTGTGTGGCCACAACTGAGAGCCAAATCTCCCCCACATGTTTAACCTGGCTTGTGGATAACAGCGAGGAAACAGCTGCCAATCATACACCAGCAGCATGAGGGACACCCTGTAGGTTTCAGTGAGATCTACTGTGATGGAAAAATTTCCAGACCTTATTTAATGCCAGCCTGAGTCAGGAATATTCGATTTCCTGGGTTCACACTCAGTGTGTGACCCTGGGCAAGTCACTTAACCCTGCTTGCTTCAGTTTGCTCATCTGTAAAATGAGCTGGAGAAGGAAATGGCAAATCACTCCAGAATCTTTGCCAAGAAAATCCCAAATGAGGTCATGAAGAATCAGATACAGCTGAACAACAACATGGCAGATGCTTTGTTTGGGAGTGAGGGAATGACCCTAGAGAAGAACTGCACTGTGGGCTCCACTGTGTCAAGTTGGTAGAAGCAGAGAGTGCAAATCAGGGCGCCTGGAGATACTATTTGTGCTGTTGGCCTCCCTTCCCTTGACCTTGCTCCTTATGTGTTGGGGGTAGAGCCATGCAGACTTGGAAAGCAGAATGACACTTATCTGGACATATTTGGGAGCTGCCTCCCTGCGACAGTTAAGGGTTGTTCTTGCTTTAAACCCCTGGCTATCCCCTTACTTATTTGAACACTTATTAGAGCTTGTCTGGGGCTGACTGGCCACTGACTCCAAGGGAAAGGACTCGGAGCATGAAAGAATCATAGAGCCCCTCAAGTTAACTCATGGAACTTTTAAGCAGAGACCTCCAGTAGGATTTTATTGCTCACCCATGCAGCCCATTTCGGTTGTGGATATCTCTTATCGTTATTTTTTCCTTGTATCCAAAAGGATCAGCTTCATCTGTGCCAGGCTGTGGGAAAACTCTATAGCTCTCTGTGAGTTTTGTCAGAGGTACCTTTCCTCTTCCAGAAACAAATTAAATTAGTCCCAGGCCAGCCAGGTGCTGGTTAATCACAATGCGAAGTCTGTGTGTGGTTAATGAAATTAGCTCTGCTCCATGGTGGGACAACTCATTTTGTAGTTTTGTGACACAGTGAAGCAAGGTTTGGCATCCCCAACCTATTTATTTACACAGTGAATAGTTAAATGGTAGAAGGTTCTTTCCTCACATAGGATCACAGAATTTTGTTGTTGGAAAAGGTCTTGATTCCTGTCATCCTTGCCTGAAAGGATAACTTACCCCACAAAGTGAAGACCTCCAAGGGGGGGAATCCACCACCATGTGGTAGGCAGCCTGTTTCTCTTTTGGACACTCAGATGGTTAGAAAGTTTCTCCTGACAGTGAGCCAAAATTTAATTCCTTTAGTTGTTTCTAGCTCGGCTCTTTATGGCCAAATAGGACAAGTCGAATCTCTCTTCCATATGATTGCCTTTTATACACTTAAAGACAGCTCTTATGCCCTGACAGAGACTTCTTCTCCAGCCTAACCACGTCAGCTTCCTTCAACTGATTTTCTTGGGACATGGGACTCAAGTTCTCACTGTCCTGATTGCCCTCCAGCCTCTCATTGCCTTCATGCTGTGATTCCCCAAACTGTGCACCTCACCCAGCAAAGGTACCATCCTTTCACTTCTCCTGGAGCCTGTGCCATCCTTAATGCCTCTCAAGATTACATTTCCTTCTTTGGTTGCCACATCCTACTGCCAACTCCCCTAAAAATCTCCTGATCTCTAGCTGACAAACTACTGTCTGCCTGTGCTTTCCTAACCTTGGAATTATGGAATCTTTCCTCAGTATCCTTCCCTTTTCCGCTCCTGGTGAGCCATCCAATAGAAAGACCGGAAAAAAATCAACATTAACTGATCATTACACTGAAAAAGTCTGCAAATACGTGCAGTATGCAACGCTCGTGGCCCTCTCTCCTCGTTTTGTTTACTTTATTGTAATCATCGTATATGTTTTGCTTCTGCTTACTTCTCTGCATCAGCTCAGATAGCTCTGCCCGTGCTTCTCTGTTTGTCACATTTGGCCTTTCTTAGCACACAGTAATGTTCTGTTACATTCATGGACCACCGTTTGTTAGTCTTCCTCAGTTGATGGACATCTACCTTGTTTCTACTTTTTTCTTTCACAAAAAGTACTCCTAGAAATATGCTTGTGTCTATAAGCTTTCTTGTTATCAATGTCTTCTTTGAATCATAAGCCCAGTAATGGAGTCTCTGGGTCAAAGAGTGTGGCCATTTTAGCTTCTTTGCATTATGCCATATTGCTAAGAGTTGCTTTTTAACCTGTATCAGATGTTACATTTACCATCATTGAATTCTGTCACTGTTGTGCTACCATGTCACAGGTTTTGGATCCTTATTCTCCTGTCAGTTATCCCTTAGCTAATAGGATGAGATGTTATCATCTCATTTGTTGAGTCTTCCATCTATGCCTTGATCATCCAAGTCACTGATGAAAAATGTTACAGTGCACAGGGCCCTCAGCCAGATTGACATTAAACTCTTAGACAGCTGTAATTCTCTTTGACCTGTTTGAAATCCACTTAATTGTGTTATTGTGTCATCTACCTTTCTCCATCTTTTACACAAAATTAATATATGTGACAAATGCTGTGCTAAAATCTTGGTTTTATATATGAAATTTTCCTGATCCACTAGTTCATTGGCCCTTTCAAGTGTAAATTAATATGGTAGTTAATTACTTCCTTTTCTAGGGGACAAGGGGAATAAGTCCCACCTTTAGTGAGTGTCTGGATGTTTAGTAACCATCTAGAACTAATGATCCTTTCTAGAATTTCGCCAGGAATTGAAGTAGTGTTCACTAATGTTCACAAATGGTTTTTTTTCTTTTTGGAAAATCAAGATGTTTGTCCTTCTCTAGGCCTGCAGGGTAGCTAACCACTCTCAGGTTTCCTAGGATCTTTCAGATGTCATGATAACTCAGCAGTCACATCTCTGGTTCTTTTTCAGGACCTGTTGCATGTGGATCATTTCTAGGATGTTTTCCCTTGTAGAATTTGAGTCCATGCATGGGATCCTACTTACTTTTCTGTGAACCCTTTAAAATCTTTCCCCCAAAATTTAGAGTATATTTTGGAGAATTCCCACTTTTCTTCTCCATCACAAAATCCAAAAGTGAATAGCCATTTGGCCCCAATGTATTCATCATTTTCTACACCAGATATCTGTTCCTCTCTGTTCATGAAAATTAGATCTGATATAGATTTTGCACTTGTTTGGTTTTCTTTGTCTTTTGAAGGACAAAATTCTTGATCGGTCAAGTCAGCCTGAGCTGCTTTTGTCTAGATGTCTGGTCATTTCCAGTCTTCCATCACTACTATATTCTGTTTCCCTAACTCCTTTATTTCTGCTTTCTGTCTAGGTGGTCTGGAATATGCCTTTAACAAAAATTTTCTTTTTATTTTCTTTTTATCCCTTTGCCAATCTGCACTTAGACACTCTTCTGTCACACTCTACCTCCTCCCACTCCCTTGCCTGGATTTCCCAAGATTGAGTATGCTGTCACGCTGTCATACTCTCCTACTCTGTTCACTTGTTCTCTTTCTTCTGAAAACAATATCCTTCCAGAGCTATATGCCAATGTTGGGTTTTATCTTACTAAGACTCAGTGATAGTTAGGAGGTCAGACTTTCCTCCTTGTATTAGTACCATCAGGTCCTCTTGCCTGTTTAAACTTGGACATTAAAAATACAGACATTTGAAGTCATGGGCTTTACTGCTTATGACTTCTTTGGATTTTGTCTCCTGTGAACTTTCTTTTATCACAGCTACTCTCTATAGTATCTAGCTTTGGGGATGTACATAGGCAAGTCATCTTTCCTTCCACCTTAAAGCTACTCCCTTCCTCTCTCCATTAGATTTTCAAGACACCAGGCAACCATATTCTTATTAACCTTTGTGAGGGTAAGGAATATGTCATCTTTAAGCCAAGGTCCAGTAGTCCAAATCCTGTTCTCAAAATCTACCTTTTTAGCCAGCTGTTTACTTCTCAAACTAATTTCTGTCTTCTTTATCCCTTGATTTCAGTGGCCATCAGTGAGGAAAATGTAACCTATTCTTTTTTTCCCCCGCTTAATAGTATTTCATTTTTTTCCAATTACATGCAAAGACAGTTTTACCATTCCCTTTTACAAGATTTTGAGTTCCCATTTTTTTCTCTCTCCCTTCCTCTAAAATGGCATGCAGTCTGGTATAGGCTATACATGTACAGTCATATTGAACATATTTCCACATTAGTCATGTTGTGAAAGAAGAATCAGAACAAAAACCACAAGAAGGAAAAAAGCAAAAAAAGAGAGAAAAAATAGTCTGCTTCAATCTGCATTCAGACTCCAGAGTTCTTTCTCTGGATGTGGAAGCATTTTCCATCATGGGTCCTTTAGAATTGTCTTAAATCATTACATTGTTGAGAAGAGCTAAGCCTATCAAGGTTGATCATTGCACAGTATTACTATGTACAATGTTCTTCTGGTTCTACTCACTTTGTTCAGCATCAGTTCATGTAAGTCTTCCCAAGTTTTTTCTGAAATCCACCTGCTCATCATTTCTTATACAAAAATAGTATTCCATTATATAAATATACCACAACTTGTTCAGCCATTCCCTAATTGATGGGCATTCCCTCAATTTCCAATTCTTTGCCACCACAAAAAGAGCTGCTATAAATATTTTTGTACATGTAGGTCCTTTTCTCTTTTTTATGATCTCTTTGGCATATAAGACCTAGTGAGTGTTGTTACTGGATCAAAGGGTGTGCACAGTTTGGTTGCCCTTTAGGCATAGCTCCAAATTGCTCTCTAGAATGGTTGAATCAGTTCAAAACTCCACCAAAAATGCATTAATGTTCCAGTTTTCCCACATTTTTCCAGCATTTGTCATTTCCCCTTTTTTTTGTCATATTAGCCAATCTGATAGGTGTGAGGTGGCACCTCAGAATTGTTTTAATTTGTGTTTCTCTAATCAATAATGATTTAGAGCATTTTTTCATATGACTATAGGCAGGTAACCTATGTTTCTGTAGTTTTCATTTTCTTGCTAAGACTTAACAACTATTGGCAACATTTTTAGGTTCCTTTGCGCAGTACCTCTGTGTTCATGAATCACCAGGAGATAGTTTTCATTCAGTGCGGGAAGCGTGAGAATATTCTCTTTTCTGTCTTGGATTAATGTCTTGGGAAGACCGTTAATGACCAGGTGGACAAATAGTTATCTCAAGGGAGATGTTGATGGGAGGGAAGGGCAGGGCAAGGAACCCCACCTTCTTTTCTCTTCTTCCCCTTTCTGGGTGGTCTTTCATATGACAGCTTCTCTGAGGGCTGTAAAGATTTCCTAGAAGACAAGCAGCCACTTTGTCCTTATGGTACAACTTTACTTTTTCTTTCTCCTCCATAGAATATTTTTCTACTCTCCAGCCACCTGACAAAGATCAAGTTTGCCCTTTTCCAACTTGGATCTCTTTTCCCCCCATTGATTTCCCTCTTCTCTTCTTTAGGAATACCTATTGTTCTTAACCTTCAGTGTGGAGGCTGTTCTTGGGAGTCCCTTCACCATTGGGAGGAGACCAGTTTACACTTGGAAGGAACAGGGTCTCTTGGCTGGGTCAGAAATAGAAACATTGCACAATTTTAGGGAGTCTGATTTACAGATGTGAGGTCTGAGCTTATCTCCTCCAAACCCTTCATTGTGCTTCACATTTCTCTTAGTGTGGAAACTGAGACCAAGACAAGTTGAGTGACTTTGCAGAGGTCACAAAGAGCCAGGATTCGAACCAGCTTTTGGGGCTTCAGATTCCGCATGATTTGTCTGTGCCATGTTGCAACAATTGAAATTCCTGCAACACTTAACCCTGCTCCTTCTCCATACTGATGGAGATTTCTGCCCTTGCTTTATTGATACTACTTGGGAGTTTTCTCCCTCTCCCCAGAGCAGCTTCTTAATCACTTGTCAGACCCATCTCACTCCCTTTCCTGAGTCCCAGCAGCTCCACAGCTGCTTCCCTTGCCCGCTCAGAATGGTCACTGGTCTATTTGACCAGCTTTCCCTACCCATGTGTGTACTTACCTTTTCTTTCTGCCTTGTCAGCTACTTTTGCCTTTTCCTTCTTGAGTCTCTCATCTGGTCCTCACTTTGTAATCTTCTTGAATCTTTTTCCTCCATTTTTTTTTCACAGAAATGGGAAGTAGACTTGGACCTTGAGAAGTTTTCCTTCCTCCAGAAATTTAATTCTTAATTTCAGAAGTCTACATCCCTCTAAATTTCTGCACAGTTTTCTTACTCAAGTCCTCTCCTTTCTGAGCCTGACCTTTACTCCCCTGCCCCCATAGCTTTATAATGCTTGTGACCACCTGCTTGGCTTCCAAGTTGGAGATAGGCCAGGTGGCAGTCTCTTTTCTGACATTTCTTCAGACCCTCTGGCAGCTTCCTTCTGGAGAGGATGCAGGCCCCATGGGAAAGATCCTTGGAAGAAGGAGGAGCAGTGCAAGGGTCCTTCCAGAATCTGTAGGTCTGCTGGAGGGACCTCTGTTTCCTCAGGCCCAGACCAATCCACCAGAGGGAACAAAGTTTTCACTTGTCCCATCACTGTCACTTTGGTCATTCAAGTCTTCTTAAAGACAGTTGCTCAGGAAAGAGAGTTTCTAGATTCTCCATCCTCATCACCCTCCAAAGAAATCTCCATATACCCTAGGATTTAAAAATAACAATACTGCTTGTGTGATAGGGCACCTGTCCTTCCCTCTGCCCTTTCTCTTCTCTGTGTGATGGTACCAAGGATAGCCAGCTGTTGGTTTTACTCTTGTGCCTGTCTGTTTCAGCTGGTTCCCCTGCCCTGAGACCAGAGTTCTCCCTCTCCTCCAAAGTGCTAGACTGTGTGAGACTCAGATCCTTGCCATAGTTTAGCTGTGCTTTTGGGGCCCAGAGTTCTTGGCCCATCTTTGCCATTAAATGGCCCATGGCCGTGAGCAGGTTTTCTGTGGACCTCTGTTTCCCTATTTATCAGATGATCTCTAAATTTGTTTTCAGTTCTTGCACCCTCTAAACTGTACACCTTTATCTCACTCTGATAAAGCACCTTATGTTATCTCATTTGAGCTTCACATATCCTTGGTGCGTCTGGTCCTTTTGAGCCAGACCACATGGTCTCCCTTTGAATAAAGGCTACAATTCATGATAGATTGGCCCGCCTGGAAAGATTCGCTAGTTTAATGTCATATATGCACCTGCTGTGTGCCTTGCACTTGTCTTGGCCCCAGATACTGTCCTAGACACTTTTGTGATTCCAGTGTCTTGTGGCCAAGGAATTAGTGAACATTTTTTCATAAACAGCTGCCTTTTTCTTTCTTTTCTGTGCATAGTAGGAAATGACCAGTGCAAATGACCTTATCAACCAGGGTTGTCTCATAACCCAACAAAGTGTAAACTGTTAGTAGAAGAAATAAGATGTAAGAACTCTCTTCCTCTCAGGTTTTGTTTTCCTTGAACAGACTTATTCTTCTGTAGTGGCTTTTAATGGAACCTTAAGCAGCAATAGCTTGTCAAACTATGGTTTCTACCAAGGTGATTTTGAAATTCCCCTCCTCCCGGAAAGGGACTTGGGTCTAACCATTTAAAGTTTAACCACTTTGTCACCATGAGCTACCAATGCCCCTCTGCTCACTTCCATGGTCATCGCTGGAACAGGAGTGACTGAAGTTAGAGAATCCCCAAATCGACTATATTTTAGACATTGATTTCAGGCTTCTAGATGAAGCCTCATTACTCTCCCTCCTGTTTAATCCTCTCCTCTTATGCCTCATCGCTAACCCTAACCTACACTGACTGGTAGCTGCTGTGGTTTTTTTCCTTCTTTTTAAACTTTTTTTTATTCATTTTGAACTTAAATACAAAAGGATTAAGAGAGGATTCATTATAAAACTGTATTTTCATTTCAAAATGTTTATCTTTTTTTGAAAAATGTATTTTCTAAGGCTATAGAGCACCTTGTCTTTCCACTTGGCCGCCTTCTTGGGGCGTCTGCAGAAGCTATTGGCAGAAGCAGGAGAAACAGCCAGAAGGGGCTCTGAAGTCACATCTGAATAAATTCAGGGTGCCTCCTATGGGAGCTGGGGAAGCCATCTCCCGCTTTTCAGCTTCAACCGCCTCTTCCAAAGGAGAGGCAGAACTCTGAATTTGGGAGATTCGATTTGGGCACAGCTTTTTTCCTCTGAAATCAAACACAGGCAAGAACCAGTAATTTCTTAACTCCAGGAAAAGGAGCAGTTAATATACTGGAAGTCAGAAGGCCCAATTCTGAAGCTCCTAGTGACCTCATTCCTCTTGGAGTAGGCTGCCTGCCCATGACTCTATAGGTCCCCTCCCCCCTCTGTTCCCCCCCACCTCCCCGAGACAGAAAGAGAAAAGCAAATGCATCTCTTTTTTTGTCAACACTACCCACCTTTCCCCAAAGGTAAGAAATCCCAGCTAAACTAAATTTGATTGACAGAGTATCCTGGTGACTTTTAATTCAGTGTATTGAGAATTGGTCTACTGTAAAAAGTTCTTCCCAGAATTGGCCTGCCTGTCCCCTGTTCAGGTGACCTCTCTGTTTGTGGTCCTGGAATCTACTAAGCCTGCTCTGCAATGGCCTTTGAAGAAACCATAGTAGGAGTTCCTTATGAAACAGGGATTTTCTCATGTGTTGTGTGCTTAGGCAGGTTACTTTATCAAGTTTAGCTTCTAATAGCTGGCCTTAAGTAGATTCCTGAAGACAAAAGATGCAGCTTCTCCTTGGTCTGTTGAATTCAACTTGCCCTTGTGACCTTTCTGGACCTCATGGCCTGTGGCCTTCCTCCCCTGGTCCTTAACTGTCAGACCACTCTTCCTCCCCATGCCCCCACCCCCAACTCTTACCTCCTGTTGGTGTCTGTCTCTCCTCCTTCCCCCCACCCCGCAATTGCTGATGAAATTAATGGAGGAGCCAAGGCTGGAGAAAAGGATCCATGTGTGTAATTACTGCCCTCCCTAGGACCAGGTTTCTCTGAACCAGGCCATCAAAGGAAACTAATGAGTGTTTGGGCTCATTTGGAGCAAACCTGCAGTCTGTAGGGTCCCTCAGGAGGAGACAGAGTGCTGTAGCCTGGTGGAACAGAGGGACCACTAGCAACTAAGCATTGCTGTTTCCACTGAGCCTATGCCATGGTGCTAAGTTGGAATTTCCAACCTCATAGGTGTGCAGAGCTGCTAACTTCCCATTTTCTGCTACAGGCTACACTACTTGATGCATAAGGTAGGATTCTTTTACCTCTTGAGAGCTGCATCCCCCTGGACAATTTTTTTTCAGTCTTAGCACACATACCCCCTTTTCCGAAATTGGTGAAACCAACAAATACTTCATTGAACGCTTACTTTTGGCGTGGCCCTGGGCTTAGTTCTAAGGCTCCATGCCTTCCCTCCTTCACCTCCTATGCCTGCCATTGGAAATTCTGCTTTAAACCTAGCGTCCTTGCCTGTCCATGTACCTAATTTCCTATTTGGAAAGCGTGCAGTTTTTGAGCAGATTCTGCCAGTTAGGATTAGAAGGAAGAAGGGAGCTTCTCAGAGGCTGGGAGTCACCCTTTTCCCCCAGCTCTGGAGCCCAGTGCTATTCAGGCCGTAACCCTACAGTGGGCTTGTGCTGATTGAGGCCAGACCACCTGGGTTGAGGTCTACTCTAAGGCCATTCCACAGTCTAATCATTCATTGAACAGTAATTAAACACCTCTTCTTTCCATTGGGCTATCCCACAGACTTCATGATATTGGGCACTCAGGGGGAGGGAGCCCTACCTCAAAGAGAGATGATAGAAGAGAGGGCATTGAGGCTGAGCAACCTGGCAGCATACAGGCTGATGCCTCCAGAGACCCCAGCCCTAAGGTGTTCTTCTAGAGCCTCGCTCCCTCCCAGCCCCTCCCTAGCTACCACTTCTCTTCCCTGTGGGAGGCAGGTGTTGCTGTCTATCCAGAGGAAGAAAGATTGTTTTTTCTCTATTGCAAAAATGGCAGCTAACGAGGGCTCAGTTTGACCAAGAGGATTCTCCTTGTGAAATATGAAACCCCCCCCCCTTAAAAAAAAAGCCTCCTCTCTTTGCTCCTGGCCATCCCACTGGCATAGAGAAGCTTTTGTACAGACAGCAGTGAAGCTGAGGCTCTGAGGGTGAATGGGAGCTTACACAGTGCCTGTGTCCCATCTTTGGCATTCCTACTGTCTTGTTCGGACTGTAGCATCTCACGGAGCTCTCAAGGAGAGGTGAAGCCTTTCCGCTTGTAGAGGTGTCCCACAGCTCCCTCTCGAGGCTCCCATTACTTCCTTTTGTAGAAAAGTGAGCAGCTTGAGAGCTTCCCTGGACCATGGCTGCCTCCCTTCACCCTCAGGCTCCTCCATCAGGAGTCCCAATGTAGGTGTGAATGAGCCACCTCACCCAGCCTTTGCAGCTTACTTCTGAGTCAGGCTCTAGAATATAGGAACATTTCCTTTGTGTTTGTTTCTGCCAGAGGTTGTTAGCATGGCATTCTGTGTAGAGTCCAGTCTTGTTCAAAAGCCCTGCACAGGAGTTTGTGTGGTCTGACATGCCCTGGGACAACTACCTCATGGTGTGGGGAAATCCTTTCTCCTATTCTTTATGCTTGCTTTGAGTGACCTGCTCTCCAGGTGTCGTGCAGGGCTTTGAGGTGGGCAAAGCCAGAGGGGCTAGTTGGATTGCCTTGGCACTGATGAGCTCCTCTCTTCCTCTGTCCTTTCCCTGTCCTCCTGTTCCCCTCTCTCATCCCCTGCCCCCCACTCCCCTTTTTCTCTCTCACTCTGTCTACAGGGGACACTACACAGAAAATGAGAACTGCTCACTACCCCACCCCAGCCGAATTGGATGCGTATGCTAAGAAGGTCGCCAACAACCCACTGACTATAAAAATCTTCCCCAACAGCGTAAAGGTTCCCCAGCGGAAACACATTCGTCGTACTGTGAACGGACTTGACACGTCAACCCAGCGCTACAGCCCTTACCCAGCCCAGGCCACCGCCAAGGCCGGTCTGCTCGCCATCGTCAAAGTGCCGGCCAAAAGCATCGTCAAAGACTTTGACGGCTCCCGTGCCCGACTGCTCCCAGAGGCCATCATGAACCCCCCGTCGGCCCCGTATGCCGCACCTAGCACTTTAACCCATCCCCAGGCCCAGGCTCTGGCCCGCCAGCAGGCCCTACAACACGCACAGACACTGGCTCATGCCCCACCCCAGACGCTGCCACACCCTCAGGGTATCCCACAGTCCCAGGCACTGTCCCATTCCCAGAGCCTCCAGCAGGGCCTGGGCCACCCTCAGCCTCTGGCCCACCCCCCAACCATGGCTCACCAGGGCCTGCAACACCCCCCCAACCCCTTGCTGCAGCCAGGTTTGCATGGAGGCCGGAAGATGCCAGACGCAGACGCCCCACCGAATGTGACCGTGTCTACCTCAACCATTCCCCTCTCCATGGCAGCCACTCTGCAGCAGACCCAGCCCCCGGACCTGAGCAGCATCGTACACCAGATCAACCAGTTTTGCCAGACGAGGGCAGGCATCAGCACTACCTCAGTGTGTGAGGGGCAGATCGCCAACCCCAGCCCCATCAGCCGCAGCCTGCTTATTAATGCAAGCACTCGAGTGTCGACCCACAGTGTCCCTACTCCGATGCCTTCCTGTGTGGTCAACCCCGGGGAGCACACTGTTGCCACAGCAATGCCCACCACTGGTGCTGTCAACCTGCCTATGGTGGGGATCAATCGGGCAACAGTCGGCTACCCCAGCGACCTCAAGCCAGTGGCCTGGAACCAGCACCAGTTGGCCCACTTGCAGCAAATGTGCAGTGAGGCTGGTGGCAGCTCTGCCAGTGGCCTGGCAAGCAAGCTTCCTTCGGGGCGAGAAATGGCAGGGCCAGGTTTTACGGGCAAGGCTCCCACTTACCAACAAGAACTTTGCATGGGCCAGCCCTTCCACCTGAAACCACCCTTGGAGAAGCCAACCCCATCCCCACCTGTCAATGGCCCAGCGGCCCCCCTGGCCTACCCCAATGGGCATTATTTCCAACCCCTGTGGAACAACATTCTGCCCACACCCAACAGCGACAGCTCCGGCTCACAGGACCTCGCCATGCCCTTCCATGGTGGGCAGCCTACAGGTGCACCCCTCGACTGTGCTGCTGCTGGGGCCCACTATCGTGCTGGTGCCACGGCCAGCACAGTGCCTGGCCAGAACAACTCGATGCAAACAGTGGATTACCTAAGTGGGGACTTCCAGCCGGCCTGCTTCCGTGAGCAGAGCCTGGCCATGCTGAGCAAGGCCCACCGCCCCCCAGGCAGCCGGGCCCCAGAACCTACAGATAGTCGAAATCTTCATATTCAGCACCCTGGCTATAGATAGGTGCCATTGCTGTTGAGACACAAAATACACAAAACACACACACAGACGCACACACACAGACACATAGTTTAGTCTTAATTTGGAGTGAATTGTTTTTAACTTTCTTAACTCCTTTGTGATCTTTCTAATTCACTACCCTGGGGAAGGCTGCTATCACCTGACAGTGTGGGTCCCTTTATCCTTCACCTTCCTGCCCACTGCCCACAGTGTCAGCTTTTCAGTTTTAGGACATCTCAGAACAGGGTTTTCCTTGGTTTCACCACCCACCCGCCATAAGTTTCCCCCATACGCCTTAGCATGTCCTGTCTTCCTCCAGAAGGCACAGTAAGCTTGGCTCTCTTGTTTTAACCTCCTGTCCTATCTCTTCTCTTTCCATTCTTTGCCTTCCTCCCCACCAACATCCTCCCTACAAAAAAACCAACAACCCCTGTCTTAGATATTGGTGCCCACTGGGCTACATGGGCCCCCTAGACCCAAAATTTCTGAGCTTGGCCTCTCTCTGCTTCCCTTTCCCCTTTCAAATGGACTAGATTTCTTAGACCCTCAGAAAACTCTGTAACATCTCACCCCAACTCATGATTCTGGTTTGACTTAAGGTCTCTACTGGGGCCTTTGGCAGGGTTATCACCATGCATGGGAGGTGTTCAAATGCTGCCTGGTAAGGACCACAAATCTAAGACCTTCCAAAATCTGGTCGTACCTGATGCCCTGCCCCTGTTCCTTCTCAAGAGCAGTGGGTTGCAGAACACTCCTGAAAGAAGGATTCGTGTCCCTCCTCAATCACCTGACTTCTCACGCACCCATTCTTCCCTGGGATGAAGGAGGATCACACTGGAGTTTGGAGTTAAAAACAAGCTCCCCCACCCCAACTACAAAAAGTAAAATGCATTTGGTTCTTTCTCTGTCCACTGGCTAAGACTACTGCTCTCCACTGTAAGTTTTAATGTAATATTTTGTATGAATGTAGTGTGGGTTTGAGTAGCATTGTGTGTGAGTGGCCCCGAGGGCACATCTACCCCCTAGCCACCTTGTATCACAGCCCCTCAGCTTAAAGAAGAAGGAAAAGAAAAAAAACAAACACAAAGCCTTAAGCTCTGAACTCTTTCTTTACCAAACCAACAGGAGCATGGTTTTAGTATCTGGAGACCTACTGAATTTGGAAAAGACCTTCCCCTGCCCATCATCTTGCCCAGTGCGCGTGCTCGAGCGCGCACGCGCGCACACACACACACACACACACACACACACACACATACATACATGCACGTGTGCACAGACACACACACACTGACACCTTTTGCGATCAAGTAGCTTCTAGTTGTCTAAAGACTTAAAATGTTTCAGTCACTGAAAACGTAGATGACGTTCCTTTGTAACAATTTACTCGTCTTTCCCTGCCTTTGAGTTGTAGTCACTAGTCGGTCTGTCCTTGTTTTCCTTTTCCCTCCCCTTTCTTTTCGAGTTTCTCAGTTTGGCCTCTTCTCCGTCCTGCCCCTCCCCCGCTTCCCCACTCCTGCATCTCGGGGTCAGTGTGAGCTGGTGACGTCCTCATTTAAGATTGGAGGGTTTGGGTCTGCTGCCCCCTTAGTGAGCTGAGGCGATGTGACTGAAGACTGGGTTTTTAAATTATGTGTTGGCGAGTTGCCTTATATTTAAGAAAAGAAAACAAGAAAAAAAATGCCTGATTGTGTTATGCCAAATGATGATAGCAACATGAAGTCCTAATTTATTGTTTCTGATTGTTCTCCTGCAGTCTGTGTGAAAACTGGTAAAGGCCCCCTCGGGGCCCACAGAAGCACTGGAGGCTTGTCTTTTGCTATCTTTTCCAAGATGTCTCCCTTTTCTCCCATCTCTTCCTCCTCTTCCCTCCCTTTCTCTCCTGCTGTCCCTCTACCCCAAACTATTCTCTGTCAAAGCCAGGTTTCAGTGTCCCCTCCCTCTCCCACAGTCTCCGTTAGGCAAGCAAGACCTTTCTAGAAATTAAGCGATAAACTTTGTCAACTATCTCTTCTTCCCCTCCCTGCCAAACAACAGTGACTCTCTCCAGGCTCACCCCCATTTAAAGAAATCAGACTGGAACTGATCTCTCGGGCATTTAAAGCCACACCATCCGACTCAAGTCCTTTTCCTGGTGTAGGGATGCAGGGGGCTGAACCACTTGGCTCCTCCAATGTCTATGGATCATGTACTGTGAACCCCCTGGCCCCTCCTCCAGCCCCTTTTTGGGGACTGTTGAGAGAGCAGGCAAGTTTCTTCCCCCACCCCCACCCCACCAGCAATAAGGGTCCAACATGAGGCTGCCTCACACCCACCTTGCCCTGGCCCAGGGAGAAATGGGCTCCGCACCCATGTTCATAAACTGTAGCATTCTCTGCCTCCCTCATCCAGCTGCCCCCTTCACTTGGGGTGATCTATGGGTGTGATGGGAGGATGATTTATTATGACTAGTGAAAATCTAGCCTTCTGACCTTGTCCTATTTATTTAATGCTGTGAATGTTTGAGGTGGATTTTATTTTCTGGTTAGAACACAATTTCCAATATGTTGGATTTGTAGCCAATTCAGGAAAAGAGGTTCCCCTGGAGACCGCCCAGGCCACCTCTTTCCTTTTTGGGAGAGGTCCTCAAATTTTCACCCCATTATTTTGCCTCTTCTACACAGAGATCCCTTTTTGCCCCACAACTACTGACAGCTCCAACCACCAGGGAGCCACAGCCAGAACGGAGAGAACAGTACCCTGACGTCTGTTGCCCCCATCTCCTACCCCCTGGCAGGGCTGTTAGGGTTTTGACTGTCACTGGGCTTCATTTAGGGAGCAATATATGACTGGCTGTTCTAGCAAACCCTGGTCAGCTTTGGGGTTCTTCAGGACAGGTGACTTTGTCAGCCCTGGGCAGGCCTCCCAGAGGCCCCGTGGGAGGGCCAGGCCTCTTTAGGTGGACCCTGTGACAGCTGCTGTAATCTCATGAAAACAAACCCCTTCTGGTTATATGAAGCTGCTTCTCATGTGCTACGGGTATAAACTAGAAAACCTTTTTTTTTTTTAATTTGTCTGCAGGAAAATAAAAAAAATAAAAAAAAATAGGAAAGCCAAAAATGTGTCAGTTCCCGCTTTGTGCTCTGTCTCCAGTGTCTGGTGGCCTCGGGCTGGGTATCGGGGAGGAGGGACTGTCAGGGGAGGGCCCACTGCTGACTGAGACCTCGATGGGCTTGAAGTAAGAGGCAGGCACCTTCATCAGCAGTAGTCTGCACCGAGAAACACAAAACCCATTCGGGTCCCCTGTGTGGTGAACACGTAAAATGTCAAAGTGCTGCCAGATTCTTGAACTTCCTTGTGATCCTTGACATACGTGACGGACCTTTTTGATAGGAACTTTTTTGTTCTTCCCGTTTGACTGATGGGGAAACTGAGGCATCAGTGCCCATTATGTAGATTTCCTGGTTCGGGGCCACGTAGTGAGGACTCAGGACTCCTTATGGGTCTCCCTGTTGAGCCCTGCTGGGAAGGGCTCACAGAGGGGGGTAAATGCAATGTATGCTCAAGTCCTAATTACTAGTGACATTCGTGATTCTGACCCTGTTTCTTCTATAAAATGAAAGTCTGAAAAGTATGTTACATTTCCGAGTTGTGGAGACTGAATATGAAATTCCAAGGGTCATCATATAAATGCAAGAAGGTACTAGAATCGTAGATCTACAACTGAAAGAGCTCCTTAGTCCAACTTATTTTTTCATCATATGGGGAAAGCCGACCAGGAGAAATGAAATGCACAGGGCTGAAGATGAAAGCTAAATCCTCTGGGTTCCAGCCCTCAGAACCAGTGGTGGCATTGCCAAGGACTAGGTTAGCTTAAAGGCACAAAGATCGAGTTGTGTGATGATGGCCTCTTGGCTACTGGCTTTGTAGAAAGCTTGTTCTCCAAGTTGCCTCCTTTCCCTGACTCTGCATTCCTTTTCTGAAAAGCAATACGTATGGCAGACCCAGGGCTATTTTGTCTGTCTCAACCCCAGGGAAGTTGTAGGGGGAGCTGGTGGTTAGTGTTTCCCCTGCCCCCACATACGTCTTTCTCCCTGGACCCTCAACACGTGGTGCCCTCCTCCCCAACATCTAGGACAGGGCTGTTCAAAATGCCAGGCTGCATGCTGCCCACAGCGCGATTTATGCAGCTTGCTTACAAGCATAGAAATTTACCTAAATGCTTTAGTAAACTAAGCTGACCTACTGCAGAGCTCTCACTGAAATGGCAAATCAAAATATATTGTCTGTTGTTTCAATAAAAACCTATGGTTGGACAGCCCTGATCTAGGACATAGGGAATACACTCAGGTATGGGGAGACATGAGCCCTTATGAGTGACACTGCCTTTTAGATGTCAGGGACATTAAAGAGCCGGGCTCTGGGGCATAGCCTCACCTCTGTGCCCCTTGGCATTCCTCTAGAAAAGGGCTAACCACCTGTTCTCCAAGGCATGGATTCTGGAACCAGGGAGGGAGTAATCTGTTAATTTGGACCTTGGCTTCCACCATTCCCAAATTAAGTTGGATTAAATGATCACTGAGTTCCCTCCCAGCTCCAACCTGCCAATATGACAGAGAGATCCTGGGTACCTGCCTAGTCCCCAAATGGCAAGGACAGTGATTTTAATAGTTAGCTATGCAACCTTGGCCAAGTCACTTCTCTGGGCCTCAGCTTTCTGAAGAGAGGGTTAAATTGGGTGGTCTCCGAGGTACCTTCCTGCAGTTAAGTCCTATGGAATCTATGGACACCGTCCACAAGCCTTTCTAGGCAGTTGGACAAAACTCAGGTTCTCCAACCACCGTCCAATTTTCCCCCTTACCCACTGCGGGCACGGTGGAAAGAACACTGCTTAACACGCTGCCTGGCTCGCACAGTAGGTGCTTAATGTTTTTTGATTGATCTGGCAGACCTGCTATGATTTGACAAGTTGACCTTTCTGAATCTTCAAGTTTCCTCCTGTAAAATCCAAGTATTAATCATGACTTATTTTGCAGGGCATTTGGGGGAAAGACTTCACAAACATTAAAAAGTGCTAGAAAATTCGAGTGATAACTACATTCGCCCAGATGGCCCCCAGTCCCTGGGGCAGGGCCCTCCCCTGGCTGCCTGCTGGAGTTACTGCTGACCAGTCAGGTGGGGGCAGTACCAGGATAAAAGTTCCACGTCTGTCCTTGACTTCTGGGGTCAGCTTCCTTCTAGACTCCTGATCGATCCTATCACCCTCAGGGCTGGGACCTCAGGAATCGCCGGCAATTGTAATAATTGTAATAATCCTATTAAGCCTTTTATTTGGGTCTCACCCCAACCCTATGCTGTTGGGTACTAGAGCAACGGCATCCTGGACAGTTCAGAGGCAAAAAGCCTCTGAACTCTTTTTCCGAATGACATTTCTAAAAGCCCAAAATACATAGGCTTGCAAAGGAAACCAATTCTATTGAAATAAAGATGTGAATTGTCTTTCCCACGCAAGTTCATGGGCAGCCCTGGACTCCAGGTTAACCACTGGCCTCGAGCCTTTTTTTGTCCCCAGTTTAGAGTTGCTACCCACCTGAAAGGGTGTGAGGCCTCGGCTGTTCTCTAACTTTCCAAGCCTAAATACTCCTCCCTGAGCACCAGTCCCCTCCACGTGATGGCTGGCTCCCCTTTACTGAAGATCAGCTTCTTGAGGGCAGACTGGCTTCCCGGGTGGATTTGTATCCCCAGCACACATTACTGAGCACTGTATTTTCACACTCCCTAGCCACCATTTCACTCTGGCCCCTAGCACACGAAGAATGCTGGGAAATTTTATTAGAGGTCAGATGATGCATAGCTAAGATAAAATCTTCCCTACTGTGAAAATTCGTCCTCCAGGGAGTCCTAGCTTTCTTGTTCTCCAAGCTCTGTCACACTCCAAGGTCACACTCAAGGACCAAGAAAAAAGCCTGGCTTGGGGCGGGGGTGGAGAGCTTCCTTCCTCCATCGGACCACCAGAGGGGGCTCGGCCCAAGTACTGAGAATAGCGGGTAGTGGCTGTCTGTGACCACCAGAGGGGGCTGCTGTCCCAATGCAGGGAAATCGAGAGACCCAGCAGGAAGAAGCCTGGACCTGGGAGCCAGGAAAACTATTCGAATTCTGTCGCTACCACTTATGATATGTGGAACGTTAGGCAGGTCACTTAACCTGGCCTGTTCCTCCTCGGTAAAATGAGAAATGGGCCAGAAGCTCTCAATATTCAGCCTCCCTGGGCATCTGAAGTCCCCCCACCCCCCATCAGTGTGGTCATTATCCTTGTCCCTAGGGCCTCCCCCTCCACTCCCCTTCCTCAGGCAGCTGTGCAGAACCTTCCTGGGCCCTGGGCCAGCCAAAGCCCTTCTCCCACTCCCCACCCCCAAAGCAAGGCAGGGCTGGACAAAGTTAATAAATACACAATCCAGAATTTATTACAAACCAGGGCTCCCCCGCTGTGCCCCACTGGGCACCCGGGCAATAAATAACCGGAGAGGGCACAGCTTCAGGGGATGGGGGAGGGGTGGAGTTCAAAACAAACTGACCGCCGGCCCGGCTAACTCCAGCCCCACCTCGCCTCCCTATGGCTCTTGGGATGGGGGCCAAGCAGCTTGCCTTGCTCCCCAGTACAGTACAATGGGCAGTGGGGGCCAAGGCAGCCAAGGACCCCCCAGGAAAGGAGACGGCTCATAAGATTATTTATTTCAAGCCCTTAAAGACCCCAGTGCCTGTTTCCCGCTCCCCATCCCCCAGAGGGGTGAAGGGAACTGGGGGAAAAAGCACCAATAAGAGGCACCTGAGGGGGGGGGTACGTGGCAAGGGGACACAGTGGGAGCCCAGTGGGCAGGGGAGAAGGGCAACCTGGCCTAGTATGAAGGGGGAGGGTCAAGAGAGGAGGGGCCTGCCCCCCTCCCCGTGCCCCTGCCCTCGGCAGCAGGGACACCCTGCCCAACCCAGTCCTCAACTCAGGATCTTCTTGGGCAGCTCGACAGAAGCACGGATGAAGACAGCATCATCACGTACATAGTTGCGTTTACGGATGTCCTGGTGAGAGATGAACTTGGGATAGCCAAAGCCCAGGGCGCTCTCATCCACAGAACCCCTCCAGGTGCCTGGCTTCTGGAAGTTCTTCCAGTGGGGGTCCGGATGGAACGTCTCTGTGACGTGCTGGGGTTTGGTGATCGTCGGGTCGCTCTGGTCCAGCAGGGAGAAGGTGACCCGTCGAGCAAAGGGCCACTCCAGCAGGTTGTCAAAGGCGCCGGGCAGCACTCGAATGTACAGTGACAGATGGGTCCCCTCCCCACTGCCGTTGCCATTGAGAAAGGCTGATACCTGGAGTTTGTAGCCATACTTGTGGGTGTAGAAGGCCGGGCTGAAGCATTCGTGGTTGGAGCGAGCTTTGGCTTCCTGAAGGCGGCGCCCGTAGCCGCCAATCTTCCAGATCAGAACACCATCACAGCCCACAGACAGCTCCTCCACATCCCTCCGAAGCTCCTGCAGCTCCTGCCGCTGCCGACTCACCAGGGCACACATCATGGCCAGGTGGGGCTTCACGCTCTCCTCCATGTGGCGGCCCATCGCCAGCTTGGGGCACTGTGGACATCAAGAGGGAGGGTAGGATGCCGAGGTGGCCCATGGCAGAGGGCCAAGTCGGGTGAGGGAGCAGGTCCTGCTCTGCTGGCAGGGGAAGGTAGGAGAAGCCACCAAGACTTGGAGCAGAACAAAAGGACCTAGAAGAAGGTCGGAGCATGGGTGGGGGTGGCTGGGGGCATCCATGATCCCAAGATTCATCTGGTCCAATTCCCTCAGTTTGCCAATGAGGAAAGTGGAGCCCGGCTCACACAGCTCCCGAGGAGCCCAACATCCACCACGCTGGGGAAAGCTTCAGTCCCAAGGCTACGAAGACTTACCCGGTGTTTGCAGCCAGCATCTTTGAACGGGCACAGAACAGGGGCCGAGCTGCAGTTTTCTTTCAGGTGGCTAGACAAATCCTCTCGAGGAATGCTCCCCATTCCACACTGGTTGGGGCACGGTACAGGGTAGCGGGGGCATTGGTGCTGGTGGTTCTGGGGTGGGGAGGGACAGAGCAGTGAATGACTTCTGGAATCCTAGGATTGGGGTGGATTGGATTTGGAATCAGCCCATCTGAGGTTCAGACCTCACCTGTGCCAGCCTGACCTTGGTCAAGTGACTTGCCCCTTCCTGGGCTCCCAGACTCAGGTCAAATGAAGGGGTTGAACTAGGTACACTCTGAAGTCCCAACCAAATATGGATGTGGAAGTGACCTCAGAAGGCTCTTCCAGACCCACCCCCCTCAGTTTCACAGACAGGATGGAAGAACTGAACCAAGGGCCGTGGGCCGAGTAGGCATGTAAATCAGGTTCTTTCCATCTCCACTCCCTTGGCTCCCTACCTACTCCTCCCCTCTCCTCAGTGGGGCTCAGGAAGGGGGGCTAACAGAGAGGACAGCTCACCTGGATAGTATCAAAGACAAACTCCTTGGCACAGTAGGCACAAGGCTGGGTCCGCTTGGGACACTCCGCTATCATGTGTTGCCCCAGCAGCCGCCGCATCATTCGGGCCCCACACTTGTTCTCACAGTACACGCTCTCCTGTGGGCAGACCCCCTCATGGCTCTAAAGGCCAGGGAGGAAGAGAGGGAGAGCTGCCTGAGCTTAGGCTCCAGGATGCAGGATCTCAATCCCCAGAACCTTTATCCTTGGCAACTGCAAAGCCCAAATCCCCACTCCTAGAAGGTTACTGGCCCCCACCCCCAGGCTCCCTTCCTCCTGGCCACACAGTACTGCCCAAGCCAATGTTTGTTGACCCATTGACCTAAACGCTAGCCTGTCTCCCAGACCCTCAGGCCCCTCCCTGGATGCCAGGCTCTCTCTGCCCCTCCTGGTCTCAGGCCACAGGCTTCCCAGACTTCAAGTTAATCTCCTTTCCCCTCCCAACCCCCCACATACCTCATAGGCTTCCCCTGTAAAGTCTATGCCACAGAAGTCACACTTGAGCCTTCTCTTGGGGCATTCGTGCTGAAGGTGGGTAGGTAAGTCCCTACGGCTCAGCTTAGCACTGCAGCGGTTGGGGCAAGAGACCACGTTATACCCGCAGGAGCTCAGATGGACCTACGGAGGACAGGATAGTTGTGCTGGGCTCATCCTATAGGGCTCTTGCGGCTGAGCCTAGGCATCTCCCCGCAACTTCTCCTGAGGACCTGGGAGCTGCCCTTACCTGCAGGTGACGTAAGGCTCCAGTCCAGCGGCAGCCCTCCTCACTGTGGATACAGCGGATGGCTAGACCAAACACCTGAACTTCCAGTTCTGGGTCTGGGTAGATCTAGGAGGGGAGGTGAAAGTTAAGGACCTCCTCTGGCTGCAAGAGGAAACCTGGGGAGGCCTAAATCCTTGTCCTGGCTTTGGCACCAATTCACTCTACAACCTGGGGACAAGTCATTCAACTTCTCTGGGCCTCAGCTTCCCCTTCTGGTAAATGTGGCTAAGCCTCCTTGCCCATGCCACCACTGTGATTCCTGTTTTGTTATTTTATGAATTTTAAGATTCTGTGCTCTCTCCTCCTCCCCCCACCATTCCAGGCCCCATGGACAGGCAGAGGGAGGCAGTCCTACCAGCTTGGCTCCAGGACCCACCCCCCTCTGCTTTCCTCCTGGCTCCTCCTCCAATCCCAAGGCCTGAGCCTGGAGTGGGGGAGGGGGCCCTGCTCTGGGCTCAAGACTGGCTCCAAGCCCAGCCCCTAGGACAGAGGGCGGGAAGGCAGCTTCCTGTGGGCACAGAGCGGTCTCTGTGAGCCTTGGAACACCCCCCCCTTCACCAGGGCGATGTGCCTAACACCCCCCCAACCACACACACCGGGCAAACACCAGTGACTCCAGTTTTAAAACTGGTGGGGGAAGGGGGAAACAAGCCTCCTTTGTGGGGGCACACAGAGCCCCTTGCTCCAGAGTTGACATTGGCACTGTGCTACTGCCCTGACTGCCAACACCCCCTTCCCCACAACCAATCACCAAAATGAGGCTGGCATTAAGAGGAGGGAGGAGTGGGAAGGGAGGTTGGGAGGGCCATCAGGACGCTCACTTGGCTTCCGGCTCTCCAGGCCTCACCTTAGCATAGTCCAAAGGGAGCTGATCCTCAGGACACTTAAAAACTCCTTCACTGGGAGAGGAAAAAAACAAGGTTAAGATAAGCCTGACCCCGCCTCCTCCCCAGAGCAAATGCCCCAGGGCCACAGCAAGGAGCTGCCCACCTCACCTCTAGCTAACTGGCCCTGCACCCCCTCTTGGGGCACTTTAAATCTCCCTTTGCCCCAGTCTCTCCTATCTCTGGGCAAAAAGAAGGAGATTATAGCCACGCCCCACCCCCCCAGTCTGGCCTGACTAGGCCAGCCCCCCCAAGCAGGGCTGGCCAGACCGGTTCCCAAACCTGCCTGCAGCAAGAAACAGCTGGGGGGGAGGGGGGGGCAGCCTCCAGAAGCAGCAGCCTGCTCCTCCAATGTTCCACCTTCCCCCCAAGCTGGAGACCCCCTCCCCCCAACTCCTTTATCCATGGAGGAGGGTGAAGATACAAGAACCACAGAGGCTATGAAGAGGGCAAAGACAGCTGGTTCAGGCAGCATTTGGCCAGAATATGGCAGCTGGGCTGGGGGATATGAAGGGGCCTCCTATTTACCTCCCCCCCCATCCTAATCCATCACTTACTTAGCTCTACAATTTCTAAGGGGGCAGGCTAAAAGTACCAGGGCTGCCTCACCACTGAGTTACCTACCTAGCCCCACCCCTCTCCCCCACCCACAGTTGCTGTGATGCCAGGGCAAAGGTCATTCCTGGGAGCCCTACCCTTAAGGTCCGATCTCCCCCAAAATCTCGGGGAGGGGGGTAGGAAGTGGGAGGGGATTGCCTGAACCATGAGACAGCTAGAGAATGGTTCTGGCCCTCCGTCCCTGGGTAGTCGGGTCTGTGCCAGGAAAATATGCCCCTTCCCCCCAGGGCTGAAATGAAGGACTAACCCTGGGAGGGTTCCCTCAGGTCTGAATCTGCCCTTTACCTTCATTCAGTAGCAGTAACCCCTTTAGACCCTACCTTGTTGCACCAGCTTCTGTATCATACCCACTTCCACTAATTGGCAACTCCAGCCCCTTAACAAAGTGTCATTGAAGACCCTTGGCCAGGGCACAGACCCATGCGTGCCTGACAGCCTTTGGAAGTCTTGGCCACCCCATCCCAGAGGTGCCCCAGAGGCATGGCATTCCTGACAGGCAGGTCTGAGTCAGGTGGGAGGAATGGGCATGGGGCAGGCAGGGACAGGAGTAGCTCAAGGGGCCACGTGGCAGCCTGCTCAGCCCCGTAGCACCGGCACCTTCATGGGCACAGTCAACCCCGAGCCTAGGTGCACAGAGACTCTGCTGTTTCCTGATCAAACCCTTACATCCCCTCGCATCCGGACCACTACATAAACACTATGCTTTGAGGGACTTTGACCATGCTTTCAAATGCTTTATCCAGTTTACAAAGAGGTTTCCTGGCAGTACCCCTAGAAGCCGGATGCCAATGGGGTTCAGCAGCCCCATGTTATTCAATTAGCCCCAATGCCAAGGGATGGTGCCAAGCCATCTGCCTACCTGTGTGGAGAGTGCCTAAGAACTGGCCTGTGTAATGAATGGACTGTCTGGAAGAAATAGCCCTGGAGGGAAGTGGGGCTCCGCTTGACTTCTTTCAAGAATGTGCTGAGTTAGGAATTTCAGAAAGAAGGGGGAAGGGATTGGTCAGCTCCCCCCCCCCCATCATGAGCAAAGACTCCACCTCGGGTGGCACCAATGCCTTGGTCAGGGCCTGGGATGGGGAAAGACGGCAGTGTTAGACTAAACTTCCCCCGCCCCAAACATTCTCAGGGGAAGCCTGAAGTGGCGACCCCTCCCCAGTGGCCTCAGGAGGCTGGGCTGGGGGGAGGGGGGAGGAAAGCAGCTGCAGCAAAACTGACTCCTTCATCAGCCCAGGCCAGGGAGCCAGCCAGGGAAAGAGGCTGGGGAGGGGGGGGAAGGGAGAAGGGGTCTGTCCCTATAGGGAACTAGAATCTAGAAAGAGGCTCATTCTGGGGAAAGAGCCCTGCCCCCCCCCCACATGCCTTGGGGGAAAAGGCAGGATGAGTGGAACGGGTGGGAAGGAGGGTTGGGGGCCTAGAGAGAGGAAGAGGGGATTTCCGGGTGGGGGAGGTGGGGAGAGAAGCCTGAAGGCAGGAGAGGGGGAGGGGGAAGGCAGTTGGACTTGGCAGCCCAGTCCCCCTTCCCAGCTTCCCCCAAAACGAGATCTGTAGTGGGGGGAGGGTTGTAGGGAGGCCCAGGGACTCACTAACTTCTCAGTCCCCCGTGGGGCCAGCTGTCAAGGAAGGGGGTGGGGGAGGTGGGAACATCTGGAAACTAAGGAGGCAATAACCCAGATGTCTAGGCAGCAGGAGTGAGAAGAGGAGCCCAGGATATTGGAGAAAGAAGCCTGAAGGTCTGGTGAGAGGAACAGAAGACAAAAGCCAAGGCTGAGACTTCCGTTCAGGCTCTGTTTAGAGGCGCTGAAGGGCAGGAAGAGGAAGGGGCAAGGGCCCAGGTTGGAGTGGCCTCACCTACTGCCCCAGTAGCCCCTGATTCTCAGTGCTATAGGCTCTCCCACCCCCACCCCTGGCAAACTGTGTGAGCAAAATGTGGCCCTCCATGAACTCTTCTCTCCCAGCTTGGATTTCAAGACCAAACCCCTGGAATTCCTCCAAAAAGAGAAACAGCAGGAAAGGGGAGGGCAGAGACAGACTGGGAAGATTCCTTCCTCCTCTCCCTCCCCACCCCTTTCTCTGACCTCCGAAGGCTTTTCCGTGACAGTCTTCTGATTGAATTTGTGAACAGTTTAACTTGGAGGCAGGGTGGTGTCAATAGATAAAGAGCTGGACTAGGAGTAAAAACAAAATACTGGTCTGCGTTCAAATCCAGCTTCTGCTGGACTGGCTGGGTGACCTCTCAGTACCCCCAAGGCAACTCTCTATGGCTCTATACGTAGCAGAGCAGGTGCCAACCTGCTCAGGTAGAAGGAGTTTCCCCACTCTGGAGTCCCCTACAACAATGAATCACAGGTCTGGTTAAAGAAAAAAAAAAAGTACAGGCTGTTCTATGTCCCAGCTGCCTCGGTGAGAAATGGCAAAGGTGGGAAGGGCTGTCTAGGAGAAAAGAATTTCCATTTTGACACATACGCTCCCTTCCCCTGGCAGAAGAAAGTCCTGGCAAGAATGGAAAGGGGGCTGGAGGTTTGGGGGTGAGGGGAGTCTGAGAGATAGAAACATCGGAGGAGGAGAAGCCAGAAAGTCAGAACGTGGGATGCTTGGGAAAGGCTTCCATGCCAAGGAGATCGCTCCTGGTCATGAGGGGTAATCAAGAATACCAGCCATTCCCAACTCCTGAGAAGAATGAAGAGATGGGGTAGGGGCAGAGTGGGGGGGGGGCAGTCCTTGAATCCAGAAAAGGGAAACAGGGCAAAGCTGACCTCATTCCCTGTCCAGGATACAAATCTCTAGAATTGGCCCAACAGAAAGGTAGGTAAGAGGGTAGGGAAAGAAGGAAAAGGAGGGAGAGAAATCTCACACTGTAAATACCCTGGAGAGCCCGGAGACCCTGGGTGTCTGTTGGGATCACTGAGGCAGGCTGTCTGCCTCTGCCACCCCACAGAGCTCAATGCCCCCTCTGTAGCTGGCCTTCCCTTTGTGCCCTGGGGGTTGGCACTAGCTTGAGGGAGGGTTGTATAAGAGTGAAACAGATGGTCAGGCAGGCAGGGAGACAGAGATACACAGTCCAAGATAGAAGCTGACTGTGTGTCCTAGCACAAGTGCCTGGCCTTTACCTTTCTCTGCCCTCAATCTTGTGTGGGAGGCTCTGGAGGAAGCAGGCTTAGTTCAGGGGGTGGGAAGAAAGGATCAGGGACAAAAGGGGGTGGAGAAAATGCTGGGGATCCTGCATGAGTGTGTGTATGTGTGTAAGAAAGGCGGGGAGTTGGTTTGCTTGAATCACGCTCGGATGAGTACCCAAAAACCATGGATTGCCCCCTACTTAGGAGAGGCTTCCACATCAGGGGGACCCGGGTTCCTGTCCCAATCTGACCTACGAAGGTTTTGTGACCCTGGACAAATCACTTAACCTCTTCAGTCCTCACCAAGCTTTCTAAGATGGTAAATTGCTGAGAAGCTCCAGACTGGCATAGGGAGATCGAGTTCCCTACACCAATGTAATAAATCACAGGTTCCGTCTCTATGCCTATCCTATGTGTGAAGGGTACTGTGGGGGGGGGGGGGGGCCAAAGACGGTTCCTTTTGGGTGGGGGATCCCTAGGCAGAAGCTTGTGAATTCCAATTCCTTTAGCCCCTTTAAAGGGACCCCATGCCAAGCATCAGACCAATACACCAATCTACTTAATTCTGATCCCTTCCACAGCTATCAACCATCCCCAGAGTTTCCAAATCAAGTGACCCATGGGCCAGGTATGGGTTAAGAGACTCCCCCAGCCCTGGTCTCTTACAGCACTCCCTGTATACAAGTTTTTTTTTTCTGGCGTCATTCATCTAACCCCTTCATACTCCGGGTGTGCAGTGTAGTATTATGTGGGGAGGGCTGGGAGCCGAGAGACCTCACTGCCTGTACCAAAGGAATCAAGAGACACACAGTCAGAGCCCAGCAGCAAGTTGGCGCTGACTGTTAAGGGATCTTTCAAGAGTTCTTTGGGGCTCCCTCCTAGAAAGGGGCAAGGGGTTTTTCCCTAGAGCAGCTGGGACCCAGGCTAGCAGTCTGTGGTGGGAGCGGTGGGTGGAGAATCTTTCTTTCTCTGCTGGGTGTCTGGGGAGAGTCCAGGCGGAAGAGAAAGTAAGGTAGGGAAGGAAGAGGTAAAGGACACGGGGGAAAAGGGGGGGGGGGTCCCTATTGTGCTGACGTCACAGTCTTTTGACGTCACGGGGCATTGTTGGGGGGCTCCAATGGGGTCACGGGAGTAGGGAGGGGATGACCTCTGGACGGAATGGGTTCGGGAGTGGGCTCAGGAATAAGACAAAGGGCCACGGAACTCCCTCTCCAGGCCGGGCCGCCCCACCCTCAGCCCCACCTGCCCCGTCACCAGAGCGGCCGCCGATCGCTCGCTCTTCCTTTGTTACTCGGGTCCCTCCTAACCAGGGGCTCCGAACGCTCCCTCTCTCCCGACCCCTTTGTTCGAGTCCGGGCCCCCGGGGTGCGGAAAAGAGAGAAGGGAAGCGTCCCCGTTCCTCCCGCCCGGCCCAATAGGGTTACACCCCCAGGCCAGCCCGCCCAGTCCAAAGAGCCCTGCTCCTCTCCCCCATGGGACCCCGGCGTCCCATCCGCAGCGCTCCCCCTCGCCCCTCCAAGAGATGCGGGTCCCCCTTCCCTCTCCGGCGGGTCCTCTCCCCACGAGGGTCCTCCAGGTCTCCCTCGGGCGTAGCCCCTGCCTGGGGACCCCTGGCGCCCCCGGGACCTCGGGCTCCGGGGCCCACGCGCCCCCCGGGGGTCTCCACGCACCTGAGAAACTCCTGCAGGCAAGTGTCGCAAAAGCGGTGGCCGCAGGTCGAGACCTGTACCGGCTCCCGCATGGCCTTCCCGCACAGCGGGCACAGAAGCCGCCGCTTGGGCTTCTCCAGGAACTTGTAGTCGAAGCCGGGCATGGTGGGCGGCCGGGCGGCCGGGGTGAGGGCCGGCCCCGGCGCCCGCGGCCCCCGCAGCCAGCCAGGTCCCCAGCGAGGCACGGCGCGGCCGGCCCACTAGTGACTGCAGCCCGGGCGGCCGCCGCTCCAGGTCCATGATCCGGCCCCTCCCGGGGCGGGCGGAACGGGGGCGGGGGCGGGGGCGGAGCCCAGACCGGCCGGCCGGTCCTAGCGCCGGCCATCCCCGCTGACCCGCCCAGCGGGGAGAGTGGCCCTCCATCTCCCCCTCCCCCACGCTGCCGGCTCAGCCTGGTCCTGGTACCCCACCTTCACCTCCCTCGTACCCAGCTTTCTCATTCATTCATCTCATCGTACGGAGTCAGACGGTGTCAGCCTTAGAGTCTCAGAGGCCACTTCAACCTGGCCATGCCCTGGAGCTGCCCTCCACCCCACCCCAACCCACCCCACCCCACCTTAAGGGCTGGTTTCCCATCCCATCCAGGCCGGCTCCCTCTCCCAGGACCTTCCGCCACACCCACCCACCCGCAGTCTTAAGTCCAAAGCGGGTTAGGTAGAGGCCGGGCCGGAGGCAGAGGACTCACGGAGAATGAATCACGCCCCCCCTCACCTCCAGTTTGCTTCACGGGCTTGCTCAGCTACCTCCGGAAGCGGGGAAGGGGCCGTCCTCCCGCCCCCCATCACCTCCCTGCCCCAGTGGGGGAAGGGCAGCTACTCCCCACCCTGGGGAGTGGTTCGAAGAGCCCTCCCTCGCTGACCGCAGAGGGAGGGCTGCTTGAACCCTAAAGATTCTGGGACCTGGGCCAACGGGGAAAATAAAAACACCCACAGAGCCAGATGCGAATCACCCAGCTGGTCCAAGGAGACTGCCCAGGCCGCAGGACCTTGGGTCTGAACGCGAACTTGCATTTTTCCGGGAGGCTAAGGGCTGCGGTAGGGGGTGGGGAGAAGGTGGGGGCGAGGGGGGTAGGTTAGAGTACTGTCAGCAGCGGTGGGCCCTATGCAAATCAGCCGGCTATTTTGGAAGCCCTAGTCTCCCGGGACTGAGGGGGGTGGGAATGAAATGAGAGGCCAGGGTTTGTCCCAGCTCGCCTTGTACCCACGTGGCAGGCCTCAGGGGTCCAAGTGTGCCAAGCAGCATGGCAACCCGAGGCCACAGGGAAGTGCCGAGCCAATGGGGAGCTGAACCAGGGCCCAGGCCAGCGAGAGGAGGGCACCCAGAGGGGAAGGGAGAGAAGAGGCGAGGAAACCTCAGCCCTGGGGCATCTGGCTGCACCCACATTCCTTCCCTGGCTGCCCGGCAACCAAGGTCCCGCGCTTAGCTGTGCCCTTGGGTGCCTGTCCGCTACACCCCCACCCTGACTACACACTCCTTTGTAATTAACTCAGAGGCAAACAACCTGGTCTTTGGCTTCCTTTTATTAGCCCCACTCCTCAGCCCTGTGGGGCTCCCCTCCACCCCCAACACACACACTCCCCTCTCCCTGAAGAGAACCATGAGGTGACATTTCAGGGCACCCCTTGGGTATCCGGGGCTTCAATAGGAGGCCCCTTCCCACACAAGCCCTGGGAGAGAGCTCTGTCCAGGAAGGCCTTTTCAGGGCTTGGGTCCAGACTCCGAAAGGGAGCAAAGACAAAGGCCGATTGCCAGAAGCTGGGAGTGAGACTTTGCAAGGTCCATTAAGGTGGGTAGATGGCCGCTTCCTTCCTCCCCACTTTTTTTTTATCAACCTATAGATCTTTATATCTCTGTCCTTACCCAGGTGCCCCCCCCACTGCCTCTTCCAAGAATCTCTGGCTGTGCAAGCAATACCCACTGGCCCTGCCAGTGTGGGGGTGGCAGCTGCTCTTCTGGACATCCCCCCTCCTCTAGCCCATAGGGACAAGCCCAAACTTGCCTATACTGTCTTGGACCCATGAAGCCCCATCCTGGAGTCTCCATGCTGAACTCACCCCCCTATCCTGAGTTTGGGGAAGTGGTCTTGGGGAAACAAACATACACACTACATGACTGTGTCCTGGAGGCCTGGCATGGCGAGTGCCTGAGAGTGGGTACCTGCTCCTTCCCTGACAGTCAAGTTTATTTGCAAAAGCACTCAGGGAACCAAAACCATAGGCTGTGCAGCAGGGTTGGCATGGGAAAGGGGAGGGGGAGTGTAAGAGGGGCAGACCATGCCTAGCATGGAAGTGAGCACTTAATGTTTGCTGAATAAGTAGCTAGGGGAATGAGAGTGGCATTTTCCAATCCTGTGGAAGGCCTCAGCCCTAAGCATTACAAGGGAGCTGGGCTACAGAGTGCCAGGCTTCCCTGTGTCTAGAGATGCCTTTGATGTATCACACCAGCATCTTAGAGGCAATGTCCTAAATGACCCAGGGGGCACTACCCATGTTGAAGTCAAAAAGCCCGCTAGTACCCACCCAATACAGCTGGGGTGGCAGAGAGAGGGAAGGAGGGTGAGGTATCTGTTCTCTGTTAGGGTGGAAATCCAGCTTGAGATCCTCAAGGTGGTATGGATTCTTCTGTGGCAGCTGGAAAACAGTGAAGAAACCAATATTCAGCCCCTGGAGTAGGCAGTGCCATCTACCTTCCCCAGACAGGCTTCAAGCAGTCCAGAAATAGAGTCTTCATAGGGGGAAGAGAGAGGAGTACTAGGGAGGGCAGTGTGGGAGTTAAGAGAAGGTCATGTAAGCTCAGAAGTCTCCCATGAGGGCTCACCACCCCCCACCACAGTTTCCTGTGATCTGTCTTCATCTCTCTCTAGTTAGGACAGGTCAGTTGGTGGGAGGGGACTGAATGCCAGTCCCCTTGCCAAAAGGTCCATTCTCTAGCCCAGAAGGTGGCAGAGACTCCCTTGGTGGTGCCCATAGCATGCCCCATGCCACTGTGATTTCAGGCATCAATGAACCCTCCCAAGACTCTGGGAATTCTGAACCTAGGCATGGTAAGGTACAAATGTCTGCATTCAGAAGCTGAGAGTGTTTCCAGTGCCCACTCTGACCTGGGCAGGAGGATATGGGCAAGGAAAGCAGGGAGCATCCCACGTCAGAGGGCTGATGGGCATAAGCAGGTTGTCTACAGGGGACTGACTCACGGCGGATGGCTAGCAGGGTGTTCCCATGGCAACAGGACACAGAGGTCACAGTGTAGGGCTGAGCTTCCTCCAGTTGCACAGGCCGAGGGAGCCCGGCATCCTCATCCTTACGCCCCAGTCGGCCACGGGCGCCTTTGCCCCAAGTGTACACATCTCCTTCTGCCGGTGAGAACCCACGGGGAGATGGCTCCCTCCCCACCGGGCACCCAGACGACCCTCATCTCCATGGCACTCCGTCCTCCCATTGATGGATGAGGAGGCTCAGACTCATCAGAGACAAGTGTCAGAGCCCACATTCGCACCCAGGTCAATCCTGACTCCAGGGTGTTCTCTAGCTCTAGTCAAGCCGTGGTCCTCACATCAACGTATTCCTGGGGACTGGTGGCCCTGACTTGCTCTAACATGCCAGGGTTTGTGAGATCACAGACCAGCCAGAAGGCGGGCTATGAGGCCATTTGAATCCAGCCTCCTCCTTTTACAGATAAGGAAACTGAGGCCCGGGGAGGGGAAGTGGTGCCCCAAGGCTACCCCGTGATATCTCTACTGTCACAGACTGACTCTTTGTGTACCCATGGGTATCACTAATGCATCTGGCACTGCCCAGAAAACCAGTGACATCAGTGTCACCTCCTTACCTGCACCAATGGCCACTGTAAAGGCATCCCCACAAGCCACCATCACCACCTTGATCCCCTGGAGCCCTGCCACCAGGCAGGGGGCTCGGCTGCCCCGGCGGGCACAGGTGCCCAGCTGCCCGTGCTGGTTGCTGCCAAATGTGTAGCATTCACCAGAGGCTGAAGGAGAAATTGAGGTTGAGCCAAGGGGTCTCCAAGGAGGGAGCAAGCCCTACCTCCCTCCTCTTAACTCCAAACTCAAGTGGACAGAATCTGCCACTTACCTGTCACAGCAGCAGAGTGGGCAGTGCCCACATCCACACTCACTAGAGGCTCTGAGTTGAGGGGTACAGAGCCCAGGGGCGTAAAGCTCAGGGCTTCTTCCACCTGGTCGTGGGGGCCAGGCTCCTCCCCAGGGGACACTTGGTCCAATCCTAGCTTGTTAAACCTGCAGGGAAGACAGGGGAATTCCTATATGGAAGGAGACACAGAGACCAATGAAGATAGTCTGAAGTGGGACACGGGGGCCGGTGGAGGTGGTCTAGAATGGGAGATGGTTCTCTCCTGATCTGTCACATCAGCAACCAGCAAGAGGAGGGAAGAGAGCAGAATAGAGGAGAGGCCCACCGAAAGGAGAAAGGAAAGGTGAGGAGATGCAGGGAACTATGGCCAGGCCAGGAGGGCATCACTGAGAGGCCGGGGCGGGTTGGTGAGCCCACTATGAGACCTGGCAGGACGGGTGGGCGCTTGGTAAATGTTCATGGGATTAAGGGAGCTGGGGGGCCTGGGTGGCCAAGTCAGCCCCGCCCTCTCACCTGTTACTCCCACAGGCCAGGGCCTGGCCAGGCACTGTTAGGATCATGGAGGAGTCGATGCCACACACAACCCACTGCGCTTCCTGTTCAGGGGGCACGGGCACCTGCTGTGGGGAGCTGTGAGACTCCCTGGTACCCAGCCCCAGTCGGCCTGCCAGGCAAGGGGAAGAAAGGATGAGTCCTGGGGACCGAGGGCCAGGGCAGGGAGGCAGGGCCCTGGAGAGAGGTGAGCTGGGGGCAAGGGGACGTGGAATGAATTTGAGCTGAGAGGGACAAAGCTGGACAGTCACAGACTATTGACAGGGTTGGACAAGTACTGAAAAAAGAATCCAACCCTTATATTTCACAGATGGAGAAACTGAGGCCTGGAGGGAGAGGTTCCACAGACCTCGACAGATCTGGGGGCTCCTCTATCTACCCTCAATCCACCTTCAAATATCCTTACCACTGGACCAAGAATGAGGCCTCCAACCGTCTGTGGTATGTGGGGCGGGAGAGGCAGTGTCAGGGGCATGGGAGTGTCAGAGGTTTTGAGGTGTTAGAGGCCTGTTAGTAGAGAGGGGCTGGCCCTCACCACCGTCCCCACGGCCCCAGGCAAACAGCTCCCGTTCTGTGGACAGGGCCAAGACGTGGGATGCCCCACAGGCCACCTGCATCATCTCATAGCCTAGCAGGGCCTCCACAATAGTAGGCTGGAAGAGGAAAAGATGGGCAAATGGAACCCTGATGCTTTCAGGGCTAATGCCAGGCAACCTGTTTCTCCTTTGCCCAGCCCCAGCCTGGAGACTGAGAAAGGCCCAACCCTGCTGAATATCCACACCAGGCCAGAAACCCCTCTTAGGGTGGCCTGTCTCTTTAAATCCCCTCTCCTCGCCTCACCCCTCCCGTCAGGATTCTACCAGGTGCAGGTGTGGCCCCCATGGGGGAATGGGAGGGTTTCTGGGGATTCCCCTCCAACCCCCAAGAAGGCAGGCTCTTTGATCTTTGATTCCCCTACATACACACACACACACACCTGGCTGAGGTCGGTGAAGCTGCCGTGGCCCAGGCAACCGTTACTGCCGCTGCCGAAGGTCATGATGATGCCTCGGTCTGAGGGAGGGCAGAAGAGGGATGTGCACAATCAGTGGGGTCCAGCCAGGGCCCCTCCAATGGGACACAATGGGTGTGTGTGGGGGTGGGGGAAGGATGTGGGGATAAGAGCAGGGGCCTTCCTTTGTGAAACTCACCAGCCGCTTTGGGGAGTACACCATAGCTGGGGTCCTTTGGCAAGCTTCTACCTAGTAGGGTGCCCAGATGCCCACATGCCTCTTGAAGCCCTCCCCATGCCCAAACCTCGTGCTGCCCTTTGCCCAGTACCGGTGAGACAGGCAGTAAAGAGGTCCCCACAGGCCACATGCTTGATAGTCACTCCTGACTGGCCCTCTAGAAAGCGAGAGATAAACTGAGGCTGGTGTTGCTCCAATGCTCCCGGAAGCTGGATGCCCCCACCAACGCCCATGGGAGGTGCCTGCATTGGGATGGAGCTGGTGCTGAGCTGGGGGGGGCCAAGACACTGGCCCTGACACCCCCAGAGCCAGTCCCCCCACTCACCTCCCACAAGATGAGGCGCCCAGATCGAGTGACTCCAGCCTTCTGGGTGCGCCCGGCTGAGACCTGGACCACCTCAGTGTTGAGCATGGGCAGCCTTGTGGGAACGCTGAGCCCACCACCCCAGGCGTAGACAGAGGACAGAGGAGGTGGGATGGCAGGCCGGGGCAGCCCCTGGGGCACACCTGCAGGGAGAGAGCGCAGGGGCTTCCATTGCTGACCCCAGACTGATGGAAGGAGGTGCCATAAGAATGGGATCCTGAGAGTCCTCCAGGCTGCCTGAGCAGCTAGTGATGGGCACAGGAGTGAGAAGTGATGATGACTCCAGTGGCGTTTTAGCCGGCATCTCAGGAAGTCACTGATCTGCTCAAAAAGCTGCGGTGACTCCCTACTGCCCAGTAAACAAGTGTGTGTTCTTGGAACTGGCATTCAAGGCTCTCCACAACCTGCAGGTGGGGAGCACTCTCCTGTCTTTTTCCCTTCTATTCTCAAGTTTCAGCCAAACTGGCCCATTGTCCCCTGTCTATGTCCTGTTAACTCAGCGCAGCCCTGGTCTGGGATCACGCCCTGTTAATGCCCTTCCTTCATCTTGTTTACAAAACCTAACCTGCTGCATGAAGGTGAGTTATCCTGGTGCTCCCCCTCCCAGAGGCAGTCCACACCACCCCGCCCCCTGAGGCAGGTCTGCCTTCCCCTGACGTGTAGTCTCCAGGCCTGGGTCGGTTCCCCCTCCTCACCGCCTCTTTCCTTGGCTTTCTTCCTCTCCAGGGGACACCTTTCCCCAGGTGCACCACCCCCTTCCCCCAAGGCCTTCCCATTTGGATGACGTCCATCCTGTAGAAGCCACCTCCACTGAGGCGGCAGAGACAGTTGTTGCCTTTCTTGGCATCCCAGGAATAAAATGCTTGTTGACTGACATTTCTCCAAGCTGAACATTCTCTCTCTCTCTTTTGTGCTTACCCTGTTCCCTGCCATTAGACCAGAAGCTCTCTAAGGTCAGGGCTGATGGCCTGCTTCCCTCTGGGGCCCCAGTGGCCTTTAGTAAATGTGCCACAGAACTAAACTGCGGCCAGGATTGGGATGGGTGAGGGTGTCCCCAGCAGGACCCCAAAATGGACTTACCACGGGATCGGGGGCCACCTGTTCTGCCCCCTGCTCGGCCACCCGGCATTGTGGGCACACTGCCCAGGGGCTTCTCTACCCTGCAGGACAGATGCACGATGTTGGCTCAGCGCTCATGTGGTCCCTGGTTCCTCCAGCTCACCTAACCCCACAGGGCAATACATGCACACAGGCAGGGAGGGAGGGAGCATAGCCAAGCAAGAAGGCTGGGCCAGGACCAGTACTGCCCCCACTACAGTGCTGCGTGACCTCTCTGGGCTTCACTGTCAAATGAGAGGGCTCGACACAGAGGCAGGCTGGTACAGGATAATCAGAGAGCCTGGGTTCAAATCTCCTCTGCCATTTACTAGCTGTGTGACCTCAGACAAGTGACCTAACCTCAGAGGCCTGAGGGGCTTGAACTGTATGCCTTCTGAGACCCTCCACCCCCCAGAGCTATGACTGGCTGTGTGTGTCTCACTGGCCCTGGGCCCAGCCCCAAGCCCCCGGCTTCCTCTAAGGTATCTTTCCCTTCCCATCCACTCCCTTGTGCCCGCCCCACTGGCCTCTTCATCCTGATGCTGCCCACGTCAGTGTAGAGATTGAGCAGCGCCCGCACACAGAGAGGCTGGGCCATGATGTGGCTCAGTGGGGGCCGCTGGGAAGGCTCCAGGCTCAGCAAACTCAGCACCAGCTGGCGAAGTTCGATGCTGTATCGATCCGAGATGGGCGCGAAGGTGCCACTCATGATCTTCAGCACCAGGGCTGGGAGATTCTGTACAAGCAAAGTCAAGGCCACTCAGAAACCTCGTGGGCAGCAGGCCAGGCCAGGAGAGGGAGAAAAGAGCCAGTCCTTGCACAGACACAGGCCCAGCCCCTGGGAAGTTACCAGGCTGATGAGGGACAGAAGACACAGACACAGATCCCAGGGAAGAAGAGGCAAGATTAAAACTAGCAGCAGTTATGCCTTCAAGAACAAAGCCAGGATGAAAACCAGGTGGGGTTAATCAAGGGAGGCTACCTGGAAGAGGTGAGGGCCTTGAACATGACTGGAAAGGAGGAGAGGTGTCAGGAGCAAGTCAGGGTCAGAGAGGAGGAATTCTGGACATCAGAGAAGCCAAGTCAGGGGTCACCAAGGGGAATGAGGGAGTGAGCTTTTGAAAGTCTCCCCTCCTCCTCCTGGCCCCCAGGTCTTACCGCAGCCTCAAAGGCCCTCTTGAGGCTGGCCAGCTCATAGAGGACACAACCCAGGGCCCAGATGTCACTTTTCTGGTTATAGGGCTTGCCCTCACACAGCTCTGGGGAGATGTAACAGGGGGTACCCACCACCTGCAGAGAAGATGGTGAGAATTAACAAAGACTCAGCTAAAAGAGCCTGGGACACAGACTGCTGGGACCAGTCTGACCCCCACTCAGCCTCTCATCCTGCAACCCAGGCCAAGTCACTTCCCTCTCTTGGCCTCAGTAAGATGGGGGGATTGAACTAGAAGGTCTGAGGTCCTACGAACATCCTGGACCCAGGAGTCTCTAACTAGGGAGAGACCTGGTGGTTTGGAAAAGGGCCCCTCCTCCCATTTCTCCATCTTCGCTCTGTCTGGCTACAGTGTGGATGGCCACAGATGGGCCCTGAGGGGTAGTGGACCCGGAGACCATGAAGTCCCACCAGCCACCTCATTCCAGAGTGGAGGAAACAAAAGTTATACATGTGGTTACAGACAGAGCCAAGCCCAAGACACAGGGGCAGGAGAGGCCCTCAACCCTATCCTGGAGCCCGGCCCACTTGCAGTGTAGGCTTTGCTCTTGCTGCTCAGAATCTTGGAGATGCCAAAGTCACCAATCTTAACGATCATCCGATGTTTGTCCAGGAGAATGTTCTGGGTCTTTAGGTCTCGGTGGAGAATGAGGTGGGTGTGCACGTGGTGCAGGGCCAGCAGGATCTGAACGAAGAAGTGGAGGATGGTCTCCTCATCCAGGAGGGAGTTGCAGCGCTTCTGGATGTACTCGGCCAGCGTGCCCCCTGTGGGCAGAGAAGGGCATGAGACCATCCCCTGGGACGCCCTGGGTCCTGGAGCCCCCAACAGCATAGAGCCTCCCTCATCCCACTCGCCGGGCCCGGGAAAGGTCAAAGAATGTCACTGCCAGAAGGAAGCTTGGGGACCAACCCCACCCCTTGACAAAGAAGGAAACCAAGGCCTGGAAGGGAAGGGATTTTCCCAACATCACCAAGGCAGGGATAGAAGCAAAACTCAGGCTCCTGTCTGGGGCTCTTTCCAAGCCCTGGGCAGGGCTGAGAAGGGAGATGGCAGCAAGGAGGGGGCCCAGGGAGCTTGGGACGCGGCACCTATGGCCCCACCTGGGCCTAGGGACCAAGGGTTTGTGCAAACAGAAGTAGGCCAGGAAGGTGGACAGCCTGAGGTGGGCTGGGCCCCAACCTGGGGCGTACTCCATGGCGATCATGAGGGCCTTGTCCTCCAAAAAGTTCTCATAGTACTCGATCACGTTGGGGTGGTTCAGCAGCTTGAGCACCTGGCACTCGTTCTGGGCAGCCAACCGCTCGTCCTTGGTCATCTGCTCCACCGGGATCTGCTTGATGATCACCAGCTTCTGGTCAGCCTTCCGAAGGCACAGGTGCACAATCCTGAAAGGACCAGGAGGTGCAGGGCTTAGTAGGCAGTAGGTGCTTAATAAATGCTGACTGAATGACAGAAATCCAAACTTCACAGAACATGTCCCCTTAATTAAAGGATTTGTTCTGCAAAATTTGGACTCGGTCAAAAGGACGCATTTGAGGACCTAGAAGGCCACATGGGGCCTTGAGGCCACAGGTTCCCCACCCCTGGGCTAGAGGATCATCTAGAACCACCTATCCCATTTTACAGAGAGGGAAACTGAGGTTCCCCTCCCCCCAAAAAGACATTACATGACATAACTTAGAGCAGGGTCATCTAGATAGACCCACCCACCCCATTTTACAGATGGAGAAACTGTGGGCCCCAGGGATTTAGCGACTCAAAGCCTTGGAGTCCAAGCCAGGCGCTGTAGCAAAGGCACGGAGGGCAGGAGGGCAGGAGGGCAGGGGTCAGCATGAGCTAAGAAAGGAGCTGGCGCTCAGGGATCTGGGACAGCTAAAAGGGTCTGTGAGAAAGGCGTGGTCAGAATAGGGGTGTGGCCAACACGGGGCGGGGCTAATCGACGGCGGGGCTCCAGGGCCCGCCCAGTTGTGCCTGGGAACCAGCAGCCGGATGTGAGGGCGGGACTTCCGAGAGCTGGACTGGAACCCGTAGGGGCCAGGCTGGCGCTTCTAAGCCCGGTGCATCCGAGCTGAGCGTGTTTGTCTTTTCCTCCTCGATTTTGCCCTGCCGCCCTCGTTCTCTCCCCCTCACCCGCCCGGAGCCCGTACCCTGACTCACCCGAAGGCGCCTCTCCCCACCACCCGGATCCGCTCGTACTTCTCCATGGCGTCCCTCCGGGCCCGGGCTTCCGGGACCCGCTACGGCGGCCGCGGGAGGGGGAAAAAAAAAAAAAAAAAAAAAAAAAAAAAAAAAAACCCGCGCCAACGACGCATGCGCAGATCTCTCTGCCTGTCTGGGTGGGGAGGGGCGCTGCTCCAGCCTGGCTGTTGGTCGCCCCCCCCCCCACCCCAATCTCCATCACTCCCCGCCGCCCCTTCTCCCCTCGAGACAACTCTAGGTGGTATTTCTAAAGTGCTTTAAAGATTGCGAAGTGTTTTACGTACATTAGCTTAATTGAGCCTCCCCTCTTCCGCACAAGCGAAGCCCCATTGTACAGATCGAGAAACTGAGGCCCAGAGAGGTTGAGTGACTCGCTCCAGGACACAGAGCAAGTGTCGGAAGAGAGACTTAAACCCAGCCCAGCTCTTGTGCATCTTCCCATCACGCTGCATTGCCTTCCTTGCAGGCCCCTATGAGAGTCCTTGGCTCCCCCTGGTCCACTTTCTCCTCGGGCTGCTTCCCCTGCCCCGCTTTCACCCCTCCCTTCAGCTCTCCCCTCCCATGCATCTCTGCTACAGCTCTATCCATACCTGCCATCTCCTTCCCCATCCCTGCAGAGGCTCCCAATAAAGTCCGGGATTACACCGGGAATCCTGCTGGGCTGTACCTGACCCCCTTCCCACCTTTCCAGTCTCCTCCCGCCTTAGTCTTCCCGGAGTGACCCCGGCCTCCTTGCTGGCCTTAGCACGAGCCCCGCCATCCCCGACATTGAGCATTCACTCGTGCGGGCTCTCCCCCGGTCTGGGGGGTCTCTCCCGCCTCATCTCCACCTCCTCGGCTTTCCTCACCCCTTTCAGATCAAGTCCCACCTTCTGCGAAAAGTCTTTCCTAGTCCTTTAAAGCTAGAGCCTTCCCTCCTGCTCCTACAGAATGTAGCTTGTGGCTACTCTCTCCTCCGTTAGAATATAAGCTCCTTGAGGTCACCGCCTTTCTTTTTGTACCTTTGTTTTATCCTCAATCCTTAGCGCAGTGCCTGGCCCACAGGAGGCAATTACTAAATGCTTGTCAGATGTCCCCCCATCTTTAGTTGCCACCTAGAATACCTCACTTCCAACTCCCTCAATCCCTGCCCAGCCCGGAGAACACCTCCTTCCCATCCTGATGGAGTGAAATCTAGATTTCAGTTCTGCCCTGAACCCTTCCTGCCTGTGTTACCATGTGTGATCTATCTGATCTTCAACTTCTTTCCCTGATAAATGTGAAGAATAAAGACTGGTAGTATTTAGTTCAATGGGAGGTTACAAGCAACCAACTTTAAAACACTATATTTTGTTGTTTTCCATTGTGTCTGACTTTATGTCCCCATTTGGGGTTTTCTTGGCAAAGATACTGGAGCGGTTTGCCATTTCCTTCTCCAGCTCATTTTACAGATGTGGAAATCGAGGCAAACAGGGTGAAGTGACTTGTCCGGGATCACACAGCTAGTATCTGAGCTGGGATTTAAAATCAGGAAGCTGAGTCTTCCTGACTCCAGGCCTGGTGCTCTATCCACTGCCCCACCTAGCTTCCCTTTATATATACATCCTTGTCAATCATTATTCTATCCTAGGCATAGTTGTTGTAGAAACAGGACTGTGGTTTCCTGATTACTCCCTCTAGGGTCTTAAAGGAAGCCAGGGAAGCTCGCTGGGAGGCCAAGATGAGGAAGGAGAACATTCCAGGCATGAAGGACAGCCAGAAAAAATGCCAGAGGGTCCTGGAGAGAAGAGTAGGTGAAGGGCAGTAAGGCTTAAGAAGACTTAATAGGGAGGGGATAGGGTGGGTTACCAAAGGGCTTTGAATGCCAAACTTAGCATTTTGTATTTAATCCTGGAGGCAATAGGGAAACAGTAAAGTTTCTTGAGTGGAGGGGTAGAGGGGGTGACATGATGAGACCTGTGCTTTAGAAAAATCACTTTAGTGGCTGAATGAGGAATAGCTGGAGTAGGGAGAGACTTGAGGCCTGTAGACCCACCAACAGGATATTGCCAGATGTGCAGGGATCAGGGTCTGCACTACAGGGGCAGCAGTGGCAGAGAAAAAATTGAAGAGTATTTGGGAAATGGTGCAAAGGTGAAATCAACAGGCCTTGGCCACATCTTGGATGGGGTAGAGGGGAGGTAACAAAGAGTCTAGGATGACTCCTAGGTTGAGAGCCTAAGGAACTGGAGGGATGGTGTTACCCTCTACAGTAATGGGGAAGGTACCAGAGGGAAGAGTTTGGGGAAAAGATAGACGTGAAGTTTAAACCGCCTACTGGACATCCAGTTGAAGATGTCTGAATGGCAGTTGGAAATATGAAACTGGAGGTCAGCAGAGAAGTTGGGACAGGATAGGTAGATTTGAGAATGATTAACATAGAAATGCTAACTGAATCTACAGGAGCTGATGAGATCACCAAGCGAATTAGTATAAAGGGAGAAGAGAAAACTGTGAGATACCTAAGTTTAGAGTTTGACTTGGATGAGGATCCAGTGAAGGAAACTGAGAACCAAGAGAGAAGGGTGTCTGGAAAACTTTGAGAGAAGAGGGTAGCAAGGAGAAAAGGGTGATCATCAGTGTCAAAGGCTGCAGAGAGAGGTCAAGGAGGATGAGCATTGAGAGAAGGCCGTTGGATTTGGCAGCTAAGAGATCACTGGTGTCTTTGGTAAAATGGTAACTCTGAAGAGAACAGTTTCTGTGGAATGAAAAGGTCAAAAGCTAGATGGTGAAGGGTTATGAAGAGAGTGAGAGGAGAGAGAGCCAAGGCACCTCTTTTAGATGGCTTTTCTATTGTTAGGGAGTTAGAAGGATCAGGTGAGAGTTTTCTGAGGGTGGGGGAGATAAGGCCATGTTTGTAGGCAGCAGGGAAAGAACCAGGAGATGGGGAGAGGATGAAAATAGGTATTAGAGTGGGGATGACCAAGGCAGTAATCTGTTGGAGGCTGGACTACACAGGTCCTGATTATTCAGGTAGAGGGGTTAGTGGGACAACCTAGGAGCCATCCCAGGCTCTTGCTTACCCCTCATATCCAAGCTGTTGCCAAGAGCTGCAGACTTCACTTTTGTAACATCTCTTGAATCCTCCCCCACCCTGCTACAGGCCCTCATCACCACACACCTGAACTACTGTAATATCCTGCTGGTGGGTCTGCCTGTCTCAAGTCCCTCCCCACTTCAGTCCATCTTCTATTCAGCCACCAAAGGGATTTTCCTGAAGCTCAGGTTGGATCATGTCACCCCACTCCCTACTCAAGAAACTCCAGCGGCTCCCTATTGCCTCCAGGAGCAAATACGAAAACTCTGTTTGGCATTTAAAGTCCCCTTCTCAACCGGGCCCCCTACTTGCTTTCCAGTTTTCTTATGCTTCATTTTCCAACAGGTATTCTTTCATACAGTGACACTGTCCTCCTGGCTCTTCCATAAACAAGACCCTCCATCTCTCAGCTCTGGGCATGTTCACTGGCTGCTCCCCATGCCTGGAATAGTCTTCCTCTTTCATTCCAACTACTGATCTCCCTGGCTTCCTCGAATTCCCAACTAAATCCCTTCTTTTATTGAAAGTCCTCTGTTACTAACTTCCTATTTATCAGGTATATAGCTTGTTTTGTATATGTGTGTTTGCATGTTGTCTGTAGGCTCCTTGAGAGCAGGAACCGTCTTTTGCCTTTTTTTTATCCCCAGCCCTTAGCACTGTGTCTGGCACATAGAAGGTGTTTAATAAATGCTTATTGATTGATTGAGACAGAGGTGAAGGAGGAGATAATGGCAGAAGGCATCTGAGTGACATAAGGAAGAGAGAAGAGGGAGCTCATGGTGCATGCCCAACATTGTGTCTATAACATTGTGTGGGGCAAGGTTGTCAACTGAGAGGGAGTAGGGAGGGGAAGCCATGGGAGGTTTGAGGATGAAAAGGATGGGAAAAGCCATGTAGACAGTGGGAGATGATAAAGGAGGTATAGAAGGATTCCCTAGAAGCAGAGGACCCAGTTAAGGTTGTGTAGTGGACCCAGCCAGAATGGCTGCATGATTTCCTCTAACTACATTTGGCAGCAGAAAAGGAAGGCAGTGGCTGGGAACCAGTACTTCAAACATGTCATACTCACCTCTCTATAACTAGCCAGGCCCCAGCTTGGCCATTTGGGTAGGATTCAGGGATCTGCTCAATGCCATTCTCTGAATCTCTCTCCTCTTTCCACCACTTGCTAGTCAAATCAATATTACATGTCAAAGATCATGCCAACTCATAGCCCTTTGGCCCCACTCAGAAACTCTGGGATCTGAGTTTTCAGGCCGCCTCATCCAAAGCTTCCTTCCCTGGCTACCATCCCCAGCTCTCATACCTCTCCACATCAGCACTGTCCCTCCCTTGTCTCTATCCTGCCCTTCTAGAGTGCCCTCCCAAACCCAGTTCGATTATATTTTACTGTTATTATTGTTGTATTTAGTTTTAGATCACTTTGATTTCCAAATATATCCCTCTCTCCTGAGGCCCATCTCTTATAAGAAAGAAGAGGAAAGTTTTTCAACAAAACTAACACATTAAGAGTTTGTCAGCCTATGCAATGGTCCACACCCATGATCTCTCTCCTCTTCAAAAAGAAATAGATGCATTTTTTTCTTCTCCTCTTCCTTGTTCTGTTGACAAAATGCCCTTATGTCCTCCTGCCAAATACTTTGTAAATACTGTATATTTCATTTCCGGTGTACATATTGTATCTCTGCCCACTCCCTCTGCCCCACCCCACCCCAGGTCCTTGCAAGGGGATGGGATGCGATCACGTTTAGTTGATCAGTCATGTCCAACGCTCTGTGACCCCATTTGGGGCTTTCTTGGCAAAGATTCCCTCTCTAGCTCATTTTACAGATGAAGCAACTGAGGCAAACAGGGCAAAGTGATTTGTCCAGGGTCCCACAGCTAGTAAGTGTCTGAAGCTGAATTTGAACTCAGGTCTTTCTGAGTCCAGGCCTGGCACCCTTTTGTAAGGGGCAGGGGAGGGGGTGGCAGCAATGGTTTATTGTCTTTTCATTCCCAGTATTTGACAGTGTCTTAGTATACAGAAGGTACTTAATAAATGTTTTTTGAATTGAGTCAAATTGGATGCAAAGCCATTCTGTTCATTGCCTAGAAGCTTTTTGGTTTTGTTTTGTTTTTAAATCTCTGCATAGCGCTCACCTGACTAGGTGTTTTATATAGGGAGTGACCCATGTTCTGCTGAGACTGAGACAGTCTCACTTGAAAATACACAATTCACAAGGACAACTGAATTGTAAACACTGAAGCAAAATATAAATAAACCAATGGAAGTACTGGTATTATAAAGGGCAAGGAGTAGGTGGGGCATCATCTGGGACAGGGAGGAGTGTTGGAGTTTCATATTTACCCAAGGAGGGAGAGGGGGACGTCCCAAGGTCACAGAATGATTCAGCTGGGGAAGAAGAGGCAAAGTCTTCTGGACTTCAGTCCCAGGGGAATGTTGTAACTAATTTCTTTCAAGGGACTTTAATGCATCTCCAGTGGAAAGGGCAGAAGAACCAAGCTGCCTCCAGAATTCATTCATTCCATAAACATTGGTTGATCATCAGCTCTGTCCATGGCACAACATGCAAGGCACCGGGGCTAGGATGGAGAGGGTTCTAAATAGACTCTGCTCTTAAGAAGCTTATCATCCAATGGGGATCAGAGAGGACCCATAAACACCTTCCTTAGATATGAGGGAAAGGGAGACAAGTGAAGGAAGGAATGAGTTCAGTCAACAGGCATTTGTGAATGTGCCAGACGGTGTCTAACAGTGGGGGCACAGACAAGGTCAATCCCACCCTCAAGGAACTGACATTCTATCGAGAGAGATATGAAGTATGTATACAGGATTGTAAGGAGTATATAGAGGAGATGGGAGCAAACATTTATTAAGCACTTACTATGTTCCAGACACTGGGTTAAGTGCTTTGGGGGGCCATCTCCAGTCATCCTGATCTATATCTGGCCACTGGACCCAGATGGCTGCAGAGGAGAAAGTGAGGCTGGTGACTTTGCACAGCCCTGCCTCTCTTAAATCCAGTTCACTTGCATGTCATGGCATGGCATCACCTTCCTGATGTCATGATCCTCTTCGAGAATGATGGACAAAAAACAACTGCTACATGCTTTACAAACATTTGTTTGTTTTTCAGTTGTCTCTGATTCAGATACTGGGGTGGTTTGCCATTTCCTGGAGGAAACTGAGGAAAACAGGGTTAAGTGACTTGTCCAGGGTCACACAGCTAATAAGTGTCTGAGGCTATATTTGAACTCAGAAAGATGAATTTTCTTGATGCCCAGCCCCGTGCTGTATCCAATGGGCAGCCTAACTGCTTTACAAATATCTCATACTGTATCCAATGCGCCACCTAGCTGCTTTACAAATTATCTCATACAAAAAGAAATGCAAAAGAATAAATAGATGGCTCAGTGGATAGAACACCTGGAAGTCAGGAAGACGAGTTCAAATCCAGCGTCAGACACTTCTAGCTGCATGACCCTGGCAAATCACTTAACTGGTTTGCCTCAGTTTCCTCATCTGTAAAATAGAGATAAGAGCACTTACCTCTCAAGGTTGTTGTGAGGATCAAAGTCTCTCAGTTTCTTTTGCTTGCTTCTCCTCCTCTAACCTTAGGTATCCCTCACGGCTCTGCCCTGGGCCCTTTTCTCTTCTCCCCTACGGCCTGTCACTCGGTGATCTCATCAGCTCCCATGGATTTAATTCCCTATCTCTATGCGGATGACTCTCAAATCTACCTTTCCTGTCCCAAATTCTCTGCTGACCTCCAGTCTTCAACTCCAGCTGCCTTTCACACATGCAGCAGACATTTTAAACTCAACGTGTCCAAAACAGAACTCATTATACACCCACCCCACCCCCCATTCTAGCTTCCCTATTACTGAAGAGAATACCATCCTCCCCCAGGCTCACAACCTAGGATTCACCCTGGACTCCTCACTATTTCTCACCCAACTCCTGACCCTCACCAACCCAGCTGCTGCCAAGGGCCATTGATTTCACCTTTGTAACATCTCCCAAATATGCCTCCTTCTCTCTCCTGATACTGTAATGCACCCAACCCACTTAACCCCCTTTAAGCCACTACTGGAAGCCTTCCTGAGCCCCTTTTAATTCCAGTGCCTTTCCGCTTTTCATTATTTGTGTGTTATCCTTTCTATATAATCCGCTTTGTATATATTTGTTGGCATGTTATCTCATTAGATTGTAAGCTGATTGAGGGCAGGAACTGTTTTTTGCCTCTTTTTGTATCTTGGGTGCTTAGCATAGGGCCAGGCACATAGTAGAGGCTTAATAAATGTTTATTGATTGTTGAATTAATCACTATAAAGTGCTTAGCAGTGCCCGGCACACAGTAGGTGCTTCATAAATGTTAGCTATCATTATTACCAGGCAATCAGGAAGGGAGGGCACTACCAGCTGAAGGGATCTGGAAAGGCTTCCTGTAGAATGTGGTATTTGAACTAGGTCTTGACAGAATCGGGAATCCAGAGGGGCAGATAGGGTGGGAAGGCATTCCAGGCATGGCTTGGGATAACCAGAGCAAAGGTAAAAACTTCCCAACACAGAGCCCCCTTTCAGGGGAATAGCAGGAGGACTGGTCCGGCTGGCCTGGGGAGAGCATTAATGTATAACCAGGCTAGAAAGGTGGACTGGGGTCAAATTTCCAAGGGTTTTAAATGCCAAACAGAGGAGTTTGCATTTAATCCCAGAGGCCACAGGGAACCACTAGAGTGTATTTAGTCAAGGAATAACATGGTCAGATCTGTGCTTAGGAAAATCACTTTAACTGTTTAGTTGACTATCTCCAAATTAACCCCTCTATATCTTGCTTGGGGCAGACAGGTGGTGTAGTGGGTAGAACATTGGCCTGGAGTTGGAAAAACTCATCTTCCTGAATTCATATCTGGCCTCTGACACTTACTAGCTGTGTGACCCTGGGCAAGTCACTTAACCCTGTTTGCCTCAGTTTCCTCATCTGTAAAATGAGCTGTCTTTCCTACTGGACAAGGGAAGCAGGGACTGTCTTTTGCCTTTCTTTGCATCCACAGCACTTAGCATGGTGCCTGGTACATAGTAGGCCTTAAAAAAATGATGCTTGTTGAAGGACGGATTGAAGTGAGTAGATGCTTGAGCCAGGGAGACCAAGGAGGAGACAACTGGAGCAGGCAGAGCTAGATGGAGATGGAGACATGGGTTGAGTCCAAGAGGTGGGCACAACCAGCTTATATAACTGATTAGGGTGAGAGAGGGGGAGGGGTCATAGATAATCAGGAAGATGATAGGATAAATGGTCCAGAAACAAATAATGGCTTTTTCAATGGCAAGAAGGTGTGTTACTTTTGCCTTATCCCTCCTTGGTCAGAAAGTGACCTCCCTGACGGCAGGGACTGTCTCTTTTTCCCTATTCCTAGTGCTGGACCTGCTGTTGTTGTTGTTCAGTCATTTCAGTACTGTCTGACTCTTTGTTTTTCTTGGAAAAGATATTGGAGCGGTTTGCCATTTCCTTCCCCAGCTCATTTGACAGACGAGGAAACTGAGGCAAACAGGGCTAAGTGACTGGCCCAGGGTCACACACCTAGTCTGAGGCCAGATTTGATCTCATTTCCTGATTCCAAGCCCAGTGCTCTGTCCAGTTTACCACCTAGCTGCCCTGGGGAATGGCAATATAGGATGAAATAAAAGGAGGTTTGTGTTAGAGTGTGGAGGGCCTTGAATGCCAGGATCATAACTCTATTGTTTGTGCAAGGAGACCCACTGAAGGTAGAGAATGACACGATCAGAACAATGTATTTGTGGCATCACTCAAATAGAGATGTAAAGGATGGAGGGGAGAATATGTTGTCAGTCAGTCAATAAGCATTTATAAAACACCTACTGTGTGCCAGGCTCTGTGCAAAGCATTGGGGATACAAAGGGAGGTCAATCTCCCAGTTTAATGGGACAGATGACTATGTATAAACAAGCCACAGATGGGATAAATAGGAGGGAATCGACGGAGGCCAAGCCTAGCATTAAGAGGGCTTGGGAGAGGCTTCCTGTGGGACATGTGGATTTAACTGGGACCTGAAAGAAGGTGGGGGGGAAGGGGAAGGGGAAGGGGAAGGGGAAGGGGAAGGGGAAGAGGAAGGAGAAGGAGAAGGAGAAGCAGAGGGAGGGAGAGGGAGAGAGAAAGAAAGGGAGAGAGAGGAAGAGGAAGGGAGAGGGAAAGAAAGAGAGAGAGAGAGAAAGGGGGAGGGAGGGAGGGAGAGAGTGTGTGAGAGAGTGATGGATGATGCGAAAGGCTGCAGAGAGGTCAAGAAGGATGAGAACTGAGAAAAAGCTAAAGGATTTTGGCAATCACAAGCCTTTGATTGAGTGGATCAAAACAAAATGTGGCAAGTCCTCCAAGAGATGGGAGTCTCGGATCATCTTTCTTGTCTCCTGAAGAACCTGTATGTGGGCCAAAAAGCGAATATGGAACAATTGATTGAGTTACAACTGGGAAAAAAATAGAGTATGACAAGGTTGTGTATTGTCACCTTATTTAACTTATATGCAGAGAACACCGTGCGAAATGCCAGTCTGGATGAGTCAAAAGCTGGTAGAAACATCAACAATCTCAGACATACAGACCAAGCTACTGTGATGGCCAAAAATGAGGAGAAATTAAGAAGCCTCTTGATGAGGGTGAAAAGAGGAGAGTGGCTTGAAGCTTAACACTGAAAAAAACTTATATCTTGGCAACTGGTCCCATCACTTCCTGGCAAAAAGAGGGAGAAGAAATGGAAGCAGCATCCGATTTTACATTCTTGGGCTGCTCAAAGATCACCGCAGATGGCCATTGTAGCTGTGAAATTAAAAGACACTTGCTCCTTGGAAGGAAAGCTATGGCAAATCTGGAGAGATCACTAAAAAGCAGAGACATCACCTTTTCAACAAAGGTTCATATATTCAAAGCTATGGTTTTTCTAGAAGCAAGTGAGAGTTGGACCATAAAGAAAGCTGAGCACCCCAGAATCAGTGCTTTCAAATGTTGCTGGAGATGTTTGAGAGTCCCTTGGACCGCAAGGAGATCGATCGGATTAGTCAATACTTAAAGAAATGAAGCCAGGCTATTCACCGGAAGGTCATATACTGATGCTGAAGCTTAAATACTTTGGCCACATTATGGGAAGACAGGACTCCCTGGAAAAGGCCCAGATGTTGGGAAAGATTGAAGGCAAAGGAAAAAGGGGATGGCAGAGGACGAGATGGATGGATAGTGTCATGGAGGTTGTGCACATGAACTTGGACAGACTTTGGGAGACAGTGGAGGATAGAAGGACCTGGCATGCTATGGTCCATAGGGTCAGAAAGAGTTGGATGTGAGCTAACGAACAACAAAAATGACAAGATCTTTGGAAACTTCGGGCAGTTTTGGTTGAATGATGGGGTCATCAGCTGGAAGGGAGAGGACAGGAAGTTGAGACACTCCTGGAGGCTAGATGTCCAGTGAGGGAGCTGGGAAATGAGAAGGGAATGGACAAGACTGGTGGTAGTAGGAGTTGAGAAGGAGGAGAGGGCTACTGGACAAATTGGACTTTGGCAATTACTGGATGAGGGGAGTGAGGGAGAGGAAATTTAACTGGTCAAAAATGACTTCCAGCTTTTGATCCAGGATAACTGGGAGGATGGTGGTACCATCAAGAGAGACAGAAAAATAAGGGGGGAGGGGAGCAGATCTGGAGAATGACAGTGAGTTCAGGTTTGTGTACAACTCAGATGGAGACGATCAGCAAATGGTTAAAAAAAAATTGGATCCTCAGCTTGGTGGGAGGTTGGGTGTGGAGATTAATAATAATACCAAGTATTTCTATAGCACTTTTGAGATTTGCGAAGCACTCTATTACTATGCTTGATCCTCACAACAACTTTGTGAAGCAGGTGCTATTATTAAGTGACCTGCCCAAGGTCACACAGCTAGTAAGTGTGTCAAGTGTCTGAGGCCAAATTTGAACTCAGGTCCTCCTGACTCCAGGGCCGCTGCTCTACTCACTTCGACACCTACCTGCCCCAAGTAGGTGCTATTATTATCCTAATTTTACAGATGATTAAACTGAGGCTGAGAGGTAAAAGGGACCTTTGGAGGATCAGATAGCAAGTGTCTAGAGCAGCATTTGAACTCAGGTCTTCCTGATTCTAGGTTAGCATTCCACCCACCTCACTACCTACCTGTCAAAAAGATTTAAGAGTCATAAAGTCATAGCATTTTGGAGATGGAAGATGAAATCTGCCGATCTAGTCAAATGCCATCTCCTTGTGTTGCAGAGGAGAAAAACCTGGGGCGATAAAGTCATGAGGTGATTCGGCCAAGGTCCACATGAAAAGCACAAGAGCCAAGTCAGGGCATGTGAGTTCTTTCCACTACATGGTACCGGAGGCCATGAGACCAATGAGAGAAGGCCGAGGAGAGAACCTTGGGAGTGACCACTTGTAAGGAGGCCAGAAGACGCCAAGGGCACAGCAGAGGGGGTGGTCTGAGAGACTGGAGATAAAGAACCACGAGTACCTGTTTCAGAAATCTAGAGAAAAGAAGGAGTGAAGAAGGGGCTTGGCCTCTGTGCCAGGTGTCCAGGAGATCAAAGACAGACTTAAAACACCCAAAAGGATTTAGCTCCATGATAAGAGGTTTGAGTGAGGTAGTGTCAGCATTTCAGGAATGAGGAGAGGGGAAGCTAGATTTCCTGGGGTTAAGACTGAGGTGCCCTGGGTGATTCGAGAATTTCTTCCACAAGGGCCTCAGTCCCTAATCAAATCATAGATCCTGTCCAAAGACAATAGGAAAAGACTCAAGTGAAGGAGGGGGAAGGAGGCATATTGGAAGACAGCTAGCCTGGAACATGCTCACCTGGGCAAGTCACTTCAATCAATCAATATTCAGACGACCAACATTTATCAGGCTCCAGAGATACAAAAAGAGACAAAGGGCAGTCCCTACCCTCAAGAAGCTTACGGTCCAAGGGAGAGACAATACGCAAACAAATATGTACAAACAGGATAAATAAGAGATCATTCACAGAGGGAGGACCCTAGAATTAAGACGGATTGGGGTAAGGTTTCCTGTAGAAGGCAGGATTTTAGCTGGAACTTAATGGAAGCCGAGGAGGTCAGTCTTTGGAGAGGAGGAGAAGGGGGAACATTCTAGACCAGGGCTGGGGAATCTGTGGCTCTTTGACTGAATCCAAACTTCACAGAACAAATTCTTTTATTAAGGGGATTTGTTCTGTGAAGTTTGGATTCTGTCAAAGGGCTGCACTTGAGGACCTAGACGGCCACATGGGGCCTCAGAGGTGGAAGGTTCCCCACCCTTGTTCTAGACATTAAGTGTAAATAAAGTCTTTTTTCGAAGTTTGACAGAATCACCTGAGCCAGCTCAGGAGGCCAGCATGGTCAAGGTTCAGTTCTTGGAGGGCCCAGGGGGAAGGGCAGACTCTTGGACATTCTGGGGCCTCCCTTTGCCCCTGGCCCCTGTCTCAAACAGGAAGTGGGTCTAATTCTAGGCTCTCAGTGGCATCATAAATGCTTTATAATAATGGGGGTGATGGTAATTAGATGAATGCTGGGCTTCTGTGGCTTCTGAGTGGGTGGGAGAGGAATGTAGGAGACATGGGAGCTGGAAGATGGGAAACTAGTTTGGGGAACCCCCTCCTTTCTCTCCCACCTCCAGTGGTCCCCATTTCTGCCTCTCATCCCTCCACCACCTTATAGGTTCAACCCCTACTGTGGTATAAAGGAAGCACAGGGCTAGGCACTTTGCGAGGTATGGGTTTGGATAAGGCAGGGTCCCAGCCCTCAAGGAGCTCCCACATGGCCACAATAAGAATTAATTATTATTATTCGTAAAATTTGACATATGCTAATGCCTTTGAACCTCACAAGAATCCTAGGAGGTAGGTGCTATTATGATCCCCTTATTTATATGAGGAAACATCTCAGTTAGAAACAGCCTCATTTAGATGAGGCTGAGAGGTTAAATGACTGGGCCAGCAGCATACATCTAGTATCTGAGGCTGCATTTGAACATGGGTCTTCCCGATTCTGGTTTCTACCCACTGTACCACCTAGCTGCCTTGTAATAGATAATATAGGTGCTTTGGAGGTATGAGAAGTGTGAAGTCTGCGGGATGCTACCTCTGAAACCTTTAGGGCTTCTGGTTTCTCTCCTCTTCACCTCCTTGAAACTGTCCCCACCTAGAAAAACTGGAAGGGGTGGGGGGGTATCGGGCTACAGCTAAGTGAGCTGTCTTAGGAGTGGGATGAGGGGCCCAGAGCAAAGATTGGGGAGGATATTTCCATTGACGAGCATGGCTTTCTCTTATTTAGGAACAGTCCAGGCCCGGAGGAGCCAGGCTGGGTTAATGTGTAAGCTGAGAAGCTCCTTGATGGGGAGAGTAAACATCTCTGGGGTTTGGGGAAGGGGGAAAGTTGCAGGGCTGGGGCGAGAGGCATTCAAGTGTGAGCAGAGGCTTACAGGGAGAGCAAGCCTGGGCACTGCCCCTCTCTCCCCTGAGTGGGCATCCTAGACTGTTGGGGGCCAGATGGGACCCAGAGAGCTTCCAAGGATCACAGAGCTAGAGCTTGGAAGGACCATCCCCCTCCCATGGCTCAGTCTGACCCAGCCTTTTAGACGGCCAAGAACACTGGACTTGGAATCAGGACACGGGTCTGAATCCCAGCTGTGCCACTTGGTAGCTCTTAGCAACCTGGGGCGAGTCCCTGGGCCTCTCTGAGCCTCAGCGTTCTCATCTGCAAAAGGGGGTAACAGGGGCAGTTGCTTTGCAAATCTCAAACCGCCCCTGAAACGGGAAATTACGGACGCTGCCATTCTTTCCAGTGGAGGGAGCGGAGCATCCAGCAAGGATGGATTTGGGGGACACCTCGAGGGACACCGAGAGCTCCCACGCAAACTAGAGCATGTTTGTCAGGTGCCTGGCACACAGCAGACACTTAATAAGAGCACCTCCTCATCACATTAGCGAGGTACCGTCTCTTTTCACAACCCCCTCCTCACCCGGCCGGGCTGGACGTGGGGGCCGGGGGCTCCTCCGCGCAGCCACACTGACACCTAGCGGCTCTGGTCAGCAGCTGCTCGGGACATCTGGGTCCCAGGACACGTGCGGAGCAGGGGGAGGGAGGGGGCGGAGCGCCCCAAAGAGGAAGGGCGAACCGGAGCCGGCGGGGGACAAATGCCGGCCATGGGGTCCGACGGGGCGGGACGGAGCTCGGCGGGCCCGGCGGAAGCGAAGGTCACTCCAAGGGCCGGAGAGGCCGGAGGGGTGGGGGAGGGGAGGCCGTCCCCCACCCCCAGCACGGGGCCGAGGGACTGGCGCGGAGCGGGACAGCCCGGCCCCTTCCCTGCCAGGGGGTGGCGTCGGGCTGTAGGCGGGGGAAGCCCGGGCAGGAGGGAACCCGCCCGGGGACTCTCCGGGTTAATGAGGCTGGGGGAGGGAGCAAGAGGAGAGGGCGGAGGGAAGCCGGAAAGAATCCCTGGCTGTCCCCTCCGCCCGCTCACAAGCTTCCCACCGCAGGCGGCAGCAGCTCTCGCTCCCGCTACCGGACGCTCCGTCCCCAGGCACCGGTAGCCACCCCTGGCCGACGCGGGCGCTCCGCAGGTGAGCCCTCCTGGACGGGGCGGGAGGCCGGCGCCCCTTACCCGCGCCGGACCTTCTCCGGGCAACTTGGAAAAGTTGGTTTCTGTGGGTGCCGGACCTCCGGGGCCCCCAGCGGAGCCGAGGGAGGCGCGGGGAGAGGGTGCTGCCCGGGAGGGGGCGGTGCAGGAGCCCGGGGCCCAGCGGGGGCGGGGGGGAGGAGGAGGAGGTGGCAGGGGGTGGGAGGAGCGCCCGCGGGCCTAGGGGGCGGGGGCATTGGCGCCGGGGGGGAGGGGCCGGAGGGAGGGAGGGGGGCGGCCGCTGACAGCCCGAGAGGTCGCCCCGACAGCCGCGGCACATCCGGAGCGGCGCCCACATGCCGGTGCTCCTGTTCCCCCCGCTGCTGCTGCTGCTGGGCAGCACGCTGATCTTCCGGGCCAAGCTGCTGCTGCTCTGCCGCCTGCCCTTGCCTGGCCACGTGCGGGGAGACCCCTTGCGCACCTGGCGCTGGCACAACCTGCTCGTCTCCTTCGCCCACTCCATAGTGTCCGGGTTCTGGGCGCTGCTCTGGTGAGTGGGGAGGGGCGCGGTGCCGGGGGAGCCCTTGGGGGGCGGGCCGAGCCCGGCAGGCTCACCTGATCCCCAATTTGGAATCCCGGCCAACTGAGAACAGGGCGGGGCCGGGAGGGGAAGGGGAGCTCTCACCTGGGAAACGGGAGGTACCTGGACGCCGGCCAGGCCCCGCCCAGCGTCTGGCCCCACCCAGCCCGTTCCTCTGCAGCCAATCAGGAGGGGCCGGTCTCTCGGAACATTTCCCCCCCCGCACTTGGGAGCCAGTGGAGTGATGAGGGATCTCCCCACCAGCGCCCCCTCTCCCTCCTCCCCTTTTCCCACAGCGTCTGGCAGACCCCGGAGATGCTGGTGGAGCTGGAGACAGCCTCGTCCACCTCTGGATATCTGCTCGTCTGCTTCTCCACCGGTAGGTGCTGGCCAGGCACGGGGCCCTCTGGGGCTCCCTGAGGGGTGGGTGTGCAGGCATGCCCCAAGACCCGTCCGGCCAGCTGAGCCTCGGCCTTTCTCGCTTTCTCTCTTCTCAAGGCTATTTCATCCACGACACGGTGGACATCGTGGTGAGCAAGCAGGCCCAGGCTTCTTGGGAGTATCTGGTCCATCATGTTTTGGTGAGTGAGAGGCACGGGGGTGGAGACGGGGTAGAAGCCTGGAGTCAGCACTTATCAAATTGGCTCTTCTTGTCCTGCTCCTGTAAGGGCGGGGTAGGATTTCATCTTCCCAGCCTTGTGGCAGGAACAGACTGTTCCAGAAGCTAGAGCTACCCCAGGGTCCTTCTCCCTCCTTTTTCCCAAGGGCCCTGGGCTACAGACTACTTCCCCTGGAAATGGATCTACAGTGGTCCACTAGGGCGAGGGACATAGAACATCCCTGCATGAAGCAGAAGCCACATTTGGGTGCTAAATAGACATCGGCTTCTTTCCATTCCTGTAATTATTTGAGACATTTTATGATTCTGGAACTAAGATTTGAGAAGGAACCACTTTCTAGCAAGGCAGAAACCTTGATTATCTTTCTGTGCATCTCAAGGACATCTCAAGTGGTGTGCACTAGTCCTCAAGTCTCAGACAAGGACCTGGGCTGGGCAGTCCATGAGTATCGCTTGCACGTTCCCACTGTGGTCTGTCTGGGGTAGATAGTGGTGGGTAAAAAGGCTAGCATAGGCCAAGGCAGTATCACAAGGAGCTGGCCTAGCAGATGAGGTCAGAGTTTACGCTGCCCTTCTGGAGCATGCTGTGGATCAGTCATGCTCTGCCAACCTGAACTGGTGGTCAGGCCCTCTTATACAGTGTGGGTGAAGCAAGTTTCCTGTCACTTATCCCTACTTAGGAGTTGTGTTCAATCAGTTGTATTGAAATGTCATTACCAGAGTACATTAAATTAAAAAATTCCCAGGTTAGAGCTCTTGCAGAATGACTCTTAAAGAGACATCCCCAAAGATGATCCCCTCTTTAGATCAGGGGCCCACCATCTTTTGTACCACCTGAGCCAAATGTTTCTAACATCCTTCTCTTGCCATCTCCTCTAGGCCATTGCTGCCTTTGTCTCAGGCATTTTTAAGGGCACCTTCGTGGCAGGGGGGGTCATGACCCTATTTGTGGAAGTCAGTAACATCTTCCTTACGATGAGAATGTTGATGAAGCTCAGTAACAACCAGGACTGCGTTTTCTACCAGGTCAACAAGTACGTCAACCTGGTCATGTACTTCCTCTTTCGCCTGGCCCCCCAGGCCTACCTCACCAGCTTTTTCCTTCGGTACCTGGGGCAGAGGACAGAGGGTGGCTTTCTGCTCAGCATCCTGTTGATGGTGGATTTGATGATTCTCATCTACTTTTCCCGCCTCCTTCGCTCAGACTTCTGCCCAGGGAGAGCTTCCCTTCGGCATAACAAAGACAAGTTTCTGACCGAATAGGTCTGATCTGTCCTTTGCTAACTTTGGGGACTGTGTGGCCTAGTACCTCTCTGGCACAGGCACCTATTATTTCTCTACCGACTTAGATGTACTATTGAAGACACTAAAAAAAAAAAAAAACCAAAGCTCACTAATTTGGAAATCCTTTCTATGGTCAAGGGAAGCCAGCAGTTGAATTAGAAAGCTCCTTTGGGTGTGGTAGCCTGGGGAAGACTTTTGTTCATTCCTTGGTACAACAGAGGTAAGGCCAGAGCTAAAGAAGGAAGCTTTATCATGAACAAGGATCATGTAAAATGTTCCGTAACCCACACAGGGCCGAATTTTGTTCTGACCAGTCAAAACTCCCTTAAGAACACATACAAGAAACACTACCAACTTCAACCTCTTACTTGGAAGCTAGAGGTCAGTAGTCATACTTCCTTCTTTGTGAACATAAAGGAACAGTTAACCTTGTACTGACAATGGGGTCTTCATTCCTCCTCCCCACAGTCCTAGACATGGGCAGAACACAAAACTGAAGCCCACAGGATTTCAATGGGCTCCCCCTGAGGTTAGCCTTCTTTGGCTAGGGCCATGGGGAGCGAAAGCCCTAAGGAGGGCAAAGCACCACCAAGCCCATCAAGCTCTAGGCCCTAAAGCTTGTTCCCTCCCCCACTGTTATCCTCCTGGGAGTAGGTACTGTTTAAGCAGCACAGATGACTTTAGCCCTAGGGACAGCAGACAACTTGCAGGGCCACAAAGTGAGGAGCAGGATTTTGTCCAGACCTTTCACTGTGTAGGTGAGGAAATGGTCTGGGGAGGCTGAGCAACCCGCCAGGAAGGCCAGTCACCACCCATGGATAGGATGACCACTATGAGGCAGGCTGAACACACCACTACCCCTGACCCCTCTTCCCATCCCGGGGACACCCCCCAATCATCCATGAGAGATGGCGAATGTGAATATACTGGAAAACTTTTTATTGTAGGTGGAGTGGGATAGCTGGACACAGTTTAGATGATTCCAATCTGAAAAGCAAAAGGCAATAGTGTTACCAAGAGCTCAGCAGGGCTAGGAACAAACCTTCCCAGCCCAACAGCCCTTATGACAGGTTAGCTAGAAAGAGGCTAGACAGGAGGGGGTTGGATCAGGATGGGCAAGTGCCAGGACGTTCCCACCCAAGGACAACCCACCACTGTGGCCTAGGTGGTCACTGGCACTGTTTGGGATGGGGTGCATCAGCCAATCCAGAGTCATCGCTGAAGCTCAGGCTTTGGTCACTCTGACTCATCACCTGCACCCAGGGAGGGAATCAGCTCTGAGAAGGCAGTCACCTTCAATACTCACTTTGTTGGCAACATCTAAAGCATCGTAGTCTGGAGCAAGTCGGACATAGGCCTTCTTCTCTCCATCAGGCCTAGGACAGAAAGTGACATTAACGCATAGACTGCGGCATCCCTCCCAGTCTCCTACCTCCTTTATCCCTGCCTCATGCATCAGTGGTTCCTTTGTTAGCATCATTTTTCTCTGTAAAATGACATTTTCCATCATTTGCATGAACACTGGGAACAGGGTCCAAAAGACAAGGTCCCAAAGTAGGAATGATAGTAACCTCTGTTTATCGCTCCAGCTCTGACTGGACCATTCATTTCCTTTCCTTTCTCCACTTGAGAATTTCATCACTGTTCCACCAAACATTTATTATGCACAATATTGAAATTCCAAGTGCCAAGCACAGGTTAGGACACAGGGAAGAGGCAGTAAGATCTTACCACCAGTCTAGCCAAAGCATACTCGAGTTAAGACTACAGGATGCTTCCCCTGCCCCATCTCTCTCAACCTCAGTACAGCTTAGGACTGTCATACGGGTAAGACAAACTCTTACAGTTTCAGAGCCTACCCATTTTCCCATTGGCACTCAAGGGCACCACGTTCCCTGGATGTGGGCGCTGTCTTACAGAACACAAGAACCCCCCTGTGCTGGGGATCCTGCCCTGGGAAGAGCCCTGGCTCACCGGATCAGTGTGTTGACCTTGGCCACATCGATGTCATACAGCTTCTTTACCGCCTGCTTTATCTGATGCTTGTTGGCTTTGACGTCCACAATGAAGACTAGGGTGTTGTTGTCCTCAATCTTCTTCATAGCAGACTCAGTGGTCAAGGGGAACTTAATGATGGCATAGTGATCCAGCCTGGGGAAGGAGAAGAGAAGGCATAACACAAGGTCCCTGACACTGGGAGAACCAGGGATGCCTTTTATCAACTGAACAAAACAAATGTTGCTCTTCTTGCTGTTTTCCTTTTCCTCCTGGATAAATTGCTCCAAAGCATCACCTGAGGTGGCATGCCTTCTTACTGTTAAGGCTGCACGGGCAGCAGGGTGCATCAGACACTGAGGTTGCCAATCACTTTACTCAGACTTTGGTCGCTATGGATATCATCATTTGCACCCCAAAGATAAGAGTGTATCCTGACATGGGGCCACCATCCTACCGGGAGGTTTCCTTTCCTCCTTTCCCATTCACTCAACAAGTGCTCACTATGGATAAGGTGCTATGGACATAAAGACAAAACAATTCTGATCTTTGAGAAACTGACTTCACTGTATGAGGAGAAGTGATCCTCACAACATTCCTTTTAAGGAAAGCTGTAGCTTTCTTCTGTTGCCAGGGCAGAAATTTGGAGGTGGGCAGGAGTAGAAAAAAGCGGTAAATGGGGAGACTGGCCCCCTAAGGAACATCGAGGACAATGGAATTTGAATCGAACAGAACTGGGGACATTCCTGGGTCAGGAATACACCACTAAGTTTCTGTGATTATCATGTTCTATAGAATTCTCAGCTCCAAAACAATGAAAGGACCTGGTGCAGATATACTTCCCACTCCATTCTGCAAACACTCCCTGGGAGAACTGGCTCCAGTGGGTTCCCACACAAGTGAGGCGGCTGGCACTGCCTTCCATTCCCACTTTCTTCACCCATGTCAAATCTCAAACTATGAGTCCATACCGGAGTCTGGAATACCTTTCAAAGCCCCCACCCTCTGCACTGCTGTCTCTAACTCCAGCTACTTTACAAAGAGAATGGCAGGTGGGGACTTGGACAGGCAAGTGTATGGGCCTGACTGGTACTAGTGACCAAAACCTCAGTCAACTAAGTGGAAGCACTCCACTCCTATCTACAGCTTCAACTACCCCTACACTAATCCTCCCACTGGAGGCCCCTTATTACCTGGGGATCAAGTGCATGAATTATAGACTCCTCATGGCCAATTTCATAATGCTCTAAGTGGTTTTTTTGCTCTTCCGTTACAAATTTCTAAGTGCTGCCCTGCTTATCAAGCAGTATTAAACACAAACACCTTTCTACAAGGACCAGCCCACTGGGGAAGTCAAAAGATGGGGCAGGGGCAATGAGGATAGACTCTAGACACATTGCCAGTAGCTACAACTCCTCCCAGGGACCCAGAAGACCAAAGAGGGATCAAGTCCTACTTGTTTCTCCGAGGGGCACTTTTCCGAGGGTATTTGGGCTGCCTTCGAAGTCTTAGTGTCTTGGGTCGCCGAAAGGTGGGGGATGTTCGGATCTTCTTCTTTTTGTGGCTGTGGACACCCTTCAACACCGCCTTCTTGGCCTTCAAGGCCTTGGACTTGGCCTCTGTCTTGGGGGGGACAACGGCTTGGGGGCACAGACAGAAAAGGTAGTCAGTCCACGAGACTCCAGGCCAACAAGGAGCTGCTCCCCAAACACCCCAATGCCATCAGTGGTTCCTTTGACAACATCATCATTCTCAGGAAAATCTAAGTATCCATCATTGGCATGAGGCTAAGTGTCTCTTTAAGATGAAATCCCCTGGGTTTGTGTAAAAGAATTATGGGTTTTAAAAACTGGAACCAATCTTTAACCTACTAGGTGTGAGGTGGTGGGAGCGCAGAGACAACTATTAGATGTTTCCTGCCCCAGAGGAGCTTATACAACATTTGGGCACTTATTATGGAAGGGAGCTCAGGGATCAGTGTGCCCCGGGGTTCTCCACTTGGGGTCCAAAAGTGTGTTTTCTAAGGTCTAAACAATTGTATTGTTTGCAAGTTTCCTTTGTGGTCCCATGGGTTTTGTTTTATTCGTTTAAAAACCTCATTCTTCGAAGGAGTCCACATGCTTTAGCAAACTTCGGGTCGGTCAATTAAACGGCTACTCTGTGAAGGGGTAGGCAGCGAGGTGGCTCAGGTGAAGCCCTGAACGAAAATCGGGCCTCAGTTTCCTCAGCTGTAAAGTGAGCCGGAAAAGGGAATGGCAGACCCCTCCGCTATCTCTGCCTAGAAACCCCGCCACGGGCTCGGACACGGGCTACGTGCCGGGGCCTCGCTAAGCGCCAGGGATGCGGGGAAGGAAAAATGGGTCAGGTGTGAGCCCCGTCATCCGGCACGATTCGCTGGGCCTGGAATCGAATTCGGAGCTCTGCTCTGCCCACTACCCGGCAGGCCGCGATCCACGGGGGAAGGGCACCCGCGAGAAGCCCTGATCGGGCGGAGCGGTGAGGGAGGGCCGGGGGAAGTCGCTTCCTCTAGCGGGCAAGCTGGGGCAGGAGACAGCCGGGTTGAGCTGGGCCTGGCCCACGTGGTCCGCCTAGGGGCGGCCTCAGCCCCGGGGCCCGCAGCAGGACCAGGCCGCGCGCGGCCACAGCTCCCCCAGCTCCCGCCGGGCCCCTCATGGTCGGCGCCGCCCCGGCCTCTCCCCTGTCCTGGGCCCCTCACCTACCTTCCTTCTTCGCCTTCGGCGCCATCTTGGGGGAAAGGGTCTTCCGCGGTGTTTCTCACGAGCTTATAGAGCTAACGCTCGCTCAAACCTCGCGAGGCTTCAAGGCCTCCGAAGAGGACTGTGGGAAAAAGTCCAAGACTAAGGGGATCGTGATTATGGAGGAAGTAGGGGAAAAACTCGACGCAGGGCCTCTCGGGATTAGTAGTTCAAACTCTACCCGGTCCAGGAAGGAGGAGCGCCGAAGTGAGCATGCGCCAACTCATCCCGCGACTGCATGGGAAATGTAGTTTGTTGCAGACACGTGGTTGTTTGGCGGATAGGCGCAGTTTACCGAGCTCAGTCCTGAGTTACTTTGCTTATCAGCTTTATCAAGGCTCATTGCCTAGGAGGCGGGGAGATTGTGGGCATACCAGGTGGGAGGTGGGACGGGATCTGAGCCCAGATCTTTGAGGGCTGAGACTCTTCTTGTTAAACTGCCCTGCAGGATCAGTTAGTCAATCGACAAGCATTTATTCAGTTTGTACCCTGTGTCATGTATTGCATATACAATGAAAAAAAAAAAACCAGCTCCTGCAGAGACTTCATAGGTCATCTAGGTCGATGCCCCTCACCTTTACAGCTGAGGATTATGCTCAGAGTGACTCGCCTAAAGTCACCCAGGTCCAGTGACTTTACCACCCAGAGTTCCTGGCCACCACTGCCCTCCTTCTCATTCATGTGTCTTATACTTAGTAGCCGTTTAAAGAAAAAAAGTTGAATTGAACGGGATGACGGGAAAGAAATGAAAATGGAGAGTAGAAGGGATCTGGAAAGTGACAAAGATTGTAGATACAGCCGGGTGGGAGAGACATAGGAGAACTCTGGGGCAGAAATGCTGGGATCAGGATGTCCTAGGGAAAAGGAAAAGCTTTTTTTCAGGCAACCCCGTTTTCAGTTTACAAATGAAGAGACTTGGACCCAGAGAAGAGAACTACTGCTTAAAGTCATACGGTTAAGTTTGCAGCAGAAATATCCAGAAGTGGAACAAGGGACCAAAGGAGAGGCTGAGAGAGGCTGAGCCTTCCCTAAGGAATTCAGAGGGGGAAAGTGGATCCGCTGAGAATTTGCTCTCAGGACACATTCCCAATCTTGTAAACTGTCGAAATGCCTGTGCGATGCTTCAATTCCTCCCAGGAATTCCAGGTCGTTCCAGTGAATCATTCTCCTCACATAACCTTCCCCACCGTACAGAGACAGATCGGCCCATTCTAAAACGGCCTTTCCCCTCAGTCTTCTGCACACTGATTTCCCCCACTGTGCCCTCCCGGACTGCCTCCCAATTCCATCACTTTCCAGTACCAGCAGGAACTTGGAAAATCCCTTGGAAAATACTGGGAGGCCGGCTCAGTATGTAGCGGGAGCCTTGCTGAGAAAGGGGGAGGGTGAGACAGGGGAAGGCATATGCACAAAGGAGGCCTCTCCCCACACCCCCAGCTTTCTCAAAAAGAAGAGGAGCTGAGGGGCTGATCCGTATACTGGCCCCCCTCCGCTAAACCCTTCTTTTCCCATGGAACAGGGGAAGAAAGAAAAACTTCTGTCTATCCTCCAGCCTTAGAGAGCTGTGTTGGGGGACTGGGATGGGGCGGAGGTGGGGTGGGGGCGTGTCTTTTACTTTTACAGGACAGAGAGGCGCTGTAAGTTGTCCAGACTTCAAAAAGTTCCTCATCCACGGACTCCAAGAAATCATCTTGCCAAGAAAGACTGATGAGGCTGGAGGTAAGGGTAGAGGTTAGTATATGGAGAAGAGGGTATCCTCATTATGCCAGGGTTCAGATTTGGCACGCACAAGCACACCAAGGGTCATCATAGCTGTTGGCTCGCATCACCGGCCCTGAGTCCCTCGTGGTTCAGGGTCAGGGGACTGGCTGTACCCATCTCTCCCCCAGCCCCCGCCAGGAGGCTGGGGGAAGGGGAAGAGGCATCTGGCAGACTGTGTGACTCACTGCCGGGGGAGTCGGAGAAGGAGGCGCCGCCCCTCGGCTCTGTGCCCCCTTCTCTCTCCTCCCTCCTTTCCTCCCTCTCTCCTTCCCTCCCTTTTCCCTTGTCCCCTCCTCCCCTCCCCGACCCGCCTGCTCTGGCAAGCTTCTTCAGTCTCCCTCAACAAAACGATCCTGGCCTAGCCCGTGGCCCGCTCTCTCTAGGTAAGAAGGTAAGGGTCCCCACCGATCCACGTGGGGAATGTATACGTGGTCTGAGGGCACGACACGCATCTAGTTCTGGCGGGCATGACCAGGCTATGAGTGTGTAGGTGTGGCCCAGCGTAGATGGGCAGGGGGTACAAAGGGAGATCAGCTTTAGGTGGCTATGGACCCCGGGAAATACCCACGGGAGGAGACCCCGGTATGTGGGGTGGCCCAGTAGCCCCCTCAGTGGAGCAGCCTGAGGATCCCAGCGTCCAGCACTGGAGAGGTGGGGGTGGGGGGCGCCCCTCTGTTCCTGGAATTTCCGGGGATCGGATTACAGAGCTGAGCCCTGCGGAGACGGCTAGCCGCGCATACAGTATGGAAGGAAAGAAATCCCAGAATATGGAAGCAGAGGACCTGGGTTCAAGTCCCGACTCTTGACACTTACGTGACTTTAGGCACATCACTTAACCTACCCCCTACCCCTGCCCGGTTTTTCTCACCTATAAAATGAGAAGGAATTGGTTTCTAATGTCCCTTCCAGCTAGATCTAGGATCCTCCGACCCCGCCTTCGTTCCTTCCCCGCCCAGCTTCCTCCCTCCTGGTTGCCCACAATGACCTGGGGTGGTAGGGCTGCTCTCCTGGGTTCTTCAGATCCCAGTGTGGCGGTAGTCGGAGAAGGAGGCGCCGCCCCTCGGGATGTGTCCCCCTCTCAGAGTTTTTGAAAATTCTCTTCTGCTTGGATTTTATGGCTTCCTCCTCTAGGAGTCAACTAGTATTTATCAACACAGCTCCTGCCCAGTGTCAGGCACTTGCCAGGTGTTGGAGAAGACAAAAACAAAAGTTGAACCGGTCCCTGCCCTCAAGAAGCTTACTTTATAAGACGGTCTCTTTGTCATAGTTGGGGTTTCTCCCCCCTTCCCCCACCATGTTATGATGAGGTCTCTTGCACCCTCGCTTTTTGGAAGGGTCCTCCCCAAATCCCTGCTATGGTGGATTCCGTTTGGCTCCCTATGCTGAGAAGCTCTCTCCCACAGCTGTTAGGGTAGGTTCTCCTGGAATTCCCAGGTTATTGTCTTGGGGCGTCCCCCACCCCCAAGAATGAGTCTCCCTGTAGGCTAGACACGATTGGTGCACTTGGACCCGGGTTTGCGTTGTGGGGAGGGGGGAGATCCGAAGGGCTGCCTCGTCTGATCCCCATCCCACAGGTCAGGCCCGCTTCCCAGACTTCCCTTACACCTCCCCCGCGCCAACTCTCTAGTCTGTAGCCCCAAGGAGAGAGGATGAACATCCTGGCTCCAGTGCGGAGGGACCGCGTCCTGGCCGAGCTGCCCCAGGTGGGTACCCGCGGACCGCTGTGTCACTGCCCCCTTGGCTTGGTAGGGATTCAGGTTGAATGTCGTAGGGTCGGGGAGAAGGGGGCGAGAGAGCTCCTACCTCCCTATTCCACTCTGGGTTCCGGAGCTCCTCCGGTGGAATTGGGAGCGTGTGGGAGGGGAGGGAAAGAAGACCGACCTCTCCTTGGTTCCCCAGCTGTGTTATTGTAAGGTCGGTCTTTGGGTGCGGCTGCCTCTGGAGCGAACGTACCAGCCCGCCTGCCTCTGTGGCTCCCTTCAGGCTGCTTCAGGGTGGTCCTGACTGGCAGCTCTGCGGGGGCGGGGCGGGGTGTGGTCTTCCCAGCTTCTTCTCTCCCTTCCCTCCCCCCCACATCTTCTTCAGTTCCTGAGGAAGGAGGCTGCCCTGCACTCCAACAGAACCTTCCACCCCCGGGTGAGCAGTGCCTGTCAGGAGCAGAGGACAGGCACCGTGGGGTGAGTGATGGGCACTGAAGGAAGGCATAAGTGTGGAGGTCAGGGATGGGCACTGGGCCAAGGGGTGAGCACAATAGTGGGGGGGGGGAACATAGTACTGAGGGGCGGGCATGAGGTCAGTGGTGATTCAAAAACGGTCGGAATCAAACAAAAACGTTGAACATCCAACAAAAAGCCAGGTGGTGAAATGGATAGATTTTGGTGCCTGGACTCAGGAAGACCCGAGTTCAAATCCAGCCTCAGACATTTACTAGCTGTATGCTCTTGGGCAAGCCACTTAATCTCTGTTTGCCTCCATTTCCTTAACTGCAAAATGAGCATAACCATGGCACCTACCTCCGGGTTGTTGTGAGGATCAAACGAGATGGTACTTGTAGAACTCGGAGGCCAGGAGGCAGGGATGAGAAAGGAGCAAGCTCCAGGTGTGCGGGACAGCCAATGATTATGGCCAGACTGGGAGCAGCCACTGGGAGTGGATCACTGTGTCACTGGATCACCGGGGATGTGGTGTTTGTGGGAGTGAGGTCAGGGCGGGAGTGAATGGGGCGAGGAAGTAAGGTGTAGGAAGACTAGAAAGTTAGGGGGGAGAAGGTTTGCTATCTGATCCTGTAGGTGAAATTTATGGAATATGGGGTGATGTGGTCAGGCCTACCTTCTGGGAACACCACTTTGACAGCTTAGTGGAAGATGGGCTGGAAGCAGGGGGGCCAATGAGCAGGCTGTTGCAATAGTCCAGATGGGAGGTGATGAGCGCTTGCATGACTGGGGTAGTGTCAGAGCATATCTCCATGCAAGAGACATCATGAAGGTAGAAAAGAGAGAACTGAGGTCTGATTGGATATGAGCAGGTGAGAGAAGAGACACTGAAGATGACATCTGGGCTGCAAGCTGTTTGACAGAGAGATAGTATTGTCCTAGACAATAATAGGGAAGTGAGGAGGGGTTTTAGGGGAAACATAATAATTAGAGTTCAGTCTTTGGACATGGGAAGTGTAAGACGCCTATGGGACCTCTAGATGTCCAATAGAGAATTGGAGATGTGAGGGTTAGGGCTGGACAAATAGCTCTGAGATTCATGTGCATAGAAATGATTGCTAAATATCCCTGAGAGACCCTACAATCATAACACCACATATACACATTACTACTCCTAGACCAACATTCACAATCCTTCAGACACACACACACAGATTGCCCTCTGACACATATACTAAGACACATATAAAGACACACGTAGCACATACAATTTTAATTTCTCACTAAAATTACCTCTCTGACTGCGGAGTGACTTCATCTTGGCAATTACTGAGGAGGAGGGTGAATAATCCCAGAGAGGGGCTGTGGGCCTGAAACTGTGTCCCCTAATTGTGTCACTTCAGGGAGTGTTATTGTGTGTGTGTGTGTGTGTGTGTGTGTGTAAATAAGAAGAGGTCAGTCCATTCACTGAGGCCTATCCTCTGCCCCACCCCCTTCACAATTCACTGTGCCAGGCCCATAGGATCACCTCCTCCCCACCCCCACCCCCAGCTGGACAGGGAGACCCAGGAGGCCTAGTCTCCATGATATGCTTGGTTTGGGCTCCAGTGATAAATTCCTTCTTCCCTCTGACCAGTTTCCCCCTCTCCTCCCCACCCCTTAGGAAACAGAGTCGACAAGACTTTCTGGAGGAGCAGGGAGTAGCCATTGGGTGCTAACCCCCTTCTTCCTCTCAGTAGGTTCAAGATCTCCAAAGTCATTGTTGTGGGGGACCTGTCTGTGGGGAAGACCTGCCTCATTAACAGGTGAGAAGTGGGGGAAGCTGGGGAGAATTAACAATGGGTAGATGGGTTGTGTATGTGTGTGTGTTTGTGCCTGTGATGTGTGTGCACGTGTGCATGTGTTTGTGTGTGCATGTGTGTGTGTGTGTGTGTGTGTGTGTTTATGTGTGTGTGTGTGCCTGTTGGAGAGTGGGAGATATCAGGGTGGGAAGTTGAGGCTGGGTTCTAGGCAAGACCTCACTGCCCCAGCTTCTCTCTCCTCTCAGGTTTTGCAAAGACACTTTTGACAAGAATTACAAGGCTACCATTGGGGTGGACTTTGAGATGGAAAGGTTTGAGGTGCTGGGAGTCCCCTTCAGCCTTCAGCTGTGAGTGCATTCTCTCCTCTCTGATGCCACCACAGAAGCTCCTCTCCCAGAAGCCCAGTCTGTCCTCATCATAGTAATCAATGTAGACCAACAACTTCCCTAGAGGTCATCCAGCACCTGGTGCCTGGTCCCTTCTTCCTCATGCCCCCTCATGCCTGCATCCCCTTCCATGGCCCCTGATGCTCTCCACGCACGTATCGATGCCCCTGATAACTCATTCAAGTCTCCTCATTCCACCTAAGGCCCATCATACCCACTTGGCTGCACTGCTCACTTTACTCACCTTCCTGTGTCCGATGCTCTGTACCCCTATCTCTGCATCCTCAGTGCTCTGTACCTATCTCTCTCTGCCCCAGGGCCCCATAGAAGTCTCCCTTTGCCCCTGATGTCCTGAACCCACTTCCTGTGCCCTCAGTGTCCTGTGCCCCATGCCCATCTAGCTCCTCAGTGCCCCATACCCATGCAGCATCCTCTCTCCCAGCTGGGACACTGCCGGGCAGGAGAGGTTCAAATGCATCGCATCTACTTACTACCGTGGAGCCCAAGGTGAGGGGAGGCAGAGCTGGGAGGGTGGGGAGGGGGTGGGAATGACACACACACAGGTGTAGCCAGGGAGCCTGAATGGCTAGGACTGGGGAGGGACAGAGAGTCCTCCCTAGTTTTGGTTTAACTGAATCTGTTTATTTCCCTCCCCCAGCCATCATCATTGTATTCAACCTGAATGATGTGGCCTCCTTGGAACATACCAAGTACAGTGCTGGGGGGAAGGGTGGAGAGGAAGGGACTGGGATGGTAGGAGGGGTAGGCAGGATGAGGGAGTGCCTAGGGGGCAGGGAGAGGGGTGGAAGGTGAGAGGGCTCTTGGTCAGTGAGGGGCTGGAGGGTGGTCATAGCAACACATGAGCATCAGGAACAAGGTTGGGGGGCTGAGAGGGGGAGAAGTGTTGGCAGGAATGGGGAGGGATGTCTCACCTTTTCCTCCCTGGCACCAGACAGTGGCTGGCTGATGCACTGAAGGAGAATGATCCGTCCAATGTGCTTCTGTTCCTCGTGGGCTCCAAGAAGGACTTGAGTGTGAGTATGACGGAGGCTCTGGGATTCAGGATGCGAGGGACCAGGAGGTGGGAATCCTGGTCCCAACCCCTGGATAATCTTCTCTTGGTAGACTCCAGCTCAGTACGTGTTGATGGAGAAGGATGCTGTCAAGATGGCCCAGGAAATGAAGGCCGAGTTCTGGGCTGTCTCATCTCTCACAGGTGAGCTGTGGGCATAGCGCCTTGTGCTGCACTCTCTGCTGGTGGCTACATCTGCCTTGGGTTTCTGGTCCCCTTTGAGGTCCCAGCTTCTTCCCTGCAGTGCTCATCTGCTTCACTGCCCACCTGTCCATTCTGTCTGTCCTGTTGGGTACCTCCCAATGCCTACCCTGGGTACCCCTCCTGTCACCCTCCTCCCCCACCTCCGTGAACATCTGGCACAGGCTCCACAAACCTACCTTGTCCTGTGCTGTGTCTAGTGCCCAACCTTGGGGACCCTTGATGCCCATTCCCTGAATTCTCTACCATGACCTACCCACCCCATGGTTTCTGTTCTCCCTGGCACTGTAGTTCCCCTTTCTTAGTGCCTGCTCCCCATGCCAGGTGAGAATGTGCGGGAGTTCTTCTTCCGTGTGGCAGCACTAACTTTTGAGGCCAATGTGCTGGCTGAGCTAGAGAAGACGGATGCCCGGCGTATAGGTGACATTATCCGTGAGTGTCTTTGACAACTCCACTGCCTCCTCTATTGATTAAAGGGCTTCAGCATGCAGAATAACATAACATAACACAACATAATGCAACATCATACCATATAATATAACATATCACGTAATAGAATAAATAGAATAGAATTAATATGATTCGATATGACATGATGTGATACAGTGAAGTGATCTAGGCGTATAATCTTATAGACAAGATCTCTAAAGATGAAGAATGCCCGCCGGGTGAGAGGGGAGGTAGAGGGCAGAGTCCTAGACTCCGGCTTGTTGGACCTCATGCCCATCTCTTCACTTAGGGATCAACAGCAATGACAGCAACCTCTACTTGACGACCAGCAAGAAGAGACCCAAGTGCTGCCAGTGAGCATGCAGTCCCCAGATCCTGGCACTGCCTGTGGATGCCACGCCTCTCCCCAGTGTTGGGCCCATAGACATTTGCACTGAATTGTTTTTCCAGACCAAAGAGCTCTTCTCATAAAGGCAGCAGGAACCATGCCAGCCTAGGTGCCCTTCTTCCCCTAGGCACCACACCAAAGACTGGATCTCTCTTTTTTGAGGTTCTCCATGGGGACTTTGGGGAGATGACCAGCATGGCAGGGCAGAAAAGGGACTGGAGGATCCCAAGAGCTTTGCTTTGTCTGCTGGGCACCAGTGGGCACAGGCACCCACCTGCTGCTCCCTTGCCCCATCACACTGTGCCTTACACAATAGTCTCACTTGTATGTGGTGCCCTGGGAGAGGTGGCAAATGTTGGAATCACAAGGCCATGGAATTTTAGAGTTTTCGGGGATCTAAGAGACAAGTTCACCCCTTTATTGGGGCAGGATGGGAGGGAGCTGAGGTCACTGGGCAAGGCTTAGTGCCTTGAAGGAGATAGCTATCCTTGTAGCATGTGCTCTGACCTTGGCAGTGAGAGTGTTCTGAGTGATGGAGGGGGAGCAGCTATTCTCCATCTTGTGCCAGCATCCCCTAAGGTGTAATGGGCAGCCATCCACAAGGGGTGTTCTGAGGGGCCCCAGATATTAATTCCTGTCTGAGAATATCTCCCCAAGCCCATTACTGATGCCTGAAACTCCAGCATTAGGGAGCTATTCCTTTGGGTTAAGCTTTGCTCTCTCCCTGCTTTTCAAAAATTATCCTCCAAGGGATAATAGCCTTGAGCTCCTGAGAGAGTTTATCACATGTTTGTTTTGCTGGAGATGTCTTGGAGCTAGGGTCATGGATTTAGGTGCCATCCAGCCCAAATCTGTGACCCTGTCTCTCCCTGCCTTAATAAGGGACTCTCCCTCGTCCTTGTTTCTAGGGTCACAGATGTTATGTAAGAAGTCTTCGGGTCCATTGCTTTCCTACCTTGATAGCTTTGCCAAGTGCCTTACACCCCCAGCACCCCATCCTCAAAGGCACAGGTTGGCCAGACCCTGGGAGAACTTTGTTCCCTACATCACACCTCATGCCCCTTGTCACACCTGACTTCAGAATCTCAGTTAGAAGGGACCCTAGAGATCAGTCTACCCACCCACCTGGTCTTATTTTATAGAGGGAAAAACAAGCCTAGAGGAGAAATGACCTACCCAAGGTCATACTCAATCAGTGGCAAAGACAGACTAGAACACAATTCTCCTGACTCCTTAGTCCAGGAGTCTCCACTACAACACAGTGTCCATTCCCCTAGCCTCAATGTCTTCATTTGGCCCCTGCCTCCTCTTCATACATTATATCCTTAGTTCTATTCCTCCCTATCATTTGTGTATCTGTGTGGGATTTGTAGGACCTGACACAGATCGAGTCTTGGGGGCTCAGCAGGCACAAAAAGAGCATCTCCCTTACTTGAGTGGGGAGTTGGCCAGCACATCCTGCTTTGAAGAGGGCTGGTGAAATATAGTTAAGCCAAACAAATGGATACCTTGATTTTGTCTAATGGAATAAGGACTGTTCCACACCTGTGGTCCACCACCTCTCTGCCCAGAGGAGGGAGCTATGTTTCATCACCAGTCCCCCAGAATCAGTCAAGATTGGCCATTGTGCTGATCTGAGGTCTGATGTTTCTGGGTGTTTTTATTTTATTGCATGTATCATTCTACAGTTTTCTGCTTTGCCCTGCACTGGTTCATACAGATCAAACCAAGTTTCTCTTAATTTTGCATATTTATAGTTTCTTATGGCACCATAACTTCTTTTGCATTGATACACCCGTTTGTTTACTTGGGCATTCCCCAGTCAATGAGCACCCACTTTGCTTCCAGTTTTTGGCTCCCATAAAGATGGCTGTTCTGAATATGGCGGCTCTATGTGGGGCTTGGCATGGACCTCCTTGGCCTATGGCATACATAGTAGTGGGATATCCCCTGGAGGGTGGGGCCAACCTTCTGCTAATGTTCAGTGGGCAGAAAGTCATCAAGCCAAGATTTGGATCTAGTCCTCTTGGCTCCCAGGCCAATTCTTCCCCCTACATCAGACTCCCACCTGTCCTGTAGAGGAAAGATTCCTCTCTCATTCTAGTGTCTTACTCCTCCCTGATGGGAAGCATGGTTGGTACACAGGAAATATGCTGGATCTGGGTTCGAATTCTGCCTTGGCTACTTCCTGTGTAACTTTGAACAGGTTATTAACCTCTCTGGGCCTCAGCTTCCATATCTGTAAATGATCTCAAAGAACCCTGTTATCTCTATGATCTATAAATAGTCCTCATGTATGTCTAACCTCAGTCCTTCTTGCTTGGTTTTTGTCTGTTTCCTCCTCCATCATTTCCTTTAGTCTAACACCAGACACTCCAGGAGTTACACAACCTACTGTCCCTTCCATCCCTCCCAAAATACACACATGATCACTTTGGGCTGCTATCAGCTCACGGCCTAACTGGTCTTCTTACCCTTTAGTCTGGCCCAACTCCTGCCTGCCTCTGGCATTCAAGGCCCTCCACGGTCTGTCTTTAACTTATTTCCCATCATGCAGCCAACATTTTAGCGACACCAGACTTCTCAGTTCCCTCCTCTTGGCCTCCTTTCCCCTCTCCTTATCATTATGACACTCGTTCCCCACGGTTCTCCCCTAATCTGTCGGTCGAAGCCTGTTTCTACTTCTACCTCCTCCGTGAAGCCCTTTCCCCATCCCCCAGGTGAAAGTGATTTCTCATGGCATCTTGGCTTGCCCTTCCCTTCATATTCCACTGCCCTCTGTATTACATATATTTGTAGGCTTGTCTTTCTGTCCTTCTTAGATTAAGTTCCTTGAGAGTGGGTCCTGTGTCAGAGGATCCCAAGTACCTAACATGGTACATTGCATACTGTAGGTGATTAATAAATGTTTGTTGGTTCAAACCTTATGGGCCATCAGCTCTTGGTGCTGGGTGTGTGGGGGTGGGGAGCCCTTGGCAGTGGGTCTGGGCTTAGAGCCAAGATCAGTTTTCTTACCTTCCCGCCATTCCCTCTTATTCCAGTGTAGCAGGGGGTTGATAGGATCAAGGCACCCCAATCCACCGATGAAATTACAAAGCCCATAAAGGGGTGGGAAACAGATCAGGTTGAAGGTTTTGCCCTTTTTAGACTTCTCTGGGAGGTAAACAACTGGATGTACACCTCCTCCTTTTACAACCTATAAATCATCACATGAATGCAGGGCAGGGCTTAATTGACCAGAGACCCCTAGACATAGCAAGGACAGCAGGGGACTCTTCCTGCAGTGAGTCTGCATTCTCCTCACCCTCTGCATGGCCTTGAGGCGGTTCTCTCATCCAGTAACACCATGAGCTAATCTCTCCTTTCCGCAGATGCTTTGGTTTTATGCCCATCAACAAAGAAAGGCTCATGGGAAAGAGAAGGGCAAGGTCAGATTTGTGGTGATGCTGGAGCTCCATCCAAGTCTTGGAACGCAAGGAGGAGGCCTCCCTCAAACAAGAATCTGGGGAGGATGTGGGGCTGCTGCCTGTGTGTGTGTGAGTGTGTGTGACTCTCGCTGGGGCAAAGCTGACTGGTAGTGGGAAGGCTTGAGATGCCAGGGGTGAGCGGTGAAAAGGGGAGCAGGGCCATCTCTCTCTCCCCTGCCCAGAATTAGGTTCTTTAGTGCTACTTAAACCAATGAGGCCCCTTGAAGACCTACTTCTATGCTAATTCCCTTGGCTGGTGGTGTGAATGAGGTCTCTCTACCGCCTGGAGGGGAAAAAAAAAGGATCCTCCTCGCTTCTCAGCTCCCTTGGGGAGGAGGGGAGAGTGGAAAGCAGCACCATGTCAGTGGCCCAATGGGTTGTTTGAAGAGGGCTGGCAGGGCAACATCACCCCATTCCAGGTTGCTATGGCAACCAGGCGGGACCCACCTCGTTCTCACTCTTTGAAGGAGGAGGGGGTCTGAGGTAACTGGCGGTCAGACTGCCCAGATTAGGGGGCGGTAGTATTTAACTCCTTCTGGTCTTCCCTATGTTCTGATTAGGACTTGGGGTGGGCTTGAACTAGGAAGAGGAAATTAAGCGGCATCATGTGCCCAGTGGCTTTGGAAGCCTGAATGAGAGGGACAATGGTCTGTTCTTACTCTGGCCCAGAGAATGAGCAGGGATGGGCAGATGGGCAGCTTCCTTGTTCCCGGCCCAGACTCAGCTGAGAACCTCCAGTTAACACAGTTGTTAACCGGAGAGAGGGTTTAGCCCAAACCTGGGCCAGGTGTTAAAACTTCTTTTGCTCAGCCCATTTTCCAAGCTACTGCCTCCTCAAAGACTAACAGCCAAATTGGGCTCCTGTGCCCAGAACTCCCAGTGCTTGTGAGGAGAGAAGAGCAATGGTGCCAAGCTATGTTGGAGGAAGGACTTGGGTCAATACATCCAGGGAGAGTTGAAGCCTCTGGGAGAAAAGCAAGAAAGAGGAGAGGAAAGCTAGGGAGAAGGGGGAAAGGAAGGAGATGATGAAGGGGAAAACAAAAGGAAGGGAGAAGGGAGAGGGGAGGGGAAAAGGCAAACAAAGGAGAAAAGGGAAGGGGGTGAAGTGGGAGGGATAGGAGGTGGGGGTGTAAGAGAAAGGGGGTGTGTGAAAAAGGGGGAGGAGGGAAGGGTAGGCTGGGGGCCTTAGGCCCCTCCCCAGGCAGATCAGGCCACCCAGCGGCCTTGGGTGACTGTATAAGGCTGCGGGGGGAGGAGAGACTTGCTTTGGAGATTCAGAACTAACCGGGCCATGAGCTCCCAGGGCTGCTGGCTGGGGTTGCCACTGTTGCTGACCACCGTGGCTGGGGGCTTTGCTGGACCAGGAAGCCTAGAGATCACACCCCACCGGGTCAAGAGGGGCTTCACTTATCCAGGCACGCTGTGGTGTGGTGCAGGAAACAATGCGGAGAACTACGAGCAGCTAGGTGAGGGAGGCAAGGAGGTGTAATAGGAGAGAGCTTCCCCAGCTCCTAACTGAGGGCTGGAGTCTAAAGGGCCCAGGCTTGGTGAGACAAAGGGGACACAGTCAGCAGCTGGACAGCAGCAACTGCCGAAAGTGGCATCACAGACTATCATCCTAAGGAGTCTGGAGCCAGGCCACATCATCACCCCTTAGGGGTACAGTGAAAGCCTTCTAGTAGAAGGCATGGGTTTGGGGAGAACATGGAGGCAGGGCCCAGGGATCTGGCTCCACTAAGCTCTCTTGCTCTCCTCCATCCAGGGGAGTACGAGGAGACAGACAGATGCTGCCGAGACCACGACCAGTGTCAGCACGTCATCCACCCCTTCACTGTCGGCTATGGCCATCACAACTTCCGCTGGCACACCATCAGCCATTGTGACTGTGACACAAGGTGAGTGGTGGGGGTCCCACCTTCTGGCCAGCAAAGCCCGGGAAAGCAAGAGCACAGAATTTAGTCCCCTAATGTGATCCTGTCGCTGAGCAGGGTTCCCTACCCAGCCTCCTTGGGACAGGTGCATCTACTCTGCTCCGGGGTCCCAGGCCAGGTCTCCATGTGCTCAGGCTATGCCCACCCAGATGAAAGAGAGGGATTGGCCTGGGGATCAACACTTTCACAGCTTCCTCAATCTAGGTCTTGGGAGCAGGGGTGGGGGCATGGCTGGGGACAGGCCTGAGAGGTGGGTGTCCGGCAGGCTGAAGCAGTGCCTGCAGCAAGTGAATGATGCTGCCTCCCGAGCCGTTGGTCAAGCCTTCTTCAACGTCATCCAGGTACCCTGCTTTGAGTTCACCTATGAGGAGCAATGTATGGAGCGCTACTGGTACGGCTGGTGAGTAGTGGACAGGCAAAGACAGGGAGAGCGGGCACACTGGCCTTCCTCATACCCCTACACTGAGGCGCCCTGTCTTTTGCAGGTGTAAAAGCTATGGCCCCATGCCCCGGGCAGTGCTCCATGATCCTGTGCTCTATGAGTTTGGGGAAGAGTTAATCAACATCCTGCCCCACACCTCCCCACCGCTGGGCAGGACTGTTACTCCAGGCTTCGGGGCTGCCACCCAAAGCTGGAAGGTGCAGTACTCTCCATCACAGCCAGCAGCTCGGGATGGCAAGGATGTCAAGAAGCGGAAGAAGAATAAAGAGAAAAGGAAGAAGAAGGGCCTTTCTCTGACATCAGTCCCATGCCCAGTGCCCCAGCTAGTTAAGGAGCTAGAGAACAAAACCTCAGCACCCGTGGTCAAGGGAGCAGCGGCCCTCGATTGGGGCAGCAAGGACGATGGTTTTAACGATGTCCTTCATGATGACCCCAAGGTGGAGGAGCCGACAGAACCTACTCCTAGAAAGACAGAGGTCAACGCTACGGCCCAGCCAAAGAAAGGCAGGAGGAAGGGGCATGGCAGAAAGAAAGGGCCTAGGAAGGGTGCTGTCCCCTCGTCAAGGCGGAGCCTCGGCTGAGGATGGGGGTTGGGGTGCATCCTGTGCCTGGCACTCTCCTAATGGGTCCTTTCTCCCTTGCTTCTCCATTGGCACTGGTGCCTGGGCACCTACAGGGCTGTAGCCAAGGAGGCACAGGCTGGGTTTTCTGGTTGCTGTCCAGGGGCTGCCAGCTACTGAAGGAACTGAGGAGGAGGATGAGTGTGAGTGGAATCATGATGAACACTTCCATAAAAACTCCAGAATGCCACCCCAGCGGGTGATGGCCTTCATTCCCTCACCTCTGGCTCATGGAGCAAGCAGAGGGTCAATGCTCAGCTCTGACAGAGCACAGCTGTTTGCAGAGATGGCCCAGCGGCAGGAGATACAGCTTTGCTATGGCAAAGGGAGAAGAAGGGTTGATGGGGTGGGGGCGGAGGGGCTGCATCTGTCCAGAGGATTGACCGCTTGGTTTGATAATAGTGTTAAAACAGAACCATTTCACTTTCTGCTTTCTGTGCCTATACTGATCAGTTGACCCTGAGGGAAGAAGAGAGTCCTGATAAGGAGGTGGGTGGCAATGACCATTAACTGTTCTGATGATGGCATGAGTGAAGTCTGAAGGATGGGTGGAAATGGGCCGATGAACTTCCCAGGGCTGGCCATGAGACCCAGCACATCCCTTGTCCTGCATATAAAGTATTCAAGGGATCAGAAACTAACTTGCTAGCTGGATGGCCTGGCTCCCCTCCCCCTACTCAGCAAAGGCCAGGGTGTGGGAGTGGGGGTAGGAGGTGGGCAGTCTCAGAGAGGAAGGGCTGCCTAAGCCTGCCTTTTCCCCTCCTCTCCCTCAGCTCTTCTCTCCCCCAGGATGGGAGAGGGAATGGGGGAAGGGCCAGCCCATTTTCCCAGGCTTCTCTAACAATGCTGAGATGAAGCCCTTGTAAAGGAGGCACCCAGCGGCCAGGCAGCTTTGAACAAAAGGGGATGTGGTGTTAGGGGAGGGGGCTGGGACCGGGGCCTGGCAGCTCCAAATGCCCAGGGTGGATGTGGAGACCAGCTTTACCAGCAATGCTGAGGCCCCCTCCAGGACTAATGCTGAAAAGAACTACTCAAGATGGGGGTAGGGGTGAGAACCTTGGTGAGACCAGGAAAAGAAGTCAGCGCACAGAACACTGCCCTGGGGCAGCCTGAGAGATGTCCCAAGAAAAATCCTTCTCAGGCTTCAGAATAACACAGGAACCTCAGAGTCCTGCCTTTTCCTTGACTTACTGGGGCTGGCTGAGACAGAGAGTGAGTGTCCATGTGCGTGCTGGACAGCAAAACCCTTAACTCCTGTCCCAAGGGATGGCTTTTCTCAGAGGAACCTGGCAGCTGGAGAGGAAACCTGCACCAACACTGTAGAAACACTGTTTATTCCAATGGACAGGGTCGAAGCTGCGATGAGAAGGTGGCCATGCAGCAGTGAGGCTGATGGGGGGCGGGAGGGAGGGAAGGATCGCTCCAACACTCCTGCTTAGATGAGCTGCCACCACCCCAGGTCTTGGCTTCAATGTCAGACTGTTTTCCTCTCTCTCAGCCCTCCTCTAACCGCACCGCCCCCCCCGCCCCGCCACCAAATAAATAGCATCTCCTGCAGAATTGGAGACCAGGGAGGGGGGGACGTCTCTTCTCAAGGGAGCTCGGTGCCCCAAGTCACCCCCCAGAGTTGGTGGGTACAGAAGCCTGCAGGATGACACGGAACAAACTGTTGCTCCAGTCCCATCCTCCTTCCCCCACCCAAGATGGGGGGGTCAGCATAGGGAGGGCTGCCACCTAGCACCTGTACTTGTATACATGGGTGACCTGTTCCCATCACCCGTCCGAGCTGACCAGCATGGTAAGTGTCATTCATGCCACCGGGTATGGCCTGGCCCTGCTCAGCCCTGGAGGTCACCAGAGTCCTGGGGTGGGCTCCCTAGCGGTCCATCTCATCCAACAGTGGCGTGGCATCGCCAGCGATGGACATGGGGGTGCTTTCGATCATTGGGCTGGGCGAGGGGCGAGGCGTCAGCCGCTGTTTCTGTTTCCGACGCTCTGCCTCCTTCTCCTGCAGCCACTGCTCGGCCATCTTCCCCCAGTCTATGGCAGCATGGCTGTTGGACCTGGATGTAGACAGAGAAGTGGGGGTCAGGGCTGCTTCTAGGGCTGCCCAGACAAGTCCTTTCCCTGATTACTGTCAGGCCCCTAGAAGAGTAAGCTACTCCTCCCTAGAGCAGGGGAAAATCATCGATGGCCACAGCTCCCAATCTGCCTCTCCTGGATCTCATATGGGCCATCGCCAATCCCTTAAAGTCTTGTCCACAGGCCTAGAACCCTGGGTATTTATCCACGGTTCCTTCTTCCCCATGACACCCACCCTCTATCCTGGTTGCCCTCCATCCTTGTTCTTGGCTCTTCCCAATACTTACTTTGGCTGCTGTCGGTGCCGGGAGCTGGAGGAGGGCTGAGGCTGGGCCTGGGCCTGGGTGGACTGTGGGGTGGTGTTGGCTTGTAGCTGGTGGTACTGGGGTGTGGTGATGGGCTGGCTGGGGGTCGTATATGAATAGCTGGGCGTCATCAGTGGTGTGGCCACAGGCTGCTGGGCAGGGGTTGGGAATACCTTGGTGAAGAAAGAAGAATTCAGAATTGTCAGTGATTACAGAACAGCTTAGCTTAGATTCCTGAATAAAGGGACACACTGGAGAATAAGATCCAGAAATATAATAAAAGACCAATGACTAGGTGAGAGGCAGTCCTGTCTCTCCTCTAGCCCATCCCGGCTGGATGATCCTGAGAACATCCTTAAACCTCTGGATACTCTGGGCACCTCCTCAAGACCAGAAGCAGCAGAGAAGGTGCTGACCAAGGGCCCCTCCAGGAGCTCCCCACATCAGTGAAATCCCAATCCCAGGGCCTGGCCCTGAAGATGAGAATAGTGACATTCTAGGACTTCTCACCACCAAGTATCCTTAAGAAAGGTCACAATCTCCCTCACCCTGCAGCCCTTCCCCAACAAAAGGGCTGGACACCCAGGAGAAGCACCTCTTGACTGCCCATCTCTGAAGACCATGAGCCAATATGGGCATGGGGAGATGAATGGCATCTGCCTAGTGAGGCCTTGGATCCACCTCCCCCAACCCCAGACCTGAATCACTTACATGGTAAGCACTGCTGCCACCTCCACTGCCGCCATAGCCGTACTGACTGGAGGCCCACTGGGCCGGGGTGGCATTGGGGTTCTGTCCTTGGCCAGTCACAGCAGCAATGGCACTGAACATCTGTGAGGTCATGTTCTGGGGCAGGGCATTCACTGCTCTGGTCAGATCTGCAAGACCAATTAGAGAAGTGGATGGGATTGTGTGGTCAAGGTGAGACTAGATTCTTTGCCCTCCCCGCTCTGTCACTAAGCCCAATTCTGGGGCCATTTTTACCTGCAAGGTTGATGTTGGCAGGGGTGGCATTGATGGAGGCCGGCGTTCTTGTCCTGCTGCTGCTGCTGGGCGTGATGCCTGGGGAAGGAGAGGGTTTTAGTAAAAGGAGCTTCAGCCAGGTCAGGGGGCTGGGGGGAATTCTGTCCAGGGACACACGGCCAGCCCTGGGGATCTGACGACATGATCACCCAACCCTGCTGCTGCTTTAGTGCAAAGAGTGAGGATGACCCTTAGCCAGGGCCTGCAGTGGGAGCAGGGGAGGAGTCACCTGGCACAGGGTCTTGGTAATGATCCTTAAACCATCGGAAGAGCCCATTCACAGTGGGGAAGACCTGGCCTCGGTACCGGAAACCTTCTGGAGTCACACTGACATATTCTATCCTGGAGTTGGCAGGGAGACAACACGTTAGGAGAAACAAGCCCCAGCCCAGGCTGCCATCCGTTGTTTGGTTGTTTGGGAAGGGGAGAGGAAGGGTGGTCAGCCAATACCCGTATAACACAGTACCCATGGATCAAGAGGACAGCAGTCACTCAAGTCATCCTATCCCTAATAGACCTGTCTTTGACAATTCTGCAGAACAGAGAGCACGAGCCTGCACACTGCACCCCCCCCCCCCCCCCCGCCCCGGGCGACAAAAGCACAAAGAGTGAATGGCTCAGCCAGCAAGTGTTACAGGTCAGATAACTAGGTGGCAGCGCTCACCTTGGCTTACCCCGGGGTTGGTACCCCAGCAGGAATTTGCCAGGCAGTTCCTTACAGGCACAGATGAAGTAGGGAATGAAGGTGGGCTTCTCCTTCTTGGTTTTGATGAGCAGCTCCTCCAGTTTCTAGGAGTAGAAAGGGCGAGAGAGATGACGGGGAGGCTAGCTCGGCATTCCTTGCAGTGATCTGCAGTCACATCTCTGCTCCCAGTGAGGGCATATTTGAGTTACTTCTGCACTGAACATTCCAGGGCCTACCTGGTGGCCATGCTGCCCCTGCGTGTGGCAGGAGAGCTCAGCATGGACGAATCTCTATCCTGCACACTTGGCCTAGGGCTCTCCTGGAACCTCCCCAGGCCACATTACCCAATCTTGTGTCTAGCTCAGAATGACTTCAGTGGGGGCACTCAGATGAGGGTCTCTCTTTCACCAGGGGAGATTTATCCTCAGCCAAAGAGGTGTGAAGTGGTTTGTTTCTTTTTAAAGCAGATACTTTATTCAATTTTCTCCCTAGTTCCAAATAATCTCCCTCCTTTATTACCTAATCCAGTAAGACAGCAATACAAAAAGTTACAAATATGTATCATCATGTTTGCTACTCTCCTCCCCCTCAAAAAAGATGAGAGAAAACAAGAAAGCAGTAGGCTTCCATTAACTGTCTATCGGGGGTGGGCAGTGGCATGTTTCATCCTAAGTCCTCTGGGACTGTGGCTGGCCACTGTGTCCATCAGTCACTGCCGCTGTTACTGGATACTGCTCTCCTTGTCCTGCTCACTTCAGTCTGCCTTAGTTCATACGCCTTCCCAAGTTTCTCTGAACTTTCTTTTTTATTATTCTTATATCATAACATTATTCCACCACATTCACAGGCCATAACTTGTTCACAGTCATTCCCCAATTGACGAGCATCGCCTATGTGTCCAATTCTTTAAAAAGAGCTGTTATAACTATTTTTGTAGATAGAAGTCCTTTCCCTTTTTCTTTGATCTCTTTGGGGTGGAGAATTAGTAGTGGTATTGCGGAGTCAAAGGGTACACAGTTTAGGAACTTTTTGGGGCATCGTTCAAATTGTTCTCCAAAATGGTTGGACTAGTTCACAACTCCAACAATTGTGCATGAGCACACCTGTTTTCCCATATCCCCTCCAGCATGTCATCTTAGCCAATCTTTTATCTCAGAATTGCTTTAATTTGCATTTCTGTAATTATTAATCATTTTTGATACATTTACTTATGTAAGTAAGCCTTCTTTTTTATGTGGCTATTTTTAGCTTGGCAGCTAGATGGTGCCATACCGCACAGAGTGCCAGGCCTGGAGTCAATTTTTGCTGCAAAGATCTACAACTCCCCCCCACCCCCAACAGTTTCCTCCTTTTAATTTTAGCTGCACTGGTTTTGTTTGTGCAAAAACTTTTAATTTTATATAAGCAACATTATCCGTTTTACCTCTCATGAACCTCAATATCTCATTTGTTCACGAACTCTTCCCCATCCATAATTCTGATAGGTAATTTCTTCCCTGCTCTACTAATTTGCTTACATCACCCTTTATATCTAAATCATGTACTCATTTTGAATTTAGCTTAATGTATGCTATAAAATGTTGTTCTACGCTTAGGTTTTGCCGCACTACTTCCCAGTTTTCTCAACGGTTTTGGTCTAATAATGAATTCCTGTCCAAATAAATGGGATCTCCGGGTTTATCAAACACTAGGTTACTGTGTTCACTTACTTCTCTGTTGTACCAATCAGTGTCTCTATTTCTTACCCAGTGCCAGACTGTTTGGAGATCTGGTAATGTCAGTCTGCCTGCCTTCCTATTTTTTTCATGGATTTTCTTACTGTCTTCTTCTTCATATGCATTTTGTTTTTATTTATTTCTAGCTCTATAAAGGAATTCTTTCGTAGTCTGATTGATATGGCACAGAATAAGTAAATTAATTTAGGGAGTACTACCATTTTTATTATATTGAGCAATGAATATATTTCCAATTATTTAGATGCCTTTATTTGTGTGAAAAGTATTTTGCATTTGTGTTAATCTAGCTCTTGAGTGTTCGCAGGTGGACTCCTAAGTACTTTACACTATTTGCAGGTATTTTTAATGGAGCTTCTCTCTACCTTTTTCTGCTGGTTGGTAATATACAGAAATGCTGATGATTTGTGTGGGTTTTACTTTATATCTTGCAACTTTGCTGAAGTTGTTAATTGCTTCAATTATCCTTCTTCAAAGGGTATGTGTGGCTTGCCAGGACTCACCTTGCGATCCCCACCACCACACTCCTGGTAATACTTGTGGTTAAGAAGATCTCGAGCAAAGGATGCCATGGGCTGGACATATCGGGCAACAATCTCATCTAGGTCCTCAAACTCCTATGGGGAAGAAAAGGTAGGGAGGATCCAGGCAATCATGGTGAGAGAAGAGACACCAGCATCCATATGTGCTCCAGCCACTAAAGTGCACAGCCAAGGCTCAGAAATGGTTATTCCCAGCACTCTGGTGTACTTGGCCTCATCGTACAGGCAAGGCACAGTGCCTCGGTTTCTCTATTTGTCCAGTTCAAATGTCCACCACCCTTGCCTTTATTAGAGACTGCTAGCATCTCCTACATGAAAGGGATATGGATTGGGGTTCTCACTCTGGTCTCTGGGAACACCAGAGGGCTCAGCAAAAGGCTTTATACAAGGTGCGTGAAAGGACTCTTCCCTTCCATGTCTTTCCTCCAGGGAAAAATCTGGGGGTAGGTTTAAAAATCACAGCATGCCAAAGGTAAGCAAGGAACTACCGAGACATGACCTATTTAAGGAAAAAGTGACTTTGGTTCATTGCATCAACAGAGATAGGTCGTGTTTTATACATAAGGGGATGTGGCCAAAAGATGCCTAGTGATGGCCATACTCTTCTGATGACAACAAGAACAAGGGCAGGGATGGGCTCTAGTCAGATCAGGAGTCAGGAAGACAGGTTGAGGCCACATGGAGCCCTTACCTCACTATTGATCCACAGGGTGGCACCCAGGCTAAAGGCATTTTCTTTGCCCTCCTCCCGGACATCCACGTGCTGATAGATGCCATCGCTGACCTTCCAGGTCACCGTTAGGTGGTTCTCTCCTTTACTGCTTGGCCGAATAATCACATCGCCCTGGTCCATGGTCTCCATCATCTTTTCTGCTTGCTTAAAGTTAATATTATGAAACGATGGATGTGCAATCACCCGCTTAATGTATGCTATGAAGAAAAGAAGGATGTAAATATTAGGTTGTTGGATAGGAAGCTAGGGAAGAGTGAGGCCTGAGACTTAGCAGAAATCTGGGAAATTGAGGGCCAGGAACAGACACTGGTTTGAACCCTCTTGGATTCTTAGGAACACCTCTCAATTTCTCTGGGCAGTACACTAACCCCACTTGCTGCACTGATAAGAGGATTAACTGATAACACAGGAGGGAGTAGCAAGGAGATACAGGTTCTGATCCCAGGCCTCACAGACTCCCTGTGAGACCTGCACATCACCCTGGGCCTCAGCATTCTCATCTATAAAATGGAGAGGATCTGACCACTCACTGGTCCTCTGCTGCTTCCTCTTGGCGTCTTCTTCCTGCTTGTGGTCGGCCGCTTCAGCATCAAAGTCATAGTAAGTGTCTTTGGGCAGTTTCCACTCGTTGTTCTTGTCCATGAGGTCCGAGGTGCGGCAGGTCAGGTCTGCGCTGAACTTCTCAATGTCGATCTTCATGATGCGGCAGTGAACAGTCATCCCCACCTAAACGGACAAGATAACAGACTTGCAGGCAGCTCACTTCTGTCCCCTCAGGCCCATGGAGACCAATTTTGTGTCACAAACCAGGCCCACAGCCAGACGCTTGCCCTGGTGAGCCTCATGCAGCTCCAAGTCATTCCAGGCCTCATTCACCCACAATGTTTACACAGCCATTTCTCCACAGCCAAAGTTATAGTCTGCACCACTTAGAAAAGGAAGGGATGTGAAATCCTCTACAACAACCCCTTCAATGGTATTAACACTTCATGTGATCCTGTGTCTCAAATTAAACTATAAACTCTCTGAGGGTGGAGACAATGTGGAACTCTATACCCTGCTTTTGAATGCCTAGTACTGGGCACTGCATTAGTCTGACAAACAGTGGCGTCCCACAATGCAGAGAAAAAGATGGAATCTAGCTTAAAAAAATACCAAATCGTTAAGGCCACTTTCTGCCCAGCAAACAATCCATAAACTTGACCCCCCAAATTGGAAGAAAGACCAGCAATAGTCTCCTCCCTCACTCTAGCTAAGACAACTACTGATTTCAGACCTCTAGAGTTCAGAACTCTTAATTTGTTCATCAACCCTGTGAGGCAGCTAACTAAGCAGCACATTATTGGCCCTTATCAAAGAAAGGGAAACAGACCGGGGGAGGGACACAAGCCTTAGGCAGTGATTACGTCTGGACTTGAAGGCCACCTGACCTTTACCTCCTAAAGCAGCTTTTTAGCCAGAGGTGAATAAAAGAGGCCTCATTTGGGGGTAGGTCTCCCAAGTGGGAGAGAAGTGGAGTTTCCTTCCATCATCTGTGGAGCCTGCCTAAGCATGCCTGCCTCCAAACATGAATGGAGCTGGTGGGGACAGACGGTTCCCTCATCACGGGCTCAACCCAGTTAAGAACAAATTGGGAGAGCAGTAGGGCCTCTGGGAGCCCCAGGCCTTTCTTTGAGTTACCCTGGACATAAAGTGGTTTGCCTGTGCCAACTCTCTATCACCTACCTTTACCCGCTCCTCAGGCCGCTTCACCACCTTGTCACTGAGAAACTTTGTAGGGATAAAGCCAGTAACCCCATTATCCAGTCGGGTCTTGACACCAATGGCCTGGCCTGGGCATGAGCCGCTATCAAAGTGGTTCCAGACCTGAAGGAGTGGAGAGGAGAGAAATATTGACCCATGGTCTCCTACTGTATTTCTCTCCCACTTCAAGAATGAGTCACTGGCTGCATGCAGAGCTCAGATGGGAATGGAAGAGCTTCTGCCCAGCACCTGTGGTCCAAAAGGCAAAAGCCTCCCTGAGAAGCAAAACTGCCACTCCCTAGCCAGGACCCCTGTCCATTCACAACCTCCTCTGGGTTAAACAACACACCCTAAAATGACCTTTTTATATTAAGTGAAGTCATGCAGGTGACTATTGTGCCTGAAAGCATAGCGTTTTGCACGGGTCTGGCAGAGACATCCAGGAGGGCACCAAGAGTCCTGTTCCTAATAATAAACTATCATGGTGAAGATGGTTCCCCTTCTGCCACCTTCACCCTAGTCTTGGCTGCTCAAGGTGCTCTGCTGCTTCCTTCTGGGGTCTGCCTTTTAAGCTATGGGAATGACAACCTTCACCTCACCTCTAACACACTCTAGATCTCTACCCGTTCATTCACAGAGCTACGATCAGATCAAGACAGTCCTGGGATTTCCTAGGCTGGGAGTCACTTTAGTCCAACAGGACACAATGAATGGCCACAAACCTCACTCAGCTCAGGGAAATTGTCCTGCTGGCAAAAGGGACACTGCCACAGCCCTGTCTCATCATTGCGGATTGCCTGGTCATAGCTCTCGCCTTGCGGTCGTCTATGGGCAATCCCAGTTACATTGCAAATGATCAGCTTTCCTGGAGAAAAGGGAAAGAGAAGACTCAAAAGTTAGAGAAGAAACAAGATCTCACACTAAACTCTCAAATAGAGTATCAATACTTGTAAGTGTTCTCCCTATATCTCTGAGAAGGGAGGCAGGAATAAATTAGTCATAGTTAACTTGAAGGGGGAATTGAGGCCCACATGAAGTAACTCTGCCATGTGTGACACAGCAAGCTAGAGCTCCAAGTGGGTAATGACCAAGAGCATGAGGTTCTACCCGCTGGACTTCACTGTCTCCTTCAGTGTTCATATAACTATCACCCGCTTCCTGGGCTCACCCAGCTCAAGCTATATGCCTGGTAAAATGTAGATGCTACATCATTCTCCATGCCACTACAAATGGGCCCCAGAGTTGGAACCTACCGATGTAGAAGGTTTCTGGTGTTTCCTTAGTCAGCATGTTGAAGACCTCCTCAGTGTTGGGAGAGCGGTAAGCTGTGCGGAGATCCTTGTACCTGCAGCTCAGCTCGGCACGGATGTCATACAGAGTGATGTGTTTATCACCATAGCCCTGTTGGTGAAGGGAGACTGTCACTGGACTGGAAGATGGCTGTCTGTCTGGGCAACAGGCTGACTTCAGTTCTACCTGAGACTGACCACTCATCAGGTCTCCTCTTTTCTGCCTTCAAATGTGTATCTTTAAAATAAACTCACACGGGAGAAGGCAACCCCTGTTACTAGATTTCTGAAGACAGGAAAAAGGCAGTTTAAATAACCCGCTAAATTTGAGAATTCTTGGAAGACAATAGTTAACCACGTTCTTTGTAAGTAAGCATGCAGGTGACTGACTACATGTGCTTTTCTTCACCTATAAAGATGATGCTTTCACTTACTGTCATCAGGAAAGACTATTTGGGGAGTTCTTTTTTCCACAGTGCTGAGGCCTAATCTAACCCCAACTCTCCTCCTGCCTTTAGACAACAGCCCATGTACTTGTGATCAGGACTGGGGGCAGTCCTGGCATCCCTGGCACTGGGCTCTGGAGGGCTGGCAGACTTGAGTGTTTCTGCAAGGCCAGGCCAGGTGGAGGTGAGTGCTTGGGATTCAACCCCCCACCCCCACGGATGATCTGCCTGTGTAATAGCCACAATGCTCACCTGCCTCTCGAGCTCTTCAGCAAAGGCATCAAGGTCTAGGTCCTTGAGTCGTTCTGGGTTCTCCAGGATCTCTTCTAATGCCCCTGCAGGGTTGGCATCCTCAGCAGACTCATCATATTCCAGGGCATCAACTGCCATCTTCCTGGCCCACTCATATGTCTCGGGATGGACCCGGGAGCCATCCAAAACCTCAATATATGAGTCGGTGCTAAAGGAGGAAGAGCAAGAATGGTCTTAACCATCTCTTCCAGAATTTTATGCCATCTCACTCTCTTCACAAACCTTCCCAGATCAGCATCATGCAATGCACTTAATCTCTTATATACAAAGTATATTTTGCCATTTACCTTTACTACTACATTAGGAAGTATATTCCCACAGCAAAAATATTCCTGTCCAATGGAGAATGAGTTGCCAGCCTTTGGGGAGGAAGGGTCTAAGATGGCAGTCAGTTCTGTGGTCCCTGGGAACCAGCCTGAGAGCACCTCCAGGAGCCCCAAGAACCCCAGCGAATGGCCCTCAGGGTGCTGGTCTAGCAGCTCATTTCCCTCAATAGCAGGATCTTTGCTCTCCCCTAGGCCACTCCACAGAACCAGAGGAACTTCTCCTACATCTGTGGATCTGGGTCCAGCTGCTTCCTCCTTGACATTTGGCCCCATGTTCTTTTTTTTCCTGAGTATCTGTAGTCAGGAGGAGGGCGAGGCTGCAACATAGCATGCTTCCCCAGAAGATGTCAAGATGTGAAATGGCCTCGTCTAGAACCCTTACGGTGGAAGGGCTCAAGTTAGACAGAGCCACAAGGCTGGTGTGAACAGAGACCATGCCCTCTCCCAGTTCACCTACAATCTGGGTGATTTTTCAGGTTATCTTTACTTACATTTTTTCTTTCAGAGAGATCTTTCATTTTAGGAGGGCACATTATACTTGACCTAACATGAGGAGCAGTTTTTCTACCTAGTTAATTTTGTGAATTCAAAATCTGGTGCGGTGTGCTTAAGAAGGCTACTTTAATAACCATGTGTCTTGATATACTTAAGTATATAAGAGTTCACCTGTAGTATTCTTTTCCATATATATGTATACTTTTAATGACATGGACTGTACTACTTTGCAAAGCAGTCTGTTCCATTCTTGCATGGCTCCAACTTTTAGAAAAATTTTTATACTGTGAGAATTTGTTCCCTGAGGATCCCTAGTTGGATCCTCTAGAGTTACACAGAAAGCATCTATTCCCTTTTTCACATGACAACACTTCTGGGCATTGGACAGCTTCTATTTTGACAGCAGATTTACATTGCTATTTATACTTGTTTCACACTAATGAGCTATCCTTGGCTAGCTCCAATACGGAGCACAAGCCGTTGCCTGTACTCACACTGCACACGTGTTGGTCTGTCTCTTTCTCTAGAGGGGGATGACAGTACCATCCCTATGGCAGGTGCTCCCAAAGCGGTGAGCACAGGAAGGTCTGGCCAATAAGTGAGCTGTGCTCCCCCTCAGCCCCTTCTTCATAAATGATGTTAAGGCTCTCAGGAGCCTGAGGCTTGATCACTAGTCAGACTGAAAGGAGGTGAGGCCAAGGTTCCACCCCCAGACTGGAGGCCTGAGCAGGAAGGGAATAAATCTTTTTGGGACTGGGTGGCTCCAGAAGTGATTCTGCTAGTTGTTTCAGTTGTGTCCAACTCTTTGTGACCCCATTTGGGTTTTCTTGGCAAAGATACTGGAGTGTCTCCAGTTTTTTACAGATGAGGAAACTGAGGCAAACAGAGTTAGGTGACCAGCCAGGGTGACACAGCTAGTAAGTGTCTGGGGCTGGATTTGAACTTACAAAGATGAGTCTTCTTGATTTCAGGCCCAGTGCTCTAGTAAGCATTGGCAAAAAAATGGCCATCAGATTTTTTGTACTCTGCCAAGCTCTGGGATTTCAAAGTCAAGTTTCTAATTGAAGCAGAGGTTAGGAGAAGGGAAATTTGGTGATCAGGGTCAGGGGCATGGTGCTGGGGCAGTGGCAACAATGCTTGTTGGGATTCAAGATACCCTCCGCTTCTCAAGCCTAGCAAGTGCTAGCATGGGTGGAAAAATCCGTGGAATCTTTAGGATTATGTTTAAGACTTTCTCTAGATCTGGGGTAGGAAATTCAGGCTATAGGGCCAAATCTAGCTTCCTTGGACAAGTACTTTCTGTAGCCCACAGAATGCTGCTATCCTCTCACACACAGAAAAAAAGTTCTCCCCTATTTCTGTTTCAGAATACTCCACTTACAGCTGAACAACACAATTTAAACCAAAGGCCTCAACAGTTATGACTGTCTAGGGTGGGACCTCAAAGAAGAACAAGTGGGAGTCTTTCCCTGGGGGGAAGAGGAATGGAAAGGTCAAGGTTACTACCTGTCACCCAAAGAGGCTGTGTCTATCTTGAGGAAACCAGCACAGTTCATGAAGACCTTAGGCCCCATGTGGCACATGGTGACCAGCTGGGTCCGGCTTTCCAGGCGAGTATTGTTCTGTTTCAGAATCTAAAGGAAGAGGAGGGAGAAAGAAGCTTGGAGTAAACTTATGGCACCTCCCTCCCTCTTCTGCTTCCAAGATTCTGTCCACCAAGGTGTTCTACATAACTAGAACCACTCTCATTTAGTCTACATCCCTGATTTCAAAATCAGGGTTCGAAGACATCCCTCCTAAGAATTATTTTCTGAATAAGCCTGGCCTGGCTCTTACTTTGAGTAGATGGGTCCCTTTGCGTGGCCCCAAGCCACAGACATACTGGATCAAGGCCTGGCTGTAGGGGTGGGCGATTGCTCGGTTAACATCAACACCAACTTCATTGACTCGATTGATGAACTCGCAATACAGAGCATTGAGCAGCTCCTCCTTTACCACGTGTTCCTAGAAGATGCCAGAGATAAGGTTATTATAGCTTCTCACTGGGTCTTCTTGTACGAACCACCTCCCACAAAAAAACTACCTGTTAAGTCTTATTACCTGCAAGGGATGAAACTTAAGACAAAGAATATCCTCATCTGTGCTGCACACCTGTGCAAACTCAATCAAGGGATCCTGGATCCGTCGAGCCAGAGACACTGCCTGCCTCAGGACTGGGGGGTAATCTCTGAACTCCGCCTAGAACCAAAATCACAGTCACCAGAGAGTATCCCAACTTGAGACTGAACCTCTTTTCCCATCCCCAACAAAGAAGCTACAGAACATTTCTGGCTCAGGGAAGTTGCTTTCTTTCTTCTTCCAAAGCTCCTAGTACTCTATCTTGCTGGATTCCCAACCCTAAAACTCTGCCATTTGAGAAGGGAGCAAGATCAACAACGAAGAAATATCTGCTTGGGCTAGAAGTGGACTGGATTGAGCTTTTTTTGATGTCCTTTGCTTTCCTCTTGACTTTACCTAGGGTTAGGGAGAATGCTACCTGAGGGGCTCTGAGGGATGATGGGGAATAAAGGATATTACCTCGGACTTTTTGCTGTTCATATACAGGATGGCCAGTTCATTGTCTACCATCTCCACTCCAATGGATGACAGCTGCTGGCCTTGGTCAAGTTCATGCACAATCCGCTTCACATCTTCAATCATCATCTGGGCATCTCTGGAGGAACAGAGGGCATGAATTAGGGATGTGCCCAGAGATATTTTACCCTGGGAAAAGTATCTATAGATCTCTGGATAGATTCTCTAACCAGACTTCATGATCTGGCAAGCTTAAACTTAAAAGCAAAAACGTAGAAGACGAAAATGAAACAGGTCCAGGAGCCAAGAAGTTAACAAGGCCCCATAGGTCAGAGTCTCCTTTTGCAGCAGCCTGGATCCCACTTAATACCCCTTGGGTATTAAGACAAAAGTGACATATGGGGTAGACAGGGCTGCCCTAAAAACCACAACTCTGCTCAAAAATGCTTAGGCACCAGACCCACCTTCCTGATGGCCTACCTGTTCTCGCCTGCAATGGTTACCACATGTGGTTTCTTGTTCAGAAGGAATTTCTTGAGCGTTTCAATGTCCTGAGCCTGGGGTGAAAGAAAGCTGGAGCTGAATGGCCATTGTGGGATTGAGGCATCCTTCCCCCCCACCCCACTAACCAGAAGGACTCAAAGAATCATGGAGTTCAGACCTGGACAGTACATCAAAGGTCCCTTAATTGAGGATTCCAAAGCTTGAAGACTTTTAGTGACACAGTCTTTCTGATTCTTGGACAGTTCTTCAGTTTGTGATACTGTTGGTTTTTGCATAACAATCATTTCTAAATGTATCCCCAGCCCAAGCATGGACAGTTGGTTCGTAGTATGGTGCAGAAAACTGCCTCCCCTGGTCCAGAGCCACACTAAGCCCGAGCCCCTGGTCACATAGCAGCCCCCTGAGAATCTGAGGGCAGCTTGGGAGGCCCCCTCAACTCCTCTTCAGGATGAAAAGGCTTCATCTTCTCCCTATCCAGTGGCGTTCCACTCTGATTCAAGCCATTTTCATAACAATACCAAGATGTTACTTGCCACCTATCAAACTGTTCCTCCCCTTTCCAACTACATGTGTGAGGCTGGATTTTCTTCTTTTGCTTCAACCACAAGAACATAGAGCAAAAGACTGAATGCAGAAGCAGACAGGAAAATGCAGCTGCCTCCTGTTAAGCCACACATTAGAGATTTGCAAAAATATGCCACAAAACAATGCTACTCAACTCACTACATACTGTTTTTACATTTTTTCATAAAAATGTTATTTACAATAACATGTGATGGGCTTATTGTTATTTTTAAATGAATTTATAGACATTTTAAAAATATACCAGTTTTAATTTCTAATATGGTAAATATCTGTATCTACATATCTGTAAATACATAAAGAAAAGTTCTCTGGGATCCCCCAAAACTTTGAAGTGTAAAGGGGTACCAGGACCATTGCCCCAGCCTCTCAGCATCCCCATTTGGTCTGTTCAGTGTCAAAATGACAATTATCTCTTGACTGTGGACAATACCCATGTCACATCATACAGCACCCCACCGGCTCATGCTGAACTCTGGTGGGCTACAGCCCAGGGCTCTCCAAGGGAATTTCTTGGCAAGGTAGGATTCCCTCCCTCAGTCAGTATTCATACAGGACTCTGGCATTTATCTGCTCAATTTAATCTTGTTCGTTTCAAACTGCTTAGAGTTTAATTGTGACTGTCTTCCAACACATTACTTGAGTAGCTTGTAGAACCTGAGTGTTTGTTTTTTAAAGAGGGAATTAACATTTTTTTTTTAGGAATAAAGATAAGCCAGCTTCTGTGGAGCTTCACAGTTTACAGTCACTTCCCTCACAGCCCCCTGTGTGGTGTACAGCACCACCAACACCACTCCCATTTCAGGGCCCAGGACTGTTAAAGCAGGATGTGCCCCAAGTCCTACAGCTTGGGAAGAGCCAGAGGTCCAGAGAACAGTAAGAGGAATAAGGACAGTCCTGCAGGTAACCTTTCCCAGGATCATCACTTACCTTTTTTTCCCGTTCCTCTTCCCTCCATGCAGTCCTCCGTTTGGTAAAGTGAGGCAGCCGTAGGAAATCTGTTACTTCTCCCTCTCCATTGACCAAGGCGCAGAACACAGGGTGGTCTCTGGCAGAGAGAGGGGAGCCTCATGACCCACTGTGGAGCAGGAGGGGATGCCTCAAAAGCAAAGGATGGAGCTAGGAAGGCAGGCAGGGGCAGGTACCTGGCAGAGGAGAAGGCAATCCCCAGGACTCGGATGCCTTTCCCTTGGTTCTCATCCATAAAGTCATCATCCTCTTCTACCTGCTGGTCAGGTCGGTAGGGGGCCACTTTTAGCCAATTGTACAGTTTCCGGCTACAAGCCTGGTGGGGGGAAAGGAAGCACCATGGTAGACTAAGGACAGACCTGTGTGTGGCACTGAACCGGGTGCTGCAGACTGACAAAGCCTCTCAATCTAAGATGAGGAACCCTGCTGAAAGCATAAGGGCCTGCAGACACAGAAAGCCATACAAATGCAGAACAATCAACAGTCAGCCTAGGGAACGCTGAGGCAGACCAGCAAGGGCAGAGAGTTGGGGCAGGTCCAGGGCCTTGTGCCAGTTACCTTCCCAGGCCTTGCTCTCCAAGGATTCGAGTCAGAAGGGACCTCAGAGACCATCTGGTTCAACCACTTTCTTTTATAGATGAGGAAAGTGATTAGCTCAGAGTCATCCAGCTTCTCCTTTGCCCCACAGCAAACTCCCAAGATGTGGGAGCACCAACCATGTGCCCTGCTCTTCTGGCAGAACAGACTGTAAAAGCACAGATGGTGGGCTGCCCTCACCTTAATGACGAACTCCTTGGCTTCGGCCAGCAGTTTGTTCTTGAGCTCTTTGGCCATCTGCACGTAGAGGAACTGCTGCAGGGCCCGCTCGATGGCCATAGTCCGCTGCCGGTTCCACTCCTGCACTTGGTGGCTAAACTCATCTCGGTAGTAGAACTGCTTGATCTCCTCAAAGTAGGTCTGGTCACTACCATAGCTGGAGGATGAAAGGATGGGGCTTCAGTGGGAAAAGTGAATTCCTGAGAATGCTCCAGTAGAGAACGGGCCAAGGTGGCCCTGGCTCACTCCCCCAAGAACCGCACCCTCCCTCTAAAGAAGGGGATCCTCCTCATCCTTTGGCTAAGTCTTTGCCCTCACGTGTCCCATCACCACTTGGCATCCCGACTCTGCCAAGTACACACCAGGGGCAGGCCTCACCCCTCTACTCCTTTCATGTCGATGCTGATATCAATGGTGAGCAGTCCCTCCTCTTCAGCCAGGCAGGTCTTGAGGAACTGGTCATCTCGAAGCTCCTTCACAGGCTTATTCTTCAGATATTTGAAAGAGTAGGCATAATGGGCCTCATCCACATCCTACACAGAACAGAGAGTACTGTCATACCTTTGAGGGTTTATTGGAGGCCCAGGAGAAATGTCCTTTCCATTTTTCCAGACCACAGCCTGAGACCTCCAATCACAACTATGCCAGGTGGCTTAGCTAAAACTGAAGTAAAGAGAGACTCTCTCGTGTAATACAAGCCCATGCTGGTGGTTTCTTGACTGTGGCCCTGGGGGCCAAAATTGTTCAGGCAGTACACCTGTGATGCTGGGGATCACAGCAGCATTCAGGACTCTTGGCCTGCTCACCTTCTTCCCCTTCTTGGTCGGAGTGATGTTAACTTTAGCCCTCTCCTGGAAGGTCTGTCGAAGCACCTGCCGGACAAGGGGCTCCCGGGCAATCTGCAGAGCCACCATGTAGCGAGCACCCTCTAGCACTGCCTCTGGGGTGGGGAACTGGCTGTGGGAAGAGGGTTACAAGGAGAGACCCAGTTAGTAGTACCTGATACATGCCTGGCTGACCTCATAAATCTTAGCCTTGCCCATCACTTGATTTACAGGAGAGGAAATTGAGGGTTTGGAGAGGATGAGGTCCTGAAGCCCCATCTGGAATCCAGATCCCAGATTCCAAATTCAGTGAAGTTTTCACTGTCCCACTAGTGTTCTCCACTCCTGCAAGACACAGTCCCTTCTCTTCTGCGCCCACCTGCACACGTAGTCTTTTGCCAGCTCCAAGGGCTCAGCAGGGAACTGCTCTGTCTCATGCCGCTGATAGCTGTCCCGGAGGTTCTCCCCAAACTGTTCTGGGGTGAGCCCAAACTTCTTGGCCAAGCCATCTATAAGAAAAGGGGGAGGACTAAGTGGGTAAGATATCACCTAGATAAGAAAATCTATTTTGCTTCTTCAGAATCTGGTGGTGAGGTCCCTGAGGCAGAAAACCTCGAAGAAAGCAAAGACAGCCTGCTCCCAGCACAGCAGCACAAGGAGGAAGAGATGGCTCTAACCTAGGCCGGCACTTTGACAGATGGTGTACATGTCTCGGCGGGAGGCCTGCTTGAGTTCTGGGCCCTTCTGTTCGTCCTCTACTTCTTCCCCTTCGCCTGTTAAGAGGAGACATTTAGGGCATCAGCGCTCTATTTACTGCATTTCTGTCTTTGAGGGGGAGGACCCTCCCCGGCCTGGGCCTCACCTTCCTCCTCATCTCCATCCTCCCGGGTCCGCTTTAACTTCTTCCGGCTGGCCTTGGCAGCATTCTGCATCTTCGGGATGTCACGCCCGTAGTATAGTAAGAAGTGGTTGTAGACATCCTTCAGCTCATCCATCGACTGAACATCTTTCAATCTAGAAAGTGTAAGAGCCAGAGAGTCAGCCCAAGGGCAGCGCCTGGGGTGTGGCTGGGGAGGAGTGCCAATCTTACCAGCTCTTCAAGGATACAGGGGATCATCTGGGGATGGGAGCTGCAGACTTTACCTCTCCATATCTGTGGTGTCCAGTGCCCGGATGCCGTCGGCCAGAGGCTTGTCTGGGTCAGCAGATATCTGCTCATACTGATAGGCCTGCATCTTCTCAAAAAGCCGAGTCAGGTTCTCTTTTCGGATCTTTAACTGCGTCCACTAAATGAGAAGAGGACAAGAGTCAGCACCCTAACTTCTGTGGGGTTGGGTGAGCTCAGCCCTGGCTTAACATCCTTTAGAGCCTTGCTGCTCACTGGGGTGTGTCAACAGGGAAGCAGGGCCTTTCTCAGGCAAGACGGCTCATCCTGTGTCTGCTCTTGGGGGAGATGCGGACAGATACCTTTTCATCCCACTGCCACACCCTCCACAGGTCATTGATGTGCAGCTCAGGTTCTACGTACTCCTTTCTGTAGAAGGCGATGAAAGGTACCTATGGGAGCAAAAAGACAGTACAGGCCATCATCCCTGGGGCAGTTCTTGGGAGTGAGCTTGGATCTACCACACTGATGCTACCTTTGAATATTCTCTCCCCTGGGTAAAGGACAAGACACAGCCAGATGGGTTTTGCTACTTACTACTAGCATCTTAAAATGAGACTGATCTTCTTACCTGCCTCCGAGGCATGGGAAGCCAGGCCCTCCCTCCCCTTCTAATGGAGCTGCCAGTCAGTGGGCCACAGGGTAGGAGAAGCCATGATAGTACCTCAAAATGCTGATTGCGGATGAAGCCCAGGGCCTCTTTGATCTTCTGGATAGTGCTAGGGCCTTTACGACTGAAGCTGCTGACCGGCTGCCCACGGTCCAGGTAATCAGAGCTTTCCTGGCATGGGGAAAAACAGAAAACCAATGAATGAGGGTCTGATTCTGGAGACAATCTGAGCTCACTTTTCTGGAGGGAGGGGCCAGCCCACTGAATTTATTTCAGCAAAGTAGAATATACATAACAAGTGCTTAATGGAGACTTTCAGATGATGATACACACTTGTCCCCTATTCCTTCACTCTAAAGATTTCAACAAAATATCTCCCAATCTCTCAATTCCCTCCCTGCCAGTTATTTCTCTCTGTGTCTTTCTCTGTTGCGTGCATACAACATGCGCGCGCACACGCGCACACACACACACACACACACACACACACACACCCTGCACCCCTCCATCTGACCCTGAAGTAGTTGGTTTATGCCAAAGTCCAAGGGGGAAGAGCTACCAAACTTAGTCAGCCTTCCAGCTAGGATAGGGATGCTGGTACCTGGAGTGAAATGGTTGGCGTGGCAAAGGCATTTCTATAAATCCAGTCAGCTTCCTCTTCCAGCTCATCATCTTCAGCAGCCTTGACAGGGATGGAACGCAACTGGGAAAAGGAGATTAGCAATGCTGCAAATGTGTTTACAGAACAGAGTAGGCCCTTAATAAATGCTCACTGATGAACTGACTGCTATTCATGTCCTCCAAAGTGCAGCACTGCCTTTGGGCAAGGACATTTATTACACCATGCTAACTAAGAGGGGCCACCCACTGCTAAGAATTGGATCATCTCCCTCCATCCTGCTATGCCACCTTTGGGAGATAGGGTCACCTATCCATTCAGAATTAGGTTCTCTGTTTTCATCTTGTCCTTTCCAATGGATATTCCCAATGACACCCAAGCTGGGTGAAGCTGGGAGCAAGACGGAACCCCCCTTGTAGGATGGCCCAGGCTGAGCAGTGCTCACCTGGAACCTCTCTGGCAGATCAGTGGCACGGATCTCATTATCCTGGTCTGTGAGGTGGCTGCTCTCCAGCTCGCTGGGTTCATACATCTCAAAAATGCTTCGCCGGCTAACTCTCTTTTTGGTGGTCTTTTTGGGTCGCACACGGATCTCGCCTTCAGCTTCATCATCCTCATACTCGTACTCCTCCTCTAGCTCCTCGTCATATTCATTGTACTTCTCAAACTCATCATAATCAAAGTCTACCCCAAAGATTTCCTGGGCCTCCTGCAGGGCCCTGTGAGCAAGAGAAGAAAGCTGTGGTGAAAGGGAAAAAGTTATACTCCCTCATGTTCCTTTATTATGGTCCAAGGGTACTAGGAAGCCTAGGAGGGGAAGGACAAATAAATGATCCATGTCCACACATGAGGTGTAGCTGTGGACAAAAATGAACCTAGCAAAGGATGGCAGATACGCCAAAGCCACCTGCCAAGACCAAGACTTTATTTGGACACAAGAGAATTCACAGCATGCTCATAGTGGTCAGCGTTCGCTAAAGCCTTACAGGATTTCTCCTTCCGTTAGAGGAAAGACTACTTAAGGCAGGGAGGCAGCAGAGTAACAACAGTCATTCTGGCCTTTGGTGGTAGCCAACAATCCCACCTTGCAAGAACACTGCCTAGCTGCCCATGTTCAAGGACTGATCACTTTCTCATCACCTTTTCCAAACTCTATGGTATCACTTACGCATCTGTGTAGCCTGGAAGTTTTTTCCTCCATTTGGGCTTCTTAAGAGGCTGTCCATCATCATCCACTATGAAGTCATCAATATCTGAGCATGGAAGAGAAGTGTAAGCCCTGTCCCTCTCAATCTCCTAAGAAAACCATTTCACACACAAAAGCTGTCTGTCTTATTCGGAGACTTTTTAGGATCAACTGAAAATGGAGCAAGTCCTCACGAACTTCAATAGAAGATTTGGCAACATCCTAAAAAAAACCTTAGAATCTCTTTGCCATCTCCTGCCATCAGTGGCACAATTCTGGGAGGAAGCCAAAGGTGCTTATCTCATGGACACTGCAGATTTTCCTTAGGAGATTCTTTCGGGTAACTCCAGCAGCAGGGAGTTTTGTGACAAGCACTGCGATGAATGGCCTCATTTTGAATAATATCTAGCTAGAATCCTAGCAGTCTGTCAGCCACTTCATTATTGCTGACAAGAAAAACGAGATTGACCTGAAACCATCCCTTCAAAGGAACCAGATTCCTCAACTCATGCCACCTACCTGATTCTTCATCCTCTTCCTCCTCCTCCTCTGGCGCAGCCATGGGTGCCTCCACAGCCTCCTGTCCCTCTTCTCCTTCACCATCTTGAAAGATTTCCTCGGCAATGGCCTCTTTCTCATGCTCCTCCTTTCCATATTCTTCCTCCTCATCATCCTCATCATCTGACATCTTCCGTACACGCCTGAACTTTTGCTGAGGGTGGAAGGACCTCCATCGTCAGGGTGTGTGGGGTCTGGTATAAGGACTCTGCCCTTTCTCCCTCCCTCCGTTCAGGGAGGAACGCTCATTGTGCATCTCTCTTTTGCCCTTTCTGCCCTGGAGTCATGATTCATGGCACCAAGTCTCAGCAGAGTCCTCAGCCTGGGTTTCTGAGAACTTTTTGCCAGCTTGGGGCCAGCCCATCTCAACGATCTACGTGGCTCTTTTCATTGCTCATAGCTTCACTGTGCCCCTGAGCCCAGTCCCTGCATTCAGTGTGTGCTAAGTGCATTTTCCTTCTCTCTAAAAGGAATAATTAATAGAGTTGGACAGGGAGAATACTAATCATACTTTTGCTCCTCCTCTGCCAATTCTAGGAAAATGCATGGTTTCCTACTCACTCGTTTGACTTTGACTCCCAAGTTTTCTTCGATAAGGTCAAAGTCATCATCTTCCAGGCGATCATCAAAAGCTGCTGAGAGAGAATGGCAGTGTTCCTGTCCAGGTCGGGCACCCCCTTTTATGGCCCATGGCCTCCAAGCCTCTGCTTTCCTCCCTCTACTTACTGCGCTTCCGCTTTTTGTGTCCCACATCATCCTCCGAGTCCCCTGAATCACTGGCCTCATCTTCTTCTTCTTCCTCTTCATCATCATCATCGTTGATGAAGCCTTTCAGGTTCCCCTGTTCATCCTGGTCATCCAGGTTCTCCTCCTCCTCTTCTTCATCTGTAACAGATGTGTTTGTTACTCACCACAAAGAAAATAAATGTGTCTGTTACTCAATGGCTTGTCTGCAAGAGTGGGGATTTTGGAGGAAGAAAATAATCCGCGTGAAACAATGCTACTCTTTTTGTTTCCTTGCAGAAAAGGGACAAAAACATTCTTGTTTCCTAATAAACAGGATTTGGAAAGGGCCTTCTCATCATTGAGTCTGCTCTTCTCGTCCTAAGTGGGAGCAGCACCACCCTAGGGCTCAAGGGAAAAGAAGGTGCCGACCTCTTTAGGCAACGGCCCTCATGGCACAGGTGCCCCATTTAAATCATCTTCTTTTCACAAGTTTTCACATCTTTACGACATAAGACAACTTGTTTTGAACCCAAAGCATATGTCCCACAATTTTCCCCTTTCTCTGATAAAACCCACTTTCCCCTGACTTCCTCCAAAGCCTGCCTATGGTTCTAACCTAGTCAGGTTTACAGGATTACATTCTACCTGGCTCTATCAAAGGCCCAATCATCCACATGAGAACTAGTAGTGGATAAACAGAAACCCTGCTGGGTCTTTCACAAAAAGAGAACAGCCTCTAAATCTTGTCTGCAATGATCTCTGCCTCAGGCACCTGGCGCTGAGACTCACTCACCATCTTCTTCTTCTTCCACAAACTTCTTGGTGACCCGAGGCACCACCTCTCCCTCATCATTGTACTCTTCCTCGGATTCCTCTGCTTCACTCTCCACAAAATCCGACATGGCTGCAGCTGCTCACAGAATGCTTCAAGGAGATCTAATGAAGAGATGCAGGTTAAGAACTAGGGATTTTTACCTTCCTGAAGGGTTCTTAAACTTCTAGCAGGATGAACACAGAATCCAAGACTCTAGAGTCTTGGAAGCTATTTTCAACCTTATTAGTCTCTACCAAGATAAACTCTTCCCTGGGTGTAAATGAATTGCCAGGAGTTCCCATTTCTCCCTCTTTCCTCTTTTTGGATTTCTATCTCTACTCCCTTTGTTGCTCAGATAACTTTCACCACTATCATGCCAAATGCCCTCTAATTCCTTTAAGAATATGCCTCAGAATAGTTAGGGTTATGGTATAAGGACCTCAGCTCCCTTCTCTGTAAAATGAGAGGGTTCAATTAGATCTCTCGATGGTTCCTTCAGGTTCAATCACTGTAAAATGAGATGACCTGTGTGTTGTAATCTTAGCTCTCAGTCCTCCCCACAGGAGCCTTCTCCTCCAACAAGAACAAGTTGTGTTAGTGTCCCCTGAGCATTTCATGCACGTGTTCCCCAAATACCTTCTGACCTATCCAAGGCCTACCTTCCACTGAAGTCTCCCCTTACCACCATACACCACAATGATCTCTCTTCTGAAGCCCTGAAACACTCGCTGCCTCTTTCACTTCTGCAGAAACAGTGCTCCAAGGCCTCCTATCCATGGTGTGTTTCCTATACTAGGCCACTAGAGGAGGTACAGAGAAACATCATATAGCTCGTGCTCCTCAGAAGCTGAAATGTTACAGAGGAGATAAGACACTAACACAGAAGCAGTAACAACTAAAATATGCTAAGCGCGTAAAACAGGCATAAAGTATTGAGAGTTCAGATACAGGAAAGATTACTGTACATCTGAGAGGACAGATGAGATCATGGGGGTGAAACTATCAGGCAAGTTGGGGCAGAATGCATAGAAAAGGATGTGTATGAACTGGACTTAAAAGGACAGACAAGGTTTTCTTACAAGTAGGATTTTAACAGGCAAGGATGGGAGGCCATTCTAAGCACAGGGCAGTATGTGAATATGTGAAGGCGAGAGGGAGGAAGGTACAGGAAGTGTTCGCTGTAGCTAGTGTCAAGGACAAACGGGAAGTCCTACTTGGTTGCAGTTAGAGGAAGGTTTCTGAATGCCAAGCTAGGATTCTGGGCTTTATTTGGCAGGGAATGGGGAGCTGTAGAAGATTCTGAAGCATCAGAACTGCAGACAAATTGGGCACAAGGACAATTAATCAGGCAGTAGTTGGAGGGATTCAAAGGGGGTGGGGGTTTGGGAGGGAGGCGGACTCATCTCCTCTATTACTGCCTAGCCTAACTCATGGCTGTCTTGTCTCCCCAACCAGACCAAGCACAGTGGGGACAGCTTCTGATACTCCTTTGTATTCCTCAGCAATCGTACAGGGCTATTGACATAGTAGGTGCTCAACAAATTCTTTCATTATAAACAAACAAATCCAGTTTTATTTTATCATCATCAAGAAATTCTGGGGCACCAAAGTAATATCCACTAGTTAACCAACTAGTCAACTTTGATCTGTACCCATACCAGGTGGTGAAGGTAGGGGGCTTAACACAGACAGACACACACGCACACCAAAGCCTGGCCCTGTGGACCTAGTTTCTTGTGGAGGGAGCCCTCAAACTCAAGTTCAATGTCAGTCTCAATCTCAGAGTTAATGTCTGAAGTGCTAACAACTGTCAACCTACAGAGAAGAACCATTCTAAGACTGTTATGTGCTTTCTAACCAACATAAACATTAGAAATCTTAGCTCCTCATCTGCAAGACTGATTACATGTAAAAAAATCTATATTTTTGATATCATTATGTGATATCATCATGTAACACTACAACTTCAAAGAATCAAAATTGCAGCTGATGGAAACACACAGAAGATGGCAGCTTGGCTGTGTGCAGCATACTACCAATAATGAGTTGCACACATACACACACAAAAATGGCCAAAAAAAAAAAAGAGTTATCATCAATGTAACATATGTTCAGAAAAGGAAGTAGCCTAATCCCAAGATAAGAGCAAGGGTTAACAGACAGGTCAAATACTACACTGCGACCCAAGGAGACTGGAAAGATTTTGACAGTGGCCTCCAGCACACTAGTGGGCAGTACACAGAGTGCTGGGCCTGGAGTCAGGAAGACTCCTCTTCCCGAGTTCACATGTAGCCTCAGACTCTTAGTAGCTGTGTGACTCTGGGCAAGTCATTTAACCCTGTCTGCCTCAGTTTCTTCATCTAAAAGAAGCTGGAGAAGGAAATGGCAAACCACTCCCCATCTCTGCCAAGAAAACTCCAATTGGGATCACAAAAGGTCGCACATGACTGAACAATTCCAGCATACCGAGTAACTCTTCTGTGGAGGCTCAGGAATGGCCTGCACTAAACCCTGTTGGAGGGAGCAGGCAAACTGACTAGATCAGGGATCCACCAAAAATCTGGAAGTTTCAGAGAGCCTGGGGGGAAGTTCAGACTGGCACAGTACCCCAACTGAGTCCTGAAGGGCTAAGTAGGAAAAATCCATATAAAGAAAGTATGCACATTTAGTGGGACGGAGTAAAGAGGAAAAGACTCAGCCCAATACCTAGTGACTCTTTTAGCCAGAGCTCAAAGGCTGCCGGCAAGCTGGTTTTTTTTTCTTGATAGGACTTGCTCCGGGGCCTCCCATGTCATTTCTGTCTAACTGAAGCACCTGTTTTCCACTGCTCCTAAAGCCCAGGTCACCTGGCTGTGGTGTTGCCAACACTGGGTGCTGGGCAACTTCTTCCAACCACATTTGGGGTTCCTAATTATAACTTCCTCCCTGCTCCCCCTCAGCACAGAATCGCACCATTAAAAATAGTTTTGGATATGACAGCCCCCACACACAGCCTGCTCCCCCTGGGCCCATCAATCCCACAGAGCCTAACTCTGAACACTCAGTATTTCACAGTTTTCAGTCACCGGCAGACCAGATATGGACACGTGGTGGTTGTAGTCTGGTACACAACGACCTTCCCAAGCAAGTATATACTCTGCCCAGAGGTAGCATGGCAGAGTAGAGAGAATGATGCACGGGAGTCAGGAAGACTTGGGTTTGAATCCAGCTTTCAAAACTTACTAGCCATGTTATCCTGGATAAGTCACTACTTCCTTTAACTATAATTTTCTCTTCAGTAAAATAGGCAGAAAAAAACTCCTCCTGCACTTCCATCAAACTCTGTGATGAGGATCAAATGAGACCTTATATTAATGTGTAAAGAGCTATTAGCCCTTGTTCTTCTCCAGATGAGCAATGAAGTCCATCTTCCTGAATCTCAGCTGCCCTGCCAAGGGGAGGGAGGGAAGGAGGGAGGAGACTCCCAGTTTTGTACTAGCCAAGGCCATCCCCCACCAGGAACAACAGTGATGTCCGCAGCCCCACAGGAGGGACTGGAGGAAGGTTCCAATGTGGGGCTTTTGTCCAAACACCATTCTTCCTCAAATGGAGCCTAGCGGATGAAGGGGTATTACACAGAGCTCCTGTGCTGGTGGAATTTTCCTCTTGGTCAGGGTATGTGAGTGAAATGTGCAACAGAGACAGTCAGAGGGTGTCTGGGAGGCAGCAGCTGAACAAGAGGCTGCTGCTGAAAAGGACCTGATGGTGGTTACCATGGCATCCCTGGGAAGGGAGCTCAGATCAGGGCGCCACAGGGGAGGCTCCCAGCTGCTTCTTCCCCCAACCTGAGGAGCTGAGAAGGCAACTAAAGGGAAGGAGGGAGGAAGAGTCCGAAGGTGAAACAAGTGGAAGAGGTCAATTCAGACCCATCTGTCTGCTTTCCATTGTCCCTGCTTCCCCCCCCCGCCCCAAATCCGCCACCTACGCCACCAGAGGACCTCCATGTTCTCTGTCTCAAAAACTAGGACCTGCCGGAGCAGGTCAAAGTCCTGTTGGAAAACACTGGCAAGGGAACAGTACACCTGGTGGGGGCTGTGTAATAGCAACAACTCTTTATAATTCAAACTAACTGGGTCGGGGTGGGAGACTCCAGACCCCAAATTTTATTTGCAAAACCAGCTTCAATCTCGTTGCCCAGACACATCTTCCCCTGGTTAGTAGTCATTAAAGTAATACTACAGGCTGAGAAACACCATTTCCTAATTGGGATCTATTACCAAGCAGTGAAAGAGATAAAGGACACACAGATGAAGTTAGATGTTCCTAAAACAAATGTACATACAAATCATTTGCAAAGACTAAGTAGCAAGGGTTCTCTCCACCCAGCAAAAGCAAGCTTACCAGGCAATCTTGTATCCCTTCACTTCTCCCTCCATAACCCTCTCTCTTCTCATTTATCTCCCTCCAAACTCAATCTCCATCACACTAGACATTGGCTAGTTCCCACCCTAGAATCCCTCAAGCTGCTAGTCTGATGTTCTCTCAATCCTAGGTAAACCTACCATCGCAAGGTGGTGCTGATTTTACCTACTATGTGTTGTTAGGTAACAATAGCTGGACCGTCACAGTTACTCATATCTGGCCTTCTGATTTACTCTCCCAAGGGCCTAGCCGTGTCCTAGACGCTCCCAACAGATGGCTTCAAGCTACGCCCCTTTAAGCCTGCTCCTTCACACCTCTAAACTCGTATAACTGTGTGCTTACCCCCCTCCCTGCCAAGGATAAACACTATTTGTCCCCTACCCACACCACTCTTTCTATCCCTCTCCTCTCCTTTAGGACTTTGCTGAATCCCTCTTGTTTCATACCTCTTCCATCTTTCCTTGCTCCCTTCTCTATTTATCTACACTCAGCTTTGGAGAAACTCAAGTTTCTCCAGTCCTAAAAATCCTCCCCTAATCCTTTTACTCATCAAACCAAAGTTCTGCCTCTTTTCCAAACGTAGGCTTCAGGCTCACATCTGAAGTTATCTGTAATATATCTCTATTCCCCTGTGAAAGGACAAGCTACTTCTCCTATTTGTCCCCCCAGCACCTCGCACTGTGCTTTGCACTAACAACCAAATTCAACACCTCCAAGTCAAAGTTTGTTGTCTGGTTCCAACCCATCTTTCCAGTCTTATTTCATGGCACCCCGTGACCACGCTGGCACACTAGCTATTCTTCTGAATTCCATCTCCTGCCTCCATACCCTCTGCAGAATGCCCTCTGTACCTGTGCCACACTCTTTCCTTATTTCTGCCTGAGAATCCTCAGCCTCTTGTAAGGTTCACCTCAGGAGCCACTTCCCACGGGAAGCTTTTCCTGATTTCCCCAGTGGTTTGTGCTATCTTCTCAAATCACAACTAAACTATATTTACTTATGTGTGCATGTTGTATTCTTCTAGTAGAATGTAAGCTCCCTGAGGGCCAAGACTGTCTCGGTGTTGGTAGCATACCATGTGGCACATATTACCAGGGGTGGAGCCTGTATTAGGCAAAAATTCTTATCTAATTGAGGGAAATCATTCCCTTTTGTCCAAAACCTCTCCCCTGTTTCTGCCAGTGGGACTATCTAATTCACTTTTTTTCTTCTATGTTCAATAATTTTAGTGTTACTTGTTTTTCTCCCTCTCTGTCACCCCCACACTCACACACATCCAATCAGTGGCCAAGTTCTGGCATTTCTAAACTCTCATCCATGTCTGTTTCTACTGACATCATCCTAATAGAGGCTCTCACAGCCATTGGGCTGGACGCCAGCCTTCCAACAGGTCTTCGCCCCCATCCCTAATCTACCCATCACAATGCTGCCAGCAGAATCACTTCCTTACGAAAAGATGTGAGCACCTTTCAATGGTTTCCTGTGGCCTACCAAACAAATTGCAATCCCCCTAGCCCGGAGTCCTAGCACCACATTATCCTCTTACCTATCCATCTTCAATGCTCTAATCAAACTGGACCAGTCACCATCTAAGATAGACTTTCCATGCTGTTCTGCCTTCATACCTTCACTCATTTTATTTCCTTTATCTGGAATAACTCCTCTATTTCTACCTTTTAAAATTCTCATTCTTTAAGCCCAGCTCAAAAGCCAGCCCCATCACAAGAGTTTCCTTGATTTTCCCAGGAAGTGATGATTCTTCCCTTCTCCCTCAGTACAAAGGTGGCATGGCTTCTTTATGCATTTCTGTACCTCCCATCCAGAAACCATTTGGTATGTACATCAATCAGCAGGTATTTCTTATGCACATACTATGTGCCAGGTACAGAGTGTGAGGCACCCATCCCTCTACTAGACAGTGACATATGAAGGCAGGGACCATTCATTTCTCTATTTCTCCCAGGGCCTACCACAATACTCTGCCCTCTATTGAATATTTTCTGAAAAGTAGACATTGACTAAATGTTTATTGACAGGAAGTCAGGGGAGACAGTGTATCACTCTGCATGCACTGAGGTGGGTCAGCACATACTAGGCCCGTACTCATAGTCCACTGAGGTAATTACTTTAAATTTTGGGATCTTGTTATTGGCAGAACAGAAACTCCTGAGGGAAGAACTGCTTTTGTCTTTTATCGCCACAGCCCCCTCCCCACCCCCCCAATGCAAATTGCATAGCAAAATGCATGAATTGCAAACAGTAGAAGCTTAATAGATTTTGAAAGAATACTCGAGTCCCAGTAATTGGGCTGAATAACTCACCTCTAGAAAGAATTTAAGCTTCTCATTTACTCTATAATAACCACCTTTCAAGTTAGGTAATGCAAGGACTAGTTTTCCTGACTTTACACAGAAGGAAACTAAAGTTAAGAAAGGTTACCAACTTTCCTGAGATCACTGAGACCAGTCTTCAGTCTCCAAGACCAAGGTACTAAACCCCCCAAAGGTTAATAAAACTCCAACTGGACTTTCTAGCTGCCACATCCCTAGAAGATTTATCTAAACAACACCAATTAATAAGCACCAGGAAAATGACCAATTTAGCCCAGTGCCTAGCACAAAGACCTTAATAAATGCTTTATCTAATCTAAGTTTAGATCAAAGTTCTTACCATAAAAATCTGATTACTATTACCAATAATAAGCTAAATAGCCATTTCCTTTTCCAAGATAAGTCTTAAAGATTGGAATCTCTTCCTTATTTGATATGGCATGCAGACTCAGACACACTCTGCACATTTCACCAGACTCCAAAACTGGTCGACTCTGCCAGGGTAGAGAACTTAGACTAACTGACTGAAGCCTGGGACAAGTAGAAGGCTCTCCCTCAAACAGGAACCTGTCCTGTCTAGTTAGACCTCATACACACAGATTCCAAAAGGGAACCATACTAGAGTTAATCTGACTCTTTGCATTCAGACTACTTAAACCAATGGTCATTAATTATTTCCATTACAGTCATTTTGGCTGGATGTGTCCATCAGATCAAATATGTGTTCCATCTAGAATCAAGATAGCCCAAAGAACTGAGATGAGGACTCATTAATAATATAATAACTGTTTCAGAGAAGTATGGGAACAATGTTTTCCCACAAGAGTCAGTTAAGCTGTATATTCTTCCTCCAGGGCTTTTAGTACCTCTACAGCTACTAACTCTCACAGAAATAATGACAAACTCCCAAGGTGGTGCCTCAGGATGTCTGGGGCAGCAGACAGAGTTAAGGAGAGGTAGGAAGGGCAGGGATGGTATATAATAGGAAAAGCATTGTATATACACTTAGAGGTATGGGGGTCCAAGCCTTGCTGTCATTTGTTATTTGGAGGAACCATGGAACCTTGGCAGATGCTCCCCCATCCCCTTTCTCTCAAAAGACTGTGCTTTCCCCATCTTGCCCAGGCCTAGAAATGCATTGGCCACTTAGGGCCAGATCCCACTGATCACCATGGGAGCTTAACCTGCTCCTTTTCTGACTTGGGACAGTTCACCCTTCTTTAGGCAACCTAGTGGCCCCCTGTTCCCCTATCAAGGCCAAATTTAGTGCTGCACAGCCCAATGCAGCTCAGAACTCCCAAGCTCAAGAAATCCAGCCTCCCCAGTAGCTAGGATTACAGACATGGCCAGACACCACCATAGGCCAATGAGTTTTAAATGCCAACTTCAAGGGCATCTTCTCCTTCTTAACCTCCAAGCAGCATTTGACACTACTTTTCTCTAAAGGTTTTTGTGAATGAGCTCCGTCTTGGTTCTCCCCTTCTCTATCCAACAACTGCTTCTTGTCTTTGCTAGATCTTCATTCAGGTCATGCCCACTGTGAGAATCCCACAACAGCCTGTCCTGAGTCCCCTTCTTTTCTCCCACTATCTCACCTCACTTGGTGATTTCATTAGCTCCCAGGAGTTCAATTATAACCTCTATACAGATGATTCTTGGCTCTATATATTCAACCCCGGTTTCTCTGCTGAGCTAATCATCTGTCTCCAACTGGATCTTGGATATCTTGGGCTGTTCCACAGGTATCTCAAACACAACAAACCCAAAACACAATCCATTCTATTGCTGCCCTCCCCACCTTTTAAATTTCCCTATTACTGCTGAGGCTACCAACAACACCCCAGTTACCCAGGTCCTCCCTCTCACTCATCCCACCTATGTAATCCACTGCCTGATCTTACTGTTTCTCCTTTTACATGTAACACATTTCTCAAATACATCTCCTCCTCTTCACTGACAAAGCCACAACCCCAAATTGGGACCTTACTATCTCTCCTCTGCACTAAAGCAATAACTTTCTAACTGGTCTCTCTGCCTCAAATCTTTTCCTATTCCGATGCATCCTAAGCCACCAAGCTGATTTTCTTACATCGCAGACAGGAAAATCTGGTCAATGAGCTCCAGTAACTAACTCCTTATTATCTTGAAGAATAAAAATAAAACCTGATATTTAAAGCTCTTCACAACCTGGCTCCTTCCTACCTTTCCAGCCTGTTCCTCCAAGGATTCTATAATCTAGCCAGCTACACTGACCTAGTTGTAGTTCCTCAAACAAATCACTCAATTTTCCATTTCCACGGGTGGGGGGCAGCCTTTGTAATAGCTGTCCCCCCAGGCCTGAAATCTCAGTGGCCTCACCTTTTCCTCCCAGTTTTCTGACTTCCTTCAAGACACAGCTCAAATCACACCTTACAAAGGAGGCCTTTCCCGGTTGCCGCAGCTGCTAGAACCTTCCGATTTCTGACTACCTCTACCTGTAGTGTCTTGTGCATACCTATTAACATGTTGCTTCCCCAAATAGAATGCACACTCCTCGATGGCAGTTTATTCTTTTCTTTGCATCCCCACCACTTAGCACAACACCTAGCACACAGTAAGCGCTTAATAAATGCTAACCAACTGACTGATCTCTTTGGGCATATTTCCTAACTAGACAAGTCAAACCAACATCTGGTTGTAGTTTCTTGCACGTATCTCCCTCTTAGACTGGGAGTTCCTTGAGGGCAGGGACTAGGTGTTTGGAGTGGGTTTTTTGGCCTTTCTTTGTAACCCCCTCACTGGGCACAGCCTGGCACACAGTAGGCGCTCAACTGTGCTGCGTGCTGGGGATGCTGACAGTCACGCACAAACGAGGCCAGAGAGATCTGAGCCCGGCCTCCGGTGCCATTTAAAGGTCCCACCCCTGCCCCGGCCCCCCGCCCGGCGCTGTAACTTTGGCCAGGCCAGGGGCTGAGACGCCCGGCACAGACACTGCGGAGGGAAGCTCGAGAACACGGGGCTGGGGAGGCCCCCCCCCCACCAAGGCGAGCCGATACCCCCGAGCCCCTCGGAAGGCGAGCACGGTGGGGGGGGGGGCAGCCGCTCTCCCTCTCCCCCACGAGGAGGAAGCTGCCCCCTCCTCACAGGAGGAACCAGGCCCGGGCGCCGCCCGCCGCCCCCGGGAGGCGCCTCTCCAGCTTCGGGGGGAGGGGAGACCCCAAGGATTCAACAAGTGGAGTGCGGGGGCCCGCCCAGCTGAGAAGGCGTGTTGCGGGGCAGGAGGCGCCGCAGCTGGGAGCCCCGCGCCCCTCAGGACCCCCACCCCGCCCCGCTGTCCCACCGTACTCCAGGCCACCCACGCAACCCGCCCCCGAGCCCCAGCCTCGGCCTTACCGAGCCCGCCGTAGCGCGGAGCCTCCAAGGAAAATGGAGTCGCCGCTTGGCAGCGCCACCGAAGGCGAGTCCCGGGGCCCCCCCACACCGACGTGCCCCCTCCCCTACGCCCGCAGCCGCCACGGCGTCTGAGGTCACTTCCGGCGCGCTGTCAGTGAGAGGAGGCGGCCCTCTCTCCCACCACCCTGAGGGGCGAGGCGTTCTCGGGGGCTGGAGCCGCAAAGGAGCAACTAGGACCGCGGCAGGAAGGCGGCCTCCGGCGGCCTCCGCGTGGGGGCGTGAGCAGGGGGCTGGCGAGTCCGGCCGTTTCCTCCGGGCGCTCTAGCGAAAGAGAGCATAGAGAGCGGAAGACTGAGGAAGCCTCTTCCGCCTGGGCCTGGCTCCGCCCACCGCTTCCGGTTCCGGGGAGGGGCCGTGTTTCCGTCAGGGCAATGGGGTGGCGGGGCCCGGCGGGGACCGCGGTGTGGCCGCTGCTGCTGTTTGCGGGGTTGCTGGGCCTGGCTGGGGCTTCCGATCTGGCCCTCGTCACCTGCGGCTCTGTCGTGAAGCTCCTCAACACGCGTCACAACGTCCGGTTGCATTCGCATGACGTACACTACGGGTCCGGTGAGCCCACGGGGCGGGGCCGGGAAGAGAAAAAAACAGAAAAAGCCCCCTCCCGGGGGGGCGGGGCTTGCCGTGGGGGAACCCCAGAGGCGGGGCCTGGGAGAGCTCAAAGAGGAAGGGGGAGAGAGGAACCGACGGGAGGCGGGGCCCGGAGCAGCTGCGGACCGGGAGGAGGAGCCCAGAGCTTCGAGGAATCTTGAGGGGGCGGGAAGGAGGGACGGAGAAGCACGTGGGGGCGGGGCCTGGAGGAGTGGCAGGGAGGAGGGGGCTGGAAGGCTTCCGTTCTCTGGCCCAGCTGGGGTGGACAGGAAGCGGAGGAAGGGAATGGGGAAACTCCTGGAGACCGCGGCCTGGAGGAGGGGTTAAGAGGGGAAGGGGGAGCCAGGCCCCGGCTCTGAATAATATAACTGAACGGTTGTCCCAGACAGATGGTGGGCAGCCTTACCAGGCTGGTGGGGGAGGAAGGATTTTGGCTGATCAGGGTTCGAGGAAGCCTTTGGCCAAGTGAAGCCAAACCTGTTCCATACTAAGTTTATCCCTTCCTCCCATCTCCAAATCCACACCTCCCTCTCTCTGTTGAGGTTCGTGTAGTCCGAAGATCTTAAGAAGTAGAGATTCAGACCAGGAAAGGACTTTAGAGGTCGCCCAGTCCAGCCTTTTCATTTTACAGAACAGAAAACGCTCTTTCTGGCCATCCAGTTTTTTCCAAATCTGTTGATTCTGCTCCCACAATCTCTCTTGTATCTGTCTTGTCTTTTCTCTCACAGCCATCACCTTTGTTCAGGTGACTATTGCTGTAAGCTTATAACTGCTCTTCCTCAGTACACACTGCTATCAAAATAATCTTTTTCTTTTTTAATATTTTATTTTTTCCAATTACATGTAATTACAGTTTTTATGTTCTTTTAAAAAAAATTGAGTTCCCAAATCCTGTTCTCTTCTTGAGAAGGCAAGCAATTTGATATAAATTATGCATATCAAAATAATCTTAAAGAATAGGTATGACTGCGATACTCCCTAGCTCAAAAAATTTCAGGGATTCTAAATTTTCTTTAAGGTAAAATTATGGATTCCTTGTTTTAGCATTACTTTTCTTTGTGTCCCCAGCACTTAGGACAGTACCAGGAAAATGGCAAATGCTTAGCACATAGTTTATTGCTTGATTTACAATCTGGCTCCGGCCTATCTTTCCAGACTCATTTCAGATGACTCCTACTCCTTCCCCCTTTTTAGCTAGTCCAGCTTACTTGCTGTTCTTTGTACATAACATTCCACTTTGAGCCTTGGAACTAGGCCTCGCTCCTCTCCTCCCCACCTGTGTCTCCTTCCTTTCTGGCTCCCCATCCTCTTGTTGCAAAAATTCGGCTAGCAGCTGCTGTGGGGGTGAAAGCCCAACAACAAGAATGCTGCCAGCACAGGATCTTTTGATCTGCTTTACTAAAGAAAGTAATGTTAAGGGATTAACAATCTTACTTTAATCCAACATATACGTATAAACTCACTTAGTTCACGGGAAGAAGCCAGTACGCTGAACTTCAGAGCAAATACAAACAAATTGCAAACAGACCAAATACAATTCATAGTTACCAAGAAACCATCAACATCTGGGTGAGCTAGGAGGCTCTCAGAGTGGCTGTCCCGGGCCTCCAGGAGTGAGAGCCTCAAGCAAATAGTCCTGTTCTCTCTTTTTATACACTCTTTGGCCATCATCAAACCTCATCTGAGAGACCAGAACTCAGGCTCCTACTGTTGGCTTTGGTCTTAGCCACTCCCCTTAGGACCCTGAGGGCTTCACGCCCACTTAGACTTAGCACCTAGTAGATAGGGGTTTGGGCCTGGGGCTTTGCACCTAGTAAGGCTCAATCAAAGACACTTAAATTAATTTATCATTCTAAAACAGTAAAAAAAAAAAAAGTCCCAACTTAATTCATATTACACCTCTCCCTTCCAGTGGTGTGATATTCACCAGGGTGACTGGAGATGGCCCAGATTGCATTGAGAGACCCTGGCCCTTTCAGGCTAAGGTCTTTTCAGGTTCTTACTTTAGCACCAAGTGAATGTAAATACCAAATAGTAACTGTTCCTCTTTTGTCCAGGAACCCGAGGGCCTTTCCCTTCCAATTTGATTTTTTGTTGTTGTTGAGTTTTCATTAAAGGGGCCATCCCTTGATTAACTTCTTAAAGAGGCCTATTCACTGAATGGGTGTTACCTCATTCAAAGTGAGAAAGCCACTGGACCCAAATGACTCTGGAGGAGAAAGTGAGGCTGGTGACCTTGCACAGCCCTCCCTCACTCAAGTCAAAGTCAACTGCAAGTCATGTCATCATTTCCTTGATGTCATGGTCCTCTTCGAGAATGAAGGACAAGCACAACTGTCTCTAGGATGAAATGCAAACACCTCAGCCTGGCCTTTAAAAACTTTCATAATCCCTCTCCCACCCATCTTTCCAGTTTTATTTTTTTATCACTTCTGTTTACTCTAAATCAGTGAGTTTAAATAGAAATGGATCCTTCCCTGAGGGCACATTGGCTTAGAAAACTACAAATGTAGTATGGAGTATTGTATTTTTGTAGTTTTTGTTCACATTTCCCAATTATACTTCACTATGGTTCTGACCACACATTTGCCTCAGAGTTTGAACCCTCTGGACTAGTTGATCACCAGGTTCCCTTCTAGCTCTCAATTAGTGGGTCTAGAACATCTTCATTTTTTCCAGGTAGTGGGCAGCAGTCAGTTACAGGTGTATCAGATGTGGATGACAGCAACAGTTACTGGCGGATTCGAGGAAAAACCTCTACAGTATGTGAGAGAGGAACCCCAGTGAGATGTGGCCAGGCCATCAGGCTGACTCATGTCAATACTGGGCGCAATCTTCACAGTCACCACTTCTCTTCACCCTTGTCTGGAAACCAGGTGAGCATGGGGCTGGAGGAGCCTCATACTGTGTAATTGTTTGGTTTCTGGGTTGTTAGACCTGTTTGATTAGGGGCATTTGCTCTCCTTTTTGCTCATTAGGAGAAATGTATCCATATATGAAAGAAAACCGGTTCTGGACAAGAGGGAGGCTTGTTTGGCCCTCCAAGGAGTTGAAATCATGGAGTAAATAGGAGAGTGAGAACCAGAGGTCATCTCAGTAAACAAGGGTTAAAAAAGGATTGGGAGGCTTCGCCTTAATCCGATGAATTAGAAAAACAAGGTGTCTTGCTAGTGAAACACTGTGGACTATTCAGAGCTTTGTAGTCCTGGTGAATACTAAAGAAAGGAAGTAAGAGAAGGGATCTAGCTCTTAACAGCTTCACCAGTCAGTGAGGGAAGCAAGAGAAAAACACGGAAAAAAATCAAACAATCTAAGAATTAGGTAACAGTGTAATAGAGCAGTAAAAGACATGTCACAAGGGCTGAAATGATTGACAACCAAATGAGATCAGATTGGAACCTTCATTTGGTTGGGTTGATGTCATCACCAGTTTATCAAACAAATTATTTGAGTTTTACCTGCCACCATCCAAGTGGAGCTTTTAGTCACTTCTTGCCACAGCTGTCAAATTAGCTTGGATAATCTAATCAATAAACTCTAGGGGCTCCCTATTGCCTCCAGGATCAAATACAGAATGCTCTGTTCAAAGCCCTTCCTAACCTAGCCCCCTCCAACCTTTGCAGTCTTTTTACTACTTACCCCCCAACATGGACTCTTCCATACAGTGACACTGGCCTCCTGGCTGTTCCCAGGAATAAGACCTTCCATCTCTTGGCTCCAGGTATTTTCTCTAACTGTTCTCCATGCCTGGAATGCTCTCCTTTTTCATCTGCTACTGGCTTCCCAGGCATCTGTCAAGTCCCAACTAAAACTACACCTTCTACAGGAAGCCTTTCCCACCCCCACTTAATTTTAGTGCCTTCCCTCCCTTAATTATTTACATTTATCCTATAGATGGCTTATTTATATATAGTTCTTTGCCTGTTGTCTCCTCTATTCAATTGTAAGCTGCTTGAGGTCAGGGGCTTTTGCCTCTTTTTGTATCCCCAGTGGGATACAGTGCCTCCTGGCAGATGGTAGGTATTTAGAAATAGTTCCTAACTAGTTTTACCACCAGTGTCTGCCTTCTCCTGTCCATTCTTCACAAGCCAAAGTAGTCCTCCTAATGTGTAAGCCCAATCATTTCACTCACCCAAACCTTCACTGTCTCTCCACCATTTCTTGAATCATAGACAAACTCTTGGATCTGGTCTTCAAAGCCCTCACATTTTGGTTTGACCCGAATATTCTGATCTTATTGCACAGTACACTCTTACCCAGTGTATGCTCTAACCAAACATACTACTCACTGTTTCCTTCCCCCATCCTGTCCTTTCCTTGTATCTGCCCAACCTGTCACCTGTTCCTGATAAGATTCCCCCTCTGCCCCCACTTCTAGGTATTAAAATCCTTTTCTTCTTTCAAGCTCCCCCTCCACTGCTACCTTCTTCCCCACTGACAAACAGGAAGTGGTCTCTTCTTCCATGAATCTTTCCCACTTCTCCATTTGACCTCTCTTATATTTAATCCCACACTAAATTGTATTATAGCTATTTTACTATTTCTGTTGCTGTCTTTCTCTTTCCCAACTGTTATAAACTCTTTGAGAACAAAGATGAAGTGCTTTTTCATCTCCTCCTCCTTGTAAACAGTAGGTGCTAAGCAAACGTTTGTTGACTTGTATTAACTCGTTTGTATTATTTTGGGGGCCATTCTTTGGTATTTGGGGGGCAGGGAAAGGGATTTGTTTTATGATTGCTTCCCCTCTTTCAGCACAAACTTTTAAGTTCCTCCTGTGGAAGTGCTCCCCATTTTCTACTTCATCTCCTCATCTCTCTTCCTGTCGCTCTTATCCACTTCTCAAATCTGTCTATGCTAATTCTACTCTCTGTCATTTCCAGGAAGTGAGTGCATTTGGGGAAGAGGGTGAAGGGGACTATCTGGATGACTGGACAGTCCTTTGCAGCGGATCACACTGGGTGAGGGATGATGAGGTTCGGTTCAAACATGCTTCTACTGATGTGCTACTGTCCGTCACGGGAGAACAGTATGGCCGGCCCATCAGTGGCCAGAGGGAGGTGCATGGCATGGCCCAGCAGAGTCAGAACAACTATTGGAGAGCCATGGAAGGCATCTTTATGAAGCCTAGTGAGCTGCTTCGGACTGAGGCCCATCATGCTGAGCTGTGAGAGTCCTTGAGCTCTCGTTTTCACTTTGCCTCACCACACAGTGTTGAGTTACACAGCTTTCACCATTGGAGCAGCAGCAGCCTCATCATCTTTGAGGTGAGGATCCAACGTGGGAAATTTCCAAGGTTCCTTAAGAGCAGCAGCTCCCTCCCTGCCAACATGCATCTATCCTTATCCTAAATGTGGGAGTTATTGCCAGTGGTGGGACTGATCTTTTTATCCATTTAGAAGAAATGGAGGTGGAAGAAATAATAAAGAAACATCTCTTGGAGATGGGAGATTCCCCTCATTTGGGTGCTTTGTCATGATAATCTGTTAATAGGTGGAGTGCAGTCTCCAATATATGCTTTTTCTCAGGAGTAATAAAAAGAATTTGATTCTCAGTCTTTAAGTGGTCATTTAATTAGGAGTCACACTCGACGTAGGGCTACTTACTGTTGTAGGCCTTCTGAAATTATTGGGGACTCTCAGCTCTTGACCTTGTAAGGTCTTCTCTTTCCTTAACCTCAAATTCATGCCCTCTGGCTAGAGGTCCAAATCTTTATGGATGAAAACCTCTAATTGGTTTGCCTTAATGGTGTGACATATAAAAAATTCAAGAGACATATTTTCTGGGTAATTAATCATTATTTTTGAGTAATTAATAAAAGGGGTCAGTGATGCTCTAGAATGCCAAAGACCCCTGATGGAACCCACTCAGTGCTTATATGCCCTTGGAAGAGTGGGTGTCCTTGAGGGTGGCAATCTACTCTAATTGATTAACAATTAATGAGAAAAATGAATATTATAATGAGAGGTGGACTCATTCTAATGAGGGGCTGGGGGAACTTGACTGATCACTCTTGCTCCCAGCCCACCCCCAGCCTCAGGCAATCTAGACAAAGGATCTACCCCCACCCAAGCCTGAGTAGAACCATACGGGCCAGAATTCACTTTAGATTCTTTGTAAGGTTCTCTAGTCGGGTGGGTCAGCAATTCCAACATTTCATCTCATCATTGGACTCTGTCCTTCAGGGAACTGAGCTTTGACTTAACCTCCAAATGAAAGGAAAAAATCCTAGATCTCCCGGTATTAATAATTAGTTACTTAATCATTTCTCTCAATGGTCAGTGAATTGCTACAGCCTTGCCCCATGATTGTTGATGAGATGAGTCCGGTAGTCATACATTTATCTGCTTCCCTGGCCAAACTGGGCAAATGAGGCCAAGTATATGAAGGTGAGCATACGACTCTTTGATGGGAAGAAATAGTCACTTGTCTTAAGCCTCCCTCATACTCCCAAAACAGGTGGATTCTGGAATGTTGGACTTAAGCGGTCCAGAAGTGTATTGGGGGTGGAAGGGAGGTGGCTTGCCATCTGTTGGGATTCCAAGGGATATAGCAAGACACTTTATTTTAGGATGGCTTTTTTCCACTCACTCATTTTGCAGCCTTTACATTTTACTCGGAGAATGTCAACTCTGCAAGACCTTCCCCTGTCTGAATGTTAAGATTAAGTCCCTCTCCTAGTGAGATCCAAATAAGATGTCATAATGAGAGATAAGTTCCAAAAGCAGAAGCCTTGATTTCCAGAAAACCTTCTCATTTCTCCATTTTATCTGTCCAGATCCTCTGAGAAAAAAGGCCTTGAGGGAGAAGGGCCAGATGAAACAGGATATTATAAAGAGACAAAAAGTGAAGGAATGATCCAAGGCAAGGAAGCAAGAGTGGACAGGAAAAGCAAAGGCAGAGCTAACGAAACAGGTTTCACTGAATTGGAGAGATGCAGAATGAGGTGCAGTGACCAGCTGGCTGGAAGAGGAAGGGGAGGCCAGAAGAGTGGGGAGGGCTCAAATAGGACATGCAACTTGTTAGAGGGCTGATAATAGAACAGGGGAATGCACTATCAGAGGGAAATGGTTGTGGAGAAGACAATGGATATTTATAGAAAAGAGGCTAGTCTAGGAGACAGTGTCCCCATCACACACAGCTCTTGGTACTCTTCCCCCCTAAGGCGCTTGAATGTGTTTCCCCAGGAATTAAACTTGGCCTGTTTCACCTATGTCTATCACGATTTCTCAGAGTGATTCCTGAAGGGCAGGAACCAGAGACCCTACTTTGTAGCCCCCAAACTGTGTGCTGCCATGCTGTGTACAAGGATGCTTTATATTTTGTGAGTGAACAGAATTTGAAGAATTCACTGTGCATAGTAGGGTATTGGGCACCTGGTTCAATCAACAGCTGGCCAGAATAAGATACTCCCCACAGTAAATGAATTAAACAGCGTTTTCTATGTCTATGTCTATTTTGATACTTTGAATGACTCATGGTTTCATCAGTGTGTTTCGTTCAAAGTGCAGACCACAATCTCTCCATGCTTTGTCATCCTATGTGTCCATGTTTTACTACAAATTCCCCACAACAGATTAACAAATCCACTTAACATGCTACAAACTTTCCTAGGCAACTAGGTGGCCTAGTAGATAGCTAAGAGGGCTAGACGAGGAGACTGGAGAAAAATCAGAGTGCAGATGTAGCTTCAGATACTGTGTGACCCTGGGCAAATCATTTAACCTTTGTTTCAGTTTCTTTCTGTGCAGAATGGGGGTAACATTAGTACTTCTCTCCCCTCTTGTGAGAGTCAAAGAGTTAAGTAAGATGCAAACCTTAAAGCAACATGTAAATGCCATTTGCTATTATCTTGTGAGGTTTTTTTGGTGGGGTCTTTTTTTGGTTTTGGTATCTGGAAGATACCAGTTGGGCTGTCCAGCTATGTTCTCTCACTTCGATAATGAGACTGGGATCGTAAGGTCCTCAGAGTCCACCTCCCCTCTGCAGCCGCAGAACTCGGGCCATAGAGCACTTTGCCCAAGACTCCGGAGCAGAAGGCAGAGATCATGGGTCGGTTCTGACTCCGCTGCCGCCCTCCTAAGGTCCCGCCCAGCACGGGCACTCTTGGCACAGGGCCAAGGGTGGTGCCAGCCCCTCGAACGTTAACTCAGGACCCCCGGCGCCCCGCTGAGTAACGAGAGCTAGCCCCGAGAAGCCCCGGGAGGCTTCTGTCCCCGACGGCCGCCGTACGAGGCAGGGAAGGCTAAGCACCCCTGTCTCGCAGAAAGGGCCCACGTCGCGGAAGCGCTAGCGCGGGCCCGGCCTGGTTTCCAGTCTCGCTACCCGTGTGACCTCGGGCGAGTCGCTTCCCCCGCCCCCGGCCGGCCAAGGCGAGCGGCTGAAGCCGCCCTCTAAGATCCCTCCCGGCTCCGTTCCGAGCCCACTTTTTGGGACTCGTCCCCGGGCTCGGAGGCCCGGAGGTGGGCGGGGGCCGGGGGAGGGTGTCCCAGGACACTTCTTAGGGTGGCAGCCGGAGACTCGCCCGCCCCTGGGGTGGAGGGCGGCCGGAGCCGGCAGGCCGGGCGTGGGGTGGGGGAGGGACGGGGCCGCCACTGTTCCTGGTTCCTCCCTCGGCACTGGGGCTGCTGGGGGCGGGGCGGGGCCAGGGAGGAGGGCCGTGTCTGTCTCCTCCTCTTTGCTCGGTCCCCGGAGCCTGGGGGGGCGGGGGGGAGAGGCCGAGGCTGGGGGGGCGGGCGGAGCGAGTGCTGGCTCCTCCTCCTTCCGCCCCCCCCTCGCTCGCTCGCGCGCGGGCGCCGCGGGGGGAGGGGAGGGGCCGCCGGCCGGGCCTGGGCGGAGCTCGCGGCGTCTCCTCCTCGCGCCGTGCCCCGCGCAGGCGGCTAGTCGGCCCTCGGAGGCTCCGCACTGAACTTGCGGGGGCCGGGGCCGCGGGGCCGCCATGCCTCTGCTCTTGGCCGCGCTGCTGTCCTTGCTCCTGGCTGCGCTCTGCGCCCTCTTCCTCTGCCGGTAAGGTGCCCCTGGGGCCAGAGAGAGGGCGGCGAGGGGGCGCGCGGGAGCGCGCGGGGAGGGAGGGGCCGAGCAGCGGGGGCGCGCGGAGAGGGAGGGGCCGGGCGGCGGGGGCGCGCGGGGAGGAGGGACGGGCAGGGGCGCGCGGGGAGGAGGGAGGGGCCGGGCGGCGGGAGCGCGCGGGCCGGGGAGGGGCTCAAGGGAAAGGGAGGGTCTGTGGGCAGTGGGAGGGGAGCCCCGCGAGTGGGTTCAGGGGCCCCGGAGCCCCTTGTTTGGTGGTGCCCTTGGTTGCGGGTGACCTTGGGCAAGTCCCCTACTTCTAGACACCTTTGGTCCGCCTGCCGCGTCCGGGCACTTCCCTCCTTCTCCACTGCCTCAGTTTCCTCCGCTGCACAGGAGGTGTCACTGGGCCCCCAGCCCACCACTTCCTCTCGAGTTCCTCTCCCCCCAAGCCCGCCGAGGCTTCCCTCTCGCCCCTTTTCTGGGGGGGTGTACCTGGCCATCCTGGAGGAGGGGGGCTCCATCTAGCCCTTGCCTGGCCCCAACCCTTGGGTTGCTCCAGAGGGGGTGGGGTCCCTTTTCCTCCGTGGAGCCTGAGGCTTCTGACGGTGGGCTGGGGGGAGGGTTGGCATGAGATCTAGAGAGCCCTCGATCCTCTGGTTTCCTCTGGGGGATGGGGGGGGCCGTCACCTAGACCTGGTCTGGGGTCCGGACCTCTGGGGCAGGGGCGGGGAGGGAAGCGAGCCTCAGACCTTAGCTCCAGAGCCAGGAGCCTTTCACTTCACAGGCAAGGAAACTGAGGCTCAGAGAGGGGTGCCAGATACTAAGTGGCAGAGCAGGGATCATTGAGTCCCCCCTCATTTCATGGAGGCACACCCAGAGTTACCCCAATAGCAAGTGCCTGGCCCTTTGCACTGGACCCATCAGGAGGAGCAATGGAGAAAATAGAAACTTGCTGAGCACAGACTAGAGCGCTCCTCACGAAATCCTTCTGCTGGCAGAGACATCTTCACAGTCCCACAGATGGCTAGCGCTCACCAGCATCTTTTGGCAGGTGGCTTCTGGTCCGATTGGCCACCAAGTGGTGTCATCGGAGGCTTCAAGCCGAGCTCAAGATCGGCTCCTTTGGCTTCTTCTGGATCCAGAATGTTAGCCTGAAGTTTGAGCAGCACCAGCAAACAGTGGTGAGTACGAGAGAATTCCCTGAATCAGGAGGTGGAGGGGAAACCCAGCTGAAATCAGCAGTGGCTAAGGATGTTTTCTCTTCTCCATGATAGTGTTCCATTGTTTCCTACAATTTTAATTATTTTCAAAATATTTAAATTATCAGTACTTTTGAATTTGCTGTGGTGTGTCATAAGAAGCATCATGATGCAGTGTTTAGAGGGTTAGCTTTAGCGTCAGGAAGATCTAGGATCAAATCTTGCTTTTAACATACTGATATATGATCCTGGGCAGGTCGCTGTATTCCAAGCAAGTCTCTAAGGTGATACATTATAGATGACCCGTCAGTCTGCATTGGTGAAGACAGTTTCCCCATGAAATTATAGGGCCAGACCAAAAAAACCCAGTACGAGATGTGGCTCTTATCCCCTTGTTGTTTTGGCCTATCGGTATCCATTTTCCTGGCAGATTTTATTGAAAAATAAATCATTTCCCATAATGTTTTATGGTGCACACACTCTGTGCCTCAGTTCCTCATTTGAAAAATGAGAGAAGTGGTCAAGTATGACCTCAGAGGCCCATTCCGGTTCTAAATGTATGATTCCGCAAACACAATTCTGTTATATTCCTTTGGTTCTGTGTTCTCTATTTTGTTCCATCGATCTTTTTTCCTACTTAAAAAAAACCCCAAATGAGACAACTTTGATTTGACCACTGCTTTGAGATCTTTTATTTCCCCTGTAATTTTCCTTGGTAGTGTCCTTCCTGATAAATTTTAGTCACTATCCTATAAAGTAGCTCATTGGTATTTTGATTGGGATTGCATGAAATCCCTAATTTAATTTGCATAGTACCGCCATCTTTGCTCTTTTGGATTAACCTAATCACATGCATTGGATAGCCCTTTGGTTATTTAATGATCCAGATATTTATCGACCATAGTTTCTACATCCTTGAATGCTGGGCAGCTTTCCCAGTTAATCACTTCTTTGAGTTAGTCCTGGATCTAACCTGAGAATACCAGGTTTAGGGCAAGTTAGTTGTTCATTCAAGAACAGTTATTGAGCACCGACTGTGGCCCTCCTTGGGCTCTGTGGAAGGATAGAAGAGAAATAGCTCACAGTGTGATGGGAGAAATGGACCAGAACATCCATAAAAGAGACTTGCGAAGTAAGTATAATCATTATGACTCGGAGGCACACGCTGAGAGAAAATGCAGCAGTTGCTATGCATTCACACCGCCTCACTTCCACTCCTGGAGGGTACTCATCTCCTGGCTCTGAACCCTGGCCCAGTCCCTGGTGTGACCCATCCCTCTGGGCCTCACCTGCCTCTAGTGAGATGCCTGAGGTTCCGCCCAGCTCCCAGTCTAGTATCTCTGATTTCTCTGAGCCTTTGTCTCTTCAGCTGTGAGTTGGCAGTAATGATAGTATTTCTCTAAAATGAGCTAAGACATATAAAGCCTGGTGCAGACCTTACGAGTGCTGTGTGTATGGATGAGTTACAGAATAATGATACTAATGATGCTGTTGTCTTCCTTCACAGCTCAGCTCAGGTGGTGTCTCTTTGTAGCCTTCCTTATGCCCTCAGCTGTCAGCAGCGGCTCCTTCAGCTATCCCTAGAGCACCTTATCTTTTGCCTCCTCCCCTCCCAACGTTGTAGAATGTTGATCTGTGCAGTGCCATAGTGTCTTCCTTCCATGCCCTACCCCACTAGTAGACTAGAATCTTGAGGGCAGGGATTATTTTTGTCTTAGCACAGCGCTTTGCATAGAGTCGGTACTTAATAAGTGTCTGTGGAGCTGATCTGATCTGGGTGGGTTTAGCATGGGCCTATGGACCTCCTTCCTCCCTTGCTGCTTCTCTGCTCCTACCTCTGACCCCAGTGTCCCAGTGACCCTTGCGTTCGCTGTGGAGACTGTCAAACTGCCTGGGCCTTAGCTGGCAGCAGCCGCACAAAGCCTTTTCCCATACCGTTCCAGGAAATTGATAGTGTGTGGATTTCCAGCAAACTCCTGAGCCATGATCTGCCGTGAGTATCCCATCTTACCTTTTCCATTAGGGAGATTTGTAGTTTGGGGTTGGGAGTTGTTGAATGGCATCTGATTGACGAGGAGCCTTTCAGCCTGAGGAGGGAACTGCATCTTGTCTCCTTAAAGCCTCCACATTGGTCTGTGTGCTTGGTAAGACAAATATTGACATGTGCCACCAGTCTTAACTTCCTGGACCAAAACTTGCTCTCAGGGAAGTTGGGAGGTTAGAGGGAAGGAGTGGTTCTCTGGCTGAAGCACTGATCAAGGTACTGATGGTAGTCAGGTCTCTCTCCTGAGAGCAGGCACTATGTGGCACTGTGTTTCGGGGAGGTGCGGATCAGAACTGATCTACAGAAGATGTCTGGCCTGCCTACCTCTTTCTCCAAGACCACTGGGGTGAATCACAGGGATATGCCCTTCAGCCCATCCTTGCTGAGGATTGCTTGCCAGGTGAGACTTGTTCCCATTTCCTGGGCACTGTGGCAGTGAATAGGCAGGCCCATATGTCCCTCATCTGAGTCAGGGTTTTTCAGAGGTGTCAGCAGCTGTTTTTTGAGGTCCTGGATTGTATTACCTGTGGGATGGGAGGTGCCTCTCTTCATCCTAGGACTTAAGGAAAGAGGGCAGACAGTGGCCCGCTCCTAGCTGTTGTTCAAGCTGGCTTCTTCCCTCCAGCTTTTCTCGATCCATGTGGACTCCATCAACATTATGGTTCTCAAGGTAGCTACCTCTGAGTCCCTGTGGCACATTCAGATCAGCAGGAGCCGATTCCTTCTGGATAGTGATGGGAAGAGGTAAGTGCTGGGTGGGTAGAATCCCAGATGGCAGCATCTAAACCAGTTGTTCCCATTCTTGCACCAGAGAGTAGAAGCCAAGGCAGGGCTAGCTGGCAGAGTGGCTAAGCTCCAAATCCATAAATGATGCTCCCACCACCCAAGTTAGGGCAGTTACATTGCCTGTTTTGGGCTGGGCATGAGGTCACCCATCTTCTCTTCCTGTAAGCAAGGCTTGGCTGGACATGGAAGATGAGGAGGGACCACTGACCAAGGATTTTGATTTTTTTTTTCCCCTTTCCCAGAATCGACTGCGAGGTGAGCCTAAGCCAAGTGAACAGCAAAGTACTAAAGAGTGGTCAGTCGGTGAGTGTGTCATGGGGTCATGTGCTCACTTCAGTCCCATCCTCCATTCTGGGTGAGAGCTCAGGAACATCAGGGCTCGCATTATTATTTCCTGTGCCAGTGGTTCTCTATCAGCCTCAATGGAGATCCCTCGGGACCTGCCCCGTCACCTATTCATCATCTTTTTGACCCAAGCCTTCTGGATACGAGGGGTTGACGTGTTGTCTGTCTCATTCATCTGTGTAGGAGGACACTTGCCTGGCAGAGCTCTCCCTAGCCATGGACCTGTGTGTGGAGATGGGGTTAAGCAGCCTGCAGCTGAAGGCCATCACCCTAGATGTGTGGACCCTCCATGCCGAGTTGCACGAAGGCCTCTTCCATGGCCAGCTACTGCACCCGAGCCTGGTGCCTACCTTGAGGCCAGGTAAAATGCCAGGTAAAGATAGACCTGTTGATCTGAAGATACACAGAAACCAAGTTCTGAGTCTCTCTATTCACCTGGCAGGTTGTTAGTTATCACTGGTATTGGTTGTTGGCACACGGGTCTCAACTTTGAGAATAGGTGGACCTGGAGTAAGAATGGTACTCCCTCAGATGCACCTGATCTCTTTCTTGGACTGGGGGAAGGAAGGAACAGAATTCTGTGTCCCTGGAACGTTTGCCTGGTGGCATCTTGGGGGTGCTTGCTTTGGGGTTTTAGTGGGCTGCAGACTCAATAGGAGGCAGCCATCCAATGCAGCACCCCAAAAAGCCCACAGCCTCAGGCCACATTGAAAGGCCCATAGTGTCCCAATACAAAGGAGGTCATGGTCGAATTTTATTCTGTTGTGGTAAGGCTACATCTGGAGTCCTGGGGTGTTCAGTTCTGTGTGCCTTATTTTAGAAAGGATATCGACATCTTGGACATTGTCTATCGGAAGGACAACCAGGATATTGAAAGGCCTAGAAATGATGCTGCATAGGGAGCCTTTGAAGGAATAGAGGATTTATCTGAAGAAGAGAAGGCGGAGGGGTGGGAGGTAGGGGGGATGCATGCGAATGTTCAAGCATTTGAGGGGCAGTCATATGGAGAAGGGAGCAGGCTTGTTCTGCTTAGTTCCAGAAACAAAACTTGGTGCCTTGCACGGCAGTTGTGGATATTGGTTTCATATAAGGGAAAACTTCCTGATTATTAGAGCTATTTCAGAGTGGAGCAGGCTGCCTGGGGGAGTGGTGGGTTTCATGCCCACTTGAGGTAATCTGGCAAAGTCTGGGGGCCTGCTCCCTGTTGTAACAAGAGGCGATTCTTGTACAGTGTGTTCATGGTGGACCTGATGGCCTCTGAGGTCCCTGTGAAACTTGCAGTGCTGGGATGGTCAGGGTGGAGAGAGCAAATGATTGTTCATAAGGAAAAGGTATTTGGGGAGAATCCAAGGGTCTTTTCTTGGACATGGATCAGTGGATGCACAGCCTCTGTTTTTTCATTTGCAGAGGTGACAGAGGACTTGGCTGAGCCAACCATTCCTGGCTTGAACCTTCTCCAGCTGCTCCCAGGGAAAGTGAAAATAGGAATGGAGAATACCAGTGTGGTGCTATCCATGAATAGCCAGAAGAGGTGAGGGCCTGTCTGGGGCAGGGCAGGGCAAGGTAGGGACAGGGTTGGAGGGGTATGGGGGCTGAGCCTGCTTTGCTTCTTGGCTAGGCACCTCAACTGGACACTGAAGCTGCTGCAGTTCAATTACCATCGTGATGAGGACCAGCTGCCCCTTCGAAGTTTCACAGCCAATTCAGATATGGCCCAGATGAGCACTGAGCTATTGCTAGAAGGTGGGTGGGTGGGATGCCTGGTGCCCAAGGGACCTCAAGAGAAGGGAGTGCTGTGCATCCCATTCACTCTAAATTGGGATTAACGGGGGTGGGGAAGATGCTGAAAGGAAAAAGTCCCTAAACTGGTGGAGGATGGCTGAGGAAGGAAGGTGGGAGCTGGAAATCTGCTCTTCTTCCTCTGAGCCCCCGAAGCCCCTTTTGTCTCCTGCAGATGGGCTGCTGCTTTCCCAGAGCCGTCAGCGCATCATCTGCCTAAATTCCCTAAAGGCCAGCGTGCAGGTGAGACCCTCAGCTCTTCCCCGGCCCCACACCACCATTGGTTGTTCCCTGAACTAGTAGCTGGTCCCCTTCCCAAAGGGGGAGTGTATTGAGAGACCAAACCCACCAGCCCCACCTCCTCTTCCTCCTTTTCCTCCTCCTCCTCCTCCTCCTCCTCCTCCTCCTCCTCCTCCTCAGCCTTGTACCTTTCTCTAGGTGACTACCATTGACTTCTCTGCCTCTCTGGTGCTCAGCACATGCATCATCCACTACCGGCACCAGGAATTCTCTCACTGGTTGCATATGTTAGTGCGAGAAAGACAGGGACCAAGGCAGCCCATCTCCCAGCCCAGAAAAACCAGGTGAGATCAACCGTCTCCCAGTGTTCCACCTTGTGGCTCAGTTCCTTAGGACACTGCTGGCATGTTCCAGATGTGCATCCTTCCCACGAGCACATTGTGGGTAGTCACTAAATACCTCTTATTTGGTTGATTCTGTCTCTTGGCCCTCTCTAGAGACCTCCATATTACGGCTTTCCTTTCAGTTCTCTTGTAAATGCTCAGAGCCATATTGCACTCAAGGGCTGAATTAGTTTTTTGGTGATGGTGATGGTTGTAACTTTTTGGGGTTTGGGGTTTTTTAACTAATTTCTGTAGAAAGTAGAGGGAGCGGGGCATTTAGTGTGTTTTCAGTTCTTCTGTCTTATTCCTGCTGTTTTCTCTCTCCTGTTCTGAGAATCATAGGGAGGCTTGGATTCTCTGCTCTGACCTGAGAGCCAACAAGAACCTGTCTCCAGATAGGGAGGTGACCCTTTCTTTACTTCCCTCACACTGGTGGTTTCTCCCTGTACAGAAACTTCCCTCAAATTCTGGCCCCGATCATCCTCAGCACTTCTATCTCCAATGTCAACGTTTCCATTCAGCTCGGAGATACACCGCCCTTTGCTCTGGGCTTCAATTCCATCTCTCTGGGTAAGGTTCCTGGGAAAGAAGCAGTGAGTATGTCCATTTTAGGGGGATTAAGCCAGCTTAACAGTCATAGTGGTCTTGGTTTGAGTGTAGGAATCAGAAGACACCACATCATCCATTCCCACCATCTTCCCCTCAGATTACCAGCACCTGAGGCCCCAGAGCATCCATCAGCGGGGTGTCCTGGCTGTGGACCACTTGTGCTGGCGTGTGGGGAATGACTCTCACATCCAACGGGCGCCCCACCCACCCAACATGCATGTCTGGGGTGAGGCCCTTGTCCTTGACTCCTTCACTCTACAGGTAGGTGAGGAGACCCTGGCCCTTGTGTCCCATGCCAGGCATCCACAGAGCCTTTCACAGATTCCTTCTTGACTCAGTTGTGAAGTGACGATGAGCTTCTCATAATGAGTCATAGGGCAGGGGGAACGGCCCACATTGGAACATCTCTGTTCCTTTTCTAGGGCAGCTATAACCAGCCCCTGGGTATAAGCAGCACTCAGTCGGATACCCTCTTTCTGGATTGTACCATCCGTGGTCTGCAGGTGGAGGCTTCAGACACCTGTGCTGAATGTCTCTCCCGCATCCTATCCCTGTTGGGTGCTTGGTCCAGGAAGCCAGCCCTACCCAGGGAGCTTCCTTCTGGGGAATCTCCAGTGCTCCTATGGAAGGTGGACTTGAAGGTGGAGGATATGAACCTGTTCACCCTTTCTAGCCTGGTGGGTAAGTGAGGGCCCAGTAGCTCCAGCGAGAAGCCACATGCAGAGTTGGCAGCCTTGAGTCCACAGTGGTCTGCTTAATTCTTCAGGGGCTGACCTGCTGTGCTGATCAGTCTGGTTTTGTCAGTCAGCTCCAAGTTAAGAGACCAGGCGGGGTGGAAGTGGTGCTGCCACTCAGGGACTGATCTTATTTTTAAACCCTCCTGAGGGGTTAGATGTTCGTTGCGCTTAGATAGTTGGCTCTGTGCTCTCATTCGTGGCTTTCACTGCACAGCTTGAGAACGTACGGAAGAATTCAGATCTGTTCACATCATAGTCTTTCCGTGTCTTTGCAACCTGTCTCTGTAACTTCCATTGAGGACCCACCCCTGCTATGGAGGTGCTGTTACTCTGTAGCAGATGAGAAAATGAGACATACAGATCTAGGCCATTTTCTGTTTCTTTCTTTATTGAATAACACGGAGTGGCTGGGGGTGTGGGTGGGGGGTGAGAGAGAAGTTGTCAGTGTCTCTTGCATCGCCTAATCTAGATAGGCCTCTTGCAAGAGGTGAACTCTGAGGTGACCTTGGGGTGAAGAATGAGAGGGTAGAATGGGTTGACTGGTAGGAGAGAAGAGAGTTGGAGTGAAGAAAATGGAAGGGGAGAAGAGGAACTACAGCCACCTTGAGAGAGTGAGGAGCAGCAGGCTAATTGGGTATCTGGGATTCCAGGGGCCTCGGAGATCCGACTGGACACCCTGACAGTCCTGGGCAGTGCAGAGAGTTCCACAGTGGGTATCCAGGGACTCGTGCTGGCCCTGGTGAAGACAGTCACAGAGAAGATGCAGCCGTGTTGCAAGGCCCCCGACATTCCCACTCCTGTCCTCAGCCTTTCTATGCTCTCGGTCACCTACCACAGTAGCATCCGTTCTCTGGAGGTAAGGCCTGGGCAGTGGAGGATGGGGTCAGCAGCCCCTTAACTTGTGGTTTGAATCCTTGTTCAACGGAGAATAAGCTGCAGCATTGGCTTTTCTGACCTCACTGGAGTTTTCTGTACTCCCGTGACCAGGCAGACCTTGAAAGGCTAGAGATTGAAATAGAACCTTCATAGTGGGGACTGTGGGGGGGGGGGGGGCTATATTTCACCCTCTGAGACATCACTGTTCTTTGAAGAAACCAGGAGTTTCCTTTGGGAAGAATGAGCCCTGAGGCAGTTTGTCCATCCTAGAATGTTGTTTCTGGTGGCCTGCCGGCCAGTCTGCATATGGCTGTTTTCTGTTTCCTGTCTCATGACAGTTCCCTTCGTGATACTCATTATCTCAAGACATAGTTTGGAAAAGCTTAATGCCTTCCCAATTTAAGCTTGACTTTTGATATTAATTTGTAAATTGTCATTCAAGGACAAGACTACTGTACAGCATATTTTCATGTTAGTTGTCCTCATCTGGTTGCTGCTGTGAAATGCTGGGATGTGGCCTTTGTATAATGGTAGCTCATGGTAGCAGTAAGCCTGATAATAGTAGCCTACATCACGATGCATACATTTGGTCACATCTTTCCTTTACTTAAAAATCTGCAATGGTTCCCAGCGGCCTGCTTGTCAAATATAGCCGTCTTGGCCTGACACTCAGGGCTTCCCAGAGTCAGGTGTCACCCTGCATTTCTTTATTTTTTCCTTTTTAAAATGACTTACTGATATCTTCCTTTTTTATGTCACTGTCATTTACCAATGACCCCTCTTTCTCCCTCACCCCCATGTAATCCTCCCTTATAACAAACGAATGTAGTTAAGTTAACACATCTTTTGGGTCTGAAAATGTAGGCCTCGTTGCATACCTGTTGTCCCCTAAACCTCTCTGCCAAGGGCAGGAGATATGCTTCACCCTCAAGTTTTCTGAAGTCCTGATAGGCCGCTATGTTGATCATAGTTCTGAAGTCATTCCGTGTTATTTTCTGTAACATTATTCGGTCATTTTAAAATTGTTTTCCTGGTTTCCATTACTTTACTCTATGTCAGGTCATACAAATCTATCCAGATTTCTCTGAATTCTTCATATTCATCATTTTTTAATGGCACAATTAAATTCTGTTACATTTCTATATCCCAGTTTAGCAGTACCTCAGTCAGTGGGCATCTACTTTCCTTCCAGTTCTTTGCTACAATAGATGTCTTTGTATATAAGGTGGGACCTATTGCTCAATCACTGATCTTCTTGGGGTGTGCTGAATGGTGGTATTTGTGAGTGGTAGGTCAAAGGATTACGTACCGTGTAGTAACTTTAAATAGAATTCCTACCAGGTTTTCTTGGATGGTTGGACCACTGTGTGATTCCCCCACAGCACACAGTGCATTAGGGGCCTCTCTTCTCACTGTCCCTCCAACATTGACCAGCTTTGTCCTCTGCCATCTTTGGCAGTGTGATGATGGGTGCACCCTGAAGCCTCTGAGTTGTTTAGCTTGGTGTTTCTTTTATTGTTGGTGATTTGGAGTTTTCTTTCACATGACTGTTTTTCCTCTTTTGCAAACTGCCTGCTCATATCCTATCCTTTGACCACTTATCTATTGGGAAATGAGTCTTGTACTGATGAGGACAAGAACCTCATATGTCATATGAGGACTTTTTAAAGGAACTGGGAATGTCAGCATGGAAGAGAGAAGATGGGGAACATGACCATTGTCTTTAAGTATCGCAGGGGGATTCACCTTGTACAGTTGGTTTCAGAAGCGAACCAGGAGCAGTAGGTAGAAGCTGGAAAGAGACCAGTTTAGACATGGGGAAAAAAAAACAAAACTTCTAACTGTAAGAGCTGTTCCAAAGTAGAATGGAGAACTTCCCTCTTCTTGGAGGTTTCCAGCTCCAAGTGACTGGACAGCATTCTGTGGTAGATTCCCTTTGTGTGTGCTTTGGACAAGGCGGAGAATGAGATTCCTTCCAACTGTCAAATGCTGTGATATTTATACGTTTGTGTCAGTTCTTTGTATATCTTAACTAGACCTTTATCAGGATATAATAGACTGCCATCAGACATGTGCTATAAAGATATTTTTTCCCTCAATTTACTCTTTCTCTTCTAAGCATCAGTTTGATTTGTACAATAGCTCTTCAGGTTGTACAATCAAAATTATCACTTCATCTTTCGTGATCACCTTTATCTCTTATTTAGTTGAAGGTTCTTTCAGTATTAATGGTTGTGCAGGGTAGTTCCATTCTTTTCTCATTTTTTTAATGGCATGACCTTTTATATTTAGGCCGTGTGTCTATGAAGAGCTTATTGTGGTGTAAGATTATTAGTCTAAACCCCATTTTTTGCCAAGCTGCTTTCCTAGTAGTTTTTCTTGACTAGAGAGTCTTTATTTCAGTAGTTGTTGTCCTTAGTTTTATTAAACAGTAGTTAGTGGCTTCTGGGTCTTTCTTATCTAGTATATACCGCTGATCAGCTTTTTTGTTTTTCAGCCAGTACCAAATAGCTTTCATGATCAGTGTTTTCTGGTATGGTTTAAGATCTGGTAATAGTAGGCCCTTTTGTCCCTATTTTTTTCATTATTTTCCTTGACCTTTTGTTTCTCCAGATAAATTTTGTTATTATATTGGCTAGTCTTATAAAGGGAATGGAAGGGAAGGTTAGTACAAATCCTTGGATAGCCTTGGATATAGCAATTATTATATGACAGACACTGTGCTAAGTTCTAGGGATACAGAAAGAGGCAAAAGACAGTCCCTTCCCTCAAGCAGCTTATAGTCCAATTAAGGAAACAACACGCAAACAAATATATGCAGGCTGTGCATAAACATGTAAACGTTATATATGTACACACACACACACACACACACACACACACGTAACATTTATATAACATACATGTATCCACACAAATATAAAGCAGGCTTTGTATAAGATAAATTGGAAATAATTAATGGAGAGCACTGGAATTAAGAGGTTTAGGGAAGGCTTCCTGTAGGAGGTGAGATTTTAGTTGGAACTTGAAGGAAGCCAGGGATGTCAGCAGTCAGAACTGAGGAGGAAGAGTGATACCTGGAGATGAGAGATGGAGAATCTTGTTCCTGGAATAGTCAGGAGCCCTACGTCACTGTGTAAAAGAATATATGTTGGGGAATAAGGTATGCGAAGACTGGAAAGGGAGGGGAGGGGTAAATTATGAAGGCCTTTGAATGCTAAGCAGAACATTTTATATTTGATCCTGGAGGTGATGGGGAGCCACTGGAGTGGGGAGAGATTTGAGGCAGGCAGACCCACCAGCAGACTGTTGCAACAGTTTAGGTCTGAGATGATAAGGGCCAGCACCAGGTGGGGACAGTGTTAGAGGAGAGAAGGAGATGTCTCGCTTGATCCTCACAACAACTGTGCAAAGCAGGTGCTGTTATTATCCCCATTTTACAGTTAAGAAAACTGAGGCAAACAGTAGTTAAGTAACTTGCCCAGAGTCACCCATCTAGTGTGTGATTTGAACTCTGCTCTTCCTCCTGACTCCAAACTCAATAATGCTCTACTCACTGCACCACCTAGCTGTCAGTAAAGTAACTTGTTGGTAGTTTGATTGGCCTGACACTCGGACTGTAAGTTTATTGTTATTTCTGCTATAATGGCAACACCCAACCACAAACAATGAATATCACTCCAATTATTTAAGTTTTATTTTTGCGAGGTGTATGTTTATCATTGCCCTCCTCTGTGCTGTAGCCAAACTGGACACTACAGTCAGCCCTGTAAACATTCCCTGCATCCTCCTGCCTGTATAACTATGCTTATGTTGTTCCCTATGCCTGGAATGTCCTCCTTTCTCTCCACCTTTAGAGTTCCTACCCACCCTTGGAAGTTCAGCTCAGAAGCCACATTCTTGATAACACTATCTCCATCCACTCCTCCGTAGTGGTGAGAGCCTTCATTCTTGGCCTTCACATAGCAGCACTTTGCCCAGCAAAGCTATGAAATACTTATAAGTGATATTGTATATGTTGGTTGGTCAGTTGGGTTTGCATCTTGTCTTTTTATTACACCATAATCTCTATTAGGGCAGGCATAGTATCTTGTCTCTACCTTCTGTCTCACAGAAGGTACTTAAAAAAGGTTTGTTGAATGGTGTTTAGTGATTTACAAAGGACTTTCCTCACAACAGCTCCTTGGAGTAGGTGGTGCTGATATTATCCTTGTTTGACAGATAAGGAAACTGAGGCACAGAGAAATGGTTAAGTGACTTGGCTACAGACACATAACCAGAAAACGACAGGGCTGGGATTAGAAATCAGGTATTCTGATTATGAGCCCAGTGCTTCTAATAGTGCACATTCAGCTTTTCCTTGAGGGCAGCGCTAGACCAGCCACTCTAGGGAATGCCAAAGAAATAACTGGTCCTTGCCTTTGGGGAGTTTATAGTCTAGCCGAAAAGACAACATACAGACATGGAACAAATAGAAAACATGTTGATACAAGGCAATATGAAAGGGGCTTTGGTATATTTGTTCTGAAGAAAAGCAAAGAGAGGGAGCAAGGAGGATAGTTGGAAAAATTTCTGGGTGGAAATGAGTCCTGCCACAGGTCTGCAGTATTAATAGAATGTTGGCCCCTGTCATTCTTCTGTTGTTCTGGGTAACAGTATTGATAGGCTTGAATAAAGAGAGAGTAACCTCTGCCATTGATTCCCTGCAAAGGTGCAGTGTGGGGCAGGGCTGATGGTCCTCTGGAGCCCCCCAGACCACATGTACCTGTATCAGCACATCCTGGCCACGCTCCAGTGCCGAGACCTCCTCAGACCCCCAGTGGAGCCAGGAAGCCCCGCTGTGCCTGAGGCCAGCCCCCGTGAACCTGCCCCTCCCAAGCGGCTGTTGAACCTGACTTTGGAAGTGAGCACAGCCAAGCTGACAGCCTTTGTGGCCGAGGACAGGTTCATCACCCTGGTGGCAGAGAGCGTGTCCCTGAGTCGCCACGGCGGCTCCCTCCAAGTCTACTGTCCTGAACTGGCTGCCGGCTTTGACGGCAACAGCATCTTCAACTTCAAGGAAGTGGAGGTGCAGCTGCTGTCTGAGCTAGAGGAGATGATCTTGCACCGAAACCCCTTCCCCTCCCTGGAGACCCTGCGCAATCGTGTCTGGCTTTTCTCCCTGGGCTCGGTGTCGGTGGAGTTTCCTTACCAGTATGACTTCTCCAGGACCCTGGATGAAGCCGTGGGGGTGCAAAAGTGGCTGAAGGGGCTGCACCGGGGGGCCCAAGCTGGGGGGCCCCCAGAGCCAGCTGCACTCCCGCCTGACTTGCTAATTAAGGTGCAGCACTTCTCTTGGGTCTTCTTGGACGACATCTTTGAGGTAAAGCTGCGGGACAACTATGAGTTGATGAAGGACGAAAGCAAGGAAAGTGCTAAGCGCCTACAGCTGCTGGATGCCAAAGTGGCCGCCCTCCGCAAGCAGCATGGGGAGCTGCTCCCTGCCCGCAAGATAGAGGAGCTCTACGCCTCCCTGGAGCGCAAGAACATTGAGATCTACATCCAGCGCTCACGTCGTCTCTATGGGAACACGCCCATGCGCCGGGCCCTGCTCACCTGGAGCCTGGCTGGACTGGAGCTGGTGGCCCTAGCAGATGCCTCCTTCCATGGGCCCGAGCGAGTACTGATGCAGATGCAGGAGCTGGACCCCAGCAGCCCTTTTCCCAGCGAGGGCCTTGAACTTGCCATCCAGTGGTGTCGTATGCTCAAATGCAACATTAAGACCTTCCTAGGTGAGTGGTGTTTCCCTTGCCGATTCTCTTGTCTGGCAGGCAGGCTTCTGGGAAGCTTTGGGTGCACTCTGGGCTGGGACCCCGCCCCTCATTTGGAACCCTGCTTGGCTCCAGGCGAATGGGCTTCCTCTCTCTTCATATGGGCCTTTCTGGGCTAGAGGCGCCCCTTGGGGCTAGGTCTTTTCTTCTGTGCTAGAGGGTGATCTGTGTCTTTCCCCTTGCCTTGCTCTGTGGTTTGACCATCCCTGTGGGGCATCCTAGGGCCTGCCTTGAGCTGAGTGGGTGAATGAGAGAATCCAAGGGAGATGACATGGCTTCTGAGTCTCCTTCCCGTATGTGTCTTTCCACGCAGTGCGGATCCGAGATTATCCTCGCTACCTGTTTGAGATTCGTGACTGGAGGCTGCTAGGCCGATTGGTGGGCACAGAGCAGAGTGGACAGCCCTGCTCCCGACGGCGACAGACCCTGCATCTGGGACTCCCCTGGGGTGATGTGGTTGTGGAGAGGAATATGCCCCCACTCAAGTTCTACCATGATTTTCGTTGTGAGTGGGGGTGGGGACTACAGAGAATGAGGGAGTTTGGTTTAGAGGGGAGATATCTGTGATGAAGAGGGTGGGCAGTGACATAAGGTTCATCTCCAGGACTTGGGGAGGAAACTTGGGACTTTGGTAGAATGTCTATACATGACTAGCCAACATTCCTTCCAGCTGAGGTCTTCCAGTACACAGTGGTATGGGGGCCATGCTGGGACCCAGCCTGGACATTAATTGGCCAGTCCGTGGACCTCTTGACAAAGCCCTCAGCCGACCCCAGTGCCCCCTTGCCCTGGTGGGACAAGAGCCGCTTGCTTTTCCATGGGGACTGGCACATGGACATCGAACAGGCCAACCTCCATCAGCTGGCTACAGAGGTGAGCAGGTGGGCAGGGAGTCTGCTGATTTCATTTTCATCCCATGTGATTGGAATGGTGGATGTTTGGAGCTTAGTGCTATGGATATGTGTGTGCGCATGCTGTGTGTGGTGTGTGTGTGTTGGGGTGGGGGCGGCGTGGTCCCTCTCCTGATACCTCATCGAGTCCTTGAGATGCTTGCAGGATCCCTATAATACAACTGAAAATATGCACTGGGAGTGGAGCCACCTGTTTTTTCACTGGAAGCCGGGACAGTTTGTGTTCAAGGGGGACCTGGACGTCAATGTGAGGACAGCCTCCAAGTAAGTTGAGAGGCGGGCATGGCATTGGTTTGGGGTGGCCGGGATCTTGCTGAGGGGAAAGGATGAGTTGGGGGAATGAGGAGAAAGGCCACTGAGAGCCAGGGACTCCTTTGTGAGGCAGGTATGACGACTGCTGCTTCCTACACCTGCCTGACCTCTGTATGACCCTGGACCTGCAGTGGTTGTGCCATGGCAACCCCCATGACCACCATAGTGTCATCCTTCGAGCACCAGAGTTCTTGCCTGAAGTGTCCCTGGGCCAGCTCCATGACTCCTATCGGGCCTTCAGATCAGAGAACCTCAACCTTTCTATCAAGATGGACCTGACCCGGCACAGTGGGAGTAAGGCTGGGAGCAGGGGGCTGCAAGGCATAGGCTGGGACACTGGCATAGGAGAGAAAACATAGCGGGATTTGGTTTGGCACATGTTGTCTCAGGTCTTTGGTACCTCATAGACAGGGAGATTCCAATTTTATTGCTTCATCCTCCCGCAAGCAAGACTTCCAGCTGAGGCCTTCCCCTTCTCTACATCTGCAGCAATGTCCCAGCCCCGGATTCTGCTATATAGCAGTACTCTTCGATGGATGCAAAACTTCTGGGCGACGTGGACCAGTGTTACCCGGCCAATCTGTCGAGGAAAGCTCTTCAGTAACATGAAGCCTAGCAAAAAGAAGCTTGGTCAGCATTACAAGCAGCTTTCCTACACGGCCCTCTTCCCCCAGCTGCAGGTCTGAGCCAGACTTTCCTCCAACTTCTCCAGCAGAGCCTGTAGTCGTGCTAGGCTCATCTGGACTTTGCTTTACATTATCTTAGGTTGTCTGCCAACCTGTTTCTTAGTTCCTTGCTGTGGGCCCCAGGGTCTGTCCTTTCCATCTCTCACTCTGCTCTTGGTCACCTACTGGCTCATCTTTTCTCAATTTCGTATTGTCTCTCTGTTTTTCCCTGCTTTATAAAAAAATTATTTAGTATTTTATTTTTCCCCAGTTACATGTAAAAACCATTTTTAACATTCATTTTTAAACCTTCGAGTTCCAAATTCTCTCCCTTCCTCCCTCCCCCCCCCCATTGAGAAGGCAAGCAATTTGGTATAGGTTATGCATGTGTAGTCATGCAAAACACATCCATAGTAATCATGTTGTAAAAGAGAACATAGACCAAAAAAACTCAAGAAAAATGAAGTAAAAAAAGTTTGCTAAGTTTTTATTTAGACACCATCAGTTCTTTCTCTGGGGATGGATAGCATTTTTCATCCTAAGTCCTTCAGGGTTGTCTTGGATCATTATACTGCTGAGAATAGCTCAGCCATTCACAGCTGATCATCTTACAATATTGCTGTACTTTGTACACAGTCCATTTCACTTTGCATCAGCCTGTGCAAGTCTTTCCAGGTTTTTCTGAGAGCATCCTGCACAGTATTCCATCATAATCACAAAGCACAACTTGTTCAGCCATTCCCCAGTTGATGGGCATCCCCTCAGTTCCTAATTCTTTGTCCCCAGAAAAGAGCGGCTATAAATATTTTTGTACATATAGGTCCTTTTCCTTTTGGTTGTTTGTCTCTTTTGGGATACAGACCTAGGAGTGGTATTTCTAGGTCAGAGTGTACGCATGGTTTTATAACCTTGGGCACAGTTCCAAATTGCTGTGCAGAATGGTTGAATCAGTTCACACCTCCACCAATAGGGCATGAATGTCTCATTTTCCCCACATTTCCTCCAACATGTGTCATTTATCTCTTCTGTCCTATTAGCCAATCTAATAGATAGGATTATTTTAATTTGCATTTCTCCAGACAATAATGAGTTAGGGTATTTTTTCATATGGCTATAGATAGCTTTGATTCCTTCATCTGAAAACCGATCATGTCTTTTAGGTGCATTACTGGGCCTCATTTGCTCAGCAGCGTGGTATTCAGGTTGAGTGCAACCAGGGCCATGTCTTTACTCGGGGAACCCAGCGACTTATACCTCAAGGTTTGGCTAGTCACCCCTTGGTCTGTTTCTTTTCCCTACATATTCGTCCCTGTACCCATTCACCCACCTTTCTGCCTCCACAAGCCCATCCCAGTGTGCTTGCCAGCCAGTCCTCTGAGTGCCTGTCTCACACCTCACAGCGGGCACCGTGATGCGGCGCCTCATCTCTGAGTGGAGCGTGACGCAGATGGTGAGCGACCTGAGTCAGGTGACGGTACACCTGATGGCTTCGCCCAGTGATGAGAGCTCTGACCATCGCCTTGATCTGCTGGTCACGAAGACTCACCTCCTGAGCCTGTCTTCTCTCACCTACCAGCGGCATAGCAACCGTACTGCTGAAGAGGTATTTGCTTGGCTCTGAGAGCTCCTTCTCCACCCTTTGGGGAGAAGAGGAGCCTCAGCTCCATCTGACTTCCTCGTTAGATTCTGAGCTCTCTCCCAGCCCCACAGATGAGTGAAGCGTAGGTCCCAGTTTCTCCATAATTCCTTTGTCTGGATGTGTTTTTCCATCTGGATTGGATTTTTATGTTGGATGATTTAAAAATCCATTTTCAGTCTTGAGGTCTAATGTCCAAGGATATAATTTAGTCAGCAGAATGTGACCTGTCAGTCCCCTCTCTCTACCTGCCCCAAGCAGATTTCATTTTCGGTAGTGCTGTTCTCTGTGTCCTCCCATTCCTGCAGCCCCAGCTGAGAATCCTGGGCCCCCCACGTGACCTGCCTTCATTCAGTTATTCTTCTGTCCTTAGGAGCTGTCCTCCCGAGATGGGGACCCTGCCTTTCATACCCACCAATTGCAGTTAGTGGACCTGCGGGCTTCCTGGACCACCACCAACAGGGACATTGCCTTTGGCCTCTATGATGGCTACAAAAAGGCAGCTGTGCTTAAACGGAACCTTTCTACTGAGGCCCTGAAGGGGTTAAAGATTGATCCCCAGTTGCCAGCCAAAAAGCCAAAGCGGGGTATCCTGCCTAACCCCCCAGCCCCACCTCGGGTCAGTACTCCCAGCCTCAGCAGAGGGCCTGAAAAGAGCTCTTCAGGAGGTAAGTTGGAGGGGATGTGACACCAGGGATTAATGTCATCAGTGGACCTGACAAGGTTGATTATATCTAGGATCAGAGGGCTGAGAGCAGAAGAGACCCAAGAGACTGTCTGGCCCAGCTCCCTCATCTTCTTATTTTCATTGATTTTCAGTTTTATTGTTGCCTCTTTTTTTTTTTATAATTAAGACTTTTTGTTTTTAGTTTACAATGCTCAGTTCCATATAATTTTGAGTTCCAGATTTTCTTCTCCCCCCCGCCCCCACGATGGCATGGAATCCAATATATCTTCTACGTATAACTTTGTATTGAACTTATTTACACAATAGTCAAGTTATAAAGAAGAATTATGACCAATGGAATGAATCAGGAGAAAGGAGAAACAAAACCAAAAAAACCAAAAACAAACAAAAGAGAAAAAAAAACAAAGGAAAAAAAAAGGAGAGCAAACAGTGTGCCTCAATCTATATTCATACTTCATAGTTCTTTCTCCGGATGTATATAGCTCTCTCTATCATGAGTCCTTTGGAGTTGTCTTTGCACCTTGTATTGCTGAGAAGAGCGAAGTCTATCAGGGTTAGTCATCACAGAATCCATATATCTGTGGTTGTGTATAATGTTCTTCTGGCTCTGCTCCGCTCAACATTATATCGTGCAGGTTTTTCCATGTTATTTTGAAGTCTGTATCATCCCCATTTCTTATCGCACAATAGTATTCCATTACCTTCATATACCACAACTTCTTCAGCCATTCCCCAGTTGATGGACATCCCCTTGATTTCCAGTTCTTTGCTAGTGCAAAAAGAGCTGCTATAAATATTTTTGTACATATGGGTCCTTTTCCCACTTGTGTGATCTCTTTGGGATACAACCCTAGAAGTGGTATTACTGGGTCAAATGGTATGAACATTTTTATAGCCCTTTGGGCGTAGTTCCAAATTGCTCTCCAGAACGACTGGATCAGTTCACAACTCCACCAGCAATGTAACAGAGTTCCAATTTTCCTGCATCATCTCCAGCCTTTATCATTTTCCTGTTGTTTTAGCCAATCTGACAGGAGAGATGTGGTGCCTAAGTTGTTTTGATTTGCATTTCTCTAATCAATAGCGATTTCGAGCATTTTTTCATATGCCTATAGATATCTTTAATTTCTTCCTCTAAAAACTGTCTGTTCATATCCTTTGATCATTTCTCAATTGGGGAATGACTTGTATTCCTATAAATTTGACTCAGTTCCCTCTATATTTTAGAGATGATTGCCTCTTGTTTTTACGCCACAGTTGTTTCTTCTTAGATCACCCTCACCTCCTTGAACTTAGAACAAAGAAAAACATAGAGAACCAACCAGCAGTCACTCCATGTGGTCAGGGGGTCCCCTTCATCTGGAGTCCCCATCCTTGGGTGTCTCTATAGTGTTTCATCATGATGGACTCAGGGTACATCGTTGGAGTCATTAGGCTTCTTGTTCTCCCGCTTCGGCTCTTTTCATTCTGAAATACTTCCTGAAAGTCTGCCCACATTTTTCCAGTTTCTCATATTCATTTTTTCTCCCAGTACAATAAGATTCCATTACATTCATACACCACAGTTGGTCAGACATTGCCCATTTGATGGCACTGCTCTGCTCAGGAAACCTCAGTGGCTCCCTGTTACCTCCAGGATCAAGTCCTCTGCTTTACATTTGAACCTCTTTGCCAGTTTCCACCTTCCAGGCATCTTCCACTTTACTCCCCTAACTCTAGGCCAGTGTGTCCAGTTTTCTGTTCCTCAAACACATTCCTCCTCTTTTCCATCTCTGTGCCTCTGCAATAGCTCTCATCCTTGTGTGGAATTTTTCACCTCTGCCTTTGAGTTTCCTTCACTTCTTTCAAGATGCAGCTCAGATCCCACCTTCTCTCATCCTTTCCTGGCCTTCCCAGACCCCAGTTGCTGATGTCTTCATCTTTGAGATGACTTTCCATCAGCTCTGTGTATAAATCTTGTATGTACCTAGTTATTTCCATGTTCGTCTCCTTCTTTGCTCCATGAGGGCAAGGACAGTTTCTGTCTTTCTTGGTAACTCCAGTGCTTATCCTATAGCCTGGCACATAGTAAGTATTTCATAAATGTTGACTGACTGATGGTACCCACTTTGTTTCTGTTTTTCTGCTGTCGCCAAGAAAAGTTCCTTTAAATATTTTGGTATATGCTCAGGAGTGCATCTTTTTTATTTCATAGATGAGGAAATGAGACCAACAGAAGTTAAAACTATTGTCTCCTGCCTTTACTTGGCAGCACTCAATTCCAAGTGAGGAGAGGCCTAGATTCTAATCTGCCTCTTGCCCTCTGTGTTTGGGACTGTCCCATAACATCTGTGAGCCTTAGTGGCCTCAGCTGGACCATGGATATATACAGTTAGTGCCTGTCTGAGCAGATTGGTGAGGGCATAACGTCTGCAAGACACTTTGTAGACCTGAAAGCAAATGGGAGAGTCAGGGGGAAAGGGAATGTTAACCTGGAAGGAAGTGGCAGACCCTGCTGGGGGACAGGGTTTGACTCTTCCGATTCCAGGCACTGCTCTCACTGGTCTGGACTCATGAAGGCAGATAGCTCAGTACCCTCTTAGTCCTGCTCTCTATTTTCCTGGGTTCTCAATCCCCTGTTAGTCATTTTTTGTTCCTCCTTCTCAAGTCCAAAGATCATTTGCATGGGCAGAGAAAGGAAATGAAGCGGGAATGGTGCAGCTCCAGTAGCTTCTCCTCCCCACTTCCTATGCTGCTCTGTTTACCTCCAGGCTCCTTTTGCTTGTTAGAGCCTGAAGAAGGCCCCTTGCTGTTGTCCCCCATTCTCTTTGCCAGTCTCAGCTGGTGCTGAGCATTCGCTCTAGCGGCACTCTGCCTAGCGGACAGACTGTCTGTACATTTGTACTTACCGTCTGTGAGCCTGCCCAGCTTCCACCTTCTGTGCACATCTTAAGGTCCAAGTGCATTGGTTATTTCCTTGGATATCCACATGGATCTCTTTAGGCAACTCTTCTTTTTCCTCTTCATTAGAATTGTTTCTGCGTCTTTGTCACTGTTACTGAGCTTCCCATCCTGGCCAGCCTGACTTCCTATGTCCATGGGATCCTATTGTCCTTTCTCTAGACCCTTTGAAATGTGCTCTCTGCATGTCAGACTCTGCTTAACTTTCTTCCCCTTCCCTGCCACTCATTTGAAGATGAGTAGTCACTTTGGGCAGGATCGCAGTCATTTCCATCCCAATGGCCAGTGCCTCCTTGTTAGTGAAGAGCAGAGCCAGGAGACAATTTTGCCTTGTTAGCACCTTCTTTCTACTTGTTGTCAGCTCATTTTTCTAGGCTGAATCAGTTCCATTTCATACCTCAAGGACTGAAGCATTAAAGGGCCCAGCACAGAGACCTCAAGGAAAGTGTTAGGATGTGGGGAGAAGGAGATAGCTTAAGGAGGGTGATCGGCCTGGGGGCAGCGGGGAGAGAAGGGGATAAAAGAATTCCATGTTGTTTCTGGTTCAGCAGTATGGGATTAGGCAGTATGGCATTAGACGTGAATCCTTCCCCCTCTTCTTCCTTGTCAGGTGCCCACATGTTGCAGAAGCTGATTGAGGAGACAGATAAATTTGTGGTGTTCACAGAAGAGGAGTCAGGTGTTAGCGAGCAGCTGTGCGGCATTGCTGCCTGTCAGACAGACGATATTTTCAACCGCAACTGCCTCATTGAGCTGGTCAACTGCCAGGTACCCTCACTGTCCCTCTAGCAGCTGGAGCAGAAGGAGTTGGAGAGAATGCTCCATCTAATTGCTCAACAGGACTTTGAACCTCTGGTGTTGAGCCTCTGGCAGCAGGCTGGGGAAGCCTTTCAAAAGCTAAAATAAAATACATAGGATTACAGAGGAAACCAGTTATCTCAACATACAGTTACCAAAGTACTTTTAAAAAAAACTTGTGTTCCCCAGTTTGAGAATCCCTGTTATACCAGGAAGAGGCCACTCTGCTAACAAACATTCCCATCTTTGGAGGCCAGAGTAGTTGAAGTACTTACCTTACCCTTCATCTCAGTCTTTCACTTGATGATCCAGGGTTACTTCTTGGGGCCTGTTGTGAGATCTGAGGATGGGCACAGAGAGGTATTGCAGGAAACTGGCAGGCAGGGCCGATGGTGCTCTGTTGGTCGGGAGCCAGATTGATGTGGACCAGCCATAGGATTTGGTATAAACTTTTTTAAAAATTTTTTTATTCATTTTAAACTTGAATACAAAATGAGAAAAGAGTACAAAGAGAGGATTCAGTATCAAACAATAAATTTCCATTTCAAGAAAACCTACATGATAAATACTGTTATTTTCAAAGCTACCAAGCTTTTCTGGGCTTCCTTCTAGGTTTTCTTTTGTTCTCCGCTGTGGACTTTTTATTTTATTTTTTTCTCTCTTCCCCATCTCCCCCTGCCCTAGAGAAGGCTGCAATTAAATGTCACACACACACGCATACACATACACATACATACATACATATATATATATATATATATATATATATATATATATATATATATATATTTCTTTCTCTGAAGCTGGATAGCATCCTCTTTCATAGGTCCAAGTCTTTCCATGTTTTTCTAAATCAGCCAGCTCATCATTTCTTATACTCTAGCTGTCTTGGATCATAATCATATTCCACAGCTTATTTAGCCATTCCCCAGTTGAAGGGTATAAACTTATATAGCTGGTCAGTGGCAGGACGAAACCTCAGCTACAATGGAGGGTGTATTCTTTTGGCTTATTTCCCCTCTTCTTCAGTGGTCCTGGTGTCCCGATGGCTTCTTTTCTTTGCTCATAGATGGTTCTTCGAGGTGCAGAGACAGAGGGCTGTGTCATTGTGTCTGCAGCCAAAGCCCAGCTGCTTCAGTGCCAGCACCACCCGGCCTGGTATGGCGATACCCTGAAGCAAAAGACATCCTGGACGTGTCTCCTAGATGGCATGCAGTACTTCGCTACCACTGAGAGCAGCCCTACTGAGCGTGATGACCGGCAGCTCTGGCTGGAGGTTAGTGCACCCCCACATAGCAGAACTAGGCATATCTTTCCCATTGCCCGAGGTCAGTCCTGGCTTCCTCTTGCCTCTGGGATTATACCAAATTTCCTCTTTGGTTCCTCAAACCTTTGCCATCTGACCCCAGGCTGCCTTTCTAGGCTCCTTGTGTGTGCATCCTATTGGAGGAGAGCTTGCTCTCCTCCCACTTCTATGTCTGGACATCTCGATGCGTCCCCACTTCCCTTCCACCTCCCATAGGAAGCCTCTCATCAGTTGTTAGGGCCTTCTCTCCAGAGATTATTTTACATGTGTTTGTGCTTAATAGTTCACGTTCCTAGTCTTTCCCCTAGTAGAATGTAAACTTCTTGAGGGCAGCCACTCTTTCATTTGTTTTTGTATCCCCAGGCACCCAGTGCCTGGCACATATCAGGGACTTCATCAACTTGTGCTGAATGAATAAAATAAATCCCCGCCCTTTGCAGCAGTCAGCAGAGGTGGGGAAATTCCTCCCATTGCCTCTTGCTGTCAGCCGAGTGTAGTGATGGTGGCTGGTTTGTAGAGCCTCGATGCGTTTTAGCTTCTCCTTCACCTTTTGTCCTTGCACCTTTGGCTTGTACTGCAGAGCTGGGGAGGCTTTGGACACCTGCTCATGGGATTGCCCACACACCATGATGGGGAGCCGAAGCCTGGGAGCTTCTGCCATTCTGAGAAACATTGTTAACTGTGTCTGAGCTCTCGCAATCACTGTTTGCTCACTGATTGCATTTGTCGAGTGAGAGTGGGTCTGACTTCAGGGCTGATCTGTGGGGAGCTCAGAAATGCTCCCATTCTGCAGATGCCCTGTTTGCTCAGGTTGTGCTGTGGGGAAGAGAGAGGGAGTGAGCTGGGGGCAGAGCCACAGGAAATAGTACCAGCCTGTCCTTGTTCTTAACCTTTCACTGAAGCCACCTGGAGGCTGGACCAGCAGAACCAGCTCTAAGGACGGGAGAAGGGAGCAGAGGAGGGTGATAGTGGGACCTGCAAGCTCCCCCCAGTCAATAGTGAACATTAATGACATTAGTTATTAGCAAGTACAGCAAAACAAGGGAATTCTGCAGCCCTCCCCAGGCCACATTCCCTTCCCCCACTCCGATACATCTGATTAGCACCAAAGCAAAAGTCACAGGTGTTAAGTGTGTCCTCCGGGGATAAAGCTGTTCCCTCTTCTCTCACTCCGGCTGAGGTGCCTCACTGCCCTGGCAATGGAGCCCTGTGCAGGCAGCATGCAGGAGGTTAGAAACTGTCAAATCAGATGTCACTCTAGACAGGGGATGGGCAGGTAGGTGGTGATAGGAAGAAGGTGCTGAGTTGGTCTATGACAGTAGTGGACTGAGCAAAAGGTGCCCCTAGCAGCAAACAAATGCAGAGAGCACCTGTTCTCCCTGTTGAGTTGGCCCGGGGGAGCTGGGAAGCAGCTGCCTGGGTTTTGTGCCTGTCTCAGGCACATCGAGCCTTATACCATTTTCTCAGGTGAAGGCCACTGCAGCCTTCATGGAATGATGCACTTTGGGGCACTGGCCCCAGCCCATTGACAGGGGTGTGTGATGGCACATTTCCCACAAAACTGATTCTCTGTGACTCAGTCAGTAGATTTGATGGCTCCATGTTGTTTTGCATTTTTCCAGTGATGAAGCTGCTCACGTTGTACTCATTCTACTCCTGACTCTGAATCTTGCCTGACAGAGAGATTTAAATGAATGTCAGCCTCAGTTTCACCAGCCCATCTCACCATTATCAGTGTCCACAGGGAACAGTGGGACTACGAACAGGGAAAAGAGCTACAGAAAGTTCAGGTTTAGCAAAAGTTGGCACTGTCCAAAGCCTGATTCCTAATTTTACTTTTAGGCCTCAGGGCTGGGGAATCTGGCCTTCTGTGCCTGTTTGGTCTAAGTTTTCTTCTAAAAGGGAATCTGGGAAAGAAGGGTTTAAGATCATAGCTAATGTCTTTGAAAGGCTCAGGGCCAGGCTTGAAGGACAGACAGCATTCAAAACTATGAAAGGAAACAGTTGGACTTCTCTCTTGGGGGATTTTATAGAGATCTGGGAATCAGAGGGCTGTGGAACAAGTGGTGTCACTTCTTGACTTGGGATCCAGAACCTTTTTGCCCAGGAAATGTCTGTGACTGTTATGGCTGAAGATGCTCGTGTCTTCCTCACCAGGTGAAGAACATTGAAGAGCATCGAGAGCGCACTCTGGACTCTGTGCAGGAACTGATGGAAAGTGGGCAGGCTGTGGGCGGCATGGTCAGCACCACCACAGGTTGGTCAGGCTCTGCCTCTGCCCCAAGGTTGGGGGTGCCAAGGAAGGTGCTGGGGCCTTCACTTGGGGCCTGACAATGCTGGAATTAGGCCGGGCTACTGTTTGTGGGTTTCCGGTGGTTTTCCTGGAGTTTTTGGTCTTGCATAGCTAGAAGCTACAGTTGTTAGGCCTGGCTCCTTTGATGTGAGTCAGAGGGATGGCCCCTGTGGCAGAGGAAGACTGCCCCTAAGCAGGTTTTCTCCCTTGCCCAGACTGGAACCAGCCAGCAGAGGCCCAACAAGCCCAACAAGTCCAGCGGATCATCTCACGCTGCAGTTGCCGGATGTATTACATCAGCTACAGCCATGACATTGACCCTGAGCTGGCCACTCAGATCAAGCCACCCGAGGTCCATGAGCAGCAGGAAGAAAAGGAGGACCTGCTGAAGAAACAGGAGGGTATGCAAGAGCTTATGGGCTCGAGGGTCCCCTGGAGGTGTCACCCTCTGCTGGGGCCTGAGACCTGGATGTGAGCCAGTGTCCCAGCTGGTCATTACCCCTCCAGGGTCAGCCTCAGTGTATTGGTGCCTCTGGCTTTACGTTTCTGCCTTAGAAACAACACTCCTGGCCTAGATACAACCAGAGTGGGATGTTTCTGCCTCTATGCAGTCTCCCATTCGGTCAGGCCGTGGGGTGGAGGGGCTTCTCAGGGAGGGGCCTGAAATTCCTACTAAAATCCCAGCTGATGTCACAGGGGCTGTGGACACCTTCACCCTCATACACCATGAGCTGGAGATCTCGACCAACCCAGCCCAGTATGCCATGATCCTGGACATTGTCAACAACTTGTTGCTCCATGTGGAACCCAAGCGGAAGGTGAGTCTGGCTTCTTTTATCTCAAGCCAAGCCTTGTTGGGGCCCCGAGGTCCCGTGCTGCCTTTGAAAGTGCTTGGTTGGGCTGCAGGCTGTAGTACTGTGCTTCAGCCCTAAGGAGAGCCTTGGAGGTAGAGAAGCACCCCATGGGTTAGCAACAGCGGACCCTCAATCACTCTTGCACAGGCTTTAGCCTTCTTCTTCCTAAACCAGCAGCAGGACTGGATTTCTTAGTCCTGTCCCCAGTTATCACTGAATACCACCCTCTGTGGACCTGATCTGTAGCAGCCATCAGGAGATCCCCGATCCAATGTCCCTTCTCTCCTGCTTCCTCTCAGGAAGACTTTGTTCTTCCTCCTCTCTCATAGGAGCATAGTGAGAAAAAGCAACGAGTACGCTTCCAGCTGGAGATTTCCAGCAACCCCGAGGAGCAGCGCAGCAGCATCTTACACTTACAGGAGGCTGTGAGACAGCATGTGGCTCAGATTCGGCAGCTCGAGAAGCAGATGTACTCCATCATGAAGGTTGGGGCACAGAGACAGAGAGAGCCCTGGGCTGGGGGAGCTCCTGGCCATGAGGCCTCACTTTTGCCTACTCTGGTTTCCCCAGTCTCTGCAGGATGACAGCAAGAATGAAAACCTCCTTGACCTGAACCAGAAGCTAAGCCAGGAGAAGGCTGACCTTCAGCTGGAGAGTGAGGAGCTGAATATCCTCATCAGGTGCGCCATCCAGGACCCCCTCTGCCCTTGTTTCACGCTAGCCTCCAGGGCAGGGAGCCTTCTGATAAGGGGAAGCATTTAGCTTGGGTTTTTTCCTGGCCAACTCCTCCTGGCAGTGCTGTGAGCCTCCAGGAGGTCCCAGGCAGGGCTCTGGTCAGGAGCTGACAACTGGAGTTGGCTTCCTCACCTCCCTCCCTTTGGCTCCCAAGCAGGTTGTATCCAGGGACAGATGGTTCTAAGGGAGGCATGCAGGGATATTTGGAGGAGAGCCAAGACCGTCTGGCTGGCTCTTCCCCTGAAACTCTGCAGTAGAGTGTGATTGCAACTTCAATATTGGCCTTGGTCCCAGGAAGAGCGCTTGTGGCTTCTTGATAAAGCAGAGTTGAGAAACAGGATTGGGATTCGTGTGGCCCTGTGGATGGGGCAGCAGGTCCAGGGCTGGGGACGGTCTCAGACTGGGGGGTGAATTTGTCTGGAGTTTCATCCTGCATTCGGGATACCCCTAATGCACACACTTGACCAAGCTGGTTTTGGCTCTGTCCACTATCTTGTGACCTTGCCGTTGCACCATCAGGTGTTTTAAAGACTTCCAGCTCCAACGGGCCAACAAGATGGAACTTCGAAAGCAGCAGGAGGATGTGAGTGTGGCCCGCCGCACAGAGTTCTACTTTGCCCAGGCACGATGGCGCCTCACTGAGGAGGATGGGCAGCTGGGCATTGCTGAGCTGGAGCTTCAGCGATTCCTCTACAGCAAGGTAGCGCCAGGGCTGACAGGGAGGATCTCTAGCAAAGCCCTGGGAAGAGCTTATTGTAAGGGGACGTATCTGTCTTAACAGGTGAACAAGTCTGATGACACAGCCGAACATCTGTTGGAGCTGGGCTGGTTCACGATGAACAACCTCCTGCCCAATGCAGTCTATAAGGCAGGTGTCCTTCCTACTGCCTCAGCCTGCACCCCCTTCCCCTCAGAAAGAGTGTGCTGGAAGACCAGGACCTCTCACCTGGCTCTCCCTACAAAGCAGGTGCCAAAGGGCACTGGCTGGATCTTCAGTCTGACCCTTTACATTCCACAGGTGGTGCTACGGCCCCAGAGCTCCTGCCAGTCTGGACGGCAGCTGGCCCTACGCCTGTTCAGCAAAGTTCGGCCTCCTGTCGGGGGCATCTCCATCAAGGAGCACTTCGAGGTGAACTTAACTCCTAAGAGTCTAAGGGAAGCCAAAAGATGGGACTGTTTCTACAGTAGAATTTGGCAGAGGGAGAGTGACTAACGTTGTTTTTCATGTGCCTTTTATTTAAATAAATTTTTATAGATATTTTTTGTTTTTATAGAATTTACATTTCCCATTGTATTCCTCTCCCCATTCCCTCTCAGAGAAATATCCCCTATAATGTGAAAAAAGGGAGAAAATTTCCACAAAACTAACCGACACATAGAAAAGTCTGACATTACAAGCAGTTGCCGACTGCCATCCTCCCCCACTTCTTTAAGGGGGCATTCTCATATTCTCATATTCTTTGGGGCCCAGCTTGATCATTTCCATTTCCAACATTTAGTCCTGATTATTTTGTTGTTCCTTCCACTCCCATTGCTGTAGTTGTGTGTGTGTGTGTGTGTGTGGTGTTCCTGGTGGTGCGGACTTCACTTTGCATCAGTTCATGTATGTCTTCCTGTACTTCTCTGTATCCATTACATTCACGCATCACAGTTTGTTTAACTGTTCCCCAAGCAATGGACATCTACTTTGTTTCTTCTAGTTCTTTGCTGCTACGAATATTTTGGTGTGTTTGATGCTTATCTTTTTGTCTTGTTATTGACCTCTTTGGTGACCTCTTTACCTAGCAGTAAAATATATGGGTCAAAAACGTATGGACACAGAATTCCAGATTGCTTTCCAGAATGATTGTACCAATTTGCAGTTCCACCAGCACTACATTAGTGTGCCTACCTTTGCAGAACACCTCCCATGTTGACTGTTTCCATGTTTTGTCATCTTTTCCAATTGGTTGAGTGGGACATGAAACCTCAGGATTGTTTTGATTTAAATTTCTCAGTATCAGTGATTTGGAACATTCGGTCGTATAGCTATTAGCCGTTTGCAATTCTTTTTTAGAAACATTTTTCATATCTATTGACCACTTATCAGAGTGTGACTTTTGATTTTATATATAAGAAACTGACTTTATTTTTATGTTTTCTGTGAACAAAATCCACCTTTTCAACCTCCCCTGAACCACAAAAAAAAAGAAAGAAAAGCAAAACAATTTCCACATTGGCCGAGTCTTGGAAGCATGTCTCAGTTTGCACCCTCTGTCCATCAGCTCTGGAGTTGTCTCTGAGTTCTGTGGAGCAACTGACAGACTTTAAAGCATTCTCCTGCCTCCATCTCATGCAGGTCAACGTGGTTCCCCTCACCATACAACTGACACACCAGTTCTTCCATAGAATGATGGGCTTTTTCTTTCCTGGTCGTAGCATGGAGGATGAGGACGTTGGGGATGAGGAGGACAAATCCAAGCTTGTGACCACAGGTGAGGGCCTCAGGATTGGGCTCCAGTGGAGTGGGGCGGCAGTCCCAGGAAGGAGCCACAGCCATGGAGGGGGGGATGGCTAGCCTGCTTGCTCTCTCATAGGGATGCCAGTGGTGAAGCCACGGCAGCTGATCACAGCAGATGACGCAGTGTCTCTAGGCCCCGGAAAGGGTGTGGCCCAGGGCCTGAACCGTGGCTCTGGGGTCAGGAGGTCATTCCGAAAAGCACCTGAGGTACCCGGTATATCCTTGGGCTGGCTGGATGGTGGGAAGGCCACTGGGGGTAATCTCTCCCTGCTTCCCTTGGGATAGACGTGAGGGCAGAGAGAAGGGTGAGTGAGTGACACCCGGCTCACTCATGACTCCTGGACGGTTCTCATTTCTTCTGCCTTTCTCAGCACCCCGTGGATGACATTGACAAAATGAAAGAGCGGGCAGCCATGAACAACTCCTTCATTTACATCAAGATCCCCCAGGTTCCACTTTGTGTTAGCTACAAGGTCTGCAGCTCCCCTGGGCATCCTGGGGCTGGGTGTGGGGAGCTCTGTACACTTGGGAGCTGATTGGGATTCTGTGGGCCAGAACCCCTGGTGAACTCTGGGGCTCTCTCTCCTCTCCTAAGCAGCCGAGGGGCCCGTGCCTGTTGTGTCCAGACGGGGAATCAGCATCAGAGGCCTCTGCCGAGGGCTGGCAGGCTGGCTACTCCTTGATGGGCACATGAGTCTTCTCTCTGTTTCTCCCCTCCCCCCCAGGGTGAGAAGAACAGTGTGGATTGGGGTGACCTTAATCTCGTACTGCCGTGTCTAGAGTATCACAACAACACGTGGACGTGGCTGGACTTCGCCATGGCTGTCAAGAGGGATAGCCGCAAAGCCCTGGTTGCCCAGGTGTGTGGCTGGGCTTGCTAGGTCAGTGGGGCCTAGGGGTCTGTGGCAAGCTCATGGACAGCCCAGCACCAAGGCAGAGACTTGGGCAAGGCCGGAGCTTTCCTCTGCCTGTAGCTTCCAGTCCCTCTCCCCTCTCCCCATGACTATTCAGATGACCCATTAATTCACCCAGCGGATACCTACGGAGTGCTTCTCCTATGTCCATAGCACTGGGGGGACAGTATGATTACGTGGAAAGACTTGGAGTCAGAAGACCCCGGTTCTGCTCCCATACTTGTGACCTTGGACAAACCAGTTTTAATTTCCCCGAGCCTCAGTGTTCCTGTCTATAAAGACAATTCTTTCAATTCTGTAAAGGCCCTTCTTACAGAGTGGATATAAAGAAAACAAACTTTGTTAGACTTTAGAATGTAAAATTGTACATTTATTAACACTTTCTTCATAGGTTTATTGTGAGGAAAACTTCCTGTAAACTGTTAAATGGCCGTGTAAACGTGAGCCTTTAGAACAAGGTGCTGGTGGAGGGGAGCTCCAGGGATCCCACAGGGCTGGGGCCTGCTCTCACTCCAGCTAGCTCCTAATTAGTGTCAAGCATTAAACCCCTGATGAGGTTCATTATTTGATTTCACTCTGCATATTTCCACATTCATATACATGGTTTATATAATTGTATCTTCAAATAGTAAAAATTCAAATACATGCACCTACTTCAGGAGAGTCTTTCCTCCCACTAATTAGGGAACTGGCTGTGGATTATAAGCTCTTGAGGGCAGGGCGGCTGCCGTAAAGCCAAGCCCAGGAGTGAGGGATAGAACAAGTACTCAGTCAGTATTTCTAAGCAGACTTACATGTTTTGTCAGATTCACTGACCCTCGCCTCGCCTTTCCCCAATCCTCCCAGGTGATCAAGGAGAAGCTAAGGCTGAAGCCAGCTGCAGGGTCTGAGACCCGAGGAAAGCTTGAAACAAAGTCGGACCTGATCATTCAGCAGCAGGAGGAAGACGAGAAAGCCCGGCTCCTCATTGGGCTGAGCGTGGGCGACAAGAACCCCAGCAAGAAGTCGATTTTCAGCAGGAGAAAATGAGCAGGGAAAGCCCCTGTGGGGCAGAACCGGACTCTGGCCCTAGGCTCCACAGTCCAAGTGACTCAGGGTGGGGGCAGGGGGTGGGTCTCCCCTTGCTCCCTGGGGATTCGTGGGGACCTTAGGGAATCATACCCATACGAGGCTGTGAGAAGGGGGCCTAGTGGCTGATGCCAATGCGCTGCCAATTCCTGTGCAAAGCAGGCATAGGATCAGAGGCATCAGGCCAGAGCAGGGACATAGGCACTGGATCCTTCCCCTGGGGCCAAAGGAGAATGGGGAAAGGGTAGCAGATGCAGAGCAGAAGAGTTACATTTTTATAAATAGACATTATAAATATTTCTATGTGTAACCTCTCCCTGTGTGCCAGGGGAAGGAAGCTGTGATCCCCTCTCAGCCCCTTTGACCCCTATAGCCTTGTACAGAGAGGGTAGACCACCCTCCTATCCTACTCAGTCTTTGTGCCAAGCTCTGCTGGGAGGATGGCACTGAGTGCCAGAGCTGGCCATGGTTCCTTACCCTCTCCCTTTGGGCAAGCCCTGAGTGGCGGTGGTGGTGGTGATGGTGGTAACAAAATGGGGTTTAAGGAGAAAGAAAGATGATTTTAAATTTGATGCTGTTTCGTGCTTCTCTCCAGTGCGTGGACCCCACTTTTTTTGTGCTTGTTGTTACTAGTTTCCAGCCCCAGCTCTGGAGCTGCGGCCTGGGAAGAGATGCTTCTGCCCATCCCTTGCATCCCTAGGCATTCCTCTGACAAAGACCTTCCCACATTTGTGTTGTCTTGAATCACTGTCCCTTGTCAGTGATGAGGAAGCGGGTCTGCATTTTAAACAGTCATTCCTAAGTGGGGGACATTTCTCCTCTCAAGGAATGAGTACCCAGAAGTCTAAGTGGAACGGGAGGCTGGCACCATGAATAATGGAGCTGGGGGTGGGGCTCATGAATGATGCATCACAAAGGGGTGGGCCTGCTTATGTAACTGGGACAGAGGGGTCTGGCAGCTGGGGAGCTGCTGGCAGGATGGGAGTAGCAGGCAGCCGGCAGACCCTTCCCCACAAGGTAAGTGGTCAAAGCTGCACCAGCCCCCAGTTAGGGGCAGCTTTGGCTTTATGCTGAAGGTAGGGGAAGGGTTGGGGGGAGGGGTACAAGAAAGATGGCCAGGATGAGAGCCATGAAAAAAACCAAAGGGAGAGGAGAGGGCATGAGTGGTCCCAGCACAGAATGAAAAGGAGTTCTGTGGAGGAGGGGTTTGTGCAGGACCCATGAGAGTGAGGACCTGGCTTTGTGCCCAGTACTAGGCAATGCCAACTGTGTTTGATGAACAGAGAATGCAGGCTGGTACACAGAGGAGAGCTGACGGCACTGCACTGAGTGACCCCCAAGGGGCTAGTACCTGCTGAGAGAAGCAGCCCACACAGGGCTGGGTGGGCAGAGGGAGCTCAGTGTGGCCCCCCTTGGCTCTCAGCAGGGTGACAGCATCCCCCCCATCCAGGGCCCCTGGGTTCGGGGCTGGAAGAGACTCTTGTCAGGTGTGGGGACCACCCTATCAGGCCTGGACCAGCTGTGGGGACAGCGGAAGCACCAGGGCCCCCATCTGGGGTCCCTAGAGCCAGCCCTGCTGCCGGCAGAGAAACCCCTGACTGAATGGCCGGTGCCGAAGCTCATCTCTCTCTTTTTGCCCGAGTTCCCCATCCAGCCCCCCCAGGGGCAGCAGCAGCTAAAGGTGGGTCAGCCAAGTCCTCAGCAAAGACTCCATGTGGCATTCCCATGGAAGGCTGAACATCTCAGAACTCACTTTGCCTTCCTCTTCATTCCTCTGTAGGTCCTGGGGTTTGTGGCCAAGGGCTCCTTTGGGACTGTCCTCAAGGTGCTGGACTGTGGCCTGGGGGCCTTGTTGGCTGTGAAGGTAAAGCTCTTTATTGCTGTCTCCTTCTCACTGCCCTTCTCTAGCTATCCTGTCCCCAAGGTGAGGGAACAGTAGGTGGGAGAGGTTTCAGGTGCCTTTTTGCCTCTGCCCTCTCACTACAGGTGGTCCCCAAGGTAGAAGTCCTTCAGCGAGACAGCTTGAGGCAGTGCAAGGAGGAGGTCAACATTCAGGTAGGCACTGAGCACCCTGGAAAGACTCAGAGCTAAGGGATGGAGGGAGAGTCCCAGCCCTGGGATGACTCCCTTTTGACCCAACCCCATGAATCGTAGAGGCCTTCCTGGCTTCTGCCTTGTTCTCATAAGAGCTAATAGACATAGCATTCCTGGCTAACAGTTCCAACTCAGCACTGTGGTTTGGGCACTGATCAGGCATCCCCCCCATCTCTGCTAAGTAGGGCCTACCAGGGAGCCCTTTGGCCTTCATTGTTCCAGGCTGGGTGGGGGTCAGTTGGCAGGGCCAGGGATTGCATACATACATCTCAGCTGAGCGATGAGCCAGACAGAAACTCCCTCTGCCCAGCCAGGTGGTGCCTGGCCCATCCTCTTCTTCCTTCAACAAATGCTTCCTTTGACCTGACCACCTGTTCTCTTTATCCCCAGCGCCAGATCCGCCACCCATTTGTGAGTGGCTTGGGAGGCAGCTGGCAGGGACAGCGGCACCTCTTCACTAGTGAGCCTCCCTCCCTGGTCTCCCTGCTCTCTGCCCTCCTTCTCAAGGTCTCCAGACAGACACTGCCACGCATGGGAGAGGAGTCCCCCACTTCCCTACCCCTCCCTGGGGATGTAAGACCTCCATCCAGCCCTAGAGAAAAGTGTGGTGCCATTTTGGGCAGGAAGTCCATGGTACCCTGGGCCCCTGGCAAGGCAAGACCCTGACCCCAGACTCCTTTGCAGTGTACAACTACTACAGCACAGGAGACCTGCACTCTCTCTGGACCACGGTTGGCTGCTTTTCTGAGGCTGCTGTCCGCCTCTTTGCTGCTGAACTGGCCCTGGGTGTGGGTAAGTGAAGCAGGAGGGGAATGGACCCATGTGGGAGGAGCTGTCAGCACAGTGGTGGGATGGGAAGGCCAGGCCCAGTGAGACTTTGGGATGAATGGATGCTGACTGAGGGCCTGGCCAGGGACAAAGGGATGAGGCAGCTGATGAGAAAGTTGGAAAAGGTAGGACATGACAATGGGTGGAGGTTAGGGAGAGGAGAACATTTCCATTTCAAGCTTGTTCTCTTCCCCAGGCTACCTTCATGACCTGGGCATTGTGCATCGAGATCTAAAGGTGAAGTCCATATTCCATCCTGCTGCCTGGGCGGCCCACGTGGGGAGGGGAGGCTAGGATTCAGCCCAAGTACCTGGGAACTCCTTTGAACTACTCACCACCTTAGTATTAGCATGGTTGAACTGGACAAAGGCAACTCTCACCTGCCCCTCCCAGGATGTTCTCAGGACAAAGGAAGAGTCATATTAAAAAAACCAGAATGGGACACAGAGTTGGGTACCCTTTTTAGATAGGGGTTAGGAAGATATCAAGGCAGGAAAGGTACATTTGGATGTTTTTTTTATAACCTTTCAGATGGAGAACATTTTACTGGATGAAAGAGGTAAATCTCTTCAATTCACAGGAATTATATGAGAGAGAGAGAGAGAGAGTGTTGGGGGAGGGGAGTATATTTTCAAGGAGGGGGACAGAGGGAATGCCTTCCTCAGAACAAAAGGTAGGGGAGTAGTGGGAATGTGTACATGTTGTTAATGACCACCTCTTCCTCAAAGGCCACTTAAAGCTCACAGACTTTGGGCTATCGAGACACCTACCCCAAGGAGGGCGAGCTTACACTATCTGCGGGACGCTCCAATACATGGGTAAGACAAAGATGGGGTGAGTGGTCAGGGTTGGGTATAGGTGTGTCTGGGTGGCACTGGTGATCGTGGCCTTCTCTCTGCTCCTCTGCACTGATGAAGGATGACCTTTGCCTTGACCATTCCCCATGGCTGGGATGAAATCAATCCTCACCTCTGCCTGACCACTTTCTACAAGGAGCCTCCCTTCCAAGTTACCTTATGTGTTTAATTCTTCTGTGTTTATTTGTATCTGTTCTCTTTATATTAATTTGCTATATACTTACATGTGCATTTATTTTCTCTCCATTAGAATGGAAAGTCTTGGACTTAGATTGTTTCAGTCTTTGTGTCTGCATATCCCCAGTTCCTAGCAGAGTAGTTTTTGGCACATAGTAGTCACTTGAATGCTGGTTGGTTGGTTGATTGGTTGACTGAGATCTCTACTCGTTGCAGCCCCAGAAGTCCTGAGTGGTGGGCCCTACAACCACGTTGTTGACTGGTGGTCCCTGGGCATCTTGCTTTTTGCCCTGGCAGCTGGAAAGGTAAGAAAAGAATTAAAAGGGTGGAGGGAGGAGGGAGTCCTGTTGAAGGGAAAGAGAGGGGAAATTATCACCCATCACTGAGTCTGGATTTTACCCTGTGAGTAGAGGTCAGGAGTGGAGATGGGAGAAAGAAAGGCTCCATAATGGACACCCTGTTCCAGCCCCATTCTTTCTTGTCCTAGTTCCCACTGCAGTCTGAGAAGGATCACGTGGCCATGTTGGCAAGTGTGACTCACTGTGACTATGAGGTCCCGCCCTCTCTTAGCCAGGGGCTTTCTCTTCTGCTCCAGGAGGTAAGAGCAGCCCTGTCCTGACTCTTTCCTGATCACCAGCTCCTGAATCCTACTTTCCACATTCCACTTCTTTACATTTTTCAGCCTGGGCTCCAACTCTGCTTGGCCTGCCTCTTCTTTTCTCATTCCCTTCGATCTTTATTCCTTCTAGCTCCTGATTGGCTCTGCTTGTCTCTCCAAAAGCTTCATTCCCTCCTTAGGCTATCATGAAATTCTATACCCCAGGCAGATTGGGCTCAGACCTTTGCGGCTTCCTTCTCTGGGAGAGAGACCAATATCCTCACGGCACACTTCCCACTAGCCTACAGACAAATTTCATTTTGCTTGAAACTTGGGCTCTTCCTGTGCTCCAAAGACCTCTGTCTCATTGGCTCCTACAGATCCTCTCCACTCTTGGGCTGCTGCTTCTCCCAGGGAAGGGTCCTCAGAGGCCATCCGTTCCAGCCTGTAGCTAACAAGAACCGCCTCTACTACATGCCTGACAAATGATCATTCCACACCTTCTCACTCCCATCTTCTTCCCCACATCCCTGGGCTTCAGCCTCCTCACTCACACAGCCCCTCGAACTTTGTCTCCCTTCAGCTCCTGTGCCACAACCCCTTCCATCGTCTGCGCTACCTGTATCACTTCCAGACCCATCCTTTCTTTCGGGGCATGGCCTTTGACCCTGAGCTCCTGCAGAAGCAGCCAGTAACCTTCGTCCTGGAGGCAAGAGCTGCCCTTCCTGCCCCAGCTGAGGCTGTACTGTTCCAGGATTTTGACTGTGATTTGATGTCTCTCTCAAACCACCTCTGCCCTGCTTGAGCTCCATTCTCCCACACCCCCCGCCTTCCAAGCTGGATTGTAGCTGAGAGCCTCAGGACCTTTTCCACCGCCAACTCAGGAAGACCTCCCGAATGCGCCAAGTTGTCTCTGGCCCACATACTTGTCCCTTGTTCTTTGTAGCAGCATTCTTTCCCATTTTGGAACTTAAAACATTTTATAACTGAAGCTGACCCTGTGGGGCTTTGGCCCTCTAGAGGGCTATTGTCTCCTCTGAGGGAGAGACCAAAGTCTCATTCCTGGGCATCCTGCCACAGGCATCTCATTGCATCTTCTTCCCTCTCCTGCCCCTCCTCATTCAGTAGGCCAGAGCAGGCATCCTCCCTGTTTGCTCTTCACGTCTGCCAGCCTCAGGCTCTTAGCCAGGGTTCTCCAGGCCACTTCTCCCTTGCTTATTTCCTTTCTCCAGCAGTACTGAACTCTGTACTGACACAAGTCGCTTCCTCAAGGTGCTTGACAAGCTTAGCCAGCCTGTCCCTTTTCAGAAGCAATAACTGTTTTTTGTAAGGATATAAATCACCCTTGCCCCAACAATTTACATTTTAAATTGTGATCTAAGGATTCAAGGCCTGATTGTGCAATATATTAAATAAAGAAAATGAAATTGAGACTTTTACAGCCTGTTGTGAGGAGGAGACAGGACAGCTGAGACATAGGTAGGTTTGGGTCTCCAGGGGTATACCTGGGAAAAGCATAGGGTTAATTATCCAATTATCCAATAGGGTTAATTATCCAATGCCATGTTGGATGTGTGTCCATGATCCTTTCCTCCAAGATTCATTTTCTAATAGGGCCACTAAAGGACCCTTGTGGAAGTGTAGTTCTCCTCCTGAACACAACTTAAAAAGTATAGGGATAACTGTCCAAAGCAGGAAAGCTTCAGTCAGCCATGCCTCTATCTCACCTTTTGCAAAGTCTCTATTTTTAGTTTATAACCTCACCTCAGGTAATGGACTTTGCTTCCTTCATGTTAGGTTTTTTTAACACTGCATTTGCCAAGTCTTTCAGGTTCCCACACTGTGTTTTTTTGATGGGAAGTTTCCATAAGAAAAGACATGGACCAAGAAGGAAGAACTACATGTTCATTTGAAGGGAAATCAGAGTGAGAACTGGATTCTGATGTCTCTGGATTCATTGAAGCCCTTCAGCTGTGGCTTTGTACTGGGGAGACTGTATTGTTATTACAGGGACAGACCTCTTTTGGAGTGACTTGGCCTTGGGCTCAGTAATTGCTGCTAGTAAACTTGTACTCATTGTGTCATCTGAACTGTTTCTGGAGAGGGGTGGGCAAAGACTGGAGGCGGGATGCTGTCTGATCAATCCCAGAGCTTCAACTCAATTCAGCCACAACTATTGTGTAGATAGAAAGTTTAGGTAAGACATAGTTCCTGCCCTTAGTCTGGTCAGGTTATAGCCTAGTAAACTGAAAGGCACAGGATCCATACCCAAGGGCCTTTAGTACAGACATGCCTAAGAGAGGTGCAAGCAGGGTTTTTGAGGTCTGAGGAGGGAAAGACTTTCCTAACTGACTAGAAAGATCTAGGAAGATTTTGTGGAGAAGTTGACTTTTGAGTTGGATTTTAAAGAATGGTAAAGGTCAAAACAGGAGAAGAAGGGGGAGGATGAAACGGGCACAGAGGCAGAAGAGAGATGTTTACAGGTGTAGCAACAATCTGCTGGCAGCTGTTGTGGGGTGTAAGAGCCAACCAGACAAGCAACAAGAGCTGCCAGCACAGGTTCTTTGATCTGCTTTACTAAGGAAAGCAATGTTAAGGGGTTAACAATCTTACTTTAATCCAACATACTGTTATCATTCACTTAGTTCAGGAGGAAAAGCCAGCACCCTGAACTTCAGAGCAAATACAAACAAGTAGAAATTACAAACATCAACAGGCAGATGTTGTCTGATTCAAATCACAATTCATAGTGACCAAGAAAGCATCATCATCCGGGATTACAAGCGGGGAGGCTCTTAAAACAGCTGCCCAGAGTCCCACTCTTCCAGTGACTGAGAATCCCAAGGGAGAATGCCAACCTGTGGGTTTATATATCTCGTACAGGGTCAAAGGGCATCACAATGTGTAACTCAAACCCACGTGACTTAAAAGCGTCATAAACATGGGACTCGAATCCACATGACCTAAAAGCTTCTGGCATCACAAACATGTCACTCAAACCCATGCAAACATTTCCCTTGAGGCAAGGAGATCATCAAAGACTCCTAATTTAATCAAAGAAACGAAGGCCGGACTCATCAAGGGCACTTGATTAAATAAGTGCTCCAAAAGAGAAAACTACAAAAGTCCCACCTTAATTAATATTACAGCAGGTTATGGTGAATAATCCAGTTTGGCTGGAGCATGGAGTACGTGGGAGCAAGTAATATGAGAATGCTTGGGAGGAAGGAGGGAGGTACCACATTAAAGAAGGCCTCAAATACCCGGGTAAGGAGTTTGAATTTTACTTGATAAACATTAGAAACCTGCTGAAGGGTTTAAAGCCAAGGAATGACATGGCCAAATATGTGCATGGGGGAGATTGGCCTGGCAGTTGTATAAAGGATTGGAGGGTTCAGTAATGGTGGCAGTAAAACTTGTTAGAAAGTTATTAAAGTAGTGTAAGTGGAGCAGTGGGTAGAACTCCAGACCTGAAGTAAGGAGCACCAGAGATCAAATCTGGCCTCAGACATTAGCTGTGTGACCCTGGATAAGTCACGTAACCCTCTTTGCCTCAATTTCCTCATCTGTAAAGTGAGCTGGAGGAGGAAATGGCAAAGCACTCCAGTATCTCTGACAAGAAAACCCCAAATGGGGTCACGAAGAGTCAGACAGGACTGGAACGACTCTTAAACAAGAACAAAAATGGTGCAGGCAAATGCTAAGGATCTATACTAGGGTGAAAGTGGAGAGAGAGAAAGGAGAGGAGGGGTGCAAGGTACAGCAAGCTGGTAAATGTTTATTGATTCTCTGAGGAAAAAAAAAAGTCTAATTTGCATTATTAACATTTCCTCCACTTAAGTCTGCTAGAGACAGTCAACAAAACAGTAAATCAGACTGTTATTTATAGCACTTTCTGATGTCTAAAATGTAGCTCACACCAAAATTTTCTAACTTTATTTTTAACATTTTTTAAAATTTTGAATTCCAAATCCTCTCTCAACCCCATCCATTAAGAAGGCCAGCAATATGATATCAATTATGTGAAGTTATGCAAAGCATATTTCCACGTTAGCCATGTTGCCAAAAAGAAAAGCAAGAATAATAAAGAAAATTAGAAAGTGTGCTTCAGTGAGCATTCAGACTTCATCAGTTCTCTCTCTGAAGGTAGATAACATTTTTCATCACGAGTCCTTTGGAATTGTTATTGATCATTGTATGGATCACAGTAGCTAAATCTTTCACAGCTGATCATCATTACAATGTTGCTGTTACTGTGTACAATGTTCTCCTGGTTCTGCTCACTTCACTTTGTATCAGTTCACAGAAGTCTTCCCAGGTTTTTCTGAAACCATCCTCCTTCTAATTCTTATAGCACAATAGTATTCCATCAGAATCATAAACCACAGTTTGTTCAGCTATTTCCCAATTGATGGGCATCACTTCAATTTCCAATTCTTTGCTCCCACAAAGAGCTACTGTAAATATTTTTGTACATATAGGTCCTCTCTCTTCTTTTTCAATCTTTTTTGGATACAAACCTAGTTGTATTGCTTGGTCGAAGAGCAATTGTTCTCCTGAATGATTAGACCAGTTCACACTTCCACTAACAGTGTTTTAGTGTCCCTATCAGTGTCTCACATCCTCTCCAGCACTTGTCATTTTCTTTTCCTGTCATCTTAGCCAATGTGATAGGTGTGAGGTGATACCTCAGGGTTTACAATGAAAATTTAACAATCAGCATAAACTGGTTCATGCTAGCTCCAGCACAGCCTCTAGATAAAAGAATCATGAAAAGATAATCAACAGGACTTTTGATAACTGATTGAATATGAGAGGAGCTAGGGACAATTCCAAACCATCAAGCCAAGGGAGACTGGATGTGAAGTAGCACCACTTGACAAGATCTATGAGATGGCAAAGTCAGAAGATATAGCAGATGTGGGGGGAGGGGGGCATGTAAAGGCAAGTCTGGTGTGGTATATACTGCGTTTGAGTATTTCAAGATGTGGTTGTGGACTTCGCAGAAAGGTCTGAGCTGGAGAATAGATCTGATCTAGAAGTCATCGTAAAGGTGTGGGAGGGAATGAGATTACTGAGGGAGAAAACCTAGCTAGACCTGATGGGAGAATAGATCTGAAGGTAAAACTTGGAGAAATACTCATTTAAGGAATCAGCAAGACAATGAGGAGCCTGAGAAGGTGGGATCAGGTAGGTTCAGACATCTACATACCCTTTCCCTGTACGAAGATATAATGGGCTCTGTATAGGAGTGAAGGATACAATAATATGGAAATCAGATTCTGTTTCTTAGGGCTTATCTCAAAAGTAATTGGTTCTGATGAATAGGCAGAAGGGAAAAAGTGAAGCTACTGCATGGAATTTTCACCAGAGGTCATTTGATTAATCTGCAAAGGAAATCAGAGCTTGGACCAAAGACCAAATGAATGGAAGGATCAGTTATTCATGTTAGGGTCACTGAAGTCCCAAGACCACATAATGTAACCTAGGTCAGTTTCCCATTAGAATATGTGAAATTTCCATAGTAAACTCATCAGATTGAGGAGAATCAAATTTGAGTTGTTGAGGTAGCTTTCGTTTAGTTTCAAATGCTCTGGATTAATTTTACTTCTGTTATTATGGTGGTATTGCAGTTTCATTATTTCATAGCCAGTTGGCCAGGAGTCAGGTTACCACTGTGAATTCTAATGGGTTAATAATGATGCATTTATTGTTTCTTCAGTGTTTGTAGAAATTTTCCATTTTGTATAGAGACAGAATTTAACCAGAGGACTTGAGGGGCAGTGTGTAAGTTTTTATCTTGGCCTGTTTACACAAAGCAACTGACTTAAATGTTCTGGTCAGAAATGATGGATTTTTGTTTTATTTGGTGCCCACAACATACCAGCAATAAAACATGTTTTCAAAAGAGAAAAAAAAAAGGTTAAAGAAGTAGGACAGTGTGGTGTCCCAGAAATCTAAGGAGACAAGGATCTAGAAAAAGGGTTCTTAACCTTCTCTGTGTCATGAACTCTTTTGGTAGTCTGAGGAATCCTTTGGATGCCTTCTCAGAATAATGTTCTTTAAATATGTAAAATGAAAAACTTACAAAGAAAACATTATATTGAAATATAGCTATCAAAATATTAAAAAAATTTTGTGATATAGTAATGTATGTGCCTAACATTAAATAACAAGATAATATTTTAAAATATAGACACAGTTAAATTTTATTTTTGAAGACATCAGTGTTCAGGCTGTTGGTGCTTAGAATGAGTAAGAACATTAAACTCTGGGATAGTCCTGACAAGGCAACATTTTGTCATGGTAGATATCCAGTTGATTTCAAGTTTTTGTTTTGATGGTTCCAAGTGCTGAAAATACTGACTCACAGAGATATGTTGTTGCAAACTTTCATAAATGCTTTATTATAACTAGAGTAATTTTGAAATAGCAATGATTATAAATATTCTGAGATATCTGCAACAACTGTAATGTGATAGGATAAATTCTACCATGTCTGTTGGTAACAAAGACCCAGGGATTGTTAATGCTCTGGTGGTTTGTTGCCTACATTCATAATTGAAAGAAATGCTGGATTTCATTTAGAGGTTAGTGAACATAAAGATGTAATTTTTTTTTCCTATCCAAGTTTACCAACCTTCTAAAGTCTATCCATAGACCCTGAAGAATCCCTAGATCTAGAAGAGAGGGTGCTCACCAACATCAGGTACTACAAAGAGGTCCAAAAGGATGGCCTTTGTCTTTGGCATTAAAAGGTCATTGGTGACTTCTGAGAAAGCAGTTTTGTTATAGTGGCAGGGCTGTAAACCAGATTAGGAAGGAGAGACAGACAATGTCTTTAGGAAATTTGAAAGGATTTTTTTTAGGATTCAGAAGCCATGAGAGTAATTGTAGACATAGAAAGGAGGAATGGGGAGGAAGAGACTGGGGACACTTGAGAGAGAAAAGAGTTAACCACTGGACCACTGGAGTAAGGTCCTTGAGGAGATGGTTCAAATCGCAGTTGGGTCATTTGTTACCTATGTGACCTTATCCAAGTCCTTTAACCTCTGTGTGCCTTAATTTCTGTAAAATGAGAATGTTAGATTGACTGGCTTCTAAAGTCCCTTTAAACTCTATAGCTATGATCCTATTTTAGTAACACGATTGTATTTTTTAATTCGTTTTATTTTATTTTCAGATCCACATTCTCTCTCTGCCTCCCATTTCTCTCCCCTCCACACACTTTGAGAAAGCAAAAAGCCCCAAACCCATTACAAATGTGCATTAGCTTGATTTTATTAATGGAATCAAGGGTGAAGGTAAAGATTAGATTAGTGATGAGCAAGATACCTCTTCTTTTTATTTCTAAAAATTTTTTATTTTCAGTTCCAAATTCTCTCCCTCTCTTTACTACCTGCCTTAACCATTGAGAAGACAAGAAATATAATGCCTATTAAACTATGAAGTCTTTTAAAACATTTCCACATTAGCCATGTTGAAAAGAAAGGAAGAAACAAAGGAATAAAGAAAAAAGAAATATATGCTCCAATTTGCACTCAGTTTATCAGTTCTCTCTGGAGATGGATAGCATTTTTCATCATGAGTCCTTTGGAACTGTCATTGATGATTGTGTTGATCAGAGCAGCAAAGCCTTTTACAGCTGATCATCATTACAATATTGCTGTTACAGTGTACAATCAGCTCAATTTACTTTGTATCAGTTCATATAAATCTTCCCAGGTTTTCCTGAAAAATCTTGCTTTTCATTTCTTATAAAGCACAACAGTATTCCATCACAATCACATGCCACAATTTGCTCAGCCATTCCTCCATTGATGGACATCCCTTAGTTTCTAATTCTTTGCTACTACACAAAGAGCTCTTGTACATAGAGATCCTTTTCCCTTTTCCTTGGGATATAGATTTCATAGTGGTATTCCTAGTTTAAAGACCATGCACAGTTTTATAGCCTTTTGGCCATAGTTCCAAATTGCTCTCCAGAGTGGTTAGACCAGTTTATAACTCCACTAACAGTGCATTACTGTCCTAATTTTTTCCACATCCCCCGCTTTCCCCCAGTATTTGTCATTTTTCTTTTCTCTCGTGTAAGCCAATCTGATGGGTATTGGTTGGTACTTCGGAGTTATTTTAATTTCTATTTCTTTAATTATTAGGGACTTATAGTATTTTTTCATGATTATTGGTCCTTTTGATTTCTTCTTCTGAAAACTGCCTGTTCATGTCCTTTGACCATTTATCAATTGGGGAATGATTCTTATTTTTTGTAAATTTGATTCAATTCCCTATATATTTGAGAAGTGAAAAAATTTCATCAGAAAAAAACTTGCTTGGGTGGGGCAGAGCCAGCAACTCACCTGGGCTCTCCCCAAAACCCCTCAGAACAACTTTAAATAATGCCATGAAACAATTCCTGAAGCAGCAGAACCCTCAAAGGGATAGAGTGAAATATTTTCCAGCCAAAGACATTTTAGAAAGTCAGCAGGGTCTGCCACACCTGGATGAAAGTGGAGCACAGTCCAGCACAGGCCATGCCAGAATAGACCCAGCCCCAGCAAACCAGGAGCAGAGCTTAGGAGCCACTGAATCAACTGTGGCAGCAGCTGCTTCTAGAGTTCTCAGCGCACAGACTGTAAGGGGGTTGAACAACTGGTCAGAAGAAAATCATAGGAGCCGCTTTGCTAGCACTGAGACAGGACTTTGTTGCTTTGCCCATACTCAGATCTGGGTAGCAGTCTTGGGTGGGGTTCCAGGGCAAAGAGAATCATTAACATACCAGAACTTGCTGCTGCTGTGGAGCAGAACCCTTGTTATAGTTCCAGGGCAGGAAAGAGTGTTTGTGGTCACTCAAAGACTGGAGCACAGGCCAGGAGAGGAGTAAACACACCTCTCCTTAGATCATACCACCTTGGAAGAACTGAAAACTTACAGGTCTTTAGAAGTATCTCTGAAAACACCTGCACAAAACCCCCAAAGCTTGGGACAGTGCACCCGCCACCCTGGAAGCAGAGTCCCACTTTAACAAAGAGGTAAATAAAAGTCAGGAAATAGGCTGGGAAAATGAGCAAATAACAGAAAAATATTATGACCATAGAAAGTTACTATGGTGACAGGGAAGATCAAAACACACATGCAGAAGAAGATTACAAAGTCAGAGCTCCTATATCCAAAGCCTCCAAGAAAAAAATATGAATTGGTTTCAAGCAATGGAAGAGCTCAAAAAGGATTTGGAAAAGCAAGTAAAAGAGGTAGAGGAAAAATTGGGAAGAGAAATGAGTGATGCAAAAAAAAAAAAACCATGAAAAATAAATCAACAGATTGATAAAGGAGACACAAAAAATACCAAATAAAATAACACCTTAAAAAACAGACTAGGCCAAATGGTAAAAGAGGTACAAAAATCCAATGATGAGAAGAATGCCTTAAAAAGCACAGTTGGCCAAATGGAAAAAGAGGCACAAAAATTCACTGAAGAAGAAAACTCCTTAAAAAGTAGAATTGGCCAAATGGGGAGAAAAGGAGGTACAAAAGCTCACTGAAGAAAATAATTGCTTAATTATAATTGAGCAAATGGAAGCTTTATGAGAAATCAAAAAACAGTAAAACCAAAAGAATGAAAAAATAGAAGACAATATAAAATATCTCATTGGAAAAATGACTCACCTGGAAAATAGATCCAGGAGAGAGAGTTTTAAAATTATTGGACTACTTAAAAGCCATGATCAAAAAAAGACCCTAGACATCATCTTTCAAGAAATTACAAGGAAAATTGCCCTGATATTCTAGAACCAGAGGGTAAAATAGAAGTTGAAAGAATCCACCAATCGCCTCCTGAAAGAGATCCCAAAATGAAAATTCCCAGGAATATTATAGCCAAATTCCAGACCTCCCAGGTCGAGGAGAAAATATTGTAAGCAACAAAAAAGAAAAACATTTTAAGTATTGGGGAGCCACAGTCAGGATAATACCAGATTTAGTAGCTTCTACATTAAAGGATCAGAGGGCTTGGAATATGATATTCCAGAGGGCAAAGGAGCTGGAATTACAACCAAGAATCACCTACCCAGCAAAACTGAGTTAATCCTTCAGGGGGAAAAGGATATTCAGTGAAATACAATTAACCATTCTTGATGAAAAGACCAGAGCTGAATAGAAAATTTGACTTTCAAAAACAAGACTGAAGAAAAGCATAAAAAGGTGAACAGGAAAGGGAAATCATAAGGGACTTAATAAGGTTAAGCTGTCTATGTTCCTACATGGGAAGATGATACTTGTAACTCATAAGAACTTTGTCATTATTAGGGCAGTTAGAAGGAGTATATATAGACAGAAGGCACAGATATGGGTTGAATATGAAGGGATGATATCTAAAAAAAATGAAGGGTGAGAGAGAAATGTACTGGGAGAAAGGAAAAGGGAGAGGTACAATGGGGTAAATTATCTCACATAAAAGAAGCAAGAAAAAATAGAGGGGAAGAGCGGGGAGGTAAGGGACAGTAAGTGAACCTTACTCATCAGAATTGGCTCAAAGAGGGAATAACATACACACTCGAATGAATATAGAAATCTATTGCACCCTACAGGAAAATAGGGGAGGGGAAGGGGATAAGAGAAAGGGGGTGATGATAGAAGGGAGGGCAGATGGGCGAAAGGAATATTTGGAAGCAAAACACTTTTGAGGAGGGACAGGATGAAAAGAGAAAAAGAATAAATGGGGGCAGGAATAGAATGGAGGAAAATACAGTTAGCAATAGTAACTGTAAAAAAAAATGTTAAAGCAAGTTTCTCTGATAAAGGCCTCATTTCTCAGACATATAGAGAACTAAGTCAAATTTACAAAAATAAGAGCCATTCCCCAGTTGATAAATGATCAAAAGATATGAACAGTTTTCAGATGAAGTAATTAAAACTATCTATAGTCATATGAAAAAAATGCTCCAACTCACTATTGATTGGAGAGGTGCAAATTAATTCTGATGTCCTGCCTCATTAGATGGGATATTAGGACAGAAAAAGAAAATGACAAATATTGGAGGGGATGTGGGAAAATTGGGACAGTAATTCACTGTTGGTGTAGTTGTGAACTGATTCAAACATTCTGTAGAACAATTTGGAAGTATGCCCAAAGGGCTGTAAAACCATCCATACCTTTTGACATAGCAATACCACTACTACGTCTATATCCCAAAAGAGATAAAAAACAAAAAGCAGAAGAACCTATATGTACAAAAATATGTATAGCAGTTCTTTTCTGTTGGCAAAGAATTGGAAATTGAGGGGATGCCCATCAAGTGGGTAATGGCTGAACAACTTATGGTATGTGATTATAGTGTTATTCAGTATTTTTTTGGATCTCCTTTAGCAAGCTGTTGACTTGTTTTTCATGATTTTCTTGATGTCTCTCATTTATCTTCCCAATTTTTCCTCTACTTCTCTTACTTGATTTTCCAAATCCTTTTTGAACTCTTCCATGACCTGAGACCAATTCACATTTTTCTTGGAGGCTTTTGATGTAGGATCTTTGACTTTGTTGACTTCTTCTGGCTGTATGTTTTGATCTTCTTTGTCACCAAAGAACAATTCTATGGTCTGAGTCTTTTATTCTGCCTGCTCATTTTCCCAGCCAATTACTTGACTTTTGAGTGCTTTGGCAGGGTATGACTGCTTCCAGAGTAGAGAGTGCTTTGTCCCAAGCTTCAGGGGTTTTATGCTGCTGTATTCAGAGCTACTTCTATTCTGAGGTGGTATGTTACTCTTCTCCTGGCCTGTGCTCTGGTCTGTGAGTGCAAGCACTCCTTTCTGCTGTACAACTACGAGGAGGACTCCCTCTCCACATCCACCACAAGCTCTGCCACACCAGCGCTCCTCGTCCCCCAAGGACTGCCAACCAAGACTGTGACCCAGATCCAAGCAGGGCAGAGCAAGAGAATGCTGCCTCAGTGCCAGCAAAGAGATCTCTGCACTCCTGCTCTGGTCAGCCTCTTGATTTCCCCTACTGTCTGTGGGCCTGGAGCTCCAGAAGCAGCTGCTACAGCTGTAGCCACCTCCACCACCCCCAGGTCCAACAATTTTCCCACTGACCTGCTAAGTTGTCTTTGGCGTTTGTGGGTTGAGAAGTCTGGAAACTGCCACAGCTGCCAGTGACTCAGTGCCATGGTACATGATTATGATGGAGTAATATTGTGCTGTAAGAAATGATGAACAGAATGCTCTCAGAAAAACCTGGAAAGACTTACATGAACTGATGCAAAGTGAAATGTACTGTGTACAAAGTAACAGCAATATTATAAGATGATCAACTGTGAATGACTTAGCTATTCTTAGCATTATAATGATCCGAAACAGCTCTGAAAGTACTTATGATAAAAAATTCTATCCATTCCCATAAAAAGAATTGATGGTGTCTGAATATATATGAATACATGTCTGAAGCATACTTTTTTTTGGTCTATGTTTTCTTTCACAGCATTAATATGGAAATGTTTTGCATGACTACACATGCATGTATAACCTATATATTGAATGGCTTGCCTTCTTTGTGGGGGTGGAGTGGGGAGGAAGGGAGAGAATTTGGAACTCAAAATGAATGTTGAAAACTAAAAATAAAGAAATTAAAAAAAATGTTTTTATGTGTAACTGGGAAAAATACTAAATAAATTTTAAAAAATAAATAAAATAACTGCAAACACTCCCCTCTCCCCCCCCAAAAGAAAGAAGAAAAAAAGAAAAAAAGATGCTGTAAATTTTTCCCTGGCTTCCTGCTTTGCTAGTAATTTTAGCTTACTTGGTTTTGTTTTTGCAAAACCTTTTTAATTTAATATAATCAGAATTAAGGGATATCACTTCTGTGGCTCAATTAAAGGAGAAGGGACTGAGTTATGATACAGAGAAGTTTTGAGGAGAGGAAAAGAGTAGTTAAAGGAGTTCCCTGGGGGTCTTGGTCTTTTCAGTTGTTTTTGTTCCTTCTTTGTCCTTGGAGAGGATGGAGGATATCTTGAGGGTGATCTCTTGACTTGCAAGTGAATTGGATTTAAGTGAGGCAGAGCTGTCCAAAATCATCAGCCTCCTCACTATTCCAGAGTCATCAAAGTCCAGTGGCAAGACCAAAGTCAAGATGACTGGGTGTCTTTCCCAGGCTTCAGTTTGTCTGAGGTAACCCCTATTCAGTGACTAAAGGGATAGGTAAGAAGTGAGACAAAAGATGGCCTACTTTCCCGTCACAAAAATATCAGTCTGGCTGAGGAAGACCTTCAAAATTTCTGGTCCGAACAGAAAACATTTGCTGTTTACACTCATTCTAGACCATCAAGCAAGGGGGATGTAGTCTGCTTTTAAGTGCGGGGAGCAGATGGAGGCTTTGTGAGATAATGATGGTGTGCTTGAGGGCTTGTGCTTGGATCCTAATTCTAACACCCTCTGCATAGGTGCCTGTGCCTGGACCCCAATTCCAAAATCACATCCAGTTCTAAAATCACATCTCTCCCTAGCTTCAAATCGTTGGCCCTAGAAGTTTCTCTCCAGTTCAAGGGCAGCATGCCTTAGCAAAACACTTATCTCTCCTCCTGATACTGTGGCCAGCTGCACGTATAGAATTTATTCCCTGTGTACGTGCTAATTGGCTGTGCACTGGGCCATAACAATATTTACTACTTGTTGAACTTCCTGATATGTATCCTAGACACAGTCAAATGTGCCCTCCCTTACATTCATCTTGTCTAACAAGACATTTGATGAGAGCCACCTGGATATTTCCAGTCAGCCCTGACTGATAGTTAACTTAGTGACATTTCACAGTCAAAACCACACCCCCTAGTAGCCCCTGTGTGGGCTATTTCCCGGTGAACTCTGGGTAATAAGCCTGCGCAGTAGATACAAAAAGTGCATGTTCCTTTAAGAGCTGACCACCCCTTAACCACTCCCTAATCCCACCCCAAAACACCTAATTGACACGCTTCACCCCTAAATCTCTTATAAAAGTTCTCCCTGCACCCTTCTAAGGTTGCAGGTTCCCTAAGAACTCTTGCTCACTGTAAAGCATAATAAATCTTTGCCACCTTGACTTAAAGAATGCTTGAGATTGTGAATTCATTCTGGATGGCCCCACCCTCTCCAGTACTCGGGTACCTGAGGGGCACTCCCTCTCAACAACTCCAGTGTTGGGGTTCCTGGACCTTGGCTCCCCCAACCTTCAACAGTAAGGTAGGGAGCAGTTAAGAGCAGAAGTATTGCTGAGTAATCAGAGGATCTAGCTGAGATTGTGCAGCCTAAATTTATAGTGACTTTCTCTAGGACCTCTCAAGGAGCTCTGTAACAGGAGTAGAGAAATAAGATTGTTTGACAGAATTAGAGGGCAGCTAGGTGGCTCAGTGAGTAGAGTCCTGGGCCTGGAGTCCGGAAGACTCCTTTTCCTGAATTCAAATCTGGCCTCGGATACCCTATTTGCCTAAGTTTCCACATCTGTAAAATCAGTGGGAAAAGGAAATGGCAAACCACTTCAGTGTCTTTGTCAAGAAAACCCCAAGTGGGATCACAAAGAAGCAATTGAACAGCACAAATTCCCTCACAGTTATATATATGGTTTGGGTTTTAGAGAGGGTATTGGTGAGGTGCTTGTTTTCCCCCTCTGCAGTATCAGCTTGAGTACTGAAGTAAGATACTAAAATCACTGATGAAGGTGGGAGACGGCTGCGGAGGTCAGTAAATGACATCAAAAAAGAATGAGTGCTGGTAGTATTAATGAATTGTAGGGACTGTCTTTTGCCTCTTTTTGTATTCCCAGTGCTTAGTGCGATGCCTGGCAATACTAGGTGCTTTATAAATGTTTATCGATTAATTAATAGTAGAGACATGGTCTGGAAACAACTCACGTGAGCAAAATATTCTTATTAGTCCAGTAATTTGGGAAAAAGATGAGTGACTACAAATGCAGAGGATTTAGAGGGCTGTAGTCCTTTGGGGGGAACTATTTCAATTAAATTGAAGAGGTAGAGGATGTTTAGAATGTAAAATTTAAGCCTCTTGAGGGCAAGGACTGTGTAATTTTTTGTCTTTATATCTCTAGCACCTAACATTGTGTCTTGCACACAGTAAAATTCTTGTTGATTTTTTTTTTAAAGGAGAAGTTAGATACTGTAAGTAATTGTGTTAAGAATAGAGTGAAATTACCTAGGGCACAATACAATGGTCCAAATGTTGGGTGAATAGGGTAGAAGTGAACCTAGGAAGCAACTGGGATAATAATCTACATAGAGATAAGTGTGTGGGAGGAGAGGTGTCTGGGCTTGCAGATAACCTTACCTTATCTGGCACGAATTCTCCAACTGCTTCCAGGTCATCTCCATTCAGATGACTCTACCTCAAACTCAGATCCAGAACAAGGTTCATTACCTTTCCCCCTACACCTGCTTCTCCTTTCAGAGTCATTGCTTCTTTTTATGGAATCACCATTCACTTGGAATTATCTTTGCCTCCTCATCTAGTTTAGCCAATTCTGTCTTCACAATCAACAAGCACTTATTCTTTTAAATTAAATTTTTTTTCAAAGAACAAAAAATCTATTTTCTATTTCTTTCCCTTCCCCATTAAAGAAAAAAAAAGGGGGGAAACAAAACCACTGCAACCAATATGCATAGTAAAGGAAAATAAATTCTAACATTGGCCATATTAAAAAAAATTTGTCTGATTCTAAACCCTGACTCCGTCACTTCTCTATCAGGTGGTCCTTTGGAATAATGGCAGGTCATTATATTGATCAAAGTTTTTAATTCTTTCAGAGTTGCTTGCCTTTACAATGTCTTATTTCCCTATTATAAAAAATTCCATGAGGAGAGAGACCATGCCATCTAAATTTTCGATCCTCCCTACTGCCTGGCATGGAAGACACTTAAATGTTTGTTGTATTGTCATAAAGCTGTCACTGATGACACTTTTTAGGTCCTCCCCTGTTTTCCTGGGTGTACCTAGTAACAGTTAGAAATTATGGGACACTGACATGGGAGAATTAATTGTGTACTTCCTTCTGTAACTCATTGTAAGGAGTACAATGATCTTGGTACTGGTAGAAAGTAGGGCAAAAGTTGCTAGCTTTACCAGCCCTTCCTGCTTCTTTTTAGTTTCTCTCCCAAGTTAAATTTCATGGCAATCAGAAATATCATGGGCGTTAAAAGGAGTTAGTCTATCAGAGCTTCACATGGTTTCATACTAGTATTTTTTTAAGAGTATCTTTACAGTGTCTTACTATACAATTATATGAAGGGATCCAGGGATATAAAAGGAGTTAAAATACATTTTCAGATCATAAGCCAAAAAAGAGTTTAAATTGAGGACCTCTCTCAGCCCTTTTTCCCCCTTCACCTACTAATCCCTCTCTCCCACAGTGGTAGCAGAAGAGAAGTTCAAGAGTAGAGCTTAAAAATGCCTAAGAATTTCTCCAGCTAACTGGCTGGCTGGTTAGGTGCAGCTGGTTGGGGTCAACTTCTCCAAAGAGCTATAAATAACTCCAAGACTATAAAGTAACTAACCGGGAGTTCCTTCCCCTTAGTAAGGAGAAGTCACACGGTAGCCGATGACCAGCAGATGGTGGAAGAGAACACCAACAGCTTCTTAGATGGAGACACCAAACAAAGCATTGTCTCAGCAGAGCAAAATAATAACGTTATTAGAGGACAGTGGCACCTCTGCTCTTTACTGTTAGAGGTCTCTGTTTTACCCTGAACACACATCTTCTCTAGCCGTACTGGCTTAGAGACTTCCTGGTCTTTGGACCAGGTGAGGATCCTGCTGGCAGGACCGCCACTCAGGGCAGCTTGTGATGCAGAAAACATCATTATCAATAGTCTCAAGCAGGGCATGAGAGCAGGAGGGCTGATGCAGGCTCTGACGATCAGATCCATGATTAGCATGGCCCAATGTCACTCCACAAGCACTTAAGAAGCACCTTTGTGTGCCAAGAGATACAAGGAAAAGACATTTTAGACTCTACCTTTAAGGAACTTTCATTCTATATCAAGGGAAATGATATGTGTTCTTATAGTATAAATAGTGAGGAACTCTGATCATTTTGATGACTTCTCTTTCCCCAACTCCATTAGCTTGATGGAATTACAGTTATCTTTTTCACACCTTGACTTTCCCCATCTCGGTTTCAATATATCATGGTTCAGCATAAGAAATTAAATGGGAATCTGGGGGGAGTTTTGTGGAGGCTACAAATGAAGTGCAAAGGCCAGTAGGGGACACACTGAAGGTTTAGAAACTCAGAAATGCATAAAATATATGTATAGTATTGTATAATATCGACATAATTTATCTTTTAATACTGTAAACACCTCATAAAAGAAAAAGAAAAAATTCAGACTTCTCTGATTTGAAGGGAAGGTCAAAACATTTTATGTGGATTTTCCAGATCATGGGCACCCCTAGTCCCTGTGATGTGGAAGGGATAACTATATAGGGTATGTACTTTGAGGGAGGCATCAGAAGGGTCCTTCCTGTTGAAGCAGACTTATCCACTGACCCCTTACTGGTTTGGTTTTAGAGATGGGGGCTATCTCCTGATGATTGATGGAGGCTCAAAGAGAAACCCTTTAGGTGCTGGTTAAGATATTTCCCTTAAATCTTAAAGCAGTGGTAGGGAATCGAGGTGGAGACTTGTAGGAGATTCATGCAAAGCCCCAGGGAACCCATTTTTGAGCTTGTGCATCTCCTAAAAATGCAGCCTCCCAATATCCCAGTGCCTGAGGTTGCTCAGTGGATGACTTGATGGTGTGCACCTGTGTCCTATTCATTAATGCCTTGCAATATGAAGGAAAGAAATCCTTTAGGCTTGTGTTATGTATTGAGAGGCTGCTTCAGAGGCTTGTGGTAAAAGGTTCCAGGATGGCTACAGAGGAGATGGACAGGGTCAGGGTGGCCCACCCAAGCAGCCAGGGGGTTGATTTTTGAAAAAAACTCTTGTGGAGTGGGAGTATCTTACAATGACAATGACAAAGCAAGGACTGTCTTTTAAGAAGGCAGATTTGCTATATCTGGTAAAGAAACATGTGGCAAAGATAGAAGAAAGAGGTCAGGCTTAAAAAATGGAACAACTGAACAACAACAAAATAAACCCTCTCAACAAACAGCAAAGCAAATCCCCACATTGGCCATGCTGAAAAATATATGCCTCATTCTGGATTTTAAGTCCATTATCTCTCTGGGTAGGAGGGGAATGGCATGATTCATCTTTAATCCTCTGAGCTCACGGCTTATCATTGCATTAATTTGAGTTCTAAAGTCTTTAAAAGTTGTTTTTGTCTATAACGTAGCAATTGTATAAATTGTTTGCCTAATTCTGCTCACTCTGCAGCAGTCCATAGAAGACTTCCTACTTTCTTCTGAAAGTATCCATTTCATCATTTCCTATGGAACAGTGGTATTCCGTTACATTCATATACCACCACTTATTTATCTATTCCCCAAGAGGTAGGCACTCCATTCATTTCCAAGTTTTGGCTGCTATGAAAGGAGCTGCTCTATTTTTGTGCATGTGGGTCCTTTTCTTCTTTCTTTGGTCTCTTTGAGTTTTAGGACTAGTAGTGTTTATAACTGGGTCAAAGTTATACTCTTTCAGGGCACCGTTCCAAATTGCTCTCCAGAAGGGCTGAACCAATTCACAGCTCCATCAACATTGTATTTTTGTATGTGTTTTCTCACGGTCCCTCTAAGATGTTCTTTTCTCCTTTGGTCATCTTTGCCAAGTTGATGGATATTGAGTACAACAACAGAGTTGCTTTAATTTGCATTTCTCTAATTATTAGTTATTTGGAGTGTTATTTATATGATTATTGATAGCTCAAATTCCTTCCTTTGAAAATTTTCTGTTTAGATCCTTTGGTCATTTATAACTTTGAATCAGTTCTTTATATATCTTGGATATGAGACCTTTATCATTGAAACTCAATGCAAAGATTTTGTCCCTCCAAAGGTTTTTTTTTACCTTTTTTCTTTCTAATTTTAATCGCATTAGATTTGTCTGTGCAAAGACTTTTATGTGTTGGGGTCCTTACCACCCCAAATCCCAGGTCTTTGTCCAGCAAAGGCCTGATCTCACGGACAATGAATGAGGGGGGAGGCAAGATGGTGAACAACTCTGTTTATTCAGGTTAGTAGCAAAACTTTTATATCTTTGGTTACGTAGGCACTAGGGCCGCCCTGGTTCCTCCTACTCTCTTCCCTTTTCCTTCCTTCGCGCTCCCATGATTCCCTTGTGATCAGGCAAGTCTGGACAAAGACCTGGAACTGCCACATTGTCAACAAAGGTGAGACCCTTCCTTCTAGCGCCATCTTGTCCCACCCTTACCTTAGAGCCCTGAGTTTACCTCAGCAGGCCCTGGGCGTGGAGGTCCAGCGAGGGCAGGGGTCGGCTCTAATTCGCCCGTTACATTTATGTAATAAAATTATCCATTTTATTTTCTGTAATCCTCTTTATCACTTGTTTAATCATGAACTCTTTCTTTTTTATAGATCTGAAAGTAATTTTCTCCCATTCCTTCTCTAATTTGGTTATGATGTCACCAGTTATGCCTCAGTCATGCATCCATTTGGAATTTAACTTGATATACAGTGTGAGATGCTGGTCTATACCCAATTTCTGCCAAACTTTCTAATTTTCCCAGCAGTTTTTGTCAAATTACAAGTTCTTCTCCTGGTAACTTGGGCCTTTGAGTTTATCAAACACATGGAAGCAATCATTATTTTGGGTTACTTTACTCCACAAATCACACATAGCACACCCAATCTCCCAGCACCTGGAAAAGATGACTAGCAGTGGGTATCATGCATGCCCACCAAGTCCTCTAGCCCCAAATGACTCTCAGGTTGTGGAATTTGTCAGTATTTACTAATAGCAGATGTTTACATAGTACTTTGAGTTTATGTAAAAACCTGTAAAAACCTCGGTCTTCCAGCCTAGTCTTTCTCTGTCCAGCACGTTGCCTATGATACATCCCTTCCTTCCTGCTCTCCTACTTTTCTGGACACCCCCTGCCCCTTACCCACATCTGAAATCTCCTATGCCAAGAAGCTTTTAGTTTATCTAACTATCTAACTGGCATCCCTCTGTCTATAATATCAAAGGTGGGGAACCAATGACATTGACCTAAATGTGCCCTTTATAAAACACATAAGACTGTTCAACTTTGCTGATGTAAGGAGTAAAGATGGGCCTAAGCGTCACATCCTTTGAACTGGTGAGAGATTGTTGTAAAGGTAAGCCAAGTCCTGAGAGCAGTTTCTCCCAAGACACCTATGGACTCCCTCCTTCTGCCATGCTTTGAAAATTGTTGTGGCCAAGGCTCTCTGGTAACATGCCCCTTTGTATTCCTCTCTACTTTGGAGGAGTAAGTCCTGACCCCAGGGGAGTAGGGGAAGGAAATCTGAGACCTGCCTTATTTTTGGAGATGTCAGCTGCTGCCCCAGTTTGGGGTAATGGTAGATGCTTACCTTGAGGTCTCTGCCTCCCCTTCCATGTACCCTTGGGCATCTCCATTAAGCCACAAGACCTTCCCTTAAACATACCAAATGAGAAGTCCCCTTATTAGCATTGACTGGCTCATTTGGTCCCAGAGGACCTGGGTTCATATCCTGGCTCTGTGTGACCTTGGACAGGTCACTTAACTTCTCCAGTGGCCTCTATTGTCACATCTATAAAAAAAGAGCAGTGATTTTGAACCAGATGCCCTTTTGTGATCTCCTTTAGCTCCAAGTCTATGATCCCAGGTATGTTTGGTAGGGCTGTGGGAAATAGAGCTATACTCATCTGAATGTAGGAATTCTGGCCAATGTTCTGGGGTAAGGCTGAGGGGGGAGCATGGAGTACAGAGTATCACACGTTTAGATTTGGAACGGATCTTAAAAGGCATCTAGTTCTAGTTCAATCTCCTCACTTTATGGGTTGTTTAAAAAAAAAAATGTCACCATACTTTAGGGCCAAGTCTAGTAAAATCTTGCTGACTTTTTTTTTTTTGGCTTCTCAGTCATTTCCAGGAAAGAGAAACAAACTTGCTCCTTCCAGAGAAAGGGGGGCCAAGCCTCATCTTTGTTATCTCTTCCAAAGCCTAGTCCCTCGTCCAGTAGTTCATCATTTCCCTTGGTATTCTAGACTTCTTGTTTTACAAAATGTAGGTTATTCTTTTGTCTAGCTCTGTTAAGGCATGCCCTGGATGGTTGGATTTGGGATTGTCCTGCAGTTCAAATCAATAAATATTTGTCTGAAGGCATGTAGTTTGTATATAGAGTAGTCAGTCTCACAGACTTGGGTGCTCCTGCCACTCGTGCACATGGGAACCCATCCAGGCTTTTGCCCATGGGATCCTCGTTCATGTCCAATGGTTATTTCCTGCGTGGACTCTTGCAGACCTCCTTGAGGAGGCCATAAAGTAGCCTTGGCCTCAGTGAAATCAGGATAATACCATCCAAGGAAAGGACTCTCTGGAGAACTCAATACAGAAGAAACAGCTCTGGATTTGGAGTTTGAGGCCCTGGATATACATCTTAGATCTTTTACGGACTTCCTGTGTGACCTTGACCCACCTAAACATTTTGGGTCTCAGTTTCATCTGTGGAATGAGGGAGTTTACTAAATGGCTTCTAAGGTCCCTTCCTGTTCTAAATCTATGATAAGATTTGATACCTTTTGGGAATCTCTCTTCTATTTGGACTGTGGGCTGGATATCCTTCATGACAGTGATGAACACCTTTGGTCAACATATACCTTTTATGCCTAAATTGATATTAATAATAGCTTGGCTATTCTATGCCAGGCACTCTGCTAAATGCTTTACAAATATTATTTCATTTTATTCTCACAACCACCTTGGGAGGTAGGTACTGTAACAGTCCTCATTTTACACTTGAGGAAACTAAGGCAGACAGAGGTTAAGTGACTTTCCCAGGGTCACACAGCTAATAAGTATATAAGGCTGGATTTGAACTCAGTTCTTCTTGACTCCAGGTCCAGCACTCTTTTCACTGTATTAACCTAGATGCCTCTGATAATCCGAGGCTCACTGAACAGATTAATTCTGTACAGTATATCTATCAAATAAAGTTATATGATCTTAAGTATGGGAAACTGCAAAGAGGATATTTAAAGTTTAATTTTTATCTGACTACATTTTTTTGTAATAAACAATAAATCCATCTAGCCTTGTTTTTTCTATATAGTTCAGTGACTCGTATTTATAAAGATATGATATTTTATGGAAAATTGTCCATGAAATCCTGTCTGTTCCTTTCTCATATTTTCATCTACAATCACTTTGATAAGTGTATAGATCATCTCCATGAAGATTTCATAAGGATGAGAAAGCAAGCATATGAGTCGGTAGCTGCTAAACTTGTACTGTTTAGATAACTTTTTGTGGGGTAATAACACCATCGCTGGCTTTTTATCCCTTTTTTTTGGATGAGATATTTTCGCCCTTCCCTTCAGATTGAATAATGATCTGCCGGGGCTTTAAACATTGCTTCAAGTCCATTGCACACTGTTCTGGTCCATCGGTGCCCCCCTTCTTGTGTGTATCACATCAAAGACTGAGGTGTTGCGAGACCAAATATGGTGAGTGGTTCCACTGCCATCAATGGTGAAGATGGATTGCTCTAGAAATATTCTCAAATCTGTTCAGTTTTGCATCTGTTTGTCTTCATTCCAGGTTCATTTACAAATGCTCTTGGAATGAGCTGGTTTCAATCTCATGCCAAGCTTTCTGTAGGCTCCCATTTTCATCTTCTGCTTTCGATTTTCTGTAAGCTGATGCTGCTCATTGCTTTCCATCATTCTCCATATTTCTACAGATTAACATGTCCTCTAAATCACTGTTGTGTTTGCATACCAAGTGTGATAACACTAGTATCTACCAGGGTTTCCCCCCATCCCCCCCGCTTCCCCCGACTCCAATAGCATGGGCTAAGCTAGAGTTTCCCTTTAGAAAAAAGGTGAAAAAGTTGAAGCTTGACTGGCCCAAGACTAGGGGAAGGTTCAAGCTGTGCCTTTCTTGATGCAGTTTCCTGGTAACCTCTGCCTGTATGTGGCTTCTTGGTCACCTAAGGGCATAAAAAAGACCACCTATATGGGGTCAGGGTCCTTAAGGCTTAGTGGATATCCCAAGAGCAGACAAATTACTACATCCTATCCTGCTGAGAATATAGATGTAAAGGGGCTATATCTACCTAAGCTAAGTACTACTGTATCCTTATTAAATATTCTATATCAGGGCTAAGCAAACCTCTTTTTGTCTTGGATGGTTGTACTGCTGAGAAGAGCTAAGTCATTGACACCTGGTCATCTTACAATATTGCTGTTACTTTGTACACAGAACATTTCACTTTGCATCAGGCTGTGCAAGTCTCCAGGTTTTTCTGAGAGCATCCTGCTCATCATTTCTTACAGTACAACAGTATTCCATCATAATCACAAACCACAACTTGTTCAGACATTCCTCAATTGATGGGTATCCCCCTCAATTTCCAATTCTTTGCTCCCAGAAAAGAGCTGCTATAACTACTTTTGTACATATAGGTCCTTTTCCTTTTTGTTTTTTTATCCTTTTTGGAATACAGACCTAGTAGTGGTATTGCTAGGTCAAAGGGTATGCATGGTTTTATAGCCCTTTGGGCATAGTTCCAAATTGCTCTACAGAATTAAACCTCCTTTTGTTAACCGTTCAATGGTCTATCAATGCCTCTTGACATCTGAATTAACAGAGTTTTGGCCTGAATCAGGCCAACCCCTAATACCACATTTCTCCAATTGGCAAGGAAAGCAAATGTTTGATGCTGGAGATGGTTTCTAGTCTCTTTTTGATCTCTTCGTTTTGGTAATTTCCTTTACATTGCTTGCACTTTTAAAAAAATCAACATCTTGACCTTTAACCATTTCCCATTTTTTCAGGGTTAACAGGTTTTTTATTTATTTTGAACATTCATATTTTAAACATTTAAAGTTCCAAGCTCTCTTCCTCTCTCCAGGCCCTCCCCCACTCACTGAGAAGGCAAACAACATGATATCAATTATGCATTTGAAATCATGCAAGACATTTCCAAGTTAGCTATGTTGCAAAAAAAAAAAGCAAGAAAAATTAAGAAAGTGAAAAAATTATGCTTCCATTTGTACTCAGAAGACATGGGGTCTCTCTCTGTCGGTGGATAGCATTTTTCATCATGAGTTCTTTGAAATGTCTTGGATGATTCTGTTGATCAGAGTAGCTAAGTCTTTCACAGTTGATTATGGTTACTATATTGATTTTATTTAAATAATAGATTGGGTCTTAGATCACATGTGGTGTCTCCTTATCTCTGTCCTACTAATGTGGTGTTGATTTTGACCTTCCTTCGAGTTGATGGTCTGACAAATACACAAACAGCTAATTTTGAAAGGAACTCCTGTCGTGGATAATTAAGTGTCTCCTTTCTGTTAAGCTATTTTCATTTTTACTTTTTGTAATGTTTGGTACTGTCTTAATCTCTTCTTGAAATGAAGCTTCTTAGCAGCGTACCTTTCATTTCTGAACCATGAATTGTATTTCCCCAGTTTTTTTTTTAAACCGTCCTCCCTTGTGCCCACCTGCACACCGAAGTTACTTATAGTCAATCGATTTATTTGGGAAGCTTTTGTGCAATTCTTGCTGAAATTTCTCAAGGACTTCATGCTCTCCGACCAGTATTGGCACATAAGCTGTGGTTCTCATTACGATGGTCCTTTTGCATATTATGCTCATTGTGACACACGGTATGTTCCTAATAAAAATTGCCGATTGGCTGATCACTGCCTGATACAACGACCTAGTATCCCGTAATATGACAAGTCATCTCAGTTTTGAGCACACAGTGAAACCAGCAAGGTGTCAACGTGTATAGCGGGCTGGACTTGAGAGTCAGGAAGACTTGGCTCCAAATCCTTCGAATCCTGCCTCAGACACTTGTCTGTGTGACCTGGACCGCTTCCCTTCTCTCGGCCTCAGTTTCCTCATCTGCAAAATGGAGATAATAGCATCTAACTTACAGGGTTGTTGCGAGGAGCAAACACAACCGCTTTGCAAATCCTAAACCACTCTATGAAGAGCTGGCTATTACAACTCTAATTGCTTCTCCAAGGTGGCTTTATGTTTAACTGTAAACCCCCGTGTGTTAGTTTACCGCAGCAAAAATGTCGAGATTGGCGTAATTCAGTTCTTCCAAGAGTCTATCAAGCCTCTGTAACAGCAGAAACAAACATCTCACGGGCGTGGTTACTTAGCCACCTCTGGGGGCTGGGAGGCTCCTGCCCGCGTTGACCCCGCCCCAGGCCGCGTTAACTCCGCCCCTAGTCGCGCAGACTCCGTTCCTAGCCTCCCCATCCCACCCACCTGCAGGCTCTGCGGAATCACCGACAGACGCCCCCTTGGGTTTGTGGAAAGAAGCGCACCGAGGCCACGCGGGCGCGGCCGGAACCACAGCGAGGCTGGGGGCGTGGCTGGAGTAGGTGACGTCACGACGCCGTAGCCAATAACAGCGGAGCGCGCGGCTGGTTCGAATGGGTTCAGCGGGTGGCGAGGAGGCGTCCGCTCTTGAGTCCTTTCCCCGTCTCTCGGCGGCTTTGTGGACCGGCAGGAGCTGAGGCGCTAGGCTCACGTTCCCAGCCCTCGGCGCGCCATGTGGCGGGTGAGGAGCCTCGGCTCGCCGGCTACGCCGCAGCGGGTGAGCCGGGCCGGGCCGGCCTTGTAGGACTTCCCGTTAGCTCTTCTCGTAGGGGAGGGGGAGGGGCGCAGCTTTTCTTAGTGAAGTGACTTCGGTGTGTGGGGTAATAGACTAAAAGCCCCTTGAGGGCTGGGGCAGGTCATACTTTAAATGCTTTGTAAAAAATGTTATTGACTCTATACCACAACTCTAGTGCTGTTATTATCCCTCATTTTATAGTGGAAGGAAACTGAGGCAGGCAGAGGTGATTTGCTCATGGGGCAGAATCTGAGGCTGTAGTTGAACTCTGGTTGGCCTGAGGTCCCACGTAGGCCGAGTGCTCTAGCGGCTGCACCACCTAGCTGCATTGTTAGAATAAAGCCTGCTTTTTGCCTTTTTTTTTTTTTTTAAATCCCCAGTGCTTAGCATTGCGCTTGGCACATAGTAGGTGCTTCATAAATGATTGCGTACTTGATGATCTACTTAACAGGGTTGCTGTGAAAAAATGCTTTGTAAACCTTAAAGCCATATATATAAACAGGAGCATGGTTGAGCATCATGATACTGCTGTCATCAGTCAACATGCGGTTTTTTTTAAATAGCTTATTATGTACAGGGAGGGCCTTGTGCTAAGGGCCGGGAATACAAAAAAAGCTGGTCCCTGCCCAGAACATGCAAACAATTGTGCGCATACCTGATATGCATAGTATACGTGGGAAGTAATAATACCTTGTATTTTTTTATTCCTATGAGGTTTACCAAGCATTTTACGTTGTTACTGCTGCTGTCTTACTCTCTTCTTTGTGCGTTGAAATTCAGATAAAAAGGGTGCTGGGACAAGCTGTTAGCCTGCTATTTTATGTGTAATGCTCTTCAGCCTGTTGGGGGCAGATGGATAAAATGACTATTTTTTTTAAAGAATTAAAAAAAAAAATTTCCCCCAGTTAAAAAACACTTTTCAACATTTGCCTTTAAAATTTTGAGTTCTGAATTCTCTCCCTCCCTCCTTCCGCATTGAGAAGGCAAGCAGTTCAATATAGGTTATATATGTGTAGTCGTGCAAAACATAGTCATGTTGTGAAAGAAAATATAGCTAAAAAACTCAAGAAAAATAAAGTTACTATGCTTCAATCTGTATTCAGACACCATCAATTCTTGCTCTAGGGATGGATAACACTTTTCATCATAAGTCTGTCAGAGTTGTCTTGGATCAGTGTACTGCTGAGAATAGCTCTGTCATTCACAGCTGATGACCTTACAACATTGCTGTTTCATTGTACATAGAACATTTCACTTTGCATCAGCCCATGCAAGTCTTTCCAGGTTTTTCTGAGAGCATCCTCCTGCGCATCATAAAATGACTACTTTTAAAAAACTGATAAACATATTATGATGTAAGCTTATCCTTGGTAGACTCCCTGAAGGCATGTTTAAAACATCTCCAGGAACAAACACAGTAATAATGATGGTAGTGTTATGTAGTTCATTCTGTTCCCCAATAGTTTTAATTTCTTCTGATAAATCTTTGGATCTTGGAAACATTTTGTTCTATACAGTTTGGAAATTGTCAATATTCAATATGGTAATATCTGTTGAAAATTTAAATTTGAATTTTTAAAAAATAAATGTTATATCAGGACAATTGTATGCAATAAGTTTTGTCTGTTATGGTTCCTGAACAGTTTGTCGAAATCAGGATTAAGTGATTTGCCTAGGGTCACACAGTAAGTGTCTGAGAATGGATTTCTCCTTTTGACTTCAGGGCTGGACCTCTCTATCCACTTCTGCCACAAAGCTGCCTCTTGTTTATTGAATTCCTAAGGATATTTTGAAATTTGCATTTGTAGTACAGGGATTTGCATCTATGTATCAAGTATCTAGCACATAATTCTGGCCTCTCAGTTGTCTGACCTGGATGCCTTTCTAGGTTCTAATTTTTTGCAACCTGATATATTATAATGCAGAGTTTCTATTGATTCTTTGACTAATTAGCATCAATCAAATCCAGCTTTTCTAAGGGTAAACTTTTCTGTAGTTTGTGGTGGCAGTGACCCGGTCTAGTGTCCATTGTAAACCTCGCCATTTCTGTAAACCTATGGCCATTTGTTCAGAGCTTCTTTGTTGACATATAGTTGGCTAAATTTATGTGAACATCACCTTTCCTTTCCACTCTTGAATCTTAGTTTTTTCAAAGGTTCTATCTGGAGGCAAACCACTTTTGATTTACATTAGATAAATCCAGTGGTATATGGCTGTATTGGTAATTAAGATGGGCTTTTAACACTTATTCAACCAAGTGCCCTTGAAGAGTTTGGCCTTTGTTTCCTTGATTAAATTAGGAGTCATTGATGACATCCTTGCCTCAAGGAAAAGCCTAGTTTACATGGGTTTGAGTGACGTGTTTGTGACATCAGAGGCTTTTAGATCATGTGGGTGATGCATTTTTGGGCACGTGGGTGAGTCGCATGTGTGACTCACCTTTGATGCTAAACAAGATATATAAACCCAGAGGTTGGTATTCTCCCTTGGGTCTCTGAGCCACAGGAGGAGTGGCCCGTGACTCTGGGCCAGCCATTGTTATGAGCTCCCTGGCTTCTGAACTCAGATGTTGATGGTTTCTTGGTAACTATGAATTGTATTTGGTCTGTTTATAATGTATGTTTGTAATTTGTTTGTATTTGCTCTGAAGTTCAGGGTGCTGGCTTTTTCGCCTGAACTAAGTGAGTGATATTTGTATGTTGGTTTAAAGTAAGATTGTTAACCTCCTAACGTTACTTTCCTTAGTAAAGCAGAGCAAAAGAATCTGTGCCGGCAGCATCCTTGTTGTTGGGCTTGTGTTGGTCTTTCACCACCATAGCAGCAGCTAGCCGGATTGTTGCAACAGTAGCTAGTCCCAGCTTTTACTGTTGTTCTTGTTTGTCTTCCATTCTCAAAAAGGACCATGACATCAGGAAGGTGATACTATGACATGTAGTTGAATTGGATTTAAATGAGGAAGGACTGTACAAAGTCACTAGCCTCACTCTCCTCTGGAGCCATCTGGGTCCAGTGGTGAGATATACATCAGGACGACTGGCAGGCTCTGGATGCAGTGGGAGAACTTGGCCTTTTTAAGCTAAGGTCTTTCCCAGGTCTCAGTTTGACTGAGGAAATGCCCACTTGCTGATTAAGACTAGGTAAGACATGATGTCTTTTCCAGGAGCATTTCTGTAAAATTTTAACCTGTTTATCTTATTCTCTTCCAACATCTGTTAGTCTTCTTTCTTTGGAAAATAAGATCTAGGTTTCATTTTTACAGGTTTTAAATCCACTGTTGTCCATTTTGCTGTTCCAGAATCTCATCTTAAGACTTATTATTGTAGAGGAGTTAATTGCTCTAAATGTGTTCTTCTCATTGTGTTTTAACTTTTGGATTGGCAGATGACAAAAGTCTCTTTATATAAACAGCCATAAGCTTTGTTTATTCTTTTGTCTTACTTGCAGAATACCAAGGTATGTTCGAGCGTTGCCTTCATGCTTTGGTTCAATTTGACTTCCAGATTTTAGCTTAAAGTCTCTAGTCACTATTTTTCCTTGGTGTATTCTAAGACTTTCGTACTTATCAAATCCAAGTGATATTTCTATATCATATGACAGATTTTCTGCGAGATGAAGAAATTGTTCAGTGTATTCTTCAGCAGAGCCATGTAACTTTATGGTCATCCATAGTACATCAAGTGATTAACAAGATATTTTAGTGTAACTTCCTTTTTGACTTGGAAGCTGTACTAAGTTCATTTGAGGAAAAATGATGCTGATGATAAGGTTAGGCAAAACCATAATAAACTTAAACAATCTCCCTGAAAGATGCCATGTTTTATGTTATTTGTTCTTAACATTGTGATGGTGATATGTTTTAAATAGAGAACAATTTGCCGTATAAATATCAAATGCTTTAGTGTTCTCACTGTGGTTAGGTCTCTTTACATATTGGTAAAATGAGTGTGGAACTGAGTCAAAGACTTTGCAGTAGTTGATGAAGGTGGTATAAGTATTAGGGCATTTGGGGTGGCTTTTTAAATAACAAGGTGTTCTTTATCCTACTGGAACTTTTTGGCACATCCCTTTTTCGCCCTTAGCTAGTATATTGGCTACTAAGTATTATTCTAAAGTATGTGTAGAATACATTATTATTCTACTAAGTGTTTACATGCTTTTTGAAGGTATAACTACAAATGCTTTGTATAAGATAAACTAACTTGTAATTAACCTGTATTTGGTGGGGTCCCTGGTGTTCTCATATTTTGGTAATAGACTTATGAAGTCTTCTGTTAAGAAAGGTGAGATTAAGCCATTTCCTAATAGATAAATGGTCAAAGGATATGAACAAACACCTTTCAAAAAAACTATAAACTATTAGCTGTATGAAAGAAAATGTGAAATCTTCATAAGAGGAATATAGAGCAAAACAACTCTGAAGTTTTACCCCATAACCAACAAACTGGTGACGTCAGCATTGGAGAGTGATAGAAAAGCACACTAAAATAATGTCGGTGGAACTGCAGATTGGCTCAGCTGTTCCAGATTTCAATCTGGACTTATGTAAATAAAGGTATTAAAATGACCATACCCTTTGACCTATAGGTGCCACTGCTAGGCCTATACTCCAAAGAAGTCAAAAAGAAAAACTCCATACATGCCAAAATATTTCTAGCAGCACTTATTAAATTTTTTCAATTAAAAAAATCTTTCTCCTCACCTCCTCTCCTTCCCATTAAGAAAAACAAAATCCTTATAACAAATATGCAGTCAAGCAAAACTATTCCAAAAAAAATACACATCTCTGAGCCCATCACTTCTCTGCCAGGAGCTGAGCAGCATGTTTCATCCTGAGGCCTCTAGAATTGTCGGTCATTACATTGATCAGAGCTAAGTCTTTCAAAGCTGTTTCTCTTTACGATGTTGTTGTTACTGTATAAATTGTTCTGATTCTGCTCACTTTGCACATTATCATTTCATACAGGTCGTCCAGGTTTCTCTGAGATTATCTCCTTCATCATTTCTTATAGTCAATAATATTCTAGTACATTGACATACCATCATTTGTTCAACCATTCCTCAGTTGGTGAACACGCACCTAGTTTTCAGTTCTTTTCCACCACTAAAGGAGCTGGCAGCCCCTCCCCTCTCTTTTTTTAAGATACTATTTTTTGTGGTAGTAAAACAACTGGGAGCAAAGTAGATAACCGATCTATTGGGGGGATGGCTAACCAAGTTGGGGTACATGAATATTACTGTGTTCTAAGAACTGATGAATATAGCTGCAAAGTGAAAGAAGTAAACAGAGCCAGGAAAATAGTACACACATTGATGACAAAATAGTCTAAGCTGCTGACCAAGTTTGGCCCCAAGGAATAGGTATGAGAAGGTACCTTGTTCTGGGCAATGCCTTTCAAAGTGTTTTACTCTTTAGATTAGAAAGAAATGAGAATGTATAACCTATATCAGATTGCTTGCCTTCTCAATGAGGGGGTTGGGGAGAGAGGGAGAGAATTTGGAACTCAAAATTTTGAAAACGAATCTTAAAATTTTTTTTACATGTAATTGGGGGAAAATAAAATACTAAATTTAAAAAAAAAGTAAGAAATGAGACACTCCAAGCCCATCTAATACTTAACAAAGGGAAATTGAACAGTAGGATTGAAAGGAAATTTGACAGGGATATGACATTGCTTCTGTTGGCTCCTAGATCCCTTCACTTTCCATTTGCCAGGGTAGAATTCTTGGAGTTTTTGTTAAGTGAAGATTTTTAGTGAATGTAGGTTCTACTTTTCCCTTTTGCGATTTAAGCAAGTACTTGATTTCTGCTATTTTTTCATCTAATCCAGGCTTAAAAATGAAGTTATTTCTTAACATTGCACTGCATTGGACTGCATTGCACTACATTGTATAGTTTGGCAAGAGGACAGTATAGGTAAAAAGCTTTATCAACCTCTTGTTTACACTAAGATGGTTTCAATTTTGTTATATGCCGTTGCATAGTGAAAGCTGTCATTGTCAGTCATGTGGACTCATGGTTGGCCTACTTTAGTGATCAGCACCAAAGCATTTCCAATAAATGGGATAATGGTGTTTTTGTTTTGTTTTGTTTTGAAATTGAGAGGTGGCACGTTTGGTGTATCTTGCCTTTCTGTGGCTGTGCTGAGTAGGCCCAGCCTGTAACCTATGTCTTAATTCTTAAAAGCAATTACATCACACACTAACCTAATCAGTCCTGTCCTCAGAGCTCAGTTCACTGCTTTCAGGCTTCCTGCTAGAAAGAACTAAGCAGCTATCATAATTGTCTCAGGGGACTCAGAGGCCCCACTGTAAGTCACTCTCTCTGGTATTTGTCTATTTTACCTGTAACATCTCCCCTCTGATGACATGAACACTAAGTTAGGCTTTCAGGGGATTTATTGCCATTAAATGCATCTAGCCTAACCAAGAAAGACAGGACAAAGCTGAGGGGCAGCATGGAGCTTTCCTTCCTTGCCAAGCAATGAGCAAAATTTAGACTACACCCATAGATAATTGTGTGACTTTAGGCAAGTAATTTCATTTCTTTGGGCGTGTGTGTGTTTATATTTGTTGTTTCTGTTTAGGATTACCCTATTTAGTCTCCAAATAGGTCTATATTTCCTTTACTGATTACAATTCTTTATTGTGTTATATTCTGTTGTTATAAGCTTTCTACCTTAAGGTAAAAATCACATAGTATTTATATTCTAGCACATGATGATGTTTTGTGTCTTCTGATGCAGAAAAATAAGTATGTTAAGATTCCTGTTCAGTTTTGTCAAAGATCTATTATATCATTTAGATCTTCAATTTTACTTTTTTATTTTTATTTTATTTTAGTTTTATTTTTACCAGATTTGTCTAAATCAGAAGGCAAGTTAAAGTCACCAACTATTAGTGTGTACATCATCTAATTCAGCTATTTTTCTATTACTTAGATGCTTCATTATTAAGTATATGTATATATGTGATATTGATACTGTCTTTTTAAATACTTTTATTTCAGTTAACAAACATTTATTTTCTTTCCCTGCCCCCATTAGAAAAAAGAGAAAAAGAAAAAAAAACCTCTTAACAAATATGTATGGTCAAGAAAAATCTCTAACTGGCCATATCAAAAAATGTATATCTTATTCTGCACTGAGTCCATCACCTCTTGTCATGAGATGAGTAGTATGCATCATCCATCTTCTGGAATCAGGATTGGTCATTGCACTGATAAGAGTTTTTCAAAAATGTTCATCTTTACACTGTTATTGTATAAATGTTTTCCTGGTTCAGCTTACTCTGAATCAATCTTCCTTGGTTTCTTTTAAACTATACATTTCCAATTTTAACTGGCCGTAGACCAACATCTCATACCATATACCAAGATAAGTTCAAAATAGATACATGATTTAGACATAAAGAGTGATATCATAAGCAAGTTAGTGGAGAATGGAAGAAATTGCCCATCCTTTCTGTGGATAGGGGAAGAGTTCATGGCCAAAAAAGAAACAGATTCACAAGAGATAAAATGACTAATTTTAATAATGTGAAATTTAAACATTTTTGCACAAAGAAAACCAATGCAGCTAAAATTAGGAGAAATACAAGAAACTGGAGGGGAAAAATAATCTTTGCCACAAGTTTCTCTGATAGAGGTCTCATTTCTCAAGTATATAGGGAAGTGAGCCAAATCTGTAAGAGTAAGAGCCATTCCCCAGTTGATAAATTGTCAAGGGCTATGAACAGGCAGTTTTCAGGGGAAGAAATTAAAGCTATTAATAACCATACGAAAAATATTCTAAATCATTAATAATTAGAGGAACACAAATTAAAGCAATTCTAAGATACCACCATTTCACATCCATCAGATATTATAGAAAAGGAAAATGACAAACGCCACAAGGGGATGCACTGTTGGTGAAGCTATGGGCTAAACAAACCATTCTGGAGAATAATTTGGAACTATGCCTAAAAAGCTGTTACATTGTACCCTTTGACCCTCTAATATTGCTACTAGGTTTGTACCCTAAAGAAATCAAGAACTCAGATGTACAAAAGTATTTATAGCAGGTCTTTTCGTGGTGGCAAAGAATTGGAAACTGAGGGGACACCCATTAACTGAGGAGTGGCCAAACAAATTATGGTTTATGAATGTGATGGAACACTATTGTGCTATAAGAAGTGATGAAGACAATAGTTTCAGAAAAATCTGGGAAGACTTATGGTAAACCGAAGCAAAGCAAAGTGAGCAGGACCAGGAGAACAGTAACAGCAATTATGTAAAGATAATCAATTGTGAAAGACTTAATTACTCTCTGATCAATACAGTGATCAGGACAAATCCAAAGAACTCTTGATGAAAAATGCTTTCTATCTCCAGATGGATGAACTCAAGAGTGCAGATTAAAGAATATTTTTTTCTGCCTTTTGTGTGTGTGTGGTGGGAGGGATGTTTTGGTTTTTTGGCTAATGCAGAAATTTATCCTGCATGACTTCATATTTGAATTGGGTTTTGTGTTTCTTGTTCTCTCAATGAGTGGGGGGAGGGAGAGAATCTGGAACTGAAAAGAAATAAAATTGAATTAAAAGCCCCATCTTTGTCATCATTTTTTATGGTAAAACAATATTCCATTTCATTTATGCACCGTCATATGTTTAGCTGTTCCCCAAATGATGAGCACCCCTTTACTTTCCAGTTTTTTTGCCATTACACAAAGAGTCTAAAAATATTTTTGTAAAAATGGGTCCTTTTCTTCTCTGATTTCTTTGAAGACATAGGTCTTGTATGGTATGCTCTCACTGGGTCAAAGGTATGGAGTTGAGTGACTTTTAAAACCTAATTCTAAAAAAAAAAATTTAAAAAAAAAACCAAACCTAATTCTAAGTTGCTTTCCAGAATAGCTGGACCATTTCACAGTTTTACATTCATTAATGTGCCTGTTTTTCAGCACCCCTCCAACATTCCTCATTATCCTTTTTTGTCACCTTTGCCAAAAGGTCGAACCTTAGTTGTTTGTGTTTCTTTCATTATTAAGGATTCAGAACATTTTTTAAAAATAAGGTTGTGGGTAACATTGATGTCTTCTTTTGAAAACTGCCTTTTCATACCTTTTTGATATTTTCTTTGTCTCTCTAATACCATTAAGCATAGTTTCCCTGTTTGTTTCTTCTTGACCATATCTGTATTTATTGTAATTTTGTCTGAGGTCATAATTACTCCCCCCCCATAATAAATTCTACTCCAACTCCTCACTTTAATTCTATATGAATTTTTAAAGTTTTAAGTATTTCTCATATGTAGTAGATTGTTAAGTTTTGCTTTCTAATTCATTCTGCCACCCTGCATCCCATTCGTGATTGCGATTGTTTTTCCTTCCACCAAATCCTCATAGTATTTCTTTTGAGAAATCAGCTCTATGTATCCATAATCCCCAGTATCCAGTGTTTTGGGTCTTGTATTCATTCCCAGCATCCTCCTTTTTAGAAAATTATCAACCGTGCAATCAGCTTTGCTTTTATTCTGAGATTCTCTTATCCTGTAAATCTTTCTTCATTATGTATTAGATTTTTGGAGGTTTTGTTTGTGATCTGTTTCTAGCCATTTTGAAGGGGACAGGGAAAAAACCAAATTTATATAGATCCTTACACTTGGCCCTCTTCCTGGAAATCCACGTTTCTACATCCATATAATGATGAGGTGGGATTGAATGATCCCCAAGATACTTTCCTCCTCTAACATTCTGAAAGGTGGGCTCCTTGAGAGGTCTGAGTTTAGTCTGAAGGGCCCTGAACTTATTCCTTCTATCTTAGGGAAATTCTGAGAATCGTCCTCCACTCCAGGAACTCCTCTTGCAACCAAATGCTATTCTCAGCCCTGGGAAAGTCACCTTGGCGTGTTCTACAGCAAACCCCATGTTGTATCAGCCTGGGCCACAGGTAAGATTCAGTTGTCTCGCTCTGGGTTGGACTTGTGAGTGGGGCCCTGCATCCAGCCTGGAATCCCAAGGGAGCAGCGGGCTAGGACAAGGAGACCATAATCAATACTGATGGTGATGTCTGGGAAGCCTTAGCATACAGCCTTCGAGACTTCCGTACTCCTGCTTAGCTGTTGGTTTCTACCATCTCCTCCCCTACTTCGCTGAGCTGCGGCAGAACAGCACTGGCTGATGAGAGAAGTCTTCTCTCCCTCTGCTCAGTTTAAAGTGGAGCCCCTGACTGGCGGTGACGTAAAAAACAGGTCACAAGGGGAAGGAAGAATGGCGGCAGAGTGTAAGAGTAATTTATGGCCTTGGTAGAAGAAGAGAGAATTCTTCACTAAAAGAGCTGCAGCAAGTACTGTCTGATTCACTGGCTAATACTTTGTAAGATAGAAAAGAAGTAGGGAATACCCTGTGGGAACTGAAGTCCTGAGAGAACATGATAGGATTTAACCACAGTCATATAATTAGCATCAGAATTGGGACTAGAATTTAGGTCTCCTATCTCCTGACCTAGGGGGCTTTCCACCTGTTTTTGCTGTCTCCTGATAGTCAGGCTGCACAGGTTAACATTTAGCTTTGTTATTTGTACCATAGGCTGTATCTCAGTTGCTGAATAGTAGTCTTTCCCTGTAGTCAGTAGTCTCTTCTGTGGTGAAAAGAGATCAGCCTAGTTCTCTACAATGAGACAAAGCTAGTCTGAGCTCTGCTTGGCATGGCGCCCTCTTGCTGAAATGGTGTAGCACCCCAGTGTTGAGCAGAGAATTTAAGGAGCTTGCCCTGATGGTGCTTGCTTGCTTTATGTGTAATGTTCAGTGAGATGCCTGGGTTAGTAAAGTGACCTTTGCCAACTCCTTGACTTTTTCTCTCCTTGCTAGCAAGAGGACAACAACATCCCCTCTCCACTGGAATTTCCCAAGACCATCTGGACAGATTTCTCTTCAGAACTGTCATGTATGCCTTTGAAGGAGCTTGAGGCTTCCCAGGGTGATACAGAGGAGCAGTGTTTGGGTCTGGTTCCCCAAACCAGTTCTACTCCCAAAGCCTCCGAAGGATCAGTGGCCCCACTGAATGGCGATGTGGTCAAAATGGTGACCTTGGTCCCCTCTCCTTCCCAAGAAAGGCCCAGCCAAGGGCTGCAGTCAGATATTCCACTTGAGATGGGTTTGGGTGCTAAGGCAGAGGCAAATAACATCTTTCTCAGCCTCTCTCCAAGTCTGACAGATACAGTGACCATGGGGGCAGTACCTTGTCTGAAAGGTAACCCTGTAGATGTTACCACTGCCAGTCCAGAAAGAACCATCTCCCACAATTCTCTGTCACATCTCTTTACAGAGAATCCCCCCAATCCCTGTCCTGAGCAGCAGCACCCAGAGGAGAGCTCTGTAGACACAGGGACAAAAGCTGTCCCTAAGGCCTCCATGCCTCTGGCAAGCAATTCTCTGCTACCTTCTTGTATGTACCAGTTACCTACTTCATCTGTCTCAGGGGTCAGTCACCCTGCCAGCCTTTCAGACCCAGGCACGGGGAGTACATCACTCACAACTACGGATGGAGGGGAATTGGAACCTTCCCACTCATCAGAGGAAGCCCAGTTGACAGATAGGCTGTCACTTCCTGCTCAGATTCCAGCAGAAACTGTACCCCAGGTGGCTCCTGTTGCTACAGTGGAAGATTTTAGTAAAACTCATAGTCCCAGTACTGGATCATGGATGTCCCCGCTGGCATGGCTAGATAAAGGGGTGAACACCTCAGCTGTACTGGAGAGTCTACGCCAGAGCTTCCCCCTTCCTGCTCTGTTGCTAGATAGAGGGACCAGCACTACCCCTGTTTCTTCCAGCTCTGTGGGTTCATGGCTCATGACCCCAGCCTTGTTAGAAAAGAGTACCAACACATCTCAAGCAGGGCAGACCAGTACAAAAGACAATGCCTCTGAGACAGATTCTCTCCTGTGGTGGTGAGTTATCTCTTATACCTTCACCTCTCTGGCTCCATCTTAGCACCTTTCCTTCCACCTCTCCCCATGTCTCATACTTTCACCTTTTTATGCAGCCAACCCCCAGATATGAGTGCCTTGTCTAGACGTGACCTGGAAGATCATCTGCTTAGCTCCCTCATTGTTCTGGAGGCCCTCTCACGGCAACTTCGGGATTGGCAGAATAGTGGAGCTACCCCTCACCCTGAAGCCCAGGATAGCAGCACACAGACTGACATCTGTCTCAATGAGGTAAGAGGGCCTGTTCCCAATCCTAGAAAACCCAGCAGATGCCATAAAGCAAAGGCGCAGGTGTGGTGAATGTTGTCTTAACTATAGAGTATCTAGGAGGATTGTATAAGACTCCTCTTCAGCCTGCCCTCACCGTCCCATCCCCCCCGCCAATGCCACCAGTAAATATAACTAGGAGGTGGAACCATGTAGAATTAGAGGAGTGATAGTGGCTGGGAAGGGATTGGAGGTGGTGCGTTTGGATGTACTGGTGCAGCTATGGCCGCATAGGCCTGGGGAGGAGAGGGACTATCTGCTTTTAGCACAGGAAAAGAATTATAGGAAAATAGGAGGGTTTGAATAAGCTCTGACCTTAATATCCTAACCTCCTGTGTGTCTGAGCTCCCCTGCCTGTCATGGCTACCCAGATGTTGAATAGAGGTGACTGCTGCTAGCTGTGAGAGATGGTGGTCTGTCTGTCTTCCTTTAAACACCAAGCAAACCTGTTTGTGTTGACAATGTACTTGGCTGTAACTTTTGCTTCATCTGCCCAAGAAATTCTGAGAGCCGTAGGCTGATCATATCTTAGGTAGTTTATCCATTCTCCTTTGTCATCCCTTCACCTTGTTCTGCATTCCTAAACATTTGTCAGTACCCTCCCTAGCCCAGTCTGCCTGGTCCTTTGGGAGGCCCCTGAAACAGAACAAGAGGGGGGATGACCTCCTCGCTCCATCCCACTAATCTGATCACCCGCCTGGCTGCCCCTGGCTCAGGCCACACACACATACACACACATCCTGCCCAGAGCACATGGGCCACTCCGTGACTCTCAGCACATCAGAGAGAGAGAGAGAGAGAGAGAGAGAGAGAGAGAGAGAGAGAGAGAGAGAGAGAGAGAGAAGCGCTGCCTCGCTTTGGCAAGAAATTCAGGCCTAGGAGACTCCAGGGGAGTCTAGGGGAGCAAGGCTGCTTTTAGAGTGAACCCCAAGAGACCTAGGACAAAGCTACTTTAAATCCAAACTGCTGAAACATCATGACTCAGCATAATGGGGCTGAGCCAGGGCCCTATCCCAGGGCATGGCTTCACTTCAGCACCCCCATCAGTTTGCCCAGATCGTCAAAGGAATTGTGCCGTTCAGACCACCCTTGTTTCTCACGGACATGGAAATGTTACCTTAATTTCATTTCTTCCATCCCTTTCCTTCCCCACCCCAGGCTTTTTTGGGAGGTTTGGGGCATTAAGGCTCATTCATCAGTCTTACTGCTCTCCTTGGGTGGGAAGGGCCCCGAAGGTTGAGAGTACACAGTATCTTGGCAGAAGGAACAGAGATATGAGAGTTTCTCTCTAGGTGGCAGATGAACCCCAGCATCTGCAGAAGAGTCGGGAGATCCGTCAGGATCTAGTGCAGGCCAAGGATGTCATGGTAGGTCCCCGGACTGGCCTTCTGGCTCCTGGGAGTCCCTTTGGCAAACATTCTGGGGCTCTTTGCTTTGAATACTTTGGGGAAGTGAAGAAGGAAGGGGCTTGAGTGCCTGGCACCTCAGTGGGCTTCAAGTCAGGAAGGCCCAAGTTCAAATCCGGCTTCAGACACTGACTAGTTGTCTGACCCTGGGTAAGTCACTTACCCACTCACTACCTGCCTCACTTTCCCCAACTGTAAAATTAAACTGCTCAATTAAAGGACTCATAACAGCACCTACCTCGCAGAGTTGTTGTGATATTTATAAAGTGCTGGGCAGAGTTCCTGGCCCATAGTAGGCGCTGTGTAAATGCTTATTCCCTTTCCCTAGGTAATTAGTATGTCAGTCTCTGACAACACACATTGGCTAGCCATAGTGACCTTTTCCCCTTATTTCATGGTGTTCCATCTCGGGCAAACAGCATACTTCCCTAGTAACCTTACTTCTTGCCTGCTGCAACTTTTAAGGTAGGATGTGGGGATTTTAGGGATGGCCTGGCTGACCCAAGGATTCCATCTGTCCCTTGTAGCAGTTATGGGCTTTAGAGTCCCAGGAGGTCTTGTCCTTGCTAAATCAATGCCTGCTGAACTTACGGGAGGACAGGACGGCAGCAAAGCAGGAGGTGAGTGCTTTGAGCATAGTGGTGGAGGCTGTTGGAAGCCAAGGGAAGAGAACCCAGAAAGAGTCCAAGTTCTCATCTTACAGCACCAGCAAGCAGAAGCCTTAGTCTCCCACTGCTGGGAGGTGCTGAAGAGGGCCAGGTCGAAGCTCCAGAGCCATTTGGAAGAGAGGGATGAAGCAAGGAGCCGAGAAGAAACAGCCCTCAAAGGAAAAAATGCAGTAAGGGCTCGGGTTCCCTCCTGGGTGGCAGCTGCTACCTCCCAGGGCTTCTGACAGCAGGCTGCCATGGGGTAGGGGAAGAGGGACAGCGATGGAGCTGCACCACCAGCAGGGGTGATGGGGGAGATGGGAATGGGCTTTTCTGTGCTATCTGTTTCCATCTCTGGCCAGGCAGAGACAATATTGGAGGCCTTCTGTGCACATTTCAGTCAGCGTATCAGCGAACTCCAGCAGGATTTGGAGTCACAGATGGAGCTCTGTGGTCTCCTGAAGGAGACCCAAGCCCAGCAGGTAATCTTTGTGGGGAGGCAGGTAGAGGTCAGGAGGTGCCTCATTAGTACATGCTGAGAAGCAGAACATTTAGCCCTTCCCCCACGTTCCTTATCCTGTTGCATTCTTAAGGGATCGGCTGTTTTTCACCCGCAGGCTTCTCTTCACTTGGAGCAGAAGGAGATGTCCCAGCAGGCCACCCAGCTTGCTTCCACCTTACGGGAGGACTGGGTTACAATGCAGCTAGATGTGAGTGTGTGTCTTCATTACGGTCCCTCTTCTTCTCCATTCCCTCCCTTTCCCTCTGACTAGCTCTTTCTGTCTCCTGGCAGTATACACTGTGGACAGCCATGCTGAATCAGGCCCAGAAGTTAATGGAGCCTTTGATAACCAAGAGTCAGAAGGCTTTGCAGGAGCGAGATGTAGCCAGGGAGAAGGAAGAACAGGTATAAGGCCGAGGGGGATGCTTGGGCCTGGTCCCTGTTGGATTTGCCAGGCCCTGCGGCAGCGGTCTTCCCACTCTGCACTTTCATCAACATTTCCTTCTGTACTATGAATTGAGAATAGCTAGCCAACCTACAGGATAGATTTTGGCATTCTCTGTTGTTTTATATATGAAGTCACCTGTAGAGCCTGGCCAGTATATAGAGGGTCCTGTGGAAGATTGTGCCACAGATCTGGCCACCTGGGTCAGAGCCCTTACCCGATGCCAATATTTCTGGTCTTCCCTTCCCTTTACTATTGCCCTGGGGTTCAGCCACAAACCCATCTTTTGCCCTGTTTCTGCCCAGAAACAAGATGGCTTACTGTTTTGTACTCCTTTTCCCAGGATAGGAAAACTAGACTAAGCCGACCCTTGGCCCAGAAGGAATTGTGAAATTAAATGATCCTTTCCACCCAGGTTTCCTGGCAGCTGGACCAGGTCTCTGCTCAATTAAAGGACTCCCAGGCCCAAATTGAGCAGCTGGAATTGGAAAACAGACGTCTGGCAGCAGGTAAAGATACGCATGGCCAGGGCTTTGTACCAAAGGTCACAGATATACGATAGGAAGGGAAGAGAGGGATTCTTTCCTAGTCTATTATGGGGACCTGCTCTACTCCACTCCCAGCTCCGTGTGATAGATCCTCCCCAGCGACCATCCAGGTTGTCCTGGGCTGGAGCCTTGCTTCCCTCTGCTATTTCGTGGATTCTGCAGCTCTAGAATTTGTTCAGAGCCATTTTTTATAAGTGTTTGGAGGGACCTGGGGGAGAGCTTAAGCAAGTCCCTGCTTTCCAGCCGCCATCTTGTCTCCACCCCCTGGGGACCTGTTCTAAAGAGTGACTTTTAAAGCTCTCTCTTCCCAAACCTCTCACTTTGTTACTCTGAGGCTTCCCAGAGATCTACAATTGCTCTGCTTCGGGAAGAGTTGAGAGTGGGGTTTCACAAGGGTATTACTCGGGTCAACTTTGGTTTAGATCTGCAGCTGCAGCTGCAGAGCCTGGCTAGCACTGAAAGTCATCTGGAGAAGCTCCAGGACCAGTATGACCATTGTGCCCAGGATCTGGCCTCCCGGGATGAAGCCCTTGCTGTGCTCACCTTGAGTAGGGAAGAAGAAGCTGCCTGGTGAGTCCCTGTCGGGGCTGGGAAGCCCAGGGGTTTGTCAGCCATACAGTGGAAAGCTGAAGGGAGGTCTTTGATAGGTGGCAGGAGGCAGAAGCAGCCTTGAAGTCGGCTCACCTGAAGCAACGGGCAGCTCTCATGGAGGAGGTTCGAGAACTTCGGGAAACTGTAGAGGTGAGTGTTGTGCCTGAGAAGGAAAACCTGAGGGCCCTAACTACTGATTCCTCCCCAAAAGTCATTGTTTGGGGTCTGTAGATTACATGGGACTGAAAGAGGCTGCCTTACCCCCAAGACTTGGAAACTCAGTATTTTGCTTCTCTACCCATCTCTTTCCCCTTCCTCTTCTGTCCTCCTAGTTTCTGGACCAAGAGAACCAAGTGGCCCACACAGAGCTGACTAGGTTGGAATCTCAGCTGAAAACCACCCTGTCAGTACTCCAGGAGCGCAACGTGCAATGCGAGGGTCTCAAGGACTCTGTGGACAGCCTTGAGTAATATCTCCCTTCACTGTCCAGTCTTTACTTTCCCAGAAATAGGCTCTAGAACTTGAGTTTTCCAGGGGAGCTTGGTCACCTGGCCCAGAGGGTGCAGTTCCCCCGTATTGGGATAGTCCTTATGGAGGAATGTTGGGCTGCCTTCTTCATGGGGAGAAATCATGGGAGGTGACTCACCCTGACACCCGTCCCCTGTACCCACATCCAGGGCCAGACTGGCTGATGCCACAGCAGAGGCCCAGGAGCTGAAGAAGATGTACCAGAGTTCTCCAAAGCTGTCCATGTTTAGTCAGAGCCTACATAACCTGGTTCTCTCACTACAGACAGCATTAAAGAAGGAGGTAGGACCCTTGTGCCCTGTCTCCTGACTGCCAATCCAGTCTACATTTCATTGCCAGACTGATCTTTCTAACACTGCTTAGAGCACCTGCTTGGCAGCTTTTAACGACTGCATGATACTTACTAGCCTCTTAGCTTGGACCTTCTGCAAGGACTTCTCCAGCCTGGCTCCATGTAGCCTCTCTTTCTTTCCCAAGATGAGTCCTCTGCTTCAGCTAGACAGACCTCTCTAGCACTGGCTTCCTGAATGCACTACTTGCCTTCTGGCCTGTGTGCCTTTGCTCTTCCTAGAAGTTCTTGTCCCTTCTTCCCCGCAACCTAAATAAATCCTGCCCAACTCAAGCCTCGCCTCCTCCGTAAAGATGTCCTTGACCATTCTAGTCCTAGCTATCTCACGCTTGTGTTTGGCACTTGGTCACATAGTGCCTTTCCTTGAGTTTTGTCTGGCCTCCTTAGCTAATGTATGAGGGCCTTTGTCAAGAGTTATGTCTTATACTTCTTTATATCCTGAACTGCACCTGGTGCTGAACGAATGTGCAGAGTAATAAATGCCTAATTGATTGTTTCCTTGGTACCAAATCCCAGGTGAGTGAGCACCTCAAGGGTTTGGGGAAAACCTTCAGCCCCCAAGAAAGACGAGTGCCTACTCCTTCCTTTTGGTTTTGTCCACAGGCTGAGCCGGGAAGCCCTCCTCTGAGTGCAGCCTGGACTCCTGCCCAGCACCTCCACCCCAATGACAACAGCTTCCTGGGCAGTGTCTTAAGAGCTATGGCAGGAGGTGAGGAAGCCCACGTGGATTGTTGTCTACCATGCAGAACTGGCAGCCCCTCTAGATAATAAACCTTACATTGGTCACTTTCCATCATTTGAGTAGGGTCATCATAGGGGCACCAGATTACTGCCCTCTGCCTGGTTTTCTTTTTCAGAGTCAAAACCTGACCTCACCCCTTTGTTCAGAAGTGACACAAGTGCTTTTACCCGAGTGGAATCTAAAATCTCCCTTTGGCCTGAAGAGGAGGGTGAGCTCTAGAAATTTTTATTTATCCATAGAAGAGCTGAGAGGCCTGGACGTCCCTGGGCTAGGCTCACTAGTACCATTGTTTGCCTGGCACGTTGGAGGTACTTCATCATTACTTGTGAAGGGAGGACATGAGATGTGTGCTCTTTCTGTGGACACACTTCCCTGTCCCCTGCACTCCTTCTTTGGGTTCTGCTCAGGTGGTCCCCTTCCTTACCCCTCTTCCCTTCATATTATTTGTATTTGGTCCTTTCTGGTTGGATCGTCTCAGCAGGGCTATACTCAGGCATCTTTCTCACTTGTGACTGTCTGAAAAGGGAAGGAAGTGGGCTATGTTCCCCTCACTTCAGCCTGCTAATCTTCCCTCTGTGGGGCCCATTCTCCCAGGGGTCCCCCATACTGAGAAGAGCCTGGAAGAGTTGGCTTGCCTAGTGCAGGAGGCTCAGAGTCTGTGCTCTCAACTTCAGGACTCTAAAGAAAAAGCTGTTGGGGCCCTGCAGCAAGAAATGTGAGAAGGATCAGGGTACTAGTAGGAGGTGGGCTAGGGGGGATGTGTGAGGTGGGGGGAGGTGTGTGTGTAAAGGTAGGGGGTGGGGGCAGTCCTTTGACACATTCCCATTCTGTGCTCACTCCGGTCTTGTGCCATCCCCCCCGCACCCCCAATAAAGGAATAATGCTGAACTCTTTTTCACAGACGAGGTTTACAAGTCAAACTGCGGGCCCAGGAGGAAGAGCACCAGGAGGCCCTGAAGATTCAAGAGGCAGAGGTGGAGAAGTTCAGCCAAGCCCTGTGTGCACGCTACAAGGTGAGGGAGAGGCCCAGAACTGGGGCAGCACAGAACTGGGACAGCAGATGGGCCCAGTGGGACCCATGGCTCCTCTAGGATTCTGGTTGGGTGGGGATTTTCCAGCTACTGCCCTACTTCTGCCCTGCCCTACCAAGGGTTAGAGGGATGAGGCTTAGCAGGTTTGACCTCTTCTTTTCCATGCAGACCCAGGAAAAAGAGGCCTTAACATGGGGAAGGTCATATTACCTGTATGAGTTCTGGTGTGTATGGTGTTCTGGCACCACTTAGGAAGAAGGTGGAGATTGTAGCTGCATTGTGCCACTGGGCATTTTCTTATAGGTATGAGAAGAGGCCAGCTCTCCCATGGCCTGATCCAGACTTTCCCTGCCCTCTCTTTTTCCCCACAGAATGAGAAGGAACTCCAGGAAGTGATACAACAGCAGGACAAGAAGCTCCTGGAACAGACAGATAAGATTGGAGAATTCACAGTATGTTTACTGTGATCCCTGGCCTCCTGCCCTCCTTGGCAGCACTGAGATTCATTTCTGTCCTGTATCCTTCCATTTGGGGCAAGAGGAACCTGTCTACCTGAGGCCAGGGGTATTACTGATCTTTCCTCTCATCCCTAGAGCCTTAGAGAGGAGGTAACCCAGCTCACCCGATTGTTACAGCGATCAGAGACTGAAGCCAGGGTGCTCCAGGAGGCATTGGCATGCCAGCAGAATCCGAATTCTCAACCCATGGACACTGCTTGGATTCAAGAGAAAGTGTGGCTATGCCAGGAGGTAGTGCATGGGCCCTGCAGGGGAAGTGGGCTCCTATTTAGAGGTTTCAGTGGGTTTGTAACCATTTAGCATCAGGAGTGGAACGTGCAGCCCAGTGTGATTTAAAAAAAATGTTCCGTAGGTTGATAAACTGAGGCTGTTACTGATTGATATGGAAAAAGAGAAAGCAGCTGTCTTGGTCAAGTATCAGAGCCATGTAAGTTGTTGGGGTGAGTCTCTCTTCCTGCTTGGTACTTGCCAAGAGCCTGAGTTTGCTGTCAGGGCTGGTCTCCTTGGTTTGTCCCACATACTCTGGGTTAGTCTCTCAAGTCTCCTTCACCTGGGATGAGGGTTAATGCTCTCTATCGCTCTGGCAGAGGAACATTTTGGAAGAGAACCTGAGGTGTTCAGAAAAGGAGCTGGAGAAACTGGATGATATCTTGGAACAGGTCCATGAGGTATTGGGGGGGGTGGAATGAAATGGAAAAATATTAAATACAAGTCCAGCCACAGGACGGCTAGAAAGACCCAATGATGGGGCTCCATTAGGGTGAGGTGGTATGATCACAGTGGTGAAAATGATGGTCAGTGCAGACCCCACCACCTCCATTAGTTGTTATAAGTTTCAGTGACTTAATTTGCTCCATAGCAGTGCTTCTTAATCTGAAGTCCCTGGACCCGCCCCCCACCAAGGAATCTGTGGATAGATTTCAGGGGGTCTGTGTACTTGATGGGGGGAAAAATTGCATCTTTATTTGTAACCCAATGTAGTTCCTGTATTTAAAAATCATACTCTGAGAAAGGCTTCACCAAACTGCCAAAGGGGTCCATGACCTAAAAAAACTCTTTTCCTTCTATTAATGTTGGGGCTCTTTACTGAGAGAAAGCAGGGGAGAGGCAGGAAGGGCTTCTGGGTTCACAGGAGCCAGCTAAGCTGCCTCTACTTCTTCTCTTTGTCTTCTCTTCAGGCTTTGTTGAGCATTCCTGAGGTTGTGAGTGGCTGCCAAGAGTTGCAAAAAGTGATGCAATTATTGAGCTAATTAACACAAAATGATGACTGATTGGACCTCTTGGTGGGGGGGGGGTGGAATGGAGGCCGCATAGGGAAGAAGAAAAGATGCTGTGAAGAAGACACCAATCTGTATCTACTTAAGTGTATTTAAAGTTTGAATAAATTTATTTAGGATAAGTTGTCCTTGTGGAGTGGTGACCCTGAGTTTTCAAAGGTGGTACCAGTGGTGTGTAAACTCTAGGTCCTCCTAATCTAGAAGGATTTCAAGGTCTAACTCAGAATGGACTGTGTACCTGTCACATAAGCATGGAAGCAAAGCCCCAGAAGACTGTTTTGGATTCAGCAAGTCACAAAGATTATCTAGGTGGGGAGAGTTTGGGATCAGTAGTAGAGGGGATGCCAATGAAATCATAGATCCTTGAAATAGATAACAAGGAATAAAGTTGTTTTTATTAAATTCTTTCCACAAATTGTCTTCAGTGCCTCTAGGTTGAAATTCTAAGTCCTCACTCTGGCATTTAAAGCCCTCCACAATCTGGCTTCCACATTCCTTTATCCTAGAGGGTGGAGAAATCAGAACTAGCGAAAGACAGAAGAATAGCTCAGGAAGACATGCCTTGGAAGCCAGTGAGGAGGGTTTCGAGAAGGATGGGACCATCAACAGTGTTACATTGATCAAGAAGATGAGGTCTGAGAAAAAACAGATTTAGTTATTTAGGAAGTCATCTACCTTTGAGAGGTAGAATGGTAGCAGGTTACTGGAATCTTGAAAGAGGTGGCCCTTGAGCTGGAGTTCCAAGAGGCCTAGGTAGGGGAGACAGCTTGTGCATCCCATTGCCTTGCTAGTCTACAAACATTTCTAGATAGGCCTACTTAGGTCCTGGCACTGCTAAGCCCTAGGGGTTCAAATATGAAAAGAAGACAGTTCCTGCCCTCCAGGAGCTTACTATCTAATGGGGAGACTTTATAAAACACTAAAGGAAACCGGTCCCAGAGGAGGGCCACTAGGTGAGCAAAGAGATGTCTGATCCAAGCTCTTATTTAATGGAGGTCTGGAGTTCATGGCCCCACCCTTCAAGAGGCTTTAGATAGTGGTGACTAGGAGTCTCAAGGCTGATGGGCTAGAGTGATGAGATTATCCCAGAAATGAGTTTTCAGGGGCCTGAGGGAGAAAGAAGTCCCTGACAAGCATAGCCCTGTGAGGAATGAGGAGTGTTCAGTGCAAAGACCCCGAAGTGATCTGTGGAAGAATCTATGGGCAGAGATCAGTTTGCCCAGAGTGGAGTGGTTAAGGAGCCAGATTATGAAGGACTCAATGTCGAGTGGGCATTTGTTTTAACCTGAAGGCCTTGGGGAGCCACTGACCCTTCCTGAGCAGGAGAGTGATGCAGTCAGACTTGTGCCTTAGAAATAACTGTCAGCTCTGTGGAGGCTGATTGGAGAGGGAAGAAACTGGACAGGCGACTATATTGTAATGGTTCAGATGAGGGGTGGGAGGGCCTGGACCGGAGAAAGGAATAGCTGCATCAGCCCTGGAGGAGGTGACAAGACATGGCGCCTGATAACTGTGTGCCAAAGGAGCTGACGTTGGTGAGCTGCTTCACTGTAAAAGGAGGCATTGGGCTAGCTGCCCTCCGAGCTCCCTCCTTCTCTATCTTCTCTATTATTCCTACTCACACGCTGCCCCACAGGTGACAGCTCCTTTACCCAGGGGGCCTAGGATGCATTCTCTCATCTCCCCCCCTTCCACTCCGTTCACAGCCCAGGAGCCCTGTTGTACAGAGAACCTATACTGATTTCCTCATCTCCACTTAAAAATGCTTTTGAAATGACTTTGTACTATTTTGTATAAACTTTGTATTTAAAGGTGTGCACGATGTGCCCGTGTGGTAGAACGTAAGCTCCCTGAGGCCAGGGTGGCAGTGCCTGGCCCATGATCCCCACTTAATGGGGTTGAATCATTTGTGTTGAGGCAATGTGAGGCTGCCGGGCAGGCTTTAGCAGCAGGAGTGTCAATTCTGCTTGGTGCTACTCTGCCTCAGGTGGCCGGGCCTCTGAGGCCACTGTGGCAGGGTCTTCACCTAGCCCGAAGTCCTTCCAATTCAGTGCCTACACTGTGCTGGGCACTGGACAGCTTGTTCCCGGGCTTTGGGCCTGGTGGAACAAAACGGGCCTCTTTCTCTTTCGCCCACCCCTCCCAGAATGAGGTGGGGGGAGGGATGCCCCTGCTTGGTGCGGTGTGGAATGGGGGAAGGGCAGACGAACCAAGCCAACAGGGAGGCTGATGGTACTCCGGGCCATCCAGACCGAGCACCCGCCCATCCCGCCCTCCTTGAGAAGGGGGGAGGGCATCGGGGAGCCCCAGCTGGTCCAAGCCGGAGGCGGGCAGGGGGCGGAGCCGACTCCTCCCCCGCTGAAGTCACGTAGCTCTGCGGCAGCCGCAGCCTCTTTTACCCGGAGCCCCTGGCCGTTCCTCTCCAGACTCCCGGACCCTGCGCAGGACGCTCTAGGCTCGGGTAAGGATCGCGCCCGGGCGCTCCGCTGCTCCGGCTCTCCCTCGCCCGCTGCTGCCCTGCCAGGCAGGCTCGGCTCTGCGCGGCGCCCCAGCCCCTCCAGCCCCTCCGGGCTCCAGCCACGCGGCTCCTGTCCGCTCCCGTCCCTCCCTCCCCAGCCACTCACTGGCCCAGGCTTTCCCTTCCCCACAGGCATCCTTCCTTTTTAGGCTTCCCACCTGCAACCAACCCTGAGCGCCTTCCAGACGGCGGGATTCTGCTTTCCTGGGCTCCTTTCCTCCTCCGCTTCTGGCTCGTCCTTTTCCTCAAACCAGCCTTTTTTCCCCTCCCTTCCTTCCCAGTTTGGACTCACTCGTTCCTGGCTCTTTCTCTGGCCTCTTCAGCTTCTCATCATCCGTGTCCCCAACCTTCCTTTTCAGCCCCCTTCCCCACTACCTTAACCTCTCTCATGCATCTTTCCCACCTTCGTCCCTCCGATTTAATCTCTTTAAGCCACTTTCTCCATCCTTGGCTTTCTCCCTGACCCCTCCCCATCTCTTGTATAACCCACCGTAGCCGATCCCTTTCTCCCTCCCTGCCCCCACCATACATCTCGGGAGCTTAATTTTCATCTAACCCTTCACCTCTCCCCTCCCCCATTCATGTCTGTGTCTTCGTTTATTTGAGCCCCATTCCATCTGAGAAGGTTTAGGGAGGGGTAGGGAAGAGAAGAGATACCCAAGAATGGCCCACTCCATCTCCTAACCCTCTCCTTGACCCTCGCTGTCTCCAGCCACTGCAGATAAAAGGCTGGGTGATTCTAGCAGATTCCTCAATGTCTCCTCCCCAGAGCAAATGGGAACCCCAGGATCTGTTCCAATAGACATTTGGCACAGCAGTCTTGTTTGCTATAAGCTAGTGCTCGGGCAAAGATGCCACTGGCATCTCCCTACCCCTGACAGGATCCTTTTCCTTCAAGAAAGGGAGGGGTAGAGCTCAGGATATTGGATTTTTCTCACTTAATCCCTTTTTGACAACCTGACATGGTATCTTTTCATAGTTGTAGATAATAGAGGTAAAAGGGGTTTTGAGGATCATTTAATCCAAACTCTTTATTTTAAAGATAAGAAAATCAAGGCCCAAACTTCTAGTTGGAATAGCATTTTCCTTAAAGAGCCCCAGGCTGATAGAATATGCTACTCCCTTTTCCCCCAGAAGCCCTGAGCTACCCAGAAAGCAGTTTTGCAAAATGGTGTGCTTTCCCATGGCTACCCATCCCCCTCCCTTTAGGGCCAGCCAGAGTGCTGGGAAGGGTGCCCACTGGGGACAGAGGGAGATGAATGTGGAATGGGCCCCCCTAGGCTGTGTACTGCCAAAGTACCATCCATTGCTGTGGTACCTAGGACCCAGGCCAAGGAGGGCTACTGACTCCTACACACTTACCAACCCCTCTAGTGAGAGAAGCAATTTAATTTCATTTAGGCGAGAGGAGAGACGACCGCCACCATGCCTCACGTATACCCAGCCCTGTCGGCTGAGCAAAAGAAGGAACTGTCGGATATTGCCCTTCGGATTGTTGCTCCGGGCAAGGGCATCTTGGCAGCTGATGAGTCAGTAGGTAGGTGGGAGCCCCTGTGCATGGTGGGAGGGGGAAAGGGCACAGTGGTGGTGCAAGGATCCCAGAATGGAAAGGCAGGAGGGTCAATATTGGCTGCCTCCTTGCTCCCCCACAGGCAGTATGGCCAAGCGGTTGAGCCAGATTGGAGTGGAGAATACAGAGGAGAACCGCAGGCAGTATCGTCAGGTCCTGTTCAGTGCTGATGGAAGGATCAAGAAATGCATTGGGGGCGTCATCTTCTTCCATGAGACCCTCTACCAGAAGGGTGATGATGGGGTGCCCTTTGTCCGCACCATCCAGGACAAGGGCATTGTTGTGGGCATCAAGGTATGAGTGCTGGGTCCTGAGATGGGGGAGAACCATTCTGGGTGGGGAGCACTGGGGAGATATAGTCTCCCAGGGTGACAGAGGGCCCTCTGTTCCTGTCTTTGGTCTCACCTCCATGTTTTCTCCTCCTCTCCAACCTACAGGTTGATAAAGGTGTGGTGGCTTTGGCTGGAACTGATGGAGAAACCACCACACAAGGTAGGAGGAACTGTTATCGATGTGGGTGCCTGAGGGGTAGGGAGGGTCAGGGCTGCAGGGGTGAGTGGCAGGTGGGGAGTGGAACATGTGCGGGCTGGTGGGGCCATGGAAAAGGGTTGGTGTGGTATTGGGCAAGGGTGTCAGGGTGCTAGCAAGTACTAACACTGTGGCCCCAGGGCTGGACGGGCTCTCTGAACGCTGCGCTCAGTACAAGAAGGATGGAGCTGACTTTGCCAAATGGCGTTGTGTGCTAAAGATCAGTGATCATACGCCCTCTCCCCTGGCAATCCTGGAGAATGCCAACGTGCTTGCCCGCTACGCCAGCATCTGCCAGCAGGTTGTGTATACGTGTGTGCAGAGGTTATTGTGGGGACCTTGACCCCTGGGTGGGAGGAAGAGCCCACCATCTGAGGCGATCTATGATCATGGATGGGTTGTGGGGCTTTATGTTTTAGTGACACTCTTTGCTCTAGCCTGAGTTCCTTTCCTCCTCCTGACCTTCAGAATGGCATTGTGCCCATTGTGGAGCCCGAGATCCTGCCAGATGGAGACCATGACCTCAAACGATGCCAGTATGTCACTGAGAAGGTAAGCCCAGCCTGGGTGCTCCCATCTCCATCTGTGCCTGCCTGAGCTCTAGGTAGGCTCTGGCTGTCCGCCTGAATCTACAAGCAGGCTCTTACTAGCTTGGGCCAGGCCATGATTAAGCGTAGAGTGCTCCACAGCAAACATTCATTGAGCACCCACTGTGTGAAGAGCACTGTGACAGAACATTTAGATGAGGTGGTTTCTGTCCTCAGAAGCCTACAGTCTTGGAAGGGAGGGGATAAGGCACAGATACAGCTGTATTAATCTAGTTTTACCTGAGAATTGCAGCAGAAAGGGTGACTAAGACATAGGAAATATCATGAGCTAAGGCCCAGAGACATTGAGAGTGTGCTTAGGAGACTCCTGGCCTTTGGGACATCACGATTCCATTTTGTCCCCCCAGAAGAAAGATACACCCCAGATGTGAGTCTGCGGGTCCGGAAAAGATCTGGAAGCGGGAGGTGAGGGGAAAGGAACCCTGGGACTACTCTCCCTCTCCTGTCTCTCTCAGGTCCTGGCTGCTGTCTACAAGGCCCTGAGTGACCACCATGTGTACCTTGAAGGGACACTGCTCAAGCCCAACATGGTGACCCCTGGCCACGCCTGCCCCTTCAAGTACACCCCTGAGGAGATTGCCATGGCAACGGTTTCTGCCCTACGTCGAACAGTGCCTCCTGCTGTCCCAGGTATCCCTGGCCCTAACTCTGCTCCCCAAAGCCAGTCAGGCCTATCCTAGGATCCACGGAGCAGAATATCTGGAGGTTCATGTCTCATACCTTGTACTAAATTATCCCTGGGCCCCATACCTTGTTGCCCACTGAAGGAGTCTCTGATTTGGAGGGAATGAGAAGTGATGTGGCAGAGTTACTAATAGAGAACCATCCTTGGGGTCGAGAAGGCATTGGTTCAAGTCTCCCCTCTGAGATACATTGGCTTTGTGGCCAGTTGTTTTTGGCTAGCTTTGGGCATGTCATTTAATCTCCCATTATCCCCAGACAAGCTCTTCTCAGCCTAAAAATTACAGGGCACTTACCAGTCTGAATCCCTACACAAATAAGAGAAGGGAGAGGGACCAGCCAGTATCTTCTCCTTCCTCCATCCCCTTGACCCCATCCCTTCTAGGTGTGACATTCCTGTCTGGAGGTCAAAGTGAGGAGGAGGCTTCGATCAACCTCAATGCCATTAACCGCTGTCCTCTTCCCCGGCCTTGGGCATTGACTTTCTCCTATGGGCGTGCCCTGCAAGCCTCTGCTCTCAGTGCCTGGCGTGGGCAGAAGGACAATGAGAGCGCTGCCACTGAGGAGTTCATCAAACGGGCAGAGGTGAGGCTGCAGGAAAGGAGTGGGCATTTGGGTGGTAACCCCCACTTTGATGGCAGAGCTGTGCAGGTCTTCGTCCAGAAGGTGCCTTGCTCTGGGATACTGTGCACTGGGTGGTGCCAGTTTACCAGCGGGGGCTGGTTTTGCTGATGTCTTTCTTCCCGTTGATATTGCAGGTGAATGGTCTTGCTGCCCAGGGCAAGTATGAAGGAGGTGGAGAAGACTCAGGGGCAGCTGGGCAATCTCTCTACATTGCTAATCATGCCTACTGAGGCTGTGAACCCTGGTCACACCTATCCCCAGCCCATACCACCCATACTAAGCTTTACCTGTAGCCACTGCCATGAACCAAATAGCTATGCAGAGCAGAGAGAATAACACCCTTTCCACCCTCTGCTCAAGTACCCCAGCATTGCTCCCTTGGATTGTTCTACCTTGGGGAAGGAGGAAATGGAGAGCCCTTGGGGGTCAGACAGGAGGATTTGGGTGAGGAGCTGCTAGATCCGAGCAGGATATCTGGGTTCCCACTCCCCCAACACTGTCTTTGTGTGATATCCCCCTACTTGCTACACCTGTGATTCTCTAGCTTCTTCCTGGACTCTCATCCCCGCCCAGGGTTATGGGGTTGGGCCCCAATTCATGCCACACCTTCCACGTGGCTGTGTTGTGTAGTGCCTCCAATAAATGTTAGTGAAGTCAAAGTCGGGAGAAGTGTCTGTCTTTCTGTCTGTCAGTCTTCTCTATCCTGCCCTTACCATCCTTCTCTTCCCTCTCCCTTCTTTGTCTTCCCATAATCATAGAGTGGCAGCATAGGCTAATGGGGAAAGTCTGAATTTGGTCAGAGCAATGGGTTCAAATTCTGACTTGTCACTTAATACTTGTTGATTCTTGGGAAAATCACCTAACTTCTCTGGGTCTCAGTTTCCTGATTCCTTAAAATGTTGACATTGGATATTTAAAGTCCTTCCCAGCTTTAAGTCTATGAACTTGGGCTCACTTCCCTTGTAGTATTTCAGCCCGTGGGATCCTCCTGTCATTTCCCTGAATCCTTTGAAATTAGCTCTCCAAACATCGAGGGTATATGTCAGACTGTAGTAAAAGCAACATCACCTCCATTTAGGCTAGGCTGGTTTCCCCTGAAAAGACAATAAAACTGCCCTTGAGACTGAATTGGGCCATCGGATTAATTGAACATTGATGTAGTTTCTGGTTGGATGTGCCACCATCACAGATGATGAAGTGAGGGCTCATGTGCCCATCTGAATATTCCATCCTTGTTGAATGTCTTTTCCATGTTCTTGCTAACTTAGAACTAATGCGTGTCAATCTTGAGCCAAAACCACCAAAGTGGTCTGAATTGGGCCTGACCCACAACATAGACTCTGTATGGTTTCCTTCTCTTATGTCTCAAACCCTAAGATGGAGCGGTCACTTTCACCCAAGATTCCCATCATTTCGACCATGATAACCATTTCCTCCTTGGTCAAGAGGCTCAGGAACCTGGGGGCTTCTTAGACCACGGAGATCAGAGGTTTAGAGCTGGAAGGGCCCTTAAATATCTGGTTCAACCCTCTTGTTTAATGGATGAATAAACTCAGGTCCAGAAGGGCCAAATGATTTGTCCAATGAAGGAAACAGGCATGTATAAAGCACCTACTATGTGCCAGGCACTGTGCTAAGCACTTTATAAATATCTCACGCCTCACAACAACCTTGGGAGGTAGGTGCTGTTATCTCCATTTTACAGTGAGGAAACTGAGGCAGGTTAAGGGTCACACAGCTAGTAAGTGTCTGAGGCAGGATTTGAATTATTTTCCAGACTCCAGGCCCAGTACTCTGTCCATTGTGACACCTAGCTGCCCCCAGCTTCTACAGGTGCCTTACAGAGGTAGTGTCAAAACTAAGATTTGAACCCAGGCTCCCTGACTCCAAATCCAGTGCTTTAAAAAAATTTCCTTTTTTGCTGTGAAGTCATAAAACAAACAATACGGTGAGAAGGAAAGAGGAGAGCTGTCTTAAGAGCCTGATGTGGATGCATAGGGAGCTCACCAACAAGCTTGATTTTTTTATTTTTAATATACAGAAGATAGAAACACGATTAGGTAACAAAGTTAATAAAATTATGGTATGGCCCTGAGGGAATAGTGTCAAACCAAAGAGGGCAGAAAGAAGTTAAGAAAGAGATAACCAAACAGGACAGTTTGGGTACAAATGTTAAGAAGTATGTGCATTTTTTAAAAATACAAGTAGTAGAGAATCATGCTTTCGTATACAGCCCTCTTTCTGTTCCTTGTTTATGGCAATGACAGTGTTTGCCAATTAGCACTAAAATAATGCCAGTAAGGCTGGTGAGGAAAGCTATTGCTGACAAAAGGTGGATTAAATTTTTTTGGGGGGTGGGGCAATTTAGGTTAAGTGACTTGCCCAAGGTCACACAACTAGTAAGTGTGTTAAGTGAGGTCGGATTTGAACTCGGGTCCTCCTGACTCCAGGGCCAGTGCTCTACTCACTGTGCCACCTAGCTGCCCCATAACTTGTTTTCTTGGTCCTGCTTACTTAACTAGCAGTTATTTTGAGTCACTTTGAATGTTTTTCCCATGCTTTCTGGAATTCTTCCTATTTATCTTATAGCAAAGCAACATTCCATTATTCTATTCCATTATATTCACAATGACAGTGTATTTAACCATGCTGTACTTGATAGTCATCTACTTTGTTTCCAATTTTTTGCTACCACAAAATGATTGGATAAAATACTGAAGTATATTGAGATCTTTCTTTTCCCTCCTTGGGGAATGGGGTATATGCTTAGTAATGGGCTCTCTGGGTCAAAGGGTATAGAAGTTTTAGTCACTTTTTAAGCATAATTCTAATTTGCTTTTCAGAATGGGTAAAACCATGCAAGAGGGCAGCTAGGTAGTGCAGTGGATAGAGCCCTTGGCTTGGAATCAGGAAGACTCATCTTCATGAGTTCAAATCTGGCCTCGGATTCTTACTAGCTGTGTGACCCTGGACAAGTCACTTAATCCTGTTTGCCTCAGTTTCCTCAGCTGTCAAATGAGCTGAAGAAGAAAATGGCAAACCACTCCAGTATCTTTGCCAAGAAAACCCCAATACAAATATTCTCCCCGCCCCCCCATTGACTTTTCCTTTTTATCCAAGCTGAATTGGTTTTGTTTGTGCCAAATTTTTCGAATTCATGTGCTAAAGCCATTTATTTTATCTTTTTATGAACTCCTCTGTCCCTTGTTGGATTAAGTATTCTGCTGGCAATATATATGAAAGGTTCTTCTCTGTCATTCTCTTGTAACTTTTTTTTTTATTTTATGGTGTGTCTTTTCACTGGCTGTCCCCTCTACCGGAATGTTCTCCCTCGTCTTCTCCACCTCCTGCCTTCCCTCAAGATTCAGGTCAAATCCTACCTTAGGCTAGAGACCTTTCTTGGTCACTCCCAATGAGTTCCTTCTCTCTGGTACTAACTCCACCCCCCACCCTCTTTTTTATACTGTATATATTTTGTATGTATATAGTTGTTTACATAGTTGTCTCCACCACTGGAAATTGAGCTTTTTGGGGGCAGAAACTGTCTTTTGCCTTTCTTTGCATCTCCAGCACTTAGCATGGTGCCTGACACAAAATAACAACTTAATAACTACTTGTTAACTGTGTTCAGATCACACATCTATTTGTGGTGTTATATGGTGTAAGACATTAGTCTAAACCTGGTTTTTTTGGCCAAACTATTTCCCAAATAATTTATGTTCTCAGGTTTACTAGGCATGGGGTCACTGTATTATTGTCGTTTCTGATTCTTACTCTTCCCCTGATCTGTATTTCTTCTTTTAAAATCAATACCGAATAGTTTTTTTTTAAATGGGTGTGTGTAAATAGTATTTTATTTTTTCCAATTACATGTAAAGATAATTTTGAACATTCATTTTATATGACATTTTGAGCTCCAAGTTTTTCTCCCTCTTCTCTTCCCAAGAAGGCAAGCAATCTGATATAGAACACCAAATAGTTTTGAGAATTATTGCTTTATAACGGAATTTGAAGCCAGGAAGTAGTATTCTCCCTTCATTCCTACTATTTTCCCCCCACAATTTCCCTCGAGAGGTAAGAAGATAGGCACATTGGGGCACTATTGGTGGAACTATGAATTGGTCTTGGCCCTTCTGAAAAGTAATTTGGAACTATATCTCAAAAGCCGCACTGACCTCAGCCACATTTGATACATCATACCCTTTGACCCAATGATACCATTGCTAGGCCTATATCCCAAAGAAAACAAAGGCAGAAGAAAAAGACCTATTTGTAGAAGCCCTTTTTGTAAGGAACTGAGAATGGAAGGTGTATCTATCAATTGGGGAAATTGATAAGTATATTACAAGACAAAACTGTAGTGGAATATTATTTCTCAGTAAGAAGTGATGAGGTGGTTTCAGAAAGACCTGGGAAGTCTTTTATGAACTGACTTTTCACCTGGGAATTTGTTTTACTTGACTCCATGGTTTTCTGGGGGCAGCTATCTTGATGGTGTAGCAGATAAAGTGCTGGTTGGGAAGACCAAGTTCAAAGTAGGCCACTTACTAGCTGTGTGAGCCTGGGCAAATCATTTCACTCTGTCTGCCTCACTTTCTTCATCTATAAAATGAGCTGGAGAAGAACATGGCAAACCACTCTAGGATCTTTGCCAAGAAAACTCCAAACTGACTGAATAACGACAATGTATTTGTTGCAAGGATGCTGGTTTTCTTTTGCAGTTAGGGGAGGATGGGGAGAGAGAGAAGAGAGGTTCTCATAATCAAAAAAATTTGATTTAATTTTAAAAGTAAATAAACAGGAAAAATATTTTAAAAAGGCAAGCTATATTAGATTCATAGTTTTACATCTTTTTCTGTTCTGCTTTGAATATGGAAAATTTTGTTATGAGAATTAAAAAAACCAAAAAATATAAAATCCTTTAAGGTGCTACACCTTTTGTCCCTCCAAATGGTTTATTCATACTTTGGCTAGCTCTATAAAGTGGGTAGCTAGATGGAGCAGTGGATAGGTTGGGAAGACCTAATGTCAAATCTAACCTCAGTGACTACTAGCTGTGTGACCCTGGGCAAGTTGCTTTATCTCTGCCTTACTTTTTCAGCCGTAAAATTGGGAGCATCATAGCATCTACTCCTCCCCCCACCATGGTTGCTGTGGGGATCAAATGAGATAATATTTGCAAAAGCACTTAGTACAGTGCCTGGTATATAGTAGATGCTTAATAAATGTTTCTGTTTCCCCTGCTCCTTGATGATTTGATTGATATTAGCACTAAACCTTTAAGTTAATTTAGGTAGCTTTGGCATTTTAGTTCTTTTGGCATGGCCCAACTATGAGCAATAAATACACCTCAAACTAAATTATTCTTTATTTCTTTAAAGAATGCTTTGTAATTGTAGTTATATAAAATCTTGATTTTTATGCATTTTGCGGTTATTTTCCATGTGCTTTTCTATTATATCCTCTTGGGTTTTCTTATTGTTTAAAAGATATCTTTAAAGGAATAATTGGTAAACACTGACCTCCACAACATATCTCAAAGGCACCCGCTTCTTTGTACTCAAAGCACAACCACACTACTTGAGGCTACCTTAATCCTTCACCTGGATTATTTCAATAGTTTCCTAGCTGGTCTCCCTGCATCCAATCTCTTTCTCCGGTCTATTCCCCCATACCTATGAAATCAGCAATCCTAAAACATACGTCTGAAGAGGTCTCTCCCCTCTGTTTAAGAAGCTCTCTATTGCTTCAATGGTGATGCTAATAACTTATATTTTTATAGTGCTTTAGGTTTTGAAAACCACTTTCCATATATTTTGATCTTCATAGCAACCTGGTGAGGTAGGCGTATTGCTATTCCCAGTATACAGATGAGGAAACTGAGACTGACAGTTTAAGTGATTTGACCAGGGTCTCACTCTTAGGCATAATTCAACCCCTGGTCTTTCGGACTTCAAGTCCGGTGCCGCATCCATTAACGTACACACTTCCATTTGGCATTTAAAGCCCTTTACAATCTGGTAGTGGTCTGTTTTCCAGGTTGCTACACATTACTTCCTTCACACAATCTATACTCTTGCTATGTTGGTTTTCTTGCTGTCCCCTGTACATCACAGTCCATCTGAAACCTTCAAGTTTCGGCAGAGACTGCTCCCCATGCCTTGAATGCTACCCCTCCTCTCCTCTGCCTTTGGGAGCCTCTTTGTTCCCATCAAGGTCAAACTACCTTCAAGAGCCCTCTCTTGGTTCTTTCAGTTATTTGGTAGCCACGCCCCCTCATCCCATATGTTTATCTTGTATCTTTCCTTTGACATGTATCTCTCTACCGTGTGTAAATATTGTTTCCTTGGGAACACATAAGTTCTTTAGTGCAGAGACTGTTTCTATTCATTATTTATATTCCCAGTGCCTGGTAACTAACTCAGATTTAGTAGGTGCTCATTCCGATAGGACACAGTATGAAGGGGATACGAAGGAAGCTAATGCCGTAAATTTGGGGGGGCGGGGTGGGTTTGGAGCAGAGGGTTGGATGTGTGATTTCGTCTGTGTATGGAATTCCTGGTGAGGGAACAGTCTCCATCTATGCAGATCACTGCTATGGCTGAGAAAGTTGCCAGTGCATTGAAAAGTTAATTTTCCCAGGTTCTCGAGTCATTTGTCAAAGGCTGGACTTGAACCCTGTTCTTTTTAACTTTTTAACTTTGAGGCAGGTTTTGTTATCCACAATCTCAGGCCCCATTAACAATTAGATGTATTGTCCAGGTGACAGACAACACACCCAGAAGTATATCATTAGATAGATATTACCTATCCACTATAGAGAGGTCATAATGTTGGTCATATATGAGTTATAATATCTCTAGAGTAGTTAGGGCGGTATTGATAAGTTGGCCAGAAGGCAATCAGGCCGATGAAGCACAGGCCATATGAGGATTAGTTAGGATTAGGTGAAGGAACTGGAAGTATTTTAGCCTGGAGAAGAGAAGACCCAGGGAAGACAATAATATCTGTTTTCAAGTATTTGAAGGGAGAAAGCACTTCTTGGACCTTGAAAGGTAGAATTGAAACATCACCATTATGTGTTGGAACGGGTACTAGACTTGTAGTCTGGTCAAATCCCACCGAATTCACGTTCTAAATGTTTTACCTTGGGTAACTCATTTAACTCCTCTAGACCTCAGTTTTCTCATCTGTGAAATGGGAGAGGGTTGAACTATACATGTGACCTTAGGCAAGTCATTTAACTCCTCTGGGCGTCAGTTTTCTCATTAGTAAAATGAGTGTGTTGGACAGAATGACCTCCAAGGTTCCTTGCAGCTCTAAATCTATGATCCTAAGAACTGGAAGCAAGGAATGGGAAATGCAAGAGAGGTAAACTGAGGCTTGATGTCAGGCAGGATGTCTTCGCAATGAAAAGCTAACAGTGCCATGGAGTGGCTGGGAACTCTGGTTCAGGGATGGCCCCTTAGACTGTAAGCTCCTAGAGGGCAGGGTCTCTTTCTGCCTTTCTTTGATTAATAATGATTAATACTGATTAACGATTAATAAACGCTTGTTGATTTGATTTGGGCAGCATCAGAAGACCTTCTGCACGATCGATCCTTTCCAGATGACGTCTGCAAGGTCTGCGCCACCGCCCCCGAGCCTCCTTCACGTCTTCCGGGGCGTCTCCCGTCTGGGTTTGCATCAGGAGCCGCTAGAGCAGGTGCATTCTTCCCGATGTCGCATTTCCTCGGCCAACGCGTCCCAAGCTCTTCAGTCCCTCGCCTCGGCCCGTAGGGACGGGCATCTCGCGCTCAGGAGGTGGGCCCGGTCAAGTTGCTAGGGGATACCGCTCTAGGATTGGCCGCGACTGAACCTTGGCTCCGCCCCGTCCGGGGCAACGGCACGCTGAGCTCTGATTGGAGGACACGTCGGTGTAGCCCCGCCCTGACTCGGCCTGTGCTCTGCTGCAAGGAAGGATGGCGGAATGGAGGATGGCGGAAGGAAGGATGCCGGAAGGAAGGATGCCGGAGCGAGCTCGACTGGAACGTCCTCGGGTGGACCGAGGAGACCGGGAACGGAACCAGGCGCTGGCAGCGCTGACCTTGGACCCAGGTGTGCAGGGGAGGGGTCCTAGCCTGGCGGGGCCTCCGCGGAGGGAGGGGGAAACTGAGGCCCAGAGGGGGGCGGGGACCTAGCCGGGAGGGGAAGTTGGGGGAGGGGAGAGCTGTCCTCCTTCCCCTGGTCTGCGGGGAGCTGGGGAAGGGTGTATGTGGCTGCGCGTGTTGTGAGCTTGTGTGCGTTGCACGTGTGTGCGCATATGTGCATGCACCTTTGGGTGTACGTGCACGCGCGTGTGTTGGTGTGCTTTGTGTGCATTCCTCCTGGGTGTGGCGTGTTTGTGTGGTTAGGTGCTTGCGCGCGCGTGTGTTGGTATGCATTATGTACGTGCGCCCTTGGGTTTTTTGTGTGCGTATGCACAAGCAGGTGTGCATTTGTGTGTGTATTGCCTACGTGGGTGTGTGGGAACTAAGGAGCCCCTTAGAACGTGTGTACATGCATGTGTGTGCATGCCCATAGGCTCCCTATAGTGTGTGAGACCCATTTTCAGCATAACAAACGCAAAGATTTACATAGGATTACCAGAGAAATCATAAATATTTAAATACAGTTATCAAAATTAAGAAGGAAAATAAATAAAGAGCCCCTGGACTAGAGGCTCCTCTTGGAATGTGTGTGTTCATGCCCGTGTGGGCATCACCGTAGGCTCTCCATAGTGAGAGACTCATTCTCAGCACAGGATTTTTAAATGCACAAAATAGGATTACCTTGGAAACCAGATATATTGCAATACGGTTAATCAAAAAGAAGGAAAAAAAACTAAGGCTCCAGGTTAAGAGCTCCTGGACTGGAGATTCCCTTTTGTAAAGGGAGGGAGAACAGGGACTTGAGAACACCCCCCTTAGTGTGTGAGCAGGAGGAAGGATTAGAGACCCCCTTGGAGCTGAAGAGGTGGGCAGTGTGGGCAGCTCCCAGCCTCTAGGCCCCACCACCTGGCACATAGGGAGCATTGACTGATTGTTGAGATGTTGACGTTAGTGGGCTTCCCTTCCCCACTTCTTCCAGAGAGGTTTTTCTGGCCGATTCCTTCCTTATCTCCCCTCTTCCTTCAGAGAAGATCCGAGGCAAACATGCTGCCCTCTGCTTTGCCACTATGGCTGTCATGCTGGGACTGCCCCTGTGGTGGAAGACCACTGAGACCTACCGGGCAGCCTTGCCTTATTCCCAGATCAGCCAGCTGGACTCCTTACTGGTGAGGCCTCTGGAGGGGGGACAGGGGGCAACATTATATCGTGGTGCTGTAGGATGGGAGGAATCTGCCACCTCAGCTGGGGGCCCCTAATCTCCTCTGTCTCCTTTTAGTTCCGTCTCAGAGTTCCAGTCTCGGTGGTGTTTGTCCAGGGTTCTCTGCCCATTGTGGATCAGCAAAAGCTGCCCTTCACAATTGTCAATGAACGGGATATCCCATTGAAATGTGAGTGCCTCCATCCCCATCTGCCTGTGTCTTTGCCTCCCTCTAGCTCTTAGGGATGGACACGGGGATACCCTGACAGTTTTGGGGAGTCTGGGAATGCAATTGGGCAAGGCACAGGGTCCTGGAGCCTTGGGTGTCTGGTAAAGCTGATTAAGGATGATTTTGTTGTTACCATGGTAAAGTTAGTAGGTGCTTTTAAAAGCCCCACAAATTAATTTATGGTTTCATTTATCCCCCCACCCTTTTTGTGTATTTGTTTGGATGTTAAATTTATAGTGTTGTATTAGGAGGGCAGAGTTTATAATCTCAAAGAGGATCACATATATGTCTGAAAGGTTCGGAACCGCTGGATATAAGAAACTCTCAAAGTAGGAGGCAGAAGAATCAAAGCATATATTTAGGCTCCACAGTAACCAACCCATGAACCAGCATCCCCATTTTGACATATTGATCAAAAGCTTCCAGGCCCAGTAAGTACGCCTCACAAGAGTAACCAGGAGGCTACAGAGAAGCATGATGGTGTAAAACAAAATCATGCTTCCCCCTCTGTGGTAAAAAGATTACCCACTGGCTTCAAGTCCTTGTTCAGCTTCCTCCCATAGGTCAGCTCTGCTACTGGCAGCTCCTGCTTCAGCTTCGGCTGTGGCTGTAGCTATAGCAGCCTCTGGCTCCAACGGAAGCTGTTTTTAACCATCCGGCTTCTGCGGGAGTGTAAGGTACGCCAGGGAAAGCACAGGTTCTTTCAGTCTGCTTAAGCAAGGTGAAGGGGTTGACCAGGAAAGCACAGGTTCTTTCCATCAGCTTAAGCAAGGGAAGCAAGGTGAAGGGGGCGACAAGCTTACTCCAGTCCAACATACAAACAGCATTCAGCTCAGGGGAAAAAGCCAAACTAGTCAAGGGCACTTGTTGACTAAGTGCTAAGGAGCCCATTTTTGGTTGCCAACACACTCCACCCCGTGTTATAGGATACAAGTGTTAACACCAGGTCACCAAAGCCTAGACACAGATTTTTCTCAGCATCCATGGGTGAGAGGGAGTTTACCCCTCAGCAGTCAGATACTAGTTCACATTTACAAAATGAGAAAGTACACAATCTCATTCGATCCCTGACAAGCCTGCGAGGTAGGCGCCATGAGTATAGTTATTTCCATTTCACATTTAAGGAAACTGAGGCCCAGTGAATGAAGTGACTTGCCCAGGGTCACGCAGTTGTAAGTACTGGAGGTGGGTCCACGTCTCGCTCTCTGTTCTCTCTGCCATGTTCTTTCTCTCTGCCTTGTTAAGTGCGGTGGTTGGCAGTGCTCTCTAAGACAGCCACCCTCCAAATCATCTCTTTGCTTCTGTTCCTAAAACAGAGCTCTGACCGTGTCACTCGTCAGCTCAGTAATCTTCAGGGGCTCTGGGTGCCTCTAGGATACAGTAGGATGAGATCCTTCTACTGGCCTTCAATGTCTTCTGCAGCCTGGCTCCCACCTGTCTTCCCAGGCTTACTCCGTGGCACTTCTCTTTATTCATTCCCATGTTTCACTCACACTGGCCAATGGGCTGCTCTCTGTAGACAGTGTTCATTTGACCTCTCCCTAGGCTTGCTTTGTCCTTCCTCCTCCTCTCCACCTCCTACAGGGCCTCTTTTCCTCCAAATCTCAGCTTGGCCTCTGCTTCATACAGATTAACAAACCTTTATCCTGTTCCCCGAATGGCATCAAGCCCATGTCCCCCAACTGCTAATCCCTCCTCACTGTATGCTATCTTGTGTGAAATCCTTCTGCTTATATGTGTTGTCTCCACCTAGAGGATTGTTGTAGCCCCAGCACAGTGCTCGGCACACAGTAGGTGCTTACGAAATGCTTGTGGCTTCTTTGAGGCCAGGCACTGTATAGCTAGGAGCCCTTTGATCAGTGTTTGTTGAATTGGAGACCCAGCCGAAGACTCTTGGGAGGCCTCAGGAGCAGAACCCGCTGCCAAGGCCAGCCCCAAGCCCCAAAAGCCGAGTTTCCAGAAGCAGCCAGGGCCCACTGCTGGTTTGCATGCTAGCATTCTGGAGATGCCTCGGGCAGGAGTGGGAACAGCAGAGCTGAGTTCGAGGATCTTGGCCGAGTATTTTGAAAGCAGGAATAGTCTAGAAATTCAAGGGGATGTGATTATACCGTCTAGTCTTTCCACCGTGAGTCCTGGTAATGGTGACAGCTGATGTGGGTCTGGCACGGTAAGGTTGTAGAGCACTTCATACCCCTTGTCCCTCTTGATTTTGGCAGACATGGAGTGGGGTTGGCACTGAAATCATCTTCCTTATGGTCTGAAATGTTTTTTCCCCAATATAAAGAATAGCATATAGATGTCTCCAAGTAGCATGCTTACTGTATGGCTGTTGGGCAGGTGGAAGGCTGACACAGGTATTTTTTAGGCTCCGTTCCCAAATACAGCTTTCCAGAAACTGCCCATTATCCACAACAGCCCAGGCTCCTTGACCCTTGAACTGCGTTGGGAGATTAAGGCTAAACAGTAGTGCTGGTGGTAGGGTGAGACTTAGTGAGGAAAGTGAGAACCTCAAATGAATTATGAATGCTGTTTGGATTCTCTGTTTTGTTGAATTCTCCATATCTCCTTCTGGTGCCAAGCCAGCAAGGAGGGAATGTCCTTACCAAGAGCCAGGCATGCTCCCCCTTGAGGTTTGGGGTTGGTGGTGGTCTGTCTGAAGGGAGCAGTGGCTGGGGTCCAGGGGCAGCAGATCATGACTTAAAGCCGGAGGGGACCTGAGAGACAGATCATCTAGGCCAGTGTAGAAATGGGAAACGGAGTCCCAGAGAGATGAGGTGACTGGCCTGAGGTCTCCCAGCATGTCAGTGGCAGAACCAGGTCCTCCGATTCTCAATCCAGTTTTCAGATAAATATGTTCAGCTGTATAAAGGGCTCAAGTAATACACTTGAGGGTCTTTTTTCTTGAAAGGCAGACCGAAAGTTCCATAAAGACTTTTGTATTATATCCAAATTTGGTCAGTTTCCCCATCTCCTTCATCACTGCCTCCCATTTTTCTGCACACTGTAGGTATTTAATAAATGCTGAATTCACTTGAATTGAATTTCACAGCAGATACCCCTTACTCTGTTAGGCTTAGACTGATGTGAGAATGAGTTTGTCCTTGAACACTCACCAAGAGACCACAGAGGGAGGGACACCTGAGAGCAGGATGATGGGGAGGGGAAATTGGCCTGGGATTCATCTGAAGACCTAGAGTGGATGAGTCAGTTCTAGGATGGCCTTTATGCCCAGTCCATGCCAAATCTAGACATGTAACGGGGAGCTACCTCTGGCCTCCATGGTCCCTTATCTCTCAAGGGAAGGCTAAGGGAATTAGGCCATCCACCTCACTTAACCCTTCCTTGGTAGGTAGCCCTCAACCTTTTTAGAAACATTCTGCCCTCCAGGAATAATGCTACTTGAGGGTGAGAAGAGAACACTGGACTGGACTGGACTGGTTTGGATCCTAGTGGGGGAGGGCTGTTGGAGCATCTCATTCTCTCTTCCCCTAGCCCCACTGAGGTACAGTGGTTTTGCAAGATGGTGGCCTGCCCCAGTCCTGGGTGGGCATGAGTGCCTGGTAGAGTGACCATAGGGAGCAGAGGGGGTCATGGGATCTGAACCAAGAAGAGCTGAGCCCATCTCTGTGCTGGGGGAACAGGAGGAGAAGGAAGGCTTGGGGCAGGATGTACCTCCCTGACCTATGGAGGTTGGGGAGGGGGTAGGGCATTCCAAGTCAGAAGGACATATAAACAGAGATGTGGAGCTGGGGAAGTACAAGCACATTTGGAGACAAGTGAATAGGGAGCAAATGGCCAAGCCAACAGCCAAGGCTTCTGGGCCTTTTTTGCCTCGGGTGTATCTGGGACGAGCTTACAGAGAGAGAACTGTCCTGAGGGCCAGCCTCTGAACCCACACTTCCTTTCCCCTCAGGCAAAATGAAGCTCAAAAGCCGCTTTCAGCAGGCCTATCGGATGGCGGGGTCCTATGAGGAGAAAGCCTTGAAAATGGACACTGTTGAAGGTGCGAGGAGGGCCTGTGCCCTTCTTCACTTTCCTTTTCTGTGGCCTCCATGGAAAAAGGCCAGGAGGGGGGCCACCATGGAGGGTCCCCCCAGGGAAGCAGCTTTCTCAGGGCCCGCACAAGGGATGCTGGGCTCTGACCTGGAGGATGCCCCTTGGTCTGGGGTTGTCGTGGTACTTTCTGGAGGGGAGGGGGCGAGGGCATTAGGCCTCCTGCCCAACTGGCTGCTCTCTTCCTTAGAGGCTGAAGCCGCGTTACCTTCACCAAAGGAGGATTCACTGGGCTCACTCAACATATTTGTGATCCCTGACAAATCCTCACTGCTCCCCAAGGTAAAGAGCCCTGGAAGTTTTGCTGTTTCTTCTCGGGAAGTCTCTTGCATCCCATGGAAGTCTCTGTCATAGGGGTCATTTCCACATACCACCCATCTCATGCAGCTGGGGGGTGATGCCCCTTTTCCTGAGACACTGCCACACCATCTACTATCTCTCCTCCCCACAGGACAAGATGAGCTACATTGGACCCAAGAGGACTGCCTTTGTCCGGGGAGCCCAGGGTCGGCAGGCTTTGACGGTGATTGGCCAGAGGGTGCTGCAGGTGGCCCAGGCCATGTCGCTGACCGAGGAGGTCCTTGCTTCTGCTCTGGGTGACCGCCTTCCAGAGGACAAACTGAGCTTGGACAAGAGGCGGCCCCTCAAGTCTAGCCTGGGTTGGTGTGGTCCACACTCAGCTTCTCTCTTCCTCCCGGGCTGCCTGTGAGTGAGGTGGGGCAGGCAAAGCAGAGGCCCAGAGGGCCCTGGCCTTGTGCCCATGGTGGAGTGGGCATCCCAGAATCTCAGAATGAGAAGGAATGTAGACACTGTGAGGTCCCGGGTGCTGATGGAGATAAGGCCTCTTCCTTTTGGAGAAGTCGAGATCCCATCTGTCTCTCCCCTTCCTTGGTTCCTTTCTCCTAGTCCAGGGGTTTTGTGACCTCCCTGATTCCTCTTCCTCTACAGGCTATGAGATCACCTTCAGTTTACTGAACCCTGATCCCAAGTCCCATGAAGTCCACTGGGACATAGAGGGAGCAGTGGAGCATTACGTGCAGCCCTTCCTGTCTCTGCTCAGCGCCATCGGCAACTTCTCCATGGACTCTCAGGTGAGGGATGCTGGGGAGGGGCTGCCTGGCCTAGGCTTCCTGCTTCAGGGGAGGTGTTGGAGGTCCTTATTAACCAGCCGGACACCTGGGCTTCCCCCAGATCCTGTACTATGCCATGCTTGGAGTGACTCCTCGATTTGATGCAGCCTCTTCCAGCTACACCCTGGCTGCTCACAGCCTCCCTCACGTCATCAACCCTGTGGAGGCCCGTTTGGGTAAACAAACCCTCTGTGGGGGTGGGGGTGACGGGGAAGGAGAGGGACTGTGTGTGCGTATGTACTCTTGTATGTGTGGTGACAGGGAAGGAGGGGGTTATAGGGTGCTTACAAAGCAGCTCTGTGTGTTGGGGTGTGTGTGCACACGTGGTGATGGGGAAGGGAACTGAGGGGTGATCCTGAAGGCTGTGGGTCAGGTCCCTGCTAGGCCTGGTGTAGGGACGAGGGAGCATTTCCAGACTGTCACTTTCATCAGTTAAATATGCCCCTGCCCTGTGCAGACTCTTAGGCTCCCCATCCCCACTATATAGAAATGAAAGTGAAATGCTCCCTGTCCTCAAAGAACTAACGTTCTGTTGACGGAGAAAACACTTAACACCACTAAGTCAGTGCAAAATAAACATGAGGTAATCTTGCTGGGAAAGCAGTAGCAACTGGGAGGATGGAAATGGGGAATCAGGCAGGGCCCCCTGTAGGAGGAGTTATTGGAGTTGTGCTTTAGGGAAAACTAGGGATTCTTAGAGCAAAGGAGACTGGATTCCTGGCATGAGATACTGCTTGTGCAAAAGTGTGGTGATGGGAGATAGACTGTTGTGTGTGAGGAAGAGTAAAGAGGCTAGCTTGGCTAAACTAGAGTGTGTGAAGAGGAGTAACATAGAACACTAGGAAGGTAGGTTTGAGCCGGGGTGAGAAGGGCTTTAAATGCCAGGCAGGGCAGAGTTGGTTGAGGAGGTCAGTGACTGGGTCTGAGGGGCGCTTCAAGAATGTTATTCTGGGAGCTGTGTAGAGGATTAGAGTGGAAGGAGGGGTTTGATGTAAGGGAGAGATGAGGAATTGAGGATGACAGAGCTTGTGGACTGGGGGGATGGGGGGATGGGGAGAGAAATAGGAAACACAGATGTCGGATGGGCTTGGGGGGACGATGGTGGCTTCTGCTCTGTATGAGTTGAGTCTGCAATGGGCAGGTGGTGCCAGTTTGGACCTCAGGAAGGCCGGAGATGAGGCCTGGGTGTCACCTGGGCAGAGATGACGATGGATCTCCCAAAGCCATTACCCCCCACAGCTCAGGCACCGTGTGGAAACTGGTGCCCAGGTCCGATCTCTGCCAAGGTGGGACTCGTGGTCCAGACTAGAGGACATAGGGGCAGCAGGCGTGAGAAAGGGGCCCCCAGGCTAGTTTGACAGTTGTTGGCCATTTTGAGGGCCTGGGATTCCCTTAGAGACACCGATCACACAAGCAGGGGCTTGGATGAGTGGTTATGGTCGAAAATTGGGCAGAGAGGAGGAGCGTGGGGGACAGAGCTGCTAAGCAGCCTGGGCAGAATTTGAACACTGTGCCCCCAGGAGTCCACAAGGCTTCTGGTCACCATTTTCCTCACCAGGAAAGTATCTGATAACTCCTTTATGTTGTGTTTGTGCTTTAGACGGCTCCCTCTCTGCAGGCATATCAGGAAGAGGGTAGTGAGAAAGAAATGAATCTTGAATGGTGGAACCCATGGTTTCAAAGCCTGGAGCCACGCAAGTGTTTATGCTTACAGGGTGCTGCGTGTGGGGTTGTTGCCACTTTCTTCTGCTTGGCTCTGGCAGTTACAAGCCCAGCCATGGCAGGGCCAGGGAAGCTTCAACTTCATCCGTCAAGAGTTTGTGGGAGGGGAGATTCCAGGAGCTGTTGGAATAGTGGGGGCCACCAGGGGAGAACAGCGGCTTCTGGGGCCACAGTGTGGCTCTAGAGCAGATTCAGTTGTCCTTCCTTGGCCTCTTTCTCCTCCAGGATCCAGAGCTGCCTCCCTCTACCCAGTCATCAACTTCCTCCTGTACGTGCCCGAGCGTGCCCACTCCCCACTGTATATCCAGGACAAGGATGGGGCCCGGGTGGCCACCAATGCTTTCCATAGCCCCCGTTGGGGGGGGCATCATGGTAATGGAGCCTTCCCCTGCCCTCAGCCCTGATCCCCCAGGATTGGCTGCCCTGGCTACTGGCTTTGTCCTGGTCTTTTTTGGATATGGGGACTCCCTGAGGGCAGGGCTGTCTTCCATGTCTTCTTTTGTTAAAGTTTTGTTGATGCCTTTTTGTTCTCCCATCCCCATCTTTTTGGGACCTACCCCTTGCCTATAGTGAGCTTTCCCTTGTAGCAAAGAGCGGGGGCACATCCAGGGGCTGCGTCAGCTGTATTTGACGGCCTGGGCGGTGTTCTACACCTGCAGGGTGTCACCTTTCCTCTTTTTTAGGACTGGGAGGCCTGAGATTGGTCATTGTCATCATGTTGTCATCATCCCTAGTGTCTTAGCAGGGGGCTCTGCCAGCGTGCAGTGATTTTGACTTCTTCTCTCCAGGTGTACAACGTTGACCCCAGTGCCTACAATACCAGCAGGTACCCTGTGAAGGTCAATGTGGACATGCTACCAGTGATGGAAGTGTTCCTGTCCCAGATGCGGTGAGGGCCCTGGGTACCTCTAGTACTGGGTGGGGAACCTCGCTAGGAAGACAGGCATCAGCTCTTACAGTTCCAGTGCTTCTACCTGTCACCTTTTGGGGCGCGTTCCATCTCCGACCCCCTGAGAACATGAGGTGAGGGGCAGGCTCAGTGTCAGAAGGCAACCCTTTGTCCTCAGATCTCACCAGAAGGGTCCCTGAAGATGAGTTTCCTTCCTTTTCCTTGGAGCAGCAGTGCTAAGCAGAAAATAGGGGCTAGCTTCAGGAAGGGCTGGGGATAAAGGTGGGCTCCAGGCTCTGGGAGGTTACTCTGGGAGCTTGCCGAGAGCCAGAGAGTGTTTCATCACGCATGGAGGGCTTAGCAGCTTGCCCAAGGTCATGCATCTAAGTGGCCAGAGGCTGCGACTTCCCAGCTAGCCAGTCGGCCACCCTCCCTTTCTGCTTCACAAGGTTTAGCTGAACTGTCGGGATTAAGCAAACAATCTGCTGCGTGTCCACCGTACTCATTATAGGGAGAGAGAGCACAGGAGATACATTAGACTTAGTGCTTGCCCTCAGGGACCATGTATAGTCTATTGGAATAAGCTAGGACACAGAAGGCTGGCACAAGGCAGATGAGCCACGCGCCATGAGGAACGGCCACAGGGCTGGGAGGTGGGAAGAAGGCACCTTGGCTGCGTGGTGGGGTGCCATGCATCGGGGGATGCTTCACAAAGGATGCGGTGGGGAGTCTTGGGGGTATTCAGGCATGTCCATCATCTTTTGGCAGTCACCGGATCTTTTAATGCCCCATCTAAGGCCAGACCCTGCATGGACTAGGGCTCAGCTCTCTCACCTGCCACCTGCCCCTACCTGCTTCTCTCCTCTCCCTGTTCTTCAGGTTACTCTTTGGGGTCCCCCACCCTCAGATGCCAGAAAACTTCCTTCTGGGAAGCCCTCCGAGTGAAGGGCTGAGGTCCTGGGAGCTGGACAGATTACTGTGGGCCCGGGCAGTGGAGAACCTGGCTACGGTCATCACCACTCTGACCTCCCTCGCCGAGCTGCTAGACAAGATCAGCAACATTGTTATCAAGGATGATGTGGCCTCCGAGGTGTGTGTTGCATACAGGCTCCCCGCTGTGTAGGTACTGTGCTGAGTATTAGGGATACAAGGCCGGGAAAGGAATAGCCACTGCCCTCCAGGAACTTCTGGGCTACCACTGCCTGGCCTAATAAGAATATGAGAATTCTTAGAGGCCTAGATGAGGAAGGAGCACGGCCAGGCCTGGGGTGTGCAGATGCTGGAGGGAAGATAGCTGTGCTCTGGGTTGGCTGCAGGGTCAAGCACTTTGTGGGGCATCATGGGAACAAGGTTGCAAAGGGATCTCAGAGGCAGATGGCGGAGGACCTCAGGTTCCAGGCTGAGGAGTTGGTGTTTTACCACAGTGGCCATAGGGAGCCACAGCAGATTGTTGAGTAGGGGAGGGTCCTAGATCTAGAGCTGGTACTGACCTCCAAGGGGAAACAGGCCCATGCAGGGGATAGGACTCATCCAAGAGTAGGTTGGTAGTAAATGGTGGAGGTAGGACTTGAACCTAGGTCTTTGGACTCCAGAGTCAGTGCTCCTGTTCTTTATGTCACAGTCAGTTGTGTACGTTGCCTCCCCCCACAATCACCCTGTCCAGATGAGCCCTCCATGCCCACCATTCTGCACATCAGCATTGGCAAGGGTGGGTAGGACTCCTGTGCCCCAGGTACTGCTGACTTCACTCTCCAGCTCTTGGTACGAGTCTCCCTGTTTCTCTGAATTCTTTGTGCTCTCCTCCGTGGGCACAGTGGGCAGCTCTGGGACCCTGGGCAGGTGACTGAACCTCACTCAGCCTCAGTCAAACGGAAGTAATAATAGTCGCAGTATCGTGAGTGTCCAAGGACAGAAGACGCTAAGTTCTTTGTGAACCCTGGAACACCAGAAATGGCGGCTACCAGCACAGCAGCCACACCTGTGAGCCATTCACATTGCCTCCTGGTGTTTACTACCACGGAGTCTTCATAGGCCTCTTGGCTGACACGGCCCTTGGGCCCTCACCATCTGTCTCTGGTCTCCTTGGGTTTGGTGCCCAGGGGCAAGAGCTCTAGAGTCAAAGGTTGGAACAGTTCATCGCAGATTTTTCTTGTGCACACTCCAGAAAGGAGGAATAGTATTTTGGCAGCTCTCAAGATGCACAGGGTGGAGAGGGGAGGATGCCAGGGAGGAAGCAGTTAGTGTCCAGGAGAGGGGTGGCCCCTGATAGGAGCGAGGAAAGCGGATGGATGTGAGACAGGTGAAGGAAGCCGAATCTACAGGGCCCAGTCGGGATGGAGTTAATGAAAGAGGATGGCAGCACCCCGGACAGAGAGGGGAAAGCTGGATGAGATCAGTTCAGGGCCAGAGATGAAGGAAGCAGCTTCGTACTGGACATATAATTTAGGAGTCATTGTGTAGGGTTGATAATTGAACCCATGCGAGCTGAGGAGATCACCAGCCACCCTTGAATGACGCAAGAAAAGAGGGTCCAGGACAAAGCCTTAAGAGATGCCCATGATTAGTGTGTGGGAACCGACTGAAGAGGAGGAGAGGGAGGTGGCCAGAGGGTTCAGAGGCCAAGGACGAGGGGATGGAAGAAGGGCCGCGTGATTTAGTGGTCCAAGCCTGTTGCTAACCTTAGGGAGAACAGTTTGGGTTGAGTAGAGGGGTCAGGAGGAAGGGGGTGAAAGGAGACCACTCTGGCATCTTAGTCCATTGAAAGGAAAGGCAGAAATAAGGGGGTGACAGGGCTGAGTGAAGATTTTTTTATGAATGGGGATGGACCCAGCATTTTTGACAGCCCCACGGAAGGAGCCAATAGAAAGGCAGAGACTGGAGACAGGAGGCAGGAGAAGGGCTCGGGTACAGCAGGAGCCTTGACAAAGGGACTGACCACCGCTTTCTCAGACCAAGTCAGAGGAGAGAAAGCAAGAATGTCGGGGTTTTGAGGTGTGTAGTAGGCGAGGTGGAGCTTACAAGGCCCTCTGTGAGGACATATATTAACTCATTTTGTCCTCATGAGAGCCATGGGAGGTAGCTGCTGTTTCATCCCCATGTTATAGATGTCAGAGTTGAGGCAGTCTGTTAAGTGATTTGCCCAGGGTCACACAGTTAATAAGTGTCTGAAGTCCAGCGCTCTGTGCACAATGGTGCCACCTAGCTGTCATGGGGAGAGGAGGGAGCTCTGAAGGGAAGATGTGGAATTTGTGATTGAACCATGCAGGAAGAATCGACTAGCAGCATTTGGCTGGGAGGCCTAGGTGAGATGAACGTACACTTGGGTGCCTTGTCGGCCGACGCTCAGCAGAGCGGCACGTCAGGGCACGGAAGGCAGATGGATGTGGGCGTGATCGTTCAGTGGTTGGAGATTGTTCCAAGCCAAACTAACATCTCTAGGGGATGACAAAGGGAGAGAAGGGAAGCCCAAGCACAGGGGATGGATTTGGAGGACAGGGATCGATGGAGGCATTGAAGATCAAAATCATGATGAAGAGGAGACATGGGAAGATTGAAGCAGCGGGAGATGGAAGGATGGTGCATTGTTATCAGAAATTGGAATTGGAGTTGGCACCATTATGGGTGACTTAGAGTGTGAGCAGCAGAATTGAAATGAAGGTGACTGTAGGGAGCTGAGGTTGCTTCCTAAGCCCTCCTTAGTCTCCTCTGCCAGCTCCCACACACTGATTGTGGGCATCTCTTAAGGCTTTGTCCTGGACCCTCCTGGATGCTTGAGGGAACATCAGCATGTATGTTAAAGTCCCCAAGTATGAGTGCAGTGACTGTGACCCAGAATTGAATCCCTTGAGAAAGGACGGGGTATAGCTTGGAGACAGGTGTCTTACAGCAACAAGAATTTGGTTAAAATGGTCAAAGGATTGAGTGAATCTCAAAGGGTGATGATGGTGGAGGGAACATCTGGAAGTGGCCATGAGAAATATGGAATAAGTAGAATCCTACTGGGGTGTGTGTGCGCGTGCGCTGTCTAGTTGTAACAATAGATGGGGCTAGGGGTTTCCTGAGTGGCAGGGTGGAGAGGGTATGGGCCAAGGTTGGTAGAAAGTGGTAGCATGGGGAAGGACTTGACGTAGCAGATGGCATCTGACTTGAGGGGTTAGGGGTCCCAGGGTGGAAGTTTGTCAACTCTAGAATGAGGAAGGACTCATTGAATTGGAACCTCCAACCTCCAGGGTCCTGGGATGATTCCGCATCCTCTGCACGCTGCTGTGGAGGGTGTTGGGAGCTCCCCAGTGAGTCCTGATGACACCTGGAGGGGCTTGGAGTAGCGCCTGGTAGCACCCCCTGCTTTTGCCTTTCCCCTTCGTGGGTTAGGTGAGGGGGTTGGTTGTCCTTTTAAGTGACTCCCAGAGTGACCCAGGACACCAGTGGCATCAGAAGGCACCAAAGTGCCATCCCTCCCCTCCCCATGCTTAACTTAGGCCCCACAGCTCATTGATGCCCTCCTGCCCAGGTGTATCGAGCAGTGGATGCCTTCCAGGAGGCAGCGGTGGAACTGTCTGCTGGGAACCTGGAGTCTGGTTTTCGTGCCAGCCGGGAGGCAGTGACATCCTCTGAGAAGGCCTTTTTTGACCCCTCCCTTCTTCACCTCCTTTACTTTCCTGATGACCAGAAGTTTGCCATCTACATTCCCCTCTTCCTGCCCATGGCAGTGCCCATTTTTCTCTCCATGATCAAGATTATCGTGGAGAACCAAAAAGCCAGGAAGGATATTGAAAAGGTGGACTGATTGTGCAAAGCAGGGAGAATGGGGGCAAAGAGTTTACTCTTTATGAAAGCTGGGGGGGGGGTGGGGTTGGCCAGCTTGGAGAGCAGATGAGTTATTTATTGCTCCTGGGAGTAGCCTGGTTCCATTTTGGGGAACCCTCATTCTCTGTCCTTTGTGCCCTCACTCTGCAGATCCTTTTGGTTAGAGGCCAGGCCTCCAGGTGGGTGGGTGGGTGGGTGGGAGGGCAAAGGGAAGGCCCCCTAAGAAGTTCTCTGCCCTGGGACTTTGATTTAGTTCCCTCATAAGGGATATCAGCCCAGTTGGTGGGTTGGGACAGTAAAGGGAAAGAAAGGGAGGAAATTGAAAAGGAAATAAAACTCTTAGGGTCACCTGACCCTCCACGATTTGCCCGTGTTTTATTCACTCTTTGGTTTAAACTGTAAGCTCCAAACTGAGACTTGGGGTACAAAATGGTGGCATGCTGCTGTTGGAGGATTGATTCATGTGTCTGCAGACTTGGACAGAGAAAGAAAGATTCTTGGGATGGAGGAGGTATACAGAATGGGAGACCTGTTGGCATTGCCTTGCTGGGAGAATCCTGGGATGGAATGTTCCAGGCAGAAAAGGACCAACGTTTGCTGGTGTTGCCCTAGTAGTGACAGCTGAGCCCTGGTTCTCCCATGAAATCACTTTCCCAGCCTCCTTACAGAGGGCTTAGGCATCACTAGCTGCGGGCCCTGGAGTCGCTTGGCCTTCCCCAGGTTGGGGCTCATTTTCCTCCCTCGGGGTGGGGGAAGGCCCTAGATGTCCCTGGTTTGCAACAGCTCCTCAGCTTTTTTCACTGACTTTCCCCTTGCCCACTGCTGTATGGCACAGCAGGTGGGCCTGAGTCTCTGGCTCCTAGCCTGTGAAGAAAAGACATTGGCCTCTACAGCTCTGGCCTTTGCAACTTCCCTTTCCCTGCTCCCAGAGCTGGCACTACCCAAGCAAAATGCCATCTGGCCTTTGGCTGTCCTGTTCCCTCCCCCATTCCCTTCTGTTGGCTGAATTTTCGCCGCCCCGCTTCAGTCTCTCCTCCCCTACCCCTTTTTCTAGAGTGGGGTATGGGCAGCCATGGTTCCAGGAGCTAGAGCCTGACTTGGGGCGGGGGGGGGGGTGGTCAGAGTACGGACACTAGATGAGAGGCGCCCCTTGGGGGCCTACAGGCCGGTTGGGACAGGATTTCAGAGATCCCTTTGTTCCCCTTTAGGGAGGGACCCTGCCCAGAATGGTCCTCACCCCCCTCTCACGCACGCCGAGGCCCCGGTGCCAGCTCTGAACGTTATTTCGAGCCATCTGCTTTTCCAAATGGACTGTCCTTCCCCCTCCCACTGAGGCTGGCACTTGGGGAGAGGGTGTTCCCTGCGCGTTCGGGGTGAAGCGGAGAGGTTGGGGGGAGGAGGAGGACTGGGGGATAGGTCTGGGGGTGGGGAGAAGGGACGAGCGCAGGGAATGTGAAGAAAGAGGCGCCGAGGGAGGAAGGCTGGAGATGTAGGTCCAGGGGCGCGCAGCTAGGCGGGCCTAGGGGTGGAGCAGAGAGCAGGTACCTGGGTCGGGGCGGGGCCAGGAGCAAGGGGCGGCCCGGGAGCCGCGGGGGGAGGGTGGGGTGGGGTGGGGAAGTAGAGAGGCCAGGCCGGGCCGGACAGACCTGGGCAGATCTTGCTGCCTCCCCTTACCCGCTGCGCGGGCGCCGGACGGCCGCGGCGGTGCGAGGGGCAGCTGGGGGCCGGGACCAGGGCCATGAAGGTGAAGAAGGGCGGCAGCGGGGCCGGGGCCACGGCTGGGTCGGACCCCGGGCCGGGGGCCTCGGGCTGCAAGGACGACGAGCCGGAATCGGAGCCGGAGCCCCAGGCGCTGCGGAGGAAGGCGCTGATCGGGCCTGAAGATGTGTTGGGGCTACAGCGCATCACGTGCGGTGAGGGAGCAGTGGGGGGCTTCGGGGAGTGGGGTCGGGGCGGAGGGATGCGGCCCCAGGGAGCTCCCTGGGCGTTGTCCTCTGTGCACACCTCCCCTTCCCCAGCCCCAGCCCATCATCTCCACCCCGATCTGTGCTCTAGCCGCGCCCCTCCTTCCTCTCCTCTGCTCCCTGCGCCCCACCCATTCTCTCCACTTCGAGACCCTATCCTACCGTCTCTCTCCACTTCCAGCCCCCATCCTGCCTTCTCATCCCCTTTCTGCCTTCAGGGAGCTGCCTTTTGCTCAGTTATGAAAATAGCCTTCAATTGCGGAGAGCCTCGGGCATGGCCCCTACCCCCGTTTCCACTTAGACTAAATGGGGCGAGGCAATGAGGGTGGTCGTCTTTTCTCCCCTCCTGTACCTTCTATGCTATGGGGTGGATTAATTGGGTACCCCTGCAAGGTTCTAGATCAGACCTAGACTTCAAGGAGGGCCCAGTACCTGCTGAATGGACCCTCACTACGTTTGGGCATTAGCATTGAATGTGGAGGGGAGGCACCCTGGGGTAAATGTGGGTCTTAGTACCAGTTCTTGCTAGGAGCATGGCCAGGGGCATCCAGTTAGGAAGAGTCAAACCTGGGCTGGCTGGCCCCTCCAGGCACACTCCCCTCCTCCCAGCCCCAGGAGCAGTCTCTGATCTGCTTGTTATGGATTGAGGTCAATGAGGTGACCCTGAACACTAATCTCTCTGTCTTAAGCCGGTGGCCTAGTGCCCCCAGCCCAAGACAGCATCTCATGTTGACATACAGCCTTTTTGTGGGAAGAGAGGGGCTGCTTATGCCCAACCATTCCCTATCATCTTCTACTCTCTAGAGCGGCATTTGGGGGTGTTTCACCCCCACCTGACTTTGATGCTGTCTCTGGAGACCCAAGGCTGGGGGCGGGGTCTAAGTGTAGCCCCCCCGGCTGCTGCCACCAGGCAACTGTTGAGTTGGCTGGCTCTGTTTCTTACCATTAGGGAATTCTGGGTCCTGGGGCTAGGTATTACAGAATGCCCCTGAATTGCTGATCTTGGGGGCTCAATTCCTCCTTCCCAAGATCCTGATATCTGGAAAAAGAAATGAGACAGGGAGTTGGTCCATAATCAAAAGAGAGAGTGCCTACTGTATACAGGGATGCCTAGATATGTAAAGCAATCTCCTCTCTCAAGGAGCTCCCAGCCTAGCCGGCAAGACAACTCATACCCATTAAAAGTTACATAACGGTTGGTACAGGATATGTCACTAGGCGGGTTCTGCTAAGGGCCGAAATGAGGGCCCAGATGAGGTCACAAGGCAGAGAGCCCCTTGGGAAGGGGGAGACAGGAGGGGATACCTCTGGTCTCCCCCACCTTCCCTCACCGTCCAGGGTGGAGAGAAAAGGTCTTTCACTATAGCTGGGGAAGCTGGAGCTCCTGAGCACCCTGGGTAGGAGTAAGGCTTTGGCCCTGTGCCCCTTTGCAAGGGCCCGAGGCTATGGAACCCGGGCGTTGTCACACAGGCCCCTGTTTCAACCTCCTAGGCTAAGGAAAGGAGTGTGAGTTGGGTCGGTCTAGCATGTGATGTTACTTGGGTCATGCAGTGGCTGAGTAGAGGGTAGGGTGGTGAGTTTCCCCAAGGATTCTTCTCTCTTCTTCCCTAACCAAATAGGCCTGTTCTTTCCCTAAGCCCAAGTAGACCCCTTCCTCCTTCATCTCCCTGGGCCTGGCTGTCCTTCCTCATTCTGTCCCTTACCCTGGGGTTTGGGGTCTAACACAGGAGGAAAAGCCTGCTTAGACTGGGCCCTTGCCTTGGGACACTGGACATTCTGACCCCGATTGCAAAGAAACAGGATTGCTGGATGTGGTAGGACCAGGGAGAAAGGTCAGTCAGCAGGCATTTACTAATCACCTTTATGTGCCAGGCACTGTGCTAAGCACTGGGCATACAAAGAAAGGCAAAAGACAGGCCCTGCCCTCAAGGAGCTCATATCTAATGGAAAGATATCTTCTGTGACTGGGTAGAGAAGAAACTTAAGTTGTGGTGGGCAGAATGCAGGTTAGCTCTAGGGAAGGACTTCCCTACCCAGAAGGCTTTGAGGATCCTTGGAACAGCTACTTTTGAGGAGTGGGTCATGGAGCCTCGGGGTCTCCCATTTTGTCTTGAGTTCCTCTCCCTCACTTCCTTTTCTCTCTCCTAGCCTTGTCTGGTTTGAATTTAGCCTCTGAACCTCCCAAGGATGAGGCACCAGGACCTACCTAGCTCCTTCTGTAGGCCAGATTGACTTTGGCCACCCCATTCCAAAGTCTCACCACTCATATTCAACATGTACTAAATGCCTCCTATGTTCCAGGTGCTATGGTGAGCCATGGGGCTACAGAGACAGAAATGAAACAACAGGAAGTCCTTCTCTGGCTCTGACCTCAGTCCCTCCTGACTCGCTTTCAGCCCATTTTATTTTCTCTACTGCTAGCTGAGGTCGATTTCATAATCATAGGATTTAGAACTAACCTGTGAGACATTAGGGATGGGTTTCTCCAACCCCCTTATTTTACAGATGAGACTGCTGTGGTCCAGAGAAATTAAGGGACTGGTCCAAAGTAACACAAGTTGTAAGTGGAAGAGTGAAGATTTGAACTCAGGTCAGAAAAATAGCCCTTCTCTCTTTCAAGATCTCTTTCTTGTCTCTCTTAGTCTAGCTGACCTACCTCAGTCTTATCTGAAAACAAAAACAACCCACACAAAACCAAAAAATCCCAAACCCAAACCAGCCAGTGGGACCCTGCTCCTGTCCTCTGCCCTCCTCTCTCTTTTTCAGTCAGCCCATCTATCTGTCCCTTCCAAACTGCCTTCCTCCCTTCAGTCCCTGGACCCCTAACCCTGATACCTATGGTCCCATCTGGTGAACAGGCGACCAATGGGACCCTGCTTCTGTCCTCTAGTTTCCTCCCTTGTTGCCCCCATGTCTCCCCCTTCCCCCAATCTCCCAGAGATTCAGATCCTACCCCCCCTCCACCCCACTTGGCTGCTGACACCAGCTGTTCCAGGATTGTCCTGGGCCTTGAGCTCTTGGCTGGGAAGTTGGGGGAGGAGAGGATGGGGAAGGATTTGTGGCCTAAGCAGCCTAGGCTAGGGGGAAATGTGGAGCTCCCTCCCCAGAAGCACCCATTCTGCTTTAGGTCGGTCGTCGGCCATTTTGAACTGGCCCCAAGCACCTCTACCCCTAGATCTTTCCCCAGTCTTTTGCCACTGTAGTTACCAGTTAGACTTCTTCCCCCCAGAGAGCAGAGACTGGAGGGAGGCTGGCAAGGAGGGACCCATGCCTGGTTTTCTGGGCCCACAGCGCCTGAGGGCCTTTTGGGAATAGCGGGTGCCTTCTAAAAGCAGATCAGACCTAGGGGAGGGGCTGGAACAAGTGGTGGCATTAATGGGTCTTTGAGCTCCCTTCTGAGGCTAAGATTTTGTGATTTTTATGGGACCCAGCTTAAAGAGAGATTGTGGGGGAGTGGTCATTGTTCCAGAGAACCTCAGACCTGAGCTTTTTGTCCCAGCCTCCTCATTTTACCAAGGAGAAGAAGGAGGCCCAGAAATAGGTGACTTGCCCAAGCACATGCAGTGAGATATGAGAGGCTGTAGCGCTTTGGCTTCTCCTAGGGAGAGAAGGATGAGAAGGGTCAGCCAATCTCTTGTCAGAGAGAGAAGACAAGGCTGGGCATGGGGGGGCTCCAGGGCCTGTTCCCACCCCTAGGAAGGGAGACAGCATTTTCTTCAGACTTTCTAAAGAAGGGGAGGCTTCAGGAAGGCCAAGATGGGGATGGGGTAGAAAGAGGCTTGAGGAGATGGAGGTGGGGGGTGAGAGGTTGGCGTTTCCCACGAGAACCTGCCTTTCTAAGGGCTCTGAGGTTGGGGGACAAGTGTGAGGGAGATGCAGGCTTGGTTTTTGTGGCTTCTGCCTCAGGCCTGCCCTCCGATCCGAGTGAGGTTATTCTCAGGGCCTGCTACAATTTCTTTCCACCCTTCCCTCCCTTCCTGAGCAGAGCTGTGGTCCTAGCTGCCTGTACTTCCTTATCGCCCCAAGCAGCTCTCCAGGGACTCTGTCTTCCTGTTTGTTACTGACGTGACACACTTGGGCTTTTTCCTTCTAGGGTCCCCCTGGGCCTCTCAACCCCACTCCAGGTCCTCTCTCCACTTTATCAGGAGGACAAGCAGGCTTGGAGTTTTTTGAGGGGTGTTAGTGGTTAAAGTATCTACCCCCTCTGGCTCAGTCCCCTTCATCAGCGCATAGAGTTGGACCAGGAACTTGGTCACCCTAGAATTACGGCAAGGAGGATTAAAGTTAGACCAGAGCTGACCACAAAGGTTTGGGAGCAGAGCTGCCCAGAAGCAAGGGCCTAGAGTTACCTTCCTGCCTGGGGGCACCAGGCCTGGCTAGGGACCTATTTTCTGAGCTCTAGAAGCCCCTTCTGCTTCTCTGGCACTGAGTGGATTTGGAACTGGGCTAGAGGAGGGTGGAGGGGTCCCTGAGGATGGGGCCTGAGGCTCCAGGCAGGGCTTCCCTGCCCCCAGGACATTCCTCTGTTCTAGTTACACTCAGTCAGCTGATAGCTCTTGGTAATCTGCTTTCGTTGTTCCAGGGGATAGCTAAGCCTCTTATGAGGGGAGGACCAGGGACTGATGACTCAGGGCACAGGAGAGATTTTGTGTGTGGGTGTGTGTTGGGGGAGGTCGAGGGGGATCTGGGTTGGGGGCTTCATCTTCCCTTCCTATTGATATGAAGAGAGAAAGGGAGCAAGGCTTGAATAACTAAGTGAGAGTCAAGACAGGCAGCTGCCTGGGGTCCAGTGACCCTTTGTCATATGACTTAAAATATATGCGTAATTATTTACTTAGAGAGACAGAAATACCTCTGAGTGTGATTTTTCAGCATTCATTAAAAATACTTGCATTTATATATACAATATATTATATATTTTTTGTTCTCATACATACATAATACTTTATGCTGTTTCATGCATGCATGTATATATATGTGTGTATGTGTAGGTGTGTAGGTATGTGTGCACACACACATGCATATATATGTACACAAGTATTTTAAATGTCAGAAAATCCTACTCAGAAGCATTTCGTTCTCCATAAGTAAATTTGAACGTTTTAAGTAGAGACTTTTTCAAGCAGGAGTGGCCGGAGGCTTTTCAGACCTTCCGTAGGCCCTGCAGATACCCTGTCCCTTTCATGACTTAGCTCCCCTATGTCTCCTAGCCTTCACTCAGATTGTACCCTTCCCTCTCCTCCTTCTCCAGCCCCCTCCCCCCAAACTGGTTCAGATTTGGTCTTTTCAGGTCCTAGTCACCCTAGTCACCCTCCTCCTTCAGATGAGATATTTATCGAGGGCTTGGCACAGTGCCTGGCATATGTTAGATGATTTAGCAATCAGTGCTTATTTCCTTCCCTTTGCTTCCAGCCACCCCTACATTGCACCCCACCATCAGTTGCATAGAGCCTCAGTGCGAGGTTGGCGTTTGTCTGTAAAGTGTGGGACTTGTTTGCCAATTTCTCTGGTTAGTTATCTCTTTCCTGTTACTGGGATCTCCCCAGGGCAGGTGGGCTGTGGATCTCCCTCCTCCCTCAGACCCCAGAGCTCCCATTCATCAGACGCAAGGTTCCCTGAGGATGGGGTCTGGCCTCCTTCCATGCCTACCCTTAGAACATAGAATTGTAGGCATTTTGGAATGCTGGAAGGGACCTTAGAACATCAAATGTTGGAATTGAATGTTAGTGCTGGCAGGATCTTAGAACATAGAGTATTCCTTCTCTGTAAGACGAGGGGCTTGGACTTGGTCCCTTCCATCTGTAGAGCTAGGATCTTAAGCTTCTTCACCTCCCTGGGCATGTTTCCTTCTCTGGACCAGACAGAAGGCTCCTGAGATCCTTTTCTGGTTTGATACTGTGAGTCTCCTCCCTTGGCTTCTCTGGACAGATGGTGGTAGCTTCACACCCTCCAAGGAGGGAAGTGACTTACCCAGGGCCACTTGGAGACTACGTATATTGCACACCAACCTCTCTGGTCTCACTGGCCATCATCTCCCTCCCCTTCCTCCTTCTCTGACACAGATTACCTCTGCTCTCCAGAGGAGAATGTCTACAAGATTGATTTCACCAGGTTCAAGATTCGGGACATGGAGTCAGGCACTGTTCTTTTCGAGATTAGCAAGCCCCCTAATTCAGGTGAGTAGAGGGCTGGATCAGAAAGAGGGTTAGTAGTGGTGGTGCAGATTCACCCACTGGGAATTCCTCATTCATGGGAAACAGGTCTAGAATGGTGGATTCACTTGCCCAAGGTCTCGCAGCTGGTGGATGGCAGGCCCAGGGCTGCCATCCAGTTCTCCTGATTCCTAGGCCAGCTGTGGTGCCTGCTCACTGGCCATGATCATTATTCAATCAATAAGCATTTATTAAACTCTTCCTGTGTGCCTGGCTGTGCTTGCGGCAGAACTGACCACGCTATAAGAGTGAGAATTCAGGTAGAGGCCAGGGAAGACCTCGGGAGGTCATCCTGTCCATCCCCCTGCCTCTGATGGAATAGAAGCACATTGAGCTCTCATTTTGTCTTCATATCCCTAGCATCATCACTTGCCAGCTGTGAGACCCTGGATAAGTCACTTAAGCTCTCTCTGGGCCTCAGGTTTCTCATCTGTTAAATGAGTCCTTTCCATGTCTAAATTTTAGGATTCTAGCACAGTGTCAGTCAGATGGTAGGTATACCTGTTTGTTGTTTGATCAGCTATGTTCCCAGCTAGGGAGAGGCAGGACTGGGGCCTTGGCCTTTCTCTTTTCCTTTTGTCCCCAAATCCCTGGGAGTGAGGAGTGAGGTAGGAAGGTGCTCTGGATAGAGCTGGGTTTAGGAGTTAGGAGACACTAGGACCTGGCTGATTTTGGAGGGTGGGGAGGGTAAGGGGAGGGGTGTAAGGGGTGTGTGCATATGTGTGTGTGTGTGTGTGTGTGTGTGTGTGTGTGTGTGTGTGTGTGTGTGAGAGAGAGAGAGATAGAGAGAGAGAGAGAGAGAGAGGAAAAGAGGGAGAAGGCTGTGAGAGTGTATATTCGAATGTGTGTTAGAGGATGTGTGTTAGAGTGTGTGTGAGAGTGAGAATGTGTGTGTATGTGTGTGAGAGGTATGAGAGTGTGTATGTATGTGTAAGAGGGTTGTGTTTGTGTGTGTAAGTGAGAGTATGTGCAAGTATATGTGAATGAGAGGTGTATGTATTAGTGAATGTGTGTAAGAGTGTTGGGGTGTGTGTGTGAGAGTGTATGCTTGAGTGAGTGTGTATGTGTATGATTGTGTATGTGAGAGTGTTAGAATATGTTTTTGTGAGAAGTGTGTGAGAATTTGTTTATGTGCAAAGTGTGTGTGTGTATGTGTATGTGTGTGAGAGTGTATGTGTGTGACAGTGTGAGGTGTGAGAGGGTGTGTGTTTTGAGTGTGGGTAAAAGTGTGTGTGAATGAGTAAAAATATGTGTAAGAGTATGTTTATGTGTGAATAAGAGTATGTATATGTTTGAGTGTGTGAGAGATGTAAGAGCATATCTATGTATATACGTGAGTGTGTGAATATGTGGGAGGTGTGTGTGTAAGAGTATATGTGTGTGTGTGTGTGTGTGTGTGTGTGTGTGTGTGTGTATGTTGGAGTAGAGAGCCTGGGCCTCCTGCAGTTGGTACTATGCCAAGTACTGTCAGGGTGCTGGCTACTCAAGGAAGGGAAGGCTAAGCTGGGTATGAAGGAAGCCCAGGATGTTGTGCTCAGGGGGGGCGGGTGCTGGTCTACCAGCCATTCACCCCAGGGTACCGGGGGTGGTGGGGGTCCGCCATTGCAGAGAGAGACCTTAGCGAAAAGCGGGACGTGGACCCCAATGCTGGCCGCTTTGTCCGCTACCAGTTCACCCCAGCCTTCCTCCGCCTGCGGCAGGTTGGAGCCACGTGAGTTACTGGGAAATCTGGGTGTGGGATAGGGCTGTGGTTGGGGAGGCACCTGAACCATGCCCTGCCTTCCAGAGGACATCTGGGCATTGTGCATTCTTTAAAGGGGCTCCATAAAGCCAGGCCAATCAGGCCCCAGCTCCTGGGAGCCCCTCGAACTGGCCTCCGGAGGAGATAACCCTCCCCCTCAGGGGGAAGAGACTGTTCCCAAATGTTGGCTCCTCTCCTGCCCCTTCCATGATGCTGCCCTCCCCATCTCCCCATCTCCCCATCCTTTCGCAGTGTGGAGTTCACAGTGGGAGACAAGCCCATCAGTAATTTCCGGATGATTGAGAGGCACTACTTTCGGAACCGACTCCTCAAGAGTTTTGACTTCGAATTTGGTTTCTGCATCCCCAGAAGCAAGAACACCTGTGAACACATCTATGAGTTTCCCCCGCTTTCGGAGGAGCTAAGTGCGTTTATGGGATGCACACGGGCAGGTGTGGTCGTATGTGTAGGTGTGTGTGTGTGTGTGTGTGTGTGTGTGTGCCCACTACCACGTGGTTCTCTCTACTTGTATATTGGGGTAAAGGTGGTGAGTTGGTGGGAAGTTGAGACATAGAGAAGGTCCATAATTTTTCCCTAGGATGACACAGAGGATCAGTGGTAAGACAGGGGTTGGATCCTAACTACGCAATACCATCCATTTCTCACTTAGTCCCTTTTTAAAAATATGTATTTGATGTCCTTTGTTTTTTGCATCACAATTATTTCTGAGAATACCCCCCTGCTTCCAAGCCTAGCCCTTTCTTGTTACAGTGAAGGACCCTTAAGCAAGGGGGCCTTGCTCTGTAGCCATGATCCAGCGTGGGTCCAGTGTGGGTCCTGGGGGTCCTTTGCCTCTCTTCCCGGAGGATTGAGACGTTCTATTCTCTCTTGTCTGGGATGGTTCTTGATTCTTCACCTGGCCCCCTTTTTTTTTTGAGGGGGAAGGCAGGGCAATTGGTGTTAAGTGACGTGCCCAAGGTCACATAGCTAGTAAGTGTGTCAAGTATCTGAGGCCGGATTTGAACTCAGGTCCTCCTGACTCCAGGGCCGGTTCTCTTTTCACTTCGCCACCTAGTTGCCCCCTATCTGGCCCCCTTCTAACTAGATTTTCATCAAACAAGCCATTCTCTGAGCCGCTCCTAACCTCTGGCCCTGTCTTCGGTCTCTTACAGTCAGTGAGATGATCCGCCACCCCTACGAGACGCAGTCGGACAGTTTTTACTTTGTAGACAACAAGCTGGTGATGCACAACAAGGCAGATTATTCGTACAGCGGGGGGCCATGACCTCCCCCAAACTGAGGCCCCTTCTGGCCTCCAACTTTCCCTCCACCCCAGCTCCTGGCCCCTCCCTCCATCAAGCAGATGGTGTGATTTGCTCCCTACTGCCTGGGGGGTGTGGGGGTGGTTCTTACCTTGTCATATATCCCCTCTGCTGAAAGTCATGGGGATCCCCAAGGTCCTTGAGTGAGAAATGGGGTTCCCTTCCATCTCAGTGGCTTCTCTCCCCTGCTATCTCAATTCTTCCCAGATGTTAGACAGATGCATTTGTTGGGGTCTCAGATTATAGTTTGAAGAGGGCATGTCCTCCTCTTCCAGGAAGGCCTTGGGTGGGAGGGGGGAGGTTGTTTGGTAAGGATCTAGGGTATTTAGGCGATTGCAGGCATTGGAGAAGTTTGGCAGAATTCTCTTGACCTAGGGTAGCAGGGTGGAGTGGGAGTGGGGTGTGGGATAGGGATAGTGCTTCCATTCCAGCCTGGTAGGGGGAGAGTTGGAGACACTAGCAGTCAGCCCCCTAATGACCAATGACTCCTTTTCCCACCTTTCTTCCCACTCAGTGTATTCCCAGGGAAGGGGCCAGACTCCTTTTGTGTTAAATCTCCAAAGTCTTTCTCATTGTCCAGTTGCTGTGGGGGCAGTACCTCCAGGCAGACCTGCTTCCCAGGCAGCCCAACTCTGCCACCTCAGCCCCTCCATCCCCATGGGAGTCTCTGTCTTTGCTGTCATTCCTGACCCAATGCAGGAGTTACCCTTCCCTCCTCCCAGCATTTCTGGGCCATCAATGGTCATGTGCTTAGATGACATTTCTCCCCTGAAGGCCCCAGTTTGAGAGGTGCCCTACCTAAGAAGGGAACAGAGCCTGGCCTTGGTAGGAGACACCTTATCTAAGAAGGGGATATAGAGTCAGGCCTTGGTAGTCTGGGGCCTAAAGCCTCTGTTGTTTCCTCCTGAGTGGTCAACATATACACTGAGGTTTGTAAAAGAAAGCTTTCTGGGTTAGAGGTGGCAGAGATCACGCCTATCCAGGGGACAATGTCAGGGTGGGTGTCTTTGATAACAAACTGCCATAACTTAGGGACTCCTCCTCAGGATTTTGAGATTTTCCCTCCAACGTCTGATTCCCTCCCCTCCCTCTTCCTTCCAGCTCACTGATGATGACCAAGATCAGGGATCATTGTTCTAGAGCTGGAAGGGACCTCAGAGGCCATTGAATCCAATGTTCTCATTTTACAAATTAAGAAACTGAGCCACCTTCTGAACAAGCAGTTAAGGGAGGGTCAGGCTAGATGCAAAGCTTGTGGGGGCGGAGGGGAGGGGGCAGGTTGCATATAGCACAACAGGGCTGTATTTGGATTTCTGTAGGCCACAGGGGGAGTGATGAGGATGAGGTAGGTATGTGCATAAGCAGTGAAGTTGTAGACTGCCCCAGTCCTCAACGGACTGGACCTGTAGCCATCTCTGCCACACATGGCCCGCCTTTTCCTACTCTGACATGTACCATGGGTGCCTAGTACACAGAGATTGAAAAGAACCAAATCCCTTTTCATTTTACATCTAGGGAAACTGAGGCCAGGAGAAGGGAGGTGGTTCACAGTTAGACAGACCTGGGACTAGAATACACTGCACTGCAGCTGTCCACTGTTCAGCCTCTCCTTCCTTCATGCTTCCTCCCATGGTGTCTCCCTGATTTACTCATAGTACACCTGCTCCCCTCCTTCCTCCATCTCCCTTTGCATCATCAAAAGAGAGAAGGTGACTGGGCTGGCTGGAGATCACCCTTGCAGGACTGGCTCTGGGCATGAATGAAGAGCGTCAATGTCTTGTCTTTGTTTTTTTCCCAACTTTTCCCAGCCTCCCTCTCTTCTGGGCCATGAACCATTAAGCACCTTCCAAGGGCCAAGCACAGTGTGAAGAGCTGGGGATACAAGTACAAGCAACTAGACAATTTCTGCCCTCGTGGAGCTTACATTCCAATAGGGGAAGACTAAAGACAGAGGAGGGCTGGCTAGAGAGGAGTGCTTTGGGCAAGGTTTAGGCAGAGGGAATGGGGATTGGACTCATAAGGAAAATGATTGGGATATATCATTCTAGAAAAAAATCTGCTGAAGGAATGACGCACGAGATACTTTTCTTCCCTGGGCTATCTTTTTCTCGGGGTAAGAAGGGTATTTCAGATATTGTGACCTGGGTAGGGAGATATTTTGGGCAATGAAAGCATTTTTCCATATCTTCCACCACTAAGGTGGGCACCAGCTAGCAAGGCCAACTCTGATCATTTTAGCTTGGGGCTGGAGAATTAATCCTGAACCCAGGTGACCTGGAAAGAGTAGCGGGGAAGAGGAAAGTGATACCGGCAATGCAAAAAGAAATCCCTAGGAGGCCTGGGATTATCAGTCCTTGGCTCTAACAACCAGCAAAACCGAAGAAGAGCGTTTAGTTGGTGCTGTTTAGCTCTACTGACAACAGCAGTGGAGGAGTAGGCAGATTGAGGGGGGTGGCCAGGAAGAACTTCCCCATGTGAAAATGTGGAGGGAGGAGAATAGGCAGCCCAGGGGTGGACATCTGCCCTCAGGATAGTTCCTTAGTTTGCATGGCAAGTCTCTGGATTGGCCTGACACCAAGGATGACTTCCCAAGGGTATGGGAGAGAAGCACTGCAGAGGGTACTGGGGAAAGAACCAGTGGTGGGTGGGTGTGTGTGTGTGGCACTGAATGGACTGGGAGAAAGGAGTGTGTTCATCTGTCATTTGGTCTATGACAGACAAAGGCAGTATGGTAACAACTAGTGGACTATCTCTGGAGTCAAAGAATTTGGGTTCAAACCCAATCTTTGTTATCACCTATGTGACCTCCCTTGGCCTCGGGTCGCTTATCTATAAAATGGGGTTTGACTTGACGTCCTCTGAGGTCTCTTCCAGCTCTGGATCTATTAATCTTTCTGGGCACAAAAGCAAAACCTTAGTTTCTCTACCCCAGTGTGAGTGGTGGGTGGTTAGTTAGACTTGTGTGTGTGTGTGTGTGTGGGTGTGCGCCTGTGTATGTGTCTTTGGCAGGTTATCCCGTGGAAATGACTATCAAGAGGGTTTAGGGATACAGAATTTGTGTCCGAATCAGAAGTATAGGTGTAAGCTGAGAGCCAGGGACTGAAAATCTGGAAGAGACAGGGACAGTAAAAATGCTGCTCCGTTTCCCCTGGAGTGGTACAAGAAGCTTAAGGAGGGTGTGTGTGTGTGTGTGTGTGTGTGTGTGTGTGTGTGTGTGTGTGTGTGTGTGTGTGTGTGTATGTGTGTGTGTGTTTTCTAATTCAATTCAGCAAATGGCTATTAAACTGCTACAGTGTGCCAGGCACTGGTGACACTAAAACAAAAGTGATCTATCTAGTCTCTGTCCTCAAGGAGCTTCCACTCTCCTAGGGAGATACAACAAACACACAGTAAAGTATACACAAAGGAATTGGGGGAGGGGCCCAGTTCACACCTCCCAGAGCGGTGTATGGGTATATTTTCAGAGGAGGAAAATGTCTTCTAACAATAACAGGTAATGTAACGCTTTAAGGTTTCTGAAGCGCTTTACATCTTTTATCTCATTTGCTCAAGGGGAAGTTTTGTGTGAAGGCACGGTCCGAATGGGGTGACACCTCTAATGGGCTGGGGATAAGAGGGAGAATGCCTCTCGGTAGGAGGGACCTAGTTTCTAGTCTGGAGGACCCGCCCCTGGGGCTGGGGCTAGGGATGGGGATGATGCACTATGGTGTAGTGGAAACAGTCGGTAGAGTCAGGACTTCCCTGCCCACCCCCCACCAGGTTCATATGCCAGCTCTGCTGCTAACTAGCTGTGTGACCTTGGGCATGTCACTTCATGTCTCGATCTCAGTGTCCTCTGTAAAGTGGTGGGTGTGCTAGATTGTTTCCAAGGTCCCTTCCAGCTCGAACATAGTCCGTTATTGTCCAGGGTTTACATTGTCAGGCAACTGGGGCCGGGCTAGAGCTTGTGTTTGGGTCAGACCTTGAATAGGCTCTGTCTGACGGGCTGGGGTAAGGAGCAGACCTTCTCCCTGGCGGTCCCAGCTCCTCCTCAGGACTCCCCATTCTGTGTTCCACTTCTGGGTGTGTGTTGGGAATAGACCCTTCCCTCGACTGGGAGTGGCTTCTCCGGCCCAAGCGCTCATTCTGGTTAATGTCGAAGATTTGTGAATTTGGACTATTGTTCTACCACGTACAGGATTCTATCATATTTCAATTTCTGAAATCAATACCTTTTAAATTTCAGTTCCATTAAATTTCCTTTTTGTTGCTCAGGTACCAAACGCTGGCAATGTGCACTCTTTTCCTCGACGTAGTCCGGTAGATCTTTTTGTCATACTTAGCAATTCTGACTCCAGAAACACTGGTAGAAACTGCTGGGTGCTTTAGAGATGCTGGCTCCCTCAAAGGTCTCTGATCTTCCCTGCTGCAGGACAGGGCTCCAAATCCCAGGCATTAGCAAGTGCAGAAGCCTTTGGCTATGCCACCTGGGGTGATGGCCTGGCTCGGGGTTAGTCACTTAATCGACAAGCATTTATTAGGTGCTTGTTATATGCCAGGCACTGTGCTGAGGATACAAAGAAAGGCAAAAGACAGTTTTTGCCTTCAAGAAGCTTACATTCAAACGGGGGAGACCATGTGGCAACATCTATGCATGTTAGATATAGACAGGGTAAACCAGAGCTAACCCACAGAGGGGAGAAACTATTTTGGAGGCCTGAGGGAGAAGTAGGTACTAGAAGGAGACTCTGGAATATTCTGGAGTACTTGAAAAAGTACCTTATTTGAACAGATCAGGGAGAGTCACCATTATGACCACTTTATCGATCATTAGTAAACAGTCGTTAACATTTCTTCTGCAGAGGCTAGCCTGGAGTGTGTGTGTGTGTGTGTGTGTGTGTGTGTGTGTGTGTGTGTGTGTGGCCAGAAGGGGGCAGTATAGGCCCAAAAATCAGTGAGACATTCTTTGGAAGAGCGCTGCAAAGGGTGGCATCTTCTCAGGACACTCAGGAGTTTTTCACAAGTTTTGACGTCACTGGGGAGCTGTGTATGTGTGTTGTGTGTGTGTATACATGCATATATGTGTTTCTATATATGTATACATACAGTTTGCATTCATACACTGCACATTTTGTGCATGTACATATATGTGACCCTGGGCAAGTCACTTAACCTGGTTTGCCTCAGTTTCCCCATCTGTAAAATGAGCTGGGGAAGGAAATGGCAAACCGTTCTACTATCTCTGCTGAGGAAACCCCAAATGGGGTCAGGAAGAGTTGGACATAACTGAAACCACTGAACAACAACAAAGGTTGGGCAGAGAATTGGGAGCAGCTCTTGGAACTTGGAAGGGGTGGTCACAAATTCTGCTAAGGTCAACTCATCCTTCTCTGACTCCTGCTCTCCCATTCCCTCGAGGGGCTGCCCAAGTAGATGCAATCACCATCTCACCACTGGGATGGCCTCCGTTGGAAAAGGCCTTTGGATCGCTTTGTGGGAAAACACTAAGCCTGCTCTCACAGTTAGGCCCCAGTGACATACTCTTCTCAAACTAGGGCCTTATGTACATAGTTGTATGTTGTCTCCTCTATTAGAGTGTAAGCTTCTTGAGGGCAGGCCTTGTCTTGCTTGATTTTATCTGTATGCCAAGAGTAATTAGAACAGTGCTTGGCACATAGCAATCCTTGATGCCTGTTGACTGACAGGAAGTCCTCCTGGGAATTCTCATTCTGGCCTCCTTCTGTTATGGAAGCTAATGCTTTGGAGGTTGGGGAGCCTGGTGTGAAGGGACAGGTTTTTTTTTTTAAGGGTCATTTGGGCCTCATCTGTCAGATGGGCCCTGGCCGTCTGCCCAGGGAAAAGAGACCAGAAATGAAGGGACCAGGAGCCGAGAAGACAGAAGTTTACTTTATTTCTACAGTACATGTTATAGGCTGGCAGTGAACTGAGGAGGCCCTGGGGCAGGCAAGCTCCAGGTGCTCTTCAGCAGCTTGAGGCTGAGCTCTGGCTGGCTCCCCATGGACCCAGTCCCAGCCCTAGGTGTCCCTCCTGTGAGTGACCAAGGGGTGGCAGCAGCAGAGCATGGGGCTGCGGACGAGTCTGTGAAGGCTCGATATTGTGGGACCCAGTTGGGCGGGGATCCAGGTGCCAGATTTCAGACCACAAAGTGGGGTTCCTCCAGTTCCCCTTTCTGGGCTGAGCTGGCTCTGCAGCACTCTGGAATCCTAGAACTATATGGCAGCTTGGAATTGAAGCCAAGGGGCTCCATCTTCTCAGTTGCCAAGAAGGGAGGGGCCAACCCTCTGCTTCCCAGAGCCCCTGCTGCCTCACAGCTGCCCCAGGAGGAGGGACCACTCCAAGAGTGGGAAGAAGTTAGAGACATTTCTAAGCTATGTAGCTTCCTTTAAAGAGAAGAAAAGAGACCTGGACAGCTTTGGCTTCCTCCTCCGTGAACCTCCAAATCCCTAAGGACATTTTCAAGTTTCCAGCAGTGTCCATGGTTCTGAGCTTGCCTGCCTTTTAATTCCCTTCCCTAAGGAATCTGATTTGGGGCTGATCTTCTTGCCAGAGCAGACAATGGCTACTCTGTCCTTTCCTGGCAGGAACATCAGGACCTGGATACCATGCCGACTCGGAAGGGTCTTCTACCCAGGACTGCCCCAGAGGGGAGGGTCCCTACTCTAGCACCCCTATCTCTTCCCTGTCCTGTTGGGGTGAAACCTGGCCAATAAATATAGAATGTTGCCAGGAGGGAAGGGATTGGGGGGTGGGGCAGGTAGGGAGTGGGGGAAGCTGATGCCACCGAACATGGGGATCAAAAGCAGATTCCTATTGGTAGCTTTGCCTTAATATGTGGTATATATACTCCTCTCTCTCTCTCTCTCTCTCTCTCTCTCTCTCTCTCTCTTTCTCTCTCTCCCTGTCTCCCTCTCTCTCTCTCTCCCCCTCCCTCCCTCTCTCTCTCTCTCTCCCTTTCTCCCTCTCTCTCTCTCTCTCTCTCTTCCCCCCTCCCTCCCTCTCTCTCTCTCTCTCCCTCTCCCCCCTCCCTCCTCTCTCTCTTTTCACAGCACACGTATACACATGTACATATGACCCACATACCAAGTCAAAGTCTGCCAGTGGATACATACATATTTGTATGCATATATATTATTCATATGCTTTGTAAGTATCATATATACCAGAACTTGGCACAATGCCTGGCACATAGTAGGCACCTAATAAATATTGATTGATGTATAGCTTTATATGGAATACAATGCACACATGTACACACCATCGAACATATTGAACACCCATGGCACACGTGTGCATTTTACATGTGGCAATGCAGATAAATGGCACACATGTGGTATGTGCCTTATCTCTTTGGAGAATGACAAAAGGCTTTGTCATAACCTTCACTGGTGGACCTCTAAAGTACCTACACTGATGAAATTGCAGGTCCATTGAATATTGAAGTATACATATATGTCCGTATATACTTGAAGATGCAAGTGTTATTTGTACATGCATGCGTATCCCATATGAGGTATACATGATGTCTACAAGGCATGTGTATTATGGGTGCACGTTGTCACAGACACACTGTGACATGTTCATTTGCTTATGTGTTGATTACACAAGAAGGCACAGTTTTGTAAAATCTTTGCTGGTACCTGCATGAATGAGATCATGGATCCATTGAATGTTGGGTCGTACATGGAATGTGTGCATTCATATATACATGCACACAAATGTGCATGTGTGTACACATGTGACATACGTGGGTGCTTTTTACCAGATCTATGCTATCATACAGCGGATTCAGTGAAGACGCAGCCCCTCCCTCCCCCCACAGTGCAGATGGCTCCTGATTTGCAACTCAAGAGTCTTAGAAAGTGACCAGGGGCCCTGAGAGGTGAAATAACTGGAAGAAAAGAGGGTGCTCTCAGGACCCTAAGTCAGAGGCTGCAGAAATATTTGGGGGTTAGGGACAGTGGTGGCAGAGCAGGACCAGAGAAGGCAGGGAAAAGCCCTTCAGTTCCCCAGGCCTTTCTCCTAAAAAACAAGTTGGCAAAGTCATGTTGATTTTTTTAGGGTTTTTTCCCTTTTTTTTGAGGGGAGGGAGGAGCCTTTTTTCCTTCCTTCATGGGGGGAAGATGATTGATCCGTTGGTCACTGGTTGTCCCCCGACAGAGACCTGGCCCCTGGGGGATGCCGCAATCTGCAGGAGTGGCTGCGGTCTCCCGATGGCTCACACGAGTCCCATGGGCTTGGAGGTGGAGTTCAGGTAGGCTGGGGCCACCGGGTCCAGGTCCATTAAAGCTGAGTAGAAGGTAGTGAGGTGCAGGTCATTCAGTCCACTAGGAGCGCCATTGCCCTGCAGGCCTAGCTCACTGGTACTGCCTGCTGACCCTGACAGGCAGTGGGATGGCAAGCAGTGAGATGGCACTGGGGAGGATGTGACCAGCACCAGGGGGTCTAGGGCCAGGCCGTCATCTTTCAATTCCTCCCAGAGACTTCCTGGAAGGAGAATAACAAAATAAAAAGTTGCTCGATAAAGGGAATTTCTCACTCTGGGCTCCCCATACCCATAAAATCACAGCTCAGGTTCCCCAAAAATGCTGAGAGGGAAAACTATTAGGCTCTTGCCTTTACCTGTCCCCCTTTCATACCCCTATGCCCAAAGTACTCTCTGAATCTAACCCTCAATATCTATGTGACCAGCCTTTCTGAAGCTTACTCTTCTGGAAAATGGGGATAATATTAGCATGGACCTCCCAGGGTTCTTGTAAGCATAAAATGTGTGCACAGTGCTTTACAAAGGGCTGAGAGTCCTACATAAATGTTAGCAAAGGGTTCTAGGGCGATTTCTGCTTTGTTCCATTTGCCAAGAATCTCTCCAACTGGTTTGGAGTCATGATTGTCTTGTGGGTCACCCACTTTGTTCATTCTTTTTTTTTTGGAGGGGGGAAGGGAGTTTAGATCTGTGATTTCAAGGGCTAGGGAACTCCATGTGTGAAAACTCCCTCCAACAATGCAAATTATGAACTGGATTGTAACTTAAAACGTTAGTTACAGTACACTGAAAAGTAAGTGACTTGCCCAGGGTCACACAGGTAAGCCAGAAACAAGACCCAGATCCAAGTCTTCCTGGTAGCACAAAAGGCCCTCTCTCTCTGATGTGGGAAAATGTCTTAATCCAGGTATTATTATCCCTGTTTTACTGCTAAAGAAACTGAAGCTCAGTAACTTGACCAAGGTCACATGATTGGTATCAGAGACAGAATTCAACCCTAGGTCTTCTTCTAAATCCAGCCTCTATCCATTATAGCAAGGGCATCAAGCCCTTGGCCCTCTCACTGGCTGCCATTTTAGATCCCTGAGTACAGTGAGATTAAAATGTAATTGGAAAATACGGAACAAAATAGATAAAAATACAATAGAACATAGATGATGTTAATACGTGTTTTTCTAAGTTAATGTGCACAGACAGGGATCCTTATAGATAACATGTATATATACATATATACACACATACACATACATGTATACATATATACATATAACAATATACACACGTATGTATATATGTGTATAGGTTCTGTGTATCTCTAGCACTTTGCATAGTGACTGCCATAAGGTAAATGCTTATTAACTGACTAACTGATGGCCAGAACTGGGCCTCCCCGCACTATTGTCTCTCTCAACAGCCCTGAGTGACCCACATTCCTTTCTTCCTCTGTGTCAACTGCTACTGAGCTGTGTTTCCCGAGGAGGGCTTCTAAACTTTTTTTTAATCTCATGCACACCTTGGGCAGTCTGGTGAAGCCTATAGTCCCCTCTCAGAATCCGGATTTTAAACCTATAATTGTATTTGTATCTTTAGCACAGAGCCTAGCATATAATAGGCACTTAATACGCGTCTGTGGATTGACTGAGGGAGGAACAGGATTATAGATCTGCGACTGGAAGGAACCTTAGACACCATTGAGTCTAACCCTCTAATTTTATAGATAAGGAAATGGGGCCCAGAGGAGTTAAGTCACCTGCTCAAGGTCACACAGCTATTAAGTATCTGAGTTGGGATGTGAACCTGGATGCTCCTGATGCCAAGTCCAGTGTCTGATCCCCCATCCCACGTCTCAGCCCTCCTTGGGGTGGGTGGGATGATGATGGTGATGATAAGGGGCCATGGAGAAGAGGCAAAACTAATTCTGATTTTTTTTTCCTACCAAGAGAAGGCTCATCAGACTGAGAAAAGATAAACAAAAATGGTTCTCGGGGCTTTCAAAATCAAGATAAATGAGGAGATAGCTGTAGCCTCCCCCAGTTAGTTTTGGTCACCGACTCTTGGCAAACTGCCTTCCACAATACTTAAAGAATTGGCAGATGTGACTCCTGACTCAAAGTCAGTAATGTTTTAAAAACCTGTGACCATCCCTCCCATCTTTGCAAAAGTGGGGGGCTATGGGTATAAGATATTATATACACTGTCAGCAAATGTGCGAGGCCCCACCCTCCTAGCCCCAGAATGCCACAGATTAAATGTACTTCCCTCTGCCCCATGTACTTTTATTAAATTTGTGCTGATCCTTCAAGATTCATGTCCAGTGACCCTCCGCCAGGGAAACCTTCCCTTAGATCCCCAGCAGAAACGATCTTTGCTCCTTGGGTCCTGACACGGCACTTTCTTGGGACCTCTCTTATCTTACCATGTTCTCTTTTACAAATGGAGTTGGGCTAACTTTGAACCTGGGTGATGCCATCTGGGTATTAAGCAATCAGATGATTGCTGGGAAAGCAAAATATAGAACAATGCTTATCTACGGGAAAACTCCCTGGACCCTGGACTTGCTTTGGTTTTTAACTATACACAATTAATTGCCTGTATTATATATCAGCTATATCCTGTTTTAATTGTCTGGACCACAGGTGTGGTTAAAGATATAATGATATATCTTTATGTAAGCATATGTGTGTATATATATATGTATATATATATACACACATATATGCACACACAAACATACACACATCTGTATCTATGCCTACCTACATGGATATAAATATATAAAGACCATTTATATGTTATGAAGGGTAGCCAGGTGACACAGTAGATAGAGTGCCAGGCCTGGAGTTAGGAAGACCTGAATTCAAATCTGGATTTAGGGGGTAGCTAGGTGGTGCAGTAGATAGAGCACTGGCCCTGGAGGCAGGAAGATCTGAGTTCAAAGCCAGCCTCAGTCACTTATTAGCTGTGTGACCCAAGTCACTAAATCCCAATTGCCTAAAAAAACCCCAGTCTCAGACCCTTACTAGCTGTGTAATCCTGGGTAAGTCATTTAATGGTTTGCCTCAGTTTCCTCATCTGTAAAATGAGCTGGAGAAAGAAATGGCACACCATTCCTGTACCTTTCCAAATGGGGTCGTGAACACTTGGAAATGACTGAACAACAATGTATCTTACAAGTGAAGACATTTTTGAACGATGAGGAGGTTTTTGCTCCTATGTATCTCCAATGTTTCTTAACAACTAGAATACGTTGACTCCCATTCACTCATCTGTATCCTGTTAGCAAAACTGTGCCTTGTGGCAACAAGATAGCAGCAGACCAGAGTGGAAGGAGTATACCCTCTGATTTTGCTGCTTTTCTATATGAAAGATGTTCTGTAGAAAAAAGCTAGTGGAATTCATCTGTACTCAGAGATATGAGTCTCTGGGCATTTCACTTGCATTGCGAGTAAGACAACCTTTTGACTAGTGACTGTCTTGGAGTTTTTCTTTCAGGTGCCACAATAGTATCTTGGTTATTTGTGTGCATTTATCCTGCTCCCCCTTTTGTTGTTGGTTGTTGTTTGGTTGTATCCAATTCTCTGTGACCCCATTTAGGGTTTTTCTTGGCCAAGATACTGGAGTGGTTTGCCATTGCCTTCTCCAGTTCATTTGACAGGTGAGGAAACTGAGGCAAACAGGGTTAAGTGACTTGCCCAGAGTCACACAACTAGTAAGTGTCTGAGGTCATATTTGAACTCAGGAAGATGAGTCCTCTTGATTCCACACCCAACACTCTATGTGCTATGGCGCCACCTAGCTGTCCCCTGTCCCCCTACTAGATTGTAAACTCCTTGAGTATATCTTTGTATTTCCTCCAATTTTAGTAGATACCCTGCACATAGTAGGTATTTTGTTGTTAAATGGTTGTGATTTGCATATCTCCATATTACCCAGAGAACCTTTGAAAAAAAATCTCATTTGGAGATCCCTGAACCTCCCCCTCCTATATTAACAGACCCTTCTCTCCTGACCCTTGGCTGCCCGGTTGTGGTTTCTTTGGGGAAGGGGTGGTTCTTACCCTGGAAGTCAAAGTCAGTGAAGGAGGGATTGATGGTGTCGATATCAGTGCTGAGGTCTCCCTCTGGCATGAGGTTGTCCTGCATTGTTCTGGCTGGGGAGGGTTCTGATAATATCTTTATGCCATGGCTGGGTGGAGTGTGGGCCGGTAAGGGAGAGTCCTGAGGGGTGCCTGACTGAGCCCGGAGCTCACCATGCCCATCTGAAGGTGGGAATAGGGTTTGTGGGACCCCCGGCTGGGCCAAGGCTGGTGAGAGGTGTGGGTAGCTCTGCGGGTAGCAGGAGGGTGGGTGTCCTCCAAGTAGGCCTGTCATGGGGTTCTTGGCATGGATGGGGCCTGGTGCTGGGTGCAGTGAGTGGAGGGGCTGGGGAACAGCAGTGGGGTTGGCTGGGTCACACAATGCCATTGGTCTGGCAGGACCTGAGCTGGTCAGCCCTTGGGGTGGGCAGGGCATTAGAGGAGACCGAAGTTTCTCACTCTTGTCACCGATGAGTGTGTCCAGTTCTTCTGGAAGGGCCAACACAAAGAGAGAAACTCATTAAGCCCCGACTTAGCCACCCCCTGGGTTCCATATCTGGCACACCTAGCCCCCTCATCTAGCCTTGATCTTGTTCTTGGAATGTAGCTGTCAGCTTGTCACTCTGTTCCCCCCACCCGGTCCTCATCTCTCAGCTCCTACAACTTCCTTCACTCGGTACCTCACATGCTCCTCATTTATTAGCCTCCATTTCCTTCATTCCCTCCTAGCCCTCATTCCATAGCCTCCTCTCCCCCTCCTAGTGCTCAACCCTCATTCCCATCATGCAAACCCTGTTCCCATTACTGTTCTTCCATCTGTATCTCTTAGCCTCCATCCCCATCATTAGGTCTCTATTGTTTCTATTATTCAACCTTCACTTCCATCACTTGACCCCACTTCCATTAATTACCCCTCATCTTTATCCTTTAGCTTCCAATCCCATCACTCAGCCTCCATTTTCATTACTCAGATTTTCCATTCCCAACATTTATCCTCCATTCCATCACTCAGCCTCCATTTTCATCACTCAGCCTCCATTTTCATCACTCAGACTTTCCATTCTCAACATTTATTCTCCATTCCATTACTCAGTCTTCATTTTCATCATTTAGACTCTCCATCCCCACCACTCAGCCCCCACTCCCACCACTCAGCCCCCATCCCCACCACTCAGCCCCCATCCCTACCACTCAGCCCCCATCCCCAGCACTCAGCCCGTTCTAGCCATCTTCTTTGCTCCTGGGCCCCAGCCTCACCTGGCTTGGCCATGCTCTTTCGAACAGCGATGGGGTCTTTCCTTTTCCACTTCTGCAGCTCTTCCTGCATCTTGTCGATCTTGGCTGGATTGAGGGCCCACAGGCAGCCCTTTCGGGATGAGCTGCCTGATTTGTTCTCCACCTTCTCAAAGCACTTGTTGAGGGACAGATTGTGGCGGACAGAATTCTTCCAGCCATCCGGGGCCGTCTGTTGGAGTCAAGGAGAAGGGATGGGCAAGAAATCTCTGAGCTCACTCCCATCTCTAAGACCCGAGCTTCCCAGCTTCATCCCCTTCTGGGGCCTTAAGGCACCCCAGAGAAGCCTACACGGGGAGGCCACTCCCCCTCCTCAGCCTAACACTGAACTTCCTGGGCAACCATGAGCACATGGAGACAATGGACCATAGCTGGAGAGGCTCCTGGGGGTGGGGAGTGGGGTGGGGGGAGTCAGACTGCCACAGGGCTAGAATTGGAGGGCATCTCAGAGGTCATCAGTTCCCTTATTTTACAGATGAGGAAACTGAGGCCCACAGAGGTAAAGTGACTTGTTCAGACTCTTGCAGCTAGTAAATGGCAGAATAGGATTTGAACCCAGGACATCTGAATCCAAACACAGTGGTTTTATTTTTTCTTTCCAATGAAGCACACTCTATAAGAGTTTGTGTGAATGTGTTTTTTCTGCCCTCCCCCAGCTTCTAGGAGTATCTCTGAGCCACTGTGTGTGACTGTATGTATGTATGTGTGTGTGTGTGTGTGTGTGTGTGAGAGAGAGAGAGAGAGTGTGAGTGTGTGTGTATGTCCCCTCCCCAAAACTGAGGCAAACAAGCAGGCTGGGGGTGCTCCTGCTAGCAGAATAAACACCCATTATGTCTTGTCATGTCACCAGAATCATAATTGGGCACACGGGGGCCTGTAAAAACCATTAGGCTGACTCAGTGTGGGGAGAGGGAGAGGTGGGTGTGTGTATGTTGGGGGAGGGGTGGGCCCAGGCCTCCCTGGCCTCTGCTTTCTTTGCTCGGGCACTCGGAGGAAGGGGCTGCCTTGGGAGGATCCCCAAAGGGCAGCCTGGGAGAGAGAGCGCTCCCCTTGGTTTGGGCTGCCTTCCATCTCCCCCAGGCCTCCTCCAGCCTGGCTCTCGCCCCCACTTGGTCCTGCCCTCTCTGCTTTTAAGCAGCTACTTCTGCTTAATGAGGAATCACCACTCCCTCCTTGCTCCAGGGAAGAACATGAGGGCTTAATCATTCCCAATCAAAGCAAGAGTGAAGCAGGCCAGCAGCCTCCTTTGCTACATGCTACAGGTTGGCAGAGGCGCTTTGGGCAGCTTTCCTGGGCCACTTGGGGCGGGGGTGTTGAGGCGGGTTTGGCCTTTGCAGGTTTCTCAGCCAGCTGCAGGGGTAGGATGTGAGTCCTGGCTAAGTCTTTGGAGGGCCGAGCTGTTCGAAGGCAGGAGGAGAACCCAAATGATCTCCAGAAGGCCCTGAAGGCCCTAAGGAGGCACTGAATTGTTTTCCTTTTTTTTTTTTTTTGTGGGGGGAGAGGTTTAGGAAAGGGGCTGAGAACTGATCAATGAACCTAAGCTCAGAGGCAGGGGTCTGGCTGAGAGGATATTCAGAAGTCCTTAGGGATTGGAGAAGAGGTTGTTGGGAAGCTGATTCACCTCCTAGGTACTTATTCTCAGCCCCCAAGATGATGTCCCCTTTGCAGAGTCATCAATCAGCCATGCGGAAGGTGGTTAGTGTGTTAATGGGCACTATGTCCATTTACAATCCCATAAACTGGTGACTAGGGGGATGCTCTCCACCTCCAGTCCCTTTGCTGGGGGCCCTGGCTCTTCCTGTTTGGAGAAGGGAAGGTTGGATCCTACAATTATATTGAGTGGCCTTACTGAGTCCCTGTCATGAAGAGAGACATATCCCCTGTCATCTAGGGCTCAGGGCATCTGGGATTTACTTTCTCCCCTTGCTACCCCTCCCCTCCCCAGGGAGAAGAAGAACATCTGGAAAACAAGCTTCCCCCTGGCTGTCGCCCTCCATTGGGTGGATCACCTCCCCAACCTAACAGCTCTCTGACTTATCTCACCATATTCCTTTGCCTCTTTCCTCCACCCCTCTAACTCATCCCATTGCATCAAAAACAAAAAACAAAAACCCTAGTTGTAGGGAACCACAGTCCTCAAAAAAATATAGGGGGTAAGGATGGAATTGGGGTTAACAGGGGAGTACCAGGTAGCTTTGGGGTGAACTTCATTTGGAGTATTTTCTCTGGAACGGAGAGGTTCATTGTGGAGAAAAAGACAAAAGAAGCTTTTCAGAGTAGAAGTTCTGAACCTGGGGCCCTTGGACCCATAAGAGGTTCAGGAATAGATTTCAGGGGGAGGTCCATGAACTTGGATAGGAAAAAAGATTACATCTTTATTTTCGTTAATCGCTAAGTGAAACTTATTACTTTATTTAATTGTGAATTTTTAAAAAAAATATTCTGGAAAAGGGGTCCATAGGCTTCACCAGACTGCCTAGAGGGTCCGTAAAATATAAAAAGGTAAAGAATCCATGAATTAGACCAACCATGTCATGTTACATGTCATAAAATCATGGGATCTTAAATCTAGAGCTGGAAGGAGCCTTAGAAGTCATCTACTCATTTTACAAGTAGGAAAACTGAGGCGGGGGTGTGTGACTTGGTCACCCAAGTTCAGTAATTAGCAGAGCCAAGATTCAAACCCAGGTCCTTTGACTCTCCCCCCCTGCCCCCCCAAATCTCTCTTCCATGGCACCATATTGCCTCATGCCATTTCGGCCAGGAATGTGGAAGCCTTTCTTCTTTTGGCCAGCCATTCCTCACCCTCTTTTGCCCCTGTCTTCAGTCCTTCAGAAGGAGCACAGAGGCCTTTGGAGAACTCATGCTAGGTTATGCCCTCTACCCCACCTAGCATGAAAGCAAGCAGCAGGACTGGTGTTGAAGGCAATGCTTGGTTTCTTGGATTGATGGGACTGTCCCCCAGCATGTCTTCATTGACCAAGTTACCCCTTGGTAATTAACCTGAGCATCCTTGGTCTGTCCCTACCTCCCATCTGCCATCTTTCTCTGCCTTTGCCCATCTGAACTGGGGAGACAGTGTGGGGACAGGAGTTGGCCCTGGAGTGAGAGGAATTGGCTTCAAACCCAGCCTCTGGGGCTTACTACCTGTATGACCTTGGACAAGTCCCCTGGACCTCCTTTATTTCATTTGTAAAATAAGAATGTGTCTAGACAGCCTCTGAATGGGCCTCAGTTTCTTTCTCTGTACAATGAAAAGATTGGACCAGATGGCCTCTGGGGTCACTGCCAGCCATAGACTGAGGATCCTAAGATTCTTCACCTCCCTGGTTTCCTCCTTTGTAACATGAGGGGGCTGGATTAGATGGCCTCCGAGGTCTCTTCCAGCTCCAGAGCCAGAGTCCTCTGATTTCCCCATCCCCAACCTGAAAGATGTTTTCTCCCTTAAGTCAAAGGTAAACGTAGCAAAGAGTGATGTAACTGGCTAAGAGCAACAACTGGAATTAAAAAAAAAAAAGCCGTCCAACCTCTTCTATTTCCAACTCTATAAAACAGGGATTACATGTCTCCTAGTAAAAATAATTAAGCCAGGAAGATGAGCTGGGAGGAGAAGGCTGGGGGAGGGAGGGGAGGAGCAGGAGGAGCAGGATGGGAGTCAGGGTGGGGAGCTCTGGGCTTCCTGGGGGAGGCCGATGAACATGCAGTGGGCTTGGGAGGGGGCAGTCTGCCCTCTTCTGCCAATGGTCTGGCTCCCTGAGGACCCAAGTTTGAGATTGCCTCTAGGGAGTAGATCCCTTGGAAAGACTGAGAAGGATGCAGCAAAGTACTGGGACTCAGACAGATGTCCACTTGCTCCTTCAATCCTGCCCCTGGAATGGGCTTTGAGAGAAGAAAGGGATAGGGATGGGGTTTGTGATTTCCTTGGTATAGGGAACTCCCAGGTAGGGAAACTCCCTCTACCAATGCAAGTCAGCACCTTCTCTTCCCTTGGTCATTTTTTTTTCAAGAGAAAACGCCTAGAGCACTGAGATATTAAATGATTTGTTTGCCCATGGTCACACAACACTAACTTTGAGTCAGAATTGAGTCTTCCTGGCTTGAGGCCAGCAGTCTATCTACCACACCATGGAGGTATACAGTGGGGACAGGGGAGGGAGCTCCTTACTCTCCCAAGGAGGGTATGGATGTAGAATCCCTTTTGTTTTGCAGATGATCATATGGACTGGGTAGCTCCTGAGGGACCCTGGGGACTCTGGTATTATCTTGGCAGGACTCTCTGAGAGGGTCTCACCGGGGTCTACAGGTTTTTCAAAAAACTCTAGGGATTATATGTGGTTCTTGGGTTTTTTTTAATTTTCAGACCAGCTCCCCACCTCCTCCCCCACCCCAAGTTAATAGGTGTTTAATCGAATGAGCTGGAGAAAGCAATGGCAAGCCAGTCCAGTATCTTGGCTGAGGAAACCTCAAATGGGGTCACAAAGAGTTGGACACTGCTGAAATGACTGAACAACAGCAATAACACTTAGACCATTCACTTAAAAAGATTGGGAAACTGAGTCTGTTGTGGGAGGTAGAAACTCCAAAATGGTGGATGGAAAGGTGCCATTACTATTATTGGCGTTCTTATTATTATTTGTGATTTTGGACTATCCATGCTACACTTTCCCCTTTATCAAGGAAAGAATCAACAGTAATCTATGCCGAAGAGGGCTGAAGCCTAAGTAAGTACTCCTGGAAGAGTGTTGTGGTTGACTCCCTAAAGAAAGGAATTTCTCCCTTGTGGAACAAGAAAGCAGTGGGAGTGTGAAGATGGGGGCTTTGTCCCAAAGACAGGAGCTGTGTGAGTCAAGGAAATGTGGTCTGGGAGGTGGGAAGGGCACTTCTGACTCTTGGCTTATGGACAGCTCCCTAGTTCTTTGATGAGCCGCAGATCTCTGGGGATTATGGGGGAGTGTGGGAGGAGGGGTGGAGAGGGAAGAGAGAAGACCCTGGAGAGAGGAACTTGGCATCTTAGCCTTCTCCCAGGATGGGTGATAGAGAGCAGCAAAGAAGCCTGAGCCCCCAGCCACCATGTTGCTTTAGTGTGGGCAGGGGACTGGGGTGAGAGTAGTTTTCTCAGGGAGAAACCATTGCATACCTGGGACAGAGAGACACGTGGCTAGAAGGTCAGAGGTGTTGTGGATTTGGGCTAGTGAAAAGGGAGGCTTCCCCATCAAAGCAACTCATGGGGTTGGCCTTGACCCTAAATTCTAATCCAGTTTTCCCCCTAACTTGCGGTGTGATTCTGGGCAAGTTTCATATCTGTTCTACTTCCCCATCTAGAGAGAATCTTGTCTGTTTCACCAGAACAAAACCTATTTTTTTTCCCACCCCAAAACCCCTCTGCTAACATTGGAAGCTCAGTTCTCTAGATGGCTGGTAGGGTAAGTATGATTCCTGGGCTTGGAAGGGCCTCTACAGACATTAAGTCCATGGCCTTGCCTCCAGGCGGGACTGCACCCCTGCCACCCACAAGAGATCCTTATCTCTTTCCAGAAAAGAAGATTGGTGCTACTAACCTGGCACCCCATGGCATCTTTCACAACTGTCTCCCAACCAAATTCCTTAAGCTTTTAATGATCTTCCCTACTAAGTTGTCAGGGTCCTGTGTGTGGGGAGGGTGAAGATTGAGAGCTGTGGAAAAAATCCATCCTTTCTTGGAGCCTCTCATTCCTTTTGTTGAAGAAGGAGGAGTTCTAACCTAGATGTTCAGTCTGAGTATCTTGCCCTCTCTGTCCTCCCCATTTCCCCATCTGGGGAGATCTGGAGTTGTCTTACCTCTCTTTGGGACAAGACCTAACAGAGGCCCCTTTGATGACATCAGGAATTTGATCATCATGCAAGGGATGAGGAGGAAGAGGATGGAAATGGAAGAAAATATGCTTCCTTGCTCTCTCAGTTCCTTAGTCTAGCTAGGTGGGATAACTGTATTGAGGCAGTGGGTTTCTACTTCCTGGTTCATGGGAATAGACTGCGCTTAGAGAATGAGCTTGGCTGCGGGGTGGGGGGGGCGTGGGGGGTGGAATGGGGGGCGCGGTTAGGCTTGGGGAATGTCAAAGCCAAGCAGGCAGGCTCATAGTTGGGCTTACCTTGAAATAAGGGAAGTGTTCAGTCATAAAATTGTAGATCTCACTGACTGGAAGGCTGCCAGTTTTGCTGTTCTTGAGGGCCATGAAGATGAGGATGCTGAAGGAAGAGTGAGACCTCTGTAAGTCCATACTTTTACACTGCCTCTCTCCTCTTCCCTTCTTGAGCCCTGCTCAGTGGCAAGCATGCCTATAGAATATACACTTCTTGAGGGCAGCTTTACCTCTCTACCCCCCGTGCTTGTTTTAACAAGTTAGTCCACAAGCATTTATTAAGCACTCCCTCCCTCCCTCAAATCAAAGTCAACTGCAAGTCATGTCATCACTTCCCTGATGTCATGGTCCTCTTGGAAAATGAAGGACAAACACAGCGACAACAACAACTACGTGTTAGGCACTGTGCTAAATTCTTGGGCTAGAAAGAATAGTGAAAACATGGTCCCCACCCTCAAGGAGTTCACATTTTAGAAGGGGATACAATACGCAAGTAACTATGAACGTACAAGATATATACATCTTGTATAGATGTATATAGGGTGGATGGGAGGTCATCTCAGAGGAAAGGCACTAGCAGTATGGGGAGCCAGGATAGTGGGTGCTTAATTAATGTTTGTCCGATGAAGAGAATGGAACTGAGTTTTGATTCAGCGTGTTAGGCTTGCATGAATGCACTGGAGCAGGGGTGGGGAACCTGCCTCCTCGAGGCCATGTGTGGCCCTCTAGGTCCTCAAGTGCGGCTCTTTGACTGAATCCAAACTTCACAGAACAAATCCCCTTGATAAAAGGATTTCTTCCGTAAAACTTGGACTCAGTCAAAAGGCTGAGCCCAAGGACCTAGAAGGCCACATGTAGTCTCAAGGACACAGGTTCTCCACCCCTGCAAGTCTGAAGACTTGGAAATCTATCCCAGTTCTGTAGCTTCAATGATAAGTCACAGCCTCTTTGGGCTTCATCTATCTCATACGGCAAATAGAAATATCCCCTGATATCTACTGTCTCATGAGGATAAAATGAAAGGAGAAAATGATTTATTAAAGGGGATGGCTGGGGCAGCTAGGTGGCACAGTGAATAGAGTACTGGCCCTGGAGTCAGGAGGACCTGAGTTCAAATCCGGCCTCAGACACTTGACACTTACTAGCTGTGTGACCCTGGGCAAGTCACTTAATCCCAATTACCTTGCCTTCCCCCCTCCAAAAAAAAAGGGGGGTGGCTCTCTGAGAGAGACGAGAAAGAAGGATACAGGGGGAAATTTGAGCAACGTAAAAATAGAAGATATCAATTAAAAACTCAGTTTTTTTAAACGAAGAAGGGGCACTACTCTGAGCCTTTTTGGAAGGTGGAAATCTGAGGGATCCTTGCAGTTTTGAGGAGATGATCGACCAGCTTTTGATTATCTATACTAACGTCAGAGTGCCAGGACATGGACGGATCACCCCAAGCACCAAATAATGCCAAAACAATTTTTCTTTTAGAGAACATTCCATGATCCCCGGGCCTCAGTTGGCCTTCCTAATTCCATCTGGCTTAGGCTGTTATTAGTAAAAGCAGTAATAATAGCTTGCATTTCTATAACGCTTTAGCATTTACTATCCTGTGAGATAAGTAAAGCATCATCGTCACCATCATCATCATCGTCATCATCTGCACTTGGCAGAGGAAGAAACTGAAGCCCAAGGTCAAGGTCAAGTGGCGAAACTAGAGGTCTCCTGGGCCTCTTTCTATTATACTGCCTTCCCCCTACATTAAGGTAGAGCTGAGCTCAGGTTGACTGACAGAGGGAAGAAAGTGCCAGAAATGTAGTGGGTGTTAAGAGAGCCAATGTGTAGTCTCCTTTCACAGCCCCTACCCATCAGCCACCAAAGTGTGTAACCACAAGATGAAGCATCAGTGAATGCCTATAGTGTGGGGAAGAGTCAGTAACCCTTGGAGACTAATGCCCACAGGACTGAGTCAGTGTTGTAGATGGGACTCTTGGTCATTTGCAGGTTGGATTAGACACTGGGGTTCTGAGGTCCTTTCTAACTCTGAGAGTCAGTGAAATCTGACTCTATTCCTCTTCAATGTTGTCCTTCTAGACAGTTGTCTATCATCTGAGTCCTGGAGCCAGGGCTGAAGGTGGGAGGTTGGAGCAGGAGGAGTCAGGGGTAGGACACCCATTATAGGGTCTTACATGGTGTTAGAGCTGAAAGGAATCTCAAAGTCATAGATTTTGTCTAAAGGTTATCTAGGCCAACCCCCAAATTTTATAGATGAGGACCCGAGACCTGGCTAGCTTTGGTCATTCAGGGAAGGGCACCCAAGTACTTGAATAACTGTCTGATTCTCAGTTCCACACTTTCCACTATCCCACAGCACCTCCTCTAGGTCCAAGCCCTGGTTTTACAGAGTAGGGAATTGGAAACCATTAGGGGAAGTGACTTGTCCAGCTTCCCAAGCAAGTCTGTGGCAGAACGGTCACTAGAATCATCAGATCCAGGGATGGGAGTGATCTTTAGAGGCCCATCCAGTCCCCAAGTTTACCGAAAGGGCAACCTGAGGCGTAGATTGTTGAAATGGATTGCTGAAGGTCACACAAGCTATTAAGCATCAAAACCAGGATTCAAACCAGTCCTCACACTCCAATGCTGTATCCATTCTGGTCTCCTGATTCCCACTCTAGGGATCTTTCCATCCCACCTGACTGAGTCCTCATAGCATCCTGAGTTCAGAGGGGTTGAGTGCAGAGTGGGGAAATGGGAAGAGAGGCAGTGATTGGGGGAGAGGGGCATTGGGAGGGAAGGCTGTTTGCCTGGACCAGAGAGGAGTCAGGGTATGGTTACCTGTATGAATAGATGGGCTTGGGGAACAGTGGCTGCTGAGACTCCACGCTGGCTTGAGGGGCGATCCTCTGGTACGCATAATGTGGGGATGGGAGGTAGGTCATAGGGTAATTGCCATTGCCAGGGGAGTACTGTAGAGAGAAAGGAAGTCAGCATGGCAGGGTTTGTGGTGAGTTTGAGCTTCTCCATCAAGATAGTGGCCCCTCCCCTTGATTCCTCCCTAAAATAGAGACACATCCCCAGAAGCCCGATGCTTCTGATTAGCCTGATGCCTAATGAAAATACAGGCGGCAACTGAAATCCAGAGGAGATAACAACATTGGAAAAGCCAGATGGTATAGTGAATAGAGCACTGCACTTGAAGTCAGGAAGACCTGTGTTCAAATCCCACCTCAGACATACTATCTGTGTGATATGACCCTGGGCAAGTCATTTAACCACTCAGTGCCTTAGTTTCCTCATTTGTAAAATTAGGAGGTTGTACCTCTGAGGGACTTTCTAGCTCTGAATCTATGATCCTATGATCAAGAATGGGGGGCATATATGTGGGGGGTCTCTCATATCCTTGTTAGTTGATTCACTCCCCCTCATTTGCTTTCACTAATCACAAGATGGCTAAGTTTTGCAGGGAGTGAATGAGATCATAGCTTTAGAGCTGGAAGGGACCTTAGAGTTCTTCTAACCCAACCTCCTCATTCTATAGATTCTATAGAGGAAAGGGAGGTTCAGATGGGGGGAAGTGATTTTCCCAAGGTCACACAAGGTAAGATTTTAACCCAGGGTCTTGACTCCAAATCCAACACTCTTCTGTTCCACCTGGGATAGGAATTGATCTTCTATGTTTGGGCATCTTGGGATCCAATTTTCTGGGTCCCCAGCTCACTCATAGTCCCCTTCTCCCTACAGTGATCTGGCCCCACATGTTCCTTGGTCACTACAACCACACAGCTAGGACATGGTCCACCCTTGGACCAGTGAGTGACATAGAACACCCCAGAGAATTCTGTCCTCTCTATTGGGTAGGTCATCCAATTCCCCTCCCTGCTCCTCAGTGCTCTGTCCCTTGCCTACATCTCTCTGGCCATAGCCCCTGAAATGCGACCATCACCATTAGCAGTGGCAGGGCTCGGGCATTCATCAGTTTCTTAGCCCTTTTATGAGTTTCAGTGGCTCCTTGGAAGGGCAGAAGGTGGTGGCAGGGATGGGGTGGGGATGGAGGGGGCTGGTTTTATGCGGCGTGCGAGGGCTGTGAAGTGTCAGGGACGGGCCTTTTATGGGGGGGTGGGAGACTTCACCTCCCCAAGGTGCTCTCTGTGTCTCGAGCTTTTCAGGTCACCTGGAAGGAACTCAGGGCTGAGTCACCCTCTACCCCAGGCCCCATAAAGCCCAGGGAGGGGCCATCTGGTTCTGGGCTTGGAATCAAAGCAGGCACTGGACTTTCTGAAGCATCTGATAGAGGCCCAATCAGGACGGTGCCTGGCTATTGCTGAATCCTTGTTAGGGACTTGGGACTTAGTTCCTGAAGCTCCCCTACACCCCAATCTCTCCCTGCCCCCCGAAAAGCTTCTTAGCACCTACGTCTGTCTCTTGTGCCCTCCTTTCTCCCTCTAGACCAGATGCTGTCCAAGTTCTGTTTCCAGCTCGAACGTTCTGAGGTTTCTCTCGCTCCCTTTCTCTCCTGGTTAGGGAGAGTTCTACTTGTCTACACCTGGCACTCCTGCTTTCACTGCAAACGGGGCAAATGCTGCTGGAGAATTGGGGAATGAAACCTGCTCTGCAGGCAAGTCTTGTCCTAGTGCCAGGCTGCAGGTGGATGTAGATGGGTGCAGGGCATATCACTTGCTCTGTCTTGCCCGGCTACTCCCGGGAAGCGTTTGAGCTCCTCCGATGTGGGGATTTTTAAAAAACTTTTTCTACATCCAGCCAATGCCAGTGTGGGGTAATCACTTGGTATCCCAGGCATCAGGGGTGGAGCTTGAGACCAGGGGGATGGGAAGACGGGCCAAGGGAAAATCTGGGAAAGGAGGACGGATCAGAGCAAGGAAGGAAGAGAGCTTAGGTTTCATAGATTTGGAGTTGCAAGGGGCCATAGAGACCATATAGTCCAATCTCTTCATTTTCTAGACCAGGAAACCAAGGACCAAGGTGGTTAATTAACATGGCCCAGGTTGCACAGGTAGTAATGATCAGAGAGGGCTTTCTCATATAATATCAGAGCTGGAAAGAACACTAGAGATCCCCTCACCAAACCTCATTTTACAAAGGAGAAATAAGACCCAGAGAGAAGTGACTTGTTCAAGGTAACACAGTGGATAAGCGGCATATTTAGGATAAGAACACAAGTAACAACCACACTAGCGTATAATGTTCTTTGTACCATGTTGTATGGCCTCCCTTACTTCACACTTTCCTTCTCATCTCTTCTCATCGTACTGTCCTCTGACCCTTAATTTTAGGTACCTTTTAGCATCATCTCTATCCTTTATTTGGTCAAGAATTCTTCTTCTGTCCTTATCTGTGAGGGGTAACTCCTTCCCTTTTCATCTGAGTTGTTTACACTATGACCTTTTATATTCTGATCAGGTATAAATTGGTAGCTCATTGTGGCATATGGTGTGAGATGTTGGTCTAAACTTAATTTCTGCCTGACTGATTTCATTTTCTCAGCAGTTCTTGTTAAAAAGGGATATAGTTTGCATTTATTGAAAACTAAGCTACTATGTTTAATCGCTCCTGGATCTTGTTTCTCCCTCTCCGTCCCCAACTCTCTCCATGGATTGCTCTGTTTCTATCTTTTCCCCTCCTGGAATGCATACCCTAGTTCCAAGTGCTGTTGGTTTGGCTTCTCTTGAGGCTTAGGCCACCTAACTGGGATTTCATAACTGGAGCAGAAAATCATCCCCCTTACTAGGGTTAAAATTCCCTCTCCTAATTGGTCAAGTGGGCTTTATTACATCCCCAGGGGCCTATATGTGAGGTTGAGCATCTGAGGATTTGGTCTGTAGCTGCTTCCTTTGTTGCCTTGAGAAAGGGTCAAGAGGACTAGCTTCTTCCTGTAGTATGCCCAGGGCCATGTGCTCCACTGGCTCCTGGAAAACTCACCTACCCTCCCTGGAACATCTCAAGAGGGTCAAAATTCCTGACTAGTCCATACCTTGAGATTTAGTATCTAGATTGTCTCCTAGGCCCCAAGAGACCCTTTTGCTCTCCCCTGCCCTTTATACCTACCTGGTGGAAGGGCTGTGAGGGGCAGTACATGTGCTGGGGCTGGTAACAATACAGTCCAGGTGGGCCCTCCATAGGGGGTGGCTTGAGTTTGACCTCTGACCCGTGCTGGAAGAAGAAATGGAAAGTGACTTGGAGGCAGCAGGAATTAGTGAACAGGGCACCAAGCTTGAAGTGAGAAAAACCTGGGTTCAAATCCCACCCTAGATAGTTATTATTTGGGTGACTCTGGACAAGTCCTTAATCTTTCTGAGACTTTGTTTCCTCATCTGTAAAACACAGTGGTTTAACTCAATGACTTCTAAAGTCTCTTCTAACTCAAAATTTACAGTCCTAAATAATGGGTACATCTCCATCCCCAGGAACATCTAAAGAAGATTCCATGTCTAAGGACCAGTGCTTTACCCCAAACCAAACTCAGTCAAGTCCTCTTTCTGCCATGGTTCTTCTCTATCACCCCTTGCTCTCACTTTTCTTCTCCTCCTCTGGCTGGCAAGAAATGAGGGAAGATGAGGATGGAGCTAAAACAGCCTTTGGGAGTCATGGAACTGAAGAACATCACAGCTGTCATGCACAGCTCCCTCCTTTGACATAGGAAGTAAGGGAAGTCCAGGGAAGGAAGGTAGCTGGCCCATGGTCCCACAGCTATGGGAGACAGAGTGACTCCTAGTCCTAGGCTCTTTTCATTATATCATGAAATCTTCCCTACCTCCCTATTGCTCATTAGGGTGTCGGACTCATGGCCACAGATGCCCCCAAGTGCACTGACTTGTTAAGGGCCACAACATCTTTGAGGAAGGGCCAAAGGACAAAGGCTCGACACTGAGCTGCCATCTCTTAGAACCCGAAGGAGAATTGGATTCAGGAGGCCCCAACACCAGCTGCCTAGCAGAGGCAGACACAGTGTACCCCAAGCCCCCAAATCCAAATTTCCAGAGAGCAGGATACCAAAGACCTGCTAGAGTGGGTACTGTCTCCAGGATTCCAACAGGGAAGCCATGAGCTACTTAGAAATGTCGAGAATGCTGCACTTGGAGGACCTGGGTTCCGATCCTGATTCTGACACATATCAGTTTCTTCCTCCACGGAGACAATATTAGCTATAGGACCTACTGTGTGCCACACCACCAGGTCACTGTGAGGCTGAAATAAGAGGTGTATGTGTACCTTAAGTGCTTTGCATACTTTAAAGAACTATATAAATGACAATTATTATTTTGGTAGGAGGGAGGGAATTAAATGTATGATTTAATTGGCCTAAGGAATTCCCACTACCAAAGCAGGTTGGCAACTTATTGTCCTACAGAGTTACCTAGAACACCGAAGATTGAAGTGATTTATCTAGGGTCACACTGCCAATAGGTGGCAGGGGCAGGATTTGAACCTGGGTCTTCTTGACTCTCAGGCTGGCTTTCTGTGGATTAGGCCAGGCTGCCTCTCCTATGATTGTTATTATAGGGAAGGACATGCTCACTTAAATTGGAAGAAGGATGGAGCCGAGGCTAGCTCTCCCTCACTAATGTGAACCATCTCAGGAAAGCTGAAACAGCCATGTCCAAATTGGTCCATGATATCTGCTTTGCTTGCCCTCTTCCAACCTGATGGAAGTGCCACCTCTTTCGTGAAGCCCTTCTCAGGGCTCAGTGCTTCTCCTTCTAACACTCTGTATAGAACCTCTGGTCCCTCATCTGACCCTTAGCTCCTTCTACCTTCATTATTATTATTTAATTTTTATTAATTAATTTTATTATTAATCAATTATTAGCTCCTTGAGGACAGAACCCATGTCCCGTTCATCTCTGCTGACTTTCTACTGTACAGAACACAGTAGGTAGGAGATCAATAAATGTACCTGGGTGATGATCACAAGATGAGCCTGGGAGCTGGCATAGGATGTTGGAAAGAACTCTGGTCCTGGAGTCAGGGATCATGGGTTCAAATCCTGCCCCTGATGCCTATTACCTAAACGTCCTTATAGTGCCTACTACGTGTCAGGCACTGCGTTAAGCACTTTACAAATTTTATTTCATTTAATCCTCACTGCAGCTCTGGGAGGTAAGATGGTGATACTGAGGCAAACCAGAGTTAAATGACTTGCCCAAGGTCACACAGTAAGTGTCTGAGGACAGATTTGAGCTCAGGTCTTCCCGACTCCGGACCCACTGTGCCGCCAGCTAGTTTAACCAAGCTAAAACTCCCTGGGCCTTGGGTTCCCCATCCGCAAAATGAGAGTATCTGAGGCTTTCATAAGAAATTGAATCATAGACCATCAGAGATGGAAGTGATAGCTGAGACGTGTGGCACAGTAGAAAAGGAGCTGGATTTGGTGTCAGAGGACCTGGGCTTGAATCCTGCCTCTGGGTGACCTTGGGCAAGTCTCTTCACCTCCCTGGGTCTCAGTTTCCTCCACCGTAAAAATGAGGAGCTGGCTTAGATGCCCTTTGAGGTCCTTTCCAGCCCTGGAGCTACGCTCTTGTGATCTTGGGTGGGCGACCTTGGGCAAGGTCATCAGAAAGGGTGGGCTAGAACAAGCGAACACCGAGGAATATAGTTTGCTTTTGTTCCCATCTTTGATGGATACAAATGGGATGGGTTGGAGGCCAGGAAGACTTCTCTGGGTAGCTTCAGGGGTCTGGGGCGACTCAGGAGAAATCCTGCCTGGAGACAGGAGGATGGACAAGTTGACCTCCTGAGTTCTCTTTCCAGGGAGGTCTGTGCATACACCTGAAATCTGAGTGGGAAGCCAAAGGGAGGGGCTCAGTTCCCAATTGTATGTTCTCTTGCATGATGGCTTTGGCTGATGGGATGAAAAGAACCTCAGATTGGAAGCTAGAGGGAATCTAGATCTTAGAGGTCTAGAAGGAACACTGAAGAACATCTAGTCCACTCCTTCATTTGCCAGATAAGGAAATTATGGCTCATAGGACCTGGGTTTTCTGAATTCCAGCTCTACTTACTATTCTATCCTCTATCCCCTCTGTAAAACTAAGGATTATATGATCCTGAAACCCCTTCTCTTGCTAGAACCTATACCCATCAACATATCCATGGACTGGTGAAGTCCTTGAGGTAGTTGCTTCCACCATCAGTGCTGATTCCCACCCATCAAATAACAAAAATAAATCAATGTGGATAACCTAAAAATGACTTCTTCTGTGCTTGTGGAATGTGTTTTTGTACCGACATTTACATATGGGTGTGTCAGATATGCTGGAGAATCATGACACTTCAAACAAAAAATAATGAAACCACACCATAGAGACCTGACTCAGGAGTAGCTGGGAAGCTGTCCAGCTTCCCTGCCCTGTCAGCCCCCACCTTCCTGTACCTGGCCATGACATTCCTCCCCTTCCTTCCCCTTCCTCCTCGATGCTCTGCTGGGAGCCCCAAGTGAAGTCTAAAGCTGAGCTGTTTCCCTCCTGGCTCACACTTGCCTTGGGTGGTGTGGTGGGGTGGTGGTGGATGGGAGAGGGGGCCCAGAGCTGTTTGATTTCAAAGACCTTCAGTTGGGCTGCTGCTTGGGGATGGGGCAGAGGACAAAGGAAAGAGATAGGGCCCAGGTGGCCTCTCACTCACCATCATTTGTGGGCTGTGCTCCTGGCTTGGGTAGTGGGGGCCATTGCACCAGGCAGCAGCCTCTGCCGAGAAACTGGGGGCAAATGGTTCCGTGTCCCCAGCGCTGGCCACATCCTCAAAAGTCTCCATGCACCCCGGGCTCTTGAAGGAGTGGCCGTCCAGGCCAAGGGCCGGATGGGCCTCAAGAAAAACGTCCTCATTGAATTGCCGCTTGTAAGGATGGAAGGGGACACGGCTGCCTTTGAGGAAGCGTCCGGGGCTCCCTGCCACTGGCCCGTCCTCATAACCGAAGCCCTGGTATTTCTCCGACTGGGAGAGCCGGAATGCTGTCTGGCCCGGTCCAGTGGGGAAGTGAGTCTGGAGCTGCTCTGGGCACGGGGAGGAAGGGCTGGGGCTGTGGGAGGAGATCGAGGGCTCTGGCTCTGGCTGGACATCGCCTGGGTAGGGTGGGCAGCTGAAGCCAGGGTTCTCCTGGAAGAGGAAGGAGATGATGAAGATGAAGATACCTGCTGGCTTTGGAGGCCAACCTGGAGGGGGCAGCCTTAGGGTGGGACCACTGGTTGTGCCACTAAGGATAAAGAATCAGGGAAAGGTGGAGCGCCTGCCCTCAGGCCATTCTGAGACAGATAAGGGACACAGGATGTGCTCTTCTGAAGCTTTTGGTCTGTGATGCAGTGTGCCATGGACACACATGAGGTTAGCATTCAGGAGACCTACTGTGCGCTAGTCCTGAATCTGCGGCTGACTCTCTGCACCTCAGCACCCTAATGCAGGGTTTGGATCAGATGGCATCTAAAGTCCCTTCCGGGTCTGATATTCTGTGATCTATAATTATGTGATAATAATTACTGACATTTGTAGAAGGCTTTTTGCTGTGCTAAGTACTGCCCAGATGGTCACCTCTGATCCTCACCAAATAACTGATCATCATCATAGAAGCGACCCCTGAGGCCATTCAATCCAACCCTCTCATTTTACAGATGTGGAAACTGAGGCTAAGTGACTTACAGAGTCAGATCTGGGAGCGATGTTTTACTTGGGAAGTTTCTGAGGCCTAGAGAGGAAAGGACTTGGCCAAGGTCACACAGATAATAAGAGCTGGGATTTGAACTCAGGCTGACTCCAAATTTGGAGCTTGTCCCACTTTCCACTGTCACTCAAAGTTGGGAGAGTGGCCCAGGGCCCCACGCCCACCAGGTACTTACACTTTGTGGGGGTGGGGAACCCGTGGCCCTTCGGGTCTGCATGAGGTCTTCTCGATGCTCTCCCTCGAGGCTCTCCGGGGGGGTCAGTGGGATCTCAGATGGTTGTTGGAGCAGAGAGACCATCACCCAATCCTGGCTTCGGAGAAAGTCGGCTGCAATGAGACCCCAATGCCCCAATGCATGAGCCTGGAGCTCTCACCTGCCTTCATCCTCGCCTCCCCCCTCCCCCCCCAGTCATGGCCTGGTGATGACTGGTGGTCTTCTCATAGGACAGGGTTCTTAAGCCCTTTCCTGGAACGCCGCCCCCCCCCAGCCCAGATTCAAAGCTCAGCTCTAGCACCTCCTTCTACTAAGGCCTCCCCGCCCCCCAATCTCCCTGGTCGCTAGTACCCAACTCCACGTTGTCTGGTATTTTTATATTTATCTTATATTTATTCGGCATGTACTTATATGTGTACATGGTGTCTGCTCTGAAAGACTGTCAGCTCCCTGAGGGCAGGGACAGTTTCTCCTCAGCACCTAGCCCAGTGCCTGGCACCATGTCAGAAGGAAATACTTGTTAAATTTCCTACTATAGTAGGAAAGAAATACTTGTTAATTAGTTGGTTGGAATGTGACTGTTTATTGTTATCATAATCCTTGCCTAAAACCCTTCCCCCATTATAAGTGGAGTATGGAGTGGATGAGACAAGGAGAAGAGGGGAAAAAAGTAAAGTCCTTGAGGGGGGGAATGCTCACTCTTCTTTGAACTCACCTCTCCCCACCTGCCCCCAGTGCCTAGGTACAGGGCCTGGCACATAGTAAAATAATAATTGATAGTATAATGAAGGAAGAACCTGGGCATTTCCCTTACCAGCCTGAAAGTTCTTGGAGGGCAGGGATTGTGTCTTGCTCTTCTTTCTATCCCCGATTAGCACCTGGCACATAGGAACCCACTGAACAAGATGCTTAAGAAAAATCTGTTGAATTGCAACCAATAAATGCCCTCAGTCTTCCTATCTGTAAAATTGGAGATGTTGGGACTACTGTGATTTTAAAAAAATCCCTTTAATCTCTAAAATCTTTCTAATCTCATGATCCTCTAAACCCTCATAGGTCCCAGGCATGGAGAAGAATCATTGAGGGAAAGAAATGGGAAGAGATGGGGGGATAAGGGAAAGACTTTGCATTATCTTGCTGCTGCAATCCATTCAGAAAGAGCCCTGACCTGCATGTCGGGACAGCCGGCTTCTCATCCCAGCTCTGCTGGCCACAAGCTGTTTAACTTTGGGAGGGTCCCTTCCCTTCCCTGGCCGAAATTTCTTCTTGTGTAAAAGTTAGGGCTGGATGAGATGGCCTCTGAGGTTCCTTTTCACTTGAAGACCAGGGTTTGCTGAGTCTAATGTAAGGCACCAACCTCCCTAGCACTTCGAGGCCAAGAATCCAGGCTGAACTAGTGTGTGTGTGTGTGTGTGTGTCTGTGTCTGTGTCTGTATCTGTGTGTATGGGGTATGTGTGGTGTATGTGTGTGTGTGTGGTGTGGTGTGGTGTGGTGTGTGTGTATGTGTGTATGGTGGGTGGGTGGGTGTACGGGAGAGGGCTAAAGAGTTATCCTTAATTCGAATTAATCCTGTTTAAGAACAGAGAATTAGGGTGACCTCCTGAGGTCCTCACCTTGGGAAATGCACAAAGGGCCTCCAGGCTGTAAATGTTTAAAAACACCAAACAACTCAAGGCTCCTACCCAGCAGCTCAGTCCGCAGATCATGTCACTGAGAGGAGTAGGACTGCTTCCCCTCTCTTCTGTGGCCTACCCCTTCAGGGGGCCCTTACATTCCCTCTTTTCTCTTTTAAGGGCACCTTTGATGCACAGATCAGAGACTTTCAGAGATCATCTAATTCTACCCCAATTATAATTTCTGAATTGGAGACCCAGAGAGTTGTGAAGTGACTCACCCAAGCTCTCCATGAGCTACAGGTAGCAGAATTTAGGTTCTCCGGACTCCAAATCATTATCTGACCCAACACTAAGAATTTTGTTACTTGGGTCAAAAACAGCTGAGGCTGAGGGAAAAGAAAGGCAGAAAGGACAGAAGGACTATGGGCATAGTTATCTGGAGAGAGAGACTGGCTGAATCTTCTCTGAAAAGTCCTGGGGATGGGGCAAGAGGTGGAGAAGCTCAAGAGGTGGACACCACAGTAACAAGACCCTGGCAGAGGATGAAAGTTACACACTCACCCAGTGTGGGCACTCTGGAGTCAAGCCCTCATCACCCCCTCCAAGTAATGGCACTGGATTACACCAAAGGTTCCAAAGACGCCCAGGGAGGGGTGGGGGTGGCCCATGGATAAATTGACTGCTTTTATAGACTGAATAATGTCTCACATGTCAGTGTGGCCTTTCTGGACAGACCCCGTGATTCCATTGGCATAAGGAACTCTCAGTGTGGAAATTCCTTCCACTAATGCAAATCAGCACTTGATGTACAACTGATAGTCTTAGAAAGCCAATTGGTAGGGGATGCTAGGTGCTGCAGTAGATACAGCACCAGCCCTGGAGTCAGGAGGACCTGAGTTCAAATCTAGCTTCAGATACTTACTAGCTGTGTGACTCTGGGCAAGTCAATTAACCCCAATCGCCTAAGAAAAAGAAAGCTGATTGTTGGCACAGACAGATTTAAGGCTTTTTCCCAGGTTGCACAGCCAGCATGTGTCAGTGACAGGATTTGAACCCTTGAGGCCTGCTCTCTATTCCTTAAGCCAGTCTCTTTTACTCTTTGTCAGATGTATATAGAGTCTGCTGTGAATAATTTAAAAAAATTTCTTTAAAAGTGTTACTGTTCCCATCTCTTAGAATCTTTAGGTTTTCCTTCTCCCCTTTTCCCCCAAAAAGACTGTTCAGGTGATACCTACATGAAACTTTTATGATCCTCCTAGCAAGGAGCACGCTACAGCCAGCTCCAACCAGCTCTCTGAGAGCCGATTGTTAAATTTATACCTATAATAAAGGTATAATAAGAACAAACTACAAATCAGAGCTTGATTTATTGTTTTGTTGATTGTCTAGACTTAAGAAGGTGATGGAGACAATGTTAATAAGAAAGATTAAACTTAAAAGTGTGTCATGCGTACATTTCTGAAAAGCTGGTTGTTAAACATTTATCAGCACACCCCTGCTTCCTGCTGAGGAGGGAGAGAGAACAAGAGAAAGACACATACACAGAGTCAGAGAGAGAGGGCAGAGAGTGGGGGGCGGGGAGAGAGAGAGAGAGAGAGATTTTAAAATGCTTCCTATGTTTCAGGCATGGTGCTCCCTACCTCCCAAAATTTAGATTGTATTTAGACAATGTACATTGTATGTCTTTAGGTTTCTCTTGTCTGCTCCAGTGGAATGTAAGTCCCTTGAGGTCAGGAACCAATAGTTTTTGTCCTTTTAGTCACAGCTTTGAGTACAATGCCTGGCATATAGTAAGTGCTTAACAAATGTTTGTAGACTGACAGATCGATAGTCTTAGTGTCATTTCATATATATTCAAGGATGACAGGACAACTTCTACCATGTGAGGTTCCAAGAATGTTTTTTAAAAAGCGTTAACACCTCCTTCCACTCTGTATGTGATGCCCTGAGAGACAGGCCTGTAACCCTGATGCCTTTGTTCTTGTAAGGTGATGTGACCCCTGATAGCCTTAGAGGATTCTGAGTTCTTGATGCTGGGTGCCTGTCTAATTGATTTGGGTATGGGTAGAGATATTAAAGCAGGTGTTCCCATCCTGGAAGAGGTTAGAGATATCCTCATTACTTCCATGGTCCCTCCTCTTACCCTGATATGACCTAAAAGGAGGATGGCATTGTGTCATTTGCCTGGGCCCTTGTCATTTAAAGATGGCCTGACTTATGTCCCTATCTGTTCTGCTGAGATTAGGCAACCAGAAGTACACCATTATGGTGTGTATCCTAACTGGCTGGTCCAGAGCAGGGCTGTGGGGAGCAGGATCGCTATCTAGATTGTACTGTGGTCCCTTTACAAATGACACAGTGTGTGTGTCTGGTATGGCTGCTCAGCAGCCAAGACTTCTAGGATAACCAGTCCCTCAGTTAAAGCTTAAAGATCACTTGTGCCCATCCTGTTGGCCAGGCATCCATGGGGCAGCAGGAGAGGATGGGTTGTTCACCCTTCTTCTCAAGAGGAGGCTTCTGACCTCCTGGCAGATGGAGAGAAGGCTCTAACAGAAGAGGCTATAGGGCGGCTCCTAGCTTGGTTAAGTGGGAGCATGGGAGAAAGGAGACAGGACCTGACTTACCCAGAGGCCCATGGGACACCTATGTCCCTGGTGGCCAGGGAAGATATATCCAATTCACAAAACAAATATTTATTAACGTCTGTTGTTTGTAGAATTGGGGCAGATTTTTTTGGGAAAAGATGGATAAGAAATAGATCTCACTCTCAAGAAACTTAGGGAGCATTAGGGACTTGAGCTACATGGGCAGGTCAGGAAGGGCTTGACCCTCTCCTTAGGACAAGGTACCAGCCTGAGAAACATGGAAGGAACGGCTCAGTGTGGGATGAGATGGAAGGAGTATTCCTAATAGCTAAGGGGTATTAGGTTGAGATAAGATTAGAGAAGTAATCCCGGATCATTTAATCCAACCTCCCTTGTTTTACAGAGGGGGAAACTGAGGCACGGAGTAGGCAGAAAGGGTCCAAAGGACTGGGGTTCGAATCCTAACTTAGTGGCACTGCTTCAGACAAATTCGGCTTCGGATTTCCTTCCAACTCTAGTTCTAGGCTTCTATGACCAAAGGACCTCTCAGGTAAACGCCTGGCTATGGCTCTAGGAGGAAGCTGAGGTCACTGCCTCCAAATGGCCAAGGCAGATTCCAAGTCCAGGGTTCTGACTCCGAGTCTTTGCTCCTCCCACTGAGCCCCCTCAAGGCCCTGGGGGTGGGGCTGGGGCTGGGCCCTACTAGGTTCCCTCCTTCCCCTCGGCGAGTCCCCGGCAGTACCCTTCTCAGAATCCCCGCCGCCTGGCGCAGCCGGCACTAAATGTGGCGTGACCACCGAGGGGAAGCAGTGGGGTCCATCCAGGTAAAACTACCCCTGCAACTGGATCCCAACGCGCCCAGAGGCTCATTTCGCTCCTTGGCTGCCGCAGATTCCAGCTCCGCTCCGCATGACTACCATGGCCCCAATCTCTCCTCGGCCCCGGCCCAGATTCTAGGCTCTGCCTCCCGCTGCAGGGAAGGGGGGGGGGGGCTTGGCATCCACCGACCCGAGGCAAAGATCAGCTTTCCAGGAGGAGGGGAGGAGGACAGAGGAGACTTGGCTTCTCCCCAAGGTATAATTCATCCTCGGGGGGGAATGACACCATCCTTGGCTCTTTCCTCCCTTCCTCCTCCTCCCTCCCCCCCACCCCATTCCCCAAGTGCTCATTAAAGCTGAGAGGCCAGGCCAACTCCTTCAAGTTACAGAGGGCGGGATGGCCAAGGTCATCCAGAAGTGACCATCCCAGTTGGGATTCAAATCGGAGCCTTTGAACTCCGAATTCAGCCCTTATTCAGATTTAGTTGGAAGCAACCTTCGAAGTCATCCAATCAACCACCTCATTTGACAGTGGAGGAAACAGAGTCCCAAGAAGGGGCTTTTCTAAAGTCCCACAGGTGGTGAGTGGCAGAGACGAGATTCGAACCCAGGTCTTCTGATTTGAAACCCAGCATTCTTTTCTCTTGGATCTCTTTGCTCCCATGACAATGTTATTATGGGGATGGGAGAAGCTTTGGGCTGTAGAGGAGGGAGTCAGCTTGGTCCACTGGAAAGAATCTTGGATTTGGAATTAGAGAAGCCAAGTTCAAATCCTTGGCTCTTGCTCATGTAACGTTGGGCAAACCGCTTCATCTCTCTGGGCCTCAGTTTTCTCATCTGTAAAATGAGTCAAGGGCCCTTCCTGCTCTAAGTGATTCTATGCATAATGGCTGGGGAGCCAGGCCCCTCTCTACCTCTAACTCCCTGTGTAACCTTGGGCTTCCCATCCTGGAAGGACACCTAGACCTTTACCAGTTGGAGAGAGATAGAAGGAAGAAGTCAGAGCAGAGGGGGGGAGGAAAGGAGCTGAAGGATGCCCCAGGTTGAATCCAAGAACTTTAAGATTATTTAATCAAGCCCCATTGTTTTATAGAGGGAAGTCATTTATTTGCCCAATGTCATAATCCTCAGTTTCCTTCTCTGCAATAATGTTATCTCTTGTATGTAAGGTTATAGATTTAAATCTGAAAGTGGCCTTAGAAATTCTCTTGTCCAACCTTCCCATTTTACAGATGGGCAAAGTGAGATCCAGAAAAGGGAAGTGACTTGCCTAAGGTTACGACAGAAAGTAGCTGAGCCAGGATTCACACTCTTCTCTGCCTACTCCAAGTCTCGCCTTCAGTCCAGCATTACCTCACAACAACCCTATAAACTTGGTAGTGCCAGTATTATCATCCCCATTTTTCAGATAAGGAAACTGAGTCTTAGAGGCTTGCCCAAATCATAGAACCAATGCCAGAGAAAGGACTTCTGACTGCAATGAAGAAATGTTCCCTAAGGATCTTTCTCACTCTTACATTCTATGACTTTTCATAGGTAACAGCTGTAGTGGGGGAGGGGGGAAAGACAGAAGGAGAGGGAGAGAGAGAGAGAGATTAAGTTGCTGGGAAGAGCAACTCTCATCATATCATAGACTCATAATACCATGAAATATCAAGGTTAGAAAGAGGGACCTTAGGGATCATTAAGTCTGACCCACTCCCCCCTCCCATTTTACAGATGAAGAAACTGAGGCATAGAGAGGAAGTGATTTACCAGAGCATAGTGAGCTAATGACAGCTGCCCTTGTATAAAATAATAATTCTGTGATTTCCCAGTGGACTCAGCAGCTCTCTTAGCCTAAGCCTCCATGTTATCTCCACGGAGATGGGTTTTGACCTTCTTACTCTCTAAGTGAATGACAAAGATGGGGGAGGTGGGGGTAGGGAGAAACCTCAGAGCTGGAAACCTCCCTGTAGACAGGACTGAACCTGGGGCAGTGGGGTTGGGGGAGTAATGGAGACTCTGGGCAGGAAAGACATGGGCCAGAGTCTTCTGTTTGCTTCCACATGTTGACAAGGGTGGGATGATCCAGAAGGGGCCATAAAATTTGAGGAAAGACTAGAAAAAAACAACTAGAAAGACTGGAAAAACCCCATGAAAGATTGGATTTGACCAATCTCTTTTTTATTTTTTTGGAGAGGGGGAGGCAAGGTAATTGGGGTTAAGTGACTTGCCTAAGGTCACACAGCTAGTAAGTGTCAAGTGTCTGAGTCTGAATTTGAACTCAGGTCATCCTGACTCCAGGGCTAGCACTCTATACAGTGTGCCACCTAGCTGCCCCTTATCAGCCTTTTTGCCAGCCTGGGGAGCATTTCCTCAGAGTGATTCTCCTTGTGCTTGAAAGAACACACACACACACACACACACACACACACACACACACTCTTCATGTCCTCCTCCCCACCACTTACCCCTCTCTTTCTTCCCCTGTTTCCATGTCCCTGTTATGGAGTCTGAGTTCCCAGTGAAGCCTTTTTGGGTTTCCACCTAGCCTCTCTCTCATTTGCCCTTCTCTTTCCTAGTGAGGGACCTTGCCTTGGACCCGCACCAACTCAGGGCTTTCTCACGTCTTTTTCTCACATCTCTCTCAATAGACCTGTTCTCTAGTGCTGGGGGATTGGGGAACAGGGGGGAGAATCACAGCTGACACCTCTCTCTATTCCCCCCTCATTCTCTCTGTCTTCATTCTCTCTCCCTCTCTTTCATTCACTTCCCCCTCTATCTTCATTCTCTCTCTTCCCCCCTCTTTATTCTCTTTTTTCTTTTTTTCCCCTCATCTTCTTTCTGTGTCTGCCTGCTGCTTCTTCCCTTTCCCTCACTCACTCTCTCTCTCCCCTGTCTTTTCTTCTCTTTCTTTTGTCCTCTCCATTTCTCTTAATTTTCCTTTTGTTCTCTCTCTCTCTCTCTCTCTCTCTCTCTCTCTCTCTCTCTCCCTCAACTCTTCTTTTTTCCTCTCCCCTTTAAGCTTTAAATTTTCTCTCTGACATCTACCACCCACATGGGAGGAAAGAAAAGAGAAAAAAAGATGCTCCCACTAACACAGGTTTCCAGGGAGATCTAAATTTTCTTGGGTTTTAGGTACGATAATAGATAAACCACGACTAGTTATCAAACTCAGAAAATCCAAGAGACCAGAGTTCCTCTCTTCTGAAACCCTTTCCATGCTAACGGGAGGCCATCAAAGCTGGAAGTCTGCGATGGCCAAGTCACCTCCAAGTGCAATAATTAACTTGTGGAGTCCCCCCCCAAATCTTTCCTCCAAGGCTGATTTCTCCCCAATTCCCTGAAGTAAGGTGTGGATTTCTTGCTGTGTGTTCAATAACCATATCCATGCTTCCTCTTGATCTATAACACAATTCTTATTTTGACTATCATAATCATTGTTATTAATAGTCTAACCATGTTGATGCTAATAACAATTATTTGCAGTTCTACAGGACTTTAAGGTTCAGGTGATTTACTTCTACCTGAGCTCTTGGGAGACTGAGGAGAAAGACTCAGCGGGTGGGGTGTGGTGAAGGATCGTGGAGGTAGCTGTACAGTCTACTAGTTGACTCCCTTAGAGGGAAAAGGATTAGTAGTATTTTCAGGTTAAACCTAGAGAGATGCTAAAGAGCTAATTAGTAGCTTAAGGCTTTCCACCTTCCTAGTGATGGGGGGGGGGGGGCCGAGGAATGTAAACTTTTTCCTCTCCTGCCAGAGAGTATTCCCTTTGCCATCACCCCATACTCACCTCAGCTAACTCTTATTCCAAACCCCTGAATCCTGGCAAGACAGCTGCTTTCTTGGGGAAGTTGAGTCAGGAAGGAAGTCTTGATACTTGCCCAAGCCAAGGCTTTCACTGTTACAGAGTTCCTTTGGAAGACTTTTCATCCATCCCTGTGCAGCAGGACCTGTACCCTCCCAGTCTAATCTCAGGGGTAGGGGTAGGGGTACCTCCCACTGTTCCTTTAATACAGTTCTCTGACTTTCTTCAGTTCCCAGTAGTTATCCCTTTTATTTTGTGTGTCTGTGTGTCTGTGTGTCTGTGTGTCTGTGTGTGTACATGGTCTTCCTTGATTGAATGTAAGCTTCTTGAGGGCAAATATTGCTTTACTTTCTTTTAATCCGTCGTACCTAGGACAGTTCCTAGAACATAGTAGGTGTTTATTAATTCTTGTTGATTGATTAGAAATCTGACCCTTATACCATTTCTGGAAGGAGGGGCACAGTTCTAAGGGGCAAGAAGCCTCATCTTAAGTCAGGAGGTCTTTCCTTACTGTTGTTACCATTCCTACCCGAACTCCACTTCCACTGTCACGACTTCCCTTTTTGGGGAGAAGGAGGAGCCTTCCAGCCCCATTCATCACTGAGGGAATTCCTGAGATAGATACCTCCAAGGGTACAGGCTTGCAACTCAGATCTGTGACTTACAGGCTTAGAACTTTGCCTAAGGCATTGAGAGGCTAAGTCACTGGCCCAGAGTCACATGTAGTCAGCACTTGAACTCAGGTCTTCCTGACTTTCAGACCAGCCCTATCTCTACTTCGAAACACCGCCAGTCATATTTATATAAGGCTTTCTTCAGAACAAGCTGGTGAGTGGCACGTGTGGGTTTTCAGGATTTGAAAGAGACCTTAGCCATCCTCTCGCCCAACTCATTCGCATATTTGTTCAGTGAGCATTTAAATGCCTACTACTTGTCTGGCATTATGCTAGGCATTGTGGCAACACAAAGGGTCCTTGCCCTCAATGACTTCTCTTCTGCTGGGGCAAAACAACTTACATCTAGAGAAGTGGATTTTTTAAAAATGTCATTTTACAGGTAAAGGCATTGCAGTGCATAAAAACCAAGTGACTTGCCTAAGGTCACACAGTCAGTTGGTGGCAGAGCTAGGATTTAAATCTAGGTCTTCCAAGACCAATGCCTCCTCTGTTAAGCCAATTATTTAGTCCAACCGCCTCATTTTTGCAGATGATGAAACAGAGCCTCTGAAAGTATCATGCCTGGCCCAAACTTGGGCTGAGGAGTAGAGCTGAGTCTGGAACCCGGGTCCCCTGATTCCAAGTGTTGTGTTCTCTCTACCATACCATGCAGCCTCCCAAAATAATAGCTGACATTGATGTCATTCTTTAGGGTTTGCTAAGAGCTTCCACCACCATTATCTCCTTTGATCTTTGCCACTGTCCCATGAAGGAGGTTGGGCAATTATCTCTATTTTACAGATGAGGAAGCCAGGGCTCTGGGAGATTAAGTGATTTGCCCCTGGTCACACAGCTAGAGACCTCAGAGGTTATCTACCCAATCCCCTCCTTTAAAGTTAAGGAAACTGAGTAAATTGCCCCTGTGTCCCAAAGGGAATTAGTGGCAGAGCTCTGATGAAAATGAATTCCAATCTGGGTTTTTTTCTCTCTTAGTTCATAACTCTTGACCCACTTTTTCTTTCTCTGAAGATTCCTACTTCCCTTAGGGGAAATTGGCACTGGAGTTTTAGGGAGTTTGGATTCTGGAGAGAAGAAATAATAATTATAAGGAGGATGAAGAGGAAACAAAGGAGAAGATGAAGGAGGAGAAAGAGAAGAAGCAGGAGGAGAAAAAGAAAGAGACAGAGGAGAAAGAGAAGGAGGAAGGGGAAGGTGAGAAGGAGGAGGAAGAGGAGGAGGAGGAGGAGGAGGAGGAGGAGGAGGAGGAGGAGAATGCCCTAGTGGATAGAATGCTGGGTTTGGAGTGAGGAAGAACTGAGTTCCAGTTCTGATTCTAATATGTACTCGCTCTGGGACCCTGGCCAAGACACTTCAACTCCATGAACCTCAGACAGTAAGCAGCTGGTTGTGATGGGCTGGTGGAGGGATTCAGATGAAATCACAGATCCTTGCCCTGCTATTATGGTTGATAAGCAACACATTTGAGGGATGCAGCCTGTCATGATGGAGAGCTAGCCCTAGGGACAGGGACATCAGAGTTCAAGTCCAGCTGCTGACTCTTCTCACTGTATGACCCTGGTTACCTTCTCGGTAACCCAGACAACTCTCTAAGATTACTAATTGTTCTACATTAGTAAGAGGAGTTTCCTTATTGGAATAGTTAATTCCCCGGACCACTGAAATCAGGTCTGAACCAAATACATTTGCAGGCTTTTATCTTTATAATAACAGTAGTAATAATAAAATCAATATAATGATAATCTTTAAGATTATTAAATGCTTCAGGTAAAAATTTGTATCATATTGCTCACCTTCTCAATGAGTGGAGGGGCTGGAGGGAGAGAATTTGGAATTCAAAATTAAAATAATTAATAAGTATATATATAATTATTATTAAGTGTTTTCATATCCATCATCTAATCTTGATTCTTAGTACAACCCTGCAAGCGGCCAGGGCTTGTGCCCACTCCCTGCCCTTGAGGGCCTGGAAAATTAGAGAAATAAAGGAAATTGACTTATCCTGGGTCTTACAGGTAGTCAGCAGAGGAGCTGGGATTTGAACCCAGGTCCTCTAATGCCTCTAACTAATCCAACAACTTTTTTTTTTTTTTTTTTAAGAAATGAGGAGGCTCAGCCTTAGAAAACCTGTGACTTCCCCAGGGTCACACAACTGGCAAGTGCCAGAGAACAGACTTAAACCCAGGTGTCTTGAGTTCAAGCTTAGATTTTTTTTAACCCCTAATTCACCCCTAACCTCAATTCAAACATGGTCACTTATTATTTTTTTTTCCTTGACCTTTCCATTTATTTTTTTCCTTTCAGTTCCCCAACAGCCATTGGTTGCAACTCTCATTTAGAGAAACAAAAGTTGAGGAGGAATTTCCTAGTTTCTTCTAACATCTTAGCATTTCAGCTGCTGAACTCCTCTGCCTGTCCTGCCTTCAACTAAGGTCCTGGAATGATGAACGCAAACCATATTCAAATCACATGCACCTTGGGGTAAGGGTCCCTTTGGTAGATAGCCAGCCACTCCCATCTCCAGCTTGGCTGGCCATAGACCTTAGAAGTCCAAGACCCTCATTTTACGGATAAAGAAACTGAGGACCCTAGAGATAGAAGGAAATCAAAGGCTCTTAGCTCTAGAGCTTGAAGCCTCAGAGGCCATTTAACTCAAATCTCTCATTTTGCTGTTGAGGAAACTGAAGGGGAAATATCTTCCCTAAGGTCACTCAAGTGGCAGAGTCGGGATTAGACGCCCCATCCTCTGACAGTCTTTCCACTGTAACTAGTGGATTCTGACCACCTTTGTCTAGTATGACCTTGGACAAAACCTATGGGCCTTGGTGTCCTTTCTGGACATTTTCTGGAAATCCACGAAGCTTTTCCAAGGATTTGAGACCTTCCCTGGGTCCTGGGTCCTGATTCTTTAGTGGTGCCACTCCCAGAAGGTTTTCCATGACCAAGAACACCCAGGAATATAGGAAACAGGAGGTAGAATCTCCCAGTGTCTGGCGCACAGTAAGCACTTAATAAATACTTTACCTCATCAAATCTAACCTCTCTGAGCCTCAGTTTCCTTCTTAATCTGTAAAATGGGAGTAGTGATTCTTATGCTTTCTGCTTCACAGGGTTGTGGTAAGGAAAGCATTTGTGAGCGACATGTACATTGACATTACTATTGTTATCATTAAAGATAATAACGAACAGACAAGTGAATGCTTTGCTTAGATTTGTCCCATTTTGTGTGATTCAGGCCAGTTTAATTCATTTCTCCACTGGGATCCCTGGATCCTACAGAGAGTAGTGTAGGGGAGAGCCTCAGTACAGGGACTGGGGAAGACTGATAAAGAATCTCACTGAATTTTGGTCTGAATGAGACAAGACGACGTTGCTGCCCTCTCAGACTCCCGAGTACCTTAGGAAGGGGAACCAAGTGGAGGACTGGCCTGTGTTTCTAAATCTGACGTCAAAGTCACAGACTACCCAGCAAATCGACTTTAGCCAGAGCACTTCAGTAGAGGAGTACCTCTTCTTGCCCCTCTCCCAAGAACAACTACCACCACCACCAAATAAACTAAGAGCAAAGCTTTCAGGAGGACGGACCACAAAGACCAGAATACCAGGGCATTGGCCAGGAAGGGAAGTTGGCACCACTGAAGGCCCTGTAGTGACCTAGAGCTGGCAAAAGCATCCCCACTCCTAACTGGCTCAGGACTTCATCTTCAAGAGCAGGGGCTGTGTCTGCAGCAAGAGAAAATTAATCTGGGTATTAGTGAGAACTTCCTCTTCCCACCCCCCAGCCAGGGAGGATACAAGACCATTCAGGGGCAAGTCCCTTTCTTTGAGGATTTGGAAAAACCAGGGTGAGCAACTAGGTGTTGCCTAGAGGCAAGAGAATGGAGGGATTGGTCCTTCTTGGGGGGAATCTCTGATCCTCTAAAATACCCCCTTTGTAGGCAGAGGAACTAAAGGTAGTTGTTGGCCAGGTCCCCTTTAGGGTCTCTTCAACTCTTATCTCTAGCATCAGCAACAGGAAGCTCTGTGAGGGAGCCACTTTCCAATCAGTGGGAAAGGCAGGTCCCCAAGAGTCTAGGCTCTTAAGCAGTGTCCTGGGGCTCTGACTGTGACTGCCCCACCTCTAACCCACACAGATATGGTATAAAGGTCTGCAGGTACTTGAGGGGTTGGAGGTAGGGAAGGCTGAACGCACCTCCTCCCCAGCTGCTCCATCCCTGTTTCTCTCCCCCAACTCTCGGAAGGGTGAGTCACACGGAGGGTGATCCTCCGGGAGCTGCTGAGTTCACTCTGGGATCCCAGACCGGCTCCTTTTCTTTATGAGTGAGGTGGAGACCCTGTTCCACCTTAATGGTTTCTGTTGCCGGCTGCGGGAGCATGTTTTACGAGGGGTGGGGCTCTTGCTGCCCAGTTCTCCCTGTGGCCCCACCCTGGGGCCGCACCCGCCCAGCAGCTGGGAGGGGTCCCCTTAGGGAGCTCTGTAATTACCTGACAAGGGGAGGAGTTTAGGGGATGGTCATCTAGGACCAGGATGAGATGGAAGCCAGGGGTGGGGGTTGTGGGGGGGGAAGGTGCTAGAGAGGTGGGAAAGTCTTGGTTCTCCATTTCTTGCCCGTAGTCCAGCTGCTTCCAGCCTTGCTCCTTGCCTCAGTTTCCCTATCCTATCACCCTGACTGGTCCTGGTTGCTTAAGTGCTTTGAGGGGCAGGTGGATGGGGGAGGGAAGGGTGAGTGAGAGAAAGAGAAAAAAGAAGAAGGGACTGAAGACAAGTCACATCCTTCCTTCCTAGATCTCAGCCAGTCCACCGGCAGATCCCAAACCCTGGCTCTTTGCCCCTTCCATCCCCCTAGGGCCATGGAGACAGCCGGTACAGAGTATTTGATGATCAAGGTTTGTTGTTGACAGTTTCTTCAAATTTTAGATGCCAATACCTCCAAAGTTCCATGGAAATAAACTCAATTGCTCTACGTTTTGGGACAAGATGGCCCAAAAGCATTCCAGACACCCAAGAAAGCAAATCAGCCAGCTCCCTAAAGCTCACACCCTTTGACAGTTAGGAAGTTTTTCCTGACTTCTAATCTCAGTCCTTCCTGCTGTAGTTTCAACCTTCTTGCCCAGTCCTGGAAGCAAAGGTTGGCCACTCCCTGACACCGATCCACTAATCCTCCAGAGAACAGGCAAGGGCTATGAAGACTTCTCTAGACCTTCCTTTCTCCATTTGTGGGATCCCAACCATGCCTCAGAATGTTGGTTCCAAAAAACCATTTCATCCTTCTCCTTGTTCGCAACCCCTCCTCCACCATCTCCTTTACTATTCCCAAGACAGTCCCATCTCCTGTCCCCATCTCTAAGGATTCTAAGGGCTCCCCAGAGTAGCTTCACTTCATATCCAACCAATCAAAGCATCCATCACCCATGCCCACTGAATCCCCATAGGAGATATCTCTAAGCACCTACTGCAGGCTCCAGGCCATGACCATCCGTCTCGGGCTTCGTGGTGTCAATGCTGCCCAGCAGCCTTTCCTGGAGCATCCATTGCCGTATAAATACTCCCACATGTTCTAGACCAGCCCCTTCCTTGAGGGGTGGAGCTCTGGACTGGTTCCCCCAGGCCGGGTGGGTCACATGCCCCATAAATGCCATGGGCAACCACAACTTCTTTCCAGCAGTCTGGATGGCTTTTTAACCTGGCCCTCCAGGAGGCCACCTCTGGGGCAACAAGCTTCCTTCCATGGGTAAATGGACAGATCTACCCCAGAATTTCCAGCTGATAGATAGGGAGAAAGGATTGGAAAGGACCAAAATGTATTAACCTATTCAGACCTATCCCCAAAAGATTCCTTTCCTCCTGGGATCCACCTTCCTTTTGAATCTATTCTTCTGGAATCTCCTATTATCCTAAGATTTGTTCTTCTGTGATCTGTCATTCCCTGGAATCCACTCCTCTTGGACCTATGTCTCTTCTGGCTTCTACTCTTCTGAGATCCTACACTTCTTATGAGTTCTATTCTGTTGCTTCTCTGGCCCCATCACATACATCTGGGATCTCCTCCCTACTTTGGGAGGTGGGAGTGGGGGTGTAATTAAAATCTACTCCTCTGGGATTTCTCACGCACTAGTAGTATTTCTTGATCCACTGGGAATCCTCTCTCCCTAGGATTCCACTTTCCTTTGGTCCCCACTCGTGTATATATAGCTCCTGAAGAGGTATTTGGATCTCATCTGCCTCCTCCCCTCTTTCCTATTCCTGGTTTTATATGTCCCTCCTTTAGATTTATGAGTTGATTTCTAACTAATTCTGCTCTGAAAGGTTAGGGGAAGTGTTAACTGTCACAGTAGGAATTCATTTCTGATATCTTTAAGATCTCTCCATTTGAAAGGGATATACAGTGGATGGCTCAGGAAAACCTTCTTCCCTGGCATGGTGGAGAGAGATCCTTGAAGACAAGATGGAGTATGGACTGTTATATATGTCACCCCAGTCCCAAAGGCCTTTGGTATGAAAAAGCATCTCCACCAATATGGAGTCCCATACCAATGGTCTTTAGCACTGGAACTACATATATGCATGAGGGATCATAGGATCAAAGATTTACAAGTGGAATCATCTTAGAGGTGATCAATCCCCTCATTTTTCAAATGAGGAAACTGAGGCACAAAGGGGTGACTGTGAGGATCACAGAATCATAGACCTAGAGCTGGCAGAAGCTTCATTGGCCGCCTAATCTAACCCCCTCAGGTTAAGAGATGAAAAAACTGAGGACTGGGATGGGAAGGGATTTGCCCAAGGCTATGTAGTAAGTTGCCTAGTCAGGATTCCAACATAGATCGGTTCTCTAACTCCAAATCCAGTAGGTCCCCTTAAAATCAGGAAAACTGATATAATGGCCTTTTACTGCCACTTTCCATCCAAGACTTTTATCATTTTTGAGTGATAGGTTTGTATGGACAAAAAGGGGACAATATCCTCAAAAGGGGGTTTGGGCAATGAGAAATCATCCCCAGATAGGGCACCGAGCCCTAGAAACCAATATCTGTCTTCCTGGGAACAAACCTATCTCAGAGCTCCAGAAGGATCAGTTGTCTCTCAGGATTAGTCTATTAATCTTTGAAATGGACCAAGACCACAACCTTTTCTATAGGATATTGGGTTGGGTATGTGTGTTTGGGGACGGATGGGTTATGTTGAGTTGATAGTTCTGGAGTGAGATGAAGAGGATAGGGGAGAAAAGAGGTTGTCTCAGGAATTATCATCCTTATCATATTTTACTTTCTGCTAAAATGTATTGAGGGTGGGGCTAGAGAAGACATTTCAGTGGGAGGACAGAATTTGCTCCAGGTCTTTGGATTTCCCCAGCTGGAGACCCTGCCCCTCTAGCGACATCATAAAACAAGTACCAGGGAGCTCTGCCTTCTCCCTCCTCACTGGTCACCCCCCTTCTCCAAGCTTCAAAAAGCTCATGCTATGGGGCCAAGGTCATGATCTGTCTCTCTTTACTTCCATTGTGGGTGATCTCATCCTCTCCCACAAGACCCTCAGCAATTCAACTTCTTCCTGAAGCCTCCATCCAGCCCTGCCCCCACCCTGTCATGGAAGATTTGGGAGATTCTCTTTCCTTCTCCCAGCCTTACGTATCACTCACTGATCCACTTCCCCCAAGCCCCACACCTGTCCAGCCCAGGCTTGCACTCCACAAAAAGTCAATAATGTATGTGTTGTCATGGCAAAAAGCATTGTATGTTTTTGAGGTGGGTGATGGTGTGGTCAGGGGAACTTGGGCTCTTCCAGTTACTAGTTATTCGACCTTGGCTTCTCTGGGCCTCAGTTTCTCCTCTTTCAAATCTGAATAACAATAACCCTTCTCCTCACCTACCTCACAACCTCTACTGTTTTGCTAATAGATGTGAAAGCCCCCCAAAGCTATGCTCATATTTTTCATGTTATGGTCCCTTTCCTCCTTCATCTGAGGCAGTTCCCCAGGTGGTAGTCAGGTGCCTACCTGGGTACAAAAAGCAATGGATTGCTCCCTTCTTTTAAGGCCCTTCTCAGCCACTGCTCCTTTCAGGAAGACCCGGCTTACTGCTTTCCTCCCAGGCTGCCCATCTCAGCTAGGGTAGAGGAAGGAGAGATTGCCCAGAGTCCTTCTTTAACTGCTTTGTGTCTGACAGCACCAAACCAATCAATCAGAAAGCATTTATTAAGCCCTTATTTTATGCCAGGCACTGTGCTAAGTGTTTAGAGATACAAAGAAATGGAAAAAAAAGGAAAAGAAAAAAAAAACTCAGTCTCTGACCTTAAGGAGCTCACAATTCTATCCCCGGTTTTACTCTGCTTCCCTACTCTTCTCCACTCATACCTTGGAGAAAGTTAGAATCCTGGTTCCCTCTAGGGTAGGGTTTCTTAACCTTAGGTCCACCCACCCTAAGGAGCCTATAGATAGATTTCAGGGGATCTGTGAACTTGGATGGGAAAAAAGTGACATCTTTATTTTCACCTCTTACTGAAATTTAGCATTCCCTTCAATTATTGAAAAACATTATTCCGAGAAGAGTCCATAGGCTTTATTGGGCTGCCAAGGGGTCCAAGGAATTAAGAATTCCTGCTCTAGGGTCAAGAATGAGGCCTACTACCCAAGTGATGTTGGGCACATATGATTATCAAGATGAGTACTCATTATTAACCATACTATTATTAGAGGTATTAATGGTTCTGCCAATAACAGTGATGGAAGGCTACAATAACAAATGCCCTCAGCCCCACCCCTGCTCTATCCTCCAAAACTGACCCCTCTCCTCTGTCAGGTGATCTCAGTCCAAATGCAGCAGATTTCGATGACCTAATAGCCTGGTCACCCATGACCAGAGGATGATAGATCCAGAACCGGAAGTGACTTTCAGGGCCATGATCAAAGGTATTTCTGGGACCGGTTCTCAGATGAAGATCGTAGGTACTAAGCCCTGCTTACAAAAGTTACGTCCTCCTCTCTGGGCCTCAGTGAGGGGGTTGGGCTATATGACCTGTAAGGTGTTTTTCTATCTGAGAAGCCTGTGGTCCTATGGAGTTAATGGTGCTTAAAGAGCCCTCCATGATCTCTTCTTATGGTATTTCCTTTCTCCCACCTTGCTCCTTCCCCCTCCAACAGTAGGGCCAGCTAGATGGACTCACCTCATCACCTAGCCTATATTATCTGGGGTTTTTTGGCTTCTTCTCTCTTTCCTACTCCTACCCTTAACTCTTCTGCTCACCCTCAGTCAAGCACTTGCTATCTGTATGACCAAGGCACATGTTGATCAAGGCACTTAACCTCTGTTTGTCTCAATTTCCCCATCTGTAAAATGGGGATAATAGCGCTCACCTCCCAAGGTAGTTGTGAGGCTCAAAAGAGGTAACATTTGTAAAGTGCTTAGCACAGTGTCTGGCACATAGTAGGTGCTATATAAATGGGAGGCACATAGTAGGTGCTATATAAATGGGATTGTTGTTATTATTATTATTATTATAGACTAGCATCTTCAACCTACCCTCTGTCTCTCCAATATCCATCTTAGCCTTGATCTAGGTAGATATTTTTGTTTAGCAGGCACAGAGGAATTGAAAAACTTCTTGAAGGCCGCATAGCATCCATGTCCCAAACGCGAGAACTTAGTCCCTAAAAAGCACTTAGTTCTGTGTCCCTCAAAAGGAGACAGACAGAAGCACAAAGCAGAGGAAAGAACACTGGAATTGGAGTCAAGAGACTCAAATCCTAGCCCTGCCATTTATAAACAGAACATTTCTCTCTGAGCCCTGCTTTTCTACTTGTTAAAAGGGTGGCTTTGAATAGATGCCCTTCCAGGTCCCTTCTGGCACTGACATTCCGGGATTCTGTAACTTCCATGAAAACAGCAATTTACCTTCACTAAGGATAGCACCTGAGTTTCTTTTTTCTTGAAGACAGAATTGAGCAGATCTTGAAAATGATGTCTCAGGAAATTAGAGGAGGCTGCTGCTGGTCTTTCCCCCTCTTCCTACCCCATCACCACTCTCCCTGTTTTGTACCCACCCCATCCCTTCTGAAGGTGATTTGGCTGATGAAGGACTGGTACATGGCTGTGGAATTTACAAGGGTAGGTGGTGTGGCCAACAGTCTCAGGGTGATCTAGTTCCAGGGACACACCCCATTCTGGGTGTGTGTGCCCAGGATGGGGGAAGCTCTTGCCAACCGTTTTGATTTTTCACTGGGGAGCCAGGAAAGCCTGGTGGGGTAGTCCTAAAGTCATGCCCTTCTTTCACTTACTCACCAGGTCCTTAATGTGGGGAAAATTGGGCCAATCCTGTACTTTTTGAAGCAGAATGCCAATCCACATTCCTATTGATCAAGAAGGCTTGGCAGCCGGCAGAGCTGGGAGCCTGCCTGGAGGCAGTGGGGTAGGGCAGGGGGTAGGGATGGGGAGGTGGGAATGGAGGACTCCATCCTAAATCCCTCTTCCTTGGCACTTTGGGTTTCTCCAAATAACCTACCAGCATCTCCCAGAATCCCTACACTGTCTCTCCTCCACCCCCAACATTACCAGCATCTTTGGATGATCCTCCCATCAAAAGATCCTAGATCACAGAATTAAAGCTAGAAAGAATCTTCAAAGATCCTCTCAGTTTTCCAGATGAGGAAACCAAGGGCTAGAGAGATTAAAGGTTTTGCTCAAGATTGCCCAGGTTAGCTGCAGACCCAGAATCTGAACCTAGGTCCTGTGACTTGAAATCTAGTATCTCTGTTTCCTCTGTTCCCACTCTCTGCTAGCTTTTCCAGCAGGTTGGCACTATTGGTGGGAGCAGGTTCTGTGACTCATGGCCCGTCTCTCTAGTTAACTTCTTCCAGGAGAGCACTATTCAGCTAATTCACTTGCCGGCTCCATTAATCTGAGCTGACTAAGCAGGACTTTCGGGTGGGGTAGAGACCCAAGGATGTTCAGAACCTCAGTCATCTTTAAAAGGTTCAGCAAGCCTCCTTCTCTCCCCTGCTCTTTCATTGGGAGTGGGGGAGGGTGGGAGCAGGAGAAGGAGGCTTGGCAGAGTGGGAGCCAGTGTCATTCTGCCCATCTCCCTACCTCTCTTGGGATTAGACCACACCTAAATCCAATTGGTCAATCCTTCCTGGACGCTATAGCTTCCCTTTTCGGACCCAGGAACTTGTAGGAACATGGAGTCAGAGCAAGAAGGAAGTTTAAAGCTAGTCCAAACCTCTCATTTTATAGATTGAGGAAACTGAATCCCATAGAGATGAAATCACTTCGGATCATGGATCTAGAACTGGAAGGGACATCAGAAACCATCTAGTCTAACCCCCTCATTTTACAGATGAGGAAACTGAGTCCCAATGTCATACATGTACTAAGCGGCTGAGCTGGGATTTAAATCCAGGTTCTCTGACTCCAAATTTAGCATTCTTTCTACTGTTCTCTTCCCCTTGCATCCCCCTTCATCCCCCTTTCCTCTTGAAATCAGAGGAACTCTTCTTCTAGAATTCTGACCTCAACCCATCTCTCTCCAGTTTATCTCTTCCTGTGATTTGACCATGACCTAACAGCTTCAAGCCCCAGGCAGCTTGGGACTTCTCTAGGTGTGATCCATTGCAAACTCTTGGTTCAAAGTAGAAGGGTCCCATGACTAGAGAAAACCCCAGGGGTTTTCAGCCTGGGAGCTGAAGTTCGGAGAGGAGTACTAGGAATGGGGAGGCACAGATTAGGAAGGCAGGTTTGATACAGGAAAATAGGAGGGAGACACAGAGGATAAAAGTGTTGGAGAGTGAAGGAAAGCTAGAGATTAGGGAGATAAAAAAGAGAAGGTGAGCTAAGGAGATATGAATGTAAAATGAATTAAGGAAACAAGATGCAGACAGGAAATGGGACTAAAGCAATGGGTGATGTGACTGATGAGGCTGAAGAGAAGAGAGCTGAGGATGTGGAGGAATGATGAGGTCTGAACTAAGGAGAAAAGGCCAAGGAGGAAGAACTAAAGGAATGGGACCGAGAAGAAGGGAGCCTGAGAAGATAGGGCTGAGGACTTGGGAAATGGATAGGAGATGGCACTGATGAGATGGGATACTGAGATATCACTGAGGAAAAGGGGACTGAAGAGGTGGAGAGAAAATGGGAGACCAAGGAGAAGCAGCTGCAGCTGAGAAGGGACTGAAGATGGAGAAGATAAGGGGTATGAGAGATAAGGAGAAAAGACTGAGGAGATGAGACTGAAGGGATGGATATAGAAGTCAGGGGAGGGGACGCTGAGAGAATGAAGCTAATTCTAGACAGAGGGAGATAGGAGATGGAACTGAGAAAATAGGAGATTAATGAGATGGGACTGAAGAGATGGAGGGGACAGCAAATGGGGCCAAGTAGATAAGAACCTGTGGAACCTCACGAATTAATCATTCATTAACACTGAATATTAATTGAGAGCCTTAAAATATAGGAAAGAATAGGGCAGAGGAACTGGGGAGCTGAGGAGCTACAGTTCTGGGGGGATAAAGAAACTCTCCCCCTGCCTTTAGCTCCTGGACCAGTAACAGTTGGTACAACTAGCTACTCTATCGGATCCTTGAAAACTCCTCCCCCAAACTGGATCTGGGGTCCCAAAGTGAGGGAGAAGGGAAGATCTCAGGGGTATTTGGGTAGAAGACTGGAGAGAACTCTTCCAAGAGGTCATCCTCTACTGTACCCTACCTCTGGGTGCATGATGAGCCCTCACCCAGGATAAATAGGTTTCTCTCCATTTTGGAAACCACCTCCATATGTTCAAGTAATGAAAGGCCCTTCCTTAAATCCAACTTTATCCCTATTGCTACAAAAGCCAGTCTTCCTTGCCCTCTAAGCTCTTCCCTGCTCCCTTACCTTAGGGATTGGGGAGGATGAAATCATGGTTTTGGAAGCCACTGGGGTAGGGTAGGGGAGGAGAATATGCTAAGACCTGATGTTCTTTTTCTAGAAAAGAAGGAATGGTAAACTTTGAAAGTCTCTGTCCTTGCTCCAGTTTGTCCCTACACCTACTTTCTGTTTTATGGTGGTCAGATAAAATAGGGGGAAAATCTCCTAAAAGCCCCTAAATGTTCAAGAGGATAGAGGAGATAAGAAAGATAACTCACCCCTTTACCTCTGTAGATTCAGCACATAACTGTAGGTCCACAACTCACATTAGATGGTGTTAAGTGAGATCTGGAGGGATTTTTTTTCAGATGGAGTTACCTGCTAATCCTTGAGGAAAATACTTAAAAGAATAGATTTTGACTCAAGAAAGGAAGAAGGAAATTAGACATTAGGAAGGACTTGCTGGCTGAGAGGGGATGGGAAGCCTGAGACAAGTGGTGACATCACCTGTTGAAAGGCAAAACATTGTCAGTTTTAGAGAGATGTCCTGCCCAAATAGACAAGATGCTTTGGAAAGTGACCTTGCAACTCAATATACTTCACTTTTCTCTCTGACCTTTACAGCACTCATTTCCATGAGGGAGCTAAGTGCTGGAGATGGGAGTCTTAGGGATGGAAATGAATGAGTGATGGGGAAATGGCTTAGGGAGAGTGAATGGATGCTTGGAGATGGGGGACTAAAAGATAGGAAGAAGAACTGAGGACTGGGGGGGTGGAAATTAAAGATGGGAATGGGGGCCAAGAAATGGGGATGAAGCCTACATTCTGGGGACTGATGATGGGTTCTGAAGGATGGGCATGGGGATGACTGAATGATTTGCATTCAGGATGTGAATGGTGGGGATGGAAAGGGATGAATGAGGATTATTAGAACAATGGATAGCAGAAGAAAAGCTTGGAAGATGAGAATTTGGGACGGAATCTAATACGATTAAATGTAATAGAGAGAAACATAAAGCCCTTTTCTTGGGTTCAAAAAATCAACTCTGCAGGTTGATAAGACAGAAGAGGTGTAGCTGGTGTGAAAAAAGATCTGAGGCTTTCAGCAGACTGAACTGAGTCAATGATGTAAATGGTAGCCCCCCAAACCTAATGTAATCTTAAGCTGCATTAAGAGAGCATTGTGACCAAAATAAGGAGGGAAGGTGGGGGAGGGGGGTAATCAGACTCTGTCTGGGAAACTGTGCTCAGATCTCAGGTGCCCTATTTTAGGAAGGGCATTGACAGACGAGTTCATCCAAAGGCAGGGAACCAGGACGGTGAGGGGACTTGGAACGATGCCATTCAAGACTGAAGGAGCTGGAAATGTTTAGCCTAGAGAAGAGAAGGTTTGGGGGTGGGGACCACGTGGAAGAGGGATTAGGTTTGTTCCGTTCTGTCCCAGAAGGCAGAGCTAGGAGCTGGGGGTGGCAGTCAGAGAGAGGCAGATTTGGATTTGACATAAAGAAAGATTCCCTAATGGTTAGCTGCCTAGGGAGGTAGTGGGTTTCCCCTTCCTTCCTATACGCATTCAAGGGAATGATCACTTCGGGTGCTTTATAAAGTGGATTCTCTTGTAGATAAGGATTGAATTAAATGGCTTCTGAAATCCCTCCTCTATCAGATTGTGTAATTTGGCTGATGAAGAATTAAACGACCTGTGTGCTAGGGAAAGGTGAAGTTTCAGGAATAGAGCTGAAATGCTTTGATGGGGGTTCAATGGAAGTTGATGGAGCTAAATGCTAGGGATGGGCACTGAGAGTTTTTTCCCCAATCAGAGTATAAGCTCCTTGAGGGCAGAAACTTGGCACTATTTATCTTTGTATTTTCAGTACATAACAAAGTTCCTCGCGTTTGGTAGGTGTTTAATAAATGCTTGTTGAATTGCTTGTTTTTAGAGAGAAGGGGTTGAGGGTTATAAACTAGGAGCTAAGTGCCAAGATGTGCTTTTGTGTGTGGGTGAATGTTCAAAATGCCCTGGATCTGTCTCCTTCCTCAGATTCACTATCCCCAAAGGATTCTGGGGATCCCTGAGCCCCTGAGAAATAACGTCCTTCAAGAACTCTCTGGCATTCCCAGGAGAACAGGTTCCTGGCTCACCAAACTGGCAAGGGACCACGGCCAGGGGGGTCGGCATGCCCTGGCAGGCCCCAGGAGCCTGGAGCTGAGCTGTGTAGAGACAGTGGGAGGGGAGGGGCAGGTGGGGCAGGGCAGGGGCTGGGAGCTCTGAGGGGGCCACACCCCCTTCCTCTGTCAGCCCCCTCTCCAGGACCCCTTGGGATTCCCAAGTCTGGAGCAAGACTGAATTCCTCAGCCTGTAACCTGGGCCACCACTGGCCCCTTCCCACACTGAGCTCAGGATTTGGAGTCAGGCAGGAGGCTTAGCTTCAAACCCTGATTCTGATGCTTATTAGCTGTGCAGTAATGGACGAATCACTTCACCATTCTGGACTTTTATTTCCTTAGCTGTAAAATGAGACAGATGGCCTAGAAGGCCCCTTAACAGCAATGTATCTATGATACTATCCTATGAATCAGTTTAGCTCCATTGGAGGGCCTTCCTAAGGTTGGAGGTCCCAGATGCTGGGGGTCCTGCCTCCTCATGCGCAAATCATGAACTTGCTTCCCATGTTCCTCTGCACAAATGAGAGTTGCACATGATAAAACCAGGCTAGAGACCATCTAATCTAATCCTCTCATTTGATGGAGCAGAAACTGAGGCCCAGAGAGGATGGATGGGCTTGTTCTAGGGTACACAGAGAACCAATGGTCTTTGAAGACCGAGAACTGAGTAAGTTGGAGAGAGATGACATAATGACTTGAGATGGGTCCTGTGCAGGTGGGTGAAGGAGAGGGAGGTTAAGGAGGAATGATGATTCCAAACTCCAGAGATATTTGGGCACCTTCCCCGTCCCCAAGACCTCCCGAATACCAAAGGAACTGGGGTTGCCCCGTCTGCTCAGAAGTGAGGGCTGGGGATTGCAGCAGTAGGCTTACTAGAAGCCTAACCTCCTCATTTTACTGATGTGGAAACTGAGGCCCGGGGAAGTTAAGGGATTTACTCAAGATCCCTCAGGTAATAAATGTAAAAGGTAGGATTGACATTCAGCTCCTGTGATTCCAATTTCATCACTTTTCCCACTGTACTAGAGTTTTCAATCTTTGAGGGACATATCCTCATGGAAGCCATTGGAATCCCATCTTTCAGGGTTTGGAACAGGGAGAGGACAATTCTGCTTGGAAGGAGAGACAGCTAATATAGAAGCTAAGCTCCCCCTCTCAAGAGAATAGGGAGAGACCCCCCTCAGCCTGAACATCTTCTCTGCCCCCTCCAAGCCAACTCTCCCTGACAGTGAAAAGGGGAAAACATATCCCTGTTTTCCAGCCCATGGAAATCGTCCCTCAGCCCTTCACATTTTTTTTTCCCTTGGTGACAAGAGACTGGAAGATTTAGCAGGGCCTTGCTTGGGAGTTCGAGTAGTTTCTAAAAGAGGAAGGGGGAGTTGGAGAATGCCTCGACTTTATCTGAGAGAGAATGAAGGACAGTGGGGATGGGTGGAAGATTGTTTCTGCTGTTTCTGCCCTGGGATCCCCCTGCCTCTCCATGAATCCCAAATCCACAATCTCAGGTTATGCCTCACTCTTAGGTTCTCAATGCTATGGTAAAATCCCAACCTAGATGCTCCCGTTCACCCCTTTCCCCACATGCTTCTATTTCCTTTTGTGCTCTCTGTCCTCAAGGCTACTGGGACTTCAAGGATTCCTGGCACTGCCTCTTGTTCGCCACTCTCCTTCTCTGAGAACTCCTTGCCCCCACAAATCCCAAACAATGGGTCTCCATCATTCTACTCTGCTTGCATGCACAGTCCCTTAGAATAAGGAGGGGGCATGGTCTGAGGCAATGACTGTCTTTCATCTGCCTTCACAACAAGGTGCTGTCCTCATCTCCCACTCACTCAGCCCTGTCCCAATGGACCTTGGTGTCCAGGGTGCCTTGCTAATGCAGGACCTAATGGGATCCTTCCACAGAGTTGACACATCCCCATCCCAGATCCACTCCCCTAATTTCCATTTCTCACCTACCCCACCACCCAACCTCAACTCTGGCATAGCACAGCAGGGGAAACCTCCAGTCCCATCCTTCAGCTCAAATTTTTCATCTCCTCCCAGGCAAACTTTGCTGATTTGCCCCGTTCTGTGTGACATAGAGTTCATCCACTCTGACTTTTCCTCCCTCCCCTTTCACCAAGCAATAGATCCAGAATGCCAATTTGTTTCATCAAGAAGAACTGAGGTAAGACAACCTGGAATGGGAATGAGAAGGAGGAAGGATGAGGTGGGAAGGCTCCCCTCGGTAACAACACCTCTTCCTGCCCTTCCAGTAGCCCTTGGGGCACTTACCTGCCCCGGACACCAACCTGCAGACCTGTTCCCCTTTGGCAGGTGGTGAGAGGTTCAGATGGGAATGTGGGGTGAACACCAAGACTTCTCTGGGGTTGGCCGGCTCCCTAGGAGCAGCCCCCAGCCGATGGTTAAGTAGCCTGCTTCCCTTTCCACCCCCTTGGGCCCCAGCCCCCTCTGGCCTCCACGGCTGAGTTGGGCCGGGTCTCCTCTTACCTTCTCAGCGAAGCAGCTCGGCGTGGGGCGCGCCAGGCTCAGGGGGCTGGGCGGCAGGGGGCCGGTTTTTTGGGGGGGGAGAAGCCGTGCGCAGGCCTTGGGGAGCGCCGGGATTCTGCGCTGACATCAGGTGAGGGGAGGCAGCTGCCAGGGTGAGCCAATAATTATGATATCAGCTTCCCCTCGCCCTGGGGGCCAGCCTGCCAAAATGGGAAAAGGAAAAAAATGACTAAGCAGCCCGTTTGCTCTTTCACTCTTGTTTGACAGGTACTGGCCTCCCGTGCAGCCCTGGCCTCGCCCTCTTCCCCCCCCTCCACACACCCCATCCCCCAAAACTCCACCCCTGCCCCTCCCAGTGCCAGGCCATACCCCCGTCCCCGGACCAAGTAGGGCTCCACACTGATGCCCAGCGCTCAGAGAGGGAATGAGTGAAGGCTCCCCTCCCACATCATTCCCTAGCCCTCCCCCATCACCTTCACCTGTACCCCACCAGCCCCTTCTCCTGGGGTGCCAGTCCCACGGGTGGGGCAAGGGCCTGCCAGGGCCTGCACATGTGTTTTGGGAGAGCCAGGGCCCAGCCACATGTATATTTGAGGAGACCCTAGAAAAAGGGAAAACGGGATGGGAGCCTAATAGTGGCATTGGCACAGGACCCATGGAAAGGGTGGTAGTTGTGGGGGAAGCTAGCTAGGAGACAGAATTGAGAGACCCCATTGAGTACAGTTCTCTTGGGGTGGTGGTGGTGGGGGTCCAAGGCAAAGAATCAATTCCTGTTGGTCCAAGCTAGAGCTGAGGCTGTTGGGGTAAGGATCATGAAACTGAGACCCTTTGCTGGTCTCTGTCCTTTCCCATGACTTTGACTCTGTCTGCCTCTATGACTGCCTTCTCTCCAACTTTATCTATGTTGTCTGCATGACTCTCTACCTTGGGTATCTCTTTCAGTCTCTATGTTATTAACGCCTAGCCTGAGTAACCTATTTGTGAAGAACTTTGTGAGGAGGTTAGGGAAACATAGTCTAATTCAGAAGGTGGAGCCCTATGGGGGAATATCTGTCTTGAGAATGAGCCTTCTCTCCCCTAGGCTCGGGTCTTACCCTTCTGTATCCCCAGCCACAAGCTGGCCTGGCACCCTCTCCTCTCCCTGCCCTAATTCCCATCTTTCTAGCAGACTCCTTTTTTCGCTGACACCCCCCTTGTCTCTATTCAGCCTCCCTCTCTGGTTCCCATGTTCTCTCCTGCTCCTTGCCCTGGTCTCCTTGTCCACATGCCCCTCTTGGAGTCCAGCGGTGAGTGATACAGAGAGATGAGGCCAAGTTCAGGGTCTCTGGGTGGGGCGCCTGAGGGTTCCTTTGCCTTTAGCTGGGGTCTTCAGGGCACATTCCTTCCTCAT